>NC_090925.1:468417852-470844564 GCF_040938575.1 Ambystoma mexicanum | reverse complement strand
GTCCCCCAGCCCCCAGCAGTGCAGGGCACCTGCCAGCAGGCCCCCCACTCATGTCCCCCAGCACCCCCACCCCCCAGCAGGCCCCCACTCATGTCCCCCAGCACCCCCATCCCCCAGCAGTGCAGGGCACCTGCCAGCAGGCCCCACTCATGTCCCCTAGCACCCCCACCCACCAGCAGTGCAGGGCACCTGCCAGCAGGCCCCCACTCTTGTCCCACACATGTCCCCCAGCACTGCCACCCCCCAGCAGTGCAGGGCACCTGCCAGTAGGCCCCCACTGATGGCCCCCAGCACCCCCACACCCCAGCAGTGCAGGGCACCTGCCAGCAGGCCCCCACTCATATCCCCCAGCACCCCCACCCCCCAGCAGTGCAGGGCACCTGCCAGCAGGCCCCCACTCATATCCCCTTGCACCCCCACCCCCCAGCAGTGCAGGGTACCTGCCAGCAGGCCCCCACTCATGTCCCACTCATGTCCCCTTGCACCCCCAGCAGTGCAGGGCACCTGCCAGCAGGCCCCCACTCATGTCCCCCAGCACCCTCACCCCCCAGCAGTCAGGGGCACCTGCCAGCAGGCCCCCACTCATGTCCCCCAGCACCCCATCCCCCAGCAGTGCAGGGCACCTGACAGCAGGCCCCCACTCATGTCCACCAGCACCCCCACCCCCAGCAGTCAGGGGCACCTGCCAGCAGGCCCCCACTCATGTCCCACTCATGTCCCCTTGCACCGCCACCCCCAGCAGTGCAGGGCACCTGCCAGCAGGCCCCCACTCATGTCCCCCAGCACCCTCACCCCCCAGCAGTCAGGGGCACCTGCCAGCAGGCCCCCACTCATGTCCCACACATGCCCCCCAGCACCCCCACCCCCCAGCAGTGCAGGGCACCTGCCAGCAGGCCCCCACTCATGTCCCACTCATGTCCCCTTGCACCGCCACCCCCAGCAGTGCAGGGCACCTGCCAGCAGGCCCCCACTCATGTCCCACTCATGTCCCCCAGCACCCCCACCCCCCAGCAGTCAGGGGCACCTGCCAGTAGGCCCCCACTCATGTCCCCCAGCACCTCACCCCCCAGCAGTGCAGGGCATCTGCCAGCAGGCCCCCACTCATGTCCCCTTGCACCCCCACCAGTGCAGGGCACCTGCCAGCAGGCCCCCACTCATGTCCCCCAGCACCCTCACCCCCCAGCAGTCAGGGGCACCTGCCAGCAGGCCCCCACTCATGTCCCCCAGCACCCCATCCCCCAGCAGTGCAGGGCACCTGACAGCAGGCCCCCACTCATGTCCACCAGCACCCCCACCCCCCAGCAGTCAGGGGCACCTGCCAGCAGGCCCCCACTCATGTCCCACTCATGTCCCCTTGCACCGCCACCCCCAGCAGTGCAGGGCACCTGCCAGCAGGCCCCCACTCATGTCCCACTCATGTCCCCCAGCGCCCCCACCCCCAGCAGTGCAGGGCACCTGCCAGCAGGCCCCCACTCATGTCTCCCAGAACCCCCACCCTCCAGCAGTGCAGGGCACCTGCCAGCAGGCCCCCACTCATATCCCACCTCATGTCCCCTTGCACCCCCAGCAGTGCAGGGCACCTGCCAGCAGGCCCCCACTCATGTCCCCCAGCACCCTCACCCCCCAGCAGTCAGGGGCACCTGCCAGCAGGCCCCCACTCATGTCCCACACATGCCCCCCAGCACCCCCACCCCCCAGCAGTGCAGGGCACCTGCCAGCAGGCCCCCACTCATGTCCCACTCATGTCCCCTTGCACCGCCACC
The DNA here is from genome assembly GCF_040938575.1 of Ambystoma mexicanum. NCBI lineage: Eukaryota > Metazoa > Chordata > Amphibia > Caudata > Ambystomatidae > Ambystoma > Ambystoma mexicanum. The sequence continues at coordinate 470,842,801 of NC_090925.1, read as the reverse complement.
CCCAGCAGTGCAGGGCACCTGCCAGCAGGCCCCCACTCATGTCCCACTCATGTCCCCCAGCACCCCCACCCCCCAGCAGTCAGGGGCACCTGCCAGTAGGCCCCCACTCATGTCCCCCAGCACCCCCACCCGCCAGCAGTGCAGGGCATCTGCCAGCAGGCCCCCACTCATGTCCCCCAGGACCCCCATCCCCCAGCAGTGCAGGGCACCTGCCAGCAGGCCCCCACTCATGTCCCACTCATGTCCCCTTGCACCCCACCCCCCAGCAGTGCAGGGCACCTGCCAGCAGGCCCCCACTCATGGCCCCCAGCACCTCCACCCCCCAGCAGTCAGGGGCACCTGCCAGCAGGCCCCCACTCATGTCCCCCAGCACTCCCACCCCCCGCAGTGCAGGGCACCCACCAGCAGGCCCCCACTCATTTCCTCCAGCACACCCTCCCCCCAGCAGTACAGGGCACCTGCCAGCAGGCCCCCACTCATGTCCCACTCATGTCCCCTTGCACCCCTACCCCCCAGCAGTGCAGGGCACCTGCCAGCAGGCCCCCACTCATGTTCCCCAGCACCCCCACCCCCCAGCAGTGCAGGGCACCTGCCAGCAGGCCCTCACTCATGTCCCCCAGGACCCCCGCCCACGAGCAGTCAGGGGCACCTGCCAGCAGGCCCCCACACATGTCCCACACATGTTCCCCAGCACCCCCACCCCCAGCAGTGCAGAGCACCTGCCAGCAGGCCCCCACTCATGTCCCACTCATGTCCCCTTGCACCCCTATCCCCCAGCAGTGCAGGGGCACCTGCCAGCAGGCCCCCACTCATGTCCCCCAGCACCCCCACCCTCCAGCAGTGCAGGGCACCTGCCAGCAGACCCTCACTCATGTCCCCCAGCATCCCCACCCCCGTGCAGTCAGGGGCACCTGCCAGCAGGCCCCCACACATGTCCCACACATGTCCCCCAGCACCCCCACCCCCAGCAGTGCAGAGAACCTGCCAGTAGGCCCCCACTCATGTCCCCCAGCACCCCCACCCCCCAGCAGTGCAGGGCATCTGCCAGCAGGCCCCCACTCATGTCCCCCAGCACCCCCATCCCCCAGCAGTGCAGGGCACCTGCCAGCAGGCCCCCACTCATGTCCCCTTGCACCCCCAGCCCCCAGCAGTGCAGGGCACCTGCCAGCAGGCCCCACTCATGGCCCCCAGCACCTCCCACCCCCCAGCAGTCAGGGGGCACCTGCCAGCAGGCCCCCACTCATGTCCCCCAGCACCCCCACCCCCCGCAGTGCAGGGCACCTGCCAGCAGGCCCCCACTCATGTCCCACACATGTCCCCAGCGCCCCCACTCCCCAGCAGTGCAGGGCACCTGCCAGCAGGCCCCCACTCATGTCCCACTCATGTCCCCTTGCACCCCCACCCCCTAGCAGTGCAGGGCACCTGCCAGCAGGCCCCCACTCATGTCCCACTCATGTCCCCCAGCACCCCCACCCCAGCAGTGAGGGCACCTGCCAGCAGGCCCCCACTCATGTCCCACTCAAGTCCCCTTGCACCCCATCCTCCAGCAGTGCAAGGCACCTGCCAGCAGGCCCCCACTCATGTCCGCCAGCACCCCCGCCCCCCAGCAGGGCAGGGCACCTGCCAGCAGGCCCCCACTCATGTCCCCCAGCACCCCCAGCCCCCAGCAGGCCCCCACTCATGTCCCCTAGCCCCCAGCAGTGCAGGGCACCTGCCAGCAGGCCCCCACTCATGTCCCCCCAGCACCCCAACCCCCCAGCAGGCCCCCACTCATGTCCCCCAGCACCCCCATCCCCCCAGCAGTGCAGGGCACCTGCCAGCAGGCCCCACTCATGTCCCCTAGCACCCCCACCTACCAGCAGTGCAGGGCACCTGCCAGCAGGCCCCCACTCATGTCCCACAAATGTCCCCCAGCACTGCCACCCCCCCAGCAGTGCAGGGCACCTGCCAGTAGGCCCCCACTCATGTCCCACACATGTCCCCCAGCACTGCCACCCCCCAGCAGTGCAGGGCACCTGCCAGCAGGACCCCACTCATGTCCCACTCATGTCCCCTTGCACCCCTACCCCCCCAGCAGTGCAGGGCACCTGCCAGCAGGCCCCCACTCATGTTCCCCAGCACCCCACCCCCCAGCAGTGCAGGGCACCTGCCAGCAGGCCCTCACTCATGTCCCCCAGGACCCCCGCCCACGAGCAGTCAGGGGCACCTGCCAGCAGGCCCCCACACATGTCCCACACATGTTCCCCAGCACCCCCACCCCCCAGCAGTGCAGAGCACCTGCCAGCAGGCCCCCACTCATGTCCCACTCATGTCCCCTTGCACCCCTACCCCCCAGCAGTGCAGGGCACCTGCCAGCAGGCCCCCACTCATGTCCCCCAGCACCCCCACCCCCCAGCAGTGCAGGGCACCTGCCAGCTGGCCCTCACTCATGTCCCCCAGCATCCCCACCCCGTGCAGTCAGGGGCACCTGCCAGCAGGCCCCCACACATGTCCCATACATGTCCCCCAGCACCCCCACCCCCCAGCAGTGCAGAGCAAATGCCAGTAGGCCCCCACTCATGTCCCTCAGCACCCCCACCCCCCAGCAGTGCAGGGCATCTGCCAGCAGGCCCCCACTCATGTCCCCCAGCACCCCCATCCCCCAGCAGTGCAGGGCACCTGCCAGCAGGCCCCCACTCATGTCCCACTCATGTCCCCTTGCACCCCCAGCCCCAGCAGTGCAGGGCACCTGCCAGCAGGCCCCCACTCATGGCCCCCAGCACCTCCACCCCCCAGCAGTCAGGGGCACCTGCCAGCAGGCCCCCACTCATGTCCCCCTGCACCCCCACCCCCCGCAGTGCAGGGCACCTGCCAGCAGGCCCCCACTCATGTCCCACACATGTACCCAGCACCCCCACTCCCCAGCAGTGCAGGGCACCTGCCAGCAGGCCCCCACTCATGTCCCACTCATGTCCCCTTGCACCCCCACCCCCTAGCAGTGCAGGGCACCTGCCAGCAGGCCCCCACTCATGTCCCACTCATGTCCCCCAGCACCCCCACCCCCAGCAGTGCAGGGCACCTGCCAGCAGGCCCCCACTCATGTCCCACTCATGTCCCCTTGCACCCCCACCCACCAGCAGTGCAAGGCACCTGCCAGCAGGCCCCCACTCATGTCCGCCAGCACCCCCGCCCCCCAGCAGTGCAGGGCACCTGCCAGCAGGCCCCCACTCATGTCCCCCAGAACCCCCATCCCCCAGCAGTGCAGGGCACCTGCCAGCAGGCCCCCACTCATGTCCCACTCATGTCTCCTTGCACCCCCAGCCCCCAGCAGTGCAGGGCACCTGCCAGCAGGCCCCCACTCATGGCCCCCAGCACCTCCACCGCCCAGCAGTCAGGGGCACCTGCCAGCAGGCCCCCACTCATGTCCCCCAGCACCCCCACCCCCCGCAGTGCAGGGCACCTGCCAGCAGGCCCCCACTCATGTCCCACACATGTCCCCAGCGCCCCCACTCCCCAGCACTGCAGGGCACCTGCCAGCAGGCCCCCCACTCATGTCCCACTCATGTCCCCTTGCACCCCCACCCCCTAGCAGTGCAGGGCACCTGCCAGCAGGCCCCCACTCATGTCCCACTCATGTCCCCCAGCACCCCCACCCCCAGCAGTGCAGGGCACCTGCCAGCAGGCCCCCACTCATGTCCCACTCATGTCCCCTTGCACCCCCACCCTCCAGCAGTGCAAGGCACCTGCCAGCAGGCCCCCACTCATGTCCGCCAGCACCCCCGCCCCCCAGCAGTGCAGGGCACCTGCCAGCAGGCCCCCACTCATGTCCCCCAGCACCCCCAGCCCCCAGCAGGCCCCCACTCATGTCCCCCAGCCCCCAGCAGTGCAGGGCACCTGCCAGCAGGCCCCCACTCATGTCCCCCAGCACCCCCACCCCCCAGCAGGCCCCCACTCATGTCCCCCAGCACCCCCATCCCCCAGCAGTGCAGGGCACCTGCCAGCAGGCCCCACTCATGTCCCCTAGCACCCCCACCCACCAGCAGTGCAGGGCACCTGCCAGCAGGCCCCCACTCTTGTCCCACACATGTCCCCCAGCACTGCCACCCCCCAGCAGTGCAGGGCACCTGCCAGTAGGCCCCCACTGATGGCCCCCAGCACCCCCACACCCCAGCAGTGCAGGGCACCTGCCAGCAGGCCCCCACTCATATCCCCCCAGCACCCCCACCCCCCAGCAGTGCAGGGCACCTGCCAGCAGGCCCCCACTCATATCCCCTTGCACCCCCACCCCCCAGCAGTGCAGGGTACCTGCCAGCAGGCCCCCACTCATGTCCCACTCATGTCCCCTTGCACCCCCAGCAGTGCAGGGCACCTGCCAGCAGGCCCCCCACTCATGTCCCCCAGCACCCTCACCCCCCAGCAGTCAGGGGCACCTGCCAGCAGGCCCCCACTCATGTCCCCCAGCACCCCATCCCCCAGCAGTGCAGGGCACCTGACAGCAGGCCCCCACTCATGTCCACCAGCACCCCCACCCCCAGCAGTCAGGGGCACCTGCCAGCAGGCCCCCACTCATGTCCCACTCATGTCCCCTTGCACCGCCACCCCCAGCAGTGCAGGGCACCTGCCAGCAGGCCCCCACTCATGTCCCCCAGCACCCTCACCCCCCAGCAGTCAGGGGCACCTGCCAGCAGGCCCCCACTCATGTCCCACACATGCCCCCCAGCACCCCCACCCCCCAGCAGTGCAGGGCACCTGCCAGCAGGCCCCCACTCATGTCCCACTCATGTCCCCTTGCACCGCCACCCCCAGCAGTGCAGGGCACCTGCCAGCAGGCCCCCACTCATGTCCCACTCATGTCCCCCAGCACCCCCACCCCCCAGCAGTCAGGGGCACCTGCCAGTAGGCCCCCACTCATGTCCCCCAGCACCCCCACCCCCCAGCAGTGCAGGGCATCTGCCAGCAGGCCCCCACTCATGTCCCCTTGCACCCCCAGCAGTGCAGGGCACCTGCCAGCAGGCCCCCACTCATGTCCCCCAGCACCCTCACCCCCCAGCAGTCAGGGGCACCTGCCAGCAGGCCCCCACTCATGTCCCCCAGCACCCCATCCCCCAGCAGTGCAGGGCACCTGACAGCAGGCCCCCACTCATGTCCACCAGCACCCCCACCCCCCAGCAGTCAGGGGCACCTGCCAGCAGGCCCCCACTCATGTCCCACTCATGTCCCCTTGCACCGCCACCCCCAGCAGTGCAGGGCACCTGCCAGCAGGCCCCCACTCATGTCCCACTCATGTCCCCCAGCGCCCCCACCCCCAGCAGTGCAGGGCACCTGCCAGCAGGCCCCCACTCATGTCTCCCAGAACCCCCACCCTCCAGCAGTGCAGGGCACCTGCCAGCAGGCCCCCACTCATGTCCCACTCATGTCCCCTTGCACCCCCAGCAGTGCAGGGCACCTGCCAGCAGGCCCCCACTCATGTCCCCCAGCACCCTCACCCCCCAGCAGTCAGGGGCACCTGCCAGCAGGCCCCCACTCATGTCCCACACATGCCCCCCAGCACCCCCACCCCCCAGCAGTGCAGGGCACCTGCCAGCAGGCCCCCACTCATGTCCCACTCATGTCCCCTTGCACCGCCACCCCCAGCAGTGCAGGGCACCTGCCAGCAGGCCCCCACTCATGTCCCACTCATGTCCCCCAGCACCCCCACCCCCCAGCAGTCAGGGGCACCTGCCAGTAGGCCCCCACTCATGTCCCCCAGCACCCCCACCCGCCAGCAGTGCAGGGCATCTGCCAGCAGGCCCCCACTCATGTCCCCCAGGACCCCCATCCCCCAGCAGTGCAGGGCACCTGCCAGCAGGCCCCCACTCATGTCCCACTCATGTCCCCTTGCACCCCACCCCCCAGCAGTGCAGGGCACCTGCCAGCAGGCCCCCACTCATGGCCCCCAGCACCTCCATCCCCCAGCAGTCAGGGGCACCTGCCAGCAGGCCCCCACTCATGTCCCCCAGCACCCCCACCCCCCGCAGTGCAGGGCACCCACCAGCAGGCCCCCACTCATTTCCCCCAGCACACCCTCCCCCCAGCAGTACAGGGCACCTGCCAGCAGGCCCCCACTCATGTCCCACTCATGTCCCCTTGCACCCCTACCCCCCAGCAGTGCAGGGCACCTGCCAGCAGGCCCCCACTCATGTTCCCCAGCACCCCCACCCCCCAGCAGTGCAGGGCACCTGCCAGCAGGCCCTCACTCATGTCCCCCAGGACCCCCGCCCACGAGCAGTCAGGGGCACCTGCCAGCAGGCCCCCACACATGTCCCACACATGTTCCCCAGCACCCCCACCCCCAGCAGTGCAGAGCACCTGCCAGCAGGCCCCCACTCATGTCCCACTCATGTCCCCTTGCACCCCTATCCCCCAGCAGTGCAGGGCACCTGCCAGCAGGCCCCCACTCATGTCCCCCAGCACCCCCACCCTCCAGCAGTGCAGGGCACCTGCCAGCAGACCCTCACTCATGTCCCCCAGCATCCCCACCCCCGTGCAGTCAGGGGCACCTGCCAGCAGGCCCCCACACATGTCCCACACATGTCCCCCAGCACCCCCACCCCCAGCAGTGCAGAGAACCTGCCAGTAGGCCCCCACTCATGTCCCCCAGCACCCCCACCCCCCAGCAGTGCAGGGCATCTGCCAGCAGGCCCCCACTCATGTCCCCCAGCACTCCCATCCCCCAGCAGTGCAGGGCACCTGCCAGCAGGCCCCCACTCATGTCCCCTTGCACCCCCAGCCCCCAGCAGTGCAGGGCACCTGCCAGCAGGCCCCCACTCATGGCCCCCAGCACCTCCACCCCCCAGCAGTCAGGGGCACCTGCCAGCAGGCCCCCACTCATGTCCCCCAGCACCCCCACCCCCCGCAGTGCAGGGCACCTGCCAACAGGCCCCCACTCATGTCCCACACATGTCCCCAGCGCCCCCACTCCCCAGCAGTGCAGGGCACCTGCCAGCAGGCCCCCACTCATGTCCCACTCATGTCCCCTTGCACCCCCACCCCCTAGCAGTGCAGGGCACCTGCCAGCAGGCCCCCACTCATGTCCCACTCATGTCCCCCAGCACCCCCACCCCCAGCAGTGAGGGCACCTGCCAGCAGGCCCCCACTCATGTCCCACTCAAGTCCCCTTGCACCCCCACCCTCCAGCAGTGCAAGGCACCTGCCAGCAGGCCCCCACTCATGTCCGCCAGCACCCCCGCCCCCCAGCAGGGCAGGGCACCTGCCAGCAGGCCCCCACTCATGTCCCCCAGCACCCCCAGCCCCCAGCAGGCCCCCACTCATGTCCCCCAGCCCCCAGCAGTGCAGGGCACCTGCCAGCAGGCCCCCACTCATGTCCCCCAGCACCCCAACCCCCCAGCAGGCCCCCACTCATGTCCCCCAGCACCCCCATCCCCCAGCAGTGCAGGGCACCTGCCAGCAGGCCCCACTCATGTCCCCTAGCACCCCCACCTACCAGCAGTGCAGGGCACCTGCCAGCAGGCCCCCACTCATGTCCCACAAATGTCCCCCAGCACTGCCACCCCCCAGCAGTGCAGGGCACCTGCCAGTAGGCCCCCACTCATGTCCCACACATGTCCCCCAGCACTGCCACCCCCCAGCAGTGCAGGGCACCTGCCAGCAGGACCCCACTCATGTCCCACTCATGTCCCCTTGCACCCCTACCCCCCCAGCAGTGCAGGGCACCTGCCAGCAGGCCCCCACTCATGTTCCCCAGCACCCCCACCCCCCAGCAGTGCAGGGCACCTGCCAGCAGGCCCTCACTCATGTCCCCCAGGACCCCCGCCCACGAGCAGTCAGGGGCACCTGCCAGCAGGCCCCCACACATGTCCCACACATGTTCCCCAGCACCCCCACCCCCCAGCAGTGCAGAGCACCTGCCAGCAGGCCCCCACTCATGTCCCACTCATGTCCCCTTGCACCCCTACCCCCCAGCAGTGCAGGGCACCTGCCAGCAGGCCCCCACTCATGTCCCCCAGCACCCCCACCCCCCAGCAGTGCAGGGCACCTGCCAGCTGGCCCTCACTCATGTCCCCCAGCATCCCCACCCCGTGCAGTCAGGGGCACCTGCCAGCAGGCCCCCACACATGTCCCATACATGTCCCCCAGCACCCCCACCCCCCAGCAGTGCAGAGCACCTGCCAGTAGGCCCCCACTCATGTCCCCCAGCACCCCCACCCCCCAGCAGTGCAGGGCATCTGCCAGCAGGCCCCCACTCATGTCCCCCAGCACCCCCATCCCCCAGCAGTGCAGGGCACCTGCCAGCAGGCCCCCACTCATGTCCCACTCATGTCCCCTTGCACCCCCAGCCCCCAGCAGTGCAGGGCACCTGCCAGCAGGCCCCCACTCATGGCCCCCAGCACCTCCACCCCCCAGCAGTCAGGGGCACCTGCCAGCAGGCCCCCACTCATGTCCCCCTGCACCCCCACCCCCCGCAGTGCAGGGCACCTGCCAGCAGGCCCCCACTCATGTCCCACACATGTACCCAGCACCCCCACTCCCCAGCAGTGCAGGGCACCTGCCAGCAGGCCCCCACTCATGTCCCACTCATGTCCCCTTGCACCCCCACCCCCTAGCAGTGCAGGGCACCTGCCAGCAGGCCCCCACTCATGTCCCACTCATGTCCCCCAGCACCCCCACCCCCAGCAGTGCAGGGCACCTGCCAGCAGGCCCCCACTCATGTCCCACTCATGTCCCCTTGCACCCCCACCCACCAGCAGTGCAAGGCACCTGCCAGCAGGCCCCCACTCATGTCCGCCAGCACCCCCGCCCCCCAGCAGTGCAGGGCACCTGCCAGCAGACCCCCACTCATGTCCCCCAGCACCCCCAGCCCCCAGCAGGCCCCCACTCATGTCCCCCAGCCCCCAGCAGTGCAGGGCACCTGCCAGCAGGCCCCCACTCATGTCCCCCAGCACCCCCACCCCCCAGCAGGCCCCCACTCATGTCCCCCAGCACCCCCATCCCCCAGCAGTGCAGGGCACCTGCCAGCAGGCCCCAGTCATGTCCCCTAGCACCCCCACCCACCAGCAGTGCAGGGCACCTGCCAGCAGGCCCCCACTCATGTCCCACACATGTCCCCCAGCACTGCCACCCCCCAGCAGTGCAGGGCACCTGCCAGTAGGCCCCCACTCATGTCCCACTCATGGCCCCCAGCACCCCCACCCCCAGCAGTGCAGGGCACCTGCCAGCAGGCCCCCACTCATGTCCCACTCATGTCCCCCAGCACCCCCACCCCCCAGCAGTGCAGGGCACCTGCCAGCAGGCCCCCACTGATGGCCCCCAGCACCCCCACCCCCTAGCAGTGCAGGGCACCTGCCAGCAGGCCCCCACTCATGTCCCACTCATGTCCCCCAGCACCCCCACCCCCAGCAGTGCAGGGCACCTGCCAGCAGGCCCCCACTCATGTCCCACTCATGTCCCCTTGCACCCCCACCCCCCAGCAGTGCAAGGCACCTGCCAGCAGGCCCCCACTCATGTCCGCCAGCACCCCCGCCCCCCAGCAGTGCAGGGCACCTGCCAGCAGTCCCCCACTCATGTCCCCCAGCACCCCCAGCCCCCTGCAGGCCCCCACTCATGTCCCCCAGCCCCCAGCAGTGCAGGGCACCTGCCAGCAGGCCCCCACTCATGTCCCCCAGCACCCCCACCCCCCAGCAGGCCCCCACTCATGTCCCCCAGCACCCCCATCCCCCAGCAGTGCAGGGCACCTGCCAGCAGGCCCCACTCATGTCCCCTAGCACCCCCACCCACCAGCAGTGCAGGGCACCTGCCAGCAGGCCCCCACTCATGTCCCACATATGTCCCCCAGCACTGCCACCCCCCAGCAGTGCAGGGCACCTGCCAGTAGGCCCCCACTCATGTCCCACTCATGGCCCCCAGCACCCCCACCCCCCAGCAGTGCAGGGCACCTGCCAGCAGGCCCCCACTCATGTCCCACTCATGTCCCCCAGCACCCCCACCCCCCAGCAGTGCAGGGCACCTGCCAGCAGACCCCCACTGATGGCCCCCAGCACCCCAACACCCCAGCAGTGCAGGGCACCTGCCAGCAGGCCCCCACTCATGTCCCCCAGCACCCCCACTCCCCAGCAGTGCAGGGCACCTGCCAGCAGGCCCCCACTCATGTCCCCTTGCACCCCCACCCCCCAGCAGTGCAGGGTACCTGCCAGCAGGCCCCCACTCATGTCCCCCAGCACCCACACCCCCCAGCAGTCAGGGGCACCTGCCAGCAGGCCCCCACTCATGTCCCCCAGCACCCCATCCCCCAGCAGTGCAGGGCACCTGACAGCAGGCCCCCACTCATGTCCCCCAGCACCCACACCCCCCAGCAGTCAGGGGCACCTGCCAGCAGGCCCCCACTCATGTCCCCCAGCACCCCATCCCCCAGCAGTGCAGGGCACCTGACAGCAGGCCCCCACTCATGTCCACCAGCACCCCCACCCCCCAGCAGTCAGGGGCACCTGCCAGCATGCCCCCACTCATGTCCCCAGCACCCCCACCCCCCAGCAGTGCAGGGCACCTGCCAGCAGGCCCCCACTCATGTCTCCCAGCACCCCCACCCTCCAGCAGTGCAGGGCACCTGCCAGCAGGCCCCCACTCATGTCCCCTTGCACCCCTACCCCCCAGCAGTGCAGGGCACCTGCCAGCAGGCCCCCACTCATGTCCCCCAGCACCCCCACCCTCCAGCAGTGCAGGGCACCTGCCAGCAGACCCTCACTCATGTCCCCCAGCATCCCCACCCCCGTGCAGTCAGGGGCACCTGCCAGCAGGCCCCCACACATGTCCCACACATGTCCCCCAGCACCCCACCCCCCAGCAGTGCAGAGCACCTGCCAGTAGGCCCCCACTCATGTCCCCCAGCACCCCCACCCCCCAGCAGTGCAGGGCATCTGCCAGCAGGCCCCCACTCATGTCCCCCAGAACCCCCATCCCCCAGCAGTGCAGGGCACCTGCCAGCAGGCCCCCACTCATGTCCCACTCATGTCTCCTTGCACCCCCAGCCCCCAGCAGTGCAGGGCACCTGCCAGCAGACCCCCACTCATGGCCCCCAGCACCTCCACCGCCCAGCAGTCAGGGGCACCTGCCAGCAGGCCCCCACTCATGTCCCCCAGCACCCCCACCCCCCGCAGTGCAGGGCACCTGCCAGCAGGCCCCCACTCATGTCCCACACATGTCCCCAGCGCCCCCACTCCCCAGCACTGCAAGGCACCTGCCAGCAGGCCCCCACTCATGTCCCACTCATGTCCCCTTGCACCCCCACCCCCTAGCAGTGCAGGGCACCTGCCAGCAGGCCCCCACTCATGTCCCACTCATGTCCCCCAGCACCCCCACCCCCAGCAGTGCAGGGCACCTGCCAGCAGGCCCCCACTCATGTCCCACTCATGTCCCCTTGCACCCCCACCCTCCAGCAGTGCAAGGCACCTGCCAGCAGGCCCCCACTCATGTCCGCCAGCACCCCCGCCCCCCAGCAGTGCAGGGCACCTGCCAGCAGGCCCCCACTCATGTCCCCCAGCACCCCCAGCCCCCAGCAGGCCCCCACTCATGTCCCCCAGCCCCCAGCAGTGCAGGGCACCTGCCAGCAGGCCCCCACTCATGTCCCCCAGCACCCCCACCCCCCAGCAGGCCCCCACTCATGTCCCCCAGCACCCCCATCCCCCAGCAGTGCAGGGCACCTGCCAGCAGGCCCCACTCATGTCCCCTAGCACCCCCACCCACCAGCAGTGCAGGGCACCTGCCAGCAGGCCCCCACTCATGTCCCACACATGTCCCCCAGCACTGCCACCCCCCAGCAGTGCAGGGCACCTGCCAGTAGGCCCCCACTGATGGCCCCCAGCACCCCCACACCCCAGCAGTGCAGGGCACCTGCCAGCAGGCCCCCACTCATATCCCCCAGCACCCCCACCCCCCAGCAGTGCAGGGCACCTGCCAGCAGGCCCCCACTCATATCCCCTTGCACCCCCACCCCCCAGCAGTGCAGGGTACCTGCCAGCAGGCCCCCACTCATGTCCCACTCATGTCCCCTTGCACCCCCAGCAGTGCAGGGCACCTGCCAGCAGGCCCCCACTCATGTCCCCCAGCACCCTCACCCCCCAGCAGTCAGGGGCACCTGCCAGCAGGCCCCCACTCATGTCCCCCAGCACCCCATCCCCCAGCAGTGCAGGGCACCTGACAGCAGGCCCCCACTCATGTCCACCAGCACCCCCACCCCCCAGCAGTCAGGGGCACCTGCCAGCAGGCCCCCACTCATGTCCCACTCATGTCCCCTTGCACCGCCACCCCCAGCAGTGCAGGGCACCTGCCAGCAGGCCCCCACTCATGTCCCCCAGCACCCTCACCCCCCAGCAGTCAGGGGCACCTGCCAGCAGGCCCCCACTCATGTCCCACACATGCCCCCCAGCACCCCCACCCCCCAGCAGTGCAGGGCACCTGCCAGCAGGCCCCCACTCATGTCCCACTCATGTCCCCTTGCACCGCCACCCCCAGCAGTGCAGGGCACCTGCCAGCAGGCCCCCACTCATGTCCCACTCATGTCCCCCAGCACCCCCACCCCCCAGCAGTCAGGGGCACCTGCCAGTAGGCCCCCACTCATGTCCCCCAGCACCCCCACCCCCCAGCAGTGCAGGGCATCTGCCAGCAGGCCCCCACTCATGTCCCCTTGCACCCCCAGCAGTGCAGGGCACCTGCCAGCAGGCCCCCACTCATGTCCCCCAGCACCCTCACCCCCCAGCAGTCAGGGGCACCTGCCAGCAGGCCCCCACTCATGTCCCCCAGCACCCCATCCCCCAGCAGTGCAGGGCACCTGACAGCAGGCCCCCACTCATGTCCACCAGCACCCCCACCCCCCAGCAGTCAGGGGCACCTGCCAGCAGGCCCCCACTCATGTCCCACTCATGTCCCCTTGCACCGCCACCCCCAGCAGTGCAGGGCACCTGCCAGCAGGCCCCCACTCATGTCCCACTCATGTCCCCCAGCACCCCCACCCCCAGCAGTGCAGGGCACCTGCCAGCAGGCCCCCACTCATGTCTCCCAGAACCCCCACCCTCCAGCAGTGCAGGGCACCTGCCAGCAGGCCCCCACTCATGTCCCACTCATGTCCCCTTGCACCCCCAGCAGTGCAGGGCACCTGCCAGCAGGCCCCCACTCATGTCCCCCAGCACCCTCACCCCCCAGCAGTCAGGGGCACCTGCCAGCAGGACCCCACTCATGTCCCACACATGCCCCCCAGCACCCCCACCCCCCAGCAGTGCAGGGCACCTGCCAGCAGGCCCCCACTCATGTCCCACTCATGTCCCCTTGCACCGCCACCCCCAGCAGTGCAGGGCACCTGCCAGCAGGCCCCCACTCATGTCCCACTCATGTCCCCCAGCACCCCCACCCCCCAGCAGTCAGGGGCACCTGCCAGTAGGCCCCCACTCATGTCCCCCAGCACCCCCACCCGCCAGCAGTGCAGGGCATCTGCCAGCAGGCCCCCACTCATGTCCCCCAGGACCCCCATCCCCCAGCAGTGCAGGGCACCTGCCAGCAGGCCCCCACTCATGTCCCACTCATGTCCCCTTGCACCCCACCCCCCAGCAGTGCAGGGCACCTGCCAGCAGGCCCCCACTCATGGCCCCCAGCACCTCCACCCCCCAGCAGTCAGGGGCACCTGCCAGCAGGCCCCCACTCATGTCCCCCAGCACCCCCACCCCCCGCAGTGCAGGGCACCCACCAGCAGGCCCCCACTCATTTCCCCCAGCACACCCTCCCCCCAGCAGTACAGGGCACCTGCCAGCAGGCCCCCACTCATGTCCCACTCATGTCCCCTTGCACCCCTACCCCCCAGCAGTGCAGGGCACCTGCCAGCAGGCCCCCACTCATGTTCCCCAGCACCCCCACCCCCCAGCAGTGCAGGGCACCTGCCAGCAGGCCCTCACTCATGTCCCCCAGGACCCCCGCCCACGAGCAGTCAGGGGCACCTGCCAGCAGGCCCCCACACATGTCCCACACATGTTCCCCAGCACCCCCACCCCCAGCAGTGCAGAGCACCTGCCAGCAGGCCCCCACTCATGTCCCACTCATGTCCCCTTGCACCCCTATCCCCCAGCAGTGCAGGGCACCTGCCAGCAGGCCCCCACTCATGTCCCCCAGCACCCCCACCCTCCAGCAGTGCAGGGCACCTGCCAGCAGACCCTCACTCATGTCCCCCAGCATCCCCACCCCCGTGCAGTCAGGGGCACCTGCCAGCAGGCCCCCACTCATGTCCCACACATGTCCCCAGCGCCCCCACTCCCCAGCAGTGCAGGGCACCTGCCAGCAGGCCCCCACTCATGTCCCACTCATGTCCCCTTGCACCCCCACCCCCTAGCAGTGCAGGGCACCTGCCAGCAGGCCCCCACTCATGTCCCACTCATGTCCCCCAGCACCCCCACCCCCAGCAGTGAGGGCACCTGCCAGCAGGCCCCCACTCATGTCCCACTCAAGTCCCCTTGCACCCCCACCCTCCAGCAGTGCAAGGCACCTGCCAGCAGGCCCCCACTCATGTCCGCCAGCACCCCCGCCCCCCAGCAGTGCAGGGCACCTGCCAGCAGGCCCCCACTCATGTCCCCCAGCACCCCCAGCCCCCAGCAGGCCCCCACTCATGTCCCCCAGCCCCCAGCAGTGCAGGGCACCTGCCAGCAGGCCCCCACTCATGTCCCCCAGCACCCCAACCCCCCAGCAGGCCCCCACTCATGTCCCCCAGCACCCCCATCCCCCAGCAGTGCAGGGCACCTGCCAGCAGGCCCCACTCATGTCCCCTAGCACCCCCACCTACCAGCAGTGCAGGGCACCTGCCAGCAGGCCCCCACTCATGTCCCTCAAATGTCCCCCAGCACTGCCACCCCCCAGCAGTGCAGGGCACCTGCCAGTAGGCCCCCACTCATGCCCCACACATGTCCCCCAGCACTGCCACCCCCCAGCAGTGCAGGGCACCTGCCAGCAGGACCCCACTCATGTCCCACTCATGTCCCCTTGCACCCCTACCCCCCCAGCAGTGCAGGGCACCTGCCAGCAGGCCCCCACTCATGTTCCCCAGCACCCCCACCCCCCAGCAGTGCAGGGCACCTGCCAGCAGGCCCTCACTCATGTCCCCCAGGACCCCCGCCCACGAGCAGTCAGGGGCACCTGCCAGCAGGCCCCCACACATGTCCCACACATGTTCCCCAGCACCCCCACCCCCCAGCAGTGCAGAGCACCTGCCAGCAGGCCCCCACTCATGTCCCACTCATGTCCCCTTGCACCCCTACCCCCCAGCAGTGCAGGGCACCTGCCAGCAGGCCCCCACTCATGTCCCCCAGCACCCCCACCCCCCAGCAGTGCAGGGCACCTGCCAGCTGGCCCTCACTCATGTCCCCCAGCATCCCCACCCCGTGCAGTCAGGGGCACCTGCCAGCAGGCCCCCACACATGTCCCATACATGTCCCCCAGCACCCCCACCCCCCAGCAGTGCAGAGCACCTGCCAGTAGGCCCCCACTCATGTCCCCCAGCACCCCCACCCCCCAGCAGTGCAGGGCATCTGCCAGCAGGCCCCCACTCATGTCCCCCAGCACCCCCATCCCCCAGCAGTGCAGGGCACCTGCCAGCAGGCCCCCACTCATGTCCCACTCATGTCCCACTCATGTCCCCTTGCACCCCCAGCCCCCAGCAGTGCAGGGCACCTGCCAGCAGGCCCCCACTCATGGCCCCCAGCACCTCCACCCCCCAGCAGTCAGGGGCACCTGCCAGCAGGCCCCCACTCATGTCCCCCAGCACCCCCACCCCCCGCAGTGCAGGGCACCTGCCAGCAGGCCCCCACTCATGTCCCACACATGTACCCAGCACCCCCACTCCCCAGCAGTGCAGGGCACCTGCCAGCAGGCCCCCACTCATGTCCCACTCATGTCCCCTTGCACCCCCACCCCCTAGCAGTGCAGGGCACCTGCCAGCAGGCCCCCACTCATGTCCCACTCATGTCCCCCAGCACCCCCACCCCCAGCAGTGCAGGGCACCTGCCAGCAGGCCCCCACTCATGTCCCACTCATGTCCCCTTGCACCCCCACCCACCAGCAGTGCAAGGCACCTGCCAGCAGGCCCCCACTCATGTCCGCCAGCACCCCCGCCCCCCAGCAGTGCAGGGCACCTGCCAGCAGACCCCCACTCATGTCCCCCAGCACCCCCAGCCCCCAGCAGGCCCCCACTCATGTCCCCCAGCCCCCAGCAGTGCAGGGCACCTGCCAGCAGGCCCCCACTCATGTCCCCCAGCACCCCCACCCCCCAGCAGGCCCCCACTCATGTCCCCCAGCACCCCCATCCCCCAGCAGTGCAGGGCACCTGCCAGCAGGCCCCAGTCATGTCCCCTAGCACCCCCACCCCCCAGCAGTGCAGGGCACCTGCCAGTAGGCCCCCACTCATGTCCCACTCATGGCCCCCAGCACCCCCACCCCCCAGCAGTGCAGGGCACCTGCCAGCAGGCCCCCACTCATGTCCCACTCATGTCCCCCAGCACCCCCACCCCCCAGCAGTGCAGGGCACCTGCCAGCAGGCCCCCACTGATGGCCCCCAGCACCCCCACCCCCTAGCAGTGCAGGGCACCTGCCAGCAGGCCCCCACTCATGTCCCACTCATGTCCCCCAGCACCCCCACCCCCAGCAGTGCAGGGCACCTGCCAGCAGGCCCCCACTCATGTCCCACTCATGTCCCCTTGCACCCCCACCCCCCAGCAGTGCAAGGCACCTGCCAGCAGGCCCCCACTCATGTCCGCCAGCACCCCCGCCCCCCAGCAGTGCAGGGCACCTGCCAGCAGTCCCCCACTCATGTCCCCCAGCACCCCCAGCCCCCAGCAGGCCCCCACTCATGTCCCCCAGCCCCCAGCAGTGCAGGGCACCTGCCAGCAGGCCCCCACTCATGTCCCCCAGCACCCCCAACCCCCAGCAGGCCCCCACTCATGTCCCCCAGCACCCCCATCCCCCAGCAGTGCAGGGCACCTGCCAGCAGGCCCCACTCATGTCCCCTAGCACCCCCACCCACCAGCAGTGCAGGGCACCTGCCAGCAGGCCCCCACTCATGTCCCACATATGTCCCCCAGCACTGCCACCCCCCAGCAGTGCAGGGCACCTGCCAGTAGGCCCCCACTCATGTCCCACTCATGGCCCCCAGCACCCCCACCCCCCAGCAGTGCAGGGCACCTGCCAGCAGGCCCCCACTCATGTCCCACTCATGTCCCCCAGCACCCCCACCCCCCAGCAGTGCAGGGCACCTGCCAGCAGACCCCCACTGATGGCCCCCAGCACCCCCACACCCCAGCAGTGCAGGGCACCTGCCAGCAGGCCCCCACTCATGTCCCCCAGCACCCCCACTCCCCAGCAGTGCAGGGCACCTGCCAGCAGGCCCCCACTCATGTCCCCTTGCACCCCCACCCCCCAGCAGTGCAGGGTACCTGCCAGCAGGCCCCCACTCATGTCCCCCAGCACCCACACCCCCCAGCAGTCAGGGGCACCTGCCAGCAGGCCCCCACTCATGTCCCCCAGCACCCCATCCCCCAGCAGTGCAGGGCACCTGACAGCAGGCCCCCACTCATGTCCCCCAGCACCCACACCCCCCAGCAGTCAGGGGCACCTGCCAGCAGGCCCCCACTCATGTCCCCCAGCACCCCATCCCCCAGCAGTGCAGGGCACCTGACAGCAGGCCCCCACTCATGTCCACCAGCACCCCCACCCCCCAGCAGTCAGGGGCACCTGCCAGCATGCCCCCACTCATGTCCCCAGCACCCCCACCCCCCAGCAGTGCAGGGCACCTGCCAGCAGGCCCCCACTCATGTCTCCCAGCACCCCCACCCTCCAGCAGTGCAGGGCACCTGCCAGCAGGCCCCCACTCATGTCCCACTCATGTCCCCTTGCACCCCCAGCAGTGCAGGGCACCTGCCAGTAGACTCCCACTCATGTCCCCCAGCACCCCCACCCCCCAGCAGTGCAGGGCATCTGCCAGCAGGCCCCCACTCATGTCCCCCAGCACCCCATCCCACAGCAGTGCAGGGCACCTGCCAGCAGGCCCCCACTCATGTCCCACTCATGTCCCCTTGCACCCCCACCCCCCAGCAGTGCAGGGCACCTGCCAGCAGGCCCCCACTCATGGCCCCCAGCACCTCCACCCCAAGCAGTCAGGGGCACCTGCCAGCAGGCCCCCACTCATGTCCCCCAGCACCCCCACCCCCCGCAGTGCAGGGCACCTGCCAGCAGGCCCCCACTCATTTCCCCCAGCACACCCACCCCCCAGCAGTACAGGGCACCTGCCAGCAGGCCCCCACTCATGTCCCACTCATGTCCCCTTGCACCCCTACTCCCCCAGCAGTGGAGGGCACCTGCCAGCAGGCCCCCACTCATGTTCCCTAGCACCCCCACCCCCGAGCAGTGCAGGGCACCTGCCAGCAGGCCCTCACTCATGTCCCCCAGCACCCCCACCCACGAGCAGTCAGGGGCACCTGCCAGCAGGCCCCCACACATGTCCCACACATGTTCCCCAGCACCCCCACCCCCCAGCAGTGCAGAGCACCTGCCAGCAGGCCCCCACTCATGCCCCACTCATGTCCCCTTGCACACCTACCACCCAGCAGTGCAGGGCACCTGCCAGCAGGCCCCCACTCATGTCCCCCAGCACCCCCACCCCCCAGCAGTGCAGGGCACCTGCCAGCAGGCCCTCACTCATGTCCCCCAGCATCCCCACCCCCGTGCAGTCAGGGGCACCTGCCAGCAGGCCCCCACACATGTCCCACACATGTCCCCCAGCACCCCCACCCCCCAGCAGTGCAGAGCACCTGCCAGTAGGCCCCCACTCATGTCCCCCAGCACCCCCACCCCCCAGCAGTGCAGAGCATCTGCCAGCAGGCCCCCACTCATGTCCCCCAGCACCCCCATCCCCCAGCAGTGCAGGGCACCTGCCAGCAGGCCCCCACTCATGTCCCACTCATGTCCCCTTGCACACCCACCCCCCAGCAGTGCAGGGCACCTGCCAGCAGGCCCCCACTCATGGCCCCCAGCACATCCACCCCCCAGCAGTCAGGGGCACCTGCCAGCAGGCCCCCACTCATGTCCCCCAGCACCCCCACCCCCCGCAGTGCAGGGCACCTGCCAGCAGGCCCCCACTCATTTCCCCCAGCACACCCACCCCCCAGCAGTACAGGGCACCTGCCAGCAGGCCCCCACTCATGTCCCACTCATGTCCCCTTGCACCCCTACCCCCCAGCAGTGCAGGGCACCTGCCAGCAGGCCCCCACTCATGTCCCCCAGCACCCCCACCCCCCAGCAGTGCAGGGCACCTGCCAGCAGGCCCTCACTCATGTCCCCCAGGACCCCCACCCACGAGCAGTCAGGGGCACCTGCCAGCAGGCCCCCACACATGTCCCACATATGTCCCCCAGCACCCCCACCCCCCAGCAGTGCAGGGCACCTGCCAGCAGGCCCTCACTCATGTCCCTCAGCATCCCCACCCCCGTGCAGTCAGGGGCACCTGCCAGCAGGCCCCCACACATGTCCCACACATGTCCCCCAGCACCCCCACCCCCAGCAGTGCAGAGCACCTGCCAGCAGGCCCCCACTCATGTCCCACTCATATCCCCTTGCACCCACACCCCCCATCAGTGCAGGGCACCTGCCAGCAGGCCCCCACTCATGTCCCCCAGCACCCCCACCTCCCAGCAGTGCAGGGCACCTGCCAGCAGGCCACCACTCATGTCCCACTCATGTCCCCTTGCACCCCCACCCCCCAGCAGTGCAGGGAACCTGCCAGAATGCCCCCACAAACTCATGTCCCGCTCATGTCCCCCAGCACTCCCACCCCTCAGCAGTCAGGGGCACCTGCCAGCAGGCCCCCACTCATGTCCCCCAGCACCCCCACCCCCCAGAAGTGCAGGGCACCTGCCAGCAGGCCCCCACTCATGTCCCCCAGCACCCCCACCCCCCAGCAGTCAGGGGCACCTGGGCCCCCAATCATGTCTCCCAGCACCCCCCAGCAGTGCAGGGCACCTGCCAGCAGGCCCCCACTCATATCCCCCAGCACACCCACCCCCCAGCAGTGCAGGGCACCTGCCAGCAGGCCCCCACTCATGTCCCACTCATGTCCCCTTGCACCCCCACCCCCCAGCAGTGCAGGGCACCTGCCAGCAGGCCCCCACTCATGTCGCCCAGCACCCCCACCCCCCAGCAGTCAGGGGCACCTGCCAGCAGGCCTCCACTCATGTCCCACACATGTCCTCCAGCACTCCCACCCCCCAGCTGTGTAGGGCACCTGCCAGCAGGCCCCCACTCATGTCCCACTCATGTCCCCTTGCACCCCCACTCCCCAGCAGTGCAGGGTACCTGCCAGCAGGCCCCCACTCATGTCCCACTCATGTCACCCAGCACCCCCACCCCCCAGCAGTCAGGGGCACCTGCCAGCAGGCCCCCACTCAAGTCCCCCAGCTTCCCCACCCCACAGCAGTGCAGGGCACCTGCCAGCAGGCCCCCACTCATGTCCCAAAAATGTCCCCCAGCACCCCACCCCCCAGCAGTGCAGGGCACCTGCCAGCAGGCCCCCACTCATGTCCCCCAGTGCCCCCACTCCCCAGCAGTGCAGGGCACCTGCCAGAAGGCCCCCACTCATGTCCCAAAAATGTCACCCAGCACCCCAGCCCCCAGCAGTGCAGCGCACCTGACAGCAGGCCCCCACCCATGTCCCCCAGCACCCCCACACCCCAGCAGTGCAGGGCACCTGCCAGCAGGCCCCCACTCATGTCCCCCAGCAGTGCAGGGTACCTGCCAGCAGGCCCCCACTCATGTCCCCCAGAACCCCCACCCACCAGCAGTGCAGGGCACCTGCCAGCAGGCACCCACTCATGTCCCCCAACACCCCCACCCCCCAGCAGTGCAGGGCGCCTGCCAGCAGGCCCCACACATGTCCCCCAGCACCCCACCCCCCCGCAGTCAGGGGCACCTGCCAGCAGGCCCCTACTCATGTCCCACACATGTCCCCCAGCACCCCTACCCCCCAGCAGTGCAGGGCACCTGCCAGCAGGCCCCCACTCATGTCCCCTTCCACCCCCACCCCCCAGCAGTGCAGGGCACCTGCCAGCAGGCCCCCACTCATGTCCCACTCATGTCTCCCAGCACCCCCACCCCCCAGCAGTGCAGGGCACCTGCCAGCAGGCCCCCACTCATGTCCCCCAGCGCCCCCACCCCCCAGCAGTGCAGGGTACCTGCCAGCAGGCCCCACTCATGTCCCCCAGCACCCCCACCTCCCAGCAGTGCAGGGCACCTGCCAGCAGGCCCCCACTCATGTCCCACTCATGTCCCCTTGCACCCCCAGCAGTGCAGGGCACCTGCCAGCAGGCCCTCACTCATGTCCCCCAGCACCCCCACCCCCCAGCAGTCAGGGGCACCTGCCAGCAGCCCCACTCATGTCCCCCGGCACCCCCACCCCCCAGCAGTGCAGGGAACCTGCCAGCAGGCCCCGACTCATGTCCCCCAGCACCCTCACCCCCCAGCAGTCAGGGGCACCTGCGAGCAGGCCCCCACTCATGTCCCCCAGCACCCCCACCCCCAGAAGTGCAGGGCACCTGCCAGCAGGCCCCCACTCATGTCCCCCAGCACCCCCACCCCCCAGCAGTCAGGGGCACCTGCTGGCAGGCCCAAAATCATGTCTCCCAGCACCCCCCAGCAGTGCAGGGCACCTGCCAGCAGGCCCCCACTCATATCCCCCAGCACACCCACCCCCCAGCAGGGCAGGGCACCTGCCAGCAGGCCCCCACTAATGTCCCACTCATGTCCCCTTGCACCCCCACCCCCCAGCAGTGCAGGGCACATGCCAGCAGGCCCCCACTCATGTCGCCCAGCACCCCCACCCCCAGCTGTGTAGGGCACCTGCCAGCAGGCCCCCACTCATGTCCCACTCATGTCCCCTTGCACCCCCACTCCCCAGCAGTGCAGGGTACCTGCCAGCAGGCCCCCACTCATGTCCCACTCATGTCACCCAGCACCCCCACCCCCACCCCCCAGCAGTCAGGGGCACCTGCCAGCAGGCCCCCACTGAAGTCCCCCAGCACCCCCACCCCACAGCAGTGCAGGGCACCTGCCAGCAGGCCCCCACTCATGTCCCAAAAATGTCCCCCAGCACCCCACCCCCCAGCAGTGCAGGGCACCTGCCAGCAGGCCCCCACTCATGTCCCCCAGTGCCCCCACCCCCCAGCAGTGCAGGGCACCTGCCAGTAGGCCCCCACTCATGTCCCCCAGCACCCCCACCCCCAGCAGTGCAGGGCATCTGTCAGCAGGCCCCCACTCATGTCCCCCAGCACCCCCACACCCCAGCAGTGCAGGGCACCTGCCAGCAGGCCCCCACTCATGTCCCCCAGCAGTGCAGGGTACCTGCCAGCAGGCCTCCACTCATGTCCCACACATGTCCTCCAGCACCCCCACCCCCCAGCTGTGTAGGGCACCTGCCAGCAGACCCCACTCATGTCCCACTCATGTCCCCTTGCACCCCCACTCCCCAGCAGTGCAGGGTACCTGCCAGCAGGCTCCCACTCATGTCCCACTCATGTCACCCAGCACCCCCACCCCCCCCCCAGCAGTCAGGGGCACCTGCCAGCAGGCCCCCACTGAAGTCCCCCAGCACCCCCACCCCACAGCAGTGCAGGGTACCTGCCAGCAGGCCCCCACTCATGTCCCCCAGTGCTCGCACCCCCCAGCAGTGCAGGGCACCTGCCAGAAGGCCCCCACTCATGTCCCAAAAATGTCCCCCAGCACCCCAGCCCCCAGCAGTGCAGGGCACCTGCCAGCAGGCCCCCACTCATGTCCCCCAGCACCCCCACACCTCAGCAGTGCAGGGCACCTGCCAGCAGGCCCCCACTCATGTCCCCCAGCAGTGCAGGGTACCTGCCAGCAGGCCCCCACTCATGTCCCCCAGAACCCCCACCCACCAGCAGTGCAGGACACCTGTCGGCAGGCCCCCACTCATGTCCCCTTGTACCCCCACCCCCTAGCAGTGCAGGGCACCTGCCAGCAGGCACCCACTCATGTCCCCCAGCACCCCCACCCCCCAGCAGTGCAGGGAGCCTGCCAGCAGGCCCCACACATGTCCCCCAGCACCCCCACCCCCCAGCAGTCAGGGGCACCTGCCAGCAGGCCCCCACTCATGTCCCACACATGTCCCCCAGCACCCCCACCCCCCAGCAGTGCAGGGCACCTGCCAGCAGGCCCCCACTCATGTCCCACTCATGTCTCCCAGCACCCCCACCCCCCAGCAGTGCAGGGCACCTGCCAGCAGGCCCCCACTCATGTCCCCCAGCACCCCCACCTCCCAGCAGTGCAGGGCACCTGCCAGCAGGCCCCCACTCATGTCCCACTCATGTCCCCTTGCACACCCACCCCCCAGCAGTGCAGGGCACCTGCCAGCAGGCCCCCACTCATGGCCCCCAGCACATCCACCCCCCAGCAGTCAGGGGCACCTGCCAGCAGGCCCCCACTCATGTCCCCCAGCACCCCCACCCCCCGCAGTGCAGGGCACCTGCCAGCAGGCCCCCACTCATTTCCCCCAGCACACCCACCCCCCAGCAGTACAGGGCACCTGCCAGCACGCCCCCACTCATGTCCCACTCATGTCCCCTTGCACCCCTACCCCCCAGCAGTGCAGGGCACCTGCCAGCAGGCCCCCACTCATGTCCCCCAGCACCCCCACCCCCCAGCAGTGCAGGGCACCTGCCAGCAGGCCCTCACTCATGTCCCCCAGGACCCCCACCCACGAGCAGTCAGGGGCACCTGCCAGCAGGCCCCCACACATGTCCCACATATGTCCCCCAGCACCCCCACCCCCCAGCAGTGCAGGGCACCTGCCAGCAGGCCCTCACTCATGTCCCTCAGCATCCCCACCCCCGTGCAGTCAGGGGCACCTGCCAGCAGGCCCCCACACATGTCCCACACATGTCCCCCAGCACCCCCACCCCCAGCAGTGCAGAGCACCTGCCAGCAGGCCCCCACTCATGTCCCACTCATATCCCCTTGCACCCACACCCCCCATCAGTGCAGGGCACCTGCCAGCAGGCCCCCACTCATGTCCCCCAGCAGTGCAGGGAGCCTGCCAGCAGGCCCCACACATGTCCCCCAGCACCCCCACCCCCCAGCAGTCAGGGGCACCTGCCAGCAGGCCCCCACTCATGTCCCACACATGTCCCCCAGCACCCCCACCCCCCAGCAGTGCAGGGCACCTGCCAGCAGGCCCCCACTCATGTCCCACTCATGTCTCCCAGCACCCCCACCCCCCAGCAGTGCAGGGCACCTGCCAGCAGGCCCCCACTCATGTCCCCCAGCACCCCCACCCCCCAGCAGTGCAGGGTACCTGCCAGCAGGCCCCACTCATGTCCCCCAGCACCCCCACCTCCCAGCAGTGCAGGGCACCTGCCAGCAGGCCCCCACTCATGTCCCACTCATGTCCCCTTGCACCCCCAGCAGTGCAGGGCACCTGCCAGCAGGCCCCCACTCATGTCTCCCAGCACCCCCACCCCCCAGCAGTCAGGGGCACCTGCCAGCAGCCCCACTCATGTCCCCCGGCACCCCCACCCCCCAGCAGTGCAGGGAACCTGCCAGCAGGCCCCGACTCATGTCCCCCAGCACCCTCACCCCCCAGCAGTCAGGGGCACCTGCGAGCAGGCCCCCACTCATGTCCCCCAGCACCCCCAGCCCCCAGCAGTGCAGGGCACCTGCCAGCCGGCCCCCACTCATGTCCCCCAGCACCCCCACCCCCCAGCAGTGCAGGGCACCTGCCAGCAGGCCCTCACTCATGTCCCATTCATGTCCCCTTTCGCTCCCACCCCCCAGCAGTGCAGGGCACCTGCCAGCAGGCCCCAACTCATGTCCCCCAGCACTTCCAACCCCCAGCAGTGCAGGGCACCTACCAGCAGGCCCCCACTCATGTCCCCCAGCACCCCCACCCCCCAGCAGTCAGGGGCACCTGCCAGCAGGCCCCCACTCATGTCCCACACATGTCCCCAGCACCCCCACTCCCCAGCAGTGCAGGGCACCTGCCAGCAGGCCCCCACTCATATCCCACTCATGTCCCATTGCACCCCCACCCCCTAGCAGTGCAGGGCACCTGCCAGCAGGCCCCCACTCATGTCCCGCCCATGTCCCCCAGCACCCCCACCCCCCAGCAGTCAGGGGCACCTGCCAGCAGGCCCCCACTCATGTCCCCCAACACCCCCACCCCCCAGCAGTCAGGGGCACCTGCCAGCAGGCCCCCGCTCATGTCCCACACATGTCCCCAGCACCCCCACTCCCCAGCAGTGCAGGGCACCTGCCAGCAGGCCCCCACTCATGCCCCACTCATGTCCCCTTGCACCCCCATCCCCAGCACTGCAGGGCACCTGTCAGCAGGCCCCCACTCATTTCCCACTCATGTCCCCCAGCACCCCCACACCCCAGCAGTCAGGGGCACCTGCCAGCAGGCCCCCACTTATGACCCCCAGCACCCCCCACACCCCAGCAGTCAGGGGCACCTGCCAGCAGGCCCCCACTCATGTCCCCCAGCACCCGCACCCCCCAGCAGTGCAGGGCACCTGCCAGCAGGCCCCACTCATGTCCCCCAGCACCCCCACCCCTCAGCAGTGTATGGCACCTGCCAGCAGGCCCCCACTCATGTTCCCCAGCACCCCCACTCCCCAGCAGTGCAGGGAACCTGCCAGCAGGCCCCCACTCATGTCCCCCAGCACCCGCAACCCCCAGCAGTGCAGGGCACCTGCCAGCAGGCCCCACTCATGTCCCCCAGCACCCCCACCCCCCAGCAGTGCAGGGCACCTGCCAGCAGGCCCCCACTCATGTTCCACTCCTGTCCCCTTGCACCCCCACCTCCCAGCAGTGCAGGGCACCTGCCAGCAGGCCCCCACTCATGTCCCACTCATGTCCCCCTTACACCCCACCCCCATCAGTGCAGGGCACCTGCCAGCAGGCCCCCACTCATGTCCCCCAGCACCCCCACCCCCCAGCAGTGCATGGCACCTGCCAGCAGGCCCCCACTCATGTTCCCCAGCACCCCCACTCCCCAGCAGTGCAGGGAACCTGCCAGCAGGCCCCCACTCATGTCCCACAAATGTCCCCCAGCACCCCCACACCCCAGCAGTGCAGGGCACCTGCCAGCAGGCTCCCACTCATGTCTCCCAGCACCACCACCCCCCAGCAGTGCCCGGCACCTGCCAGCAGGCCCCCACTCATGTCTCACTCATGTCCCCTTGCACCCCCACCCCCCAGCAGTGCAGGGCACCTGCCAGCAGGCCCCCACTCATGTCCCCTTGAACCCCCACCCCCAGCAGTGCAGGGCACCTGCCAGCAGGCCCCCACTCATGTCCCCCAGCACCCCCACCCCGCAGCAGTGCAGGGTACCTGCCAGCAGGCCCCCACTCATGTCCCCCAGCACCCCCACCCCCCAGCAGTCAGGGGCACCTGCCAGCATGCCCCCACTCATGTCCCACACATGTCCCCCAGCACCCCCACCCCCCAGCAGTGCAGGGCGCTTGCCAGCAGGCCCCCACTCATGTCCCACTCATGTCCCCTTGCACCCCCTGCAGTGCAGGGCACCTGCCATCAGGCCCCCACTCATGTCCCACTCATGTCCCCCAGCACCCCCACCACCCAGCAGTCAGGGGCACCTGCCAGCAGGCCCCCACTCATGTCCCCCAGCACCCTCACCCCCCAGCAGTGCAGGGCACCTGCCATCAGGCCCCCACTCATGTCCCCTAGCACCCCCACCCCCCTGCAGTGCAGGGCACCTGCCAGCAGGTCCCCACACATGTCCCACTCATGTCCCCTTGAAACCCCCACCCCCCAGCAGTGAAATGGCGATCTCATGACACAAAACAAAAGTCAACTATGTACATCAACACATGTCTGCCACACGAAGGCAGGCGGTAGCGTCCCAGCACATTAAAAAAATGTGCGCTAACAAAAAGCATGTATATACACCTCTGATGAATGTCCCATACTGTGGCCCTCTAGGACAAATGACGTGCAAATGGGTACGCGACAAACACGGACACCCGCTGTGTCAAAAATAGCGTGTATTTCGGGGGTACGCGGGAAGTTTCACACGCGATTGGGCCTGGGCGAGCGGGATACGTGTATTTCAGGGGCTCGCAGGAAGTTTTACACGCGATTGGGCCTGGGCGAGCAGGGTACATGTATTTCAGGGGCTCACGGGAAGTTTTACACGCGATTGGGCCTGGGCGAGCGGGGTACGTGTATTTCAGGGGTGGGCGGGGAAGTACAGGAGGCAAATGCGCGGAACGCCCACACGCACGCGCCAAAAAAGACGCGCTAATCCGGAAACACGTACGCCAGCAGGAAGCAGGCGTACGTGGACCCGCGCAGCATAAAAGTGCACGCAAACAACAAGAAAGCTCAGACGCCAGGATGAACATACCGTTCCTAGCAGCAGTTGTCCTGAGATACCGCAGGAGGAGGAGGAGGATAGTCAGGCCCAGAATTTTCACACCCAGAACCAGCCTTTTTGGGATGCCTCATGACCAGGTGTATGGGAGGTACAAGTTTCCACCTCACATAATACTCGACCTGGTCAGTGAGTGGGAGGATGACCTCACATCACCCACCCTCTGTTCCCAAGAACTCAGCCCCCTGGAGAAGGTCCTCAATGTACTGCACATTTTGGCCACCGGATCATTTCAGTGGACAAGTGCCATAGTGGGGGTGGTGTCACAGGCCACACAGTCACGCTGCCTACACCAGGTCTTGGCCATCATGACTGCACGCCCATCAGTTCGCAGGCACATATACCTGCCCAGAACACCTGCAGAAAGGCAGGCTGCCATCCAGGATTTCTACGGGGTGGCACAATTCCCCAAAGTCATAGGTGCCATTGATTGCACCCATGTGGCTCTATGTCCCCCCAGGGCATCAGAGCACATCTATAGAAACCGCAAGCACCGGCATTCCATCAACGTGCAGGTAGTATGTGATGCCAAGGGAATCATCACCTCAGTATATGCCAACTATCCAGGGTCCACCCACGACAGTTTCATTTATAGAATGTCAACCCTAAACCGGGACCTAGAAGCTGGGTGGCATGGCAATACATGGCTGCTTGGTGAATATAAATGCCACAGCACATGCATGCATGCCTGATACTGAGTAATGCCACAACCCTACTAATGATACCCATCGCCACCTCCCCAGGGACAGTGCCTACCCTCTGAGCACCCACATGATGACGCCAATTCGGAACCCCACCACGCCACCCGAGGTAAAATACAACTCAGCCCATATTGCAACCCGGGGCATAGTGGAGCGCACATTCGGAGTGCTCAAGTCACGCTTTCGCTCCCTTGACCGTTCTGGTGGGCAGCTGTTATACGCTCCCCCAGTAGTGTGCAGGATCATAGTGGCAGCATGTGTCCTGCACAACGTTGCAACACGCCGGGGCCTGCCGGTGGACATGGTGGTGCCCCCACATCCCCAACCACATGCACGCCCGCTGCGCATGGGAGGGGAAAGGGCACGGGGTGAGGCAGCCCGAACGCAGCTGGTGGCTAATTACTTCACTTAGAATCACACCCCTGTGGAGTGCACAAAGCCCTGCCACATACCAGCTGACAATCAATGATGATGACACAAGGGACAGTCAACTGTCACAACCATACCAGCTTGAGATTGGTCACCTGGAAGTGTCACAATGTGTGCATCCCTACCTACAGCAACACCACCAATGCTGTGTCATCAAAAGACACATATACTACTAAATGAATTACCCCTTGCAAAATACAACATGAGAACAGTGCCATGTCACCCAACCCCTCCCCAGCACCGCCACCCAACACACCATGGCATGTCATGCTATGTGAGAGCAAACAAAGCAATCCCGAAAACCTGACACAAGTGTCACAAAGTACAGTGTCCCTAATGGAAACTGGCCACACACAATATGCTCCCAGTAATGTTGAACTAACAACACACATGACCAAATACTTATCAACAATACAATGCAGCTACACAAGCTCAAACATAACTAAAACATGACAGTACTAAGTTAAAGTACTCGTAGTCTTACAACATGAATATGCCACCACATCGCCACCTTCCAACTGTAGTCTTGCAGGCTTCAAAACTTGTCTGTGTACCGCGTACAACATGAACTCCATCTCCAAAGTAGACGGCCTTGTGAAGACATGAGGAATGAACCTGCAAATTTAGAAGGAGACATGGAAGCAGAATCATACATAATTTCAACATGCAGTGTACAATACAACAACAATATACACAAGGAATGTCTACACAGTATTGACTACAGACTGCCCACACAGCTCATGGGAGCCCATCATCACTGTGTACATCAATGTCACTTGGTCACACCCTTTGCAAGCCCATGGAAACGGGAAGCAGGAGGGGTGTGTGTCTCATGGACCCAAGCATCGAACCCAAACTCAGTACAAGCCTGCATGTGCCCAGCTGGAATACAGTGGATGCCCATGGGAGCCACACAAGGCAACACACTGTCAAAAAATAATAAAAAATAAAAAATCAAAAAATCAAAAATCAAAAATCAAAAATGGCCATGTGGGGGCCAGGGGGGGAAGCCACCCAGGAGGTCCGAGGACAGGGTGCGCACCAATGTGGGAGAACTGCTGCTGTTGCTCTGAACACCCTCTGCTGCTGCCACAGAAGGTGGTGGTGCTATGGGAGGCAGCCCACGCAAAGCCCTGGTATGGTCCTCCATGGCAGCAAGCATGCAGGTGTGGAATGTCTCGTTCTGGAGGATTCTATTGCGGAGATCCCCATTCAGCACCTTACGTGATGCCCGGATCTCCTCCTGAGTTGCCTGCATCTCAGCTGAGAGGGAACATGGGAGCCGCTCCAGCTGCTGTTCTGTCCTCAAGTTAGTGGAAGTCTCAAGGTCAACAAGAGTCTCCCTGAGGTGATGGAGTTCTACCCTAAGGGCTTCCCTGTGGCCCTGGGACTTTATTGATATCGATTGGCGTAGAGTCTCCAGTGCCGCCCTTCTGTCCCTGTTGGTCGCCAACATGTCCTCCCTGTGTGATTGGCAAATGGAGTCTGTTGCCTGCTGTAGTTGCTCCATCTGCCGTTCAGGGGGGAAAATGGAAGTGGCCACCCTCTCCATTCCTTGAGCCATCATCTCAACTGATGCTGCCTGTTGGGTTGCCATACCGTACATGGATTGTTCCCATGCTGTATTGCCTGGTGGCGTACGGCCACCACGTCGGCGGGCCCCACACCTGTTTGGGGCAAGGCGATCTGCGCCTTGCTGTGCCGGCACTGCCTGAGGCTGCAGGACTGCATTCCCCCTCTGATCTGCTGGCCCAGGAACAGGATCAGATGTTGTGGAGTGTGACCCTGCACCCGTAACCGCCAAAGGCTGACTAACCAACACTGACATCCCCATAGAGGGTTCTACCCCTGGTGCAGGTGGGTTGGACAGAACAGAACCCTTTCCAGAAACACTTACCTGCGACGCCACATAGGTCTCATCATCCGAATCAGCACCTGAATAGAGGTCTGGGGAGATGCACCCAGAGACACCACTTGACAGAATCGTCTGCAGCAAGAGTGGGTTCTCACCCACCACCACACCACGTACCCCACTGGTGGCCGGTTGTGCCTCAGGTTCCTCCTGGGTCTGCACCATCTCCTCAACCTCAACAGCATCAAGTGCGTCATCCCCTGCAAAAACATGAAAGACAAAAAATGGAAACAGGCATTAGCACCATAGCACACAAATAGGCCTGACAAGCTACAGAACCAGTACATGATTTACACATGTCTCACATGACTATAAACCTCCCATGCATGCACTGTCACAGAGTTGGAAGGGGAGGCAAAAGTCAGACACTGATGACACCAAGATGGAAGAGCAACACATTTGCTGCATGCTGGGTAGCACTGTCATCACACATTGGCCTGTGAGTGGCATGTCCTATACACATAAATGACACATGCCATCACACAGATGGCATGTACCATAGCCACGGTACATTCCACAAGTACATCCATACGTCAGTGAATGAGTACTGTCACCCATCCATGTGAGATGGACAGGAAGAGATGAAAAATGCCACATAGTGTGAAAAGATACGCCAGGTGCCACACACTGCAACACATTCAGTGTACAAAAATACAGTGATTGCAGGGCCATGTACACATCAATGGTTGTGCACTTCAACATGACAGGAAACAACTAGCATGTTCCACATTCAAACAGGCCCAAAAACATCATGTGATCAGGACAATACTCATTCAGCCTGAATGGTCAAATCATTCAACTACCAAGGTGACAAATGTGGGCCAATGTGGGGTTCTTCAATGACAGAAGCATGTCACATATGTCACAATAGGGCTGAGGAATGTTTTGCAAAAGTGGGAGAATTGAAACAATCAGCCTGAAAGAACACTGAAAAATACAAACAATGTTGTTGCATGATGCCACCTCAAGGGCAACTGCCGTAATGTTGCGCTAAATTACTACTGTGGGCAGAAGGGATACTGTCACACCCAAATTCAAGGCCGCAGAATGTTTTGGATGAAGCACATGGGTGACCCATACTACTCAGTCACACACACCCTCACCTGCCACTCAATCAAAGTTCTGAATCATTGAAGCAAGGCTTCCTTGAGGTACCGGAGTGTGTAGCCGTGCCTGGGGTCTCAGCCTGTCGTGCCAGAGCACCCTTCTTCCTCTTCTTTAAAGATGGAGCAGAGCCAGAGTGGCTTACACCGCTCTGGTCAGTAGGGGCAGAATCACCAGTGGACTGGGTAGTAGGAGTGTGGGAATGCACAATGACCATAGTCCTTGATGCAGGCAGTGGTTGCAGGGTAATGTTGGCAGGGGGAACATCAGTTTGATGGACTGGGACTGACACTGTCCTGGCTGGGAGAGTCAGAGCTGGGCCGGACGGAGCTGCAGCTGCCTCTGCAGCCTCCCCACCCTGCATACTTGGGGCAGCAGATGACATAGCTGCCCCACATACACGTGGATTGGTGACAACAACTTGCACCGCCACACGTGGCCTCGACTTGCTGACCTGGAAGTCAGCCAGGGAGTCATCCTGTGCCAGGTCAGGTGCCACAATGGGCTGGTCCAACAGGGGCTGAGCTTGGATGGTGTCAGCCATGTTTCCCTCAACCATGGGGGGGGCATGGGTGTCCCTGATTGTTCCTCCACACATGGGGGCATAGGGGCACCCTGCAAATACCGGCCAGGTCCCCTACCGCGCCCACCACGCCCACCTTTTGAGAGTCAGCCACCTTTGCCTCCCTTACCACTTACTCGCCTCCGTGTCATGGCACTGATGTTGTTGTGCGTATGGGAGTTGCAGTAAACTATTGTCCTGGGCAATTGGGGGCCAAAGGGGTAGGATACCAGATGGAATTCGTACCCTAGTGCTCTAACAAGGCTGTCTGTGACCCCTGGCGGAATATGACGGGTCACGCAATGCACAAGCAGCCCAAAATCAAAAATAAACGTGCACGCACCCCTTGTAGACCACGTGCGTGAAAAAATGAACCTGCACTATGCTGTGGCACCCAGAAACACAAAAATAAGCGTACCCGTAATACACGCAGCCTACAATGACCTCTGATGGGGAAGGCGACACACGGGGCAAGCACAGTTGCTAAGTACGTGCGGAACTCACCGTCTGCCTGGAAAAAGAACGTGAAAAATATGCGCATGTGCGCGTTGGCAACATCCCCGCCAAAAGAAGAATTGTATGCTGTCTGAGGAGACAGGACAAAAGGAGAAGTGAACTCTGTTTGAGGAAACAGGCCCAAGAAAAAAACAGAAAATAGCTGTCAGAGGTAACAGGGAGTACGAACTAGAAACGCTGTGAAGTAATCGCGTGTGAACCGACAAGAAGTACAGATTTCACCCACTCGCTCTCCACGAAAAGCACGTACAAGGAAATGGCATCCTACACGCAGCTTTTAAACCGGCCCACACGTACTCGTTAGAGACACGTGTAAGCGGGCGCTTTCATCCAATTACACGCGATGACACTCGGAGGTGCAGTTTTTCCACGTGTGCTCCGTCATCATGTGCTTTCGTCCAATGGAATCGCGTGCGTGTGCTGACGCGCTTACGCGCTAAGGGCCTTTCCTCGAATTAAACGCTGACATGCAAAATTTTCACGTGCCAAATCACTCCGTATCAAGCTGGCCACGTGAAAACACACGGAAGACCACGCTCCTGCCCTGAAGCCCATTTTCCTGCCCCCAAGAGCCCCGAGCACGCTCCCACCTGCCATCTGCTGCTGCCTGCCTGCTGCCCACGTGCCCTGCTATTTGCTGCCTGCACATCAGCCAGGGGTGCAGTTGCTGTGACCACCCCTGCTGTAACTGAAGACTCCCGACTGGGATACCATCGCTCCACAGCCCAGCCCCAGGACCCAGTTGCCCAGCCACACCTGCCTCTGGGGTTTCCATGTCGGGCCCACCACCATCTGAGACCACTGGCACCCCCCAGCCAGAGAGGCAGAGTGCCACCAGCTTCACTGCCACCGAAGTTGGTGTCCTGGTGGAGCAAGTCCTGGGGCAGTATGATGCCCTCTTCGGATGTTCGCGCGCCAACAAGGAAGGACGGACCAGGATCTGGACAGACATCGTGACTGCCATCAACGCGGAGGGGGTGGCAGTCCACAAATTCCAACATGTCAAGAAGCGCTCGGAGGACTTCGGGGCCAGGACCCTCAACAAGGCCCGGCGCCTCTTGAAGGCAGCGGATGCTAAGGGGCGCCGGGGCCACCTGTCGGAACACCAGATGTGGGTCCTGGAACGCATATTCCCAGCGCTCCATGTCCAGGTCCTTGAGAGGCAGACCTGTCTGGAGTGGAGCGGTAAGTATACATACATACTGATTGGAAGCTTTGCGTGTGGTGGTGTGCCAGTAGTGTGCAGGTTGCAAATGTGGTTTTGTAGGGCCATGTATGGCTGTGTATGTATATGGCCGTGAGGCTAACACATGTGAGTCCTCTCATGTGTGAGACACATGGATGGTGTATGTGTGGGTAAGCATGCAGGCCAAATGCATATGTGTGAGCACACATGTTTGAACGACTGTGTATGTAAGTTGGCATGGTAGTGGTGTCACACATGTGTACGTGTACATGTGCATGTGTGTGTATTTGACAAGGGTGCAACAGTGATGCAACATGGATGCATGTGACACTGATATGTAGAAGGCTGATTGCCAGATGTGACATGGATGCCAATCTCATCACTGTGACAGTTGGTGGAGGTGTACACATGCATGTAAGTGTGGTGACGTGTGTGCATGTCTAGTGCACTCCCTGTGTTTCATGTGATGTCCGGCTCAGCTTTGGCTGCTCATGCTATTGTATGTGTATGGATGGTGCTGGCCGTTGTGATATGGCTGTGGAATAGCTCATGTGTGTGATTTCAAATGACATGTGTGTTGGGGATTGTGATGCCATGTCTGAAGTTTGACACTGCCACTCATGTGGAACTGTCATGTGTGTATCAGTCCATTGTACAATGCCCTGATGCCTGTCTCCTATCTCTCCCTGTCTGCTGCATCAACTGATAAAAAGGGCGGAGAGGGTGCTGTGGAGCCCAGCGGCAGGGATCGCACCGCCGGCCGGAGACACAAGGCCCGGCTCCCCTCCCAGGTTGTGATCTCGTCGGGGAGTGAGGAGTCCGGTGCCACGTCCCAGGCCGCAGCTGCCGAGGGTAGGTCCAAGAGGCGGAGGTCGGAGATGGACTCCTTGGCAGCAGAAGGGGCAGCTGAGACCCCACAGGGTCCGACGGAGGAAGATGGCATGGAGTCATCCAGGTCGGTGGGGGGTTTGGTGGTGGAGGAGGAGGCCATGCAAGGGACAGCGACGGGGTCTGGAGGTGGGGATTCCACTGGTGCTAGTGGTGCAGTGCAGGGGCAGGGACAGGAGGCAGCACAGGCCGGCGCGGAGGTGCCTGTGTGTAATCCTGTCCCCGATCCTGTCACTGCATCATCCCGCACCAGCAGGGATGCCTATGTCCAGACCCGTTCTCAGGAAGGGGATCGGCTACACCAACTGGCCTTCCTCTCCCTACGGATGTGGCTATCCGGCTCCGGGTTGAGCCCGTCCTGCGTGGGGTGGCGTTGAGTCAACGTGCCATGCGAGCTGACCTGCAGTCTTTTCATGAGGAGACTGCACGTCTTCTCGCATGGCTCGTTGACCGCATTGACCCACTGGGACAGCTCACCAGGGCCGGATTCCTCCGTTTTCTGGACCTTGTTCCGACCCCCTCCTCAGCTGAACCCCCTATGCGCCAGTCGTCCTCTGTGCCATCTTCCCACCCATGTGTCACCTGGGTGCCCTGTGAATCTGCCTCTGACCCTGCGGCCAGGCTGGTGGAGGACACATCCCTGCCACAGTCTGGAGTCGGACGTCCAGCAGGGGTGGCCACCTCAACAACTGCACCCCAGCCGGAGGAGGATGTGCAGGTAGCAGGAGCCAGGGCGCAGGCAGAGGCACAGCAGCAGCAGCAACAAGGTGGGAGCCATGATGGCTCGGGGCCTTCAACATCAGAGGGGCAGGCATCGGCCAGAGGGCAGGAGGACCCAGGACGGGAAGTGTCTTCCGTGTGGCAGCGGTTGGGCCATGCTATAGATGCGGAGCGGCAGCGGGCGGAAGAGGCACGGCTCACGATGGTCAGGGCGGAGAACTCCATGCGTAGGGCCCTGAGGCAGGCCGAGTGC
This sequence comes from Ambystoma mexicanum, assembly GCF_040938575.1. NCBI lineage: Eukaryota > Metazoa > Chordata > Amphibia > Caudata > Ambystomatidae > Ambystoma > Ambystoma mexicanum. The sequence goes on along the minus strand of NC_090925.1, from coordinate 470,807,076 downwards.
CTCGAGGCCATTCGCAGGGACCTGGAGGTCCAGATGTCATCGTCCCTGCGAACCCTCTGGGCCATGGAAGAGGACCACCTCCGGGACATCGAGCAGGAGTTCGATGATGCCCTGGCCCGGGAAATCAGAACGTGAGCCGTTGGACTAGCCCGCTGCCAATGTAAATAGTTATATAGTGTTAGGTTTCCTTTTGTTTTTTTTTTCATTTGGGGCGCTTGGACAATGCCCCACCTTTTTGTATATAGTTGTTCATTATGTAGAGTTTTTGTAGGTTTCTTTTCAATGGTTGGGCTCATGGACCCTGGATTTGTACTTTGTCGTATGTAGATGGGGTTCGGGTGTGAAACTTCACGCGAACCCCAGTAATACACGTACCCCACTCGCACAGGGCCTATCGCGTGTGAAACTTCACGTGAACCCCAGAAATATTGGCCCTGTGCGAGCGAGTGGGGTACATGTAGTTCTGGGGTACAGCGTGAAGTTTTACACGCGAAAGGGCTCTGTTGAGCGGAGTACGTGTATTCTTGGGGGTCGCGGGAAGTTTCACCCGCGATTTCAGCAGGGTACGTGTATTCCTGGTGTTCGCGGGAAGTTTCACCCACAATTTCAGCAGGGTACATGTATTCCTGGGGTTCGCATGAAGTTTCACCCGTGATTTCAGGAGGGTACGTGTATAACAGGGTTCGCGTGAAGTTTCACACACGAAAGGGCCCTGTTCGAGCAGAGTACGTGTATTTCAGGGGTGCGCAGCAAGTTTTACACGCGAAAGGGCAACGTCCGTGCACAATACGTCACAGACGCCCTTACGCGCTAAGGGCCTTTGGTCCAATGATATCGCGTACGTGTGCTGACGCGCTTACGCGCTAAGGGCCTTTCCTCGAATTACACGCTGACGTGTAAGATTTTCACGTGCCAAATCACTCCGTATCAAGCTGGCCGCGCGTACATACACGGAAGACCAAGCTCCTGCCATGAAGGCCATTTTCCTGCCCCCAAGAGCCCCGAGCACGCTCTCACCAGCCATCTGCTGATGCCTGCCTGCCTGCTGCCCATGTGCCCTGCTATTTGGTGCCTGCACGTCAGCCATCTGCAGGGGTCCAGTTGCTGTGTCCACCCCTGCTGGAACAGAAGACTCCCGACTGGGATTCCATCGCTCCACAACCCAGCCCCAGGACCCAGTTGCCCACCCACTCCTGACTCTGGGGTTGCCATGTCGGGCACATCTCCATCTGGCACCACTGGCAATCCCCAGCCAGAGAGGCAGAGGGCCACCAGCTTCACTGCCACCGAAGTCGGTGTCCTGGTGGAGTATGTCCTGGGGCATTATGATGCCCTCTTCGGAACAAGACGCGCCAACAAGGAAGGACGGGAGAGGATCTGGGATGACACAGTGGTTGCCATCAACGCGGAGGGGTTGGCAACCCGCAACTACCAACATGTCAAGAAGCGCTGGGAGGACTTGAGGTCCAGGACCCTTAACAAGGCCCAGCGCCTCGTGGAGGGGGGCCAGGGCAGCATGAGTACCATCCAGATGAGGGTCCTGGAACGCGTAGGCCCAGCGCTCCATGCCCAGATCCTTCAGAGGCAGACCCGTCCGGAGTTGAGCGGTAAGTGGCCAAGCATTGCTGTGTGAGACAGGGCATGTTGCAGGGTGCTGGTTGTCTGATACTTGCCTGTATGTGTGACATAGGCCATGTACGTATGTGTGTGTGCAGGGACATCATGGTCATGCATGTGAGACCAGTAATGTGTGAACCATATGGTTGATGCATGTGTTACAATGCAACATGCGGAGCAGCATGGGGAATGCACACATTAATGCATGCCTGTCTCTGTTATTGGACATGGATGGGGTGTGAGAGATGGGTGCTGCTGTCATGGACATGTATGGTATCCATGTCTGTGTGTCTGGCTTGCGTGTCTGTGACTTGGAAATGCCATGGATGAATGACACATGTCTGTGACAATGTTCAGATTCACTGATGCAGCCTACTCATACTTGTATCCACTGTGTCTGGGGTGTACGAGGCCAGATGGATGAAACTAGGGTGAAGTGTGTGCATGTGATGGGCATGACCCATGATGCATGTGAGTTTCAAACCAGCATTGTATGTTTGAAGAGTCCCTTGGACATGTATGCTAATGTTCATAGCATGCGCCATGCCTGTTACTGCATGTGTTTCGCCTGCACTGACCCATGTGTTGTGGAGGGACATGATGGAAGTGATGTTTGACAGTGCCACTCATCGGCTATTGCTTCCTGTCTAGGGGACTATTGTACAGTACCCTGATGCTTGTGTTCTATGTCTCCCTCTACACAGCGGCAAGTGATGAAGAGGGCGGAGACGGCGCTGTGGAGCAAAGCGGTGGGGATGCCCCCACCGGCCGGCGACGCAAGGCCCAGTCACCCTCCCAGAATTTGGTGCTGCGTCTGCCACTACAGCTGCAGCGGAAGGGGTGGGTGAGCCCCCACAGGGGCTTGCAATGGCGGAAGATGGTGTGGAGCCATCCAGGTTGGTGGTTTCCACAGAGGAGGAGGAGGCCGCTACTGAGCCGCATATGGGGCCTGGTAGGGGTGGTACCACTGGTGCAAGTGGTGCAGTCCAGGGCCAGGGGCAGGAGGCAGCACAGGTCACCGCGGAGGGGCCTGTGCATGTCGCTGTCCCTGACCCTGTGACTGCACCACCATGCACCAGCAGGGATGCCCCATCCCAGGCCCGTCCGCAGGTAGGGGGGATGTCCATGCCATCTAACACTCCTCTACCTGCGGACGAGGGGACCCCTGGCCGTATGGAGAAGGTCCTGATTGGTGTTGCGTTGTGCACGCGTGACATTCGTGATGACGTGCATGCTTCCCGGGGGGAGCACGCACGTCATCCCGAAGAGCAGCGAGCCAACGTGGCCCAGTTGGGAGTGTTCATGGTCGGGGGTTTTGTTCATGTGTCGACCACTCTGGCAGCCCTCTCCTCCTCTGTGGAGACTATGCGCCAGTCGTTCTCCATGCCGTCTTCCGGCCCAGATGCCACCAGGGCCCCCTGTTACCTGCCCTGACCAACGCAGCCAGCTCGGTGGGGATCCTATCCCTGCCACAGTCGGGAGTCGGAGGTCCAGCAGGGGTGGACACCCACAGCAACTGGACCCCAGCAGATGGAGGATGTGCCGGCATCATCGAGCAGGGCACGTGCACGACGGTGTCGGTGGATTCCATCAGCAGGATGCCGTCATGCTGGCAGAGGCAGTTGCGTCATAGGCAGCGGCAGGCTCAATGTGGGAGGCATCATGGCTCGGGGCAATCTACATCAGAGGGGCAGGCATCGGCCGGAGGGCAGGAGGACCCTGGAATGGGAGTGTCTTCCGTGTGGCAGCGGTTGGGCCAGCAGATAGGTGCGGAGTGGCGACGGGCGGAGGAGGACGGGCGGAGGAGGCACGGCTCACGATGGTCATGGCAGAGAACTCCATGCGCAGGGCGCTGAGGCGGGCTGAGTGCCTCGAGGGAATTCGCAGGGAGTTGGAGGTGGACATGGCGTTATCCCTGCAAGACTTCGGGGCCAGAGAACAGGCCCGCCTCCAAGACATTGAACAGGAGTTCGATGATGACCTGGCCCATGACATCAACAAGTGAGCCGTTGGACTTGCCCGCCGCCATTGTATATAGTTCATTAGTGTTAAGTTTCATTTCTTTTTTATTTCATTTGGGGCGAATGGACTTTGCCCCACATCTTTGTATATAGTTAGTAATTAGGTAGGTTTCATTGTAGGTTTCATTTATGTCGTTGGGCTCATGGACCCTGGATTTGCTATTTGTACATAGTTTTACAGTGGATTTTTCTCCTTCATCTTTATTTTTCTTCACCATGGAGCAATGGTTACGCTTTTCTTTCCCTTTGGATTTGCTTTGTTGGACGGTGCCTTTGGACACATTTTCATTTGGATTAATCTCATTTTTTTTATTTATCATTTTTTGGGACATGCTGCATTTTCATTATTATTGGCATTATTGTGTGTTTTTATTTCATTTCCTTCATTTTGACTTGATTACATTTTTGTTTCTTACTTCAATGTGTGGTCTTCTCTCATTGGTTTCATGCATGTCACAATGTGGGGTTTCTCAGTCATGTGTTGCCATTGTGTGGGTCAGACAGACTTGTACTCATGCACATACTGCTTATTTGTGATCTATCATGTAATGGGGATTTCAATTTGGAGTGGATGTAAAGCTTGGTTGGGTGTTTGGACTGGGGTGCTATGGGGTGGGATTTGTGTGGCCATAAGAGCCAGGGATCTGGATTGTGATGACGTGTTGGCTGGGGGACATGTGTCAAGGCCTGCTGGCAGGTGCCTGTCAATGATGGGGGCTTGGGGGTGCAGGGGGACATGTGTGGGACATGTGTGGGGGCCTGCTGGCAGGTGCCCCTGACTGCTGGGGGGTGGAGGTGCTGGGGGACATGTGTGGGGGCCTGCTGGCAGGTGCCCCTGACTGCTGGGGGCTGGGGGTGCTGGGTGACATGAGTGGGACATGAGTGGGGGCCTGCTGGCAGGTGCCCTGCACTGCTGGGGGGTGGGGGTGCTGGGGGACATGTGTGGGGGCCTGCTGGCAGGTGCCCCTGACTGCTGGGGGGTGGGGGTGCAGGGGGACATGTGTGGGGGACTGCTGTCAGGTTCCCCTGACTGCTGGGGGGTGGGGGTGCAGGGGGACATGTGTGAGACATGTGTGGGGGCCTGCTGGCAGGTGCCCCTGACTGCTGGGGGGTGGGGGTGCAGGGGGACATGTGTGGGGGCCTGCTGGCAGGTGCCCCTGACTGCTGGGGGGTGGGGGCGCAGGGGGACATGTGTGGGGGCCTGCTGGCAGGTGCCCCTGACTGCTGGGGGGTGGGGGTGCTGGGGGACATGTGTGGGGGCCTGCTGGCAGGTGCCCCTGACTGCTGGGGGGTGGGGGTGCTGGGGGACATGTGTGGGGGCCTGCTGGCAGGTGCCCTGCACTGCTGGGGGGTGGGGGTGGGGGTGCTGGGAGACATGAGTTGGTGATCATATTGCAACGTGACATGTGGCTTGGTTGGGGAGCATGCCCATGGTGGATGGGCTGCCTGCGGGACATGACCCTGTGGTATGGGCTGCCTGCAGGGGCCGTGGAGGGGGTAGAGGAGACACCTGGGAGGACCCACACTGCCAATTCACGTGTAGGACTCCCTGCGCACCCCCGAAATACGCGTTCCCTGCTCTAACAGCAAAATCGCGTGTGAAACTTCATGCGCAGCCCGGTAATACACATACCCTACTCCAATCGCATGTGAAACTTCCCGCACACCCCTGAAATACACGTACCCAGGCCAATCGTGTGTGAAACTTCTCGCGCACCCCTGAAATACACGTACCCAGGCCAATCGCGTGTGATACTTCCCGCGCACCCCTGAAATACACGTACCCAGCCCAATTGCGTGTGAAAATTCCCGTGCACCCCTGAAATACACTACCAAGCCCTATCGCGTGTGAAACTTCCCGCTCACCCCCGAAATACACGTACCCAGGCCAATCGCATGTGAAGCTTCCCGCGCACCCCTGAAATACACGTACCAAGCTCAATCGCGTGTGAAACTTCCCGCGCACCCCTGAAATACACGTACCCAGGCCAATCGCGTGTGAAACTTCCCGCGCACCCCTGAAATACACGTACACAGGCCAATCGCATGTGAAACTTCCCGCGCACCCCTGAAACGCACGTACCCGGGTCAATCGCGTGTGAAACTTCCTGCGCACCCCTGAAATACACGTACCCAGCCCAATCGCGTGTGAAACTTCCCGCGCACCCCTGAAATACACTTCCAAGCCCAATCGCGTGTGAAACTTCCTGCACACCCCCAAAATACACGTACCCAGGCCAATCGCGTGTGAAACTTCCCACGCACCCCTGAAATACACGTACCCAGGCCCAATCGCATGTGAAACTTCCCTCGCACCCCCGAAATACACGTACCCAGGCCAATCGCATGTGAAACTTCCCACGCACCCCTGAAATACACGTACACAGGCCAATTGCGTGTGAAACTTCCCGCGCACCCCTGAAATACACCTACCCAGGCCAATCGCGTGTGAAACTTCCACACACCCCTGTAATACACGTACCCCACTCGTACAGGCCCTTTAGCGTGTGAAAGTTCCCACGAACCCCGTAATACACGTACCCTGCTGAAATCGCGTGTGAAACTTCCCGCGAACCACAGTAATACACGTACCCCACTCGCACAGGCCCTTTCGCGTGTGAAACTTCACGGGCACCCCAGTAATACACGTTCCCCACTTGGTGTTTGCTGTTTGGCAGCCCTGTAAACTGGTCCAGGGTTAGCGCAGCCCTTTGCGCTGAATTGGGAATTTTGATGGCTTTTCCTTGTGCGGGGGCGTTCTTGGGGGCGTAACTGGCGCTGTTGCAGGGTCGCTGCGCCACTCTGCGCCACGGCTGGTTTTGGAGGCTAAAATCCATGAATACGCTGTGCTCGGAAATCGATTTTAGCGCACGCGGCTGGCGCAGACATTCGCACGCGCACACTGTGCGCCAGCCGCCTGTGCCACTTTTGTGCGAAATTCTTTGAATTACCCTGTAAAGGAATTGGAATTCAAGGGGCAGAACAAAAGATCTGGTTTTATGCAGACGATCTATTGTTGATAATAGAATATCTAAATAGTTCCTTATCAACATTGATGGAAATACTGAGTAGATTTTATAGAGTGACTGGCTACAAGATTAATTTTTCTAAGTCTGAGGTTATGCCGTTGACATTCACTTGTGATAGATCTTTTATTTCATCGTTGGGCTTCCAATGGTGTGAGATGAAAATGAAGTATCTTGGTGTATGGTGGACTCCACAGACAGAGAACATGGTTGAGGAGAACATGAATGAGGTGTGTAAAGATTTAAAAATATATCTGGAAAGATGGTCCTTGTTAAAATTATCATTATGGAGTAAAACAAATGCTTTAAAAATGACTGCTGCACCAAGAATTAATGATATACTTAGCATGGTCCCGCTAGAAATTAAATCCTCATTTTGGAAAGAGCTGGACTATCTGGTTCAGTAGTTTGTATGGGATAAGAAACCCCCAAGATTACAGTTATGGAAACTTCAACTCCCATTGGAAAAAAGGGGGTTTAGGATTGCCTAATTTTCAAACTCACCATCTAGCTTTTACATGTCAATTGATTATACCATTTCTTAAGGATGAATCAAATGACTGGGTTGTTGCAGAGGCAGGGCTAGCTGGGCCGCATCTACCAAAGGCGATCCTTACTACTGCAAACATTGTGAGTAGAAGAAATCCCATTACCAAATTCTTGAGGAAAAGTTAGAAAAATCTGTATGCATACTTGGGATCAGATGCTTTAAGTTCACCGAATACTTCAATATGGATGAATTTAGCGGTTAAAGAAAAAGGAAAGGTGTTATTCTGGATGGAGTGGTTTTTAGCTGGAGTGTACTGGATTGGTGACTTATGGCAGAATGGAAAATTTCGGGGGCTGAAGTCTGTGAGAGATGGAATATTGAGAATTTTTCAGACTCTGATTACAGACGTTTGAAGAAGAGCATTGGAAAGGTGGGATGGAAAGAGGATGTGAATCTGGAAATACTGACGCCTGGGAGAGAACCAGGAGAAGGGGGAATTGTGAGTAGAGTGTACAAGAAAATTGTTTCTAAATACAAATAGAATGCTAAACTAAGAGAAGAATGGAGTCAATGTTTGGGATACAATATTTCGGGGGAAAAATGGATGGAGATGTGTGGAAATGTGAAACTATGTTCTTTGAATTTGAGTGAAATATCTAGACGGATTAAAATTCTGAACAGCGTTTATTGGAGCCCTGAAAGGATTATGAAATGGGGAATGTCTGATTCTAATGATTGCTGCAAATGTTTAAGTGATGTAGGTACACTAGAATAAATGCTATGGCATTGTGCAAGAATTCAGGGATTTTGGTCAGATATTTGTCATATGTGCCTATGTGTTCTGAAAACTGACATTGATCTGGACTTTAAGACAATGATTTTGGGAAGCAATGATTTATTGGATGATCTTACAGTGTCACAAAAAAAATTCTTGTTCAGTTGGGCATTAACAGGTAAAAAGATGATACTTCGCAATTAGAAGTCACATACTATGCCATTGTCATCTGATTGGATCTCTGAGATGCACTCTCTTGCAGATATGGAAATTGTAATTTTCAGGAGACAGAAGAAATAGAAAATGTTTGAGAAATATGGAGACAATTTCTGTTTGTATACTAGGTCTCTCACTGTATTTTTGTATTTTTATGGGGTTGTTGAGTTCATTTTTAGATTGTAATATTTAGTTAGGTTTTCATTAAAAATAAAGAATTAAAAAAAACAAATAGAATCTCATCTTCCTATCTTCCACCTCACCTCATCTATCATTTCCATTAACCCTCCCCCTCGTCTAGTCCCTTCGTCATTGCAATGTCACAGTCACCCCTCCCCTCTCTTTCTCTACCACCTGTCAAAATGCAATTTCAACATCAGTCTCTGACTGATTACATGGTAGAGGTCACAACCTTTCCACTAGACCTCTCTCCACCCATAGCATCTCCGAATGACTAGGCCTTACTTGATTCAGCTATGCTTTTAACTCACATTTAAACACCACTAACCGGCTCACATGGTCACTCCTTATAAGCTTCACTCACAACCTTAGATCACCCCTGAGATCTGCCAAGTCACTGTGAACATAAAATTCAATCTACATCATGGTGTTCTGTAGCTGACACTCTGCAGCAACAACCCATGCCACTAACTTCCACACTAATTCTTATCACCCAAAAATTCACTTCAATGTTCTGTCTACAGATGATCACCTCCCTCTCTACATACTCTCTCCATACTTGACATTCAGGACTGTGCCATCCTGGGCCAACGCCTCTTGTCCGACCAATCCTTCTCTAATTGTTGGAACATAACAAAAAGCAATCCTAGCCCTCTTCTAAAGCATATCCCCTCAATTCTTTGTACATGCCCCATCAAGACCTCTGATCATGCCCCACTGTTATTTTTACCATCTATGCCTAATTACTTGGAAAGCCTATCTCTTGCTTTGGTTTCTCTTGGCACATTTATGTGAAAGACATTGAAATCTTCTTCTCTATTACATCTTTACCCGTGATCTATCAACTTGTATTTCTGTGTTTCTGCTCCAAACCACTAAATAGTACTTCAATATCTCATGGTCAACTGCTCCAAGAACTAAGCCATCCATCTCACTACCCCTAACGCCCCAACCCATCTGCCTGCTCCATAGATTTTCCTCTGACCTACTCCCAAGGCTCAAAAAATGGAGATCTTCTTTCACAACAAACTCAAGCTCCACCTATTCATAGCATATTTTGTCACAGCTGCCAGGCTGCACATACTGTAGAATAAGAAGATCCACCCCATCTCTCCTATTACTGAACTAAAAAGTCTGATCTCCACCCTTGTACTTTGCAGACATGAATACTTTTCCAGGCTCCTTCTGAGATTCACTCAATACTCCTTTGGCCCTTAGCATTTGTAAATTTGCAACTTGCACTCTGTGCATTGTCCCCTGCTCCTCTACACACCTCTGTCCATCACTTCCAGATCAGCTGGCTCCCTATTCAGCACCATTCGCTTTTCAAACTTTTAATTTCTGTCTTCAAACCTATGCATTGGCTCAACCCTCCCCCTGGCTCCCTCTATTCCTCAATATTCCCATTTCTGCAACCTTTGCTCCTCTAATCAACTAAACCTCTCTGTCATATGTTCCACCTTCACTATGAATCCCCTGACTTCCAATACTTCAAACTTCTTGCTCCCATCTTGCTCCCTAGCAGTAGAACTCACTGCCCTCAATATCATGCCAGAGTACAGCCTCTAATCACAGGACCGCCCATTGACCCTGTGCTGCTCGGCATTGCCTGGTTTCCAAGACAAGTTTATTGTCCCTGAGCTATCATCTCTGCCCTATCATCTCATCCCATGCTCTGACTCCCAACTCTTCACCATCACTGCCTCAGGTTCTAACTGCTTAGGTGCAGTTCAACCAGGCATATATTGTATAGTTTCTACTTAGTATTGTCCACATGACATGTTCTATTATGCCCCATCACCAACTGAAGCACAGTCTACTTGGATTGGTTCCTATAAAGTGCCTGATCATGGGACTGCTCTGACCTCTGGTATGACACTTTGTAAGGAGTTTCTGAATGACACATCATGCTCTTTATCAATAAATAAATACAAATAACAAAACGAAAAAACCTTTTGAACCATCTGTTGATCTTGCACAATATTCTACTTCTCGCTGGCACATTACTATGCTTACTATAAACATTCCTCTTGCTGCTAGAACGGATGATGCCTCCTAAGGTCATGAGAAGCTCTCTACCTTTGGAGAATGTGCAGTGTAGAGTCTGTTCTTTTTGGTGTAGTAAAGAAATTGGGCAATGCTTGGAGAGTTTCATGGTTTAATATTGAAGTTAAGAAATCTTATGTATGACAATATTTGATTGTTGAAGGACTATGTGGATTTTTGTTGATACTAATTATTACAGTTCTGAGTTGTATTCTTCTTATGAAATGTCCAGAATATGGCCTTTGCCAAGCTTGGTAAGCTTAAGAATTGTATTTTCCCTTTCTGGTGTAGATTAGTGCAACTATTGTGTTCATGAATTCTGTTTGTTTAAATTGTTTTTTAATTGATCATAGCTTTTGTTAAGATGGATTTCAGAGTGATAGTAGACACGTGTAAATACATTTAAAATGTGTATAAGCCTCTGAGCTTTATGAATTTTATTGCAAGAGTATTATTATTATTGTTGTAATTGTTTTTTAAAACATGCTTAATACCCAGAAGTGGTTTCAAAGAGCGGGATCAGGATTCGAACCTGGTTTGCCCTGGGGTGTCTTGCTTCCAACAACAATGCCCTAACCCCTTACCCCAGTTTGGGTCCAAATGTCCTCAGTAATCAGAATCACTGGATGGAGACATGGTGAGGGACGGTTAAGGCAAGTTACTGCAGCACAAGACAGATTACCTTTGACATTAAGTCACTGGTTTTTAGCCACTGAGTCAAGTCCTTTCAATCAGGTTTGGACTATATGGAGCAACTACAGAAGGCCCAACATCACTTGAAAGTCATTCTTGACACCCCATTATAAGGGAGTACTCCAGTCTAAATCTCTGCCCATATCCCCTTTGCACAAGTAAGACAGCACCACAGACATGTTTTGGCCTTGTTGCACCTCAATTTGATTATCTTGAGTCAATGAACAAGGTGTCAGTCTGGGACTGCAAACATTGAGCAGAGCTTCATAAAAACATTTTTGCCCATCCCCACAAAGGAAGCAGTCCAGCCCTTTGCGCTAAGCCACTTCCTTTCTGCATGGTAACAAGGGACCATAGACACATTACGGTCTTGTTGGAACTCTTTAGTATGGTGCAGCTTGAGTACCTAGGGCGAGTGAACAAGGCACTGGGTCTGGCCATACCCACTAATCATAAGGTGGCTCAATAAGAAAACCCCAAATAATGAGTGTAAATGCTTGAGCCACTATTTGCTAACCAAAGGAAATGCATCTGGTTAGCAGAATACGCCATTGTTTTTGCCTGTGTCTACCACGTGTCTCCCAACTGTACAGACTTGACATTAGTTGAGGGAGAAATTGAGAGAGATTGTGAGAGTGCTTTGTGTTTGTGAATATCTGAGGATTGTGGCCGATGGCGAGACTTACTGAATGGGAGCCTTCAGTGTTTGAAAGATTGCTGATGAGTGAAGCAAATTATTAAATGTAGCATATATAAAAGTATGTCACTGGTTACCTGACCAACCATTGTTCGACAATACCTGTAATTTCCTTTAATCTATGCATCAGCCATACAAGAATACTTCTATTTTGGAGTTTAATGGCATAAAGAATCCAGATGAACATTTTGATTCTTTCCTTAAACATAAAATATCTGTAATAAGCATTGAGAGTCAAGCAATGAAATCCTGAAAGTCAATTAAGATTTAGGTCTTTCACACCTGCGTTCTCCTGTGTGACCAAAGATACTAATGACTCTGAATATTCGAGTAGCTGCTCATATCGCCTCTTCTTGTTGCTTCAGCCTGCCTCCTGCTCCCCTTATCCCGTATCTGTTTGCCGTTGGGTATCTTCCAGACTGGTCAGCCCTCCCCAAAAACCCAAAAAGAAATAGCAGACCACTTCCTGAAGGCTGACAAGCGCAAGCTGCTCAGTGGGCAGGTTGGAATCGTTTTTTTGAATTTTGTGTAAGAATTTGCTGTCCTTGCCTCACACCCAGTGGCGTGGCCTGTTGCTCAAAACTGTATTGCCTCGAGCCAATGGGCCCTCCCTATGTTCCCTTGCTTCACTCCGGTCCATAAATCAATCCTCTGGGCACCTTATTCCCACGCCTCTGGTTAATACGTTTAAGTGATTGCTTAGAGATTGTGAACTATAACATATTGTAAGTTACATACATATTAGGATGGTGGATATGTACTTCAGCTACAAGATGAGTGACCTTTATTGTTAACACCTGATGATGCAGTGCCTTTTTGCCTTCACGCCTTTTTATGCAGATGGTTTTGAACAATGTGACTTATCTTTTCTGCCTTGGCAACTCACACAGCACCTACAGCATTGCCACTTTCCTAGAACATATAGGTATTGACATGATGATGGCTTAGATCACTCTGTGTTGATAATATTCTATTGAAAGGTGCAATATGAATGATAATTATCAGGAACTTTTGCATTGGTGTTTTCATGATGATACGGGTATTTTTATGAAATATTGTATACAGAGGCTCATTTGATCTAAATAAACGATTATTGCTAAATGAGTGGGCCTCAGGACACAGTGCTGCATCAATCCAGTATGTGTTCTTATAGTCATCACCCAACGCAGATTTAAACATGCAAATCAGTCAGCGAAGGCTGCATACATTATTTACAGTATGGAGTTCTAGAATGGCATCTCCATACCGCAAGAGCAGTCAGGAGCACAATGTATGGACTCAGGAGAAGAAAAGGCAACAAGATGCAAAGCCAGGTGTTAGAAGAGCTGCCATTGACTAAAATGCTTCTGTAACCTTCATCACTAAAACAGGGAAAAGTTGTTGATACTGATATCTGTCGTTTCCTTCCTTGAATAGACACTCTGCTATGTTAATGTTGCTGTACATGTGAATGGTGAAATTTCAAAGGTCAATGAATTGATGCTCAATCTTCTAGAACAGCTTTGGAAATGATATGATTTGATAGGTTATTTATAAAGCAGTTAATACCCAGAGATGTCAAAGTGCGGAGCCGGGGATCGAACCTGTGTTGCTCCGTGTTGTCTTGTTTCCAAGGGGAGCACGTTTCCGCTGAGCTATCCTCCCGAGACTGCAAATGCACCAAAATGTAAAAGCAGCTTGCATGAAGCATGCTAGTGTAAGCTAAGGGTGGTGAGGTTTTGGACAATCAGCCTTAAGAAGCAAACATACATCTAGAGCACATTCTAGGCTATATGGTACCTAGCACAAATAACAGAAATGTGTCCCCAGCATGTGTGCATTGATCACTCCCAGGCTTCAGGCACTGGCTCCCCCATACATAGAGTCCTTCGCCCTCTCCACTGCCACATGAAAATAATTCATGGTACATATCAAAATATTTCAGGAACTGAAGAGAATCAACCTGAATACCAGATTCTGTAGTTATCAAATAGTACAGAGTTCTAAAACGTACCCGGTCCACTGTCACCATGTAGGTAAGACACCACTTGTCCAGGCAATGATCCAGCATGATGAGAAGTAGGAGTAACCCTACACTGACTTAGGTGAGACCATTCCTGGCCAATATAGGTAGCACACTATGAGTATGAGACCATCATGGCCCTTTTGAAAATAGTAACATACAAAAGACAGTCACGTTATGTCTGTAAAAATTAATTGTCCAAACCATTGCCTGGGCCATGAAGTGTTCGGATATTCCACCTCACCTGGTTTGGCTGTTTCCTTCCCATCTCGTCCTCCCATTCACCCCTACCTCCTCACTTGCATGGTCTCTACAACCTCTCTCTCTAGTCACTGCTTCCTCTCTTCATTCTCATTCTCCTTCTTTCTCTCATCTCATTCTTGGCTCTCAAAAATAAAAAAGGTTCTCTTATTAACCACCTCTCTATTTATGATCCTCTCTTCACATTCTTTACTGGCTCTCCCCATCTTCTTCCCATCATACTTATTTCACCCTTTGTTGTTATACATACAGCCTTTATCTCTCTCAAACCATCCGCTCCTGCATATTCATCTATATTATCAAGCTTTCTCTCGCACCAACCACTTTCACACAACTTGCCAACAGCTCTCTCAACTATCTCTCCAGGTGCCTCTCTCCTCCTGGCTCTTATTTTCCCACTTCCATGTTTGCCTCTTTCCTTCCTAGTCTGCCTTACACCTGCACTACCTCTGTCATTGTCGCCCCTAGAGCTCTCCCATTCTGCATCTCATCCCTCCTACACTCGATGCATCTTTCTCTTTTATCTATCCCATTCATTCTCACCTTTATCTCTCCCAGTCACAATTTGCCTTAGCTCTATCCTCGCTTCTAACTGCCCAGGCATGCCCCTCACCTTGATCTTGATCTGTGCTAATGTCATCTTTATTACTTTCAGTTTCCCTCTGACCTGATGAAACCCATTGTAAGGGTATGCAGTAGTAAAATCGCAGCAAAAAGTCATCTGTACAAACAATCGCGGAAAAATTGCTGTGGTTTGACCTGTACTTCATTATACCATTTAAGGGGAGCAAGGGTTGCAGGGGTCTCTTTGCCGCGATTTTTTTGTGTAGGCAGCAATTTTTGCCGCGATTTTAACACATGGAACCATTGAAAGATGTCTGTACGTGTTTCTTTAAAACCACTGTTTCCACCTTTGTGAACTGCTTCGTGTAAATTTTTCTTCGCTTCATCCCGCTCTCTCTTTCTATTTTTACCGCTTGCTCTTTCCTGGTCCCCGACTACCATGCTTTCATAAATATTCTGCCAGCCTTTCCATGCTCTTTCTCTTTTTGTTTATGTGGCTTTATTCCTATCTCTTCCTTTTGTTTTTGTTCAGTCCTCTGCTTATATGACACTTGCTTCATGCTCGGTATCTCTCTTTCAGTCTTTCATTGTTGCATACTTGTTCACTTTCTGTGCTTTCTCCTTCATACTTTGTGTTTTTGGGTTCATCGCCTTTCCTTCTCCTGTCATTAACTTGATCATTCCAATTTTTCTCCCCTGATTGATTGCAATGATTCCCTTGTGTCATTCGACTACCCTGTCCAACTTGCCTCTTCATGCTACCTTTAACATTGTCGCTCTGTCTTCCCTGCCCAACTTTCCTCTTCATGCTACCTTTACAATTGTCTCTCTGTCTTCCATGCCTGTTTTCTTTAGCAGCCGCTCAGTATACCCACTAACCCTGGCAAATCTCTTCCTCTGGTGCCACTTATAGTTTCTTGCCCAAGGCCATTGGGGCTCCTACAAAGTTGAGGGGATATAGAGAAGTGCTCATGTGTTGGACAATGCAACAGACCTTGTTGGACAAAGGCTATGCTTCCTGCATGTGGGAGAGTGTGGGAGGACACTTCTTATGACTAGATAGAGCAGGGTTTTATCGTCTGGCCACTGTCCATGTGCCTCTGATATGTTGATATTTATGTAAAAACTTCATGAGTATTTACCTTTTTATGACACCTTGGTACACATTTACACCTGCCTCTGCAATACCTCTTCACACTTTGTGTCCCTGGCAGCTGCCCTCTACAACCCACCCCTAGAAACAGCCTTCACATATTGTAGGTTCAAAGTTATGTTTGCACAATCATCTTAAAATTAAAGAAGACAATCCTAAAACAATTGTGAAGCATAAAAGTTTCAAAGTGGACATTTCACAGTTGGCAACAACTCTCCTCTTCCTCACAAAAGTCCCCATTGTGCAAGTGTCGTCATTCTTTCTAGCACAATGTGGAAAAGTAAAGAGTAAACAAACAGGCAAATTCACCTTTACTTTTCCACTATATTACTGGAAAAGGAATGTTAAGATTTGCCATTTGGTGTTGGAGCCCTGTCTTTCATGGTTTGTATTAATTAATAAAATGATGCAAGTAATTCCATCTTAGACAGTATGATCTGCTAACCAGGTCG
This sequence comes from Ambystoma mexicanum, assembly GCF_040938575.1. NCBI lineage: Eukaryota > Metazoa > Chordata > Amphibia > Caudata > Ambystomatidae > Ambystoma > Ambystoma mexicanum. The sequence continues at coordinate 470,790,883 of NC_090925.1, read as the reverse complement.
CCCTTTCATAAGCTCCATGCCAAAAGCATACTGTACGCCTGTGCTCTTCTGGATTAGTATCCTGATGTGCACCACCTCCTCTGCAGTGGAAAAGCGCAGGTCCAGGGGTCACAGGTGCCCATTTGACAGCCGCTGTGTCAGCCAAGTCAAATCTGAGCAGAGGTTCAATTTAAGATATGCACCTCTGTTACCTACAAAACATAGTGATAAGAGTTACTAACCTGGTGGCAGATTTAAACTGTATATTTAAGACATACCTGAGATTAAGGTATAGTGGCTAGTATCGCTCATACTTAATAAAGCAACATCAAATAGGTATAATTCCTGTGGCAGCACTCTGGGCCCAGCTCAGCTGTGGAAGGTTTATGTGTATTCTGGTCAGGCAGTCTGGCCCTGCTAGCTTTTACGGCAGGAGACTGAATGGCCTGGCCTCTCCTTTGAACCTTTTTGAGGTCTGGTAGCACCTCTTTCTAGGAGGACAGCCTCACAGCAGGAGTTGCCCTGGGAAACAAATATCAAAGGGCACACCTCTCCCAAAAGGACTTTCCTCACACAAGGGTGTTGCATACAAAAAGGGCCATTAATGCTAATGACAAGCGAAGAAGCGAAGGGTGTGTAGTTCGTGTAAACCGAGAAAGCTCATCATAGTTGGAGGAAGATACCACCATCTTGTTTCTCTCTATATGTTTCTTCCTTCCTGTCCCCTCCACTTCCTTTAACACAAACTACTTTAGTATGATCTTAAGTAACAAAGGTTTGGCTTTTCCTGAGCCTGGTCTAGTCGGCGACTCCTCTAAATACCGATTTTTCTTTATTGGTCAAAAGAATCTTGCTATGTGTGTTTTCTGTACTGACTTGTCGCGTATCACTGGGGTAGGCGGAGAAGGTCAAAACCACCCAATATTACAATGGATAGACAAAAAGCCCAGAGATCTGCGCCAGCTGGTGTTTTTCCAGGTTTTTATTTATCAAATAAAGTATGGTGCCCTTCGTGATGACACATGTTTCGGCGAGGTTGCCTTTATCACATCAGGGCAAGGTCTAGATATGTAAATATACCGATAATAAAACAAACAATAAATAACACAAAAAGATTTTCACAAAAAAGAACCATAAGTATGAGCATTTGTTTGGTTGTACATTTGGTGAACCTATATATTCATACAGTTAAGGTTCCAATAGACTTTGCACTTGCTTACCATCTTTCATTGGTAATCTGAGGCCAGATTGATTTGTTATCTTAACACTACTGTGACGGGCCTGAACTCAGACAATGAAATGGCTTCCTTCCTTGGAGTTTAGAATACATGGAAGAAGTGAGGACTGAATCCATGTCCAGACATATACCTCAATATTTGCATGATTACCGTAACTGTTGTAACTGTATGATTTGATAAAATTTGACATATATTGTCTTTTGAAAGGACACACTTTTTAAGAATTATTCACGATGTTCAAATATGCAATATGTGGATACAGACGATTTGTCAAATGACTATAAAGGATTTAATATTATGAATAGCTGTGATATAATGTAAGGAAGTTAACTATTTGGAGAGGAGTGAAGAGCACTAAGCGAAACGTGCCTATGCACCCACACGGAGATCATCAATTAATACATCAGCTATAATATGAATTTTCAGACATTAATCCCTAAAATATTAGAATTAACATTAGGTAATGCAGAGTGCACCCACGTGGCGGTCATAGCTGAGTACCTCAGCTATAACATGAATTGTCAGTTACTAATCCCTAAAATATCAGATTTAATATCAGGAAACGCAGATGATTATAATACATACATGAACGCACCAAAAAGGGATATGATCAACCTGTTTGATTCACTAGACATCACAAAGTAATTTTACTTAGCGTAAAAGAGCATTCAAAGATGGCATCACCGGTTGCTGAGGGAAATTTTGGACGCACTATGGGCTGCATGTTCCCAACGCATACACAGATAATCAGTATGATGTCGGTGTTCGGTGAGGGAAGAGTCGACACGTGAATATAGAATGCAGGGACGGTAAAATGTAGCTCATTTTAACACAAGGGAATTAAATGACATACGTTTATTATTTGCACTGAGTACAGTGATTGCACTTAAACTGAATTGAACTAGAAATCAGGTAGAATATCGTAACAGTGATGTATACAAATGCAGTTACGGAAAGATGCAGTGTTTTTAACTTTAGGTAACATTATCTCATAGACTTACACGTGCACAGAGTGTGATTATTGAACCACAATGAAATTGAACTTGATACTAGGCAGAATGGATGATGTGCCTCAACACGATAATAAGGGACAGTGGATACTTCAGAAATGGATTCAGTATGAAAACATTAATAATGTGGATAGACAGATGTACAATGGCATAGATACAACCAAAAAAGGTGTATTAACTTAATAGCTTAAGGAAATATCTCGTATATTGTTTCAGTAATGAAGGGATTTGACCCATGAACGATGAATCAAGAGATATTGAAATTACCATTGAAAGATGGTAAGCAAGTGCAAAGACTGTTAAGAGTTAATGCTACTGAAAAATAAGATTGTATGCTACAAGTGAATCAAGTGTTCTGACGGGTTTTCTCTGTTCTTTTACCTTCTCTCAACCCGTATCAATACTCCCCGATACCAACCCGCAATCTCCGTTCATTGAATGCAATTATGTGGAACCTTAACTGTATGAACATATATCCTTTCACCAAATGTACAACCAAACAAATGCTCATACCTATGGTTCTATTTTGTGAACATCTTTTCATTTTATTTATTGTTTGTTTTATTATTGGTATATTTACATATCTAGACCTTGCCCTGATTTGATAAAGGCAACCTTGCCGAAACACGTGTCATCACGAAGGGCACCATACTTTATTTCATAAATAAAAACTTGGAAAAACGCCAATTGGTGCAGATCTCCAGGCTTTTTGTCTCTACTTTAGTATGATGGCCGAAGGCTCATTCCTCTTCTCTCAATAACCGGGATTGGACCCCTTAAATCACCTGTGTACCTTTGCCTTTAACAGAAGTGGTCTCCCACTTCTTCCTTGCATTCACTCTTGAGCAAACACCTGAGGACAAATGTATTGGACCTCTGTTGGAAGAGTTGACTTCCCAAATCCCCCTACCAATGAGGTGAAGACTGAGTGTCCAAGGCAGGAGCAAGATATGCTCCCTACCCATTTCAGGGCACATTGGAGGTGAACTGCTGATGGAGCAAGACCTGCATCTCCGCCAGCCACACTGCTTGGGGCCACACTGGGTTGAAGGATCCCTAAAGGTATGTGCCAGCCTCCACTGTGCTTGGGAGCCCGATAACAAGGACTACACTTGTCCCTGAGACCCTGGAGTGGGACTCACAGCACCTGAGAGCCAAAACAGTCAAGAGTCCTGTATTTTCTCTGTCAAAATGTTGTGAGCCAGGTTTCAAGCCCATTCAACTGCATCAAACCAACATTACCCACCAGCGTTGCCTTTGGTACTGAACCCATCTTCAAGCCACTGTACTGCATGTTTGAACCAGTTCACTGCCACATCGTGCCAGCAGAGCATGTCATTGCCTCAGCTAGAACTTGAAGCTCATCGCTGCACCCGCCATGTTCAAACCACCTTTTGAACTGCCAGCATCTTCGTTGCTGAACTTCATCAACAGTCGAACCAGCCCTGGTGGCCTCAAAAAACAAAAACCTATGAGTGCAGCATCAGACCGCCCGACTCAAACAGCGCATACAGTACCCAGCTTCTTTGCTGTTGAACCAACCCTGGTGAACCTCATGATCAGCACTTCTTTAAACAATAGCGAACTTCAGCTCGACCCCGGCTTGACATCTGTTCCCTGTCTGGAACAGCTTGACTGCTAAATTCAAGACTTATTCGAACCACACGAACAGTACTGAGAAGCCTGGTTCGACGCTGTTGAACAGCCAACAACAGAAAAAGCTCTAACTGACTGATAACTGCCCCCTTGATCCATATTTGAGCCCTGGAGACTGGCTGGGTCACCTATGATCACGCTTTGCACAATAACATATCCTTTATAAGAACATTATGGTTTTTACTTGTCTTTCTCGCCTGTTTGACTACCCGCAGTGCTGCATCTTTGTATCTTTGCATATTCTGTGTTCCTTCCACATGAGTGTTTTTTTTGTTTCTTGGTTTTCTATTTAGTTATTATTGCAAATACTGTTTAATTAAAGTACATGGGCCAGATTCTCAAATGAGCACAAATGAAAAAGGTGCAGCGGATGTGCTTTTTCATTTGCGCTCATTGTTGAAATGCACAGGGCACCTTATTCTCAAAAGTGACCTGCGCATTGCAGGTGGGGGCTGGACGGTGGTGCAAAGATGCGCTGTCCAACCCCCTTGCATACATTAGTGTCAGAAGAGCACTCCTAACTCTAATGTATGACAGGTTCCCAGCATTCATGTGCTTGCTGTGAGCGCATTTCATAAAGACACACCATTAAAAAAGCCTGTGTTGGTGAAAATGCTTGGAAAAAAATAAATTCCATCCCTGTTTGGGGAATGGAAATGCAAGTGTGACAGCCGTGGTTTAAACTGTGAATATCACAATTAAAAAGTCATGGTATGTAAGAAATGACCCTCTTGTGATTTGAACCCCACCGCACCTGTTTCAAAAGGTGGGTGCAGTGACAGGACCCACTTTTCTGGGCATTTAAAGGCGCATCCAGTTTGTGAATTCGGGATGTGCTTTACAATGCTCAGAAAAACCTACTGATATGCACAAATGTACAAAGGGGTACATAAGGACATCTGAATGTGCGCCTCTGTGATGCACCTCTTCTGCCAACCTCCTTCTTTCCATCTTTGCATCCTCCTCCTGCCCGCTCCCTATGTTAACCTCCTCCTCACTAGTCCCATCAATTTCCTTCTACAGCATTGCTCCACCGTCTCCTCCTCACTACTTCTACCAACCTCCTTCTCATCCCTTTGACCCACCTCCTCCTCCTCACTCTTTCTGCCAATCTCCTTCTCTGCTCCCATGCCCCACCTTATCCACCTCCTCTGCAGTCTACAAATCTCCTTCTCTGCACCTTCAGCCACATCTTAACTCCTTTTATCAACCTACTGGCTTCCCAACCTCACTCCAACTCCATATTTTTTCCTGCAGCTTTCCCATTGGATCTCTTAGTTCCCATTAGCCCCTCCCACCAAGCCAACCATCTGCTGCCAGTCCTCTTTCACCTCAAACCTTCTCTTCACCACCAGCCCCATCTTCCATCCTCCATGACTCGCTTTGCTCCTCTGAATCACCATCTGAATAAGCCACTTGCACTTCAGAGGGACTCTGCTCCTCTCCTCGCGATGTGCAACTCCTAGCTAGGTGCTCCTGTGTGGATCAATGAGTTGTTGTGTGTAATTGAGTTGCATGTAGGATCGATTTTGATTTGGGCATGCACATTTCAAGCGCTTGATGAGCAGAGGTCCCTTGTGACATGCTCCAATCTCAGACGGCGTGAAAGTGGAAGAGTTTGGAGGGGGTAAACGCATGGTATAGGGTATTCAAGAAAATGTTGGCCATCAAATGGGGAGAAGGAGGAGTGGATATTGCATTAGAAATGTGTGAACGATCACACAGTGTGTACATTTGTATCAAGCAAGATGCACTCAGCACCTAAGGAACGTCCACCCTAACACCCAGGACGTCTAAAGAGAATATGAAACAAATATATGAAAAGGGATGTGGGTAAGCACTTAGAAGTTTCTTATGATTAGTAGACAAGTCAGCAAGCTTCTCATCCAGGATTATTGTTATAGATATTGTCAGCACCAAGCCCATATATCTGACAAACAATGACAGGGACTGTGAGTTCCTACTCATGATGATGTGATATAAGGCACCTTGACAAAAGACAAGTAGGAATAGTACTTACAGGACAGACAGAAAACATAGGTATTTCTACAGAGGAAACAGAACATCACACCTATCAATCAATAGGTAGCCAAGAAGGGAGGGTAAGGGGAATCAGGAACAGACACCAAGAGGAGGCCAAGGAACAGGATCAGGAATTAACACAATTACAAGCCCAAACAGGAAAGGAAGAGAAAAGGGAAGAAAAATAGAAATTCTCTCAATGAAGGGAGTCTCAGGGATCAGGTTGTGAAATGCAGAACAAAGCAGGGGAAAGGAACTGTAAAACAAAGACAACGTGTGTTGTTCAGCAACAGAAAAACACTGGAAAGTGATGGCTCAAAAACAGAAAAAAGCAAACAAGGGAGTCCAGAAAGGAGCAATTATTAATAAGCAAACGAGATTTGAAATCCAAGGAATCAAAGGCAAGGAACTGGGAGCTAGTAATAAGACATGAGGAATAAACAAACAGGGACTGGTCACAAACCGGAACACCGTGCAGAGAGACTAAAAAGACATTGGTGCAAGGTGGTAAAGCCTTGGAGCGAGAGCCGGAGAGAGAATACAGAAAAATCTGCATATCTCGTTAATTCTATATATCAGGGTTGCACACTGACCAGAGGGCAAGACCACTTTGTTTATTGGTGTCATTAGGGGGTTAGAATGGGAACATCCTTTGAGAGGCCACTTGACAATTACGTACTACACACACCACGAGACCAAATATCAGGCAGATTGGTTGTATTCATTATATTCACGTATGCAATGAATCTATTGATGCTGCCCAGAATCAATGTTACGTGCTAGGGCGGGCTGGGCCATGTTCCACATGCGAAAAAGGACGTGACAGAAGCAATTGCTGGTGGTTTCAATGTCAGCATCAACTTGGTTTTCTGGGTCACCCCAATCCTACCCGTCATGCAACCTATTTTCTTAGGCTCATCCTTTCTATTTGAAGGACACTGTCTGGGAAAATGTCCTTTCTCCACACAGGAGAAGCAAACAATTGGATAGGTGCTAGGGAGTCTTAGGTTTTCAGGTTTTACGGTACCCCTATCTTTTATTATAGGTTGTCTTTTCTCCTCTCTCTAAGACTCTCAGACTTCTACTTTATCAACCTTTGGTAAACCTACATAAACCTTTTCTCAGACTTGCATCTTGGTTTCAGGAAGAAATGGATTCCGGGGTCAGGGTTGTATCTCCCTCTTCCCATCCTCTGCCCTATGTAAAAGCCTAAGATGTTTGTTAGGCTCTGCATGATTTTGGGTGGGGTCTCTATGACCATCAACAATGTAGGTTTGCTCATTTGTAATATGTGTCTCTGGTGAGATGGAGGTTGGCTGTTGGTAAGTTGTTCTAGGGTCAAAGCTTCCAACACCTCTGGGAGAGTTGTCTTCCCTAGCCATAGTGATAGGGCTTTTTGGATTCTGGTGCCCAACTCTACTGGAGTCTCACCTGGGTTTAATTTAATACACAAAACTTATTTTGGCAAACATTTTCTGTTTGTCCTACTCTAAGTAACAACCCTTGTTTAATCTCATCAAAGGAGGTGAGTCCTAATGGGTTGAGGGTCTGGTAGGATGTCTGTAGGTCCCCTTTCTAACGGTGTGCTAAGTAACAGGTTTTTAAGTCATCTGCCCAATGACATTTCTGAGACAGGTGTTCAAAGCTCAGGAAGAAGCTTTCCAAGTCCTCCCCTTCCTTGTAAGGTAGTAGACACCTTTGAGGGAGGATGGGTCTTTGTTGGGCTGCTACTACTCTGGCAATACCGTCTTGGAACCTTGCCTCTGTGTCCACTTGATGAGTTACAGTACATTCCAGCAGAGCCACCAGGGTACCCATGGTTTGAACCGGAGCTGAACTTTGGTAGAGTTCTAGGTCCACAGTTTGGCTTGTTCAGATCAGACTCTTTATGGGCGTCAAGTTGGGAGAAGACATTTTGGGTGTTCCAAAGAGAAAAATGTCCTCCTGAAACTCAGCTTCTAGGGGATCACAAGACAAAATTTGAAGAGTTTCTTCAAGACTTTCTTCCGAATCACGTCGTTAACTATTGGACAGGGTAGGGATTTGTATGGGTTCCTTAGAAATTACTTGTGTTTTTTTTATGTTTGGTTTTACACCCAGACTCCCTAGTGACAGAAGATTTTTACTAACTTCCACAACAAGATTCAACTTCTCATTAGGTAATCGGACAGTCAAGCTCCATCAACTAGTAGTCTTCCTTTGAAAAGGAGCTTCTTTTGGGATAGCGAGATGTTTAGTTTAACTAGGAGTAGTTGATGAAGTCAGTAGATGGGCTTGGTTGGGGAAACATTTAACTGAACCTCTTCCCCTTGTAACTTTTTAACAATTACTAAAATGGAAAGGGGGAAAAAGAAAAGAAAAGTATGTAATGTTTCGGGGTTCAACACACCTGCCCTGTGTCCAAACCTATTTCCATGCCTTAGACTAAACTAACTAAGGAAAAACTGGGCATCTGTTTGATCCAGAAGGAACCTCCTCTGGCTCTGGATGCAAGGCCTTTAATGTTCAGTTCATGGTATGAAACACAATGAGTTACCCCTCAAACTCAGAGTTCCAACAAATGTCTCTTTCACATGGGTCCCAGGTCCCTTTGGGTTGTTTCAGGTTCTCCCCGATTTATTTAACAACACTTGTCTCTCATCTGTGTGGGTTCCAGACCCCATTTATGTTCTCTAAGGCTTCCCTGACTTTATCCGGACCTCAGTCCCTTGGCCATATACTCCTTCTCTCTTGTATGGGTCCCAAGCCCTTGTGCTTTTGTAGGCCTTGTCTGTGTTCCTAATGGTCTCAGACCCTGTTGTGTTGCTTTCAGGGGTTCTCTACCCCAACTTCACTCACTGCCCAACTGAACAGACCTGGTGTACTCTGCTGCCCGGTACAATTCCACATTTGATAGTATATATGGTTTGGTTCAATCTCTCTCTTGCTTCTTTTCTCAGGATTCCTGACCCATCTATTTTGGCTTTGCCTCTGTGGTTTACTTGGGTCCCAGACCCCTTTGTATCGGCTTTTCAGGACACTTGGTTTAGTCTCCTGCCATGTGTTTATGGATGGAGAATATATGTCTGTATGCTTTTAATCTCTCCCTTATTGATTGTGTTTGGGTCCCCGACCCATTTACTGTGGCATTGTCTCTGCCGTTCACTTGGGTCCGAGACCCCTTTGTATTGGCTTTGCAGGACATTTAGTTTACTCTCCTGTCAAGTGTCTATGGATGCGGCTTATGTCTGTATCTTTATGTCTAGGTTAGGGTTCTTGACCCGTATTTTATCATCTGATTTAACTTGTGTCGGGTCCCTGACCCTTTTTAGGCTCCTCTAGCTCATTTTCCAGCCCCTCTCATGGACACAAGCAGCACCTGTACCTTGCTTTCAGGCACTTATCGAGTGGTGTCCTTTTCAGGCTTCTCTGACTCTCTGGGCAGGCCTCTGGTCTTTCTCTCTGCTCTTGCTCTGGTCCACATCACTGCTCCACCTCCCTGGCCTCATGGGAATGGGTTTCCCACATGGAAACCTTGACAATACCCTGGGATCTGTCGCAGGGCATAGTTAAATCCTGGTTGTAGTGGCAGTAACAATAATGAAATGCTGTAGCCTTAGGTCGCTGTCAAAGAAGACTGCAATTTTGCAAATATTGGTTGATAGATTGAGGAAATCAGATAGGATATGGGAGAGTTGGGTTATCATTAGAGGCAGGAGAACAGTGACTTCCCTCTTGGAGGAATTAATCAATAGGCATCATAAAGCTAACCAGTGATGTATTGCTGTGCGGCAACGGGTAATGCATTCAGAGATGGCAGGAGTGAAGGAAGGAAAGAAGAAGATGATTTTGAATTCATTGGCAAAAAGGTGGCATAGAAAGCCAAATGATGAGTTAAGTTTGATTTTGGAGGAGATGTAAAGAGTATAGTGGAGTGGGCCTAAGACTAATCCTTGAGAGGAGCATTGAGGAAGATGTGTAAGGATGCTGGATATGTAGACAGAATTGTCATAGAGATAAGAAGCTTCCCAGTCAAGTGTGCTGTCTTAGAAGTCAATGACGAATAAGGTATGATTGAAGGAGGAATGGTCCACTGTAGCAAAGGCTGTGGAGAGGTCAAGTAATATGTAGATGAAGGAGAAGGGAGATTGGTGAGCAGCAGTTTGAGATTTAAATATGTGTGTCAGAGCACGTTTAGTGGATTGTTTGGTCCAACACAGTGCGTGAGCTTGGAGTTAGTAGACATTAGGGGCCGATGGCAACTCTCTGGAAGATTTTGGAGTGCATATAGAGGAGTGGAATCTGTAAAAGGAGGAGTTGTTAGAGTCATCCATGGACTTCTAAATTATGGGTATGACAGAAGCCAATGGAGAGATCAAAGAGGGAGGAGAGGTAGGAGGAGGTTATTGTTGCAAACTCTTATAGCTTGCAGTGAAAGGTGGACCACTGGAGCACAAGAAGGGTAAGCAAAGCTGACAATGTGTATGAGTTCAGTGGGGAAGGGTGCAGAGAAGTTGGAGGGATGGAAAAGGATGTTCAGAAAAGGAGTGGAGAGAAGGATGGAGTGCTGTGAGAGATACAATCATAGACATTATGGCACGTATTGTAGTGATTTTGGAAAAGAAGTGGGAGTCATAGTCATCAGCAGACTGAAAGGGGGATAGGAAGAAGTGTGTGTTTTGGGGGAAATCATGGTCTGGCAGATCAGTAAATGGCCATAAGGATGAGAGTGAAGACAGCATATCAGGCCCGCGCAGTCATTCAATATGGCAGGTACGGTCGCCTTGGTGTGGGCTTGGAGGGTTTAAGGCAGTGAGAACAAGGGGGAGCATACTTTGCATATGCTATGCAGCTGGTGATACAGTGTTGTCTTTATCTGCTGGGTCACTGGTGAGATCAAACATCTAGGTTGACGGTGGGAGGGTGTGAGGGGTTTAAGATGTGAGCAGGATAGTGACAGTCAAGGGGATGGAAGCATAACATTATTAAACTCTCTGAAGACTAGTTAATTGGAGTGGACAAGAAGAGGAGAGAGTGTTGAAGGGAGGACTATGGGCATAGATTTGGCTTTTAACTTCCTTTTTGTGATGGGCTAGGGAGGAGGGGTTGTGAGAGGGGATTGGATCAGAAATGGTAAAGTGAATACGTTAGAGGTCAGGGTCGAGGGGTCCATAGAGAGTCAGAGCAGTTGTGTGAGGAAGAAAGAAAGATGAGATAAAGGGTGTTCCCATGGGTGAAGATAGGAAGGCTGAATAGGGTGACATGGGCACGTTTAGAGAAATTGTAGTCAGGCTGTAGTTTTCAAGAATTAGTGAGTTTGGAGAAGTAGGTATAGATTGAAGTAGCAGGTCCAACTGAGAGAAGAAAAGATGGTGGGAATGAGAAGTTAAAAGGAGATAAGTTCAAATGAGTGGTGTTCAACGGGTTGAATTCCAAGGAGGCAAGAGGGGCTGGTGGTATGTCTTTACTTATCAATAGGCCAACAGCATCACCTTTTAGTAAGACAAAGAGAGTGGTTAAAGTTGGAAAATTCTGCATGGAGGGCTGCCATAGTGACCTTGTTGTAGTGTAAGATCTCAGTTTCAGCGATGCGCATCACAGATCCATCAATGCAGTGGTCAGTAAGCTATTTAATGAGGGAAATACAAGCAAACCTATGATTGACAGAGCTCACTGAGTGGGTACAAGCTCCAGAGGGCCAAGATCAGTGCTGGCATGGTTTCACTACTTTGCTGAGAAGACAAAGATCCTAGAGCTAGTGAGAAGGAGGGGCCTGATTGAATGGGGAGATGCCCGTGTTACCATCTATCAAGATCTTTCGTCTTTCACCGTGGCCAGAAGATGGCTGTGTGCCCCCTTAACAAAATGGCTGCAATCAAAAGGGTCCTGCTACAGGTGGGGCTTCCCATTCTCGCTCTCCTTCGAATACGAGGGATACAAATATTCCCTAGTCACGGAAGATCACATCTGCCGTGTCACACAGGAGCTACTAGGAGAATCCGCCCCAGGACCCAATGATCTAGAAAAGCCTGATATGGAGTTGATGGAAGCACAGAAGGCAGAGGGCATTGCTGTGAGGCGTCGAGTCTGAGGCAACAGAAAATTCAGAAGAGTGATCCTGGCCTCCCCATCAGCCCCCAATCGATAGATCTGTTTCCAATGGCATATCTAATCTTGAGGGGGAATGCAAGCCACCTGTGATTTGAAAGAAAACATGGTTTGAGATGAAGCCCAGATCTGGCTGGAGGCCACAAGACGACCCAAAGGAACACTGCTGCGTGGCCAGGCTTGGAGGTTTGGCCTCCCGGCCTCAGTAGCGGGCAATTAGCTGGTGAGGCTTCCAGGTCCAGGACCTGTTAGGTTCACTGGAAGAGGTGACACTTTGGTGCTCTGTTGGGTGTACTGGAGGGGGGTTTTGTGAGTTTATTTTTTTATTGTCTGGCCAGTGTAGGGGGGCTCAGATGACTTGTGTGATCACACATGGGATTCTGGTGGTGTAGGGACTGGTGGACTGGCCCAACGTCTATTCCCATATCGTGGGTAAACCAGGTGCTCGGGGGGGCTATGGTTTGCGATTTGTTTCTATTTTCATTGTTATTCACTCTTGACAAGCTACTAGCCTCAACACTGGCCGACGGGAAGATGGACATGGGCCTAACAAGCCTGTCTGACCCAAACCCTGGGAGGGGAACCATGAGTTACATCACATAGAAGTGTTTGAGGCTCCGTTTCACTTTCCGGATGGGTGACACAAAGCAAACACTGGCACTGGGCTCGCTGAACGTACAGGGTTTGCTCCCAAGTGGTAAGGGAATTCAATCGCCTGAAGCTGTACTTCATGTTTCTTCAGGAGACCAACTGGGTGAGGAGAGGGGAGCCGTCCCTAAGGGCAAGATCAATACGGGAGGTTTTACACGCATCGGCTCTGTCAAAAAAAAGGGTGTCGCCATTGTGGTATGCACACTTTAAACACCAAGCGGTTTATAAGGACTCAGACGGCTGCTACTTGATGGTCAAAGGGGAAATCAGGGGTGCCAAGGTCACGGTAATCTCCATCTATTGCCCTAATGAGGCCCAACACCATTACTGGGAAGGAGGTAGACCTAAACTCATGTCATTTGCTGAGGGGGCCCTGATTGTGGGGGAGATTTTAATATGGTCCTGCATCCCAGGGAAGACAGACAAAGTGAAGGTACCTACTCAGTCTCCCTCCAGCAACGATGGCTAGCCGCCCACTTCCAGTAGGTTAACGATGAACTGGGGCTTGTGGACACACACATGATGGACCAGGGACACGTACCCCTATTCACATACTTTTCTAAAGTGCATGCTAAATTCTCTAGAATCAATCATATCCTGGTAGATTCTTCACTACAAGAGAGGGTAACCGAGTTTTCGGTGGAGACGATCCCATGGTCGGACCACGACCTGGTGAGAGTGTTGATAGGGGCCCCCCCGGTTTCCAAAGATAAAACAAGGTGGCCATGCAACGACCTACTACTCTGTGATAAAGTGCTGTCCCAGGACCTATTCACTGCGATAAAGGAATGCTTCTAACTTAACGATAATGGGGAAGTTGGTGGTGTGGGGGGTTTGGGAGTCCTTCTAGGCCATGATGAAGGGGATTCTCATTGGAATGGGTGCAAGGAGAAAGGGGGAAAGAGAGAACAAAGAAAAGCTCTTTATGGAGAAAACTGAGGCCATCCAACCAGGAGGTAAATTGAAGTCCCAAATGTTCCCCGGGAGATGGGCTGAGCTCCAACTACTCAAAGAAAAACTGAGGGTGCTAATGGCTGGCTAAACAGAATGGAAGCTGGCGTTTCTGAAACAGAAATATATGGAGAAGGGAGAAAAGGCCCACAAGATCCTAGCATGGAAGTTGAGAGAACTCAGGAATGGTCGTAGAGTAGATGCCCTGTGCCCCTCTGAGGGCAGAAAGATCCTTTAAGACCCCCAAAAAGCAGAAGAATTCTGTCAATACTACGACACACTTTACACCTCGGAATATTATGAAGACGGGTCGGATGCCGGTGGTTTCCTCAACTCCCTCCCAATTCCATGCCTCCCCCCGGAAAGGGCGGAGCCAATGGAGGCTCCCATCACCCGCCAGGAAATAATAGACACCATCAGGGCAATGAAAGGAGGGACCACTCCGGGTGATGATGGGTTTACGGTAGCATTTTACAAGGCATTCCGTTCCACCCTCGGTCCTTTCATGGCCAGGTTGTTCAATGGAGCTCTAGAATGGGGCACCCTTTCCCAGGCAATGCTAGCCACCCCCTCATAGTGGTTATTCCCACTGAGGGTAAGGACCCGGCTCAATGCTCCTCCTACAGGCCCATTTCGCTTTTTAATACCGACGTGAAAATCCTAGCGAAACTCCTGCCCAATAGACTAGCACAGAATTTGCCCCTGCTAGTGCACGGGGGACCAGGTGGGGTTTATTCTTGGTAGGCAGGGAGCAAACAATATAAGGAAGTCCACAGACCTCTTCCACGATGCAACACAGAGAGGACTGGGAGCCCACCTCGTATCAATAGACTCGGAAAAAGCATTTGACTTAGTCGAATGGTATTACATATGCAAAGTCCTACATAGGATGGGATTGGGAGAGAAGTTCAGAGGATGGATTGCATCCCTATACAATGGCCCAACGGTGAGGGTGACGGTCAATGGTACCATCTCCTCCCCCAGGGTTGTCCCATCTCCCCTCTTCTATACGCCCTGGCCATGGAGCCCCTAGCTATCACCATTAAACAAGACCAGGAAATCAAGGGTATCGAATGCGGGGAACAAGTATTCACTCTTCGCCAACGACATTCTCTGCTATCTGACGGACCTACCGAAATCCCTCTCACATCTCCTATCTCAGATTCAAACCATTGGCAGATTCTCAGGTCTGAAAATAAATCTTACTAAGTCAAGTGTAATGCCCATGGGTGGAGAAGAGCAGGACATGGTTGGTAAGAAAACGATTAGTGGTATGACAGTCAAAGGTGAATCCTCTCTTTATCTGGGCGTCATACTCCCCAGGGACATGAAATCCATCTTCGCCCTCAACTATGCCCCAATCCTGGGAAGAATCAAATATGATCTCCAGCGTTGGAGCCCACTGACCTTATCCTGGTTTGGCCAGATGGTGTCGGTTAAAATAAACATTCTCCCCCATCTCCTGTATCTTTTCTCGGCTCTCCCCATTCCTCTGTCAGACTCCTTCTTCTCGACACTCCAGGGCATGGTCTAAAAGTTTATCTGGAAAGGGAAAAAGCAGAGAGTTAAGTATGCCACTCTGACCCTCCCTAGGGACCTAGTGATATTTGGCCTCCCTGGCTTTAAGTTGGATCATAAAGCAGCACAGCGCTGGGTTATGATGGAGCACCCGAGAGATGACTTGGACACCTACTGGACATATATAGAGGACACTCACACAGATCCCAGGAAAGTGAGAGATCTCCTGTCATCCCCAACCAAGGATATTCCACCATCTCAGATCCCATCACACGTTAGCGATCCTCTGTACACTGTGGAAACATAAAAGGGCTAATTTACTCCTCTCTAGCTGGCCTTCCCCCCTGAGCTTGCTGTGGGGTGCACCACTGGACTTGGGTAAGGTAGGGCTTCGCAACACACAGCAATGGTCGGACATGGGCCTTGAGAGAGCGGCGCAGCTCTTCAGAAACAATAGCTTCATTGATTACGAGGCACTAGTAGAAGCCATGAGTATCATGACTGACCCCAACTGGTGTAGTGGGCACTCCCATCCCCTTACCCCCTTTGAGAGAATTATCGCAGAGTCCACCAACAGGAGGTGAGCAGTCTCCAGAATCTATAGATCCCTGATTACGACAGACCTTGAAGGGAGAAAGAATTTCAAATGCTTTGGGAAGAAAAGGTGGGTGAGGTGATTGAAGAAGAAACCTGTGGTACAATATGTAAACTGATATTGGCTGGGTCCCTCTATACGTCTGCGATGAAACATAACTTCAAAATGTTGCATGCATGGCACCTTCCCGCGGCTAGGCTGTCTAGAATGTTTGTGGGGGGGTCTCCCCACTCACCCTAGGGAATGTGGCCAACAGGGAACATGGTACCATATGTGGTGGGCCTGTCCGTCTGTTTAAATTTACTGGGCTGAATTGTTGAGCTGGATTAAAGACATGGTTGGCTTCTCCCCAAAAATGCACTCCATTGACCTCTTGCTTGGTGTCTCCTCCCCTGGCGACGAAACTCACAACTTTCCCAGAGTAGTAGAAGCCATGCTAAGGGCCGGGAGGGTAGCCCTGGCTCATAAGTGGAAAAGTAAAGCCATTACATCCAGAAACAATTGGCTCTCCAAACTGTTGGGTATCTTCACGGATGAAAGATCTTGGCAATAGTCTCCAATAGGATGGACAATTTCTTGTTTGAGTGGGGTACTGTGCTGTTAAGGGAAGACTGTGGCACCCTGAAACTCTGAACTTTGAACTTTGATCTTGGCCTGTTTTCTGTTTTCTTCGCTGCACTGTTATCGCTCCCAGGCCTTGAGGAGTCTTAGGCTCACTGAAATAATGTGTTAATCATATACGTTGATCCCATTTTGACAGTTATCCTACTAATGCGGGGTCTCGACTCTGCCCTTGTATTTGACCCTGCCAGATGGCCGGGCCTGGTAGCTATAGTGCAGGCGAAGGGTTAGGGAGGGGAGGGAGGGGCAAACTGGTTGACGTTATTGGTGGTATTGTTCATTGACAAATGCCTAATGCAAATTAAAGTTAAAAAAAAGGTGTGTATGTTTTAAACTCCAAGAACCAATACCAATATTTTCCATGGAACATGCAGTCACGAAATGTGGCATTTCACCTTTAGTTGTGGGTTATGCGTCATCGGGTTAAATGGTGCAGTGGTGAAATGCCTAGCCTGCAAACATGGGAATCGTGGTTCAAGTGCCGAGGCGGATGTTAAAAAGACAGTCAATGTTTCTTATTTTACACACACCTCTAAAATACCTGGGGGGACGTCTGCCCTCTGAAAAAAGTGTGGGGCTTTGTCCACCCTTGACTTGAGCCCTGCTTTCAAACATTTGTTTCCAACGTATTTAAAATCGACTGATGAGCTAAGCATCAAAATCCATATTCAAGCATATATCACAGTGGGTGAAACCTCTGAACTTTTTTTTAAACAAAACCATGGACAGGACGCTCAAAAAAACGCTATTGTGTACTAGATTAGTAGTCAGTAAAAATTACTTTTGGTCGCAGCTGTGAAAAGACATAAAAGATAGCCTGTGCCAAGCCACACGTATGTCGCTGACTTAGTGAAAATGAAAAAATGAAATTGTATGTTAACATAATCTTTTAATTGCAGCAATTACAACTAAAAATCTTCAAAAAACGGAATTCATTGTATCATCTCATTCATCACCTGCGTGCATTTAGAATTCAATCCAGAGTGTTTCTCTTTGAGTGAGCAGCTCTTGTGGATCGCTGCTCCATAATCTCTTCTCTGTGGAGCCTTACAAGGGAAGTCAATTACAAGCATGTGTTTTTGAACAAATTATGAGTCAGTGCTGAGAAGTGTTTTGTAACAATAGACTTTATGTTGTTCTTTCTTATTGTGAAATGTTTTGTTCAGATGTGCAGAATTTTTACTTCTGTGTGGTCTGGCCCAAATTGTTAAACAAATATATGTCATAATCAAATAAGCATGAGGCAACAAAATTAAGATTTTTTTTTCCAGAAATGGATGTGTAGTCACTGCTGATGATATTACAGCTTGCACATGATAAGTATGGGAACGTAACATTTGTAGTTGTTTGTAGAAAGATTTGAACGATTTGTAAATCACGTAACTGTGAAAAATCAGCTTTCATCACCATATTGAATAGATTTGGCATTGTTTAGAAGTAAAAAGTGTGAAATCTTTAATGAATTCAGAGTCATTCTGCAATTATTCGTGTTAACCCATTTAATGTTAGTAACGCTGTGCAGATGGATTAGGAAGACGTTAAGCAGTACAAGCATTGTGCTACAGAGTGTTTGCAACGAAGTTTATTCAGAAATATCCTCTAGACTGTGAATATGTATTGAAGTCTTTGGTGCGCAGCAAAGTTAGAATTTCGTCTTGGAATTCAGAGAGAAAAGTCTTTTTTGGATGATATGTGAATTTTCACATGAACTGTGACAGAATGCATTATTAGCCCTGGAGAGGACCTTGGAAGTAGATGTCGAAACACGTGTAGGCTTAGCCTATGCAAATTAAATAAAAGCTCTGTGAAAAGCTTGTAATCAAGATATAAAGTGTTTGATAACTAGCAACTTTCTTAATTGCCTTTTCATTAGTGTTACCAGAGGTTTTTCAAGTAGTACCAAGGCACTGGCGCATTTGGGAACTAATTTAAAGGTTATTTTCATAGCTTTATAGGGCTTCAATCTATCCACCTCCCATTGGTGTTGCATCCTTTTAGTTCCAACCCATAAACGTAGCATTGGATTACAGCAAAGGTTGGACAGAGCAGTGGAATAAGAGCCTGTTTTCTTCTCCTCCATTTAATGTTAATTAAATAGATTGATTTGTAACTTTGTTGCTCTGTTACACTCTAGTTGCTTTAATAGGTCATTCCTTTACAAGCTGCTCTCATCTCCTTTATTAGATTCCTTGTGCTTACAGTTTTCGCGCTCCTTGAATTCATTCTTGTGCCAATCAGGTGTTTATTTTAGTAAGGTGTGCGAGTTGAATCAGAGCCAAATTGCTCTGCACGCATTCCGACGCAGTTAGAACTACAATTCCCATCATAAATTGTAGTTCTAAGGTGTATTAATTTGCAAATCAGGCACGAACGTGCCAGGGCGAACTAGCTTAGCCAGTCTGTGCCGGTATTTAAGCACCCTTACTGCGTCTTGCCTCATGGATTGATTTGTAACTTTGTTGCTCTGAGGCACTCTAGTTGTTTTAGCATTTTAATAGGTCATTCATTTTAAGTTGCTCTTATCTCTCTATTCACTTCCTCGTGCTTACCGTGTTCGCCGCTCCTTGACTTCATTCTTGTGCTTATCAGGTGTTTATTTTAGTAAGGCCGACGAACTTAGAACTAAAATTCCCATCAGAAATTGTAGTTCTAAGGTGTACTTATTCTCAACTCAGGCACGAACGCGCGGGCAGTGGTCGAAGTCAGCGGGAGGGGTGCTCCTCTACTTTTTTAAATTAAGTTTTACTGCTCCTATATTTTTATTTTAAAAAGAAACCGTTCCGGGACGGTTTCGTTTTAAAATAACAGTGTAGGAAGAAGTTGAAACTTACACTTTCAGTGCACTGCACTGAACATTCCCTTAAACAGCACGAAAATGTGTTTGGGGGTTTGTATTGTGTGTGGGAGGGGGCAGGGCAATGGGGTTTGTGAGGAGTGGGGCAGGCCAGCAGGGAACCTAGTTCCACTACTTCTTTTCTTACACTTCGACCACTGGCAACGGGTCGAACCAGCCTAGCCAGTCTGTGGCAGTATTTAAGGCCCCTTACCTCGTCTTGCCTCATTGATTTGTAACTTTGTTGCTCTGTTGCACTCTAGTTGTTTTAGCATTTTAATAGGTCATTCATTTTAAGTTGCTCTTATCTCTTTTATTAGCTTCCTCATGCTTACCGTGTTCGGCTCCTGTGTTCGGCTCCTTGAATTAATTCTTGTGCTTATCAGGTGTTTATTTTAGTAAGGTGTGCAAATCAGAGCTAAATTGCTCTGCACACATTCCGAAGCAGTTAGAACTACAATTCACATCAGAAATTGTAGTTCTAAGGCGTACTTATTTGCAACTCAAGCATGAATGCGCCAGGGCGAACTATCCTAGCTGGTCTGTGCCAGTTCGTGCAGGACGGGAAGGCAAGAAGGGTTGACCCCTATTTCACCTACGCTGCAATGGGAATTGTTCAGGTGCTGGCTGCTATCACAGCAGCCAGAATGATCTTCAAACATGGGGAACCAACGACCACGTCCCAGCCCACGGTGAGTCAGGACATTGGTAGATTTGAAAACACTTCTGCCGGTCGAAACATAATGGTGCTGCAGGAGCCTGAGGTTGTGCTACCTGTTGGCGACAGCATATCTCTAAATATAATCTTGACCATCCCTGTCGCTATCACAAAGGATGACTCTTGCATTACTCCGGAGGTCGGCAACATGCCGGCTAACATTCCAAAATTGGGTTTTAGTCAGGAAGCCACTGCAGGAGTAGAGCGTCATATGCCTCCCCTTGATGAACAGATAATTGCGCCAGGAACATCACTCCTTTTATGGAGAGACGAGTAGGACCTCTTGGTAATACAAGAAGGATTACGCCTATATCTAACCTAAGATTGTTGATGCTAAATACAAGATCATTAGTGAAACATGCCGTAGAGGTAGCAACCCGCATACATGAAAATAGTATCGACGTATGTGCCATCACAAAACCTTGGGGCCATAGTGCAGCCCCCTCCTTGAATTTAGTAGTCCCTGAAGGGTATGGTATGTTAAGACATGGTAGGAGGGACAGGAGGGGGGGTTGCGCTGATCTTTAGATTATTGCTTACCATTTGGGAAATTAGTGGCCATATTATGGAAGGGATTGAATCCTTATGTATCAAAATAGAATTAAATGCGAAATCAACTATTAACGTCCTCGTGATCTATATGCCACCATCCATGTCAGAGGACTTTGTTTCGGCACTATCTAACTTCCTATTCCAGTTGTTGAAACCAAACACCAGCTTCCTTTAAATGGGAGATCTTAATTTTTTTTGGTCATGAGGAGGACAACATAGCTACCAATCTCCAGTTGGCCCTGTCTGAGCTGGGCTTTGACCAAAAGATCCACGTACCAACCCACTGTTTGGGGAATACTTCAGATTGGGTATCCACTCACAAAGTCGTTTTCATGGTCTGATCATTTATTTGTGGAATTCACTGTGCAGGCTGGATTTCCCAGGAAAGTGAAAGACGGAAAGATGCAAGGGGAGTTGGCTAGAAATCTTAAGAACATCACGTTGGAACAGATAGAACCCCCTATAGAGCCCAATGGGCGACCGCTCGAATTTTAAATCCTCGGATGAGCTGTAAAAGTCTCTCTCTTCTAACCTCGACTACATCACTAACACCCTTGCACCATTAAAAAAGAGAACGCAGAAAGAAGTGAAAAAAAACAACTTATGGTTCTCTCTGGAATTTAAAAAACTTAAATCATCCACACTCAAACTTTTTTATAAATGGAAACTTAATTCCACCACTCTAGCATTGGCAGCTTACAAAGGAGCAGCCAAAGCTTACAAAATAGCGATAGTTGAAGCTAAAAAGAAAAACATTTCAACTCCAGAATACAGAATGCACAATCAGATGTCAGGGAGCTTTTTAAGATTATGAAAGAGCAAGAAGATACGCACTCTCCTGACTTGGGTTTGCTGGTTAAGGATGCTGCCTGGTGTGCAGAGATTCAGGAAGCCATGCAGGGCAAGTTAAATGGTATTAGGGCAGATATTGCTTTAAAAAAAGAGAGCCTATCCAGAGTAACAGGAGAAAATCCTAATGGGGCTCATGTTAGGTGCCCTTCAATCCGGCAATTTAGCTTCTCTGCTATAAGGGTAGCTGAACTGGCTAATTGACCCTTGCTCGGCCATCGTTACAAAAACTTGCCCACCAACTCTGTCAGAAGCCATCTGCAAGTTTGTTAACCTATCCTTCGCTTAGGGCTCGGTTCCCCAGGATTTTAAAAAAAGCATGGATAAACCCAATCCTCAAAAAAGCAGGAGTACCAGTAGACACTCCGACTAATTACAGACCGATCACCAATACCACTTTCCTGTTAAAAGTTCGAGATCGGGTGGCATATATGCAAATTGAAGAGCATCTGAATACATTTCCCCTTCTCAATGATCACCAGTCAGGATTCAGGCAGGGGTTTGGAACAGAGACAGCGCTTCTTGAACTGAAGGCAAGGCTCCTGGACCGTATGGACAAGAATAAAGCGTCCCTGCTGATGTTGTTGGATCTGTCAGGGGCGTTCAACCTGGTGGACCATTCCATCATGGTCACCAGGTTGAAGGATGTTGCAAACTTTACACCGGCAGCAGCTCAGTGGATAGCATCATTCCTCTTTAACCAGAATAGCAGAGTATTTTCCAAGAGGCTAGCAGTGATGCCCATAACCTTAAAATTTGGTGTGCCGCAGGGCTCATGTATATCGCCATGTCTGTACAATATCTTTACAGTACCATTCTTTGCCCTTCTGTCACAAGAGGCGGTGGTGTTTACAAACTATGCCGATGACACGCAATGTGTCATCCCTATTACTGGGATTCATGATACTGATGAAGCTCAGCTGAATAAGATATATGCTCTAATAGAGAACTGGATGGTTAAAAATAGCCTAACTTTGAACAGGGATAAAACCGAGCTGCTGTTCGTTGGATCCCACTTTTTGATACAGAAACTTGGGCCGGCATATGAACATTTATACATTGGGGCCTCAAAAATATTTCCTCTAAAGAAGGTCAAGACATTAGGCGTTATATTTGATCAAGACCTGAGCATGAAGGCTCATGTTGGGAGCTTGGTGTCAGCCTCAGCATAGTATATTAAACTTTTGGCGCACCTTCGGCCTCTTATCACCCAATCCAATGCTGAAACTATTGGGAGAGCAATTGTACGGGCCAAGATTGCCTATTGCTCTAATAAGTCAGCTTGTAATAAGAAGCAGGTCACGCAGAATGGGGCAGTGCGAATAGTCCTGGGACTCGCCTGGAGAGATCATATATCAGTGGCTAGATGAGCTCTGCATTGGCTTCCGGTTGAGTCAAGGATACAGTTTTGGCTACTGGTCATTACACATAAATGTAGGCAGGGCAAAATGCCTGCATACCTTTGGGATCTCCTTGACGATTCCTAGGCGTAGGATTCTGAAGGCCTCAAAGGGTGCATTTCACAATGCAGCCCCTAAGGCATGGAATGACTTTCCTCTGGAGCTAAGGTGTATTGAGTCTACAGATGTTTTTAAAAAGAAACTAAAAACACTTCTGTTTGCCTAATGCGTCCATACATGCTATATTCTGGCTGATACTTTCTAGTTTATGTTTGGTATCTGTTTATATGTTCTGTTTCGTCCTTAAGCCCATGGGTCCATGGCCTGTGCAATAGACATTCCTAAAAGTAAAGTAAAAAAGTAAAAGTAAAAGTTAGTATATGCAGGACACCATACTATATACAATTGATGCATTCAAGTGATAGTGTTGATGTACAATAGACCCACAAGCAAAATAAATGCATAAACGAACCCAGTGCAATTTCACACACTCCCGGCCTCCTCAGCATCCTTCCACATGCCCGATCTCTTAGAAGACCCACTGTAGCACAGCCGCCAGCATAACTGCTTACCTTTGCGCCTAAGCTCACACATATTTTAAGCCTTAGTCATCCTCACCTTACTCGAACATGGCATTAGGCTGCCTCATCCTCCACGCTGACCACTCTCATTACACCTAGAAGACCCTGGACTTTAGCCCATCTATTGCGCTTACATATATAAGTATTGCCAGCGAATACAACTAAAGATAAGCGGCTAGCCTCGAAATCGCTCCTAGAAGACAGTACGACAACCAGTCCATCATGCCTAGAGTATGCATTATGATAGCTTGTGCGATGATGCCTAGAAGACCTATTACGGCGACTCGGATTGTGGGCCTAAAGGACTCCCTCACACATACATTCTGACCAAACATGTTGCAGGACGGCAGCAGCATACAAATGCAGAAAGTAAGTTCAGATGGCACGAACATGTTGTCCAACCACAGGTTGCAGGGCGGCAGCAGCATACAGGTGCAGAAAGTCAGTTTAGGTGGGCATGGCTTGGAAGAGAGGGAAAAGGGGAGGGGGAGGACAATGAGAGGGAGGGTCGGAGGTACATACAGCATCACAGGCGACCATAGGGGGCTGTGGAGGGCACACACAGCATCACAGACGACCATGTGGGGCTGGGGAATACACACTTCATCACAGGTGACCATAAGAGTGTCGGGAGCACACAGAGCAACACAGGTGACCATGGGGGGTGGGGGATATACACAGCATCACATGTGACCATGTGGGAGGTGGGGTTACACACAGCATCACAGGCGACCATGAGGGGGCTGGGGCACACACAACATCACAGGTGAAAATGGGAGGTAGGGGGGTACACACAGCATCACAGGTGACCATGGAGGTGTGGGGGGTACACACAGCATCACAGGCGACCATGAGGGGCCTGGGGGCACACACAACATCACAGGTGACAATGGGATGTAGGGGGTACACACACACACAGCATCACAGGCGACCATGAGAGGGCACACACAGCATCATCGGCGACCATGTGGGGGTGGGGGGCACACACAGCATCAGTGTATCAGCGTACCTGAAGCGGACAGGGAGCAGACAGTGGCCATAGGAGTGGGCCTTTGGTGGGAGGGCTGGGCAAGCCTGCCGGCTCTCCCATTGGCCAATAACACCAGAGCCTCAACCAATCAGGGGAGGCATCTGGACCCGAGGCCCAGGCACTCGAGAACACACGGTACGGGCGGCCGTGATGGAAAGACCAAAGACACAAAGTAAATAAAAGCACCAACACAGCTGACTCCGGCAGGGGCCAGCATAAAGCAAATATAAGGCAAGCTATACATTAGGGCAGTGGAGCAGGTCAAAAGTTCCGAATTATGTCATTAATGAATCGCATCTATAACAGGTCGCTTCTTCCTTTCCAGATAGCTCTATGCAGCATCAAACTGTGTTCAGGTTTCTCCATCAAGATATTAAGGAATGTTTGTGCAAACCGTAGTCCTTACCATAATCCTTTCATGATTCCTCTGAACTGCTTTAAATATGGAAAATTGTATCATAAGTAATTCCATTTTAGAAAAACATTAAAAAAGTGATTAATAGTTAATGATTCATGTTTTGCGTGTTTCACCTTATTAATGCTTCTATCACTGTATTTAGTCCTACATTCCTCTGGAGCCGCTGTGCACGAGTCAGGTATATCACAGTAGATATTGCGTAGCAAGGATTACATGATGTGATGATGCATTAACAATTGCCTGACCATGCAATGGCTGCCTGCTATGCCCAGAGCAGGAAGAAGGTGGTGTTATATATGGTAGCCCTCCTTGAGGGCCATGTAATCAAGCAAGGCTTGGATGTTAATGCTCCTTGCAATCCATAACGGAGCTGTCATCTTTCCTCTGGGGGCTCTGGTGCATGAGTGAAGTTCAATCGCTTGGCATGGGCTTTGTAACGCTGATGTCATGTGATTGTTTCATTGCAGGTGCACCTGGCTGTACACGGCGCATGCTGTCCCAAAGACAGGCAGATGCAGACTGTTATGGTACCAGATTGGCATGTCATGGAGTTAACGGGGAATTCAGTTACATGGATGAGTGGCACAAAAGCAAATGTTCTGCCTCCAATTTTAGGGGTTTTGAATAAGACGGGCGAGAGTCTAAAAGATTTTTTATGGATGAATGGAAAGGTCTGGCTGATTTGCTAGTTGAGTCTAAATTGTGTAAGTAATTGATTACTGATCAGAGTAGACTTGGCTTCTTTTAACACGCCATTGCAATAGTCCAGTTGGAGAGTAATGAAAACTTGCACTCCCGTTCTAATATTTGAATGGCAGAGAAAAGGTTTTATATTTTTTATTTTTATTTTTTTATTTTTTTTATTTAATGAATTTAGTTGAATTTAATCAACTTTTTTCAATTTAAGACAACCATTTATCAAAAGGTTTAAATATAAAACACAGTGAATTATAAAACATGCAATCATAAAACCTTACAGATCACCCCAAATGTCACACCATCACTTCTAATGCTAATAGTTACATTTGGGTTTTGCATTATTAAACGATTGATAAGGCAATGAACAAGTATGACAATCACTGTTCCATATAGCAGATATCATTAGGAATCGAACTATTTTAGTAGATTTAAGGCTCGCAGAAAGTTAATTGTGGCCAGTCTTATGCTCATACAGTTGGTAGTGGAAATAGCAAGCCATCTATGCTCATGTCTCATCTGGCTAAAGTAAGGCAAATGTTTACTAAAGTGACTTTGTCTTAAGTTCATAAGTTCAGGACAGTCCACAATAACATGCTCCAAAGTTTCAATAGTTGTTGCATTATTGCAAAAACGGCATCCTGAAGATTCCCGCGGGATTTATTTCCTACGGGCTTGAATTTCACGGGTAGGACATAAATTAAAGCGCATGCGCAACAAAGCATTCCTAACAGCAGGAGAAGGAGATTTGCATAAATAGAAGGCCATGTCTCTATAATGCTTTGCTGAAAAAACAGATGGATCAAAATCTTTATACTTCAAACACAGATCTCTAGTGTCAATCCAATCCATCATGTAGAGTTTTTTCTTAGCTCTATCAGGATCGGTGACAAGGGTTTCAATAGGAATGTCTGCATTTAGTAGTATGGTAAGGATGTTTTTAGACCATGTTTTCGGAAACAGATGAGAGGAAGTCATCAGGTAACTGGCAACTGTAGCTAAAGTTGATTTATCAAGAACAGATAATAGACATTTTCTGAACAAGCTGCATAAGCGCCAGTTATACATTGCCAAAAGGGAGGTCAAACCTACTTCATATCGAATGATCGGGCCTGGAATGCATTGTGGCAGATTTAGAATGGCACGCCAAAATTTTGCTTCCAAGGCATGTAGGAATACTGGATCAATTGCACTGTATGTCTCTAGACCATATAAGGGTTTTATATTGCATGGGAGTTATCTCTCTATCTCTATTCTTTCTGGCCCAAAAGAGAGGGGATCTTAGGGCCTATCTGGGCCTAAAAGGGCCAAACGGAAGTAAAAATTGGCTAGAGTTTTACCAATTAGAGAGCAGTAGTGTTGTGAGTGGCCCGCCATGGACATCCAGTAGGCCCCCATGGTACTGTGAACACCAGCACTCAATAGGCCCAGTGCCTCTGGGGTTTGGGGCCTGTCCTGGGCAGGCCCCATGGTACTATAGGACGCCAGCACCATTGGGGTGGGGGCACAGCCAGCCATGCCCCTGACCGTGCAAGCCTCTCAAGGGTCCCACGGCATCAGGACATGCAGGCCTTTGCCTCCACTGGTAGGCCTGCAGGCCTGCATGAAATGAGACATGGACTCAGTTGCTCCTCTTCTGGAGTCTGCAGCCATTCTGGGGCACATGTCTGCAGAGGCTCCTTTTATTAGCTTGGGCAATACAAAGGGGAGGGGTACATTCCCCTTAAAGGAGCAACACACCTGGGAGGGTCACACACCACACTCCTCCTTTTCCATAACAAACAAACAACTGTTACTAAAACATAAACAATCCCCTCCCCCAACATTACGTAGGCTACTTCAGCCTCATAGAACTGACACAACTAGGATATGCCACTGCTACTCACTAGAGATCACATAACTATGGACACACGACAACTATTAGCACATAACCCTGTGGGGTTCATTTACCAGCCCAGCAGAACTTCCCTGCACCACCAAACTGCATTTTCAGAATTTACAAGAATAGCTGTGCTGGCTCTGCTAAGCACATATTTCCCTGCATCACAAAACTGCGTTTTAGCAGTTTCAAAAGTAATGGCTGAGCTGGCTCTGCTGAGAGGCGAGATGAAACATAGAACGCCACAAGAATGGCTGCAGTATTTTCTTCATGTGCACCAAAAAGAAGAATTCAAAAGCAGCCTGGCTCAGTGCTGCTATGCTGCCAGCTCAAGACTTCCAACTGAAAGAGAAAATGGTCTGTGTTTAAAATGATTTTGCACTGGTGCTATTTCCATCTTTTCAAAATTGCACAGTTTGGTTTCAGTAAAACACATCCATGCCCAACTATCTTCAGTACGAACACCATCAAAGGAAGGTCATTCCTCCCGGAAAGGCATTGTGTGTCAAGTAAAAACTGTGAAAGAGCAGAGAAATTTGTTTCAGGCTGTACTGCAAGCGTTTACTCTTGCAACAAAGGAACATAGTCAAAAATCTTCAAAAGAAGCTCTCTCTCTCCCTTTGCTTGTGTCAGTTTCAAAGAACCCTTGTTTTGAACAGATTCCTGTGTATTAGAAATTGACCAGCGCTATGGAAATGTTCAGAATAAAGATGCGAAGAAAATCGCATTTGCAAATGACCAGGAAAAGTAAAACAAACCCATTTTGAACTACTCTGCCAAGCAGTGAGTTGATATTGTACAAGCTCAATGGAAAAAAAAAACTGTAACATGCCCTAAAACCAAACTATGCGTGTTGGGGAGAAAAGCTGCCAAAATATAAGTAAATTGTACTCTGTGTAGTTTATTTTTTCCCACCAAAAGAACTTTAACATCATGGCTACGCCCAGAAATTGCTGTCAAACCAGTCTTTGCAAAGGCAGGCACTTCTAATGTGCCAGTCCATGGGAAAGGAAATTCCTTTCCCACATGAAAGGCCCAGAGGTGTGGGAAGTGGCGACTTTGTCAGACGGAGTGGCATTGCTGCAGCCTGGGACAATGGACAGCCCTGTCACTGAAGTTTGAATTCCACTGACACCTCTCCTCAGCTTCAACTGACTAAGATCAAAGGTGCGTCATAGCAACCTCTGGGCAAATCTGACCAGAGCATGACTTTTGGTTGGGGGATGGAAAGGACTGGCCACTTTTTGGAAAAAAGACGGCCCATATGATAGAAAAGACTTTTCATATAAAGTCGTTTATGTCAGTAATTTAAAGAAGCAGTAATGTAAAATGTTGACAGCTTGAATGTAATTTTTGCACCATGAAAATAAGACGATGTGGATCTTCCTAGCATGTGAGGGATGCAAACACCAGTAAAATGGCATTTCTAGGGAAATTGTCCATGGTAAAGTTATGAAACTTTTTCCAAATATGCCCGACATTGATAAGCTTCTGTGTATCCATTTTTAGAATTTTAAGGGAAATATTTGCCATAGAAATTGCAAAAGATTGCCAGAAGGACTAAACAGAAGGACTAAACAGCATTATACAAACTTGGTGTTTGTAGTAGTATGCTCCATGTGAATTATGGTATATCTCATTTTTATAAGGGCGACGTTTCTAAATATAAGTATTTTGCTCCATAACTGTTTTTGGCAAAAGTAACAGTGGTATAACAAAGCGCCCCATAAAAACACACACATTAAAACTGAGTCACTTCCTTCAGTCCAATCTGCTTACATAGAGGCGACGACGTCCTCAGGCTGACCTATCCAATCTTAGAGCTATGTCCAGCTTAGTTCTGCCCACATAGTAAAAAGCCTCTGATGTCATCTGGCCTAATAAGGAGGGGACATTCAAAATTCAGGACATTCAAAAAATACAATATTCACAATCCATCCTGCTACATGCAGGGATCCAGACATTCCATATTTACCCTGGAATATTCCATATTCCAGTGCCAGGCCAGGGGTAGCTGATCCGGATCCATACAGTACCTCCTATCCAGGCAGAACCACCATCCAGAATTAAAACCCTACAAAAATCCCAATAATTCAGGGAGAAAGAGGGAAAGGCTGCTGAACCCTTTTGGGATTATCCAGTAACCAGACCTGCTTTTCCCTGCTACCTACTTTGCCCAGCTGATGCACCCTGCTGTCCACTGAGACCAGAACCCTGTGTGGAGAGCCGCCGCTGTGCAGTGACCATGCCCTGTCACGCTATCCAAAGATCTGGCTGGCTGTCCAAACTACCCCATTCAAGTGCTCTTTGTAAGTATCAACCTTCCCCAGTAACCAACAAGCTGCATCCATTGCTTTGTTACCTTACAATTTGTCCAACCCCATAAGAAACCCGAAAAGAAATCCTATAAGTATCCTAGTAACTTCTTAAAATTGTCAGAATCCTCTGTGTATCCTGTCCTTAGGAAAATCCGGGTTAATCTCCATGTGTTAGCGCAATTCTTTCCAAATAATTTCAATATATATAAGTCCTTAGCACTATTTGGAATACATTAATTAATTCACATATAAAGAGACTCACAGTGTGAATGGGTTAACATTACAAATTAACCTTTTTGCGGGCAGTGTCTTTCTCTTATAATTTAGCCACTGAAAAATAGTTTCAGTAGAACATGTCATTTTCCTTTTTAAACTGATTTCGCCCGTGTAACTGCATTTATTACACAATCTGAGTTTTCCCTTCCATTAAGAATCCCATACTGTCACCATCAAAAGTCACTCTTTCACTTTCATATCATACCTGTTGTGTACCTTTGTACCTTAGCATTAAAACTGATTTTCCATTCTGTCTGTTTAGCTAAGCCGTTTTGCTATTTGAAACCTCATTAGTGCAACCACACTCATTCCTGCCTTATCCGTTCAACCGCACATGTAAAATAACTATTTCGTAATTCCGAGTGCCATTTTGCTAATTTTCAAGGGAGTTCAATCAGATTTTTGCCTCCCATTCAGGGGCGGTAGGTTGGATTTGCATTTCCAATTCTTGCCTACTATACCTGACTCCTTGCTACTCCTTTCTACCCACACAAAATTTGGTTAACAAGGGTTTGAGGGAGTGTTGCAGGGGGAATGCCTAACTGTGGTGCTATCTGAAAATACTACCTGAAATGTAATCTTGCTGTCATTCATTTGTGCATTGTGTATCTTATGTTATAAGGTTAAACTAAGTCTAGTCTATCATTTTACTGTGACATTATCACCACCCTGGTGAGTGCCGCCCTATATTGAATGCGTTTATTTTGTATTCATAATTAAAAATAAATAAATATTTCATTATTACACACCGGCCTGGTTCATGGGCCATTGCGACACAGGGTGTAAGTTAAGGGGGGGGGGTTGAGACGGGTTGGCGGCCTTCTCAAAAATGTAATCTGAACAGAATAAACTTAAAAGCATTTTAATGGTGTGCTGCATCTCTGGCCAGTAGAAAGAGTCCTGGTCTGGAGTATGCTGCATCTTTAAAATCCTTAACACAGTGGGGGCTCATTTGTCAGGATGAGATAGTGTTTCCACCCATGATGGCTTAACACAGCAGGCTAACCTAGAAAAGGTAGTGATATTTTTTGTGGTTAGAAAACTGTGTTACAATGTAGAAGTGCCTTCCCAAAGCTTAGACCCTTAGTATCAGCCCTGTGTGTAAAAATAAAGTAAAATCAACACTGAACTAGACAAAAAGCAACAGAATGCAGGTTTACTCTTGTATAAATAATTTAATAAAGGAAGAACACTCTTCAATAATGACCACAGTGGAGATAAACATGACTAGGCAGCACCTTCTGCACAAACTATTCATTAGAGGGGAATGGGCAGAGCAAGAGGATGAGGCCTGGCTTGTAGAAATGATGCAACAGGTCACCGCCATGAGCATGGATGTGTGGTAGCCTGTTACATCAAGCCTTGAGCGAACTGTATATGACTCAAAGCATTAAAGAGGAACAGATTAAAATGGTCTGATTAACAGCCTACATATATCTCTACATGGGGAGTTATGGAGGAAAAATATGAAGAAAATAGAACCCTTGCACAAAACCAGTCTGAGCTCTTAACCCAAATCCAGACTGAACTAAAACTAGCAGAAGAGAAATTACAAAAGAGCCAAGATTCTGAGGTAGAATTCGAAAACTACATCAAACAGCTAAAAGAGGGTGTGGCTAAACAACAACAAAATAAGTCAGAGCAAGAGGCCCAAGTAGATACGTTAAAAAAGGAGTGTCAGGAAAAGGTTGACTCAAAACAACAAGTGAC
Organism: Ambystoma mexicanum; assembly: GCF_040938575.1. Lineage (NCBI taxonomy): Eukaryota > Metazoa > Chordata > Amphibia > Caudata > Ambystomatidae > Ambystoma > Ambystoma mexicanum. The sequence goes on along the minus strand of NC_090925.1, from coordinate 470,759,295 downwards.
ATAAATTAGCACCTGCTCAGAGCAGATAACCAATGTATTAAATCAGATCAGAAAGTTGGAAGAGGAAAATAATAAATTAATCCTTAAAGAACTCCACTTCCAAACTGAATTCGACCAAGAACGCCAGACATTAAGGGCTATCAAACAACAGCAGGATGACCTGGATGAACAAAGGGGTGCACTGCATCAGGAAAAAGATGACCTATGTCAGGAAGTGTGCACATTAAAGACAGACCTACAGAAAAGAGAGTTAGACCTACAGGAACTTAAGAAACTAAAAGTAGAACATGACAAATTATTGGGGCACACAAGACGAGTTGCAGGTGCTCTAGAAGAGAACATCTAAGCTAAAAATGCGCAAAATCAGGAGATGAATCTCCTGCAACAAAACTTGTCTCAGTGTTCCCAGGCCATACAGACAGCACAAAAAGACAATGAGGCCCGGTGTGATGAGAACAGGGGATTCCAGAACCAGGTGGAAGCTCAAGAGCAGGTACTAGAGGTAAGTCAAGCTCTGATAGCAGAGTAAAAGGCTCAGGCCTTAACCTATTGTCAGGAAATAGGGGCTGAGAGGGAGAAACTGGAGCTGTTAGAAAAAGAGTATGCTGGGCTGAATCCAAACTTGAGGGACCCCGAACAAGTAGAGAGGGACAGGGCAACCCCTGATCACAGTGTGATTCCCTCTGTACATAGGGCCTCAAACCCATTTACCACTTTGTATGCACAAGGCACTGCTGACTTCATGTCCGCCGGGTCACAAGAACAGGGAAGCATGAGGCAGCCAGACTCAAGTAGGTCCAGCATGTCTGAAGAGGAGTGGGAGGATTTATCTCGAGTTGGTTTTAATTCTAAAATGGATATGAATTTAAGGACCATTAGACAAAAGATTATTGGGAGATTATATTGGACGCTGGAAAAGATGCAAAAGCTTCATCTCTTAGATAATTATTTATGTTGGGGTTGTGCAGGGAATAAGGGGTCTCTCTTGCATTTGCTCTGGGATTGTCCGAGAGTGCAAGTCTTTTGGAAGGAAGTATTGGATAGGATAGATGTTACTTTGAACATAGTTATTCCTCAGTCGGTGGGTGATATGGTTTTATTGATGAGAAGAGGAAGATGTTCCATTGCAAGGGAATTCTATTTGTGGATAGTTAAGGCTTTGATGATTGCAATTAAACTGATTTTGAAGGTCTGGAAGAGTAGGAAAAAGCCTGTGGTGGAGGATTGGATAGTTGAAATGCAATTACTGTCTAACTATGAGAAGGTGTCATAGAAGAATAAGAACCGTTTAGATGTTTATCTTTCTTTGTGGAGTCCATTTAATGATTTGTATGGTTGAGGCATTTGTGGGAGTTTGTGTTTTTTTTTCCTCTTCTTTTTTTTCTTTTCTCTCTCTTATTGTCTTGTGTTAGTGTATTGTGTTGTTTTGGTGTGTTTTATTATGTGTTGGATTGGAGGCATTGAGAATGCTATTAGATTGTGGGTTCGCTATAAAATAATTTGGGAAATATTTGATGTGATATTGATTATGTAATATGCTGATATTTCATGATATTTGTAATGTATGACCTGATGCGTCTCTGTATTCCATTTGTATTTGTGATATGTATATATTGTAAACTGAATAAATATTTTTAAAAAAAGAAAAAGTATGCTAGGCGAAATCAAAACTTGAAAGAGCCTGAACAAGTAGAGAGGAACAGGACCACCCCTGATCACAGTGTGATGCCCTTTGTACCAAGGGCCTCAAACCCGTTTACCGCCTTGTATGCACCAAGTACTGCTAACTTCATGCCCACTGGTTCACAAGAACTGGGAATCATGGGGCAACCAGACTTTAGTAGGTCCAGCATGATTGAACATGCAGACCACTGTCCATCAGAGATTGATGGACCGGCATCCCTGTACAGATTCCAAAATGTTATGGCCAATATATCTGGTCAGAAAGACTCCTATGAGGAGAAACACAGGCCTGCAGAAGCATCATCTACAAAGGGACCACTTGGTTCGCTTTGCAGAACAAAAAGAGCGTGAATTGAGGCCCCCGAAGAGTATTCTAAAAACCTCACCCAATCAGGGCAGTGGGGGGGATTTTCCACCAACCATGGAAGCAGAGAGGAGTCAGAAGACCATTCTCCTGTGTGAAAGAGGGAGTTCAAGGGGAGTGCCCCAGAGAGCTCAAGGTACAATAGAGGAGAAGAAACAAGGCCCCACCATTGTGCGAGCCACTCACAAGCTCAAAGAATCAGGGAGCGCCTTGAAGATAATGAGGGGACCTCAAGCAGTAGCAGCTCTAAGTCTGAGGGTGAATGGACTCAAGTGAAGCGGAAAAAGAAGGGCAATAAACAAAAGAGAGCTCTGGTGAAAGACCCCATTAGGCAGATTAAGGCTATTAGTAATGTCATAACCCTAGATCACAAAAATGCTAAATATTCTGTCTGAGAGCATCTGAAGCTTTATGAACAGATGATGGACTCTTTTAACATCAAAAATAGCCAGAATTGCATGGACCATGCCAAATGGACGTTCTCTCCGGAGTACTCCAGCTTCTTTGCTGGGCTGGAAGACCAAAACCATTTAAGGTGGTCCACCTATAAGGAGGCCATCTTGAAGCACTTTTACGTCACAGAAACACCCAGGAGGCTCGCAAAGCAGCCTACAATCTACAGTGCAGAGAGGATCAGGTCCCAAGAGATTTTGTGCAGGAGCTAAAACGCACCTTTGCACAAACCACTATGAGGGTGCGCACAGATTGTATACCAAATGCCAATCTGAAAATCCAAATCCTATAGTCAAAAGTGATGAAAAACCAGCTCAAAGCTTAGCTGACATTCAGAAAATAAGAGAACAGTTGTTACTCCCTATTCAGTTAAATGAGGGGAAGGAGTCTGTTCTCGCCAGAGTGTGCTTGAACAATTGAAAGAGCTTCATCAGCGAAGCCATGTTCAGGAAACTCTCAAAAAATCCAACCATTCCCACATTTAAATTGATTGATAAGTGGGAAATGGGCCTGGAAACTCCCAATTCCAAAACTCTCCTGCATAGCAGGTGTATGCTGAAAATTTCCATGGGTGACAAAAGTATAGAGCATAATTATTGGGTCGTGCGAGATGTCCCTTCTGTATTCTATTTAGGCAGTGACATTCTCAATCAGTTTGCAATCAATTTGAACCTTATAAATTACAAGGCCTGGTCCCGATTGGGGGGCAATCCCATGGCCTTTGATGATTCTGAAAAGGCATTTTGGTCAGCTCAATTGCTGCCGTATGCGGTTGAAGTTCAAATTCGAGAGTAGGTCACCATCCGAGGATGGACCCGAGAATTAACTTGACTTAAAAATTAAAAGAGGACAGAAACTGCAAAACACAGACGCATATGTACACCTCAATGCCCATCTTCAACTACAGGAGTTGGGGTTAAACCCAACACCATTAGTCAATGTAGAACACAACACCATTCCAATACTGGTGGATAACAGCGACCTTAGGAGTATCACTCTTGGCTCAGGCATCATTATTGGAATGGCGGTTGATGACCAGCATTTTTTCATGGATCTAGGAAATGAACTCATAGGACCAATCCCCACGGACTGCTATGACAATGACATTGGCGATGACATACCACCAGAAAGGATCTTCACTCGGCAAGTGTGGAATTTCCTGGTGTATTCTTTCTGCCCTTACGGGGAGGGGGGAGGTGACCTGTGACATCAGTAAGGATGAGGTGATCTTCCAGTTCACAATGACTGCCTCTCCTATCTGAGACCCTCTATCCAGGTGAACACCCTAACCAGAGACCGCTCCACACAGATGGAGGAGGCCGCTGAGATTGCAAAACCCAAAGTCTTTCCAAACGTCAGGCAGATGGTTGAAGAGCGGGTCAACCTCGCTGATGCCTGTGATACTGAGGAGCAAAAGCAAAAGTTGAAACAGGTGTTCTTAGATATTCAAGATATTTTTGCTGTGGACTCGTATGACTGTGGTCGCACCAAGATACATACTACCTTAATTCCCACAGACCCTGTGATGACTCCTCCTGTGTTTGTGAAGCAATACTGCTTGCCTCTCGCATCTATATATCTCTCGCTTCAACCTGTCAAACAATGCAACCAACTGGATCAAATCCTTCCTCGAAGATAGGACCTCAAGAGTGGCCGTAGGCAAAGAAGCAGCCGATCCTTTACCAGTCCCATTATGCGCACCACAAGGCTCCTGCCTATCCCCCACCTTGTATAATGCCTACACCAAGCTACTTTTGTAGCATTGGACGCTATGGGTGTCATCTACACCAACTTTGCAGATGACACACAGATCCTGATCCCTCTAACAGGGAATCACGAGCAGGACACACTCCTCATAAACAAAATCTACTCACTAATCCAAAACTGGATGGCCAATAATAGCCTGTATCTCAATGATGACGGCACCACAATCCCAGTACTTAAACAAGTGAAGACTCTAGGCGCATACCTAGATGCCACGTTAACCATGACCAAACAAATCAACTCTCTAGCCTCCTCCACCTCCTACACAGCCAAACTCATCTCACTCAGCTGTAAATTCCTCTCTGGCAAAAACTGCGTAACACTAGCAAGAGCACTTATACTCTCGAAGCTTGAATATTGTAACATCCTCTTCCTGGGCACATCTATTACCAATCTAGCCAAATTCCAACTTATGCAGAACAAAGCCCTTCGTGCGGCCCTAGGCATAAAAAAATCTGACCACATCTCAAAATATCAGGAGATCTAACCACTGGCTCCCCATCCAAGCTAGAATATTGTTCAAATCCCTCAACATCACACACAAATGTATCACTAACAAAGCACCAAAATATCTCCTTAACGCAGTCAATAAAAAACATCACACTAGACACCTCAGATCGAACAACAGCGAAAATCTTGTCATCCCTCGGTACAAAAGAGAAAAAGCTGGCGGTAGTAGTTTCAAAGTACTCACCCCCAGGCACTGGAATGCCCTTCCTACTAATATCAAGATGGAAATCTCCTACCCATTATTCAAAAAGTCGCTAAAAACCTGGCTTTTTAATCAATTCTAACATGAATACAGAACCTAACTAGTGCATACATAACCCACATGCCATTTGTACATAACTGTTATAAAAGTATTACTGTATTATCTCTGTTATTGCCTTACTATATTCTAAGATTGTGTTTTTGCCATTGTCTGTAACTATGCCGTGATACCTCAGGGTCTGGGCGTATAATAAATGTAATAAATAAATAAATAAATATGGAGTCCCTGACAGAAATTATAAAAACCTAGAGTCTCATGGGATAATTTGTCCATTCCACAGTACCTTTAATAATCCGGTGCTGGAGATTTTAAAACCAAATGGCTAATGGAGACTCTGCGCAGGCCTAAGGGAGCTAAATAAATGGGTCCACATGTCCTGATGGCCTCTTCCCTACATTGGACAAGGGCTGGCCCAGATCCAGGGGTCAAAGGTATACACTGCCAGTGACCTGACCAATGGGTACTGGACCATGCCTGTCAATAGGGAGGACCAATACAAGCTGGTCTTTACCTTCGGGGGCAGCAGTACATGTGGACCCAGGCTCCCATCGGATACATAAACTCCGACAACAAATTCGACATCTTCCTACATAAGGCCATGCCCGACTTGGGTGAAAGGGGTAACATGGCTTATGTGGATGATGTCCTGATAAAAAGCTCAACTGTGGAGGAACATACAGTGGAAATCCGTTATGTTCTGACCCAGTTGAGTGTTGCAGGAGCAAAACTGTCCTTTCAAAAGGTGCAGTGGTGCACAACACGTGTCAACTTCTTGGGGCATGAAATAACTCCTGAGGGTCTCTGTCCCCAGGAGAAGAAAGTGGAAGCACTCCTAAAACCTAAAGACCCCACAACTCTGTGTGAGCTGAGAAGCCTCCTTGGACTAACTAATTACAGGAGAAGCCTCTCACAAGCGCCTTGTCTAACTCACCCTGTCAAAAACAAGTTCTTCTTGAAGACAGGGTTCTTGAATACATGCTTGACAGCAGTATTATATCAAAAGCATGACAAGGTCAAGAAAGCCATCTCCTATGCAAGCAAGACTTTATCCTCTGTGGAGGAAAAATTCAACAATTGTGAGAAGGCACTCCAGGCAACGGTGTGGGCATTGAAGAATTACTGCCCGTTTATCCAGGGGGAACACATCGTAGTGGAGACTCCAGACCAGCCTTTGCAATACCTCCAAAGTGACAGAATCCAGGCCGGAAATGTGAGTAATTCCCAGGATTACTTCCTGGATTCTGTCAATGCAAGGCTTTCCTGTAGAGGTCAGATATGGCCAAAACAAGAAGTGTCCCCTTGCCCAGGGTCTGGCTGACTTGCATGATTGTGCCAGAGAAAACTGTCTCGAGGACGAAAGTCTGAAAACCCAGGACAACATGGAGGCATACCTGAATTCCCCACACAATGTCTATGAAGAAGACAAGTGCGAGAGAATGCCCACAGTTTATGTGGATGGGTGTTCCTACCATGTTGATAACAACGGGCAAAAGGAACTGGTGGCCGGCGTTGGGAATGCCTGGGTGAATGATGCCCTGCAACCCTCCGCTGGGTACAAAATTGGTCCCTGCAGTAGCCAGGTGGCGGAGTTGATGGCAGTTCATCAGGCCATCCTCACTGCCATCCAACACCAACTCAACAAACTGGTCATAATCACTGATTCAGATTATGTCCAGAACGGGTTTGTGGAGCACCTGGTTAATTGAAAAACCAGAGGCATGCTATGTGCTAATAATAAACTGCTGAAACAGGGCAGGCTAATCCAATATATAGATGACCTGGTCACCTCGAGTGGGATGACCATCTATTGGAAGAAGATCAAGGGTCATTCCAGAATAGAGGGGCCAGACAAAACTGGAAACGACCTAGCTGATCAGTTGGCCAAAACCAGAGCCATCCAGGGGGATCTCCTTGAGATCGAGGCCCTGTTGGGGGAAATCCAGGTCACTGCTATCACTAGGTCCAAGATAAATGCTCACAATGAACTCTCAACTGCCCAGTAGAGTAAGGAGACCCCAGATGCTGATTTAATCACATCACAAAATGGGGATCCAATTATTGGGCTATTGTAACGCTCACCTGACTCCCACGGAGGCGCTGGCCTGGTTAGCGCTGCTGTGACCTCTTCTAAGGTGATGTGCAGGGTTCGGAAGACGGACTGGACCGGGCCCCCAAATCTGGCTTGTCTGGCTCGCAGAAGTATCCTTCTGTAGGCGAAAATAGGGGATTAACTGTCTGCGGGGTAATGCAATCGCCCTCCCACTTTCCCCTCTCACCCTCCTCGAAACCCTTCTGTGATTCCCCGTAGCGTCTCACCTTAGGGTCTGGAAGGACGAGCTCTCCATCCTGCTTCTGATGCAGGGGCGCGTTGGTATCCAGTTACTTCACTGGATTTTCGGATTGGTGAGAACCAAACTTGCTTGGCTTCCAGGTAAGTTTTTTGATAAGAGGTTCCCCTTGTGTCCATGCATTAATGTACTAATGCTAGTGTCTTTTTCCCCATAGGGGCCGGGGTACGGAATGCCAGGGAACAGGCACCGACCCGAGATGAGAGGTGAAATCCTTGTAGAAATCAGGTAAGTCCTTAATGAGCGTTTTTTGGTAATGTCTTTTCATTCGCTCATTAACGCTGATGTCCTTTTTTCCCCTTAGGGGCCAGGGTCCGGAAATGCCAGGATGCGGCGCGGACCCGAAATGAAGAGGGAATGAATCAACAGGTAAGTCTTAACATGGAGATTTAGCTTTCCTTATTCCCTTCTCTCTCTCACCTTTTGTTCTTGCCTTTTTCTCCCTAGGCGCTGGGGCGTGACTGCGAATCCGGATGATCGCTGCTGAACATGGAGGCGCCCTGTAAAGGTGAGTGGAATGCGGCGCTGCAGCGATCGACGTGATGAGCTTTTAAATAAAAGTCTTCCTTTTCAAGATTGTCGGCGAGATGTCTCAGGGATGCGGATTTAGCAGGTAAGGACTTTTCCTTCTTCTGTTCTCTTCTTCTCTTCCTTTGCAGGTGATCCAGGATGCTGGCAGGCGTGGCAGAAGTCAGGATGCAGGAGCAGACACGATGAGCGTCCAGCTGCTAGATGCAGAACAATGCGAAGCACGTGTGGCTGTTCGGTGGGGTTTAAATAGCCTTGGAAGAAGTTCCAGGTATGTATCCTTCCTCCAATCAGGTATGTATCCTTCCCCGACCACGCCCGGAGGGTAAATTAGTCCCACAGGTAAAGTAGTTCCTTTCAGGCCTCAAGGAGGCCGGGATCCTGCAGCATGGTCTGCATCAGGTAAGTGCACCCAAGCACTCCCATAATGAGCCTGGCGCCTATGGCGCCAGGACTGATGTCTTTTATGAGCCTGGCGCCATAGGCGCCAGGACACTGTCCAAAGGGCCCCTATATGGGGTTGCTGGGTCTTTCCTTGGGGACTGGATGTCCGCATTCGGGGACGCAGGGCTTGAACCGGCTCCCCAGGAGCGGGCATCATGACAGCACTCCCCCCCCAAGGCCCCTCCCAAGGTTGTTCCCTTCGGGGGTTTTGGTTTGTCTGGGAAGAGTCGGTGGAATTTCCTGACTAATCGAGGTGCATGCACATGGTCGCTGGGTTCCCACAACCTCTCCTGAGGTCCGTACCCCTTCCAATCAATTAGGTAGAACAGTTTTGACCTAAACATTTTTGAGTCTAAAATGTTCTTCACTTCGAATTCGGGCTCCCCATCTATTAGAATAGGTTCTGGAGGTTTGAGTAGTCGGGTTCCGGGTACCACTGGTTTCAGAAGTGACACATGAAAAACAGGGTGAATTCGCATACTAGCTGGTAAATCAAGTTTAACAGCCACCGGGTTAATTATTGCCGTAATAGAATAAGGTCCCAGATATTTTGGGTTAAAAGTTCGAGGCCCTTTGAGTGGTAAATGTCTGGTAGCTAACCACACTTGATCCCCAATCTGATACTGAGGTGCTTCACTCCGATGTAGATCAGCATTCTCCTTGTATTTTCTCTTGGCTTGTTGTAAATGCGTAGTTGCCTCTTTGAAGGCTTGGGTAATTGTAGAATGCAGATGTTCTACTGCAGGCATTCCGAGGTTCTGAGGTGAGTCAAGGTTTGAGGTTCGAGGGTGATGCCCAAACAAAGTATAAAAAGGACTGTGGCCAGTTCCAGAGTGTACCGAATTATTATATGCGTATTCGGCTATCCAAAGAATGTCTTTCCAGTTGCTTTCAGATTGCTGTAACATACACCGTACGTACTGCTCAAGGGTCTGATTTGTCCTCTCGGTCTGACCATCGGTCTGAGGGTGGTGACTGGTCGATAATCTTACGTCGATCTGCGCCATTTCACAACATTTGCGCCAGAAGTGGGAAATGAATTGGCTTCCCCGGTCAGAGATTAGTATAGATGGGAATCCATGTAGCCGAACAATATTTTCGAGGAATTCTTTGGCTAGGACAGAAGCTGAAGGTAAACCTTTCAAAGGAATAAAGTGGGCCATTTTGAAAAACAAATCCACAATTACCAGAATAGTATTGTACCCCGAACAAGGAGGCAGGTCTGTAATAATATCCATTGATAGGGTGTGCCAGGGTGCTGGCGGTATGTCTAGAGGTTGAAGGAGACCGGCTGGTCTTTTCTTTTGACTTTTATTTTGGGCGCAAACACCACAGGACATCACAAAAGATTTAACATCTTTTCGCCAAGAGGGCCACCAAAATTGTCGTTTCACCTTTTCCTCTGTCTTGGCAATACCGGGGTGTCCCTCTATTAATGTATCATGATAACCGGAAATAACTAGTTCGTGTAATTCCTTATGTGGCAGGAATAAGCGTCCTCGGAAATAAGGTAAACCATTATCTATGGTAAAGTCTGATCCCTTTTGTATCCAATCCTGTAAGGTTGTAGGGTCCAGGAGTTGTTTCACTCTGGCTTGAATGTCTTCTAGCGTCTGCAACAAAGTCATGCCTAGAATCCTCTGTTCGGGAATTATTGGTACAGGTTCTGAGTTTGTATCAGATTCTCCCATTCCAATTCGGGAAAAAGCGTCTGCTTTGCCATTCTTGCAGCTAGGTCGATAGGTAATCACGAAATCAAATTCAGCGAAAAACAAAGCCCATCGGAGCTGCCGTGATGACTGAGCCTTGGCGGTTTTCAAATACTGTAAATTCCGGTGATCAGTGATCACTGTGATGGTATGTCGAGCACCAAGCAGATAATGCCACCAGGCTTTAAAAGCGGACTTAACGGCTAACAGTTCTTTGTCAGTGATTGCATAATTAACCTCGGGTGCCGAGAATTTTCTGGACCAAAATGCTACGGGATGCAGTTGGTTGGTTTCGGGATCTCTTTGGGACAGGACAGCTCCCATGGCTAGGCTGGATGCGTCAGTCTCGACGACATAAGGGAGATCTGGACGCGGGTGTTTCAATATAGGTGCGGAGGTAAACTTAGCTTTTAAATCCTGAAAGGCCTGCTAGACCATTCAAAACGTTTATTTTTCCTCAAGAGTGCAGTAATGGGTTGTACCACGCGTGACAATTCCGGGATAAACCTGCGATAGAAATTGGCAAAGCCGAGCATACTTTGAACCTCTTTTACAGAGCTAGGTGATGGCCATTTGAGGATGGCATCCACTTTTCTTGAGTCCATTCGGACTCCTTTGGGTGTCAGGATGAAACCTAGAAACTCGACTTCTGTGGTATGGAAAACACATTTCTCCAATTTAGCAAATAGTTTGTGTTAGCGCAGTTTTTCAAGTACTGCCCTGACGTGTTTTCTGTGATCAGATTCCGAAGAGGAGTACACCAGAATGTCATCGATATATACGACAACACAAACATCGATGAGTTCCCGAAGGACATCATTCATGAAGTATTGGAAGGCAGCCGGCGCCTTACACAATCCGAAAGGCATCACCTGGTACTCGAATAATCCGTATTTAGTACGGAAGGCAGTTTTCCATTCGTCGCCTTCTTTAACTCGTACCAGATGATAAGCCCCCCGGAGATCTAACTTGGTGTATATGCAAGCGTCCTTCACCTGGTCAAGGAGTTCAGGGATCAGAGGCAAAGGATAACGGTTTTTAACCGTTATCTGGTTCAATGCGCGGTAATCGATACAAGTTCTAAGGTCGCCTTCTTTTTTGGGCACGAAGAACAAAGCCGAGGATGCCGGGGACTTTGACGGGCGAATAATCCAAGGTATTGATCCTAGGTATTGATCCAAATATTGTCTCAAATGCAGGTTCTCAGGTTCGGTAAGGGCATAAATCCTGCTACAAGGGGGTTGTGCAACGGGCACCAAATCGATTTGGCAAACATACGATCTGTGAGGAGGTAACGTGTTGGCCTGTTCCTTTTGGAAGACGTCCTGAAAGTCTTGGTATTCCGGAGGTAGTTGCATGGAGGCAGAGGTTACAGATGCTAGATTAATCTTCAGGTTTTCTGGGTAGCAGGTTTGTGTACAATCCGGGAAGGTTATTCTCTTAGCTCGCCAATCAATTCGAGGATTATGTGTCTCTAACCAAGGGATTCCAAGAATAACCTGAAACTGTGGAGCTTTGATTACATCAAACACAACACCCTCCCGATGGCCGTCGGGACCAAGAAGAGTCACCTCAGTAGTGGAATGTGTTACCGGTCCAGAGGCAATTTCAGTTCCATCGACTGTGGTGATGACATCTTTGCTGGTTTTAGGACGGAGAGGGAGGTTAATCCTAGAGACCAATTCACGATCCACATAGTTTCCAATAGCCCCACTATCGATGTATGACTTTATTGCATGCAACCGCTTAGGCTGTTCTGGATCTACGAGAACCATTGGCACAATGAAATGCGAGGTCTGAGAGTTAGTTTTCAAGCTCGGCAAGCGGACCCCTACGCTTGTCGGGCGGAGTCGTTTCCCGAAACAGAGTCTTCATGGTTTTTATCAGCGGCTCCTACCGCCTTTCGGGGCGGTTTTGCCGGGCAATCTCGTAGAAAGTGTCCAGAATTCCCACAATAAAGACATAATTTTAACTGCCACCTCCTTTCACGTTCCTTTTGAGTTAAGGGTCCTTTAACCCCTCCAATTTGCATAGGCTCAGAGACATCAACTCCCTTGGGATTAGCATGGGTCTTGACCAACACCCGGGTCTCAAACCTGGACCGATCTGCTTTTCTGTTTTGAAGTCTGTGATCCAATTGGACCACTAAGTCTATATACTCTGTGCATTCTTGGGGCGGATTTACAACTTGGGCCAAGACATCTTTAAGTTCTCCGCGTAGGCCTCGATAAAACAACGTGACTCTTTTATCCTCTGGCCATCCCGTTTCCACAATTAGTCTATTAAAGGTTGCAATATAGGATAGGAGGTCCTGATTGCCCTGTCGCAGGGATAGAAGTTCGTCATCCAGAGCCTGCCCCTGAGAGTGTCGAGCAAATAACCTTTCCATGCTTGCTTGAAACCTTTGAAAATCACGGAGAATCGGGTCATCTTGAGTAACCAGTGGAACTGACCAATCGGCAGCGCAGCCGCTGAGATATGACAATACAAAGGCTACCTTGGTCTGATCATTAGGGAAGGCCCCAGGTCTGCATAGGAAGTGCAAACGACACTGATTCATGAATACGGCGAATCGTTTGGGGTCCCCAGCAAAGCGTTCGGGTGGGGCCAGCGGCATGTTTCCGGGTAGATTAATCTGCACAGGGTTACTGGAAACCACAGGAGCGGGGTTCCCTCCGGAACCGGGTAGAGGAGTTTGCCCAGCTTGACCTTGCAAAAGCTGTCTGGCCAGGTCATCAGTTCTTTCCTTTGATATTATTAGTTCCCTCCTGAGGGCATTAGTCTCTTGACGAGCGGCATGTACTTCGGCCCGTAATTCCCCCAGTAATTGGGCCAACTGATCAGTCTCAGAACTTTCCATAGCGCGTGGGTGGAAATTTGTAGGAAGGCTTCGCGTTCTGTAACGCTCACCTGACTCCCACGGAGGCGCTGGCCTGGTTCGCGCTGCTGTGACCTCTTCTAAGGTGATGCGCAGGGTTCGGAAGATGGACTGGACCGGGCCCCCAAATCTGGCTTGTCTGGCTCGCAGAAGTATCCTTCTGTAGGCGAAAATAGGGGATTAACTGTCTGCGGGGTAATGCAATCGGCCTCCCACTTTCCCCTCTCACCCTCCTCGAAACCCTTCTGTGATTCCCCGTAGAGTCTCACCTTAGGGTCTGGAAGGACGAGCTCTCCATCCTGCTTCTGATGCAGGGGCACGTTGGTATCCAGTTACTTCACTGGATTTTCGGATTGGTGAGAACCAAACTTGCTTGGCTTCCAGGTAAGTTTTTTGATAAGAGGTTCCCCTTGTGTCCATGCATTAATGTACTAATGCTAGTGTCTTTTTCCCCATAGGGGCAAGGGTACGGAATGCCGGGGAACAGGCACCGACCCGAGATGAGAGGTGAAATCCTTGTAGAAATCAGGTAAGTCCTTAATGAGCGTTTTTTGGTAATGTCTTTTCATTCGCTCATTAACGCTGATGTCCTTTTTTCCCCTTAGGGGCCGGGGTCCGGAAATGCCAGGATGCGGCGCGGACCCGAAATGAAGAGGGAATGAATCAACAGGTAAGTCTTAACATGGAGATTTAGCTTTCCTTATTCCCTTCTCTCTCTCACCTTTTGTTCTTGCCTTTTTCCCTAGGCGCTGGGGCGTGACTGCGAATCCGGATGATCGCTGCTGAACATGGAGGCGCCCTGTAAAGGTGAGTGGAATGTGGCGCTGCAGCGATCGACGTGATGAGCTTTTAAATAAAAGTCTTCCTTTTCAAGATTGTCGGCGAGATGTCTCCGGGATGCGGATTTAGCAGGTAAGGACTTTTCCTTCTTCTGTTCTCTTCTTCTCTTCCTTTGCAGGTGATCCAGGATGCTGGCAGGCGTGGCAGAAGTCAGGATGCAGGAGCAGACACGGTGAGCGTCCAGCTGCTAGATGCAGAACAACGTGAAGCACGTGTGGCTGTTCGGGTGGGGTTTAAATAGCCTTGGAAGAAGTTCCAGGTATGTATCCTTCCTCCAATCAGGTATGTATCCTTCCCCGACCACGCCCGGATGGTAAATTAGTCCCACAGGTAAAGTAGTTCCTTTCAGGCCTCAAGGAGGCCGGGATCCTGCCGCATGCTCTGCATCAGGCAAGTGCATCCAAGCACTCCCATAATGAGCCTGGCGCCTATGGCGCCAGGACTGATGTCTTTTATGAGCCTGGCGCCATAGGCGCCAGGACACTGTCCAAAGGGCCCCTATATGGGGTTGCTGGGTCTTTCCTTGGGGACTGGATGTCCGCTTTCGGGGACGCAGGGCTTGAACCGGCTCCCCGGGAGCAGGCATCATGAAAGCTATTTTATGAACACATTGAGGACCCTGAGAACTTTCCCCTGACGGATACCAATTACATTGGGAAAGAGGACCTCAGAGTGTTGATGAAGTGTCTCAAAATGTTCTGAATCCAAGACGGTTTGTTGTTAAGAAGATCCATATCTGGCTGTGACCAGTGGGTTGTACCTACCTCATTCCAATGCCTGATGCTTAGTCACACCCATGACACGCCCACAGACGTTCACCTGGGGTTTCACACTACTTTAGAAATCTTGCAGGAGGTTGCATACTGACCACACATGGGGCAGGACCTCAACCAATACTTGAAGGCTTGTCTTGTGTGTGCACAATTTCAGTCAACTTCACTCACACATCGAGCTCCCATCCAGAAAAGGGGGATGACACTGCCATGGTTAGATTTACAAGTAGATTTCATCGGGTCCGTGATTCGCTCCTCTAGGGGGAGCAAGTACATGTTTGCTTGTTTACCAAATGGGTGGAATGTCTCCCGGCCCCAAATTGCAAGGCAGAAACAGCAGCTGCCCTGATGATCAACCACATCTTCCCACGTTTTGGCCTACCCTAAATGGTTGAGTCAGACCGAGGTAGTCACTTCACCGGCGAAGTGATGACAAAGATGTGGGAGATACTTGGGGTAAAAGGGAAACTTCACATTGCATACCGCCAGTCCTCTACTGGGGGAGTTAAGAGGTACAATAAAACCATTGTGAGCATTCTAAAAAAATGTGTGGCAGGTTCTGGGCCAAGTTGGGACATCCGATTACTGCTTGTCCTGCCATCAGATCTACACCTTCTTCTGCGACCAAGATGTCTCCATTTGAGCTCATGACTGGGTGAAGGATGTTGCTACCTCAGCATCTGTTCTACAGAACATAAGAGCATACCCTGATAAACGCCTCCACAACTCATGAGTATGTTGAGAATCTAAGAAAACACCTTCAACTTGCTTTTGCGTATGCTCAGCGGAATCTGGAAAATATGCAGAGGGGATGAAGACTCAATATGATTTAAAAACAACCAAAAAGGAATACCAAGTAGGAGACAGGGTCTGCTTGTACAATTTCGAAAAGAACCAGACCAAAGAGCGAATCTGCATCCCCAAAGGAGAACTGACAGAAGAGAAATGGGTCCATATTAATCAGCTAACGAGTTGTCACCCAAGGCACACTTTGCAGCAAATTGAGGAGCCCAGAGAAAACCAAATAGAGGAGACATCTGGAGAATAAGAACAAGAAAACGAAGAACCAGAAGGGAACAGATAGATTTATAGATATAATTATTTAACAGGGAGTATTTTTTTCCCTCATTGTCAGGACTAAAGGGATTCCTAAAACTTCTAGAAAAACCAATAGTTATCTGTGTCTTGTGAGTGAGCTTTTGTCTTGTTATCTGAATATTGTCATTATTGCAATGCATGTGTATCACAGTGCTGTCAATCTTCCTGGAGGGCAGTCAGTGGGAAAATGTAGTAGCTGGTTTTTGTTTATTTCATAGATTCATACTGGTTCTGCCCATTCATCAACAAGGAGGACCTCGCCGGGAAGCGGGAAAGGAAAAAATAAAGGAAAAGCCAGGGTGTCGCTCCACACCATAAAGAAAGACATATGGGGAGCTGCGGGTGTCGCTCCGCACTTCAACGAGAGACAGCGATAGGATTGTGGAGTACCGGTCCCTGATGATGGAAGGAATTTACCTGATGAACCCTGTTTCGTCCACCTGATGAACCCCATTTTGCCCTACCGATGAATCCCACTTTGCCATACTCTCCCTCGACAAGGAATCACAGAAGAGTCGGAGGGGGATTTGTGGGATGTATTTACCCATTTAGCTGTACTCCCTTCCATAACCAAGCTGCACTTCAGCAGAAGCAGCAAAATGGCTGTGCTGGCTCCTGTGAGCCCCATTGCCTCACACCAAAACTGCGTTTTGCAATGACAAAAAGATGGCTGCACCGTCTTGCCAAGCACATATTGGGCAGGATGGAACAAGGGGGCACACTGAAAATGCCTGCCAGTGTGTTGCTTACATGTACAAAATAAGGGGAGTGAACAAGCAGCGCTGCTTTGCTGCAAAGTCCAAAGTTCCCTTTGAAAAAGGGAAATATTTACAGTTAAAAATGATGCCACTTTGATGCTCCTTTTCCTCTGTACCTCATCACAATACTTTTATTAATGAGACCTTGCCATGCCCATTCACATTCATATTGTGTGTGCTCTAGCAGACAAGACCAGTATTCCTGAATGACAGGGACAAAAAAGCTGGGCTTGTAGTTACAGCTGGTCTGTTGGGCGACTCCTTCAAACTTAGTTGGAATAGAACAGTTCTCTATTCCTAAAGATTTTTTCTGTCGCAAATCACTGGACCGACGGTAAGCCACAGATAAAGCCGTCAAAAATACTAAAAATGGCATGCAAAAGCATGAAGGAAGGTCCAGGACATTGCGCCTTATTTCAGTTTTAATTTATATTTATTCTCATTTTACAATTTTTTCAAAAAAGTGCCCTTGTTTAATTACACGTGTTTCGGCCACTGAAGGCCTTTTTCAAATTAGGGCTCATATGTTAAACTGAAAAGCATATGCATAACAATGTATTACATCATACATGTTCAAGTTGAAAATAAATTAAAAAGCATAATTACCCGTAGAGTAGTGGGGAGGGAGGACATACAAACAATGCGAGAGAGAAGAGACAAATTTTAAATTAGTAACGGTTATTACCTGTTTACTATTTACAGTATATAAACCACGGGGATTACAGGCCAAAACTTACCCACAATGGGGCTCATTGACTTCTTATTCAAGAAAATATAATGGGTCAGATCCCGTTGCTATCTGTTGTGTATCAAAAAAGAAGAAAAGTATAACATTGTCTTTCAGTTCCAAGATTGAATATGTGCTGTGTATAGTGCTACATTCTTATTGCAATTCCCCTACGTTACATTATTAGCTTCTTTTCCAGGCCATTACATTTCAGAGTATATATCCTATTCCCGACCAGATGAATCAATTATCAAATTGTCGCTATATAAGTCAATTGTAATAATACACTTTGCATATCCGTGTATGTTACATTATTATGCATTTATCTTGTAATGTGCACTAGGGTGCATGCGTGGTATATTCCTCCGTTACGGCACTTAATAGTTTACAGTCTACCAATTCTGCTATGTCTTATAGAATCTGCAAATTAATGTTACGAGGATGATCCTCTCGTGAAGCGCTAATATATTTTACTTCTACCGGTTAGTCTGCATTTCTTTAACACGTTTCATGTGCCGTGCACTTTAGTCAGCGTGCGGTATGTCACTCCATTAAGATATAAGAACGTTCACAGTATACACAATATAATGGGCCTCATTACGACCCTGGCGGATGGACCATGGTGCTAATAGCACCATGGTCCATGCCGGTAACTCTCCGACTACGCCATGGCGGAATGGGGGAATTACCACCCCATTCCGAGGTTGGCGGAGTGGTAATTCCCCCTTCCGCCATGGCCCTTCCCCATTCCCATTTTTGCCCCATAGGGCATAATGGGAATGGGGAAGGCGCTAAGTACGGTGCCGCAAATTGCGGCACCATACTTAGCACCAAGGTCCCTTTGCGGCATGGTTTTTAACGCCTGCAAAAAGCAGGCGTTAAAATCACCATCCCACAAAGGGACCTTGTAATCAGGCGTTAAGGGTCGGCGCCGTTTACGGCGCCATAAAACCCTTAACGCCTGACTCGTAATGAGGCCCAATATGTCCTGTAAGGTCAAAGAAACCACATTTACTGACACTGTCATCCTATTAATGACTAAAGGGCTTGTGCTACAAGCTATAAGCATCACTTACTTGGCAGGTAGCGAAAATCACACGCGTCAGCTTCACTGTTCTAAGCCGTCGCCATCTTGGGACTATTTTATTAGTTCCAATGGCTACCCGACGCCGTGTCCGGCGTCTCGACCTGTTGCTTAGCAACGTGCACGTACAGCTTCGAAACCAATGTGCTCGGGTGCCTCTATTCACATTCACTCAGGTAGTGAGTGCCGGATGTGTTGCTTCGCCCTGTTGCTTGGCAACATGTGCGTGAGGCTATTCATTCAATTGATTAGTTATCTGGCCTTTGTGTCTCAACTAGTTGTTTAATTAATTGTCGGTTTCACTATTTATTCAAAACCAGATCAGAATACTTAGACAAAATTTTGAAACCACGAGTGACCCAAGTCAAGTCCTAATTACGGGACTCTTCTAACCTCATACAGATACTCCAATCGGTTGTCTGGAAAAAAACCTACCTACTGGCGACACTTGATGTTAAAGCATTGTATACATCTATTCAACATAAATGGGCATTAGCTTCTATTGACTATACCTTCAGAAATGATTCCGCATCATATTATGGGCAAATAGAAATGCTGAAAGAAATGTTACAAATAACTTTGGACTCCAATATATTCACTTTCAATAACTGACTAATGTCTGAAAGAGGGACTGCCAGGACCCCCCTTGTTAATTAGCATATTTAAGTAACTTTGGGTCTCACCCTAAATTACTAGGGGAATCCAGACGTGGACCCCTTGCTCACTATTCTTAGAGAGGCACAGCTCCTGGCTACTGATGAGGTCCAACCAGAACGAAACACATGTCTGGGGATGCTGTTGGTACTCTTGTTCAGAGGAGAATTGCCTAGCATTTCGGTGCTGGACTGCCCCAGGGCAGGACAAAGACTGATATGTTTGGGATATTTCTTCTCTGTGAAAGATAGTGAGCTAAAGACTCTGGGTAAGTCTCTCGTAACCAGGACTAATGTCTGGCAGAGGGACTCCCAGGACCTCCCTTGTTAATTAGCATATTTAAGTAACTTTGGGTCTCACCCTAAGTTACTAGGGGAATCCAGACGTGGACCCCTTGCTCACTATTCTTAGAGAGGCACAGGTCCTCCCTACTGATGAGGTCCAACCAGACCGAAACACGTGTCTGGGGATGCTGTTGGTACTCTCGTTCAGAGGAGAATTGCCTAGCATTTCGGTGCTGGACTGCCCCAGGGCACAACAAAGACTGATATGTTTGGGATATTTCTTCTCTGTGAAAGATAGTGAGCTAAAGACTCTGGGTAAGTCTCTCGTAACCAGGACTAATGTCTGGCAGAGGGACTCCCAGGACCCCCCTTGTTAATTAGCATATTTAAGTAACTTTGGGTCTCACCCTAAATTACTAGGGGAATCCAGACGTGGACCCCTTGCTCACTATTCTTAGAGAGGCACAGCTCCTCCCTACTGATGAGGTCCAACCAGACCGAAACACCTGTCTGGGGATGCTGTTGGCACTCTCGTTCAGAGGAGAATTGCCTAGCATTTCGGTGCTGGACTGCCCCAGGGCCAAAGACTGATATGTTTGGGATATTTCTTCTCTGTGAAAGATAGTGAGCTAAAGACTCTGGGTAAGTCTTTCGTAACCAGGACTAATGTCTGGCAGAGGGACTCCCAGGACTCCCCTTGTTAATTAGCATAATTTAGTTTAAGTAATATTTGCCTTTCTTTCAAAACCAATTTTCTCATTTTTAACTGCTTTATTTTCCTAAAAACGAACCTCATTGTACCTTCCAAATCTCTCTCAATTCACCAGCCATAACCCTCTTTTCACCTCTACATTATCACTGTGCTGTGTATCTCTGCCCCTGACAAAAAACTGCATTCTAATTCAGTATTTTTCACCTGTTTTTTGAAAAAAAAGCTTTTAAATTTAAAACTGCAAACTAGAAAAAATGCAACTTTTCAATCTGTTTTGTGAACTGCATGCTTTTGTGACACCTTACCTTATGGTTGATAGTGATATAAAATCCCTAATACTATGATAAACATATGCATATCATTATTTCAGCACACATATAATTAATTATTTACAAAATCTGAGTGTCATTTTAGGCTTTTGCAAAAGGATTTTTTGAAGGAAGGTCAGATTTCGATTCTGTTTGCTGCCTCTTATTCCTGACTACTTGCTGCTTCTTTCTATCCACTCAGAATCCGATTATTTGTGGGTTGAGGGAAAACTGCAGGGGGAAACCGTACCTTGGGTGCTATCTATCCTAATTTAATAAGTGCTCCTATTCATTTGTGCTTTGGATGTGTTCTACTAGAGGTTTAACCAAGTGCAATGCTTCCATTTCCATTGTCATTATCACCCCATTGGTGATTGCTGCCCAATATTCAAATTTGTGTGATTTTTGTGAATTTTAAAAATAAATCAATATTATATTTCCACCAACCGGCCTGGGTCATGGTCCATTGTGACCCGGGGTATTTGTAAAAGGGGCTGTGAGACGGGACGAGTACCGGCTCAATTTGAATTCATTGAAATTAAACAAAGGGCATTCCTATTGAGCACCACATCTCAGGCTAAAACCAAGTGTCCTTGTCCAGTGTGTGATGCCCGATTGGAATCCTTAACAATACTTTGCATAGACCTTAGGGAGTTGAGCAAATGGGTCCAAATGTCCGATGGCCTCTTCCCTACATTGACCAAGGGCTTGCCCAGATCCAGGGCCAAAGGTGTACACTGCCATTGACCTGACAAATAGATACTGGACCATGCCTGTCAGTAGGGAGGACCAGTACCAGCTGGCCTTTACCTTTGGGGGGCAGCGGTACACATGGGCCCGGACTCCCTTTACATACATAAACTCTGGCAACAAATTCAACATCTTCCTACACAAGGCCATGCCTGACTTGGGTGAGAGGAGTAACCTGGCCTATGTGGATGATGTTTTGATTAAAAGCTCAACTGTGGAGGAACACATAGCTGAAATCCGCTATGTTCTGACCCAGTTGAGGGTTGCCAGAGCAAAACTGTCCTTCCAGAGGGTACAGTGGTGTAGGACCCGTGTCAACTTCTTGGGACATGAAATAACCCATGATGGTCTCTGTCCCCAAGCGAAGAAAGTGGAAGCACTACTAAAACTGAAAGAACCCACAACTCTGCGGGAGCTAAGAAGCCTCCTTGGACTGACTAATTACAGTACGAAGTTCATTGGGGATTACACAGAGGTCACAAGACCCCTGGTCCATCTGTTGAAGGGAGGTCAAGAGCAAGCCGAGGCAGTAAAGCAACTCAAAAGAAGACTCTTACAAGCGTCTTGTCTAGCTTACCATGTCAAAAATAAGGAGTTATTCTTGGAGACAGGGGTCTCGAATACATGCTTGACTGCAGTATTATATCAAAAGCATGACAAGGTCAATAAAGTCATCTCATATGCAAGCAAGACTTTATCCTCTGTCTGTGGAGGAAAAATACAACGATTGTGAGAAGGCACTTCTGGCAACGGTGTGGGCATTGAAAAATTACCGCCCGTTCAACCAGGGGGAGAACATCATAGTGGAGACTCCACACCAGCCTCTGTAATACCTCCAAAGCGAAGGAATCCAGGTAGGAAATGTAAGTAATTCCATAATTACCTCCTGGTTTTTGTCCATCCAAGGCTTTCCTGTGGAGGTCAGATATGGCCAAAACAAGAAGAGTCCCCTCGCGCAACGTCTGTCTGACTTGCATGATTGTGCCAGAGAAAATGTTCAAAACTCAAGACAACATGGAGGCGTACCTGAATTCCCCGCACAAAGTCTATGAAGAAGACAAGTGCGAAGGGATTCCCACAGTTTATGTGTACGGGTGCTCCTACCATATTGACAGCAACGGGGAAAAGGAAGTGGTGGCCGGCGTTTGGCATGCCTGGTGAATGATGCCCGGAACCCTCCACTGGGTACAAAATCGGTCCCCTAAGTAGTCAGGTGGCGGAGTTGATGGCAGTTCACCAGGCCATCCTCACTGCCGTGCAACACTGACTCCACGAACTGGTCATAATCACTGATTCAGATTATGTCCGGAACGGGTTCGTGGAGCACCTGATCAATTGGACAACCAGAGGCATGCTGAGTGCAAATAACAAACCACTTTTAACAAACATGGCAAGCTCATGCAAAATATTGATGATCTGGTCACCTCTAATGGGATACCCATCTATTGTGAAAAGATAATTCCAGAATAGAGGGGCCAGACAAAATTGGAAGCCACCTGGCTGATCAGTTGGCAAAAACCGGAGCCATTCAGGGGGGATTCCTTGAAATCGAGTTCCTGTTGGGGGAAATCCAAGTCACTGCTGTCACTAGGTCCTGGACAAATGCTCACAATTAACTCTCAACTGCCCAGTCAACAAAGGAGACCCCAGATGCTGATTTACTCATGGCACAAAAAGGGGATACGATTATTGGGAAATTTTACCAACACATTGAGGACCCTGAGAACTTTCCTCTGACAGAAACCGATGACATTGCAAAGAAGACCTCAGAGTGTTGATGAAATGTCCCAAAATGTTAAGGAATCCAAGACGTTTTGTTGGTAAGGAGATCCATCTCTGGATGTGACGAGTGGGTGGTACCTACCTCATTCTGAAGCCTGATTCTAAGTCACGCCCATGATGCAGCCACAGCCGGTCATCTGGGGTTTCATACTACTCTAGAAATCTTGCAGGAGGTTGCATACTGGCCACACATGAGGCAGGACCTCGACCAATATTTGAAGGGGTATCTTGTGTGTGTACAATTTCAGCCAAGTTCACTCACACACCGAGCTCCCCTCCAGAAGAGGGGGATGACACTGCCTTCATCAGATTTACAAGTAGATGTCACCGGGCCTGTGATTCGCTCCTCTAGGGGGAACAAGTACATGTTAACAGTAACATGCTTGTTCAACAAATGGGTGGAATTTCTCCCGGCCCCAAATTGCAAGGCAGAAACAGCAGCTGCCCTGATGATCAACCACATCTTCTCGCGTTTTGGCCTACCCCGAAGAATTGAGTCAGACAGAGGAAGTCACTTCACCAGCAAAGTGATGACAAAGATGTGGGAGATACTTGGGGTAAAAAGGAAACTTCATATTGCATACCGCTAGTCCTCTAGTGGGGGAGTTGAGAGGTACAATAAAACAATTGTGAGCTTTCTAAAAAAAGTTTGTGGCAGATTCTAGGCCAAGTTGGGACATCCGATTACTGTCCTGATGGCCATCAGATCTACACCATCTTCTGCGATCAAAATGTCTCCATTTGAGGTAACGACTGGATGAAGGATGGTGCTACCTCAGCATATGCTCTATAGAATGCAAGAGCATACACTGATAAACGCCTCCACAACACTTGAATATGTTGAGAATCTAAGAAAACACCTTCAGCATGCTTTTGTGTACGCTCAACGGAATCTGGAGAAATCGGTAGAGGGGATGAAAACTCAAAATGATTTTACAACAACCAAAAAGAAATACCAAGTAGGAGACAGGGTCTACTTGTATAATTTTCTTAGGAACCAGACCAAGGAGTGGGAATTTCTCCCATCCTGGCGCAGTGCCTTTGAAATTGTAGACAAAATTTCACCTGTCGCCTACAGAATCTGCATCCACAGAAGAGAGCTGTCAGAAGAGAAATGGGTCCACATTAACCAGTTAAAAAGTTACCACCCCAGACACACTTTGCAGCTAATTGAGGAGCCAAAGGAAAGTCAAATAGAGGAGACATCTGGAGAATGAGAAAAAAAAGAAAAAGCAGAAGGGAATAGGTAGGTCCATAGGTATATCTATCTAATAGGGAGTACTTTTCTTCAGTGCAAAAATATGTAATGAAACTATGGTGTAAAAGTTCAACCATGTCTTTGTCTTATTAAGTAATTTGTTTTCTGATATTGTTCAAAGACTCCTGATCATGATACATGTATGCCTTGTTCCACTGATGTCAACCTTGCAGGAAGACAGTCAGTGAAAGATGCTAAAACCTGTTTTTATCTATCTCCTATTAGAGTATTAATTCCGTTCCCTTTTAGACCGATGAGGACCTCCCTGGGGACCTGGAAAGGGAAGTAAGGAAAGGGGTTGTCACTCCACACTCTACAACGAAAGACGAAGGGAGGATCTTGGCATACCGCTCCCTGATGAAAGAAGAATCCACTAGATTAACCCTATTTTGCCCTACTCTCTCTCAAGAAGTAGTCCCAGAAAAGCAGGTGGGATTCTGTGGGGTACATTTACCAGCCAGCAGATCTCCACTGCACCACCAAACTGCTTTTTTAGCAGTTACAAGAAGAATGGCTGCACTGGCTCTGCTGAGCACATATTCCCCTGCATCACTAAAACTGTGTTTTAGCAGTTGAAAAAGTAATGGCTGCACTGGCTCTGCTGAGCGCATATTGGGCGAGATGAAATATAGAACGCCACAAGAATGGCTGCAGTATTTTCTTCATGTGCACCAACAAGAAGAATTCAAAAGCAGCCTGGCTCAGCTCTTCTATGCTGCCAGCTCAAGACTTCCAACTGAAAGAGAAAATGTTCTGCATTTAAAAGGATTTTGCCCTGGTGCTATTTCCATTTTACAACATTACACAGTTTGGTTAAAGTAAAACACATCCATGCCCAGCTATCTTCAGGAGGAACACCATCAAATAGGGTCATTCCTCCCGGAAAGGCATTGTGTGTCAAGTAAAAACTGTGAAAGAGCAGATAAATTAGTTTCAGGCCGTACGGCAAGCGTTTACTCTTGCAACACAGTAACACAGGCAAAACTCTTCACAAGAAGCTCTCTCTCTCTCCCTTTGCTTATGTCAGTTTCAAAGAACCTGTGTTTTGAACAGATAACTGTGTATTAGAAATTGACCAGAGCTATGGTAATGTTCAGAATAAAGATGCGAGAAAAATCGCATTTGCAAATGACCAGGGAAAGTGAAATGAACTGTGTTGAACTGCTCTGCAGAGCAGTGAGTTGATATTGTACAAGCTCAATGGAAATAATACTGTAACATGCCCTGAAACAAAACTATATATGTTGGGAAGAAAAGTTGCCAAAATATAAGTAAATTTTACTCTGGGTAGTTTATTTTTTTCCCACAAAAAGAACTTCAACATCATGGCTAGGCCCAGAAATTGCTGTCAAACCAGTCTTTGCAAAGGCAGGCACATTTAATGTGCGAGCCCCATGGGAAAGGAAGTTCCTTTTTCTCATGAAAGGCCGAGAGGTGTGGGAAGTGACAACTTTGTCAGACAGAGCGGCATTGCTGCAGGCTGGGACAATGGACAGCCCTGTCACTGAAGTGTGAATTCCTCTGACACCTTTCCTCAGCTTCAACTGCCTAATATCAAAGGGGAGTCATAGCAACCTCTGGGCAAAGCTGACCAGAGCATGACATTTGGCTGGGGGGTTGAAAGGACTGCCCACTTTTTGGAACAAAGCCGGCCCATGTGATTGAAAAAAGTTTATGAAGACATTTATGTCAGTAATCTAAAGAAGCAGTAATGTAAAATGTTGACAGCTTGAATGTAATTTGTGTGCCATGAAAATAAGATGATGTGGATCTTCCTAGCATGTGGGGGACGCAAACTACAGTAAAATGACATTTCTGGGAAAATCGTAAATGGTACAGTTAAGAAACTTGTTGCAAATATGCCCGACATTGATAAGCTTCTGTGTAACCATTTTTAGAATTTTAGAGGAAATATTTACCATAGAAATTGTGAAAGATTGCCAGAAGGACTAAACAGCATTGTACAAACTTGGGGTTCAGAGTAGTATGCTCTGTGTGAATATGGTATTTGCCTATCTAATTTGTATAAGGGTGACATTTATAAAAATAAGTGTTTGGTCCATAACTGATTTTGGCAAAAGCAACTGTGGTATAACAAAGCACCCCATAAAAACACACACACTAAAAGTGAGTCACTTCCTGCAGTCCAATCTGCTCACAGGGAGGCAGCGACATCCTCAGGCTGACCTATGCAATCTTAAAGGTATGTCCAGCTTAGTTCTGCCCACATAGTAAAAATCCTCTGATGTCATCCGGCCTATATTAGGAGGGGCAAACACTACTTACTACCCAACTTCCTCTACACTGTCAACAGGGTTTGGTAGTTCCTATAAGTGATACTTATTTCACTTAGCTTCAAAGATCACATGAACATGAATATTAGCAAAAATATAACAACTTTTAATTCATAATCTAATTGTTAAAACAACCATCTGAAAAGCCAGTATAACGATGGTGTAGCTAAAAAACAAATCACAGATGTACAGATATTTTCTCAGAGGGCTTCACAGTTTGAATCAGAGCATCATCTTTATGCATTTTACAAATCTATTATGAAAACGTCTTATTTCAAAAAAGATCTTTCCTATCTATAACAGCAACTATGATGTTAGTATCAAAGTGATATGAAAACAACATGACATCCTATCTTTTGTCATGTCACGTCTACACCAATTAGTGTTTCGGGGGAGAAGCATACAACACTGACTGATGTATCTTGATGTAAAGTGTGTAGTCTGTCCCCTTCTTCAACAGGTCGTCGCTGGTGATGAGGCCATGAAGGCCATAGCCACGGCCATTGCTGCCAATAAAGCTGCCGTGGAGGCGTCCACGTGTGCATTCAGGGAGTGCATGGGGTCACTGACCCAGGCCCTTCTTGCAAACATCACGCAAGTGCAGCAGCCACACCATGGCCCAGCCAGAGGACTGACAATAGACACCTCCGCCACATCAACCCCTTCCACCTTGGTGCAATCAAGCCCTGTGCGCTTAACGCGCAGCAGCGCACGGCGCTCGGCCATGGCACCCCCAGACCCAAAAGTCGCAAAGAAATGACATTATGGGAAATGACAAAATGTGAGGAACTACAATGGTGAAGGCAACACTGTTTGTTGCACACATGGGGACATTTGGGATCTGTGGGGTGGGTGAGGGAGTTTGTTGGCCTATTCACTGGGTTATGTGGGGTGGGTGAGGGAGTTTGTTGGCCTATTCACTGGGGTATGTGGGGTGGGTGAGGGAGTTTGTTGGGGGGTTGTGGAAGGGGGAAGTGGGCACAGTTTTGCTGTTACAAATAATACACAAGTTGGGATGAGAAAAATCCATGGCTGGACATTGTTATTTTTCGTGTTCATCCATTTAATGTGTTACGGTGTTCAGTGCCCAACTACCAACATTCCCTTTGTGCATGTTCACATTGGCCCAGTGTCTGACTGACACAAGTCATTCATTGTCCCTGTGTTTCAAAAGTATTCGTCAATTAGTGCTTGGCGTACAGCATGGCTGTCCCGTGCATCACGTACTGGCAGGGGGGCTCCTTCGCCTCCGTCTCCATCCCCTTCATCCTCACCCGGCCCATGCATGTCAATGTCAGGTGGCAGTAGTACATTCCTTCGGACGCACATGTTGTGCAGCATGACACAGGCCATGGTGATCTTTGCCACCTTCTCAGGCCTATATAGGAGTGCCCCACCAGACCTGCTTAAGCAGCGGAACCGCGCCTTCAACAGGCCAAAGGTCTGCTCAATCACAACACGGGTACGAGTGTGCACACAATTGTACTCCTCTTCATGGCTGTTCTGCGGGTTCCGCACAGGGGTAAGTAGCCACGGCCTCAAGGGATATCCTCCATCACCTGCAAGCAGATACAAATAGGTGTGTGTCACTCTGAACTGCCACCTTCAGGGAGCACGGTCATGGCAGCAGCTATTTGGTGTGGGCATGCACATGTCCCTGTACGTGTACCAAATAGTCACCTATATGGAATGTATACTATAAAGAGGTGCGGAACACTGGATGGGGTTGAATAGATGATGCAGGGTGTAATCATGCATGCTGAGGCAGATGTGCTGTGGCAGTGCGACAATGTTTTGCCTCCAATTCATGCTGTATACTCTTCACTATGCATGGTCACACTAGCCGCATTGCCACAGTTGCCATCCTATTCAATCATGCATTGCTTGCCATCACCATGGTGCCCCGGTTGTGCCTCTTACTTGTTGTCATCCATATGCATTATTTGTGATATGTGGCCCAGTGATGTGTCATTTTCCGTTTGGCTGGGTCAGGTGAGGAGTGTTTAGCTCTGCATTCATTCTCCTCTCACTGGCTATTGCCACCCAAGTGTACTATTAACCCCCCCTTTCCCACCCTGGTGAAGTATCCCCCCCTTTCCCACCCTGGTGAAGTAGCCACCCTTTCCCACCCTGGTGAAGTATCCCCCCCTTTCCCACCCGGGTGCAGTAGCCCCCCCCCTTCTGCATCCGCACACTTGAGTACCCCACAGCATGGCCATGGGCCTGTTGTGCAACTCACCGAGCAGCCAGGCACGTGGTCCAGCATGTCGCTCCATGTGACAGGGTAGCGTGGAGTTGCGCAGTACCATGGCATCATGTGTGGATCCAGGAAATCGGGCGCAGCAATGGGTGATGATCTTGCTGGAGTCACATACCATTTGCACATTGATGGAGTGGTATTGCTTGCGATTGCGGTACACCGCCTCTATGGCATGGGGGACTACCAATTCCACATGGGTGTAGTCGATGGCACCAACACAATTGGGCATGACTGCCAGTACATGGAAGCCTACTTTGGTTTCGGCTATCTGCTGGGCAGTCCGTGGTAGGGATATGTGGGTGCTTGCGTGCTTCAGGAGGGCATCCAGCACTTGGGTTCAGCATGCGTGAGAATAGTGGTTGTGAAATGCCATGCAGCTGGCCCACTGTGTGTTGGTAGGTGCCTGTGGCCAGGAAGTGTAGCACAGACACCACCTTTAGTAGTGGGGGGATGGCAGTGCGTATTTGTATGTGGCTGGCAATGTCGTTCTGTATCATGTCCACTATGGTGGTGATGGTGTCACGGTCCAACCGGTACAGGGTATGGATCTGCTCAGGGGTTAGGTTGAATGGGCTGGGTCTGGTGCGAGGGACTGGTGGCTGCCTACAAGGCGCTGGTGGCTGCGCTGGTGGTAATTGCTGGGCCTGTCTCACCCTCCTTCTCCTCCTGTGTCTCCTCTGTGCTGCCTGTTCTTGCTTCTGTGGTTGTTGTTGTTGTTGCTGTAGTTGTAGCAGTATAGGCATGTCCTCCTGCGCCATGATTGCAAATGCTAGTGGTAGCATTTTGGTGTAGGAAGGGGTGTGGTGTGTAGGTGTGCTCCTTTGTACTGGGCCACTCTACATTGCCTATACCTGTGGGGGGGTTGTGGTGTGTGGGTGTGCTCAGTTCATACTGGCACAGCCTCCTTTTTGACTCCACCTGTGGGGATTGTGTGCACCTGTGGCAGCTGCCTTGTATCTTGGTTGCTGTTTGCGGGTGGTCTGCGATGCCTGTTTTGCCGTCATCATGCAGCCCGTTATTACCGGGTTTGTGATGCCGGTATTTGCATGTTTGTGTGGGTTGTAATTGGCACCTATTACAGTAAATAACGGTGCCATTAATACCGGGTTTGTGGGTCAGAATGCTATTGAACGTTAAATGATGCCGGTATTTACATACCGGCATCATTTTTCCCTTACCGGCACACCTCGTAATGAGGCCCAATGTCTTTAATCGTTATTTACTCACATGGTTTAAACCTGTGGCTCTAAATACTGTTTGCAAACACTTACTGTACTGAGCTGCCATAGTGATTGCCAGGGCTTTCTATTGGCAGGGGGTTGTTGGCACCCGTCATTGCCCAGTAGTAGACCTAAGAGTAGATATGCTGCTTCCCTGCCTGACTTCAGGGTTTGCAATAATGGAGGGGCTAGAGAGCAAAGAGGGTGTGATCTACGAAACGCAGGTAAGGTGAAGGGGATTCCAGTGCACTGTGGCAGCCTCAGCCCCACTATGGTCCTGCGGGTGGCGGAACAGTCGCCTTGGGATGTGGATTGCTGTAAAATGAATTAATGGTCAGGTCACTCAGCCAGAGAATATCAATCAAAGAGCAGCAATCCTGGATTTTGAAACGGCACTGGCTCGCCTGACTTCCATTTGCAGGGCTCGCCATAATGAGGAGGTGTAAGCCTCAGAGAGGGTTGATGAATGAAGTGTAGGTAGGTTGGAGGGGGTATATTTGTGTTACAATTGACTCAGCCTCCCTATCCACAGGGGAGTATGGCTTCAGGGCTCCTAAGTGGCATGATGTCATGTTGACACTATTGTTCCGGGTCAAGAGAGGCGGGAGGCAAGGAGGGAAGTGACGGGGAGGGCGGGGGCACCAGCAGTTGAAGCCGGACCTTGAAATAAAAAAGACGTTTGTTTGAGACCTCCAGCGTCTGTCGTTACTATCTGTCCAGCGAGGTGACTGCGCGTAGCTTGCCTATCCAGGCCATCGCACATGACTGGCATTAAAGGGCCCATCACTGCAACTGCAATGTTTACATTTTCACTTGCTTCTCAAGAGAAGGAAAGGTGTCTGCATGGTGTATTCCACTTCTCCTGCAATGGAGAAGATAAGGTGTATCAGAAACAGTCAATCTAACTGCTGCACATAAAAGTGCACCCCTTTCAGAATCAGTGATGCGCTTTCAAGTGCTGCAGTCACTTCCCACGCATGACTGCTGCCCGCAACTTCTGCGCAGATATTTTCAATGGCAGGTTCACTTTAGTGAACCCATTCCACACTCTGAAGGCAGGCGTCCCGCAGGTTTCCTGTGCACAGCGGAAAGCCCAAGTGGAGAAAGCCCATACCCCGCAGCTGGACGCATTGTGGCCTTTCTGCCACTTCACGAGGGGAAGTATCACCAAGGAATATGATGCAACAAGAAAGTGCCCGATCCGATTTCAAGGGCTGTGTCTCTCATTGCCGTGGAAATGCCGCTTCCAATAACGGGCTCCACCCATCCAAGGAAGGCCCTGCTTACGCAGAGTCCACATATCGGAAAATCGTACAAATGTCAGTTTCCAGTGTTATCAATATTTGTGCTTGAAGGTCATGAACTACAGGGTAAGCCAATGCTAGGCAGCCTTAAAGGGCACCACCTGCATGGGGCAGCCTGATTGCATTTAGAAACAGAAAATGTTGTTCTATTACTAGAGTGGGGGTAGAGGGTAGAGGGGAATATGGGGGTGGGGGGCTGTAAAGTGTCACGTTTGTGTAGAGCAGCAAAATCCTTGCTCTGGCCCTGCAGGCACAAGCACCATCTCTGTTCGCTGAAGAAGAGGATTTCCCTGCGTTGTGATGGAGAAATCTGTCACTGCATCAATAGAACACATATCCGCGGTCTCAAAGGAGCGCAGTAAACCTGCGTCAGATTGAAAACTACTACCAAGCACAGCATTGCAAACTGCAACAACTCAGCATCTTTCCCAAAACTGCACACTTGTTTAAAACGCCGGCACCGATGAACGGAATTCAAATGCAGTGACGCAAAAGAGGGTACACTGCCATTGTGCTTATCATATGTGCATGATCCACAAATCTTAACATGAAGGGGAAAAAACGACCCATTTACCGCGTAGGGAAGTGCTGCCCTTGTGCCACATGTAATAGCAAATAGCTTTTTTTCTTTATGGCATGCATAACCTAGCTTTGAAAAAAAATGGGGCGCTCGAGGGAAGGGGGGGGGGGGAGTAAATGAAGTTCCTGGAATGTCATTCTGAAGTAATGAGGCATGGACAGAAAATATACCCCTCACATCATCAGATTGAGATGGCAGTGGAAATAGCTTCATTGAAGTGTCAGCACTCATCCATCAATCAATCACCCAGGAGGAGAAATAGCCACTCTTCAACCGGGCGGCTTTTACTGGATTTACTCATGGGCACGGAGAAGCGCCGCGCCAACGTAGTCCGGACATGAATAGCGCGCTGCAGATATTATGGCTGTTTTTTTTTCATGGTGGGAGGATCACAAAGTGAATTGAGAACAGCGCGCTGCGTCTTTGCTCGGCCTAGCCGACTGGAAATGAACAGAGATCATGTGGACATTTTCAGGGCCTTTGGATGGCCGTGGATTACTGCACAACCTGAACTGCTCAATGCCGACCAGCACAGGGGCGTTTCCAGGGAGTGGTGGCGCGTGCTACCCCTGGCATCTGATTGGCCACCCCAGGTGCCACCCCATTATCTTAAACTATGACCATTATGTTTGTGTGTGCGCTCGTACCTCATGCCACCCCTACATAAGTCAGGACCCCAGTTGGGCCACCCCGGTCAAAAAGTCTGGACACTCTACTGCATCAGCAGGTGATGTGCCAAACCAGGACATTGTCATTGGGTCCTAGTCACACAGATTCACACTGGAGCCAATCAGGAAATTCCCTGAGCATCTCGATATCTTCCTGCCGCATTATGCAAGGCCTAAAATTAGAGCAAATCTGGAGCTTCCCAGAGGTAACATAAGGAAATAGGAGCAACCGTTTCACAGGTCATAGTCGCAGGCCTGTTGACCTACACCAGCGTAGGGCCGGGGGCTGTGAGGATTATATCGCCACTGGTCCTCTGGAAGGAGCATGGGCTTGCATTGCAGGTCCCTTTTACTGACTCGCCATCTCCAGGCTGATCTGGGTGGGATGCAATACTTTGGGGTGACCTCTTCATGTGCCAGTTGGAATAAAATGATCTTCCTATTGATCATTCTTCGCTTCCCATCAGTCGGTGAAGCAGCATGATGCCTATCTGATTGGATATTTAGGAATGGGTACCTGTTTCTCTGTGCTGGGCCTTTATACTGTGTTTTGGTGACAATTGGGGTGTATTGTGTGCTTCTTTGGTTGGACCAATCAGTTGAACTCTTTTCTGGGTCACTTTCTCCTTCACATTGTGAAAGGGGCAAAAGTTGAAAGGCAAGGGGCAAAAGTTGAAAGGCATTTTTGTAGCAATTCTGGTGGCCGGGTTTTGGGAATCAGGATTTTTGTGCATCTTTTCTCACTTGCTACCTTTACTGGCATTTGCATGCTTGATTTGGTGTATTTGCATCCTTTACACATAATTTGCACATCTTTTGTGCACATTGGACTCGATTCTCGAAAATGTGCGCAAATGAAAAAAATTGCATTGCATGTGCTTTTTCATCTGCACTCCTTTACGCTCATTGCTGAAATGCGCAGGTCACCGTCTGCTCAAACCATTTCAAGAGATGCTGGACAGTAGCTTAAAGATGTGATGTATATCCCATTGTATGCATCTGTGAACTAATGTATGACAGGCTCCCAGCAACCACGTGGGTGCTGGGGCTGCATTTCGCTGGTCCTGTCTCTGTGAAATGAAAGAAAAAATTAAAACTTTTCCTGTTTGGGAGATAGAAATGCAAGTATGACAACCACTTAAAAACATGTTAGGGCTAGAAATGCAATGATTTGCACCTCCACCTTCACCAGTTTCCAACAGGCACAGGGGGATGAACATCATACCTGCGCAATTAAAATCGCATCTAGTTTGTGAATTCGGGGTGTGCATTTAAGTGTACAGAAATGCCCCGCTTTCGCGCAAATGAGCAAAGGGAGGGAAAGCACATCTGAATTAGCACATTCAAAATGCGCTCATTCAGATACCCTTTGTGAATTTGGCTGCTCCTGTTTTTTGGCACAATTGAGGAGATGCACTTGCACATCTCCTCACTTGCGGCAAAGTTTTGTGAATTCTTTTTTAAAAAGGCTGCATCTCTGTGGTGCACACTTCTGTAGATGACGCCCATCTATTTCTAGCACATTTCTGGTGCATTTGTGGTGACTATAGGATTTGTGCACTTTTTTATCTTAGAGTACTGGCCATTTGTGTTCAATGTACAGACCTGCGCAACATCAGTTCTATTTGCTCTCCCCTGTGTTTTTTCTGCCTGCCAAAGTTTGTACCCGCCTACCTAGACTACGATTGTATCCGACATTTATGCCTTTAAAGTAGTACAGATTAACTGCCTTGGCCCAGCCATCCATAGTAAAGTTGTACATTACCTGCCATATCTAGCAAGCACTTCCTTTTCACGTCTTACCTGACTCTAAAACCATCCTTGGAATTTCAAAAAGATTTACAAGGCAGCTTTGTGTTGAATTCCATCTGTAATAGTTGATCCCACAGATTGTGTGCTTTTCTGCACCCTGCCTTTGATTTCCACTGACAGCGGCCGAATGTAATATTTGCCCAAACCTTAATTTTCTCCATGTGTAATGGCATGTGAATTTTCTACATACAAATGATCCTATGAACATGGAAGGCAAGTGATGTTTTCATTTATCTCAGCTTTTATCTGCGTAGTTTCATTTTTCATTTAAAGGTGCACACAAATAAGGTATTTTTGTTCTTGTCACAAGTGAAGCAAGATGGTTTAGTACAGTTTAACTTAAAATAATTGTGTCTCTTGAAAAGGCGTGAATGTGTGTATGTGAGTTCCCTTTATACATTCTGTGGCGACAAAAGGTCCCTTAGTCCCCCTTTAGTCTCACTGGGTTTTTCTATATCTTTAAATGAAACCAGTTTTTAAGAGGGAATATATGTTTCCCTCTCGAGGCAGGTGTTGTCCATATTAATGCAAGCCAGTAACGTGTAATGTTACGCATGTCTCCTTTCAGGGCACACGCCAGCATCTAGCATTCTGAGAGGTAGATGTGGCTAACAACATATGAGTACATTTGCATCACCACATCCAGTGTTAATTTCTTAAGCTCCCACGGTACAGAGCTATCTTGGATACGAGCAGGAAGGGAAGCTAAGAGTCTGACAACAGGAATTGAGATGTTACCCATCGGTCTCGGGTTTGGGAGAAAGTGAGACATGTTAGTGTATTGTTCCCCATCCATCGCTCCTGTGATGTGAGTCATGTGGCTGCCAGAGCGGCTACAGCCCTGCTCTATTTGCCGCCATCTGACTTCCTCTCATGCACGCATGGCAGATTCAATGTGAAGGTAAGCCCCTACCTTGGGCTGCGGCGAGTGGCGCACAATGACGCTTTCATAGAACTTTGATCGACCGTTTAATGTCTTTTTGCTTACACAGGCACCTACATCTGCCTGAAGAATCAACATATTGTAACGCAGTATCAGAGTCCATGTGATGCAAATTTTTGTGCTTAGCCACACCTGTAATTACTGCTGTACGGCCATCCCAAGATGGTTGCGTCCTTTGCTGTGTGTTTGAACGTT
Source organism: Ambystoma mexicanum (assembly GCF_040938575.1). Taxonomy (NCBI): domain Eukaryota; kingdom Metazoa; phylum Chordata; class Amphibia; order Caudata; family Ambystomatidae; genus Ambystoma; species Ambystoma mexicanum. Next base: position 470,724,048 of record NC_090925.1, on the reverse strand, counting down.
GTCATGGTGCCTGCGGTGCCCTGGGATTGGACGTGGCCTTCCTCATCTTGGCCAAAGGGAAGGCCGGCAGGCTTAGCCGGCCCTCCTCACAAGGCCCACTCCTAAGGCCCTTTATACCCCTGTCCACCACGGTACACTGTTCGCCGCCTCGTTATCTGTCTAATTGCCTTTATCCCTATGTGAGTAAGTGCCCACCCCATCCCGCTGGTCGTGTGTGTAAGAGCCCCTTTGACTTGACCCCGCATATGTAGGTAGCTGCCGTCTTCTAACTTGAGAATGGCACCGTTCTCAAGCTCATGCACCCAGTTACCCTAAGGTTAGGTGCGCTTTACAAATAAATAAACGAAACTAAAATAAAAACATGCTTTAATCCTCCGATCTTGACATTGAACCAGTATGTTACCCATTTCCCTTCAACATGGAGCGGGTAACAAACCACTCTCTGTTGACTTGGACCATGCATTAGAGCTTAGTGGCCCCTTTGTTTATTATGGCCGGCACCTTGCATCTGCTACTGATTCTGACCAGGCGTGTGTGTTACTGCCTTCATGTAACATGTGATCAGCACCACATATCTGCCTACTGACTTTGACCATGCATATATGTGCAGTTGCCGCCATGCTACATGTAGCTGGCACCATGTAATTGCCATTGACTTTATGCATTGTATGCTGTTGCCGCCCTTCAAGATGGGGTTGTGCATCAGGTCTGTGCCACCGATACTGACTTTATGCATTGTATGCTACTGCCGCCCTCCAAATTGGGTCAGGCAAATGTATGTCTTTGCTAACACTTATGTAACCATGTTAAATCGCCTTCTGCAACATGAGGTCTGGCTTTAAGGTTATATGTTTTGTCTGTTCCCTACAAGCACGTATGTAACTAAGTAGGCCTTCTTAACAGCGACGCGATGGCCGAAGGCATTTGTGCACTTTACAAATGCAAAGAAATAAAATAAAATAAAATACTCAAAAGAGGACAAAATCCAGTTTTAGGATAATCTGGAATTGGTAACGAAGGTGACTTGATCTTTATGAACCAGGCAGACTCATTGCCAAAACACGTGGCAGTGTGAGGCTTCTATCACAACTTGTGAGGAACCCAGAAAGAGTTGTTTTTGACCTTCTTTTCCAGAAGATTTGGGCCATGCCTCTTCGAGTCTGACCCTTAAGGACCAGTGTGTTTGCATTGCCTGACATTGTGCTTTTTTGCCCCCCTTCTTGGATGTCTCAATGCTGCCTGCCTAAGGCTATGGATGTCCTAGAGACTGAGAAATAGTCACAGAATAAGTCACGGCCATCCAAGTCAAGCAGATAATTTGTGGTAAACTTAAGAGCTATGGCTGCACGCCCGGTGTCAATGTAGAGACATAATCATTAAAGTCCAATTGTGGGTACTTTGCACATAGAGTGAAGGAGTGTGCAGATTTGAAATGCTGCTTAAAATCCTCGTTTGTCAGTCTTTGACCTCCAGAGAAATGCCCGAAGTAGCAGGACAAGTCAATTTGAGGAGCACAGAACTTGCAGGAAGTGTCTGCTACACCAATGCCCATTTTAAAAACTGGCAAGGGCCTTCCATGGGACCTACCACTAGTTTGAGCAGGCCTTGTTCATTCCTCACTGGTCTGCACTTGAGTCCAGTGGTCATGGAAGAGATAACATCTTTAAAAACATCTTCTTTAGAGAACCTACCAGGATGACCACAACATTAAATAACTAGCCATGTATCAGGCGTCAAGATCTGCAGGGCATCTCTTTGCCATTGGAGCACGTTCTGTTCCACAAATTGCTTCACAATAGACTCATACGAGCTTAATACATTGCTAAAGAATTCTCACAGGGAGTGTCCATGGCCAAACCAAATGCAGAAACTTCAACTCTGGAATGGCAGCACGCAAAGAACCAGCACAGAGAGTCACCATGTGGATCCAGTGATGACCTATGACAGTGTCATCTCCTCAAGAGCTTTCTCACAGCTAAGGTTTTTTCTTCAAACTCTCATATAGCTTGTATTTTTCTTGTATTTTAAAACTGCACTGTACTTAATGAAAAACAAGTCAGTCCCTTTTTTCCCTTTCTCTTTAATTCTTGATCTAATTGGTAACTAGTGGAATTCAGTATGATAACTTTATAATAACCTTGGGTTCAAATAATGTTCATTTTCTCTTAAGTGCATACGTTTTTGGAAATCCACATGCCTATGTTGGCATTGGTGTGACCAAAGATACAGGGGTGTTTTGTTCACTCCTGTCTGTCAAGCTCTCAACAGTTTATTACAGGAGGTCAGATTTTGTGAAGTAATTCTGTAGCCACTAACCCACTGCTGCCTTTCCAGTGAAATGCCTGGCTCTCAGTACCTAATTTCTCTATTTAATCTATTATTTGTACTGTCTTTTCTCCTAGGAGATTAATGGTTCAGAGCACAGCATGATGCCTGAAAGACGTTAAACGAACCATAAGCAATGGTAGTGAACTGGACAGCAATATATACCATTGTTTCAAGGTGTCTCTCCTCTGCAACACCTAGGCCATCATGTCACCCATTTCCTCACCGTCACCTGGTACAGCTGTACCCCTCCGCTGTCTCCCTCTCTATCCTACCCCATGCGGTATATCTGTTCTGTCGTTACACTGAAATGCTCTCCGTTATGCATCTGTAATGTTGTTCACCTCTGTAAAGTGCTCCGTTATGTATCTGTACTGGTGTATACCTCTGTAAAGCGCTCTGTTGCTTCTCAAAGCTAGGTCCGCGCTCAGTGAATATCATAATAATAATTGTTTTGTAGCCTGTCTGTATCATTACAAAAGAGCATCAGCCATATGGAAATGAGCCTTGATCCTGACACCAATGGGAGCAGTCTTGCCTACATTGTTAGGCCACAGCCATTCTGCATGGGAACACACAAATGTTTGGACTGTTTCAGCCTTGTTGGTGCTCATTAGCAACGTGCAACTTGAATACTTGAATCTATGGATAGGCAATGAACCATGTCTGGACATACCCACTTTCATTTAGGGAGACACCATGAAACCAAAAAGTGCTGGATTTAAGAAAAGCTTTGAGTTTTCCCTTTTGTGCCATAGTTCTGGATAATGGTCCTTCTTGGCAACGAGTTTGCGACAGCTAATTGTCCCACCCCGGTACTTACACACCCAGGATCCTGCAGACGGTAGGCATGGCAGTTGCACTCAAGAAAATTGTCTTTCTGTGAATGGTGCAGAGTTTGGGTGGAAAAGGATGTGGCACATGCCATACTTTGCATTTGTGTTACATTGCAGTAATCTCTGTTTACGATTGGATCCCTCTTTAATTTCGGAACACATCCTTTGAAGTTTTGGCATTCACGTATGTGCTATATCTGCAAATGTGCAGTTGAACCTGAGTATTTGTCTACATAGGCTAGGCAGAATGGATGACCCGGCGCTTGCAGAATCTGTCCACTCGAGCTTTTGGGGCACACATCATTCTGGTTTTGCACGCCTTACATTGGCTACCTGTGGCACAGCGCATCAAGTTCAAGGCACTCTTTTTGGTTCATTGTTCCCTTCATGACACAGGAGCCGAATACCTACGGGTCAAATCTTTCTGATATGACCCTAAAAGGGCGGTATGGTCTTTGTCCGCCAGACTGCTCTGTGTGCCGTCCTTTTGTCACGCACGTATTGGAGGCCGGGCCTTCTCTGTAGCAGTGGAGCAACTGTGGAATGATTTAACACTGCCACTAAAAAAATCTGTCTAACCATCTTCACTTCAGGAAGTCATTCAAGACCTACCTGTTCTAGAACGGATCAGCCAGTTTGCGTCTCCGCCTTCCCAGCGTCAAGATACCTATGGGTGACCGTGTTCTTTAATGTAAGTGATTTCAACCTGGCACTTCACCTAAGTCAATCCCTAGTGTGGGATGCACAATTGAAACCCTTAATTATATATTTATGTCTATAAGTTCTTTTATTTCTGAATGATGTACCCTTACATCACGCCCCTCTCTTTGAATCCCCCCGGTCTCCCTGAACCAGGAAGCAGGCTGTTTTGCAAAGTTAAAATATTTACTTTATGGATTTCACAATATATATATATATGTCACACTGTTTTAAAGGTTATACAATGATCACCAAGGGGTGATTTCACAATAAATCTCTTTAATCAGGAGTAATGATAGGAAAAATAATGCAGCATAGAATAATACTTTGTGTGGGTTCAATCAAAATGGAATGTGATTACTCTTTCCTCCTGCACACTACTCAATCTCCCCAATATGCAGTATAAAGAGACGGAAGGAGAGAACACAGGTTTCAGGAATACAGAATTCAACAAAGGAGTATCAATCCCAATTTCCCCCCAACAACACAGAGAAAAACAGGAGTGATTGCAAACGGGTCAAAATGGTTTTGAATGTGGCTTTGAATGAATGGGAAAACACTGAAATGGATTTAATTCACTAAAATGGATTCATTACTAGTGTGAGCCACTTTCTATGGTATCAGACAAACACTAGCAATGATTATTGAGTAACTAGCAAGTTGAAAACTCAATTCTGAGGTTGGATGCAAGGAACAGCTATTTCACACATGAGAGATTTGAGCCAAATGAAAAATTTGTGGCAAACTTTTCTGGGAAAGCTGAGGATATTAGCTTCAGTTTGACACTTTGACTCGTTTCTAGCATACACGGTGAGGAAGTTATGAAGGTGTTTGTGTAGGTTGTTTTTTATTAGGAAGAGCCCAAATAGCAAAATGAAAGATTTGCTTTTTAAAATGACAAACAATATTTCTTTACACCAGGGAAGACTATGAAGATGCCAACTACATGACAGTGCAGCCACCAGCCCAGGATATCACTGGTTGGTTTGGCCTGCCAAGACGCTCGCCTTTCTTCAGAAAATATGTTAGCGCAAAGATGAGTTTAACACTACTATTACACAGGACTATTGGGTAACAGAAAGAGTTCAGGCAAAACAAAAAGATTCTAACAATGCAGTTCTGGATATAAGAGAATGGGTTTGGATAGGATTACTTATGGATGAGGTATTTGCTAGGGACAATCCTAAGCTATGGATACTCACTACCACTATTTGGAATGGACCCGTCAGGGATCTGGTCAGGGATACTTTCTGGACAGGAATTCAGCTAGCACACTGGACTGGACTCAAGGCGCTCTGGTTCTGCACTCAGCACGGAAATCTGGACACTGCACAGCAGGATTGGACTGGATCTGACAGGCTGGTTCTGGTTCACAGCTATCTGGTCACAGCTCTGCTCTAATGGGTTGGATCTCTGGATTCTGGCAAGAATTCTTAGCAAGAAAGCAGCAACAGCACAGCCAGGCTGTTCTTTTTGGTTCCCCCTGGAGGTCTTGGGTAAATTCTGGTTTCAGGATTTATTAAAGGCCAAGCTGAGAATGGTTCCGCTTTGGAAATGGGCCTTTCTGCTTTCAAAATTCTGGAGTCTGGAGTCTTGGATATGGATTTCTCTTGCAAAGTGCTCCGCCAGCAATCGGATGGTGGGTGAAGGTGTGTGTGCCTAGGTCCTAAGCTGTCTCTATTTATGTATTTTCTAAAAGGGTGGTTAGGCTGAATTATACTAGGCACACCCCCAGGGATTCTATTGGTTAGGGTATTTCCTCTCCCCTGATTTGAGAAGAAAACAGAGTGTCATGATGACGCTGTATTTTATGATCCAGGGAGAACCTCCCCCTGGTTTCTGCATATGAAATCTATTTTTCATACAAGACACATTTACAATTTTACAAACTTTCTAGCAATAGCATATTGATCTCACAGATTTGGTGGAGCAAGTATTCATCCGAGCCCCATCTCAGTGAGAGCTTGGGTATGGATTTGGCAATTTTTTGCACTTTTGGTCTGGTACCCAATGTCAGATTTGGACACATTTTTACACATATGTGTGCATGATATCTGGGCATAATCATGTGAAGTTTCATGTTTCTGGTATCACCACAATTGCTACAAAACCACGCATTCTGTAGTCTTGTCCCTGAACATAGCACAGAGTTCTGAGTACTTTTAAAACGTGACCAGCATTTTCATATTATCAATACACTATTTTACACATTTTCACAATGTTGCACAGTTCTCTGTCAGTCCTTTTAAAAAATATACTTTCTTGTGCTTTAAGAATACACATAACTGTCTGTCCCGCCCCCAAAGTTTTGGTGGGTCAAGAGCAATCCCATCCCCTTTCCTCTAGCAGGGGTTTCTGTTGACACTTGCATCTGCATATTCTTTTCAGCCAAGGGAGTCCTTTGTCTGTCCAGGAGCAGCAGAGCAAAATCCCCTCCCCTCTTCATTAACAACTGACTGGGAGTTTCTGGCCTTTGATGAGAAGCAGGTGAGATGCCTTTTGTTGGAGCAAACTGTGGAATTCGCTTTGAAGTTCTTTGGCTTGTATCAGATTTACTTTAAAGTTAATTGTTACATTTTCTTAGCTGAAAATAAACTTACAATTTCACAACAGGCAAACATCTCTAATTCCAGTCTTTTTAAACATAGATATTAAATAGTTAAAACCTATATTGTTTTTGATAGCAAGTCACTTAATTTCAACCATGTGATTTTAACTGCACAAGTTAAGCTTCCAATGTAATTAACTGGCAGCTGTCACACAGGCGGCCAGCGGTACTGCGCCCATTTCTGACAGATTTTACAGACCAGCAGACATTTTAATGTGGATAATCTTGTGTTGGAATTTGCTTTTCCTGACATTATGTGCTTATGTGCATTCTTTAAATAAAGTGACGGGTAACACCCAGCAAGGAGGTTAGATATTTTCTGATGCTTGGAATCATTATTTTGTCATTCCAGCAAACAAGGAAAAACAGATTTCAGAGCACTTCTGGATTTCCTTGCAATGAAGCACTGACTTTCATGTGGTTTACATTTTCCCTCTGTGGGCAGCCCAATGACAGGTTTTAGCAGTGTGGTCTCCTGTTCCACCACTGACACAGGCAAAGAAGACAGGCAGCCAACTTTTCCAGTTTCACTGTGCAATTTTCAGAGGTTTAGCGCGCAAAGGGCTTTTTGCGGCCATTTTGCTGGTTCTGGTGCCACTAGCACACAGTGATGTCGCAGGGCATAGCCTAGTGGGTCAATACACCCCACAAGCCCCTCGCAATTTGGCATTTGACCACCCGTCAAGGAAAGTCACGAGATTGGGATGATCAGTTTCTCCTCTTTCTGGTCCAAATGTCAAAATTCATCAGCTTCTCCCATCAGTGGTGGATCGATCGGTTTTCCTTGCCGATTCCTGATGAGAGTATTGAGTGATACCCCGGGCCCCTTGGATCTTTGCTTCCAGTCCCTGGGTGCTTCTGCTCCAGAGTCTCACAGGCATCAGCTAGGTTGACTCTCTCTTCAAGCATCTGCCTGAAACCTGGAAAGACTTCTGGTTTCACTTTCTCAGCGGCCTCCTCCAGCTGGATGGAGAAGTCCCTGGTCAAAGTGTTGATTTGGACTGGTGGCTTCTGGTGGGAAAGGCAGTCCTCGCGGCCTTGGAAAATCACCACATCCCTCCTGAAGTCACAGGTCACATCTTCCCTACCATAAGGTCAGGAAGTGTACTCCAGGAAATTCCCCCCATGCCGGGTAAAGATCCTGTCTGGTGTTGTGTTGTCATCACTATCACTGTCAAAACAGTCATTGGGGATTGGTCCTAACAGTTCATTACCTAAATATATGGAAAAATGTTGGTCATCAACTGCCATTCCAATAATGGTGCCTGCGGCTACAGTGATACTCTTTAAGTCGCTGTTATCCCCCTCTATTGGAATGGTGTCATGTTCTATATTGACTAGTGGTGTTGGATTTACCCCCAACCCTTGCTGTTGGAGAAAAGCGTTTAGATGAATATAGGCGTTGGGGTTTTTCAATTTCTGTTGTCTTTTAACTTTCACTTCCACTGAAAATTGTCAGGTCCTTTCTGGGATGGTGACTTCCTATCCAATCTGAATTTCAACTGCATAAGGCAGCAATTGAGCTGACCTAAATGCTTTCTCTGGGTCATCAAAGCCCATGGGATTATCCGCTAATCGAGACCAAGCTTTGAAGTTTATTAGGTCCAAACTAATGGCAAAGCGATTGAGAATGTCACTGCCTAAGTAAAAGGCGGCAGTGACGTCTCGCACGACCCAACAATTATGGACTATGCTCTTGTTGCCTATGGAGATTTTGCGCATACTCCTGCTTGGCAGGAGATTTTTGGAATTGGGTGTTTCCAGATCCATTTTCCCATTTGTCCAACAGTTTAAATGTGGGAATTGCTGGATCTTTTGGGAGTTTGCGGAACATGGCTTCGCTGATGAAGCTCTTACCGTTGTTCACACACACTCGGGCGAGAACAGAGTCCTTCCCTTCATTTAACTGAATAGGGATGAACAACTGCTCTCCAATTTGCTGAATATCAACCAGGCTTTGAGCTGATTTTTCATCTTTCTGGACTATAGGAGTGGGATTTTCTGATTGTGAATTTGTAAAGAATTTCAGAGTATTTCCTTCCAGTGTGGAATGCCACCTTAGATTGGAAGGAAGGTTGATTTTCAGAAATAGAGAGGACCCCCCATCACCAGTTTGTTGTCCTACTGCTATTACTGTCACATCTGGGATTTAATTATTCTGGAAGTGAAATTCTACTTGGTCAGATTTTGTTTCAACCATGTGGCATGTGCCATTTAAACTAACATGGTTGACAGTCTGTTTTAATTTTATCGGTTGGTTAGTCTGGGTCCAGAGGACCTTGTTTAAACAATCTATTAGGGGTGACAACCTTCGCAGGAGGTCATTCCCTAGTAAACAAAGGGTGCCCTCTGGAGCAACAACTATGTCCGGGTGCTTCACCTTGTGTCGCACAATTTTAATATCCAAATCCGCAGTCCCCTCGATGGGAATTTCCTTCCTGTCGAAGTTCTGAAGTTGTCCAGAAAGAGGGGTGAGAGGAATTTGGTAATTCTTCCCCCTTCCCGAATTCAGTTTATCAAATGCCCTTTTTGACAGAAGGATAGCTTGGGATCCAGTGTCTACCAGTGCCAAAATTGTACACTGCCCCTGTATTTGGACTGGGGCATAGAATCTTCCCTCCTTCTCCTCAAGGACGCACAGATAATGTACATTTTTGGAAAACTGGTGGGTTAGTTTCTTGGTTTTTGACACTGATAGAGAAGAGATTTGGGCAGAATTCTGTTTGGGATCTTGGGAATCTGAAAAGAAAAGGTGACAGCTAGATATGGGGGAAGTTTTGGGTTCCCCTGGTTCTGGTTCTGGGCTGCCCCCCCTTTTTGGAGGCAGTCACCAGGGTGGGTTTGAACCAGGGGATTATCCTGCTGATGATTCTGGGATTGGACAATGGGCGGCGCTAGCTCAGTCCCCACATCTACCCAGTCTGGATTTGGATCTTTTGGGACCCATTTTTCTTTGGGAAGAGTTCCCCCATCTCTGAAGGAGAAGATCCTTTTCCCAGGATCGTCCAAGGATCCCTCTCCTTCAAATTGGAAGACTTGTACCTCCTCCTCAAAATGGGTCTTTTTGGGTTCTTTATTTCTCCTACCCCCCTTCTGCTCCTTGGGCGGAAGACTTTCAAGAGCAGGAGATTTTGGTTCCGGTTCCTGGGTTTCCAGGGGATTTTTACAAGTGGGGAGGGAAGTTTCCTCCAAAGCTTTACACCCCCTTCCCCCTGTGCCTCCTCCCTGGGAACCGGTGTGTTGTCAGGGTTCTTCCCCAGTCATTGCTCTGGAGCACCAGGTCCTGAGTTTGAGGCATTCTGCGCCGGCATGCTCATCTGAGTGTCTGTTGAGCACTCAGCATGCGACCCAGATCCTGTGCCATGTTTTGGACCTAGCGCTCTAGTTGGGACACCCGCTCAGGCTGATACAGGGTTCTCATTTCTCCCCTGGGCTAATCCCGGGAAGGGTAGCTATCCCTTCTCCCAAAATACCCCAGGTTAGTAAATTTGGGTACCCCTCTGCCCTCGGCCTCCCCTCTCCCGGATTAGGTTGTCTGGGCTCAGGAAATTGGGGAAAGAATGATGGATTGTTTTGGGGTTGAAAGTTTTGCGTGTACCTCGGGAAGAAATTCGGTCAGTATTTGGGGGATTACTGCCCTCCTTGGTGAAGTGAGGAGGGAAGTTCCCTGGGTTAGCTGCTTCCTGGTTGGATTCCCCCCCTTGGGCTGGAGGAGTCCACACATAACCCAGGATGGGTCTATTCCCCTTGTAGCGGGGGCTGATGTAGTCAGGGGAGGTAGTGGTCCCATTTGTGGGACTACCTCCCTGGCTCCCTGTTTGTGATTGGCCCGAGGGCCTTTTGGGGTTGGGTTGTTCTGATTCTGTGCAGGCAGGTTTTTAGGCCCCCCCTCTCTAAATCTAAAATGGGGGCAACCTTCACCTTTGCCACCTTAGCAGCAGCAGGGTTGTTGGTTGGTTTGGGGCTTTTTGGAATATTTTTGTTTTCCACAGGCTTTTGCACCTCATACATTCGCGTGGCTTGTTCAATGACCCAGTCTAGTGATCTTTTCTCGTGGAAGTCTCTCACTAGCTGGGTCATGATGTACTTGGGGAGAGCGTGGAAGAAAATATTCACAAACTCTTTGCTGTCAGTGCACACCCTTCTGCTTGTCTGCGCAAAGGCACGCTTTAATTCTTAAACAAATTCCTGTGGGGCCTGATCGTCCCCACATTGTAAGTTGTAGGCTGCCTTGTGAGACTCCTGAGGATTCCTGTGCACAGAAAAATGCTTCAAGATGGCCGCCCTATAGGTGGACCATCTAGAATGAATCTGGTCCTCCAGCCCCGCAAAGAAGCTGGAGTACTCTGGAGAGAAGGTCCATTTCACATATTGAATACAGCTTTGGCTGTCTTTCAAATGGAAAGTTTCGATCATCTGTTCAAAGAGCTCTAGGTGCTCCCAAACTGAGTATTTCGCGTTCTTATGATAAGGTGTGATGACGCTCCTTATCGCTTTGATTTGTTTTAGGGGATCCTTGAGCAAGGCCCTTTTTACCTTGTTGGCCTTTTTGGTTCGGGTAACCCTGGTCCACTCCTCCTCTGACTCAGAAGCACTGCTACCAGAGGTGCCCGTCTGGTCTGCTAGGCTCTCCCAGATTCTGCGAGCCTAGGAATGGCTGGCAGAATGTGGGGGCCTAGTTTCCTGTGTCCTGGGGTGCTCAGAGGAGTCTTATGATTCTTCCTTACTCCAAGGATTTGATGAGTACACTCCCCACTGTCCTAGCTGGGCAGAGGTTTTCAGGATGCCCTTAGTGGGCCTACTCTCATGGAGATCCCCACTAAATTTTACAGTACTTGGGAACCCATACCCAGATGCCCGCCCATCCATTTCTGGGAGGCGCTGATCCATGAGCCCCATATTCCTCATTGGATTGAAGTCTGCCATCCCCGTGGCCCTTGGCTCATGTGCGCCAGTGGACATGGGGATGGCAGAGTCCAGGGATTGGAAGAGATGAAGGCCTCTGGTACTAGGGCACCTGATGTTATGCTCAGGTGTTTCCCTTTCCCAGCGGACCTCATCTCTCTCAGCCCCTGCTCCCTATTGCCGTGCAAGAACTTGAGCTTTCTGTTCCTCTATCAAGGCATTGCTAGTTTCTATCAATTACTCTTGCATAGCTACCTGTCTCTGGAGCCTGTCCTCTTTCTCGCAGAGAGCCTCATTGTCTCTCTGTGCTTCCTGTGTCGTTTTAGAGTACTGAGCCAGTTTTTGCTGCAGGAGGGTTACCTCCTGAGTCCTGTCCATACTGGCCTGGTCCTTCCTTGCTAGAGCATCTTCCACCCTCCTGGTGTGCACTAACAATTTTTCATGGTCTTTTCAGAGGTCACCCAGTCCCTGAAGGGCCAGGTGATTTTCTTCTATCTTCTCTTTTAAATAACAGATTTCCTGGCCTAAGGTGTCCCTTTCCTGAACAAGAGTAGGCCTCTGTGCAGCCAGGTCATCCCTCTGTCTTTGGAGCGCACCAGCTTTCTGGCGTTCTTCATCAAATTCTGCCTAGGTGTCCAGGTCTTTCAGAATTAGTTTATTATTCTCTTCTTTTTCTTTGTCTAGGCGGCTTTGCAGGGTGACTACATGCTCTGCGCATGCCCTATTAAAATGTATTTGCTGTTCCAGCTTTTTATGTCTCTGCAGTAGAGAGTCCAAACTTTCTTGGTACTCCTTCTGCAAGGCCAGCATTCTGGTATCCTGTTCTACCTTCTCCTGCTGCACGATACCCATATCTTCTTTTATTTTGGTTAGGTACTGCCTACTTTCATTTTCCGATTCCTGGCTCCTCTGTAGCCTTTGCTCTACAGAGTCCAGACCAGTTTGGGCTTTTTCTAATGCCTGCAGTTGCTTGTTTGCCAGATCTTGGCCCTCGGCATATTTGACCTGTATTGCTCCAATATGGAGTTACAAATATGCCGCTATTTTGGCAATGTTGCTTTGCTCTTCCTTTACCTTAGGGTAATGTAATGGACCCTGATCTTGCCATGTGTCTGACCCTGTTGCAGTGGTCTGTTCTGTGATTGCCTACAACCACACATTGTGATCCTGCTCTGTCTATTCACCCCTTACAAATAATGCATGCAGTAGGTGTTCTTTGGCCATATTGAGTTCTACCAAGGTCGCCATTCCGGAAATATTGATTTCCTTTCTGATTTACTTGAGTTTATTTTATTTTTGCAAAACAGGCCAATTCCTTAGAGCATTCCTATTGAGGGGTGGTTTTGACAGTGTAACACACCGTGGTAGCCCAACAGGGTTTATGTACCCCGTCAGTTAGCACACTGTATTAAGCTGTCACAAGTGGTATGTCTAATTCAGAAATCTCGTGACGAGCCCCCAATCTTGTAAGTGATTTCAACTTGGCACTTCACCTAAGTCAATGCCTAGCATGGGATGCACAATTGAAACCTTTAATTATTTATTTATGTCTATAAATTATTTTATTTCTGAATGATGTTCACTTATATCGCGCCCCTCTCTTTGAATCCCCCCCCGGTCAAACTGAACCAGGAAGCAGGCTGTTTTGCAAAGTTAAAATATTTATTTTATGGATTTCACAATATATATATATATATATCTATCACACTATTTTAATGGTTATACAATGATCACCAATGGGGTGATGTCACAATAAATCTCTTTAATCAGAAGTAGTAATGATAGGGAAAATAATGCAGCATAGAATAATACTTTGTGTGGGTTCAATCAAAAGGGAATGTGATTACTCTTTCCTCCTGCACACTACTCAATCTCCCCAATATGCAATATAAAGAGACGGAAGGAGAGAAAACAGGTTTCAGGAATACAGAATTAAACAAAGGAGTATCAATCCCAATTTCCCCCCAACAACACAGAGAAAAGCAGGAGTGATTGCAAACGGGTCAAAATGGTTTTGAATGTGGCTTTGAATGAATGGGAAAACACTGAAAATGGATGTAATTCACTAAAATGGATTCATTGCTAGTGGGAGCCGCTTTGTATGGTATCAGACAAACACTAGCAATGACTATTGAGTAACTAGCAAGTTGAAAACTTAATTCTGAGGTCGGATGCAAGGAACAGCTATTTCACGTATGAGAGATTTGAGCCAAATGAAACATTTGTGGCAAACTTTTCTGGGAAAGCTGAGGATGTTAGCTTCAGTTTGACACTTTGACTTGTTTCTAGCATACACGGTGAGGAAGTTATGAAGGTTTTTGTGAAGGTCTTTTTTTTAGGAAGAGTCCAAATAGCAAAATGAAAGATGTGCTTTTTAAAATGACAAACAATATTTCTTTACACCAGGGAAGACTATGAAGATGCCAACTACATGACAGCGCAGCCACCAGCCCAGGATATCATTGGTTGGTTTGGCCTGCCAAGACGCTCGCCTTTCTTCAGAAAATATGTTAGCGCTAAGATGATTTTAACACTACTATTACACAGGACTATAGGGTAAGAGAAAGAGTTCAGGCAAGACAAAAGGATTCTAACAATGCAGTTCTGGATATAAGAGAATGGGTTTGGATAGGATTACTTATGGATGAGGTATTTGCTAGGAACAATCCTAAGCTATGGATACTCGCTAACACTGTTTGGAATGGACCCGTCAGGGATCTGGTCAGGGAGACTTTCTGGACAGGAATTCAGCTAGCACACCGGACTGGACTCAAGGCGCTCTGGTTCTGCACTCAGCACGGCGCTCTGGACACTGAACGGTGGGATTGGACTGGATCTGACGGGTTGGTTCTGGTTCGTAGCTATCTGGTCACAGCTCTGCGCTACTGAGTTGGATCTCTGGATTCTGGCAAGAATTCTTAGCAAGAAAGTAGCAACAGCACAGCCAGGCTGTTTTTTTTGGTTCCCTTTGGAGGTCTGGGGTAAAATCTGGTTTCAGGATTTATTAAAGGCCAAGTTGAGAATGGTTCAGCTTTGGAAATGGGCCTTTCTGCTTTCAAAATTCTGGAGTCTGAAGTCTGGAGTCTTGGATATGGATTTCTCTTGCAAAGTGCTCCGCCAGCAATCGGATGATGGGTTAAGGTGTGTGTGTCTAGGTCCTAAGCTGTCTCTATTTATGTATTTTCTAAAAGGGTGGGTAGGCTGAATTATACTAGACACACCCCTAGGGATTCTATTGGTTAGGGTATTAAGTCTGCCCTGATTTGACAAGAGTGTCATGATGACGCTGTATTTTATGATCCAGGGAGAACCTCCCCCTGGTTTCTGCACATGAAATCTTTTTTTTCATACAAGACATATTTACAATTTTACAAACTTGCTAGCAATAGCATATTGATCTCACAGATTTGGTGGAGCAAGTGTTCATCCGAGGCCCGTCTCAGTGAGAGCTTGGGTCTAGATTTGGCAATTTTTCGCACTTTTGGTCTGGTACCCAATGTCAGATTTGTCCACATTTTTACACATATGTGCGCATGATAACTGGGCATAATCATGTGAAGTTTCATGTTTCTGGCATCACCACAATTGCTACAAAACCACAAATTCTGTAGTCTTGTCCCTGAACATAGCACAGTTCTGAGTACTTTTCAAACATGACCAGAATTTTCATATTAACAATACTGTATTTTACACATTTTTAAAATTGTGCACAGTCCTCTGTCAGTCCTTTTCAAAAATATACATTCTTGTGCTTTAAGAATACACATAACTGTCTGTCCCGCCCCCAACATTTTGGTGGGTCAAGAGCATTCCCGCCCCTTTCCTCTAGCAGGGGTTCCTGTTGACACTTGCATCTACATATTCTTTTCAGCCAATGGAGTCCTTTGTCTCTCCCAGGAGCAGCAGAGCAAAATCCCCTCCCCTCTTCATTAACACCTGACTGGGAGTTCCTGCCCTTTGATGAGAAGCAGGAGACATGCCTTTTGTTGGAGCAAACTGCGGAATTCGCTTTGAAGTTCTTTGGCTTGCATCAGATTTACTTTAAAGTCAATTGTTACATTTTCTTAGCTGAAAATAAACTTACAATTTCACAACAGGCAAACAGATCTCTAATTCCAGTCTTTTTAAACATAGAGATTAAATAGTTGCAACCTTTATTGTTTTTGATAGCAAGTCACTTAATTTCAACCATGTGATTTTAACTGCACAAGTTAAGCTTCCAATATAATTAACTGACAGCTGTCACAGAGGCGGCCAGCGGTACTGTGCCCATTTCTGACAGATTTTACAGACCAGCACACTTTTTAATGTGGATATTCTTGTGATGGAATCTGCTTTTCCTGACATTGTGTGCTTATGTGCATTCTTTAAATAAAGTGACGGGTAACACCCAGCAAGGAGGTCAGATATTTTCTGATTCTTGGAATCATTATGTTGTAATTTAAGCAACCAAGGAAAAACGGATTTCAGAGCACTTCTGGGTTTCCTTACAATGAAGCACTGCCTTTCATGTAGTTTCCATTTTCCCTCTGTGGGCAGCCCAATGACAGGTTTTAGCAGTGTGGTCTCCTGTTCCACCACTGACACAGGCAAAGTAGATTGGCAGCCAACTTTTCCGGTTTCACTGCGAAATTTTCAGAGGTTTAGCGCGCATAGGACTTTTTGCGGCCATTTCGCTGGTTTTGGTACCACCAGCACACAGTGGTGTCGCAGGGCAGAGCCTAGTGGGTCAATACATCCCACATTAAAAGCTTTCCTAACATAACATAACAGAACCAGAGTTCTTATTTAGAGTTAACTTGAATGTTTAATATTTCTGAAGCCTATCATTTTGTGAAACAATACTCTTCATTTTGAAGTTATTGCGGACTAGATTTTCTCGTGTCAGATAGAAAAGTTGGTATTATATCCCATTTTTATGTTTAGCTCTTCATTTCTGGCTCTTGACTTCTGATTCTAAGCGCTGTAAACCTAGGGGTTTGTTACAACAAAATGTAAAAATAAATAATATATCAACAACAGAAGGATGAAGCGCTACTCCAAACCTGCTGAAATATGAAATTGGTAAGTGCAGGCTGATACATGTCAGATTTGAGCTGTTACCTCGCTGAGCTATCCAATATTGGCACCCTATGCTGTTTAATCAATTTTGCATTTAAAATGAAACATTTATTTGAATATCTACAATTCACCCGCTCCTATCCTCTACAGTTATTTTAAAAACAAAATGTAACACTACTATTATCATGTTTACCAATGGGTCATGACATATTACTATTGCTTCTGGGCACTGCTATAATAAGTGTCATGTTAATAAGAAATGTAACCCCCGGAACCAATGCATTACCAAATGCAGTTAGGTGCACATTTAAGGAAAAATAGTTGGTAAGATAACTGAGCAGCTAAAGTGCTCACTGCTGGAATCTATGTCTGATCTGCAGTTCCCAAGTTTGAATCCCAGCAAGGTCTACTCAACCTTTCAACCTTTCAACCTTCAGAGGTCGACAAATGAGTATTCATTTTGGTTGCCTGGCAGTGATCATTTTATATAAGAGTGTGTTATGTAACGTGCTTTGTCGAAAAGCGGTATATAAGTTATGGATTATTAGGTATGCCTACATTTTACATCAATACATTCAAGCATAGGCTATGAATAATTTCATAGTTTAATCCGGTACCCACTTTACCCCTCCTTTGTCCTCTTTCTCCTTTTTCCTTTCCTCCACAGACCAGGGTCTGGATACCCTGGAGTGGACACACTAATCCCACACACGTACAAACTTCAGTGCTGTTAAACCAGTATGGTGGTTTTTCTGTGCAATATAAAATCTTTCTTACATAATATACTGTGTGTGCTTCCCAGAGTTTGCACACAGACTGTACACTCGCATCAAGCTGGCATATGGTGTGGGCAACTGCACCATTATCAAATTGTTTTGCAGTGACAATATTGGCATATTTCTGGACATAGGTGGGCTGAAAAAGTATTGAACAGGGCCATGCTGCCATATATTGAGGATATAATCGTAAAAGTGTTTTACAGTGTACCACTGGCAAATATTTGGGTGCAGGATGCATGAGGAATAGGTTTCATGATCATCCTGGTATATACTGTGTAAAGAGGCTCAGCATCAGGAGAATGTTATTCATAGGGGATGTGCTGGCGTATCTTGGGGGCACGATTGTGAAAGTGTTTTAGAGTGGAAACGCTGGCAGATATTGTCGGTGCAGTATTTGGTGCAGTATCATGAAAGAATTTTCATATGCTCAGGTACTGTTGGTATACTGTTGGTGACCTGGCATCTGTTTGCTTTTTTCCTTGAGTTGCCCTACAGAACTGATTGGAAACTTAATTACATTTTATCCAATATTTCTCACAAATAATAGTCTAAAATTAACCATTTCATCTGATTATTTTAAAAATGTTTAGGGATAGAGCCCCAGCTTGGTCATGTCAAGTGAGGTGGCTATTAATGCCTCTCTGTTAAGAATATTCACACACCGACACTAAGCGTGAATCATTTAAAATGTCAGTGACATCCCGTAAGGTGCAACATCTGTCTTTGCAACAGGTCTGAGCGAGCAGGCTATGTCTGTGCTTCTCCTCATGCACACCCATGGCTGAAATTAATGTAAAGGGTCTAGGGAAGGGGTTCACTTTCATCTTTTTGATTGTATCAAAGTACATTTGCACATTTAACATGTCAGTATGCGGTGTTGGACGAAACAGGTCTCGTGAAAGGTCAGCAGTTGCGTCAAAAAATCTCTGCAAGGTTTGAGGCTTTCGCTTAGTGGTCGAGGGGTTGAGCAAAAGAGAGAAATGTCACTTACCCGAGAGGTAATTTGGATGGAATGAGGAAACTCCTTTCCCCCATGGTCCTTTTTCCCTTTCATTCCACTCAGCTTTTAGTAGTCCTTATAGCCACTCTCAGATGCCCCTTTTGCTTCTCTCTCTTTCTTTTTCTGATGACTTTTGCTTCCTCACTCTCAGCTGTCGCTCCCCACTGCTGTCCCTCTACCTCTATTTCCTTCCCTCAGCTTCACTCTTGGACCACTGCATCAGTCCATTTCTCATCTTTTTTCTTGCCCTATGTAACCTGTCTCTGTGTGGCATCCTTCCTCTCTACATCTACTTTGTATTGTCCTTCCTCTATTGTCTACCCCTTCCTTCATCACATTCTCATAAAATGGCATTTATGGGGCATTGGATGCCATGCTTGGCATATGATGGCAGCAAATGGACACATGAGGCTACGCATTACATATATTAACCTATCATTTGCATGAGGCATTCATGGTTATTTCTGGGGCATTTGAGTCTCTCCATCACCCATGGTAAGGATGCCATGCATGTTAACAACTACGTGGTGTTTATGGACATTTGAGGTTGAGCTTGGCACATGATGGAAGTGATTACACACGTGGCTACACATATGGTACCTTTTACTCCGCATAAAAGGCATTGAATGGCATGACTGAGGCAGTTGAGGCTTCAGTTCACATATAATGGCAGCAATTAGACATGTAAGGCTCTCCCTTACTTATGGTGCCCATACCAGGTGTGTGAGACATTAACTGACATTGGGTGTCATTACTTGATATTTGTGTAGATGCACTTGCCATATGATACAAACAACTGGATATGTATAGCTGTAATTTACATATTTTGACTGTACATGGGCTGTAGGATTATAACAGACATACGTTGACAGTGTCCTCAAATAGAGGCTACATTTGACATACTGTATGATGGAAGCATCTGGGAATGTAAGCCTTTACTTTTCATATGATTACTAGACCTGGCAAGTGCAGCTATAAGATGGCAGTAAATATACCGTATGATGTGACAGAAGATGCATCACAGTACACTTGGCCTGTGTTGCTTCTACTGGCTATACTGGCTATACTCCTGTCATAACTTGCCCCACTCCATGACATATCAAGGCGTCAATCTACTTAAAATCTGGTTGGTTTCTAAAAAGGTCTTCTGTCTGCTATAGTGCTAGTTTGGTATTTTATGAAAAGTAAGCTTAGGTACATTTTCCATACCCATCCGTCACTTCAGGTGATGTCATCAGAGTTAAATGTCATGTGATGTTATTTCATGTGATGTCATCAGGCTCAAAAGTCATATGACATCTCATCTTGTGATGTCATAGGGCATGTGATGCCACGTTCGATATCCCTGGCATTTTGGTGAGCTGTTACCTAATATCGCATTCAGTAGAACAACATCAAAGCCCCATGCCACATTGAACAAGGTAGTCTAAAAAACCACACAGGTCCTGACATGATGACTATCACATCTGCATGATGCACTGCTATAACGCCCTCATCTCCACAGGCTGCCATGCAGAACTGGATGCCCTAGGATATCATACAATCGCAAACCTCTTCATGTCAGCTTAAATTTCATTCTCAAAACAAGTTTTCCTTCCGAACTTCTATCTGCCTAGAAGGGAGACATTCAATGATGCCATAAAATCTATGGACATAAAGAAACATGTATTCACACCCACCCACATTAACGAAAACAGACTCAACTTCAGCTTCAATGCCTTCCCTCTCAAAAAATGCTCTCAACCTATACAGCTCAATATGACAGACCATGCCAGCATTCCCAACCACCTCATACAATTCCTCCCTAACAAGAAGCGGAAAGCCAAACACTCCTACTGAAAAACACCAACATAGTCGTGACCAGAGCCCACTGTCTCGGGCCATGACAAACCCAGAGAACTCTAGCGTCAACACTTTACTGTTAACTTTTACCCAAACTATGACACAAGTGGTAGATAGACTGCCTCCTGTGGTAAATCCAGTGACATCATCATTCCATCTCCAGGCAAGTTCTTTTCCCATCTGGCAAGAGAAGGACAGCCATTACCTGTTCCCGACCCTAGGAATGGCTGCCAGAGGGAGGATCACATGGGGCGAGACATGGGAGGGAAGGGGACTCACTGGCAGGAACCTGGTATCCCTCTTTCTATTCTGGCTGTGGAACTCACTCTTTAACTCCCCCAACCTGTATTGCATATTGTGACATAGAACCTGTTCCGCTACTCAGTACCGACCATGAGGCTTTCTTCCATTCTCCTTATGGAAAAACTGAGACGAGAAAGAGCGCAGGAGTAATGCAGAGCACTGAACTAGAGATGTGCTCTAATTGTTGGAAATATGCGATAGGTTACGGGACATTGAAAAGCCTGGCACCGCAAAGAATATGGGGAAGCAGATTCACTTTACCTGATGCAGATCGGGAAATGAAGCAAATGACAGCCAAAGATGGGAGCAGGCCAGTGGCTGACAGTAACCATTGCAAGAAGCTGGAAGGAAGGTTCACCGTCCGTGAGACTGCAGCAGGAGATGCTGCGAGAAGGAGGCCGCAGTGAAGCGGGTACCGAAAAGCTGAAAGGATGCCTTCAGCAAGATGAGGCTCCCCGGCGAAGGGAGCGAGGACCTCAGAGAACACCAAAGCCACCACAAGAGACCGGTGAGCCCAATCAAGGAAAGTGGGACATTGGGGTGCTTCATAGCGCAGACCGTGCAGCACACAGAAGCGCTTTGAAAGTAAACCCAAGCTAGGGAACAAGAACGCTGAAAGTATTAAGAAAGGAAACCAGAGAAGAGGGGTTAAAGATCACAAGGATAATTGAGCTAAACGGACATATGTTGAAAAAGACCTAGCAGGCAAGTATACCACCCAAAAGCGTATGTTGTAAAAGTCCTGGAAGGAGAGTACACCAGGCAACCATACTGCAAGTCTGGGACCCACACCCAAATACCAAGTTAACATTGAAAGGCACAAGGGAAGACTCATACCGGTTTAGTGCAAGCTATTTTAAAAGCCCTGCCAATAGAGTATACCAGGCATGGCAGAAGTGTGAGAACACGATGGAAGACTCATACCCCTTTTCTGCAGATATACAAAGAGGCCCTGGCAGAAGAGTATACTAGGCATAGGAGAAAGGTAAAAGTATAAAGTGAAAGTTGTGAAAGCCTGGCAGGAGAGTACACCAGGCAATGTGAATGTACTTTAAGAGTTGAGAAGAGAGAGCGTGACCTCATAAGATTGTGGAAATTGTAGGGCAAGGGAAGCATACCCCCTGAGCAAGAAAGGTGACGACATTGTGTAATTAAGGAGTGACAGAGAAAAATTGCTTGAGTTTGTGGAATCTAGGGGAAGAGAGCCATAACCCCTGATTAGGAGAACTATATAATTCAAAGGCTGAGAAACTCAGGGGCAGGAAGCCCCCTTCTGAGACTTGTGGAACTTGTATTATTTTGTTGGGGGTTTTTTGCACCATTTTCAAATTTTGTGTTGGAACTGTGGAAGAAACCACTTTTGCCCAGCTGAGAGACTATACCTCTTTTTCACATTATCTCAGGTTTAGAATGTTAGGGTCAGGTTAGGATTTCGGACACAAGACAGAGAACTAATTTGCTTTTGGACAATCTGGCATTGACATACTTTACTTTTGTTGAGGCAGGGAAACCCCTTATAGTGACAGAGCAAGATAGGTCTTTCTCCAACCCTCTTTTATGTTAATAAAGGTTTATAGCAGTCAACACAATACCCTTGTGTCCAAGTCTTACTCCTGATTATTTGCAGTCCTCTCAAACAATGTTACACCAGGACAAAATCTCTCCTCTCCCTGGCACCCTGAGAAGCTAATTCCCACCAAGAAGAACCACCCAGAGACAGGTTAAATGTGGTCATATATTTTGCTTTCAGAAGATTCTCATCACATTAAAAATACTTGTTGGGCGCTTATCACAGAAACTAAAGCTACTCATCATTTGCAGAGAGAGCATCAGCAGATAACTGCCCCAAGACCATATCAAAAGCTATTAAATGCTGCTGCACCCGTCTGCTGGAGCCTGTAATCCTAGAATCCATAGCATAAAGTGACATTATGAATAGCTTCTTCATCAACAAGAAAAATAAAGAGTGAGGGTATGTTGATTGTGCAAAAACTTTTCCCACACCACTCTTCATCGCCCCGTAAAACATTCTGGCCTGCATTTATGTCCCGTTCACCTAACTACCATACCACATTGTTAAACCCTACTTCCTACATTGACATTATACCAGCACGTATCATAAAATCTATATCAAGTAGCACCATCTACCACCCTACTTCACATCGTCCTTCATCCAAAGGTTCGTATTTCCCAAACCTCTGCAAACCAAGATTGATTTGATCGTTACTCAAAAACCTATGCTGAAACTAGAGGAATCACCTTTCAGAGGTGTTATCCTCAAGAAGGCTGTAGCCAACCATCTCCTTGACAGAATTGCTCAACAAGGGTTTCTCCATGACAACCAGTCTGTTGTCAGACACAAATGTAGTACAGAAACAGCAACCAAAAAGATTATCGCCCTTCATATTCTGGACGAAGGAGGCTACTGCCTCTACAGAATACATCTTCTACGTTTGACATAGTAGAAGACATCCTGTTGATCAAATTGCTGTCAGGCAGAAAGGGGTTAAACAAGCTTAGCTGGCTCACCTCCTGCTTATCTAACAGTAACAAATCAGTCCAAATGGGTAATTTCTGATTAGGCTACCATCTGTTCTCAGGCCGACTTCCTCAGGGCTCTCCCTTTTAAACTTCAAAGTATACAGAGACCCACCAGGCTCACTCCTCACTCACGGAGGCATATTTGTGCACCAGAATGTGAATGACACACAGCTATATTTTAAAGTGAAACGTGTACAGGCCAGCTCACACCACAGGGACTTAATCAAACGCAGCAACATAGACATGCAGCCGAATACATACCTGAAGCTCCACCTGTTGAAATCAGAGATTGTCCTACTAGGACTCCCCTCTATACATAAGGCCATCCGGGCTTGGCTAAATGATAGTCAGGGGGGTTTTCACATCATTATCTCACTTTGTTTCATCATTGACAGTGATCTATCCTTCCGCCAATTTATCATAGAAAATTCCCAAACTGCTTGGTACCAGCCAAGACTCCTCTGTAAGATTAAACCTGGCGCATATCCATTTTAGGTGGCAAAGTGGAGTTGTGTGTTTGTCTCTTTGTCCCAGCACTCTTTCCCCACATCTTTACCTCATCACCTTTGCCTTATGATGCGTGCAGGTTGGTGTTGTCTTTCCCAAGGAAAGATGTACGCTTTTCCTTCAATGGGCCACCCTGAGGCCCATTCCTCCTCCATTACTGGGATTATAGCTTCACAATCCAAGACACAGACTATGGTTATAAACCTCACAGGCAGGTTCTTGTTTCACTCCATTACTGGTGAATTCTGCCCTCGCAAAACAATAGCCACTCATCTGAGGGCTTTAGGCATTGGAAAAGGGTAATTTTGACCAAAGAATGTTCGGTCCAATAGAAGAATACTGTAAATACCTCTATAAAAGTGAAAATCAATCTTAGAAATATGTATACAAAGGCAGTTGAAACGCATACAGAGACTCCAGAAATTAATGTATGAAAAAAAAGTACATTTAAAACCACCAATGGTACTTCCAAATATTAGAATGTTCACTGTGCTTTTTTGCAGAGGAAATGGCAAAATTAGAGTAAATATAGTATGCAACTCATCTGGTAAAGGTGGAGTATTGGTAAAGACAGACATACAAGATAACCTGCATGAGACAATTTTACAACTAAAGAATTGCTTAGTAAATGCAAAAATAACAGGAACCTTGAAACATAGGGGGCATTTTGGATGTCCTTGTACATAGCATGGAGGAAGCCACTTATGAAAACAATTCAGTGTAAGCATTCCGTTCTGTGCTCTTTTGAATCATTTTGTCAATGGTGTAAATCTGACATGGAAATCTGGCAGACCTGGGATTCTATGTTAGATACCATTAACAAAACACATTTTAAAAGTTGCCTGCCATATCTGTGCAATGTAGGTGGTATTTACATGGATTTCTATAGGCTCTGCCTGCTTTTTGCAAGTACAAAACATATGAATTTCATAGGAATTCGAAGCATCTCCAACCTCATCAAAATCGCATGCAGGCGTAGATGCTCTGATTTGCCTGTGGTGTATTCAGAGCTGTGATCTCGTGCCATCTTAGAAATCCACCAGAATTGCATGGTCCATAAAAATAGATTTGGACATTATTGTATGCATGTTTTTTACACAATAATGGTACACTTCATAGGGTAGTGAATGGCCCCTATATTATATACAATTATCAAAACCAGACATGACAAAGTATGGATTTAGGCAATATCAAACAATGATTCACCACGATATTTACCAAAATTGCAGTAGTATTGATTTACCAAAGATACACAAATCTATGCAAGTAGAAACAGTATCTTTGACCAACCTGCCCCGTATGTCTTTTTACAGACAGTGCTTCAGTCCTGTCGAACATACATTTAAGACACAACAGATTCTTTTTGAAAAAAGTAGTGATTAGTAGAGTGGATTTAATGTTTGAGTACATTGACCAATTCACTTGCCTGAAAATGTGCTAAACTCCCAGAAAACAAAATAAAATAATTAGGTAAAAAATAAAAATTGTGAAAAAAGCATTGAAAAACAGTTAGGTAGAGATGTAGAAGGAAGGTAAAATGCAAGTGCAAAGGGGTTATAAGGAGCACCTATAAAAGCAACGAAGAGGAGCCACTCAGTAAAATAAAGGAAGAATAATAATAAGTAAATTGGCATATTTAGGAACAAAAGACAGAAATACGCTCTAACATCTCATCATTTTCACGTTAGATGTTTGAATATCCTATACCAAAATAACACCAGAAAGAGGGGCCTAATGTGATAAAAAATAATACACCATAAAGAGATATGAGTTGTAAATCATGAATTGCTGATTAATTTATTTGTAATCATAACCAAATTCAACTACTTTAGATTCCAACATTAATATTACAGGCAAATCAGAGGCACTTCGATGGGCTCAAATGAAGGCACCAGTTTGATTAATCTCATCAGGAATAATTAATAGGAAGAACATATTCTGAAATATTCTGACTATGTGTCAAGTATACAGTTCTACTATCACTTTACAGATAACCTGATTTGAGTAAACCGATGTGCATGAATCTCACGTAAGATTCCTTGAGTATTTTAGCCATAAACTTGAAACTATGTAAGGATTTTTACATAAATACATTGTACCTATGTGTGAAAAGTGGGCATCAAATTTGAAAAATACATCTAGCTGTGAGCCAGTTCATATGTGCTATTTGAAAAGTGATTTTTTAAAAGCAGCATGTAACAAAAATTGTTTAATTATAGCCAGAAATACAGTAGAAGATAATAATTAACAGGAATCTGATAGAAACCCGGACGTGTTATATGTTGTGTGGGGAGGAATTAGTATTACTGCCATTTAAAACAGTGACTGTATAAACTATATGTTAATCTTAAAACATTCATGACATAAAAGTGACAATTATCACAACAGTCATCTAACAATTTGTCGAAAGCCTAGATGTGGTATTAAACCACCCACAAACACATTTTGTCACTCAAATAATCACTGCTAGGCCAATGACATCTCATCTAAGGTATTATCAGGAGGGCTATTATGGAAATGCACATAGCTCTGAAGTATCTGTTGCTTGCTTTGCATTAATGGGGCACTTGCTATTTCCCTGTAGACATTGAGCCTCTCTAGGCAACTAAAGAATGTTGACTTGGGCATACAACCTTACAGAACCATCCAGTATGCAGCCTTTTTTAAGCATTCCCCTGAGCAAAGTTCAAGTGACCAGATACCAATCTTTAAAAAGTCTTGTGCAGTAGGACCCCAGCCGGCCCATAGAGCTGGGGTGCCCCAAGAGCACTTTAAGCTGAGTAGCAGCACCCTCGAGATGGATGAGGATGCAAATTAATACTCTTGCATCAAATCAATAATGACAACTCGATAGTTTGGCAAGGGGAGTCTGTTTAATGACAAGTACAAAAAACGGGGAGTTTATGAATATCAGCAATCGCTTGATCTTCCTTCTCGCTTCAAAAAACACATAATTTATACTAAAAACTCATCATCACTGACGTGTAATGCTTAAAATCTGGCATGCAATTCTATTGGTTCTAGGAAGGTAACTTTAATATAGTTGCTATATCTGTATATGGTAACGAAGTGATGCGATTGACTAAACAGTCTCAGGTGGGGCATCTAAGCCATTCCTTTAAAATGGCTACCGTAAACTTCACTAAAAGTATGACGTCTTGCTGGTTCTGCTAACTATAGGACCCTAGATTACTTGGTCCACTATGATTGGGTTGGCATCAACCCCACTCATACTCTTCCACTAGCTTAGCAGCGTGCAGAATATCCAGCCACAAGCAGGGAGTTCATCTGCACCCCCAGCCCCCCTCCAATTATTGCAACAATCAATCATCACTTCAGTGGTCATGTGTCAATTATTTCTTTGTATTTTGGCCTCAAGACTGCTTCTTGGTCTGGAAAAGTTAAGGCGTCTGGGCATGGCACAAATCCATGCGTAGGTGTGAAAGTTTCATCCCATCTGCTTGCTTGGTCACGTGATTCCGGCACCGTGATATTGTCTTATTCTTCATGCAATTTGTGTATTTTATTTAATTCTGCCAGCCATCTGCCATCTGAGGCTTTTCTTGACCTTTCAGAATAGGATACTCTGTTCTTCATTAATTGTAACCAATGTAAGTCTATTTCAGCCGATACGACCTTGGCTTCTTGGCATGACTTGCCTTCATCGGAGTTTCTTTCTGTCTTTAATTCTTGATTTGCTTGCTTCTCTCCTCTTGAGACCTTTAATAACCTTTGGTTGATTCTGCTCTTGTGCATAGTGGAAGTACACTTATATAAAGTGCTCCTTTTGAGGTGGATATGTATAGGTGGTGCTTACCACAATCTATCTTACTACTAAGCTTAAGCGAGCCTCATGAATTCTTGCTTCTTGCGGTTCCTTGAATATGTACATGTGTAAACTGGCTGAATATCATCATCACGCTCATGGCATAGGTTTCTGACATTTGACATCAATTATTTCACTTTAGACTCAGGATGTCACTTATCCATGGTGTTTCGTCTCTTTTCATCCTTCACAGGTTGTCATATCTTCTATATGTGAGTCAATCCGGGTTCTTATGACATCATTGTTAGGGAGAATTCTCTGTTTAGGCTGAATTTCCTAACCTAGTGAGTCCCCCAGCAGCTTTGCTGGATTTCGGGAGTTTGTTTTTTCCATCCTGCCAAGAGTGAGACTCTTTTCCTCCCACTCTTGGACATGAATGTGTGTAATTCCTTTAAATGTCAATGGCCCTCATTACGACCCTGGCGGAAATCGAAAAACGATGGCGGAAATGCAATACCGCCATCGAATAGCGCTCGGTGCGATTATGAGCCGTCACCGTAAAGTACGATGCCATTAGCGACACCGTAGTGAACGCCAACGCTAACTGCACCAAGTACGCGCACGCGCGCCATGCCAAACCGTAATTACCACCATGGCGTAATGGTACGCGAATTCCGATCCAAGCGGACATGTACCTAACGCCATCAAGCATGGCGGAAAGTACCATTCCGCCATGGTGAGAAGTACGGCTTCGCGAATCAACCGTAAACGGCCCTACTGAGTGCCTGTACACCACTCCCTGGCCACACTGGGCTTCGTAGGCAAACGCGCCCAGTACAGTACCACGCAACTATACTCAGAAGCCGGAACCCAATGCAGATCTTCCCACAAAACATCGCACCACAAATAGGAATATGCTACATTACTTGCAAAGAAGAACGCTACACGGTTAAAATCAGAATAGACATTTAATGCACCACAAAATCACCAAGCCCATACAGCCATTAGGTCATGAACCCCAAAATACATTTCATCATTGTGGGCTGCATCCGCAATAAATGACCAGCTTCTTCTTGTGTGACGCCCTGTTCCTTCATGGTACACAGGGGCTACATTCACGTTCAAAAAGGCAACATGGAAGCGCCTACAACCGCAGGGCCGTCCCATTAGGTAGGCACTAGTCCAGCTGAAAGCTCGAAATGTTGCTCCTAGCCACTAGTACTGCGTAAGGGCATGTGGCCCATTGGCGATCGTCCCATAAGATCGTAATGGTGCTCCACTGATTAACTCGAAGCAGCAGGTGCCGGGAGTAAAAGCCATCTGCAGGAGTGGCATACAGATGGCAGCGGCAAAAGGGGAGGAGATACCTGTCACCCAAATGAAATGAAAAAGAATAGTAGGCCATCAGAACTTGATTCGTATTACTCACTTCAATGATCACACTAAATCTACAGCCATATGCATGCTAGCCCACTCCAAAGGATTATTCCCACCCAAAAATCACTTGCGAATCATAACTATGAAAATCGAGCTGGGAACACTATTACACACGAGTGCTTGTGTGCATGGTTCCGTCAAAACAGAATCCATTCGATGGGATTAGTAACGTGCATAGACACAAGTGTATGAAGGCGCGTCGAGACACGGAGGGTACAACAAGGGCAGATAGACGATGGTCCCACTATGGCAGCTCTGCATCACATAGCGCTGGGGAGGTGGATAGATTCCAAAAAGCCCTGTACATGGCAAACTCTCCATTAAATCATCTGTCCATGCATCCATACATCATTTCCTCATCCCGGTATGAAAACGCATGATTATTTACTCACATCACATGTGAAATTTCCATTGAGTCTGTGCGTAATGCAGTCTGCAAAATCCACTGTGCTCCAGGCCGGGATTCCAGCGTTGTGAAGTAAGATGTATTTGGGAACGTCCTGCCTCATCGTCCACTACGCTATTGCGCATCCCATACTATTCATATCAATCATTGCATTCTCGCCATGGCCCCTGTCCCAAGGACACTAAACAATAGAACGTTATATTTGCAGTCAGACCTGTGGGCGTCTCCTCGCCGCTAGCTGAAGACCGAAAGCGCCGTCCTTCGAATACCTCATTTGCAACATCACGTCAAAAAGGCATCTGTGACCGCTTGAAATCACAAATTCATCCATGTAGTGCGGCATTGTGTGTAAATGCAAACTGGCTTCACTCACAAATGGGACGCCCTGCCCGTCGGTGAACCGCGGTACAGTGCTGCATGAGGGTCCACCGTTAATCGAGTACTACATTCCACTGACCCTTCACAAGTTTGTTCTCGACTGCAAAGATAGTATGTGAAACAATGGGACCATAGCAGAATGAACATATGAACCAATATTTCACTGCCATCGGGATCATATACATGATTGTAATAGCAAGATGCCATGCGTCGAATTGCAGCGTTGTGTGCGGGACGTGCTCGCCCAAAGGGGATTGCAGCTTGCACAGGTGGAATGAATCACCACAGGTGGAGGCAATACAGCTTGAAAACACATAAATTGCACACCCAACCCCCTCCCACACCCACACCAAAATGCTACCGGCAGGACTAGCGATGTTGGCCCTGGGGGACCTGATTGCACTGCAAGTACTCCAACTTCAAGAAGAAGAGGAACAGCAACCACTACAACAACCGGCCGCACAGAGGAGACGCAGGAGGAGGAGGAGGGCAAGGCAGGGCCAGCAAGGCCCGCCAGCACAGCCACTACCACCACGCAGGCAGCCCGCAATCCCACGCCTCCGAGCTCATCCGTTCAACCTCACTGCTGAGCAGATCCACACCCTCTACCGTTTGGACCGGGACACCATAACCGCCATTGTGGACATGACACAGGCTGACCTTGTCAGCATGATAGATAGCCCAACCGCCATCCCACCCCTACTGAAGGTGGTGTCTGCACTCCACTTCCTGGCCACAGGCACCTACCAGCACACAGTCGGACAGTTGCATGGCATTTCACAGCCAGTGTTCTCACGGACACTATTGCAAGTGCTCGATGCCCTCCTGAAGCACGCAGACGACTACATCTCTCTACCACGCTCGGAGCAGGAAATTACGAACACAAAAGTGGGATTCCATGCACTTGGCGGCATACCGGGTTGCATTGGTGCCATCGACTGCACCCATGTGGAATTGGTCGTCCCGCATGCCATGGAGGCCCAGTACCGCAACCGAAAACAATTTCATTCTCTGAATGTACAAATGGTGTGTGACTCCAACAGGATCATTACACATTGTTGTGCCCGATTTCCTGGATCAACCCATGATTCTATGGTTTTGAGGAACTCTACAATACCACGCTACATGGAGCGACACGCAGGGAACAGATCCTGGCTACTCGGTGAGTCTCATTTCATGCATGATAATGTGGGGTATGTGATGCGGCAATGACCTGGCAGGAAGGGGGGGGGGCGTACGTAGCAATGTCATTCCACAAACATCCTTTATTGTCCACATACAGTTGATGCCGGGTATCCACTGAAGAGATGGCTCCTTACACCACTCCGGAACCCACAGAACCAGCATGAGGAGGACTACAACCATGCCCACTCACGTACCCGTGTAGTCATAGAACAGGCATTTGGCCTACTGAAGACTCGTTTCCGCTGCCTCAGCAGGTCTGGCGGGGCACTCCTGTACCGCCATGTGAAGGTGGCAAAGATGGTCATGGCATGTGTCATGCTACACAACATGTGCGTATGTAGAAATATGCCCATGCCCCCTGATGCAGAACTGCAAGCACCTGAAGATGGTCATGATGAGGGTGGGGATGTGGCAGCACCTCAAGGAGTCCGCGAGGCACAGGAGGGCCGAGACATTCGTCAGATTCTCATAGATTCATGCTTCTAGCACTCACGCCTGGTGGCTGATACATGGACACGGGACTTGTGGCAATGTGTGTGTCTGGAACATGCACAATATGGGCTGTACGCCTATAATGGCCTCGTAAACAAAGATCAATGTCCACACATCTCATTGGATGATAGTGAAATGTTTATCGCATATGTGAAATTATGTTACACACCCCATCGACCCGCCACCCAAGTGAGCCCAACACACCCCCTCCACCCTCCTACCTCCCCCCCGAACACCAGTGTCCAAAGATGCTCATTGTCAGTGGGCAGACGCTATTGCAAGCCCCCTCTGCGGGTATCAGGGGCACCCCTGCCTGTGGAGCGCAGGTTCCTCCCAGATCTACGTTGGGGGCTGCCCTGGACGGAACTTGCAACGGATGATGTCTCTGCCTGCTCACGTCCATGCATGTCCCTAAGGGTTTGTGAGAGCTCAATGAGCACACGGCGCACAGCGGCAAGTTCAGCACATACGTCTTTGGACGTCGCATGCAGTTCCCCCCTCAGGCTCTCGGTGCTTCTCTCCATTTGTACTCTCAGGCTCTCGGTGCTTCTCTCCATTTGTGCCCTTAGTGTCTCTGTACTTCTCTCCATTTCTGCCCTAAGTGTCTCAGTAGATGTTTCTATGGCTGACTTAGTACCCCCACATTCATCAGCATGGTCCTTGAGGAGCGTGGCCAGTTGCTGCTGTTGCACGATCACCTGGTCGAGGGACTGTTGCCTCTGCTGGGCCATGGCCATTTGCGGTGGTGTCACAGAGGGGCTGGTCACCTCATGTTGCCTTGCCACAGGGCTTGTGGGGGATGGCCAGTCGTCGTCTTGTGGGTGCCCCTGCGTGGTATCCTCATGGTGTACGGGATGGAACAAACAGGGGGATTGAGACAGGTCATGGATGGATCTTACTTCGACATCCCCGTTTTCTGTGTCGGAGCATGCTGCCATTAATGCAGTGTCACCTATGGTGCTGCTGCCACCAGAAGCAGTGCCTTCTGTGGCATCCATTGGGGGGACCTGTGGTGGTGCTGTTGTGGGCATGCTGGCTGCTGGGGTGCCTGTTGAAGTTCCCTCCTGTGTGCTGTCACTTGATTTGTGCTGCTGCCGTGTCTTGATGCGTGCAGCTGAGGTGGAGGGTCTTTGGCCATTGGTCTTGGCCCTCTTTGCAGGTGTGCTGGTAGGGGTGTCCTGGAGCTCGTCGTTTGAATCGGACCCTGTGGTGGAGTAAAGGAGGGCGAGCGTTATTAATGGGTCTGTTGAAATTGGAATGGCAATGTATCACATGCATTGGGGTGGTACCTGAGGGTGATTTGGGTCGGGGCCTTGGAGGTGGTTTCATTTTTGTGTGGATTGAGGATGCAGTTGTTTTGCAGCCTGCAGTTAGGGTGTGCATGCTGCACGTGTAGAGGGTGTTTTTAGGGTTTTTAATTATTTATGTATTTATTGTGAGTTTTAAAGTGCGCTATCAGGCCAATGTATGTGGACGTTCTCCTGGACATGTGTTACTGTTGCACTATGTGGACACATGGTACTTCACATGATTGGACATTGTGGATTTAGCATTGTTTTATTTGGCCCACCTACCTGATTCTTCGGATGTCTGCACTCCTTTCTCCATCCCTCCAACTCCCTCTATACTCTCCATTCCAATGGTGGAGGCACAGATTTCTTCCCAGGGGGTCAACTTGATGGGTGATTCCGATCCTCCCCCGGTAGCTGTGGCAATGTTTCGGTTGGCAGAAAGTATGCTCCGGACGCGTATCCGGAGGTCGTCCCATCGCTTTCTGCATTGCTGTGGGTTGCGGGGTGCGGTCCCCACCGCACTTACCCGCTGTGCCACCAGGGCCCATATGGCCTTCTTGTTCGCAAGTGCCGTCCTGGTCATTTGCGTCGAGAAGACGACGGCAGCATTCTCCTGGAGGGTCTCTGTGAGCACGGTGAGTTCCTCACGGGAGAAGTGGACCTGCCGCTTGCGGTCGCACGCTTTTTTCGCTACTTTTCCCATTGTTATTGTTTTCACTAGGGTGGATGACGGGTTGTGATGTGTCTCAGGGTAGTATTTTTAATGGTTGTGTGGGATTTCTGATTTTATAGGTGTACGGCGTGCTGTTTCCCGTTCCGGGACCATGTTTTTACTTCCGTTTCCGTATATTTACGGTCACCGTACTTTCCGATTGCCGCTCATTACGGTGTCCGCTAAGATGGTTGGCGGAATTGCACCTAGGGCGCCGTACGACGGCGGTGGGGGGCGTTTTGGGGACATTTCCGCCATCGCGGACATTGCACTTCCGCCATGGAGTAGTGCTCGTGCCCGATGGGTCGGAATTAGCCGCACTTTGCTCCGTCGTGCAATGGCGGAAACGCTATTTACGCTGTGGCGGTCAGGTCAGTCACTTTCCGCCAGGGTCGTAATGAGGGCCAATGTGTTCTATGGGCTATGGGGTCTTTTACTCTGTAGGGTCTCATATGTTTTTCTATGTGTGTTACACCACACCCTACGTGCCGTAACACTGGGGCGTCCTAGCGGACCTCCACCATAGACTCCATACCCGGGGACTGACTACTGTCTCCCCGGGCATGTAAAGTCACCATTGGCTTTACTAGTCCTAAATTTACTAACAGAACTAGTACAAACCACCTTATTGTGGACGTGCTAGTAGGGGTAATTCGATTACTCCTGGATCTGTTACTCGAGGGGGCACTGTCCCGTCCCCCCTCGTCGAGTTTTGGCTGGTGGCAGTGGAAACTACTTGTTATGTTCGACCCCGAACATAACCCTATGGGATTTGTCCCATTGTTGGAGATTGATACTTTTTCTCGTTTATCTCTAACGTACCACCGATCTACTTATCTTAAATACGTTTATCGGATGGTATTTTCTGCCAGAACTCGGTTTGAAAAATGACGTCTGTGTTCGTCTCTGTGACTCCTAAACCAAAGGTCGAGCCCTTTGTTTCACTTTTGGCAGGCTCTGTACAGAGACCCTCCAAAGTGGTGCCATTCTGTCTGGGTTACCACAGGGGTTTGGGAGGGGGTTTAGGCACCCTGGACCGAGTTGCCTTGCCAACTCCGGTCGCACTCTGGAGTGATTGGCCCAAGTGGTGAGCCTTCCCGCTCACCACTTAGCATGTGTTGATTGACAGCTAGGCTGAATGAATGGGGGTTTTCTGCATAAAAGCAGGGCTTTTGGGATTGGATCTTCAGAAGTCGGCACAGGCCCTAAGAATCTGACGAGGGTAACGCTGAGCCGACCTGCAACGACGACACCTTCTGTGGAGCCCTGCTGAGCCGACTCACCACTTCCCGACGACAGAG
Source organism: Ambystoma mexicanum (assembly GCF_040938575.1). Taxonomy (NCBI): domain Eukaryota; kingdom Metazoa; phylum Chordata; class Amphibia; order Caudata; family Ambystomatidae; genus Ambystoma; species Ambystoma mexicanum. The sequence goes on along the minus strand of NC_090925.1, from coordinate 470,689,673 downwards.
GAGATCTCCCTGCCGGAGAGTCTCTTCCCCTGACTGGTGGGAACAACCAGTCCCCTTTGCTTTTTATTCGCCTCAGGACGCAGTGGTCGAATTGCCCGTGCAGAGCACCTCGGCAACCGGACAGCCACTACCCCTGTACCACGACCAAAAGGTGGTACCTTGTGACGGAGCACTCCGCGGCTGGTCTCTTCCCTGGTGGTGCACCGGACTTCACTTTCCTTCGACGACGAGATCATCTCTAATCTTGGCAAGGACCCGACGTGCATCCACCACCAGGAACAACTGCCCCCGCCGGAGCTGCCCTCCACAACAAGGTACCGTGTCCGCCTGGCTTCCCTTTCGATCGGTTCGAGTGAGGTGTCTTAATCCTCTCCTTTCCGTTGGGTCGCCTCCAAGCTTTTCTCATTTATTGTTCTGAACTGGTTCAATCTGCCGATAACAATTTGCTGCAAAGACTTGAATGCATCTCCACTAGAGACTTTTTGGGACATATCGCCTTGCCTCTCTCCGAGTGGGCCTGGCCTCTGAACTTTAAAATCTATTGTGATTCTTGCCTTCCTGCCTTGCATATTATCCGTGAAGTATTGAACTGTGTGGATTTCGTAACCGCCTATCTTTTTCTCTCCCGTCCTAACTAATATTAGACTGCCATCTAGGTTGAGGTATACACCTCTGTCTGTAAATAAGTGGTGCTGGTAGAACCTAGACTTGTCGAAATATTGCTAGGGGGATTGATCGTTTCTTCTGCGTAGAGTAATTGTGCTTGATTTGTTGCCGTGAAAGTGCCATAGTCTTTTTGATAGATGTTTCGTTATAATTAAATACCTTAATATCTTTACACTAAGCCTTGTTGCGTGTTTGCTTGTCTTGCTGTGAAGAATTGCCCTATTTTGTATACTCCACATACTGCTCAACTCTTCTTGAGGGAAGTCTGACTGCTCAGCCACAGCTACCAAGTGAATCTGTGTGGTACAGACTGCTACCAAGTGGGTTCACCGCCAAACACCTGTAGTCCTAAATCTTTTGCAGTGGTCCCAGAGGTAACTGCACAGGTTTCCGCCTAACAGTCATCATTTGTCTTCTTTTAGTATCTTCTTGGCTTCTTCAGGTATTGCATTTTAACAATCATCATTCTGTCTCATTTGTCGATATAGTTTACTCAATGGGTACCTCACAGTCCAGGTTTTCTTAGGTGTCGGTACTTCAATAGGTGCTGTCAGTCTGATAGTTACTGGACAGAGCCCCACTACGGTTCTCTGCTGGCTTATTTGCTCATCATACGTCACATATTTTGGCGTAAACGTTCCTGGTACTTCAAAATAGGTGGTTGGAGTGTGAATCGTGCTTGGGACCTCCTCTACAGTCTTCATAGTACATTTAAGATATTAGAATATGCTGTGCTCTAAGGAAGATGAGACTGTTTAGGCTGTATACTCGTCCTTGGCACTTAAAAGGTGAAGAATATTTTAGTTCAGTAGGTGGGGATGCAGAGAGGCACCATGCCTAATATGGTCTTGCAGCAAGGAATTTACCATCCCAAAGATTGATGGTCTCTGTCCTGAAATGCCAAGTTATGCTAAGAAACACATATAAAACTGATATGGTTGCCCCATTAATGTTATGGAATTCATTGAAACCTCTCTTCTGCCCTTATATTACAATAGATGAATCTCGGTGATCTTAAAACAGCACCCTAGGTGTATGCGGTTAACTTAAGTGTCATGCTAACACTGTAAGAATCTGCAAGAAAAATGTGTATTAAACTGCAGGTCATTTTAAAAGGGATTGTGTGCACTATATTTAAATGGATATGACAGAGCCAGTATTGATCATATACCAATCTATCCTCTATCTAGCTATATAAAAGTGACATTTCTGGATATGTGTGTGGGTCTGTTCGAAATGGTCAGCATACTTCCCAACATGCTACAAACCTGCAATGTAGCACTTGTGTCGGTTACTTGGTATAGACAATATGAAAAGTTGGAAATATAAATATACCTTTGTCTCATTTTTGATTTTGTGGAAATATGTGGATATGTGGGTGCGTCTGTGCAAAACGTTCAGTATACTTCCCAACATGCTACAAACCTGAAACGTGGCATGTGGGTAGGTGTCTTGGAGTAGACAATGTAAAATGTATAAAATATAAATATACCATTGGGCGGGACAAAGTCTGATATGCAAATGGATATTTCCCATCTGTGAAAGGTACAGTGAGCAAAAAGCGTGTGCTGCACACTCTCATCTCAGAACAGGTTAACATGCCATGTTATTTCTGGAGAGGAGCGCCTGCTACCTTTTTTTAAATATTTGCAAGGAATTTAGGGTTGGTCACCCTGAGTTACCTGGGGGCAACCAGATGTGCACTCCCTGCTCACTGTGCTCAGAGAGGCACAGCTTCACCTCACTGATGAGGCCCAAACAAGGCTGAAACACGTGTATGGGGTTGGGGTTGGTACTCTTGTTCAGAGAGGAATTGCCATAGCATTTCGGTGCTGGACTGCCCATGTGGGCGGGACAAAGACTGATATGCAAATGGGTATTTCCCATTTTTGAAAGGTACAGTGAGCAAAAATCGTGTGCTGCAAACTTTCATCTCAGAACAGGTTATCATGCCATGTTCTTTCTGGAGAGGAGCTCCTGCTGCCTTTTTTTGCAAGATTGGGATTTCAACTGTTAACTGTGAAGGATTTATTCTGACTCATTAACATTTTGTATTGTTAGAAATTAAGTGCAATAGACTTACAAAGATTGAGTAACTCCAATATCTAACATCACAAGAACAAGTTATTGGCACTTGTTCAGTGTAAAACAGCTGAATGAGTTTATGTTACATATTCTAAGTGAAGTACAGCTCTAGCCAATTGAGATTGAGAATATAAGGAGCAAAAGAAATTGCTCGGTTTAACTTTAGATACATGAGATTTACGGTGAAATCCTTTCGTTTCCTCATATTGGTTAAAACCATTTGTGTAGAGCCAACAACACTATATATCATGTTGCATGATGATGCAATCAGTTTAACAAATATAGATCCCAATAGTTGGCATAACGTGATGTTTCATTACGGGTTATGTGCTTTAGAAGTATGAGAGTTACTTATTAGGAACACACTCTAGCAAATTCATGGTTCACTCATTTGTGCACCCGTATAATAAACAACAGCTTCCTTCAATTTCTGTTATGCAATTATTGAGTGATATTGCATTTGTGCATAGAGAATATAGGGTCGTTGTATCCTACCAAGATGGCGCCCGCGTCGAGACCCGGAGTAAACTAGAACAAGCATACAAGTATGGAGGCTCTGGCTGGCTGCTTAGCGACGTATTGTTGCGGTACAGTGGCTAGACACACAGACGGAAGAGGAGCTCAAGCAGGAACGATAGTCAGTACATATGGAAGGTGAACTTCAATTTTGCTTGATCTGTTACTTTGTAGTTAAATACATATACCATTGACTAAAACACTCACCACAATTATATCTTATGCTTGCAGGATCAACTTAAACAAGCATCCTCTAAGATTGGGGAACTCGCACACGCCACGCGCCCTACGTACACGCTTACCTTGACAACGAGACAGCACCAGTCAAGGATACCACAGTTTAGAAAAAAAGTAGGCGTCTCTACAAAACGTGTAATAGATAGGAGCGTGTAAGGTACAGGAGACCACATTATTAATGTAACCATTATCATTACACCTAGGTAAAACAAAAAACCTTTGCAACCCAACAACATTGGCATGGTCACTAAGAGTGATTACATTTGACTGTATTCATAAGGGATCGCTCATTTGGTAAGTTGTATTACTGCATAGCATTACAAATCTTAAATAACATCAGAATTGAGGTGCTGCACATGGGGACCCAGCGCCTTGACCCGCGCCTTGTCCCTCTGTGCACCCTCACCGCCAGAATTAAATATCTAAGTCATAATCTGATTGTATTAATCTTTTCACAGTGAAAACAGTACGTTTTACCTATAAATACTTGCAGCCAGTGACTGAATACCAATTATAAGGTTAGTGGCTTAGAGCATGAGCTACAAATATATTAAATGCATTACCTATCAAATACACATTCAGATGAATAATGTATATTATATGTGTAATGTTTACAGAAATCAAGAAAAGAAAAATCCAATATCCAAACCTGAAGAAGGGCGAGAAGCGCCCGAAACGCGTAGTTGTATAAAGGGCACAACACTCTCTGTTTACCCAGAGAGAGTATGAACTGGCCTCTATCAGGATATTGGAAATTAAGCACAGGAAAATGCTTGTCATAATTTGTCACATGTGAATAGAATATATTGGGCCTCATTACGACCCAGGCGGTAATCTTCCGTCATTACCGCCATGGCGTAATGAGCGTTTACGCCGTGGGCCGATGGCGTAAAGAGCGCCACATTACGACCCATCGCGCACGAGCATTACGCCATGGCGGTAATGCAATTAACGCCATGGCGGAAAAGGCCCCTACCGGCATCGTAAAGCGAGCAAGGTGCACTTCCGCCACCGTAAGTATCGGCCACCGTAATTAGCGCCCACCGTAAGTATCGGCCACCGTAATTTGCGGCGGGCGTAAAAAGCAGAAGTGGAAATAGCGTCATCGCGCCGGAACGGGAAACAGCACGTCGGCCATCTTTAAAAACACAATCCATTGCCATCCTACCAAACAACACCAGATCCAACCCTGACACCTGTCCCAACCAATCACCCACCCATCCAAGTACCCGAAAATGCCTAAAGTTGTAAAGAAGGCATGTGACCGCCAGCGCCAGGAGAGATTCAGCCAGGAGGAACTCTGCATGCTTGCGGAGACCCTGCAAGACAACGCAGGTGTCGTTTTCTCCCCGGAAATGACCAGGACAGCGATAGTGAAGAAGAAGGCCATCTGGGCCCTGGTGGCCGAGCGCGTCAGCGCGGTGGGGACCGTACCCCGCACCCCACAGCAGTGCAGGAAGCGCTGGGATGACCTACGCATACGGGTCAGAGCCGTCATCTCTGCAAACCGCAACCTTGCCCTGGGTACCGGTGGAGGGTCGGAATCCCCACTAAAACTCCAACCGTGGGAGGAGATCTGTGCAACCACGATTGGCATGGAATCCATTGAAGGCGTCAGAGGGATGGAAAGGGGAGCTCCGACATCAGGCGATGAAGGTAGGTGCCTCAAACAAGACATGCCATAGTCACTGCAGTCCATTCATGTGTAGCACAAGGTTGCCCTACAGTGTAAATGCAACACATTTCAACACTGCCCATAGCCACATGCGAGCATCACCCTGTATACACTGCTGGCACCCGCATACCTGCATCCACATTCCACACTAAAAGGAGACAACCTGCATGGCCCTGCCTGAAATCTGCCTCATCTACTGACCAGAATAATGTCAATCATTGTCATTCTAAAGTCCGCAGACCCATCAATAACGCCCTCCCTCCTTTGCTCCACCACAGGCACAGATTCACACCCCGAGGACCAGGACACCCCTGCGACGAAGAGAGCCAAGAAGGCCATCAATACCGTCCCCGCACCCTCAACCTCAGGTGCAGTGAGGCAGACCCCACAACAAGCAGGACCCACTGCGAGCATACCGGACGTCCCACCGGCAAGCACCCCTGTAGGCAGCAGGCCAGCAGCAGCTGCTCCACCTCTACCGACATTGCCTGCCACAGAAGGCACCGGGTCAGCGGCCAGCAGCAACATCGGTGAGACAGCTGCAATAGCTGCATGTTCAGACTCAGACATGGAGCACGAGGTCAGAAGCCCCACTGACCTACTACATTCCCCCTGTTTCTCAGACGCCAGCACCCATGAGGATCACACACAGGGGCACACAGAGGTAGAGGAGTGGCCTTCCACCCCATGCCCAGTCCTCACTCCACAGGAGGGGAGCAGCCCCTCCATCACACCACCAGCACTGGCCATGGGCCAGCAGGGGCAGCAGTCCCTCGAGGACATCACAGAACGGCAGCAACAACTGTCCACGATGCTGACTGAGCATGCCGCGGAATGTGTGGGGGCTAGGGCAACCATTGAACAGGCCACGGAGACCGTAAGGGCCGAAGTAGCGCAGAGCACTGCCACCCTGAGGGATGCCATGCAGGCCATGTCCAGGGACATCTGTGCTGAACTTGCCGGCTTGCGTCGTGCGCTCACTGAGCTCACCCACACCCTACAGGACGTGCATGCACGGGGGCAGGCAGGGACATCCTCCACTGCCAGTTCTGCACAGAGCAGCCCTGTGCGACGTTCCGGACGTAACCTGCGCTCCACAGCCAGGGGTGCCCCGGGGGCCGGGAGAGGGGGCTTGTAACAGCCTGTGGCCACTGTCACAGGCATCTGTTGACACCTACATGGGGTGTGTTGGGGTGTGCAGGGGGGAGGTGGGAGGGGGTGTGTTGGGGTGTGCAGGGGGGAGGTGGGGGGGGTGTGTTGGGGTGTGCAGGGGGAGGTGGGGGGGTGTGTTGGGGGTGTGCAGGGGGGAGGTGGGGGGGGTGTGTTGGGGTGTGCAGGGGGGAGGTGGGGGGGTGTGTTGGGGTGTGCAGGGGGGAGGTGGGAGGGGGTGTGTTGGGGTGTGCAGGGGGGAGGTGGGAGGGGGTGTGTCACGACGTTTCATAGTTTGAATACACCTTTTTCTTTCCGAAAAAGAAATGTGTGGACATTTTCATTGCGTATGTGTGCTTTATTGGTGTACAGTCCACAGTGTGCATGTCCCAGAGCCACACAGTGCCCCAAGTGCAGTCACCATGTGATACACACCAGCCGTGTGTGCTAGAAGCAGTGGTCGATGATACTTTGGCGCATTGCACGCCCCTCCTGTGCATCGCCTCCTCCATGGGGTGCCGCCCCATCTGCACCCTCCTCATCCTCATCGTCAGGTGGTTGCAGATCTGCGTCAGGGGGCAGGGGCACATTCCGTCTGACGCACATATTGTGTAGCATGACACATGCCATGACGATCTTTGCCACCTTCTCATGGCCATACAGGAGTGCCCCACCAGACCTGCTGAGGCTTCGGAACCGTGCCTTCAATAGGCCGAATGTCTGCTCTATGACCACACGAGTACGTGTATGTGCACGGTTGAAGTCCTCCTCGTGCTGGTTCTGCGGGTTCCGGACTGGTGTAAGGAGCCACCTCTTCAGGGGATAGCCTGCATCACCTGTATGTAGGCGAGAATGTATGTGTCAGTCATGTTGTCTGATCAAGAACATGATGTTCCACCATGGCTTGCATCCAACTGTTACTTTGGCTCACTTCTACATGCACTAATTGATTCACACAATGCAACCAGTATATGCTCATGGCTCCCATGGCCTGTTTTGCATGCCATCACCCAATGTATGCAGAGGGGTTGTGTGCATTGTGAGTGCCCATCCTCTGTCTCCGTTCTCTGTGTTACTCACAGCCAGGTGGCGTATGCATCCCCCCCCCTTTCAGCCAGGTGGAGTATGCATCATCCCCCCCCCTTCAGCCAGGTGGAGTATGCATCATCCCCCCCCTTTCAGCCAGGTGGAGTATGCATCATCCCCCCCCTTTCAGCCAGGTGGAGTATGCATCGGTACGTCATTCACCTGCCCACTTCCATGACATTGGACTCACCGAGTAGCCAGGATCTTGGCCCTGCATGTCGCTCCATGTAGCGTGGTATTGTGGAGTTCCTCAGGACCATAGAATCATGGGTTGATCCGGGGAATCGGGCACAACAATGTGTGATGATCTTGTTGGAGTCACAGACCATTTGCACGTTGATTGAGTGGAACTGTTTCCGGTTGCGGTACGGTACCTCCATGGCACATGGAACCACCAATTCCACATGGGTGCAGTCAATGGCACCAATGCAACCGGGTATGCCGGCTAGTGCATGGAAACCCACTTTGGTGTTTGCAATCTCCTGGCCAGTCCGTGGTAATGAGATGTGGTCGTCTGTGTGCTTGAGGAGGGCATCGAGCACTTGGATGAGTGTTCGTGAGAATAATGGTTGTGAAATGCCATGCAGGTGCCCCACTGTGTGCTGGTAGGTGCATGTGGCCAGGAAGTGGAGTACAGACACTACCTTCAGTAGGGGGGGTGGCGGTTGGAGTTTCTATCATGCTGACGATGTCGTTGTGTGTCATGTCTACGATGGCGGTGATGGTGTCCCGGTCCAAACGGTACAGGGTGTGGATCTGCTCAGCAGTGAGGTTGAATGGATTGGCTCTGATGCGTGGGATTGGGGGCTGCCTGCGTGGTGGCACTGGCTGTGCTGGTGGGGCTTGCTGGGCCTGCCTTGCCCTCCTTCTCCTCCTGCGTCTCCTCTGTGCTGCCTGTTGTTGTTGTTGCTGTTGTAGCACATGCATTGCTATCAGGTCCTCCAGCCCCAACATTGCTAGTCATATTGGTATCATTGTGGAGTGTGACTGGGTGTGGGAAGGGGTGGGGTGTGCTCTTTTTGTACTTCCTGAGTCTTTATTGCCTTCACCTGTGCTGTTTCTGTGCACCTGTGGCAGCTGCATTCACTTAACATGGCCCTTTACGGTTGGTTCGCGATGGCGTTATTAGCACCATGGCGGTAAGGTACTTAACGGGCTGGGTGATGGCGTTAGGTGCATGTCCGCTTGGGTCGGCATTTGCGTACCTTTCCGCCATGGCGCTAAGTACGGTGTGGGCGGTCGCGTGCGTGCACCCTTAGCGCAGTTAGCGGCAGCGTTAACTACGATGCCGCTAATGGCATCGTAGTTAACGGTCACGGGTCATGATCGGACCTGGCGGAAAACGATGGCGGTAACCATTTACCGCCATCGTTTTTCACTTAGCGCCAGGGTCGTAATGAGGCCCATTGACATGAATTGCTTTTCTGTTTGAACTTTGTAAGATATATACAATTTGAATTCATTTGTATTACAAATTATGTAAAATTAATTGAGTACCTATTTGTTTTGATTATATACAGACAAAATAAATTATGTTTATTGTTTTTTGAAACTATGAATTGAAAGAAATGTGATTGAATTGATATAACTTATTTGCGAAAATACCTATTTGCTTTAGTGAGTGCCCCAGTTTGTTCTTCGTTTTTTATGTAGAACCACCCAGTTGAACATAGATTCATTTAAGAGGCACAGGGGAATACATCAATGAAGAGGAAATCTAGGAACGGTCTTAAGCTTTGTTTTACTGTAATGTTAAGTCATGTTCTGAACTTGCTGCAGTCTTTCTCCATGTGCAGATAGGAAGTCATGAAAAAAAGGGATGAGCTGTTTGAATGCAATGACCTACCGACACAAATGTGTGTATCTTGCCGGTTTGAGAGATTGTTTGTTTTGAAATACTGACCTTAGATATATTTCATTTTGTAAAGAAGGAATAACTCACTAATTTATTCAGGGACTGGCCATTCAATGTTTTATTTGTGTACTATACATAGGGTTTGGAACCCAACTTCATTTTTGATTGGCAGCAATGTAGGGATGTTGGGGCAGACAATGAGTGGTCATATTGTTTTAGAACCGGAATAATGTGACAAGAATGATTTGGTGCTCTTTAGCGTTTGGATAAAGTTTTGTTTGACAAACTGTTGTTTTGGTCAAATATGGAAGAATACATTCTTGACTGCATTGGGGGATAAATGCTAGGTTGGCATCTCAGATGACTCCCAGGTTGCAAATGGTCAATCAAATCGTAGTGAAGGAAAGTTGCGACATGCCAGAGCAGGATTTCAGTTTGGGAGTTATTGAGACAAAGCGTATTTTGTTCCACTTTGTTGGACTTTAGTTGGGGAGTTCAGGATTTGATGCCATTGTTGGTGCTTACTAGAGGTTGATGGGCATCTAGATACCATCAGCATGCATATGAAAGCAAATAGTGCAGTGGTAAAGGACCTTTAAGAGCAGAACCAGTAAATAATTAATATGGTGGGGAAAGAAAGGAGCTGTTAGGCACTCGACAAGATACATTTGAAGTTACTGAGGTGAAGGATTAAAGCTTGACGTTTTGAGAATGATTGGTGCTGTAATCAGGACACAGCTGACCCAGTGACACTTCCAGTGGCTCCATTGTTGGAAACAAACTTTGTTGTCAACATTGCAGAATGCCGCCGAGTGTTCTCGCAGAATCAGAGCACACGCTTGACCTTGATCACTGCAGGTAAGAAGTTCCTAAATCCATTGTTCAGATTGAGATGAACAAATTAACCGTAACTAATGCTTTAAGAATCTTAACTGAACAAGGGGGGCCAGAGATAGGGCTCCAGTTTCAAAAAATCACACACACACACTAAAGTTGTTCTTTTATAAATTGTTAGAGAATTGCATGTTTTCACTTTTGAGGAATGTCTCTGTCTTGGATTTGACATGCTAAGCAGTGAAAGATAAATTTGAATTCTTCCAGTTTCTTTCCAACCTGGTCCAATGTGTACTCTGGAGCAGAGATTAGGAAAATAACATGTATTAATCAATAATTAAAATCATATGAGTGGTTCCACCTTGTCTTGGGTGGCTGTCATATCATGGTTATTCATAGATAGGATAACTGAATGGGCCATATCTGTGTAGGTCACGGTGGCCTAGAAGAATTATGATAGGGCTCCAGCTTGGATATTCATGTAGCTTTTAGACCACATGAGGCCAGGGAGTGGCTTCCTGTTGCCTCCCTTCATTGATGTGTAATAGGTCTGGTGGAGGAAGTTAAAATGGATTAGTTTAAGGCGAGAAGTGAGAGCTATTCTTTGTGTCTGTTTCAGGATATAGGTCCAGTCCTCATCTGGTATTGTCCTGTGCAGGGACCTTTCCCATCTGGTCTTTGCTTGGATAAGGTTAGGTGTCGTATCAGTGATGATTGATTTGTAGATTTGCGACACCAGCCTGCCTTCGCCTTGCGCCTGTATGGCATTATGCAGCAGTTGCCAGGTTGGGGGTTGTCGAGGGAAGTCCGGCATGAGAGCTTGTAAAGTGTACCGGGTCCTGAAATAGAGGAATTCGTCAAGTGCGGTATTGCCGCCCTTCAATTTTGCTTGTTGTGGCGTTAGAAAGCCGTCCTCTGTGAAGAGGTCTCCTAGAGTCTGTATTTGTAATTTGTCAACCCACTGATGAAATACTTTCTCAGTTGTCAGTGGAACCCCTGGGATGAACTTTACGGGCAATAGGGGAGAGTATCGCGTTTGTACCCCGTATCTTTGAGCTAGTCTCTTCCAGACTTTGTACGTTGAGAGCATTGCATTCATGGTGGAGTTGGGAACGGGAATTTGACTGAAGATGACTGCAGTTAACAGGTTTGGTGTAGCCAGAGCTCGCTCCACTTGCACGTGAGGTCTGATTGTAAGGGTGGCGTACCAGTGGCTGAGGAATTGTGCCTGCGCTGCCCAAAAGTACTTCTCCAGGTCTGGAAGGGCGAGACCTCCGCTCGTCACTGGGAGTGTTAGTGTTGCGTGTGCCACTCTGGCTGGTTTGCCCGCCCATAGCAGCTCGAGGACCATGCTTTTCAGTCTTTTCAGAAAGGTTTGGGGTAGCAGTATAGGAATATTAGTGAACAGATACAGCAATTTCGGTAGAATCACCATCTTGACTAGGGAAGCTCTCCCCCAGAGCGTTAGTGGTAGGGTCTTCCACCGTGTCACTTTTTCCTGGAGGGACTTGGCTACCTCTTCGTAGTTGTCGCGGAACACCTCGTGGTAACTCAGGGACATTTGGATTCCCAGGTATCAGACTTTGGACGTTTTCCATGTAAACTGAAAGTCGTCTGCAAACGGTTTGGTGGCTGGGGTCAGCGGGAATACAATGGACTTTGGAAGATTGATTTTCAGGCCGGAGGCTGTTCCAAATTTGACTACTTCCCTCATGACCGGGTTCAGATTTTCCTCGGGATCGCGTATGAACAGTGCCACGTCGTCTGCGTAGAGGGATATAATGAGCTTGTGTGGTCCGATAGTGAGTCCTCTTCGTTGTCGATGTTCTCTCAGGTTGGAGGCCAACAGTTCCATTACCAGGGCGAAGATGAGTGCTGAGAGTGCCTCCCTTCATTGAAAACAAACATTAGCATTGCAAACAGTTTGGGCATTTGTGTCCATCTCTAAACCAATGCAAATTCTGTGTTCCTCCTCATATGTTATTCATCCCTATTTGTTTACCAATGCAATAGTTATAGCAAAGACCAGTCAGGACAATTTGCAACCACCACTGACAAGTAAGAAATGGTCTGCTTTGTGCCTGTTGTGAACTGGCATTTAGGGTGCTGAATGATCAATTTGTGACTGAATTGATGTGGCATTCTAACATAGTGTTTGCAGCAAAGGGTCCATTATATAGCAACATTGTGGGAAATAATAAGTCACTGTTCTCTTACACTCACAAAACAAATCATTCACAATCACCCAATAGCATCAAGAACGGCAAAGCAATTGCCTTCTCTACAAATAAAAAGCTGGTGTGAAACTATCAGTCTGTGATCATTGAAAGCAGCGAGTGTAACCCGTATTGAAATGCTACTCATATCTCAGGTTCCTGCGCTTGCTCTTGTAGGCTGATATCCTGCAATGAATGGTACTTTCTAAGAAGTAATCACCTCCAGTGCAAGAGACAAAGGGTCTTCTCCCTATGGTGATGAGTTACCAGGGCTGACAACTCCATGCATGTCTTCATGTACCGAGAAGCAGGGAGCAGGACTGTGAGAGGAGACACAGCGGAGCCATGAAGCCAACAAGGTGGCTAAGCACTGCCTCATCTTTTCCCAGCCGCGGAAACCACTGCCGTGGAGCACACCTGATGCCAGCAATGCTGCCCCGGCCCACTGCCACATGTGACCTCTGAGCCCTGCTCTGCCATCTCTATCGTCGGAATCCCCTGGTCCTGCAGCCGTTGAGGAAAACCTGCGAGGAACAAAAACGGGCACGCATAGTCCTGAAAAATGCTCATTCATTTTTGCACAAAGTAAAATAACACCTGCAACTGTATGTTTTGTATTATTACTTTAAGTTCCTCTATTAAAAACAGTAACATATCAAACAAAACCTACTAAAAATAGAATTAAGAACATAAATACATATTATACAAAGACATAAATGAACAAGCTATTTTAAGCAATATATAATTTTATTCGGAAGAAGATGCATAGTATCTTTCCCATTCAAAGATGGGTGCTAGTTTTGGCTGGTTCCCAGAGAGCTTCCTTAGAGACCGTCATCCAAGATGTCTGCCTCCATGGAAGAGTTCACAAAAACTCAAGAGTTCCGAGATGGGCAGGAAGGGGTGGGATTAGCCATAGGGATTACATTGGCTAGCTGCAGGGAATGGGCGGGATTACAACTGTGTATCCCTCCTCAAATGTCATCTCCATTGGAAAAGCATTACAGACCCTCATTCAAAGTCCATATTTGAAACTCTAATGTTAATGATAACAGTTTTGGCTTTATAGGTAGCGCTTTCAGTGCCACCTAAAGCCCAAACTAAAAAGGAAGAAAAAAATGCACCACATTGGGAAGGGCCTTCAGTGGCTGGGACAGCGGGTGGAGATTGTATATTCTCACCCGCTGTTCTAACCACCTGATTGGCTGAGCTACCTTCCCTGGGTGCGAATGTCAGTTCTCTAAGTTCTGGAACATATAGCACCAGGCAGCAGAGGAATGTGATCACAACACAATATCCCCTTTCAAATTCTTGAATACAAGAAAAACTGAACATAACCAGTTCACCATTCAAATTCTAAAATAGAATTAAAGCTGAATGAGGAAGGAAGAGAAGAGGGTAGAGGAAAGCAGAAATAAATAACTTGCAGAACCACAAATAACGCATCAGGTGCCAGCAACACGAAGGCACACCAATCCCAGCTACAATGTACTGATATGCATGGCCAGGGTGTTGGGATGTGCCTGGGTTCAGGGGAGGTTAACTGGTGTGTCCATAGAGGGGGCTTTTGCTTAAATCTAACCAGAATCCTGGATGCATGGGAACTGGCCTTGATGCAGTGGGCAACTGATAAGATGAGGTGTTCTGCTGATGTTGCCTTGATAGTCACAGTTCTGTTTAGGGTCTACATGACATAAGTGGGGTCACCAACTCAATGTGGGGATGAGCTTTGCAATCTGTAAACATGGCCATAGATCATGCTTGTAGTGGTAGCACGGGAAGCTAAGTTAAACCAGGCAAATTAGTGTGTGCAGTCTTACTGGGAGTGACTAGTGGTGACATAACTGTAATGCCGCAGGCTTGGCAATGTAAGCATGCGTGTTCACATTCCATACCCACCGGTCTGTCATTTATAATACACTAAGAAGAACCGAAGAATCTAGGCAACCCATCAAAGTGGGTTATTTTTGGGGGAAGGCCTTTCAGTGCATGCCCTTGTAGCCTGATTCTTCTCCAATCACCCACACAAATACAGGGCATATGAGTGTTGTCTATATGGTCTGACACTCATGGTTATCTGTTACATTAGAGGCACTTATTGAAGGTCTGGGTTGGTAGAATTATCAATGGAGTAGGTCCCGAAGAGCCACCAGTGCTTTGAAGGTAGCAAGGTAGCAAGGTTCTCCACCCCCTCATTACTTCAAAAGGAGAGGATCCTGTGCTTCAGTGTGGGGTGGTTCTGCAGGTAAAAAGCATGTACCAAACTGCCTCAAAGGGGTCAAAGCTGCCCTGGATGGTGGTCTATATAGCATAGATGAGAACCCTATTGAATCTCTCATGCATCCTATTATCTTGGAAATAGTATAGTGATGTGGTGTGGCGAGTTACATCACATACAGTAAAAAAAGTCTGCACATGATCGGATATGAGCTGCACCTCATTGTTAGATATGGCAGTGTCAGAGATACCTTCTCTCCTGAAGAGTTCCTTCAGGAGGTTTATGACTGCATCTGCTGTAACGTACTCTGTACACTTTACTTTGGGTCAATTCAAGAAACTGACTATGACAACAATGGTATATCTGCTTGATGGGAGAAGGGTGCTAGAATGTCCCATCATATCCAATGTCAGGGGGTGCCATGAACCCTGTAGCACATGAAAGGGTTTTAGGGAGGTTGACCTGGAAACAATTGTGTTATCTGAACCACCAGAAATGGGGCACTGTCTAATTTAGTGTCTGATGTGAAGAGACTTTATAGCCGGATCTGCGGAACAACAGCCCCTGGAAGATTGAGAGAATTGTTCATACACTCGCCCTGTTAAAGTTCACAAGATTTGTGCACAGTCTTTCATGTATGTGAGCATTGGAAATTGTGAAGATGACAACACCTTGAAGTGCCAAGCTCCACTCCATGAACTCCCCAGTGCGCATGCACAAAAGTCCGATTGAAGATGGCAGTGACCCCAGATATTGGCTAGCTTTGCAGACCGATGTAGCGAGAAAGAGGAGCATACCTCTAAAGCTGAATACTGTCAATGAATTCAAACTCACCAATCCAATATGTCAATCTATTGTGATATACACCTGATTGAGATTACAGACATACTTTCCAGAGTAGAGGGTTCATGCTCCTGTAAGAGATGAAAGAGATGCCAGGTCTTATAGATAGGGGTGGGCATCCAGAGAGAGCAGTGGCATAGATAAGGAGCGTAGCAACGAAGATAGGGGAGAGCAGGTGGAGAAGCTGATTCAGAAGAAGCATGAGGATAGGAGAGGAGGAGAATGTGAGGTGACATTTAAGAAAGCTGGGAGAGTGGCTTGGCAATATAGAGGAGAAAGTGGGGAACAACAGTGAAAGGAGGTGATTGAATAAAATGGGTGATAAAGACAGGGAGGAGGTGATGAGAGATCTATAGGAGACATTCAGAAGAATAGCTGTTAAAAAAACAGGGGAGCAGACAATGATAGTACAAAAGAAGGTGAGAAACAGCTAGAGGAGGGAGGTGGGAGCCCAAAAGCAGAAGGAGCTGAGACACTTTGAGGAGGAAATCATTTAAAAAAAGCAGAATGTGGTATGCCAGTTGGTAGATATGGTGAGACATCTAGAGGAGTAGGTGGTAAGATGCCCAGAGGAAAGGTTGCAGAAAGAAGAGGATAAGGAGGAGGATCAGGTACATTTCGAGGAGCTGGAAATAGAATCAACAAAAGAGAGACGAGACAGACAGTTCACACATGACTGTATAAAGCATGCTCCTCATTTTCAGCTGCCATTGTGGACCTAGATAAATATTTTCTTACAGTCCCAAAGGCAAGCACTCATAATGGGTGACTTCAAAATCTGGGTGCGTGAATACTTAGGGCCTCATTAGGAGTTTGGAGGTAACCATGGCGCTATTAGAGCCATGGCTGCCTCCAAATCCTTACCGACTCCGCCCTGGTGAATGGAGCTATTACCGCCCCATTCCAAGGTTGGCGGGGGCGGTAATTCCCCATTCACCAGGGCCCTTCCCCATTCCCATTTGAGCCCTCATAGCGCTCAATGGGAATATGGAAGGCACTAATAACGGTACCGCAAATTACAGTACCGTTATTAGCACCAAAGTTCATTTGCGGGTCCCGTCCTTAACGCCTGGTAAAACCAGGCATTAAGGGAGGACCCGCAAAGGGAATTCGTAATAGGGCGGTAAGGGATTACCGGTACCGGTGCCCTTACCGGTACCGGTAATCCCTTACCACCCACCTCATAATGACCCCCTTAGACTCTTAGGGCATCATTACGACCCGGGCGGTAAGGGATTACCGGTACCGGTAAAGGCACCGGTACCGGTAATCCCTTACTGTCCTACTACGAGTTCCCATTGCGGGTCCTCCCTTAACGCCTGGTTTTACCAGGCGTTAAGGACAGGACCCGCAAAGGAACCTTAGAGCTAATAACAGTACCACGATTTGCGGTACCGTTATTAGCGCCTTCCCCATTCCCATTGAGCCCTATGGGGGCTCAAATGGGAATGGGTAAGGGCCCTGGTGAATGGGGAATTACCGCCCCCGCCAACCTTGGAATGGGGCGGTAATAGCTCCATTCACCAGGGCGGAGTCAGTGAGGTTTTGAAGGCAGCCATGGCGCTAATAGCGCCATGGTTACCTCCAACCTCGTAATCACCCCCTTAGGCTCAAGGATTTGCTGTTGACGTGATCAATGTAGGGTACGTATAAATGGTGTCAACTACCACACACAAAGCAGCATCGCCATTTGGATATGTATTTTCACAGATATGTGAAACTTGAAAACACTTATCCCCTTTGTCTCATTTGGATCATACCTAGGTCCTACATATTATCCCATAGGAAATTCAAACCTGTACCCTGTCACAAAGCTAAGTGAGGATCAATGAGAAAGATTAAACCTGCTATGTCACAGTTTAAAAAGGGTTTGTTATGAACAATGCAAGAAAGGGAGATATCTCAAAGCAAAAATAGTTGGATGGCTTCTTCTTGAGTTCAAAAGAGTACAACAAACAAACAAAGCGAAGTTCCTGGTTCCAACAGTCTCAAAAGGCCTGTGCCCCCCCCCACTCCGTAGGGGTTTTGCAGTCACTCATGATTTGAGGAGGGTAAGTGCCCTCTACACTTCCTGTTGTACTGTCCAATGCCAGTATTTTGGCCTTGTTAAATCCCTCTGATTGTTCCTTTTCTGATGGTCGCCTGTCGCCAATGCCCAAATCTCAGATATCATGGGGATGAAGCTAGAGGCTGCCAAGTGCCTTACACAAGGCCTCTACCTGGCTGTCTGTAAAGTGCATACCACAAGGACTTCAGCCGGCTGTTGGCTGGTTGTGACCACAAAAGTGATGGGTGGAAGGTTTCGAATGAATCAGAGCCACTGGCAATTGCTCTGGGCAACCTTCCACACCACCGTTTTTTAGCCCGTGTGCGCCATTGCAAAAGGGGTCCAGCCATGTGCAAATCAGTCAGCTGCCGCCACCGATGGTAGCAGCCCAGCCCGATCTGCTAGGCCAGGTCCCCTCTGCACAGAAAACCAAGCAACCCCAGACATGTTTCGGCCTTGTTGGACCTCCTCAGTGAGGTGCAGCCTGGTTCCCTATGGCGCAGCGAGCAAGGGACCAACGTCTGGGCATACCCTCTCTCACATGGAGGAGACAAACTATGACCACTGTTGGCTGGTTGACTGGGATTTTCTGACTACCACTCAAACCACCCCTCTTGCTGTCATCCTCTTTGTGAATTATGTCATCTTTCTGGTCGATAGTGAATTTGAAGTATTCAGAATTGTCTCCTATTTGCCATTTGGGCTTTGGGGAAATATGTAAGGAGACCAACAGCATGTTCATCCAGCAATGGTTGAGACTGGAGTCATTCATGATCAATAGGGTGCCCCAGAAGGTCCCACTTGGATGTTGGATCTCCAGATTGCTGCTCAAGCACCCAAACACCTTTGGTAGGTCCTATGCTCATCTGCACCCATTGTGAAGACCAGGAGTATGAGTGTGCATCTTTCAGCTATGTTAGCAAGTTGGCTTCTTACTGGGCCAGATTAGGTTGCCAAAGCACATTGGAGAATGCACTCTGGCCTCACCAACCAACACCTTACCATTATTTTCTGCCAGGTGTTCCTCTTGCAGTGTTGTTTAGAAATGGCATGCAAGCTGAAGATTAGTAGATCTCAATTTTTGTTCATGAATTGAGTCTGTAGTTGTACGTCAGGCTGGAAGTGGGGGAACAGCTATATTTCCTCAGAATGGTGAATAAACAGCAATATGTTGCCCTTGGTGGGTGCCTGAAGCAATGAAAATGGGGTGAGTCTTCCATCCCAATGGTTCAAAGGTGGCTGCCCGTGTCAGGAATTGTGGAGGGGTGGGGACTGTTGAGGGCCTCTGTGGGCAGAGCCACCAGAGGCGGGCTGATACGCCCTGGCATTGTGGTGGTCTGGGGCCCCGTACCGCGTTGTTGGCTCGGAAACTACATCTCCCATGAGGATATGCAGTAAGGACAGCGTGTCACGTCACACATGTTGCACATGCAGGGTCACCATTATATACTCCTCCCTTACCCCTTGATGATAATTGAAGCTGAGAGCACGGCATGGTCAGGGGAGCGGAGCCTTGGATGCAGCATCTTCATTTTTTCTGCAAACTCTCTTCCCGGCACAAGTTCATGGCAGCGGGGTTATGCTGTGTTTTCGGCCTGGTAGTTGTAAGTGACTGACACAGAGCTTGAGGACCTGCATGCTGTCTAGGCACCTCGCAGCCCTACGGCCAGCCAGTAACTTCACGCCTGCATCTCTCTGCTCTGGGAGATCTCCATAGGTTCCCCGTGCCTGAGATAAGTACCTCATCAAGTTTGCATGTTCCTTTCCAATTTTTATTGTACAAAGCCATGTGAAGCAACAGGGCCAAAGTCATGGTAGTGTGAAACTACCCTCTTCATGAATCTACGTTACCCTCTTCATGAATCACAATTTCAGAGATTCAGTGAGTCAAGCATTTAGTTATGTTCACGTGTGATATTGTCAGTGTATCATTCTCTTGCTATGTATTGTGGCTGATACCAGCACTCACACACTTTCATCATTTGTATGTAGCTTTCCATATCTCAAAGTTTATGCCATCATTATGTGTGCTTATGTGTTGTGTCCTAACTGTAAATAGACACTAACCGTAGGTTTCAGCAGTGCAGAAGCAAGAGAAAGTTACGCCATCATCATGTATGTTTATGTGTCATGTCCTAATTGTAAGTAGACTCTACTAATAGGTTTTAGGCAGCGCAGAATTAAGGCAGCGCAGAATTAAGGTGTATGTATCATGGATGCATCTCCCTAAGTTGTCTATTGGTTCTTTTCCCTGTTCTTTCCCCGTCCCATCCAATCAAGATACCCTAATCCTATTCCCGGTTTTCATAACTACCCCTCCCCATCCTCAACCTCTCCCCAGCCCTCTTCCCCCCATTGGCTGCCATGTGGTAACCTGTTACTTACAACTCAAGAACCCATGACAACCAATGTGGTAGAGGTTGTATTTATTTTGGCTTCAGTGGTTAGTTAGGGAGTGCGTTTTACACCCTTCTGGGCTTGACAGCCGGATCCGGACAGAGCTAAGGATATAGGATGGCAAGGTGGACACTAAGATTAATTCACGGTCGCATTGGGGAGGGACCTGCCCGTTCACACCATTGCAAAGCCAACTCTCCTCTCTGACCTGGTCCATGTCTCCCTCTCAGCACACACATGTGGAACCACACACAATGGCCCAATCAAATGTTGAATGCACAACTACATTGCAGGAGTTGGTCAGCATCATGATTGTAACAGATTTACACAAACTGCGCCAAGAACTTACTGCCCATTGATCACATAAAGCATCAGATGACCAGGATCACAATATTCAGTAAATTGCAGGCATGAACACTACCCATCAATCATAGAAGGGTACACCAGGTCAAAGAGTAAGCTTAGAAAGGGAATGTACAATTAAGACCAAAATTGAAATTCTCAGTATGGGTGCTTCAGGGCTGTAGCTCATGCCCTGGTCTAGAACAAGGCCTTTTACTCTCAGTACCCTTTGCATTGCCACACATTGAGCACAGGCAATCCACTATGGCATACCACCATTCAGGCCGCTAAAAGTGGCCAAATGTGTGACTATGTTCTAAACCCAGCAATGCCAGCAATTCCACAGAGTTGAAACTTCAACCCAGACCATGAATCTTGGCCATTAGATTTCTGTTCTCCAACTGGCTACTACATGTTATGTGTTGCACCTTGATGTCCTTTGAACTTCCTAAGTCATCGACCTACTGATAGGCAGATATGGCCATCCAAATCTTTGGCACAGGTCCTGTATTAGGTCATAACGGCCGTCAGTGAATCCAGATCTCATCATTGTAGCCACCAGCTTAGCTTTCTGCATAACTTTTCCCAGATACCTAGGAACAAGATAAATTGATATGCCTAGAGACTATTTTGGAACTATGTGTGGGTATCCCCCTTACTTTGCAGACACCTTGGTAGCTACAAAAACAAATTCTAACAGGAGAGGTGTCTCACGAGCATGTGCATACTATTCAATTTTTAAATGTTTACATTTAGGACTCTAAACATAACAAGGGTTCCATACAGGCAAAAATGTAATATCTTCCATTGTTTTTAATCATTGCATTTAGAAAAAAAAACGTATAAAAGTACACAAACTAATTCTAACACACATTCACAATGGACAAAAACATTTAATAAAATTCATCATCAACAACACATAGATCAGATGTGCAAAAATCTGCATAGAAAGTGCAAATACGCATTTATGAGCAAAACAGCTAGTTATTTTGCTACAAACACTAACACATTCTGTTTCGGACAATATTCAAAACACAATATTTTGTTATTGCACACATCCCTATAAATAAAACATATTGAAATATAAAGTTTTAAAGTGCAACACCACCATTCTTTACAGTCGTCTACTAATGGTTGTTAAGAGGAGCCGACAACTCCTCAATCTTCAATATCAAACTTCCCTTATTCTAGTTTCGACAGAGAAAACATCTAGCACAAAGTTAGGACTGATGTCCATCTTCTTCAGGACCTGACTGTTGCGTAGGAAGGTGCTGATCTGTTTCTGATTTTCACAAACCATACTGTAGAGTCCCTATCGATTAAAAAAACAACATAAAAAACATATACACACCAGCAAAATCCCTTTTTTTATTACTATTTATTTAAAAGGTATTTCTGACTTTTTTTATCAGCCTTTAACCTTTACATTAGGTTTTCACGCAGAAAAACTTGTTTTTAAAAACAAAAACACATCCACAAAAGTAAATCTGACAGAGAGGACTCGTTGAGACTTTCTGAGATTCAATTTCATTCCTCCTTCTCTGACAGGGATATACCGTCTTCTTCATTGATACATTGAAACATTTTGTCCAGAAGGGAAACCAGGGCAATTACAAATTTCGACCTTTACCCCTGCATACAGACCTTCCACCAGTCATTGCTATCGCTGCTTTTGAATTCTTCAAAGAACTTTCCCAGTGACACCATTCTCGGCACGGTTAGCACCTTGCAGGATAGTACCAGGTGTTTTAGAGTTTCTTTTTCATTTTTTATCCTGCATAGCCTGCAGTCCGCATTTATTGGTCCGTTCTTTCCACGCTTTGCTCGGACTTCCAACGTAGGATATACATTTAGTCGGAATCTGATCAAAGGGCTCGGGCATTTTAACAGATAGTTTGGTAACATTATAGGGCCATTCAATTATGTTTTCTTGGTGGCATAGTTTCTTTTTCTTTACTTTTTCTGAAGACCAAATCCAGTCCCATCTCCATAGTTTAGTCTTTATTCAATTGGGATTTGAAAGAAGCTGGTGCTTGGTCGTGTCCAGGGTACTTAGCACCTTGTTGCATTCTGTTCTCCAATCTTGCAGGTCTTTATCCAGTCCACTTGTCATTCCCTCCTTTAATGCTCCATAGCCACATACTGGATTATCGTGGATGCATTTCTGGAGGAAGATGAGCTTCTTCCAGGTGACTTGCACGTCCAGGGAGATGAGGCCTATTGCTTGCCTTATTACTGAAGCCGGCAGACATTTTGGGATTTTCAACAACTTTTTCCAATATAGGCCTTTTAGTGTGTCCCAGATTTTCTCAGGGATTTCATTGAACACCTTGGCCCCAAAGGTCACTATCGGGCCAACCTTCATTTTGTAGAAGGTCATAACAGGGGTTATCGAAAAGTGACCCTACTTCCCCCCCCCGATCAATCTGCCTTGATTGGTCAGAGTCAACATTTTAGATCTCAGCATGTTTACCTGATGGACTTCTCTTAAAGTGGTACTTATGCAGCTCCCCAGATACAGGAATGAGGACACTTCAGGTAGCCGGACGTTCTCAATATGCCAGGTTTCTTTTCCCTGCTTCCTTCTCCTTGCCTTTAATTTACTTACATTGACTTTCAAGCCATTTGCTTGAGCATATTCGTTCAAGGCTTTTAGTTGTCGCTATAAACCCACTGGAGTTTGATCTATTAAGACCAGGTTGTCTGCATACATCAAATGATCAATGACCTTTCCATCAATGTTTGGGGAAGCACCTAACTTCTTTTAGTGCCTCTATTAGATCCGACAAAAAGAGGTTGAACAGAGATGGTGCCAGGGGGCAATCCTGTTTTAGACCTTTAGTTGTTGAAATTGTTTGAGACAGGGTGCCCTCCCGGTCCATTTTTATCTGTAGAACCGTATCTGAATGAAGATCCTTAATTGCTTTGAGGACATCCCATGGGCAGCCCTATTTGGCCAACTTGGTCCAGAGCAGGTTCCTGTTGATAGAATCAAAAGCATGGGATAAGTCAATAAAGGCCAGATGCATGTTCCTTTTGCGCAAGATGGATTTTTTTTCAGTAGATTATTCAAGAATACATTCAGTGTTGCGTTCTTGCCTCTCACAAAGCCAGAATGCCACGTGTCCAGATGCCCTGAGGTTGAGGCCCATGTTTCTAGGGCCTCCAGTATCAGCTTTAAAAATATCTTCCCCATCACATCCAACAGAGCGATAGAACAGTAGTTGCTGGCCTTTGTCCGGTCACCCTTCTTGAAGATGGGGACGACTACAGATCTTTTCCAGGAAGATGGTACTTACTTCAGGGTTTTTTATCCATTCGAATAGGATCTCCATGAATTTTGACCAGAGTTCTGGTCCTTCTTTAAGAATTGCGTTAGTTAGACCATCAGGCCCTGTAGCCCTCGAACGGCTGGCTTTTTTTTTATAAGTGTATGAATGCCATCGGCCTTGATTCTAAATGTCCACTTAGCTTTACCATTAGAGATCGCTATGGGCAATTGGTCTATTTGCTCATTAAACACCTTCTCGAAGTGTGAAATCCATGCCTCTTCCTCTACCACGTTGGATTCCAGGGCCACCATTACATGGTTGATCGAGTTTAGAAGTTTCCAAACTTCTCCTGTTTGTTTTTTGCACATTTCTTCCATCATTGAATCAGCATCTTCTTGAATCATCAGATACTTGTGTGCTTTTACCCAGTTTTTGTATGCTTGTTTCCTTGCTTTGATCAGCTCAGCTGAAGATGTAGTGTTCCCTGCTCTAATACTTTTCATGTACGATCTAATTTTTTTACTTTCATCAACAAGTGGCAAGTTAAACAAGTGCTTGTGCTGAAAAACACTCTTTTGGAAACCCCTCCATTTTTCCATGAAGGCCATCAGTAGCTTCGAGTATTCCACTTGTTGGCCTTTACCTCCGTTCTTATTTGGTGCGGGATCCTTCAGCTCTTTAGTTAGTTTCTTGATTCTTGTTGCATCTATTTTTAGTCTGTTCCGCCCATGGTTAATTACCACTGGGCAGGTATAACAATATCTGGTGGAATTGGGAACTCCAATACATTTCATCTCGATTATATTGTCATTCTGCGATGTCAAAATGTATTCCAGTGAGTAGATCCAGGGAAGTAGGGTGCCAGACACAAAAAAGTAGTCCAGCACTTTTGCCAAATCGCCCCACTTCCATGTGTGGCAGGCTGGCATGTCTCTCCAAGTTTGCCCGTTCATTAGATGTTAATCGCGGGGGGTTCCAATTCTACTGTCCACAGCCTTCCCTTGGCCCGTCCAGCGATTCTATGGCCCGGGTCGGCGTGTCCTGCCACCTGTTGATCTTGCAAGGCATCCATGTTAAAGTCACCACATATGATGATTAATGGGTCTAGTAGAGAGACCATTAAGTTGTCTAGTAATGACATGGTCTCCCTGATGAACGTGAGGTTATCCGTCCTTGCTGAGTTCCAGTAGATGTTACATAGGATCAGCCATTCAGATGTGTCAGACCTTATCCCTGATAATTTAATCAAGGTCATTTCTGTAAAATGGTTTGGGATCCAAATTTCTGAAATGCTGTAATGGTTTTTGTTTGTTATCAGTTTTAGGAGACCCGATGCTGGTCTTCCTTTCGGTTCTTTGGTTGCCAGGTGCACTAAAGTAGTAAATCCGTCTAGAACCGGTGCTGTTCTCAACCAGGTTTCCTGTAGGCAAATAAGGCCATAATCATTCCATCAAAAGTTCCTCTTTGCCAAACAGATGGGCAAAGCCCCTGGTATTCCAGCATCAAATTTTCCACCCAATTATTGGGGGTACCTGCATTGCTAGACTTTCTCTTTTCTCACCACCATAGCTTCTGCCAACCATCCCCAGGAATCGGCGTCATCCCCACTTGAGGTCTTATTTGAGAGGGCAGTGACTCTCCTTTCTGATGCTGCATAATTATCCATGGAAATATGCTGAGGAGAAAGCACGTTGTCTTCTCTGTTGGTCCCTTTCCTCTTCAGCACTTCTGTATGGCTCCTTATCCCAGTTGGAGTTGTTTGCAGCACACCTTCTTCGGGATGGAATCGAGTTGTTTTATCTGGGACTCGAAGGTGCTTTTTTGGCCCCCCGTTTTTTGTCAGTGTCTTTGTTTCTGAGAGAGAGTAGCCCCTATAGGAGATTCGTGAGGCCTCTTCAAGTATGGTGTCTTTGAATACTAAATCTTCTAAGAAGATTATGACTTTATCTAGGCAATCCTCACTCGGGAAGGCTATTCTGGAGATGTCATCCCTTGTAATCAATCTTAGTTTCGGGATCCAGTGCAACATTTTCAGGACATTTGCTCTGTTTAGAGTCAGGCCATCATTTATCCTAGTAGTCCATTCAAGAACAAAGTTTGGGTCCCAATTATCAGGCTTCTTAGGTCGGTTTCCCATTTTTTTGGGCCCTCTTTTATTTCTGGTTCCATGATCATTATTAATGCTGGTTACCGAGAGGGGATTAAGTGCCATAGTTAGTGAGTAGTTTCTCTTCCCACTAATGCCAGTTTGTTCTAAGCTCATTGAGCTTTTGTTCTGCGTTAGGCAGGGGCTTTCCTGGGCCAATGTTCTGGGCTAATCCCTATCCTGAGATTCTGGTCTCGACAAGGGCAACAACACAGCCAAGGCTAGCCAATTCTGTTAAAAAGTTCTGATGCCGTTTTTCTCCAACATGCCATGCAGTCTAGTGAATTTTGTTTTTTTAGTCAAGGGCCCTGTCTTGTTTAGGCCATCTCCATCTAATTCATCTGATGTGTTTGACGGTGTGTCTGGTAGCTCATCCCTTTCTCACCCAACCAAATATGTGCAAAGGTCCAGCATTTGTTCCATGAGTTCTTCTTCGCCTGGTTCTTCTTTCTTCCAGAGGTTTCAGCTTTGAGTGGTTAATAGGGTTTTTCTGGGAGATTGGCTGGGTTAACTTCTTGTAGAATTGGTGGGCATCATTAGACTAACCTTTGATCTGTTTTTTATAGCCCATTTGACTTTCAGATTGTTTATCTTTTGGGCAATGTGGGTTTGTTTTTGTCGTTTTTTTCCGGATCTTCAATTTAACAAATAAAGGGTAATCTGGGACAGAGGTTAGTAGAGGAGCAAGTGAGGGTGCATGTCCGGTCCCAAGGTTATCATCGTACTTGTCTGTTGAAATGGGATGCTCTGCCTCTTCAATTAAGATTCTCTCATCTTCAACCCAGTGGGTTCCTTTTGGCGCACCTGCAATGGCCTTGTGCTCCACTTCTTTGTTCTTTATTCTTTACCCTCTGCGCACATCCTTGATGGCTGGTGTTATTTGTTAATTCTGAATCCTCCTTCTCCTTTTCGGTAGCTATGTTGCATTTTCCTGTCTTGCACCGGTTTGGAGGGTTTGGAGGTTATTGTGGGTCCACTGAGGTCTGTAGCTGATCTGAAGTGTCAATGCTTTGGTTTCCCTTTTCTTGGGCTGCGCATCGCAAGCTTTTCTTTTCAAATCAGTAACTGATGTAGCATAGTCGTTGTTTCTTCCTTATGTATCTCCAATTTACTTTGGATTGCTGTAATGAAGTCTTCCACATGTACCATTTTGGAGTGGAGCATGGCCTTAACAGTTGTTTGGTCTTTTACGTGGTTGTAAATTGCCTCTCACAGTTTCATGAATGGTGCCAATTTCAGTGTTAATGCAGCCATGGTACTGGCATTAATTGGTATTTCCACTTTAGCCTTAGATTGCTTTCACTTGTGTTTTCTTTTTCCCTTTTTTTTTAGCATGCTTTTGGTGCGGGTAAACCCCATAACCTCCGATGCCTGAATCTGGGTCGAGACAATGCTTGTGGCTGGTGGTGGTGGGTCAATTACCACAATATCCTCATCTGATGATTCTGAGGCTAGCTCAAATCTATGCCTCTTTCTTCCTTTTAGCCCCCTTGTGATTTTGAGTAGGAGGTTCGCTCCAGAGATCAGCGGGCCCCAATCTGTGTTGTTAGTAATTTACCTTCTTGGTTATTACCTTGTGAGGGTGAGAGTCCGCTTGGTCTGCCCCTTTCATTGGCACCAGTCAGTGCCACCCAGGGTTTTCCCTTAGCACACCTACTTCCTTCAAGTTCCGTGGTGTCATGCATTTTAGCTAAATCAGTTTGTCCTCTTGGAATTTCCAGGGTTTTGGAGCATGGCTTTCAAGTGCAGGAATTATTTTGTATGCGTCTATTTCAAAATTACCGATAGTGACCATTCCTCTTCTTTCTAGCAAGTTCCAGCTCGCAAGTAATGTGGAATCTTTGACCTCTCCGAGGTCCTCCTCTTGATCAGACCAAGTTCTTATCAGTCATTTCCTTGCTTTAGAGCCAACGTTCCTATAGTAAAATCTTGTGACGTTCGTAAAATTGGTTATTCCCAGACCTCTTGGCTTCCACTGGGAGGGGCCCTTATAGCAAGTTGTTTTCTTTAGTTTTATAGAGTCTCCCTGAGGAGTTCTCTCATTGGGATTGGGTGTTCTCGCTCTCTAGTTGGTTCAGTTAGCGACCCCCTTCCCATTGTGGGAGTTGGTGGAGGTTCTGGTATTTGTAGTCCTTGGCCCAACTTTCGGCCTGAAGTCACAGAGTGGTGGTGGCTCACCTGTTCTGTACCATCAAGAGTATATGGCTCTGTGGCCAGGTTCCCGGATCTGCGCTTAGAAACCTCTGGTTATTAAGCGTGTTATAAATAACCTATCATATCATATCATACTACGCTTTAGTTGATACACCTATTGAACTGTTTCTAAACTGAAGGCCTCAGGTTTAAATTCCTGTTTTTCATAAATATTGCATTTATTTGTATGCATAGTAAACAATCAATACAATAAACAGTACTAGTCTCAGTCACTATAAATAACTTGTATTAACCAATCAATGAATGCTTAAAAATGTCAGTAGATGGAGGGGATTCAGAGTATCATCTAAGCTGACAGCTGTATTGCATAAACAACTCAAAGATTGATATCATTTACTACATACATTTGCATTCAATTTAAAGCTAATAAGTAACAATTTCTATCCTTTTTTGCTCATTGACTGTCTCTTGTTTCCAAGGGCAAAGTGTACTCTAAAAGGTCATATCTCTATTTAGGCATTAAGGATTCCCTCTTAGGAATCTAAATGTGTTCTTTGCATTTTAGGCCTCTTATTCATTTAGTCTGCATACAGATGTTATATTGTGCTATGTTATTGAGATTTATTTTGCATATTGCTGTCATTTGCAGTGTCTCCGGATGCTCTGCTGGATTCTATTTATTTATTTAATTAGTTGCAGTGCTTATACAGCGCTTTTATGCAAAGCGCTTGACAATGAATCAATAGCAATTCGTAAGTATGGATCACAACCCTAAGTTCAAATGACAAAATCAAGAACAAGAAATCTGTAGTGGACAAGAGCGAATATCAAGACAAAGAGAATTACTAAGTTTAGGAGCAAGGAGCTGAAAAGAACGAAAGCAAGAAGCGGTGCAAGGAGGATGAGGAACCGATAGAAGGAATTGGGAAACATTAAATGTTTACAAGCAGGGTGGTAGAGGAGGAGCAAAGATAAGATGCAGCAAGTGCATGCATACATTTGAAAAACAAGACAAAGAAAATTGAATTTGCAATGCAGCTGAACAGGTAATCATTTAAGACGAGCAAGATATGAGAGGAGAATCCTAACAGCTGGGTGCAAAATAGAATGTAAGAGTAAAAAGATGTAATTTGGCAACCCAATGTAGAATGGACAACAGTAATGCAGACGGAACAGGACCAGGGATTGGAGCAAAGATTTGGCAGAAGAAAATGTAAGCATCTGACGAATTTTACTAACAAGGTGGAAGTGGCAAGATTAAACCAAGGATGTGATTTGGGATTGGAAAGAAAGAGAAGCTTGAGGAGACATAGCAAGATGGGAGGACCACAGAGGAAAAAATAAGATTTCAATTTACTTGGAATTAAGGCCAAGAAAGTGAGAAGACATCCAGGAAGAAGTTACATAAAGGCAAGAAGAAAGCTGATGATTAATAGAATTGTTAAAGGTAGGAAAGGGCGGGAGAATCTGGGTGTCATCAGCAAAAAGATGTACCTGAAGGCTGCAGCATAACATTAAGAAAAGAAGGGAAGAGGTACAGAGAGTAAATAATACAGGACCAACAACTGAGCCCTGAGGAACACAGTGAGGTGGAGGAAAGGAACAGGAGGTAGAGCCCCTCTAAGAAACAGAAAAAGGGTGATTAGAGAGCTAGGAGCAAAACCAGTTTATAACAGTGCCTAAAAGACCAAGCGAAGAGGCGAGAGCAAAGTAGGATGGTGTACAGTGTTGAATATGGGTGGCACTGAGATCATGACAGATAGAGTTACATACAGACAAGAGTGTTGTTTCAATAGTGAAACATACTCAAAACCAGATTGGTGAGGAGGGAATATGTTGTGAAGGTTAAAGTTAGGAAAAGGTTATACATGAACAAGCCATTCCAAAGGTTTGGATAAAGAAGGAAGGAGGGAAATTAGAAGGGCCTGAGGAGTCAAGAGAGGTTTTTAAAGAGGAGGAAGAACAGTGGAGTGTTTAAAGGTCAATGGAAAAGAACTTGAGGACAGAGATAGATTAAACAAATAAGTAAGAAATGGAGCAAGGGCAGGAAAAATAAATGTAGCCAAACAGGCAGGGAGAGGATCTGTGGGAGAAGCAGTGGGATGATTATGTGAGTCATAGACGTAACATCACCTTCAGAAACAGGTGAACAGGAAAAAAAGGAAGCGGCAGCCAAGGGCAAAGAAGCACTAGAGGGAGAGCCTGGTGAATCGATGGAGTCAGTGCTAGCATTTGATCACAGATGGCGTGTACACTGAACACTGGTTAGGAGGTAAGCGTTCGCAAGCAGAGGCGTTGCCATGAATATAAGGACAGAGGTAGTGAGATATAACACTTGTTATTCAGGTACTAGGCCATTTCTAGAAATCACACAAGAACCGAGCGAGGCGAACTGGGATTCGCGTTCTGATTGCTTGCCGGGATCGCAAAGTCAGACTGCTTGAAAAAATGTGATACTCAGCGTGATTAATGGGGATGGGAGGAGATTTGTGAAATGGGAGGGGGATATCAGTGAGTGTGGACTCTATTGATATATACGGGTGAATTTTTATCCTGCATGCTTTACCAGCAAAAAATGTAAAGTACTTATATTTTTGCAGGCTTGAATGTTGCCGAGCCTGTCGGTTTAAACGTGAATTCAATCACGATGACTTGTGAGTTAATAAGTCCCTTTGTACTAAGGAGAGGTAACATATCCCTTGGCTGTTTTGCTTTGTTGATTATATAAAAATATTTCTTTGCACGTTTTTTTGTAGATATCCAAATGGTCCTGAAGAAAACTGTATACGTATGGTATTAGCCCCCAAACATTGTTTTTGATACAATGGAATAACCGTTCAATGAGCCAAAATTGAGACAGGGTACAGCTTAGTCAGAATAAGTAGGATGTGTAAGATGCAAGTGGGAAGCAACACGAGAGATATGTTGCCTCGTGTGATTGATAATGAAAACAGGAATGTTCATGGAAGTGGACAGAATGAGAGATATGAAGAAAATAGAGAATAATGGAGGCATGACAGAACAAATCAGTAACCCATACTGGAAACAATGAAACACTGTGGAACCCATGCAATAATGGTGCGCCCTGATTTGAAAAGGGGCAAACAGGGAGTTGTGATGCCCTTGCAACTCCCACTCTTTGAACGGGGCGCCTGGGTGCGGGACGCCCAGGGAAACCTCCCTAAAAAGGAGGGGAAGGGCAACGTGAAAACATCACAATTAGCTGGGGGCAGGGCCACCCGCTGCGTGGTGGAGGGATCAGGGCTAGCTGTACCTGCCTCAAGGAAGTCCTGCAGTCTGCAGTCCGCAGTCTCTTCACCTGTATCCTGCTTGTTTGACTCTTGGAAGTGGACTGGAGTCAAACAATCAGGATACAGGTAAAGAGACCGCGGGCTGCAGACTGCAGGACAAGTCACATGACTGTCACATATCCCGTGAAGATGTCATGATTAGCTGGGGGCGGAGCCACCCGCAGCATTGGGGAGGAAGCAACAGCAGCTGCACCAACCTCAAGGAAGCTGAGTCCACTGCCAAGAGTCAAACAAGCAGGATGCAGGTGAGGAGAACACAGGTGGCGGACTGCAGGACTTAAGCTCCACTCAAGTCTCATGACTGTCACACGTCCTGTGATGACGTCACAGTTAGCTGGGGATGGGGCCAGCCGCAGCACAGTGGAGGCCCCATCAACAGCTACACCAGCCTTGAGGAAGCTGAGTCCACTGCCAAGAGTCAAACAAGCAGGATGTAGGTAATGAGACCACGGGCTGTGGTATGCAGGACTTAAGCTCCGCTCAAGTCACGTGATCGTCACACACCCCATGATGACATCACGATTAGCTGGGGTCGGGCCACCCGTCACCTTCTAGAGGCAGCAGCTGAACCAGCGGAAGCCGAGTCCACTGCCAAGAGTCAAACAAGTAGAATTTGTAATAGGGGTTATGTTAGTGGGGATAGAGGGAAAATGCAACATAGCTTTACTGTTGTGTTGATGTGTGCAGACCTGAAGTGATTCGTGCTCTACATGTGGCTCTGGTTCTAGATGACCTGTGTCAAGAGTACAGAAGCTCGGAGTAGGTCCTCCAGAGTGGGCAGAGTCCTGGCAAAGTCCCTAGAAACAATTAAATCGCATGAATGATATTAGGCATTGCCGGGCAAAACATGGTGGGGCACTAATTGCATTGGGCATCAAGTATGAAAGTCACAGAGAGACAGGGCAGCACAATCTCAGAGGGGCAATGTTACATTGCGACATACATGCAGCAGTATCTTATGAGGTAGAAAAACACATGGTGATCTAAATATTATTTCCATATGTTCTGCTCTGTCCAAACCATTCTATTTTCAGATTGCAGCCTTTCTTCCAATGTCTGAGCACTAGCCTTTAACGAGCTGAGAGTCCATTTGTTATCCAGCGTTCATGGAAAATGCCATGTTCTTGTGAAGCATGTTGGGCATTATCATTTTAGGTACTTATTATATAACAGTGTTGTGGACCACATTCATTCCCTCCACTACATCGGATATGTTACTAGGTTTTCATTCTGTGCCAAGTCTCCATCGTATTGTTCTCAGAGCACCCAATCTTTTCTGTAAATTGGTGCATTCTGTCTCTACCAGGGGTATCCGGACCTTAACCTGTGGAAGGAAACGGAGCGCATGATATATAAGAGCATGGGAAAGAGTGAAAAGGTGCCACAGACAAAAGGGTTTCTGGGGAGGAATTGTTTGTGGTAGCATGGATGCATATCATTCCTGTTAAAAGAAAGAAGGGTATGTCCTATCACACTTGGGGTCCATTAGATTGTATTTTAGGCAGATTTAGAGAAGATGAAATTAGTACACAATGTAATGCTAGGTTTTGTAGCTTGTTTACACCCTCATACATTTACATTGTACCCCAGGGCAAACTGCAGAATATTAATTATGGTAATACAAAGTCTGAGGGCTCAGTGTAGCCTAGTCAAGAGCAAACTATACAAAGTTTAACATTTGCAATATTCATTGGCAACATATGGCAATATATTTCTTTGGTGAATGTGCAGTTCAGCATGGATCTGTATCAATCAATTTGAGTTTATACAATTGTTTCTAGATGGCAATAAAGTCTTAGTAAAAACATTAAAAGGCACAACCGGTAATACAGATGTATGCTTATCTTTAGTATCTTGTCATGTATTTTCAGTCATGTTTCTGGTTAAATAATTTCGTCTACATCTTCACCTCAATCATAGTATCAGTCGTTAAGAATTCTGCAAGTGCTCATTATCGAACACTGAGAGGATGCTGGACATGGAGTCATTGGTGACATCTTTGTCAATAAAATGTTTTTGGGCCGAGGCTCTTTGTGTTTTTGTACTCTTTTTAACAACATCTGACAGTTTCCCCTTGTTTGGTCAGATATCTGCATGCCAGCCCCTTTGGTAGACGAAACACTGCTTATAGAGTCTTGAATGGTTTCAGTGTTTCCAGCTGACGTTGTCTTCCTTGAATGTTGTCAAGGTGTGAATTAGTCGGTCCTTCCATGTTTTCTGTGTATAGATGTTCAAGTTAAGTAAATGCGCAAGCTCCTCCAGATAGAAGGCCAGTCAGTTTTAGGATATGGAAGTTCACAACCTTTGCTGTGTAATGTCATATGTTCGTCGATATCTGTATGTTTATTGATTGATTCTTAAGATTATGTCCTTTTCGTTGAAGCAAGAAATACTTTGCTTTTCCTATCGCAATCCTTCTAACTTCCAGCCTTACCCAAAGAAAGAGTTCTATTGAGGGAAATATTCTGTGAAATACGCAGATAATCCGATAAGTTTATTTTAAAGAGCATATCAAAATTCTCCCATTTATTCACTGAAAATGTACTTTCCTTCATTACATTACAATGGAATATTCTGTAAAATATTTACGCAGGCATGTTAACAGTAGACTTAGAGGCCGATTCATGGAATAATTAGAGCGGCGCAAGTGAGCAAAACGTGCGAATCGCAGTGGAATAGCGAAAATCGCAGTGCAAGTGCGAAAATCGCACGAAAAGCAGCGCACATCGATTCATGGAAGTCCGTGCGAGAGAAAACCAGCGGATGTGCGATAAAAAAGAGCGCGGCGCACGTTGGCGCACAGGCCATCTAACAGCGTGCGCCAGGTCACAGCGAAAATCGCACAGGCCACAGCGAAATTCGCAAATAGCGCGGCGCACGCAACAAAAGTAGGCGGAACACGGGCGTAACACTCGGAATGGGGAACAACTTGCCAAAACGTGGGCGTCACGGGGGAAGCACAGGGCACAAGTGCGCGGAACGCCCACACGCTCGCCTACAACACGTATTCATGGAATTGAATAGGGCAAAAAAGCGCACGCTCAAACCAGCGCACAGGCACAAACACGACCGCCACAAGAAATCAGGCTGTAGCGTCTCTGCGGCTGTAAGAAATGTGCGTCAAAAGTTGCGCCAACAAATAGCACCTATATACTGCCATGATGAATGTCCTATACTGTGGCCCTCCAGGACAAATGACGTGCAAAGGGGTACCCACAAACACGGACACCCGCTGACAAAAAATACGTGTGCGTGTATACCGGGGTGCGCGGGAATTTCCACACGCGATTTCAGCAAGGTACGTGTATTTCAGGGGTGCGCGGGAAGTTCCACACGCGATTTCAGCAGGGTATGTGTATTTCAAGGGTGCGCGGGAAGTTCCACACGCGATTGGCCCAGTGCGAGCAGGGTACGTGTATTTCAGGGGTGCGCGGGAATTTCCACACGCGATTACAGCAGGTTACGTGTATTTCAGGGGTGCGCGGGAAGTTCCACACGCGATTTCAGCAGGGTACGTGTATTTCAGGGGTGCGCGGCAAGTTCCACACGCGATTGGCCCAGTGCGAGCAGGGTACGTGTATTTCAGGGGTGCGCGGGAAGTTCCACACGCGATTGGCCCAATGCGAGCAGGGTACGTGTATTTCAGGGGTGCGCGGGAAGTTCCACACGCGATTTCAGCAGGGTACGTGTATTTCAGGGGTGCGCGGGAAGTTCCACACGCGATTGGCCCAGTGCGAGCAAGGTATGTGTATTTCAGGGGTGCGCGGGAAGTTCCACACGCGATTGGCCCAGTGCGAGCAGGGTACGCGTATTTCAGGGGTGCGCGGGAATTTCCACACGCGATTTCAGCAAGGTATGTGTATTTCAGGGGTGCGCGGGAAGTTCCACACGCGATTGGCCAAGTGCGAGCAGGGTACGTGTATTTCAGGGGTGCGCGGGAAGTTCCACACGCGATTTCAGCAGGGTACGTGTATTTCAGGGGTGCGCGGCAAGTTCCACACGCGATTGGCCCAGTGCGAGCAGGGTACGTGTATTTCAGGGGTGCGCGGCAAGTTCCACACGCGATTGGCCCAGTGCGAGCAGGGTACGTGTATTTCAGGGGTGCGCGGGAAGTTCCACACGCAATTTCAGTAGGGTACGTGTATTTCAGGGGTGCGCGGGAAGTTCCACACGCGATTGGCCCAGTGTGAGCAAGGTATGTGTATTTCAGGGGTGCGCGGGAAGTTCCACACGCGATTGGCCCAGTGCGAGCAGGGTACGTGTATTTCAGGGGTGCGCGGGAAGTTCCACACGCGATTGGCCCAGTGCAAGCAGGGTACGTGCATTTCAGGGGTGCGCGGGAATTTCCACACGCGATTACAGCAGGTTACGTGTATTTCAGGGGTGCGCGGGAAGTTCCACACGCGATTTCAGCAGGGTACGTGTATTTCAGGGGTGCGCGGCAAGTTCCACACGCGATTGGCCCAGTGCGAGCAGGGTACGTGTATTTCAGGGGTGCGCGGCAAGTTCCACACGCGATTGGCCCAGTGCGAGCAGGGTACGTGTATTTCAGGGGTGCGCGGGAAGTTCCACACGCGATTGGCCCAGTGCGAGCAGGGTACATGTATTTCAGGGGTGCGCGGCAAGTTCCACACGCGATTGGCCCAGTGCGAGCAGAGTACGTGTATTTCAGGGGTGCGCGGGAAGTACCACACGCGATTTCAGCAGGTTACCTGTATTTCAGGGGTGCGCGGGAAGTTCCACACGCGATT
This sequence comes from Ambystoma mexicanum, assembly GCF_040938575.1. Lineage (NCBI taxonomy): Eukaryota > Metazoa > Chordata > Amphibia > Caudata > Ambystomatidae > Ambystoma > Ambystoma mexicanum. The sequence continues at coordinate 470,653,873 of NC_090925.1, read as the reverse complement.
GGCCCAGTGCGAGCAAGGTATGTGTATTTCAGGGGTGTGCGGGAAGTTCCACACGCGATTGGCCCAGTGCGAGCAGGGTACGTGTATTTCAGGGGTGCACGGGAATTTCCACACGCGATTACAGCAGGTTACGTGTATTTCAGGGGTTCTGGGGAGTACCACACGTGAATTGGCCGTGTGGGCCCTCCCAGGTGTACGCTCCACAACCTCCATGGACCCTGCAGGCAGCCCACACCACGGGGGACTACCCTGCACCCCTGCTCATGTCCCGCAGGCAGCCCATCCACCATGGGCATGCCCCCCAGCCAACCCACATGTCACCTTGCACTACTGATCAACAATGCATGTCTACCACCACCCCCACCCCCCTGCCACCATGGGCATCCTCCACCAGGCCCCCACTCATGTCTCCCACCACCCCCACCCCCTGCCACCATGGGCAGACTCCACCAGGCCCCCACTCATGTCTCCCACCACCCCCACATCCCAGCAGTGCAGGGGCAGCCTCCAGCAGGCCCCCACTCATGTCCCCCTGCACCCCCACCCCCCTGCCACCATGGGCAGACTCCAGCAGGCCCCCACTCATGTCCCCCTGCACCCTCACCCCCCAGCAGTGCAGGGGCAGCCTCCAGCAGGCCCCCACTCATGTCCCCCTGCACCCCCACCCCCCTGCCACCATGGGCAGACTCCACCAGGCCCCCACTCATGTCTCCCACCGCCCCCACCCCCCAGCAGTGCAGGGGCAGCCTCCACCAGGCCCCCACTCATGTCTACCACCACCCCCACCCCCCTGCCACCATGGGCAGACTCCACCAGGCCCACATTCATGTCCCCCTGCACCCCCACCCCCCAGCATCCAGGGTCACCCTCCACCAGGCCCCCACTCATGTCTCCCACCACCCCCACCCCCCAGCAGTGCAGGGGCAGCCTCCACCAGGCCCCCACTCATGTCTCCCACCACCCCCACCCCCCAGCATCCAGGGTCACCCTCCACCAGGCCCCCACTCATGTCCCCCTGCACCCCCACCCACCAGCATCCAGGGTCACCCTCCACCAGGCCCCCACTCATGTCTCCCACCACCCCCACCCCCAAGCAGTGCAGGGGCAGCCTCCACCAGGCCCCCACTCATGTCTACCACCACCCCCACCCCCCAGCATCCAGGGTCACCCTCCACCAGGCCCCCACTCATGTCTACCACCACCCCCACCCCCCAGCAGTGCAGGGGCAGCCTCCACCAGGCCCCCACTCATGTCCCCCTGCACCCCCACCCCCCAGCAGTGCAGGGGCAGCCTCCAGCAGGCCCCCACTCATGTCCCCCTGCACCCCCACCCCCCTGCCACCATGGGCAGACTCCACCAGGCCCCCACTCATGTCTCCCACCACCCCCACCCCCCTGCCACCATGGGCAGACTCCACCAGGCCCCCACTCATGTCCCCCTGCACCCCCACCCCCCAGCATCCAGGGTCACCCTCTACCAGGCCCCCACTCATGTCTCCCACCACCCCCACCCCCCAGCCACCATGGGCAGACTCCACCAGGCCCCCACTCATGTCCCCCTGCACCCCCACCCCCCAGCATCCAGGGTCACCCTCTACCAGGCCCCCACTCATGTCTCCCACCACCCCCACCCCCCAGCAGTGCAGGGGCAGCCTCCACCAGGCCCCCACTCATGTCTCCCACCACCCCCACCCCCCAGCATCCAGGGTCACCCTCCACCAGGCCCCCACTCATGTCCCCCTGCACCCCCACCCCCCAGCATCCAGGGTCACCCTCCACCAGGCCCCCACTCATGTCTCCCACCACCCCCACCCCCCAGCAGTGCAGGGGCAGCCTCCACCAGGCCCCCACTCATGTCCCCCTGCACCCCCACCCCCCTGCCACCATGGGCAGCCCCCACCAGGTCCTCACAATCCCCAATCATGTGCGTAATGGTCAGCCTCCACAGCCAAAAAGCCCTACCAAGTAACCCATTCACCCACATGGAAATGGAAATCACATGTTACACCCCCAATGTTCATTAAGCTAATGAACCCATGTCTGTCGCACACAATGGTTGCAATTGAATGGGAAAACACACAACATGACATGCATGAAACCAATGAGATGATACCACACAGTGAAGTATGCTAACAAAATTGTATTGAAAAAAATAAAGAATGCTAAAGAAAGAAAACAAACTACAATGTGAATGAGAAAAAAAAGCTGCATGTCCGTATAAAAACACAAAACTGCAAATCAGAATAAAAAAAAATTATGTCCAAAGTCAAATGTAAAAAAATCTCCATGCAAAAAAGAACTATGTACAAAACTAACAAGGGTCCATGAGCCCAACTGAACAAAGGAAACCTACTAAAAAACCTACCTAAAAATCAACTATATACAAAAAGTGGAGCAGTGTCCGTCGACTCCAAATCATAATAAGAAAGAAAGGATACCTAAAACTAAAGAACTATATACAAAGGCGGCGGGCAAGTCCAGCGGCTCACTCGTGGTGTCCCGGGCCAGGGCATCATCGAACTCCTGTTCGATGTCCCGGAGGCGGTCCAGTTCCATGGCCCGAGGGTCCGCAGGGACGACGCCGTGTCCTCCTCCAACCCCCTGCGGATTGCCTCGAGGCACTCGGCCCGCCTCAGGGCCATCCGCATGGAGTTCTCCGCCCTGACCATTGTGAGCCGCGCCTCTTCCGCCCGCCGCCGCTCCGCACCTATGGCGTGGCCCAACCGCTGCCACACGGAAGACACTCTCTGTCCTGGGTCCCCCTGCCCTCCGGCCGATGCCTGCCCCTCAGATGTCGAAAGCCCCGAGCCTTCATGTCTCCCACCATGTTGCTGCTGCTGCTCTGCCTCTGCCCGTGCACTGCCTCCTGCTGCCTGCACATCCTCCGCCGGCTGGGGTGCACTTGTTGATGTGGCCACCCCTGCTGGACCTCCGACTCCCGACTGTGGCAGGGATGCCTCCTCCACCAGCCTGGCCGCACCGTCAGAGGCAGCTCCACAGGGCACCCAGGTGACTGATGGGTGGGAAGATGGCACAGAGGACGACTGGCGCGTAGGGGGTCCAGTTGAGGAGGGGGTCGAAGCAAGCCCCATCAGACAGCGGAATCCGGCCTGGGTGACCTGTCCCAGCAGGCTGACGTGGTCAACGAGCCATTCGAGATGACGTACAGTCTCTCCATGAAAAGACTGCAGGTCACCTCGCATGGCCCGTTGACGCAACGCCACACCAGCCAGGACAGGCTCAACCCGGACCTGGATGGCCACGTCCGCAGGCAGAGGAAGGCCAGTTGACGTCAGCTCATCCCCTGCCTGAAAACGGGTCTGGACGTAGGCATCCCTGCTGGTGCAAGATGATGCAGGGACAGGATCGGGGACAGGATTGCACACAGGCACCTCCGTGGCCGCCTGTGCTGCCTCCTGTCGGATCCCCGCCGCTGTGCTCCACAGCACCTTCTCCGCCCTCTTCATCAGTTGACGCTGCAGACAGGGAGAAACAAAACACAGGCATCAGGGCACTGTACAATGGACACATACACGCATGACAGTTGCACATGAGTGGCATTGGCAAACCTCAGACATGTCATCACAATCCCCAACACACGTCATTGCAACTCGCACACATGAGCCATACCACAGCCATATCGCAACTGCCACCACCATCCATACACATACAACAGCATCAGCAGCCAAAGGGGAGCCAGACATCACATGCAACACAGGAAGTGCACCACACATGTACACACACCACCACACTTGCATGCATGTCTACACCTCTGCCAAGTGTTGCACTGTTCAGACGGGCATCCATGTCACATCTGCCAATCAGGCTTCCACATCCCGCTGTCACATGCATCCATGTTGCATCACTGTTGCACCCTTGACAAATACACACACATGCACATGTACACAGTGCTCATACATGCAGCCGAAAACAACATACATGCGTGACATCACGGACATGTCTACTTACATACACATTCATCCAAACATGTGTGCACACACAACTGCATTTGCCATGCAAGCCCACACACACAAGCACCATCCATGTCTCACACATTACAGCCCTCGCATGTGTCAGACCCACGGCCCTGTACACCCCCACCCATACTCGACCCCATACAAACAGATGTGCAACCGGCACAATGCCGAATAATCACCACACGCACTGCTCACAATCAGGATGCATGTACACTCACCGCTCGACTCCAGACGGGTCTGCTTCTCTAGGACCTGGACGTGGAGCGCTGGGGATATGCGTTCCAGGACCCCCATCTGTTCTTCCGACAAGTGGCCCCGGCGCCCCTTGGCATCCGCTGCCTTCAAGAGGCGCCGGGCCTTGTTCAGGGTCCTGGACCTGAAGTCCTCCTAGCGCTTCCTGACATGTTGTAAGTCCCGGACTGCCACCCCCTCCGCGTTGATGGCAGTCACGATGTCAGTCCAGATCCGAGTCCGTCCTTCCTTGTCGGCGCGGGAACTTCCGAAGAGGGCATCATACTGCCCCAGGACTTGTTCCACCAGGACACCAACTTCGGTGGCACTGAAGCTGGTGCCCCTCTGCCTCTCTGGCCGGGGGTTGTCAGTGGTCACAGATGGTGTTTGCCCCGACATGACAACCCCAGAGGCAGGAGTGGGTGGGCAACTGGGTCCTGGGGCTGGGCTGTGGAGCGATGGAATTCCAGTCGGGAGTCTTCGGTTCCAGCAGGGGTGGTCACAGCAACAGCACCCCTGGCTGATGTGCAGGCAGCAAATGGCAGTGCACGTGGGCAGCAGGCAGTCAGGCAGCAGCAGATGGCAGGTGGGAGCGTGCTCGGGGCTCTGGGGGGCAGTAGTTCGGCCTTCTGGGCAGGAGCGTGGTGTTCCGCGTGCTTACGCGTGGCCAGCTTGGTATGGAGTCATTTGGCATGTGAAAATCCTGCACGTCAGCGTGAAAACCGAGGAAAGGCCCTTAGCGCGTAAGCGCGTCAGCACGCATACGCGATTCTATTGGACCAAAGGCCCTCAGCGCGTAAGCGCGTCTGTGACGTGACACGCACGGGTGTTTCCCACACAGCACGTGATGACAGAGCACACGTGGGAAGACTGCACGTCAGTGTGTCATCGCGTGTGATTGGTGGAAATGGCCCTACACGCAGAAGTGACAAAGCGTGTAATTGGTGGAAATGGCCCTAGCGCGTACACGCCGCGTAAGTGACGCTGGACGTGTGGGCCTGTATAAAAGGTACGCGTAGAACACCATTTACTTGTACGTGCTTTTCGTGGAGAGCGAGTGGGTGAATTCTGTACTTCTTGTCGTTTCACACGCGATTTACTTCACGGCGTTTCAAGTTCGTATTCCCTGTTACCTCTGACAGCTTTTTCTCTTTTTTCTCTTTTACTGTTTTACCTGGGCCTGTTCCCTCAAAGAGTGTTCCCTACTACTGTTGTCCTGTCTCCTCAGACAGCGTACAAATCTTCTTTTGGCGGGGGTGTTGCCAACCAAACGCGCTCCTTTTTCACGCTCTTTTACCTGGCAGACGGTGAGTCACGCACGTATCTAACATCTGTGCTTGCCCCGTGTGTAGCCTACCCCTTCAGAGGTCATTCTAGGCTGCGTGTGACACGCATACGTTCATTCTTGTGTTACTGGGTGCCACAGCGTAGTGCAGGTTTTTCTTTCTGCACACGTGGTCTAGGAGGGGTTGCGTGCACGTCATCTCCCTTTTTTGGGGCTCTTGTGCGTAGCATGACCCGTCATCTTTCCCCAGGGGTTACAATCAGCCTTGCAAGAGCACTAGGGTACAATTACCATCTGGTACCCAACCCCTTTGACCCCCAATTGCCCAGGACAATATTTTACACCCACTCCCATACGCACATTAACATCAGTGCCATGGCTGGGAGGCGAGGATTCCGTAAGGGTGGCAAAGGTGGAAGAGCCACAAGTGGTGGCCGTGGTGGATCCGGTAGGGGACGTGGTCGTTACTTGCAGGGTGAGCCTGTCCCCCCATGTGTGGAGGACCAGTCAAGGGCACCCATAATCCCCCCCCTCCCGTTGAGGCTGATGTGGCTGACACCATCCATGCTCAGCCCTTGTTGGACCAGCCCATTGTGGCACCAGACCTGGCTGACTCCATGGCTGACTTCCAGGTCAGCAGGCCTATGACACGTGCGCTGGTGCACGTTGATGTCACCATGCCACGTGCATCTGGGGCAGCAAGGTCATCTGCTGCACCAAGTAGGCAGGGCGGAGAGGCTGCAGGGGCAGCTGCGGCTCCATCCACCCCAGCCCTCACACACCCAGCCCGGACAGTGTCGGTCCTAGTCCATGCTGCTGACATTCCCCCTGACACCATCACACTAGAGCCAATGCCTGCACCAACTCCCATGCTGAGTGTGCAATCCCACACTCCTGATACAGAGTCCACCAGGGCTCCTGCCCCTAGTGTCCAGAGCGGCGCAGGACACTCAGGATCACCACCACCTTCCAAGCGGAAGAGGAAGAGTGCTCGTCCGGCACAGGCTGATGCCCCAGACACGGCTACACAGTCCGGCCCATCCAGGAAGCCCAGCTTCATGGATGACGAACTGAATGCACTTGTCGAGTATGTGTCCGCACATGACAACGAAATGGTCATTGTTGCAGGATCCAAGACCACACCTGCACAACGCCAGGCACACTGGCAGACCGTTGCAGACATCGTAAGTGCCCTTGGAATCGTGAGGCGCACAGCCAATGATTGCTATAAGCGCTGGAATGACCTAAAGCGCAGGGCAAAGAGTAAGCTGGCCTCAAGTCATGCCGCAACTCTAGTGACTGGAGGTGGGTCTCCAGTAGTAGACATGGAACTCACTCCACATGAGTCAGTCGCTGGGACCTACGTAACGGAGGAACAAATCCAAGGCGTGGGAGATTTGGCTGATTACGAGGCATTGTCCGGTGAGTGCACATGCATGTGTATGTCATCCATGTGCATGGTGTGTGTGAGGGCTTCTGTTTGTGTGACAGGTGAGAGTGTGTGCGCCTGAGTCGTATGGGTCAGCCATGTGCTTCATGCAATACATCCTGCGCAGCTGCATTTGGCCATAGCAGTATCCCTTCTGCCAACAGTAGACATCTAGCCCAAATGCACGCCAGTTGCCCTTGAAGTGTCACCTTGCCACAACATTGTTGCTTGATTTTTCACTGTTCATTTAGTCAGATTGTTTGCATTCCACCACTTTTACTAGGAATGTCGCAGTCCTGTAGTCACATGTCTGACATGGCTATGGTAAAGTGGAGTGACTTTGTTACCTGGATATCATTTGTTCAAACATGTCCCTGTGCAATTGCACCATTTCGGACTGGCAGCTCCAGGTGAAGAATCTGACCTGTTTGAATCAGAAAAGCTATTACATGCGGGAACTGGACTGAATGAATAGGTGCTGCCCTCCTCTCCATCTTCACTCAATAGCAATGGTACATGCCATCTGTGTGATGGCATGTGTGTTTCACCTGCCAATCACAGGGCAATGTGTGATGCCACTGCCAGGCAGCATGCAGAAAATGTGTTCATCTTCCATCTTGGTGTCATCAGTGTGTGCCATTTGCCTGCCCTTCATAGGCAGTGAGGGTGCATGCATGGGAGGGTTTTAGTCATGTGGGACATGTGTCAAACAAGTACTGGTTCTCTTGCTTCTCAGCCCTCATTGTGTGCCATGGTGCTAATGCCTGTTTCCATTTCTTTGTTTTTATGTCTTTGCAGGGGAAGATGCACCTGATACTGCTGGGGTTGTGGAGATGGTGCAGACCCAGGAGGGGTCCGAGGGCCGACCAACCACCAGTGAGGGACGTGGTGTGCTGGTGGGTGAGAACCCACAAGTGCTGCAGGTCGTGCTCTCAAGGGGTGTCTCTGGCTGCACCTCCCCCGAGCTGTACTCAGGTGTTGATTCAGATGAGACCTACGTGCCGTCGCAGGTGAGTGTTCCAGGGAGGGATACTGTTCTGTCTCACCCACCTGCACCATGGTCAGAACCCTCAATGGGGATGTCAGTGTTGGCAGCTACGCCTTTGGTGGTTACGGATGCAGGGTCACACTCCGCGACATCTGATCCTGTTCCTGGGCCAGCAGATCAGAGGGGGAATGCAGTCCTGCAGCCTCAGGCAGTGCCGGCACAGCAAGGCGCAGTTCGCCTTGCCCCAGACAGGTGTGGTGCCCGCCGACGTGGTGGCCGTACGCCTCCTGGCAATACCGCATGGGAGCAATCCATTTACGGTATGGCAACCCAACAGGCAGCATCATCCGAGATGATGGCTCAGGCCATGGATAGGGTGGCCACTTCCATTGTCCCCCCTGAAAGGCTTATGGAGCGACTAGAGCAGGCAACCGACTCCATCTGCCAGTCACACAGGGAGGACATGTTGGGGTCCAACAGGGACAGGCGGGCGGCACTGGCGACTCTGCAGGAGGCCATCTCCATTGAGCCCCAGGGCCACAGGGAAGCCCTGAGGCAGGAGCTCCTTCACCTCAGGACGACTCTTGTTGAGCTTGAGGCTTCAACACACCAAAGGACAGAACAGCAGCTGGAGCGTCTCACCCGTACGCTCTCAGCTGAGATGCAGGCAACGAGGGCGGAGGTCCGGGCATCCCGTGAGTTGTTGCATGGGGACCTCCGCACACTCATCCTCCAGAACCAGACCTACCACACCCGCATGCTTGCAGCCATGGAGGAGCAGACTAGGGCCTTGCGTGGGCTGCCTCCCATAGTGCAACCACCTCCGGATGCAGCTGCACAGGGTGATAATAGCGACAGCAGTGATACTCCCACAATAGGGTAGCCGTGTGGGCCATGAGCCCATGGAGGTGTTTTTTTTTCCCAGGATCCACACAGGTGGGTTCTGGTATGCATCCTGTCCTCGGACCTCCTGGGTGGCCTCCCCAACCCCCCCGGGCCCTTCAATGGCCATTTTTGATTTTTTTTTATTTTTATTTTTATTTTTATTTTTATTTATTTTATTCCCAATTTTTTTGGGACGATTTGTTGGCTTCCGTGGTTCCTGTGGGCATTCGCTGCATTGTGGCTGGGCACATGCAGGCTTGTAATGTATTTGGTTCAGATGCTTGGGTTTGAGTCACACACACCCCTCCTGCTTCCCGTTTCCATGGGCTTGCAAAGGGTGTGCCCAAGTGACAGTGAATTACACAGTGACGTTGGACTCCCATGAGCTGTGTGGGCAGTCTGTAGTCAATACTGTGTATACATTCCTAGTGCATATTGCTGTTGTGTTGTACACTGCATGTTGCATTGATGTGTAACTCATCTTCTGTGTCTACCTCCCAATTTGCAGGTCCCTTCCTCATGTCTACACAAGGACCTCGAGTCTGGAGATGTGGTCCATGTTGGCAGCAGTGCACCTACAACTCTACATGGCGCCAACACTGCACAGTTGGTAGTGGTGGGAGTGCAGGCATTTCCAGGTGGTGAGACTACTAATATTTAACATTAGTGATGTCATGTTAATGGTAGTACGTGCTCAAGTTTGTTGTTGGTCCGGCATTACTGTGAGCATTTCAGGTGTTGCAAGTTTCTAATAGGGACACTGTACATTGTGACACTAGTGTCATGTTGTGGGGATTACTTTGTTTACCTGCAAATAGCATGACATGGCACGGTGTGTGGTGTGGCGGTGCTGGGGTTGGGTTGGCTGACATGGCACTGTCCTCTTGTTGCATTTTGCAAGTGGGTATTCATTTTAGCTGCTTGAATGTGTAACTTCACAAAACTGCATTGGTGGTGTCTGTGTGGGTAGGGATGCACACATTGTGACACTTCCAGGTGAACAATCTCAGGCTGATATGGTTTTCACGGTTCTTTCTCCAGACATTCAGGATCAGTGTCAGGTTGAGTCATCATTGATTGTCAGATGGAATGTGCCAGGGCAGTGTGCACTCCACAGGGGTGTGATTTCTATGTGAAGTAATTAGCCACTAGCTGTGTACGGGCTGCCTCCCCCTGTGCCCTTTCCCCTCCCATGCGCAGCGGCTGTGCATGTGATTGGGGATGGGGGGCACCACCATGTCCACGGCCAGGCCCCGGCGTGTTGCAACGTTGTGCAGGACACATGCTGCCACTATGATCCTGCACACTACTGGGGGAGCGTACAACAGCTGTCCGCCAGAACGGTCAAGGGAGCGAAAGCGTGACTTCAGCACTCCGAATGTGCGCTCCACTATGCCCCGGGTTGTAATGTGGGCTGCGTTATATCTTACCTGGGGTGGCGTGGTGGGGTTCCGAATTGGCGTCATCATGTGGGGGCTGAGAGGGTAGGCACTGTCCCCTGTGGAGGTGGTGATTGGTATCATTGGTGGGGTTGTGACCTTGCTCAGTATCTGACATGCATGCATGTGCAGTGGCATTCATACTCACCAAGCAGCCATGTATCGCCATGCCGCCCAGCTTCTAGGTCCCGGCTTAGGGTGGACATTCGGTAAATGAAGCTGTCGTGGGTTGACCCGGGATAGTTGGCATATACTGAGGTGATGATTCCCTTGGCATTACATACTACCTGCACGTTGATGGAATGCCAGTGCTTGCGGTTCCTATAGATGTGCTCAGATGCCCTGGGGGGACGTAGAGCCACATGGGTGCAGTCGATGGCACCTAGCACTTTGGGGAATCGTGCCACAACGTAGAAATCCAGGGCGGCAGCATGCCTTTCTGCAGGGGTTCTGGGCAGGTATATGTGCCTGCGGACTGATGGGCGTGCAGTGATGATGTTCAAGACCTGGTGTAGGCAGCGTGACTGGGTGGCCTGTGATACACCACCCACAATGGCACTTGTCCGCTGAAATGATCCAGTGGCTAAGAAGTGCAGTACATTGAGGACCTTCTCCAGGGGGCTGAGTGCTTGGGAGCACAGGGTGGGTGATGTGAGGTCATCCTCCCACTCACTCACCAGGTCCAGTATGATGTGTGGTGGAAACCTGTACCTCCCATGCACCTGGTCATCAGGCATCCCGAAAAGGCTGGTTCTGGGTGTGAATATTCTGGCCCTGACTATCCTCCTCCTCCTCCTTTGGTAGGCCACGCCCACTGCTGCTAGGAACGGTATGTTCATCCTGGGTCTGAGCTTGTTATTTTTTTAGCGCGCAAATTAATGCGTTGCGCGTGTTGTAGGCGAGCGTGTGACCCGCGCACCCCTGAAATCCAGTACCCAGTCCAATAGCGTGTGGAAATTCCAGCGCACACCGGGATACAGGTGCGCTGACGTACTTGCGTGTGTAAGTGTCCGCGCACACCTGATATACACGTACATAGGCCAATCGCGTGTACATGCACTTTTGTCCAATTACACGCGATGACACCCTGACGTGCTGTCCAATTACACGCGATGAGACTCTGACGTGCTGTCCAATTACACGCGATGACACTCTGACGTGCAGTCTTCCCACGTGTGCTCTGTCATCACGTGCTGTGTGGGAAACACCCGTGCGTGTCACGTCACAGACGCGCTGAGGGCCTTTGGTCCAATAAAATCGCGTATGCGTGCTGACGCGCTTACGCGCTAAGGGCCTTTCCTCGGTTTTCACGCTGACGTGCAGGATTTTCACGTGCCAAATCACTCCGTACCAAGCTGGCCACGCGTAAGCACACGGAAGACCATGCTCCTGCCCAGAAGGCCGAACTACTGCCCCCCAGAGCCCCGAGCACGCTCCCACCTGCCATCTGCTGCTGCCTGACTGCCTGCTGCCCACGTGCACTGCCACTTGCTGCCTGCACATCAGCCAGGGGTGCTGTTGCTGTGACCACCCCTGCTGGAACCGAAGACTCCCGACTGGAATTCCATCGCTCCACAGCCCAGCCCCAGGACCCAGTTGCCCACCCACTCCTGCCTCTGGGGTTGTCATGTCGGGGCAAACACCATCTGTGACCACTGACAACCCCCGACCAGAGAGGCAGAGGGGCACCAGCTTCAGTGCCACCGAAGTTGGTGTCCTGGTGGAGCAAGTCCTGGGGCAGTATGATGCCCTCTTCGGAAGTTCCCGCGCCGACAAGGAAGGACGGACTCGGATCTGGACTGACATCGTGACTGCCATCAACGCGGAGGGGGTGGCAGTCCGGGACTTACAACATGTCAGGAAGCGCTGGGAGGACTTCAGGTCCAGGACCCTGAACAAGGCCCGGCGCCTCTTGAAGGCAGCGGATGCCAAGGGGCGCCGGGGCCACTTGTCAGAAGAACAGATGGGGGTCCTGGAACGCATATCCCCAGCGCTCCACATCCAGGTCTTAGAGAAGCAGACCCGTCTGGAGTCGAGCGGTGAGTGTACATGCATCCTGATTGTGAGCAGTGCGTGTGGTGATTATTCGGCATTGTGCCGGTTGCACATCTGTTTGTATGGGGTCGAGTATGGGTGGGGGTGTACAGGGCCGTGGGCCTGACACATGCGAGGGCTGTAATGCGTGAGACATGGATGGTGCTTGTGTGTGTGGGCTTGCATGGCAAATGCAGTTGTGCGTGCACACATGTTTGGATGAATGTGTATGTAAGTAGACATGTCCGTGATGTCACGCATGTATGTTGTTTTCGGCTGCATGTATGAGCACTGTGTACATGTGCATGTGTGTGTATTTGTCAAGGGTGCAACAGTGATGCAACATGGATGCATGTAACAGCGGGATGTGGAAGCCTGATTGGCAGATGTGACATGGATGCCCGTCTGAACAGTGCGACACTTGGCAGAGGTGTAGACATGCATGCAAGTGTGGTGGTGTGTGTACATGTGTGGTGCACTTCCTGTGTTGCATGTGATGTCTGGCTCCCCTTTGGCTGCTGATGCTGTTGTATGTGTATGGATGGTGGTGGCAGTTGCGATATGGCTGTGGTATGGCTCATGTGTGCGAGTTGCAATGACATGTGTGTTGGGGATTGTGATGACATGTCTGAGGTTTGCCAATGCCACTCATGTGCAACTGTCATGCGTGCATGTGTCCATTGTACAGTGCCCTGATGCCTGTGTTTTGTTTCTCCCTGTCTGCAGCGTCAACTGATGAAGAGGGCGGAGAAGGTGCTGTGGAGCACAGCGGCGGGGATCCGACCGCCAGCCGGAGACGCAAGGCCCGGCTCCCCTCCCGTGTTGTCATCTCGTCGGGGAGTGAGGAGTCCGGTGCCGTGTCCCAGGCTGCAGCTGCCGGGAGGAGGTCCAAGAGGCGGAGGTTGCAGTTGGACTCCTCGGCAGCAGAAGGGGCAGCTGGGACCCCACAGGGCCCAACAGGGGAAGGTGGCACGGAGTCATCCAGGTTGGTGGGGGGTTTGGTGGAGGAGGGGGCCGTGCAAGCACCAGAGACGGGGTCTGGAGGTGGGGATCCCACTGGTGCTAGTGGTGCAGTCCAGGACCAGGGACAGGAGGCAGCACAGGCGGCCGCGGAGGTGCCTGTGTGCAATCCTGTCCCCGATCCTGTCCCTGCATCATCTTGCACCAGCAGGGATGCCTACGTCCAGACCCGTTTTCAGGCAGGGGATGAGCTGACGTCAACTGGCCTTCCTCTGCCTGCGGACGTGGCCATCCAGGTCCGGGTTGAGCCTGTCCTGGCTGGTGTGGCGTTGCGTCAACGGGCCATGCGAGGTGACCTGCAGTCTTTTCATGGAGAGACTGCACGTCATCTCGAATGGCTCGTTGACCACGTCAGCCTGCTGGGACAGGTCACCCAGGCCGGATTCCTCCGTCTGATGGGGCTTGCTCCGACCCCCTCCTCAACTGGACCCCCTACGCGCCAGTCGTCCTCTGTGCCATCTTCCCACCCATTAGTCACCTGGGTGCCCTGTGGAGCTGCCTCTGACGGTGCGGCCAGGCTGGTGGAGGAGGCATCCCTGCCACAGTCGGGAGTCGGAGGTCCAGCAGGGGTGGCCACATCAACAAGTGCACCCCAGCAGGTGGAGGATGTGCAGGCAGCAGGAGGCAGTGCACAGGCAGAGGCAGAGCAGCAGCAGCAGCAACATGGTGGGAGACATGAAGGCTCGGGGCTTTCGACATCGGAGGGGCAGGCATCGGCCGGAGGGCAGGGGGACCCAGGACAGAGAGTGTCTTCCGTGTGGCAGCGGTTGGGCCACGCCATAGGTGCGGAGCGGCGGCGGGCGGAAGAGGCACGGCTCACAATGGTCAGGGCGGAGAACTCCATGCAGAGGGCCCTGAGGCGGGCCGAGTGCCTCGAGGCAATCCGCAGGGGGTTGGAGGAGGACACGGTGTCGTCCCTGCGGACCCTCGGGGCCATGGAACTGGACCGCCTCCGGGACATCGAACAGGAGTTCGATGATGCCCTGGCCCGGGACACCACGGAGTGAGCCGCTGGACTTGCCCGCCGCCTTTGTATATAGTTCTTTAGTTTTAGGTTTCCTTTCTTTCTTATTATGATTTGGAGTCGACGGACACTGCTCCACTTTTTGTATATAGTTGATTTTTAGGTAGGTTTTTTAGTAGGTTTCCTTTGTTCAGTTGGGCTCATGGACCCTTGTTAGTTTTGTACATAGTTCTTTTTTGCATGGAGATTTTTTTACATTTGACTTTGGACATAATTTTTTTTTGATTCTAATTTGCAGTTTTGTGTTTTTATACGGACATGCAGCTTTTTTTCTCATTCACATTGTAGTTTGTTTTCTTTCTTTAGCATTCTTTATTTTTTTCAATACAATTTTGTTAGCATACTTCACTGTGTGGTATCATCTCATTGGTTTCATGCATGTCATGTTGTGTGTTTTCCCATCCAATTACAACCATTGTGTGTGACGGACATGGGTTCATTAGCTTAATGAACATTGGGGGTGTAACATGTGATTTCCATTTCCATGTGGGTGAATGGGTTACTTGGTAGGGCTTTTTGGCTGTGGAGGCTGACCATTACGCACATGATTGGGGATTGTGAGGACCTGGTGGGGGCTGCCCATGGTGGCAGGGGGGTGGGGGTGGTGGGAGACATGAGTGGGGGCCTGGTGGAGGGTGACCCTGGATGCTGGGGGGTGGGGGTGGTGGGAGACATGAGTGGGGGCCTGGTGGAGGCTGCCCCTGCACTGCTGGGGGGTTGGGGTGGTGGGAGACATGAGTGGGGGCCTGGTGGAGGCTGCCCCTGGTGGCTGGGGGGTGGGGGTGGTGGGAGACATGAGTGGGGGCCTGGTGGAGGGTGACCCTGGATGCTGGGGGGTGGGGGTGGTGGGAGACATGAGTGGGGGCCTGGTGGAGGCTGCCCCTGCACTGCTGGGGGGTGGGGGTGGTGGGAGACATGAGTGGGTGCCTGGTGGAGGCTGCCCCTGCACTGCTGGGGGGTGGGGGTGGTGGGAGACATGGGTGGGGGCCTGGTGGAGGCTGCCCCTGCATTGCTGGGGGGTGGGGGTGGTGGGAGACATGAGTGGGGGCCTGGTGGAGTCTGCCCATGGTGGCAGGGGGGTGGGGGTGGTGGGAGACATGAGTGGGGGCCTGGTGGAGGCTGCCCCTGGTGGCTGGGGGGT
Source organism: Ambystoma mexicanum (assembly GCF_040938575.1). NCBI lineage: Eukaryota > Metazoa > Chordata > Amphibia > Caudata > Ambystomatidae > Ambystoma > Ambystoma mexicanum. Next base: position 470,638,421 of record NC_090925.1, on the reverse strand, counting down.
GGGGGTGGTGGGAGACATGAGTGGGGGTCTGGTGGAGGATGCCCATGGTGGCAGGGGGTGGGGGTGCAGGGGGACATGAGTGGGGGCCTGCTGGAGGCTGCCCCTGCACTGCTGGGGTGTGGGGGTGGTGGGAGACATGAGTGGGGGCCTGGTGGAGGGTGACCCTGGATGCTGGGGGGTGGGGGTGGTGGGAGACATGAGTGGGGGCCTGGTGGAGGCTGCCCCTGCACTGCTGGGGGGTGGGGGTGGTGGGAGACATGTGTGGGGGCCTGGTGGAGGCTGCCCCTGCACTGCTGGGGGGTGGGGGTGGTGGGAGACATGGGTGGGGGCCTGGTGGAGGCTGCACCTGCACTGCTGGGGGTGGGGGTGGTGGGAGACATGAGTGGGTGCCTGGTGGAGGGTGACCCTGGATGCTGGGGTGTGGGGGTGGTGGGAGACATGAGTGGGGGCCTGGTGGAGGCTGCCCCTGGTGGCTGGGGGGTGGGGGTGGTGGGAGACATGGGTGGGGGCCTGGTGGAGGCTGCCCCTGGTGGCTGGGGGGTGGGGGTGGTGGGAGACATGGGTGGGGGCCTGGTGGAGGCTGCCCCTGGTGGCTGGGGGGTGGGGGTGGTGGGAGACATGAGTGGGGGCCTGGTGGAGGGTGACCCTGGATGCTGGGGGGTGGGGGTGGTGGGAGACATGAGTGGGGGCCTGGTGGAGGCTGCCCCTGCACTGCTGGGGGATGGGGGTGGGGGTGGTGGGAGACATGAGTGGGGGCCTGGTGGAGGCTGCCCCTGCACTGCTGGGGGGTGGGGGTGGTGGGAGACATGGGTGGGGGCCTGGTGGAGGCTGCCCCTGCACTGCTGGGGGGTGGGGGTGGTGGGAGACATGAGTGGGGGCTTGGTGGAGGATGCCCATGGTGGCAGGGGGGTGGGGGTACAGGGGACATGAGTGGGGGCCTGCTGGAGGCTGCCCCTGCACTGCTGGGGTGTGGGGGTGGTGGGAGACATGAGTGGGTGCCTGGTGGAGGGTGACCCTGGATGCTGGGGGGTGGGGGTGGGGGTGGTGGGAGACATGAGTGGGGGCCTGGTGGAGGCTGTCCCTTGAGGCTGGGGGGTGGGGGTGGTGGGAGACGTGTGTGGGGGCCTGGTGTGGACTGCCCCTGGTGGCTGGGGGTGGGGGTGGTGGGAGACATGAGTGGGTGCCTGGTGGAGGGTGACCCTGGATGCTGGGGGGTGGGGGTGGTGGGAGACATGAGTGGGGGCCTGGTGGAGGCTGCCCCTGGTGGCTGGGGGGTGGGGGTGGTGGGAGACATGGGTGGGGGCCTGGTGGAGGCTGCCCCTGGTGGCTGGGGGGTGGGGGTGGTGGGAGACATGAGTGGGGGCCTGGTGGAGGGTGACCCTGGATGCTGGGGGGTGGGGGTGGTGGGAGACATGAGTGGGGGCCTGGTGGAGGCTGCCCCTGCACTGCTGGGGGGTGGGGGTGCTGGGAGACATGAGTGGGGGCCTGGTGGAGGCTGCCCCTGCACTGCTGGGGGGTGGGGGTGGTGGGAGACATGGGTGGGGGCCTGGTGGAGGCTGCCCCTGCACTGCTGGGGGGTGGGGGTGGTGGGAGACATGAGTGGGGGCCTGGTGGAGGATGCCCATGGTGGCAGGGGGGTGGGGGTGCAGGGGGACATGAGTGGGGGCCTGCTGGAGGCTGCCCCTGCACTGCTGGGGTGTGGGGGTGGTGGGAGACATGAGTGGGGGCCTGGTGGAGTCTGCCCATGGTGGCAGGGGGGTGGGGGTGGTGGGAGACATGAGTGGGGGCCTGGTGGAGGCTGCCCCTGGTGGCTGGGGGGTGGGGGTGGTGGGAGACATGGGTGAGGGCCTGGTGGAGGCTGCCCCTGGTGGCTGGGGGGTGGGGGTGGTGGGAGACATGGGTGGGGGCCTGGTGGAGTCTGCCCATGGTGGCAGGGGGGTGGGGGTGGTGGGAGACATGAGTGGGGGCCTGGTGGAGGGTGACCCTGATGGCTGGGGGGTGGGGGTGGTGGGAGACATGAGTGGGGGCCTGGTGGAGGATGCCCATGGTGGCAGGGGGTGGGGGTGGTGGGAGACATGAGTGGGGGCCTGGTGGAGGATGCCCATGGTGGCAGGGGGGTGGGGGTGGTGGGAAACATGAGTTGGACATGAGTGGGGGCCTGCTGGCAGGTGCCCCACAGTGCTGGGGGGTGGGGGTGGTGGGAGACATGCATTGTTGATCAGTAGTGCAAGGTGACATGTGGGTTGGCTGGGGGGCATGCCCATGGTGGATGGGCTGCCTGCGGGACATGAGCAGGGGTGCAGGGTAGTCCCCCGTGGTGTGGGCTGCCTGCAGGGGCAGTGGAGGTTGTGGAGCGTACACCTGGGAGGACCCACACGGCCAATTCTTGTGTAGTACTCCCCAGAACCCCTGAAATACACATTCCCTGCTGGTATCGCGTGTGCAACTTCCCGCGCACCCCTGAAATACACGTACCCTGCTCGCACTGGGACAATCGCGTGTGGAACTTCCCGCGCACCCCTGAAATACACGTACCCTGCTCGCACTGGGACTATCACGTGTGGAACTTCCCGCGCACCCCTGAAATACACGTACCCTGCTCGCACTGGGACTATCGCGTGTGGAACTTCCCGCGCAACCCTGAAATACACGTAGCCTGCTCGCACTGGGCCAATCGCGTGTGGAACTTCCCGCGCACCCCTGAAATACACGTACCCTGATAAAATCACGTGTGGAACTTCCCGCGCACCCCTGAAATTCACGTGCCCTGCTTGCACGGGGCCAGCCGCGTGTGGAACTTCCCGCGCACCCCTGCAATACGCGTTCCCCGCTTGGCGTTTGCTGTTTGGCAGCCCGGTGAACTGGTCCAGGGTTAGCGCAGCCCTTTGCGATGATTTAGCGATTTGGATGGCTTTTCCTTGCGCGAGGGCGTTCTTCGGGGCGTTACTGGCGCTGCTGCAGGGTCGCTGCGATTCTCTGCGCCACGGCTGGTTTGGAAGCCTGAAATCCATGAATACGCTGTGCGCGGAAATCGGTTTTAGCGCACGTGCCTGGCGCAGTCAATCGCACGCGGACACTCTGCGCCAGCCGCTTGCGACACTTTTCTGCGAAATTCTATGAATTACCCTGTTAACTGGTTAAAGGTTACCAGAAGGCACCATGCCACAGGGCACCCGTTTGTAGTGCTAAACTTTGCTTCTACCTTGTTTTTACTTAATTCCATTTTGTTCCATTGAACTGACCCAACCCCAGAATGCTTTTGATGGGGACATGAGAGCCTTAAACTGGAACCTTATATTCCCATGACAAGGATTCCTCTGGTAACCATTGATGTTCCTTTGAGGTAAAGTAGAGGATTATATGTCTAAAGCACAATAGTCAATAAAAGAGTTTTGGACTTCTTGCTTCTAGGTGTTTTCATAGGATGGTGCCACAATTTGCTTGCACACTTAGCCTCATCGGCCAGTGCATCGGGGTACCACATCACCTGTAATGTGCTGTGGCCTGGTGGGGATTGTGTGTTCAGTGGCATGGGCCTCTTTGATGGTGGTATTTGGGGTCCCTCTCACCTGATAGGGCACCAGCATTCTGAATATTTAGTCTGTTAGGAAGTGAAATATGTTCACTGATGGGGCATAAACCCTCCTCAAATTAGCTCAGTTGAGCAAGCATAGCGAGAGCATCAAATAATGTAGAAGCTTCAGAGGGCGCATTCTCCCCATAACACAGTGTTTTAAATAATGGGGTTGAAATGGTGCATTTTAAAACACAAATGTTTTACAAGGTTTATAATCATTTTTTCGAATGCAAACATGTCGAAAGTCATTTTTTTCGAAAAAATAATGTGGAAAAAAAAAGTCGAATTTTTTTTTTTACCCATTTTTTTTTTACTCCCGGATCCCAAAATAAATATATAATAAAAAAAAACGGAATTCAACTTTTTTTTTTCAACATTATTTTTTCGAAAAAATTGTCATTCAACATTTTTTTTCTCGAAAAAATGACTGACCACCGTTTTACAACAGTGGGGTAAAAAGGCATAGAATTTACAATCAATTCAGTACAGTAACTCATTAAAAAATTGAGTAAATGCCAGGTCATGTCCAGAACATATGTCAGCATTCCCATTGTAAATCATGTTCCTGATGCTCCGCTCACAAAATAATGCTGGCCATTCCATAATAAATCACTTACAAAGGGTTTTGGCCACAATATATAACAGCAATGTCATTGTAAATCACTCTCATGATCCCGTGCCTACAATATAGACTGGCATTTCCCCTGTAAATCTCTTTCAAGAAGGTATGTCCACAACATATGCCAGAATTGGCACTGTAAATCATTTCCATTTAGCTGTTTCTACAATGTACACACACCATGCTATTGTGCATCCCTTTTATGATGCTGTGTCCACAATATATGCAGGCTTCACCTGTGCATGTTACTTTGATATAGTTGCACTCAATACATTCGGCAGAATTTCCACTGAAAATCAATGTGTTGGCATGCAAACTGCACATCACTTTCATGAGGCTGCGCTAACAACATATGACTGCATTGCCCCTGTAAATAGCCTTCATGATTCTGTGCCCAATTTATTCCAGTTTCCAGCATTACCAGGGTTAATTACTTTCATGCATCTTTCTCACACAGTATATGCGAGGATTGCTCCTGTAAATAACAATCATGTATTAAGTCACATTCAAGATGTTGTGTATGCAATAGATGCCAGCACTACTTTCATGAAGAAGTTGCTCTCACAATATACACCAGCAATCATATTTACATTACTTTAAAGTTGTTGTGCCTAAAATATGTTCAAGTATGATCACTGAATTTCACTTTCCAATTGCTATTGCGGTAGCATTCCACCACCAAACACAACACATTTATCCATCCCATTTGCACACGCACACACACTCTGTCACACTCACACAGGGACACAGAAACATAAGGCAGACACACAGGCATGCACTGACATTCTTTAAAACTTTTACAAACACATTGCATACCATTTTAAACACACACACACACACACACACACACACACACACAGATATACAGACAATTTGTACTTAACATCACATACAAGCTCTGCTGCTTCAGTCTTCAGGTTCTCCTTTCTAGCAGGATGCAAGGGCAGCAGGACTTAACTTATCAGCACGCAGGAAGCCAGGAAGCAGATGCAGGAACACGTGGGATGTGGAACAGCAGGGAATGGGCCTCATTACGACCCAGGCGGTAAGGGGTTAACGGCAGCGTTAACAGCGCCGACCCTTACCGCCTGAGTACGAGGTCCCTTAGCGCCATGGCGCTTTTAACACCTGCTTTTAGCAGGTGTTAAAATCCATGGCGCTAAGGGACCATGGAGTTAATTACGCCACCGTAATTTACGGTGGCGTAATTAACGCCTTCCCCACTCCCATTATACCCTATGGGGCAAAAATGGGAATGGGGAAGGGTAAATGGGGATTGGGGACTTACCGCCCCGCCAAGGTCGGAATGGGGCGGTAAGTCCGCCAACCACCATGGCGTAAACATAGTTTACGCCATTGTGGTAAAGTCACGGCCCAGGCGGTAACTTACCGCCTGGGTCGTAATGAGGCCCAGTGTCTTAGTTACCTAACCATGGCAACCTACCGGCTGAAGCAAGCAGCGACAGTATCCTGTTCTCTCACCTCACGCCTATCCACAGGCATTTTGCTTTTATTTCATTATCAAGCAGCAGCACCAGCCGCGCGGATGGCAGGGAGGTACTTCAAGACAGAAGAGGTCCCTTAGGGTGTTTGTCGCCCAACCTCAACCAGACAGCTCTACCAATGTTTTCCACCTAGTCATGCTGGCGTTGGGGAGAATGTTGTTTTAATATATTGAGAGTAAGGGCCATAGCCTAAAGGTCCTGACCAGAATCTGATGCAGATGATAGAGGTCACACTCAGGAGACTTGGCTTAATTTACACAATGTGGGGGGATGGGGAAGAAGCCTAATGCATGGGAGGGATAAACCGGTTCCTGAGACAAGGACCTTCCCTTGCTCACTGGTAAGTAGCAGTAAGCTATGACAAAAAAAAAGTTGGCCAGGCTGCATACACAATGGGCACATTGCATGATTTATCTTTCACAACGTTGTACTCCGTTTGCAAAACTTAAAAGCAACTTGGAACTTTTATGTGTCCATATTTAGCATAGTGAGGAAAGGCATCTCATGCGTAGACACAGGGCAGATGGTCTAAAAACGTGCAACGGTGGAAATCCCAATTTGCACATCTTGAAAAGGGCTTTATGGTCTCTGTATTCATTGATGCATAGGACACAATCAGAAAAGTGGGAATTTGCATATTTACACTGAGTAAAATATATATATCTTTGCTTTCCCAACCATTTTTCCTAGGTGAATAAGCCATCATATGTGGCATTAATGATTATGGAAATCAGGTTGGGGGTTAATTCATATTCCATGCATCATTTCATATGTGCTTATGTTCTCGTGTGTCTGATATGCTGATGTCTAAGCAGAGCCAATGCCGGTGCAGAAAAATGTGATCAGGTCAAATACCCAATTAAGAAGATCCATGCAACAATACTGAATCAAAGTGAATTCCACAAAAGAAAAATGAAATAAAGGAACTTGACACATTTGCCAATGACTATTTCATGGTTTATGTATACATTCCAAATCCCTTGAACTGTTTCTTGGCAAATCTATAAAAGCTGCATCAAAATCATTCAGATCAGCAGTGCTGTTAGCGGGTGAGTTAATGTTCGGCATGGTAAAATCCATAGCTTTTCAGAGCATAACCTCTCTGCTCGAATGCAATGTGAAGGTGTCAAATTAAACAAATAAGGCAGAGCACAGCAGCACTCTTAGAAACTATCTACTAAAGAGACTATTCCGTACATGTCTCAGATTTCCATCAGGTTTGCGTCTGCGCAGCGCGCACATATGCATACCTTACTTAAAGTGTGGGTATTTTGCAAAACAATCAGTCTACTGTCTCTTTGGATGAGCTCCAGACATTGTCCTGGATGCCATTTCACTGTCATTTCTGCTGCTTTGATAATGCATACGGAATAAGATTAACCAAGAGAGTCAGTGCGATTTTTCATTTGTTTTTCTTTAGTTTTTTGAACGTCACCTCCTCCCGTTGTTTTCTATTGATATCCATATTACACAGATCTGAGGTCCCTTAAAGGTCTTCAGATCAGGTCAATGCGGAGGGCACGGCATGGAGGCAGATAACCGATAACACACTTTAGCGTGTTGCTGCTGGAGAAGACAGATGTAATCTGGCAAAAAGAGTCGGAGAGAGTGTTGCTGCTGGAGAAGACAGATGTAATCTGGCAAAAAGAGTCAGAGAGAGTTACAGGCCGATTCATGGAATAAATGTGCGCCGAAAATCCCGGCGCAGAGGGGCCAATACGTGCGCTGCGCCTAAAATCAGCGCAAAGCGCAGGGAAACCAGCGCACGTCGATTCATGGAAGTCCCTGCGCAAGAAAAGCGAGGACGTGCGCGGAAAAAACGCGCGGCGCAGGCCGGCGCACAGGTCAACCAACGTCGTGCGCCACGGCCACTGCGCCATCACTCCGAGCGCAGCGCACAGCTCTAAAGTAGGCGGGACACAGGGCGGGACACTCGGAATGGGGAATAAAATGGGGCACAACACTCGGAATGGGGAAGAATGTGGGCGGCACGGGGAAAGTTTAGGAGGCAAGTGCGCGGAACGCCCACACGCTCGCATACAACACGTATTCATGGAATAGAATAGGGCAAAAAAGCGCACGCTCAAAGCAGCGCACAGGCACAAACAGGCACAAACACGACCGCCACAAGAAAGCAGGCGGTAGCGTCTCTGCGCCTGCAAGAAATGTGCGCTAAAAGGTGCGCCAACAAATAGCACCTATATACAGACATGATCAATGTCCAATACTGTGGCCCTCCAGGACAAATGACGTACAAAGGGGTACCCACAAACACAGACACGCGCAGAGAGAAAAAATAAACGTGTGCGTGCATACCGGGGTGCGCGGTAAGTTGCACACGCGATATGGGCGGCTACGTGGATTCCAGGGGTGCGCGTTAAGTTGCACACGCGATATGGGCGGCTACGTGGATTTCAGGGGTGCGCGGGAAGTTCCACACGCGATATGGCCGGCTACGTGGATTTCAGGGGTGCGCGGGAAGTTCCACACGCGAAATGGCCGGCTACGTGGATTTCAGGGGTGCGCGGGAAGTTCCACACGCGATATGGCCGGCTACGTGGATTTCAGGGGTGCGCGGGAAGTTCCACACGCGATATGGCCGGCTACGTGGATTGCAGGGGTGCGCGGGAAGTTCCACATGCGATATGGCAGGGTACGTGGATTGCAGGGGTGCGCGGGAAGTTGCACACGCGAAATGGCCGGGTACGTGGATTTCAGGGGTGCGCGGGAAGTTCCACACGCGATATGGCCGGCTACGTGGATTTCAGGGGTGCGCGGGAAGTCCCACACGCGATATGGCCGGGTACGTGGATTGCAGGAGTGCGCGGGAAGTTCCACACGCGAATTGGCTGTGTGCTCCCAGGCATTACCTGTACACCCTCCACGGCCCCTGCAGGCAGCACACACCACAGGGAACTACCCTGCACACCTGCTCATGTCTCCCACCACCCCCACCCCCCATCCACCAGGGACACCCTCCACCAGGCCCCCACCCATGTCTCCCACCACCCCCCACCCCCCATCCACCAGGGGCACCCTCCACCAGGCCCCCACCCATGTCTCCCACCACCCCCACCCCCAGCACTGTGGGGAACCTGCCAGCAGGCCCCCACCCATGTCCAACCCATGTCTCCCACCACCCCCAACCCCCATCCACCAGGGACACCCTCCACCAGGCCCCCACCCATGTCTCCCACCACCCCCAACCCCCCATCCACCAGGGGCACCCTCCACCAGGCCCCCACCCATGTCTCCCACCACCCCCACCCCCAGCACTGTAGGGAACCTGCCAGCAGGCCCCCACCCATGTCCAACCCATGTCTCCCACCACCCCCAACCCCCCATCCACCAGGGGCACCCTCCACCAGGCCCCCACCCATGTCTCCCACCACCCCCACCCCCAGCACTGTGGGGAACCTGCCAGCAGGCCCCCACCCATGTCCAACCCATGTCTCCCACCACCCCCACCCCCCATCCACCAGGGACACCCTCCACCAGGCCCCCACCCATGTCTCCCACCACCCCCCACCCCCCATCCACCAGGGACACCCTCCACCAGGCCCCCACCCATGTCTCCCACCACCCCCACCCCCAGCACTGTGGGGAACCTGCCAGCAGGCCCCCACCCATGTCCAACCCATGTCTCCCACCACCCCCAACCCCCCATCCACCAGGGGCACCCTCCACCAGGCCCCCACCCATGTCTCCCACCACCCCCAACCCCCCATCCACCAGGGACACCCTCCACCAGGCCCCCACCCATGTCTCCCACCACCCCCACCCCCAGCACTGTGGGGAACCTGCCAGCAGGCCCCCACCCATGTCCAACCCATGTCTCCCACCACCCCCAACCCCCCATCCACCAGGGGCACCCTCCACCAGGCCCCCACCCATGTCTCCCACCACCCCCACCCCCAGCACTGTGGGGAACCTGCCAGCAGGCCCCCACCCATGTCCAACCCATGTCTCCCACCACCCCCACCCCCCATCCACCAGGGACACCCTCCACCAGGCCCCCACCCATGTCTCCCACCACCCCCCACCCCCCATCCACCAGGGAAACCCTCCACCAGGCCCCCACCCATGTCTCCCACCACCCCCACCCCCAGCACTGTGGGGAACCTGCCAGCAGGCCCCCACCCATGTCCAACCCATGTCTCCCACCACCCCCAACCCCCCATCCACCAGGGGCACCCTCCACCAGGCCCCCACCCATGTCTCCCACCACCCCCCACCCCCCATCCACCAGGGACACCCTCCACCAGGCCCCCACCCATGTCTCCCACCACCCCCACCCCCAGCACTGTGGGGAACCTGCCAGCAGGCCCCCACCCATGTCCAACCCATGTCTCCCACCACCCCCAACCCCCCATCCACCAGGGGCACCCTCCACCAGGCCCCCACCCATGTCTCCCACCACCCCCAACCCCCCATCCACCAGGGACACCCTCCACCAGGCCCCCACCCATGTCTCCCACCACCCCCACCCCCAGCACTGTGGGGAACCTGCCAGCAGGCCCCCACCCATGTCCAACCCATGTCTCCCACCACCCCCAACCCCCCATCCACCAGGGGCACCCTCCACCAGGCCCCCACCCATGTCTCCCACCACCCCCACCCCCAGCACTGTGGGGAACCTGCCAGCAGGCCCCCACCCATGTCCAACCCATGTCTCCCACCACCCCCAACCCCCATCCACCAGGGACACCCTCCACCAGGCCCCCACCCATGTCTCCCACCACCCCCAACCCCCCATCCACCAGGGGCACCCTCCACCAGGCCCCCACCCATGTCTCCCACCACCCCCAACCCCCCATCCACCAGGGACACCCTCCACCAGGCCCCCAACCATGTCCCCCTGGCCCCTGGTCCTGACGATACACAATAATGGCAGTAATGGCCAGCATACCCAGCACAAACACCCAGGCAAGGATTGCATGCACCCACATAGTGAATGCAATCACATGACACAACCCCAAAGGCAAGTATGCAAAAGAACACATGTCTGCCACACACACATACACAATGGGTGCAAGTGAATGTCAAAACCCATATCATGACATGTAAGAAACCAAAGAAAAAATGACACAAGTGTAAGATAATATAAAAATGTATTAAAAAAAAAAATAAGTAAACTAATACAACTATCTGGCAAAGCAAATAAAAGGTCCATGTCCGGGAACAAAAATGAGAAACCAAAAAACAAAGGATAGAAAAATCAATAGATTTTGTCCAAAGCAAACACATGTAGTATGAAATCAAAGAAAAACCATTACGACATGGTGTAAACAATATGAAAGTAAAAAAATGTATCTCCCAAAAAATAACAATATATACAGGAATGTTCAAGGGTCCATGAGCCCAACACCACTAATGAAACCTAATACTAACTAATTAAAAAAATATGTACAAAAAAGTGGCCATTGTCCAAGCGGTCCAAAATAATAAAAAGAAATAAAGGAAACCTAGCACTAACTAACTAAAAAACTATATACAAAGGCAGCGGGCTAGTCCTGCGGCTCACTTGGTGATGCTGGCCAGGGCATCCTCGAACTCCATGTCAATGTCCTGGAGGCGGGACTCAGTCCTGGCCCCGAGGTCTCGCAGGGACAACCCCATGTGCTCACCAAATTCCCTGCGAGCCTCCTCGAGGCACTCAGCCCGCCTCAATGCCTGATGCATGGAGATCTCCGCCCTGGCCATGGCGAGCCGCTCCTCTTCCGCCCGCTGCCGCTCCGCACCTATCCGCTGGCCAAACTCCTCCCACACGGAACACACCGCCATGCCAGGGTTGCCCTGCCCTCCGGCCGATGCCTGCCCCTCTGATCTTGATGGCCCTGAGCCATGATGCCTCCCACGTCGAGCCCGCTGCTGCCTCCGACGCCACTGCCTCTGCCAGCACGACGGCATCCAGGCTGATGGTAACCACCGACGCCGTCGTGCACGTGCCCTGCCCGATGATGCCGGCACATCTTCCATCTGCTGGGGTCCACTTGCTGTGTCGTCCACCCCTGCTGGACCTCCGACTCCCAACTGCGGCAGGGATGGGATCCCCACCGAGCTGGCTGCATTGGTCGGGGCAGGTCCACAGGGGGCCATGGTGGCATCTGGGCCGGAAGACGGCAAGGAGAACGACCGGTGGATAGCCTGCACAGAGGAGGAGAGGGCCGTCAGATTGGCCAACACATGCAGGAACCCCCCGAACATGGCCGATCCCAATTGGGCCACGTCGGCACGGTGCACTTCGTGATGACGTGCGTGCTCCTCCCGGGAAGCACGCACGGCATCACGAATCACAGCCGTGCGCATCGCGACCCCAATCAGGACCTGCTCCACGCGGCCAGGGGTTCCCACGGCCGCAGGTGGAGGGGAGTCAGTTGACATGGACATCCCCTCTACCTGCGGACGGGCCTGGGACGGGGCATCCCTGCTGGTGCATGGTGGTGCACTCACAGGGTCAGGGACAGCGACATGCACAGGCACCTCCACGGTGACCTGTGCTGCCTCCTGCCCCTGGCCCTGGACTGCACCACTTGCACCAGCAGGGATGCTCCCACCAGGCCCCATGTGTGCACCAGTGTCGGCCTCCTCCTCCTCTGTGCAAACCACCAACCTGGATGGCTCCTCACCGTCTCCCGCCGTAGCAGGCCCCTGTGGGGGCTCACCCACCCCTTCCGCTGCAGCCGTGGGGGCATCCCCGCCGCCTTGCTCCACAGCGCCGTCTCCGCCCTCTTCTTCACTAGCCGCTGCGTAGAGGGAGACAAAGGACACAAGCATCAGGCTACTGTACAATGGTCCCCTAGACAGGAAGCAATAGCAGATGAGCACCCCTGTCAAAGTACACTTCCATCATGTCCCTCCACAACACATGGGTCAGTCCAGGCAAAACACACACAGTAACAGGCATGGTGCATGCCATGCACATTTCCATGCATGTCCAATTGACTCTTGAAACACTCAATGATATGTAACTCACATGCATCATGGCTCATGCATATCACATGCACACACTTCACCTCTGTCACATCCATCTGGCCCCAATCACACCGAACACAGGCAAAATAAGGGTAAGTTGGGTGCGTCACTGAATCTGTGCATTGTCACACACATGTGTCATGCATCCATGGCATGCACAAGTCACAGACATGCAGGTCAGGCACACAGACATGGCTACCATATATGTACCTGGCATCAGCACCCATCCTTCACCCCCATCCATGTCCAGGTACAGAGACTGGCATGCTCTCATGTCCCAAATCTGCATAGTGCTCCCCATGCCGCATTTCAACACATGCAACAACCATGTGGGTCACACATCACTGGTCGCACATGCATTACCATGATGTCCCAGCACACATACATGCATACATGGCCCATGGCACACATACAGGCAAGTATCATAGAACCAGCACACCGCAACATGCCCTGTCTCACACAGTGATGCTTGGACACTTACCGCTCAACTCCAGACGGGTCTCCCTCTCAAGGATCTGGGCGTGGAGCGCTGGGCGTACGCGTTCCAGGACCCTCTTCTGGATGGAACTCATGTGGCCCCGGCCCCCCTCCACGAGGCGCCGGGCCTTCACAAGGGTCCTGGACCTCAAGTCCTCCCAGCGCTTCTTGATCTTCAAGACGTTGCGGGTTGCCACCCCCTCCGCGTTGATGGCAACCACACAGTCGGCCCAGATCCTCTCCCGTCCTTCCTTGCTGGCGCGGGACGATCCAAAGAGGGCATCATACTGCCCCAGGACATGCTCCACCAGGACACCAACTTCGGTGGCAGTGAAGCTGGTGCCCCTCTGCCCCTCTGGCCTGGGGTTGCCATTGGTGCCAGATGTAGAAGTGCCCGACATGGCAACCCCAGAGGCAGGTGTGGGTGGGCAACTGGGTCCTGGGGCTGGGCTGTGGAGCGATGTAATCCCAGTTGGGAGTCTTCAGTTCCAGCAGGGGTGGACACAGCAACTGGACCCCTGCAGATGGCTGATGTGCAGGCACCAAATGGCAGGGCACGGTGGCAGCAGGCAGGCAGGCAGGCAGCAGCAGATAGCACGTGGGAGGCTGCTCAGGGCACTGGGGGGGCAGTAACTCGGCCTTCGGGGCAGGAGCGTGGTGTTCCGTGTGTTTTCGGGTGGCCAGCTTGATACGGAGTGATTTGGCACGTGAAATTCCTGCATGTCAGCGTGAAATCCGAGGAAAGGCCCTTAGCGCGTAAGTGCGTCAGCACGCATACGCGATTCTATTGGACCAGAGTCCCTCATCGCGTAAGCGCGTCTGACGTGATCCGCACGGGCGTTCCCCACTCAGCACGTGAAGACGGAGCACACGTGGAAATACTGCACGTCAGAGTGACATCGCGTGTAATTGGCCAAAAGTGCGCGTACACGCCATTGGCCTAAGTACGTGTATTTCATCGCGTGTAATTGGCCAAAAGTGCGCGTACACGCCATTGGCCTAAGTACGTGTATTTCATCGCGTGTAATTGGCCAAAAGTGCGCGTACACGCCATTGGCCTAAGTACGTGTATTTCAGGGGTGCGCGGCCACTTACACAAGCAAGTACGTCAGCGCACCTGTATGCCTGCTGCGTGGGAATTTCCACACGCGATTGGAGTGGGAACTCGATTCCAGGGGTGCGAGGCTCACACGCTCGCCTACAACATGCGCAAGGAATTAATTTGCGCACTTTTCAATAAACAAGCCAGATGCCAGGATGAACATACCGTTCCTAGCAGCAGTGGCAGTGGGCTACCAAAGGAGGAGGAGGAGGAGAGTCAGGGCCAGAATATTCACACCCAGAACCAGCCTATTCGGGATGCCTGATGACCAGGTGTATGGGAGGTACAGGTTTCCAGCACACATCATACTGGACCTGGTCAGTGAGTGGGAGGATGACCTCACATCACCCACCCTGTGCTCCCAAGCACTCAGCCCCCTGCAGAAGGTCCTGAATGTACTGCACTTCTTGGCCACTGGATCCTTTCAGCGGACAAGTGCCATAGTGGGTGGTGTGTCACAGGCCACGCAGTCACGCTGCCTACACCAGGTCTTGAACATCATCACTGCACGGCCATCAGTCCGCAGGCACATATATCTCCCCAGGACTCATGCAGAAAGGCGGACGTGCATCCAGGAATTCTATGGTGTAGCTCAATTCCCCAAAGTGCTTGGTGCAATTGACTGCACACATGTGGCTCTACGTCCACCCAGGGCAACAGAGCACATCTATAGAAACCGCAAGCACTGGCAATCCATCAACGTGCAAGTTGTATGCAATGCCAAGGGAATAATCACATCAGTATATGCCAACTATCCAGGGTCCACCCACGACAGCTTCATCTACAGAATGTCTACCCTATGCCGGGACCTAGAGGCTGGCCAGCATGGAGATACATGGCTGCTTGGTGAGCATGAATGCCACTGCACATGCATGCATGTCAGATACTGGGTCATGACACAACACCACTAATGATACCCATCACCACCTCCGCAGGGGACAGTGCCTACCCTATCAGCCGCCACATGATGACCCCAATCCGGAACCCCACCACGCCACCCCAGGTAAGGTACAACACAGCCCACATTGCAACACGGGGCATAGTGGAGCGCACATTCGGAGTGCTCAAGTCACGCTTTCGCTCCCTTGACCGTTCTGGCGGGCAGCTGTTATATGCTCCCCGAATAGTGTGCAGGATCATAGTGGCAGCATGTGTCCTGCACAACGTTGCAACACGCCGGGGCCTGCCCGTGGACATGGTGGTGCCCCCACATCCACAACCACATGCACGCCCGCTGCGCATGGGAGGGGAAAGGGCACGGGGGGAGGCAGCCCGTACGCAACTGGTGGCCAACTTCTTCACCTAGGAATCACAGTGCTGGCTAGTGCACACTGCTCTGGCACATACCATCTGACAATCAATGATGACACTACCTGACAATGTCTGAAAATTACTTGACAATAAACTGTCAGATACACATCAGCCTGAGATTGTTAACATGGAAGTGCCAATATGTGTGCACCCCTAGCTACACATACACCAGCAATGCATCACAACGCAAAGACACAACTCCATCAATCAAATATGCATTGCCACAGGCGATTCACTACATGACAACATTGCCATGTCACCCATTCCCTTCACAGTCCCGCCACTGAGGACACCATGTCATGGTATGTGACAGCAAACAAACTGGCCATCACAACATGACACCAGTGTCACAAATAGCAGTGCCCCAAATGGAACATAGCCGCACTTGAGCAGCTAACCGCCCTGGAGCCACTACTACACACCTGTGTAAGAGTAATTTCAATCAAATTACACACCAACCCACCCTGAAGCCCACCCAAACAAGACACAATGCATGTAATCAATGGTAGTCTCATTACCTGATTCTGCTGGTATGTCCTCACCGTCCAGATGTACAGTGATGGCGCCATGCAAAAGTGTCAGTGCACATCTACCGACATGTAGTCTGACTCCAGAGAGTATGCCCTTGTGAAGATCTGTGTGAAATACCTGCAAAACATGAGCAACATATGTAAGTAGAGGCACATATCAAACCATCATGCATAGTTAGGTGCAACAACAATGAACACTATGAATGTCTACACAGTATTGACTATGGACTGGCCAACAGCTCATGGGAGTCCAATGTCACCGGGTAATTTGCTGTCACTTGGGCACACCCTTTGCAAGCCCATGGAAACGGAAGCAGGAGGGGTGTGGATGTCTGCTACCCAAGCATCGAAACCAAACTCAGGACAAGCCTGCATGTGCCCAGCCACAATACAGTGTATGCCCAGGTACCCACACAAGGCAACACTCTTGCAAAATAAAAATAAAATTGAGAAAAAATGGCCATGAAAGGGCCGGCGGGGGGGGGGGCCACCTATGAGGTCCGAGGACAGGATGCACGCCACAATCCACCTGTGTGGATCATGGGAAACTAAAACACCCCATAGGCTCGTGGCCCACACGGCTACTCTGTTGTGGGAGATGAGTCGCTATGGCTCTGGCCAGACCCTGCAGCTGACTCTGGAGGTGGGGGAGCTGCCTCAGAAGATGGTGTGACAATGGGAGGCAGCCCACGCAAAGCACGAGTTTGCTCCTCCATGGCTGCAAGCAGGCGGGTCTGGTAGTTCTGGTTCTGGGTTATAATCATGCGGAGGTCCCCATGCAGTAACTCCCGGGATGACCTGACCTCCGCACGAGTTGCCTGCATCTCGGCCGAGAGCGTCCGTGTCAGACGCTCCAGCTGCTCCTCTGTCCTTCTATGGGATGAAGCCTCAAGCTCTAACAGGGTCGACCTGAGGTGACGGAGTTCTTCCCTCAGGCCTTCCCTGTGGCGCTGGGACTCCATGGAAAGTGATTCCCGCAGAGTCGCCAGTGCCGCCCGCCTGTCCATGTTGGACGCCAACATATCCTCCCTGTGTGCCTGGCAGATGGACTCTGTAGCCTGCTCCAGTCGCTCCATCAGCCTTTCTGGGGGGACAATGGAAGTGGCCACCCTATCCATGGCCTGTGCAATCATCTCGGATGATGCTGCCTGTTGGGTGGCCATACCGTAGATGGATTGCTCCCAAACGGTATTGCCAGGTGGCATACGGCCACCACGTTGACGGGCACCACACCTGCCTGGGGCAAGGCGGACTGCGCCTTGCTGTGCCGGCAAGGCCTCAGGCTGCAGGACTGCATTCCCTCTCTGATCTGCAGCCCCAGGAACAGGATCAGAGATTGTGTGGTGTGGCCCTGCATCCGTAACCACCGGAGGCTGATCTGCCGACACTGACATCCCCATTGAGGGCAATGGCCCGGCTGCAGGTGGGTCGGACAGAGGAGATTCTCTCCCAAGAACACTCACCTGCGACTGCACATAGGTGTCATCCTCCGAGTCTACACCTGAATACTGCTCGGGGGAGGAACCCCCAGAGACACCCCTCGACAGCACGACCTGCAGCACTTGTGGGTTTTCACCCACAAACACACCACGTCCCTCACTTGTGGTAGGTCGGCCCGGGTTGCCCTCCTGGGACGGCTCAACCACCACATCCCCAGCATCAACAAGTGCTTCGTCCCCTGCAAAGACATGAAAGAGAAAAATGGAAACAGGCATTAGCACCATGGCATGCAACAAGGGCTGATGAACAACAGAGGCAGTAGTTCTACGACACATGTCCCACATGACTGGGAGACCTCCTATGCATTCACCATCACTGGGTCTGTAGGGGAGGCTCAGGGCATACAATGTACAGATTGGAGAGCAACGCCTGCTCACCATGCTGCCTAGCACTGCCATCACACATTGGCCGGTGATTGCCATGTCAAAGGCACATGCCATCACACACATGGCATGTGACATAGCCACCGAGTGAAGAGGGAGAGGAGGGCTACTTTTTTGGATTTCAACCACTCTGGTCATGACATTGCATCGTCACATCAATAAGTATACATGTTGTACATGGATCTGCTAGTCCAAATTGGCCACGATGCACAGTGCCTTGTCTACATCAACAAAATGCAGTAAACAATGTGATTCCACCTCCCCATCACCTGTAAAGGATTCATATTGCATTCGTGAAGCACCGGTCCAGAAATGTATGAAGGTACAGCGGAGCACTGAGGGGTGGTGGGGCAGAAGGGGATGCCAGTCAACAATCCTACTGGTGCTGGTGTCATTCATGTCACGCAAGTGCAGGGGTGGGTGGCAAAATGAAGTGCAAGGGGAAGTGGCGGCTGGAAGTGCTGTACAAGGTAAGTAGGACTTGACGTCAAGGGCAGATGGTGTTAGGCGCAGACAAGTGCTGGGGGGGTGGCCTATAGGGGTACAGAGACAATCATGCAGTGCTGTGGGCTCGGAGGGGACAGGGGAGGTACACACTGCATCTGGCTCGGCAAGGTCCTTGCAGATTTATATGTGTCCTGCAGAGTTGTCACATGCCGCAGATATGTGCCCTTGGATTGGGGATCTCATCTTGGTGAAAAGGGTGAGGCGCTATTGCCTTTGGAGCATGTGGCAGGCCAGTTTGCCAGAGGATGGCCATGATGCAGGACATTCCCTCTCTGCCACCCGGCACCTGTGGTTTGGGTTCACAAGATCCGAGTCATGCCAGGACTCTGCATTGGCATGGGGCTTCAGACACGTGGTCATGACCGTGGCAAAGACATCCAGTGTACCTGACATGGAGTGGAGCATGGAGTGGGCCCTGTCAGGATGGGAGTGAGCCTAAGGGGGAGCTGGATGGGGGGGAGATTTTGGCAGCATGAGCCTCGACTGACACACACTTCATGGGTCGGAATACCAAGAAGGTGTGTGACAGTGGTGAGGGTGGCTTTGCCTGTGGGGTGGTGAGGGTGAGCTGGGAGGAGAGGAGAATGTGATCACTCCAGGAGAGAGGAGTGCAGAGATGGACGGAGAGGGGAAAGTCAGATGAGATCAGAGCATCAAGAGTGTGCCCTGCAGAATGAGTAGGGACAGACGGGAGTCTAGAGGGTGAGAGGGAGTTGCTGAGGTCACAGAAAGGTCACGTGGGGGCGTCAACAAGTATGCAGGTGGATGCGTACAGCACCAAGGATGAGGATTTCTGTGTCTGGGGACATGAGTGAGGAGGAGAGGTGAGGACACTCAGAAAGGAAGTAGTACATTTGACCAGTTTTCCCAGACACAGTACGCACTGTTTGAGAATGTCAAGGTGTGGTGGAGAGAGACGTCACACAAGCCATTCCAGAGTGGAGTAGGTCTAAGTAGGAGTGACAGTGGCAGGAATACCCTCAGGGAAGCCAAGGGCACACCCCCCCTGCACAGTAGTGGCGGGCCAAGGAGAGGGTCTCCTGAACATCAGGTAGGAGTGTGTGAAGGATGCAGACAGAGCTGGCCGTCAGACATGTTTCTATGAGACCAAGGATGTCAAGGTGCATAACCTCATGTAAGTGACAGATATCGGAGGAATGCCTGATGCAGCCGCAGTGAAAGGAGTGTAATTGTGGAGGAGGTTGACAGCCTTGTAGGACTTACGGGGAGTGCTAGAGATCAGAGGTGCAGCATGTGTAGGAGTTGGAGTGGGAGGCGGAGAAGGTTCATGGGAGGGTGCAGGGAGGCAGTGCAGGATTGATGAGGAGAGAGGAGGGGGGACAGCAGGAGAGGTAAGGAAGTTGATGAGATGTGGGTAGCATTTCTCAAGGAGATTGAGGTTGGCCTAAGGGCCTTGGACTGAGACGCTCCCATTACCATGCACATCAATAGTGGCCTCTGAGGATTGGAAGGAGGCCAGGAGTACACCCCAACGGGTCCCACCATTGATGGTGGAAGAGGAGCAAGGAGAGAGGACAGGGACCATGTGAAGGGTCTATGGGACAGGCAAAGGCATGTATGAGCAGATGTCAGTGAGAGTTAGCTTTGAGTAGGCTCAGATGCACTGGTCAGCAATAGGGTGGGTCGCATTGGAGGGCAGGGTGCCCTCATTTCACTTTTGGCAAGCAGGTGTCGTGAGTAGGGCACGATGGTCTGAACTGTAGAAGTCATGGAAGATAGACCATGAAGAGCAGCATGGAGTGTGAGGGAATGGGACTCGAAACAAGACGGTACCAAAGCCCACAGGTAGGAGGTGGATGTCAAGGCAACATCCACAGTATGACAGCATGTTGGTTGGCATTTATATACAGAGGACGCATTAGCATGTGGTATCATTGCATGTCAGGCATGTGAAGATGAAACTTGAATGGCTGGGGGAAAGTATAGGAATGGTATGTAAGACATCAGATGAATAGACAGGGGAGTATGAGCAACAATGTAGTGACAAAATGACAATTCAAGGGCAACTTCCATGGTGTCGGGCCATATCTGCACTGTTGCCAGTAGGGATAGTGCTGTGGGCAGATGGTGTTGCACTGAACATACTGGATGAGGCACATGGGTGCCACTATCAACTCTGCCACATACCCCCTTGACAGGCACCCAACATGAATGCTTCACACACACACCATGCACATGGATAATACACACATGCATGTGCACTCACCGGATTATGCCTCGTAATCAGGGAGGTCTCCCACACCTTGGAGTTGTCCCTCGGTGACGTAGGATCCAGCTACGGACTCGTGTGGTGTGAGTTCTATTTCCTGTGCTGGGGACCCACCTCCAGTCACCAAGGTTGCGGCATGACTTGAGGCCAGCTTATCCTTTGCCCTGCGCTTAAGGTCATTCCAGCGCTTCTGGCAATCACTAGCTGTGCGCCTCACTACTCCAAGGGCACTTATTCTGTCAGCAATGGTCTGCCAGTGTGCCTGGCGTCTGGCATGTGTGGTCTTGGACCCTGCAACGATGACCATTTCCCTATCATGATCTGACACATACTGAACAAGTGCATTCAGTTCGGCGTCTGTGAAGCTTGGCTTCCTTGATGGGCCGGACTGTGCAGCCGTGCCTGGGGCATCAGCCTGTGCCGGACGTGCACTCTTCCTCTTGCGCTTGGAAGGGGGTGGGGATCCAGAGTGTCCTACGCCGCTGTGGACACTAGGGGCAGGAGCCGTGGTGGACTCAGTACTGGGTGTGTGGGATTGCCCACTCAGCATGGGAGTAGGTGCAGGCATTGGGGGTAGTGGGATGGGGTCAGGCCTGATCTGAGGTGCATGAACTAGGACCGACACAGTCTTGGCAGGGTGTATGAGAGGTGGGGTGGATGGAGCCACACCCTGGCTACGGGGGCCAGCAGATGACCTATCTGGCATAGATGCGCGTGCCCTGATGACACCAATGTGCACCGGTGCACGTGCAGTGGACCTGCTGACCTGGATGTCAGCGATGGGATCACCCTCGGACAGGTCTGGTGCCACAATGGCCTGGTCCGACAAGGGCTGATCAGGGTTGGTATCAGCCACATGACTCTCAACTGGGGGGGGGAGGGGGGGGGCATGGGTGTCCCTGACTGGTCCTCCAGACTGGGGGGGACAGGGGCACCCTGCAAGTCACAACCACGTCCCCTAGTGGATCCTCCACGGCCACCACGTGTGGCTCGGCCACCTTTGCCACCCTTACGGCTTGCACGCCTCCCAACCATGGCACTGATGGTATTGTGCGTATGGGAGTCGGTGTGCACAATTGTCCTGGGCAATTGGGTGTCAAAGGGGTTGGGTACCAGATGGTATTCGTACCCTAGTGCAGTGGCAAGGCTATATGACACCCCTGGGGAAAGATGACGGGTCACGCAACGCACAGGCACCCCAAAAAAGTTAAGGAACGTGCACAATACCCCTCCTAGACCACGTGTGCTGATGGAAAACCCTGCACTACGCTGTGGCATCCAGTAACACAATGAACGTATGCGTGTCACACGCAGCCTAGAATGACCTCTGAAGGGGTAGGCTACACACGGGGCAAGCACAGAAGTTAGATACGTGCGTGACTCACCGTCTGCCAGGTAAAAGAGCGTGAAAAATGAGCGCGTTTGGTTGGCAACACCCCCGCCAAAAGAAGATGTGTACGCTGTCTGAGGAGACAGGACAACAGTAGAAGGGGACACTGTTTGAGGGAACAGGCCCAGGTAAACCAGTACAAGAGGAAAAAGAGAAAAAGCTGTCAGAGGTAACAGGGAGTACGAACTGGAAACGCCGTGAAGTAAATCGCGTGTGAAACGACAAGAAGTACAGAATTCACCCACTCGCTCTCCACGAAAAGCACGTACAAGGAAATGGTGTTCAACACTACCTTTTATACAGGCCCACACGTACAGCGTCACTTACGGCGTGTACGTGCTTGGCCCATGTTCACCAATCACACGCTTTGTCACTTCTGCGTGTGGATCCTTTTTCACCAATCACACGCTTTGACACTCCTGCGTGTAGCTCACTTTTCACCAATCACACGCTTTGTCACTCCTGCGTGTGGATCCTTTTTCACCAATCACACGCTTTGACACTCCTGCGTGTAGCTCACTTTTCACCAATCACACGCTTTGTCACTCCTGCGTGTAGATCCATTTTCACCAATCACACGCTTTGACACTGCACGTGCAGGTAACTATTGACGCACATATGCTGGTGACGGGTTTTCGCGCGATTCGCTGAGTGTGGGGTTTTCACGTGCAAAATCACTCCCTATCAGGCTGTCCACGCGTTCAAACACGAAAGACCACGCTCCTGGCCAGGAGGCCAAATTAAAGTCCCCCAGAGCCCTGAGCACGCTCCCACCTGCCATCTGCTGCTGCCTGACTGCCTGCTGGCCACGTGCCCCACAGTGCTGGTGGGTGGGGGTGGTGGGAGACATGGGTGGGGGCCTGGTGGAGGGTGCCCCTGGTGGATGGGGGTGCAGGGGGACATGATCAGGTGTGCAGGGTAGTCCACTGTTTTGTGGGCTGCCTGCAGGGGCCGTGGAGGGTGTACAGGGTACACCTGTGAGGGCCCACCCAGCCTATTCGCATGTGATAATTCCCACGCACCCCTGTGATACACGTACCCTGGCCAATCGCGTGTTGAACTTCCCGCTACCCCTGTAATACACGCACCCTGGCTGTTCGCGTGTGATAATTCCCGCGTACCCCTGTGATACACGTTCCCTGGCCTATCGCGTGTTCTACTTCACGCGTCCCCCTGTAATACACGTTCCCTGGCCAATCGCGTGTTGAACTTCCCGCTACCCCTGTAATACACGCACCCTGCCTGTTCGCGTGTGATGATTCCCGCGTACCCCTGTAATTCACGTTCCCTGCCTAGTCGCGTGTAGTACTTCCTGCGTACTCCTGATTTGAAGATTGCCCGCTTTGCTTTCCTTGTTTGCCTGCCCTGTGAAGTGGTCCAGGGTTAGCACAGCCCTTAGCGATGATTTAGCGATTTTGATGGCTTTTCCTTGCGCGAGGGCGTTCTTGGGGGCGTTACTGGCGCTGCTGCAGGCTCGCTGCGATTCTCTGCGCCACGGCTGGTTTGGGAGCTTGAAATCCATGAATACGCTGTGCGCGGAAATCTGTTTTAGCGCACGTGCCTGGCGCAGACTATCGCAGGCGCACGCTGTGCGCCAGCCGCGTGCGCTACTTGTGCGCTGGATTCTATGAATTAGCCTGTCAGTGTCGAAAGTCACCATGAGGTGGGGAGGAGCAGGTCCAACATTCTTGCTCTTCTACAGCTCCTGCCCCGGAAATGAAGACGAGATCATCAAAGCACAAAAGGTATACGCTGCAATTTCAAATATCTTACCACCAACAGGAGCAAATTCTGTCTCCTGCAGGTGGCTAGCTTGGCCAAACAGTTGCAGCCCCTAACCCTCAAGCGGGAGATGGCAACCCATTGCACAACAGGAACACAATTCTAGACAAAGCAACTTTCACTTTCTGGGATACTGCAGAAAGCAAATACAGAGAACCCAGGGGATTTCCTTCAAAAACGACTTTCCAATAAGTCCTGCACCATACTCAATGAAGGACCACTGAAACTGAAAGGACACTGCTGCGCCAAAGATTCGAGAGGGAGGGAAGTCCTGCCAAATGATAGTTGGTTTCTGTGTTTCCCCATTAAGGAGTTGATCATCAAAACAGTGATAGCCGTTATAAATGTAGAGTTAGAAGAAAGCAGACCAACGTTTTTTAAGACCTGAGTAAGAGCAGTGAAGGCTGATAACAGACGATAACGCCCTTACATGTTAGAGGAATGTCTCATATTACATATTAGTACCCGGCGAGAGCCAAGCAGAATTTAACACACATGCTGATTGGCTTTCGCTGGGTTGTTACCCGGCCGGGATTTCACAGCCATTGTTCCTGGCGGGGGGGCGTGGCAGCCCCTCAGCCAATGTGAAGGCTCGAAACGGGGCTATCCCCGCACCGAGCCTCCACACGGCTGAGAAGCTGAAATTACACACCCCCACCCCCCGGGACTCAGGTATGTTTTCTTTATTTAATTCCCTATCCTCCCACCTCCCCGCCCTCCTAACCCCACTTACCTTCTGCCTGCTTTGTCCCCGGCTGGGGTCGATGGCAGCCTCCAGTCGCATGGAGACTCGAAGCAAGGCCATCCCCGCTCCGAGCCTCCACAAGACTGGAGGCTTCCATCGTCCCCCGCCGAGGACCTAGGTACGCTTTTTTCTTTTTTTCTTTTTTTCTTCACCCCCCTTCATCCTAACCCCCATTATCCCTGCTCCGAGCCTCTACAAGGCTGGAGGCTTCCATCGTCCCCCGCTGGGGACCCAGGTACGTTGTTTTCTTTTTTTCTTTCCCCCCCTTCATCCACCCGCCTACACCCTCCCAACCCCACTTAACTTCTTCTCTTTATTTTGTGGGGAGAGGACGTGCTGGGAACAGAAGTGTTCCCAGCGCGTCCGCTCCCGATGGCCGCCATGGAAAGGGAAAACAGACTCTGTTGTCCCTTCCCCGGTGGCCATTTTCTCAGTCATTTTTGTTTTTTCTGTTCCAAAATGCTGCAGCGTTTCGGAACAGAAAAACTGCTTTTAGTACCCCAGTCTTGCAGATCCTGCGGGCCGGGGTACTAATAGTAATATGCCCCTCGTGGCGGGGACATTATCGAGTCAGGTAATGCCCAGGGCCTTTGTTAAGGCCCTCGCTTCACTCCGGCCTATAACTATGGGCCCCGTGGTATTACCTGACTCGGTAATGCCCCCGCCGCTCGGAGCATATTGCTTAAATGTATCCTGCAACCTTTGACGATTGTCTTCAATGGTCGGGTTACTGTATTCACAGATCCTGCCA
Organism: Ambystoma mexicanum; assembly: GCF_040938575.1. NCBI lineage: Eukaryota > Metazoa > Chordata > Amphibia > Caudata > Ambystomatidae > Ambystoma > Ambystoma mexicanum. Next base: position 470,613,037 of record NC_090925.1, on the reverse strand, counting down.
AGGCTGTGGACTTAATTTACAGTTTTGGGCCAAACCTGCTGGGACTCAGCATAGCAAACCTGCAGGGTAAACTTTGGCCACTACTGGATTGTGAAACTACTGCCTTGGTGCTCTGAGGCTTGTTTTGAGTTTTAAATGTTAGGTTTTGAACACACACATAATAACTATGGGAATTTAACCTTGCCATTAAGATTTGCACTTATTTCTAGGAGTAGCATTTGGTTGAGATTTAGTTTTAGTAGGTTGGGTTCCGTGAGGGTGTGGCAGTAATCTGAGACCTCATGGTTGGTTTGCAGTACTAGGTGATAAAATCACCACGCCCTGAGCCCCAAAAGTTAATGAGGTTTTGTGAGGCAGTTTTATTTGTTTTTTAATCCAGCAGTCTTTTTTTTAAACAAGGGCAGGTGGACACAATTCAACTTACCTCTTTTCAGACACACTTCAGGAGTCAGCCAATGTCTCAGATACTTGGATTACGCGACCAACACTGACCTATCAGTTCAATAAATGTATCAAGTTGAACAATGCATTAACTAAATTATCACAAATAAATTTAATTAATTAATTGTTGCAAACACATTTTATTTGTAATGTTACAGATAGAGAATGTTTGCAGAATGTTTTTTTTATTTCTATTTTTGACACACTGTTGAATCTGCGTTTTCATGTTACCTTTGTCTGGTTAGGCTTTTTACTTCTTGTGCTTTATTAATCTTCATGCCTTTCATGCATTTTATTCTAACTTTCATGTACATAAGTTTACACATTGTGATTATGGTTCTTTAATTAAATCTTAGTCATTGTTGCTTCATTTCATTTTTGTTTGGTAATTGGGACTTTTTAAAGTTATTCACTTATATATATATGTATATGTTGATTATGTAATCATATTTTGTTTGGGGACGAGCAAATCTCTTTGTGTAGCTTTATTTAGAGGCCGAAATCCAGTTGCCCAGTAGTAAAAGTCAGCCCACAAAGAGTGCTCTGTTGGGATTTGCCATGTGTGTTTTGAGGGATAGTCATGAACAAGCTCCTCATAGGGATTACATTGGATTGCTTCAAGGTGAGGTGGACTGGACCCTCATTAAAACTGGCCCGCCAGCCTGCACATGGTAATTGAGTTGCCCCACTGGTTTACGAAATGACAATACTGGCCAGGAGCTTTGCTGTTGGCTATCAACGAAATCCCCAGGCAGTATTCTGGAGAGAGATATTGGAACGTATTGTGCTGGTACTAAATGTGACACTCCCCCAGGCGAAGTCGCTAACTTCATTCCCATCTCTATGGTCCTGCCTCCACATGATTGGTGCTGGGTCTATGAAAATTGAATAATTAAAATTATGGAACACCAGCAGAAGTCTGAGGGTGGAAGTCAGGGTTGCAAACATGTTATCATTGTCAAGGTACGAGAGGATCACATACACCAGTCAGGAGAGGCTATAGGAATGCAAGCTACTTTGAGCGAGCTTTGACGATCTGTACACTAAAAGGAGATCTTTAATAGACCATTTACTGTGTTGTATTTTTCTTCCCGTCCCTGTTTTTCTTATGTGTGTTGGCCCAAGTATTTTGCTATCTGGTGTTGGAGGGAGTAGGCATTTATGTTAGTCAACGATTTTTATTGTTGCTAGAATATTAGGGTATTATTTATGTTGCCATGTTTTTATGTTATAGTACTCGTGTATCGTTTAGTTTACCTAATGAAAGCATACTAAAAGAAAAATATATTGATGTCAGTCACTTATTATCTAAGTCATTAAATAAAATCAAACCCCTGTGCATGTATATTGCGCACATTAGAGCATCATCCGGTAAACAATGGCTTTGAAGTGCATAACCAGACCATAACTTTACCAGTAGAATCTTGAGAAACCGAAGGCTATGCTGCAACAGTTCTCCCCCACTACGCTTGATTTTGAAGCAATTGAAAAAGCTCTTGGCCAGAAAATAACTGCTGTACAATCCCAGGTTGTGGACAAGCTGGGTAGAATGGAGCCTACTGCCTTCTCTCATAATAACAAGGAACCAATCCTGCGCAACAAACCTACTTTTAGATTCTCTGACACTTCACTAGAGACCTTGACCAACATTCTTAAAAAAATGAAGATACTCTCCCATCCAAAATTATTCTTGCAAATAAGGTTATGTTTATTCCCTTCCTTGTGTGGCTTACTAATGCCATCTTAAGAGAAAGGCAGATCCCGAATGCGCTGAAGAAGGTCTCAGTCACCCCATTATTAAAAAAAACAGGGTTGGATCATAAAACATACTCCAATTTCAGACCCATCTCGAATGCCCCTTTCCTGCTCAAGATGCTGGAAAAAGTGGATACCTCCCAATTTCAGGTTTTTCTGGAGATACCTGGAGCATTACATCCGCGGCAATCAGGTTTCAGAGCCTATTGCAGCACCAAAAGTGCTTGCTGAACATGCAATCGGAAATGCTCAGATTATGGATGATGGCAAGATGGGGCTGCTGTCTTGGCCACAGGCCCCAGAACACAAAAAACACACCATCTAGTGATGGGGACAATGGGTCACTTGACTCACTTATGTCCCTTTGGGACCTATAAACACAGGGGCCCTGGCTGGACTCAGTCCTGGTGCCTTTGGCACCAGGCTCATATAGAGAGGAACACTTTATTTCAGTGCAGGAGTGACTTTACCTTATTTCAGTGCAGGAGTGCTTTTATTTTACAAGAACTTTACAGGAGATGAAAGCCTTTATTGAAAAGAGAACATCCTCATGTGCTGACCCATCGGGTGTGGCTCCCTAGGCCTGGTCTTCATGTGCTGACTCATCGGGTGTGGCAGGGTGTGGCAGGCAGGACTGGAATACCACGTGCAAGGGACCAGTGAAGGAACTCGGTCCAGATCATACAAGCACCCCTGGCAGAAACAGCAGGACGAAGTGCTCGCCAAAACTAATCTGCAGGTGAGCTTTCCAGGGACAGTGCATCCCACGGGTACCACGGTTTGGGAGAAGGGTTCTGGAAGGGGATCAAGCGCACAAGCTGGCATACTCACGCCCCCTTTCTCCACACAGGAGCCGTCCCGAGCAGCATCACCTATTACCACCAGTCACTACATAAGCAGAGAGGGCGAAGTCGGACCCGAGCAACCTCACCCCCGGGAGGGCTGAAACTGCGCCCCAATGCCTCTGCAGAGACCAGGTGAGCGTAACACTGCTGATCTGTCAGCAGCCTTTGACCTTGTCAATCATTATAAACTTCTGGAGAGCCTGACAGGAGCAGGTATCTGTTTAGCAGAGGCAATTACCTGGATTAATTATTTTCTATACAGACGTGTCTCAAGGATTGTTTGGGGTAATGCCCACTCGCCCGATTAACTACTTAAATGTGGAGAATCCGAGAGGATAAACATGGTCTATGCTAAGATACAGAACTGGATGACCAATAATGGCATGTGCCTGAATGTCACCAAATCCGAGTTCATGCCATTCAGTTCATCCCAAGCCAGAGCAACATTGGACAGCCAGTGTACAGGATTTATCATTGAACAACATCTTATCAAGGTAGTTGGCAAAGTTAAAACATTGGGCGTCACGTATGAATCATCGTTGAACCTCGATGCCCACATTAATAACATCTCGAATAAAGCCTAATACTTTCTTAGACTCCTGAGATTAATAAAGTTGTACTTCTCAGAGTACAATTCTGCCACCTTGGTTTGCGCCTTTAAAACACCTAGGATAGACTATTGCAACGCGCTTATGGTCGGAGTGAGTACAAATGGAGTAAGACGACTGCAGATGTTTTAAAATGACACTGTGCAGATCTTCAAGAATGCACCCAGGCATGAACCTATCTCTACTCTCAGAAAGAGTCTGCATTGGCTGCCGGTGGATGCACGTATTCCGTTTAAGGTGATGACATTAATTCACAAATGTTTTATGGTGAACCACCTGGTTACCTGAAAGCAGGTATACATACTTACTCTTCGGGAAGAACGCCTCCGACGTGGAGAGGGCAGGAGCCCCCACAACAGACCAGGAACCAGCTGATCTACGGCATCGTGTGCCTCTTTGACAGTGTCTGCCCTGCACAAGGAAGAATCTGCTGAGGAATTGCCCCCTGCCCTGCCTGTGCTTCAACCTGCATCCTTCCCAGTGCAGATTAGCATGAAATCTGCCCAAATACCTCTTTCAGCACTGTACGCACCGACAATAGCAAAATCCAAGATGTTGGCCGTGATGCGGCCTGAGAACGAGGCTAAACTGCCTCTGCGTTGCTAGGCAATGTGTGTTTATTTTCCTCTTAAACACAAACCTCTCTGGCAGGCGGAAGAGCCAGTGGCCACGTCCAAGGCCATTATAAGGCCTCTACCCCTGTTTGCTCCTGTTCGCACCGGGAGCATGCAGCTCCGTGACCCCCTTAGACTTGATTTGCTTCATTCATTGGGAACTAATCTATACCAGCAGAACATTACTCATACACCGCAAGTCAGGCCGGACAACTAAATATGTGAGTACAATTGTTAGCTGCACCATTGCCACTACTGTCTGCGTGTTCTAGGAGAGAATGCATACTACTCGCCAATAGCCGACTATACTCCCCAAGTGAACGTGTCTATCGCGCAACAACGCATTGATTCGTTCTAGCCCACTGCTCTCCACTAAATGTCTTATGCATTATACTCCCAATTACGCTGTACCTGCCTATCATGCCTTGATTGGGACTAGCCCACTGCTCATTATTGAATGGGCCACTTGCCCACTGCTCATTATTGAATGTGCCACTTTCCCACTGCTCATTATTAAATGTGACACTTGCCCACTGCTCATTATTGAATGTGCCACTTGCCTACTGCTCTTTATTGAATGTGCCACTTGCCCACTGCTCATTATTGATGCCACTTGCCTACTGCTCATTATTGAATGTGCCTTACGCTCCTAGTACACTGTATTGCTGATCACATCCTGATTTGGACTAGCCTACTGCTCATTTCTAAGAGAGCCTCGTGTTCCTAAGCGCATTGTACCTGCACAGCCGCTTGCACCCCATTGATTACGCTCCCTTCTGAATATACTACATATCTTTAAATGCTTTGACTCACTGCAGCTTATTGCACCATCTAGCTATTGTGCCTGCCACTCCTCTCCCACCATACCCATGTCCTCTATATTTAAGGGAATTGCCTATAAAAAACTCCTGTACATGGCAGCCATCTGCAGGCCCACACTAACTCTAGGCACGTTACTACTTCTACTCAACACTGACACATCATCCTACCTCCTATCCATAAGTCTCCCACCTTCACACCTACCATAACCTTGGCGCATGAAAGCCCGAATCATGCATCCTTGCTCAACCAACCACTCAGCCCACTAGAATGGGTACGCCGGTTTGCGGCACCACCCACACCATGGAACCCATGCCCAGTGAAGGACAGAAACCAGAGACTTGGCTCCCGGCTCTCTTCACCTTAGGACTTCCAACAAAAAACACCCCTACCACTTTTATCCTAAACATACCTTGAACAATTTGCCTAAAACATCCAGCAGCATAGTTGAACACCCACTGATCAGAGGTGCTCTCATCAATGCGTGGTTTCTAGTCACCCACGTGCTTGACAATGCAGATGGCTTGTGGCACCACCCACACCATGGAACCCATGCCCAGTGAAGGACAGAAACCAGAGACTTGGCTCCCGGCTCCCTCCCCTTACGAGTTCCAACAAAAAACACCCCTACCACTCTTATCCTAATCATACCGTGGACAATTCACCTAAAACACCCAGCAGCATAGTTGAACACCCACTGATCAGAGGTGCTCTCATCAATATACATTTTCTAGTCGTCCACGCGCTTTACATTGCAGACCTTATCTCCGCTACCAACCTTCACTTTCTGGCTATCACAGAAACTTAGCTGCATCAGGCAGCTGGCCCAGCTCTGTCCCTTGCAATCCCAGAGGGCTACTCAATATTAAGGAACAACAGGAATTCAGGTAAAGGAGGTGGAGTTGTCTTTGTGCCAAAATATCCCTAGACCTCAGAGCATCCCCACCATCCAGCTTCCGGACCGCTGAACTCCTATCAGTTAAATTCCAACTCACTGCAACACATACTATCCTTATGCACCTCATTTATAGACCTCAGGGCCCCATCTCCTCATTTGAGGAAGAAATATCTGACCTCCTCACTAACAACACTAAAACAGGATCACAAATCATCCTACTTTAGGACTTAAACTTAGGCCTCGGCGATCCTAACGACATTAATGCGCTTTCGCTGGAAAATACAATCTCCCAATTAGGGTTCAAGCACACGGTCACAGCCCCAACACATAAAAAAGGCAGAACCTTGGACTGGTTGGCAGACCACAACTGCAACACCTCCATCCTTAAGAATGAACCAATTGCCTGGTCAGACCACCATGTCATTTCCTTCTCCATCCTAGGGAAGGTGCAGCCGAACACCATACCAGCGAGCCTCCCGCAAACCCTCTTCAGGAATAACCGCAACATCACGATGCACAGCCTTTGCCCTCTTCACCCAGAAAACTACACCAATTTAGATGTGGATCAACTTGCTGACCTCTATAACAAAATTCTTGAATCAGCAGTTGATATTATCGCCCCTATCAAACTTACCAAAGCCAAACCGGCAGCCCACTTGAACAAATGGTTCACTCCGGAGCTTAAAATCCTCTGAAACACCAAACGGGCAGCAGAATCCATCTGGAGAAAAACACCTAACATGGCCAATAAAGCCCTATTCACGGCTGTGGCCACCACTTAGAAAACAGCCATCCTCTTGGCCAAAAAAGAGACTTATGATAATAGAATCGACAATGCCGAATCAAAAACAAAGGAGCTCTACATTATCCTTAGGGAACTTTAGTCACCCTCCACACCTTCAGAAACCTGCGTGAAAGATGCAGATTGGTGTGAGAGAATCCCAGAAGTGTTGGCAGACAAAATTACCATGCTACAATCTAGAATCGAATAGAAAAAGACCAACCTAGCCAAAAATGTGAACTCTACATCACGTTCTACCCCTAAAACTCCATCCTGCCCCCCCTTCTCTTTCGCCCCTGTCTCAACGAAAGAAGTGAAATGCATCATCAAAGGCCTCAAGCCCTCCAGATGTCAAGGGCACTCCTGCCCAGCCTCCATCATTCAGGAAGGTGCCAATGATCTTGCCCCATAACGTCCCTTATCAATTCCTCCTTCAAAACAAGCTCAGTCCCTAACAGCCTCAAGGAAGCCTGGGTCATGCCCCTCCTAAAAAAAAACCTTGACCCCAACAACCCCACTAATTATAGGCCTATCACTATGGTCCCTTACATCCTTAAGATCCTAGACAGAGTGGCCTACCTGCAAATCCAGAAACATCTGGAAGAGAACAACCTCCTGGGCCTCAGACAATCTGGCTTCAGGCCAAGGCACAGAACCGAGACAGCCCTTCTGGACTTAAAAATTCAGATGGATGAGGCTAAGGACAAGGGTAACCTAGCTATTCTCTTGCTGCTCGACCTCTCAGCAGCCTTCGACCTTGTTGACCACCGGATCCTAACGGAACATCTGGCAGCATCAGCTGCTTTCTCCAGTCAAGCAACCGCCTGGGTCCAATACTTCCTTGCCAACCGAACCACCCAGGTCTTCTCACCGGGGGCTTCAACCCACCCCATCCCAATCCTTTGTGGCATCCCCCAAGGTTTGTGCATCTCGCCAACCTTATACAATATCTTCACAAAGCTATTGTTCGACCGACTAGATAACCTGGGTGTCACCTACGCAAATTATGCTGACGACACTCAGGTTCTCATCACCTTCTTAGGTTGCTACGAAGAGGACTCCACACGGATTGACAACCTCTACCTGGAGATCCAAGCCTGGATAGCAGAACATGGCTTATGCCTCAACAACGAGAAAACTGAGCTTCTTCTCGTTGGATCCCAACCACTGCTAAACAAACTGGACCCCCGTTATGTTTCCATCAACATAGATGGTAACCTAATCACAGTGGCCAAAGAAATCAAAACCCTAGGGGTTTATTTGGACTCCACTCTTTCGCTCAAAAAACAAGTAAACGCCAAAGCCTCCTCTACGGCCTACACAAACAAGCTCATTAACTCCTGTAAGGCCTTCCTCTCGCTGTCTAGCTGCATTACCCTGGCCAGAGTGCTAGTACTCTCAAAACTAGATGACTGCCATACTCTCTTCCTTGGCACCTCAGAACGCAACTTGAACAAATTGCAGGTGCTACAGAATAATGCCCTCAGAGCAGCTTTGAGCATCCCGCTGCACTCTCACATCTCCAGCTTTAGACAAAATGCCCACTGGCTCCCAGTACGAGACAGAATCACACTCAGATCACTCGTCATCACCCACAAGTGCCTCTCTAATGACGCCCCCAAGTACTTGGCAGATAAGTTTACCAAGCATATCTCAGCCAGTCCAATGAGAACGCTGTACTCTCATTGCCTTTCCATCCCCAAATTCTACCTCAAAAAAGCAGGTGTCTCCTGCTTCCCGGTCCTAGCAGTCAAACTCAGGATCGCTATACCTGTGAAACTTAGAGCAGAACCACCCTTTTGGACCTTCAGAGCCGCAACCAAGTCCTGGCTCGCCAACAAGAACTCCTTCACTGCCTGACTCTTCATCCTTTCTCGCTTCACTGCATCCTCCTTTGTTTGCCTTCTGACCACTATGTAACCCGGTCACCTGCACTTATTGTCATTTTCATGTATCTATGTCTATAACGTGTTGTAACCTGCTCTAAGTCTCTGGTGCCCAGTTACCTCAGGGTTTGGCGCGTGGTACAAATAAAGACACTAATCTAAACTACTAGATCCAGTAACGGGGCCTACCTGTTTGCCCCAAGGAGCAAATGAGCAAGAGGCATAGAGATGGAATAAACTCCCTAAAAATCTGCATGTGGATGAAAATCTATTGAGTTATAGAAAATAAATGAAAACTCTCCTATTTGAATAATGTGTTAGTGCTACTTCTTCCCCCTTTGCCATCTCATTGCTTTATTTGCTCTGTCCTCTTTCCCTCTCTCTCTTCTGCATCCTGATGCCTGCGGGCTCTGGCACATCATAAATGTATAAATGTAAATGTAAATATTGGTGCCCTGCAGCAAACGCCCAACACCCCCAGGCCCTTCAGCCAGCATGCCACACAACCTGTTGAATTCCACTATAACCATGCGTGCCTGTGGTGTGCATGCGCTCTTTGGTAATGTTTATTTGTAATGTTTATTTGTAAAGCACCTATACACAAGGCAAGTATTTCAAAGCGCTCAAGGAGGGAGGGAACAAGGGGGAAAACAACACCCCACTTTTGCCCCACTTACTGAAATCAGGTGAACTCATGAAGCCGCTGCGCAAGAATTCCTCATATCTTGTACTGCCAGCAGCCTCCGAACCAACGCACACATTGCTCTGTGTTAAACATTTCCTCACTGTCGTCTGTCCTTCCTGCACACCATAACCCAGAACAGGGAGCATTCGAGAAAGGCACCACACAGCGTGTCACGTCATCCCTGCCGAATCGTTGTTTTTGTTCTCCATTAGTCCCGTCCCTTGCATTGTCGCACTCTAAAACAGTTGTGTACAAGGGCGATACAAATAAAATATCAGTATCAATATGAACACAGAATGAGAAACCGAATGAAGCACACAGATCTGACAGAACGGTAAAGCTCTTATTATAAAAACAAAATGATCCAAACCCATTAAACCAACACTTCGACACAGCGCCATCTTTGCCATTATAAAAGAAACCCCTGCTGCATAAAAATATAATAAAATAATATAAGCATTCTCAGTCAACAGCAAATTTACCACCATTACTAAAACTCTCAATCGCATGCACATGGAGGAATTCAAATACAAAACCCTAACCCTGGGCAAGCAAGCACCCTGCCCTTATACACCATTCCCCCCAAATAAAACCCAAATGGTGTCAACACAAAGAATGGTCACCATAGTAAGATTACATCCACGCATCAAATACACATACAACCAAACTGGAGGCCCCCCATCCATTAACCTAAATGCAAATATGATGTCATTAAATATAGGGCCAAACCAGGGGCGTTGCTAGGGGGGGGGCTAAGGGGGCTATAGCCCCTGATCTTTTGGTTGTAGCCCCGGATAGAATCTCAGGAGCTACAGCCAAAAGACTAGCTAGCCCCCAGTCCCAACAGTTCCGACATCAGCTTAGCCCCGGGTCTTTTCCAGACCTAGCAACTCCCCTGGGCCAAACACTAACTGAACAGGCATCCATACATCAACCACCCTCAAGTAAAGTCCCCAGCTGAAGTTGGCGCAAAAACTTGAGGGTAAACCCATCTAACTAACTCAGAAAAGTCCCCAGATCCCTAATCCATAGTACAGCCATTTCTGGGCCCTCTGTTAATTTGTTACCGCCAGGCAGGAATCATTTTTATATGGCTAGCTTAACCAGGAAGGTTTCGTATTTTTGGCCCTCGCCAATCTCTCTGCCTCAGAAAAAACTTTCCTCTTTTCCACCAAATCCTTTGGAAAGTTTGGAAATAAGGCAATGGGCTCCCTGTTGCACTGAAACCGACCTTTCTCTTTTGGTGCCTTCATTAATCGCTCCTTCACGCTTATTTTTGCAAATACCAAAAATATTTGTCTGGGCTTCATGGAATTTGGTTTTCCAACCATAAATGCATAATCCAAGTCCGGTGGGCATAAAGCATCTTGACCATAGATCTCAGCCAACACTTGTAATATAACATCTTACATTGGTTTTTCAAACAGAAACACTCTCAGGAAGACCTACTAATCTGACATTTTACATCTTGGTTTTCAAATCCAGCTCTATGTTTTCAGATGTCACCTCTGCCAACTCCTTTCTCAAGTCATTATATGCCCCGTAACTGCTGGTGATCTCCGTTGTTAATCCTGCAGACTCCTCCTCAACCTGGAAGACTCTCCCTTCCAGATTTGAAACTTTAAGGTTAAGGCCTGCCAAAGAGGACTTCATCTAACCCACATCCTGGGCCATTTTCAGCAGCAGGGAATAAATGTCTTTAGGGCTAGGTGCCTCCTTCATGTCTGCATTTGATTTCTTGGGAACAGGGTTGTCTGGGGTATCAATCGTCTTTTATTGTGTTCGTGGAAGTTCAAAGTTCCATATCCTTTAAAATATCAGAGGCATGGGGGAGACAGAAGCTCCAGGTTAAAGCTGCTGCCTGCTCAGCCAACATTCTGGAATTGTATATTGAAATGTTGAATGTTTTGAATACTACCCTCTTCTGTAGGAAGCACACCTGTAGGAACAGCTACCAGCCCAATCATATTTCAGATAAGTACAGCTACTAACAAACATCAGATCCATGAGCAGAACACTTGCCTTAAAGCAATTACCACACCATCCTATCATTAGTTGCAGTAAACTACACCAACACTTCAACACTGCAACTGCTAAACCGCACATTACAACACTTAGTCCATCAGATGTACACATTTAAGTCACACTATAGGGATCAATTAAATCTTGAAAGTAAGATTGTTAAAAAATATTAACAACTTAAGATGGATTTTCAGTATCAGCACTGCGGGCAGATTCTGAGAGGCAGCCATACTCTGATGAACGGGTTTAGATACGAATGTCTAACCAAACTCTTATCTGCGTAGTGTGACTGAACAGCAAGGCTTAGATTTAGGCATTGCGAGTCGTGAAGGACTTGGTTAAGCACAACTCAGCATACGACCACCATCACTGCAACTATAAATCAGAGATTTGCAAGGCCAAAAAAGCCTATTACAATAACAGAATATCAAACTGCTGCAACAGCAGTAAAGAACTCCATAGGATCATCACTGAATTCCTAAAACCTTCTTTTGCCGTCCTCCTGATCACCACCTCCCAAACGCTCTGCAACTCCATCTCTAAACACGTCCACAAAACAACCCTAGACAGGATGGCCACCCTCCATGTCAAACTTTCAAACCTCAATGCCCTTCCAACACCCTCTCCTCAATAACCAATGCACATGCCCTTAGAGACCCTTCCATTCTGCTCCTCCAGCCCGTTCTCGAGCGAGGAGTTTGTCAAACTGTTGTCCAACAGCCGACCTTCTGGCTCCCACCTCGACCCTTGTCCTGCCTCACTCCTCATAGACATCTTCACCTCCACATGTGCAGGGGAACTGGCCAGGTCCATCCGTAATGACTCCCTTAGCTCTGGTATATTCCCAGAACCCTTCAAAATCATGCATGCCAAACCCCTTCTAAAGATAACATCCCTCAACCCTCTCCAAACAACTAACTATAGGCCCATTACCAACACCAGGTTCTTGGTGAAGCTCATTGACCAAACTGCATACTCCCAGCTCAACTGTTTCGTAGAAACCAACAACCTCCTAGACCCTTCGCAATCAGTCTTTGTCCTTGCAAGGGAACAGAAACCAAACTGATCTCTATCTAGGATGACCTGAAAGTCACTTAAGGCTCAGAAAGATGCATCACACTTGTTTTTCTTGACCTCTCGGCAGCCTTTGTCACTGTTAACCACACCATCCTCCTTGACAGACAACATTCCCAAGGAATCCGAGACTCGGCACTCAACTGGAGTGCTTCGTTCCTCACTAACAGAAAGAAAATCACCCATGTCCCCCCTTTCTTCTCCACTGCATGCCCAGTGAGCACTGAAGTACCCAAAGGTACCTGCCTCTTACCCCTTCTCTTCAAACTTCACATGACCCCTCTGCCCGGGCTCATCCACTCTCTCAATCTCTCCTGATTTAACTACGCTAATGACACACAAATCATCATGAGGATTCCCAAATTGAGCTCTGACCCTCACCCGGACCTAGCAGCATGCCTTTCAGACAATGACCTCTGGATGACGAGTAACCATCTCCTTCTCAACCAATGGAAAACAGATCATGGTGTGCGGCAAAACAGCTCTATTCCCACAACCGTCTCCTTGGCCTCCCTCACTTACCCCACTCAAACTCCACACCTTCACTCTGTCAAAAACCTTGGCTGCACAGTGGACTCTGACCCAACTCTGTCATACCACATTAACAATGTATCCAAATCCTGCCACTTCCACCTAAGGCTTCTGAAAAGCATATTCTGTTACCTCACCTACTCGAATAGACTGGCAGCCATTATATCCATTGTCACACACTTGACAATGCAAAACCTGGGTGCAGCGGCCTCCCAACTAAAGACTCCAGAGAGTCCAGGACTCTGCAGCCAGGCTCCTCCTTGCCCTCAGATGAAGGGATCACATCTCACCTTCTCTCCTTCTCTCCACACCTCGCACCTTGCACTGGCTCCCAATTCTGGCAATCGATTCTGCGACGGGCTACTTTCAAAATCCTGTGCATTACTCACTGAGCTGTGCACAAAGCCAGCCCCAAATACTTACAAGACAAGACAAGATTACACTGTACAGCCACACCCACAGTCTAAGGTTAAAGTCAAGCACTGCCCTTCTCCTAGTAGTCCCTGGCTCCAAATCAGCCAGGATCAGAGGGTCTGCCTACTCAGCCCTGGAGTCACCAATCCGGAACTCACTGCCCTGCCCTCATTCAACACAGCCAAGACTTCATGGTATTACAGAAAGCACTCAAAACCTGGCTCTTCCCGTAAATGGTGCAAATGGCCAATTTGGCCCTCAGCCCTCCACAAAACCATGCCTCCTGCGGCAAATAAATTGCCTAGAATCCACTACTACGGACAGGTAAGAATAACTGGGACACTGAACACGATTACCAGTAAACATTTGTTTTTAGCGATATGATCATGTTGGCTCCTTAATTCTTCGGCAATGAATGCCCAGTAGCAGCTATGCACTAATGTGATGACTGTGTTTAACCTTTATATGTCTGGTAATGAATTTCTCGGACTCTGAAACCGAGCCCTAGAAGCACTTACGTTCTAGTGCTATGATTGTGGTTGCTCTTTGTCTTCTACCAGGTATGCACTACGCTCTCAGATCAGGTGATGTCTCTGGCAATATCCATTCTTGTAAGGGACAGTGATGCAGTGTCGCTTGCAACTCAAACCATAAACTAGAATGGGAATACTCCGCTAACCGCTGTATACGAATACCTGGGACTCAGAACCCTGGACTGATTAGCACTTAGGTTCTAACACTATGACTGGATAACAAAACAATGAGGTTGTCCCCTACAATTAATTTGACTGCCAGGTCGCAATGGGAATCCGAAGACAAGCTAACAAGCAAGCCCAAAGCACAATTCGAAAATATTTATGTTTGAAAAATATCTTGTAGACTATGGCCCTCATTAGGACCCTGGCGGATTTTTTCCGCCGTCGGCGGACTTTTCCGCCATGGCGCAAAGTCCCTTTACGCCATGGCGGATGGCGGACTTACCGCCCCATTCCGAGGTCGGCGGGGCGGTAAGTCCCCATTGACCCATTTACCCTTCCCCATTCCCATTTCGGCCCCATAGGGCTCAATGGGAGTGGGGAAGGAGTTAATTACGCCACCGTAAATTACGGTGGCGTAATTAACACCAAGGTCCCATAGCGCCATGGATTTTTACGCCCGCAAAAAGCGGGCGGAAAAATGACCATGGCGCTATGGGAACTCGTAGTTGGCGGTAAGGGGTCGGCGCAGCTAACGCTGGCGCAAACCCCTTACCGCCAGGGTCCTAATGAGGGCCTATGATAGGTTGGATGAAACCATTCAAACTGCAGTCCAGCAGAGTTTAAACATAAATGTGTTTGTTTTATTTCTATAAAACATAACATTAAGCCAAAACACTCATAAATACATACATGAGAACAGTTGAACAAATAAATGTACAATATACAAAACGCTGTAAACAAATATATAATACAACCACCTGACTCACAACCTCAACCACTCATCAAATATCCCTCAAAACATACTTCATCCCAGTAAATCACATACAAACAATGAACAACGTACTCATAATGCATATTAGAAAGAAATTACAGGAGCTGGTAATGTTATCCCAACTGGTGCCGCTCTTCTTTAGGGATTATGCACCACTATTTTATATCTGGCAATGTCAAAACTTGATGCCTAGAAATGCACTGCTAATAAACAATTGTCACATAAGGTTTATCCTTCATATGTAGCTGTCAAATCGAGTTTCAGCCAAACGGTGCAGACAGATTATGTAAATAGACCCAGCGTTCATCAGGGCAGACACAGAGTCAATCGCTGGTGGATGTGACTTTCATATATGTGTACAATTATAATTGGCCACCGTGTAAGTGTCTATTGAAATTCTGACGTGCACAAGAACATAGGCCAACACCCGCACTCCACAGTCACCCAGGGCAAATTGGGGAAAAATGTGCACCCATAGGTGTATCAAACCTATAGGGAATGACGTAGCCAAGCCATAAGCAGAGGCCAACAAATTCACAATCTTCTTTAATTTTTCTGTATATCTAATTGTCTGAACTTGCAGCCGGTGACACCGACCACAACAACCAACCGGATATGTGCAAAGTCTATGAAAATGTCACCCTGCAAGCTTGGGCAGGGAAAAACATGCTGCATGCTCTTCCATCGACTTATGGATTGGCTACGTCATTGCTGCTTTCTCACACACAATACATACAAGCTTACAAATCCATTGTCTATTGTAAGTTTCCATTCACATGGGATAAAGAGGTGCATTTATTCCAAAGAAAAGCATTGCTTTCACAATCAGAGATATTAAGGAGACTGCCCAATGATTTATTCGCATCAGCTTCACATGCTAGGGGAGCAGGGGAGCTGTGGCGTTCCCAAGCAATGCTCTGCAGTGACAGAAAGGTGAAGTGGATTGCAAGATTGTAGACAGACCCGATAAAGGCGCTTATTCAGCCCCTAAAACCCAGAGTAGGCTACGGTGCACCTATGAGGGGCAGACAATTCAAGCCTGTCTGCAATTTCAGGACACAGGTCCAAAGCCTCACAAAGATCCCAGCCTGAGGGAGGCAGAATAGAGTTATAAAAGCCCCACACTGAGTTTGGTGGTGCAAGATTTAGGAGAAGGACGTTGGGGTAGGCAACTATAGTGAGTTAGAGAGTGTTATGAGGGTAGCGAGGAGAGCTTGAGGGGAAGGTTGGAGGACATACGAGGCAAAGGAAAAGGTTGGAGAAAGTAAGAAAGAGGTGACTGACCAGGGGAAGGGAAAACATTGAGAGTTGTTTAGTGGAAATAAGGAATAAGGAGGAGGCTGTGGAAGTACCTCAGGGGGGTTGTGGTGATAACCTGGAGGAGGAGGGAAAATATATCAAGTGCAGAGTTAGAGTGACAAAGAAAAGGTGGAGCCCAGATATGTGATAGTCATATTGATTTGGAAGGTATGATGTAGCCTGTTTGGCCTTTGGCAGTTGCTTGAGATAGAAGGAGACACATTCAGGGTAATTCATAGAATTCAGCGCACAAGTGGCGCACGCGGCTGGCGCACAGTGTGCGTGTGCGACTTTCTGCGCCAGCCGCATGCGCTAAAATCCATTTCCGTGCACAGCAAATTCATGGGTTTTAGCATCCAAAACCAGCCGTGTCGCAGAGTGGCGCAGCGACCCTGCAGCAGCGCCAGTTACGCGCCCAACCCCTCCCCATGCGCCATGCACAGCGCACAAATCCCGTACATGGCGCACAGACCCCGAACCACGAAAACGCCAGGTTACGTGAATTACTGGGCTTCACGGGAACTTTCACATGCGATTGGCCCTGTGCAAGTAGGGTACGTGTGTTACTGGGGTGCGCAGAAACTTTCACACGCGATTGGCCCTGTGCGAGTGGGGTACGTGTATTACTGGGATGCGCGGGAACTTTCACACGTGATTGGCCCTGTGCGAGTGGGGTACGTGTGTTACTGGGGTGCGCGGGAACTTTCACACGCGATTGGCCCTGTGCGAGCGGGGTACGTGTGTTACTGGGGTGCGTGGGCACTTTCACACATGATTGGCCCTGTGCGAGCGGGGTACGTGTGTTACTGGGGTGCGCGGGAACTTTCACACGCGATTGGCCCTGTGCGAGTGGGGTACGTGTATTACTGGGGTGCGCGGGAACTTTCAAACGCGATTGGCCCTGTGCGAGCGGGGTACATGTAATACTGGGGTGCGCGGGAACTTTCACATGTGATTGGCCCTGTGCAAGTGGGGTGCGTGTGTTACTGGGGTGCGCGGGAACTTTCAGACGCGATTGGCCCTGTGCGAGCGGGGTACGTGTATTACTGGGGTGCGCAGGAACATTCACACGCGACTGGCCCTGTGCGAGCAGGGAACGTGTGATACTGGGGTGTGCAGGAACTTTCACACGCGATTGGCCCTGTGCGAGCGGGGTACGTGTATTACTGGGGTGCGTGGGAACGTTCACACGCGATTGACCCTGTGCGAGCGGGGTACGTGTATTACTGCGGTGCGCAGGAACTTTCACACGCGATTGGCCCTGTGCAAGCGGGGTACGTGTGTTACTGGGGTGCGCGGGAACTTTCATATGCGATTGGCCCTGTGCAAGCGGGGTACATGTGTTATTGGGGTGCGCGGGAACTTTCACACGCGATTGGCCCTGTGCGAGCGGGGTACGTGCATTACTGGGGTGCGCGGGAACGTTCACACACGATTGGCCCTGTGCGAGCAGGGAACGTGTGTTTCTGGGGTGCGCGGGAACTTTCACACGCGATTGGCCCTGTGCGAGCGGGGTACTGGGGTGCGCGGGAGGTTTCACATGCGAATTTGCAGTCAGAGTGGGTTACGTGTATCCAGTGTGGTGCGCGGGGAGTCCTACATGTGAATTGGCAGTGAGGGTCCTCCCAGGTGTCCTCTCTGCCCCCTCCACGGCCCCTGCAGGCAGCCCACACCACAGGGGACTACTCTGCACCCCTGGACATGTCCTGCAGGCAGCCCGTCCACCATGGCCATGCCCCCAAGCCAGGCCACGTGTCACGTTGCACTAGTGATCACCAACTCATGTGCCCCTGCACCCCCACCCCCCATCAGTGAGGGGCACCTGCCAGCAGGCCCCCACACATGTCTCCCTGCACCCCCACCCCCCATCAGTGAAGGGCACCTGCCAGCAGGCCCCCACTCATGTCCCACACATGTCCCCGTGCACCCCCACCCCCCATCAGTGAGGGGCACCTGCCAGCAGGCCCCCACACATGTCCCCCTGCACCCCCACCCCCCATCAGTGAGGGGCACCTGCCAGCAGGCCCCCACTCATGTCCCACACATGTCCCCCTGCACCCCCACCCCCATCAGTGAGGGGCACCTGCCAACAGGCCCCCACTCATGTCCCACACATGTCCCCCTGTAGCCCCACCCCCATCAGTGAGGGGCACCTGCCAGCAGGCCCCCACTCATGTCACACACATGTCCCTCTGCACCCCCACCCCCCATCAGTGAGGGGCACCTGCCAGCAGGCCCCCACTCATGTCCCACACACGTCCCCTTGCACCCCCACCCCCCCATCAGTGAGGGGCACCTGCCAGCAGGCCCCCACTCATGTCCCACACATGTCCCCCTGCACCGCCACCCCCCATCAGTGGGGGCACCTGCCAGCAGGCCCCCACTCATGTCCCACACATGTCCCCCTGCACCCCCATCAGTGAGGGGCACCTGCCAGCAGGCCCCCACTCATGTCCCACACATGTCCCCCTGCACCCCCACCCCCATCAGTGAGGGGCACCTGCCAGCAGGCCCCCACACATGTCCCCCTGCACCCCCACCCCCCATCAGTGGGGGCACCTGCCAGCAGGCCCCCACTCATGTCCCACGCATGTCCCCCTGCACCCCCACCCTCCATCAGTGAGGGGCACCTGCCAGCAGGCCCCCACTCATGTCCCACACATGTCCCCCTGCACCCCCACCAGTGAGGGGCACCTGCCAGCAGGCCCCCACACATGTCCCCCTGCACCCCCACCCTCCATCAGTGAGGGGCATCTGCCAGCAGGCCCCCACTCATGCCCCCCCCTACATGAAATAAAGATGCACAATCATGGCCCACTTCTACACCAAAATACCACAGCACGCCACCCCATTTCTGAGATGCAATGATTTCCCAATCAAACCCACACTGACATGCCCATCTCAAGACACAAACCAAAAGTCAACTATGTACATCAACACATGTCCGTCACACACACACACACTCGTTGGCATTGATTGTGTAAACCCACATTTCCACATGCATTAACCCAATGAGCAAATCCCACAAATGGAACTAAAATATGAAAATGTATTATCTACAAAAATTAATCAATAAAATGAAAGCATAACAAAATAGCAAACATGAAATGAAAAGCATGTGCAAAAGAAGAGTAAATGAAAAGTATACCAATACAAAGAAATCCAAAAGAAAAATAGTCCAAACTCTCCCTCCACCAACGCAAATCCAAAGGAAACGTAAAAAGAAATCCATTGATCCATGGTGAAATCAAAAGAAAAAGTTCAAAATAATCAATTTTCCAACTATGTACAATCCATTGTCCAAAAGAAAAATCCATTAATCCATGTACAAAATCAAAAGCAATCCAATGTCCAACTATGTACAATCAAATTTCGAAGGGCCCATGAGCCCAACGAAACAAATGAAACCTATCTAATAACCTACCTAACAAAAAAACTATTTACAAAAGTGTGGGGCATAGTCCAAAAGCCCCAAAATAAAGAAAAAAAAGGAAACCTAACACTATAAACTATTTACAATGGTGACGGGCAAGTCCTGCCGCTCACTCAGTGATGTTTTCGGCCAGGGCAAAATCGAACTCCATGTCTATTTGCTGGAGGCGGGCCTCTGTCCTGGCCCCGAGGTCTCTCAGGGAGGCACTCATGGCCTGTTCCAACTCCCTGCGAGTCGCCTCGAGGTACTATGCCCGCCTCAATGCCCGACGCATGGAGAACTCCGCCCTGACCATGGTGAGCCGCGCCTCTTCCACCCGTCGCCGCTCCACACCTATATGCTGGCCCAACCGCAGCCACACGGAAGACACATCCATTCCAGGGTTCTCCTGCCCTCTGGCCGATGCCTGGCCCCCTGATGTCGATGGCCCCGAGCCATCATTGCTCCCACCTAGAGCCTGCTCTTGCTGCTGCTGCTGCTGTCCATGTGCCCTGTCCGATGATGCCTGCACATCCTCCATCAGCTGGTCTCCAGTTGTGGTGTCCACCCCTGCTGGACCGCCGACTCCCGACTGTGGCAGGGATGGGATCTCCACCAAGCTGGCTTTCTTGGTCAGGCCAGGTCCACAGGGGGCCCTGGTGGAATCTGGGCCAGAAGACGGCAGGGAGAATGACTGGCGCATAGTCTCCACAGAGGCGGAGAGGTCCGCCAGAGTGCGCATCACATGTAGGAACCCACCAACCAGGGCCCCTCCCAACAGTGCCACGTCGCGACGCTGCTGTTCGTGATGGCGTGCGTTGTCTGCCCAGGAAGAACGCATGTCATCACGAATGTCAGGCGTACGCAACGCGACATCAATCAGGACAGAGCCCATACATTCATTGGACCCCTCGTCTGCAGGTAGTGGAGAGGCAGATGACATGGCACTCTCCCCTACCTGCGGACAGGCCTGGGGCAGGGCATCCCTGCTGGTGCATGGTGGTGCAGTCACAGGGTCAAGGACAGGGACATGCACAGGCCCCTCCGCGGTGACCTGTGCTGCCTCCTGACCCTGGCCCTGGACTGCACCACTTGCACCAGTGGTACTACCCCCACCAGGCCCCATGTGCGGCTCAGTAGCGGGCTCCTCCTCCTCTGTGGAGACCACCAACCTGGATGTCTCTGTACCGTCTTCCGCCATTGCAAGCACCTGTGGGGGCTCACCCGGGCCTTCCGCCACAGCCGTAGTGGCAGACGCGGCACCAGCCCCCCCGCTCCCGGATGATGGCAAGTCCTGGGAGGGTGGCTGGGCCTTGTGTTGCCGCCCAGTGGAGGCATCCCCGCCGCTTGGCTCCACAGCGCCGTCTCCGCCCTCTTCTTCACTTGACGCTGCGTAGAGGGAGACATAGAACACAAGCATCAGTGTACAGTAAAATATTCGCCTAAACAGGAAGCAATAACACATGAGTGGCAGTGTCTAACGTCACTTCCATCCTGTCCTTCCACAACACATGGGTGAATGCACGCAACACACATGCATAAACAGGCACGGAGCCTGCAATCAACATCAGTATCCATGTACAAGGGCCTCTATTAATCAAAATGTTGCCTTCAAACTCACATGCATCATGGCTCACACTGATCCCATGCACACACATCACTGGAGGGTCATGCATCATGCCTTGTACACCACAGACACATTGTATAGACACAGTCCATACAACGGTGACCACACTGCATGAGTGAATGTACACATCATCACGGACATGTGTCATGAATCCATGGCGTATCAAAGTCACAGACACACTTCTCAGACACACACACATGTGCACCATACATGTACATGACAGCAGCACCCATCCCTCACACCCCCTCCATGTGCAAGAACAGACACTGGCATGCTTTCATGTGTGTATTTGCCATACAGCTCCCCATGTTGCATTGGAACTCCTGCACCAACCATGTGGTTCGCACATTACTGGTCTCACATGCATGACCATGATGTCCCTGCACACACATCCTTGCATGGCCCATGTCACACATACAGGCAAGTATCAGACTACCAGCACACTGCAACATGCCCTGTCTCACACAACAATGCTTGGCCACTTACCGCTCAACTCCAGACGGGTCTTCCTCTGAAGGATCTGGGCGTGGGGCGCTGGGCATACGTGTTCCAGGACCCTCATCTGGATGTCACTCATGCTGACCCGGCCCCCCTCCGCGAGGCACTGGGTCTTGTGGAGGGTCCTGGACCTGAAGTCCTCCCAGTGCTTCTTGATGTGCTTGATGTCGCGGGTTGCCACCCCCTCCGCATTGATGGCAACCACTACGTTGCCCCAGATCCTCTCCCGTCCTTCCTTGTTGGCGCGTGATGTTCTGAAGAGGGCATCATACTGCCCCAGGACATGCTCCACCAGGACACCAACTTCCTTCACACTGAAGCTGGTGGCCCTCTGCCTCTCTGGCTGGGGGTCGCCAGTGGTCTCAGATGGTGTTTGCCCCAACATGGCGACCCCGGAGGCAGGCGTGGTTGGGCAACTGGGTCCTGGGGCTGGGCTGTGGAGCGATGGTATCCCAGTCGGGAGTCTTCTGTCCCAGCAGGGGTGGACACAGCAACTGGAAGCCTGGCTGATGTGCAGGCACCAAATACCAGGGCACATGGGCAGCGGGCAGGCAGCAGCAGATGGCAGGTGGGAGCTTGCTCGGGGCTCTGGAGGGCAGTAATTCAGCCTTCTGGGCAGGAGCGTGGTCTTCCGTGTGTTGTTGCGTGGCCAGCTTGATACGGAGTGATTTGGCACGTGAAAATCGTGCACTTCTGCGTGCAATTCGAGGAAAGGCCCTTAGCGCGTAAGCGCATCTGTGATGTTACACGCGTGGGCGTTTCCCTCGTGACGTGGGCATAGTGGTTCAGCACGCGTGAAAAAGCTGCACGTCTGCGTGTGAATGCGTGTAATCCGAGGAAAAGGCCTACACGTAAGTGACGTGACGCGCGCAGGCATTTCCCTCAGCACGGGTTAAAGGTGCGCGGGGCCAGCAGTTCGCTCTACGTGCCTTTCATG
This sequence comes from Ambystoma mexicanum, assembly GCF_040938575.1. NCBI lineage: Eukaryota > Metazoa > Chordata > Amphibia > Caudata > Ambystomatidae > Ambystoma > Ambystoma mexicanum. The sequence goes on along the minus strand of NC_090925.1, from coordinate 470,590,421 downwards.
GAGACCGACGTGTGTTGTTGCTTCATGTTGTTTTGCGTGCAATCACAACTTCACAGCGGATCAGTACGTATCTCTTCTTTTGGCGGGGGTATTGGCTACGCGTGTTTTTCATTATCACGCTAGTCAGATGGTGAGTCGCGCACGCTATTTTTCCCACTGTGGGTGCCCCTGTGTATCGCATCCGTCTTTGAGGTCATAGTAGCCTGCGTGTCCCACGCGTACTTGTTTTTCGTGTTACTGGGTGACACCGCGTACTGCGGTAGGTTGATTCCACGCACGTAGGCTGCAGGGTTGCGTGCACGCTTTTACTGCAGTTTTGGGGTGCCTGAGCGTTGCGTGACCCGTCACTACATCACCGGGGTCACATACAGCCTTGCAGGTGCAGGGGGGCTGTTAACATCTTGCAGCCCACCCCCTTCACCCCAATTGCCCAAGACAATTGTGGTGTACACCTCCCATTGGCACTTCTCCATCTCTGCCAGCACTACTCCATCTGTGCCATGGTTGGGAGGCCACCAAAGGTGAGGGGCGCCTCAGCTGGGCATCCTCCTCATGGCAGGCATGGTCAGCGATATGGCCGGGGTGACCAGGGAGTAGGGGCATCCAGGGTGTCCAGGGTGGCCGCAGAGGGGGAAGAGGCAGGGGTGCGCCACTTGAGCACGATGTTGTGCCATGTGTTGGTGCAGTCTTGCCACCACCCCCTGTGGTTCCGAGAGATGCAGCATCTGCATCTGACACTGGCGCCCATGTGACCCGGCAGTCTGTTTCATCGACTGCCACGGGCTCAAGGGCAGTGGTAGCTGCAGGTGCAACTGTGGACACCACCACCCAGGCTCACGGTCTGCCAGTGCAGGCTGCATTGGCACTTGAAGAGCCCTTGGAAGATTTCCAACAGGCCAGGAGGGAAACCGTAGGTGCACGCAGGGCTGCCCTGACCAAGACACGTGTCCCTGGGGCAGTAATGTCATCTGCTGCCTGACCAGCCGGGTGTTGGCAAGTGCAGGGGCAGATGCAGCCAACAACACCCCGGTTGTGAGTCTGCCAACCTAGACAGTCGCGGTCAATGACCCTGCCACAGCAGATGTTGCTGCGCAGGGCCCATTAGAGGGCACCCAGCTGCCACTGACGCAAGTCAGGCCTTTGGTCGACCCTCCACCTGCCACTCCCTTGGCTCAATCCACCGGTTCTACTGGCCATAGTGATCAGGGCAGCATTTGCCAGCCAGGGTCTGCGCCACCATCCAAGAGGCGGAAGGTTGCACCTGCAGCACAGGCTGGGACCCCACACACAGCCATGACCTCCAGCACGTCGAGGAAGAAGCCTTTCTGCAACCAGGAACTGGACTGCCTCGTGGACTACGTGCTGGGCCACAGCCGTGTCATGCTAGTGGGTCCTAATTGTCAGACTACGGCTGCCCACCGTGATACCCACTGGAAGAAAGTTGCGGAACATGTGAGTGCATTCGGCCATGAGGTGCACACGGCGCAAGAGTGCAAAAAGCGTTGGAATGACCTCAAACGCAGCGCTAAGGCTAAGCGTGCCTCAAATTACAACTTGACTTTGGTGACTGGCAGCGGGCCTGCACCTGAGGAGGAAGACCTCACACCGCATGAGTCACTCGTTGCGGAGTTCATACCATCTGAATCGGTCGAAGGAGTGGGAGAGATGCCGGACTTTGATGCCCAGTCCAGTGTGTGTTGCTGCATGTCTGTTGTGGACATGTGTGTTTCACTTGTGTGATGTGTTGTGCATGACTGCCACTACATGTCACGTGTACATGGTTCTGATGTGCAAGTAATGCAATGCTTCCCTGATGCATGTCTGCTCTGCTGGATGGTGGACAAGTGGAGCGGACGGGGAATGTCTGCATCACCACTATTGCACCCTACTCACATGCTGGTCACCAGGATGCCCCTCAATTCCATGTTCCAGCTCACTGGCCCTTCAGCATGTAGCGTGGGGTGACCTTCCTCTCAGCCCAGGGTCTATGTCATAGCATGATTGACATCGATGTGTCCTGTGCCTGCATGCGGGTACTCCATGTAGGCATGCTCCCTTGCCCCTCCACCATCCCTCTGCACCCCAATACCACCTTAACACTGGCATGCTTCAACTTTGCCGTTGAGTACTTTCCTGTTCATGCGTCCTGTGTAGATGCTGACTTCCAGCAGCCAATCTGCCAGACATATGCTGTGTGGTACATCCTTTGTACTTGATGAAGGGTGTCTCACTTGGACTGTGCAGAGGTCAGATGCCCAGCAGAGACATGAGTGCCCATTCATGCTCCATGTGTATTCCACTCATGCCCCTGTGTGTCCTTGACTGGATGATCATTGTGGTAGGAGTCCAGGGGGACCTACATTGCATGGCATTTCATCAGCCTTCCCATTTCCACTATGGCTCAGTCCTGCGTCACACACATGTTTAGGGTGTGACGGTCTGTGTGGGTCACAGGCCTCAGCCTGTTTAATGGCCAATTACTCTGTCCAACTGGTGTAGTGTCTTTTTTACACGTGGGTGTACTCCAAAGGTTTCATCATGTGTCCTGCTTATTGTCCCATCATCATTTGCTTTGTTGTCACTTGACTCACATGAGCAGTTGATGCTAGTCAACACTGTCTGTCAATACACAGGTGTATGTTCAGCCTTTTGATACCATGCTAGGCATGCCTGCATTTGCACTTGGGGGGAGGGGTGGTTTACTTGTAGACATGCTACCCATTGAATGCACATTGCACATAATGCCTGAAGTTGACCTTGCACTGCCTTCACATTTTCTGACACACATCATGAAGTTCTTGCACATGAAGATAGTGAGTAACGTACATATTTGCTGCACTGCATCGACCCACTTCAGTGCAAACTGACACCTTTCGACATGCCTAATCACAGAAGCAATTTCAAGTTGACCCAGCATGCATGGCAGGTTCTATTTTGTGTGTGACATGTCTGCTTGATGTGTTTGGTGTCTGTGTGTGTGTGTGTTGTGTGCTTCTAACATGTGCAGTGACCTTTTTTCTCTCTACTTTTGAGATGATGACGAAATGGAGCCAGAGGATGGTGTTGTCATGCCAGGCACAGGGTTGTCATCACTACAGCAACCCGGCACAAGTGGGGGTCATGGGGTTGTAGGCCACGAAAACCCACATGTGCTACAGTCCATCTTGTCTCTGGCTGGCAATGAGTCCAGCCCTGACGACCACTCTGACGTCCATGTCGAGTTGGATGAGCATCAGGTCCATATGTCAGGGGTGAGTGATTCTGATGTGGACACTCCTCTGTCCGCGACACCTGCACTGAGGGGTCAGACAGTCTTGGAACCTCCGCCTGTGGTGGATCGGGATGCAGGGTCACCCTCCACACCAGTCACTGATGTGCCTGTGTCATCACGTCGACGGGGGCATGTAGTGGTGCAGCCGCGGGCGGTGCCAACACAACAAGGACACCCAGTCCTTGGGTCCCACAGGGGTCAAGCCCATCAACGCGGTCGCCGCAGACAACCGCAGTATACTGAGTGGGAGCAAGACATGACTGCCAATTCTGAACGGCAGGGGGCAGCAATGGAGAACATTGCTGAGAGCATGGAGCGTGTGGCCCAATCCGTGCTCCCCCCTGCAAGGCAGGTGCTTCTCCAGCAGCAGGCGGCACAGTCCACGGCCCGCTCGCTCAGGCTGGGCATGGCGGCCTCAGACAGGGCACACCAGGCTGAAATGTTGTCTCTGCGTAAAGCAATTGCTGATCATGCATAGGCACACATGGAGGCCCTGAGGCAAGAGTATGCTTCCCTCAGATCCACTCTGGGTGTCCTTCTGATGTCCCAGAGGGAGCGGGCAGAGGAGAGGTTTGCGCAGCTTGAGCGTACCATCTCGGCTGAGCTACATGCTTGCGGGGAGGTGCAGCAGCTGTCCAGCAAGGCCTTGCAGGATGAACTCCGTGTTACACGTGCTACCTTGCAAGAGGAAGCACGTGTATCACGGGAGGTTATGCATGCAGACCTACGTGTGATCGCCGCACAGAACCAAGCTCACCCGTCCAGCAGACTTGCTGCCGACGATGGGCAAGCTGCGGCTAGGCGTGGTCAGGCTCCTGTGCCACGTCCTCCTTTCCAGGAAGAGCCAGACTCGGATGACAATCTATCTCCCACATAGGTCGGGCTGCGCAGGCGTTAAGCCCATGGAGGTCTTTTTTTCCTCAACATCATCGCATGTGGGTGTTGAGCAGCACCCTGTACCTTCCCCCCTCCTGTGTGCCTCCCCCCCGGGTCGTATGTGGCCATTTTTGATTTTTCTTTTAGTTTAGTTAGTTTAGTTTCATTTTGATAGTTAGTTTAAATAGGTAATGTAGGTTTTTCATAGTTAGTGTAATTAGTTAATATAGTTTGAAATTGTTTGTCTATTGTGCTTCAATGTGACGGTGTGGTGCTTTGTGGCTTTGGAGAGCATCCACTGTCTGTTCCAGCTGGGCCCTTCAAGCTTGTCTTGTGTATGTGTTTGCAGCTTGGGGTCCTTGACTCACATATGCCACTCCTGCTTCCCTTATCCATGGGCTCGCAAGGATGGTTTGGTGTAACAACCTATTACACAAGGGCTCTGGACTGTCATATCTGTGGCATGTCTGCTGCTGTGAAACTTGTGTTAACACCCCTAGTGGGGATGATAGGGGTGTTATTGACCACTGTTCTTCATTCGCTAGATGGGGGGTTTAATGATTGATGTGTACATTCATTGATATTCATTGTGTAGTATGTTTATTATCTATACTTTACATGTGCTTGTTGCAATTCATGGCGTAGATGGTGTGTTCAACAGTTTGCCTGTGAAAGACGGACTGATGGTGTGATTTGTGTTGTACGTCTCTGACATGGTCCAGTCATGTAATGCCTGAAGAGACACACACAGATGATTTTAAAGCATTAATTGTGTGTTTCATGCCCTTTCTGCAGGGGGATGAGCTTCCAGACCACCTTTGCCAGCAGACATGGGCCATTGGACGTCTGGAAGCAGGACATGTTTGGTGGTGCCGACATGCGCATGTGTGCGCAAGCAGAGGCACAGGGATTGCGCTCATACATCCGAAAACAGCTGACGTATTTCAAGGGACTCCAGGCAAGGTGAGCAGGACAGGGGGGCCACAATGCAGCAGATCTTCCACCTGGCCAGTTGCACATGCATGCTTAGTAGCAGCATTGACGGTGAGCTTGGACAAATATTGGTGTTGAAGCGCACAATACAGCTGAGATGCGTTGGTGGACTAATGGCTAGTTGATGGGAAAGTTGTCTGGGGCACCTGCAGGGCCAGTGGCACATACCCTCTGGTCCATCATGGTCCATTGAGGCACTTGTATTAGCCATGTAGCATTCCGAGACATGGAAAGAAGCAGCTCACAAGGACAGATAGCAAGGGACAGACTTGTGTGCAGTGCATTTCATTACCATGTAGAATTTGACACATGCACTACCTACTTTTTTTGGGTCATGGTGGAACACGACTTGTTCTGAAGTCATTCCTTGCTATATGCGTCTGGCTGCTTACCCAGGGAACATTGCATGTTGTGTGATTCGTGACACATTGGTCTTCCATTTACAACGCACCCAGCGGCGCATGACTTACTGCATTGACTGTGAATCATCACAGGAGTAATGTTACGTATGGGTACGAAGCATCCACACCAGATTGTTTGTTTGTAGAGTATTTTGTTACTTTGGGGCATATATTGTGGTGTGTTTGTGTGTTATAGGCATGCACAGATTAGTAACTGTGGGTCTCTTTGCAGCATTAAACTGCTCCTGTTACCGGACCTGAGAGTGCGCAGGCAGGAGGCCAGCACTCACCCCAGAGATAAGTTTCTGCTTGTCTTCCAATTGAGTAATTTTTTACTATGTGCATGATGATCAGGTTTGGTGTACTTGTGTATGTGTTAATGTGAGTGGTACAGTTTTGTGCATTTCCTATTTTCCCATGGGAATCCTACTCCCCTCTCCTGCCCCTCATTCCAGTTATCCAGTATAGCAATGCCTGTCCCGACTGCATATCCCTGACCCTTCTTCCCCACCAGGTCTCAGAGGCCTGTGTGAGTTTGACCTTGCAGGCACCCAGCCACGGTGGGGGTGGTTGATCCGTGCTACTCCTGCACCTGTACATAGGAGCAGTGACAGTACACATCAGTTCATGGTGCATTATTCTGTGTTATTTACCACACATGGTACACATCCTGTTGTGAAATTGTTTTACTGTGCTACCTCGGTTGTTACGTCATTGTGGTAGTACTTTGGCTTTGTGACGTACTGCTACTTCAAGTCATCTACTGGAGGGTCTTCTGGTTTGTTTTGCTGCCTGCAGGCTTTTTGCTTGGCTTCTGTGTTGGCCTGCTTTGAGTTCTCTTTGATGTGGTGTTTTTGCAAGTCAAGGTGGCCTCTGAGGGTGCTGGACACTTTTTGCACACAAGGTGGGAGATGGTGACAAAGGGGAAGGGTGATCCTGTGGCTAGGTGAACTTCAAGGATGAAGGTTAGATAACCCAGGTGCAGTTGTTCAGTGGGTCATGGTGATTTGTGAGGGAGGAGGGGTGTTTTGTTGTTGACAGTTGCCTTGCCCTACAGTGTGATGCACATCCTGACATTGTAATTGCAGTATCCTATGTACATGATGTATTCTGCTGATCAATGCCTGTTCATGTGTTGTGTTTACCTTTCAGGTGTGAGGGAATAGTTGTGGCTTGACATGCTGGGGTGTACACATGGTGAATGTTCACATGTGATGTGTAGAGGAAACTGATGGTCACTTGATTGCACATGCATATATTGAGTGCATGTCCCTACGGACCCACACACTCGCTCTATGATCCACTACATGAATCTGCAACTGGCCACTCACCGATCTCGGTCCTTGGCCCTGCCACTCTTCCCTGCACTGCCTACCTGCACTACGGGACTGTCTCTGTATCCTACAGCCCTTTCTCCCGGCACTTACCTTGCACTTGCCACCAGCTGGCCCTATTATTTATCTTGTATTCTACTAACCATGTACTGCACTCTCCTTGCACTTGCCACCAGCTGGCCCTATTACTCATCTTGTATTCTACTAACCATGTACTGCACTTCCCCTTGCACTTTTCCCAGTCCCCCTACCCTTGCACTTGCGCGATCTGAATGACACCTGGCCTAGTAGGATCGTTGTCTGTTCTCCCCTTGTTCCCCCCCTGCCTCGTCGCGCCTTGAAACACTTCTGTATAGGCGCGGTACAAATGCCATATCATATCATATCATACATGTACAACCACCCTTCCATGTCCATATTTACACTCTGTTTGCCTTCTGGTGCCCACTGTGTCCCTGCAGCACGTGATCTATGACCAATTGTGGATCCTGTACATGCGTAATTTGCTTTTTGATGTATTTTGTCGCTTGGATGTGATGCTCAGGGTGTGCGTCACACACAATGGCTGTTCACTATGCTGTGCGCTGAGCAGTGTGTTGCATGAGGTGGGGACGGCACACAGAAGCTGCAGTGTTGTTTTTACAATGCACAATGTGCATGTAGACAGGCATTCATTGTTATGTTACAACTACAACTGTTGGAATGCATTTGGGTATGACTTCTTTTGGGTGGGAGGTTGTTGGTCAGTCATTTCATCTGATTCCATGTAAGGCATCATTGTGTGATGCCACTTTACATTTTTCACATGTCAATGTGTACCTTATTGGTACTGTGTTGGTGTATGGCTATTGCTTGCCATGTCATGTTGTGTTTTGGGAGGGTTTGGGTGACATAGCAGTGATATTCATGGCCTGTTTTGCAGGTCTGTGTGATTCACACCTTGCATGTGTGCCTTTTGGTCACACAGGATTGCTTATGTTTAAGTATCTAGGGATGCACACAATGTGGCTCTTGCATGGGACCATTCTCACGGTGGTAAGGTTCTGACAGTTGACTGTCTCTTTGTCATCATCAATTGTCACCTGGTATGTGCCAGGCCTGTGTGCACTCCGAAGGGGTGGGAGTTTAGGTGAAAAATGTGGCCACAAGCTGGGTCCAGGCTGCCTCGCCACGTGCCCTGTCCCCTCCCATGGGCAGCGCCTGTGCCTGTGGTTGGGGATGTGGGGGCACCACCATGTCCACCAGTACGCCCTGCTGTGTTGCAACATTGTGCAGGACACATGCTGCCACAATGATCCTGCACACTACTGGGGGTGCATAGAGTAGCTGCCCGCCAGAGCGGTCAAGGGAGCGGAAGCGTGACTTAAGCACTCCAAAAGTGCACTCCACTATGGTCCTGGTTGCAATATGGGCAGCCTTGTATCTTACCTGGGGTGGTGTGGTGGGGTTCTGGATTGGCTTCATCATGTGGTTGCTCAGAGGGTAGGCACTGTCCCCTGCAGAGGTGATGATGGTTGTGATTATTTGGCTTTGTGTATTTGTGTGTGTGTGTGAGACATGCATGCATGTGCACAGGCATTTGTACTCACCTAGGAGCCATGTGTCGCCATGCTGCCCAGCTTCCAGGGCCCGGCTCAGGGAGGACATTCTATATATGAAACTGTCATGGGTGGAGCCAGGGTAGTTTGCATAGACAGAGGTGATAATTCCCTTTGCATCGCATACCACCTGCACATTGATGGAATGGCAGTGCTTGCGGTTTCGGTAGATGTGCTCAGTGGCCCTAGGTGGACGTAGGGCCACATGGGTGCAATCGATGGCACCAAGCACTTTGGGGAAGTGTGCCACCCTTGAAAAGTCCTGACCAACGGCCTGCCTTTCTGCGGGTGTTCTGGGCATGTATATGTGCCTGCAGACTGAGGGATGCGCTGTCATGATTGCCAAGACCTGGTGTAGGCAGCGTGACTGCGTGACCTGTGAGACCCCCCCCACTATGGCAGTAGTCCGCTGAAATGACCCAGTGACCAAAGAATGCAGGACATTGAGCACCTTCTCCAAGGGGCTCAATGCTTGGGAGCAGAGGGTGGGGGATGTAAGGTCATCTTCCCACTCCCTGACCAGGTCTAGGATGATACGAGGTGGAAACCTATACCTGCCGTAGACCTGGTCGTCAGGCATCCCAAAAAGGCTTGTCCGGGGTGAAAGAATGCGTGCCCTGGCTATTATGCTCCTCCTGCGGTATCCCACGATCAGTGCTGCGACAAATGGGGCATTCATCGTAGCGGTATATACGTGTTTATTGTTTGCGCGCCCTTTTATACTGTACGTGGGGACGCTTCCGTCTGCCTTCCTGTGGCGGACTCGTTGATGCCTATGCGCGTCTTTTGCCATGCGCAGGTTTCCCGTTTTCGGATCCATGAATACGGGTTGTTTGCGTGCGTGTGGGCGTTCCGTGTAGTTCCCTGCAGTACTTCCCCAGTTACGCCTTCTTTTTCATGCGTTATTCCCCATTCCGTGTGTTATGCCCACTGTTCCGCCCACTTTTGTTGTGTGCGCCACGCTATGTGCGCTTTCGCTGTGCACGTAGCGCATGCCATTTGATGACGTGTGCGCCCGCGTGTGCCACGCACAGATTTGGCACACAACCAGTGGTATACACGCACAGCGCCTTCCTTGAATCGCACGCGTGCGCATGCGCTTGCTTTCTCACACTTGCGCCACCTTGCGCCTGCTTGCGCTGGGATTTTCGGCGCACATTTGTTCCATGAATGGGCCCCATTGTGTGTGGCACAAAGGTTAGAGAAGGTGTAGACAGCTCGTAAAAAGGAAGACATCAGGATCTCTGGTGGGGGAAGTGCCGAGGCCCCCTCCCTGCCATGGCTTCAGATATTTCCTGTGTAGAAACTATTATTCAACAAAAGGCTCATTGAAGAGACCAGCATGTCTGTCCAGGAGATGCAGCTTGGAGGTGAACCATAACATGTGATGCCTGAAGTGAGCAATGGACAATTGAGAAGATGTTGATTACAGGAAACCCATAATCCCTTGACTAACCCTTAGAGACAAAGGTTTCAGGAACTTCTGTAAACCTTTAAAAAAGTAAAATGCTGATATTATATTATGACAGACTTTTGGTTCTATTTTCCTTTATTTTCCAAACCTGATTTCTTGGTGTGCCACAATAATAAGAGTTTTGTGACAGTATATCCCAGGTATTGCTTTCTTGTGCTTCCCACTTGGCTATATGATCGGTGGTGTCATATGTGGGATGTACAAAGCCTGTTATGGATGCCAACCCTGTTCTGAGGTAAAAGTGGTGTGTATGTCCAACCTGGCACAAGTTTCCACAAGGGCCACTCCACAGTCAGACTGATTGTACTACTCTATAAACGTTGTGGATATATCTCTCAGGGGACGGGTCCTAGTTTCCACAGGCTTTCACATAGAATGACTGTGTAGGAAATATAAATGCATTGTCCCAAAATTCAGCTCAACATTCCTATGTGGAATAGATGTTGTGGCCGGCATTATTGGCAAGGAATACAGTTGAGTGGTCAATGTTTCCTCTTCAACCATAGCTCTCATGGCTTTACCATCAAAGAGGGTAATCATATTTCCCAAATAATTTGTAAATTTCCGTTCTCCCTGTGAAGCAGACTTAGCATTAGCAGTGAGAGGGGCAAACTGGGTTTGGATCTTTGATCTTCCTTACAGAGATGTTGAAAGCCCAGAGGTAAAACTGACCCAAATTCTACCGTACCTCACCAACCGTGCAATACCCAACCCATGGGGGAGTCCAGAGTCAAGTTCCCTGGAAGAGTTCACAGCACCTCAGCAAAATAAGGACAGAGAGTAGAGGCTCCTTTGTGGAGAAACAGGTCCTCTTGTACCGAGCAACCAATAATTTCAAGGTGGATGGACCAACAAGGCACCACAATTGGGTTGCCCTTCTGTTTTCGAAATCAGTTTGAGACCTGGTCTACTCCATTCTCTCTGCAGAGCATCAGTCGGTGGCACATACACAGGATCATATACTCATTAGATTCCTTGGGAGTAAAGGACATACTTTAAATAAACAATGCCACCTATGCCAGAAGACCTCAATGAAGGATGTGAGCAGAGCCCCCTCAACTCCTGTCCACCATTGTAGTACCCTTCTGCTGGATAGTCATGAATGTCATATGACCAATGAGTCCATCAAAAGCGACACCTTGGTTATTATTGGCTATGCAACCTGATGTCCAAAGGCATTCAGTATGAGGTCCATCCCTACACAAAGCATGCTGAAGCACCTTATAACCTATTTCTAACAGGTCAGGCTAAAAAAACAAAGACTTACTGACCAAGGCATCTATTTTATGTCCTGGGTCCTGACCAACCTAAAGAAGGTACTGCAGATCGAGACTCTCCATGTCTCCATTTACCATTCACATACTGATGGTTTAGTGGAGTACTTAATCAGACCCATAAGAACTTTCTCAGGAAATTGATATTAGAAGATGGAAGGAACTGATCCCTAATTTGTTGCAGGGTGACCTTGTAAATGCATTTGCTATTACATCCAGTGTTGTCTATGGGAGAGAATACCATACAAAGAGTGCTCGAGTGAGTAATGGATATGAAGGAGGAACAATGTCAACGGGATTAGTTCCAAGTTGCTTGGTCATGTGAGCTTCATTGTAAGCACAAACTTGGGGTTTCACACTAACTAACACTGGGTAATCCAGACGTGGGCACCTTGCTCACTTTGCCTCAGAGTGGCTCAGCTCACTAATGAGGCCCAACAAGGCCAATACATGTGTCTGATGTTGCTGATGGCACTCTTGTTCAGAGGAGAATTGCCTAGCATGTCAGTGCTGTGCTGCCCTTGCGGGGGGGCGGGGGGGGATCAGATTCATATATAAATGGATATTTCTTCTCTGTGAAGGGTGCAGTGAGCTAGAACGTGGTTGTAGATCCTCCTGAGTGGAAGAAATTCCATAGCACATGTTATTTGAATCCTGTGTGTCACCAGAAGAAGGGCTCTGACACTCTTTTTTAATGTGCAATTAAAGATTGGTAGCATTTTGATTAAATCATTTTACCATATGGCACATTTGTTGTTAAAACAGGACAATCATTGTATGATTTTTACTGAGGAATAGATAAACGTTTTTTTTTGTGGTTGTCTTAATGTTTTTATCAGCACTGATGAAGTTGCTATGTTTTAATTATGTTTGGTTTTGTAGAATCCTTAAATGAACTCACAAACAAGCCTAGGACATGTAAAGCTTTGAGTCAATGCAACACGCGCTCCTCAAACCACAATATCACCTCGTTCCATGCCCACTTTGTGGTGCAGTTACTGATTATCAGAGGTTTCTTAAGTGTGAAGTGATACACAAAGTAACAGAATGTTGATTAATAGTGACCATGATCATTCTGGGGCGATCAAAAATATGACATGAACTTCTCTGGGAATGATCTTATCTGGCAGGTGGAATTACGTACCACGCAGAGGGGCCCAGCTCTCACTCATATTGTCAGCCCCTCCAGATTTCCATTGCCACGGCTTTCTTTCCAGATTTTCAGAAACTGTTTCAATATATCGGACATCCATCTTTCAGTCGAGTGCGATCTACGGAAATGCAACGTTAATGTTATGGCATGAAATCTCATTGGGCCTCATTACGACCCAGGCGGTAAGTTACCGCCTGGGCCGTGACTTTACCACCATGGCGTAAACTACGTTTACGCCATGGTGGTTGGCGGACTTACCGCCCCATTCCGACCTTGGCGGGGCGGGAAGTCCCCAATCCCCATTTACCCTTCCCCATTCCCATTTTTGCCCCATAGGGCATAATGGGAGTGGGGAAGGCGTTAATTACGCCACCGTAAATTACGGTGGCGTAATTAACTCCATGGTCCCTTAGCGCCATGGATTTTAACACCTGCTAAAAGCAGGTGTTAAAAGCGCCATGGCGCTAAGGGACCTCGTACTCAGGCGGTAAGGGTCGGCGCTGTTAACGCTGCCGTAAACCCCTTACCGCCTGGGTCGTAATGAGGCCCATTATGTCTATGTCTTAATAAATGTAATGAAGGGGTGAACATGTGTCATCTGCTGAACTTTATTGGGCGAGGTGATCACCATATCTCAGCATGTCACAATTAGAAGTGCCCATGGATTTTGGGATTTTGCCAATGTAGTACATTGTAAGTAGATAACCGGGGCATTACGCCGTGTTTAAGTGGCAACATGTTATTGGGCATTTGTATAGCGTGAGAATACAGCAAGAAAACCGATATCATGTGCAGGACCTTGCAGCTTAGTGAGAATTTCTCTGGGCCTTTAAAGATTTTGTTAACTACTGCAGGACCATTGAAAACTGTAACCATGTGGGTTTGGAAGGTATCTTGTGTTCAAAGCTGAATTTCGATGAATCAGTGTGTTTGTTTTTCCTCTCAGGGACTCTGGCCACCTACGCACAAAAGTGTCATTATAAAGGAAAAAGGGGTTTCTCTGATATGAGGCATTGCAAATGTATTTAAACATTAAATAGAATGTATGCAAGTGGGTATGTACAATGCTCTCAACATACACGTTACAACTCCACAACGTGTATGCAAATGTAACACCAACAGACGAGCTTAATCATTTCGAACATGGCGCTATATCGTGCAATGATCGCTCCTACGTCTGCCTACGGCTTATACATTACTTATTACTTAGTAAGCAATGCCCCATTTGCTTTCTTTTGCCCCAAATGGAATAGTTTAAGTACGGGTTCAATTACGGTGAACGACACAGTGAGGGAGCAGACATAGGGCCTCATCACGAATATGGCGGTATCCCTTAAATGCAGCGGTAGCACTATTACTATTATTATTATTTGCACCGAAAAAACATGGATTCGTGCGTCATTCTGCTGCAAATCCCTGTTTAACAAATGGGGATTTGCGGCCAGAATGGAGAACAAATTCCTGTTTTTCGGTACAAAAATTCCATGAATCAGCCAAAATATGTCAGGACAGTTGAGCAGTTGGCCTCCCTTCCCCATGCTTTCAGCAAGGGACAAGACAGCACGGCCAAGCCTCGTGCACACTTTGGCTTCCTTGGCACGAGGACACAATTCAATGGTTCAGCCCGGCTTACACCCCTATGGTATAGTCTTTAAGAAACAAAAAGGATTCTCAAAAAGAAATGTCTCTTGTCAAAACAGAGGCTTCCTCCACCTTGAAACAAAGTTCACTTTGCTTGTCAAACACAGACTTCCTTTGTCAAAATACAGGCTTCCTCCACCTTGAAACAGAAGTTCACTTTACTTGTCAAAACACACAGTATTACCTTCTTTCCAAGTGACTGCTGGTACTTGTGGTTCCTTTTGTTACTCGTACAGTTCTATATCTCAGTAGCAGGACCTGCTGTGCCAAAGTCTCTTTCCCATTCAAAGTCTCTTACTGCAGTGGGTCTGATGTAGCAAAAACACAAAAGTTCCTTTCCTTTGTCAAGATTCTCAACTTCATAATTTCACAATGGGTCTCCCTCCTTCGGGTTCGGACCACAGTTCTCCTTCGTCCAGGCTCAGACCCCTTTTCACACAATGTTCACAATTTGGTCTCCCTCATCGAGGCTCAGACCATGTACCCCCCTCTTCCGGGCTCAGATCCCGTTTGACACCAGAATCGAAGACTTTTGACTGAGCAGAGGATTTTGCTTGACCCGTCCCATGACCACTTTGATTTACAATTCTTTAACTTTCACTTCTGCCACTTCTCAGCTTGATACCTTATAGAGACCTTCGATTGGGCACACACGTGGTGCCAGATCACTGTCTCACAGCTTTGCTCTTTTGGACTACAAGTCCCAGAATTCACATTCAAGGTTTTGGTCCCACTTTGCCAGTTATAGGCACTTTTGGGATTTACACAACATTCTTGACACAACAGGTTATTCCACCTTAGCGTCCCTCGAGTAACAGAGTCTCCATCTTTTACCCTCAGGAGCCCCCAGAATAAGACTGGCTACCCATCTCCATTTTAGGGTACACCAGGACCCCATAACTGATGCTGGCACTATGTGGTGTGGCGTCCACAGGCGTTTTCTCCATGTGGGCACCAATACCATAACACTGACCTTTGCAGCACCTTGGAGACACCAAGACTAAAAAGTCATGTGGACACCTGCAGTATTTAGCTGGAGGGGACAACAGCTTTATTTTCCCCTTGGTCCTCAACCACTAAACAGATGTCCTACAATGATTGTTTTACATTCCAGTAATACACTGTCTCTGCTGCGTTGTCTCCTATGCAGCCTTTCTCACCTCACTTTTGCTCGTCCTCTGTGTGCCTCTGATGACTTGAATTGCTGTTTGCAATGCTCCTGCCTGCCTGCCTCTGCGCGCCAGCCAGGGTTTGTCTTAGACTCACTGAGTCTGCGATTGGGCCCTGGCTCGCATGCACAGGCATGCAAGTAGAAAATGATACTGAAAAAAAATGCAGACTCCACAGTGAGAGCCCACACACGGATGCGAGGAGACAGAGACCAATGATTTTCACACAAAAAATACTAACACAGCTCAGGCTACAAATTAAATACAAAATCCAATTTAATTCCAAATTAAATGCAATACCAATGAAACACTGGTAGGCGCAGGGCCCCTAAAAAGTGTGGGACCCATTGGCCGGTGCATACTTCGCCTAATGGATAATCCCGCACTGAGCAGAAGGACAAGCCACGGGTAATAAGCGACCTATATTTATAACATAATACATACGCTGTGTTTGTCAGGAGCATAATGCCTATTTTATAAATAACAGAGAATGGAAACCATGTATCACATGCCCATTCTCCAACTTATTTGGTTTATCTGTTCTTTTATTTTAGAGAAAAAGGAGAATGTTAAGGAATGTTATGGCTTTACACATGAAAATTGCTTCTCCACCCACAAACGTGATGGCAGCAGGCGGCATAGTGCCACATATGTCGGTAAGGACATCTAATTGTTTTAGCTGACACATACTAGTGTTGTCTCATTGCACTCTATTCTCCTTCTCAAATTTTGAATGCAGCACTACATTCATGGTTTTGGTGTTTCTGACAGGACCTGTTTGGCTCTAAAAGAAGCACAGTTGAAGTGTTAACAATTTAGACATATGCTATACTCAAATAGATGCCCAATAACTTGCACTTTTGAAGACTTTAGCTCAGTAGAGGTATGTGCCTAATAATTTTATTACTGTTGAAAACATCACAGTTACTTTTGGAGCCTAACCCCTTACATGTATATGTTTTACATTGTTGTGCTTCCATAGGATCCTCAGAGCATCGGCAACATCTTAGTCTCAGATGAAAATGTCGTCACTCATGCACAATTCTCAACTGAGCAGCACCTGAAGAAAATCCTACCATCAACATAGGGGATTGAAACATGTCGGGCCGAGTTGGAGAGCTATTATATAGTTAAACAAGTGTCTATGGGGCTAGACAATATTGTTAAGAACTAATACTTGTTTTTCAATACATATCACTATTGTTCCTTTTGGATTGGTGCTACAACTAATTTGTATGTTGTTGTTCATTTATTTTGTCACCAGTGATGGAATTATAATTACACAGCCACGTTAGTGGCTGTGTAGTTGTGGTTAAATTGCTAATCCCATAGGAAGAGCACTTTTTGGGTGGTTTATAACTTCGCTCTCCCTGGACGAATCCTCACGAAACGTTGCAAAAAAAGTATATGGCCCACTCTGATTTTTTCTGCAAAGTTTGGTGAGGTTTGGTCTGGGGGGGCAAAGTTATAGGGGGGATCCCAAAACTTCTTTTTTTCCCATAGACTGAGTGGGGAAAAAACATGCTCATGCCTACAGCCCAAACCGCAGGACAGATTTTCACCAAATTTGCGGCAAGAGCAGCGGCTTCATCCCGAAAGTGTGCTTTTGTAAATTTGGTGAAAATCTGTCCAGTAGTTTTTTTAAAAAGGACCAAAAAGTAGGTCACAAAAAATTAGTGATATCTATGTCCTCTCCGCGGACACGTTTCCCTGTTCGCTCTGCGGACAGTGTCCTGATTGGCTAATCGTCTTGCGTCATGTCCGCGGACATGCAACGTGTTCGTTGATTGGATGGTGAAGAGTGTGAAATGCGTCCGATTTTTGGAAATGCCCGCCATCTTGGATCTGCGTACATCCGCGGACAGCGCAGTGACAAATGGTGGAGAAATACAACTTTGGCAAGTGTGTTGGTATGTAAGAGTGTTTGGGGAGGGTGGGGGAGTAAGAGATGGGTCAAATGCTGTATTTATTTAGGTGGCAGGCACCCCTGTTTTGTTCGTCTTATCCGCGGACAGCTACGCTGTCCGGGATGTCCATGATTAGCCAAAATCGGGGTGTCCTAAGGACACTATTCCTGTCCGTACTGGCCGCAGGCAAAGTTGAAACTGTTCTAAGAACATATTCGGTGTTTGGGATGTCCGCAATTAACCAAAATGGGGATGTCCTAAGGACACTATTCCTGTCCGTAGTGTCTGCAGGCAAGTTGAAACTGTTCTAAGAACAGGCGCGGTGTCCGGGATGTCCGCAATTACCCAAAATGGAGTTGTCCTAAGGACACTATTCCTCTCCGTACTGTCCGCAGGCAAGTTGAAACTGTTCTAAGTACAGGCAAGGTGTCTGGAATGTCCGCAATTATCCAAAATGGAGGTGTCCTAAGGACACTGTTCCTGTCCGTAGTGTCCGCAGGCAAGTTGAAACTGTTCTTAGAACATGCACGGTGACCAGGATGTCCGTAAGTAATCAAAATGGAGGTGTCCTAAGGACAGTATATCTGTCCGTGCTGTATGCAAGCAAAATAAAACTGTTCTTAGAACACGTTAGGTGTCCGCGGACATAAAAAATGCCCATACTGCATAGTTAAAATGTTTGATTCTATATCTATGGGTGAGATATGCTGCGTGGTTGTGGCCAGGGCCTAGGGTCTTGGGTGCATGGCCAAAGGCCATGCACCCAAGACCAAAGTTATAAGCACCCAAGTTATAAGCCACCATGGGTGTGATATGCTGCGGTGGTTGTGGCCATGGGCCTAGAGTCTTGGGTGCATGGTCAAAGGCCATGCACCCAAGACCGCAGTTATATGCACCGAAGTTATAAGCCACCATGGGTGGCTTACAACTTCACTCTCTCTGGATGAATTCTCACCAAACTTTGCAAAAAGTGTGATATGGGTCGGCCCATATAGACAGTTAAAATGGTTGATTCTATGGTTGTGATCTATGGGTGTGATATGCTGCGGTGTTTGTGGCCAGGGCCTAGAGTCTTGGGTGCATGGCCATGAATGGTGTTTTCTTACCAAGTTATGCTTGACCATGTGCGAATCCAGTCAGCTTTTGCAGTTGGTTTTAGTACCATTTGCACTGTAACGTAGAAGCATTAGTATGACGTATTTACTATGTGTTTGTATTAGTAAGGTAGAGCGATTATCTGAATTGCAGGAAGTACAGAATCTGCCATGGTTTGCATTTTATTTTGTACAGGTTGCTGAAATGGAACGGATTCACAGTTAGGTATGGATACATACACAAAACGTGTATTAGGGATTTGTTCATATTGCATATGGTTGCACAGAGTGCATGTATGTTTCCACATGTATGAAATCTAGAAGATTTCATTTATAGGTATGTTTTTGTTTTCCAGTACTTGTAGCAAGTACATTATGAATTCTTGTGGATCTTCTTGTGAGTTTATAGTGAATTTCACCATTCCAGCACAGTAGTCCAATTCTTGTCTTATTCCATAAACACTATACGTGTTGTCAGGATTGTTTGTTGCATTTCTATGAAGGACTAACATTTGCAAACACAATTGGTCTGTACTGTGTAAGTAAATGTTGTCAACAATTGGTGGCAATTGAAATAGAATATTGATTGCTACATTTGCGTAGCAACTTACACCAGTTATATATGAAAATTTGAATGGACCAGATAGTTCTGCATCCAAGTCATTTTTTCGAAGTGTGTGTTGCTTCTTTGAAGAAGTAGCTGAGTTTCTTTGAGTAATAGGTTCTTCTTTGGTTGTGGTATTTGATTAAGTATTAGCTTCTTTTACTCTCTTTGGAGGATTTGCAGTGAGAACCTGTTGCATTTCTGTTTGAATTAGTTTTCTTTTACAACGTTTTCCTTTTTGTGGAACAGCATATGTTTTTAGATGGGGGTGTATAGTGAACGTAGTCTATTGTATTCTAAAATGCAAGGAATATCAGCGTTTACTTGCATCAAAGTTGATTAGAAATAGACCGTCAAGTGTACGTAAGAGTGATAGTGCTACGTAGCTCATGCCTTCTTTGAAGACTGTGGGCCTCATTACGACCCAGGCGGTAAGTTACCGCCTGGGTCGTACCTTTACCACCATGGCGTAAACTACGTTTACGCCATGGTGGTTGGCGGACTTACCGCCCCATTCCGAGGTTGGCGGGGCGGTAAGTCCCCAATCCCCATTTACCCTTCCCCATTCCCATTTTTGCCCCATAGGGCATAATGGGAGTGGGGAAGGTGTTAATTACGCCACCGTAAATTACGGTGGCGTAATTAACATCAAGGTCCCTTAGCGCCATGGATTTTAACACCTGCTAAAAGCAGGTGTTAAAACCTCCATGGCGCTAAGGGACCTCGGAATCAGGCGGTAAGGGTCGGCGCTGTTTACGCCGCCGTAAACCCCTTACCGCCTGAGTCGTAATGAGGCCCAGTGTGTCCAATATCTATCAATGCTTTACCTAGGTTAAGACCTTGTAATTTGTGAATGGTGACTGGGTATGCTAGAGCTAGAGAAAATTGTTCTTTGCGTACATACATGTCTTTGAAGAGAAGGAATCGAGCTGTTGAGCGCCCTATCCTTTTTACTGCTGAAAATTTGTCAAAGAGAATATTGAGAAACTGAATGTTGTTGTCACGTGGGTATGTTTGAGAGCCAACAACTGTACCTAGCGCTCCATTAACTAGTTCTTGCTCCACTTCAAGGTCACATTTAAGCATTACTCTTTAGTTTAAAGATAATTTTAATATTTTCTCCAAACCAGCTGTGTTGGAGATAGAATTTTCTAAGGTATAGTACACCAACTATAATACTTTTTAAAATGTTGGCGTAGGTGAGGTCTGCAATTTTCTGTTATTTCTCTGTATTAGAAATGTTGCCAAAGGTTGACATTTCCTATGCTGCCAACAGTTCTACAGCAGAGTTTGTGTCCTAAGGATTTAAAAATAGGTTCACATTTCACTGGTGTCAATTGAAAAAGATCTCCAAAATCAATAATGTGTTTTCCTCCAAAGAGCTCTTTGTAGTTTGTTTTGAGTACTTCTTGTAATCTGAGGTGAATCAAAGCCAACATTAGGTTGGAGACCATACTCACTTCATCCATTAGTAGCATTTTCCTTTGTTTTAACACTCTGCGTAGTTCCATTGCAGCTTCTGTAGAAAGTTTGTAATATTCTAATTTGTTTTGGTGTTCTAGTGGAAGGAGTAGTAATCGGTGTAAAGTGACACCTGTGGGGGCAGTTACAACAGCTGACAGTTTGTTGTTTGTCAATTGTTGAAGGAACTTGCTGATGATTTTGATTAAGAATGTTTTGCCTGAACCAGTTTCACCACTGACGTATAGTAGTATAGGTTTGTATTTTTGGCAGGTACATTCTTTATTTTCATGTTGTGCACCATGTGCAATTTCTTTTGTTACTTCATGAAAAATGCTAGGCTGCCCATTGTTCAGTTTTGATTGTAGTACAGTTAAGCCTTCTGTATCTTCATAGTGACAAATGGGGCCTCATTACACGGATGGCAGTAAGGATTTACCGGTACCGGTAAAATACCGGTACCGGTAAA
The DNA here is from genome assembly GCF_040938575.1 of Ambystoma mexicanum. Classification (NCBI taxonomy): domain Eukaryota; kingdom Metazoa; phylum Chordata; class Amphibia; order Caudata; family Ambystomatidae; genus Ambystoma; species Ambystoma mexicanum. The sequence continues at coordinate 470,569,702 of NC_090925.1, read as the reverse complement.
TCCTTACCACCTTACTACGAGGTCCCTTTGCGGGTTGGGGGATTTGACGCCTGCTTTTTGCAGGCGTTAAAATCCAACCCGCTAAGGGAACTCGGAGCTAATTACGGCTCCGCAAAATTGCGGTGCCGTAATTAGCGCCTTCCCCATTCCCATAGAGCCCTATGGGGCAGAAATGGGAATGGGGAAGGGCAATGGTGGAAGGGGGATTTACCGCCCCTCCAACCTTGGAATGGGGCAGTAAATCCCCTTTCCGCCAAGGCGGTGCCGGTATTTTACCGGCATGAGCCATGGCGCTAATAGCGCCATGGCTCACCGCCTACCGTGTAATGAGGCCCATGGTGTTTTATACTTCTGTCATAGCTAATTCTTCCTCATTTGCAATTAGTGGCTGTCCCAGTGGTTCTTGGCTTCCTGTTACAGAAGGTTGACTACTGTCGGGAGTGTCCTTATCTAGTTGGGTGTAGAGTTCTTCTTCATGTTGCTGTTCATTGTGCAACATTGTTTTGTACTGTGTAAAGTTTACATTGGTTATAATGCTTTCATTTGCTTTGAAAGCGTCGTCATAGTAGTCATAGTTATCTAGTATCTCTTCTTCTATTCTCCATGGTTTAAAGATTTGTAGAAGGGACATGTAATATAGTTCTTTATGTTGAGTTTTTAATGACAATTTGATATGAATAATTAAACTTGGTTTGGTAAGTTTTACTAAGCTGCCTTCACAATTTGTCACTCTGTATCTACCTTTTTTTATCAGGTTTTATATTTCTTTTGTATGTGAAGTTTTGGGCTATGTGGTATAGACACATGGTTTCCAAAGTGGTACTTCTGTTTGGGTAGTATGTGTCTAGTAAATTGTTTTTCAAAATGTCTTAGCTGTTGGGATCATTTTTGGCTATTGTTTCTATGTCGTTGTATGATTTGAGAACTTTTTTTCTAGATTTAGCAGGACCAAGAGTTAGGGCCTCATTACACGGTATGCAGTAAGGGTTTACCGGTACCGGTAAGGGCACCGGTACCGGTAAACCCTTTCCGCCTTACTACGAGGTCCCTTTGCTGGACCCGACCTCAACGGCTGGTTTTGCCAGCCATTAAGGAACGGGCCCGCAAAGGGACCTTGGTGCTAATTACGGTAGCGCAATTTGTGGTACCGTAATTACCTCCTTCCCTATTCCCATTGAGCCATATGGGGGCAAAAATGGGAATGGGGAAGTGCCTTGGTGAATGGGGAATTACCGGCCCCGCTCACCTTGGAGTAGGCCAGTAATTCTGCCATCCACAAAGGCGGACACAGTAAAATACCGGCGGCAACCATGGCGCTAGTAGCGCCAGGGTTACCGCATACCGTGTAATGAGGCCCTTAGCCATACTATATTTTCAGATTTTCCATACAAAGCAGTACCGGTTAAACGATCTGCAGCTTCATAGCAGCCACATTCTCTATGGGAGAGCATTTTTATGCCCAAGCTGTACAATTTTTGAGACAGTGTTTTGTCTGATGATAGGTCATTCCAGAGGTCTTGAAGCTCTGTTTTTTCTGCTTCGGTTAAATAGTCTGTAACATATTGTGCAACTGCAGTGGAATTGTCTGCAATGTACTGCACATCTATGTTTGCATTCTATAATAGGGCAATGATTGCATTGTAAAAATTGATATATTTTGCTTCTTCTGTTCTTTATATCTAATTTGTGTTTTTAGCGGATTTACCTTACTATGTCTAACTGAAGACATGAAGTTGCTCACTTCACCTGTTTCTGTAACCGGTCTAGGGAAATCAAAGCGACAGTTGGTGTAGTATTTCCCTTTGTTTTTGTATTTGCGACGACAATAATTGCCACATTTGTGTCTTTGAAATTGCACAATTTGTGCATGAAGATCACTATTTGTTGCTTCTGATGGAATTTCACAAGTGACATATTTTTCGATAAACTGTAAAACAGTGGCATCACTGTCTTGACCAAATTTTGGAGCCTCTTTAATCCATAAAAACATGTGAAGATGTGGTGCTCCTCTGGCTTGGTATTCTTTTCTCCAAAAGAAGTGTTGCACTTCTCCGAGAGGAGGAACAGTTTTATTACAAATAAAGTGTAGCATAGCAATGAAGTGAAGATGGAAATATCTTGAAACATTAACAGGAACTAGAGAGCAAAGTTCTCCAGGTGGTAGTATATCTATGTTTGTTTTGTTTTTGTTTGATATGCGTAGGAAATCATGTAATTCTTCCCATGCATATTCTGCACAACTTAATGTAACAAACCAAGTGGGTGGGCCAAGGTTTCTTATATCATACAACGTACATCTCTGTGACGTCGGAACCAGTACTCTTTAGTACCACGCATGTTTGCTAACAGATTTGTAATGCTTGATTGTAAAACCTCATCTTTTTCTTGCACTTTCTGTATTAATTGCCAAGCTGACATATTTTGAAAGTGGTTTCCTAATTTTAATGTGTGTGCAACTCTGTAACATAGAGTTGCTAGTTCACTTTCAAAGAGTAGGTGGAATATGTATTCCACATTTTGTCTAAATCTGGGATCTTCAGAATACATTTTTAACGAGATGTATTCTGATGCTGTTATCTGAATAAGTCTATCATTGTACCTTCCTCCTTTGCCAGTAGGAAAGAGTAGAGGAAAATCACATGCTTCTATACTTTCCCACATGCTGATTGGTGATCCTTTGGTTTGTCGCATTTGGTACGTTTCTAGTGCATCATTTTTGGTGTCATTAGAGTGTAATGGATGAATTGTATAATGGTCTAAAATATTGGAATACTATAGAAGAATCTAGAAGTTCAAATTGACCAGTTTCTGGTGACTCTTGAATTATTTCAGTTGTTTCCCTTAGGTTTTCTTCAATATTTATTTCTTTGTAGTATTCATTATTGTCTTTTAGATATTGCAAGGCTTGTTTAACTTTATGTAAGTCTACGAGTTGTTGCCAAATTTGGTTGTCTTTTGTAGGTACATCATTTACTAAGACAATTAAAGATTGCTCTATTGGATGTTGCACTCTCAGAGTGTGCACATTTTCTTTTAGATCTAATGGTAAATAAACTACTTTGCTACAAATGCCTTTCACCAATTCAGAGGGAGGTAATTTAGCTGTTTGTGGTGGAAGGCGTATTATTGCTTGAAATGGGTGCACTGTTTGAATTATGATGCTCTCATATATATTGAGTTGTTGCAGGGGTTTTGGTAGTGGGAATAATTCCAAATTATTTGTGATAGCACGTGAAGGAGTTTGATTGTTGTCAAGTTTTGTAGTGCAATAACTGCAAAGTATCAAGGGGTCAGTTATTTCGTATTTGTTTTCTGCTATAAGGTAGAGAGCTAATTCAAACCATTTGGAATCTTCATTGTTTTCTATTTTGTATGTTATGTCTACAGTTTTTGTGTTACTCTTATAAAAAGTTCTGCGGCAACACATACACACATGGTTTGGTACTTCAACGGATGTACTTTTACATTTTAATATTTATTTTTTGTATGTGTGTAGTGGAAGATTGCCATCTGTAAAATTGTTGCTGGTCTGTTGTACAGCTACTGCATTTTGCAAGTGACTTTCACTTCCAAAATATTTTTTCTGGATATGCTCTATTTCTTCCAGTAGGTGGCTGTACCATGTAGAAGATTGCTATTTAAATTGGCTAGTGCTAAAGCAGGACTTTTAGCATAGTACAGTTTATAGACTAGATTTCTTATAGTTGAATGATGTGTTGATATCATTTTGATATGATGGAAGGTGCTTTTGCAAATAGGTCCTGAAATGAAGGCCAATGAATGTCCTTATAGTCCTGTGTTTTTGCGCACTTGACAGGTATCCATATTTTGCAGCAGTTTCATTTTGATTTTGTCTTTGCCTTTCACATATTGATTGAGGAACTGGCGTAAAGATTTGAAAGATTTTTTAGCAATGTTACACATTGACGTGCATGGCCATTTGTATACTGGACCTTCTGGGTCAGGTGAATGGAGAGTTGGTACTGAGTTTTCCGGGGATATTTTTGTATGCAGTATTTCTTGTTGCATTATGGTATTATTAAGTTTTTCATAACCTCGTCCACTGCTATGTATTGCAATTGTGTTTGTTTGATTTTGTTTGTATGCTTCTTCATTAAAATATGGTTCTGTGCTCGTGGTGTGATTCCATTCACCTCCACAGATCTTTAAGAAGTTATTTTTGTATACATTCCGTTTATTGAGAAGTCTTTTTTGTAATTTAGTAGTTAGTTTTGTTAGTGGTTTCATTCTGTTTAACACTAAAATAAATAACTTTCTTTTGAGAAGGATTGCACTGTCTATCAAAGCTTCTAAGATTAATTTTCTACGGTGGATTTTAAGGGTTGTGCATGATTTGGCTCCTGTTTTTATAAGATTCTGAAGGACTCTGTGGCGGAACATTTTTGCTAAAATACTTTTTTTGGTGTGGTTACTTGCCACTATATCAAGATTTATAGGAGCAGTTTTAGCAGTAGTGTTAGCTACATTCTTGTTAATCATTTTCTGTTTTATTTTACATTTTCATAGAGGAGGCAACGTTTCTGTACTGGAAGATTGTTTTGTTCTGCTAAATGACTGTATTAGCTGTTTTGTTTGAACTTTTTGTACAAACTCTGCTAGAGATGGATGCTTATTTTGGACACTTTCATTTTCATTTGCTCTAATTCTGTTTTGCTTTCTAAAGACTTGCTTTCTGGTAGGCATGTGGGGTCTGTTGAAACAAAAAAAGAAGGTATGGGTTGGGCTGTTGTGCAATGTATGTGTTCTGTATGCATGAGTGTCTGATTATGATGGTAAAGATGTATGTGGTGGTTTGTAATTGTGCATTGGGCAGCTACGATTAGTTGGGGAGGCTATTCTTCTATTTGTGTGTTACTATACTGCGGTTCAGATGACAGTAGAAAGTGAACTAGTGGTGAGGAGAAGCACTAATAGTAAATCTAATGGTATACAATTAAAACAGTTCTTTGTTTTGTAATACTGACATTCTAGGGTCTGAGTTATGTTATTTGTGTTCTGAAAAACAGGGATTTGTGTGTCATTCTGCCTGCTAATGCCTGTTTAGAGAATGGTGATTTGTGGGTAGAATGGTGCACAAATCTTCTTTGTTTTGGTGCACAAATTACATGAATCAACCGCACAACAACACAGTAAGTATAGCAATTAAACTGAAGGGGAGAAGGAGAGTAGAGCAGTAGAACTGAGAGAGAGCGGGAAGGGTGGGGAAGAGGAGGAGGAGGGAAACAGATGGGGTGAAGGGTGAGAATGGGGGAGGGGGAGGGTAGGGAGATGATCAAGGAGATAAGGCAAGGGGAGAGGGGGCAAGAGGGGAGGAGGGTTTCATGGCGGGGAATGGAGAAGGAGAGATTTGAGGGAAGTGTGGAATGAGGAAAAGGTAGAAATAGAGCAGAGTGAGAGAGGTAAGGAGTTCCAGTGCAGGGGGGCTAGGAGATGGAAGGAGCGGAAACGGGATGTTGCACAAGGGGAAGGAGGAACAGTGAGAAGAAAGTAGTCAGCAGAGCAAAGAGAGTGGGAGGGAGTGTAGAAAGAGAGGAGGGAGGTGAGATAAGGGGGAGCAAGAACTTGGAGAGATTTAAAGACTAGGCAGAGAAATTAAGGTCGTATTGTACTTACTCTTTTTTGTGGAATGAGCAGGTTTCTTTGGAGTTCTTGTTTTTAGTTCAGATGCTGCTGTTTTCCAGGAGAGTGGTCTTCACTGCCATCGTAAAAGAAAGAAGTTAGTAATTTTGTGTGTTTATAGCACTGATGTTAATTGAGACGTTGATTTTTATGTTTTTGTAGTAGTATTCTTGTTTGATATCTGAACATAGTGTATGTATGCAGTTTCATTTGACTATGTGCAGCATTCATATTTTATTTACAATATTTTAGTTCAACATGCTTTGCAAATGAGTAGAATATTAACTCTATGAAACTTACTTGGTTTTTTAAAGCTATGTTATAGGATGTTAGGAGAAAGAAGAAATAATGATATATTTATTTTGCAATTTTTATAAGTTAAATGGCAGAAACTGTATAGAAAAACATGGAATGTATGCATTCGTGAAGGTGTGGGTAATAAAGCAGAAGGATGCGATTTACAGGTAGTGGTGTTATTGCAGCTCGGAGCTTTTCAATGATAGTGTCTGTGTGTGTGAGTGTATGAAGATACATGACCTTTTACTGGCTGTGTGTAATTTTATAATACACTACTAAGTGTTTTTCCACAATTATATTGTTATTTCTCCCATCTACTAATAATATATTTTTCTAGATAGGTGTGTGTGTAAAAAAAAAATTGATAGCAGGCAGGTTTGGAAGTGACAGTTGATTATAGCAGATGGGAAAAATGACCAGTAAGTTCATTTTAAAGGTTATACAGGTTAAGTGGCAGTTACTCTGTTTATATGCATTTATAACAGTTGTACATGTACTGTGCAGAAAATATGCATACCTGTAGTTTGTATTCATGCATGCGGAGAGGCATGCCGCTGCAAGTAGAAATCTTGGAGACTTGTAGAGTAGTTTTTGTAGTAGGTGCTTTCCAATGATATGAGACTTGTACTCAGAGTGATCAACAGTACATTTGAAGTGCTGAACTCTGATGATGGAGTTAGATGTAGAGGTCTTGGATGTGATTGGTGGATGGTTGTGTGACTGGTTAGCTGTATCGAATGAGGGAATGGCACAGAGAGTGAAGTGGAAATGGTAGAAGGGCTGTCCAAGTTATGATATGTCAATGGACATGGCGGTAGTCCGCGGACACTGTGTATTATATACCGTGATTTTGGCGTGGCGAGGCATGCAAATGAGAATGAGCAGAGGAAGGGATTGGTCAGAAAAGTTTACTGGGTGTGTTGTGTAAGGAGGGAGTTTGTCAGAAAGTCTTTTTCCTGATAGAAGAACAGTTAGCTATGGCTGTTTGTTTCAGAAAACAGATTATCTGGATTTTGGGAGACTCATGTTTGGAGGTGTATGCAGAACGCTGTGGAGTAGCTACAGATCTTGGATTCCCTCATGTGGAAGTGCACTGGCATGGAGTGCGTGAAATGAAGTGGTTGGACTTGGTACCTTTCTGTGCTAGTTTAGAGACAGAGCTTCATCCAGACATAGTTATAATTCATTGTGGAGGGAACAGTTTAGGACATGTGTCAGGAATTTCTTTGCAATTTGTGATGAAAGAAGGACTTGGGAAGGTCATGGACATGTTTCCAAATGCCCAAGTAATTTTTTCTCGTATTGCGCAGAGACAAATGTGGCTGCGTTCTTCTTCATTTGGTCCACAAATGGAGAAAGCGAGGCGGAATGTTAATAAGGCTGTTTGTGCCTTTCTAAGAGATGTTGGTATGTCCTCTTTCCACAATGAAAATATTATGTTTCGTAGCACATACATTTTTCGCAGAGATGGAGTTCATCTTACTTATGCTGGTAATCAGATTTTTCTGAGAAATGTACAAAATGCATTGCGACCTTTTGTGGAATTACAGGCATCCATTTTGCAGTAGGTGTTGACCATTTAAGTTTTTCAAACACAAAAAAAACCCACCAAAAGGCTCTTTTCAGAGCCACCACTTCCTCTCACAGAAAAGTGCAAAGGTTTTCATAGGGCAGCACCCCAAAATTTTCGATGTCTGTGGACTGTCCGCGGACTTCAAAAAATGCACAGGTCCCTGATCCATTTATTTGTCACTTCTATTTTTAGACTGTGAAAGGGATCTCTGAAAAGAGCCTTTTTTGGGGGATTTCTGTTGTTTTATATTTTTTTGGATTTTTTTTACACACGACACACTAGGAGAGGAGGGGAAAGAAGGGTAAGGGGGGACACCAACCACAAGGATAAGAAAGGGCAGGTGGAGAGAGGAAGATGTAGGGTGGGCCTCACTTAGATAGTGGGCAGGTCTTCTCGTGCTCCTTGACCGCAGTCTCGAAAGCACTTCGAAGTCTCTCCCCCCTGCAGAGTACTGCGTCGCAGTACATACACAAAACTGTGACCCTCGAAAGGTATGGGTCATCAGCATTATGGATGGCCTGTGAGGCAGCTGGAGGGATGTGCTGTCCCACAGGAGTGTCTCTTGTGGTGACAGGAGCGGAACCGGAAGATATGGTAGAGGAACTCAACCTACTACTTTGATCACAAGATACAACCTTGCTAATGGCCTCATCGTGGAACGACCTTAGGTGTCGCTTCATAGATGTCATACCAAAGCTGTACGAACCAGGCCTCCCACGACGCGGCACCATTTTGCACTGGTTGCAGTTGGCCTTGTTCGCACATGCTTTTGGTACGTCACCTTGAATGGTAAACAACTGCCACACCCAAGACTCACGGTGAGTGCTGGTAGTAGGGACTTCCACTACCTCATCCTCTTCATCCTCTTCATCCTCCTCTACATCCTCACACCTGTTCCCCTCTTCAGGCCCCTTGGGAGGTGGTGGTGGTGGAGGGTTTGGGGGTGGTGCTGAGCAGATGTAGCACCAGGTGGAAGTACAGCAGCCATGGATGCCATCTGGTTTGAAGATGCAACAGCAAAGGCAGCAAAAGCAGATCAATCTTCAATAGTAGAAAGACAGAATGAAGATGAGCTCTGGGGTGTGGCCTTTTATAGGGATGCAGGTGCGCGCAGATCGAACACCCCAAAAGGGCTCAAAAAGTTCCAAAAAGTATGTAGAAAGTCAGAGTCATTGCCTGGGACATGTGCTATGGTGAACTTTTACTATAAAATACTTTGGATTGCCTGAAAAATTACTTTTAAAATGTTCGGGGACCCGGACTGTGTCCGCAATTCAGGAAACATGCTCAGCGTGGGTGCAGTCACATGATGACGTTGCAAACACGTCCGCGAAGGGAATGGGTGTACAGGAACGGCTGTGCGCATGCGTGCGGGTGTTCCACGGACAGTGTTCGGGTCCTGAAACAAATTAAAATTGCGACACAAGTGAGACGGACAGTTGCGGACAGGCGCGATGTTCCTAGGACTTATGGGTGTGGTGCACATGTGGTTAGATGTTCTACAGGCAGTATGGACAGGCATAGTGTCCTTGGAACACCCCCATTTTGGTTAATTACGGACAACCCAGACACCACGCATGTTCTTAGAACAGTTTCAACCTGCCTGAGGACATCACGGACAGGCATAGTGTCCTTAGGACACCTCCATTTTGGTCAATTATGGATAACCCGGACACTGCGCATGTTCTTAGAACAGTTTAAACTTGCCTGCGGACATTACGGACAGGCATAGTGTCCTTAGGACACATCCATTTTGGTTAATTGCGGTCATTCAGGACAATGGGCCTCATTGCATGGAAGGCAGTAGGAGATTACCGGCACCGGAAAGGGGACCGGTGCCGGTAATCCCCACCACCCTACTACGAGGTCCCTCAGCGGGTCCTGTCCTTCACGTGTGGTCAAACCACACGTTAAGGACAGGACCCGCTGAGGGACTTCAGTGCAAATAACGGTACTGCAAATTGCGGCACCGTTATTTGCTCCTTCCCCATTCCCATTGAGCCCTAATGGGGATTGGTTCCCCGAATGGGGACTTACCGGTCCCGCAAAGGTCGGAGTAGGCTGGTAAGTCCCTATTCCGGGAACCCGGCCTCTGACGGAGGTAAGGGGGTAGCCATGGCGCTAATAGCGCCATGGCTACCGCCTTCTGTGTAATGAGGCCCAATGAGTGTGTTCTGAGAACAATTCCATCTTGTTTACGGACAGTACGGACGGGTTTAGTATCCTTAGGACACCCCCATTTTGGTTAATTACGGAAATTCTGGACACCCGCGCTGTCCACAGACATCTTATCTGCCTTTTAAAAAAAAATAAGACGCAAAGGACTGAATTAAAAAACATTGAATATTTTTTTTTATTATATACAGATATAAAATGTCATTGAACACATTGAATATTTTGTTTTTATTATATACAGATATAAAATGTATGCAAGAGAGGGGGAAGCAGAAACTGACGCAAACACAGGGGAATTGGGGGTTTGGAGAGGATGGATGGGAGGAAATGAAGGGATGGAAGTCTCATCGTAACGTTTTTCTTGGTGGGGATGGTTTGGGGATAGTTGACTGGGACATGGAGAAGGGGAACAGGTACATGTGGGACAATGATATTTAATTTTTTCTTTTATGTGGTCCTCCACAAAATGTTTCAAAAGATTGAAATTTTCCATTAGCATGTCCATTTTTTCTTCCATGCACTGCAGAGTATGTTCTAATGTGTCTTTAGGTGTATTATTCTCAATGTTTGTATGGCCTGTTAAAAAAAAAATGTTAAGTACACATAAAGTTATGATTATTAATTGTGGTTGTATAGACAAGTGTCTACCATTAATATCACTATCTTCAGTCATTTCCTCACGTGGAAAATTTTCCTCAAGCCATTCCAAAGTACTGGCCGTTTCTGTTAAAAAATATATATATATATTACTTTTAGTGTACCTAATGTAGAAAGTTTAGAAATATATAAGGAAAATGATGTTCACTTACTAGCTTCTGGTAAATTGTGTTCTTACTGTTGTGTAGGTCTGCTGTTGCTCCTAATTATGTTGGAGGCATATCTTTTTTGTTTTGGTATATTCCATTTTAGTACATATGGTATTTAAATGGATGGTTGATGTGTTTCATATATAGGTTCCACTTCTTATTTATTATTACATGTAATATATGTATAGGCTGCTTTATGAACTTGTGCAGTGTTTATATGACTTGATAGAACAATTTAAGATACCTCCTGAGTTTTTGGGTAGTGTTGATGTTGTCTGCATCCATCTGCGGACATACGTAGAGTCTGCGGACATCAAAATCACTAGCTGGGGGTTCAGTATGTTCTATGTTACATCACTAGCTGGGGGTTCAGTATGTTCTATGTTACATGTATATAAAATCAGTGAATTCTAGTAAACATCTATCAAATTCACAATATGAATATGTATATTCAATAAAATAAAAATTGATAAAGGAAGGTTATGGTCCAGTTGCGCTATTAAAAACCTATGATATTCAGTAAAAGAAACTTTGTTAAAGGGACGTTATGGTTAAGTTGCGCTACTAAAAACCTATGAAATTCAGTAAAAAAATGTGTTAAAGGGACGTTATCGTTAATTTGCGCTACTAAAAACCTATGAAATTCAGTAAAAAAAACTTTGTTAAAAGGACGTTATGGTTCCTAGTAAAACCGAAAAACCCCTGAAATTCGCTAGTTATGGTAAACTAAACAACTATAACTCACGCCAACACCGTGCATTGCTAAGACTAACACCCAGGACATCAAAGATGTCATCACAAATGTCATTGATGACATCACTGATGACATCACATGTGCATTTACTTCTCATGAAAACTCTGTACAGGGGATTCTTATTATAATGTTGATAGAAAAAGTGTCAAGGATCATTTGAATAGATATCTTGAGCTATGTAGTGCATTATACAATGCATTGATATAAATAGCATTTTAATATGACGTTCTTTACAGTATAGTAAGCTACACATGTATAAATATAAGCATTGTGTGCAGCATACATGATGGAGGTACAATATTCATAATCTTCCCATGTTGAATAGTGAAATGATAAACGCTTTCTTATTAGAGTTTTGTGTACTGTGCAACATGTAATAAGTAGCTAATAAAACCACTTACTACATAATTTCATTATTACATACAACACATACAAGTATGAGTATATATAGAGAAAGTGAAGAATGCAAAAAAGCAGCAGTAGAAGCAGAAAGTGTTCACAACCTAACTGATTATCTTTATGCACAGAAAGGATTACTCTGCTTCAAACCTACTACTTTCCTATGTACAAATATCACATGATGTGACTGCACCCTAAAGAAAGTAATGCAAATACAAATATGAGCACATCCAGAGAAGTAATAAAAAACAGCAGAACAATAAGAAAGTGTTGATAACCTTACTGATTGTCTTCATACACAGAAAGCATTGCTATCTTTTAAGTGTGTATTTTTTCTATGTATATGTTTCATATGCTGTGAGTGGACCCTAAGTGAATTATTGTAAGAACATATTTGAAGTAGGACCTCATTACACGGATGGCGGAGAGCTAATAGCGCCATGGTTCATGCCGGTAAAATACCGGCACCACCTTGGCGGAAAGGGGAATTACCGCCCCATTCCAAGGTTGGCGGGGCGGTAATTCCCCCTTCCACCATTGCCCTTCCCCATTCCCATTTTTGCCCCGTAGGGCATAATGGGAATGGGGAAGGTGTTAATTACGGTACCGCAAATTGTAGTACCGTAATTCGCTCCCTGGGTCCCTTTGCGGGTTGGTTTTTAATGCCTGCAAAAAGCAGGCGTTAAATCCCCCAACCCGCAAAGGGACCTCGTAGTAAGGCGGTAAGGATTTACCGGTACTGGTATTTTACCAGTACTGGTAAATCCTTACCGCAATCCGTGTAATGAGGCCCTAGGTCTACAAATATAGTACTTTTTGATTTCTTTGTTCCTAACTATTACTGGTCAAGATATGTCACTAAAGGAAAAAAGAGCGAGTCAGACATGTGATGTCCTCAGTGATGTCATCAATGACATTTGTGATGTCATCTATGATGTCCTGGGTGTTAGTCTTAGCAATGCACAGTGGTGGCGCGAGTTATGGTTGCTTAGCTTACCATAACTGGCGAATTTTGGGGATTTTTCGGTTTTACTTATATAACTTATATAACTTATCAGTTATAAGCACTGAAGTTATAAGCCACCATGGGTGGATATGCTGCGGTGGTTGTGGCCAGGATCTAGAGTCTTGGGTGCATGGCCGAAAGCCATGCACCCAAGACCGAAGTTATAAGCACTGAAGTTATAAGCCAACATGGGTGTGATATGTTGCAGTGGTTGTGGCCATGCACCCAAGACCGAAGTTATATGCACCAAAGTTATAAGACACCATCGGTGGCTTATAACTTTGATCTCCCTGGATGAATCCTCACTAAACTTTACAAAATGTGTGATATGGGTGGGCCCATATAGACAGTTAAAATGTTTGATTCTATGGGTGTGATCTATGGGTGTGATATGCTGCGGTGGTTGTGGCCAGTGACTAGAGTCTTGGGTGCATGGCCGCAGGCCGTAGGCCGTAGGCCATAGACCCAAGACTCTAGGCCCTGGCCACAACCACTGCAGCATATCACACCCATAGATCACACCCATCGAATCAAATATCTATCAAATATTTGAAAATCTACAGTTTGTGTACTGTTTGATTTGAATAGTCTGTATGTGAGGTTTTGGCTATGTCATGTCATTAAGACGTAGAGTTTTGTATTGTGGTGTATGGTTAGATGTTTGCTTAAATGGTTCTGTTATGCAGCAGTATTTATGTGTTGTATTAGAATATACTTACGGTTTGATTTTTTGAGATTGGATATATTTTTTTCAGGAATTGGGTAACTGCAGTACATATTCTTTTTCAATTTATGTGATAAAAGAAAAGAGCATGTTAGTGTATGTATTTTATAAAGATTTATTACATTGCATAATAGACATATCAGATTTTTTTCGACCCTCATATTTAGTAGTTTACAAACCAGTGCACTGCGCAATTTGCTCAGTTTCTGTGTTTGTTTTTCAAATCATTGGGTCTGTGGGGAAAAAAATCCATGTCGGATTAAAAAAACCTTTTTTTGTTATGGTACAGTCTATTTGTTTGTTTGTTTTCAGTGTTCACTTGTTGTTTCTGGCTAATGTTCTATCTGTTGGCTTGTTGCAGATTTTTGGAGCAGTTAGATAACTGTTGGCGTATTCTAACTGTCTATTTTTTGTTATAATTTAGTGGTATTGATTTATCTGTTTGGTTGTTGCAAAATCTTGGGGCAGTTAGATACCTTTTGGTGTATTCTAACTGGTTATAGTTTTTTAATTGAAGTTTTGTTAATGTTTAAGTACAGATTAGTTATTAAATTTTGGTTTTAAGAAGATTAACAGGGTAATTCATAGAATTCAGCGCACAAGTAGCGCACGCGGCTGGCGCACAGCGTGCGCGTGCGATAGTCTGCGCCAGCCGCGTGCGCCAAAACCGAATCCGGCGCACAGCGTATTCATGGATTTTAGGCACCCAAACCAGCCGTGGCGCAGAGTATCGCAGCGACCCTGCAGCAGCGCCAGTAACGCCCCCAAGAACGCCCTCGCGCAAGGAAAAGCCATCAAAATCGCTAAATCATCGCAAAGGGCTGCGCTAACCCTGGACCAGTTTACAGGGCTGCCAAACAAGGAACGCAAAGCGGGTAACGTGCATATCAGGGGTACGCGTGAAGTTATACACGCGATTAGCCAGGGTACGTGTATTACAGGGGTATGCGGGAAGTTTAACATGCGATTAGCCAGGGTACGTGTATTACAGGGGTACGCGGGAAGTTCAACACGCGATTAGCCAGGGAACGTGTATTACAGGGGTACGCGTGAAGTAGAACACGCGATAGGCCAGGGAACGTGTATCACAGGGGTACGCGGGAATCATCACACGCGAACAGCCAGGGTGCGTGTATTACAGGGGTAGCGGGAAGTTCAACACGCGATTGGCCAGGGTACGTGTATTACAGGGGTACGCGTGAAGTAGAACACGCGATAGGCCAGGGAACGTGTATTACAGGGGTACGCGGGAATTATCACACGCGAACAGCCAGGGTGCGTGTATAACAGGGGTAGCGGGAAGTTCAACACGCGATTGGCCAGGGAACGTGTATTACAGGGGTACGCGTGAAGTAGAACACGCGATAGGCCAGGGAACGTGTATCACAGGGGTACGCGGGAATTATCACACGCGAACAGCCAGGGTGCGTGTATTACAGGGGTAGCGGGAAGTTCAACACGCGATTGGCCAGGGAACGTGTATTACAGGGGTACGCGTGAAGTAGAACACGCGATTGGCCAGGGTACGTGTATCACAGGGGTGCGTGGGAATTATCACACGCGAATAGGCTGGGTGGGCCCTCACAGGTGTACCCTGTACACCCTCCACGGCCCCTGCAGGCAGCCCACAAAACAGGGGACTACCCTGCACACCTGATCATGTCCCCCTGCACCCCCATCCACCAGGGGCACCCTCCACCAGGCCCCCACCCATGTCTCCCACCACCCCCACCCCCCAGCAGTGCAGGGGCACCTGCCATCAGGCCCCCACCCATGTCTCCCACCACCCCCACCCCCCATCCACCAGGGGCACCCTCCACCAGGCCCCCACCCATGTCTCCCACCACCCCCACCCACCAGCACTGTGGGGCACGTGGCCAGCAGGCAGTCAGGCAGCAGCAGATGGCAGGTGGGAGCGTGCTCAGGGCTCTGGGGGACTGTAATTCGGCCTCCTGGCCAGGAGCGTGGTCTTTCGTGTTTGGACGCGTGGACAGCCTGATAGGGAGTGATTTAGCACGTGAAAACCCCACACTCAGCGAATCGCGCGAAAACCCGTCACCAGCATATGTGCGTCTATAGTTACCAGCACGTGCAGTGTCAAAGCGTGTGATTGGTGAAAATGGATCTACACGCAGGAGTGACAAAGCGTGTGATTGGTGAAAATTGATCTACACGCAGGAGTGACAAAGCGTGTGATTGGTGAAAAGTGAGCTACACGCAGGAGTGTCAAAGCGTGTGATTGGTGAAAAAGGATCCACACGCAGAAGTGACAAAGCGTGTGATTGGTGAACATGGGCCAAGCACGTACACGCCGTAAGTGACGCTGTACGTGTGGGCCTGTATATAAGGTAGTGTTGAACACCATTTCCTTGTACGTGCTTTTCGTGGACAGCGAGTGGGTGAATTCTGTACTTCTTGTCGTTTCACACGCGATTTACTTCACGGCGTTTCCAGTTCGTACTCCCTGTTACCTCTGACAGCTTTTTCTCTTTTTCCTCTTGTACTGGTTTACCTGGGCCTGTTCCCTCAAACAGTGTCCCCTTCTACTGTTGTCCTGTCTCCTCAGACAGCGTACACATCTTCTTTTGGCGGGGGTGTTGCCAACCAAACGCGCTCATTTTTCACGCTCTTTTACCTGGCAGACGGTGAGTCACGCACGTATCTAACTTCTGTGCTTGCCCCGTGTGTAGCCTACCCCTTCAGAGGTCATTCTAGGCTGCGTGTGACACGCATACGTTCATTGTGTTACTGGATGCCACAGCGTAGTGCAGGGTTTTCCATCAGCACACGTGGTCTAGGAGGGGTATTGTGCACGTTCCTTAACTTTTCTGGGGTGCCTGTGCGTTGCGTGACCCGTCATCTTTCCCCAGGGGTGTCATATAGCCTTGCCACTGCACTAGGGTACGAATACCATCTGGTACCCAACCCCTTTGACACCCAATTGCCCAGGACAATTGTGCACACCGACTCCCATACGCACAATAACATCAGTGCCATGGTTGGGAGGCGTGCAAGCCGTAAGGGTGGCAAAGGTGGCCGAGCCACACGTGGTGGCCGTGGAGGATCCACTAGGGGACGTGGTTGTGACTTGCAGGGTGCCCCTGTCCCCCCCAGTCTGGAGGACCAGTCAGGAACACCCAATCCCCCCCCCCCTCCAGTTGAGGGTCATGTGGCTGATACCAACCCTGATCAGCCCTTGTTGGACCAGCCCATTGTGGCAGCAGACCTGTCCGAGGGTGATCCCATCGCTGACATCCAGGTCAGCAGGTCCACTGCACGTGCACCGGTGCACATTGGTGTCATCAGGGCACGCGCATCTATGCCAGATAGGTCATCTGCTGGCCCCCGTATCCAGGGTGTGGCTCCATCCACCCCACCTCTCATACACCCTGCCAAGACTGTGTCGGTCCTAGTTCATGCACCTCAGATCAGGCCTGACCCCATCCCACTACCCCCAATGCCTGCACCTACTCCCATGCTGAGTGTGCAATCCCACACACCCAGTACTGAGTCCACCACGGCTCCTGCCCCTAGTGTCCACAGCGGCGTAGGACACTCTGGATCCCCACCCCCTTCCAAGCGCAAGAGGAAGAGTGCACGTCCGGCACAGGCTGATTCCCCAGGCACGGCTGCACAGTCCGGCCCATCAAGGAAGCCAAGCTTCACAGACGCCGAACTGAATGCACTTGTTCAGTATGTGTCAGATCATGATAGGGAAATGGTCATCGTTGCAGGGTCCAAGACCACACATGCCAGACGCCAGGCACACTGGCAGACCATTGCTGACAGAATAAGTGCCCTTGGAGTAGTGAGGCGCACAGCTAGTGATTGCCAGAAGCGCTGGAATGACCTTAAGCGCGGGGCAAAGGATAAGCTGGCCTCAAGTCATGCCGCAACCTTGGTGACTGGAGGTGGGTCCCCAGCACAGGAAATAGAACTCACACCACACGAGTCCGTAGCTGGATCCTACGTCACCGAGGGACAACTCCAAGGTGTGGGAGATCTCCCTGATTACGAGGCATCATCCGGTGAGTGCACATGCATGTGTGTATTATCCATGTGCATGGTGTGTGTGTGAAGCATCCATGTTGGGTGCCTGTCAAGGGGGTGTGTGGCAGAGTAGATAGTGGCACCCATGTGCCTCATCCAGTATGTTCAGTGCAACACCATCTGCCCACAGCACTATCCCAACTGGCAACAGTGCACATATGGCCCTACACCATGGAAGTTGCCCTTGAATTGTCATTTTGTCACTACATTGTTGCTCATACTCCCCTGTCTATTCATCTGATGTCTTACATACCATTCCTATACTTTCCCCCAGCCAATCAAGTTTCATCTTCACATGCCTGACATGCAATGATACCACATGCTAATGCATCCTCTGTATATAAATGCCAACCAACATGCTGTCATACTGTGGATGTTGCCTTGACATCCACCTCCTACCTGTGTGCTTTGGTACCGTCTGGTTTCGAGCCCCATTCCCTCACACTCCATGCTGCTCTTCATGGTCTATCTTCCCTGACTACTACAGTTCAGACCATCGTGCCCTACTCACGACACCTGCTTGCTAACAGTCAAATGAGGGCACCCTGCCCTCCAATGCGACCCACCCTATTGCTGACAAGTGCATCTGAGCCTACTCAAAGCCAACTCTCACTGACATCTGCTCATACATGCCTTTGCCTGTCCCATAGACCCTTCACATGGTCCCTGTCCTCTCTCCTTGCTCCTCTTCCACCATCAATGGTGGGACCCGTTGGGGTGTACTCCTGGCCTCCTTCCAATCCTCAGAGGCCACAATTGATGTGCATGGTAATGGGAGCATCTCAGTCCAAGGCCCTTAGGCCAACCTCATTCTCCTTGAGAAATGCTAGCCACATCTCATCAACTTCCTTACCTCTCCTGCTGTCCCCCCTCCTCTCTCCTCATCAATCCTGCACTGCCTCCCTGCACCCTCCCATGATCCTTCTCCGCCTCCCACTCCAACTCCTACACATGCTGCACCTCTGATCTCTAGCACTCCCCGTAAGTCCTCCAAGGCTGTCAACCTCCTCCACAATTACACTCCTTTCACTGCGGCTGCATCAGGCATTCCTCCGATATCTGTCACTTACATGAGGTTATGCACCTTGACATCCTTGGTCTCATGGAAACATGTCTGACGGCCAGCTCTGTCTGCATCCTTCACACACTCCTACCTGATGTTCAGGAGACCCTCTCCTTTGCCCGCCACTACTGTGCAGGGGGGGTGTGCCCTTGGCTTCCCTGAGGGTATTCCTGCCACTGTCACTCCTACTTAGACCTACTCCACTCTGGAATGGCTTGTGTGACGTCTCCCTCTACCACACCTTGACATTCACAAACTGTGCGTACTGTGTCTGGGAAAACTGGTCAAATGTACTACTTCCTTTCTGAGTGTCCTCACCTCTCCTCCTCACTCATGTCCCCAGACACAGAAATCCTCTTCCTTGTTGCTGTACGCATCCACCTGCATGCTTGTTGACCCCCCCACGTGACCTTTCTGTGACCTCAGCAACTCCCTCTCACCCTCTAGACTCCCGTCTGTCCCTACTCATTCTGCAGGGCACACTCTTGATGCTCTGATCTCATCTGACTTTCCCCTCTCCGTCCATCTCTGCACTCCTCTCTCCTGGAGTGATCACATTCTCCTCTCCTCCCAGCTCACCCTCACCACACCAGAGGCAAAGCCACCCTCACCACTGTCACACACCTTCTTGGTATTCCAACCCATGAAGTGTGTGTCAGTCGAGGCTCATGCTGCCAAAATCTCCCCCCCATCCAGCTCCCCCTTAGGCTCACTCCCATCCTGACAGGGCCCACTCCATGCTCCACTCTATGTCAGGTACACTGGATGTCTTTGCCACGGTCATGACCACCTGTCTGAAGCCCCATGCCAATGCAGAGTCCTGGCATGACTCGGATCATGTGAACCCAGACCACAGGTGCCGGGTGGCAGAGAGGGAATGTCCTGCATCATGCTCATCCTCTGGCAAACTGGCCTGCCACATGCTCCAAAGGCAATAGCGCCTCACCCTTTTCACCAAGATGAGATCCCCAATCCAAGGGCACATATCTGCGGCATGTGACAACTCTGCAGGACAGATAGAAATCTGCAAGGACCTTGCCGAGCCAGATGCAGTGTGTACCTCCCCTGTCCCCTCCGAGCCCACAGCACTGCATGATTGTCTCTGTACCCCTATAGGCCACCCCCCCCAGCACTTGTCTGCGCCTAACACCATCTGCCCTTGACGTTAAGTCCTACTTACCTTGTACAGCACTTCCAGCCGCCACTTCCCCTTGCACATCATTGTGCCACCCACCCCTGCACTTGCGTGACATGAATGACACCAGCACCAGTAGGATTGTTGACTGGCATCCCCTACTGCCCCACCACCCCTCAGTGCTCCGCTGTACCTTCATACATTTCTGGACCGGTGCTTCACGAATGCTATATGATTCCTTTACAGGTGATGGGGAGGTGGAATCTCATTGTTTACTGCATTTTGTTGATGTAGACAAGGCACTGTGCATCGTGGCCAATTTGGACTAGCAGATCCATGTACAACATGTCAACTTATTGATGTGATGATGCAATGTCAGGACCAGAGTGGTAGAAATCCAAAAAAGTTGCCCTCCTCTCCCTCTTCACTTGGTGGCTATGTCACATGCCATGTGTGTGATGGCATGTGCCTTTGACATGGCAATCACCGGCCAATGTGTGATGGCAGTGCTAGGCAGCATGGTGAGCAGGCGTTGCTCTCCAATCTGTACATTGTATGCCCTGAGCCTCCCCTACAGACCCAGTGATGGTGAATGCATAGGAGGTCTCCCAGTCATGTGGGACATGTGTCGTAGAACTACTGCCTCTGTTGTTCATCAGCCCTTGTTGCATGCCATGGTGCTAATGCCTGTTTCCATTTTTCTCTTTCATGTCTTTGCAGGGGACGAAGCACTTGTTGATGCTGGGGATGTGGTGGTTGAGCCGTCCCAGGAGGGCAACCCGGGCCGACCTTCCACAAGTGAGGGACGTGGTGTGTTTGTGGGTGAAAACCCACAAGTGCTGCAGGTCGTGCTGTCGAGGGGTGTCTCTGGGGGTTCCTCCCCCGAGCAGTATTCAGGTGTAGACTCGGAGGATGACACCTATGTGCAGTCGCAGGTGAGTGTTCTTGGGAGAGAATCTCCTCTGTCCGACCCACCTGCAGCCGGGCCATTGCCCTCAATGGGGATGTCAGTGTCGGCAGCTCAGCCTCCGGTGGTTACGGATGCAGGGCCACACCACACAATCTCTGATCCTGTTCCTGGGGCTGCAGATCAGAGAGGGAATGCAGTCCTGCAGCCTGAGGCCTTGCCGGCACAGCAAGGCGCTGTCCGCCTTGCCCCAGGCAGGTGTGGTGCCCGTCAACGTGGTGGCCGTATGCCACCTGGCAATACCGCTTGGGAGCAATCCATCTACGGTATGGCCAACCAACAGGCAGCATCATCCGAGATGATTGCACAGGCCATGGATAGGGTGGCCACTTCCATTGTCCCCCCAGAAAGGCTGATGGAGCGACTGGAGCAGGCTACAGAGTCCATCAGCCAGGCACACAGGGAGGATATGTTGGCGTCCAACAAGGACAGGCGGGCGGCACTGGCGACTCTGCGGGAATCACTTTCCATGGAGTCCCAGCGCCACAGGGAAGGCCTGAGGGAAGAATTCCGTCACCTCAGGTCGACCCTGTTAGAGCTTGAGGCTTCATCCCATAGAAGGACAGAGGAGCAGCTGGAGCGTCTGACACGGACGCTCTCGGCCGAGATGCAGGCAACTCGTGCGGAGGTCAGGTCATCCCGGGAGTTACTGCATGGGGACCTCCGCATGATTATAACCCAGAACCAGAACTACCAGACCCGCCTGCTTGCAGCCATGGAGGAGCAAACTCGTGCTTTGCGTGGGCTGCCTCCCATTGTCACACCATCTTCTGAGGCAGCTCCCCCACCTCCTGAGTCAGCTGCAGGGTCTGGCCAGAGCGATAGTGACTCATCTCCCACAACAGAGTAGCCGTGTGGGCCACGAGCCTATGGGGTGTTTTAGTTTCCCATGATCCACACAGGTGGATTGTGGCGTGCATCCTGTCCTCGGACCTCATAGGTGGCCCCCCGCCCCCCGCCGGCCCTTTCATGGCCATTTTTTCTCAATTTTCTTTTTTCTTTTCCAAGAGTGTTGCCTTGGGTACCTGGGCATACACTGTATTGTGGCTGGGCACATGCAGGCTTGTCCTGAGTTTGGTTTCGATGCTTGGGTAGCAGACATCCACACCCCTCCTGCTTCCCTTTCCATGGGCTTGCAAAGGGTGTGCCCAAGTGACAGCAAATTACACGGTGACATTGGACTCCCATGAGCTGTTGGCCAGTCCATAGTCAATACTGTGTAGACATTCATAGTGTACATTGTTGTTGCACCTAACTATGCATGATGGTTTGATATGTGCCTCTACTTACATATGTTGCTCATGTTTTGCAGGTATTTCACACAGTTCTTCACACGGGCATACTCTCTGGAGTCAGACTACATGTCGGTAGATGTGCACTGACACTTTTGCGTGGCGCCATCACTGTACATCTGGACGGTGAGGACATACCAGCAGAATCAGGTAATGAGACTACCATTGATTACATGCATTGTGTCTTGTTTGGGTGGGCTTCAGGGTGGGTTGGTGTGTAATTTGATTGAAATTACTCTTACACAGGTGTGTAGCAGTGGCTCCAGCGCGGTTAGCTGTTCAAGTGCGGCTATGTTCCATTTGGGGCACTGCTATTTGTGACACCGGTGTCATGTTGTGATGGCCAGTTTGTTTGCTCTCACATACCATGACATGGTGTCCTCAGTGGCGGGACTGTGAAGGGGATGGGTGACATGGCAATGTTGTCATGTAGTGAATTGCCTGTGGCAATGCATATTTGATTGATGGAGTTGTGTCTTCTCGTTGTGATGCATTGCTGGTGTATGTGTAGGTAGGGGTGCACACATAGTGACACTTCCATGTTAACAATCTCAGGCTGATGTGTATCTGACAGTTTATTGTCGAGTAATTTAGTGACATTGTCAGGTAGTGTCATCATTGATTGTCAGATGGTATGTGCCAGAGCAGTGTGCACTAGCCAGCACTGTGATTCCTAGGTGAAGAAGTTGGCCACCAGTTGCGTACGGGCTGCCACCCCCCGTGCCCTTTCCCCTCCCATGCGCAGCGGGCGTGCATGTGGTTGTGGATGTGGGGGCACCACCATGTCCACAGGCAGGCCCCGGAGTGTTGCAACATTGTGCAGGACACATGCTGCCACTATGATCCTGCACACTATTCGGGGAGCATATAACAGCTGCCCGCCAGAACGGTCAAGGGAGCGAAAGCGTGACTTCAGCACTCCGAATGTGCGCTCCACTATGCCCCGTGTTGCAATGTGGGCTGTGTTGTACCTTACCTCGGGTGGCGTGGTGGGGTTCCGGATTGGGGTCATCATGTGGGGGCTGATAGGGTAGGCACTGTCCCCTGCGGAGGTGGTGATGGGTATCATTAGTGGTGTTGTGTCATGACCCAGTATCTGACATGCATGCATGTGCAGTGGCATTCATGCTCACCAAGCAGCCATGTATCTCCATGCTGGCCAGCCTCCAGGTCCCGGCATAGTGTAGACATTCTGTAGATGAAGCTGTCGTGGGTGGACCCGGGATAGTTGGCATATACTGATGTGATTATTCCCTTGGCATTGCATACAACTTGCACGTTGATGGAATGCCAGTGCTTGCGGTTTCTATAGATGTGCTCTGTTGCCCTGGGTGGACGTAGAGCCACATGTGTGCAGTCAATTGCACCAAGCACTTTGGGGAATTGAGCCACACCATAGAATTCCTGGATGCACGTCCGCCTTTCTGCATGAGTCCTGGGGAGATATATGTGCCTGCGGACTGATGGCCGTGCAGTGATGATGTTCAAGACCTGGTGTAGGCAGCGTGACTGCGTGGCCTGTGACACACCACCCACTATGGCACTTGTCCGCTGAAAGGATCCAGTGGCCAAGAAGTGCAGTACATTCAGGACCTTCTGCAGGGGGCTGAGTGCTTGGGAGCACAGGGTGGGTGATGTGAGGTCATCCTCCCACTCACTGGGCCTCATTCCGAGTATGGCGGTAAGGGATAGCGGCCACCGCTAACGAGAGCGGTGGCGGTAATCCCTTACCGCCATACTCCGAGTTCCCTTAGCGCCATGGTGCTTTTAACACCTGCTTTTAGCAGGCGTTAAATACCATGGCGCTAAGGGACCTTGATGTTAATTACGCCACCGTAATTTACGGTGGCGTAATTGACGCCTTCCCCACTCCCATTATGCCCTATGGGGCAAGAATGGGAATGGGGAAGGGTAAATGGGGATTGGGGAATTACCGCCCCGCCAACCTTGGAATGGGGCGGTAATTCCGCCAACCACCAAGGCGCTGCCGGTCCGGGTACGGCGTCAACCAAGGCGTTAATAGCGCCATTGGTTAGCGCCGTACTCGGAATGAGGCCCACTGACCAGGTCCAGTATGATGTGTGCTGGAAACCTGTACCTCCCATACACCTGGTCATCAGGCATCCCGAATAGGCTGGTTCTGGGTGTGAATATTCTGGCCCTGACTCTCCTCCTCCTCCTCCTTTGGTAGCCCACTGCCACTGCTGCTAGGAACGGTATGTTCATCCTGGCATCTGGCTTGTTCATTGATAAGTGCGCAAATTAATGCCTTGTGCGTGTTCTAGGCGAGCGTGTGACCCTCGCACCCCTGGAATCTAGTTCCCACTCCAATAGCGTGTGGAAATTCCCACGCAGCAGGCATACAGGTGCGCAGACGTACTTGCGTGTGTAAGTGCCCGCGCACCCCTGTAATACACGTACATTGGCCAATCGCGTGTACGCGCACTTTTGGCCAATTACACGCGATGTAATACACGTACATTGGCCAATCGCGTGTACGCGCACTTTTGGCCAATTACACGCGATGTAATACACGTACATTGGCCAATCGCGTGTACGCGCACTTTTGGCCAATTACACGCGATGACACTCTGACGTGCAGTATTTCCACGTGTGCTCCGTCATCACGTGCTGAGTGGGGAACGCCCGTGCGGATCACGTCAGACGCGCTTACGCTTACGCGGTGAGGGACTCTGGTCCAATAGAATCGCGTATGCGTGCTGATGCACTTACGCGCTAAGGCCCTTTCCTCGGATTTCACGCTGACGTGCAGGAATTTCACGTGCCAAATCACTCCGTATCAAGCTGGCCACCCGAAAACACACGGAACACCACGCTCCTGCCCAGAAGGCCGAGTTACTGCCCCCCCAGTGCCCTGAGCAGCCTCCCACGTGCTATCTGCTGCTGCCTGCCTGCCTGCCTGCCTGCTGCCACCGTGCCCTGCCATTTGGTGCCTGCACATCAGCCATCTGCAGGGGTCCAGTTGCTGTGTCCACCCCTGCTGGAACTGAAGACTCCCAACTGGGATTACATCGCTCCACAGCCCAGCCCCAGGACCCAGTTGCCCACCCACACCTGCCTCTGGGGTTGCCATGTCGGGCACTTCGACATCTGGCACCAGTGGCAACCCCAGGCCAGAGGGGCAGAGGGGCACCAGCTTCACTGCCACCGAAGTTGGTGTCCTGGTGGAGCATGTCCTGGGGCAGTATGATGCCCTCTTTGGATCGTCCCGCGCCAGCAAGGAAGGACGGGAGAGGATCTGGGCCGACTGTGCGGTTGCCATCAACGCGGAGGGGGTGGCAACCCGCAACGTCCAGAAGATCAAGAAGCGCTGGGAGGACTTGAGGTCCAGGACCCTTGTGAAGGCCCGGCGCCTCGTGGAGGGGGGCCGGGGCCGCATGAGTTCCATCCAGAAGAGGGTCCTGGAACGCGTACGCCCAGCGCTCCACGCCCAGGTCCTTGAGAGGGAGGCCCGTCTGGAGTTGAGCGGTAAGTGTGCAAGCATTACTGTGTGAGACAGGGCATGTTGCGGTGTGCTGGTTCTATGATACTTGCCTGTATGTGTGCCATGGGCCATGTATGCATGTATGTGTGCAGGGACATCATGGTAATGCATGTGCGACCAGTGATGTGTGACCCACATGGTTGTTGCATGTGTTGAAATGTGGCATGGGGAGCCCTATGCAGATTTAGGACATGAGAGCATGCCAGTCTCTGTACCTGGACATGGATGGGGGTGAAGGATGGGTGCTGATGCCAGGTACATATATGGTAGCCATGTCTGTGTGCCTGACCTGCGTGTCTGTGACTTGTGCATGCCATGGATGCATGACACATGTGTGTGACAATGCACAGATTCTGTGACGCACCCAACTAACCCTTGTTTCGCCTGTGTTCGTTGTGTTTGGGGCCAGATGGATGTGACTGAGGTGAAGTGTGTGCATGTGATATGCATGAGCCATGATGCATGTGAGTCACATATCATTGAATGTTTCAAGAGTCAATTGGACATGCATGGAAATGTGCATGGCATGCACCATGCCTGTTACTGTGTGTGTTTTGCCTGGACTGACCCATGTGTTGTGGAGGGACATGATGGAAGTGTACTTTGACAGGGGTGCTCATCTGCTATTGCTTCCTGTCTAGGGGACCATTTTACAGTAGCCTGATGCTTGTGTCCTTTGTCTCCCTCTACGCAGCGGCTAGTGAAGAAGAGGGCGGAGACGGCGCTGTGGAGCAAGGCGGCGGGGATGCCCCCACGGCTGCAGCGGAAGGGGTGGGTGAGCCCCCACAGGGGCCTGCTACGGCGGGAGACGGTGAGGAGCCATCCAGGTTGGTGGTTTGCACAGAGGAGGAGGAGGCCGACACTGGTGCACACATGGGGCCTGGTGGGAGCATCCCTGCTGGTGCAAGTGGTGCAGTCCAGGGCCAGGGGCAGGAGGCAGCACAGGTCACCGTGGAGGTGCCTGTGCATGTCGCTGTCCCTGACCCTGTGAGTGCACCACCATGCACCAGCAGGGATGCCCCGTCCCAGGCCCGTCCGCAGGTAGTGGGGATGTCCATGTCAACTGACTCCCCTCCACCTGCGGCCGTGGGAACCCCTGGCCGCGTGGAGCAGGTCCTGATTGGGGTCGCGATGCGCACGGCTGTGATTCGTGATGACGTGCGTGCTTCCCGGGAGGAGCACGCACGTCATCACGAAGTGCACCGTGCCGACGTGGCCCAATTGGGATCGGCCATGTTCGGGGGGTTCCTGCATGTGTTGGCCAATCTGACGGCCCTCTCCTCCTCTGTGCAGGCTATCCAACGGTCGTTCTCCTCGCCGTCTTCCGGCCCAGATGCCACCATGGCCCCCTGTGGACCTGCCCCGACCAATGCAGCCAGCTCGGTGGGGATCCCATCCCTGCCACAGTTGGGAGTCGGAGGTCCAGCAGGGGTGGACGACACAGCAAGTGGACCCCAGCAGATGGAAGATGTGCCGGCATCATCGGGCAGGGCACGTGCACGACGGCGTCGGTGGTTACCATCAGCCTGGATGCCGTCGTGCTGGCAGAGGCAGTGGCGTCGGAGGCAGCAGCGGGCTCGACGTGGGAGGCATCATGGCTCAGGGCCATCAAGATCAGAGGGGCAGGCATCGGCCGGAGGGCAGGGCAACCCTGGCATGGCGGTGTGTTCCGTGTGGGAGGAGTTTGGCCAGCGGATAGGTGTGGAGCGGCAGCGGGCGGAAGAGGAGCGGCTCGCCATGGCCAGGGCGGAGATCTCCATGCATCGGGCATTGAGGCGGGCTGAGTGCCTCGAGGAGGCTCGCAGGGATTTTGGTGAGCACATGGGGTTGTCCCTGCGAGACCTCGGGGCCAGGACAGAGTCCCGCCTCCAGGACATTGACATGGAGTTCGAGGATGCCCTGGCCAGCATCACCAAGTGAGCCGCAGGACTAGCCCGCTGCCTTTGTATATAGTTTTGTAGTTAGTTAGTGCTAGGTTTCCTTTATTTATTTTTATTATTTTGGACCGCTCGGACAATGGCCACTTTTTTGTACATATTTATTTTATTAGTTAGTATTAGGTTTCATTTGTGCTGTTGGGCTCATGGACCCTGGAACATTCCTGTATATATTGATCTATTTTGGGAGATACATTTTTTAAATTTTTTATTGTTTACACCATGACGTAATGGTTTTTCTTTGATTTCCTACTACATGGTTTTGCTTTGGACAAATTATATTGATTTTTTCATCCTTTGTTTTTTGGTTTATCATTTTTGTTCTCGGACATGGACCTTTTATTTACTTTGCCACATAGTTGTAAGTTTTATTGGTTTACTTGATTTGTGTTTTTAATACATTTTTATATTATCTTACACTTGTGTTATTTTCTCTTTGGTTTCTTACATGTCATGATATGGGTTTTGACATTCACTTGCACCCATTGTGTATGTGTGTGTGACAGACATGTGTTCTTTTGCATACTTGCCTTTGGGGTTGTGTCATGTGATTGCATTCACTATGTGGGTGCATGCAATCCTTGCCTGGGTGTTTGTGCTGGGTATGCTGGCCATTACTGCCATGATTGTGTATCGTCAGGACCTGGGGCCAGGGGGAAATGGGTGGGGGCCTGCTGGCAGGTTCCCCACAGTGCTGGGGGTGGTGGGAGACATGGGTTGGACATGGGTGGGGGCCTGCTGGCAGGTTCCCCACAGTGCTGGGGGTGGGGGGGTGGGAGACATGGGTTGGACATGGGTGCGGGCCTGCTGGCAGGTTCCCCACAGTGCTGGGGGTGGTGGGAGACATGGGTGGGGGCCTGGTGGAGGGTGTCCCTGGTGGATGGGGGGTGGGGGTGGTGGGAGACATGGGTTGGACATGGGTGGGGGCCTGCTGGCAGGTTCCCCACAGTGCTGGGGGTGGGGGTGGTGGGAGACATGGGTTGGACATGGGTGGGGGCCTGCTGGCAGGTTCCCCACAGTGCTGGGGGTGGGGGTGGTGGGAGACATGGGTTGGACATGGGTGGGGGCCTGCTGGCAGGTTCCCCACAGTGCTGGGGGTGGGGGGGGTGGGAGACATGGGTTGGACATGGGTGGGGGCCTGCTGGCAGGTTCCCCACAGTGCTGGGGGTGGGGGTGGTGGGAGACATGGGTTGGACATGGGTGGGGGCCTGCTGGCAGTTTCCCCACAGTGCTGGGGGTGGTGGGAGACATGGGTGGGGGCCTGGTGGAGGGTGTCCCTGGTGGATGGGGGGTGGGGGTGGTGGGAGCCATGGGTGGGGGCCTGGTGGAGGGTGTCCCTGGTGGATGGTGGGTGGGGGTGGTGGGAGACATGAGCAGGTGTGCAGGGTAGTTCCCTGTGGTGTGTGCTGCCTGCAGGGGCCGTGGAGGGTGTACAGGTAATGCCTGGGAGCACACAGCCATATCGCGTGTGGGACTTCCCGCGCACCCCTGCAATCCACGTACCCGGCCATATCGCGTGTGGAACTTCCCGCGCACCCCTGCAATCCACGTACCCGGCCATATCGCGTGTGGAACTTCCCGCGCACCCCTGAAATCCACGTACCCGGCCATATCGCGTGTGGAACTTCCCGCGCACCCCTGTAATCCACGTACCCAGCCATATCGCGTGTGGAACTTCCCGCGCACCCCTGAAATCCACGTACACAGCCATATCGCGTGTGGAACTTCCCGCGCACCCCTGAAATCCACGTACCCGGCCATATCGCGTGTGGAACTTCCCGCGCACCCCTGCAATCCACGTACCCGGCCATATCGCGTGTGGAACTTCCCGCGCACCCCTGAAATCCACATACCCGGCCATATCGCGTGTGGAACTTCCCGCGCACCCCTGTAATCCACGTACCCGGCCATATCGCGTGTGGAACTTCCCGCGCACCCCTGAAATCCACGTACCCGGCCATATCGCGTGTGGAACTTCCCGCGCACCCCTGAAATCCACGTACACGGCCATATCGCGTGTGGAACTTCCCGCGCACCCCTGAAATCCACGTACCCGGCCATATCGCGTGTGGAACTTCCCGCGCACCCCTGCAATCCACGTACCCGGCCATATCGCGTGTGGAACTTCCCGCGCACCCCTGAAATCAACGTACCCGGCCATATCGCGTGTGGAACTTTCCGCGCACCCCTGCAATCCACGTACCCGGCCATATCGCGTGTGGAACTTCCCACGCACCCCTGAAATCCACGTACACGGCCATATCGCGTGTGGAACTTCCCGCGCACCCCTGAAATCCACGTACCCGGCCATATCGCGAACCCCTGTAATCCACGTACCCGGCCATATCGCGTGTGGAACTTCCCGCGCACCCCTGAAATCCACGTACCCGGCCATATCGCGTGTGGAACTTCCCGCGCACCCCTGCAATCCACGTACCAGGCCATATCGCGTGTGGAACTTCCCGCGCACCCCTGAAATCCACGTACCCGGCCATATCGCGTGTGGGACTTCCCGCGCACCCCTGCAATCCACGTACCCGGCCATATCGCGTGTGGAACTTCCCGCGCACCCCTGAAATCCACGTACACGGCCATATCGCGTGTGGAACTTCCCGCGCACCCCTGAAATCCACGTACCCGGCCATATCGCGTGTGGAACTTCCCGCGCACCCCTGAAATCCACGTACACGGCCATATCGCGTGTGGAACTTCCCGCGCACCCCTGAAATCCACGTACCCGGCCATATCGCGTGTGGAACTTCCCGCGCACCCCTGCAATCCACGTACCCGGCCATATCGCGTGTGGAACTTCCCGCGCACCCCTGAAATCCACGTACCCGGCCATATCGCGTGTGGAACTTCCCGCGCACCCCTGTAATCCACGTACCCGGCCATATCGCGTGTGGAACTTCCCGCGCACCCCTGAAATCCACGTACCCGGCCATATCGCGTGTGGAACTTCCCGCGCACCCCTGTAATCCACGTACCCGGCCATATCGCGTGTGCAACTTCCCGCGCACCCCGGTATGCACGCACACGTTTATTTTTTCTCTCAGCGCGTGTCTGTGTTTGTGGGTACCCCTTTGTACGTCATTTGTCCTGGAGGGCCACAGTATTGGACATTGATCATGTCTGTATACAGGTGCTATTTGTTGGCGCACCTTTTAGCGCACATTTCTTGCAGGCGCAGAGACGCTACCGCCTGCTTTCTTGTGGCGGTCGTGTTTGTGCCTGTTTGTGCCTGTGCGCTGCTTTGAGCGTGCGCTTTTTTGCCCTATTCTATTCCATGAATACGTGTTGTATGCGAGCGTGTGGGCGTTCCGCGCACTTGCCTCCTATACTTTCCCGTGCCGCCCACATTCTTCCCCATTCCGAGTGTTGTGCCCCATTTTATTCCCCATTCCGAGTGTCCCGCCCTGTGTTCCGCCTACTTTAGAGCTGTGCGCTGCGCTCGGAGTGATAGCGCAGTGGCCATGGCGCACGACGTTGGTTGACCTGTGCGCCGGCCTGCGCCGCGCGCTTTTTCGGCGCACGTCCTCTGCTTTTCTTGCGCACGGACTTCCATGAATCGACGTGCGCTGGTTTCCCTGCGCTTTTCGCTAATTTTCGGCGCAGCGCACGTATTGGCCCCTCTGCGCCGGGATTTTCGGCGCACATTTATTCCATGAATCGGCCTGTAAATAAGCATTTGTAAGATTTGCTGGTAATCTCTGCTTTACAATAATGGTACTATCATTACATTCGAACCATCCACATTTCTTTTTTATATATGCAGTGTAGTGATCTGCATTGGTTGTGACTCCTGCGTAGTAGATTATACCTATTGTTGTGAAGGTTTTCTTACCAAGTGATACTTGACCATGTGTGAATCCAGTCAGCTTGCAGTTGTTTTTGGTACCCTCTGCATTCTAACATAGAAGCATTAGCATTACGTATTTACTAATGTGTTTGAATTAGTGAGGTTGAGCAATTATCTGAATTGCAGGTAGTACATAATCTACCATGGTTGCATTTTGTACAAGTTGCTGAAATGGAACAGATTCACAATTAGGTTTGGATACATACACGAAGCACTCATTAAGGATTTGTTCCTTTGCCACATTGTTGCAGAGAGTGCATGTATGTTTCCACATGTATGAAATCTGCAAGATTTCATTTATAGGTATGTTTTTGTTTTCCAGTACTTGTAGTAAGTACATTAGAAATTATTGTGGATCTTCTTGTGAGTTTATAGTGAATTTCACCATTACAGCACAGTAGTCCAAGTCAAAACTGTGTAAGTAAATGTTGTCAACAATTGGTGGCAATTGAAATAGAATATTCATTGCTACATTTGCATAGCAACTCACACCAGTTATATTTGAAAATTTGAATGGCCCAGATAGTTCTGGGTCCAAGACATTTTTTTCGTTGTGTGTTGCTTTTTTGAAGAAGTCCCTGAGTTACTTTGAGTAATTGTTTCTTCTTTGGCTGTGGTAATTGATGAAGTATTAGCTTCGCTTACTCTCTTTGGAGGATTTGCAGTGAGATCCTGTTGCATTTCTGTTTGAATTAGTTTTCTTTTACAACGTTTTCCTTTTTGTCGAACAGGATATGTTATTAGATGGTGGGTGTATAGTGAACATAGTCTATTGTATTCTAAAATGCAAGGAATATCAGCGTTTACTTCACTTGCATCAAAGTTGATTAGAAATAGACCGTCAAGTGTGCTTAAGCTTTATAGTGCTATGTAGCTCATGCCTTCTTTAAAGACTAGGGGCCTCATTACACGGATGGCGGTAAGGGTTTACCGGTACCGGTAAATCCTTACCGCCTTACTACGAGGTCCCTTTGCGGGTTGGGGAATTTAACGCCTGCTTTTTGCAGGCGGTAAAAACCAAACCACAAAGGGACCAGGAAGCTAATTACGGTACCGCAATTTGCGGTACCGTAATTAGCGCCTTCCCTATTCCCATAGAGCCCTATGGGGCAAAAATGGGAATGGGGAAGGGCAATGGTGGAAGGGGGAATTACCACCCCGCCAACCTTGGAATAGGGTGGTAATTCCCCTTTCCACCAAGGAGGTGCCGGTATTTTACTGCCATGAACCATGGTGCTAATAGCGCCATGATTCACCGCCATCCGTGTAATGAGGCCCTATGTTCCCAATATCTATTAATGCTTTGTCTAGGGTAATACCTTGTGATTTGTGAATGGTGACTGCGTATACTAGAGTTAGAGAAAATTGTTCTCTGCGTACATACATGTCTTTGAAGAGAAGGAATCGAGCTGTTGAGCGCCCTATCCTTTTTACTTCTGAAAGTTTGTCAAAGAGAATATTGACAAACTGAATGTTGTTGTCACGTGGGTATGTTTGAAAGCCAACAACTGTACCCAGTGCTCCATTATCTAGTCCTTTCTCCACGTCAAGGTTACGTTTAAGCATTACTCTACAGTTTAAGGAAAATTTTAATATTTTCTCCAAACCAGCTGTGTTGGAGATAGAATTTTCTAAGGTATTTACAGGCCGATTCATGGAATAATTAGCGCGGCGCAAGTGGCCAAAAACGTGCGATTCGCAGTGGAATAGCGAAAATCGCAGTGCAGGTGCAAAAATCGCACGAAAAGCAGCGCTCATCGATTCATGGAAGGCCGTGCGCGAGAAAACCATTGGATGTGCGCTAAAAAAGTGCGCGGCGCACGTTGGCGCACAGGCCATCTAACGGCGTGCGCCAGGTCACAGCGAAAATCGCACAGGCCACAGCGAAAATCGCACATAGCGCAGCGCACACAACAAAAGTAGGCAGAACACGGGGCGTAACACTCGGAATGGGGAACAACTTGCCAAAATGTGGGCGTCACGGGGGAAGTACAGGGTGCAAGTGCGCGGAACGCCCACACGCTCGCCTACAACACGTATTCATGGAATCGAATAGGGCAAAAAAGCGCACGGTCAAACCAGCGCACAGGCACAAACACGGCCGCCACAAGAAAGCAGGCGGTAGCATCTCTGCGCCTGTAATAAATGTGCACCAAAAGGTGCGCCAACAAATAGCACCTATATACAGCTATGATGAATGTCCTATACTGTGGCCCTCCAGGACAAATGACGTGCAACGGGGTACCCACAAACACGGACACCCGCTGACTGAAAAATAACGTGTGCGTGTATTCCGTGGTGCGCGGGAACTTTCACACGCGATTTGGCCGGGTACGTGCGCGGGAATTTCCACACGCGATTTGGCTGGGTACGTGGATCTCAGGGGTGTGCGGGAAGTCTCACACGTGATTTGGCAGGGTACGTGGATTTCAGGGGTGCGCAGGAAGTTCCAGACGCGATTTGGCCGGGTACGTGCGCGGGAATTTCCACACGCGATTTGGCTGGGTACGTGGATCTCAGGGGTGTGCGGGAAGTCTCACACACGATTTGGCAGGGTACGTGGATTTCAGGGGTGCGCGGGAAGTTCCACACGTGATTTGGCCGGGTACGTGCGCGGGAATTTCCACACGCGACTTGGCTGGGTACGTGGATCTCAGGGGTGCGCAGGAAGTCTCACACGCGATTTGGCAGGGTACGTGGATTTCAGGGGTGCGCGGGAAGTTCCACACGCGATTTGGCCGGGTACGTGCGCGGGAATTTCCACACACGACTTGGCTGGGTACGTGGATCTCAGGGGTGCGCGGGAAGTCTCACACATGATTTGGCAGGGTACGTGGATTTCAGGGGTACGCGGGAAGTTCCACACGCGATTTGGCCGGGTACGTGCGTGGGAATTTCCACACGCGATTTGGCTGGGTACGTGGATCTCAGGGGTGCGCAGGAAGTCCCACACGCGATTTGGCAGGGTACGTGGATTTCAGGGGTGCGCGGGAAGTTCCACACGCGATTTGGCCGGGTACGTGCGCGGGAATTTCCACACGCGATTTGGCCGGGTACGTGGATCTCAGGGTTGTGCGGGAAGTCTCACACGCGATTTGGAAGGGTACGTGGATATCAGGGGTGCGCGGGAAGTTCCACACGCGATTTGGCCGGGTACGTGCGCAGGAATTTCCACATGCGACTTGGCTGGGTACGTGGATCTCAGGGGTGCGCGGGAAGTTTCACACGCGATTTGACATGGTACATGGATTCCAGGGGTGCGCGGGAAGTCCCACACGCGATTTGGCTGGGTACGTGCGTGGGAATTTCCACACGCGATTTGGATGGGTATGTGTATTTCAGGGGTACGCGGGAAATTCTACACGCGATTTGGCTGTGTGCTCTGAGGTATTCCCTGTACACCCTCCACGGCCCCTGCAGGCAGCCGACACCACAGGAGACTACCCTGCACACCTGCTCATGTCACCCAGCACCCCCACCCCCCAGCAGTGTGGGGCACCCTTCACCAGGCCCCCACTCATGTCCCCTATCACCCCCACCCCCCAGCATCCAGGGGCACCCTCCACCAGGCCCCCACTCATGGCCCCCTGCACCCCCACACCCCAGCAGTGCAGGGCACCCTCCACCAGGCCCCAACACATGTCCCCCTGCACCCCCACCCCCTAGCAGTGCAGGGGCAGCACCACCAGGCCCCCACTCATGTCCCGCACCACCCCCACCCCCCAGCCACCAGGGGCAGCCTCCACCAGGCCCCCACTCATGTCTCCCACCACCCCCACCCACTAGCAGTGCAGGGGCAGCAACACCAGGCCCCCACTCATGTCCCCTATCACCCCCAACCCTCAGCAGTGCAGGGGCAGCCTCCACCAGGCCCCCACTCATGTCTCCCACCACCCCCACCCCCTAGCGGTGCAGGGGCTGCACCACCAGCCCTCCACTCATGTCCCCTATTACCCCCACCCCCCAGCAGTGCAGGGGCAGCCTCCACCAGGCCCCCACTTATGTCTCCCACCACCCCCACCCCCCAGCCACCAGGGGCACCCTCCACCAGGCCCCCACTCATGTCCCCCACTACCCCCACCCCCCAGCCACCAGGGGCAGCCTCCACCAGGCCCCACTCATGTCCCCTATCACCCCCACCCCCCAGCCACCAGGGGCAGCCTCCACCAGGTCCCCACTCATGTCTCCCACCACCCCCACCCCCTAGCAGTGCAGGGGCAGCCTCCACCGGGCCCCCACTCATGTCTCCCATCACCCCCACCCCCCAGCCACCAGGGGCAGCCTCCACCAGGCCCCCACTCATGTCTCCCACCACCCTCACCCCCCAGCAGTGCAGGGGCAGCCTCCACCAGGCCCCCACTCATGTCCCCCACCACCCCCACCCCCCAGCCACCAGGGGCAGCCTCCACCAGGCCCCCACTCATGTCTCCCACCACCCCTACCCCCTAGCAGTGCAGGGGCAGCACCACCAGGCCTCCACTCATGTCCCCTATCACCCCCACCCCCAGCCACCTGGGGCAGCCTCCACCAGGCCCCCACTCACGCTCCCACCACCCCCACCCCCCAGCAGTGCAGGGGCAGCCTCCACCAGGCCCCCACTCATGTCCCCCACCACCCCCACCCCCCAGCCACCAGGGGCAGCCTCCACCAGGCCCCCACTCATGTCTCCCACCACCCCCACCCCCCAGCAGTGCAGGGCAGCCTCCACCAGGCCCCCACTCATGTCCCCTATCACCCCAACCCCCCAGCAGTGCAGGGGCAGCCTCCACCAGGCCCCCACTCATGTCTCCCACCACCCCCACCCCCCAGCAGTGCAGGGGCAGCCTCCACCAGGCCCCCACTCATGTCCCCCACCACCCCCACCCCCCAGCCACCAGGGGCAGCATCCACCAGGCCCCACTCATGTCTCCCACCACCCCCACACCCCAGCCACCAGGGGCAGCCTCCACCAGGCCCCCACTCATGTCTCCCACCACCCCCACCCCCCAGCCACCAGGGGCACCCTCCACCAGGCCCCCACTCATGTCTCCCATCACCCCCACCCCCTAGCAGTGCAGGGGCAGCACCACCAGGCCTCCACACATGTCCCCTATCACCCCACCCCCCAGCAGTGCAGGGGCAGCCTCCACCAGGCCCCCACTCATGTCTCCCACCACCCCACCCCCCAGCAGTGCAGGGGCAGCCTCCACCAGGCCCCCACTTATGTCGCCCACCACCCCCACCCCCCAGCCCGCAGGGGCAGCCTCCACCAGGCCCCCACTCATGTCCCCTATCACCCCCACCCCCCAGCCACCAGGGGCAGCCTCCACCAGGCCCCCGCTCATGTCTCCCACCACCCCACCCCCTAGCAGTGCAGGGGCAGCCTCCACCAGGCCCCCACTCATGTCTCCCATCAACCCCACCCCCCAGCAACCAGGGGCAGCCTCCACCAGGCCCCCACTCATGTCTCCCACCACCCCCACCCCCCAGCAGTGCAGGGGCAGCCTCCACCAGGCCCCCACTAATATCCACCACCACCCCCAGCCACCAGGGGCAGCCTCCACCAGGCCCCCACTCATGTCTCCCACCACCCCCACCCCCAGCAGTGCAGGGTCAGCCTCCACCAGGCCCCCACTCATGTCCCCCACCACCCCCACCCCCCAGCCACCAGGGGCAGCCTCCACCAGGCCCCCACTCATGTCTCCCACCACCCCCACACCCCAGCAGTGCAGGGGCAGCCTCCACCAGGCCCCCACTCATGTCCCCCACCACTCCCACCCCCCAGCCACCAGGGGCAGCCTCCACCAGGCCCCCACTCATGTCTCCCACCACCCCCACCCCCCAGCAGTGCAGGGGCAGCCTCCACCAGGCCCCCACTCATGTCCCCAATCACCCCCACCCCCCAGCCACCAGGGGCAGCGTCCACCAGGCCCCCACTCATGCCTCCCACCACCCCCACCCCCCAGCAGTGCAGGGGCAGCCTCCACCAGGCCCCCACTCATGTCCCCCACCACCCCCACCCCCCAGCCACCAGGGGCAGCCTTCACCAGGCCCCCACTCATGTCTCCCACCACCCCCACCCCCCAGCAGTGCAGGGGCAGCCTCCATCAGGCCCCCACTCATGTCTCCCACCACCCCCACCCCCCAGCCACCAGGGGCAGCCTCCACCAGGCCCCCACTCATGTCTCCCACCACCCCCACCCCCCAGCAGTGCAGGGGCAGCCTCCACCAGGCCCCCACTCATGTCCCCTATCACCCCACCCCCCAGCAGTGCAGGGGCAGCCTCCACCAGGCCCCCACTCATGTCTCCCACCACCCCACCCCCCAGCAGTGCAGGGGCAGCCTCCACCAGGCCCCCACTTATGTTGCCCACCACCCCCACCCCCCAGCCACCAGGGGCAGCCTCCACCAGGCCCCCACTCATGTCCCCTATCACCCCCACCCCCCAGCCACCAGGGGCAGCCTCCACCAGGCCCCCGCTCATGTCTCCCACCACCCCACCCCCTAGCAGTGCAGGGGCAGCCTCCACCAGGCCCCCACTCATGTCTCCTACCACCCCCACCCCCCAGCAGTGCAGGGGCAGCCTCCACCAGGCCCCCACTAATATCCCCCACCACCCCCACCCCCAGCCACCAGGGGCAGCCTCCACCAGGCCCCCACTCATGCCTCCCACCACCCCCACCCCCCAGCAGTGCAGGGGCAGCCTCCACCAGGCCCCCACTCATGTCCCCCACCACCCCCACCCCCCAGCCACCAGGGGCAGCCTCCACCAGGCCCCCACTCATGTCTCCCACCACCCCCACCCCCCAGCAGTGCAGGGGCAGCCTCCACCAGGCCCCCACTCATGTCCCCCACCACCCCCACCCCCCAGCCACCAGGGGCAGCCTCCACCAGGCCCCCACTCATGTCTCCCACCACCCCCACCCCCCCAGCAGCGCAGGGGCAGCCTCCACCAGGCCCCCACTCATGTCCCCAATCACCCCCACCCCCCAGCAGTGCAGGGGCAGCCTCCACTAGGCCCCCACTCATGTCTCCCACCACCCCCACCCCCCAGCAGTGCAGGGGCAGCCTCCACCAGGCCCCCACTCATGTCCCCCACCACCCCCACCCCCCAGCCACCAGGGGCAGCCTCCACCAGGCCCCCACTCATGTCTCCCACCACCCCCACCCCCCAGCCACCAGGGGCAGCCTCCACCAGGCCCCCACTCATGTCTCCCACCACCCCCACCCCCCAGCCACCAGGGGCACCCTCCACCAGGCCCCCACTCATGTCTCCCATCACCCCCACCCCCTAGCAGTGCAGGGGCAGCACCACCAGGCCTCCACTCATGTCCCCTATCACCCCCACCCCCCAGCAGTGCAGGGGCAGCCTCCACCAGGCCCCCACTCATGTCTCCCACCACCCCCAACCCCCAGCAGTGCAGGGGCAGCCTCCACCAGGCCCCCACTCATGTCAATAAAAACAAAAAAAATCAAAAATTGCCATTAATGGGCCCGGGGGGGGGGGGGTTGGGGAGGCCACCCAGGAGGTCCGAGGACAGGGTGCACACCAAAACCCACCTGTGTGGATCTTGCGAGAAAAAAAACACCTCATGGGCTCATGGCCCACACGGCTACCCTATTGTGGGAGTATCACTGCTGTCGCTATTATCACCCTGTGCAGCTGCATCCGGAGGTGGTGCCACTATTGGAGGCAGCCCACACAAGGCCCTAGTCTGTTCCTCCATGGCTGCAAGCATGCGGGTGTGGTAGGTCTCGTTCTGGATGATGAGTGTGCGGAGGTCCCCATGCAACAACTCACGGGATGCCCGGACCTCCGCCCTAGTTGCCTGCATCTCAGCTGAGAGCGTACGGGTGAGACGCTCCAGCTGCTGTTCCGTCCTTCAGTTTGTTGAAGCCTCGAGCTCAACAAGAGTCGTCCTGAGGTGAAGGAGTTCCAGCCTCAGGGCTTTCCTGTGGCCCTGGGACTCTATGGAGATGGCTTCCTGCAGAGTCGCCAGTGCCGCCCGCCTGTCCCTGTTGGATGCCAACATGTCCTCCCTTTGTGACTGGCAGATGGAGTCGGTTGCCTGCTGTAGTCGCTCCATCAGCCTTTCGGGGGGTACAATGGAAGTGGCCACCCTATCCATGGCCTGAGCCATCATCTCTGATGATGCCGCCTGTTGGGTTGCCATACTGTAAATGGATTGCTCCCATGCGGTATTGCCAGGTGGCGTACGGCCACCACGTCGGCGGGCACCACACCTGTCTGGGGCAAGGCGAACTGCGCCTTGCTGTGCCGGCACTCCCTGAGGCTGCAGGACTGCATTCCCCCTCTGATCTGCTGGCCCAGGAACAGGATCAGATGTCGCGGAGTGTGACCCTGCATCCGTAACCACCAAAGGCGTAGCTACCAACACTGACATCCCCATTGAGGGTTCTGACCCTGGTGCAGGTGGGTGGGACAGAACAGAATCCCTCCCAGGAACACTCAGCTGCGACGGCACGTAGGTCTCATCATCCGAATCAACACCTGAGTACAGCTCGGGGGAGGTGCAGCCAGAGACACCCCTTGAGAGCACGACCTGCAGCAGTTGTGGGTTCTCACCCACCACCACACCACGTCCCTCACTGGTGGTCGGTCGGCCCTCAGACCCCTCCTGGGTCTGCACCATCTCCACAACCCCAGCAGTATCAGGTGCGTCTTCCCCTGCAAAGACATAAAAGCAAACAAATGGAAACAGGCATTAGCACCATGGCACACAATGAGGGCTGAGAAGCAACAGAACCAGTATTGAATTGACACATGTCCCACATGACTAAAACCCTCCCATGCATGCACCCTCACTGCGTATGAAGGGTAGGCAAATGGCACACACTGATGACACCAAGATGGAAGATGAAGACATTTTCTGCATGCTGCCTGGCAGTGGCATCACACATTTGCCTGTGATTGCCAGGTGAAATACACATGCCATCACACAGATGGCATGTACCATTGCTATTGAGTGAAGATGGAGAGGAGGGCAGCACTTATTCATTCAGTCCAGTTCCCTCATGTAATAGCTTTTCTAATTCAA
The DNA here is from genome assembly GCF_040938575.1 of Ambystoma mexicanum. Classification (NCBI taxonomy): domain Eukaryota; kingdom Metazoa; phylum Chordata; class Amphibia; order Caudata; family Ambystomatidae; genus Ambystoma; species Ambystoma mexicanum. The sequence goes on along the minus strand of NC_090925.1, from coordinate 470,529,482 downwards.
ACAGGTCTGATTTTTCACCTGGAGCTGCCAGTCCAAAATGGTCCGATTGCACAGGGACATGTCTAAACAAATGATATCCAGGTAACAAAGTCACTCCACTTTACCATAGCCATGTCAGACATGTGACTAGAGGACTGAGAAATGCCTAGTAAAAGTGGTGGAATGCAAACAATCTGCCTGAATGAACAGAGAAAAATAAGCAACTATGTTGTGGCAAGGTGACACTTCAAGGGCAACTGGCGTGCTGTTGGGCTAGATGTCTACTGTTGGCAGAAGGGATACTGCTATGGCCAAATGCTGCTGCGCAGAATGTATTGCATGAAGCACATGGGTGATCCAAACGACACAGGTGCACACACCCTCACCTGGCACACAAACAGAAGCCCTCACACACACACACCATGCACATGGATGACACACACATGGATGTGCACTCACCGGACAATGCCTCATAATCAGGCAGATCTCCCATGCCTTGGATCTGTTCCTCCGTGACGTAGGTCCCAGCGACTGACTCATGTGGAGTGAGTTCCATGTCTTCTACTGGAGACCCACCTCCAGTCACTAGAGTTGCGGCATGACTTGAGGCCAGCTTATTCTTTGCCCTGCGCTTTAGGTCGTTCCAGCGCTTATACCTCACGATTCCAAGGGCACTTACGATGTCCGCAACGGTCTGCCAGTGTGCCTGGCATTGTGCAGGTGTGGTCTTGGATACTGCAACAATGACCATTTCGTTATCATGTGTGGACACATACTCGACAAGTGCATTCAGTTCGGTATCCGTGAAGCTGGGCTTCCTCGACGGGCCGGACTGTGTAGCCGTGTCTGGGGCATCAGCCTGTGCCGGGCGAGCACTCTTCCTCTTCCGCTTGGAAGGTGGTGGTGATCCTGAGTGTCCTACGCCGCTCTGGACACTAGGGGCAGGAGCCCTGCTGGACTCTGTATCAGGAGTGTGGGATTGCACACTCAGCATGGGAGTTGGTGCAGGCATTAGCTCAAGTGTAATGGTGTCAGGGGGAATGTCAGCAGGATGGACTAGGACCGACACTGTCCTGGCTGGGTGTGGGAGAGCTGGGGTGGATGGAGCCGCAGCTGCCCCTGCAGCCTCTCCACCCTGCCTACTTGGGGCAGCAGATGACCTTGCTGCCCCTGATCCACGTGGCCTGATGACATCAACGTGCACCAGCGCACGTGTCATAGGCCTGCAGACCTGGAAGTCAGCCATGGAGTCAGCCAGGTCTGGTGCCACAATGGGCTGGTCCAACAAGGGCTGAGCATGGATGGTGTCAGCCACATCAGCCTCAACCAGGTGGGCCGGGGGGGGATTATGGGTGCCCTTGACTGGTCCTCCACACATGGGGGGACAGGGTCACCCTGAAGTAACGACCACGTCCCCTACCGGATCCACCACGGCCACCACTTGTGGCTCGTCCACCTTTGCCACCCTTACGGATTCCTCGCCTCCCAACCATGGCACTGATGTTAATGTGCGTATGGGAGTGGCTGTAAACTATTGTCCTGGGCAATTGGGAGTCAAAAGGGTTGGGTACCAGATGGTAATTGTACCCTAGTGCTCTAGCAAGGCTGAATGTGACTCCTGGGGAAAGATGACAGGTCACGCAACGCACAGGAAGCCCAAAAAAGGGAGATGACGTGCACGCAACCCCTCCTAGACCACGTATGCGGAAAAAAAACCCTGCACTACGCTATGGCACCCAGTAACACAAGAATGAACGTATGCGTGTCACATGCAGCCTAGAATGACCTCTGAAGTGGTAGGCTACACACGGGGCAAGCACAGATGTTAGTTACGTGCGTGACTCACCGTCTGCCAGGAAAAAGAGAGTGCAGAAGAAGCGCGTTTGCGCGTTGGCAACACCCCCGCCAAAAGAAGAATTGTACGCTGTCTGAGGAGACAGGACAACAGTAGAAGGGAACGCTGTTTGAGGGAACAGGCCCAGGAAAACCAGAAAAAGAGAAAAAAGAGAAAAAGCTGTCAGAGGTAACAGGGAGTACGAACTTGAAATGCTGTGAAGTAAATCGCGTGTGAAACGACAAGAAGTACAGATTTCACCCACTCGCTCTCCACGAAAAGCACGTACAAGGAAATGGTGTTCTACACGTACCTTTTATGCAGGCCCACACGTCCAGCGTCACTTCCGCGTGTACGCGCTAGGGCCATTTCCACCAATTACACGCTTTGTCACTTCCGCGTGTAGGGCCATTTCCACCCATTACACGCTTTGTCACTTCTGCGTGTACGCGCTAAGGCCATTTCCACCAATTACACGCTTTGACACTCGGACGTGTCTTTCATTTTTTTAACATGCAACATTTCAAACGTGTGCCATATTCAACGTGCACGTGACTTCATAGACGCGCATACGCTGGTGGCCTTTGGGCCAATGAATGTACAGATGTGTGCTGACGCGTTTACGCACTAAGGGCCTTTCCTCGAATTACACGCAGACGTGCTGGATTTTCACGTGCAAAATCACTCTGTATCAAGCTGGCCACGCGTTCACACACGGAAGACCACGCTCCTGCCCAGAAGGCCGAATTACTGCCCCCCAGAGCCCTGAGAACGCTCCCACCTGCCATCTGCTGCTGCCTGACTGCCTGCTGCCCACATGCCCTGCCATTTGCTGCCTGCACATCAGCCAGGGGTGCTGTTGCTGTGACCACCCCTGCTGGAACCGAAGACTCCCAACTGCTTTTCCATCGCCCCACAGCCCAGCCCCAGGACCCAGTTGCCCACCCACTCCTGCCTCTGGGGTTGCCATGTCGGGCACTGCAACATCTGGCACCAGTGGCAACCCCCGGCCAAGGAGGCAGAGGGGCACCAGCTTCACTGCCACCGAAGTTGGTGTCCTGGTGGAGCATGTCCTGGGGCAGTATGATGCCCTCTTCGGAAGGTTGCGCGCCGACAAGGAAGGACGGACTCAGATCTGGATGGACATCGTGACTGCCATCAACACGGAGGAGGTGGCAGTCCGCGACTACGAACGTGTCAGGGAGCGCTGGGAGGACTTCAGGTCCAGGACCCTCAACAAGGCCCGGCGCCTCCTGAAGGCAGCGGATGCTAAGGGGCGCCGGGGCCACTTGTCGGAAGATCAGATGAGGGTCCTGGAACGCATATCCCCAGCGCTCCACATCCAGGTCCTTGAGAAGCAGACCCATCTGGAGTCGAGCGGTAAGTGCACATGCATACTGATTGTAAGCTGTGCGTGTGGTGGTGTGCCAGGAGTGTGCAGGTTGAACATGTTTTTTTATGTGGGCAAGTAAGGGGGGGTGTACAGGGCCGTGAGGGTGACACATGGAGGGTTCTCATGTGTGACACATGGATGGTGCTTGTGTGTGTGGGCTTGCATGGCACAGGATGTGGAGGAATGATTGTCAGGTGTGACATGGATGTCGATCAAAACCCTGCGACATTTGGCAGAGGTGTACACATGCATGCAAGTTTGGTGGTGTGTCTGCATGTGTAGTGTACTCCCTATGTTGCATGTGATGTGTGGATGACCTTTGGCTTCTCATGCTGTTGTATGTGAATGGATGGTGCTGGCTGTTGCAATATGGCTGTGGTATGGCTCATTTGTGCAAGTTGAAATTACATGTGTGTTGGGGATTGTGATGCCATGTCTGAGGTTTACCAATGCCACTCATGTATAACTGTCATGTGTGTATGAGTCCATTTTACAGTGCCCTGATGCCTGTGTTTTCTTTCTCCCTGTCTGCATTGTCAACTGATGAAGAGGGCGGAGAAGGTGCTGTGGAGCACAGCGGCAGGGGTCGCACCACCAGCCGGAGACGCAAGGCCCGAATCCCCTCCCAGGTTGTGATCTCGTCAGGGAGTGAGGAGTCCGGTGCCGTGTCCCAGGCCGCAGCTGCCAAGGGGAGGTCCAAGAGGCGGAGGTTGGAGTTGGACTCCTCGGCAGCAGAAGGGGCAGCTGGGACCCCACAGGGCCCAACGGAGGAAGATGGCACAGAGTCATCCAGGTTGGTGGGGGGTTTGGTGGAGGAGGAGGCCGTGCAAGCGACAGAGGCGGGGTCTGGAGGTGGGGATTCCACTGGTGCTAGTGGTGCAGTGCAGGATCAGGGACAGGAGGCAGCACAGGCCGCCGCGGAGGTGCGTGTGTACAATCCTGTCCCTGCTCCTGTCACTGCATCATCTTGCACCAGCGGGGATGCCTACCTCCAAACCCGTTCTCAGGGAGAGGATTGGCTTACAACACCTGGCCTTCCTCTCCCTGCGGATGTGGCTATCCTGCACCAGGTTGAGCCTGTTCAGGGTGGGGTGGCGTTGCGTCAACGGGCCATGCTAGCTGACCTGCAGTCTTTTCATGATGAGTCTGCACGTCTTCTCGCATGGTTCGTTGACCGGGTTGACCCACTGGGACAGCTCACCAGGGCTGGATTCCTCCGTTTCCTGGACCTTGTTCCGACCCCCTTCTCCACAGAACCCCCTATGCCCTAGTCGTCCTCCATGCCATCTTCCCACCCATGTGTCACCTGGGTGCCCTGTGGAGCTGCCTCCGACCGTGCGGCCAGGCTGGTGGACAACAGATCCCTGCCACAGTCGGGAGTCAGACCTCCAGCAGGGGTGGCCACATCAACGACTGCACCCCAGCTGGAGGAGGATGTGCAGGCACCATCGGACAGGGTACATGGACAGCAGCAGCTGCAGCAGCAGGAGGCTGAAGGTGGGAGCCACGATAGCTTGGGGCCTTCAACATCGGAGGGGCAGGCATCGGCCGGAGGGCAGGAGGACCCTGGACGGGCAGTGTCTTCTGTGTGGCAGCGGTTGGGCCACGCCATAGATGCGGAGCGGCGGCGGGCGGAAGAGGCGCGGCTCACGATGGTCAGGATGGAGAACTCCATGCGGAGGGCCCTGAGGCGGGCCGAGTGCCTCGAGGCAATCCACAGGGAGTTGGAGGTGAACATGTCGGTGTCCCTGCGGACCCTCGGGGGCATGGAACAGGACCGCCTCCGGGACATAGACGAGGAGTTCGATGATGCCCTGGCCCGGAACACCACTGAGTGAGCCGCTGGACTGGCCCGCCGCCATTGTATATAGTTATTTAGTGATAGGTTTCCTTTATTGTTTATTTTTATTTGGAGTCGACGGACACTGCTCCACCTTTTGTATATACTTCCATTTTACATTTTAGGTTTTTTTGTAGGTTTCATTTCTTCTGTTGGGATGATGGACCCTGAATACTTTGTACATAGTTGGACTTTGCATTTGGATATTTTTTTTACTATGAATATTTTTTTCCATGGAGCAATGGTTTTCGATTTATTTTTTCCCTTCATTTCCTTTTTATGGACTTGAACTTTGGAAGACATTTTTTTGGATTATCATTTATTGATTTTAATTTGAAAAGGGACAGCCAGCTTAATTAGCTTTATTTTATACTTGTGTATATTGTTTATTTTTGATTGCCATTACTGTTGTTTTTAATACATTATTTTGATTTTTTAATTCTTCAATGTGTGGGTTCATCTCATTGTTTTCATGCATGTCATGATATGGGTTTTCAGGTTCACTTGCAACCATTGTGTGTGTGTGAGACACATGTGTTCATTTACATTGTTTCCATTGGAGTAGTATCATGGGCGCATGTAATACTTGGTTGTGTCTTTGGGCTGTGGTGGCTGGCCATGAGGCCCATGCTTGAGGAATGTCAGGGCCTGTGGGCAGGGGGACATGAGTGGGGGCCTGGTGGAGGCTGCCCCTGCACTGCTGCGGGGTGGGGGTGGTGGAAGACATGAGTGGGGGCCTGGTGGAGGCTGCCCCTGGTGGCTGGGGGGTAGGGGTGGTGGGGGACATGAGTGGGGGCCTGGTGGAGGCTGCCCCTGCACTGCTGGGGGGTGGGGGTGATAGGGGGCATGAGTGGGGGCCTGGTGGAGGCTGCCACTGGTGGCTGGGGGGTGGGGATGGTGGGGGACATGAGTGGGGGCCTGGTGGAGGCTGCCCCTGCACTGCTGGGGGGTGGGGTGGTGGGAGACATGAGTGGGGGCCTGGTGGAGGCTGCCCCGGCACTGCTGGAGGGTGGGGGTGATAGGGGACATGAGTGGGGGCCTGGTGGAGGCTTCCCCTGCACTGCTGGGGGGTGGGGGTGGTGGGAGACATGAGTGGGGGCCTGGTGGAGGCTGCCCCTGGTGGCTGGGGGGTGGTGGTGGTGGGGGACATGAGTGGGGGCCTGGTGGAGGCTGCCCCTGCACTGCTGGGGGGTGGGGCGGTGGGAGACATGAGTGGGGGCCTGGTGGAGGCTGCCCCTGCACTGCTGGGGGGTGGGGGTGATAGGGTACATGAGTGGGGGCCTGGTGGAGGCTGCCCCTGCACTGCTGGGGGTGGTGGGGAACATGAGTGGGGGCCTGGTGGAGGCTGCCCCTGCACTTCTGGGGGGTGGGGGTGATAGGGGACATGAGTGAGGACCTGGTGGAGGCTGCCCCTGGTGGCTGGGCGGTGGGGGTTGTGGGGGACATGTGTGGGGGCCTGGTGGAGGTTGCCCCTGCACTGCTGGGGGGTGGGGGTGGTGGAGACATGAGTGGGGGCCTGGTGAAGGCTGCCCCTGCACTGCTGGGGGGTGGGGGTGATAGGGGACATGAGTGGGGGCCTGGTGGAGGCTGCCCCTGCACTGCTGGGGGGTGGGGGTGTTGGGAGACATGAGTGGGGGCCTGGTGGAGGCTGCCCCTGCACTGCTGGGGGGTGGGGGTGGTGGGAAACATGAGTGGGGGCCTGGTGGAGGCTGCCCCTGCACTGCTGGGGGGTGGGGTGATAGGGGACATGAGTGGGGGCCTGGTGGAGGCTGCCCCTGCACTGCTGGGGGGTGGGGGTGGTGGGAGACATGAGTGGGGGCCTGGTGGAGGCTGCCCCTGCACTGCTGGGGGGTGGGGGTGGTGGGAGACATGAGTGGGGGCCTGGTGGAGGCTGCCCCTGGTGGCTGGGGGTGGGGGTGGTGTGGGACATGAGTGGGGGCCTGGTGGAGGCTGCCCCTGCACTGCTGGGGGGTGGGGGTGGTGGGAGACATGAGTGGGGGCCTGGTGGAGGCTGCCCCTGCACTGCTGGGGGGTGGGGGTGATGGGGGACATGAGTGGGGGCCTGGTGGAGGCTGCCCCTGCACTGCTGGGGGGTGGGGGTGGTGGGAGACATGAGTGGGGGCCTTGTGGAGGCTGCCCCTGGTGGCTGGGGGGTGGGGGTGGTGGGAGACATGAGTGGGGGCCTGGTGGAGGCTGCCCCTGGTGGCTGGGGGGTGGGGTGGTGGGGGACATGAGTGGGGGCCTGGTGGAGGCTGCCCCTGCACTGCTGGGGGGTGGGGGTGGTGGGAGACATGAGTGGGGGCCTGGTGGAGGCTGCCCCTGGTGGATGGGGGGTGGGGGTGGTGGGAGACATGAGTGGGGGCCTGGTGGAGGCTGCCCCTGGTGGCTGGGGGGTGGGGGTGGTGGGGGACATGAGTGGGGGCCTGGTGGAGGCTGCCCCTGGTGGCTGGGGGGTGGGGGTGATAGGGGACATGAGTGGGGGCCTGGTGGAGGCTGCCCCTGGTGGCTGGGGGGTGGGGGTGGTGGGGGACATGAGTGGGGGCCTGGTGGAGGCTGCCCCTGCACTTCTGGGGGGTCGGGGTGGTGGGAGACATGAGTGGGGGTCTGGTGGAGGCTGCCCCTGCACTGCTGGGGGGTGGGGGTGGTGGGAGACATGAGTGGGGGCCTGGTGGAGGCTGCCCCTGCACTGCTGGGGGGTGGGGGTGGTGGTAGACATTAGTGGGGGCCTGGTGGAGGCTGCCCCTGGTGGCTGGGGGGTGGGGGTGGTGGGAGACATGAGTGGGGGCCTGGTGGAGGCTGCCCCTGGTGGCTGGGGGGTGGGGTGGTGGGGGACATGAGTGGGGGCCTGGTGGAGGCTGCCCCTGCACTGCTGGGGGGTGGGGGTGATAGGGGACATGAGTGGGGGCCTGGTGGAGGCTGCCGCTGGTGGATGGGGGGTGGGGGTGGTGGTAGACATGAGTGGGGGCCTGGTGGAGGCTGCCCCTGGTGGCTGGGGGGTGGGGGTGGTGGGGGACATGAGTGGGGGCCTGGTGGAGGCTGCCCCTGGTGGCTGGGGGGTGGGGGTGATAGGGGACATGAGTGGGGGCCTGGTGGAGGCTGCCCCTGGTGGCTGGGGGGTGGGGGTGGTGGGGGACATGAGTGGGGGCCTGGTGGAGGCTGCCCCTGCACTGCTGGGGGGTGGGGGTGGTGGGAGACATGAGTGGGGGCCTGGTGGAGGCTGCCCCTGCACTGCTGGGGGGTGGGAGTGGTGGGAGACATGAGTGGGGGCCTGGTGGAGGCTGCCCCTGCACTGCTGGGGTGTGGGGGCGATAGGGGACATGAGTGGGGGCTTGGTGGAGGCTGCCCCTGCACTGCTGGGGGTGGGGGTGGTGGGAGACATGAGGGTGGGCCTGGTGGAGGCTACCCCTGGTGGCTGGGCGGTGGGGGTGGTGGGGGACATGAGTGAGGGCCTGGTGGAGGCTGCCCCTGCACTGCTGGGGGGTATGGGTGGTGGGAGACATGAGTGGGGGCCTAGTGGAGGCTGCCCCTGGTGGCTGGGGGGTGGGGGTGGTGGGGGACATGAGTGGGGGCCTGGTGGAGGCTGCCCCTGCACTGCTGGGGGGTGGGGGTGATAGGGAACATGAGTGGGGGCCTGGTGGAGGCTGCCCCTGCACTGCTGGGGGTGGGGGTGGTGGGAGACATGAGTGGGGGCCTTGGTGGAGGCTGCCCCTGCACTGCTGGGGGGTGGGGGTGGTGGGAGACATGAGTGGGGGCCTGGTGGGGGCTGCCCCTGGTGGCTGGGGGGTGAGGGTGGTGGGGGACATGAGTGGGGGCCTGGTGGAGGCTGCCCTTGCACTGCTGGGGGGTGGGGGGGTTGGGAGACATGAGTGGGGGCCTGGTGGAGGCTGCCCCTGGTGGCTGGGGGGTGGGGGTGGTGGGGGACATGAGTGGGGGCCTGGTGGAGGCTGCCCCTGCACTGCTGGGGGGTGGGGGTGGTGGGAGACATGAGTGGGGACCTGGTGGAGGCTGCCCCTGGTTGCTGGGGGTTGGGGTGGTGGACGACATGAGTGGGGGCCTGGTGGAGGCTGCCCCTGAACTGCTGGGGGGTGGGGGTGGTGGGAGACATGAGTGGGGGCCTGGTGGAGGCTGCCCCTGCACTGCTGGGGGGTGGGGGTGATAGGGGACATGAGTGGGGGCCTGGTGGAGGCTGCCCCTGCACTGCTGGGGGGTGGGGGTGGTGGGAGACATGAGTGGGGGCCTGGTGGAGGCTGCCCCTGGTGCCTAGGGGTTGGGGGTGGTGGGGGACATGAGTGGGGGCCTGGTGGAGGCTGCCACTGTACTGCTGGGGGGTGGGGGTGGTGGGAGACATGAGTGGGGGCCTAGTGGAGGCTGCCCCTGCACTGCTGGGGGGTGGGGGTGATATGGGACGTGAGTGGGGGCCTGGTGGAGGCTGCCCCTGCACTGCTGGGGGTGGGGGTGGTGGGAGACATGAGTGGGGGGCTGGTGGAGGCTGCCCCTGGTGTCTGGGGGGTGGGGGTGGTGGGAGACATGAGTGGGGGCCTGGTGGAGGCTGCCCCTGCACTGCTGGGGGGTGGGGTGATAGGGGACATGAGTGGGGGCCTGGTGGAGGCTGCCCCTGGTGGCTGGGGGGTGGGGGTGATAGGGGACATGAGTGGGGGCCTGGTGGAGGCTGCCCCTGGTGGCTGGGGGTTGGGGGTGGTGGGGGACATGAGTGCGGGCCTGGTGGAGGCTGCCCCTGCACTGCTGGGGGGTGGGGGTGATGGGAGACATGAGAGGGGGCCTGGTGGAGGCTGCCCCTGGTGGCTGGGGGGTGGGGGTGGTGGGGGACATGATTGGGGGCCTGGTGGAGGCTGCCCCTGCACTGCTGGGGGTGGGGGTGTTGGGAGACATGAGTGGGGGCCTGGTGGAGGCTGCCCCTGCACTGCTGGGGGGTGGGGTGGTGGGAAACATGAGTGGGGGCCTGGTGGAGGCTGCCACTGCACTGCTGGGGGGTGGGGGTCATAGGGGACATGAGTGGGGGCCTGGTGGAGGCTGCCCCTGCACTGCTGGGGGTGGGGGTGGTGGGAGACATGAGTGGGGGCCTGGTGGAGGCTGCCCCTGGTGGCTGGGGGTGGGGGTGGTGTGGGACATGAGTGGGGACCTGGTGGAGGCTGCCCCTGCACTGCTGGGGGGTGGGGGTGGTGGGAGACATGAGTGGGGGCCTGGTGGAGGCTGCCCCTGCACTGCTGGGGGGAGGGGGTGATAGGGGACATGAGTGGGGGCCTGGTGGAGGCTGCCCCTGCACTGCTGGGGGGTGGGGGTGGTGGGAGACATGAGTGGGGGCCTGGTGGAGGCTGCCCCTGGTGGCTGGGGGGTGGGTGTGGTGGGAGACATGAGTGGGGGCCTGGTGGAGGCTGCCCCTGGTGGCTGGGGGGTGGGGTGGTGGGGGGCATGAGTGGGGGCCTGGTGGAGGCTGCCCCTGCACTGCTGGGGGTGGGGGTGGTGGGAGACATGAGTGGGGGCCTGGTGGAGGCTGCCCCTGGTGGATGGGGGGTGGGGGTGGTGGGAGACATGAGTGGGGGCCTGGTGGAGGCTGCCCCTGGTGGCTGGGGGGTGGGGGTGGTGGGGGACATGAGTGGGGGCCTGGTGGAGGCTGCCCCTGGTGGCTGGGGGGTGGGGTGATAGGGGACATGAGTGGGGGCCTGGTGGAGGCTGCCCCTGGTGGCTGGGGGGTGGGGGTGGTGGGGGACATGAGTGGGGGCCTGGTGGAGGCTGCCCCTGCACTGCTGGGGGGTGGGGGTGGTGGGAGACATGAGTGGGGGTCTGGTGGAGGCAGCCCCTGCACTGCTGGGGGGTGGGGGTGGTGGGAGACATGAGTGGGGGCCTGGTGGAGGCTGCCCCTGCACTGCTGGGGGGTGGGGGTGATAGGGGACATGAGTGGGGGCCTGGTGGAGGCTGCCCCTGCACTGCTGGGGGTGGGGGTGGTGGGAGACATGAGTGGGGGCCTGGTGGAGGCTGCCCCTGGTGGCTGGGCGGTGGGGGTGGTGGGGGACATGAGTGGGGGCCTGGTGGAGGCTGCCCCTGCACTGCTGGGGGGTATGGGTGGTGGGAGACATGAGTGGGGTCTGGTGGAGGCTGCCCCTGGTGGCTGGGGGTTGGGGGTGGTGGGGGACATGAGTGGGGGCCTGGTGGAGGCTGCCCCTGCACTGCTGGGGGGTGGGGGTGGTGGGAGACATGAGTGGGGGCCTGGTGGAGGCTGCCCCTGCACTGCTGGGGGGTGGGGGTGATAGGGGACATGAGTGGGGGCCTGGTGGAGGCTGCCCCTGCACTGCTGGGGGGTGGGGGTGGTGGGAGACATGAGTGGGGGCCTGGTGGAGGCTGCCCCTGCACTGCTGGGGGGTGGGGGTGGTGGGAGACATGAGTGGGGGCCTGGTGGAGGCTGCCCCTGGTGGCTGGGGGGTGAGGGTGGTGGGGGACATGAGTGGGGGCCTGGTGGAGGCTGCCCTTACACTGCTGGGGGGTGGGGGTGGTAGGAGACATGAGTGGGGGCCTGGTGGAGGCTGCTCCTGGTGGCTGGGGGGTGGGGGTGGTGGGGGACATGAGTGGGGGCCTGGTGGAGGCTGCCCCTGCACTGCTGGGGGGTGGGGGTGGTGGGAGACATGAGTGGGGCCTGGTGGAGGCTGCCCCGGGTGGCTGGGGGGTGTGGTGGTGGGGGACATGAGTGGGGCCCTGGTGGAGGCTGCCCCTGCACTGCTGGGGGGTGGGGGTGGTGGGAGACATGAGTGGGGGCCTGGTGGAGGCTGCCCCTGCACTGCTGGGAGGTGGGGGTGATAGGGGACATGAGTGGGGGCCTGGTGGAGGCTGCCCCTGCACTGCTGGGGGGTGGGGGTGGTGGGAGACACGAGTGGGGGCCTGGTGGAGGCTGCCCCTGGTGGCTAGGGGTTGGGGGTGGTGGGGGACATGAGTGGGGGCCTGGTGGAGGCTGCCCCTGCACTGCTGGGGGGTGGGGGTGGTGGGAGACATGAGTGGGGGCCTGGTGGAGGCTGCCCCTGCACTGCTGGGGGGTGGGGGTGATAGGGGACATGAGTGGGGGCCTGGTGGAGGCTGCCCCTGCACTGCTGGGGGGTGGGGGTGGTGGGAGACACGAGTGGGGGCCTGGTGGAGGCTGCCCCTGGTGGCTAGGGGTTGGGGGTGGTGGGGGACATGAGTGGGGGCCTGGTGGAGGCTGCCCCTGCACTGCTGGGGGGTGGGGGTGGTGGGAGACATGAGTGGGGGCCTGGTGGAGGCTGCCCCTGCACTGCTGGGGGGTGGGGGTGATATGGGACATGAGTGGGGGCCTGGTGGAGGCTGCCCCTGCACTGCTGGGGGGTGGGGGTGGTGGGAGACATGAGTGGGGGGCTGGTGGAGGCTGCACCTGGTGGCTGGGGGTGGGGGTGGTGGGGGACATGAGTGGGGGCCTGGTGGAGGCTGTCCCTGCACTGCTGGGGGGTGAGGGTGGTGGGAGACATGAGTGGGGGCCTGGTGGAGGCTGCCCCTGCACTGCTGGGGGGTGGGGGTGATAGGGGACATGAGTGGGGGCCTGGTGGAGGCTGCCCCTGCACTGCTGGGGGGTGGGGGTTGTGGGAGACATGAGTGGGGGCCTGGTGGAGGCTGCCCCTGGTGGCTGGGGGGTGGGGGTGGTGGGAGACATGAGTGGGGGCCTGGTGGAGGCTGCCCCTGGTGGCTGGGGGGTGGGGTGGTGGGGGACATGAATGGGGGCCTGGTGGAGGCTGCCCCTGGTGGCTGGGGGGTGGGGGTGGTGGGAGACATGAGTGGGGGCCTGGTGGAGGCTGCCCCTGGTGGCTGGGGGGTGGGGGTGGTGGGAGACATGAGTGGGGGCCTGGTGGAGGCTGCCCCTGCACTGCTGGGGGGTGGGGGTGATGGGAGACATGAGTTGGACATGAGTGGGGGCCTGGTGGAGGGTGCCCCTGCACTGCTGGGGGTGGGGGTGGTAGGAGACATGAGTGGGGGCCTGGTGGAGGCTGCCCCTGGTGGCTGGGGGGTGGGGGTGGTGGGGGACATGAGTGGGGGCCTGGTGGAGGCTGCCCCTGGTGGCTGGGGGGTGGGGTGATAGGGGACATGAGTGGGGGCCTGGTGGAGGCTGCCCCTGGTGGCTGGGGGGTGGGGGTGGTGGGGGACATGAGTGGGGGCCTGGTGGAGGCTGCCCCTGCACTGCTGGGGGGTGGGGGTGGTGGGAGACATGAGTGGGGGTCTGGTGGAGGCTGCCCCTGCACTGCTGGGGGGTGGGGGTGGTGGGAGACATGAGTGGGGGCCTGGTGGAGGCTGCCCCTGCACTGCTGGGGGGTGGGGGTGATAGGGGACATGAGTGGGGGCCTGGTGGAGGCTGCCCCTGCACTGCTGGGGGTGGGGGTGGTGGGAGACATGAGTGGGGGCCTGGTGGAGGCTGCCCCTGGTGGCTGGGCGGTGGGGGTGGTGGGGGACATGAGTGGGGGCCTGGTGGAGGCTGCCCCTGCACTGCTGGGGGGTATGGGTGGTGGGAGACATGAGTGGGGTCTGGTGGAGGCTGCCCCTGGTGGCTGGGGGGTGGGGGTGGTGAGGGACATGAGTGGGGGCCTGGTGGAGGCTGCCCCTGCACTGCTGGGGGGTGGGGGTGGTGGGAGACATGAGTGGGGGCCTGGTGGAGGCTGCCCCTGCACTGCTGGGGGGTGGGGTGATAGGGGACATGAGTGGGGGCCTGGTGGAGGCTGCCCCTGCACTGCTGGGGGGTGGGGGTGGTGGGAGACATGAGTGGGGGCCTGGTGGAGGCTGCCCCTGCACTGCTGGGGGGTGGGGGTGGTGGGAGACATGAGTGGGGGCCTGGTGGAGGCTGCCCCTGGTGGCTGGGGGGTGAGGGTGGTGGGGGACATGAGTGGGGGCCTGGTGGAGGCTGCCCTTACACTGCTGGGGGGTGGGGGTGGTAGGAGACATGAGTGGCGGCCTGGTGGAGGCTGCTCCTGGTGGCTGGGGGGTGGGGGTGGTGGGGGACATGAGTGGGGGCCTGGTGGAGGCTGCCCCTGCACTGCTGGGGGGTGGGGGTGGTGGGAGACATGAGTGGGGGCCTGGTGGAGGCTGCCCCGGGTGGCTGGGGGGTGTGGTGGTGGGAGACATGAGTGGGGCCCTGGTGGAGGCTGCCCCTGCACTGCTGGGGGGTGGGGGTGGTGGGAGACATGAGTGGGGGCCTGGTGGAGGCTGCCCCTGCACTGCTGGGGGGTGGGGGTGATAGGGGACATGAGTGGGGGCCTGGTGGAGGCTGCCCCTGCACTGCTGGGGGGTGGGGGTGGTGGGAGACACGAGTGGGGGCCTGGTGGAGGCTGCCCCTGGTGGCTAGGGGTTGGGGGTGGTGGGGGGCATGAGTGGGGGCCTGGTGGAGGCTGCCCCTGCACTGCTGGGGGGTGGGGGTGGTGGGAGACATGAGTGGGGGCCTGGTGGAGGCTGCCCCTGCACTGCTGGGGGGTGGGGGTGATATGGGACATGAGTGGGGGCCTGGTGGAGGCTGCCCCTGCACTGCTGGGGGGTGGGGGTGGTGGGAGACATGAGTGGGGGGCTGGTGGAGGCTGCCCCTGGTGGCTGGGGGTGGGGGTGGTGGGGGACATGAGTGGGGGCCTGGTGGAGGCTGTCCCTGCACTGCTGGGGGGTGAGGGTGGTGGGAGACATGAGTGGGGGCCTGGTGGAGGCTGCCCCTGCACTGCTGGGGGGGTGGGGGTGATAGGGGACATGAGTGGGGGCCTGGTGGAGGCTGCCCCTGCACTGCTGGGGGGTGGGGGTGGTGGGAGACATGAGTGGGGGCCTGGTGGAGGCTGCCCCTGGTGGCTGGGGGGTGGGGGTGGTGGGAGACATGAGTGGGGGCCTGGTGGAGGCTGCCCCTGGTGGCTGGGGGGTGGGGTGGTGGGGGACATGAATGCGGGCCTGGTGGAGGCTGCCCCTGGTGGCTGGGGGGTGGGGGTGGTGGGAGACATGAGTGGGGGCCTGGTGGAGGCTGCCCCTGGTGGCTGGAGGGTGGGGGTGGTGGGAGACATGAGTGGGGGCCTGGTGGAGGCTGCCCCTGCACTGCTGGGGGGTGGGGGTGGTGGGAGACATGAGTTGGACATGAGTGGGGGCCTGGTGGAGGTTGCCCCTGCACTGCTGGGGGGTGGGGGTGGTGGGAGACATGAATGGGGGCCTGGTGGAGGCTGCCCCTGCACTGCTAGGGGGTGGGGGTGGTGGGAGACATGAGTGGGGGCCTGGTGGAGGCTGCCCCTGGTGGCTGGGGTTGGGGGTGGTGGGGGACATGAGTGGGGGCCTGGTGGATGCTGCCCCTGGTGGCTGGGGGGTGGGGGGGGTGGGAGACATGAGTGGGGGCCTGGTGGAGGCTGCCCCTGCACTGCTGGTGGTGGGGGTGGTGGGAGACATGAGTGGGGGCCTGGTGGAGGCTGCCCCTGCACTGCTGGGGGTGGGGGTGCAGGGGGACATGAGTGGGGGCCGGGTGGAGGCTGCCCCTGCACTGCTGGGGGGTCGGGGTGGTGGGAGACATGAGTGGGGGCCTGGTGGAGGCTGCCTCTGGTGGCTGGGGGGTGAGGGTGGTGGGAGACATGAGTGGGGGCCTGGTGGAGGCTGCCCCTGCACTGCTGGGGGGTGGGGGTGGTGGGAGACATGAGTGGGGGCCTGGTGGAGGCTGCCCCTGGTGGCTGGGGGGTGGGGGTGGTGGGAGACATGAGTGGGGGCCTGGTGGAGGCTGCCCCTGCACTGCTGGGGGGTGGGGGTGATAGGGGACATGAGTGGGGGCCTGGTGGAGGCTGCCCCTGGTGGCTGGGGGGTGGGAGTGGTGGGAGACATGAGTGGGGGCCTGGTGGAGGCTGCCCCACAGTCCTGGGGGTGGGGGTGATAGGGGACATGAGTGGGGGCCTGGTGGAGGGTGCCCCACACTACTGGGAGGGAGTGGGGGGTGGGAGACATGAGCAGGTGTGCAGGGTAGTCCCCTGTTTTGTGGGCTGCCTGCAGGGGCCGTGGAGGGTGTACAGGGAACACCTGTGAGGACCCACCCAGCCTAATCGCGTGTGTAACTTCCCGCGCACCCCTGTAATACACGTACCCAGCCAAATTGCGTGTGTAACTTCCCGCGCACCCCTGTAATACACGTACCCAGCCAAATCGCATGTGATAATTCCCGCGTACCCCTGTAATACACGTACCCTGGCTAATCGCGTGTAAAACCGCATGCGTACCCCTGTCATACACGTACCCAGCCAAATCACGTGTGATAATTCCCGCGTACCCCTGTAATACACGTACCCTGGCTAATCGCGTGTAGAACTTCACACGTACCCCTGTAATACACGTACCCTGGCTAATCGCATGTAAAACTTCACGCGTACCCCTGTAATACACGTACCCTGGCTAATCGCGTGTTAAACTTCCCGCGTACCCCTGTAATACACTTACCCTGGCTAATCGCATGTGAAACTTCCCGCGTACCCCTGATATGAACGTTACCCGCTTTGCGCTTCTTGTTTGGCAGCCCTGTAAACTGGTCCAGGGTTAGCGCAGCCCTTTGCGATGATTTAGCGATTTTGATGGCTTTTCCTTGCGCAAGGGCGTTCTTGGAGGCGTTACTGGCGCTGCTGCAGGGTCGCTGCGATACTCTGCACCACGGCTGGTTTGGGAGCCTAAAATCCATGAATACGCTGTGCGCTGAAATCGGTTTTGGCGCACCCGCCTGGCGCAGACAATCGCACGCGGACACTCTGCGCCAGCCGCTTGCGACACTTTTCTGCGAAATTCTATGAATTACCCTGTTAATCTTGTTGTGGCTTGTTGACACATGGGTAGTGTCATACCATGTACGTCCAGTTTGTCTGTGGAGCAAATCTCAATTATTGGTTGCATTTGTTTTTTCAACATTGTTTCATTGAATTTGGAACAGCTTACAAGAGTTGGCATTAAGGACATATAATTGACATTTTTGTGTGCTAATTGTTCCATGACATCAGTAGCACATGAATTATGGCCATAAAGTGCATGGATGTGCCGGGTTTTTAATATTGCTTGTGCTTTTTGAGATAGTACACCAACTTTAATACTTTTTAAAATGTTGGCATAAGTGAGGTCTGCAGATTGGCGCATGTTTTCTGTTAATTCTCTGCATTGGAAATGTTGCCAAAGGTTGACATGTCCTATGCTGCCAACAGTTTTGCAGCAGAGTTTGTGTCCTAAGGTTTTAAAAATAGGTTCACCTTTCACTGGTGTCAATGAAGAAGATCTCCAAAAACAATAATGTGTTTTCCTCCAAAGAGCTCTTCATAGTTTGTTTTAAGTACTTCTTGCAATCTGAGGTGAATCAAAGCTAACATTAGGTTGGAGACCATGCTCAATTCATCTATTGGTAGAATTTTCATTGGTTGTAACACTCTGCGTAGTTCCATTGCAGCTTCTGTAGAAAATTTGTAATATTCTAATTTGTGTTGGTGTTCTACTGGAAGGAGTAGTAATCGGTGTAATGTGACACTGCCTATGTTGTATGCAGCTAAACCTGTGGGGGCAGTTACAATAGCTGACAGTTTGCTGTTTGTCAATTATTGAAGGAATTTGCTGATGATTTTGATTAAGAATGTTTTGCCTGAAACAGCTTCACCACTGACGTATAGCAGTATAGGTTTGTATTTTCTTTATTTTGATGTTGTACACCATGTGCAATTTCTTTTGTTAATTCTTGAAAAATGGTAAGCTGCTCTTTGTTCAGTTTTGATTGTAGTACAGTTAAGAGTTCTGTATCTTCTTCATAATGACACATGGTGTTCTCTACTTCTGTCATAGCTAATTCTGCCTCATTTGCTATTAGTGGCTGTCACAGTGGTTCTTGACTTCCTGTTACAGAAGGTTGACTATTGTCGGGAGTGTTCTTATCTAGTGGGGCCTGGAGTTCTTCTTCGTGTTGCTGTTCATTGTGCAACATTGTTTTGTACTGCGTAAAGTTTATATCGGTGATAGTGCTTTCATTTGCTTTGAAAGCATCTTCATAGGAGTCATAGGGCCTCATTACGGGTCGGGCGGTCTGGAATTAACAGTGGCGGTAAACCCACCACCACTGTCAATTCTGGACCTTCCGAACCCGAGCCCTGCAGGCGGGAGGTGATCTTCCTGCCAGGTCTGACCTGGCGGGTTGAACACCTCCCGCCTGCAGGTGGACGTGGAAACACTAGCACCATCACAAGATGGTGCCGGTGTTTCCACTTCCCCATTGGGGAATGGGGATTAACACCCTTCCGCCTCTGTGACTCCCGGGACACCGGGGCTGTAATGCCCTGGTAATTTCCGGGAGTCACGGAGGCGGAATGGTAATATGAGTCCGGCGGTAACCAGGCGGTTTTACCGCCAGACTCGTAATGAGGCCCATAGTTTTCTAGTATCTCTTCTTCTTTTCTCCACAGTTTATAACATTGTAGCAGGGATATGTAATATAGTTCTTTATGTTGAGGAGTTTTTAATGACAATTTGATATGATTAATTAAGCTTTGTTTTGTAAGTTTCACTAAGCTGCCTTTACAATCTTTCACTCCATATCTACCTTTTTTTTCATCAGGTTTTATATTATTTTTGTATGTGAAGTTTTGGGCTATGTGGTATAGACCCGTGGTTTCCAAAGTGGTACTCCTGTTCGGGTAGTATGTGTCTAGTAAATTGTTTTTCAAAATGTCTTGGCTGTTGGGATCCTTTTTTGGCTATTGTTTCTATGTCATCGTATGATTTCAGAACTCTTTTTCTAGATTTAGCAGGACCAAGACTTAGCCATACTATATTTTCAGATTTTCCATACTAAGCAGTACCGGTTAAACGATCTGCAGCTTCATAGGAGCCACATTCTCTATGAGAGAGCATTTTTATGCCTAAGCTGTACAATTTCTGAGATAGTGTTTTGTCCCATGATAGGTCATTCCAGAGGTCTTGAAGCTCTGTTTTTTCTGCTTTTGTTAAGTAGGCTGTAACATATCGTGCAACTGCAGTGGAATTGTCTGCAATGTACTGCACATCTATGTTTGCATTCCATAAGAGGCCAATGATTGAATTGTAATCATTGATATATTTTGATTCTTCTGTTCTTTTTATGTAATACGTGTTCTTAGGTGATTTACCTTTAACATTATGTCTAACTGAAGACATGAAGTTGTTCACTTCACCTGTTTCTGTAACTGGTCTAGGGAAACTAAAGCGGCATTTGGTGTAGTATTTCCCTTTGTTTTTGTATTTGCGACGACAATATTTGCCACATTTGTTTCTTTGAAATTGTACAATTTGTGCATGAAGATCGCTATTTGTTATTTCTGATGGAATTTCACAAGTGACATAATTTCGATAACTGTAAAACAGTGGCATCACTGTCTTGACCAAATTTAGGAGGATCTTTAATCCATAAAAGCATGTGGCTATGTGGTGATCCTCTGGCTTGGTATTCTTTTCTCCAAAAGAAGTGGTGCACTTCTCCAAGGGGAGGAACAGTTTTATTACAAATAAAGTGTAGCATAGCAATGAAGCAATAATGGAAATATCTTGAAAACATTGATAGGATCTAGAGAGCAAAGTTCTCCAGGTATTAGTATATCTATGTTTGTTTTATTTTTGTTTGATATGCGTAGGAAATCATGTAAATCTTCACATGCATATTCTGCACAACATAATGTAACAAACCAAGTGGGTGGGCCAAGGTTTCTTATCATACAACGTACATCTCCTTGCCGTTGGAACCAGTACTCTTTTGTACCACGCATGTTTGCTAACAGATTTGTAATGCTTGATTGTAAAACCTAATCTTTTTCTTGTACTTTTTGATTTAATTGCGTAGCTGACATATTTTGAAAGTGGGTTCCTGATTTCAACATGTGTGCAACTCCGTAACATACTGTTGCTAGTTCACTTTCAAAGAGTAGGTGGAATATGTATTCCACATTTTGTCTAAATCTGGGATCTTCAGAATACATTCGTAATGAGCGGTATTCTGATGCTGTTATCTGAGTGGGTCTATCATCATACCTTCCTCCTTTCCCAGTAGGAAAGAGTAGAGGAAAAGCATGTGCTTCTATACTTTTTTCCCATATGCTGATTGGTGATCCTTTCCTTTGTCACATTTGGTACGTTTCTAGTGCATCATCTATGGTGTCGTTAGAGTGTAATGGATGAAGTGTATAATGGTCTAAAATATTGGATACCGTAGCAGGATCTAGAAGTTTAAATTGACCAGTTTCTGGTGACTCTTGAATTATTTCAGTTGTTTCCCTTGAGTTTTCTTAAATATTTATTTATTAGTAGTATCCATTATTGTCTTTTAGATATTGCAAGGCTTGTCTAAGTTTATGTAAGTCTACGAGTTGTTGCAAATGTTTTTGTCTTTTGTTGGTACACCATTTACTAAGACAATTAAAGATTGCTCTATTGGACGTTGCACTCACAGAGTGTGCACATTTTCTTTCAGATCTAATGGTAAATAAATTACTTTGCCACGAATGTCTTTCACCAATTCAGACGGGGGTAATTTTTCTGTTTTTGTTTGAAGGCATATTATTGCTTGAAATGGGTGTATTGTTTGAATTATAATGCTCTCATATAAATTGCGTTGTTGCAGGGGTTTTGTTAGTGGGAATAATTCCAAGTTATTTGCGATAGCACGTGAAGGAGTTTGGTTGATGTCAAATTTTGTAGTGCAGTAACTGCAAAGTATTAAGGGGTCAGTTATCTCTTATTTGTTTTCTGCTATAAGGTAGAGATCTAATTCAAACCATTTGGAATCTTCATTGTATTCTATTTTGTATGTTACGTCTACAGTTTTTGTGTTACTTTTATGAAATGTTCTGCGGCAACACACACACACATGGTTTGGTACTTCAGCGGATGTACTTTTAAATTTTAGTATTTCTTTTTTGTATGTGTATAGTAGAAGGTTGCCATGTGCAGAATTGTTGTTAGTCTGTTGTAAAGCTATTGCATTTTGTAAGTGGCTTTCACTTCCAAAATATTTTCTCTGGATATGGTCGATTTCTTTGAGTAGGTCTTTGGGTGTACCATGTAGAAAAGTGTTATTTAAATTGGCTAGTGCTAAAGCAGGACTTTTAGCATAGCACAGTTTATAGAGTAGATTCCTTATAGTTGAATGATGTGTTGATATCATTTTGATACGATGGAAGGTGCTTTTGCAAATAGCTCCTGAAATGCAGGCAAATGAATGTCCTTG
Source organism: Ambystoma mexicanum (assembly GCF_040938575.1). NCBI lineage: Eukaryota > Metazoa > Chordata > Amphibia > Caudata > Ambystomatidae > Ambystoma > Ambystoma mexicanum. The sequence continues at coordinate 470,508,223 of NC_090925.1, read as the reverse complement.
TAGTCCTGTATATTTGCGCATTGGACAGGTATCCATATTTTGTAGCACTTTCATTTTCATTTTGTCTTTGCCTTTCACATACTGATTGAGGAACTGGCGTAAAGATTTGAAAGATTTTTTGGGAATGTTACACATTGACGTGTAATTCTGTGTTTTCTGGGGATATTTTTGTAAGCAGTATTTCTTGTTCCATTATGGTATTATTTATTTTTTCATAACCTCTTCCTCTGCTATGTATGGCAATTGTGTTTGTTTGGTTTTGTTTGTATGCTTCTTCATTAAAATATGGTTCTGTGCTCGCGGTGTGACTCCTTTCACCTCCACAGATATTTAAGAAGTTATTTTTGTTGACATTCCGTTTATTAAGAAGTTTTTTAGTAATTTAGTAGTTAGTTTTGTTAGTGCTTTCATTCTGTTTATTACTAAAATGAATAACTTTCTTTTGAGAAGGATTAATTTTCTACGGTAGGTTTGAAGGATTGTGGATGATTTGTCTCCTGTTTTTATAAGATTCTGAAAGAACATTTTTGCTAAAATACTTTTTTTGGTATGGTTACTTGCTAGTATATCAAGATTTATAGGAGCAGTTTTAGCAGTAGTGGTAACCAAATTCTTGTTAATCATTTTCTGTTTCGTTTTACATTTTGATAGAGGAGGCAAAGTTTACGTACTGGAAGCTTGTTTTGTTTTGCTAAATGACTGTATTAGCTGTTTTGTTTGAACTTTTTGTACAAACTCTGGTAGAGATTGATGCTTATTTTGGACACTTTTATTTTGATTTGCTCTACTTCTGCTTTGCTTTCTACGGACTTGCTTTTTGGTAGGCATTCTTTGGGGTCTGTTGAAAAAAAAAGAAGGTATGGGTTGGGCCGTTCTGCAATGTATGTGTGCTGTGTGCATGAGTGTCTGAGTATGATGGGAAAGATGTATCTGGTGGCGTGTGATTGTGCATTGGGCAGCTAAAATTAGTTGGGAAGGCTATTCTTCTATTTGTGTGTTACTAAACTGTGGATCAGATGAGAGTAGAAAGTGAGCTAGTGTTGAGGAGAAGCATTAATAGTAAATCTAATGGTATAAAATTAAAACAGTTCTTTGTTTTGTAATACTAACATTCTAGGGGTTGAGTATGTTATTTGTGTTCTAAAAAAAGGGGATGTGTGTGCCATTCTGCCTGCTAATCCCTGTTTAATAAATGGGGATTTGTGGGCAGAATGGTTCAGAAATCTCAGTTTTTTTGGTGCGCAAATGACATGAATGAACCACACAGTGTGGGGTCATTACGACCCTGGCGTTAAGGGGTTAACGGCGCCGTAAAAGGCTGCGGTGCCGTTAACCCCTTAAAGCCTTTCTACGAGGTCCCTTTGTGGCTCCCGACCTTAACGGCTGGTCTGGACCAGCCGTTAAAGTAGGGACCCGCAAAGGGACCTTGATGGCAATTACGGTACCGCAATTTGCGGTACCGTAATTGCCGCCTTCCCCATTCCCATTGAGCCCCATGGGACAAAAATGGGAATGGGGAAGGGCCATGGAGAAAGGGGGAATTACCGCCCCGCCAACCTTGGAATGGGGTGGTAATTCCCCCTTTCGCCATGGCGGACTCCAGCATGGACCATGGTGCTAATAGCACCATGGTTTAGCGCCGTAGTCCTATTGAGGGCCAGTGTGTTTAAGGAACAGTGAGAATATTAAGGTAGTATTGTACTTACTCTTTTTTGTGGAATGAGCAGGTTTCTTCGGATATGTTGTTTGTAGTTCAGATGCTGCTGATTTTCAGGAGAGCGGTCTTCACTGCAATTGTAAAAGAAAGAAGTTACTAATCTTGTGTTTTTATAGCACTGACATTAATGTAGACATTGATTTTTATGTTTTTGTAGTCATATTCTTGTTTTATATCTGAACATAGTGTATCCAGGCATTTCATTTGACTATGTGCATCCTTTATATTTTATTTACAATATGTTAATTCAACATGCTTTGCAAATGAGTAGAATTTTAAGTGTATGAAATTCACTTGGTTTTTTAAAGGTGTGTTGTAGATAGCAGGCAGGTTTAGAAGTGACAGTTGATTATAGTAGATGGGAAAATGTTCAATAAGTTCATTTTATAGGTTATGCAGGTTTAGTGGTATTACTCTGTTTATATGCATATGAGTTGTACATGTACATACATGCAAACATTTTGTAGCAGCTGGGAGGGAGATTCTCTCTGAGCAATCGGGTGAGCTGAATTTCCCCATTAGAATGCATTGGGATTAGAATTATTTTACGAGGGAGGCAGTACAAAACAGCAACATTTTTGCTAATGAAATCGGGAGTCTCCCACCTAAATCGGAAGGGTTGGCATGTATGCAAGTACTGTGAATACAATATTGGGAACATTGATTTTTCCCTTAGGATTGCATTGGGACTAGCATTAATTTAAGTGGGAGATAGTAAAAAATAGTGCGATTTTTCAATGAAAAATCGGGAGTCTCGCACCTAAATCGGGAGGGTTGGCATGTATGTATAGGTTATGCAGGTTTAGTGGCATTACTCTGTTTATATACGATTCATAAGAGTTGTACATGTACTGTGAATACAATATGCAAACCTGTAGTTTGTATTCAGGCATGTGGATATGAATGCAGCTGTAAGTAGAAATCTTGGAGAGTTGTAGAGTAGTTTTTGTAGTAGGTGCTTTCCAATGATATGAGACTTGTACTCAGAGTGATCAACAGTACATTTGAAGTGTGGAACTCTGATGATGGAGTTAGATGTAGAGGTCTTGGATGTGGTTGGTGGATGGTTGTGTGACTGCTTAGCTGTATTCAATGAGGGAATGCACCGAGAGTGATGTGGAAAGGGTAGAAGGGCTGGTAAGAGATACGCGCCGCGTGGACACCGCGGGTGTTCGCGGATAGGGCGTGCCGCATCCAGGGTTTTCTAGCAAATCCAGTATGGAAAGTGGACTGTAGGGATCAGACAATCAGATGTTGATGTTGTGAATTTGTGTAGAAAGAGACTGTGTAGTGAAGATGGCAGAGGGAAAGTCAGGGTGTTGGTGATCTGAGATATATTTGTGCATGCTTTACAGCAGTATGCTCAATGTAGGCATGTGGCAAACAATTTCAATGTTAAAGGAGTGGAGGTGGTGTGGGGCGCTGTGCCTGATTGCAATGTAGAGCGAATTCTACAAGTCTGTGAAGATATGGGCAGGATGCACAGTCCCCATCTGGTAGTTTTGCACTATGGTGCTTTCCATTTGGGGTATGTCAGTGCCCCTACTTTGTTGGCAGATTTGGAACAGTTGGCTCAAGCAGTAATGAACATCCTTCCAAATGCGAAAGTAATTTTTTCTGGATTACTACCTGGGGTAATATGGGACAATAGTTCTGTTTTTTGTCCTCAGCAAAACATTGGTAGGTGTGCAGTCAACCAAGGCATGTCTGCTTTCATGCTTAGAGCTGGTATGTTTTTCTGTAATAATGAGAATATTGATTCGAGTAATGCTGTTCATTTTGAAGAAGATGGCATTTCCTTATCTTTTTTGGGAAATGCCATGCTGTTTTGGAATGTAAGGGGTGCTCTGGAGAAGGTTATGTGAAGATTTTAGTAGTAAAGTAAGAAGAAAAAAATACCCAAAAAAATACAAAATAACATGTGTCTGTCAGGCATCTGCAAAAAATACAAAATAAATGCTCTTTTCAGAGCCAACCTCAAAGGGGAAATGGGGCACACTATTTAAATTTACATTCTCCACGCTGAGATTTTGGATATGTCTGCGGACATGGCGGTAGTCCGCGGCCAGCGTGTATTACATACAGGGATTCTGGGGTGGAGAGGCATACAAATGAGAATGAGCAGAGCTAGGGATTGGTCAGGAAAGTTTACTAGGTGTGTTGTGTAAGGAGAGATTTTGCCAGAACGTCTTTTTCCTGAGAGTAGAAAAGATAGCTATGGCTGTGTGTTTCCGAAAACAGATAATCTAGATTTTGGGAGACTCATGGATACATTGGTTGGAAGTGCATGCAGAAAGTTGTGGAGTAGCTGCAGATCTTGGATTCCCTCATGTGGAAGTGCACAGACATGGAGTGTGTGGAATGAAGTGGCTGGACTTGGTACCTCTCTGTGCTACTTTAGAGACAGAGCATCATCCAAACATAATTATAATTCATTGTGGAGGGAACAGTTTAGGACATGTGTCTGGAATTTCTTTGCAATTCGCAATGAAAGAAGGACTTGGGAAGGTCATGGACATGTTTCCAAATTCACAAGTATTAGACACATGTGGCTGCGTTCTTCTTCATTTGGTCCACAAATGGAGAAAGCGAGGCGCAATGTCAATATGGCTTTTTGTGCCTTTCTAAGAGATTTTGGCATGTTCTCTGTTCACAATGAAAATGTTATGTTTCGTAGCACATACATTTTTCGCAGAGATGGAGTCCATCTTCCCTATGCTGGCAATCAGATTTTTCTGAGAAATGTACAAAATGCATTGCGACCTTTTTTGGAATTACAGTCATCTATTTTGCTGTAGATGTTGACGATTTCAAGTTTTTCAAACACACAAAAACACCACCAAAAGGCTCTTTTTAGAGCCACCACTTCCTCCCAGAGAAAAGTGCATTAGTTTTGCTAGGGCAGCACCCTAAAACTTTATATGCCTAAATCCCTAGGAGTGTCCGCAGACTTCCAAAAAATGCAAAGGGCCCCGCACTGTTTATTTTCCACTTTTATTTTTAAACTGTGAAAGGCGGCTCTGAAAAGAACCTTTTTTTTGGATTTTTGTTGTTTTATATTTTGTTTTGTTTTTTACACACAACACACTAGGAGAGGAGGGGAAAGGAGGGTAAAGAAGGGGCACCAACCACTGGGATTAGAAAGGGCAGGTCGAGAGAGGAAGATGTAGGGTGGGCCTTACTTAGGTAGGTAGCAGGTCTTCTGATGCTCCGTGACCGTAGTCTCGAAAGCACTTCGAACACTCTCCCCGCTGCAGAGTACTGCGTCGCAGTACATACACAATATTGTGACCCTCGAAAGATAAGGGTCAACAGCATCACGAATGGCCTGTGAATCAGCTGGATGGATGCGCTCTCCCAGAGGAGTGTCTCTTGTGGTGAGAGGAGAGGAAACGGAGGATGCTGTAGAGGAACTCAACCTACGTTTATCACAAGGTACAACCTTGTGAATGTCCCCACTGTGGAACGATATTAGGTGTCGCTTCATGGATCTCGTACCAGAGCTGTATGAACCACGTCTCCCATGACTCAGCACCATTTTGCACTGTTTGCAGGTGACCTTGTTTGCACGTGCTTTTGGTACGTAACCATGAATGGTAAACAACTGCCACACCCAAGACTCCCGGCGAGTGCTGGTATTAGGGAGTTCTTCGACCTCATTCTCTTCATCCTCTTCATCCTCGTTCTCTACATACTCACGCCTGTTCCCCTCTGCAGGCCCTTCGGGAGGTGGTAGTGGTGCAGGGTTTGGGGGTGGTGCTGAGGCAGATGTAGCAACAGAAGCCATGGATGCCATCAGGGTTGATGAGATAATCTCAGCAAGAGCAGCAAAGGCAGCAAAAGTCAATTTGCAATAGCCAAAAGTACAATGAAGATCAGCTCTGGGGTGTGGCCTTTTATAGGGGTGGAGGGGTGCGCTTTGCGAACAGATTGAACACCCAAAAAGTGTTCAAAAAGTTCCAAAAAGTATGTGGAAAGCCAGGGTCATTGTCTGGGACATGTGTAATGGTGAATTATTACTGTAAAATCATTTGTATTGTCTGAAAAAGTTCTTTTGAACTGTTGGGGAACCAGACAGTGTCCACAAATTAGGACACACGCTCAGCGTGGGTGCGGTCACATGATGACATCAGGAACACGTCCGTGAAGGGAACGGGTGTCTGCAGGACAGTAAATGCACAGGAATGGTCGTGCGCATGCACGCAGGTGTTCTACGGACAGTGTTCGGGTCCTCAAACAAATTAAAAGTGCGACACAAGTGAGACGGACAGTTACAGACAGGCACGATGTTCGCAGGATTTATGGGAGTGGTGCGCATGTGCGTAGATGTTCTGCAGACTGTACGGACAGGTATAGTGTCCTTAGGACACCTCCATTTTCTTTGACTACAGCCATCCGGGACACCGCGTGTGTTCTTAGGACATTTTCAACTTGGCTGCGGACGGTACGGACAGGTATAGTGTCCTTAGGATTCTTCCATTTTGTTCAGTTATGGACATCCCAGACACCGGGTGTGTTCTAAGAACAGTTCCATCTTGGTTGTGAACAGTACAGACAGGTACAGTGTCCTTAGGACATCCCCATTTTGTTCATTTACGGACAACCCAGACACCGGGTCTGTTCTAAGAACAGTTCCATCTTGGTTGCGAATGGTACGGACAGGTTTAGTGTCCTTAGGACTCCCCCATTTTGTTTGTTTACGGACATCCCGGACACCGGGTGTGTTATAAGAACAGTTCCATCGTTGCTTGCAAATGGTACGGACAGGTATAGTGTCCTTAGGACATCCCCATTTTGTTAATTATGGACATTCCGGACAGGCGCGCTTTCCGCTGACATTGTAACTGCTTTTTAAAAACAATAAGACACAAAGGATTTCATTAAAAGAAACATAATATTTTTTTATTACATACATATACACAATTTATGAAAGAGAGGGGGAAGCAGAAACTGATACAAATATAGGGGAATTAGGGGTTTGGAGAGGATGGATGGGAGGGGATGAATGGATGGAAGTCTCATCAAAATGCTTTTCTTGGTGTTGAGGGTTTGGGGATAGTTGACTGGGACATGGAGAGGGGGAACAGGTTCATGTGGGACAATGGTATTTATTTTTTTCTTTTATGTGGTCCTCCACAAACTGTTTCAAAAATTGAAATTTTCCTTGAGCATGTCCATTTGTTGTTCCAAGTGTTGCAGAGTCTTTTTCAATGTGTCTTTTGGTGTATTGTTTTCAATGTTTGTATGGTCTGTTAAAAAAAAATATATATATATATATATGTTAAGTACACATAAAGTAATGATTATTAATTTGCTTATATAGAGAAGTGTTACCATTAGTATCACTGTCTTCAGACATTTCCTCACGTGGAAAATGTTCCTCAAGCCCTTCCAAAGTACTGCACATTTCTGTGTGAAAAACAAAATATATCAATTTTAGTGTATCTAATACAAAAGGTTTAGAAATATATTTAAAAAATGAAGTTTACTTACTAGTTTTGGTAAGTTGTATTCGTACTGTGGTGTAGATCTACTGTTGCTTCTAGCTCTGCAGTTTCTGTGAGGTAATTATGTTGGAGGCATATCTTTTTTGTTTTGGTATATTCCATTTTACTATGTATGGTATTTAAATGGATGGTTGATGTGTAGATATATAGGTTCCACTTCTTATTTATTATTACATATAATGTGTTTATGTGCTGATTTTTGAACTCGTGCAGTGTTTATATGGCATGATAGAACAATACAAGATACCCCATGAGTTTTTTGGGTAGTGTTGATATTGTCTGCGTCTGTTCGCGGACATACGCACAGTCCGCAGACATCAAAATCACTAACAGGGGGTTCAGCGTTTTCTATGTTACATGTATATAAAGTAAGGGAATCCTAGTAAACATGTATCAAATTCACTCTATGCTTCTTGCAGGCGTTAAAATCCAACCCGCTAAGGGACCTCGGAGCTAATTACGGCACCGCAAAATTGCGGTACCGTAATTAGCGCCTTCCCCATTCCCATAGAGCCCTATGGGGCAGAAATGGGAATGGGGAAGGGCAATGGCGGAAGGGGGATTTACCGCCCCTCCAACCTTGGAATGGGGCGGTAAATCCCCTTTCCGCCAAGGCGGTGCCGGTATTTTACCGGCATGAGCCATGGCGCTAATAGCACCATGGCTCACCGCCTACCGTGTAATGAGGCCCATTATCTTCATGCACAGAAATGATTGCTCTGCTTCAAAGCCATTACTTTCCTATGTATAAGTATCACATATTGTGACTAGACCCTAAGGAAAGTAGTGTAAGTGCAATGTGTACAAATATGAGCATATCCAGGAAAAGTACAGCAATAAAAAAAACAGAACTACTAAGACAGTGTTGATAATCCTGCTAATCATCTTCATACATAGAAAGCATTGCTGTCTTCCAAGTCTGTGTTTTCCCCTTTGTATGTTTCATATGCTTTGAGTGGACCGTAAGTGAATTACTGTAAGAACATATTTGAAGTACAAGTCTACAAATATAGTACTTTGTACTATAGTATAGTGAATTAGTTCCTGACTGTTACTGACCTAGATCTATCAGTAAAGGAAAAAAGAGTGAGCTAGACATGTGATGTCATCAGTGATGTCATCAATGACATTTGTGATGTTATCTTTGATGTCCTGGTGATAGTTTCAGCAGTGCACGGTGGTGGCGTGAGTTATGGTTGCTTAGCTTACCATAACTGGCGAATTTCAGGGGTTTTTCGGTTTTACTTCAAACCATAACATCCCTTTAACAAAGTTTTTTAACTATATATATATATATATATATATATATACATATATATATATATATATATATATATATATATATATATATATATATATATGTATGTAACATATATATATATATACATTGTATTTGGACTATCTTCAAGAGAGAGGGGGAACAAAGAAAACATTTCAAGGACGTTTTGAAGTATTATAAAATAGAGTGTTGGTAGTTTTGGGTGCATTGGGCGCTCAAGAGCGTTATTGGGCAATCCTGGTAGAACATGTCCAGATGCTTACACTGTATGCTAGATATTTCTATTATATACCCAGTTGCCATAATATGTTTTTGTACTGCCACAGTATACCTTTATAAAAACAAAAGAGGTATGGCTGGCAGGTTTAAAATGAATCTTAAACCTCAGGAATTGCTCTGTATGACCCTCCAGACTATTGTTCTTTGCCTGCCATGCCATTAGAAAAGGGGAGTGGTATCGGCTCATGCTCGCCTGCTGGTTGTACTTGTGGTGACTGTAGTCAAGCCTGAACCTTTACCCATGCTCTGTACATAATACAACCCTGGAACGTCACGCGTGTGCTCCTATTAGCCACTAGCCACACCAACGGAACTAATTCATTCTATGGGCCAGATGCTACTTTGACCCACCCACGGAAGAGGAAACAGTATCATTCGACCTTTCGACGCATTAGCGTGCGTGCATTAGCAGAGTGCATAGCGAATGCTGTCGGCTGTCTGCTTATCTGTGTGTCACAGGTGAGGAGCATGGGTTATCGTAAGTAGGGTCTTTTGGAAATTTGAATCAACAAAGTGAGAATGCCGGCTAAACAGAGGCCAAAGCCTGCCAGATATACATTAAGAAGTGGGCAGGCGAATGTGGACACTATGCTTATTCCTGAATTAATAGAGAAGACTGCTATACTGCCGCTTATTCAATCAGATAATGCTGCAGTTAATGTGAATAAACAAAGAGGGAAAATTGCTTCCTTTTTCCAAGTGGAAGGTCTGACTGCTAACGTTGAGGGCCCTACTGATCTCCGGTCCTTTGATGACATCGATAATAACTCTTTCTTAAACCTTTGTTACTCACTGCAGCAGAGCTTGGCTGTGCACATTGACATTGCAAATATTGATGAATGGATCAACTAGTGTGGTGGAAGTGCAGGTACTTCGTAATGATACTAGTTTTGAGACACTTAAAGGTACTAATCGACTATCTGCCTCACCTAACCTACTAATGCATTCCTCATTGCAGAAACTTAAAGAAGAATCTATGCAAAGTCAAACGATTTACATAGAATTGCAGTCATTAATTGCATCTGTACAATTTGCTATGAAGATTTTGCTAAAGAATATTTGACGACATATAACCAGAGGTAATCCAGCCACTCCGTGTCCAAAGGAGAAAAGATTTTGGTCTACAAATTGATTCACTCCCTGTGATCCCTGAAAGGAAAATCACTGAGCCATTCGAGATTACGGATACTCATAACTGACCTAAAGAAGCTAACATCATAGAGGAGATGACGGTATCAGCAGAAGAACCCGACCCATTCTTCTCCCGATGACAAAAACGGCTAGCCTACCAAAGCGAGTACGTCTTCACCAGGCAAAAGAGTTGTTGCAGATTTCAGTGGCATCAACAAATGGACATACAAAAAGCCTAAAACGAGCAAGAAAGAAGATTGCTCATAGAAGAGATAGCAACTTCAGAAAACTGGCAAATGAACCAATTGGTTGTCTACTGCCAAACAGGATGAAGGGCAGGTGGACGCCGCTGGTCCAAATGCTTCAATTATGGCCATAAGCGACACTTCTGGGTCTGAAGAATCAACTACTATGCATTAATATCAGTTAAGGGTGGTGTTAAGGAGCAGGCAACGCACTTGCATGAGCCGGCTGTTCAAGATCCCACAGCTTCAGGTGTGGTGACAGATGATACATTCTTAATTAAAAACAGAAATAAAAACATAGAACCACTTGTTGAATTGCTCTGCATTCCTAGCTTCTATTAATTCCATCCCGGAACTACGAGTTTTGGTTTCAGAAGATTTTACTTTTTTGCAGCCACTAACTTGCACCAACCCGAATGTGTCAATGGTGCATTGTAAGAATTCAGGAACCGTGACCTTGCTACATAGTTTTGTTGAACTTTTATGCAATCGTTGGATCGAAAAGAATGTTGATGTGGACCAGGGTGATATTTTTCTCCCGGTGCCTCAGGCACCTTTTTTGAATACTGGTGGATCCTGAACTATTAGTCACAACATTAACAATGCCAAAGTGCAACTTTCTGATATTTAGAATACTTTAAAATAGTTGGCTGAATCTCTTCCCGCCGTACTTGAGAGATACAATTGGAGATTGTTGTTAATGACCTGGAACACTCATGGCTTTTCACATCTCTTGGCATTGAATGGGTCTGTTGGTATTTTGACACAGAATCATATCTTTCTCCTGCCAGAGACATGACTAACAACAAATATCTATGTTGATGCGTATCTCATATATCAGATAATGGTGCAGAAAGGGAAAATATGGGGAGGCCATTTGGTAAGCTGTTGCTGGGAGTTACTAACAAATATAAATCAGAAAGGATATCAACTCCTGACACATTTCATGCTTTTTTGGCAGTTGAAGTTGAATTTCCTCCTACTATCTCAGACCAGTGTTGATTGTTAATATATACAATCCTCCTGGCGCATTGTTTAGTAATTATATACAAGCCATCTTGCAGGAATTCTTTTTTGCATGGGCTGAGGGTGACAGTGAAGATGAGAAAATCTTGGGTGGAGATTTCAATTTGCATTGTTTACTTTGTGACGAGTTGCTCGGTTGGGGTAATATAAGCAGCTTGAGCCGTATGAAACAATCTATGTCTAATAATGCTGCCTTAAACTGGAAGCAGTTTATGGACAACTGGGATTTTAATATGCTTAACGGTCGCACTGAGGACGACTAACCTGGGGACTATACCTGGAGACAGGGGCGCAGAATTGCAACCCTAGATTATTTTTTTGTTAGTAATGAGGTTTTACCTAGGGTAACCTGCATGTGCAACCAATGGAATGAATGGAGTGACCATGCGCCCCTGACTTTGTCTTTGGACGTAGACATTAATGTCTATAGCACGATTGGAGGGGAAGTTGTAGTCAATCACCCTGGCAATCGTGTTACCTGGACAGCTAATCATATAAAGCGGGCTAAGGATGCTACTAACGTACAACTATGCGACTTTACCAGCCTTTAGAGGAATGAATGTTGATGAGATGGTAGAGAAGTTCACTGAATTCTCCAAACAGCATGCTGCATCTAAACGGCCTATGAATCTATATGCTGTCTGAAAACAAGTGAGGTTTGAGGCTTTGAGGCCACTCGCATGAAATGGACAGAAATTGAACTCGCTAAAAATGCTTATAGCAATTGGCTCCACTGGCAGAACCTTATTGCACACTCAGTGGCAAAATAAAGTCGAGGTGTTAGCCTCTGCTAATTCTAGGAACATCTGGCAATTGCTGGGCCCTATTAAAAAAGAAACATGGATTCAACATCTAAACATCTAAACATGAACATCTAAACATGAGAGCCCTGAATGTAGAGTCTAATAGTATAGGCAAAATGCATACCTATGTTGGTGGCACTAATCTTGAGATTGATGAAGACGATATAAAACTAAGAATAACTAGACTAAAAACCTCAAGGGCCCCTGAGCCGGATGGTTTGGCAAACGCAAACGCTGTACTCGAGCAAAATACTGATTTCTGGGCACCAACCTTGAAGAGACTGTTTGATAAAAGTCTTGGTAGTAGCAGAATACTTGTATCCTGGACCACTTCCATCTTTGTACCAGTGCTTAAGAACGGCTCTCCTATGATTCCATCTAACTACCGCCTGCTATCAATGCTTGATTGCACTGGGACATTTTTTCAATCTTTCTGCTAAATGAGCTACAAAGATGGGTGGACAGAACTGGTATTTTAGATAGGTTCCAGCATGGTTTTCCACCAGCACATAATCTCAGGTTGATAGATCACCTTACGGAAAGGGCACAAAATAACTCCTCGCCTGGGCTTCATGCTCTTTTCGTGGTTTTTAAAATTGCTTTTGACTTGGTGGATAGGCCAAGATTGTGGGAGAAATTGGAACTTTTTGGCTGCCCACCACTGATTTTGTATTTTGGGTACTCCTCACTAACAACTCCTTCGGGCGGATGTTGAGGTAGCCATGACAGCACTCGTTCACATAGACAGGGGAGTGAAACATGGGCGTGTCCTGGCTTCCTTGTTATTTAATTTTTATTTGGCTGATCTACCGGATCATTTAGCTAAAATTAAGAGTGTATCACCTAAAATCCATATGGCCCATTGTCGTGTATTGGCTTATGCTGACGACTTAGTACTTTTAGATTATACATTTCGGGGGCTAGGTCGAGCGGCAAAAGCACTATGGTACTATGCTGAGGAAAACTTACTGAATTTAAATGGTAATAAAACAAAATTGATGCTATTCTCAACAAAAAAAGGAGCCTGCCCTTCTCTGGTTGTCAAGGGAAATCTGATAGAGTATGCTACGGAATATAAATACCTTGGTATGGAATTGGAACCTCAGCATGGCTATAGAGGTTGTATGAATCCACAAGTGAGGCGAGCAAGCCAGTTGTCGAGCCTGATGTATTGCTATTTAAGACAAACTAGGGACATCTCCCTTACAGGAGCAAGACACTTTTATCTCCAGTGTTCTGTCGCAACAGTTACCTATGCTTGGAGAGCCTTACAATTATTGATTTAGAATGGTTGCAGCAACTTGAGGTGCAGTTCTGAAGGAAAGCATTAGGACTGCCTCCATGTTTTCCGATGGCCAAAACACATTTACTCCATAATATTGGGTTCCATGCCCGTGGTAACACGGGAAATGCAAAGTAACTTGAGCGTTACCAAACTATTGGAATTGTTGGGCTTCACTGGGAGATGGAACTAGGGGTACAATGCTTTGAGTCAGAGAATAGACCTGTGGGATTGGTGCGAGAACTTTCCCATCTATCCACACAAAGTAGCTATGGTTTTGTACGCAAAACATTATACACCTATAAGAAGCCTCAATCGTATTTAACCATTTATACCTCAAAGAATTTACACTTTATTCTCCTATTACGTTTCAAACCATCTCCCAGTCCTTTCTGTGGTTGGCAGTATGACAAAGGTCCATAAATCGGAAAGGTAGTGTCAAATTTGTTCAAATAAATCAGTTTTGCAGTTTGTGCAGAACCTGGGAGAATTTGTACATCAATTGGACACGATTAAATCAACTTCATTTTGGCGCTGGTGTCGCAATACCTTAAGTAAATCCCTCCAATTGGCTTTATATAGGGTATGGCTAAAAATCTCATTGACATTGTAAATGTGTTTTTTTTTATTTTTAAAATGTTGCAAATGAATAACATTGTGTATATTAACCATGAAATTCAGATAAATTAAGTTATTCATCTTGAATGGATTACTGTAAATATTGAATTGATTTTTTTTTGTTTTTATGTAAATTTGTAACGTTTTATACTAAAACACATTAACAAATAAATAAATAAATAAATAAATAGGGAAAGGCCATATGCAAATCAGGCTTGGTCCCACCCCAAAAGAGGCAGTCCAGCCCGAACGGCTTGATCACATCCCTTCTGCACAAGACCACATGCATGCCCAAACATGTTTCGGCCTCATTTGGTCTCATCAGTGAGGAGTAGCTTGGGTGTCTAGGCCCAGAGCAATGCCAGAGGTTAAGATTAATTCTAAACCTTCCAGCCATAACCCCTTTTGTTTTGCTGCAGTCAACCAGAGTGGGACCGGAATACCCAGACATGGGTCCTGTGCCTGCTGAGCCTAGAGACCCAAGATACTACTTAATGATGAGGCCCAACAAGGCCAAAACATGCTTGGGGATGTTTGTGATCTCTTGCAGAAGGGATGTGACCAAGCAGTTTGGGCTGGACTGCTCCTTTTGGGGTGGGACCAAGCCTGATTTACATATGGTCTTTCCCCTTTTGTAATGACTTGGCAGGAAACACATGATGGTATAGGTTTGCCCAGAGCAATGCCAGTGGTTAAGATTAATTGTAAACTTTCCACCATCACCTCATTTGTTTTACCGTATACTTGCACTAAATGGCCAGATGCTCACTTTATATGACACTTGTTACCATTATGTATCCAGTTCAAGCACCAAACTGTATGCAGGTTACTACCATGATAGAAACATGTACATCCATAGTGTGCAATTGCATTCCCTGCACATTTCCCCCACACACACTCACACCATGATACCTGTGCATTCTCACATGTATGCACCCATGCACTTTCACATATACAGATATGCAATCTAACACACGCATACACTCTCACTCATCCACTCTCTCATTAGCACATGCACTCTGAGATCAATTGACGCTCAGATTCACTGAGACTCACATGCACTGAGACACATTCACTCACAACCACATGCACGTATGTATACATTTTTTCAGGCCCACATACAAACAGACACTAAACACACATGCGATTATTTTATCCACACATGCAGTCATTCACACATAAATGTCTACAGGCACTTACATGCACACTCAAATTCATACTTGCATTCTTACACACACGTGTATACAGTCATTCTTACAAATATACTTGTACGTGTCCACATACCCACAAATACTCTAATAACAAATACATGTATACACAAACACTCATATTCAAGCAGGTACATATGCACTGACAGACACATACTGAGGGTTGCACGTATGCACTAACAGAAACACACATACATTCACTGACAAGCTATCACAAGTCTGGCCAGGGAGCACAGGGAAGAGGCTATCTCTGACAGTATGCACCGTAGATTAAGGGAGATTCCGGAGGCAATGCTAGCATAAAACAGAAACAGGGTACATACCAAGCTGATCTGAGTTGAAACAGGTATTCACAGGAACTGCAGGGGCAGAAGCTGGCTGTAAAAAAAGAGACATAGAGAAAGCAAAGGCAAGCAAATATTCTGGGCTACACAGATTGATCAGAATAAAGGGTGTACTGGAATATGATAAGGGGTCTCTAGGGAGTATGGAAAGTCCTTGGGATCGGTACCAGCAGATTACTCTTAACAACGGTCATACAGCAGCGTCATGAGTTAGGTGTGTGAAGAAACTGTTGTACTCAGTGCAAGGGTAAAACTGGAGACCATATAGTGAGTCAGGTACGACTTCAATGGACTAGGCAAAAGCAACAGAAGTCTTTCCCTTATCTGATCTGAATGGAGACCAACCCAGGGTCACACTGTAAACGGATTCAAGCGGAGGCACCACAGTGGACGAAGATGTAATACAGGTAGAAAGCAGCGTTGAAATAAATAACCAGGTACAGGACATGATAGGATAGAGAAAAAAAGTACAAAGCATAGGCAAAGGGCTAAGGCAAGATAGGTCACTGCCAACATAGTGAATACGAGGGAATTCAGGAAACTCAGAGTACTTAAGAGCAGACACTAGAACTATGGATTGAAGTCGAGAAATATCACGGGCAAGGAACAAACAGGAAAAATGCAAAAGACTGGGTTTGCAGAAGAAAGAGAAAAGCAAGGCAGAAACAAGACAAGTCTGTAAAGCAGAAATGCTTACAGAAAACAGGGTGTTTCCAGAAATTCAGAAAAGCAGAGAAGATATCAGTTAAGAACTGAATGACGAAAAAGGTATCAGAAGTCAAAGGCTGGAACAGGCAGGCTGCAAGACAGGGTGCCCAGAGGAGCAGGGCAGAAGGCAGCTGAATGAATCAGGTCCGCCAGGTAGGGAGCCCAGACGAGCATGGCAGAAGGCATCGGGAAATGTACAGTTGAATGGACACTAGAAAGGCCGAAACATGTCAACAACTGACAAAAGACTAATGAATGATTGAAGTCTTATACCTACACCTACAAACTGAATGTAGCTTTGTGTTTCATTGATCCAACTAGCCCCTTTTCAGATGAGACTGTATTTTAGACTGAGCTGAGAGGACCATGGGCCTCATTACGACCCAGGCGCTAATGGGTTAACGGCAATGTAAAAGGCTGCGGCGCTGTTAACCTATTAGCACCTAATTACGAGGTCCCTTTGCGGGACCCGACCTTAACAGCTGGTGTAGACCATCCGTTAAAGTAGGGACCCGCAAAGGGACCTTGGTGCTAATTACGGTGCCGCAATTTGCGGCACCGTACTTAGCGCCTTCCCCATTCCCATTGAGCCCTATGGGGCAAAAATGGGAATGGGGAAGGGCCATGGAGGAAGGGGGAATTACCGCCCCTTGATTGACCAAATATGAGGTCAGATTTTAGCCGGGCAAAGGAGACCGATTTCCAACGTCTCCTTTATCTGCACTTCCATCCTGTGTTTTCTACATTCACTGGCATGGAACATTTTTTTTACAAACAAACTGCCAGTTAAATGTACAAATGAATGCTTTATTTACCATGACTTGGACCATTATATGTATGTCATAGTGAATGTTTAACTATGCTTTTGTGTTCCACAATAGACATTAAAGAATGCAATATATAAAAATGTACTAAAATGCTTTGCATAAAGAAAACAAGCATCAGCTAATTAATAAAAAGCTGCAATTTTGTATAAAAGAATTGGAATTTTGTACATGAATATTGTATTAGAGATATGTTTGACAGCAGGAAGCATGCTGTTTCTTCCAACGGTTGCCCAAACTGCATGGACACCCGTAAGGGTCTAAAACCAGTGTGCCCTGAACCTACCCTGCGCACCCCTAAGATCCATAGAGGGTAGGACAACCCCCCTTGTTTCGGAATTACCACCCCGCCAACCTTGTAATGGGGTGGTAATTCCCCCTTTCTCCATGGCGGAGTCGGTAACTTACCGGCATGGACCATGGTGCTAACAGCACCATGGTCTGCCGCCAAGGTCGTAATGAGGCCCCATGTATTGTTTAATGTTAAAATCTTTTTCTCTCTCTTTTTAATTTTTCTAAATTTGTCCTAAAGTGAATAAAATTGTATGGACTTATTTATGATTTTTTTGATGATTCTTTGATCTTTTGAATGTTTAATAGAGATGCGGTTCTTATCATATAGGTATGTGGCATCAGTCTTATAAGGTAGTACAAGATAAACATTTGTTAGCACTACTTAAATGATATATGAGTACTAGTACCTAGGGTAGTACATTTTATCACCAAGCCTTGATCTGTACTGACATAGAGCGGGGTAATCAGTTTTCTCACCTTTGTATAGTGAATGTATTCCCGTTCTCCGTTCCGAGAAACTGATCCCACGAAACAAAAAATCTTGGGAGATTACATTTGTGGAGGTAACTATCTTTTTACTGGGTACATTACATGTTCATGGCACCACACGGCAGAGGGTCTACAAGAATAAAGCACACACTTCTTTATGCACTGCTATCACACTAGCGACACTATTCTCAGTCGGATTGGGACGCTCCTATTTGCAGACATTCTCCCCTTTGACCATATGTGCAGTGCAGCAGCAACAGCAATAATGAGATGAGGCTTCACAAATGGCCAACATGGCCTCCCAACTAGAAGTGCTGCCTTCGCCTCCAGCAATTATAAGGCAAGACGCAACAGGTCAATCAAACAACAACACCTTGATGCAATGGACTCTATGGCCCTTATTACGATACCGATGCTAAGCCATGGCGCTATTAGCACCATGGTTGGTGCTGGTATCGTAACGTGTCCGCGATGGTGAAATGGGGAAATACCACCCCATTCCAAGGTTGGCAGGGCGCTATTTCCCCATTTCCCCATGGCCCTTCCCATTTTTGCCCCGTAGGGCATAATGGGAATGGCGAAGGCGCTAAGTACGGTACTGCAAATTGCGGTACCATACTTACCGCAAAGGTCCCTTTGCGGGTCCCTACTTTAACGGCTGGTCTAGAACAGCCGTTAAGGTCGGGTCCCACAAAGGGACCTCGTAATTAGGCGCTAATGGGTTAACGGCGCCGCAGCCTTTTACGGCGCCGTTAACCCATTAGCACCAAGGTCGTAATGAGGGCCTATGTTTTAAAAAGCATTTGATTTATATCATAGCTATTTAAGATGTAAATGCAATAGGTCTCAAACGTTTTACCAGACCTAATTAATTGTACACTTTTACTAAACAGAATATAGGAATGAAAATGTGAAATTGCATATAGAAGTCCAGGGAAAACTATGGAACTTTAAATCTTTACTTTCATATTATAGCATCCCTGTCTTGGCAAACTTCAAAATGAACTCATTAGAATGAAATGATGTCCCCAGACCTCAGTTTGTCTTAGTCCGCATACCTGAACCTTAATTCTGCTTTTTCTGAGTGATGATGTTATCCTTAGGAATAATGAACACTTAACATGACTTCATCTTTGTTTTCACCATTTAATTTTAAAACAAATATATGTCAACAAAGAACTTTAATCAGGATATTGTTAGTCCGTGTTTTAATCATTTGGTGGCAACGCTCATTTAAGCCACCCTTGTAATAAATTGATGTTTTCTTGTCGGCATGCACTTAATTGAGGATGTTGCTGTACCCTGCCTACTGACAGGAACACTCCACAAAACACAAAGCTCATACTCTTTTCTCTCCTCGAATAGTAAGTAATGGGAAACAAACTAATATCAAGCTTGAAAATGTTAAAATGACATTTGAAAGCTCCCTGGGCCTCAGGCCTAGCTTGTGTCGGATGCCATGGACTTTGTTGTCTTCAAAAGCTACTCTTTAGCCCAACCTAGAGTCGGTCACCTAGAAGACATATTAACGTTTGCACAGGTTGCAGACATTCAGCAAATGCACCTAGGACCTGTCTTGCGACTTTGGTAATGTAGAATTGAGCTAACAGGTTTTGCGGCAATACATATTACGTAAAAATGTTCTAAAGTTCGTAAAATGGCGCTGTCCATTTTTCTTTCTGTATGATAGGGAATATAGCCATTAGGACTGGCCACAAATTTAGCAAAGACACTCTAATTTTTAACCGTGCAAAAAGTCTGAGAAAACAAACCGATTTTTTATGTTTTATTTCTATGAAGTTTGGATCAAAAACCAAGTTCCTCTACTTTTCCATAGTGAAAGATGTGACTTCGTTTGAAGAAAAATATGTTGTCATGCTGCTTAGTTGTTGACCAATGGCAAAGTCTTGATGTAAAATTGAGTGTGGTAAATTCATTTCAAAGTGGCAAGGACACCTTTGCAAAACTAGTTTTATAATTGTCAACACTGGTGGTGCACGCATTTGGTAATCTGGGCCGTGGATTATACAGGGCCTTTCCCAAGCAAATTGTGTTGTGCAGCGACATCGTATTATCTACTGAACTCTACTCTGCATGTGACTAGTGCTGGGAGAGGCGTTGGCAGTTTCCCTGATTTGCTGGTCCCGCTGAAGTTCCCCTAGCAGACCGGACCACCAGAACCTCAGGACCAAACAAAGGGATATGTGTGCGGCCTAGAGAGCTTTGGACAAATAAATTAAGCAGTGGAAGTTACATACCTAGCCCCTCCGATCTCCGAGCTATCCAGGTTCATCATGGCACCTACCTACAGTCATTGGCAGGAGCTGACGAACAGCCCACTAACTCCTCAGCACGCCACCTGAAAGACACAATTGTTCGGAAGTAAGAATATGTTAATTGAGGCAGGTGGCCATACTAGCTTGCCAAGTTGACTCCCTTTCACGTTAATGGTGTCGTGAAAGTGGCTGATTGTGTGCCAGGGTGTTGCTAGGTCTGGAAAAGATCAGGGGCTAAGCTAATGTCGGGACTGGTGGGACTCGGGGCTAGCTAGCATTTTGGTTGGAGCACCTAAGCTTCTATCTGGGGCTACAAACAAAAGACCCGGGGCTATAACCCCCTCAGCCCCCACCCCTAGCAACGCCTCTGTTGTGTGCAATGGTGGCATACTCTTAAGGAAAGTAGCCATCTTTTTTCACTTCTAAATAAAGCAAAAATCTATCATTAATTGGTTTTGGCGAATTTTTGTGGCGCAAGCCACAAAAAAGCCCAAACCATTGTTTTTAAAAGAGAGAGATAAATGGCATTCTGAACACAGAATATCAGGTTGATATAGCAACCAGCAATGCCAAAGAATGAAATGTCCAACTCACTAAAATCACTTTTCAGAACTCCTCCGCCCTATCACACAATGAAGAGCTTCCTAACAAGATTTACTGCAATCAGCAGCTTTGTAAGAAGCAAATCGGCCAAACTTCCCATTTCCCAGCTGCGCAGTGATTTGCCGTGGCACTCGTGACGTGAGTCTGCACTCTGCCCTCACGTCTGCTGGCACCATTTTGTCACGCTTTGTGCTTGGGTTCCTCTTTGATCGTGTGCCCCAATTAAGTTTTGCTTGCAAGTGGGTCCTTTCTCCGAGTTGGAAGTTGCTGCTTTTACAGGCAGTGTGAGGCTCTGCCTCCCTGCGCCATTTCTGGCATGGGCAGTGCATGGTTTTTCGCCCAGGCAGTGGGTCAATTGAAACCTGCAGCCCAGACAGAGCGGGTAAACCCATCCCACCTCCTTGCCTCCCCGCCCCCCATTATTGCTTCTTAGCACAACTGCTACCATACCTTTGTCTCCAGGTATCCTGGTCCACTTGCGCACTGGAGGGCGTATGGGGGATCAGGCGAATGTGCCGTCAGGACGGCAAATGGCCGACGCTACTCTTAGTGGGGATGCCCACCCAGCCCAAACAGGGGGATGGACAGGAAGGGGGACGGGCTATACGGCCACCACCCACTGGGGGGGTGGAAGAACATCACACAGGGGCGACAGAGGGAGAGCAGTCCCAGAGTGGGGGTGCGGCCTCTTGGTCTGCTCCCCCATCTCAGAGGAAGGACAGCAAGGAGGCAGTGAGACTCGTTTCGCAGGTGTCGGGCAGAGAAGAAAAATGGTGCGAAGCACGGTCAGGAGGTAAGTGTAGGGGAGTGGCAGGGAACAGGCCTGTTCCTTGTGTTGGTGTTGGCTCCTAAAGCCCCTTTGTTTAACAACCACCCCTCCTTCCACTTACCTCGAGTTTGGCCATTTTTCGGTTAGTGTCTTGTTCCTGTTGGCATGCTGCAGGGGTAATCAGGCACGGGGACGAGACAGAGTACATTAAGCAGGCTCTTGCAGGGTTCTGTGCCAAATGCACGTGTATTCAATTTATCAATGGTCAGGGGAAAGTGGTATGGCTGGTCAATGGAGTATGGCAAGAGGGATAGCACGTGGAAAGGCAGACCAGGTAAATGTGCCGTGCAAGGAGGGCCGGCTAATGTAGATGGGAGGACTGGGGGTATGGCAGCAGAGTAGGCCAAACGCATGGCGGGAGGTTAGACCAACACAGGAAGGGCGTTTCTTTGGAATAGCAGGCAGGCTAATGGGGCACAGCAAGGCAGGTTCCGCTCACCACACTACCTTCAGCGGGGCACACTTTGCGTAGGCCCCTCACACAAGCATTGCAAAGCATACACCCCAGAACTGTTAGCAAAAGTTCCCAGGAGATGGTACTAAACGGGATAGTGTGCACAGCTCTTCAAAGATTACAATGACTTGGGAATCTTCACTGGATTTTGCTAAAACTCAACTAATTCTAGCGATGCCAATATGAGGCCGATGGTTTCAAAAGTTTAGATACTAGCGAATAGCATTTATGTTAATGAATAAGGTAATGAAATGCCAAACACGTCTAGAGTGGATTTGGCGACTGCTGTCCCACATCTTTTAGACATATGGGACAAAAATTCCTTGTAAATTATGAATGCTTGGTTTGTACTTACATGTATTAGGATTTTTGCATGTTATGGCATTCTTTTTCCCCAAAAAAACCAGATGATTGATGGGTTTAGATTTAAGCACTATGCCTCTACAGATAAGACCGCGTTGCTCTTTAGTTACAGTGATACTGGGTTCAGAGTGAAAGGCATCGAGCTTGTCTGAGTGGGAGCGCCCACTGCTGCGTGGAGTTGGGGGCTGTGGCAGCGGCCTCATAGCTAATGGTAGCCGTTGGGGGTTGAACGGGATTGATGTCCCGAAATTACAAGTTCAAACGGAATAGGTATAGAACAGTAAATAATGATTCTGACAAGGCCTTCTCGGGTTAAGGAATTGTTGTTTGGGACATGCTGGTTGGGGTTTGCGTTGGTGGCGAGGTTGGAATTTTGCGTGGCAATTGGTTTTGTAGATTGGGAAAATAGAATTGGAATGGCAAGGATGTTCTTAGGAACTCACATTGGCTATCAAGCATTAAAGTATTAAATGCTGCACCTAAAGTGTATCTATCTATACAAAGGTCTGCCGTTCCCCTTGTTTTAACATTCCCTCTCTCACACGGTTAGGGGATAACCAACATAATCATCATATAAAGGAGACGCGTTCCTCTTGTAAAGCCGCTGCCTCGGGAGGTTACAATTTTGTGGACAATTTAACAGCGACGAAGAATATGTAAACAATCTCTTCAACCACGCAGGAGTAGTGGCATGGCGTAATAGCTGGAATCAGGTTCATGGTTACCAAAGAACCATTTATAGAACAGGATCAGACTTATTGAAAGAGGTCGGAGGGCATTTGGGTGCACTGAGGCACACCTACACTGCAGCAATCCTACTTGTGAGGAGTACGGTTTGAAGAGTACTTTTGGGGCCCTGGATTACATGGTGGAGAAAAAATTAAAAGTGTCTTCCCCTGAAGAAGGTTCATGCATTTGGTGCCAAGAGGAACTGAAACATGTCGGGACTGTTTATTCTGAGTTAATAACACTCAGTGATTGAAAATGTTTAAATCATTATATAAATTTTATATGTTGATGTATTGTATTGTATTGTCATGTTACAGGAATGGATGTGAGTGAAACTAGTAATTTGTATTGTAAATGTATCCACTGTATGTTGTGTTGTGGGGTCCTTTTTACTGAAAACACTGTTTTAGAGTTAGTTTTATAAAAGAAAATAAACTATTTTTGATATTATAAAAAAACAAATAAGTACTAGGTCTATTTTTTCAAGACTATTGGTAT
Source organism: Ambystoma mexicanum (assembly GCF_040938575.1). NCBI lineage: Eukaryota > Metazoa > Chordata > Amphibia > Caudata > Ambystomatidae > Ambystoma > Ambystoma mexicanum. The sequence continues at coordinate 470,484,717 of NC_090925.1, read as the reverse complement.
AAATAGGGTTTTTCAGCATCACACGATATGTAAAGATCACTGTTGAGTGGGGAATGCACCTAAAGTGTATCCATTTGGAATGAGAGTCAGTAAGGATCCTTGTGTTAATAATGGAAGTTGTCAAGTTTGGTTTACCTATTGCACCTCGTGGGACCATTTAGTATCTAAAAAGCCTTGGCCACAACATGGGCAAGCATTTTACACATTAAAGGTCTGGGTTTGAGATTGTTCAGCACCACCAATGTACAGTTTCCTGCTAGATGGCTGCCTTTGCCATCATGCAACCTTCCAGCACTGCAACGTATCCTTGTTGTGTCCCTTCAGGAGATCCCACAGACCCATGTCTAAGCAAAACCTCGCTACTTGATGTCCATGGCACCAGCACATGGAGTTTGGCATTTAGGTTGCCTGATGGTTCATTTTGGGCAGTATTATGCTTGGGCCAAATACCGACGTATACTTAAAGTTGGGATCAGCATTTCTTATTTACCCTGTTATACTGCTATCATCTTTCTTCTCACCTCCAGAGACAGCTGAAGAGCCCGGCCTACGATGTCTAGGTCATTGGTATCAAGCCGTCAACCTTCTGACATGTTGGTCATCTGGTAGAATCAAGCACAGAGGCCCCACGTGCTTACATGATGGCCTCTTGCCTTTAGGATATTTGCTCTCCTTCACACATCTCCCTGACTCCTTGGCTAATTTTCCACTTCCACTAAGATCCTGCAATCTGTAGGTCCTTAGGCTGATTTTGTGCTTTTGTATACCTCATGAAATCAGTCCTCTTGAGCAGCACCTGCTGTCACTCTATTGCATTTTCTGTTGCAGTGTTGGTGGTCCTTCTGTCATTCTTGCTTGCCATGCTCTTTCATTTGGTTAGGTCCAGGGAAGTGAAGACAGACAATGACAGACACACAGATTATCTATAAATTGTTCTTACATCCGCTCTATTCTTCCTTGTCCTGCGGCACGTAACCCTCGCTTCCACCTATCACTAAAAGAACCTCCACTGCTCTGTAACACTGCTTACTACTCACAGGCTGTGGAGTGAGTCTCTGAAGATAGCATGGGATGGCAAACAGGTGAGGCTTATGTTCTCACATCTTTATTTAAATGGGCCGCCAAAGGCACCTCACTTAGTTGGAACTGGGGCGAGGAAGATAAAACCAATGCAATGCGAGTACATTTCCGGACAGCGCTTTTGTATTTTGTATAGTGATCAGCATGGCTCCTGTTGAAGCAGAAGGTGTTGAAACATTAACATTACCGGACATCGGACATCGTTGTCATTCCTAAGAATGTGTAATAGATAACATAGCCCGTGCATTCATCTAATGCTTCGGAGTGTAACCCTTTAAAATAGCATAATAGACCCTGCTTTTGGTGGCTCTTTTATGTTGGCAAAATGAAATGGTAGTTATGGTTTCTCACTTTTTTGCCAACAAAGTCAAATGTTCTATTACGCTTCCAATTTTGGGATGAAAACAGACAACCCGCAAAGCATTGCTTTTATGAGTCCGAGAAAATAAATATCAGGTGGCTAAAACCCACATCTTCCCTCTTGAGTGGTTAATGTATTACATATATGTTCCTGTCATCATAGATGTTTTGTCAAGTGCATCTGTGTTGTTCACCCTGTTCCATTTTTGGACCAGCCTTTGGAAACTCAAACGCTCAATTCTTATGATCCGGCAATGCGTTTAAATGCATTTTTAAAGAAAATTCAAGTTTAATGAGTATTAAATGACACATGTCTTTCTTTGTGCATGCGTGACAGGCGCCATAGTGCATTAGAGACAGTTCCTTTCTAATACTGAGTTCTGCGTACAAAGCGTGATTGGCTCACTTGGAAACAAATAATACATGTCAAATTATTCTCTTTGTATTTTCTCCAACAGTGCCTGAAAGTTTCCAAAAAATACCCTACTTAGGGGCGCGATTCATAATTGTCACAATGTGAAACATTAGCTTAATTCTGTTTTTATGACCTCGTGTCTTTGTTCCCTATTTATTGTGTTGCTATTAAAACGAGGCCTCGAGTGCCTGGCTCACAATCCCTTCTTCCACTGTCACATTCTTCATCTCCATTAATGGTGCTTTTAATATTAAAAAAGATGATGAAGCCGAAGGGCTGTTGTAATCAAAACTGTGTTTTACCTTCTTTTAATGATTACGAATGAGCCCTAGAAAAATAAAAGATTTCCTGGCAAGATGACTGCGCCCCCTAACGGTGAAGATGATTTGTCACGCGGTAGTGTCTTCACCCAGTGTGTTTTTTTTTTTCTCGTGTTATAGGCATTGGCGTATAAGTAACTCAGGTTTCCGACTTGAATTTTGCACACAGCTGTGTACACATTATCAAAAAAAAGCATTGTATATTAAATAATTTCATATCTGATATGAGACCACACAAATCCAAACTATTATTTCATCATAAGGCCTGTGAGTGACACGAGGCATAACTCCTCTTCAGCTTCTATAATATGAGTGTGCTTGCTTGATGTTCCCATGATGAGAAACAAAGGTTTGTGTTTCTACTATTTACCACTAGAAAACCCTTAAAGTAGATAATTGTGTTTATTCTCTATTATTGAAATGCATTTATTCGGAAATGAGATACTTAAGGATTTTTTTAAAGTCCTGATTTTTGTTACATTTTGCTTTCTGCAGGATAAAAGAAAAAATGTGCACTGTTTTTCCCCACTGTGCGTCATGAGATAGCATAGCAGTCAAAGGCCCTCATTACAACCCCGGCGCTAAACATGGCGCTATTAGCACCATGGTTAGTGCCGGTGTTGTAACGAGTCCGCCATGTTGAAATGGGGAAATACCGCCCGCCAACCTTGGAATGGGGCGGTATTTCCCCATTTCACCATGGCCCTTCCCCATTCTCATTTTTGCCCCATAGGGCTCAATGGGAATGGGGAAGACGGCAATTACGGTACCGCAAATTGCGGTACCGTAATTGCCTGCAAGGTCCCTTTGCGGGTCCCTACTTTAACGGCTGGTCCAGACCAGCCGTTCAGTTCTGGTCCCGCAAAGGGACCTCGTAGTAAGGCGCTAAGTGGTTAACGGCGCCGCAGCCTTTTACGGCGCCGTTAACCACTTAGCGCCTGGTTCGTAATGAGGCCCATTGTTGTGGCAAGTGTTCCAATCTGTGCCCATATATCACGTATCACGAAAGGTGGTCAACACAGTTTCCCAAAAGTGGCATATATTTAAGCAATAAACCCTGACGGGCGAGGGGCTTTACCAGGTAACTGCTATTAACATTAGCCTGGACATAACCTGCCCCAGTAAAGCCCACCGGCCAGAGGGGTTTATTTATTTCTATAGGCGCAGTTTCCATAGCTGTTTCTCAATTTATAAAAAACTACAAACCAAGATGACCACAGTGCACTAGGAAGATGGGAACTACACATTGTCTCTACTCCCATTCCATTACGGTCATTGATGAGATGGAGATGTGCTGGGAAAACTGAATGTACTTCGTGCCAGCGAGGGACATTGGAGCACAAGGTAAGTGGAGCACGGTTGGGGGGGGTGGGTGATGTGGAAATTGGGGTTAAGGATTGGGGTAAGGAGGGGAATGGGAGCACATGTCGGGGGAGCACTTACCTAAACTCCGTGAGGGAGGATATTGGCCTCCTGCTTCCGAGGATGCTCGGAGCGGAGGCTTTACCGTGAGGTAAAGTCCCCATACCTATTCTCCTAATTGGCTGGGAGGCTGCCACAGCCCTACCCCCTCGACAGGTACTAATTTACGATCTTTACACTTTCTGGTAACAGCTTCAAATCGTTACATTTCTTACTGGGAATCAACAGGACTCCATCTGTCACTTCTTAGAACTTAAACAACTTGAGGGAAGTCACCTTTAGAGACAGCCCTTTTCACTGTTTCGCTAAAATAAATGTGTCTTAGGGAGTGAAATCCGCTCTTCCACCTTTACATGTTTTCCTTGCCCATAATGCCTCATGTACTGCTGTCAAGCCCCATCATCTCGAATGTGGTTGAAGGTTAGGAGTGAGGTGTGAAGGGTATCAGTAATGATGAAGAACAAACCAACACAAGAGCAATTACTGGTAAGTAATGAAGATTACCTCTGCTAATAGCGCAGGGAGTCTTGATTCTATTAAAGACAAGGAGGCAAGCATTATGCTTCATCTTCATATTTATTCCTGTCTCCAGCAGGTTCAACAAAAAACAAATTTATAACTTCCCACATGGAGAAAACACTTTTTTTTTCATCAAAAACTACATTTCCCTTGTTTCCAGTCAACTGTATGTCCCCTGTTCCTTGAGCATGTTACCGTAGTCCTTCCTGTAATCTCCCTCTTCTTTAATGCTCTTAACTGCAGTCCAACGTGTAACCAAAACTGAACTGGTCCAAACATGAGGTCTCCTCTCGACTGCTCTGCACTGCTTGGCTTTCGTATGTATGCCTGTTGACTTCTCTGCTCAATCAGCCTGTGCAACTCACTAGCCTGCCTCAGTTGTTTTTCTTGTCATCTCCTACCGAAAAACATAAAGAGGGCATTAGGGAGGCAGATAGACAACCCTATTCTGGGAGAAATCCATCATAAAAATACGAACATAGACATAGGGCTTCATTACGAGTCTGGCGGTAGCCGTGCCGGAAAAAACGGCAGGCAGCCGCCGGACCCGTAATACCATTCCGCCTCCCTGATTGCCGGAATCACCGGGGCATTACAACCCCGGTGACCCTGTAAATCCGGAGGCGGAATTCTGTAAATCCCCATTCCCATGGAGTCCGACAGGACTCCATGGGGATGGGGACCATGGAAACACCGGTTCCATCTATGACAGAGCCGGTGTTTCCATGTCCGCCTTCAGGTGGGTGGTGTTAATCCCGCCAGGTCAGACCTGGTGGGAGTGACACCTCCCGCCTGCAGGACTCTGGATCAGGCTGGCCGGAAACAACGGTGGAGACTGATTTACCGCCACCGTTGTTTCCGGACCGACTGGGTCATAATGAGGCCCATAGTCATCAAACTGTCCTGTGTATCTAAGACTGGAAAGTAATGCTCGCCTCCTTGTCTTTAATAGAATCAAGACTCCCTGCGCTATTAGCAGGGGTAATCTTCATTCTATGTCAAGACCGGAGGCAAGCATTATGCTTGTTCAAAGCTTGTCGTCACTGTTGCTGCTACTGACTACACAGGCTTTAAATAGAATGTTCTAAACGTAGTGTCGCTGGCCCAGTCAGCTGCTTGCAGGATATCTTGCAACTTCGCCACTTGCGCTAGCGCCTTTAAAGCCATTGCGCCCTTTACAGAATGCGCCCCGAACCTGGCCATGTCCATTCCAGCTAATTGCATCACTTGTCGCACCCATCTCGCTACAGTCGCTGTTGCAACAGCTTTGTGTGGTTTCCTGGGGGCTGTGAAGTCCCTATGGGCCTCATCGCTGCTGTCATATGCTTGAATTCCCCCATGTAAGCTGCAACGTACCCTTTGGGGTGTTTGTGTAGGTAAGGGTACACTATTGCTGTAGAGCCGGTCTTTGTTCTCCTGATCAGCGTGAAAGTAACTTCTTCTGATCCATACACCTTTCTGTTCACATCCAGCGCTCTAACGTCCGCTACTCTCCTACAAGAGACTAGGCACAAGAGCATCTCTAGTTTCTCTGACAATTGTTTTAATGACAGATATCTGTTCCCTAGCCAACTGGCCAATAATTTCAGCACTATCGACGCAACCCAAAGAGCCTCATATCTTTTTTCTGGAGGTCTCCTAAATTGGATTCTTCTAAGAAGTCTAACGACTGCCATGTTTCCACCTACGGGCAAGACTTTGATGGGCAAGTTTCCCACTGATATAGCGGACCTGTACACTCCTATCTTTCTGTATGCCTTTCCGTCTAGCAACAGTTCTGCCAGAAAATTCAATATCTCTACTGGAGGAGCCGAAATGGGATGAAGAATTCTCCCTTTGCACCACCGAGACCATCTGCTCCAAGCTGCATTGTAGCTCTGTCTCGTGGACGGTGCCCAAGATTCGGCAATGAGTTGAGCAGCCTGAGTCGAACTGCCTGGCAGATTCCACCATCTCCTGCTATCATGCACGCCATCAGTGGGCGAGTCCCTCTCACTCTCAGAGGGTGATATGACCCAGCTGGGTCCGTGAGAAGGTTGTCTCCTGGTGGCAATACTCATTCTATCACTAGTTCCATCATTGTCGGGAACCACACTTGCAACTTCCACATTGGAGCCACCACTATCCTCTTTGCTCTCTCTCTGCAAACCTTTGCTAGTACTCTGTTCATCATTATAAATGGCGGGAAAGCATAGTGTGTGCCTCCTCTCCAGTCTTGGAGGAACGTGTCTACTCCTGCGGATGTCGGATCTAACCTCCAGCTGAAATACCTGCTCTTCTGAGCCTTCAGTCTGGATGCAAATAGGCCTGTATGCGCTGGTCCCCATTGGTCTTCTATGTGTCCGAAAATACTCTTGTCCAGCATCCATTGGTTGGAGTCTGATAAGTGTCTGGAATTCTAGTCCGCTACTACAATGAGCGAACCCGGGATATACTCTGTTACTGCCAAGGTCTCTGACTCGAGGCAGAAATGCCAAAAGCCCTTGACTAGCTCTGCCAGTAATCTGGATTTCGTGCCTCCTAAGTGATTGATGTATCTGACTGCTGATATGTTGTCCATCTTCAGCAGCATACACAAGTTCACTCTGCCCTTCGTTAAGGGTTTGATCACAAATGACCCAGCTGGTAGCTCCAGGCAGTTGATGTGCAACTTGAGCTCTTCTGCGCTCCATTTTCCCCCCCTTTCTAGCTTCCGGCAGCAGCTCCCCAGCCTGCTCTGCTGGCGTCTGACTCAATCACTAGGTCTGGTCAGTCTCCGAATATGGCTTTCCCATTCCAGGCATCCATATTCTGTAGCCACCATTCCAGTTCTGTTTTTGATTCTGCATCGAGGATACTACTTGGTGGTACTTCAGCCCTTGCTGCAGGTGCTTTATTTTCAGTCGTTGTAGGGCTTAGTAATGCAGTGGCCCTGGAAATATTGCCTGGATCAACGCTGCTAGTAGACCCACTACTCTCGCTATCGTCCTTTGTGATACTACACTTTTATCTAGGGAGCTCCTTATCTCTCTTTTTATATCCCTTATCTTCCTGGCAGGTAATTCTAGGGTAGCTGTCCTGGTGTCTATGACAAAACCCAGGAAGTCTATCCTCCTTGTCGGTGTCACGTCTGACTTTCCTTGGTTCACTAGGAAACCCAGCGACGCTAGGAGTTCTGTCACCCAGCCTGTCTGGTATTGGAGCGTCTCCCTGCTGTTCGCCATCAGCAGGATATTGTTCAGATATATTATTATCCTTATTCCCTTCTCTCTGATCGCTGCCGGTATAGGCTTCATGAGCTTCGTAAAGGCCCATGGTGCTGAGACTAGTCCAGATGGCATTGTCGTAAATTGCCAAAATTGTCCGTTCCAGTCGAAGGCTAGGAATGTTCGGTGTCTCTCTTGGACTGGTATTGTGAGGTACACGTCTTTCAGATCGATCCTCGTAAGCCAGTCATCCTGCCTGAGTTTATCCCTGAGTTGGTGAATACCTTCCATTTTGAAATGGTGGTATGTAACCCAGCTGTTCAGTTCTTTCAAATGTATTACGTGTCTTACTTTGTCTTTCCTGTGTACCAGGAACATGTTGCTTGTAAACCTTGGTGTTGCGCTGCAGGGCTCTTTCGCCCTCTTCTGTGGTAGGCTTTGTAATTCTGTGTGTAGGGTCTCCTTCTCTGCTTGTGCTGTGTGCACTGGCGGAGAGGGCGGGTCTGAATGGGTTTATTTATTGATCCAATCCAATTAAAAATTATACAACAGTCAAGCTCTGTGGTCCTTGGTTTCTTCTCACAATGGCTGTAAACAGATATCATGACCCTCTATAAGTGTCGCCCTCCTGGCCAGTTTAAAGAATATTTTGGTCTCGTCACGTAGCTTGGTTAAACCCTCTTGTAACCACTGACAGAAGTAGTTAATGTAAGGGTATGATCTGTGTTTTCACCGCAATAGCCCTAGTGTCTTCTCATCCCAACTGTTTCAGGTTGCAGTAATTCTTCCTTAAATCTGATAACAGGTCTGCATTGGGGAGCAAGGTGTGTGTGTGTGTGTGTGTGTGTGTGTGTGTGTGTGTGTGTGTGTGTGTGTGTGTGTGTGTGTGTGTGTGTGTGTGTGTGTGTGTGTGTGTGTGTGGTGTGTGGTGTGTGTGCGCTGTGTGACTCCGTTTTCAGAAATATTAACTCTTTAATAGACCTCTGGACTAGATTGATTATCTCGCAAAGGGTTTTGAATGATTATTCCTGTGTCCCTATTCCCAGAATGCGGTTGGTTATTGATTGATTGCTTTCTTGTTTATTTATATAGCACTTATACACAGGTGAAGTGCTTCATAGCGCTGAAAGGCAGGATAGGAACAAGGGAATACAGTAATCATTCTTAGGCCTTGAAAATTCTGAATGATCTAAACAGAAAAAACTAGCATACTTGGCCTGATGACATTTCTCCTAGTGCAAGTGCATGAAGTGGTACAGTTGAGACCAAGCTCGGGAGGGGGGGTGGAAATCAGTGAAGGGGGTCTACAGGACAGACGAACTAACTGGTCCTAGTACGTTTAGGTCATGCATAGGTACAGACGGAGGTGCAGAGATGGGGGAGCGACGGGGGGAACAAAGAGTCTGGTCCACGAGGGCCCTGGGTTAAGTGCAGAGAGGTTGCCCCACTCAAGGAGCGTAAGTCCAGCAGCCCGAAGGCAAGTCCAAAAAGTCTGCCGGGGGAGCCTTGGACCTGTACACTCTGGAGGTGATCCGGGCAACCAGTCAGCAAAAACTGAACAAAGTTAGGGAGCAGAAAGATCTAACTCCATGACAATGTAAAATGGAGATCTAAGTGAAATGTTCTAGGGTAAAGGAGGAGAAGAAGAAAAGGATGTGAAAGCCAAAGAGATTATTGGTTTTCAGAGAGAGGAGTTGTATAGTATGAGGAGTAGGGGATAAAGGGTATTCCTACTTAGAGGTGATGCTGTGAGTCCACACAATTGAGAAGCAACTCCTGGCATGTAGGAGACAATCCTGATCACATGACTAATTACAAGAAATCTCTTCACGTGTATTCCTCTGCCCTTGATTCTGGTACAAACATACTACCTAATCACCTTATCTCTCCTCCTTGCTCTCACCCACCACCCACTTAAGCTAAATAGGATACTCTGGTTCATGCTTGCCTCCATGGATGTGTTTGCATGTTACATCATACTACACTGAAATTCACAGTTTGGACAACTGCCAGGACTATTACAGTGTATTGGGACAAATGATGCCCTTGGATACTGCCTGTATTCTGATTATGTGATATGTATCTTTTCAGAAAGTGCCCATTAAAATGGCTCAAGATATGTTTATGTTGTGAAACCCAAAATATGGAAAAAGGGCCTTAATGGGAAAGCTGAATATCACATTCACAGCTCAAAATTCAAATTAATGGGAATATGAACTGAAGTGTTTACACGTTAAATAATAAAAGGAAAAACATTTAACAAATTAAACATAAGCTATATCCGTGTTGTATGAGAATTAGGCAAACCTATGTAAAACAAGTGCTGTGACTCCAGTTAAAGTTATATTTGGTCACTTCACTTCTTGTAGCTCATTTTCAGACAGAATGTCGTATGTGGAAGGCTCTGTGGGTGCTGGTTGGAGTGCTGCCGATGTGTCAGCCGAGTCTCTTGCTGCCATTTGTCAGCCGATTGCCCTGCTGCCGATATGCCAGCAGAACCTCTCCCCCCTTGAAGATGGCTTTCTGGGATTACCATTAGCGCCGAGTGCAGGGTGGCCAGGCTGCATGTGCCCTTCCATGATGCCGGTAGATGCAGGTAAGCTTGTTTTCCACACACCCAGTACATGTCCATGAGTGCTGCTGTACTCCTTTTCATGTCTGGGATGATGATTGTTTTGTTGCATTGTTTGTTGGACCCCATCTGCACCTTCCCTTTGCCATGAAAACAAAGTTTGTGTGGTATTTCTCTCTGGGTTTTGATGGGTTTCTCAAGTGCAGTAACCCATGTGCGTTTTGCAATGTGCTGGGACCAGACGGGAGTCCACGTTTCTTTGACCCACTGAAAGTTTTCTTCAGTTAGTCCTTGTAGTGCCTCAGCTTTGCACGTGATCGTCTCATCATGCCATTTACTCTCTGTAAACATTGTCCCTTTTATGACAAAAAATGGTTCTTTGATGCACATCACTCCTTGCGGCTTGCTCGTGCAGGTTTTCTCGTTCTGCAGCATTTCTATTGTAACTGTGTGTGACTGGAAGGTGCTCCGAATTCTACACAATACGAGATGAATTAAACATTGGGCATCCGACAAGGGCACTTCTTGAGGTACAAGTATTATAGGTGTGCCTGATGGGTGTGGTATGAGAGAGCAAACATAACAGCTCTCGTTTGTTGCTTGTTTTGCTGTTGCGCTCATGTCTGAGTACCATTTGTTAGATTGATCTGGGTGGCGGGGGTCTTCAATTTCATCTAATCCCAGGCCATGGTATATGTCATATCTTTTCCCTCCCAACCCCTTTTCTGTCTCCTCCTCCCCCCTTCCCTGTTATTTATCATGTTCTCCCTTCTATACTTTATGGGAAAGACATCTGCACATGTTGTGTCATTGGGTTTACTAGCAGCTTGTCAGGCCTGTGGTTCCGGAGTTTCTTGTGTAATCATAGTAGCAATATTAAAGTGCATTATAGTGCCTTCTGAGGTAGGTTCTGTGATTGTTTGCACATCAGTATTTATGAGGTCTGGCTCACCCTTCCAGGAGTAATCCCCATCATACTGATTGGTCTTGTTACCTTTACTTGGTTTAATAGCAGCAAGTGAGAAATGTGGGGCTGTGACAGTATGATTTTTGTGCTACGTAGTAAGATTGAAATTTGCAGAGTGATTATGTCTCCACATAGTTTTAACTCCAGCCCATATGAGCATTGAGCCCTCTCGTATCAGGTTTACCCCACTCCCCCCCTCTTTCATATCCTTAATTATGAAAGCTACAATCCAATACCATGTTGCAAAAAATAACATCACAGAAAACAATATTGTCGCATATTTAAGGCCACACTCTAAATTATAATATTTATTTACTCTACTATCTACCCTATCACTATCTAAATCGGTCTCGTTGTCAGTGAGTGCCCTCCTTTCTGCCATTTTTCCACCTGAAGGGACGATATAAAATTGTTAAGATACATGCATACATTTCATTATTGCTCACATTAATTTCTCTATCATTGTCATTACAACCATTTTCCCCATTAGTTACTATTTCATTCTTTATACTTTAAATATGCATACTCATACGCCATTCAGCTACTGTTATTTAAATTCCATCAAATTAAACTGAATTTTTGACACAGAAAATGTAAATAATCATGGCCATTTTTTTCTTTGTGCATAAGGTCAGTTATGAAAATGCGAGAGACAGAAAGAAAGCGAGATGGAGGAAGAGAAGCAGAGAGGCAGTTAAAGGAAGAGTGTGATTTAGAGAGAGAGTAAGAGAGAGAGAGAGAGACCCATCACTCTTAATTTTGTCCCTTTTTTTTACTTGTGTTTTACCCACTTGCAACTTCATTGCTTGTATTTTGTTGACAATGAGGGATTGCACTATCGCATGCTCTTCTCACATCTGACAGATGCACCCAATATTTCAATCCCTTAACCTTAACAGCTGTGGGTGTGCAATAGATAACCTCATAAGGCCCATGAAATCTTGGAGAGTTCCATCTCCTCAAAAAACTTCGCACGTACATATTTTCACCTGCCATTAATTGACCCTTTGGGCTGTACTGTGCTGGCATGGTAGTATCTGTCTCAGCATTTTGTGTGAAAGGTGGCACGATCTGTCTCCCTATGCTGCGCACGGCGCATGGCAAGTGGATGAGGTACTCCTTAAATTCATCCCCCAGCACAGTGGCAGCTCTGTGAGTGTCTGAGGCTCCTCTCACTGGGGAAAGTGGCGTATGGATGCGCCGACCCGTAACTATTTCGTGCAGGCTCAAATAATGATATTTGCTTGGTTGCGTTCTGAGTTGGAACAGTGCTAGGGGTAAGCAATACACCCAATTTTTCTTAAGGTTGTTACACAGCTTGGATAATTTGCTTTTGAGCAGGCTGTTCATTCTTTCTACCAATCCATTAGCCATTGGGTGATAAATCAAACATAATTTGTGCTTAACGCCCAGTAACATGGTCACTTCCTTAAATAGATCGTTAACAAAATGAGTGTCATTGTCTGATCTTATTATGTCACATATGCCCCACCTTGAGAAAACCTCCCGCACCAGGAACTTTGCGGCATACTTCGCGTCCGGGTGGGGGCATGGTCCAGCTTCAACCCACCTTGAGAATGGACAAACAATCACAATCAGATATCTCGCCCATTACATCTTTCCCCCATATCCGCATAATCAATGTGGAGCTCCCTAAATGGGCCCACAGGATGTGGCAGCATTCCTCGCAACATCCTCAGGATCATTCCTGAACTGTATGTCTGGCATGTTGTGCATTCTACTGTGAATGTTGACAAATGTTCCTGCAAATTTGGAACAAACCAATGTTCCTGTATCTCAGCTGCAATGTGTTGTTTAGTTACATGTGTCGGTAAGTGTAGTTGTTGAAATGCTATTTCTAGTAACTCCACTGGCATTACCACCTTCCTTGTTAGGTCCTGTCACCATGTTAGATCTGTCGGGGATTGTTTACAACCTCTCTTTCCCGACAACTCTTGTTCTTCGGTAGATGCATGTTTTTGGAGCTCTATTATTTGGGAAATTGGTGTATAGCTGTATCCCTCCTCTTGTGTATCGGTAATGAGCGTTTTAATAATGCATGTACGATTTCGAAACAAGACACAAGCCACATCATTAATCACCCACAATGGAGCAGACACCTGAAAAAGTGGAACCGGTATATCGACGATATATTTGGGATTTGGTCAGGCAACAAAGAAGAACTCAACACTTTTTTACTATATCCAAACAACATTGACAACAGAATACAATTCACCATGGAAATAGGCAACCCAAACATCCATTATTTGGACGTCCAAACAGTGATCGATGGCTCCAGAATTCTCACAAAATTGTATTCGAAACCTACTGACAGAAATAACCTCTTGCACAAAATGAGCTTTCACCCACCCAACATCCTTCGCAACTTACCATTTGGCCAAATGTTGCATATCAAAAGAATCGTAAGTGATCCAACAGAATGCAATCTTGAATTGGACAAACTACACATGAAACTCAAAGAAAGAGGATACCCTGATGATGATCTTGTAACCGCCAGGACCAAAACAGATATGCAAGATCGCACACAATTGTTGTCTAAAAAACCTGAACGTAAGAGTCCTGAATTGGTCTTTGTCACAAAATACTCAATTCAGAGCAGAAAAATCAAAGACATTATACTCAAAAGATGGAGTATATTACAGAACGATCAAAGGACATCTGAATTGTTTATGCAACCACCCATGTTTGCATACCAAAAAAGCAATAATTTACGAAACTTACTGGTTGACACACACAGTAAGAAATCCAAATTGAAAACTGCTGATAAGCACCCTGGAACATATCCTTGCATGAGCTGTGGCAATTGCAATAACATTATTAAAGGACCTCACATATCGCATCCATGAACATGAGAAAAAATTCAACTTAAACATCATGCAACCTGTTTGTCAGAAAATGTCATCTATGCAATCAAATGCCCATGTGCCAAGTATTATGTCGGCGAGACCGCACGGAAAAAACGAATGCGCATTAATGAACATAAATCCTGCATTCGTACAAATAACCAAACATCAGCAGTGGCAAGACACTTTGTTCTTAATGGACACACAGTAGCACAATTGAGATTTGTAGTATTAGAAGGGATCCCTACCAAAGGACAGAGCACGAATATGAAAAAACTGAGAGCACAGAAAGAAGCACTATGGATCGAGAAGCTAGGGTCTCTGGCACCAGAAGGGATGAATGAGGAGTTCGATTTAATTTGTTTCTTATGAAGAAATCTCAGAATTGGTGTCTACATTATATGTTTATTAGTACTTAGTTGTTGATTCAAGAGTCATTGTTTTTTAAGCCTTTACTAGTTAGCACTGATATTAATCATTCATTGTTTTACTGATGTATTTTTCTCCAACATTCCAAGTATGGTTTGAATTTTACATTTTATTTTTTGTCTTACATTTCTTCAGTTATCATATATTTCGTTAGTACCAATTTTCTGTTTCTTTTTCTATTTTTTATTTTTTCATATTTCAATTTCTTCAATACTTCGGCATTATTTTTGCTTTCAACATACTCAGGTTCACATTTTCAGGTTGTTTATTCAGCGATCGCTCACCTTTAGATTAATTAGATTAACAATTCTTACTACGTACACCATCCTAAGATGGCCGCTTCGTTTACTATAGACACAATACAGTGCACACTCAACCACATTAGCATTTCCTTGATTTCCATGGCAACCCCCCGTGACTAAGTCCTTTCCATTATGCGCGTGAAGGTATGCAGAGTTCAGCTGGCGCTCGAAGTTTCATGACTAAGCTCATTTCGTTCTGCACGCGAGTGGCTGCAGGAACCAGCCGCCGTTCAGCGCAGCATGATACTAATCAGGTAAGACACAAAGCAGACATTACGCAGGCTATCCGCCATTTAACTCACATACATTTGCTGACAGCCGACCTTCTATTTTACAGACTTGCGAGCGTACTTAATTGACACGGACACGATCATCTCCGTTCAAAGAAGCATTTATTTTCTCATAAACACGCGAGCAGCAGGTCAGTCACCTGCTTTCATTTCAGTACTTTCATTTATCATTAGAAAAGTCCATCCAAGTCTTTCTAGATATAGACACATTTTTAAGTTTGTTTCATTTTTCTATTTTGTTCGTGTTTTCACAAACTGATGAATCGTTTGATGTTGATGAACTACCCAAACATTACCTCAATGTCGCCCAATTGGTAATGTACCTTTCTCAATGCTACATAGATGTACATGGATGATTTCCTTCACTGCATATATTCAATGTTTTTTTGCTTGAATATGAAAACTGTTTTATTATTTGCCAACTGTTGATAACACATGAACCATGTATATAGATTTGACCATAGGGCAATCAGTAGATTAAAGTTCACAGGTCCTGAGGAAGGGTTTGTAACCCGAAATGCATAGGCCGTCAATGTGACATTCTCAGCCTTCAAACCACTATACCAACAGAGGGTTCAAAGCTTATATTTAATTTATGATTACAGCGAATTATTATTGAATCTATAGACATTTGAATCTAACCACTTCTAAGTGGTCCACGGGTGTGCAGCCCGCACCTCTGGCCTCACGTCCAAGGTCTTTTTTCTCACGTTTTAATAATGCACTCTATTGCTTGCGGAATATTGAAATATGCAGCGTCTTTCGCTGCAGCATCGGCCGCTGCTTTTCCCAATGGGATAGCGTCCGTGTTGTTAGTATGTGCTTGGCACTTCACCACTGCTACCACTGATGGTTCTGCTAGTGCTTCTATCAGTTCGTTTAGAAGGGCTGCATGTTGTACTGGTGAACCATCTGCCCTTTCAAACCCTCTTCGTCGCCATCGTGACAACCCTGAAGGCACTGTTGTGGTGGCATATGCTGAGTCAGAGTATATTGTGACAGCACATCCTTTTGCTGTGTGTAGCGCTTCAATTAGTGCTGTCATTTCTGCTGCTTGAGCCAAGTAATGAGAGGGGAGGCATTTATGCACAATAATCTCATACCCTTCTTCTTCCAACCGCCACCTCTACATGCTTTTCTCCTGTCTCACTGTGTATTGATGCTGACCCATCTACGAAGTATACCCCCCTCCTCTAATGCATTTTCGCTCACCTTGGGAATATCATCTTCCTCTCCCTCTCCCTCATATGGAGCGCAATCATGTCCTTGCATGTCCTCAACTGTACATGTTTCAGTAATGAATATAGCTGGGTTTACTGTCTTGCATCTCACCACATGTACGTTTGGGCTGGATATTATAATTTCATAGTGAGTGTTCTGCGTAAAGTGTCACTGAGCATCCCATCACGATGGTGGCGCTTTTTTCTATTGCGAAGGCCGCAGCAGCGAGTGCTTGTTCGCATGCGAAGTGGCCCTGCATCACTGAATCTAATGTACCACTATAGAAGGCCAATGGCTCATGTACTAAGGATGTTTTCTGGGTCAAAACTGTAGTCATTAAAATGCCATTGCAGTGGTCTTTCAATTTGAAATATTGTGTCATCATCTCATCTGTCCATTTTAGTGGGACATTATTCTTTTGTGCTACCTTCATGGCCTGTAACAGTGGGCGCGTGTATGCTGCATAATCAAGTATCCAGGCACGGCAGTAATTGCAGATGCCGAGAAATATTTGCATGTCCTTCACTGTCTTTGGTATCGTCAGGTGGTGTATTTCTGCTGATCTATCTGGTAAAATTCTCTTTCCATCCTTTGAAATTAGCTGTCCTAAATAGAGCACATCTGCTTGGCAATATTGCAGCTTAACTTTGTCTACCTTGTATCCTTTTGTGGCTAGTAAATTCAGCAATGTTATCGAATCGGCCTTGCACTGTTCTTCGCTTTTACTGCAGACGAGTAAATCCTCTATGTACTGTATTATTGTGCTTTCTACATCAATGTTGCCAAGATCTTTGTGCAAAATTCTATTGAAAATGCTTGGGCCTTCACAATATCCCTGGGGCAATCTACAATGTTCATATCTGTTCCCTCCTAGCTGTGAACGCTGTGAGGTATTGACAGCTTGGGTCAAGTGGTATCGACAAAAAGGCGTTCTTTGAATCCACTACTGTGAAGCAGGTGGCATCTTTGGGTTTACAGGTAATAATACAGGGCGCCTGGCTAGGTCCTGATATGCCGAGGAGGGTGAATGTATATTCAAACAAAAAATCAGGATGGGAGACCCACACTTTAGAGATTCAGGATAATTTTAGTTTAATCTCTGAATTTTGGTGATGATACATATAATATATCAATTGTTAGCATAATAACAGACAGTTGTACATTTGATATGTAGGAGTACAACTGGGTACCACCCTCAAGAGTGTGGAGGGTGCAAGCCTTCTGATGGTGCAAGATCTCTTGGTTACACAGTTAACAAGGGTTTACAACAGGGGCGTTGCTAGGGGGGGCTAAGGGGGCTATAGCCCCTGATCTTTTGGTTGTAGCCCCGGATAGAATCTCAGGAGCTACAGCCAAAAGACTAGCTAGCACCCAGTCCCAACAGTTCCGGCATCAGCTTAGCCCCGTGTCTTTTCCAGACCTAGCAACTCCCCTGGTTTTCAACACAAGAGTGAATGCAGCCCAGGACCTCAGTTGATCCATGGGTATTGTTATAGCAAAAAAACACAACAACAGGTGTGTACAAGTATGCAAGCGGGGGGATTGTGTCATAGATCAACACTGTAGTGTTTCGGCCACAGGGTACGAAGACTGGACGTAGGTGACTGGGATGGCCTTCTTCAGGATGGAGGTGAAGGGATGCAAGACTGTCCGTGGGGTATCTGTGGGATTCAATGACAGATAGTTTAGGAGGAGTCGGATCTCCAGAGTTAATTGGTGATTTGAGCAACTTATTAGTGACCAATTGGTGTCAGGACAGGTGCAAAGAGTAAGCACCAGAGAACAGAAGCTTACCGTGAACCGACAATCGGTGCGGTGGTAAGGGCTTTTGAGAGTCTTCAACCATGCAGGAAGTCAGGTGAAGGCGGTGGCCCAGTGGCCACTGTTGCTGATGGAATTAGTCCAAAAAACCGTATCTGGAACCGGACAGGAATCACAAATTGTTTACCAATGTAAATCACAAATTATTTACCAATATTTCTCATCAGACCTTATTTTGGTGCATACACAGATACATATGTACTTACTCACAAACCAACATGAAAAACTTCAACACATTAACTAAAAACTTTAACACATTGAACATGTAACATATACTCCCTTTCTCTTTTACCCCCTTCTTTCAAATACTTTAGTTTTTTGTCCCCTGTTCTTATTTTATCAGACACTCCCCATCTCTGAGCCCCCCTCCTCTACCTCTCCAAGAATTCTGCTCACACGGAAAAAGAAAATTCTAAATTACTACTCCGAGTCTACTAAATATATGAAACTCCTATTTTTTTTTCCTCTTTATCTGCACTTATTCCATGCACTGGTCAAGACAATGCTATGCAGCGCCGCCTTCTACCCCCCTCCGGAGCTAAGATCCCGTACTCTTTTTATCTCTATTTCCACACCAACCTAATGGCCATATAAAGGATAGATAAGAAAAAGCCTCAGTCACATTCACACAGACCCTAAACTATACCCTCAGTTTCTGTTTTTATCTTCCCCTATTTTACCTTATTTACTTTGTTATGCCCCTTTCCCAATTTTTCCTTCCTCTCCTGAGAGTCTTGCAACCAGTACTCACGTGTTCAGTAGGGTGGTCCGAGAGCCACCGTTCACGGTCTATCCACAATCTGGTCCACACCCCAACCAAGCCGTGTCCCGCCTTGGCGAGCAGTTTTAGTTGAGTATTTGGAAAACAGGAACCCGTGGAACCTCTTGTTTGTGCGCACAAACTGGTCAACCGCGGAGGCGATGGTTTTGCTGGGGGCATCCCGGATCTCGCCGCACGGCGTCGGACCTTGGGGCACCTGTCCCAATCATGTTGCGGGGGTCACCAAATGTATAGGCCCACTCCCCGTCTAACACATGCAATACCAAAAAATGAGACACCCCCCAATGGGGAATCAGACTATGAGAACAGGCTGCGAGAGTTAAGTTTCGTTTATGTAAAATTGGCATCCAGAGCACTCTGCTGCCCGAGAGCGCTCTGGCAAACATTACAATTACATGACAATATAAAGTAAAACAGCGTCATAGATGATGCAACTAACATAGGGTACTAGACCAGCGCAGGATTGGATGGACAATATAGATACATATATCCGAGTAGGCACTGCTTCGTCCGGATTGGTTGCCCAGTTGGCGGGAGGGTGAACATCACGTGGTCCGGCTGCCAGCATCCAGGAGGGGTGAGGGTCAGGTTGCGGTGTGGTAGGGAGAGCCCTAACTATGCTAACGTGAGATACTACCATTAGACATGCACTAAATTATGGTCACTATAGTTCCTTTGAGTATATCAACATAGATCTATAAATTGTGCACATATAATCAGAGCATTATTCATTGGGACGTATATTAAGCACCGGGCTTAAGATCCTGGTCAGTAAGATAACATTGGCTGTAGGGTGGGTCCAGGTGCATCAATATAAGACATTCTGACATTTGTTAGTTCTAGGGTGCAATATACTGTGACAGAGGTCTGGTGTTAGTTGGGGGCATACTGGGGTGGGTTTCACAGTGGGGTCAAGCGTCTGGTACATCAAGGGAATACCTTTCAGGGACACAAAATCGATTACTGTAACGCCCTATACCTAGGCACTAGCCATAAAAATATTTACAAATTACAAGTAATTCAGAATAATGCCATCAGGGCTGCCCTCAACATCCCGAAGAAGTCGCATATTTCTGAGACCAGACATAACATGCGCTGGCTCCAGTAGAGCATAGAAAATCGCTCAAAACTCTTGCTCTAACACACAGAGTCAAAGCCAACCTTGCTCCAGCCTACCTTACTAATCAACTCATTTCGCATACATCCTCAAGACCACTGAGAGCAGCTCAAGTACAGACAATGTCTATACCTAGATTCAAACTCCATAATTCAGGAGGCGCTAGCTTCCCTGTACTGGCTTCAAAGTTATGGAATACACTCCCTGCCTCTCTAAGATCAGAACCCTCCTTCCATGTATTTAAGTGTAACACGAAACATTGGCTTCAGGACTTGGACACTACGACAGTCTAACTTCCTCAGATCACTTTGCTTATCACCATTCTCTATGTATTTATTTGCTTTACCTTTACCACTTGTGTGTATTGCACCATCTCCGTGCAAAGAGGGAGAGCTGGTGTTTCTTGCCTGATGACTTGTATCCTTGCACTGTACATTTATATGTAACTTTAACGTAACCACTGTAACCTTTATTTAAGATGATGCACATGGTTGCCCCTTGGCCTGGCTGCGCTTTACAAATAAACACATACAATACAGGGTTGTAGTGCCAGTAAGAGGGCACGGGCAGGTTTGTGGAGATGGATGAGCTACACGGCATGGTTCGAGCTGGTTCACACATAGGACAATGTCCTCAGAGGAAGAGTGAAATGTTACATTGGTGTATTTGTTGCAATTATCTCTGGCTCATCCGTGAGAATGGAGCTGCAAAGATTTCAAGCACAGTGAGAAAAGGTGGGGGCCATAAGCGTGGTGTACGTGGCGCTGCAGAGGAGAGGGAAGCCTTTTCGTATTATCGCAGTGAGGCCTAGTCCAAAGATGGAGTCGAGAGTACACAAAATGGAAGCCAAGTGTCCCACACAATAACCTCGCCTCTGCCACTGCCAATGAAACTGCTAGTGTGCATGCGAGCAAATGGAAGCGTCCCCCATTATTGTACGAGCAAGTGGCTTACATCTTTCTGAATGTATGAGGGAGGCCTAAACGACCCCTCACTCCCACACACTAATCTGGCAATAAACCGCCATTACAGAGCTCACAATGTATCAAGTATCTTTTAAAACCAGATTACACAGTATAAATGGACCTCAAGAGGTCAGGGCCTGTTTAACCAGACACAGAATAGCCTGGCATAAGCAGGTCCCTGAACAATACATTAATGGGAATTGCTAAACCATAGACAATGGATTAAATGAGAAGAGGAGATAATGAATCCTCAAACAAACTCATAAAGAGTCCACACGCTCTTGGTGTGTTGCTTCAGAAAACCAGGTAAACAGAAATGGAAGTAAATAATTTCATCTTTTGCAGTGGTAAACAGTGCATTTCATTTCAAGAGATACTGTTTGCAAATATGTTAAGACATGACACGTGTAAACGCACTATAACTTCTGTTCAGACACTTACATAGGAAAACCGATCATTGTTGTGCATGGTGCTGTTAGATCAGTATTTCCCAGGGCTGTTCCACAACCTAAAAATAATCTAAAGTGTGTGGGTCTTGTTTGAAGTGGATTTGAGTAGCACACTGAAGCAGGTGATTTCCATTTAAATTAAATCTATATTCAACAGTCCTCACTTTATTCTCTTCCACCACTCCAGCTGAAATGGCACCCATCTACTGGTCTACCAGCACTTCCTGCACTCCTTCTGATTATTTACCACTCTGGACCATCAAGAGCATGGCATCCATACATCTATCAACCCCTCTCACCTTTGAAGACTCTCTATTACCTCCAAGGTTTCTCTGCCCTGCTATATAATTGCCACAGTCATACCCCTCCTAGAGAAACCTATGACTGACTTCAATAGCCCATTGAACTACTGACGTACCTCATTACGCTAAAACACTTCAATTTCTGGTGTTAACCACATCACCAGTTACTCAGAAATGCATAAACGCCCTTCAGTCCTTGTTCTGAACCATCACTTCACGGGAAAACCACACATCCACAACTCTAACTTTATTACTACTGCACACCACTCCCACCTCTCCTCTATTCTCATCCTCTTTGATCTCTCTGCAACCTTTGAGCCCTCATTCCTCCTCCTAACTTTCTTGCACTTCGGCTCTCAGGGCACAATCCTTCACTGGGTTGCCTCCTACTTATCTGATTGCTCCTTTTCCCTCTCTCGGAATACTGGAACATTCTCTGCTACTCCTCTCTTAGTTGAGGTCCCCTGTGGCCATTTCCTTCTCCACTCCTATTTACCCTGCACACCTCATCCCTTGGCAAGCTCATCTCCTTGTTTGGTTTCTCATACAATCTCTTCACCTTTAACACCCAAAACGTCTTCTCCTTCCTCAATGTTACCTGCAAGCTTTCCTCTTGCATCTCTGACTACCTGATGGCTATTCACCAGAGGAAGGCATCCCTCTGTCTATTGCTTCACTCATTCAAAATGGTGGAGATTTACCTACCTGCTCGCAATGTCACACTCATCCTTCCCTATCCTCTTCCTTCTCTACTGGCATTTTCACCCCACCTCCAGGTCCCACCCTCTAGTGGATATCTTCAACGATCTGAAAGTACAACAATACATTATTGTGACCTTCACACTGGCCATGGTTAACCTCTGCATCACCCAGAAAGAACACTACTTCCTCACCTTTCACTCTGCCTATACCCTCATCTCCACCCTTTTCTTCAGCAGGCTGATTACTTCCCTGCCTTCTCATGACACTCCCTCTATTTTTCACTCAACAAAATACTCAACTTCATTCCCTGAACCCTCTTTACCTACCTCCACATCTGGGTAGTATGGATGTCCATGAACAATTTCTCCTTCCTTAAATTCCTTCTGTTAGTCTACAAATCCATGTGTGTGCTGCTCCACCCCTTCATCTGGCCGACTCCATCTCTTGTTACTATTCCACACGCAAAATTCAATCTGCAGCTCACCCCAACATTTCTGTTCCCTAGCTACCTTGTGCAACATCTCTCTTTTGTTCCTTCACTGTACTTGCCCCCCACATCCCCATTGAAATCCCCTTCCCCATGACATCAAGTCTGTCCACACTCTACAAGCTTTAAATCTGTCCCGAAAATCATCTCCTCCCACTAAAATGGCATCTCATATTCCCTTTCCAGTATTCTTGGCTGTATAATGTATGCAAGTACACTTTATATAAAAGCACAGGCTTCCTTAGAATTCCCTGCCTTAGAATTCCCTGCTTATTTTTGGTGGTATATCGCCCACCAGGCAATGTTACTTCCCAATTTGGGGTGGATTTCACACAAGCTATGGCAGATTTCGCCTTGATCTACCCTAGCATAGTTCTGTTGGGTGATTTCAACCTCCATCTTTTACAACCCCATGATCCTCATGCACTGAGCTGTGTTGCTTCTCTTGAAGACTATGGTTTTCCTCTCTGTAACCATGGCCTCACCCATGTGGGGGGAAATAAGCTTGATCTGATCTTTTCTAACATTGGGGATCTTCAGGTCTTCTACCCCCAGCCTATGCTATGGTCAGATCAATTTCTGACCCTTTCTCTTTTCCGTATATGTCTTCGAAAACTAAGACAATACCCCCTAAGAAATGTTTACATCGGTGGGCCAATGTTGCCACTGACAGCATTTCTAATACCGTTATTGCTGTCATCTCAAAAATTTAGGAACAATGGCATGATTATTTGTGATACCTTGGTATCTGTTTTGAAACGTACAGCTGATGCTCTGGCCCCTCTTCTGCTGTTCCCTTTTCGCACTGTGCCCTCAGCTCTTTGCTATTCTGCGGAATTGTAGCTATTGAACAGACGTGCCATGGCTTGGAGCGTAAATGGCTCCTGTTGTGTGACTCCCCTACTAAAATGGCTTATGTGCAAGCCCGGAATCACTATGAACACTGTACAAAAATAGCCAAAGCTCAGCACTATGCTGATCGTATTCTCAAGGCTCCCTGCTCCTCAAAAGAGCTTTTTGTGGTTGCCAAAGAGCTTTCTGCTCCGGTATTAGCTCCCTCCACGGTCACCCGTACACAAGAGAACTGTAATCTGATTGCCTCTTTCTTCCAAGATAATATTTGTATGATAAGGGAGAAGAGCTGTGTGGAAAGATCCACCTCTGTTGTTTCTGTCATTCCCTTGAGCTGCCTAACTGAAAGTTGTTCTTGCACCTTCAGTTTTGCGACTGTCACAGAAAATCTTGGGGCAGACGCATTACTGAAGCTCAGATTGGCCTCTCCTGCAGAGCCTATTCCTCTACATATCTTGAAGGATCCTTCTATGAACCTGGTCCCTTTGCTTACTGAAGCACTTCAATACTGTTGTGCTACTGGATTCATTACTGCTCTTCATCTTCAGCATCCAGTGGTTTCTCCTTTGCTTAAGAAAACCACTCTTGAACTAGCAGTAGCAGGAAATTACTACCCTATTTCACTCCTTCTGGCTTTGACTAAATTGTTGGAATCCATCATCACCCCTCAGCTGTCGACCTTCTTTGAAGCCAATAATATTCTTCACCCTTTTCAGGCCAGTTTCCGTCCTGTGGTGGTTATGGAGTCAGTCTTGATAGCATTCCATGATGAAATCGCTCTGGCTCAGGACTGTGGAGAGACGAGTGTCCTTATTTTACTTGATCTCTCTGCTGCCTTTGATGCTATCGATCACCAGAGGCTACTGCAATGCCTCTTGGAGGCCGGAGTTTCGTAAGCACCTTTAAAATGGTTTCGGTCATTCTTAGCAGATCGTACCCAGGTGGTGTCTCTCCTCCCTTTCACTTCACCACCAATGGTGTTTGATCGTGGCTTACCTCAGGGTTCAGCACTTTCCCCCTTGTTTTTTAATCTGGATATAGCAGCATTTGCTAAGCTCATTGCTACTTATGGTGTGCATTTCTTTATGTACGCAGACGACACGTAGATCTTTTTTCATCATAATGCCCCTAGAGAAAATCCTTCTGCGCTTTTGAGAGACAGTCTCTTGGCTGTACGCCAATGGATGTAAGCTAACTGGTTAACATTGAATGGGGAAAAGACTGAGGTACTTATCATTGGCCATGCCCCCGGTAGCTGGACCTCTGATTTCTGTCCAGAATGCTTGGGACTCTGCACAGTTCCTTGTACTGTGGTAAAGAGCCTTGGGATTAAGAATGTAAAGACTGGAGGGGGGTGTCTGTACTTCTGCTCTCTATATGGTAGAGGAGAGGCACAGAGGACCCCAGCCAAGATTCTATATTATTGGTAACGTAGTCGAGCAATCAAGGCCTAGCTTCTCAGGAGGTGATGCGAGCTGGTTCTTAAGTACAGTGTAGTCCCCAAGCACCCACGAAGGATTGTCCACACACTGTATCAGTTAAAACACAGTCTTTATATAATTAACATTCAAAGTCATATACACAATCACGATAACTCACTGTGTGCTCTGAAAATGAACAATGGTAAATATGTACAGTTCTAAAGTGGTACCACTAACGTTACTCGATCTTATTAAGTGCATTTGGTCAGAATGACCCACAGATCAAAATAAAGAGGAAACCAGCAGTAGAGCGAGGAAGGAAAGCAAGATGGTTGATCAATAGGCAGAATTCTGGTAACTACCGTGAAACACAGTTCTGTGTGTAGATCCCCCCACCTGGGCAACCTGTAGAAGAAAGATACAAGCCCAGTCCATATATTGTTCACCCTTAGACTTCCCAATATTTCTGCAACCCCAAAGTACCTTGGTGTTGTAGCCTTCCACGTCGGGGAGATCGACAACCCTTCTTGAGTGTCCTCCCTTTCAGGCAGGAGTCACGGGTCGTCGAACGTCCGACGGAGAACAGGTCGAGCTACGACGGGGAAGTGGCCGCATCGTTCCTAGCGGTGCTCATTGACAGGGAAGCGTAAACGTCCTGCCAGGAAGAGACGTGCGGAGCACCTCGGTGTCGATAGTTCTGGACCACAAAGAGTTGAAGAACTGTGGCCCAGCAAGGGCGTCGAGTCGTCGGCGCCTCTGTTGTCTTTGGATGGCGGGAAACCCACCGGTGGATGCTCCTCGGCGCGTCGACGGTCAGGTCTTCTTCAGCAGGATACAGCGGCGACGATGCGGACGAGAGCATACTTGGATCAATGAAGTTCTTATGCAACAGGAGCATGGCGGCTCCGGTCGGCTACAGTGGTCGGCGACAGTGGCGGACAACAGTCCGGGCGCTTCTCCTTGGAGTTCCACAGAAATCCCTGTATCGGGTCGGCAGCCTGTCGAAGGTCTGTCTACCAGGGAGCTTAGTCAAAGATCAGCTGTGCACGATGGCCCCTCATAGCTCGGGAAGGGGGCGCCTTACCGGTTTAGGTTGAAATGATCGAATAAAAAAGGTCGAAACGACCAAAAGTTCAAAAAATGCTACCACCAAAGGATCGAACACCAAAAGTTCGATCCTCTGGTGGTAGCATTAAAAAAAAAATGGGGGCTGTGGGGGTGTCCCCCGCATTGCCCCGCTCACTATACTTTATGGTATAGTGAGCGGGGCTGTGGGGGACACCCCCGCAGCCCTCGGTAAAAAAAAAAAAAAATGGGGGCTGCGGGGGAGTCCCCCGCATTGCCCCGGTCACTATACTTTATTGTATAGTGAGCGGGGGCTGAGGGGGACACCCCCGCAGCCGTCCGTGAAAAAAAAAAAAACGGGCCTGCGGGGGTGTCCCCCACATTGCCCCGCTCACTATACTTTATAGTATAGTGAGCGGGGGCTGCGGCGGACACCCCCGCAGCCATCCGTTTAAAAAAAAAAAAAAGAAAAGAAAAGGACCCTGCAGCGCCAGTTCCCAATCACAGAAGTGAAAGGGAACTGGTGCTGCAGGAACCAGCGTGAAGGTGAAGGTAAGTGGGGTTTCTTTATGTTGGTGGTGTGGGTGGGGGTATGCTGGGGGGGTGTTATGGTTGTGTTATGGGTGTGTTGTGGGTGTGTTGTGGGGTGTGTGTGTGTGTGTGTGTGTGTGTGTGTGTGTGTGTGTGTGTGTGTGTGTGTGTGTGAGAGAACACATTATCGGGGCTCAAACGTCCGAAAACAAAGTGTTCAAACTTTTGGTCATTCGAGCACTTTGTTTTCGGATATTTCAGCCTCGATACTTTGTCATTTGGTCAAATCACTGGGATTCCGCCTTACCAAGTCCTCTCTGGATCAGTTCTTGAAGGACAGCAGCTTTCAGATTGCAAAGGAGAGCAACAGCAATTCTTCTCGTCCAGCAGGGCTCAAGGTTAAGCTTCACCCCAGTTACTCGTCGCAGTGGACTTCAGCTTCTGAACACGACTCCTAGCAGTGAGAGGTCCCCAGATATACTGTTGATCTTCCATTCATTCCGCTGGCCCGCACTCAAGCATCCAATCACGACTACGGGCATTCATGCAGGCAGGCAGCCAATCAGGCACACAAGGTATTCAGGCCATTTGCTTCCCTCCAGACACTCACAACAAGTTATGTGTATTGGGACAAGTACCGAGCCATTCAACACTCCAAGCTGCATTGATACCGGTTTCGGGCAGGGCTGTCTCAACCATTTTGTCAAACACCAGATACTAGACAGTCACAACATAGAATGTATATTCGTCACACACTCCATTCACCCAGGTCCCACCCACAGGCGTACCCACAACATACGGTCCCTGAGAAGGCTCCAGCCAGTCTGGTCGGCACTTCCCCACACTACCATATACGGAACTTCCACCCAACAGCCAGTCAGGGGAAAGGGACAGAGGCAGGGCTTCCCGGGACATCGGGAAGATCAGGGTAACAGGTGATGGAAGGCAAGAGGCCAGGGGGGGCATTTTGCCTCCATCAGGAATCTACCGATTCCAATGAGAGGGCCTGGGCATCCCAAAATGGAGGACGCTTAGGGCACCAGTCATTTCAGCACGGAGCTGCCACCAGCCCGTACCCTGCTCTGTGGGGCACACACAGGTGCCCAAAAACATACACTAGGGGCACAGGGTTGTACCCCTACCCATGGGTGCCATAAGGGTATCCCATGGGTCGGTTCACCAAACCAAAAGAGAGAGAGCTGCACCTCCAGGAGTCCCACATGAACTCCTGCACGGAAAACACGACAGAACACACAATAAAAATTAGTAAAGGACAAGGATACTGAGGCCCGGTCCCTCCGATGCATTTCCAGCATCACAAAGATCATGTCCACCGGCTCCAGAGAGGCACAGATCTCGGCAGTCTGCCAGAGTGGGTTCTCGAAACTGAGGGTTCTGAGGAAGGTGCTCCCATTTCTCCCTACTGATGCTAGGAGTAAAATTGTTTCTGCGGCCATTATGGGTGCTATTGATTACTGTAATGGTATCTATCTTGGCCAGCCAGAAGTGCTATTGCAAAACCTCCAGATCCTACTGAATGCAGCAGCTAGACTTGCCTTGAGTGCCCCTAGACTCTCCCAATCTCACAATCTCATTCAGTGTCGCCATTTGCTTCCCGTGAGAACTCAGATTAAATTTAAGGTCTTGTGTAGGGTCCATCGGGCCATTCACTGTGAGGGGGCAGAGTTTTTGCAGTCATAGCTCTCACTCTATCAGCCTTCGAGATCTCTTCGCTCTTCCAATCAGTTTCTGCTGGAAGTGCCCTGCTTTCGCCGCTGCCGCGCAGGAGGCAGATCCTTTTCTGTACTGGCCCCTTCCTTGTGGAATGCACTCCCCTTTCATATTAGGAGCTTTCATGCCCTGTCTATTTTTCCAAAGCAGCTGAAAACCCTTCTGTTTTAAATGGTGTCTGCCCCTCTCTCCTCTCCGGTGAAGTTTTCTCCACTAGCGCCTTGATGCCTCCATGTCTTTCTTTGCGCTTTATAAATTCAATTGCAGTACATTACATTACATGACATGTTTTCATCTCATTTTGGATGTGCTGTCCCCTCTCACTGTCCCATTGCCTTCTCTTTCAGCTTGTTAAGGTATCTGGCACTGCTAAAATTGCACTATCGTAAAACACTGCCATGGGAGTGCCCAGCTACGCACATGCCTTCAATTACATGGGAATACCCAGCTACGCATATGCCTTCATGTACAGAGCTTCTTGTAGAGCGATCAGTGCTACTCAAATAAATGCTAATACAAATAAGAAATACACTTAACGGAAAAACATACAAATGCTAGATGTTCATCCCAAATGGGCAAACAATGTTATACGTTAATTGTGGCACATCAAGTAAATTATTGCAGCTGAATACAAATTAAAACGTTGGGATTAAAAAAAAGATTCAAATTGTGGGCAGAGTTGACCAGGGATAATTGGTTTAAATCTTGATTTCTCAATAGGAGTCAAGGTAAAACTAGCATTGGCAATGCCAACTGTTTTGGCTTTTGTATAGTCCAGCCATGTGAGTAGGGCCAGGGTGCGACATGAAAATCGCCAAGGTGCATTAATGAGAGTAAGGGAAAAGGGGAATGTGCAAACAAATGTCGGTGCTAATTTGCTGCAGCTGGAATAGGTGTCTTTTGAGAGAGTAAAACAGTTGTACATATAGATGGGTTGCCACATTGGCTGCTGTGTGTGGGGATAGAGTGGTGGAAAATTTGAGAAAACAAATAGGATAGATGAAAATTGTTACTCTGAATTTTATGGGACAGAACTCTCCACCCAAGGACAAATAGACATTTAAGAGATTAATTTGTCTTAAAAAATATTTGTTGTGCAAAGAGAGAAATTGATTTATGGGATCAGCTGTATTTTCTGCACATTATGAGCAAAGACGATAGGAATTGAGGGTCACCTGAAGAGCAGTAAAGTACTGGTTATGTATAGATATGCCCCCCATGAACATAAAGAACAGTGTCTGGATTGTTTCTGTCTGTATCAAGATCCCCTGGCACGAAGACGTGTATGTGAGACAGAGGAAGTTAATTCTATATTTTTTTTCAAAAATAAAAAATAAAACCCAATAATGTCAGTAATTTTAAAAAAATCAATACATTAAACCTTTGCATGATTTTACTTTCCCTAAAATTTGGAGGCACTTTCCCTTTGGGGAATTGGATTTCAGGTTCTATTTTAATATTTATTAAAAATATGTTATGCTAGATTAAACGCTAGGAGGAACACAACATAAAAGGTCCTACAACTGTACAAGCCCTATTCTTTAACGGCTGAGATTTGAACCAACCAAGAGCCTGTATTTTACTTTATGTACTGTAATCATGAGGATTTTATTTTTAACATGTGTGAGTATGTCCGAAAAGCCTTTATCATTAGGGATGTTTTAATGAAAAACCTGTTTAGTAATTTCTCCGGGTTTATTGGGTCTTTCAATGAAATAATGTCTTTAGAGTTGTTTTATACTATTTTAGGATGGGTTATTTGAGATGTTGGGATAAATGATTTGATTATATAATTGTATTGTGTATTACTGGTCTTAATTAAATGGAGAAATCTGAGTAAAGATATTCGATGGTATAGACTGAGGACAACACTCTTTCGAGTAATACTCTAGTCTGTGTAACTCTATATGTGACAGGTGTCAGAAGTAAGAAAACAGCACGCTGGAGATTGAAAACTTACATTTTTTGGAATTATGTCCTAGAAAAAATATTTCTCCATTCATCAAGCCATATTTGCAACAGAATAGAATATAGGTGATGACAAGGAAAGCAATCTATTTAGCAAAGAAGGTAGTTGATATAGGATTAAGGTCCCCATTTGGGGGTGGATATGGCTAGTAATAGCCTGGAGACTGAGTGCAGCAGGCACCTCACAAGGCTTAGTTTCAGCCCCTGAAAGCTAAATTGAATGCTGTTAGTACCCCGGGCAATGATCCGGCAAGCTAATATGCTTTCTTTTTGGTAAATATGTTTCGCACAACTTAGGCTCTGATTGAACTTTAAAAAAGATGCATGGAAATAGTAAAGCGATTAAGTCCCTTTACTATTTCACTGACCATGCTAACATTATTCAGGATGACGAATAGGAAGTCAGGGGGAGGGAGGTAAGTGGGGCACTTCTTGGAGTAGAGGGTACGGGTGCTTGTTTCCTGGGAGTTTGGTGAGGGGAAGAGAGTGGAAACAGCGCCTGGGTTACTGGCTTAGCAAATACGTAGCAGATGAAATAGACCAAAATGCCACCCTCAGAATTCCGACTCCCAAAATTGTGACTTTTTTTACCCCCTTACACCACATTTATATGTGGGAGGGTGTGGGATACAATAGTTGTATGCGAGGTTGCAGGGGTCTCCTCTGCATATGTATGTGGTGTAATGGGGGTTGGAAAAAGAAAGTCACCATTTTCGGCCGTCGGACTTCTGGGGGTCATAATAAACACATAGATCCTGGCAGACCAGTAGGAGAGTTCTAGGGTGACAGGATGAAATGCAGGTTGTCACTGTCGGCTATCGCCTGCCTTGCTGGCCACCTGATTGGCTGGTGCCTCTCACACAGTTGCCAAAAGATGGAATATAATGTATCACTAGCCCAGCTATAAACAATGCAGAGGAAGTGTTAAGAAGGAACTTGAGCAGCAGGATGATAGAATTTGACAAAAAGCATAAATAAAGATGGGTGCATATTTCTCCATGTTTTTTCACTGTTGATTAAAATTGAAGTAAAACCTTTGAGCACAGAACTGAATAGTTCTTAGTTGCTGCAGAAATAAGCACTTCCTTATCTTGAAAAAGGAACTGAAGAAAATGTGATAATAGCATTAAGATTTGAAATGTGCTATATTAGTTATCACATAACATAAACTTTAAAAAATAACACAGTCAGCTTGAAAAGATTCAAAGAAATCAAATACCAGTAAACCATGACTGAGTTCCCTATAACATTGCACACCTAACCGGGCACTGACCCAATCACACAATCTAAATTATATAAAATGATGTTGCTAATATGTATAAGATACACTTGCTATTTGTTGTGACGATATCCTCCCTAAACTGAACTAAATCAGTATTATTAAAAACCAGCAATTATTTGGTAAAATCAGAATAGGTGATCAATGCCTTTGACACTGTCAATTGGATTGTATTTGTGAATGTTATTCCAATTTGAGTAAATTTATATTGAAAACCTGCGTCAACCTACCTACCCAATATAACAGCCAAATCAGATATTAATTTACAGGCAAGCATAACACAAGAGTATCCACTGTCAACTCTTGCCTTTAAACTCAGGGTTGAAATAGACTTTCAAATAATAAGACAATAATCAAACATGTTTGCTGATATTACCATATTCTTCATATTAATCGCATCTATTAAATGCACAGGAAAATAACTTTGTACTTGAAAAGCACCCAACAGGTATAAAAGTTCAATACGTATATGGGACCTAGCTAAGACATCAAAAACTGGCTCACATAGAACCTCTTTCACAAGAATCCACAAACAACCACCCACTTCCATAACTGCAGAACACATATCCATGCTCACAGAAACTAAACCTACAATATCAGAAGAAAACACACTACTGTTCATAAGGGTACAGTACGGTGGTGGAAAGCAGTTAAACAAAGGCAAAGTCCGGAAATCCTTTGTAATTTATAGTATGCTAATGCAAACAAGTATTAACAAGCCGATACCACAGTCCCCCAGAGGTAACCTTACTAAGTATAAATGCCACTACTGGGTTTGACGAGGGGTTACAAGTATATTCCTCTTTTTAAAGACTGATAGCACTAATGGCTATCCATTTGTCTTTTGGTACCTTGAAGCGTGGAAACTCCAAGTGTAACGAAAGACACTAGCTCTATCTTAGAGCGTAGATAGGGTATCTAATTCCAGATTCCCGGCAACAAAGTGTGACTTTATTTATCAGCTCCTGTGGAATGTTTGCCATTTTTTGGGTCTAGTAAACTGAAACATGTTGAGTGGTGCTCATTGCTAAAAGCAAGGGCACATGTGTAAACCTTTGGTCTTACATTGAGTAATGAAACCCTGAATGATCTGATATTAAATTACAAACCAGCCCACCTCACAAAGGTTTTGTAAAATCCAGCGAGTCCTAACTTTGTTAGAACGAGTCACAATAGCACTTTATTCACATGGTATTTCTATCAGCACTTTATTTGTATTATCTATGAACCATTGACATGTTGAGTTTCTGTGATTGTGTATTTATCCTGGTGTGTTATACGAGGTTAGCCATTGCGTGTTTTTTTCATATTTATTGACTTAAGATTTTCTTAACTTTCTAATTTTCTGCATCTTTTGTTTTGTGTACACCCGTTTCCTTGTGTTATTCCATCACTGTTTCTGTTGAGTTCCTTCCTCACTTGTGTGTTTCTTTTGAGTGACCATGTGTAGGAAGGCATGTACTGCCCTGTTAACTATAGTTTGCAGCAAGATGAGACTATTGTCCTGTACCAAGACCCAGCACAACTTTACCAGTTATACCTATGCAAAGGGGCTACCAACATTCATGTAAACATGCTAGCTATAACTGATATAAGGAGGATCCGATAGCATGGAGGCTATATGCCCATTTGCCGGAGAGAAACATTTGAGCAGTATTCAAGCCTTACCATTTACCACTGGGACAACTGAAGCAGCTGCTCTGCCATGCCTGCAGTTTTACCACTTAATTACAGAGCTTATGTTTCATGCATACATCAGAATATTCAACCAAGTGAGGCCTCTAGTTGCAGAATGCATAAATACTATGCTTAGATCCTCATGCAAACTTAAGGGGAAGTGTTTTAGTGAAATTCAAATACATTACATCACATTTTAATGCGTTCAGTTTATAGCCCACTTACAAACTCTCCTATCAACCTTTAAGTCTATTTCCATCTCAACTGGACCAATACTCCCCAGAGAGATGAAGTGAGAGAGCGAGAAAGAGATGTGAAAATCTGAAAGCAGCTTTTGACTCTGGGAGTAGGGAGTTCTTTATGGAGTCACTGGGGAGGTAAAGCCTGAAAGACGGGCCTGGAGCAATAATCGAGGTGCTGCATGATGGTAACGTAGCAAGAGACACATACCGCCTCAATGGATAACTAACGTCAAAAGTTTCTGTAGAGATGCATATGAGACAGGGCTGTGTGCTAGCACCCACCATATTTAGCATGTTCGAGAATGATTTAGATGAGTTTTTGTTTGGCCTACAGCTGTTTGAGCTCATGATAGTTCGGCACCTGCTATTTGCGAACAACACTGTGCTACTCATTCAGATGGAAATAATTTGATACTAGTTGGTAATTCTTTTAATTATGGCATTCACAATTAACTTATCGCTATTGAGCGAAAAAAAAGGCCACGGTGGGTCGATATTCTTTCTCATATGGATTCTATTTCACCAATACCAACGAACATTTTAAGGCCCAAATCATCTACTCCCTGATTTTCTAAATTTCCTTCCTTCTTTCCAATATCAATCATGCAACTGTTGTACATTTGGCGTGTCTCTTCTTCAATAAAAGATTTGAAAACATTTAAAACAAGCACGTCTTTGTTATTCTGTGAATATTTATAGAGCAAAACAACCTTATTTTTTTAGGGCCATTTATTCAGTCCATAATCAGTCAAAAGCACTCCTTTCCTTACTGGAAGTTATGGAAAATCCGCATCTGCTTGATCGAGTACTTTTGTCTGAAGTAAAATGTCAATAATTTGCTCCGTTCCTTTCTAATAAGGTCCTACTCCCAAGAATGGTGTCTTATCACTAAAAATCAAAGCAACATGGGAATTTTGTACCCCCATGATTTGTTAGATAGAATAAGATTTCTTCATGCTAAAGTCAAACCAGCATTTTTCTTGCATGACCCCTGTTTTTATACAAGTTCAAAGAACATCTTTCCCTTTTTGCCACTTTTGCTCTGCAACTTGTTGATCTTTCTCTCGATAAAGAATGTCTTCCTGATTCGCTGACAACGGGGCATGTGTCCCGACGTCTTTAATAAACCCAATTTAGATGCTGAATATCTTTCTAATTTCTGTCCTGTGACTTATTTACCTGTTTTGGGTACGCTTTAAAAAAAAGTGGTCTCTGGCCAATTAAATTATTAAGGAAAGGAAAGCTGTACATGTAAATCGTGTTTAAGGACACAGGCAGTATTGTTCCACCTTTCCAATTCTAAAACACATATTTAATATCATAAATTCATTTTATTAAGCATTTTTTCACACACGAAGACACAATATAATAAATATACAGATAAAATCTAAATAGTAGAAAAATAAAAACGTAAAACACGTATTAAAACCACCAGTGCCATTAGGCACTCCTTTATTTTTTGAAAAATGGGAGCAATGTACCAACAGTATGTAATTCTATACTCCTCCTCTAGCCCAACTTGTCCAAGTTTCTGTCCTCAAGGCTTGATTCTGCCGGACATTCATCAGGGGCTCTTACCATATGTACGTGGACTCTACTTGAACCAATCAGTGCATCACGCTCCTTTAAAAGTTCGTTAAATACATAAACCAAATATATTTCGTTAAGATTGGTCTATAATTGATCCAGAACACTCTAGTATTCCCCTAGTATATACATATGGGACATGTTCTCTCCATATCTTACTGGTGTGTCTCAAACATTTCTTCAGACCACCTTCAACTTCAAATGTTGATCACGCCACCTCCATTACATGCGTCAAATTACATCACCCACTTGCTATTCTGAAAAAAACAGGGATACCCCCACCCGAGTTATATAACAATCTTCATTGTCTAACAAATATGGCTTACCTCCTGCTGTAGGGACCCACATAGCCGTGTTTTATTCAATGTGAGCTATGGTAAAGTCTTTCCCTCTGCGAGTAAGTACTCCAATAGTTTCTACATCGAAAATGGAAAAGGAGAAAAACAAGGGAAACCACTTGGTCAAGCCTATGCTCTCTTATCCTCAATTACAGTGCTTTCAACACTGATATTATGTCCCAAATTCGGGAACCTATCTACTTACTTCATTCAGCACATAGAAGAGTATAAGTGTCTCCTTCTCGAGTTCTGTTTAGCGTGTGCCAAACCATTGGACTTCTGATCAACAGTTACTGATCGCTTTTCAATCAGGTTTTTGACAGGGTTGCAGTATTGGGATAGCCACTTTCCATACACTTGACCATATCCACAGGCTACTGGATGGTTAGGATGCGTTATTGGCATTACTTGATCTTTCATCAATAGTTGATAGGGCTGAACAGGGGTGCTGCTTGATACATTTGTCCTCATTACAGGGTTGTCAGTGTGGGAAAAAAGTGGAGGTAATTCCATCACCAGCACTTTTCCCACACTGCCAAACTACAAGTTTGCCATTGGGGCAGCCTGATTTACCTCCAGCCAAGAGCACCCCACTGGAAGAAAACAGCTGCTATTCTCGGCACCAGTATTGCCGGTGCTGGTAATACAGGCCCCATGGAGTTCTATGGACTCCATTGAATGGGGATTTACATACCGTTGCTGGCACGTGTAATCTGCTGGTAATTCCGGCAGATCAGGCACCAGTAACGGTATTTCCATTTGGTGGTATCCCACCAAATTTACCGGCGGGACACCACCAAGCCTATAATCTTGAATGATTCCATTCTTTTTTAATCCATCAATGGATGGTCCCATTCTGCCCTGCTTCCAGTTCTATTTTGGTACCCCTAGGGTCAATCCTATTGGCAATGCTTTTTAACTTATATATGAAGACCTTGGCCCTCATTACGACCTTGGCGGAGAACCATGGTGCAATATGCACCATGGTCCATGGCGCTAAGCTGCCAACTCCGCCATGGTGGTTGGCGGACTTACCGCCCCATTCCGACCTTGGCGGGGCGGTAAGTCCCCAATCCCCATTTACCCTTCCCCATTCCCATTTTTGCCCCATAGGGTATAATGGGAGTGGGGAAGGCGTTAATTACGCCACCGTAAATTACGGTGGCATAATTAACAACAAGGTCCCTTAGCGCCATGGATTTTAACGCCTGCTAAAAGCAGGCGTTAAAATCACCATGGCGCTAAGGGAACTCGTACTCAGGCGGAAAGGGGCGCCATGGTTTACGCCGGCGTAAACCCCTTTCCGCCAGGGTCGTAATGAGGGCCCTTGTGTTTTAGCTGCAGAGCCTGATGTCAATTTCATCAATATGCTGATGATACCCAGTCTTACATTGATTTCTCATCTGAAGGTGACTTGCATCATCTTTGTGCCTGCTCAGTGAATATCAATGCTTGTATGGTGTCCCATTGTTTTAAGTTGAACTCCATTGAGAGCTGTTTTTCATGCTGTCACCTGGATGACAGTCAGTGCTACGAAATTCGATCGGGTTCCACCAATTTTGAAAAGCCTTTATTGTCTTCCTTTAGAAGCAGTAATTTCCTTTACATTAATTTGTATATCCTTCAAATTGCTACTTTTTCAGACTCCTTCATATTTAGAAAACAAACTGAAGAATTCAAGCTGTTCTCACCGCCTTCGAAGTTGGGATGCATTACGTCTTGACTTCTGCAAGTTGTGGCGTTTTTCGATTAACAGATCTTTCTGCAGTGCTGCAATGTCTTGCTACAACTCTCTTAATCAACCTTTTAACTGATTTTACTTGATTTTAAACTGACATGTATTAATTTATTGTCTCTTTTTGTTTTATTCTGTTTGCTTTTTTTATTAATTCTGTATATGTTCCATTTTGTGCAGCCCTTTGTTGCACTTGTGCATGGTTGCATGCTGTGCAAATTTGAAATACAATAAATAAGTAAATACATGATTGTGGCCCAGCTGAATGCCCCAGGAAGAGTTTTTGTCTCAATGGTAGATGTTGATACAAAGGGCCTACTTGGGCATCCGCTTTGATAATAGAAGACAGTGGAGGCAGCAGGTGGAAAGGGGTGGGAATAAATTGGGCCAATCTTCCAGTGTGTTTTGAAATTCAGTATTAGGATTGTACTGAAGCCTACCAATTATACTTTAGTGAATGTCTATGATGATACTTTATTGTGTTATATTGTAAAGATTTTAAACAGAATGCACAAATGATGATGATGATGATATTGATTATAAAACAGATTGCAGGCAAAGGAAAAAGTAAGAAAAAGAAAGCAACAAAGAGGTGTTTTTATCTTTTGAAGTCTTGTGATAGAATGCTAGGATTGTTGCATAATAATAACCTAGATGTGGTATTTTGTGTGACCAAATACATTCATCGGGCATGGTTGAGACGAAGCTGGGTAATTAAACGTAATGTCTTATTAATTCAAGGATGCATAATGAGCGTGTTGTTCTGTTGGGTCTGTCATTTTAATTGAATAGTTTTTTAATGCTTTTATGTAATCATGATGTTTTAATTAAGTATCTGTGTTGTTTTAGCTTTTATGAATTGATATGTATAAATTATATTAATTAGGCTAACACATTGGTTGTTTTAATAATGTGATTTAAGGTTTGTATTGTATGCCAAAAGATCTACATCGAATAAAGGCTATGAAACTGAACTTAATTGATTTTTCCATTCCAGAATGGAACAATCAAAGCAGTTAAGGATTTGGTTGAGGTGGAGGAGGAAGCAGTTGTTAATCCTACAAATTGAAGATTATACCATTGGAATATATGTAAACCTGTGTACTTATCATACATTGGCAACAAGCTCTACCAACTCTGACCGCATGATGTGTGCTCAGAGCAACGGAGATGAAGCAGTTACTACAACCACGAGAATGACATTGTGAGGCATTGGAAAAAAGCACCTCACACATTTCCAACGCATCTCTCATCCATAGCAATGTGGATGAAGCTTCTGCTACAATTAAGGAAGGAACATTACCAGTGCCATCTTCTTTGTCTTGGTTTAAAAAAATGATAATAATAATAATAATTTAATAAAATAAGTAAGACAGATATGCACAGATGGCATTACATTAAGAAGGCACTGTAGTGTACAAATAACTACAACCTCAACATGCAGCACCTCGATCCTCAACCAGAGTTCATGCAAAATCCTGGGAATCCTCCCATACCATGGAGCAGGTGTAAAGCTGAATTGTACACCTACATAGAGGCCATTGATAGAAATAGATTATCAGCAAGTAGGAAAAATACAATATTTATGCATAACTTCAGAGGACCAGGAAGGACCAGGAAGTATGCATGACATTACCACCAATATTAGAAGATCAATAGGGCGAGGGCTTACATGTTTACAATGAGGTTGCACTGCAAATGGAGAAACAATACAAGAAGAAAGGTAGTGTAGTTCTGGAAAGACACACCATCTATACCAGAGATCAATTGGCGGGCAAGTCCATTGATGAGTTTCTCACTGCCCTCGGAGGGATAGGGGCCAGGTGCAATTTTGTCCAATTTCTACATGAAGTGTTACGAGATTAGAGATCAACTGATGGTCCACACTATGAGTGTTAAAATTAAGGACCGTATCGGGAGGAATCAGAACCTTCCTTGGATAAAGTGATTCACAAAGCTAAATGCATAGAACAGTCTTTCTAAACCTGTAAAAAATGCCAGGGAAAAATGTACAGACGTACGCAAATATCTGTGGTTGACAACAAGGACAAGACATGTTTTCCTACAAGTGAAGCAGCTGGCAAAGGACATTCAATAATTAAGTGTTTTTGGTGTGCAATGTCAAAGAGTTGTCCACCTCTGGGGAAAATCTGCAACGTTTGTGGAAAAATTGGACACATTGCCAAGGCATGCAGGATACAGTATTTAAAAAACACAGTGGGATGAGATAAAAAGGAAGTAGCACTGATTGTGGGGGAGCCCATATGCAATACTCGTGATGAAACATCTGGAGGTATAAATATACGTGAGTACAGAAAAGATGTGTTGATGGTTTGGGACACAGATGCAGACTGCACTGATTTCACCAACATTGTGAGGCCTACATGTAGAGATGGTTGGAATACCAATGGAATTGATGGCAGACTCAGGTTTTTTACAAACTAGTATTCCCACTTGGAATCTATGAGGGTAAATTACAAGATGAAGAGCCTCAAGTGTGGCAGTCTGGAAATAAGGGTGCTGGTAGCAAAGTTCTGGCACCCTTTCTGGACCGCCACACTAAAAGTCTGCCTGCAGGGGCAGTTGTGGCCGGCAGGTCTGACCTGCTGGGTGCAATGGTCCAGATAGGCAGACATGTCACAGAAGCACCGGCACAGTTAGCAACGGTGCCAGTTTTTTCATCTCCACACTCCCATGGAGTCCTAAGGAACTCCACGGGAATGGGGAACAGCATTTTCCAGTGCCTGACACCCCGAGTCGCCGGGACTTGTAATGCCCCGGTGGCACCGGGATATCAGGTGCTGGAAAAGTGTCACAAGTCCGGCGGCAACATGCCAGTAGCAGTGGCGGGTTACTGCCGGACTAGTAATGAGGACCAAAGTGAGTTCACGAAACCCTGTCACTAAGATGTCATGTGCATACTCTGGACATCAAATAAGAATACTTGCCTGATTTGTGGAAAAACTGAAATTTAAGGACCGAGAAACAGTCGAAAAAATGTGGTTGACAAAGGACCACCCAGAATCAGTTGGAGGCACCCAGCTGAGTTCGGCATGGAACTGAAACCAGTAGCGCAAGATTAGATGTTAGTAATAGAGCAAAATTGTCAGGAACAGGACATTATATCACAATTCGCTAAAGTATTCCAAGAAAGAGTGGGAATGCTGCTCGGGTATCAGCATCACATTAAATTGAAAACCGGAGAGCGGCCGTTTAAAGGGATGGTCAGGAAGGTATCCATAAAACTGTTGGACCATTGCAAGTTTTAATACAAGACATGGGGCCTCATTACAAGTCCGTCGATAACCGTGCCTGAAATTCAGGCAGGTTACCGCCGGACTTGTATTACCATTCCACCTCCATGATTCCCGGAATTACCGTGGCATTACGACCCCGGTGACCCGGGAATTACGGAGGCAGAATTCGGTAAATCCCCATTCCCATTGAGTCCCATAGGACGTGATGGTGCCGATGTTTCCACGTCCACCTGCAGACAGGTAGTGTTTAACCCACCTGGTCAGACCTGGCAGGAATGACACCTTGGCCTGCAGGACTCGAGATCACCGGGTATGGAAACAACGGTGGTGGCTGGTTTACCGCCACCGTTATTTCCATACGGGTGACTTGTAATTAGGCCCATGGTCAGACAAGGAATTGTGGAAGAATCTGTGGGATGTTCTGACCCACTAGGCTCTGCCCTGCAACATCACTGTGTGCTGCTTTCATCAGAAACGACAGAATGGCCGCCAAAAAGCCCTATGCATGCTAAAAATCTCTGAGAAGTGCGCAGGGAAACCGGAAAAATAGGCTGCAAATCTACTTTGCCTGTGTCAGTGGTAGAACAGGAGACCACACTGCCAAACCTGTCATTGTGCTGCCCGCAGAGTGAATTGGAACTACCTGAAAAGGCAGTGCTGCATTGCCAGGAAAACCCAGAAGTGCTTTAAAATCAATTTTTCCTTGGCTGGTGAAATTGCAAATAATAGTTTCCCAAACATCAGAAAAGATCCAACATCCTTGTTGGGTGTTCACCATCACCTTATCTAAGGAATCCCCATAAGCACAATGTCAGGAGAAGCACAATTCATCACAAGAATATCCACATTCAAAAAAAGTGCTTGCCTGGGAAAGTATGTCAGAATATTGGCGCAGTACCGCTGCTCGCCTGTGTCAAAGCTGTCATTTACTTATCTGTTTAAACTTGTACATTAAGATCAAATTGTGGAAAAGAAGAGACTTGCCATCAAAAGCAATATAGGTTGCTACTATTCAATCTCTATGTGTTGAAAAGACTGGAAAAAGAGATCTGTGTGTATATTTGTTGAAAATGTAAAGTTTATTTAGAAAAGACAATTTTAAACAAAGGGCTTCATTACGATTTTGGCAGTAGCCATGCCGCTATTTCGGAGGGCCTGGTAATTCCTCCCTCCAGGAACCCGGGCCTGGACCGTCCCCATTCCCATTTCAGCCCCCATAGGGCTAAATGGGAATAGGGGAGCGAGCAAAGAATGGGCCGATTACGAGCGGCCCTTTGTTTGCTCCCTCTTCCCCTCGCGGGACCCGGTAAGAAAGCCTGGTTTGACCAGGTGTTACTTAACAGGTCCCACGAGGGCAGCTTGTAATGAGATGGAACGGGTTTAACGGGTCCGCCTACTTTAGCGGGTCCCGTTAACCCGTTCCGCCTCACTTGTAATGAGGCCCAAAGTGTTTTAAAGTGAACTGATGCCGACCACAGGACTTCAAAAGCACATTCCACAGTTTGCCCCAGGCAAAGGTGCCTTCCCTTTTGCTCTCTGCCCAGGAACTCTCAGTTAGATACTAATGAAAGGAGGAGGGGATTTTGCTCTGCTCCTCTGAGGAGAGACAATAGGCTTCCGGGACTGAAAGAGAATGCAAATTCAGGTGTCAACAGAAACAACTGCCAGCAGGAAGAGAGCTCTGGACTGCTCTGGCCCAGCAAACCATGGAGGCGGGACCAGACAGATTTGTGTATCTTAAACCCAAGAAAATATCTTTTTGAAAAAGACTCATAGAGAACTGTGAAAAATGTGTAAAAATCTGTAAATTATGGGTTGTTAGCATGAAAATTCTGCTCACAGTTTGAAACTACTCTGAACTCTGTGCGATGTTCAGAGACAGGAGTATCGAAATTTTGATGTTGTAGCAATTGTGATGATGCTAGAAATATGAACCTTCACAGAATTATGCCCAGATGTCATGCGCATATATGTAGAAAAATGTGGACAGATCTGACACTGGGTACCCAACCAAAAGCACGAAAAACTGTAACATTGGAACTAAAGCACTCACCGAGATGGAACTCGGACGGATACTTGCTCTACTAAATCTATGATGTAAATATGTATTGTTAGCAGTTTGGTGGTATTGTAAATATGATTTATGTGAAAAATAGATATAATGTACATAAACAAAGGAGAGGTACTCCCTGGATTGTAAAATACTGCATCATCATGAAACCATGTGTTCCTTCTCAAATCACGAGACAGGACCGACCCTAAAGAATAGGATTCCTACAGGGTGTGCTTAATATAATTTAGCCTACCCACTCCTTAGGGAAATACATAAATAGGGACGGTTTAGGACCCACACACACACACAGATTCACCCATCAACTGATTTACTGGCGAAGCGCTCTGCAGGAGAAACCCATATCCCAGGCTCCAGAAGCAGAAGGCCCAACTTCCAAAGCTGAACCATTCTCAGCTGGCCTTTAAAATCTTGATTTTTACCCTAGACTTCCAAGGGGAACACCACAAATATAACAGCCGAGCTGTGCTGTTTCTGCTTCTTGCCAAGAACTCTTGCTATAACCCAGAGATCCAAACCAGTAAAGCAGAGCTGTAACCTGATAGCTGCAAACGAGAACCAACCCGTCAGATCCAGGCCAGAGGCCGTGCAGTGTCCAGAGTGCCGTGCTGAGTGCAGAACCTGGGTGCCCTGAATCCTGTCCGGTGGGCTAGCAGATTTCCAGTCCAAAACCTTTGACCAAATCTTTGACGGGCCTATTCCAAACCATAGTTGTGAGT
Organism: Ambystoma mexicanum; assembly: GCF_040938575.1. Taxonomy (NCBI): domain Eukaryota; kingdom Metazoa; phylum Chordata; class Amphibia; order Caudata; family Ambystomatidae; genus Ambystoma; species Ambystoma mexicanum. The sequence continues at coordinate 470,441,674 of NC_090925.1, read as the reverse complement.
ATCTATAGCATAGAATTGTCCATATCCAGTATCTTATCCTTAAGTAATCCTATACACACTCTTGTATCATATCCAGAACTGCATTGTAGAAAATCTCTTTTGTTTTTCCTGAATCTTTCCCTCATCCATATAGTCCTTTGATAATTGTAGTGATAATATCATCTTTGCGCTAATATATTTGCTGAAGAAAGACAAGTGTCTCGGCGGGCAAAAGTCCGAACAGAGGCGCCGCTGTTCTGGTGGCTGTTCCGTTGGGTATCTTGTATCTTCATAGCCTCCCTAGTGTAAAGAAATCCTTGTTTGTAATATTCAAAAGCGCATCTTTCATTTGAAAATCTTGACTCTTTCTGAGAAAAATCGACCTCTACTAAAAACTTCATAAATTCCGTGCCGTAGATGCTAGAAACAGAATTTAAGTGTCAGATTGAAGCAAACATCCCCATCTTTCCAACACACCCATCAATTTATAGTTTTCCTGAAATCGCGTTTCTCGCACGCGGAAAAGTTTGCCGCGGATTTGCGTTTGGCTCAATTTCGTCACGTGTAAAACAACTATTTCTTGCATCCGACCTCAGAATTCAGTTTTCAATCTGCTAGTTATTCAATCATCGTTTATCTGAAACTATACAAAGCGTCTCCCACTAGTTTTGAATCCAATTAAGTAAATTAAATTCATTTTCCAGTGTTTTTCCCATTCATTCCAAGCCACATTCAAAGCAATTGACCTGTTTTGAAATCATTCCTGTTTCTCTCTATGCTTATTGGGGGGAATTGGGATTGAAACTGTAGTTGTTGAGTGTCTATTCCTGAAACCTTTGTTCTCTCCTTCCATCTTTTTATACTGCATATTGGGGGGAATCGAGTAGTGTGCAGGGGGAGAACGTGGCATTGCATTTGATTGAACCCATATCAAGTATTATTCTATGTTGCATTATTTTTCTTATCCATACTCCTTCTGATTAAAGAGATTGTTGATTGTTGTGACATCACCCCAATGGTGATCCTTGTATAAATATTAATAGTGTGATATATATATTGTTCAAATTCATAAAATAAATCTTTTAACTTTGCAAAACAGCCTGCTTCCTGGTTCAGTGAGACCAGGGGGGATTCAAAGAGAGCGGCGTGCTATAAGGGTACATCATTCAGAAATAAAAGAACTTATAGACAGAAATATATAATTAAGGGTTCCAACTGTGCATCACAAGCTAGGGATTGACTTAGGTGGAGTGCTGGGTCGAAGTCACTTACAAGATTGGGGGCTTGTGTCCAGGATTTCTGAATTAGATATACCACTGGTGACAGTCTAATACAGTGTGCTAAATAACAGGGTATATAATCCCTGTTGGGCTACCACGCTGTGTTACACTGTGAAAAGCACCCCTTAAAAGGAATGCTCTAAAGAATTGGTCTGTTTTGCAAAAATAAAATAAACTTCTGTAAGTCAGGAAGGAAATTGATATTTCCAGAATGGCGACTGTGGTAGAGATGAATATGGCCAAAGAACACCTATTGCATACATTACTTGTAAGGGGTGAATGGACAGAGCAGGATCAGAATGTGTGGTTGCAGGCAATCACAGAACAGATCACTGCAACAGGGTAGACACCTGGCAAGACCAAGGTCCATTACATATGGCCCTGAGTGAACTATATATGGCCCCTAAGGCAAAGGAAGAGCAAAACAAGATTGACAAAATAGCGGCATATCTATACCTATATAATGGAGCAATACAGGACAAATATGCCGAGGGCCAAGATCTGGCAAACAAGCAACTGCAGGCATTAGGAAAAGCCCAAAGTGATCTGGACTCTGCTGAGCAGAGGCTGCAGAGGAGCCAGGAGTCAGAAAATGAAAGTAGGCAGTACCTAATCAAAATAAAAGAGGACATGGGCATCCTGCAGCAGGAAAAGGCAGACCTGGATACCAGAATGCTGGCCTTGCAGAAGGAGCACCAAGAAAGTTTGGACTCTCTACTGCAGAGCCAGAAAAAGCTGCAACAACAAATACATTTCAACAAGAGCATGTTGTCACCCTCCAAAGCCACCTAGACAGAGAGAAAGAAGAGAGTAATAAATTAATCCTGAAAGACCTGGACACCCAGGTAGAATTTGATGAATAGTGCCAGAAAGCTGGTGCGCTCCAAAGACAGAGGGATGACCTGGCTGCACAGAGGCAGGCTCTTGCTCAGGAAAGGGACACCTTAGGCCAGTCTGTCTTTTAAAATAGAAAATACATGAAAAACACCTATCCCTTCAGGGACTGGGTGACCTCCAAAAAGAGCATGAAAAATTGTTAGAGCACACCAGGAGGGTGGAGGAGGCTCTGGCAAAGAAGGACCCGGCCAGTATGGACAGGACTCAGGAGGTTACCCTCCTACAGCAAAGACTGGCCCAGTACTATAAAACAACACAGGAAGCACACAGAGAAAATGAGGCTCTCTGTGAGAACAATGACAAGCTCCAGAGACAGGTAGCCATGCAAGAGAGGTTGATAGAAATGAGCAAGGCCTTGATAGAGGAACAGAAAGCTCAGATTCTTGCATCGCATCGCAACAGGGAGCAGGGGCTGACAGAGATGAGGTTCGCTGGGAAAGGGAAACACCTGAGCATAACCTCAGGCACCCTAGTACCAGAGGCCTTCATCTCTTCCAATCCCTGGACTCTGCCACCCCCATGTCCACTGGTGCACATGAGCCAAGGGCCACGGGGATGGCAGATTTCAATCCAATCAGAAATATGGGGCTTATAGACCAGCACCTCCCAGGAATGGATGGGCGGGCCTCTGGGTATGGTACCCAAGTACTGTCAAATTTAGTGGGGAACTCCATGAGAGTAGGCCCACTAAGGGCATTCTGAAAACCTCTGCCCAGCTAGGACAGTGGGGGGGGGGTACTCATCAAATCATGGGAGCAAGGAGGAATCAGAAGACTCCTCTGAGCGTCCTAGGACACAGGAGACTAGGTCCCCACATTCTGCCAGCCCTTCCCAGGCTCACAGAATCCGGGAGAGCCTAGAAGACCAGACGGGCACCTCTGGGAGCAGTGCATCTGAGTCAGAGGAGGAGTGGATCAGGGTTACCAGAACCAAGAAGGCCAATAAGGCAAAAAGGGCCTTGCTTAAGGACCCCCTAAAACAAATCAAAGCGATAATGAGCGTCATCATGCCCTATCATAATAACGCTAAATATTCTGTTTGGGAGCACTTAGAGCTCTTTGAGCAAATGATTGAAACTTTCCATTTGAAGGGCAGCCAAAGCTGTATTCAATATGTGAAATGGACCTTCTCACCAGAATACTGCAGCTGCTTTGCGGGGCTGGAGGACCAAAATCATTCTAGATGGTCCACCCATAGGGCGACCGTCTTGAAGCATTTTTCTGTGCACAGAAATCCTCAGGAGGCTCGCAAGGCAGCCTACAACTTGCAATGTGGGGAGGATCAGGCCCCACAAGAATTTGTGCAGGAATTAAAGCGTGTCTTTGTGCAGACCACCAGAAGGGTGCGCACGGACAGCACATTTTTCCATGCTCTCCCCAAGTACATCATGACCCAGCTAGTGAGAGATTTTTATGAGAAAGGAACATGAGACTGGGTCATTGAACAGGCCACACAATTGTATGAGGTGCAAAAGCCCATAGAAAACAAAATAATGCAAAAAGCCCCAAACCAGCCAACACCCCTGCTGCTGCTAAGGTGGCAGAGGTGAAGGTTGCCCCCATTTTAGATTTAGAGATGGGGGGCCTAAAAACCTGCCTACACAAAATCAGAATAATCCCAAGCCCAGAAGGCCCTCTGGCCAGTCACAAACAGGGAGCCAAGGAGGTAGTCCCACAATTGGGATCCCTCACTCCCCTGACTACATAAGTCCCCGCTACAAGGGGAATAGACCCATCCTAGGTTATGTTTGGACTCCTCCAGCCCAAAGGGAGGGATCCAACCAAACAGCAGCTAACCCAGGGAACGTCCCTCCTCACTTCCCCCAGGAGGGCAGAAATTCCCCAAATCCTGGGCAGAACCTCTTCCCCAGGTAGCCGCAAAATGTTCAACCCCAAAATCATGCATCCTTCTTTCCCCACTTTCCTGAGCCCAGACAACCCAATCCGGGAGAGGGAAGGCCAAGGGTGGAAGGGTACCCTAATTTTCCAAACCTGGGGTATTTTCAGAGAAGGGATAGTTACCCTTCCCGGGATCAGCCCAGGGGAGACAACAGAACCCTGTATCAGCCTGAGCAGGTGTCACAACTAGAGCGCCAGGTCCAAAACATGACACAGGATCTGGGTTGCATGCTGAGGGATCAACAGAACCCTCAGATGAGCATGCCGGTGCAGAATGCCTCAAACTCCGGAACTGGTGCTCCAGAGCAATGACGGGGCAGAACCCCGACAACCCACCGGTTCCAAGGGAGGAGGCACAAGGGGAAGAGGGGTGTAAAGCCTTGGAGGAAGCTTCCTTCCCCACTTGTAAAAAGCCCCTGGAAACCCAGGAACAGGAACCAAAATCTCCTGCACCTGAAAGTCTGCTACCCAAGGAGCAGAGGGGGGGTAGGAGAAACAAAGAACCCAAACAGACCCATTTTGAGGAGGAGGTACAAATCTTCCAATTTGAAGGAGAGGGATCCTCCGAAGATCCTGGGGAAAGGATCTTCTCCTTCAGAGATGGTGGAACTCCTCCCAAAGAAAAATGGGTCCCAAGAGATCCAAATCCAGACTGGGTAGATGTGGGGACTAGCTAGCGCCGCCCATCATCCAACCCCAGATCCAACAGCATGAAAATCCCCTGGTTCAAACCCAGCCTGGTGACTGCCTCCAAAAAGGGGGGGGGGGCGGCCCAGAACCAGGGGAACCCAAAACTTCTCCCATATCTAGTTGTCACCTTTTCATTAAAGATTCCCTAGACTCCAAACAGAATTCTGCCCAAATCTCTTCTCTATCAGTGTCCAAAACTAGAAAACTAACCCACCGGTTGTCCAAATAATGTACATTATCTGTGCCCCCTTGAGGAGAAAGAGGGAAGATGCTATGCCCCGGTCCAAATACAGGTGCAGTGTACAATTTTGGCACTGGTGGGCACTGGATCCCAAGCTACCCTTCTGTCAAAAAGGGCCATTGATAAACTGAATTCGGGAAGGGGGGAGAATGACCAAATTCCTCTCACCCCTCTTCCTGGACAACTTCAGAACTTTGACGGGAAGGAAATTCCTGTCGAGGGGACTGCGGATTTGGACATTAAAATTGGGCGACACAAGGTGAAGCACCCGGTCATAGTTGTAACTCCAGAGGGCACCCCTTGTTTACTAGGGAATGACCTCCTGCAAAGGTTTACACCCCTAATAGATTGTGTAAACAAGGTCCTCTGGAACCAGAATAGCCGACCGATAAAATTAAAACAGAGCGTCAACCATGTTAGTTTAAACGGCACCTGCCACATGGTTGAACAAAAATCTGACCAAGTAGAATTTCAATTCCAGAACAACCAAATCCCAGACGTGGCAGTAATAGCAGTAGGACAACAAACTGGTGATCGGGGGTCCTCTCTATTTCTGAAAATCAACCTTCCTTCCAGTCTAAGGTGGCATTCCACACTGGAAGGAAACACTCTGAAAATCTTTACAAATTCACAATCAGACATTCCCACTCCTATAGTCCAGAAAGATGAGAAATCAGCTCAGAACCTGGCTGATATTCAGCAAATTGGAGAGCAGTTGTTCATCCCTATTCAGTTAAATGAAGGGAAGGACTCTGTTCTCACCCGAGGGTGTGTGAACAATGGTAAGAGCTTCATCAGCGAAGCCATGTTCCGCCAACTCCCAATAGATCCAGCCATTCCCACATTTAAACTGATAGACAAACGGGAAATGGATCTGGAAACACCCAATTCCAAACATCTCCTGCCAAGCAGGTGTATGCTCAAAATCTCCATAGGCAACAAGAGCATAGTCCATAAATGTTGGGTCGTGTGAGACGTCACTGCCGCCTTTTACTTAGGCAGTGACATTCTCAATCGCTTTGCCATTAGTTTGGACCTAATAAACTTCAAAGCTTGGTCCCGATTAGCAGATAATCCTATGGGCTTAGATGACCCAGATAAAGCATTTAGGGCAGCTCAACTACTGCCTTATGCAGTTGAAATTCAGATTGGAGAGGAAGTCACCATCCCAAAAAGGACCCAACAATTCTCCCTGGAAGTGAAAGTTAAAAGAGGACAGAAATGGAAAAACCCTGATGCCTATGTTCATCTAAATGCTTCTCTCCAAGTCAATATAGAACATGACACCATTCCAATAGAGGTGGATAACAGCGACTTAAAGAGTATCACTCTAGCCGTAGGCACCATTATTGGAATGGCGGTTGATGACCAACATTTTCCATAGATTTAGGCAATGAACTGTTAGGACCAATCCCCAAGGTCTGTTTTGACAGTGATAGTGATGCCAACTCCACACCAGATATGATCTTTACCCGGCATGGGGGGAACTTCCTGGTGTACACTTCCTGCCCTTATGGTAAGGAAGATGTGACCTGTGACTTCAGGAGGGATGAGGTGAATTGCCAAGTCCGAGAGGACTGCCTTCCCCACCTGAAGCCACCAGTCCAAATCAGCACTTTGACCAGGGACTTCTCCACCCAGCTGGAGGAGGCCGCTGAGATAGCAAAACCAGAAGTCTTTCCAGGCTTCAGCCAGATGGCTGAAGAGAGAGTCAACCTAGCTGATGCCTGTGGGACTCTGGAGCAGAAGCAAAAGTTGAAACAAGTTTTCTTGGATTTTCAAGATCTCTTTGCGGTGGACACATATCACTGTGGTCACACCGACATCCACACAACAACAATACCCACGGACCCTGGCATAACTCCAGTGTTTGTGAAGCAATATGGCTTGCCTCTCGCATCAATGGAGTCCCTTACTGAAATGATTAAGAACCTTGAGTCCTGTGGGATAATCCATCCAGTCCACAGCACCTTCAATAATCCGGTGCTGGGGATTTTGAAGCCAAACGGCCATTGGAGACTCTGCGCCGACCTTAGGGAGCTCAACAAATGGGTCCATACTTCCCGATGGCCTCTTCCCTACATTGACCAAGGGCTGGCCCAGATCCACAGGTATTCACTGCAATATACCTGACCAATGGATACTGGACTGTACCTGTCAGTAGGGAGGGCCAATACAAGCTGGCCTTTACCTTCGGGGGACAGCAGTAAATATGGACCCGGACTCCCTTCGGATACATCAACTCCGGCAATTAATTTAATATTTTTCTGCATAAGGCCATGCCCGACCTGGGTGAAAGGGGTAACCTGGCCTATGTAGATGATGTTCTCATCAGAAGCTCAACTGTGGAGGAACACATAGAAGAGATCCGTTATGTTCTGGCACAGTTGAGGGCTGCTGGAGCAAAACTCTCCTTTCAAAAGGCACAGTGGTGTAGAACCCATGTCAATTTCTTGGGGCATGAGATTACTCCTCAGGGTCTCTGTCCCCAGGAAAAGAAAGTGGAAGCACTCCAGAAATTAAAAGACCCCACAACTCTGCGGGAACTAAGGAGCCTCCTTGGACTAACTAATTACAGCAGAAAGTTAATTGAGGACTATGCAGAGATCACAAGACCCCTGATCCATCTTTTGAAGGGGGGGGTCAAGTGGGAGTGGGATCCAGAACAAGCCGAGGCAGTAAGACAACTCAAAAGAAGCCTCTCACAACCGCCTTGCCTAGCTTACCCTGTCAAAAACAAGAAGTTCTTCTTGGAGGCAGGGTTCTCAAATAAATGCTTGACTGCAGTATTATACCAAAAGCATGACAAGGTCAATAAAGTAATCTCCTATGCGAGTAAAACGTTATCCTCTGTGGAGGAAAAATTCAACGATTGTGAGAAGGCACTCCTGGCAACGGTGTGGGCATTGAAGAATTACCGCCCGTTTATCCAGGGGGAACACATCATAGTGGAGACTGCACACCAACCTTTGCAATAATTCCAAATTGACAGAATTCGGGCCGGAAATGTGAGTAATATCCCCAATTACTTCCTGGATTCTGTCAATGCAAGGCTTTCCTGTGGAGGTCAGATATGGCCAAAACAAGAAGAGTCCCCTCGCGCAAAGTCTGGCTGACTTGCATGATTGTGCCAGAGAAAACTGTCTCGAGGACAAAAGTCTTAAAATCAAGGACAACATGGAGGCATACCTCAATTCCCCACACAAAGTCTTTAAAGAAGACAAATGTGAGGGAATGTCCACAGTCTATGTGGATGGATGCTCTTACCATGTTGACAACGGGGAAAAAGAACTTGTGGCCTGCGCAGGGAATGCATGGGTGAAGGACGCCCCAGAACCCTCTGCTGGGTACACGATTGGTCCCCGAAGTAGTCAAGTGGCAGAGTTGATGGCTGTGCATCAAGCCATCCTCACTGCTGTCCAACATCAACTCCACGAGCTGGTCATAATCACAGATTTGGATTATGTACGGAACAGGTTCATGGAGCACCTGGTTAACTGGAAAACAAGAGGCATGCTATGTGCTAATAATAAACCATTGAAACATGGGAAATTAATTCAAAATATTGATGATCTGGTCACCTCGAATGGGATGACCATCTACTGGAAAAAGATCAAGGGTCATTCCAAAGTAGAGGGACCAGACAAAACTGAAAATGACTTAGCTGATCGGCTAGCCAAAACCGGAGCCATCCAAGGGGATCTACTTGAGATCGGGTCCCTGTTGAGGGAAATCCAGGTCACTGCCATCACTAGGTCCCAGAAAAATACTCACATTGAACTCTCAACTGCACAATGGAGTAAGGAGACCCCAGATGCTGATTTGATTACGGCTCAAAAAGGGGATCCAATAATTGGTATGTTTTATCAACACATTAAGGACCCTGAGAACTTTCCCCTGATGGATACCAATTACATAGGGAAAGAGGACCTCAGAGTGTTGATGAAATGTGCAAAAATGTTCCGAATCCAAGACGGTTTGTTGGTGAGGAAATCCCTAGCTGGCCATGATCACTGGGTGGTTCCTACCTCATTCCGAAGCCTGATGTTAAATCACGCCCATGATGCGGCCACAGCCGGTCATAGGGGGTTTCATACAACACTTGAAATCTTAAGAGAGGTTGCATACTGGCCACACATGGGGCAGGACCTCCACCAATACTTGAAGGGCTGTCTTGTGTGTGCACAATTTCAGCCAACATCCCTCACACACCGTGCGCCTCTCCAAAACAGGGGGGATGACACTGCCATGGTCAGATTTGCAAGTCGATTTTATCAGGCCTGTGATTCGCTCCTCTAGGGGATATAAGTACATGTTGACTGTGACATTCTTGTAGAATGTTTCCCGGCCCCAAATTGCAAGGCAGAAACAGCAGCTGTCCTGATGATCAACCACATCTTCTCGCGCTTTGGACTACCCCAAAGGTTTGAGTTAGACCGAGGTAGCCACTTTACTAGCGAAGTAATGACAAAGATGTGGGAGATACTTGGGGTCAAAAGGAAATTACACATTGCCTACCGGCTAGCCTCTAGTTGTGCAGTAGAGAGATACAACAAGACAATTGTGAGCATATTAAAAAAGTGTGTGGCAGATTGTGGGCCAAGTTGGGATATTTGATTACCTCTTGTCCTGATGGCCATCAGATCTACCCCTTCAACTGCAACTAAAATGTCACAGTTTGAGCTGATGACTGGATGCAGGATGGTGCTTCCCCGGCATCTGCTCTACAGAACCCAAAAGCAGACATTGATCAATGCCTCCACAACTCATGAGTATGTGGAAAATCTAAGAAAACACCGTCAACATGCTTTTGCCTTTGCTCAGCGAAATCTAGAAAGATCTGCAGACAGCATGAACTCCCACTATGACTTAAAGACTACTAGGAAGGAATACAACGTAGGAGACCGGTTCTACTTATACAATTTCCAAAGGAACCAGGCCAAACAGCACCCATTTTTTGCCTAGCTGTAGGGGCCCTTTTGAAATTGTAGACAAAATCTCACCAGTCGCCTACAAAATCCGAAAAATCTCAAAGGCAGTTGGGCAGAGGGGGAAGATAAGTGGGTCCATATTAAGCAACTGAAGTGTTGCCATCCTAGGTACACTCTGCAGCAACTGGAGGAGTCTTCTGGAACCCCAGAGGGGGTCACTCCAGCTCCCTAGAATTCCAACTATAAAAATGTTCCATCTATATAGTCAATACATTGCCAATAGAAAAATGTGTCCTGATTTGTCAAAATGTATGTGTCCGCCCCACTACATCAATAGTGGTGGGGAAATGTCTACAAATATGTTTTTGCTTTGTCATCCTAGAATTGGAAAAAATGGAGACTAAAACCAAGGAGGACAACCCAGGCACCGGAAACAAACATCCAAGGGGCCCGGGGTATCGCTCCATACTCACATCAGGACTTGGCGAGGAGAACCGGTCGATCCACCCCTGATGGGAGAAGCTGTTAATCTTGCCATTTGAACCAAAAGAAAAGCTGGAGAATTTTGCCATTTGAACCAAAAGAAAAGAGACTGATCAACACAGTCTCGCGACTTCCCATTGATGGACGATCAACGCCAAATTGTGCGGGGTGCTTGTGGGATGTTCTGACCCACTAGGCTCTGCCCTGCAACATCACTGTGTGCTGATTTCATCAGAAACGACAGAATGGCTGCCAAAAAGCCCTATGCGCGCTATAAATCTCTGAGAAGTGCGCAGGGAAAATAGGCTGAAAATCCACTTTGCCTGTGTCAGTGGTATAACAAGAGACCGCACTGCCAAACCTGTCATTGGGCTGCCCACAGAGTGAAATGGAACTACCTGAAAAGGCATTGCTGCATTGCCAGGAAAACCCAGAAGTGCTTTAAAATCCATTTTTCCTTGGCTGGTGAAATTGCAAATAATAGTTTCCCAAACATCAGAAAAGATCCAACATCCTTGTGGGTGTTCACCATCATCTTATCTAAGGAATCCCCATAAGTACAATGTCAGGAGAAGCACAATTCATCACAAGAATATCCACATTCAAAAAAAGTGCTTGCCTTGGAAAATATGTCAGAATATGGGCGCAGTACCGCAGCTCGCCTGTGTCAACGCTGTCATTTACTTATCTGTTTAAACTTGTACATTAAGATCAAAGTGTGGAAAAGAAGACACTTGCCATCAAAAGCAATATAGGTTTCTACTATTCAATCTCTATATGTTAAAAAGACTGGAAAAAGAGATCTGTGTGTATATTTGTTGAAAATGTAAAGTTTATTTAGAAAAGACAATTTTAAACAAAGGGTTTTAAAGTGAACTGATGCCGGCCACAGGACTTCAAAAGCACATTCCACAGTTTGCCCAAACAAAGGTGCCTTCCTTTTTGCTCTCTGCCCAGGAACTCTCAGTTAGATGCTAATGAAAGGAGGAGGGGATTTTGCTCTGCTTCTCTGAGGAGAGACAATAGGCTTCCGGGACTGAAAGGGAATGCAAATTCAGGTGTCAACAGAAACCTATGCCAGCAGGAAGAGAGCTCTGGACTGCTCTGGCCCAGCAAACCATGGAGGCGGGACCAGACAGATTTGTGTATCTTAAAGCCAAGAAAATATCTTTTTGAAAAAAACTCATAGAGAACTGTGAAAAATGTGTAAAAATCTGTAAATTATGGGTTGTTAGCATGAAAATTCTGCTCACAGTTTGAAACTACTCTGAACTCTGTGCGATGTTCGGAGACAGGACTACCGAAATGTTGATGTTGTAACAATTGTGATAATGCTAGAAATATGAAACTTCACAGGATTATGCCCAGATGTCATGCGCATATATGTAGAAAAATGTGGACAGATCTGACACTGGGTACCCAACCAAAAGCATGAAAAACTGTAACATTGGAACTAAAGCTCTCACCGAGATGGAACTCGGACGGATACTTGCTCTACTAAATCTGTGATGTAAATATGTATTGTTAACAATTTGGTGGTATTGTAAATATGAGTTATGTGAAAAATAGAAATACTGTACAGAAACAAAGGGGAGGTACTCCCTGGATTGTAAAATACTGCATCATCATGAAACCATGTGTTCCTTCTCAAATCAGGAGAGAGGACAGACCCTAACCAATAGGATTCCTAGAGGATGTGCTTAGTATAATTTAGCCTACCCACACCTTAGGGAACTACATAAATTGGGACAGTTTAGGACCCACACACACACAGATTCACCCATCAACTTATTTACTGGCAAAGCGCTTTGCAGGAGAAACCCATATCCAAGACTCCAGAACCCTGAAAGCAGAAGGCCCAACTTCCAAAGCTGAATCATTTGCAGCTGGCCTTTAAAATCTTGAAACCTAATTTTTACCCCAGACTTCCAAGGGGAACACCACAAATAGAACAGCCGGGCTGTGCTGTTTCTGCTTCTTGCCAAGAACTCTTGCTAGAACCCAGAGATCCAAACCAGTAGAGAAGAGCTGTAACCTGATAGCTGCAAACGAGAACCAACCCGTCAGATCCAGTCCAGAGGTCATGCAGTGTTGAGAGTGCCGTGCTGAGTGCAGAATCTGGGTGCCCTGAATCCTGTCCAGTGGGCGAGCAGAATTCCAGTCCAAAACCTTTGACCAGATCTTTGACGGGCCTATTCCAAATCATAGTTGTGAGTATCTATAGCAAAGAATTGTCGATAGCCAGTATCTTATCCTTAAGTAATCCTATCCACACTCTTCTATCATATCCAGAACTGCATTGTAGAAAATCTCTTTTGTTTTTCCTGAATCTTTCCCTCATCCAAATAGTCCTTTGATAATTGTAGCTATAATATCATCTTTGCGCTAATATATTTGCTGAAGAAAGACAAGTGTCTCGGCGGGCAAAAGTCAGAACAGAGGCGCCGCTGTTCTGGTGGCTGTTCCGTTGGGTATCATGTATCTTCATAGCCTCCCTAGTGTAAAGAAATCCTTGTCTGTAATATTCAAAAGTGCATCTTTCATTTGAAAATCTTGACGCTTTCTGAGAAAAATCGACCTCTACTAAAACCTTCATAATTTCCGTACATGATAGAAACGAAATTTAAGTGTCAGATTGAAGCTAACATCCTCAGCTTTTCAATTTATAGTTTTCCCGCAATCGCTTTTCTTGCGCGCAGAAAAGTTTGCCACGGATTTGCGTTTGGCTCAATTTCATCACGTGTAAAACAACTATTTCTTGCATCCGACCTCAGAATTCAATTTTCAATCTGCTAGTTATTCAATCATCATTGTTAGTGCTTACCTGAAACTATACAAAGCGGCTAGTTTGCCACTAGTTTTGAATCCAAATAAGTAAATGAAATCTATTTCCCAGTGTTTTTCCCATTCATTCCAAGCCACATTCAAAAGCAATTGACCTGTTTTGAAACCATTCCTGTTTCTCTGTATGCTTGCTGGGGGGAATTGGGATTGAAACTGTAGTTGTTGAGTGTTCATTCCTGAAACCTTTGTTCTCCCCTTCCATCTCTTTATACTGCATATTGGGGGGAATCGAGTAGTGTGCAGGGGGAGAACGTGGCATTGCATTTGATTGAACCCATATCAAGTATTATTCTATGCTGCATTATTTTTCTTATCCATACTCCTTCTGATTAAAGAGATTGTTGATTGTTGTGACATCACCCCAATGGTGATCCTTGTATAAATATTAATAGTGTGATATATTTATTGTTCAAATTCATAAAATAAATCTTTTAACTTTGCAAAACAGTCTGCTTCCTGGTTCAGTGAGACCGGCGGGGATTCAAAGAGAGGGGCGTGCTATAAGGTTACATCATTCAGAAATAAAAGAATTTATAGACAGAAATATATAATTAAGGGTTCCAACTGTGCATCACACGCTACGCATTGACTTAGGCGGAGTGCCGGGTTGAAGTCACTTACAAAGCAGATGGAACTGAGTGGGTAGTACCTACAGTGCAAGTAATGAAGCCTGATGAGAAAATAAATTAAGTATTTGTCTAAGAGTTCTCAATAATAATATCATAGTGGAAAACCACCCACTGCGCAATATAACTGAATTAATACATAGTGTGAAGGATGCAATATTTTTTCAACTATAGAGTTGCGTTGTGCTTCCCACCAAATTGAGTTGACCGAAGAGAGAAAGCAGCTGATGACGTTCATTACACCATGTGGGTTGTTCCATTTCAACAGAATGCCTTTTGGTTTGCCCTCAGCAGCATTAATTTTGCAAAAGTTAATAGGGAAGCTTTTCAAAGATGTGCCGAAAGTCATCTATTTTCAAGATGATATATTGATCTATAGCAAAGAAGTTACAAGAAGCTTTCCTTCAAGAACATTAACAAAGAATGAGCGTGCATATTCAGTAATAGATAGAGGCATTAGCATGTGCATGGGGTGTGCAGCATTACAGACAATTCATATAGTGTGCGCCATTCAAGCTAAGAACTGGTCACGGACCTCACCTTTGTAAATTGAGTTTGGGGGGGGCGCTTTGCCAGGCTTGTTCAGGATAGCACCAAGATTTGTAGAATATAATTACTGTAAATAATTTAAATTAGGGCAGCAGAACAATATTGCAGATTGTTTGTCCAGAATACCATTATTTGAAGTGAAGAACGCTGATATGGACATGTTGGAGAATGGTGAAATGTCTGTGGCATAAGTGTGCTTATTGGCAGGCAACGGTACACAGAGGACGGTTTTCTGGGGAAAAAGGTTTGTCAGCTTGCCAATCAGGGCAAGACAGAACAACTAATGGAAATGCTTGAACAGTGGTCCTGTTCTCTTGGACACAGGGTGGAAAGCTGATCTGGTGCTCTGTTGAGACACCCAGACCCCACCGGTGGGGAGCCGGGGGTAGGGAGAGGTGTCGTGTGGGATATCTAGCCACAGGCGATGATGGACGTGCTACCTGACTGGAGGGCAGTCTGGCTTGGTGTGAGTTGTTATTTTGGTCACCAACAGCCTGACAGATGGAAGGGGGGAGGGGGGAGAACAGGATGGGAGTGGGGCAACCAGCACTATTATATAAAAGAGTGTGAGAGGGGGATTAGATCTCGTGATCTTAGATCTAGACGACTAGAAATGACAAGTGCAAAATTGGAGGCATCAGGATTTTTTTATGATTTTATTCACCCTGGTGACTCGAACGTTCCTTGCAGATGGATGGTTGCCCGGAGAGTACCCTTTCTGGGTTTTTGCAATTTCATGCAGAAGCCCCTGTTGGTCTTGGGGGTATCATAGAATGTTGTGGCGGAGCCACAACAGGTGAGGTCGACTGGTTTCGATGGTTTGTTAGTGATTATCAACCAGCTTCTTCAGGACAAGATCGATCTTCATGTGCTACTGAATAGTATCTGTCCTCTTAGTAGGGCAGCGGTGGCAGGCTGCATGGGGAATCCTGGAATAGGAGACACAAGAAACACATTGCAGAGAGGGCATGAGTGAACCTCTAACTGCAATGTTGTAACAATGGTGCATCCAGAACACAGCTTGAGAACCTGTTACAAAGCAAGTAAATGCTATCACAAAAAAAGGAGGTTGCTCACCAATTGAGAGCAAAAAACCACTACAATGGTGGCTAAAGCGTAGACAAATAAACCCCAGTGGGGGGAAAGAGAGGAGAGAAGGAAAGGAGTGGGGGAACGTGGCAAAGACCTGTGCACGTGAATGAGATGGAGGAGAGGTGGGGGGGGAAGAAGAGGGAACCATGGGATGTGCTGGAGGAAAGGCCAATTGTAGGAGCCTACCTGGGTAGGGTTGCTGGGCTGTCCAGGAGGTCCGCTGGGAGCAAAAAATGGGCTCTCTCCAGGGGCGTGCCTGTAGAGGAAAGCATGAGCAGAGCAGTGAGAGGCTGGATGCTCCTGAAAATGGGCGGTGATGCTAAATGAGGGGAGAAGTGTCACAAACCTGAAAGAGTTCAGTGCGGGCACAAAACGCTGCTGCTTCCTCAGTCCCAACGCTGTAGGCATAATGAGCGGCTGCAGCGGTTGTTATCTGCCGCGTATGACGCGGCATGGGGGCGTGGCAGCACACTGTCACAGGCGCATGGGCCAATCAGGGGTTGCCACGTAACAGTTGTGTCAGCTTGCATGCGGCCAATCAGAACGCGGCCCATGCGGATGTGTGCGCCGCGTAAGGCCAATCAAGGCACACACTCCAATGGGTGTGTGTGCTGCAGGGCTAGGGCCAATCAGGGGTTGCCACATGACGAGTGAGGCAGATGGCAATAAGCCAATCGTAGCGCGGCCCATGCGGTTGTGTGGGCGCGCGCTAATCCAATCAGGGCTCACGCATCGGTGGGTGTGTGTGCTAACAGAGCTGAGGCTCCTGTCGGCGCGAGCTGGGGGAAAGGGGGGGGGAAGAGGACAAATCCCTGGATGGAACCACAAGGGAATGTTAAGAGCAGTGAAAAGGGTGCCGGAATAAATGTGTTGTTGATTTAGGGTGGGGCAGGGGGGCAGCGGGGGGGATTTAACATATGAGTTATTCATAGTCAGAGCAGACTCAGGACGGGGAGGGTTGGAGGGGGAAAAGTGAGGCAAAAAAGGAATAAACAAAAAACTATGTGAACAAAAGATGTTGTGTATAGAATACACAGTTTAGCAAAATGAATGAAACGAGGCAAGGAACAGAAAAGAATTTGTGGAGAAAGAGAAAGATGATGGAAAAATCAAATGAGTGAAAAGGAAGATAACAATAAATGAAGAAGATGAATGGAAGAGAGAAACATTTTTAGATGGAACAGAAAAACATATAGAAGATGAAAGCGCATCAAGTGTTTCATGTGTTGTCCCGTTCATCGCACAGGTGCATCTGCCAAAAGGCAGTGATTCGTGGGATGTCGGGGTTCAATGCTGTAGCACTGCAAGTTCTTGCCACTGCATCGCTTCATTCAACCCTTGCTTGCAAGTATTCAAGTGAAAAATCCACTTCTGTTCTTGAGTGAAGAGTATTGCGTGATAGTTGCCTCCTCGCTTCGGGCGCTTGATTTTTTCCAAAATGGTCCATTGGAAAGACTCTGCTGTGTGGCCTTCCGCCAGGAAATGGGGAACCATAGGTGCTGTTAGTTTCTTAGTGCGGATGCAAGATCTATGTTCAATCATCCGTTTTTTTACTTCTCGGGAATTACAGTTAGTGAAGAATTTCTGAACCCATGGAGTGGTCCAGCCAATGTCCAACGTGGTGCTCCGAGCCGTCTGGATACACATTGAACACAAGCCACAGGGACTATGACCCACAGGATGGGTCTGGTTCCATAGGGTGACCTGTGTGTTTTTAGCAGTGTCAGTATCTGGACGCACCGTATTGACGAGGGCGTCTCTCAGGTTGCGTCTTCTTTTTAGTGCAAAACGCGGCATGGGCATGTTAGATGCGCCAGTGTTGAGGATAGGCCATAAAGACTTAATTTCCTTTTTGATTTTGTTAAGTAGAGGGGAGTAACTCAGTACTGCCGTGATGGTTGTGGCATCTGAGTCCTTCTGATGTTGTTCAAGGGTACATGCGCGTGGGATGCATCTGGCCCTTCTGTATGTATTCTGGACAATCCTCTGCGGATAACCCCGCTCGATGAGTTGATTTTTGAGAGTCTTGGACTGAGCAGTGTAGTCTTCCGTCCTACTGCAGAGACGTCGGTAACACAAAAATTGTCGAAACGGTAAGTTGTTTCTGAGAGATTGGGGGTGGTAACTCGAGTATGTAAGGAGGGAGTTCTTATCAGTGTCCTTGCGGTAAACTTTGGAGATGAGCCCGCCTTGTGAAGCCATAATGTCTAAGTCGAGAAAGTGGGTTTTTCTTCTATCTTGTTCTATGGTGAAATGCAGATGGATGTTACGTGTACTGAGCCATTCGTGAAATGCCAGGAGTTCTTCGTTGGAGCCTCTAAAGATGATGAAAATATCATCTATGTAGCGGAGCCAGATGAGCAATTTATCACGAAAAGGGTTAGTTGGAGGATATATATGCTGGCGCTCGAAAGAGTTGACATAGAAAAATCAAGCGCCCGAAGCGAGGAGGCAACTATCACGCAATACTCTTCACTCAAGAACAGAAGTGGATTTTTCGCTTGAATACTTGCAAGCAAGGGTTGAATGAAGCGATGCAGTGGCAAGAACCTGCAGTGCTACAGCATTGAACCCTGACATCCCACGAATCACTGCCTTTTGGCAGATGCACCTGTGCGATGAACGGGACAACACATGAAACACTTGATGCGCTTTCATCTTCTATATCTTTTTCTGTTCCATCTAAAAATGTTTCTCTCTTCCATTCATCTTCTTCATTTATTGTTATCTTCCTTTTCACTCCTTTGATTTTTCCATCATCTTTCTCTTTCTCCACAAACTCTTTTCTGTCCCTTGCCTCATTTCATTCATTTTGCTAAACTGTGTATTCTATACACAACATCTTTTGTTCACATAGTTTTTTGTTTATTCCTTTTTTGCCTCACTTTTCCCCCTCCAACCCTCCCCCGTCCTGAGTCTGCTCTGACTATGCATAACTCATATGTTAACTCCCCCCCCCCTCCACACGCCCTAAATCAACAACACATTTATTCCGGCACCCTTTTCACTGCTCTT
Organism: Ambystoma mexicanum; assembly: GCF_040938575.1. Taxonomy (NCBI): domain Eukaryota; kingdom Metazoa; phylum Chordata; class Amphibia; order Caudata; family Ambystomatidae; genus Ambystoma; species Ambystoma mexicanum. The sequence goes on along the minus strand of NC_090925.1, from coordinate 470,423,149 downwards.
AACATTCCCTTGTGGTTCCATCCAGGGATTTGTCCTTTACCCCCCCTCCCTTTCCCCCAGCTCGTGCCGACACGAGCCTCAGCTCCGATAGCACACACACCCACCGATGTGTGAGCCCTGATTGGATTAGCTTGCGCCCACACAACCCCATGGGCCGCGCTACGATTGGCTTATTGCCATCAAATGTGCTTAGTGTTAACTTACCTGATGCAGACCATGCTGCGACATCCAGGCCTTCTGAGGCCTGAATGGGACTACTTTATCTTTGGAACTACTTAACCACACGGGTGTGGTCAGGGGAGGAATACATACCTGAGAGGAAGGATACATACCTGGAACTACTTTGAAGGCTATTTAAGCCACGCCCAAGCAGCAACTCACGCTTCACGTTGTTCTGCATCTAGCAGCTGGACGCTCACCGTGTTTGCTCCTGCATTCTGTCTTCTGCCACTCCTGCCAGCATCCTGGAACACCTGCAAAGAGAGAAGAGAAGAGAAAAGGGTAAAGAAGAGTCCTTACCTGCTATAACCGCATTCCGGAGACATCTCGCCGACGGTCCTGAAAAGGAAGACATCCATTTAAAAGCACATCGCATTGATCGCTGCAGCGCCGCATCTCACTCACCTGTACAAGGTACCACCACGTTCTACGGCGACATCTGGACTCGCAGCCACATCACCGCACCTAGGGAGAAAAAGACAAGAATAAAGGTGAGAGGGGAAAGAAAACAAGGAAACCTTAATTTCCATTACAAAGCTTACCTGTTGGGTTATTCCAACTTCATTTCGGGTCGGTGCCGCATCCTGGCATTTCTGGACCCCGGCCCCTAAGGGGAAAAAGAGACATCAGCGTTAGTGGGCGCATGAAAAGACGTTACCCAACGCCCATTAAAGACTTACCTGATTTCTTCTGGATTGAGCTTCGTTTCGGGTCGGTGCCGCATCCAGGCATTTCCGGACCCCGGCCCCTATGGGGAAAAAAGACATCAGCGTTAGTGAGCGCATTGATACAAGGACACTGAGAGAACTCTCATCAAGCTCACCAGAGTCTCATTCTTCGGTTCCACAGCTCTTCTCGGAATAGTTTCCGCACCTGAAAAAGAGACAACGAACAATTATTATTGCGGAATCATACTCATTAACAGAATCCTTACGGTACTATACCGGGAAAACAAAAACTTGAACCCTCTACAATCAAAATCCCAGTGAAGTAACTGGATACAACGCACCCCTGCATGAGAAGCAGGATGGAGAGCTCAACCTTTCAAACCCTAAGGTGAGACTTCACGTGAGGGTCGCAGGAGGGTTTCGTAGAGGGGTGAGAAGGGAGCGGGAGGCTTATACTTTCTCCCGCAGATTGTTAATACTCCCTTTTCACATACAGAAAGATATTCCTGTGAGCCAGACAAGCCAGATTCGAAGGTCCGGTCCAGTCCATCTTCCGGGTCCTGCGCTTCACCATAGAAGAAGCAACAACACTCCAAACCAGACCTGCGCCTCCGTGGGAGTCAGGTGAGCGTAACAGAACGCAAAGCCTACCTACAATTTCCCACCCGGGCGCTATGGAAACTTCCGAGACAGACCAGCTGGCTCAGCTTTTGGGGGAATTAAGGGCAGAAGTACACTCCGCCCGCCAGGAAACTAATGCTCTCAAAAGAGAATTAATCTTATCCAAGGAAAGAACTGATGACCTGGCCAAACGATTGTTGCAGGGTCAAGCAGGACAAACTCCTTTACCTAGTTCTGGGGGTAATGCCTCGTCAATGGTTTCGAATAACCTGGTACAAATCAATCTACCTGGAAACATGCCTTTGGCCCCGCCTGAACGTTTTGCGGGGGACCCCAAGAAATATGCTGTTTTTATGAACCAATGTCGCCTACACTTTCTATGCACACCTGGGGCCTTCCCTAATGATCAAACCAAGGTAACCTTTGTATTATCTTATCTCAGTGGCTATGCTGCCGATTGGTCTGTTCCGTTGGTAAGTCAGGATGACCCAATTCTCCAGGATTTTCAAAGCTTCCAGGTGAGCATGGAAAGATTATTCGCTCGACACTCTCAGGGACAGGCCCTTGACAACGAACTGCTATCCTTACGACAAGGTAACCAAGATCTCTTATCTTATATTGCCACCTTTAATAGGCTGGTTGTAGAAACGGGGTGGCCCGAAAATAAAAGGATCACACTATTTCATCGAGGCCTGCGCGGAGAACTTAAGGATGTTCTAGCTCAAATAGTAAATCCACCTCAAGCCTGCGCAGAATACATAGACTTAGTGGTCCAACTTGACCACAGACTGCAAACTAGAAAAGCAGATCGGTCCAAGTTCGAAACTCAAGTGCTGATCAAAACTCACGCTAACCCTAAGAGTACCGACGTTTCAGAACCTATGCAGATCGGCGGTGTTAAAGGACCATTGACGCAGAAGGAACGAGAGAGAAGACGGCAAAAGCAACTATGTCTCTATTGCGGGGCTTCTGGTCACTTTCTACGAGACTGCCCGGTAAAGCCACCTAAGAAGGTGGTTGGATCCACGGACAACAATTTAATAGAACCTGATTCAGGAAACGGTCAAGCCCGACAAGTATAGAGGTCCGCTTGCCTTGCTTGAAAACAGACTCTTTGACCTCGCATTTTGTCTTGCCAATGGTGCTCGTGGACCCGAAACAGCCTCAGCGGTTGCATGCTATAAAAGCATACATCGACAGTGGAGCTATTGGAAACTACGTAGATTGTGAATTGGCCTCCAGGATTAATCTTCCTCTCCGTCCGAAAGTTAACAAGGATGTCATTACTACAGTAGATGGAACCGAAATAGCCTCAGGGTCGGTAACACATTCCACTACAGAAATGACACTAGTGGGACAGGATGGACATCGGGAAGCAATTGTGTTCGATGTAATTAAGGCCCCACAATTTCAAGTAATTCTAGGAATCCCTTGGTTAGAAACACATAATCCTCGAATTGACTGGCGAGCAAAGAGAATAACCTTTCCTGATTGTGAACTGACTTGTTATCCAAGAAATCCAGATATGGGTCTGGCCACAGTAACTTCCACCACGATACAACTACCGGTTGAATACCAAGAGTTCCAAGACGTTTTTCAAAAAGAACAGGCGCATACGTTACCTCCCCTCCGGTCTTACGATTGTCAAATCGACCTGGTACCCAATGCTCAACCGCCCTGTAGTAGGATTTATGCTCTTACTGAACCTGAGAACGTTCATTTGCGTCAGTATTTAGATCAGTATCTTGCCAACGGTTTTATTCGCCCGTCAAAGTCTCCTGTTTCCTCAGCTCTGTTCTTCGTGCCGAAAAAAGAAGGTGACCTTAGAACATGTATTGACTACCGCGCCCTAAATCAAATAACGATTAAGAATCGTTATCCTCTGCCCCTGATCCCTGAACTTCTTGACCAGGTAAAAGATGCTTGTATATACACCAAGTTAGATCTCCGAGGAGCTTATCACCTGGTACGTATAAAAGAAGGCGACGAATGGAAGACTGCATTCCGCACCAAATATGGGCTCTTTGAATATCAGGTGATGCCCTTCAGATTATGCAACGCACCTGCCGCCTTTCAATACTTTATGAATGATGTTCTTCGGGAACTTATCGATGTTTGTGTCATCGTATCTATCGATGACATCCTGGTATACTCCTCCTCGGAATCCGAACACAGAAAACATGTCAGGGCAGTTCTTGAGAAATTGCGCCAGCACAACCTGTTTGCGAAACTCGAAAAATGCGTTTTTCATACCACAGAGGTCGAGTTTCTCGGATTCATCCTGACACCCAAAGGAGTCCGAATGGACTCGCGAAAGGTGGACGCCATCCTCAAATGGCCATCTCCTAACTCTGTTAAGGGGGTTCAGAGTATGCTTGGCTTTGCCAATTTCTAGCGAAGATTCATCCCGGAATTTTCTCGAGTGGTTCAACCCATAACAGCCCAGTTACGGAAGAATAAACGTTTCTAATGGACTCCTGAGGCAGAACAGGCCTTTCAAGACCTAAAGACCAAATTCACCTCCACCCCTGTATTGAAGCATCCGCGCCCAGATCTCCCTTACATTGTTGAAACCGACGCTTCCAGTTTGGCCATGGGTGCTGTCTTGTCTCAAAGGGATCCAGAAACTAACCAGATGCACCCTGTAGCCTTTTGGTCCAGGAAATTCACGGCTCCTGAAATCAATTACGCAATCACCGACAAAGAATTACTAGCTATTAAGTCTGCCTTCAAGGCTTGGCATCATTACCTCCTAGGCGCAAGACACACCATTACGGTGATTACAGATCACAGGAATTTGCAATATCTAAAAACGGCCAAAGCCCAATCATCCCGCCAACTCCGATGGGCTTTATTCTTTGCAGAATTTGACTTCATAATCACCTACCGCCCTGGTTGTAAGAATGGCAAAGCGGACGCTTTATCCCAGATTGGAATGGATTAAACAAATTCAAACTTAGAACCAGTACCAATTATACCCGAACAAAGAATTTTAGGCTTGACCTCTTTACAAACTATAGAGGACGTTCAAACTCGAGTTAAACAACTTTTTAAATTCCACAGCCTTGCAAGAATGGACTCAAAAGGGGTCACACTTTTCCGTTAATAACGATTTACCGTACTTCCAGGGGTGGTTATTTCTGCCCAACAAAGAACTGCAAGAATTGGTCATTGCTCACTATCATGATACATTAATGGAAGGACATCCTGGTATCGCAAAAACTAAGGAAAAGATCAAACGACAATTCTGGTGGCCATCCTGGAGAAAAGAGATAAAATCTTTTGTGATGTCTTGCGGAGTTTGCGCTCAAAATAAAGGTCAAAAGAAGACACCAGCCAGTCTCCTGCAACCCTTGGATATTCCACCGGCCCCTTGGCACACCTTGTCAATGGACTTTATTACCGACCTGCCTCCTTGCTATGGATATAACACTATCTTGGTAATCGTGGATCTGTTCTCCAAGATGGCCCACTTTATCCCTTTAAAAGGGGTACCTTCAGCCTCCATCTTGGCCAAGGAATTTCTGGAAAACATAGTTCGCATGCATGGTTTTCCATCCATATTAATCTCAGACCGAGGAAGCCAATTTATTTCCCATTTTTGGAGGAAATGTTGCCAACTGGCACAAATTGATGTACGCTTATCCACTAGTCACCACCCCCAGACCGATGGTCAAACCGAGAGGACTAACCAAACCCTTGAACAATATCTTCGGTGCATGTTGCATCAATCTGAAAACAGCTGGAAAGATATTCTATGGATCGCAGAGTATGCATATAACAATTCTGTACATTCTGGAACAGGACAAACCCCTTTTTACACCTTGTATGGTTATCATCCTAGAACCTTAGACCTAGACCCTCCTCAAAACCTGGAAATGCCTGCAGTTGATCATTTGCATTCTACTATAACCCGAGCCTTCAAGGAAGCTACAACTCATTTGCAACAAGCCAAGAAAAAATACAAAGAAAAAGCTTATCTACATCGGAATGAAGCACCTTCGTACCAGATTGGAGACCAGGTGTGGCTGGCAACCAAGCATTTGCCTCTCAAAGGACCGCTAACTTTTAATCCCAGATACATTGGACCCTATCCCATCAAAGCTATAATTAACCCAGTGGCCTTTAAACTCGATCTACCAGCCAACATGCGAATTCATCCCGTTTTTCATGCATCACTGTTAAAACCGGTGCAGCCTGGAACCATACTAAGCAAACCACCTGAACCGATTCAAATCGATGGGGAATTAGAATTTGAAGTTAAGGACATATTGGATTCCAAAATGTTAAAATCAAAACTCTTCTATCTAGTTGATTGGAAGGGGTACGGACCTCAGGAAAGATCTTGGGAACCAAGTGACCATGTACACGCCCCGCGATTAGTGCAAAGATTCCACCGAAAATTCCCAAGCAAGCCGAAACCCCCGGAAAGGATGACCTTGGGAGGGGCCTTGGGAGGGGGTACTGTCATGATGCCTACCTCCAAGGTGCCAGACAAGACCCAGCTACCCCAGAGGCAGACATCATGTCTTCAAGGGAAGTCACAACAGCCTCAAGTAGGGGCTCTTTGGACTCAGACCTGGCGCCTTTGGCGCCAGGCTCATGTCGGGCCACAGTCCTGGCGCCATAGGCGCCAGGCTCATAAAATGGGACTTTGTGTTAAAGGTGCTTAGTGTTAAAATTCTGCCAAAATAATGCCAAAAACTAGTAAACACACTGCAAAGTCTGAGCGCTGAAAATCTTCAATCTTCAATAATAAAAACTAAACAGTCTTGCGCTTGTCTGGCTGATTAGAATAGTTTGGCATTTATTAAATGTTTCAGCATCAAACCTTCTTCAGTTAGTTCAACATGGACACCTTCTTTTATGATCCAGGTTAGATGATTAGTTATATTTCACATTGATTTGCATTTAGTTACAGATCCTGAATATAAAATATATAATTCATGATGCTCCTGTTATAGTACTGAGCTTTTTAAACTAGATCAATTTGCGAAATAATATCTCACTCAAAACACTTTAAAGTCTCAAGACTGAGGTCTGATTAAACACTATCTTCTTTGGACTTTGGATATTCATTGTTGAAATCTCTGAGAGAATAAAAGGTAATATGCATGTGCTAATTGAAACTGTACTTTAGTCTATTTACATTAGTATTAATATTCCATTATCATGCCTTAGATGATGTAATTATTTCAGCGTGTTAAATAGTCTTTAAGGGCAGAAGAGGTTTAACGTAAATAGATAATTATGATAAAACTGCTCTGCTTTTTTGACATGGCCCACTTACATAAAATGAGCAACCTAGTATGAAAACATTCTTCTTTCATCAATTAAAGGCACCCAACTTTACTAACCCCTTTCACATGACTCAATTACAAGTGAGCAGTGGTTTGTGAGCTTAAAGTGGAGCACACACATAGAATCATCCTTTGAATCTTTGTTAGATGCATTAATCAAAATGAAGACACATTTCAAAGAAACAGTGGTGAGCCCTATTTAGAGGATTGTATTAATCCAAAAAACTCCATGTCCATCTGTCTGTGAAGGATAAAACTAGGAAAATCTTAACTGCTTACCACTTTAGTTATTATTCAGATGAATCAAGGGCCAGGGCACAATCTCATGTAGATGTACAGTGACTGTGAACACACGGTTGTCACTTTGATGCAGTATTATAGAGTAACTCATAACAGCAGGAAATGATTATGTGGGACAAAATCACGTTTGTTTATAAGCCTGAGAAGGCCATCTGTCCGGAACACCTGCTGCTTTCAAAACTAATTAATGATTAGACATGCAAAAATGTAATGCATTCAATAAATGTATAAAGCAAAAAAGAAATGGAATGAAATAATAGGGCAGCAATGGTAAGAGAGCCATGTGATATTCTGATACTGATTGGTATAAAAAAACAGATTTATATGAATATATTCTTTTGTTAATCTTACATTAGAGATGGCTAATAAAATTCCTCATTGTGGCCTATCAAATATGATTTCATTCTGCAAGTCTGTTGATGCTCATTGCATGTAAGGTTATTTTCTATACTTGAAAGGGGGAAAGCTATGTCCAAAATCCACCAAAGGATATCATCTGATGTGCAGTTTCTTTTAATGTAGTGCCTGGCCAGTGAAGCATTAAGATCTTTGTAATGGATCCAGGGCGTTGCTCATGTTAATTTGTCTTAACATAATATCTAGAGAGAATTAATTGATCTCTCAAATTCCTGTCTCTTTCTAGGGAAAAAAGGCTAAATGCTCATGTGATAAATGTTGTTGTACCTATGACCAATGTTTTGTGATAATCATTTTAATGTTTGTTGTGTTAGGAAACATACCATTTTATCTTTGGCTGCTGTGTTTTCTTTTAGTGGGCGCATGTGTTTGAATTCCGGATGAATTTCTTGGAGAGAGCCACAATTCCTAGGGTAAATTGCCCCTAAGCGCTCTTGCTTCCTAACAATTGTAATTTAAAAGACTATTTCTATCTGTATCATTTCTATATGTACAGAGAATGGGAACGATGATGACAAAGGACACGTGCTGTGATGGAGCACTGTGATGAAGGGGGAAAAAATGTGATGAAAGAGAAGGGCTGTCGCAAAGGACTACAGGGCCTGGGGAACTGGGCTTCGGTGAAAACAGCCTGCAGGAAATCATTATAGAACCAAAGGATTATGAGGAAGCAAAAGGACTCTAATGCAGGAGGAAGCCTATGTTGAAGGGGAAACGTTGTGACAAAAGTAGGACTGTGAAAGGACTGTGATGGTGCAAAAGGAGTGTGAATAAGGACTGTGACAAAGGAGATGGACTACGGTGAAGGAGAAGGACTGATGATGGCAAAATACTATGCTGAAGGACTCTGATGAAGGACTTTGATGAAAAAGAAGAACTGTGAAGGAGATGGACTGTGATGAAGGACTGTGATGAAAGAGAAGGACTATGACAAAGCAAAAGAACTCTGGAGACAGACTGATGAAGAGGAGTGACTCTGAAGAGGGAGGTCTGTGCTAAAGGACTATGTAGTGCTATTCAAATAAAGAATAATTATGGTAAAAGAGAAGAGCGTTGATGGAGAAGAAGGGATGTGATGAAACACAGTGGTGAAGAAGAAGGACAGCAATGAAGTTTTGGGTTGACAGAGAGGACTGTAATGAAGGAAAATAACTGTGACAAAAAATGGCTTTGTTGACTAAGGACTAAAAAGAACAAGAAAGGCTGAAATGAAGGAGGACTTTGACAAATGACTAATGAAGGAAAAGAATTATGATGAAGTGCTGTGATGAAAGGGAACTACTGCGACGAACCACTATGACAACTGAGAATAACTATGACAAAAGCGAAGAACTGTGATAAATAACTGTGATTAAGGGAGAAGAATTATGATGGAGGAGAAGGAATGAAGGGGACTGGTATGAAGGAGAAGAGCTGTAATGAAGGGGGAGTGTGATTGAGGAAGTACTGTGGTGAAGGAGAAAGACTGTGATGAAAGAGAATACTTTGAGGAAGGAAAGGGACTATGACAAAAGAGGAAGACTGTGAGGAGGAGGAATATGAACCAGAATAAGGACAGTGACAATGGGGAAGGGCTGTGATGGACTGTGGAAAGGGAGAAGGATTGTGATGAAGAAGAACAACTGTAATGAAGTAGGATTGTGATGAAGGAATATGACTGTGATAAAGGAGAAGTACTGTGATGAAGGAGGACCTTGATGAAAGATGTAGGTCTGTGAAGAAGGTGATGGGCTGTGATGAAGGACTATGAGAAAGGGGGATGTCTGTGTTGAAGGACTGTGGTGAAGGAGCAATACTATGATGGGGAGAGCAACTGTGTCTATGGATAATGACTGTGACAAAGGAGAAGAACAGAAACAAAGGAGAAGGATTATGATGACGGACTGTAGTGAGTGATATGGTCTATGGAGGAGGAGTAGGAATGTAATGTGAATGACTGTGATACAAGATAAAGTAACAGGACTTTAATGAAGGAAGGATGATGGTAGGAGGACATTGACGGAACACTATGAAGATGGATTGTGATGAAGGAGAAAGACTGTGACAAAGGAGGACTGTGATGTAGGATTGTGATGAGAGGGAAAGGGCTGTGCTGAAAGAGAATGACTGTGAGGTTAAGGTTGACTGTGAAGAAGGAGAACAACAGTGATAAAGGACAAGAACTCTGATGAAGGACAGTGAAGAAGGAATGTGATAGACTATGTCAAAGGAGAAAGATTGTGTCAAAGGATTGTGGTGAATGAGGAAGACTATGATAGAGGGGAATGGCTGTTGCAAAACAGGAAGGACTGTGACAAAGGACTGTGATGAAGGAGAAGGGTTGTAATAAAGGAGTAGTGTGACAAAGGAGTACTTTGATGGAGGACTTTGACTGAGGTATGTGATGTAGGACTGTGATAAAGAGAAGGACCGTGATAAAGGAGAAGGACTATGATAAAAGAGGAAGACTATGATGATGATGGAGAAAGACTATTACAAAGCAGAGGGACTGTAAAAAAGGGGAAAGACTGCAGTGACAGATTATGACAGAGGAGAACTGTGATTAAGGACTGCTATGTCATGTTATGTTGATTTACACAACGCATTAATACCATTTGCATGGTCTCCAGGCACTCACGTGGCTCTGTAAGAAAGTGGGTTGTATAGGTTAGTGAAGAAAGAGGGATATGATAGAGGTAGTGCTCTTCTGTTGGTGCTTGCAGAACCAGGTGAAACTGGCACGTGTGTGTCAGCTTTCTGAGTGTGTTTGGATTGTGTGCACTGGGGTATTGTGTCCAGAGGGGCAATGGCCAGTGTCTGGGTTGTTTGGTTGCAGCAGTATTTTCATTTGGTGGGTGTGTGGGTTGTATGTTTTGTATGCAGTATGGGTGGCATATTGGGTTGTGTGAGTTATGTATGGGGTATGGTGAACAGGTGCTAGGAGCAAGGTGGTTAGTGGTTAGTACAGTGCGGTTGTTTTATTGTTGGTTCCAGGATCCGTACTGTCCCTCATGTTCGGGGTGATACTTGTGGGACGTGCTTGTTTTTATGCTTGTCTCAGCTGGTAGAATAGCCACGTTTTCAGTAATTTTCTGAAGGTAAGTTGATCTTCTTATTTTCCGGAAACTTTGGAGATATTGTAGATTTGATGGGTAGAGACACGCTTATTGTACACTGTAAGGACATGAGAATTTAGGAGAAGTTGCTTGCAGCAACAACCCTACACTTGATGAGGAGTTAGGAGTAGCACAATCCGCACAGGAAACCGCTGCACGCTGGGTGGAGTCGATTTGTTATAGTTCTGTAATTGGTTGGATCTTCCGCACTTTCTGTTTAATTTTTTAAGAGGGGTTTGATGTATGCCGATTTGAAGGTTTTATGTACTGTTCCTGTGTTTAGGGATAGGTTCCACTGTAGCTGGGAAGTATGATGCTGGGGTTACTGGGGTATCCTGCGAGGATCGTGTCTTTTGTTAGTGTGTTGAACGCTTCTTCATCTATTAGTATTAGTTCGAATTGGTCGAGTGTTTCTGCGGTGGGTGGTGTGCTGGTTATTGGTAGTTCCATATTTGTGTTTATTGTTGTGTGGCTTGTGTCAATGGTCTGTTGGATTGTTTCCACTTTTGTTCTTAGTTGGTTAGTGATGTTGTCAGATACGGATTGTGATGGTATGACGCCTTTGTTACAAGATATTGGGTTTTTAATGTCTTTGATGATTTTGAATAGTTATTTTTGTGGGTTTATTACTGATTGGATTCTTGTTGCATAGTATATCTTTTTTTACTTTAAGGACTGCTGTTTGGTACATTCTGAGTTGTCAATGGTATTTTATTTTGTCTGATTGACTGTAATGGTTTCCGTCAGTTCTTCTGTGATCCATATCACTGGCATTTCTTTGCAGTGGCTTTGAAGGCTTTTGCTGGTGCTAGCTGGTCTAGGGCCTCTGTGATCCAAGCATCAAGTTTTTTTTTCTGCTGAGTCTGGAGTCACTCCATTAAACTGGAGGATGTTCGGTTTAGTTGATTCCATGAGTTCTGTTAGGGAGCCCAGATCAAGACTCTTCCAGTTTCTTTTCTTAGTAGTGTGCAGTATTGTGTTTGACGGTAATATCCAGTTTGGTAGTTTGACGGGGAATGGGATCAAGTGGTGGTCACTCCATATGATTGGTACCGGTAGGGTGGTGGTCATGAGTCCGTCTGCAGAAGATTTTGTCCAAGCTGTTCCCAGTGCTGTGGTTGGAACAGTTTCCTATTTTCCTGAAGTGTTGTGTTTCCAGTAGGGCACTGAGGGAGTTTGCAGTGGTTTTGTTTTCTCTTTCAAAGATGTTGAAATTCCCCCAGATGATTATGTTATCATGATAAGTGGAAAGGTTGGCGATGGAATCAGTGAGCTTTGTTGCAAAATTCGTGTTGTAGGATGGAGTTCTGTAGATCAGGAGGAACAGCAAGCTGGCTTGGTTGTTGAGCTTGATGTTGATTAGGACAGATTTGCAGTCTTCTATGTCAGTAGGGGAGTGGTGTAGTGAAAATGTGGTCTTTGTGCACCATTGTGTTTCCATCTCTTTAGTTTTCTCTGTTGATGTATATTAGTTTGTAGTTGTCTGGTATGGCTTCGGGGGTGATTGTTTTTTAGTTGTCTGATAGCTATGTTTCTGTGAGAAAGAGTGCGTTGGTGCCTCCCTCACTGAGGAGGTCATACATTTTGGTTTGTGTTTGGCCATGGATCTTAAGTTGAGTAGGCTGCAGTGTAGAGTGTGTGCTTTTCTTTTTTATTCATTGCCTATCTTTTCCTACGTCTTAGTTGGGTGGTATTTGTTCGGTTTTCTTTCTTTTCTCAAGGTTCTCTCTTGGATGCGGTTGTTGTTTACTGATAGTGTGGTTGAGACTTCTGTTTCTTCGTTGAGGAGCTCAATTAAATTGATGGATAGGCCGCTCTTGTTGTGGTTTGTAGTGTTTGTTTGTACTTTTGGTCCTTTTTCCAGTCTTTGGATTTGTAGGCAGTATGGGTGGTTAGGGATTCTAGATTGGCTCTGATTCTTGTTGGGGTCTTTATGAAGATGTCTTTGGACTTGCTGGCTTCTGTGCTTGTGCGGTTTGGCAGACGATTGTGGTCCTGGTATGTTTGTATCCTTGCTTGTGGGTTGTTTGTTTTCCATTGAGGTGCGGTTGTAGGTGGATAGGTAGCAGGAAATTTACTCTGTTTTTGTTCTTGTCTTGGTCCATATCCCAGGTCTGTTTAATGCTGGTCGGTGGGAATTATGAGGTGTTTTGAATTCTGGTAGGTCATTTCCTTTCCACTGGGATGTAAGTTCCTTCCTATTTCTGTTTTCCATTCTTGTTTCCTTGTCCTTCTTATATTGTGGCATGTTTATGGTCTGCATATCTTTGTTTGGGATTTGAATTAGTGGTATTTTCCAGGGGCATGTGCCCTTGTGAGTAGCTTTCTTTCCTGGGGTAGGTTGTAGGACAATCTGCTGTAGTATAGGTGGTGATTGCCTTGCTGTGGCTGTAAGTTGTAGCCTGCATTTTGAAACCGGAATGGGTTGTGATATTTTGTGGTATATTTCAGCGGTGGGTGCCCTCCTGGGTCAGTTCTTTTTCTGGTCTCTCGTTGAGTCACTTTGTGCTGACCCCTCCCTGGTCTCCGGTTAGGATGGGGTGCTCACGTATGCAGTGGTGACTGCCTCACTGTGATTGCTTTATCGTGCCTCCATTTTGGGTTAGTGATATATATATTCACTGAAAAAACTTTGTTAAAGGGACGTTATGGTTAAGTTGCACTAATAACAACCTATGAAATTCAATGAAAAATCTTTGTTAAAGGGACGTTATGTTTACAAGCAAAACCGAAAAACCACTGAAGTTCACTGGTTAGGGTAAGCTAAGCAACCATAGCTGGCGCCACCACCGTGCACTGCTAAGACTAACACCCAGGACATCAAAGATGACATCACAAATGTCATTGATGATGTCACTGATGATGTCACATTTATGGGCCACTTGTTTTTGTTTTCACTGACAATGACAAAGTTTAAAAGGGGCTATAGCTCTACACATTAAGCTTTTTATATGTTCTTAAAGTACTTTCCTCAGGGTTTGGTCTCAGCTCATGGTGCACATACATGGGACAATAAGCAGGCCTCAAACACATCATTTATTTGTATACATAAAGATCCACTTTAATGTTATTAACATTTTCTGGTGATGCTGTTTCTTTCTTCCTTGTTTTTGTTTCCCTGTATATTCCGCTGATTTGTATGCATTGTGGGTCTTCATATCTATTGGTTGTACTGGTGTAGTAAGTTAGCTAGTTATTACATGTTTAACATTACTCAAAACTCTGATAAGATAGCATTCATAATGTTACTATCCAAAAATATAAGATTATAAATATTGTACTTCTATGGTGCATGCTGCAGCCATTGCCTATGTTTATGTATGATTAGGTTCCTCAATTAACAACAACACTCCAATATAATATTTTGTTTACATTAGTACATTCTTTAAAAGATTAAGTAGTTCATGATAGGTCTCCCGTTCACCCCTGACATCTTGTTACCAACATTATAAACACAACCCCTTGTAGGGACTTTTCATCAAAATGAATTTAATATGTGATGTCATCAGTGATGTCATTAATGATATTTATGATGTCATCATTGATGTCCTGGTTATTAGTCTTAGCACTGCACAGTGGTGGCGTGAATTATAGTTGCTTAACTTACTATAACTGCCGGATTTCCAAGGTTTTTCGGTTTTACTTGTAACCATAACGCCCCTTTAAAAAGTTTTATCACTGAATTCTACAGGTTTTTATTAGTGCAACTTAACCATAACATCCCTTTAACAAAGTATTTTCAGTGAATTTCATAGGTTTTTATTAGTACAACTTAAGCATAACGTCTCTTTAACAAAGTTTTTTCATTGAATTTCATAGGTTTTTACTAGTGCAACATAACAATAACGTCCCTTTAACAAAGTTTTTTCAGTGAATTTTACAGGTTTTTATTGGTGCAACTTAACCATAATGTCTCTTTAATAAAGTTTTTTTTCAGAGAATTTCATGGGTTTTTACCAGCGCATGCTATTTTCCTACAACTTACTAATATCATACTTACCCCAATATTGCAACATGTTTGTCCAATTTACAAAGTTTCACATTAAAACTCTGCCATTTACCGCCTTCTAGCATTATTTTTAACACTTGTATACTTTTTCCACTGTTTTGCTTCCGGCGACGTCCATGAACGTCTGACGTCATCGAGGACCTTCTAGACAGTGCCACGTGACCATTAATGTGTTTGCACTTCACTTTCAGGTCCTTGCTTCGAGGACAGTTTGAAATTGCATTTTCTACTGATCTAAGAACTTTCAAGCTCAAAATGTACCCTTGCACAGCTCCTACACCTATTCTTACTCATTATCAATTAACAATCTAGTACAAAGCACATACTTGGAGAAATATCAGCAAAACTGCTATTTATCTTAAAAATGACATCAGCTATTGCCATCTCTCTTCCCCAAGAGCCACCACTACCACCACCAGCTGGAGAACCTACACAACAAAAAAGTTCAGTACTTCCAAAGACCATGAACAGGAGCAAACAGATGAGGTAGAGGAAGTGCTTACCTCTAGCACCAAGAGAAAATCATGTGTGTGGCAGTTCTTTACTTTGTACTCAGGGACATCTCTGCTTATTTATGCATTACAGGGTTGGTGAAAAGCAGTTTTTGTATGGTTTAGGGAGGGAAGTGCTGAGGGGTTCCGGGGGAGGAGGCCACTGGCTAAGTGCTAGGGTGGAGGAATCCCAATGGTGGGATGCACGGCTGCCAAATAGGGGGCCCACAATGGCAGTGCTGGGGGGGTGCTGGTGTCAACTAGGCAGGGGCCTGGTAACCTGTGAGATTCATGAAGGTCTAGGCCACCAGTCTCAGTGGCAGTGGGGTGATTAGCAGGGAAGAGAAAGAAGGAAAAGGGTAGAGAAAATCACTGTTTTAAAACGTGTCCGGAACTTAAAGCGGTCCGGACCAAATCTGAGAGGGGCAGGGATGCTGTTCCAAAGAGAGGCACCATCCGAAGAGAGAAACCTGCCCCCAACGCTCTGCTTGGAAAACCGTTTGACAAGCAGAGAGTTGGAGTAAGAGGAGTAGAGGGCTCTAGCAGGGAAGTATTAGGGAGAGAAAGTTGGAGATAGCTTGATCCCAGGCCCCAGAAAGCCTTGTGGATGATGCAGAGGGTCTTGAATTTGATCCTCATAGCCACCGGGCACCAGTGGAGAGATCCTAGGGCTTGAGAGATACGGTCCCTGGGCTTGAGGCCAAGGATAAGTCTTGCAGCCCCATTCTGGATTAGCTCAAGCTGGTGTCGGGAGGAAAGGGGGAGATTGAGGAAGAGGCTGTTGCAGTAGTCCTGCCTAGAGAAGACAAGAGCTCTGGAAACATTGAGCTTCTGGGGAAAGGTGAGCAAAGGGAGAATGCCTCTTCTTGGCATGGTCCAAGATGCGAGCGGGAAGGAGAGAGGAGTCGAAGATGACCCCAAGGTATTCGGCCTCACAGGATGGTGAGGGTAGAGGGGCCAAGCAAGGTGGCCAGAGGGTAGAAGGGAAACAGGGTGCAGGTGTCCCAATAAGAAGTATCTCTGTCTTACTGGCATTAAGACAGAGGTCGTTAGCCGCACACCATGCCTGGATAGCAGTCAGACAATCGGGAATGGGAGGAGGAATTGAAGGAAAGCTGTGTAACATCTGCATAGCACTGGAAATGAAGAGAGAAAGAGGAGATCAGGTGAGCAAGAGGGGCAAGATAGATATTGAAGAGCCATGGTGATAGGATAGAGCCCTGGCGATACCGCAGGTAGAGAATGAAGTGGCGGAGGAGAAAGGGCCCAGCTGCAACTAGTAAGGGTTGGTTAGTGAGGAAAGAGGTCAGCCAATCCAGTGCCCAGTCTGTGTTGCCGTGGGTCTCACAGAGCCATTTTATGTAGATAGAATGGTTGACTGTGTCAAAGGCAGAGGAGAGATCAGGGAGAATGAGAACAGCAGGAGAGTTAGAGTCAAGATTTGCAAGCAGGTCTTCATGGGTGTTCAGGAGGGCAGTTTCCGTGCCTCTGGATGCCTGGAATCCAGATTGATGGTCATGGGGAAAACCAACAAGTTCAGTATGAAGGATCAATTGGGGGAGGACCAACTTCTCCAAGAGTTTACCCAGAAAGGGGGTGGTGGAGATAGGTGCAATAGTTAGCCCGGCCGCAGGGGTCAGCAGACAGCTTTTTAGGAGAGGGTGCACAAGTGAGTGCTTGAGAGATAGAGGAGAAGAGCCAGCAATGAAGCAGTGGTTACAGAAATCGGCAAGAGCGGGGGCGAGAGAGGAGATGTTGTCCTTAATGGTTCTAGAAGAGCCAGGGAGCACCTGTTTGGATCAGACCCTCATAGAGCGGACAACTTTAGAGACTTCTTCAGATGCTATGGGCAGGAGGGAGGAGAGTGAGGGGGCTGGAGGGAGGGAGCCAAGGGATTAAGCTTGCTGCTACTTAGTTCCATTGTTGAAATTGGGCTGCATTGTATTTTAATTGTGTGTGTGTGTTTTTAACATCTTATTTTAACTGTGTCTGTGTTTCCTGCTCCCCAAATTTCCTTATGCTGCTTATGTGATCCTAGTTTCGGGGCAATCCTTTGAAAGTGTAGTGTTTCTTCTACGCTGGATCCTGTGGGAGTCTTTACTCACTCTCCACGATTCTCGCGATCATGTGGCCTGCTGAACCGTCACTTATGTGTCTCTCTCATAGGCAGCACAGCGGACGGACGCAGCGTGCAGTTAAATGTAAAATGTAGGCACTTTTGGTGCGCATTGTCCTCTCTGCTTCTAGCACCCTTCATTTTCTGGCCGGCTATCGTCCTCCAGGCTCTGACCCTACCTTTACCGAATCATTTGCTAATCTGGTAGCCTTAGTTCAGCTTCAATATACTAATTTGATTATCGCCTGTGATTTTAATTACAGGTGCAATGACCCTTCTGACAATACTGCCACAAAGTTTATTGTTGCTATGGATGATTTATCTTTAGGGCAATTTGTTACTGAGTCCACCCATATTCTGGGCAATCGCCTGGATCTGGTTTTTGCTAAGGGTGACATGGTTGTTGCCTCCTCTGCCCATAGGATCATCTGGTCTGACCATTTTTTTATTCCTTTTGTTTGTGATTTGATGGATTTCCCCCCTATGTCTTGTACTCAGAAAGTGAGGAAGCAAAATTGGCATCCAGTTGATCATTCTCTTCTGGCTACCCAGATAAATAAGTGCTGTCGGGCTTCTCCCTGTTTGGATCTCTGCTCTCTTTCGGAAATATTCACTACTGTTGCTGATTAATTGGCCCTTGTGGTTGATATTAGGGTGCGTGATTGACCCTCCGAGCCCTGGTTTAATGACGATCTTAAGCGTCTTTGTCTTAAGCATAGGCAAGTGGAACGTAAATGGCGTTCCTCTTACTCCCCTAGTGATAGGGCTGTATTTTGTGCCTTTACTTCTAGCTATCATCTCGCCATAAAACAGACAAAACAAAGGTTTTTTACATCTCAAATTGCTAATTCTATTAATAAAACGAAAGAATTGTTTAAGGTTGTTTGCTCCTTGTCTGCTAAAGGGTCACCTGCTGATTCCACCCCCTCCTCCCACATGAGCTTTCTGACTTTTTGGCTGATTTTTTGTCCATAAAATTATTGATATTTGTGAGCATATTTCTTCTGTTCAGAAGCCCAACACAGTAGTTCCTGCCCCGCTGTGTGCTGAGTCCCTGGCAGGTCTCTGTCTGGGCCCATCATTTGCTGGGATTCCTTCCCTCTATTTTCTGTGGGGGATATTAGCTTGACGGTGTAGAGAATGAAATCGGCCTCACCTGCGGATGCTATTCCTCCGAGAATGGTGAAAGCAATTTTGCCCCTTATTATTTCTCATGTCACAATAGCGATTAACCATTCATGCTCTACAGGGAGCATTCCCACTGCACTTAAATGTGCTACGGTGATCCCTTTGCTCAACAAGCCTTCCCTTGATCCTCTGGTCCCTGCTCATTTTTGTCCCATATCGCTCCTACCATTTTTCATGATGAAGCTGTTTGAATCATTAGTTGCTCCTCTGCTTGTCCAATTTTGTGAAGCTACTTCTTTGTTTGATACGTTTCAGTCACGTTTTAGACTGAGTCGAGGTACAGAGACGGTTTTGGTCTCGGTGCTTGATGACCTAACACTGATGCTGATATCTGATCAGGGTGGAGTGGTGGCTTTGATGCTTCTGGATCTTTCTACCACTATGATACAGTCGATCGCTCCATCCTGATCAGCCGCCTCTCTGCTGCGGGGATCTCTGGCTCTGTTCTCTCATGGTTTCACTCTTTTCTTTCTGATCATTCGCAGCTGCTATCTCTGCAACCTTTACTCTCTACTGTCTCTGCCTTGTTATGTGGGTTCCTCGGGGTTCTGCTCTCTCCCCCACCCTATTCAATATTTACATTCAGCCTGTTGTCACTCTTCTCCACTCCCACGGCTGTCATGCGGATGATAAGAAGATTCTGTTTCGAATGGACCTCCTCCATCTCGTCCATGCCACTCAGCTGAGAGATTGCCTGCAGGCTGTGGGAAGTTGGATGATCGACAATTGGCTAAAATTTAAATGGGGTTAAGTGGGAGGTCTTGGTTGTTGGTTCTGCTCCCACTATGTCGCCCTGGATCCTGTCTCTTTGGCTTTCCTAGTTTTGGTTCTTTTCCTGCTGGTTCTTTTCCTGCTGCTGTCGCCATGGTTAAGAATCTAGGAGTTAAACTGTCGGCTTCCCTGTCTATGTCGTCCCAGACCAGCCCAGTGTGTCAAGCTGGTCATGTTCAGCTGATGACTCTTAGGAAGGCACTGAAGTTTATTCCTTTCCATTTTCGTCCTCTGGTGGTTGCTGCCAGATTGATTATTGTAATTCTCTTTATCTGGCGCAACCTGACTATCTGTTGCATCACCTCCAGATTTTTCAGAATTCTGCAGCCCAGCTGGCTACCGGTGCTTCCTTCAGGGATCATGTCTCACCATTTCTGTGTGCTTTCCATTGCCTACCAGTGTCTTGTGCACAGGACATTTCATGCAGTGGGCCCTGTGAATTTGCAGTGGAAATTTTGGGTCTATGTTCTCACCCGTCTTCTGCAGTTTAAGAATTGTTTCCTACTTATTTTGCATAGATTCTGTCGTACTAGAATTGGTGTCTGCTCCTCTTCTGTGAGGGCTGCTAAACTGTGGAATACCTTGCGTATTGTTCTTCGCTCCATGCCTGCCCATCTGCAATTCAGAAAGGCCTTAAAGACCCTAATGTTCAATGTTCACATCGACTTAGGGTTTGTCTCAGTCATTAGTGCCAGGTTGCCTTTTGGTCTCAGATATTTGTTTATTTATTTTAATTTTTGAAACACGCCACATGCCAGCAGGCCTCAGGGCGCAGATAAAACAGTGACAGGATGCACACAACACAAAGATCAAGACGTAAAGGTAGAAGAGCTGAAACAGAGGCCAGTTAGTCAGGGCTAAGGTTGAAGAGGTGAGTCTCTATGGCCTTTTTGAAGAGAGGGCAGTTCTGACGTGTATTTGACGTTTAGCAGCCGGAAGAGAGTTCCAGAGAGTTGGAGCTTGAGTGTCAAAGCTAGTGCCACTGAAACAGGCCAGTTTAAATCTTGGCTGAACAAGTACCGGAGCCGTGGCTGATCGAAGATTCCTATTGCGTTGTACCTTGGTATGAAAAGGATAACATAACATAACAAGGAGGCAGGAGAGCAGGAGTCAAAATGGGGATGAAGGAGAGTGGGGACAGATTTAGAAAAGTTCAGCTGTGTTGTTAGTGGCTCCATAGATGTGGACCCTCTTCTTAGAGTGGATAGAAAAACGATATAGCATTTGGAGCAGGCAACAGGCCAGTTTGTCAGTTTGTCAGAGGATGTACCTGGGGTCTGCTACTTCTGTTCAGTAACTCTGCACTTATGTTCAGGGATGCTAGATCTGAGTCGAGATCCTCATGACAGGGGCAAGGATGTCAAGGGCGTTAGAGATGGAGAGGTGAAGGTTAGCAAGGACAGAGTCAGAAGGAGAGTCTGCAGCAGGGATGGGAGGAGAGATGAAAATGGAAGCAAAAGCGACTGACAGTAGCTTCATTGGTGGAATGGCATCGAAGGAGGCTGGCAGTGCAGGAGGTGGCTGAGACAGATGGGCCCTAAACGGGAGGAGAGGAGAGAGGGGTCAGAACAGGAGAGGGGGGTTGTGACCGGGTTTGAGATAGCAACATCTCCAAAGATGATGGCATCCAAAGTGTGTCCAGCTGAGTGGGTCATACCGGAAGGAAGAATAGTGAGAGAGAGGGAGTCACTGAGGTCAAGGAACAGTGATGTGGCTCATTCAGGAGAGTTGAGGTGGATATTGAAGTCACTGATGAATTTGGAAGAGGAGGTCAAGAAGGAGGCGGTGAGGTTGGTCCATTCAGAGAGGAAGAGAGAGATAGAGCCGAGTGCCTGTAGATGGTAGCGAGGGTGAGTGAGAGAGTAGAAGAGACCCCGAGCCTACGACGAGGCATTCAAAAGAGGAGTAAGATTGAGTAGGTATGATATGATATGATATAGCATTTATAATGCACCTGTACACAAGTGTTTCTAGGCATGACAAGACAAGGGGGGGACAGATGGAGGACAAAACACTGATCTTACTATGCCCTGTGTCATTCAGATCATGCAATTGCGGGGAGAGGATGGGTAGAAGTGCCAAAAAGGGGGATGGAGAAGTGCAGGTAATCGAAAAGTGGAGCCAGCTGGTGGTTCAGTGCAGGCAAAGGAAAGTGCAGCCAACAGGTGGCTCTGAAGTGCAGAAGCAGGGACCCACTCAACCTCTGGGCGGTTGGGCCTGGGTTTGGAGAGGAGTTTGTAGCCCTCAGGAAGGAGAGTGTCAAGAGCAGTGGCAGAGCTGACATTGAACCACGTCTTGGTAAGGGCAAGGACATTGAGGTCAAAGTCTTCAAGAAGGAGACAGATGTCAGAGGAGTGTTTGACAGGAGAACAAGTGTTCTAGAGTGAAATAGTTGCATGCTGGAGCAGCTTTCCAGTTGGACATTTCAGACATCCATTCAATTATGCTAACTTGGGTTGACACCTGTCTATAAAAGGAGTACATTTGGTGAATAAACTGTGTCTGATTCTCACAAATTACCAGATCACACAGCGATGGAAGCTGCATAACCACTTTTCCATTAAGAGGTGGACAAAGGATACAATAAAATGGGCCACTGTGAAAAGACACTCCAGAGTTGATGGTGTTATGCTTTTTGACTTGCTTAAACAGACGCTGATATTGAGAAACTGGGTGTAAGATCAGGACATGTATTACCTGGAAAGCATGCTGTTTGCAACAGAATTGTCATCTGTGTATAGTAGTGCGCATTATAAGTGTTCGATGACTAACATTCATGTGCAGCACCTAGCAGTTAAAGCCATATTGTTTCCTGTTTATCACGAGTATCAACAGTGTAAAAAGCAAAGAATCTGTCAATTATAATTGCTAAAGCCTTCAGATAAGTGGCCTTCCACACTCCCTAAGCCTAATTCTACCTCTGAGGGACTTTCACAGGTTCTGAGGTGCTTGCTATCTTCTGAAGGGCCTGGTCCCAACATGATACAAAATATACCAAATAAAAGGACTCACCCGAGTAGGGAATGAGGCCAGGAGATAGATTGCAAGTTGAACAAAGTTTTATATCGATTGAGATATGCACACAGAGACATCTGCTGCCCTGAGAGCGCTCTGCCAAACAATACACGGGCAGCACATTATGAACCAAAAAATCATCATGAGTGATGTAACGATATATAGTACAATAAAACAGTTTCAGTTGGTTGGCCCACACTGCACGGTATGGAGTTTAAGTGATGTCAGGCTCCAATTGGTTGCTGTGGCTGGGGTGGTCAGTTGGCACATGGGTCAGCAGCTGGGCTCATCTTCACAGGGTGAAGGTCATACTTAGTTCACAACATGTCACAATCCTAACTAATCTAAACTACACAATGACCATTGACATGCAAAGAGTAATATTAGACATGAAACCATTACTTAGATGGAGGTGACTATAAAATGTGGGCCGATAAATGCACATTCTAACCCATGCCATTATGGGGGCTATTGTACCTTTGGCACGTCTCCCAGGTGCCTTATCTACAGGGTCTGATCTGTGATTTATTCTCCCTGGTGCCTCACGATTCAAACGAAATGGATGGATGGATGTTAGTTTAGAGGAGGATATACGATCACAAGGGATTAGTTATATGGTGGGCAATTTAGGTTGGTCCGGGGGGATGGGTCTTCCAGCAGTTATGTTCAAAGAGAGTGGGGAATGCGGGCAAAGGGTCTCTAAGCAGTAACTTCTAAAGGTGGGGGTCGAGGTGGCACAGGCAGGTTTGTGGAGACGGATGAGCATGCAGGCCAGGGTTTGCTCTGGTCACAAGCAGGGCAATGACATCAGAGGAAGAAAGAAGGATACTGAATATTTGCAATAATACATGGTCAAGCACTTCCGTGAGAAATGGGTCTGTGCAGAGCTGCCAGGAGATGAAGGGGGAGTCTGGGCTTTCTGTGCGCGGCGCTGGACAGAGTGAGAGATGGCTTTTTAGAAATCATGACGGGCCTAGAAAATGATGGCGTTTTAGGGTAGCACAAAATGGGGGCTGTACATCTCACCAGATGACTTTGTTTACAGTCTTTTTTTGTGATTACGTTAAGGCCAAATTATTAGAACAGACAAACAAATGTGGGGACGTCACCCGCCATTTGGGAAAACAACTTTTCCTCCCTTAAAGTTCCCACAGGCACCTAATTATCAACCATATACAAGACCAGCTGTGGCATGGGCTTTATCACTGCTGGATACACTGGCATCTGCTACATGCTCATGCCGTAACTGCAGATACACGGTGCTCGGACATGCGGACCATCTGATACCCTCCATATTAGGGCAGCCATATTAGGGCAGAATGCCCGCCAGCACTCTAACAACCACACCTGAAACCCGCTGTTTCTTTACACTGAGCATTCTTTTGCATTGGACAGATGGACACAACAGTAGCAGCATTGCAGTACTCAGTGAAGGTATTAAGCACAATCATGCACTACACAGTGATACTCATAGTTGTGACTCCACTCACCCCGCATCCTTATAACCATAGTGTAAGTGTTCAGTGTATGGCCTTCTTGAAGGCAAGAAGGTGCAGTGAAGCAGATGTAAACCATATCTAAGCTAGCAACCTAGTGTGAAATAATTACAGACATTTACAATTCCAATGGATCAAAATACACTCCACCAGTAGAGTACCATCAAACACTGAAACAAAGAACATTTTTAAATATGTCATACAAGTTGCAGGCAGGCACTGTAGAAGGAAATGTGAAACATCCTCCGGATACGCAGTTGCAGTAAACATGTAAGGGGAAGAAAATGTATTCCACCAACAGACTAATTAGCCAGAAAACGTGGGCCACCTCTAGAATTTAGGAAGTCCTAATTGAATGATATTTCAACTCTGTTAACCACAAGACCACTAGGATACCATCACCAACGTTGGCGAACATTGTGGAGGTTATGGGTAGCCCGGATGTACTAGACTTGGGAGCCAGACATGCAACATTACGCATAGGTTTCGATGCATTTTCCCAAATTCCTGGAATTTTTATCACGCATCCTGCGGTACCTAAGCAGGTAGGTGTGCATTTCGCAGAGCGGATGCGTTGCCTTCATCTTCCCGCGCTCATTGCATTTAATCGCTCTTTGTAGGCAGAAGAATGGTAGCAGCACTGAAAGGATGCTGCATGCGCTCGCTGTATCTATAATAAATGTCAGGAGATGGCGTTGAGCGTGTAATGGCGGGAGTAACTGCATGTGACGCAGCAAGCCCACTCTGAATAAAGAGGCATCATCCCCATGGCTTATTGATTTACCAGTTTCACTTAAGAAATGTGCTCTTTTCGCCTTTTGATTCAGACTTGACTGTGTTATAGACCTACCTGATGCATAAAATACGATTTTACTCAACCCTACATACACTCACCACCATTGGTATATTTAGTATTAGCAAACACATGTCTGTACATGAGAAATATGGCTATAAAATGCTAAGTAAATTAACAATGTTTATGTGCAAATTTAAGGTTATTAATTTCCATTAAAACGCCTCAGTGTCAGTTTTTAGGTTAAATAAAGTCAGGAAAATATCACACAGCTGTGGAATCTCTAGTCTGGCTCCCCCGTAAAGTAGGCTCCCAGTTAAGTTGGATTCCAGACGTTGTGCATGATTTACAGAGCATATCCGGTAATTTGGTCAAGGGCCTGGGCAAGCTGTTCTAGCATTGCTTCACTTTACGGGAGCCAAGGTATACTTGTCCTTCTACATTCAAGGTTAATTCCTACAACGTTTGGACACTCAGAACGCTGGTGTCAGCGCGACCTAACACGGTGGACAACCTAACCTCTGCTTGAGGCTACAAAATGGTTATTTCTCATTGGAAAAAGAACTGAAGATCATTTTTTTACACCACGCCTCTCTTCAGTACTCAACATGAACGCTGAGCGGCCTGATGACCAAATGGAGGCCTCCTGGACATAGATAGCCCAGGATTTATGACCCACATTGAATCAAGCACGAAAGCTTATAAGATGGCTTCTTGACTGGCATACATGTTACTACTATTCATGATGATCCACATTGTATTCTAAATGCTACCTCTGCCTTCAGCTGAGACATTGCATGCCTTCCCTTCCTCAACACCCTTCCCTTCCCCCAACCCTCCCAAAACTCCTCATTCTGAAGCAGCATCAAGCAGCATGCTGTGCCTTGCAAAAATGCCATTTACATATGAATACACCTGCCAGGCAAATAAGAGGGTTTGGAGAGAGGAAAAGACAGGGAGCCTCATTACGAGTTTTGCGTAATGGGTTAACGGGCTCCGCTAAAGGAGGCGGACCCGTTAATCCCATTGCGCAAAATTACGAGGTCCCCTCGCGGGACCTGGTAAGTACGCCTGGTAAAACCAGGTGTCGTTACCGGGTCCCGCAAGGGTAAGAGGGAGCAAACAACGGGCCGCTCGTAATCGGCCCGTTGTTTGCTCCCTCTCCCATTCCCATTCCCATTGAGCCCTATGGGGGCTCAAATGGGAATGGGGAAGGTCCGGGCCCGTGTTCCCAGAGGGGGGGATTACCGGGCCCTCCGTACTCGTAATGGCCCGGTAATTCCCCATTCTGGGAACCCAGTGAAGGAGCCCGGTTTGGCGGCAGCCATGGAGCTAATAGTTCCATGGCTGCCGCCAAACTCGTAATGAGGCCTAGGGTGTTCCAGGGCTGAGCAACTGCCGCATGAAAAGTTTGACATTCATGTAAACACAAAATGAGAATTCTTGCTGAAATAGTTCCACATGGGACAGACATCTGGCTCAAGTTCCGTGGAACCCGGGATTGCCTAAGCTGAACCTGAGTGATTCAGTATCAATTCTAGATGACTGGGAGACACCCTCTGTTTCACTCTTGCTGTTTTCTCAGAGCATGAGGATTGACAGTCAGCGAACAAGGAGGACACACCCTGAACCTCAAGGTTAGAGAGGCCGGCAAAACAGCAAGGGCAGCAAAGAAAATATGGTGTTGAGCAGTCCGAGCTTCTACTCCAAAAGGCAAGCAACCAAAAAGCTCACAGAAGATTTGATGATAAACTGCAGAGAGCTAGCAGTCTATCATGATTTCAAAGAGCAAACAGAAAACAAATATGTTTTACACAATAATAGACCATTATAAAAACCTAAAATTTAAAAGAACCTTAAATATGTAATGGGCTGAGGATGCTAAGGGAATCGAGCAGTTGTTTGCAGAAGCAGCCACAAGAAGCAAAGGCACAGGGAAGCATGCATGCCAGAGCAGAGTTAATATAGTGCCACAGGAAGGAACATATTTGACAAGTATCTATAAGGGATTGTGGAAGAGGTACACATGCTCTAAATCACCTATATGCACAAGAGGCATGTGATATTTACAATCTATCCACTAAGCCATTATGGGAAATCAAATACGTTTGGTGTTGTTTCTGGCACTTTGTGGGAAACCTTTGAGCATTGGGATGCTCTACATTTCAACAGGGTTATTGGATGTGGGTGAGCAGTGAACACAAGAATTGTTGCACTGTGTTCCCATTGTTTGTGTCCTGCAGTGTTCCGTGGAATACAATGAAATCACTTCACTTCCTGCAGGCTACATCACTTTCTGTGTTTGGCTGTACATGCACTTTTGTCCTCCTTGCTTTTATAAAAAGCCATTCCTTTCAAATTGCAGTTGTATGCTGGTCATGCTGAACTCTGGTCATTCACACAGCATTGTTTACATTTCTGCTATGCCATTTATGAACACTGCATGGTTCAATTTTAGTTTTGGTCAAAGTGAGCCAAAATTATTGCTTTTGAGTTTGAAGAGAAGTGGGGGTGGGGTTTACAAATGTTGTCACATCTGCAGTTCTTTGCAGATGTTCCTGTCACTAAACTCATGTCGGTCCTATTCACTGTATGCAAGACATGCATTTGGGAGGTTGCTGCCCCCACAACCCCTCTTTGTTTACCACACAGGCGCCCACTGCATTTGCCCTGTTTGCACACCTTCCACCAACCTGTGTGCACGCCGCCCTTTCCCCTTCGGTGGTGCCCACCAGTCACCTTTAGAGACGTTTCTCTTTCACTCTCCCTCTTCCCTTACCCTTTGGCGGTGAGACTCCTCACAGGTGCTCAGGCACCCTCACCTCTGCTGTATTTATTGGCCTATTTAGTTCTTGTACCCACATGCTCACCCCAATGCATGAAGACCTCCACCCTAATGCTTGCATGCATTGATTGTTGCTAGTCTTCCTTAATTGCCCTTCCCCCTCCTTGATTGTTTTTCTCCACTTCTACCCCCCCTCCCTTTTGTCTCCTCACAGGAGACACCAGCAATTCTCTACTTGTTCAGCATCTCTCTGAACCTCGGCAACCCAGCTTGCATTTCTAATCACGGTCCTGAAGAAGATGGCTCGAATTTCCTACGCCATCGAAACCGGTCGACCCCTTTCGGTCATGAGGGCTCTCATGACCCACCTTTGATCTCTTCTACACCAAAAAAGAGACTCTATTTTCTGAAAATCATTCGCTGTAGCACACTCATTACCACTGAGTGAGCTAAATATTTTTATAAGAGCCATTTTGTAGCCCTCCAGCCCTCTGGCTGTGTTTTACTGCTTCACCCACCAGTGCTCTCTCCAGCTGTACTGTTTCACACCCCAACCACGGGGACCTACGGGCACTATTAAAGTTGTACACTTTGGATGGAACATAAACAGTTGACCTGTTTCGCAGGTTGTACCCACGCTTAAGATCGAGCAGCCTCAAGATCTAATCCACAGCTTTGTTGAACACTGCTCAACCTTCTGGAGAACACCATTTTTTAGACCTTTTCACTTTTTGATGACCTTTGTCTGCCTACAGACACTGCCACTAGTATAGAAGGTTGAGGGACAGCACTATCCTCTATATCTGTTAGATAGGCGATACACCACGCGCTACCCAGGGACAGGCACCCCCGCCAGGGTTAGGGTGTTCTTCCTTAGGGTAAGGTACGACGAGCCGGGTGGCCCTCTCTCTTTCTGTGTTTGAGTGTGAGCACTCTAATTGATCCATTTGTTTGCATACTTAAGATGCACCTTGAATACCTGCCTTCCTAAAAAACCATTGTTGTGCTACCATACGTTTCCTTGTTAACAGTTAAAAGGATGATCATGGTTGTACCCTGTCCTTTAGCTTTTTAAGCTTTCCCTGTTGTTTTCAAGACCCTGCAGCACACATCACGTAACCTATGGTGAAGGCAAGTGGTCCTTGCTTTCTGATATTTTCTAATCGATTGGGGTTCTAACTTTTTTATGATCACTGGCCTGGGATTGACTTGTGCCTTGGAATGCTAGGGGTTTTGGGATGGGGGCACCTGGGTGCTATTACTTAGAGATGGGATGGGGAAGGTCGGAGACTCGTGCCTTCCTTCTCGTGGGATTGCTTCTCGCAGAGGGTTTCCAACCCCCTCGTGGCCTTGCAGGGTACATTTCTTCTGGGATACGAATGCTGGTAACATGAGACAATGAAGGGTCTATGAATCTCTGCAACTCTGACCTTTCTCACTGGTTCCCAATCTATAACCTATTCCAGCATGCATACACTTAGTTCCATGTGTGTGGCTAAGGCCTGCAGCCCTGACTGCAGCACAAAGCTAGGCCTCCATTTCAATATGGCTGCTACTATCTAAGATAGCACTGGATTTGCCATGTACACCAGAACCGAAGCATGCATCACCCTCCCCATATTATAGCTCCTGTCAACACCCCCCCCGCGCCCTATAACTTTCCTGAGCTCCTACTGCATACTTCCAGGAGTCTGCCTCATCTGAAAGTGCTCGGGAGTTTGGGACAATCATCCCTCCTCGCCAGCACTTGGATCCCAGCTGTTTACAATTGCAATAAAGTATGGCCGCTAAGGGTATTGAAAACAAACTTCCCCCAGACTGGGAGCCTCTGAAAGCTCATTTCTGTGAAGGACAGATGACCTAGCCGGTGCATGACTGGAATGTAGGGGGGGTGTGAAAGCAGGGGCTGCAATCAAGGCTGAACTCTGAAAATAAAATACAGTCAAATGGAAGCTTTATAGATCAAAATGGTGGTCCCATTCAGTTAAGAGGACAGGATGCCAGATGTCTGCTGTGGGAGATCTCTGTGTTGGCTGGTGCATCCCAGGTTTTTATGATCTGCAGCCCACACTTAAAACAACAAAGAGACAAATAAAAAAAATACTCTGGTCACAGACTGGCCCAGAGTGGCAAATGGCCTGGAGACCAGAAAGCTATCAGTTGCATAACATGAAGATGTGCTATTAATATAAAAGGACTATTATCATTTAGGCATAAGTTGCACTGCCTTTATTTTCATGTCATTGTTTAGATAATTTCTAGGCGATTTTGTTGAAATAAAATTCATCCACCTGCAACTTAGGGAATTGTAATGGCCATCTTAAAGGTGTTCCGGGCTGTGCTCAATATGTGCTGAATTTGAGAATTGGCATGCTGGTGGAGGGTAAAATTAGGAAAGTGGGGAGTAAATTAAATGTTCCTAAACTATTATGCTTTTTGTAAAAACGGCAGAAAATCTCCAAATGGCAGTGCAACATGGTACAGACATGACTGTTGTTTTATTAAATTCCCCATGATTAGCTGAAGCGGAATATCAATATATATATATATATATATATATAATCAGTAAAAAAAACTTTGTTAAAGGGACGTTATGGTTAAGTTGCGCTACTAAAAACCTATGAAATTCAGTAAAAAAACTTTGTTAAAGGGACGTTATGGTTCCAAGTAAAACCGAAAAACCCCTGAAATTCACCATGCTAAGCTAAGCAACCGTAACTCGCGCCACTAACGTGCTTTGCTAAGACTAACACCCAGGACATCAAAGATGACATCACAAATGTCATTGATGACATCGCTGATGACATTGCATGTGCATGTACTTTTCATGAAAAGTCTGTACAAGGGATTCTTATTATGATGTTGACTAAAAAGTGCCAAGAATCATTGGAATAAAAATGAGCTACGTAGTGCATTCAGCAATGCATTGATATAAATAGCATTCTATTATGAAGTTCTTTACAGTATAGTAAGCTACTCATGTATAAACATAAGCATTGTGTGCAGCATACAAGATGGAGATGCAATATTCATAATCTTCCCATATTGAATAGTGAAATGATAAATGCTTTCTTATTAGAGTTTTGTGTACTGTGCAACCTGTAAGAATTAGCTAATGAAACCCACTTCCTATATAATTTCATTATTACTTTAAAAACACAAAGACAAAACAACATATACAAATATGAGTATATACAGGGAAAGTGAAGCACGCAAAAAAGCAGCAGTAGAACCAGAAATTGTTCATAACCTACCTGATTATCTTTATGCACAGAAATGATTGCTCTGCTTCAAACCTACTACTTCCATATGTATACCTATCACATGATATGACTTCTCCCTAAAGAGAGTAATGCGAATACAAATATGAGCATATCCAGAGAAAGTACAGTAATACAAAAACAGCAGAACAATAAGAAGTGCTGATAACCTTACTGATTGTCTTCATACACAGAAAGCATTGGTATCTTTCAAGTGTGTATTCTCCCTATGTATATTTTTCATTTGCTGTGAGTGAACCCCAATGAATTACTGTAAGAATATAAGTCGACAAATATATTACCTATTGATTTCTTTGTTCCTAAGTATTACTGCCTAAGATATGTCACTAAAGGAAAAAAGAGGGAGCCAGACATGGGATGTCATCAGTGATGTCATCAATGACATTTGTGATGTCATCTTTGATGTCCTGGGTGTTAGTCTTAGCAGTGCACGGTGGTGGCGCGAGTTATGGTTGCTTAGCTCACCATAACTGACGAATTTCAGGGGGTTTTCGGTTTTACTTCGAACCATAACGTCCCTTTAACAAAGTTTTTTTACTGAATTTCATAGGTTTTTAGTAGTGCAACTTAACCATAAAGTCCCTTTAACAAAGTTTTCTTACTGAATTTCGTAGGTTTTTAATAGCGCAACTTAACCATAACCTCCTTTTATCAAAGTTTTTTTTTTACTGAATATACATATTCATAGTGTGAATTTGAAGAGAAAATAAAGGGCGCCTGGCGGAGTCCAGATATGCCCATGTGGGTACATATATTGATAACACAAATAATCAGGATGCGAGATCCTCACAACAATCCACAGTTTTTGGACATATTTATTTCAATCTCAAAAAACAGTGTCTTAAATTATTGCAAACTTTCGCTAAGCACGAAAGCGATACCGGACAGATTTCAATAAAAACATAGGGAAGTGCAGTTGTGCACCCTCATCAGGATGTAGAGGATGAGTACCCTAGTGACAAGCACATATGAGTATACGAAGTAGGTGACACAAGTAACTCAGATAAGTGCTGCCCGAGGCTGTTCTTCAACCCGGGTGTGGTTTTAAACAAAAACAGTGTACACAACACGAAATTCGAAACATACAACAAAGGGTATTTTCACAGTTGTGCCACAAGTGATCAACACAGTTGTGTTTCGGCCACAATGGCTTAGTAGAAGCTTGTAGTTGTGGTGGCCTTCATCAGGAGAGACTAGTTGGGGAGTCTGTCCGTGGGTAAGATCTGTGGGAGGGAGGAGAACTATGAGGATCTCAAAACGTACATAATGAATTAGGGGTTAATGAATAACAGCTCATTGGTGCTGGAGAAATACACCAGTGGTGTATGGGAGAGGTACTTATTTCTATTCCACCCTGGATTCATACACCCCAGACACGGGATGGCTCCCGTTGAGTGACATTACCTAGAAGCCTGATTCACGGCAGGCAGCCATGTCGATCGCCGCCGTGAACCCAGCAAGAACTAAAAGAATGCGAATCAGGTAACCCAGGTCCCGGCTGGCCCCAGAGCCCCATGACTCCTGTACATTACAAGACTGTTGCACTTTTGACACGTCTTGTCTCGCCAACTGTACCTCTCGTCACCACCTTGCTCTGATAGGGGTATACATTTGTGTTTCCCTTTCTCTAGATCAATGGCTAATCATAAACCCAGTGCTGTTTGAATCCGGTTTTCCCAGCACGGCCGATCTACACCCACCGGTGTATCTTTTCACACCACCATACCTAGGATTTCACCCAGGTCGTTTGACAGCATACCGCCTCACTTCGGTCGGACGGTAAGCTGTGCTCTCCCATACACCACTGGTGTATTTCTCCAGCACCAATGAGCTGTTATTCATTAACCCCTAATTCATTATGTATGTTTTGAGATCCTCATAGTTCTCCTCCCTCCCACAGATCTTACCCACAGACAGACTCCCCAACTAGTCTCTCCTGATGAAGGCCATCACAACTACAAGCTTCTACTAAGCCATTGTGGCCGAAACACAACTGTGTCGATCACTTGTGGCACAACTGTGAAAATACCATTCGTTGTATGTTTCTAATTTCGTGTTGTGTACGCTGTTTTTGTTTAAAACCACACCCGGGTTGAAGAACAGCCTCGGGCAGCACTTATCTGAGTTACTTGTGTCACCTACTTCGTATACTCATATGTGCTTGTCACTAGGGTACTCATCCTCTACATCCCGAGAAGGGTGCACAACTGCACTTCCCTATGTTTTTATTGAAATCTGTCCGGTATCGCTTTCGTGCTTAGCGAAACTTTGTAATAATTTAAGACACTGGTTTTTGAGATTGAAATAAATATGTCAAAAAAATGTGGATTGTTGTGAGGATCTCGCATCCTGTTTATTTGTGTTATCAATATATGTACCCACCTGGGCATATCAGGACTCCGCCAGGCGCCCTTTATTTTCTCTCCTAGTCAGTACAACCCGTGGTTGTAGGGCCATTTGATTTGATTGGAGTATACACCACCATCCATACTCCCACACCCACAAACAATGGATAAAGTAAACATTGTGTCCTACACAGATGAATACTTTCAGAAATTGTTAGGCACTACATCAGCCTTCGGCTCAGAAGGAGGAGCAATAGTGCAAGGCTCCAATAAAGATGACTTAGACCTCATACATCAAAAAAAGAAAAAACTCATTCGCACCGAGATGCATGGCACTTTCATGCTGGAATATTTAAAGGCCGGAATTATACCAGAGGGACTACAAGTCAAGAACATCCCCTGTGTCTTTACGGACAATCCCAAGTTCAAGATCAACTTCAGTGGGGTTGGTAATAAATGCAGCAGAGATTGGGTTATCCTCATAATCGATACAGAGGAAGAGTAATGCAAAAAGCAGGGCGAAGAACTAGCTGAGCTTGAGAAAAAATTCTGCGAAGACACCGCCATCACAGAAGCAAAAAAGAAACTAGAGAAACTTGAAGAGGAAGTGGCAAAGTTCAAACAGATAACTGTAGATCAAAAAGTGCAGAAATTCAGGAAAGATCTTGCACAATATGCCGAAGAAAAAACGTACCCTTATCTAAAAGATACATACTATAGCGATCTTCAACAACAACAGAAGACCAACTACAACAGACGGAACCGCATAGTCAATTTCTCTGGCAGCGCTGGATCATCGAGCGGAGGACCCCCCAGCCCCCTGGGTGGAAACAAGTCTGCAGGACCGTCCCCCCAACACCCTTTTTTTCAAAGGGGAGGCCAACGGGGCGGACCAAGGAGGCGACCACAGCAGTCGGGCCAGTACATGCGGACATGCCAGTGGTACTCCAATCAACCTTGACTACCATCCCTATCTTTAATCTTTCATCTAGAATCTTGAACAACCCAGAACAAACCCTCCTACAGAGAGGTTTGTCTTTTGTCCCTGCCACCAAAGCACACATTTTCAAGACTGAAGCAGAACTCAAGAAATTCTTTCGCACCTTAAGACTGAAATATTTCTTCGAAATATACTTACCTGAAAAACAAGATTCGGAAAACATCATCTTACAGGACCCAGAGACACCACGCGAGAATACCAGTGGCCTCAAACCAAAATCGACCTTCATGCCACCCGCACATACCATCCCGGGTGAATTTGCTACTTTTGAAAAAATAGTAACCCAAACTGTGACCACCAGCCTTATACGCAAAAACTTCTACCAAGAAAATCTGAGTAAAGAAGAACGAGCAGCACTTAACACACTGAACATGGACAGATCTATCACGATCAAGCCAGCTGACAAAGGCGGTGGGATTGTCATCATGAATACTACAGAATATAACAACGAATGCCTGCGATTGCTAGCAGACACCAACTCCTACAAAAAACTCCAAGGAGATCCTACCAAAAGGCTACAAGACGAGATTAGCAGTTTAAACAAGCACGCAGAAGACCAAGGGTGGATGTGCGAAGATGAGCACAGGTTCCTTAAGAAAACGCACGCAAGGATACCGGCATTCTATATCCTTCCCAAGATCCACAAGCATGCCACTAAACCACCAGGGCGGCCTATCGTTTCCACTTGTGACTCCCTACTGGAACCTCTGTCCCTCTACACGGACCACTTTCTAAAACCATTTGTGGGCCAAATGAAGTCTTACATTAAGGACAGCACGGAAACGATCAAAATTCTTCAAACAGTGGATTTAACACCGAATTCCATCCTGGTCACTATGGGTGTCGAGGCCTTATACACCTCCATTCCACAAAGCGAAGGATTAACAGCACTTGCAAAATGCCTAAAAAAAAGAACAGACGTTACTTCTACACCCACCAACTTCATCCTTGAATGTATCCGCCTGGCTATGTCAGAAAACTTCTTCCTGTTTGAACACCAAATATATCAGCAAGTCAAAGGCGTGAGTATGGGTGCAACGTTCGCACCAGATGTGGCCAATCTATATATGGCCCAATATGAAGACGACCACATATACCATGAAAACAACCCGTATAGAGATCACATCAAAATCTGGTGGCGGTACATTGACGATGTCCTTCTGATTTGGGAAGGAAGCTAAGAAGCCTTGTCAGCATTTCACCTGTGGCTTAACCAACGGAACGCACACATCAATTTCACCATTGAATGGGATTTCCAGGCCATTAATTTCTTGGACCTACATATCTACCGTTCTGGAAACCAGCTCAAAACTGAACTTTTCCGCAAACCCACGGACAGGAACACCTTACTGCATTTTACGAGTTACCACCCCCAGGGTCTTAAATACAACCTGCCCTACGGACAATTTCGTCATATACGCAGGAACTGCACCGAGAGAGACAAGTTCGAACAACATGCCTCACAGCTACAAACACGTCTTACTGAAAGAGGATACCCCAAGAAGTCCATAAAATCTGCTTAAAAAAGAGCCGCCAACACGGACCGCACCATCTGCCTCACCGCCAAGATCAAAGGTCCGACAGACAGAACAGTCTGTGTGACCACATTTAGCCCTGCAAGCAATCTTATCAAGACCACCATCAACAAACACTGGCAGCTCATCAAGAATGAAGGGAGTCTCTCCAAAAAACCTCTTTTCGCCTTCAAGAAAAATAAAAACCTCAGCGACACCTTAGTGCACACCTTCCTTGAACCAGCTAAAACAGAACCCTCATTTGGAACCTACCACAGGTCATTGGACATTATAGCTGCAGCCACTGCGTAGCCTGTAGATACACTAAGACCAGCAAAACCTTCAGCCACAAAGACTTCGAATGGACAATGAGGAATCACACAAACTGCGAGAGCAAGTACGTCATTTATGTCATCAGATGCCCATGTGATCTCATGTACATTGGCAAAACAATAAGGCCCGTGAAACAAAGGATCAATGAGCACAGATCCTGCCTCAAAAACTCTGTTCAAGAAAAGCCTTTGGTTGAGCATTTTGCCAAAAAAGGACACACAGATGAACAGTTTACACGTCCTCCAGCAACTAACCCCTCATAAACGAGGAGGAGATATTAATCTCGCTCTCACCAGATTGGAGCAGAAATGGGTCCACAGACTGGACACTGTGAAGAATGGACTCAATATTACAGTGGAATAGAAACACTTCTGGGACTAGTCCCCTAGAATCATGACTAGTACCCCAAGTGTGGGACCCTTTACCAACCACACACCACTTTGGTCGCGTGCCAACAATAGGTTAGAGTTGTTTTCACAAATGTTCAGAAAATATGCAACAAAAAAATGGTGTTATGCGCCCGAACGGTTCACACACTTTGGCAGCAAGAATCTGTGGTGTTTTACTTTTTTACTGTTTCTGCAAAATATGGACCAGAATACACATGTGGTAAAATCAGACACGTGCATGTTTAGTTTGCTTTGGTGTTTTCTCCCAGAATTACATATATATATAGATATATATAGAGAAAACTAGAAGTTATTGCTTGTGGCATCACTGTCCTCCAACTACACGTGACCACAGTGTCATGTTGATTTACACGAGCCCCTTACTAGTGGGTCGCTCGCCTCTCTCACCTATTGCCTGTGCATTCCCAGGGACTCCCTTTCCCATAATACATCCCAGTGTAGTTCCTTATTTCTATTCCACACTGGATGCATACACCCCAGACACGGGATGGCTCCCGTTGAGTGACAGTACCTAGAAGCCTATCATAGGGTGCATACGACACCTCCACGAGTCCACCACACAGCCCCACTGGGATTGGCCCAGCACATGGGGGCGTGTCCACCCTTCCAGTCACATCTGCTGATTCACGGCAGGCAGCCATTTCCATCGCCGCCGTGAACCTAGCAAGAACTAAAAGCATGCGAATCAGGTAAGCCGGGTCCCGGCTGGCCCCAGAGCCCCATGACTCCTGTACATTACAAGACTGTCGCACTTTTGACACGTCTTGTCTCACCAACTGTACCTCTCGTCACCACCTTGCTCTGATAGGGGTATACATTTGTGTTTACCTTTCTCTAGATCAATGGCTAATCATAAACCCAGCACCGTTTGAATCCGGTTTCCCCGGCACGGCCGATCTACACCCACCAGTGTCTCTTTTCACACCACCAGACCTAGGATTTCACCCAGGTCATTTGGCAGCATACCGCCTCACTTCGGTCGGACGGTAAGCTGCGCTCTCCCAGACACCACTGGTGTATTTCTCCAGCACCAATGAACTGTTATTCATTAACCCCTAATTCATTATGTACGTTTTGAGATCCTCATAGTTCTCCTCCCTCCCACAGATCTTACCCATGGACAGACCCCCGAACTAGTCTCTCCTGAAGAAGGCCACCACAACTACAAGCATCTACTAAGCCATTGTGGCCGAAACACAACTGTGTCGATCACTTGTGGCACAACTGTGAAAATACCCTTTGTTGTATGTTTCTAATTTCGTGTTGTGTACACTGTTTTTGTTTAAAACCACACCCGGGTTGAAGAACAGCCTCGGGCAGCACTTATCTGAGTTACTTGTGTCACCTACTTCGTATACTCATATGTGCTTGTCACTAGGGTACTCATCCTCTACATCTCGATGAGGGTGCACAACTGCACTTCCCTATGTTTTATTGAAATCTGTCCGGTATCGCTTTCGTGTTTAGCGAAGGTTTGTAATAATTTAAGACACTGGTTTTTGAGATTGAAATACATATGTCCAAAAACTGTGGATTGTTGTGAGGATCTCGCATCCTGATTATTTGTGTTATCAATATAGTGTGAATTTGATACATGTTTACTAGGATTCCCTTACTTTATATACATGTAACATAGAACATACTGAACCCCCAGCTAGTGATTTTGATGTCCGCGGACTGTGTGTATGTCCGCGGACGGACACGGACAACATCAACACTACCCAAAAACTCAGGGGGTATCTTAAATTGTTCTATCATGCCACATACACACTGAAAAAGTTCAAAAAGCAGCACATAAACACATTATATGTAATAATAAATAAGAAGTGGAACCTATATATGTAACACATCAACCGTACATTTAAATAGCACATGTACTAAAATGGAATATACAAAAACAAAAAAGATATGCCTCCAACATAATTACCTCACAGAAACTGCACAGCAAGAAGCAACAGCAGACCTCCACAACAGTAACAACAAAACTTACCAGAAACTAGTAAGTGAACTTTATTTGTCTTATATATTTCTGAACTTTCTGTATTAGGTACACTAAAAGTGATATATTTCTTTTTACACAGAAATGTCCAGTACTTTGGAATGGCTTGATGAAAATTTCCCACGTGAGGAAATGACTGAAGACAGTGATACTAATGGTAGACACTTCTCTATATAAGCAAATTAATAATACTTTATGTGTACTTAACATATATATTTTTTTTTAACAGGCCATACAAACAATATAGCAAAAGAGACATTACAAAATACTCTGCAGCGCATGGAACAAAAAATGGATATGCTAATGGAAAATTTTAATCTTTTAAAACAATTTGTGGAGGACCACATCAAAGAAAAAATATATATCATTGTCCCAGATGCACATGTTCCCCCTCTTCATGTCCCAGTCAACTATCCCCAAACCCTTACCCCCAAGAAAAACGTTATGATGAGACTTCCATCCCTTCATCCCCTCCCATCCATCCTTTCCAAAACCCTAATTGCCCTGTATTTGTGTCAGTTTCTGCTTCCCCCTCTCTTTCATACATTTTATATCTGTATATGATAAAAACAAAAGTTAGGGTGTCCGCGGACAGTGCGGGTGTCCGGGATGTCCACAATGAACCAAAATGGGGGTGTCCTAAGGACATTATACCTGTCCGTACTGTCCGCAAGCAAGATGGAACTGTCCTTAGAACACACTTGGTGTCCTGAATGTCCACAATTAGCCAAAATGTGGGTGTCCTAAGGACACTATACCTGTCCATACTGTCCGCAAGCAAAATTGAACTGTTCTTAGAACACACTCGATGTCTGGGATGTCCGCAATTAACCAAAAAGGAGGTGTCCTAAGGACACTATACCTGTCCGTACTGTCCGCAAGCAAGATGGAACTGTCCTTAGAACACACTCAGTGTCCTGAATGTCCACAATTAACCAAAATGGGGGTGTCCTAAGGACACTATACCTGTCCGTACTGTCCGCAAGCAAAATGGAACTGTTCTTAGAACACACTCGATGTCTGGGATGTCCGCAATTAACCAAAAAGGAGGTGTCCTAAGGACACCATACCTGTCCGTACTGTCCACAAGTAACATGAAACTGTTCTTAGAACACATTTGGTGTCCGGAATGTCTGCAATTAACTAAAATAGAGGTGTCCTAAGGACACTATACCTGTCCGTACTATCCGCAAGCAAGATGGAACTGTTCTTAGAACACACTCGGTGTCAGGAATGTCCGTAATTAACCAAAATGGAGGTGTCCTAAGGACACTATACATGTCCATACTATCCTCAAGCAAGATGGAACTGTTCTTAGAACACACTCGGTGCCCAGAATGTCTGCAATTAACCAAATGAAAGTGTCGTAAGGACACGATACCTGTCCGTACTGTCCGTAGAACATCTACGCACATGCGCACCACACCCGTAAATCCTATGAACATCGCGCCTGTCCGTAACTGTCCATCTCACGTGTGTCGCACTTTTAATTAGTTTGAGGACCCGAACACTGTCTGTAGAGAACCCGCACGCATGCGCACGACCGTTCCTGCGCATTTGGTGTCCTGTGGACACCCGTCCCATTCGCGGACGTGTTCGCAACATCATCATGTGACCTGATTTGCGGACACTGTCCGGGTGTCTGAACATTTCAAAAGTACTTTTTTGGACAATCCAAAGTATTTTACAGTAAAAATTCACCATTGCACATGTCCCAGACAATGTCCTTGGCGTCCTACATGCTTTTTGGAACTTTTTGAGACTTTTGGGGTGTTCGATCTGTCCGCGGACAGTGCGGCTGGTCACGGAGCGTGCACCAGCACTCCTATAAAAGGCCACACCCCAGAGCTCATCCTCATTGTGCTTCTGGCTACCTGACAGAGCATTGTCTTTTTCGGCTTTTGGTGCTCTTGCTGCTCTTGCTGTTTTCCCATCATCAAACCTGATGGCATCTGTGGTTGCTGCTGCTCCAGCTGGTGCTATTTCTGCCTCAGCACCACCCCAGCCCCTCCACCACCTCCCGAAGGGCCTGCAGAGGGAAACAGGCGTGAGGATGTAGAGGAGTCGAATGAAGAGGATGAAGAGGATGAGGAAGTCCCTAGTACCAGCACTTGCCGTGAGTCTTGGGTGTGGCGGTTGTTTACCATTCATGGTGGAGTGCCAAAAGCACATGCAAACAAGGTCCCCTGCAACCAGTGAAAAAGGGTGCTGAGTCGTGGGAGGCCTGGTTCGTACAGCTTTGGTACGATATCCATGAAGCAAAACCTAAGGTCGTTCCTCGCAAGGTTGTACCTTGAGATAAATGTAGTAGGTTGAGTTCCTCTACAACATTCTCTGTTTCCGCTCCTGTCACCACAAGAGACAGTCCTGTGGGACAGCGCATCCCTTCAGCTGCCTCACAGGCCATCCATGCTGCAGTTGAACCTTGTCTCAGTACTTTGCAGGGGGGAGAGTCTTCTGAGTGCTTTCGACACTGCGGTCACAGACCATGAGAAGGTCTGCTACCTACCTAAATAAGGCCCACCCTACATCTTCCTCTCTCCACCTGCCCTTTCTTATCCCTGTGGGTGGTGCCCCTTCCTTACCCTCCTTTCCCCTCCTTTCCTAGTGTGTCGTGTGTAAAAACCAAAAAATAAAATAAAACAACAAAAACCCAGAAGTTCGCGGACATTTAAAATTTTGGGGTACTGCCCTATCATAACCATTGCCCTTTTCTATGGGAGGAAGTGGGGCTATGAAAAAAGCCTTTTGGTGGTGTTTCTTGTGTTTGAAAAACTTCAAATAGTCAACACCTACTGCAAAATGGGTGGCTGTAATTAAAAAAAAAGGTCGCAATGCATTTTGTACATTTCTCAGAAAAACCTGATTGCCAGCATAAGTAAGATGGACTCCATCTCTACGAAAAATGTATGTGCTACGAAACATAATATTTTCATGGTGAAAAGAGGACATGCCAACATCTCTTTAAAAGGCACAAATAGCCTTATTGACATTGCACCTTGCTTTCTCCATTTGTGGACCAAATGAAGCATAACACAGCCACATTTGCCTCTGCGCAATAAGAGAAAAAATTACTTGGGAATTTGGAAACATGTCCATGACCTTTCCAAGTCCTTCTTTCATTGAAAATTGCAAAGAAATTCCAGACACATGTCCTAAACTGTTCCCTACACAATGAATTTATAATTATGTCTGGATGATGCTGTGTCTCCAAAGTAGCACAGAGAAGTACCAAGTCCAGCCACTTCATTCCACGCACTCCATGCCAGTGCACTTCCACATGAGGGAATCCAAGATGTGCAGCTACTCCACTGCGTTCTGCATGCACATCCAACCAAAGTATCCATGAGTCTCCCAAAATCCAGATAATCTGTTTTCTGGAACACGCAGCCATAGCTATCTGTTCTTCTCTCTGGAAAAAGACTTTCTGACAAACTCTCACCTTACACATCACACCCAGTAAACTTTATTGACCAATCCCTTGCTCTACTCTTTCTCATTTGCATGCCTCTCCACCCCAAAATCCCTGTATGTAATACACAGTGTCTGCGGACTACCACAATGTCCGCGGACATATCGAAAATTTGAGCGTGGTGAATTTAAATTTAAATAGTATGCCCCATTTCCCCTTTGAGGTTGGCTCTGAAAAGAGCAGTTTTTTGTGGGTTTTTTGCAGATGCTTGACAGACACCTGTTATTTTGTAGTTTTTTCACTTTTTTTCTTACTTTACTCCTAAAATCTTCACATAACCTTCTCCAAAGCAACCCTTACATTCCAAAACAGCATGGCATTACCCATAAAAGATAAAGAAATGCCATCTTCTTTAAAATAAACAGCATTACTGGAATCACTATTCTCATTATTACAGAAGAACATACCAGCTCTAAGCATGAAAGCACACATGCCTCGGTTGATTGCACACCTTGCAATGATTTGCTGAGGACAAAAAACAGAACTATTGTCCCATATTGCCCTAGGTACTAATCCAGAAAGTATGCTCATTACTGCTTGAACCAAGTGTTCCAAATCTGCCGACAAAGTAGGGGCACTGACATAGCCCAAATGGAAAGCACCACAGTGCAAAACTACCACATGGGGACTGTTCATCCTGCCCATATCTTCACAAACTAGTACAATTCCCAGTACATTGCAATCAGACACAGTGCTCCACACCACCTCCACTCCTTTAACATCAAAATTGTTTGCCACATGCCTGGATTGAGCATACTGCTGTAAACCATGCACAAAGATATCTCCAACCACCAACACCCTGACTTTCTCCACCTCTGCCATCTTCACTGCACACAGCCTCTTTCAACACAAATCCACAACCTCAACACCTGATTGGCTAATCCCTACAGTCCCCTTTCCATGCTGGATTTGCTGGAAAACCCTGGATGTTGCACACCCTGACCGCGGGCAGGTGCGGTGTCCGTGGAGCGCGTTCCTCTTGGACAGTCCTTCTACCCTTTCCACTTCACTCTCTTTGCCATTCCCTCATTGGATATAGCTAAGCAGTCACACAACCATCCACCAATCACATCCAAGACCTCTACATCTAACTCCATCATCACAGTTCAGCACTTTAAATGCACTATTGATCACTCTGAGTACAAGTCGCATATCATTGGAAAGCACCTACTACAAAAACTACTGTACAAGTCTCCAAGATTTCTACTTGCAGCTGCATGCATATCCACATGCATGAATACAAACTACAGGTATGCGTATTTTATGCAGAGTACATGTACAACTCTTATAAATGCATATAAACAGAGTAACTGCCACTTAACCTGTATAACCTATAAAATGAACTTACTATTTATTTATATTTATATAGCGCGCAAGCAGCCCAGGGGCATTGAGGCGCTGTTACTTGCAATAACTTAGTTACATGGTACAGGCATGATAGCGATTGTTGTCACATTATGAATACTACAAGACATCATACTGTTGTTACACATATTGCATTTGGTCGTATATTACAACATATATTATAAGTATTCGTGCTGATGTGTCAGGCCTTATGTGAAGAGGGTAGTTTTCAGAGTTTTGCGGAAGGTGGTGAGGGACGCCTCACCTCGGATAGTGGGAGGTAGGGCATTCCAGTGAGTGGGCGCGAGATAGGGGAAGCTGGATCCGCCTGCTTTTACTCTTTTTACTAGTGGCACAGAGAGCATGTTGGTGTACAGTGATCTGGTTGGCCTGGTAATGGAGACGGGGTGGATCCTTTGTGAGAGGTAAGCAGGAGCAGTGAGGTGAATGCACTTGTGGGTCAGTGTCAGGGCTTTGAATCCTTTCCTTTATTGGCAGCCAGTGGGCTAGTTTTCTGGCTTCAGAGATGTGTTCTCTTCTAGCAATGCCTTAGGCTGCCCGGAGAGCATTGTTCTGTATTACTTGTAGTCTCTCTAAGTTTTTGTTGGAGTTTCCTAGAAAGAGTACATTGCAGTAGTCTAGCCTAGAGCCGGTGATGGCTCTGGCTATGTTGGTGCAGTTCTCTTTAGAGAGAAAAGGTCTGACTGCGTTGATAAGTTTGGCATGATATGCAGCTGCGGAGGCTATTGCGTTGACTTGTCTATCCATGGATAGGCTGGAATCCAGGTAGACTCCCAGAGTTTTGACAGAATCGGAGACCAGAATTTTAATGGAGTCAATGGTGAAGTGGCTGAAATGGGCATCTAGATTTTTTAGCGTGTCGGGGGTACCTCCCAGGAGGAGTTCTGTCTTGTCAGAGTTGAGGCATAGTCTGTTGTCTGCCATCCAGGCTTGGATGGTGTTGTAGAGGTTGTTGAGGGTCAGGGAGTCAGTGTCATAGTTACCTGTGAGAGTGAGGAAGATCTGAGTGTCGTCGGCGTAGTTGGTGTAGGAGATGCCCATAGCGTCGAGGATGAGGAAGAGGGGTCTTGTGAAGATGTTGTATAGAGTGGGGGAGAGGCAGGAGCCTTGGGGTACACCACAAAGTATAATGTTTGGTGATGTGGCGGCTAGGTCAGAGAATACTTG
Source organism: Ambystoma mexicanum (assembly GCF_040938575.1). Taxonomy (NCBI): domain Eukaryota; kingdom Metazoa; phylum Chordata; class Amphibia; order Caudata; family Ambystomatidae; genus Ambystoma; species Ambystoma mexicanum. The sequence continues at coordinate 470,378,979 of NC_090925.1, read as the reverse complement.
CATGGTTCTGTCTTGTAAGAAAGAGGTGATCCAGGCTGTGGCCTCTGGGGAGAATTTGGCAGTGGAGGAAAGGTGGTGGCATAGGACGCCATGATCCATGAGGTCAAAGGCCACGGATAGGTCAAGAAGTAGGAGAAGTGCTGGTTTACCCATGTCTCTAGCATCGTCCATCTGGTTTTTCAGGTCAAGTAGGGCGGTTTCGGTCCCGTGTCTGGGGCGGAAGCCAGATTGGCAGAGTCCAAGGAGCTTGTTCTCTTCAATGAAGTGCTGGACCTGCAGGTAGGCTGCTTTGTCCAATATTTTGAGGAGGAATGGGACAGTGGTGATGGGTCTGTAGTTGTTGGGGGAGGAGGGATCGAGAGTTGGCTTTTTCAAAAGAGGGCAGACCCAAGCTTCCTTGAGGGAGGCGGGGACTTTCCCTGTGGTAAAGGAGGCATTCACAAAAGCTGTTAGGAAGGGAGCTAGCGCTTCCGTGCAGTCTTTGATAATGGAGGCTGGGCATGCATCACCTTTGCAGTTAGAGGGTTTGATGTTCCTCATTATGTTGATGATGTCTTTTTCCTGAATGGTTTAGAAGGGTAGGGGGGATCCGGGGCAGGTGGTGGGATAGGGATATGCTTATTGCGTAGAACTTGTTTAGTGGCTAGTATTTTGTTTTTGAGGAGGCTTAATTTGGTTTGCATGGCCGTTTGTATTTTATCACACCAGTCTTTGTCTTTGGTGAAATTCTGGGGGGCGGGAGTGGGTGTCTCGAGCTCTCTGAAAATGGCAAAGATTTCTTTTGTGCTAGATTGGGCTTCTGAGATTCTGGATTGAAAGGATTTGGCCTTTGCTTGCGTGATTGCCTTTTTTTATTTGGTGGATAGGGCTTTGAAGATCATCTTGCCTTTTTCAGAGTGGGACGTTTGCCACTGTGTGAGTGCGGCTTTTTTCTCGTTGCGGAGTGTGAGGAGGTCAGGGGTGAACCAAGAGTTGGAATGGGTAGTGGGTTTGGATTTGAGAGGTTTGAGAGGGGCAATGGAATTGATAGCTGCTTTGATGGCAACATCATAGGTTGTTGCAAGTGTTTCTGGGTCTGATGAAAAAGGTGGTCTGAAGGCTGGGCCTTGGAGGAAGGGAAGTAGCCTTTCCTTTGTGAGCTGGCGGGAGCTTCTGGCGAGGCAGGGTGGCAGGGGTTGAGGTGAGGGGGCAGCAGGTGAGCTAGTGGTGGGGATGCTAAGGGTGATGATGTGGTGGTCAGACCATGGGGCGGGAGTGTTTCCTGTGATGATAAGTGGGCATTTGTGCTGTGCTATCCAGTCAAGCGTTCTGCCCTGGGTGTGTTCTTGTAGCCTAGAGCATTGAGGGCAGAGTCAAGGGATTTGGCTGCTATGTCCTTACTATCCCGGAGCCCTAGGTTGACATCCCCAAGGAGAATTGCTTAAGACTCTCTCTTGAGGTTATCAGAGAGGAGGTGGAAGAGAGAGGCTTGAAAGTCTCCTGTTGGGCCTGGAGGGCGGTAGACAGTGTGCACAGTAATGGTGCAGTGGGGAGAGAGGGTTATTTTGACTTGGAGGTAGTCACTGTTGTTGTTGGTCAGGGATTTCTCTACCTTTCTGATAGAGTGGCAGTCTCTGGCAATAATTGCTACACCTCCACCTTTGGAGAGGCGATCTTGTCTAGTTATGGAATAGCCAGGGGGTAGCGCGAGGGAGAGCGCCGGGCCGGAGGCCTCATGTAGCTATGTTTCTGAGATCATGAGTAGATCTAGGTCATGGGAGTTTAGGAGGTCGTGGATGTCTAGAGCGTGGGCCTTGATGGACCGAGCGTTAATCATGGCGCATTTCAGGTGGGGTTCAGTAGTGGCTGGGGGGGTTCATGATGAGGGAGGGTGGGGTGGAGGGGGTGGTTGCGCTGTGGGTGTTAGGGGAGATGTACAACAAAGATTTTACACTGGGGGGCTCATGTTCAGTGGTGGTGGACACATGTGGCATAGCATTTGGCACAATAGCATTCAAAATGGTGGTAGAAGAATTGCACATCACAGATTTTACACTGGGGGGCTCATGTTCAGTGGTGGTGGACACAAGTGGCATAGCATTTGGCACAATAGCATTCAAAATGGTGGTAGAAGAATTGCACATCACAGATTTTACACTGGGGGGCTCATGTTCAGTGGTGGTGGACACATGTGGCATAGCATTTGGCACAATAGCATTCAAAATGGTGGTAGAAGAATTGCAGATCACAGAGTTTACACTGGGGGGCTCATTGTCAGTGGTGATGGACACATTTGTAATCACATTAGTTATGGAGGCAGTACAGTTGTATTTTTCCCATCTGCTATAATCAACTGTCACTTCCAAACCTGTCTGCTATCTAAATTATTAGTTTACACACACAACTATCTAAAAAATGATAACATCAAAAGATGGGAGAAATAACAGTATAATTGTAGAAAAACACTTAGTAGTGCATTATAAAATTATACACAGCCAGGATACGTTTATGCATCTCTATACACTCACACAGATAGACACTATAATTGAAAAGCTCCCAGCTAAAATAACATCACTGCCTGTACATCACATCCATCTGCTTTATTACCCACACATTCACAAATGCATACATTCTACGCTTTTCTATACAGGTTCTGCCATTTACCTTATAAAATGTGCAAAATAAGTATAACATTATTTCTCCTAACATGCAATAACACAGCCTTAAGAAACCAAGTGAATTTCATACACTTAGTATTCTACTCATTTGCAAAGCATGTTGAATTAACATATTGTAAGTAAAATATAAAGGCTGCACATAGTCAAATGAAACTGCATACACACACTATGTTCAGTTATTAAACAACAATACTACTACAAAAACATAAAAATCAACGTCTAAATTAACATCAGTGCTATAAATACACAAAATTACTAACTTCTTTCTTTTACAATTGCAGTGAAGACCACTCTCCTGAAAAGCAGGAGCATTTGTTAAACAAGGATTTGCAGGCAGAATGGCGCACAAATCCCTGTTTTTCAGCGCACAAATTACATAACTCAGCCCCTAAAATGTTAGTTTTGCAGAAGAAAGAACTGTTTTAATTCAATACCATTAGATTTAGTATTAGTGCTTCTCCTCACCACTAGCTAACTTTCTACAGTCATCTGAACCCCAGTATAGTAAGACACAAATACAAGAATAGCCTTGCAACCAGTTATAGCTGACCAATGCACAATCACACACCACCACATACATCCTTACAATCATACTCAGACACTCATGCACATACAAGAATAGCCTTCCCAACTAGTTGTAGCTGACCAATGCACAATCACACACCAGCACATACATCCTTACAATCATACTCAGACACTCATGCACACAGCACACATACATTGCAGAACAGCCCATCCCATACCTTCTTTTTTTTCCAACAGACCCCAAAGAATACCTACCAAAAAGCAAGTCCATAGAAAGCAACCCAGAAGTAGAGCAATTGAAAATAAAAATGTCCAAAAGAAGCATCCATCTCTAGTAGAATTTGCACAAAAAGTTCAAACAAAAGATTTAATAGAGTCATTAAACAAAACAAAACAAGCTTACAGTACAAAAACGTTGCCTCCTCTTTCAAAATGTAAAATGAAACAGAAAGTAATTAACAAGAATTCAGCTACCACTACTGCTAACACTGCTCCTATAAATCTTGATGTAGTGGCAAGTAACCATACCAAAAAAGGATTTTACAAAAAATGTTCTGCCACAGAGTCCTTCAGAATCTTATAAAAACAGGAGAGAAATCATGCACAACCCTTAAAACCTACCGTAGAAAATTAATCTTAGAAGCTCTCATAGACAGTGTAATCCTTCTCAAAGGGAAGCTATTTATTTTAGTGTTAAACAGAATGAAACCACTAACAAAACTAACTAATAAATTACAAAAAAGACTTCTCAATAAACGGAATGTGAACACAAATAACTTCTTAAATATCTGTGGAGGTGACTGGAGTCACACCACGAGCACAGAACCATATTTCAATGAAGAAGCATACAAACAAAAGCAAACAAACACAATTGCCATACATAGCAGTGGATGAGGGTATGAAAAACGTAATGATACCATTATGGAAGAAGAAACGCTGCTCACAGAAATATCCCCAGAAAACTCAGAATCACCTCTTCATCAGACTGAACCAAAACGTCCAGTGTACAAATGGCCGTGCATGTCAATGTATAACATTGACCAAAAATCTTTCAAATCTTTACGCCAGTTCCTCAATCAATATATAAAAGGCAAAGACAAATTCAAAATGAAACTTCTACAAAATATGGATACCTGTCCAGTGCGCAAACATGCATGACGACAAGGACATTCATTAGCCTGCATTTCAGGACCTAATTGCAAAAGCACCTTCCATCATATCAAAATGATATCAAAACGTCATTGAACTATAAAAAATCGAGTCCATAAACTTTACTATGCTAAAAGCCTAGCTTTAGCATTAGACAATTTAAATAACAATCTTCTACATGGTACAGCAAAAGACCTACTCGTAGAAATAGAGCAAATCCAGAGAAAATATTTTGGAAGTGAAAGCCACTTACAAAATGCAATAGCTTTACAACAGACTAGGAACAATTCTACAAATGGCAACCTTCTACTACACACATACAAAAAAGAAATACTAACATTCAAAAGTACATCCGCTGAAGTACCAAACCATGTGTGCGTGTTGCTGCAGAAGTTTTTATGAAAGTAGCACAAAAACTGTACACATAACATACAAAATAGAAGACATTGAAGATTCAAAATGGTTTGAATTAGCTCTCTACCTTATAGCAGAAAACAAATATGAAATAAATGACCCCTTAATACTTTGCAGTTACTGCACTGCAAAACTTGACAACAACCAAACTCCTTCACGTGCTTTCACAAATAACTATTTTTCCCACTTATTCCCACTACCAAAACCATTGCAACAACTCAATTTATATGAGGGCATCGTAATTCAAACAGTGCATCCATTTCAAGCAATAATACGCTTTCAACTAAAAACAGCAAATTACCTCCCGCAGAATTAGAGAAAGGCGGCAAAGTTGTTCATTTACCATTAGATCTGAACGGAAAAATACACACTGTACGAGTGCAACATCCAGTAGAGCAATCTTTAATTGTCCTAGTAAATAGTGTACCTACAAAAGACAAAATAATTTGGCAACAACTCGTAGACTTACATAAAGTTAGACAAGCCTTGCAATAACTAAAAGACAACATTGAATACTACAAAGAAATTAATATTGAAGAATATTCAGGGAAACAACTGAAATAATTCAAGAGTCACCAAAAACTGGTCAATTTGAACTTCTAGATCCTGCTACAGTATCCAATATTTTAGACCATTATACAATTCATCCATTACACTCTAAAGACACCATAGATGATGCACTGGAAACATACCAAATGTGACAAACCAAAGGATCACCAATCAGCATATGGGAAAAAAGTTTAGAAGCACATGCTTTTCCTCTACTCTTTCCTACTGGGAAAGGAGGAAGGTACGATGATAGACCCACTCAGATAACAGCATCAGAATACCGCTCGTTACGAATGTATTCTGAAGATCCCAGATTTAGACAAAATGTGGAATACATATTCCACCTACTCTTTGAAAGTGACCTAGCAACTCTATGCTACGAAGTTGCACACACATTGAAATCAGGTACCCATTTTCAAAATATGTCAGCTACGCAATTACTACAAAAAGTGCAAGAAAAGGATGAGGTTTTACAATCAAGCATTACAAATCTTTAGCAAACATGTGTGGGACTTGTTCCGCTCACCTGGTTCCCACGGGGGCGTCGACCGGAACTGGGCCGCTGTTGTTTCCACCAGCGTGACGTGTAGCGCCGAGATGACTGACTGGACTGGCCTGCTCAGCCTAGTTTGTCTGGCTCGCAAGAATATTCTTCTGCAAAGGAGAAGAGGAATTAACCACCCGTGGAATTGAGTGTCAACCCATCTTCCCCACTCCCATTGTCTTCCCACAGATCACTCTTGATGTCCCCTCCTTAGTCTCACCTGATGGTTTGGAAGGATGAGCTCTCCATCCTGCGTCGACCGCAGGGGCGCGTTGATGACCAGTTACTTCACTGGCGTAGAGGAATTGGGGAGTTCCAGTATTGACTCTAAAGTCCAATTGTTCATAAGAGTTCAAATGTCTGATCTTCACTCTGTCCGATTCCTTGCAGGTTGCCGATTAATCCACTCGAAGATTTCCAAATGGCAATTGGTAAGATTCAGGTAAGTCTATTGTGGTTTTCCCCTTAGGGGCCGGGGTACAGCGATGAAGCAGAGTTGACTGCGCCGACCCGAGATGAGGTGAGTACCTCCCGTGGTAAATCAGGTAAGTCCTTGGGGGTAGCTTGTATAGCCTTAGAGAGTTCCCTTGCTCACCTTGCTGTCTTTGTCTCCTTAGGGGTCGGAGGGCGGCCCCGAGATGGAGAGAGCGTGATGGAATGCTGAAGTACCGCCAAGCAGGTGAGTTCAGCGCGGCGCCGTAGGAATGCGAAGCGATGCTTCAAAGACTTCTGTCTTTCAGTTCCGTGGCGAAATGGATCAGGATTCAGGTAAGGATTAAAGTTAAAACTCCTGTTCTAACCTTTATCCTTCTTTTCTTCTTGTTTCAGGAATCCCAGGACTGAAGCGGGCGTGGCTGAAGACTGGAGCGGCTGAAAACACGGTGAGCGTTACGCTGCAGCAAGCAGAATAACGCGAAGCACGTGTGGCTGTCCGGGCGTGGTTTAAATAGCCTTGGAAGAAGATCCAGGTAAGTATTCTTCCACAGCTCCACCCAAGTAACAAAATAGTCCCTTCAGTAAAATAGTCCCTCCTAAGCCTCATTTGGCTTGAGTCTTCATGCAGCATGGTCTGCTTCAGGTAAGTTATCAATAATGAGCCTGGCGCCCATGGCGCCAGGACTGACTTTATCTTTATGAGCCTGGTGCCATAGGTGCCAGGACTGCACCCAAACAGCCCCTAACTGGGGCTTTTGGGCATGCTCCAAGTGGCATGATGCCTGGTTCCGGGGCTGCTGGACCTGGCCTGGTCTTCCGGGGGCAGGCATCATGACAGCACTCCCCCTCAAGGCCCCTCCTAAAGTCGTTCTCCCCCTTGGCCGTGGTTTGTCTGGAAATTCCCGATGGAACCTCTTCACTAAACGAGGTGCATGCACGTGGTCACTAGGTTCCCAAGACCTTTCCTGCGGACCATAACCTTTCCAGTCAATTAGGTAAAAGAGTTTTGATCTCACTCTTTTTGAGTCCAAAATATTCTTGACTTCGAACTCGGGCTCCCCGTCTATGAGGATAGGTTCAGGTGGAGTGGTTAGCCTAGTTCCTGGTTGCACTGGCTTCAAAAGAGACACGTGGAAGACGGGATGGATTCGCATATGAGCAGGTAGGTCCAACTTGACGGCCACTGGGTTAATAATTGCCTTGACAGAAAAAGGTCCCAAATTCCTGGGGTTAAAGGTCCGAGTCCCCTTGAGTGGTAAGTGCTTAGTGGCTAACCATACTTGGTCCCCTATTTGGTATTGAGGAGCTTCACTTCTGTGCTGATCCGCATCCTTTTTGTATTTTTCCTTAGCCTTTTGCAAATGGATGGTTGCTTCTTTAAAGGCTTGTGTAATAACAGCGTGGAGATGGTCCACTGCGTGCATCTCTAAATGCTGGGGTGAGTCCAAATTCGAGGTTCGAGGATGGTGCCCATAAATGGTAAAAAAAGGACTTTGTCCAGTTCCTGAGTGTACGGAATTATTGTAGGCATACTCTGCGATCCACAGAATGTCTTTCCAATTCCCCTCAGACTGATGTAGCATACAACGGAGGTACTGTTCAAGAGTCTGGTTGGTCCTCTCCGTTTGACCGTCGGTCTGCGGGTGGTGACTGGTCGAAAGCCTAACATCAATTTGTGCCAGTTGGCAGCATTTCCTCCAAAAATGTGAAATGAATTGACTGCCCGATCTGAAATTAACACTGAAGGAAAGCCATGCAGGCGGACAACATTTTCAGGGAATTCCTTGGCCAGGATTGAAGCTGAAGGTATCCCTTTTAAAGGAATGAAGTGGGCCATTTTAGAAAAAAGATCTACAATAACTAGAATGGTATTGTAACCTTGGTTCGGGGGTAAATCCGTGATAAAGTCTAATGACAAGGTATGCCAAGGGGTAGGTGGTATGTCTAATGGTTGCAATAATCCAGCAGGTTTTTTCTTTTGCCCTTTATATTGTGTGCAAATGCCACAAGAAATGACAAATGACTTGACATCCTTTCGCCAGGTGGGCAACCAAAATTGCTTCCTAATTTTAGCTTCGGTTTTTGCAATACCCTTTTATTAAGGTGTCATGGTAATGGGAAATGACAAGTTCCTGTAGTTCTTTTTGCGGTAAAAATAGCCGGCCTTGGTAATAAGGTAAATCATCGATGACAGAGTACTCTGGACCTTTCTTTGCCCAGTCCTGTAGGGCAACAGAATCAAAGAGTTGGTGGATCTTATTTTGAATGTCCTCCAGTGTCTGTATGGATGTCAGGCCAAGGATTCTCTGTTCCGGAATTATGGGTACGGGTTCTAAAGTTATTTCTGCTTCTCCCATTCCAATCCGGGACAAGGCGTCTGCTTTACCATTCTTACAACCTGGTCGATAGGTTATTACAAAATCAAACTCGGCGAAGAACAATGCCCAACGGAGTTGGCGCGAATATTGGGCTTTGGCTGTCTTTAGGTATTGTAAGTTCTGGTGATCGGTGATGACTGTGATGGTATGTCTGGCACCCAGTAGATAGTGCCGCCAAGCCTTGAAGGCGGACTTGATGGCCAGCAGCTCCTTGTCGGTTATGGCACAGTTTAATTCGGGGGCTGAAAATTTTCTTGACCAAAACGCCACTGGGTGAAGCTGGTTAGTTTTGGGATCCTTTTGGGAAAGGACTGCTCCCGTGGCTGAACTGGATGCATCCGTTTCCACTATGTAGGGAAGCTCGGGGCGCGGGTGTCTTAATATGGGAGCAGCTGTGAATTTAGCTTTTAACTCTTGGAAGGCGTTCTCGGCTTCCTCTGTCCACACAAAGCGTTTGTTTTTTCGCAATAGCGTTGTATTGGGATGTACAATGTGCGAGAAGCCCGGGATAAACCTGCGGTAGAAATTGGCAAAGCCAAGCATGCTTTGAACTCCTTTGATTGAACTTGGCGAAGGCCAATTAAGAATGGCATCCACTTTTCGTGTATCCATCTGGATTCCTCTCGGGGTCAGAATAAATCCAAGGAATTCCACTTCCGTAGTGTGGAAGATGCACTTTTCCAGTTTAGCATATAATTTATGCTGGCGTAACTTCTCTAGGACTGCTCGGACGTGTTTTACATGCTCAGATTCTGATAAAGAGTATACTAAGATGTCGTCGATGTAAACGATCACACAAATGTCGATAAGCTCTCGGAGGACATCGTTCATGAAGAACTGGAAGGCTGCTGGTGCATTGCATAGTCCGAAGGGCATAACCTGGTACTCAAATAGTCCGTACTTGGTGCGAAAAGCAGCCTTCCATTCGTCACCCTCTTTGACACGTACCAGATGATATGCCCCCCGAAGGTCTAGTTTTGTGTATATACAAGCGTCCTTAACCTGGTCTAGTAGTTCTGGGATCAAAGGCAGTGGGTATCGATTCTTGATGGTTATCTGATTCAGTGCGCGGTAGTCTATACATGTTCTAAGGTCGCCTTCCTTTTTCGGTACGAAGAACAAAGCTGAAGATGCAGGGGACTTGGACGGGCGGATGAAGCCATTAGCAAGGTACTGGTCTAGGTACTGGCGCAAATGGAGATTTTCGGGTTCCGTAAGGGCATAGATTCTGCTGCAAGGTGGTTGTGCTCCAAGTACAAGATCTATTTGACAATAATACGATCTGTGAGGTGGTAAGGTGTTTGCCTGTTCCTTTTGGAAGACATCCTGAAAGTATTGGTATTCAACAGGTAATTGTATGGCTACTGGAATTACTGGGGCCAGGACTGAGTTTTGAGTTTTCCTTGGTAGCAGGTGTGGGCACATTCTGGGAAGGTTAGTGTCTTCTCTCGCCAATCAATACAGGGATTATGTTTTTCCAACCAAGGTATCCCCAGTATCAGCTGAAACTGTGGGGCCTTGATTAAGTCAAACACCATAGCCTCTCGATGCCCATCTTGACTCAGCAATGTCATCTCTGCAGTGGAATGATTTACGGGTCCAGAGGCAATTTCCGTTCCATCTACAGTGGTGACAACATCGACCGTGGTCTTGTGGGTGAGAGATAGATTCATCCTGGTAGCCAATTCCCAGTCCAAGTAATTTCCTATGGCTCCACTGTCTACGTACGCCTTTACCGCGTGCATGCGTGATGGCTGCTCTGGATCTACAAGGACCATGGGTATGGTGAAATGCGAGGTCAGAGTGTCCTTCTTTAAGCTCGGCAAGCGGACCTCTACGCTTGCCGGGTGTGGTCGTTTCCCGAGTCAGATTTCACATGGTTTTCGTCTGCTCCTCCTATAACTTTCTTGGGTGGTTTTACAGGGCAGTTTCGAAGAAAATGACCAGTAGTTCCGCAATATAAACATAATTGCAGTTGCCGTCTTCTATCTCTTTCCTTCTGGGTTAAGGGTCCTTTAACCCCCCCGATTTGCATAGGTTCTGAGACATCTACTCCCTTGGAATTTACATGGGTTTTAACCAACACCCTGTTCTCAAACTTGGTTCGGTCAGCCTTCCTGGTTTGAAGTCTGTGATCGAGCTGGACCACTAGATTTATATATTCAGCACAGTCTTGAGGCGGGTTCACGATTTGGGCCAAAACATCTTTGAGTTCTCCCCGAAGTCCTCGATGGAATAATGTGATTCGCTTGGCTTCAGGCCATTCGGTTTCCACTACTAATCTATTGAAAGTTGCAATGTAAGATAAAAGATCCTGGTTACCTTGACGTAGGGATAAAAGTTTGTTGTCCAAAGCCTGTCCTCGGGAGTGTCGGGCGAATAGTCTTTCCATGCTTGTTCGAAAACCCTGGAAATCTCGAAGAATCGGGTCATCCTGGTTAACTAGTGGAATGGACCAATCCGCCGCACTGCCGCTGAGATATGACAGTACAAAGGCTACCTTGGCCTGATCGTTTGGGAAAGCTCCAGGTCTACATAAAAAGTGCAAGCGGCATTGATTCATGAATGTTGCAAACCCTTTTGGGTCTCCGGCAAAGTGTTCAGGCGGAGCCAAAGGAACAGCTCCAGGTAAATTTATCTGCACCAGGTTACTCGATGGTACAGGAGCTGGTCTTGCCCCAAGTCCTGGTAGAGGTGTTTGTCCAGCCTGGTTGTCTGGCCAACTCATCAGTTCGTTCTTTTGACACTATCAGTTCCCTCCTGAGGGCATTGGTTTCTTGGCGGGCGGAATGCACTTCGGCCCTTAATTCCCCTAATAATTGGGCCAACTGATCAGTTTCCGAGGTCTCCATGACGCCCAGGTGGGTATTTGTGGGTAGGCTTCCCGTTCTGTTACGCTCACCTGGTTCCCACGGGGGCGTCGACCGGAACTGGGCCGCTGTTGTTTCCACCAGCGTGACGTGTAGCGCCGAGATGACTGACTGGACTGGCCCGCTCAGCCTAGTTTGTCTGGCTCGCAAGAATATTCTTCTGCAAAGGAGAAGAGGAATTAACTACCCGTGGAATTGAGGGTCAACCCACCTTCCCCACTCCCGTTGTCTTCCCACAGATCACTCTTGATGTACCCTCCTTAGTCTCACCTGATGGTTTGGAAGGATGAGCTCTCCATCCTGCGTCGACCGCAGGGGCGCGTTGATGACCAGTTACTTCACTGGCGTAGAGGAATTGGGGAGTTCCAGTATTGACTCTAAAGTCCAATTGTTCATAAGAGTTCAAATGTCTGATCTTCACTCTATCCGATTCCTTGCAGGTTGCCGATTAATCCACTCGAAGATTTCCAAATGGCAATTGGTCGGGGTACGGCGATGAAGCAGAGTTGACTGCGCCGACCCGAGATGAGGTGAGTACCTCCCGTGGTAAATCAGGTAAGTCCTTGGGGGTAGCTTGTATAGCCTTAGAGAGTTCCCTTGCTCACCTTGCTGTCTTTGTCTCCTTAGGTGTCGGAGGGCGGCCGCGAGATGGAGAGAGCGTTATGGAATGCTGAAGTACCGCCAAGCAGGTGAGTTCAGCGCGGCGCCGTAGGAATGCGAAGCGATGCTTCAAAGACTTTTGTCTTTTAGTTCCGTGGCGAAATGGATCAGGATTCAGGTAAGGATTAAAGTTAAAACTCCTGTTCTAACCTTTATCCTTCTTTTCTTCTTGTTTCAGGAGTCCCAGGACTGAAGCGTGCGTGGCTGAAGACTGGAGCGGCTGAAAACACGGTGAGCGTTACGCTGCAGCAAGCAGAATAACGCGAAGCACGTGTGGCTGTCCGGGCGTGGTTTAAATAGCCTTGGAAGAAGATCCAGGTAAGTATTTTTCCACAGCCCCACCCAAGTAACAAAATAGTCCCTTCAGTAAAATAGTCCCTCCTAAGCCTCATTTGGCTTGAGTCTTCATGCAGCATGGTCTGCCTCAGTTGAGTATGCAGCATGGTCTGCTTCAGGTAAGTTATCAATAATAAGCCTGGCGCCCATGACGCCAGGACTGACTTTATCTTTATGAGCTGGGCGCCATAGGCGCCAGGACTGCACCCAAACAGCCCCTAACTGGGGCTTTTGGGCATGCTCCAAGTGGCATGATGCCTGCTTCCGGGGCTGCTGGACCTGGTCTGGTCTTCCGGGGGCAGGCATCATGACAGTACTAAAGAGTACTGGTTCTGACGTCACGGAGATGTACGTTGTATGTAAGAAACCTTGGCCCACTTGGTTTGTTACATTAAGTTGTGCAGAATATGCATGGGAAGATTAACATGATTTCCTATGCATATCAAACAAAAACAAAACAAAAATAGATGTACTAACACCTAGAGAACTTTGCTCTCTAGATCCTGTTAATGGTTCAAGATATTTCCATCATCGCTTCATTGCTATGCTACACTTTATTTGTAATAAAACTGTTCCTCCCCTCAGAGAAGTGCAACACTTCTTTTGAAGAAAAGAATACCAAGCCAGAGGAGCACCACATATCCATATGCTTTTATGGATTAAAGATGCTCCTAAATTTGGTCAAGACAGTGATGCCACTGTTTTACAGTTTATTGAAAAATATGTCACTTGTCAAATTCCATTAGAAGCAACAAATAGTGATCTTCATGCACAAATTTTACAATTTGGAAGACACAAATGTGGGAAATATTGTTGTTGCAAATACAAAAACAAAGGGAAATACTACAACAAATGCCACTTTGGTTTCGCTAGACCAGTTATAGCAACAGGTCAAGTAAACAACTTCATGTCTTCAGTTAGACATAGTGTTAAAGGAAAATCACCTAAGAACGCATATTACATTAAAAGAACAGAAGAAGCAAAATATATCAATGATTACAATGGAATCATTGCCCTCTTATGGAATGCAAACATAGATGTGCAGTACATTGCAGACAATTCCACTGCAGTTGCACGATATGTTACAGCCTACTTAACCAAAGCAGAAAAAACAGAGCTTCAAGACCTCTGAGATGACATATCATTGGACAAAACACTGTCTCAGAAATTGTACAGCTTAGGCATACAAATGCTCTCTCATAGAGAATGTGGCTGCTATGAGGCTGAAGATCATTTAACTGGTACTGCTTTGTATGGAAAATCTGAAAATAAAGTATGGCTAAGTCTTGGTCCTGCTAAATCTAGAAAAAGAGTTCTAAAATCATACGACGACATAGAAACAATAGCCAAAAATGATCCCAACAGCCAAGACATTTTGAAAAACAATTTACTAGACACATACTACCCAAACAGGAGTACCACTTTGGAAACTATGTGTCCATACCACATAGCCCAAAACTTCAAATAAAAAAATAATATAAAACCAGATGAAAATAAAGGTAGATACAGAGTGACAAATTGTGAAGACGGCTTAGTGAAACTTACCAAACCAAGCTTAATTAATCATATCAAATTGTCATTAAAAACTGCTCAACATAAAGAACTATATTACATGTCCCTGCTACAACTTTTTAAGCCGTGGAGAAAAGAAGAAGAGTTACAAGACATCTATGACTCCTATGAAGACGCTTCAAAGCAAATGAAAGCACTATAACCAATATAAACTTTACACAGTACAAAACAATGTTGCACAATAAACAGCAACACGAAGAAGAACTCCAGTGTCAGGATTAGTCAGGCGAGTACAAAGGCAGCAAATATGGCTAGGGAAATGTGCACCCAGGAACTATGACTCAGGTATGCTAGAACCCAGGAGTGCAAATAGAGTGTGACATCAAACCCAATATATTAAAAGGGATGTGGGGTAAGCACCTGACCGCGAGGAAAGTCGGCAAGCGCCTTACCCCCAATTGCTGTTACAGGTACTGACAGCGCTAAACCCACGTGGAGGGCAAGCAATGACAGGATCTGTGTACTAACACTCTTGATGGCATTACATAAGGGAACTTAAGAACTGTACTCACGAGGACGAGATAAACCTCTTGAATGTCAGCTAGCCCACGAATCCTGTTGAAGAAACTGGGACCCTGAAAGGCTAGAACAGCAATGGGAGGAAAACTAAATACCTAAGTGGGAATAGTGTTTACAAATTAGTGAGGAAAATATAAGCATTCACACAGGAACTAGCTACTACCCCACACCACACCTAATAATCAAAGGGAAAATAAATGTAGAAGTGCAGTGGAAAACATGGAATGGATCCTCTAGAAAGTAAGGATCAGGAGCAGGGAAAAACGAAATAACCTATGCAAACTTCTCCCTACCCCTCCATGGAAAAGACAGGAAACTAAACTAAGAGGAAGGCTAAGGCAAATGGGTAACAGCAGCAAAGGACAGAGTCAAAGAAATATAGAACACAGACAAACTGGGCTGCATCTATAAGGGGAAAGCACTGAGAATTGCTGCCTGCAAACAGAGGAAGACAAAAAGGGAAATCAAGGGAGCAGAAATCAATTAGCGCATGAATCCGAAATTCAGGGCGGAGGAAACAAGAAAACAGGAACAAGGAAGTAGGTACAAAGGCAAGGAACCAGGAACCAGGGACTAGTCAAAAACAGGAACACTGCGATCGATGACCAGCGCTGGACTGAAGTAAGACTGAGGCTTTTAAAGCTGCTTAACGAGCACACGCCTCGGGTGTGCTGATTGCTGCACCTGCCGCCACAGCTGTTACCTATCCTCCACCCAACCTTGTGTTGCAAGGGTGGAGGTGGAGCAGTGGGCCAGGCATTCTGGGAAGCATAGTCATTTGGTTAAAGAAGCATGCTGGCTGCCAAAAACCTGGAATGGATCCGGAAGGGAAGTAGCTGGGAAAATAGGGATTTAGCGCTCCCAAATCATCACAGCACTGTAGCATAAAGTTCGGAGGAAAAGTCCAGTAGGGAATAAACCCCAAATCATGCCCCCAAATGGTGGGAACGGGAGCGAAGGGAGCGAGTCGTGACATCCAGGCCCAACTAGATAAGGACACTCCTGACAGTAGTCAACCTTCTATAACAGGAAGCCAAAAACCACTGGGACAGCCACTAATAATAAATGAGGCAGAATTAGCTATGACAGAAGTAGTAAACATCATGGGCCTCATTACGGGTTTGGCGGTAGCCATGCCGCTATTGGCGGCATGGCTGCCTCCAAATCCGGGTCCGGGTCCAGGTTCCCTGAATGGGGAATTACCAGGCCATTCCGTGTTCCGAGGGCCCAGTAATTCCTCTCTCAGGGAAGCCGGGCCCGGACCTTCCCCATTCCCATTTGAGCCCCCATAGAGCTCAATGGGAATGGGAGAGGGAGCTAACAACAGGCCGATTACGACTGGCCCGTTGTTAGCTCCCAGGTCCCCTCGCGGGACCCGGTAACAATGCCTGTTTTACCAGGCGTCCTTACCGGGTCCCGCGAGGGGACCTCGTAATCAGGCGGAATAGGAATAACGGGTCCGCACCTATTTGCAGACCCCGTTAACCCATTCCGTCTGACTTGTAATGAGGCCCCATGTGTCACTATGAAGAAGATACAGAAGACTTAACTGTACTGCAATAAAAACTGAACAATGAGCAGCGTAGCATTTTTCAAGAAGTAACAAAAGAAATTGCACATGGTGTACAACATGAAAATAAAGAATGTACCTGCCAAAATTACAAACCTATACTACTATACTTCAGTGGTCAAGCTGGTTCAGGCAAAACATTCTTAATCAAAATCATCAGCAAGTTCCTTCAACAATTGACAAACAACAAACTGTCAGCTGTTTTAATCAACCCCACATTACAAACTTTCTACAGAAGCTGCAATGGAACTACGCAGAGTGTTAAAACAAATGAAAATGCTACTAATAGATGACGTGAGCATGGTCTCCAACCTAATGGTGGCTTTGATTTAGCTCAGATTACAAGAAGTACTCAAAGCAAACTACGAAGAGCTCTTCGGAGGAAAATAAATTATTGTTTTCGGAGATCTTCTTCAATTGACACCAGTGAAATGTGAACCTATTTTTAAAACCTTAGGACAAAAAACTCTGCCGTAAAACTGTTGGCAGCATAGGAAATGTCAGCCTTTGGCAACATTTCCAATACAGAGAATTAACAGAAAAATGCACCAGTCTGCAGACCTCACATATGCTAACATTTTAAAAAGTATTAGAGATGGTGTACTACCTCAAGAAGTACAATCAATATTAAAAACCCGGCACATCCATGCACTGTACGTCCATAACTCATATGCTACTGATGTCATGGAAAAATTAGCACACACAAATGTCAATTGTACGTCCTTGATGCCAACTCTTGCAAGCTGTTCAAAATTCAATGAAACAATGTTGAAAAAAGAAATGCAACCAATAATTGAAATTTGCTCCACAGACAAACTGGACGTACATGGTATGACACTACCCATGTGTCAACAAGGCACAACAAGACTAAATACCTTAGAAAACTCTATCTCCAACACAGCTGGTTTGGAGAAAATATTTAAATTATCTTTAAACTGTAGAGTAATGCTTAAACGCAACCTTGACGTGGAGCAAGCCCTAGTTAATGGATCACTTGGTACAGTTGTTGGCTTTCAAACATACCCATGTGACAACAACATTCAGTTTGTCAATATTCTCTTTGACAAACTATCAGAAGTAAAAAGGATAGGATGCTCAACAGCTCGATTCCTTCTTTTCAAAGACATGTATGTACGCAGAGAGCAATTTTCTCTAACTCTTGCATACGCAGGCACGATTCATAAATCACAGGGTCTTACCCTAGACAAAGCAATGATAGATATTGGCAACACAGTCTTTAAAGAAGGCATGAGCTACGTAGCACTATCACGCTTACGTACACTTGACGGTCTATTTCTAATCAACTTTGATGAAAGTAAACGCTGATATTCCTTGCATTTTAGAATACAATAGACTACGTTCACTGTACACCCCATCTAAAAACCTATCCTGTTCCACAAAAAGCAAAACGTTGTAAAAGAGAACTACTTCAAACAGAAATGCAACATGATCTCACTGCAAATCCTCCAAAGAGAGTAAAAGAAGCTAATACTTCATCAATTACTACAACCAAAGAAGAATCTACTACTCAAAGTAACTCAGATACTTCTTCAAAGAAGCAACACACACTCCGAAGAAATGACTTGGCCACAGAACTATCTGGTCCATTCAAATTTTCAAATATAACTGGTGTAAATTGCTACGCAAATGAAGCAATAAATATTATATTCCAATTTCCACCAATTGTTGACAACATTTACCTACACAATACAGACCAATTGTGTTTGCAAATGTTAGTCCTTCATTGAAATGCAAGGACCAATCCTGACAACACAATTAGGGGGTAATTCATAGAATTCAGCGCACAAGTGGCGCATGCGGCTGGCGCACAGTGTGCGCGTGCGAATCCCTGCGCCAGACGCGTGTGCTAAAATCCATTTCCGCGCACAGCGTATTCATGGATTCCAGCTACCAAAACCAGCCGTGGCGCACAGTGGCGCAGCGACCCTGCAGCAGCGCCAGTTACGCCCCCAAGAATGCCTCTCGCGTAGGGAAAAGCCATGAAAATCCCCAATCCAGCGCAAAGGGCTGCGCTAACCCTGTACCAGCACGGCAAGCGGGCTACGTGTATCACTGGGGTGCGCGGGAAGTTCCACACGCGATTTCAGCAGGGTACGCGTATTTCTGGGGTGCATGGGAAGTTCCACACGCGATTTCATCAGGGTACGTGTATTTCAGGGGTGCGCGGGAAGTTCCACACTCAATTTCCGCAGGGTACGTGTATTTCAGAGGTGCGCGGGAAGTTCCACATGCGATTTCAGCAGGGTACGTGTATTTCAGGGGTGCGCGGGAAGTTCCACACGCGATTGGCCCCTTGCGAGCAGGGTACGCGTATTTCAGGGGTGCGCGGGAAGTTCCACACGCGATTTCCGCAGGGTACGTGTATTTCAGGGGTGCGTGGGAAGTTCCACACGCGATTTCAGCAGGGTACGTGTATTTCAGGGGTGCGTGGGAAGTTCCACACGCGATTTCATCAGGGTACGTGTATTTCAGGGGTGCGCGGGAAGTTCCACACGCGATTTCAGCAGGGTACGTGTATTTCAGGGGTGCGTGGGAAGTTCCACACGCGATTTCAGCAGGGTACGTGTATTTCAGGGGTGCGTGGGAATTTCCACACGCGATTTCATCAGGGTACGTGTATTTTAGGGGTGCGCGGGAAGTTCCACACGCGATTTCAGCAGGGTACGTGTATTTCAGGGGTGTGCGGGAAGTTCCACACGCGATTGGCCCCGTGCGACCAGGGTTCGTGTATTTCAGGGGTGCGCGGGAAGTTCCACATGCGATTTCCGCAGGGTACGTGTATTTCAGGGGTGCGTGGGAAGTTCCACATGCGATTTCAGCAGGGTACGTGTATTTCAGGGGTGCGCGGGAAGTTCCACATGCGATTTCAGCAGGGTACGTGTATTTCAGGGGTGCGCGGGAAGTTCCACACGCGATTTCATCAGGGTACGTGTATTTCAGGGTGCGGGGGAAGTTTCACACGCGACATCTGCAGGGTACGTGTATTCCAGGGGTGCGCGGGAAGTTCCACACGCGATTCCATCAGGGTACGTGTATTACAGGGGTGCGCGGGGAGCACCACACGTGAATTGCATGTGTGGGTCCTCCCAAGTGTTCCCTCTACACCCTCCATGGCCCCTGCAGGTGGCTCACACCACAGGGGCCTACCCTGCACATGTCCTGCAGGCACCCCATCCACCATGGCCATGCCCCCCAGCCAACCCACATGTCAACTTGCACTACTGCCCACCAACGCATGTCCCCCTGCACCAGGGGCACCCTCCACCAGGCCCCCACCCATGTCTCCCACCACCCCCACCCCCCAGCACTGTGGGGCACCTGCCAGCAGGCCCCCCCCCCCATGTCCCCCACCACCCCCCCAGCAGTGCAGGGTCACCCTCCACCAGGCCCCCACCCATGTCTACCACCACCACCACCCCCCAGCAGTGCAGGGTCACCCTCCACCAGGCCCCCCCCATGTCCCCCACCACCCCCCCCAGCAGTGCAGGGTCACCCTCCACCAGGCCCCCACCCATGTTCCCCACCACCCCCACTCCCCAGCAGTGCAGGGTCACCCTCCACCAGGCCCCCACCCATGTCTCCCACCAACCCCACCCCCCAGCACTGTGGGGCACCTGCCAGCAGGCCCCCACCCATGTCCAACTCATGTTCCCCGCCACCCCCACCCCCCAGAACTGTGTGGCACCTGCCAGCAGGCCCCCACCCATGTCCAACTCATGTTCCCCACCACCCCCACCCCCGAGCAGTGCAGGGTCACCCTCCACCAGGCCCCCACCCATGTCTCCCACCACTCCCACCCCCCAGCAGTGCAGGGGCAGCCTCCACCAGGCCCCCACCCATGTCTCCCACCACCCCCACCCCCCAGCAGTGCAGGGTCACCCTCCACCAGGCCCCCACCCATGTCTCCCACCACCCCCACCCCCCAGCACTGTGGGGCACCTGCCAGCAGGCCCCCACCCATGTCTCCCACCACCCCCACCCCCCAGCAGTGCAGGGTCACCCTCCACCAGGCCCCCACCCATGTCTCCCACCACCCCCACCCCCCAGCACTGTGGGGCACCTGCCAGCAGGCCCCCACCCATGTCCAACTCATGTTCCCCACCACCCCCACCCCCCAGCAGTGCAGGGTCACCCTCCACCAGGCCCCCACCCATGTCTCCCACCAACCCCACCCCCCAGCACTGTGGGGCACCTGCCAGCAGGCCCCCACCCATGTCCAACTCATGTTCCCCGCCACCCCCACCCCCCAGCACTTTGTGGCACCTGCCAGCAGGCCCCCACCCATGTCCAACTCATGTTCCCCACCACCCCCACCCCCCAGCAGTGCAGGGTCACCCTCCACCAGGCCCCCACCCATGTCTCCCACCACCCCCACCCCCCAGCAGTGCAGGGGCAGCCTCCACCAGGCCCCCACCCATGTCTCCCACCACCCCCACCCCCCAGCAGTGCAGGGTCACCCTCCACCAGGACCCCACCCATGTCTCCCACCACCCCCACCCCCCAGCACTGTGGGGCACCTGCCAGCAGGCCCCCACCCATGTCCAACTCATGTTCCCCATCACCCACAGCACTGTGGCGCACCTGCCAGCAGGCCCCCACCCATGTCTCCCACCACCCCCCAGCAGTGCAGGGTCACCCTCCACCAGGCCCCCACCCATGTCTCCCACCACCCCCCAGCACTGTGGGGCACCTGCCAGCAGGCCCCCACCCATGTCCAACTCATGTTCCCCACAACCCCCACCCCCCAGCAGTGCAGGGTCACCCTCCACCAGGCCCCCACCCATGTCTCCCACCACCCCCACCCCCCAGCACTGTGGGGCACCTGCCAGCAGGCCCCCACCCATGTCCACCTCATGTTCCCCACCACCCCCACCCCCCAGCAATGTGGGGCACCTGCCAGCAGGCCCCCACCCATGTCCAACTCATGTTCCCCACCACCCCCACCCCCCAGCAGTGCAGGGTCACCCTCCACCAGGCCCCCACCCATGTCTCCAACCACCCCCACCCCCCAGCAGTGCAGGGTCACCCTCCACCAGGCCCCCACCCATGTCTCCCACCACCCCCACCCCCCAGCAGTGCAGGGTCACCCTCCACCAGGCCCTCACCCATGTCTCCCACCACCCGCACCCCCCAGCAGTGCAGGGGCAGCCTCCACCAGGCCCCCACCCATGTCTCCCACCACCCCCACCCCCCAGCAGTGCAGGGTCACCCTCCACAAGGCCCCCACCCATATCTCCCACCACCCTCACCCCCCAGCACTGTGGGGCACCTGCCAGCAGGCCCCCACCCATGTCCAACTCATGTTCCCCACCACCCCCACCCCCCAGCACTGTGGGGCACCTGCCAGCAGGCCCCCACCCATGTCCAACTCATGTTCCCCACCACCCCCATCCTCCAGCAGTGCAGGGTCACCCTCCACCAGGCCCCCACCCATGTCTCCCACCACCCCCACCCCCCAGCAGTGCAGGGTCACCCTCCACAAGGCCCCCACCCATGTCTCCCACCATCACCACCCCCCAGCAGTGCCAGGGCAGCCTCCACCAGGCCCCCACCCATGTCTCCCACCACCCCCACCCCCAGGACTGTGGGCCACCTGCCAGCAGGCCCCCACCCATGTCCAACTCATGTTCCCCACCGCTCCCACCCCCTAGCAGTGCAGGGTCACCCTCCACCAGGCCCCCACCCATGTCTCCCCCACCCCCACCCCCCAGCAGTGCAGGGTCACCCTCCACCAGGCCCCCACCCATGTCTCCCACCACCCCCACCCCCCAGCAGTGCAGGGGCAGCCTCCACCAGGCCCCCACCCATGTCTCCCACCACCCCCACCCCCCAGCAGTGCACGGACACCCTCCACCAGGCCCCCACCCATGTCTCCCACCACCCCCACCCCCCAGCACTGTGGGGCACCTGCCAGTAGGCCCCCACCCATGTCTCCCACCACCCCCACCACCCAGCAGTGCAGGGGCAGCCTCCACCAGGCCCCCACCCATGTCTCCCACCACCCCCACCCCCCAGCAGTGCAGGGTCACCCTCCACCAGGCCCCCACCCATGTCTCCCACCACCCCCACCCCCCAGCACTGTGGGGCACCTGCCAGCAGGCCCCCACCCATGTCTCCCACCACCCCCACCCCCCAGCAGTGCAGGGTCACCCTCCACCAGGCCCCCACCCATGTCTCTCACCACCCCCACCCCCCAGCAGTGCAGGGGCAGCCTCCACCAGGCCCCCACCCATGTCTCCCACCACCCCACCCCCCAGCAGTGCAGGGTCACCCTCTACCAGGCCCCCACCCATGTCGCCCACCACCCCCACCCCCAGCAGTGCAGGGTCACCCTCCACAAGGCCCCTACCCATGTCTCCCACCACCCCCAACCCCCAGCACTGTGGGGCACCTGCCAGCAGGCCCCCACCCATATCCAACTCATGTTCCCCACCACCCCCACTCCCCAGCACTGTGGGGCACCTGCCAGCAGGCCCCCACCCATGTCCAACTCATGTTCCCCACCACCCCCACCACACCGCACTGTGGAGCACCTGCCAGCAGGCCCCCACCCATGTCCAACTCATGTTCCCCACCACCCCCACCCCTCAGCAGTGCAGGGGCAGCCTCCACCAGGCCCCCACCCATGTCTCCCACCACCCCCACCCCCCAGCAGTGCAGGGTCACCCTCCACTAGGCCCCCACCCATGTCTCCCACCACCCCCACCCCCCAGCAGTGCAGGCTCACCCTCCACCAGGCCCCACCCATGTCTCCCACCACCCCCACCCTGAGCA
This sequence comes from Ambystoma mexicanum, assembly GCF_040938575.1. Lineage (NCBI taxonomy): Eukaryota > Metazoa > Chordata > Amphibia > Caudata > Ambystomatidae > Ambystoma > Ambystoma mexicanum. The sequence continues at coordinate 470,356,006 of NC_090925.1, read as the reverse complement.
CTGTGAGGCACCTGCCAGCAGGCCCCCACCCATGTCTCCCACCACCCCCACCCTCCAGCAGTGCAGGGTCACCATCCACCAGGCCCCCACCCATGTCTCCCACCACCCCCACCCCCCAGCAGTGCAAGGGCAGCCTCCACCAGGCCCCCACCCATGTCTCCCACCACCCCCATCCCCCAGCACTTTGGGGCACCTGCCAGCACGCCCCCACCCATGTCCAACTCATGTTCCCCACCACCCCGACCCCCCAGCAGTGCAGGGTCACCCTCCACCAGGCCCCCACCCATGTCTCCCACCACCCCCACCCCCCAGCACTGTGGGGCACCTGCCAGCAGGCCCCCACCCATGTCTCCCACCACCCCCACCCCCCAGCAGTGCAGGGTCACCCTCCACCAGGCCCCCACCCACATCCCACACCACCCCCACCCCCCAGCAGTGCAAGGGCACCCTCCACCAGGCCCCCACCCATGTCTCCCACCACCCCCACCCCCCAGCAGTGCAGGTTCACCCTCCACCAGGCCCCCACCCATGTCTCCCACCACCCCCACCCCCCAGCAGTGCAGGGGCAGCCTCCACCAGGCCCCCACCCATGTCTCCCACCACCCCCACCCCCAGCAGTGCAGGGTCACCCTCCACCAGGCTCCCACCCATGTCTCCCACCACCCCCACCCCCCAGCAGTGCAGGGTCACACACCACCAGGCCCCCACCCATGTCTCCCACCACCCCCACCCCCCAGCACTGTGGGGCACCTGCCAGCAGGCCCCCACCCATGTCCAACTCATGTTCCCCACCACCCCCACCCCCCAGCACTGTGGGGCACCTGCCAGCAGGCCCCCACCCATGTCCAACTCATGTTCCCCACCACCCCCACCACCCAGCACTGTGGGGCACCTGCCAGCAGGCCCCCACCCATGTCCAACTCATGTTCCCCACCACCCCCACCCCCCAGCAGTGCAGGGTCACCCTCCACCAGGCCCCCACCCATGTCTCCCACCACCCCCACCTCCCAGCACTGTGGGGCACCTGCCAGCAGGCCCCCACCCATGTCCAACTCATGTTCCCCAGCCAACATGTCATCACAATCTAGATCCCTGGTCCCTATGGTCAGCCTCCAAATGCAAAACACCCACCCGAGTATTGCATCCACCCACTCATAATTGGCAATTACATGACAGAACACCAATTGCAAGTTCCGAAACAAACACATTTCCCTCACATACACCCAATGGGTGTCAGTGAATCTCAAAACCCATATCATGATATGCATGAAACCAATGAGATACTACACATTGAAGTTCGATAAAAAAATATGTATTAAAGGAAACATAAATATAATCAAAAATAAAGAAACAGAAATGGGAATGTACAAAAATGAAAAGAAGCATGTCTGTGAAAAAAAGCAAAACCAAAAATCATAATCCAAAGTAATGGTGTCCAAAGTCACTGGCACAAAACAAAATCCAATGGGAAATAAAATCGAAAGCCATTGCTCCATTGTTAAAATGTGAAAGAAAAATACAATCCAACAGTGAACTATGTACATACGAACAAGCCAGGGTCCAGTGTCCCAACAAAAGAAATGAAACCTATCTAACTACACTAACTAATAAAATAAACTATATACAAAAATGTGGCCAATGTCCAAAAGCTCCAAAATAAATCCAAAAAAAAAGGAAACCTAACGCTACCTACATAACTATGTACAAGGGCAGCGGGCTAGTTTGACGGCTCACTTTTGGATGTCCCGGGCCAGGGCATCATTGAACTCCTGCTCAATGCCCCGGAGGCGGTCCTCCTCCATGGCCCCGAGAGTCCGCAGGGCCGTCGACGTGTCCACCTCTAAACCCCTGCGGATTGCCTCGAGGCACTCGGCCCGCCTCAGGGCCCTCCGCATGGAGTTCTCCGCCCTGACCATTGTGAGCCGTGCCTCTTCCGCCCGCTGCCGCTCCGCATCTATGGCGTGGCCCAACCGCTGCCACACGGAAGACACTCTCTGTCCTGGGTCCTCGTGCCCTCCGGCCGATGCCTGCCCCTCCGATGTTGAAGGCCCAGAGCCTTCATGGCTCCCACCACTTTGCTGCTGCTGCTGTGCCTCTGCCCGTGCACTGCCTCCTGCTGCCTGCAAATCCTCTGCCGGCTGGGGTGCAGTCGTTGATGTGGCCACCCCATCTGGACGTCCGACTCCCGACTGTGGCAGGGATGGCTCCTCCACCAGCCTGGCCGCACCGTCAGAGGCAGCTCCACAGGGCACCCAGGTGACTGATGGGTGGGAAGATGGCACGGAGGACGACTGGCGTGTAGGGGGTTCAGTTGAGGAGGGGGTCGTAGCAAGCCCCATCATACGGAGGAATCCGGCCTGGGTGACCTGTGCCAGCAGGCTGACGTGGTCAACGAGCCATTCGAGATGACGTGCAGTCTCCTCATGAAAAGACTGCAGGTCACCTCGCATGGCCCGTCACGCAACGCCACACCAGTCAGGACAGGCTCAACCCGGACCCGGATAGCCACGTCCGCAGGCAGAGGAAGGCCAGTTGTCGTTTGCTCATCCCCTGCCTGAAAACGGGTCTGGACGTAGGCATCCCTGCTGGTGCAAGATGATGCAGGGACAGGATCAGGGACAGGATTGCACACAGGCACCTCCGCGGCGGCCTGTGCTGCCTCCTGTCCCTGGTCCTGCACTGCACCACTAGCACCAGTGGGATCCCCACCTCCAGACCCCGTCTCTGTTGCTTGCACGGCCTCCTCCTCCACCAAACCCCCACCAACCTGGATGACTCCGTGCCATCTTCCCCCGTTGGGCCCTGTGGGGTCCCAGCTGCCCCTTCTGCTGCCGAGGAGTCCAACTCCAACCTCCGCCTCTTGGACCTCCCCCCGGCAGCTGCAGCCTGGGACGCGGCACCGAACTCCTCACTCCCCGACGAGATGACAACATGGGAGGGGAGCCGGGCCTTGCGTCTCCGGCTGGCGGTGGGATCCCCGCCGCTGTGCTCCACAGCACCTTCTCCGCCCTCTTCATCAGTTGACGCTGCAGACAGGGAGAAATAAAACACAGGCAGCAGGGCACTGTACAATGGACACATACACATATGACAGTTGTACATGAGTAGCATTGGCAAACCTCAGACATGCCATCACAATCCCCAACACACATGTCATTTCAACTCGCACACATGAGCCATACCACAGCCATATCGCAACTGCCAGCACCATCCATACCCATACAACAGCATGAGCAGGCAAAGGTCTCTCAAGGACCTGGACGTGGAGCGCTGGGGATATGCGTTCCAGGACCCTCATCTGTTCTTCCGACAAGTGGCCCCGGCACCCCTTGGCATCCTCTGCCTTCAAGAGGCACCAGGCCTTGTTCAGGCTCCTGGACCTGAAGTCCTCCCAGCGCTTCTTGACATGTTGGAAGTCGCGGACTGCCACCCCCTCCGCGTTGATGGCAATCACGATGTCAGTCCAGATCTGAGTCCGTCCTTGCTTGTCGGCGCGGGAACTTCCGAAGAGGGCATCATACTGCCCCAGGACTTGCTCCACCAGGACACCAACTTCGGTGGCACTGAAGCTGGTGCCCCTCTGCCTCTCTGGCCGGGGGTTGTCAGTGGTCTCAGATGGTGTTTGCCCCACATGACAACCCCAGAGGCAGGAGTGGGTGGGCAACTGGGTCCTGGGGCTGGGCTGTGGAGCGATGGAATCCCAGTCGGGAGTCTTCGGTTCCAGCAGGGGTGGTCACAGCAACAGCACCCCTGGCTGATGTGCAGGCAGCAAATGGCAGGGCATGTGGGCAGCAGGCAGTCAGGCAGCAGCAGATGGCAGGTGGGAGCGTGCTCGGGGCTTCGGGGGCAGTAGTTCGGCCTTCTGGGCAGGAGCGTGGTCTTCCGTGTGCTTACGCGTGGCCAGCTTGATACGGAGTGATTTGGCACGTGAAAATTCGGCACGTCAGCGTGTAATTCGAGGAAAGGCCCTTAGCGCGTAAGCGCGTCTGCACGCATACGCAATTTCATTGGACAGAAGGCCCCTGAAGCGCAAGCGCCCCTGTGACGTGATGCGCACAGGCGTGCATGGGCATTTCAGCGCACGTGAAAAACTGCACGTCCGCCTGTTATACGAGGAAAGGGTCCATGCGCGTAAGTGACGTGACGCGCGCGTGCGTTTTCCTCAGCACGAGTTAAAGGTGAGCGGACCCAGCAGTTCGCTGTACGTGCCTTTCGTGGAGACCGACGTGTGTTGCTGCTTCCTGTTGTTTCGCGCGCCATCACAACTTCACAGCTATTAAGGACGTATCTCTTCTTTTGGCGGGGGTATTGGCTACGCGTGTTTTTCTGCATCGCGCTAGTCAGACGGTGAGTCGCACGCGCTCTTTTTCCCACTGCGGGTGCCCCTGTGTATCGCACCCATTTTCGATGTCATAGTAGCCTGCGTGTCCCACGCGTACGCGTTATTCGTGTTACTGGGTGCCACCGCGTACTGTGGGAGGTTGAATCCACGCACGTAGGCTGCAGGGTTGCGTGCACGGTTTTACTGCAGTTTTGGGGTGCCTGAGCGTTGCGTGACCCGTCACCACATCGCCGGGGTCACATACAGCCTTGCAGGTGCAGGGGGGCTGTTAACATCTTGCTTCCCACCCCCTTCACCCCAATTGCCCAGGTCAATTGTGGTGTACACCTCCCATTGGCACCACTCCATCTGTGCCAGCACTACTACATCAGTGCCATGGTTGGGAGGCCACCAAAGGTGAGGGGTGCCTCCGCTGGGCGTCCTCCTCGTGGCGGGCGTGGTCGGGGACGTGGCCGTGGTGACCAGGGAGTAGGGGGACTCCAGGGTGTCCAGGGCAGCCACAGCATTGGAAGAGGCAGGGGTGCGCCACTTGAGCACAATGTTGTGCCATGTGTCAGTGCAGTCATGCCACCACCCCCTGTGGTTCCGGGGGATGCAGTTCCTGCATCTGGCACTGGCACCCATTTGACCCGGCAGTCCGTTCCATCGACTGCCACGGGCCCAAGGGTAGTGGTAGCTGCAGGTGCAGCTGTGGACACCGCCACCCAGGCTCAGGGTCTGCCAGTGCAGGCTGCGTTGGCACTTGAAGAGCCCTTGGTAGATCTCCAACAGGCCAGGGGGGAAACCATAGGGGTAGGCCGGGCTGCTCAGACCAAGACACGTGTCCCTGGGGCAGTCATGTCATCTGCTGCCCCGAACAGCCGGGTGTTGGCAAGTGCAGGGGCAGATGCACCCAACAGCACCCCGGTTGTGAGTCTGCCAACCAGGACCTTTGCAGTCAATGACCCTGCCACAGCTGATGTTGCTGCGCAGGGTCCATTAGTGGGCACCCAGCTGCCACTGACACAAGTCAGGCCTTTGGTCATCCCTCCACCTGCCACTCCCTTGGCTCAATCCACCGAACCCACTGGCCATACTGGTCAGGGCGGCATTAGCCAGCCAGGGTCTGCGCCACAGTCCAAGAGGAGGAAGGTTGCACCTGCAGCACAGGCTGGGACCCCACACACAGCCACGACCTCCTGCACGTCGAGGAAGAAGCCTTTCTGTAAGCAGGAACTGGACTTCCTCGTGGACTACGTGCGGGGCCACAGCCGTGACATGCTAGTGGGTGCCAATAGTCAGACTACGGCTGCCCAACGGGACACCCACTGGAAGCATGTTGCGGAACATGTCAGTTCATTCGGCCATGAGGTGCGCACGGCGCAAGAGTGCAAAAAGCGTTGGAATGACATCAAGCGCTGCACTAAGGCTAAGCGTGCCTCTAATTACAACTTGACTCTGGTGACTGGCGGTGGGCCTGCACCAGAGGAGGAAGAGCTCACTCCGCATGAGGCTCTCGTTGCGAAGTTCATACCACCTGAATTGGTCGAAGGAGTGGGAGAGATGGTGGACTTTGATGCGCAGTCCAGTGAGTGTTGATGCGTGTTTGTTGAGGACGTGTGTGTTTCACTTGTAGGATGTGTTGTGCATGATTGCCGCTACATGTGACGTGTACATGGTTCTGATGTGTAAGTAATGCAATGCTTCCGTCATGCATGTCTCCTCTGCCTGCATGTGGGACTCCATGTAGGCATGCTCCCTTGCCCCTCCTCCGCCACTCTGCACCCCAGTTCCACCTTTGCACTGGTCTGCTTCAATCTTGCCAATGTGTACTTTCTTGTTCATGTGTCCTGTGTAGATGCTAACTTCCAGCCTAGAATCTGCCAGACATATGCCGTGTGGTACAGCCTTAGTACTCGATGCAGGGTATTCACTTGTAGTGTGCATGGGTCAGATGTCCCGCAGGGACATGAGTGCCCATTCATGCTCCATGTGCATTGCACGCATGCCCCTATGTGTCCTTGACTGGATGATCACTGTAATACAAGTCCTTGGTTACATACATTGCCTGCCATCTCATCAGCCTTCCCATGTCAACTGTGGCTCAGTCCTGCGTTGCACACATGTTTAGGCTCTGACAATCTGTGTGGCTCACAGGCCTCAGCCTGTTCAATGGCCAATGACTCTGTCCAACTCTTGTTGTGTCTTCTTCACACGTGGTGGCCTCCAGAGTTTTCATCATGTGTCCTGCCTACTGTCCCAGCATCATTTGCAGTGTTGTCACTTGAATCACATTAAGCTGTTGATGCCAGTCAACACTGCCTGTCAATACACAGGTGTATGGTCAGCCTTTTGATACCATGCTAGGCATCCCTGCTTTGGTACTGGGGTGGAGGGGTGCTTGGCTTCGAGATATGGTACACATTGAATGCACAATGCACGTGATGTCTGAATTTGACATTGCACTGCCTTCACATTTCCTGGCACACACCATGGAGTCCTTGCACATGTAGGTAGTGAGTGGCGTACACATTTTCTGCACTGCATAGACCCACTTCCATGGAAACTGCCACCTTTCAACAAATCTGATCACAGAAGCTATTCAAAGTTGACCCAGCATGCATGCCAGGTTATATGTTGTGTGTCACATGTCTGCCGGATGCGTTTGCTGTCGGTGTGTGTGTGTGTTGTGTGCTTCTGACATGTGTAGTGACCTTTTTTCTCTCTATTTTTCAGGTGATGACGCAATGGAGGCGGAGGATGGTGTTGTCATGCCAGACACAGGGTTGTTACCACCACATCAACCCGGCACTAGTGGGGGTCATGGGGTGGTAGGCCACGAAAACCCCCAAGTGCTGCAGTCCATCTTGTCTCTGGCTGCCTATGAGTCCAGCCTTGATGACGATTCTGACGTCCATGTTGAGTTGGATGAGCATCAAGTCCATGTGTCAGGGGTGAGTGATTCTGATGTGGACACTCCTCTGTCTGCGACCCCTGCACTGAGGGATCAGACAGTCTTGGTTCCTCCGCCCGTGGTGGATCGGGACGCAGGGTCACCCTCCACACCAGTCACTGATGTGCCTGGGACATCACGTCGACGGGGGCATGTAGTCGTGCAGCCGCGGGCGGTGCCAACACAGCGAGGACCCACTGTCCTTGGGTCCCGCAGGGGTCAAGCCCGGCAATGCGGTCGCCACGCGCAACCGCAGTATACTGAGTGGGAGCAAGACATGACTGCCAATTCCGAACGGCAGGGGGCAGCAATGGAGAACATCGCTGAGAGCATGGAGCGTGTGGCCCGATCTGTGCTCCCCCCTGCTAGCAGGTGCTTCTCCAGCAGCAGGCGGCACGGTCCACGGCCCGCTCGCTCAGGCTGGGCATGGCAGCCTCAGACAGGGCACGCCAGGCTGAAATGTCGTCTCTGCGTCAAGCAATTGCTGCATACGCAGAGGCGCACATGGATGCCCTGAGGGAGGAGTATGCTTCCCTCAGATCCACTCTGGGTGTCCTTATGATGTCCCAGAGGCAGCAGGCAGAGGAGAGGTTTGCACAGCTTGAGCGTACCATCTCAGCTGAGCTACAGGCTTGCCGGGAGGTGCAGCGGTTGTCCAGCCAGGCCTTGCAGGAGGAACTCTGTGTTACACGTGCTACCTTGCAAGAGGAAGCACGTGTATCAAGTGAGGTTCTGCATGCAGACCTACGTCACATCGCCACACAGAACCAGGCTCACCCATCCGGCAGACTTGCTGCCGATGAGGGGCAAGCTGCGGCTAGGCGTGGCCAGGCTACTGTGCCACGTCCTCCTTTCCAGGATGAGCCAGACTCGGACGACCATCTATCTCCCACATAGGTCGGGCTGTGCATGCGTTGAGCCCATGGAGGGTTTTTTTTTGGCTCAGCATCATCGCATGTGGATGTTGAGCAGCACCCTGTACCTCCCCCCTCCTGGGTGCCTCCCCTCCCCCCCAGGTCGTATGTGGCCATTTTATATTTTTCTTTTAGTTTAGTTAGTTAAGTTTCTGTTTGATAGTTAGTTTAATTAGGTAATGTAGGTTTTCCATTGTTAGTGTAATTAGTTAATAGTTGATTTAGTTTAAAATTGCTAGTCTATTGTGCTTTCATGTGACGGTGCGGTGCTTTGTGGCTTTTGAAGGCATCCACTGTCTGTTCCAGCTGGGCCCTTCAGGCTTGTCTTGTGTATGTGTTTGCTGCTTGGGGTCCTTGACTCACATATGCCACTCCTGCCTCCCTTATCCATGGGCTCGCAAGGATGGTTCGGTGTTACAGAATTTTACACAAGGGCTTTGGACTGTCATATCTGTGGCATGTCTGGTGCTGTGTGACTTGTGTTGACACCCCTAGTGGGGATGATTTTGGTGTTATTGTCCACTGTTCAGCTTTTGCTAGATGGGGTGTGTCATGATTAATGTGTACATTAATTGCTATGCAGTGTGTAGTATGTTTCATATCTTTACTGTACACGTGCTTGTTGCAATTCATGCTGTAGATAGTGTTCCACACTTTGGATGTGAAAGATGGACTGATGGTGTGATTTGTGATGTGACTCTCTGACATGGTCAAGTAATGAGATGCCTGATGAGACACACACAGATGACTTTGAAGCATTAATCATGTGTTTCATGCCCTTTCTGCAGGGGGATGAGCCGTTTCATGCCCTTTCTGCAGGGGGATGAGCCTCCAGAGCACCTTTACCAGCAGACATGGCCCATTGGACGACGGAATTCTCGACACGTTTGTTGGTGCCCACATGCACATGTGTGCACAAGCAGAGGCACAGGGATTGCAGGCCCACATCCTAGAACTGCTGACATGTTCCAAGGAACTCCATGCAAGGTGAGCAGCACAGGGGGGCCACGACACAGCAAAGCTTGCACCAGGCGAGTTGCACATGCAGGCTTAGTCACAGCACTGAGGGTGAGCTTAGACGAATATTGGTGTTGAAGCACACAATGCAGCTCAGATGTGTTGATGGACTGATGGCTGTTGATTGTAAGGTTGTCTGGGACACATGCACGGGCAGTGGCCCATACCCTCCGGTACACCAAGGTCCATTGAGGCACTTGTATCAACCATGTAGCCTTCCGAGACATGGAAAGGGGCAGCTCACAGGGACATACAGCAAGGGACATACTCGGGTGCAGTGCATGTCTTTTCCATGTACTTTATGACAAATGTACTGCCAACTTTGTTTCGGTCATGGTGGTACGCAACTTGCTCAGAAGTCATGGCTTGCTATATGGGTCTGTCTGCTTACCCAGGGAACATTGCATGTTGTGTGAATTGTGACACATTGGTGTTCCATTTGCCACGCACCCACCGGCGGCTGACTTACTGCATTGACTGTGTATGACCCGTCACAGGGGTGATGTTATATATGGGTACGAAGCATCTACACCAGATTGTCTGTTTGTAGAGTAGTTTGTTGCTATGGGGCATTTTTGGTGTTGTGTTTTTGTGTAATTGGCACGTAGAGGTTGTTCACTGTGGCTCTCTTTGCAGCATTGCAGTGCTCCTGTAACCGGACCTGAGAGTGCGCAGGCAGGAGGCCAGCACTCAAAACCAGAGCTAAGTGTCTTGTTGTTTTTCTTTCAAACTGCTCTGCATAGGCTTGCTGGGGAGTGTACTAATGCATGGATGTATGTGTGGTTCAATTTGGTATGTTTTTTCCCCCTAATCACCCGTAATCCTATGCAATTTTGAACCCTGTAACCTCTACCCGGTGTTCCTGCTTCCTGTACCTATCCAAGCAACGTTCCCTGACCCTCTTTCCCCGCTGGGGTTGCGGATGCCTGTGTAAGCCCCGAACTTGCAGGCGCCAAAACCCTAGAGGGGGTGGTTGGTTCGTACCACTCCTAAGCCTGGACTACAGAAGGCCATGACAATGATGTCCAAGTTTGTTTGGATTGTGTATGTGTTCATGCAGGTAGTACATTTTCGTGCATTCCCTAGTTTCATGTGTCATTCCTCCTCCCCTCTCCTGCCACTCATTCCAGTCATCCAGTGTGTCAACACCTGTCCCGACTGCATATCCCTGAACCTCCTTCCCCACCAGGGTCTCAGGGGCCTGTGTGAGTTTGACCTTGCAGGCACCCGGGACATGGTGGGGGTGGTTGTTTCGTGACACTCCCGCGCCTGTACAGGGGACCTGTGACAGTACACATCCGTTCATGGTGCATCATCCTATGTCATGTACCACACATGTTTCACATCCTGTTGTGACATTGTTTTACTGTGCTACCTTGGTTGTTGCATCATTGTGGTAGTACTTGGCCTTTGTGAGGTACTGCTATGTCAAGTCATCTACTGGAGGGTGTTCTGGTTCGTTTTTCTGGCTTGGATTTTGTGATTTTGGATATGAGTGTGGATTATGAGGGTGCAGGCACCTTTTTACACACAAGGTGGGAGATGGTGACGAAGGGTAAAGGTGATCCTGTGGCCAGGTGAAATTGAGGTTTGAAGGCTCCATGACCCAGGTGCAGTTGTTCAGTGGGTCATGGCCATTTGTGAGGGAGGGGGGGTTGTTGTTGATAGTTGCCTTGCCCTGCAGTGTGATGGGAACTCTGACATTGTAATGGTGGTATCCTATGTACATGTTGCGTTCTGCTGATCAATGCCTGTTCATGTGTTGTGTTTACCTTTCAGATGCGAGGGGATAGTTGTGGTTTGACATGCTGGGGTGTACACATGGTGAATGTTCACATGTGATGTGTAGAGAACACTAATGGTCACTTGAGTGCACATGCATATGTGGAGTGCATGTCCTTGCAGAACCACACACTTGCACTCTGATGCACTACATGTACTCCCACCCTTGCATATCCACGTCTACACTGTTTGCCTTCTGGTACCCACTGTGTCCCTGCAGCACATGTTCTGTGACCGATTATGGATCCTGCACATGCCTAATTTGCTGTTTGATGTGGTCTGTCACTTAGATGTGATGCTCAGGGTGTGCATCACACACAATGGCTGTTCACTGTGCTGTGCGCTGAGCAGTGTGTTGCAGGAGTAGGACACAGCACACATGAGCTGCAGTGTTGATTTTGCAATGCACAATGTGCATGTAGACAAGCATTCATTGTTATGTTACATCTACAACTCTTGTAATGCATTTGGAAATTACTTATTTTGGGTGGGAGATTTTGTTGGTCTGTCATTTCATCTGATTCTGGGTCAGGCATCATTGTCTGATGCCACTGTAGATTTAGGACATGGCAATGTGTACCTTATCGTTACTGTGTTGGTGTATGGGTATTGCTTGCCATGTCATTTTGTGGTTTGGGAGGGTTTGAGTGACATGACAGTGATGGCCATGGCCTGTTTTGCAGGGGTGTGTGATGCACACCTTTTATGTCAGGGTCATCCGCTTCTCAGAGCAACTAGCTGGGGGTAGATCTCTCTCCGCGGCAGGGCCCTCCCTCTGGAACAGCCTTCCTGCCTCACTTGAACTTGAGGGGAACCATCTCCAGTTCTGGAAGCACCTCAAGACCTTCCTCTTTGCTTCTGCTTTCTCTCTGCCTCTCCCTTGCGGAATTCTTCAAAGGAAGTGCACTGGAGCTGCAACTGGGCCACTCTCACCGACCTCGGTCCCTGGCCCAGCCACTCTCCACTTGCACTGCCTCCCTGGCAACCCCTGCACTGCGGTACTGTCTCTCTATCCCTACAGCCCACCCTTCCCAGCACTTGTCTGCACTTACCTTTGCAGTTGCCACCAGCCGACCTATGTATTTGTTTTTTGGTCTACTTCCCCTGTACTGCACTCACCCCCCTCCCCTTCCCCTTGCACTTTTCCCTTCCCCCTACCCCTGCACTTGCACAATCTAAATGACACCTGGCCTAGTAGTACCGTTGTCTGTCTTCCCTTGTTCCCCCCTCCCTGCCTCATCGCACCTTGAAATACTTGTGTATAGGTCATATCATGTCATATGTCATATGTGTGCCTTTTGGTCACACGGGATAGCTTGTGTTTAAGTAGCTAGGGATGCAGACGATGTGGCACTTCCATGGCAACTATCTCAGGGTGGTAGGGTTGTGACAGTTGACTGTCTCTTTGTCATCATCGATTGTCACCTGGTATGTGCCAGGCCTCTGTGCACTCCGCAGGGGTGGGAGTTTAGGTGAAAAATGTGTCCACAAGCTGGGTCCGGGCTTCCTCGCCACGTGCCCCGTCCCCTCCCATGGGCAGCGCCTGTGCCTGTGGTGGGAGATGTGGGGGCACCACCATGTCCACCGGGACGCCCTGCCGTGTTGCAACATTGTGCAGGACACATGCTGCCACAATGATCCTGCACACTACTGGTGGTGCATAGAGTAGTTGCCCGCCAGAGCGGTCAAGAGAGCGGAAACGTGACTTGAGCACTCCGAATGTGCGCTCCACTATGGCCCTGGTTGCAATATGGGCAGCGTTGTATCTTACCTGGGGTGGTGTGGTGGGGTTCCGGATTGGCGTCATCATGTGGTTGCTCAGAGGGTAGGCACTGTCCCCTGGGGAGGTGATAATAGTTGAGATTATTAGGGTTTGGGTATTTGTCTGTGTGTGACTTGCATGCATGTGCAAGGGCATTTGTACTGACCTAGGAGCCATGTGTCGCCATGCTGCCCAGCTTCCAGGGCCCGGCTCAGGGCGGACATTCTGTATATGAAACTGTCATGGGTGGAGCCAGGGTAGTTTGCATAGACAGAGGTGATGATTCCCTTTGCATCGCATACCACCTGTACATTGATGGAATGAGAGTGCTTGCGCTTTCTCTAGATGTGCTCAGTGGCCCAAGGTGGACGTAGGGCCACATGGGTGCAATCGATGGCACCGAGCACTTGGGGGAAGTGTGCCACCCTGAAAAAATCCAGGACAACGGCCTGCCTTTCTGCGGGTGTTCTGGGCGTGTATATGTGCCTGCGGACTGAGGGGCGCGCTGTCATGATTGCCAGTACCTGGTGTAGGCAGCGTGACTGCGTGGCCTGTGAGACCCCCCCACTATGGCAGTAGTCCGCTGAAATGACCCAGTGGCCAAAAAATGCAGGACATTGAGCAGCTTCTCCAAGGGGCTCAATGCTTGGGAGCAAAGGGTGGGGGATGTAAGGTCATCTTCCCACTCCCTGACCAGGTCTAGGATGATATGGGGTGGAAACCTATACCTGCCATAGACCTGGTCGTCAGGCATCCCAAAAAGGCTTGTCCGTGGTGCGAAAATGCGTGCCCTGGCTATTCTCCTCCTCCTGCGGTGTCCCACGATCAGTGCTGCGACAAATGGGGCATTCATCGTAGCTGTATATACGCGTTTGTTGTTTGCGCGCACTTTTATACTGTGCACGGGGACGCTTCCGCCTGCCTTCGTGTGGCGGACGCGTTGATGCCTGTGCGTGTCTTTTGCTGTGCGCGGGTTTCCCGTATTCGGATCCATGAATACGGGTTGTTCGCGTGCGTGTGGGCGTTCCGTGTAGTTCCCTGCAGTACTTCCCCAGTTACGCCTTCTTTTTCACGCGTTGTTCCCCATTCCGCGTGTTATGCCCACTGTTCCGCCCACTTTGGTTGTGTGCGCCGCGCTATGTGCGCTTTTGCTGTGCGCGTAGCGCACGCCATGTATGCCTGCGTGCGCCATGGCTGGATTGGGCGCACGGACAGCGGGAAACACGCGCAGCTCTTCCTTGAATCGCACGCGTGCGCGTGCGCTGCGTTTCTCACGCTTGCGCTCCCTTGCGCCTGCTTGCGCATGGATTTTTGGCGCACGTTTGTTCCATGAATCGGCCCCATAGTGTTCATGGAATAAGACAAGAATTGGACTACTGTGCTGGAATGATGAAATTCACTATAAACTCACTAGAAGATCCACAATAATTTCTAATGTACTTACCACAATTACTGGAAAACAAAAACATACCTATAAATGAAATCTTCCAGATTTCATCCATGTGGAAACATACATGTACTCTCTGAAACAATGTGGCACAGGAACAAATCCCTAATGAATGCTTTGTGTATGTATCCATACCTAACTGTGAATCCATTCCATTTCAGCAACTTTTACAAAATGCAACCATGGTAGATTATGTACTACCTGCAATTCACATAATCACTCCACCTTACAAATACAAACACATAGTAAATACGTAATACTAATGCTTTTACATTACAATGCAGATGGTACCAAAAACAACTGCAAGCTGACTGGATTCACACATGGTCAAGTATCACTTGGTAAGAAAACCTTCACAACAATAGGTATAATTTACCATGCAGGAGCCACAAGCAATGCAGGTCACAGCACTGCATATATAAAAAAAAGAATAGTGGATGGTTTGAATGTAATGATAGTACTATTACTCTAAAGCAGAGATTACCAGCAGATCTTATAAACGCTTATTTAATATCCTAAAAACCAAAATTTAATAACTATTCTGTGCATAAATATTAATAAAACTTCAATTAGAAAACTATAAACAGTCAGAATACGCGAACAGGTATCTAACTGCCCCAAGATTCTGCAACAACCAAACAGATAAATCGATACCACTAAAATATAAGAAGAAATAAACAGTTAGAATATGCCAACAGGTATCTAACTGCCCCAAAAATCTGCAACAACCCAACAGATAGATGAGTAACTTGAAAATATAAATAAAACATTTAACAAGTTAGAATACGCCAACAGACATCTAACTGGCCCAAGATTCTGCAACAACCAAACAGATAAATCGATACCACTAAAATATAAGAAGAAATAAACAGTTAGAATATGCCAACAGGTATCTAACTGCCCCAAAAATCTGCAACAACCCAACAGATAAATAAGCAATTTGAAAATATAAATAAAAAACCATAACCAGTTAGAATTCGCCAACAGGTATCTAACAATCTGCAACAAGCCAACAGATAGAACATTAGCCTGAAACAACAAATAAACACTGAAAACAAAGAAAGAAAAGTACTGTACCATAACAAAAAAGGTTTTTTTTAATCCAACATGGATTTTTTTCCCACAGACCCAATGATTTAAAAAACAAAAACAGAAACTGAGCAAATTGCACAGTATACTGGTTTGTAAACTACTAAATATGAGGGTCGAAATAATGCAGAAATGTCTATTATGCAATGCAATAACTCTTTATAAACTACCTACACTAACATGATCTTTTCTTTTATCACAGAAATTGAAAAAGAATATCTGCTCCAGTTACCCAAGTCATGAAAAAAATATATCCAATCACAAAAAATCAAAAAAATCAAACAGTAATTATATTATAATTCAACTCACAAATACTGCTCCATAACACAACCATTGAAGCAAACATCTAACCATACACCACATTCCAAAATGTTTACTTCCATGGATATGTTATACTGCAGTGCTTGTTACCAAACTCTACAATCTTAATTACATGATGTAGCCAAAACTTCACATACAAACTATACAAATCAAACAGTACACAAACTGTAGATTTGTGGATACTTGATAGATGCTTGATTCTATGGGTGTCCTCTATGGGTGTGATATGCTGCAGTGGTTGTGGCCTAGAGTCTTGGGTGCATGACTGAAGGTCGTAGTCAAACATTTTAACTGTGCTATATGGGCTACTGCATTTTTTATGTCCGCGGACAGCCGCAGTGACCGCGGACATGACGAACACATCAGGGGCGCCTGCCACCTAAACAAATACAGCATTTGACCCATCTCTTACTCCGCCCTCCCAAAGCACTCTTACACACCAACACACTCCCCAAAGTTGTATTTCTCCCCCATTCGTCACTGCACATGTCAGCGGATCCAAGATGGCGGGTGCATCAAAACACTACGACGCACCTCACGCTTCATTCCAGCCAATCAGCGAATACGTTGCATGTCCGCAGACATGACGCAAGCCAATTAGTCAATCGGTGTCCGCTCCGCGGAGCGAACAAGGAAGTGTGTCCACGGAGCAGACATAGATATCACTAATTATTTGTGACCTCCTTTTTGGTCGTTTTAAAAAAAACTACTGGACAGATTTTCATCAAATTTACAAAAGCACGCTTTCGGGACCAATCCGCTGCTCCCCATTCAGTCTATGAGAAAAAAAGAAATTTTGGGACCCCCCTTTAACTTTGCCCTCCCTTGACCAAACCTAACCAAACTAGAACGTCCCCTTAACAAAGTTTTTTCATTGAATTTCACAGGTTTTTATAATTGCAACTTAACCATAACGTCCCTTTAACAAAGTTTTTTCATTGAATTTCATAGGTTTTTAATAGTGCAACTTAGCCATAACGTCCCTTTAACAAAGTTTTTTCATTGAATTTCATAGGGTTTTATTAGTCCAATTTAACCATAAGCTCCCTTTAGCAACATTGTTTCAGTGAATTTCATGGGTTTTAACCAGTGCATGCTATTTTCCTACAACTTACTAATATCATACTTATCAAATATAACAATATTTGTGTCCAATTTGTGTTCACCTTAAAACTCTGCCATTTCCCACCTTCTAGAATCATTTTTAACACTTCTATACACTTTTTGCAACTATTTCAACTAGTTTTGCATCCGTAGACATTTTCGAACATCTGACTTCATTGCGGACCTTCCTGACAGTGCCACATGACCATACGGTGGCGCGCGGCATGATGACGTGTCCGAGAACCCGTCCATACTTCACAATAAGATCCATCCTTCACGGACATTTTGGGACTGCATTTTCTACTGATCTAGGAACTTTCAACTTCAAAATTTCCCTTGCACACCTCCTACACCTTTTCATACTCATTATCCATTACCAATCTAGTACACAGTAAATACTTGGAAAAATGTTATCAAAACTGCTATTTATCTTAAAAATGGCATCAGTTATTGCCATCCCTCCTCCCCAAGAGCCACCACCACCAGCTGGAGGACCTTCACAACAAAAAAAGCGCAGTACTTTCAAAAACAATGAAGAGGACCAAGAAGATGAGGTAGAGGAAGTGCCTACTTCTAGCACCAAGATCCAATCATGGGTGTGCCAGTTCTTTGCTACTGTTGGGAGTGTACCAAAAGCTAAAGCTACCAAAGTGAAATGCACTGAGTACACTCAGTCGCAGACTACCTGGACAGTACTCCTATGGGACCACCTCCATGCACCGCCACACCAAATCCAATGACCGCAATGGTCTCAGAAAGGTTGTTCCTTTCTCAGCAAGTAGTAAGCTGTTTTCCTCCACCTCATCTTCCTCAACAAATACTGTAACCACACAGCCTGATGTCTGCGGGCATTGGTGCATTATAAATAAATAAATAAATAAATAAATAAATAAATAAATAAGGAAGGCTACGGACCATTATCGTCCATTGCAGCCCGTGAAATGGGGGATAAAGGCCATTAGCACCCCTGGTTCCCAAAGCGGGAACCCAGGGTGCTATAACATACATTTTTCTTCCTATAGCGGGATGCCTGCAGCGTCCCGCTGTAGGAAGGAAAATCCTTTCACAAGACAGCCAACATGGAAAGAGAAGGCAGGGCTCCGTACACAGCCCCTCTTCCCATTGCCATGGCAGCCTGCAAAACCCTATGAACATATTACCACAAGCACTTTTTTTCCCTTTCAAACCTATCCTACCTTTCGAATAACTGTTGTAATGTGTATCTGAGTATGGTGACATCACTGTTGGATGGAATGTAGTGATGCCAGAGTATGTGGAGTGTTTGGGATGTTATGCTCTGAATACTGGTTCTAAGATAGACAGTTGAGAGCTAAGCTGGCATGAAGGGATGTGCCGATGTTATATTCCTGGCAACAAACTTACAATACACCTACAAATAACTTACATGCTGGTCCGGGTGTTACTTCAGGTACCAAGTTATTACACTGATGACGAGGGTGGGATCCTGTCATGGAGGGGGCAGCTGTTGAAGTCCAGGGACATCGCCCTCCAATCCTCACATCCTAAAGTTGCAGCAAGCAGCCTTAGCCCCAGTAGCAAGGATCTGGTTGCTACGCTCCAGCAGGCTTGGTGGTGCTGGCAGAGGCAGTCCTTATGTTGCGCTGGTCCATAGCGCAGGAGCCAGAAAGTGGCAGGAAGTTTTGTGGGCCTGAGGTGGCCCCCTGGCTTTAAAGTACTGGCAGAGGCAGTTCCTGTCCGGAGCGCAGAAACAAGAAAGTGACAGAGTTCAGGTGCCAGTAGTGACTGAGTTCCGTGGTCCGCAAGTGGCTCCCTGGCCTGAAACTGCTGGCAGTGTAAGAGCACAATTGTGTGTTTCCCGTGCTGTCCGTGGTGCGGGTGTGCGCTGCGAAGGGAGATGTGCAGTGGTTTTATGGAGTAGGTCGCTGGCACTGTCAGGGCCCAAGGTACTGGTGGAAAAGCCCCCTAGTCCATGGAGGCTTTAACACTTATCAGGCATTGCGGGATCCGAATGGTTAGCCCACTGGAGAGGCGTTTGAGATGCGTGCAGTGCGGCGTCTCAGTGGGGAATGATGATGTAGCAGGTCATCGATTTCCATTCCAACCAGAGAGGCTGGAACGCATAGAACATACGAAGCGGGTGCGTTCATGTGGAGACGTGGATCTTCAGCGTGTTCCTGTGCAGTTAGAACGCGGGAGACGATTCGAATGCGCTGTGTGTGTGGAGGACGTGTTCAGGAAATGTATTTGGGAGCAGGGTCCCGGAAGTGGAGCAACGTTACATCCAAGACCAGGGCGTGTAGGTTATTTATTTGTGGACTCGTTAATGCTGTTTCGCAGCGTGCAAAGTCAGAACGTGTGATGAGGACGTAAAAGACCAACAAGATTTTGCAGCGTACAAGGTCAGAACATGTGATGAGGGTGTGCAAGACCAACAGGATTTGCTATTTGCGATGGGGACCTGGATGCGTCGGACAGGGGTTTTTACCTATCATCCGGGGGCTGCTGCAGTGTCAGATATGGAACTGTGGAATTATCGAATTTCGTTTTTGCAGCAGCGCCACTAGAGGAGGAAGAACTGTAGTGGTTTTAACAGAACTTCAGTGAGCAAATTTGTGTGTGTCAGGCCGGTATGTATGCTGTCTTGTCTTTATGTGGTGGCCTTTTGTGTGTAGGTTGATCGGAGGTGTGTGTAGTATTTGGAGTAGCATGGGCCTGTGTGGATGTGTGAGGATGTGCATTATTGAGACAAAATGTGTGTATTTAAAATTAATTTGTGCAAAATTTAAAATTAATTTGTGCAAAAAGTGAGATTGAGTTGAGACAGTGTTTGTGTTTTAATTTACAGTGTACTTAAGTGACATTTGTGGAATTGCATTTTTGTGTAACTCATTTTTTTCTTTCAGGTGAGGTTGAACTGTTGGGATTATGGACTTGTGGGTGGGGGTACTCGAGTGTAAAGTCCTGTGGTTGATGAACTGGAGCAATGTACGAAAAATTCTTTTATGTGTAACCATACTTTCTTGTAGATTGGGTTGGCACTTTTGGGTTTGGATGGACTTGTGGGTGGGGGAACTTGCGGGTTTTGATTCTGCATTGATGGCAGCTAAAATGACTTTGCTGAAATGACTTTGTTGTACTAACTTTTATCGTTCAGTGGGATTGCTGTTGTGATTCTGATCTCCAATTGGGTTATTTGCATATTTATGCCAATATTGTGTGGTTTAATATGTTCACCTGTCTCGTTCATAGCATGGGTTGCGTGGGGTGTATGAGGGTACCCATCCAGGTTCCATGTGCAGTATGGGCCCCACATCATAGTATGGTAGTGAGAAGATGAAATTGTAAGGGCTAGGACCTGGGGTCCTTAGTGGTAGTGTTGGTGTGCTGCGATGGTGCAGTTTGGCAAGGACTAGGGGTCCTGGGTTGTGGTGTTGGTGTGCTGCAGGGTTGCAGTTTGGCTGGACTAGGGGTCCTAGTGGTAGTGTTGGTGTGTTGCTGCAAGTGCAGTTGGCTTGGACTTCGGGTCCTTAGCGGTAGTGTTAGTGTGCTGCGATGGTGCAGTTTGGCAAAGACTAGGGGTCCTGGGTGGTGGTGTTGGTGTGCTGCAGGGTTGCAGTTTGGCTGGACTAGGGGTCCTAGTGGTAGTGTTGGTGTGTTGCTGCAAGTGCAGTTGGCTTGGACTTGGGGTCCTTAGCGGTAGTGTTGGTGTGCTGCGGTGGTGCAGTTTGACAAGGACTAGGGGTCCTGGGTTGTGGTGTTGGTGTGCTGCAGGGTTGCATTTTGGCTGGACTAGGGATCCTAGGTGTGTGTTAGTGTACTGTCTATGGCAGTCGGTTGGCAAAGACTGTGGGTCCTGGTTTGTGGTGTTGGTGTGCTGCAGGGTTGCAGTATGGCTGGACTAGGGGTCCTAGGTGTGTGTTGGTGTACTGTCTATGGCAGTTGGTTGGGATTTTTAGTCTCGCATTGTGGTGGTTAAGGAGTGTGTTTTTGCGCATTCTTGTTGAATTGTGTTTTCTTAGGTGTTCTTGTTGTGTTAGGGGTGCTCTGTAGGGGTGCTGATGTTGGGATGGTGTGCTTGTTGTTGCTCTTGGTGAGCTGGGATCGTGCCCGGGGGTGGCAGCCCTGGTGCCCTAGGGTGCAGACTAGGGTGGAAGGTTGTTTGTGCACAGATGGTTTGGCGTGTTAGGTAGTGTATTTTTGGGAACACTGGGTCGTGGCAGGTCCTAGGTTTCAAGGGGCAGCTTGAAACAGGTGGTAGTGCTTAGTTTATTATTTTTGGTTCTCAAGTGTATTTCCAGTTCTGCTTGTAAGGGAGGAGTTAGCCCTTATTCTATTTCGGTGGGTTCCTCATTGTTTGTGTTTTGAGAGGAAGGAGTGGAGTTGGAGTTGGGTGTGTCTTTGCTGACACGGGTTTGGTTTTGTTGTCCAATTTGTTGGAGGCACAGTTAGAGTGTGTATTCTTGGGGTGCCATGTAGGTTATGTTTGTCCCATGTTCCATGGTTTTATTGCTAAGCATTTCCGTAGTGTTGTATAATTGTATGTGTTGAGGGTGATACTGAGCTCCACGTGGCAAATTTTCTTGTCGTCAGTGGAGTCTGGTTAGTTGGTGCATTTACGTGCTGGCCACACGTGTATGAAGGGGATTGCGTAAGTGATAGTTTTAGTTAAGTCCTTCTTGTTCAAGAAATGTAAGGAGGGAGAGGTGTTGTAATGTGTATCTGAGTGTGGTGACATCACAGTTGGATGGAATGTAGTGATGTCAGAGTGTGTGAAGTGTTGGGATGTTATGCTCAGAATATTGGTTCTGAGATAGACAGTTGAGAGCCAAGCTGGTATGAAGGGACGTGATGATGTTATCTTCCTGGCAACAAACTTACAATAAACCTACAAATAACTTATCTGCTGGTCCGGGTGTTACTTCAGGTACCAAGTTATTACAATAACTTTACCACATAGCCGGTCTCAGGTAGACATAGCCATTTTTCGTCCATAGCGGTCATGGCCAGTAGCTAGATTGTCCGCGTCATGACCTTATGCCATGACCTAGACAATCTGGCAACTGCCCACGGCCACAGGCTATACCACAGTCACCAAAGGTATATGACTATTTTTTGTACCTACATTATTACACTTGTCAAAAAATTAAATACGGGCACATTTGCAAAACCATGCTTTAATGTCCTTGCCAATGCTCCTCACAAGATTGCTGGAAACCCGCCCATGTTTTATTTTTTTTAAAGTGTCAAAATATATGTACATACAATAGTCATATAACTTAGCCCCAACTTGACAAAATCAATTCAGTCTTTACACAAACATTGAAGGTTGGGTCTATAATCTTTCTCAAAACCTTTGTCCACATTCGTCAAATAGCAACAAAGTTATAAGCCATCTAAAAATGTTGAGACCCCCCTCTAATTTCACCCCCTCTTGAGAAAATCCCATCAAACTTTAGAAAACCATTTTTACCTAGATCCAAAATCGTTTTACCAAATGTTGTGCAGAGTCATTAAATGACACCACATTTATATGCCTTTACAATATTTTGGGACTCCCCCTCTAATTTTGCCCCCTCTTGACAGAATCCCACAAAACTTTGCAAAACCATTCAGGATTAGTCCTAGAATAAAATTGCAAAATTACATGAGGTTTCATTGAGTGGCGCAAAAATTATAAGCCATCCAAAAACTGCTTTTCCCCATCCCTGTAATGCAGAACACCACAGGACATCAGAGGACTGCCACAGGACATCTGGAGTGTTCGCGGACTTTCGGGGAGTGAAGTAACCCATTTTTTGGCTTCTTATGGCCATATCCCATCCCATCATCATCCCCCCACCTCCCTAGAGATTGTTCATTGAGTTTGACAAGTGAAATGCTGCTTTTTAAAAAAAATATTTCACTGCGCTGTCTGCAGACCCCCAAAACGTCTGTGAACCCAAGATGGCGGGCGTTTCAGGAAAACCGGCGCATTTCACATTTTCCCACCAGCCAATCACCGACCGTGGCCCGATGTCCGCGGACCACGCAAAAGTCTGCTAATTTTTTTGGGCCAATCAGAGGCCAGTCCGCGGACAGCACAGCCAATCAGAGGCCAGTCCGCGGACCGAACAGGGAAGTGAGTCCGCGGAGCAGACATAAATATAACACATTTTTTTACTTACATTTTTGTCATTAAAAAAAAAACTACTGGACGGATTTACACCAAATTAACAAAAGCACGCTTTCGGGACCAAGCCGCCGCTCCTGCCACAAATTTGGGGAAAATCTTGACTCGCTTTGGGCACGGGCAGAGGGTAACAGGTGAAACCAATGTGGGTGGTGATCAGCACTCTTGCAGATACAAACTTGCACTCAGTCAGCACATTAAAGGGTATTTTGGGCCATTGTAAATTTCCAAATTGTCATAGCTCAGATATAACCCAATCTTCCCCATAGAACCTCCTGGGTATCCCAAACACACTCCTACTAGGTATAAACCCTTCATAAACCTTTCTCCAGCCAATTTCTGCTATCACTCCTTTGCCACTGGAACCTTCCCCTCCCCCTTAAATACTCCCTTATACACCCCCTTCTAAAGAAGCCCTCTGCCGATCCTTCCTTTCTGGCTAGCTATCGGCCGATCTCCATCACTCCTTTCCTGGGCAAACTCTTGGAAAAGCTGACCAACACCCAGCTTAATCTGCACACTGAATCTGTTGGTTTTTCTCCACTACCACCAGTCTGGCTTCAGAACTGCCAGAAGCCCCTAAACCGCTCTCCTGAACACCTGTGAAAACCTGCTCTCTAACCTTGACTCTAAACTTCCTTCTGTGCTCATTCTCCTCTATCTTCTGCTTTTGGTGTGGTCAACCATGCCACCCTGCTGAATTACCTCCATGATAACCTGGGTATCACTGATCAGGCCCTGGCCTGGCTGACCTCCTTCGTCACAGACCGACCCTCTCAGGTCCAACTGGGGTCTTTCCTCTCTTTTATCTCTCTCTCTGCTTATGGTTTTCCCCAGGGGTCTAACCTTTTCCTCTGGCTTTTCAAACACTGCCTGGCACCTCATGCCCACCACATTGCTACCTTCTGCTCCAACTTTCAGTATTATGTGGATGCCACCCAGCTCTCTTTCCGGCTCCCCTCAGCTGCCTCTTCCCCTTCTCTCATACCAGACTGTCAGGAATGGTGTGCCACTATTGATCTCTGCATTAATTCCAGTAAGACTGAGATCCTCCTCATCATAACACCAGCTACCTCCTTTCCGCTCTCTCTGTGGCCGCCCACTCTGGGCCCTCTTCCTGCTCCTACCTGTGAGACTAAGAACCTTGGTGTCATCTTCGACTCCACCCTCTCCTTCTCTACTCACATCTCTAATGTCTCTAAGAATTCAAACTATCAGCTGCACCTCCTCAGAGGTATTCTTCCTTCCTTACCTTCCCCCAGAGGTTCCCTGTCTCCTGAGCTCTGGTCCTCTCTAGGCTGGACTAATGCAACTGCCTCTTTCTAAATATGTGTGCCTCTAATCTCCAACCTCTAAAACTTATCCAGAACAGGAATGCAAGACTTGTTCTTGGCCTCAAGCCCAGGGATCGTAACTCTACAGCTCTGAAATCTCTTCACTGGCTCCGTGTGGCAGCAAGGATCAAGTTCAAGACCCTTTGCATCATCCACAAGGCTTTCTGGTACCGCACTACTTCCAACTCTCTCTTCCTAAACATCTCCCTTCTCGAGCTCTCTGCTCATCCACTTCCAACTCTCTGAGGGCCAGACGCTTTTTCAAGCAGAGAGTTGGGGGCAGATCTCTCTCTTCAGCTGAGGCCTCCCTCTGGAACAGTCTCCAGGCCTCTCTCAAACTTAAGCAGAACCAGCTCCGGTTCCGGAAGCAACTCAAGACCTTCCTTTTCACTTCCGCTTTCTCTCTTCCTCTCCCCTGCTGATGTCCGGACTGCTCCATGCACTGGTCACCTGACTACCCCCTGAACCCGGGCCCAGGCTCCTGCATGTCCAGTTGCCCTCATAATACCTCCCGGCTCCCCCAGCACTTATGGTCTGTATCTGTAACCCTACAGTCCCCTCTCTCTGCACTTATGAGCCACCCTCTGGTTGCACTTATCGAGTTAACTGCACTTCTCCCCTTCCACTTCCCTGCATGTGCACAATCTGAATGACACAAGGCCTAGTAAGATCGTTGGTTTTTTCTTCCCTTTGTTTCCCCTCCTTGTCTTGGTGCACCTTGAAACACTTGTGTGCAGGCGCGTTATATATGCTATGTCATATCATATCATATCAAAACAATTTCATAAATTAATCAGATATAAACGTATACAATATCTTAATCATATACATATATATTTATTTTTCATATGCCTCAAATTTTATTAACATAACCTTCTCCACAAAGACTCTGATCATTCTTCAATGCAAAATATTAATCAAATAATCACATTTCAAAGTAAGTAAACATTCAGTTTTGTAGGCCCATGTCATCTGAATCAATGGCCCTCATTCCGAGTGGGGCGATAAGGGATACCGGGCACCGGTAAGGAGACCGGTGCCAGTAATCCCTTACCGCCCTACTACGAGGTCCCTTAGCGGGTCCCTTCCTTAACGCCAGGTCTGACCTCATATCAAAACAATTTAATAAATTAATCAGATATAAACGTATACAATATCTTAATCATATACATATATATTTATTTTTCATATGCCTCAAATTTTATTAACATAACCTTCTCCACAAAGACTCTGATCATTCTTCAATGCAAAATATTAATCAAATAATCACATTTCAAAGTAAGTAAACATTCAGTTTTGTAGGCCCATGTCATCTGAATCAATGGCCCTCATTCCGAGTGGGGCGATAAGGGATACCGGGCACCGGTAAGGAGACCGGTGCCAGTAATCCCTTACCGCCCTACTACGAGGTCCCTTAGCGGGTCCCTTCCTTAACGCCAGGTCTGACCTGGTGTTAAGGACGGGACCCGTTAAGGGACCTGGGCGCAAATAACAGGCTTGGCATATGCGGGCCCGTTATTTGCACCCTCACCATTCCCATTGAGCCCTATGGGGGCTCAAATGGGAATGGGGAATGGTTTGGTGAATGGGGACCTACCGGTCCCGCCAAGGTCGGACTGGACCGGTAAGTCCCCATCTCACCAAACCGGACACGGTACCGTTATTGGTGGTAGTCATGGCGCAAACAGCGCCATGACTACCACCAACCTCGTAATGAGGGCCAAAGTCTCTGATGAGTAATTAGTCCGTTTTCAGCAGATCCTCTAGGGTATGTTAGAAACCTTTCTCTTGCCCCATTCCGGGTTTCTACACCCTTCTGCAGAAGATCCTGATCTGCCTTCCTGTTAATTAATAGGAATACGCTTTAGTTACAGTGCTCCCAAATACCTTAATTCTATGACCAAACCTTTTCGTTATTACTAACTTTCTATCCAAATCAATCAATGTTCCTGACTTCAATAGTTGCAACTACTGCTGCAATTTAGAAAGGAACAAATTATCCTCGTTGTTAACTCGTTTTCAGAACACACATAATGCCTCATTACACGGTAGGCGGTAAGGGTTTACCGGTACCGGTATTTTACCAGTACCGGTAAACCCTTACCGCCTTACTACGAGGTCCCTTTGCGGGTTGGGGAATTTAACGCCTGCTTTTTGCAGGTGTTAAAAACCAACCCGCAAAGGGACCAGGGAGCTAATTACGGTACCGCAATTTGCGGTACCGTAATTAGCACCTTCCCCATTCCCATAGAGCCCTATGGGGCAAAAATGGGAATGGGGAAGGGCAATGGGGGAAGGGGGAATTACCGCCCCACCAACCTTGGAATAGGGCGGTAATTCCCCTTTCCACCAAGGCGGTGCCGGTATTTTACCAGCATGGACCAAGGTGCTAATAGCGAAAGACCTACTCTTACCGGCTCCATTTTATTTCACTCTCTAGCACTATTTCTGGCAAAATAATTCCCGGTCATACGTTTCATCACTCTATTTGTTTTTTCTTTGGTCCAAGCACTCTATAGATTCAAAGGTTTGGTCAAATCAAAGGTACCTAGCATAAGGAATTGCTTTTGCTAATCCCCCCGTGTTATGGAGCTCCACTTTTCAAGATATATATTTTCAAGGTATATCTATCCACTCGGCTGGTAGTAGGTGTACATATAGTGTGCCAGAGTGCCTTTTTTGGGGAACCACTCTGTTTACATTGTTCTTTTCTCATTGTTGTCCCTCTTTTTTTGCTTTTTAATGACCCAAAGAATCATTTTATAGTGTGGCTTTACTTTAATGCAATTGCCCACTGTACACTAAAATGCCTCACTATCGACACATAAAAGATGACCCTTCCCCATTACTTATTTCTTTTAGGTTAACTTCTCTCATTAGTGAGCATTCTCTGAGCAATCCAGATTTTTTACTTTCACATCAGCCCTGTCTTCTTCCTACTTTGACTCCACCAAGAGTTTGCATCTGCCTTTCCTCTTAGTGTTATTTTTTCCCACTTTATTCTTGTTACTGTGTTGTGTATATTTTGTATCACCTTTCCTATCAATTTTCCCAATCATCTCCACTGAGCTTGCCGCACTGCCCTTTTGATTAAATAAAAGGGGCTTTCATGCAGCCTGTGTAGAGGCATCAACCTTCATGGGTGGCTCTAATTTGAAGACCTTTCACAGTTTCAATCAAACCGATAACTTATCCTTTCTCTCACAGAAGTGGTGGAAGTGACAAATCTGAAGAGACATGGGCCCTCACTATAAGGTTGGCGGAATGGGTTTACCGGCACCGTTAAAGGTGCCGGTGCCAGTAAACCCATTCCGCCCTATTACGAGGTCTCCTCGCGGGTCCCGCGAGGGGACCAGGGAGCTAACAACGGGCCCGTCATTCACGGGCCCGTTGTTAGCTCCATCCCCATTCCCATTGAGCCCCATACGGGCTCAATGGGAATGGGGATGGACCGGGTCCGGGTTCCTCGGATGGGGAATTACCGGGTCCGCCAAGGTTGCGATGGCTCGGTAATTCCTCATTCGAGGAACCTGGGCCCGGATTGTGGTATGGAGGCAATCATGCAGCTAAAAGCGGCATGGTTACCTCCAACCTTCTAAGGAGGCCCATAGCACAAACTTGAGAAACCCGACAATAAATCCAATAAGGTAAACCAGACATTGGCATCAGAGCGAGAGTTATTTCCATAATTATATGTAGAGATGGACAAAGAAACTGGCAGAGTATCCCCATACCAGCAAAAGACCCCAAGCACAGATGTCTCTGTGTTTTAATAGGGTTGTACACAATACATATAGAAAGTCAGCACGATACATTTATTTAGTTACATTAACAATAAACCTCCTAACAAAAAAATTGATCAGCCTTGAAGGTCATGGCTGACCCGAACCATTCTACGTCTTTACAATTCTGCTCAGCCCATCCAGGTGACACAATCTCTGCTGTCAGCAGACATCTCCTTTGTATCTATCGGCCCCAATCTGGTGACCATATCCAAAGTAACCCCTTATTCCAGTTCACAAGCAAGAATGCCTTGCCCATATGTGTGACATGTCACATGTCACTGGGCATGCCTGGACACCAGGCAAAGACTAACATCACAGCCACACAGCCTTATGGGCCTCCCAATAACTGTTGGCCAATCACTATTGTAGCCATCCTGCAACACTCCTTTTTTTCATGGTCTTTAAGAGTCATGAATTCCACTTCTGTGTGCATAGTTCAAAGTGCCGGTGACATGCAGTTTGTGTCTCACCACAATCTTTCACTATTCCTGGGCTTGCTGAACAAAGAACTCATCGTCAAGATCCACTAGTGCACCTCTATGCTGTTGCTGTGTGTGTAGGCAGGTTGGTCGGAACCCTAACCGGTCCACTAATCATTTGGGGAACCCTGTGACAATGCCTCATACAGGATGACATCCAGCACTGGAAGAGGTGTTGACACTAATGAAAGGAAGCATACCATATGTTAATGTCATGGGCCCTCACAGATAGGAGGAACCCAACTCATAGCACTGTCCGACTGTCCTGTATCTCCCACTTGCAGCATAACCTTTGAACAAGTATGGATAGTACCGCTATTGTACTATTGCATGTTTCCCCCAGTCTTGTTTTGGATTCACTGTACCATAACAGTAGTTATGATAGACATTTGTAAAATCGGAATATACACAATGCACGTTTTCTGCAATGTCTCTGCAAAAGGCCCCTGAGGAACATCATCTACTTTTTGTGTTCCATCCACAGTACAGTTCAATATTTTCATAACACTATACTCTGGCACTCGTTAGGACTCCGGCGGAAAACCATGGTGCTATTAGCATCATGGTCGATGCCGGAGTCCGCCATGGCAGAATGGGGAATTACCATCCCATTCCAAGGTTGGCGGGGCGGTAATTCCCCATGCTGCCATGGCCCTTCCCCATTCCCATTTTTGCCCCATAGGGCTCAATGGGAATGGGGAAGGTGCTAATTACGGTACCGCAAATTGCGGTACCGTAATTAACACCAAGGTCCCTTTGCGGGTCCCTACTTTAACGGCTGTAGGTCGGGTCCCGCAAAGGGACCTCGTAATTAGGCGCTAGGTGTTTAACGGCGCCGCAGCCTTTTACGGCGCCGTTAAACACTTAGTGCCTGGGTCATAAAAAATATATACCAGGGAATATATTGAAAAAATAAATAAGAAATTAACAGCAAATACTGAACGCATTCACCAGCCTTCTACATATACTTCCCACACTTAGAGCACTAACCTCTATAAAAACACACACAAGAGAGCACGGGCTGAATTCAAATAGTGAGTAATAATTAAATAACTCAAGTGTTAATTGTACTATATAGTGAATGCATTCAAAATAACACTGTCAGACCGTATTGAAACGTGGGGTGCCTTTGATTGGGTGGTAACCTGGTTGGTGAGGTGGTGGCCTAGTTGATGAAGCATTCACCATGTTTGAAGCCTGGTCCACAATCTATCAAGATTAGACCAGGCATACATTCAACACAGCATCCACCCTTGTTCAAGCATATCTCGGGTGCTTGAAAGGACGCATTTAAGTGTACATGTTTAGGGCAAGCGAGTGCAGGTGCAAGTGCTTCCCCCCCCCTGTTGAATGACAAAGAGCATCCTTGTGTTGAAATGAAATACAGTGGGCCTCATTACAACATAGGCGCTCCCGAAATGAAGGGTGCTGGTACGGGGCCAGCACCGTTCATTACGGGATGCCTGATTACGAGGTCCCCTAGCGGGAACCGGAACAGACGTCTGGTAAAACCGGATATAATTTCTGGGTCCTGCGAGGGGACCAAGGAGCTAAGAACGGGTCTGTGATTAACGGGCCCATTATTAGCTCCTTCTCCATTCCCATTGAGCCCTATGGGGGCTCAAATGGGAATGGGGAATGGTTTTGTGCATGAGGAATTACCGGGTCTTCCAAGGTCGGAATGACCCGGTAATTCCTCATTCACAGAACCCGGTTTTGGAGCCTGGTATGGAGGCAGCCATGCCCTAATTAAGGCTGCATGACTCGTAATGAGGCCCAAGTCTTGCTTCCTATCCAGTGTCATGTCTTCATACTCTTCTTTTTGATATTTCCACTTGACAACCTGCACAATAGAATTGCATTTCTCTCAAAAAAGAAGAAGCACTTCTTATTTTCTATTCTTTACTGCTAGATCATAGAAGTAAGAAGTATCTTCTACATTGAGCCGAAGTGCAAGGGAAGCATTTTTGATTTTTTTAAAATGATGTCCAATTCCATTGTAAAAGTATATGGCCCTCGTAATAACCTTAATTGCTCCAAAACTCCTTTTGTTTGCAATATTACTTAAAATTTGCTAGGTACACGCCTTATGTCAGGACTCACCTGCCTACGGGGGCATCCAGAAGCCGGTGGCGTCCTCTGCTCGGGCTCTGGCAGTGGCGCAGCCCATGGTGCCTGGTCAAGCATGCTGCATGGCTCCAAGGGCAGTGTGGCTCACCAGGGTATGTGCAGCAGGCCAGGGGAAACCCTTACCCAAGATCCCGTGTGCAGGATCACGTGACGTTGTTACACTCACACTTCTGAATGCCACCCGGAACTGCAGGGAAGACACTGTGGCAACTTCATAAGTGGTCAGGGACAACTGTGCAGCGCTCCTCAATGGTTCTTTTTGGGGTCTGAGCTACTCCTGTGTTTTGGCTACCTTTTGCCCATTTTTGTCTTCTCTTGCCCTTTTGCTGTGACACCTGGAACTGTTTGTTACTTAGTTTAAAAATGTTTCCTTTTGTTACCTTGGATACTGCTTGTGGAACTTCTTTGTCTGCTGTGTCGAATGGTTTCTGGACTTCTTCTCTCGTGACTACCTCGGCTTGTGGATTAGACTATTTTTGGATTAGCCCCGAATTATGTTGGATTTGTGGATTTCTTGTTTACCGGACACTTGGAACTTGGTATGTCCCTTAGCCCCATCACTCCTTTAGACTGTGGCCCTCATTAAGAGTTCGGCGGTAACCATGCCTCTATTGGCGGCATGGCTGCCGCCGAAATCTTGTTGGGGTCCGGGTCCTCGGAATGAGGACTTACCGGGCCATTCCGAGTTCGGAAGGCCCGGTAATTCCTCCCTCCAAGGACCCGGACACGGTCCTTCCCCATTCCCATTTCAGCCCCCATAGGGCTGAATGGGAGAGGGAGCAAACAACGGGCCATTACGAGATGGCCTGTTGTTTGCTCCCTCTTCCCCTCGCGGGACCCGGTAAGCACGCCTGGTTTTGCCAGGCGTGCTTACGGTGTCCCATGAGGGGAACCCGTAATGCGGCGGTATGGGGTGAACGGCGCCGGCACCTTTTACGGCGCCGTTCACTCCGTACCGCCAGGGTCGTAATGAGGCCCTGTGTCCATTTGCTGTCTGGGTGAGGTCCTTGTATTTCCCTTGGGACTATGGCATCCATTGGCAACTGTTGCTGGGCCGTGTATCTGGCTTGTGGACAAAAGCCCCACTGGTAGGAGTCTATTTACAACCACGGTTCTCCTGCACCTTGCAACAAAGACCAGGGGCCTCATTACGAGTAGCCAGGTAAAAGCGGGTTCATTACCGGCATGCCAGAATGAGCGGCTCCGTGCTCGTATGAACCCGCTAATAGCGGTGATTACGAGTTCGCGAGCACGTGCATTCCCCCATGCCGGTAATGGCAATACTGCCATGCCGCTAAAAGCCCTCCAACCCCCCTATACCGGCATCGTGGGACCCGCCCATAGCGGTACCGCCTCATACCAACCTCTAAATACCGGCACGGTTATACCACCATGGTAATACCGTGTTCGCAAAAAACTGACCCGGAAATTACGTCATCACGCAGGAACTGGAAATGGGCCGGCGGCCATCTTTAAAAACACAATCCATTGCCATCCTCCCCAACCACTAGTCCATTTGTGTTGTGATGTGCCAGAAAACACAACTCAGGATGTCCAAGACAGGATGTCCAAGGCAACCAGGAAGATGACCCCCGGAAGCGGAAACAGTGTTTCTCTGATGCTGAGCTTAATATGCTGGCAGACACCTGGCCCAGCATTCAGACATCATCAGGTCTAAAGACATGATGCATGCTGCCCAGATGAGAAAGAAGCAAATCTGGCAGGAGGTTGCCCAGAGGGTGTCGGCTGTGGGAACCACCCCACGGACTGTGTGCGACTGTTGCAAGCGGTGGGACGACCTCCGCCTCAGGGTGAGGAACATCCTGGCAGTCAACAGGAGGGCCGCCATGGCGACAGTCGGGGGTCCACACTCACCAGCAAAGCTGATGCCATGGGAGGAGACAGCCAGTTCATTCATAGATCCCGAGTCTATAGAGGGATTTGGAGAGATGGAGATGGGCGCCGCATCATCCCCAGAAGAAGGTGAGTGACCCAGCACATCCCTGTAGGGTAAATCATGATGTGGCACAAGTGACGTGTAAGTGAGACTAGGCAAGAAAATGCGTGTCCCAGGCCCACATCAACATATCCAGTCAAGAATGCATGCCACACCCTGCCACATACAAATGCATGCTGAGTGCCAATCCCAATCCCAACACACGGGCAACATGACTCGACCATGCCCATGTAACTCACCACACAGACACCATATCAATGCCATGCCACCAGCCATGCATTGATTGCCCACATGCCCCCTCAGAACACCAAATGCCACACCCCTGTTATAATTGGATGCATGAATGTATGAACATATCACAGCACTATAAAATATCGCTGCCATGTGACACCATCACTGATGACCTGCATCTCTTCAATCCCCCAGGCACCGATGAGGAAGATGGCAGGCAGGACAGGGGAGCAAGGGCATCTACATCACAGCAAGGGACAAGGGCCACCGCCACCCCCGAGAAACAGAAACCCAGCAGGGAACACCTGCAGCCAGTGTGGGCCACACACATGGAGTCCAGCAGCAGCCACCCACAACAGTGGGAGGTGTTTCCGTTCCCTCACCGCCAACCACCGCAGACGTTGTGGATGCTGATGTGGACAACGAGGGTGACACAGGCATGTCCACCACACCCACCCCAAGCCCCATTACCACCCTCCCCCCATACAGAGGCCGACAGCAGTGACGATCCCTGCCTCCACGACTCCGACGTAGGAGAGTCTGACATATGCCCCTTCGAGGAGGACAGTTCCCTGGACGTGGACCCCACGCACCATCCAGCACCCTGGCTACAACCACCCTGGCTACCACCACCCCGGGTATCATCACCCTGGCCACCAGCACTCCCACTACCAACGACTCCTTTGAGGCTCGCCTGTCGAGCGCAGAGGCACGACAGGAGTCGATGCTAGACCTACTGCGGCAACATATTGCCTATGGAAAGGACTCCATGAGGGCCATTGCTGCTAACACTGCTGCCGTTGAGGCATCCACAACTGCCATGAGGGAGTGTCTGGGGGCAGTTACGCAAGCCCTGATGTCCAGCCTGCCTCAAATGCAGAGCCCACACCTTGGAGCAGGCATGGGACCAACCACTGACACGTCCACTGCTACGACCCCTTCGACCTCAGCCCCCTGAAGCCCCATGCGGATGATCCGGAGGAGTGCACGGCGCTTGGACATGCCAGCCCCGGATCCCAAAAAGGCGAAGAAGTAGAGTGGCCAGACAATGCCATTGGACAAATGGACATTGGTCAAGGGAACAATCTTTGGTGTACATTTGGGGACATTTGGGGTTTGTAGGGTGGGTGAGGGAGTTCACTGGGGTATTTATGGGATTTGTAGGGTGGGTGAGGGAGTTCACTGGGGTTTTTTTGGGGTTTGTAGGGTGGGTGAGGGTGTTCTCTGGGGGTTGTGAGGGGTATGTTTACATTATTACGTGTCTGACAAATACACCCATTGTGTGCAAGAAAATCAATGGCTGGACTACTTCATTTTGTGCATGTACATTTAATGTGTGATGGTGTACAGTGGCGAACTTCAAACAAAACAAGTGTGCATGTCCACATGCAGCCAGTGTGTCACTGGCACATGACTTTCATGGTCCCTGCATTTCAGAAGTATTAGTGGATTAGTGCTTGGTGTACAGCATGGCCATCCCGTGCATCACGTATTGGCAGGGGGGCTCCTTCGCCTCTGTCTCCATCCCCTTCATCCTCACCTGGACCATGCATGTCAATGTCAGGTGGCAGTGGTACATTCCTCCGGACGCACATGTTGTGCAGCATGACACAGGCCATGGTGATCTTTGCCACCTTCTCAGGCCTGTATAGGAGTGCCCCACCAGATCTGCTGAGGCAGCGGAACCGTGCCTTCAACAGGCCAAAGGTCTGCTCAATCACAACACGGGTACGGGTGTGCACATAATTGTACTCCTCCTCATGGATGTTCTGCGGGTTCCGCACAGGGGTGAGTAACCACGGCCTCAAGGGATATCCTCCATCACCTGCAAGCAGACACAAATAGGCGTGTGTCACTCTGAACTGCCACCTTCAGGGAGCACAGTCATGGCAGCAGCTATTTGGTGTGGGCATGCACATGTCCCTGTATGCATGCAAAGATGCTACCTAGATGCAATCTATACTGTCATGAGGTGTGGTAGTCTGGATGGTGTTCAATAGATGATGCAGGGTGTAATCATGCATGCTGAGGCAGATGTGCAGTGCTATTGCAACAATGTTTAGCCCCCAATGCATGCTGTTCATTCTCCACTATGCATGGTCACACTGACCACATTGCCACAGTTGCCATCCTGTTCATTCATGCATTGCTTGCCATCACCATGGTGGCCTGGTTGTGCCTCTTACTTGTTGACATCGATATGCATTATTTGTGATATGTGGCCCAGTGATGTGTCATGTTCCGTTTGAATGGTTCAGGTCAGGAGTGTTTAGCTCTGCATGCACTCTCCAATCACCGGCTATTGCCACCCAGGTGCAGTATTCCCCCCCCTTTCCCCACCCAGGTGCAGTATTCCCCCCTTTCCCACCCAGGTGCAGTATTCCCCCCTTTCCCACCGAGGTGCAGTATTCCCCTCCTTATGCATCCCCACACATCAGTGCCCCGAAGCACTGCCATGGGGCGGTTGTGCAACTCACCAAGCAGCCAGGCACATGGTCCAGCATGTCGCTCCATGGGATGGGGTAGCGTGGAGTTACACAGTACCATGGCATCATGTGTTGATCCAGGAAATCGGGCACAGCAATGTGTGATGATCTTGCTGGAGTCACATACCATTTGCACATTGATGGAGTGGTATTGCTTGCGATTGTGGTACACCGCCTCTATGGCATGGGGGACTACCAATTCCACAAGGATGCAGTTGAGTGCACCGACACAATTTGGCATGCCTGCCAGTGCATGGAAGCCTACTTTGGTGTCTGCTATCTCCTGGGCAGTCCGTGGTAGGGATATGTGGCTGCTTGCATGCTTCAGGAGGGCATCCAGCACTTGGTTCAACATGCGTGAAAATAGTGACTGTGAAATGCCATGCAGCTGGCCCACTGTGTGTTGGTAGGTGCCTGTGGCCAGGAAGTGTAGCACAGACACCACCTTTAGTAGCAGGGGGATGCCAGTGCTGATTTCAATGAGGCTGGCAATGTTGTTTGGTATCATGTCCACTATGGTGGTGATGGTGTCACGGTCCAACCGGTACAGGGTGTGGATCTGCTCATGGGTTAGGTTGAAAGGGCTGGGTCTGGTGCGAGGGATTGGTGGTTGCCTATGAGGTACTGCTGCCTGTGCTGGTGGTAATTCCTGGGCCTGTCTCACCCTCCTTCTCCTCCTGCGTCTCCTCTGTGCTGCCTGTTGTTGCTGCTGTAGTCGTTGTTGTTGCTGTAGTTGTAGCAGCATGGGCATGTCCTCCAGCACCATGATTGCAACAGCTAGTGGTAGCATTTTGGTGTTGGAAGGGGTGTGGTGTGTGGGTGTGCTCCTTTTATACTGGCCCAGCCTCCATTGACTCCACCTGTGGGGATTGTGTGCAACTTTGGCTGTTGCCTTGTATCCATTATTGCTGTTTGCGGGTGGTCCGCAATGCCTGTATGGCCGGCATCGTGCAGCCCGTGATTATCGGCTTCGCGATGCCGGTATTTGCATGTCTGCGTGGGTTGGGATTTCCCCCTATTACCGGCATGCTGGTATTTGCTCCCTGAAGGGGTGCCGTTATTAGCGGCACCGTTATTTAGGGTACCGCTAATACCGGGTTTGCGGGTCATAATACAACAGAGCGGTAAACGATTACCATACCGCCATGGTTTTTGCCTTACCGCCAACCTCGTAATGAGGCCCCAGGTAGTAGTGGCAATAAAGATGGAAGGGGAGGTGGTGTTAATTTCTGTGGTCACTTTTCCTGTTTTTGACTTCTTTGACTTTTGCGTTTGCTTCCTAATTTAGCACTGCTGTTTTGATACTCCTGCCTTTTCACCTGAGCCCCTAGCCTGATAAGTTGCCTTTGGTTTTCTGCAGGCTGTGCTCTTGGGGGGAACATTTCCCTGTGAATGGAGACCTCAGCTATCCGTCTTTGGGTTGCTGGGTTTGTTTGGTCAAGCGTCCATTCTTGACACTTTAGTATTGGTACTGCGATCCAAATTTCCTATAATCGTTCACGGCATTAATATATTTGAATTCAGTCCTATTTTTGTCATGTTCATGTTTCTTATTTGGAATTATCTCAACCTTTACACAATTGAACAAAAGCCTTAGCTGGGCCACTGACAGAAATGTACTGAAGAGAATGAATGATAAGGCTGTGGTGCAGTATCTTAAAGTAGAGCAATGAAAACATCTACTATGTATGCATGAATACATATGGGATTTATAAAGTGTAAACCTAGCTGGGAAACAACAGAGTGCTGTGCATATGGAGCATACTCAGGGGATTAAAGGTAGGATGCAGGGGTAGTGAAGGTGGTGGGATGGGTAGTGGGAGCATACAAGGGAATGAGCTCCAAAGGAGCGAGGAGTAGGGGATTGTGGCAAGTGGTAAGATCAGCAAGTTTTTAGACGTTCTTCAAAGAGGATAATCTTCAGTTTCCTCCAAAGTGTGGAATGAGGGGACCAGTCTGAACAGCGTTGGTAACTTGGTCCAAAAACAAGTGCTTGGCAGGTATGTGTCTGTTTCCTAGATGTTCAGCTCTTTAGGTGTTTTACAGGTTGCCCTCTTCAGAGCTTGGACAACCGTTCTGAAACTCATTGTCACTGTGTCGAAAAGGCTTTGGGACAAGAGGAAGCTAAGCCCTCATGTTCAGCAATCACACTGGCTGCAGGTGGTTGTCAGCTCTACAAATCGCCCATTCTAAGATGCTTTCAGCCTGTACAGACAATATGTTAACCCATTAAGGGTTATCCAGCATCTGTGAACACATTTAAAGGGGGCAGAGTCACCCACATCATTTTACAACAAAGCTTGTGATGTCTGTCCACTTGTAAAAGTATATTTTGCATGGATAACGCCTGATAGTAAGTGATTGGCCTAAGCACATTCACATCATACCATAAATTGCACTGAATGAACCTGAAACAGGCTGACTATGCCGCCATTTTGAGTTAGCCGCCATTTTGATCATCTCTTGCTTTCTGCCCCATGTTTAGAATTGTGTTTTTGGCTCCAGCAGAGCAAAATGAACTTTGTACTGTTTCCATGATGTCAACGTAGATAAGAATGTTGAAGCTGCTAAAGTGGATTGTGTGTCCTACGCTGAGAAACCTTTGAGTTAAAGAAAAGCCGTACTAATCAGTAATTTAGATACCATCTGTTCCAATAGTGCCTTCTCTGTTCAAATAGCAAAGTAGAATAATGAATAGTTGAACATGCTTTTCTTGCAGAAATCTTTGTTTTCGCTCCTTGAAACTAAGCTGACTTTAAACTCAAGAACAAATGATAGACAAATATAAGCAAGCAAAATAAGGAATGTTATCTTTGTGTCTTATATTTGGAAAACATGTAGAATGTGTAAAGGAAAACAACAAACTATTCAAAGATGTTAGTTATATGGTAGGCCATGAACCCTAGGTAAATGTATTACACGAAGAGGGGCTGGACGATGTGTCCAGGATTGTGGAAAACTTGTATAAATACTTGTGTTTTTGAAATGTCCAGCACTCTCTCAAATCACGGTGTCTGCTTGCACACATTGCCGGGTGTTGAGAGCCAGACAGCTGCCTGTTAATGAATGTACATTATACTTTTACCTCGTGACTGGCATATTTCTATTATGTGGTATTAAGCCTCGATATTCTTTAATCTTTCACACTGTGTTTCTGCTTGCTGTACGCCTGCTCTGTGTCCCCCACTGCAGTCACTATGATCATACTGTGCCTTCTGCTTGTCACTGTGCTTTCCTCTTCTCTCCCACTATTGCTGTGAACCCATTTTGTGTTCTGCCTCTGCCCTGGACCTTTCCTGTCTTCCATGTCTGCTGCCGTAGCTCTCCCTAGGACCCCTTCTAGGTTGCTGCTATCTGCTTTATCACCAGCTGCTGCAGCTATTCACTGTGTTGTCCTGGTAGCATGCTCAAGTCCTCTCTGCTATCTGAAACCATTACACATGTCTATTAGATAAGAATTGATGCAGTCACACTGTGTGAGACGACACAATGCTTACCTGCTTGCTATTA
The DNA here is from genome assembly GCF_040938575.1 of Ambystoma mexicanum. Taxonomy (NCBI): domain Eukaryota; kingdom Metazoa; phylum Chordata; class Amphibia; order Caudata; family Ambystomatidae; genus Ambystoma; species Ambystoma mexicanum. The sequence goes on along the minus strand of NC_090925.1, from coordinate 470,317,233 downwards.
GGTAACCCACCTTTGGTATAGGTCTGTACTACACAGGTTGGTAGTCTGACTAAGCAGCCAGTCCTATCTCAAGAGGGATAAATGAACTCCGAAAATACAATTAGCCAAGTAACACAATTAGCCAAGTAACACTTACACTCATGGTTTCTGTTATAAATAGTCATTTATTTAATTAACATCAATTTTTAAATCAGCGTTCTTTAAAAAGGAAAGGTATGTAACAATGTAAATACACTTTAAAATTACTTATCAGAATAAGAACAAGTTAGTGGATAATCTTTGGATATGTTTCTTACACAATTCCTACAGCCTGAAGCGACTTCATTCACAAGGACAGTATCACACTAGTTACTTTGCAGATTCAGTAGTTGCAGAAGGAAATGTTTAAGGAAGCAAAAGGTTAAACTGGTTCTCAGTAAATGTGAGGACAACTAAATCTTTCGATGAAATCTAGACAAGCCTTTCCCAGCAGTAGCAGTTCACAACAAGCTACCACCTGTGAGGGGCAAACAATCTCAAAGTCAATGGACTAGAAGCGTCTTCAGGGAGCCATGACAGCCAAAGTCAATTGGAACACAGTCTATGGAGCTGAGGCACTTCTTAGATCAGAAACCGTCTTGCACAAAGTCAGAGAGTTTGTAGAAAATCACATGTAGGATCACAAGCTGTTAAGCCTGTGAAAAGAGAGTTGGAATCAACTCTAAAGGTAAGCCACTGCAATTCCCAACTGAGAAAAGCACATCTAAAAGACAATGGCCCTCATTCGGACTCTGGACGTAGCCATGCCAGTAATTACCGGCACGGCTGCCGCCGGAGTCATGAATTTACCAACACCCAGCAATGGTGGACCCGGTAAAACCCCATTGCCCGGTGCTGGTAATTATTACTGGTATTATTTGTGAATGGTGCCGGTGCATCTGTCAAGGTCTGCTCGCAGGTGCCGGTACCCCCGCCAGGTCAGACCTGGCGGGCGGAAGGCACCCGCGAGCAGACCTCGTAGTTTGCCGGTCCAGTAACAATGGTACCGGCAAGCTTACCGGTACTGTTGTTACCGGACTAGCAAGCTTATAATGAGGCCAAATGAGGTAAGTACCCTAAGCCTACACAGTACCTCTGGTTTGAAGAACAGTGGTCCATCTGTATTCTGTCTTGCTCCAGCGGTGCAAACCCCGTATTCCTGAGCCTGAGCTGTGGGGACAAGAGGGAGAACATCTGTAGGGCTCCTGTGGTGGTATTTGGTTGGTTGTCGTAAGATACGGGCTGTTTTTTGGTTCAGCTGCACTTTGCTGTTTCAGCGCTTAGCAAACAGCACTGTCACCTATCTCGGATACCGGTTGGGCTTCCTTCACTCCTTGGGTCCTGCACTCTGGTGAGGGGACTCGGCTCTGGTCATCCTGCTTCTGAGGTCCTAAGGAGACTCCTGGAGCTTCAAGCCAGATTTCAGATGTTGCACTCGACTACAAATTATTCAACCACTGGCACTCGGTTCTTTCATCAGCGAAGAAGTACAGCCAGTCAGTTCGTCTCAGGGTTAATTGGTCCCACTAACCCAAGGGGAGAAGTCGTTCCGTCCGGAGCTTCTCTGTCGAATTGAAAAAGGAGTTTCAGTACAGCAGCAGGGCTTCACCGGGCAATTTCAAAGGTCCAGGAGGATGCAGCAAGCTTTGTTCATGGTTTCTTCATCGGGTCTTTCTCCCAGTGGTCGGCTCGGCCTCTAGTCCCAAAACGCTTGCCTTCTGAGCAGGTTTCTCCCATTCATGCACAACCTAGGCTGTCAATCACACAGCCAGGTTGCTGTCCTGAAAAGACAGCCAGCCAGCCAATCAGGACGGGTTGCATTCAGGCATTCCTAGAGACAAAGAACAGGGGAGTTTCGAGAACCTCTCTCACATCCTGCCCTTCCAGACACACTGGAGATAGAGGCGGGCTTCAGAGCTGAAGCCCGCCAAAGGCAAGACAAACAAAGGGCTCAAATCTGCCTTGACGCACAGAAAATGGTGAAAAAAGAAGAAACGAGCCATGTTGACAAAATGGTCACCCATGGGTGCTGTACTGCAGCTGAGGGTTCAGCATGCGGTAGAAAAGGACAATGGTAGGAACAATTAAACCAGTGCCACCAGCCATTTAAAGTAGAGGGTAACATAAAATTGTTACATGAGAGAGTAGGTTAAGGGGCTACTAGGTAACCCCCACCTCCAGCACTCCACATAGGATGGCGTGTGCTGGACCTACAAAGAGAAAGGGTAAATAAAGTCAATTTCACTTTACTATTCATGGGTACTGTAGTTCACCCAAGAAAAGATATCAAAACCTTATGAGAAATCTAAAGGATTCCTCAGTTACACTGCAGTGAAGGTGCTATGTGTCACCATACCTAAAGTAGATGCCTATGGAGTTAGACTTCAAAAACAGTAACAACACAAAATCCAAATCAGGTCAAAACAAATGAGAAAGTGATAAAAAGGTCTCACTCACTCCAGGGTTAAAATTAACAAGTCCTAAAGTCCAGCAAAAGAGCTAGGGGTCTCGAAGGTTGAAGGGAATTAGCACAGAAATGATAATTCCCCCTAACACTGTCCTTGTGAGTTTGTTAAAGTAATCTGTGCTGCCTGTTGGGAACGCATTGCATGTTTCACAGTGAACCCACTGAAATCCACTATGTTACCCGTTGTCTACTTATCTGATATTGTTTATTCACCCTTACTATAGATTTTTTCTTAGATTGAGAGTGCATCTCTTAATGCTGATTGTGATGGTAGTATCTGCCTTGTTCAAATATCTGCAGTCAGCCAATGGGAGGTCAAAGGATTTTTCCGTTTGGGTTTTTCCTCTACCTAAGACACCCATCAGGCAGCTGTCTATCGGTGATGCCAGTGAGATGTTAGAAAGAGAGGGGATGTATCTCTCAAGATCAAGAAGAGCCAGGCATGTAAAGGTAAGGCATGTTGCTGCCACTCAGGGCTGTGTGGAAGACTTTACAGAAAAGCACAATATGGTAACATGGTGCTTTGGGTCTTTTGGGGAATGTGTGATTTGAATAAGATGTCACAACTGATGATAAAGCCTAGATAATTTGCACTGGTTAAGAACTGAGCTGTTAATCAGTCAAACTTAATTTCTGTCAGCCAGCTCCGAACCTGGACATTCTTGGTGCAGTTTCCTAAGAGAATGAAATATGTCTTGTTTGGTTTGAGGTCTTGATAAATAAGACTTGATGAGGGACAGACTGTGCTCGAGTCAGTGGAAGTCACCTATGAAATTGATTTGTACGTAAAGCTGCATATCATCTGCATATTGGTGTATATTGAAGTTGATGTTGACGATGAGTTGCCCAGTGGTTGCATGTAGAGGTTAAAGATGAAAAGGAACAGGATGGACCTGTGTTGGGCTCTGCAGGTTAGCGGATGGTGCTGGGTTATGTTGGCCCCCATCTACATTGCCCTGGGTGTGTCCCCTTTGTACAGTCCTCTGTTACTTTCCAGCTGAGTTTATAAATCCCATATATGGATGAAAAACATTCTCTGTCAAAACCCATGAGGGTGGCAATGAAGTTCAGTAGGACTTCATGGTTAACTTTTTCGAAGGCAGCAAACAGAGTAGGAGGAATGTACAAAATTCCCCTTTGTCCAGGACGGGGAAACCCTCATTGTTCATTTGGATAATGGCAGCCTCTCTGCTGCATTGTGGGCACAATCCATATTGGTATTCCTGTGGGAGATTATGCAGAGTGATCCTTTCATGTAGCTGAATGGTGCTGAATAAAAACAAATGCACAGAGAGAATTTGGACATACAACAAGAAACAGTGTCCGTTATTATAGTATCCAGTTAAGAAGTCGAAAACATTTGGTCGAATGCAAAAATGTCAGGAAAAAAGTCAAAAAAACATTTCAAATGTGTTTTATTTAATTTGTATGTTTTTTGGGGTTTAGCTAGTAGAAATAAATTGTAAATAAAAGAAATAAAAGAAAACAATGGGGCGTTGGAGGGAACCCCCCCCCATTAAAAAAAACAAAAAAAAACACATTAAAATTTTTTTTTCCACATTTATTTTCGTCATTTTTGCATTCGACATATTCACTATAAACCGTTTATTATATTTCAATACAACACAATAACCTGTAACATGTCCCCTTCTAAAGTAGAAGCAATAACAATACCAATGAACAAATCAGCCTCTTGTTATTCCTTCTTACAACATTGGCAATCAGCCTTTTATTGAATACATCATACATCCTGTAGACATTGATATATCCCTGGGTATATGCATACTCTTGCTTCAGGAAGTGTGCTCCTGCTTGTCCATTAAAATGTGTGTTGCATCTGCTATTTTTCTCTAGATCACATGTCCACAGCCCTCCTGCAGTGTCCCCTCGCAGAGGCAACGTTTATGGTCTGCCTCAGCTTTCTCCAAAGCATAGCCCTCTGAGGAGTTTCCTCTATAAATGCTTATCCTGCTTCTGCCCTGCTTATTGTTTCTAACATCCACCCTGCACTACTTACTGATGCCCGCACCCACCTCCTAAAGTTGGTATCCACTTCATGGTGCAGGCAATCATGGTGGCTGTGGCCTCTTAGTAATGTCATTGGCTAAGTGTCTTTTCTATTCTATCTATTCATTTGTCACATATTCAATATGTCTGGAAATGTGCCTTGCATGAGGAATGCATTGATGATGTTGAGGAGTGGTGTGAGTTCTTTTCTAGTTATGATGGAGGAGGGAATGATATCGTTTTAGGTGGTGGGTTTGAGGTCTACAAGAGTGTTGAGCAGGCATTCTGCACAATAATTTCCCTGTAATCAGTCCATCTTGATATGCTGTGTGCAGGTATGGGCGGGAAATCTGTGGTACATTCTGAGCTTTCAATGTGTCCCCTTATCTTGTCTGTGGAGACCGTATTTGATGCAATGCTTCAAAGCTTGGAAGATTGCTCCTCTCTTGTTGGGTACTTCTGAGACTTTTCATCAAAATGTATTTCACGTGTGATGTCATCAGTGATGTCATCAATGACATTTGTGATATCATCTTTGATTTCCTGGGTGTTAGTCTTAGCAGTGCACAGTGGTGGCGCGAGTTATGGTTGCTTAGCTTACCATAACTGGCAAATTTCAGGGGTTTTTCGGTTTTACTTGGAACCATAACGTCCCTTTTAAGTTTTTTCATTGAATTTCATAGGTTTTTATTAGTGCAACTTAACCATAACGTCCCTTTAACAAAGTTTTTCCATTGAATTTCATAGGTTTTTATTAGTGCAACTTAACCATAACGTCCCTTTAACAAAGTTTTTTCTTTGCATATATATATATATATATATATATATATATATATATTGGAGTCAGTAAAAGATGGATGTTCCCACTATGTGCGATAGCAGTGCTGAGCAATATAAGGAAGGTTGTTTTTTTCATTTTGGCAGAGTCAGAAAAACAACTTAATTACAGGCGAAAACTCAGAAAGGCGAGGTCGGATGAGCCAAGAAGCCAAGGCCTTATCAGACTGGGGTGATCTGACATTGGATACAAATCATGTGAAAGAACGAAGCTTCCTGTTCAGAAGGCATGGACAAGAACAAGAGGATGTCAGAGGTCTATTGGAAAATAGTATTTTAATACACTAAAAGCTCAATTTCATTGTCTTCAGTCATGTGGGGAGGAGAAGTCGGACGAGCATTATGGTCACACCTATGCACAAGGGCAGAGTGTGCCTTCACTCCCCTGAATCTTTCAGTAGCAACGAACATTTCCAAGGACAAGTTCAAAGCCCTAATTGACAGCAGACCACTGAGATGATGATGGATGGTCATGCTAATTGGTGGGTAGCTATGGTCAAGACTAGCTTATCTGCACCTGGACGCTCAGCCTGCGTGCTGCTAATTTAGGTTGGGAGGGTACTGACAGAGGTTAGAAAGTAACCAATGATAGAGGACTGCATGATCAAGGGTCCTATAGTTGTGTAGCCAATTAGACATCATATATTTAGTGACATTCATAGTGACGTATTCCAGGGAAGGGCTTAGTTGCCCCACCTGAAAAGACGTCTATCACTTTATTTCACTGCCCAAACGAGTATGGATCATATACCTATATGATCCGTTTAGACCCTATCACATTCACCCATGGGTTTTTAAGTTTTGCCACGCAGGATGACGTTAGTGATATGAAGGTTAATATAATTAATTACGAATATTTACTTTAAAAGTGTGATTTTTTATGAAAAGTTTTGACATCGTGATGAGAGACGTCTGCTGATGTCCGTTGTACTCCCTGTTTTAGATCATTGATATTAAAACGGTTATCCTTTTGCCAACTTCCTGAGTTGTTTTGATTTTTTGATGTTTGAATAAAATTATGCATCCCCATCTATCTCAAGGGTATTGCTATCTCATCTTAAAGGACTGGTAGGTCCAGTACACTTCCATGATAGTTTCTGTGTAGTAGTAGTTAGACAACTGAACAATGTCTAATTTTGACCATTTTAAAACATAAACTAAGATGCGGGTTGCAGGACATAAGGTAGGTTACGATATTATGTGTGTGCCAAGCAAAGAAAGGTGTGTGCTTCTTCAAAAGTATAGACTGTTTAAAAAATCTATAGAGTGTGTCGCTACTTTAGTGACTTAATTTACTTCAGGGGATCCATGCAGTTTTCAGCTACTTCTAAATGTCCATACTGTAAGGATTTAAGTCATGTTGCCAAACTGCAGCAGTTTGTATCGTGGAAGAGACCTTTTGGCAAAACCTGTAACGTAACTGTGAGCATTCAATCGGTTTAATAGGCCATTTGTAAAAGTGAAGACACCATCCAACTCAACTATTGATAGTACTCCGCTTCATCGTGGGATTTTCAAGTGCACAAACAGCCCACAGTACTACCCAGTAAGAACAACAGACAATCCTATTGTTTGTGTGTGTAGGAGCAATACCGGCTAGGTCCTGCTACAAGCTGATTAGAGAATCAGGTTTAGTCACTGCCTACATATCTTTTCTTTTCCAAGCGAAGAAGAAAATCCTATCGTTAGTCTGCGCAGGAGCCAAGCCAGCTCATTTATGTTTCATGCTGACTGGAGAATTAGGTCTAATCACCCTGCATCACTTGTCCTTTCCAATTTCCCCTGTGTATTCAGCTCCACCAGCAAAAGCCCAACAATGAAAAGGTGGATTCTTTTCAGCAATTTCTGTTTGGGCTTGTGAAACGCAAACACCAAGCAAGAAAGAACATGTGTGTCGTACCTCTCAAACCATTAGCAAGCCTCCATGATTCTAACCTCAGAAAAGCTAACAATTACTCTTCTGGACATGCATTACTGCCAACTTGATCACCATTCTACATTTATACAAAGCTAATGGTGACACAGCAAGCAGTGACAACACCAAAAGCAACACTAGAAACAACAACACACTCCTCCCCAGCTAAGGTTCATTCATCCCTCGATGAAATGCGTGCTTGCTTGTGGCCTTCCCGTCACTGAGAAGACCCCATCCCCTCCTTGCAGAGAGCTGTGGATGATTCTTGTATAGAGGCTAGGCACCATCTTGTGATCTCACCGAGCATGCATGTATGGGATGGGGCTGTTCCACGAGAGATGCCTGCTCCGTAGTTCTCCCTAAGGAATGAGCAAATCGTAGGATTATTGAGCAATGCAGCTTCTGCGTATTGATTCTGTTTCTCTCTCTCTCTGTTTTCAAGGTTATGAATATTGCCCACTCTCATGGCATTTAAAGGAGTCAAGCACGGTTACCCACTGCCAAGCCTTTGGGCCTCCATATTGACTTCCATATCGGCTTCAAGTCTGAAATCGTGAAATCGTGACAAATATGAGGTGTCCTGCATCAAAGAAACGCTTTGCCCATGCCATCCTCCAATATTCCAATTGCAGTTCGAACCATGCTTTTCGCATACAGTAACACACATACTGTGTCTCCACATGTCTCTCAGAGATCACACGTAATGCAATGACCGCAGCATTCTGCGCTGTAATCTAGGGAGGCTATTGCTCTGGCATAGCCCCTGCCTTTTAGTTGTGGCACAGAACACTAACACCTAAGAGTCCCTGGGTTGTTTACTGCCCATCAAACAAACATTCTTATCTTCTGTTCATTTTAAGTAGAGAACTTCTCATATTGTTGTCAATGCTGAAACAATTGGGATGTAGGCGATTCTAAACATGCTGCTCTCTCTTGCTCTCTGTACGTAGATCGTCAGAAGGTCCCAGACCTGCTTGTCACTGATAATACCCTGATGATACCAAAGGCGGCAGAAACATGTGTTAGGTGTGTTGCTCTTACTCTTGTTCCGTGAAGATTTCCCTGCCCCTCTGTACTGCCCCGTTGGGATCAGATTGCTTTGCAAAGGATTGTTCTGAACATATTATGGTCCTGAAACCTGAAATGGCACGGCTGTTCTTTTGATTGGCTTCCCTACCCAGTTATTTTACTGTTCTTTATTTTCAATAAAGGATTTCCCATACTCTTGACTAACTTTGGGGTCTAAACATGAGTGAGAAGAGAAATACTTACGTAAACCCATGCGTCTGTGCTTAGACAACACCTTCTCCTCAGCCGCACCAAACTGATGAAACCCAAGGAGGCAGAAACTTATTTCTCATGTGGTTTATGGTAACCCTTCTCAAATCTTATTTACCTGGCATATCCGTATGTGAGGGACAGACTTGTTTTTACAAATCTATATTCTTCTCTGGTATAGTACTGAGAAATAAAGTGAGATTGTAATACTTCTGAGTGGGTTTGGACGAACTTATAACAAGTTATTTTATCTTTTTTGTGTTCTCCATATAGGAGGTCTCACCTTCTTGCCAAATCCTGAATTGCTTTGGTTTTCACCCCAAGTGTTTAGGGAAATCCAGACTTCTAGCATGTGTTTTATGAGCATCCAGAAGCAGCTGCATCTCAGAGCCACTTCTTGGATGATGCCGAAGGAGGCAGAAGCCTGGTATTGCTCTTGACTTTCTTGCACAGAGGGTTTGCTGAAATGTTGGGCTGCACTCGCCTGTGTTTGTAGGACCAGACTGATAAGCAAATGGATATTCGTCTATAGTATGGGACAAGAAGGAAAAACATGGTTCAAGTCCTCCTGATTGGTCCACAGCAGATAAAACAAGATGTTTAGTGTGTGTTCGTTCTTAGTAGTGGATTCTTCGCAGTGATGTCTGCTGAGATGTAAAAACGCATGAGTTTGCAAATATGAAAAATAACTTATAGGACAAGGATCTTGGAGCATATCTATTTATATAATAGAAGACATCTCTTGATTTACTGTAAGCCTGGATCATAGAAATGTTGTGTAAGGGTTCTGACAATATTGTGTTTTAATAAGAAAAGAAGGTTTATCAGCCTGATAATGTTGTATACCGTTGTACAGCGCTCTTTTGCTTTTCTAAGGTAGGTCCACACTCAATAAATACCATAATAAAAATAATCATATCTTGATTAGTGTATGTATAGAGCACCAGTTTAACCCAGAGGAGTATCATGGCATTGATAACCAAACTGAACCACAGACACGGAATCTGAATGAAGCACACAATCCTAAATGTGATGTGCTTTGAGACCTGCTGCCAATGCATCCGCCTCAGTGTTATGTGACCACATTTTGCAATTCCCAGTGCAATCATGCAGACGCATTTTGCATTGCAGTTTCACAGAAGATGACAGGGAGCCTAACGAAGCTCTGTTGCAATGATCAAGGCTTGAGTGTGGAAATAATGGCATGAACAATTGCCACTTGGTGAAGAAATGGAAAGTAGTGCAATATTCTCTTTCACAAATGAAAAAAGAAGCAGGTGCTTGAGACAGAATTGGTCAGACGGAACACAGAATGTTCTACATCCATTGTGAAGGCTGGACCATTTACTGCCAACACTGGACTCGGGCAAGGACCTTGCTCTGCCAGAGGGTATGTGCAAGATGTGTGCAAGATCTCTCCGAGTAGTGATTATCTGGTAGCAGGATCTCAGTATTGCCTGAGCTAAGCATTAATCCATTGAGTAACATTTCTGTGACAATCAGAAGACAAATGATTAGCTTATGACACAAACATTTTCATGTTCCCATCTAAATGTGTGTGGTTCTGATCATCATCAGCCTACATACAGTATGTCACGGCAAAGGATTTGATCGACTTGGCTTAAGGGGTTCATGCATACAATGATCAATGACGGTGATAACCCTGACCTCTGTGGCACATCAAAAGAAACAGATCAAAAACGGGATTGACAAGAGGGAAGACATGCTGACTGCTTCTTATCCAAAAAACTGTAATGTAACAATGATTACCTTTAATGAGCAGCACCCTGTGTTCCGGTGATGTTAAGCCTGAGGAGAAGCTGCCCATAGGTCTAGTGAACCTAGCAGATGGGCACAAAAAACATTGCCACGACTTCTAAGATCATCCTGAACTGGGACAACAGTGCTTACAGCTCCCATGTCAGGGGTAGAAACTGCTCTGATAACCATGTAGGAAGTTATTGGTGGCTGTAAAGTCTTGAAATTGTGAAAATCCCTCCTGGAGCCCTACCCCCAGGTGCCAAGTTAAGCACAAGACTTGTTATTAAAGAAAATACACTATAAAGCAGCCTCCTAGACAAGCCATATCCACTTCTTCTCAGACTCTAGTTGCCCTTTTAGTTCTAAACAATCACTTGCTAGAACTCCTTTTCCACTCGAACCCATGACCCCTAGTACATGGTATTGTGGGGTCATGAGCACTGCAGCCCACCCACGGCTATTTCTTAACTTCTTCTCCACATCAATAAGTTATTCTTATATTTCATTTGATGCAACTTTGCCTCAGTGTTATCATGCATTCCACAAGCCCTTCCACAAGCCAAAGAAAGGCTTTGTGTACTCGAGCAGCTGAACAGTGTTGTACTCTCATGTAACTTGAGGATTTGCTGTACACTTTCAACTATATTGGATGTCTCTTGTAATCTGGAGGATGGGCCAAATCAAGATATGTCCAGATGCTCTTGTATCGCGCATGTGAAGGTGGGAAGGTTTAAGAGAACACCACAGCCACATGAATTACAGGATCCAATACATGTGTTATTTCAGCGACAGGCCCCAAGAACCAGCCAGTAGCTCATAGCAACTGATGGATATGTGTCCTTTTATCGGTGTCCCTGTTAAACAGCGCGGTTGATACAAATACATGTGTCACCAGTTGGCCATATTAGCTCGGTCAATTTTATGTCTAACTCAAGTTGTATTTCATTGCTGTTACTATACTTTGATTAGAATTTTTGTTTTTTAACAAGTTGAATTGCATAGATGGAAAAGGTTGTCCATTCCCTGAAAATTCTACACATGTATTCAGAGACATACAGCTCCAGTCAGTTGCACACTAAAACAATTGGGGCAGTATTCCAAAAACATTGCACCAGGGGGAGAGAGCGGGTGCAGCAGTGGGTAACAGTCTTTTTGATTAGTGTGTTTGCATTTTACCAAGGAGCGTGGGAGCCCCTCTACTGAGAACGAACATGGGTCAAATACCCTGTTCTATGGAATTTCGTCTACTCAGGAGGGTCTACAACCACGTTTTAGCTGACTGCACCCTTCACAGAGGGGGAATATCATTTGCATATCAGTCTTTGCCCCACCCGCAAGGGCAGTCCAACACCTCCTCTGAACAAGAGTACAATCAGCAACCCTAGACACGTTTCGGCCTAGTTGGGTCTCATCAGTGAGGTGAAGCTGAGCCTCTCTAAGACACAGTGAGCAAGTGGTCCACGTCTGGTTTACTCTGGGATACTTAGGGTGAAACCCCAAGTTGTACAAAGTTACAAAGGAGTGCGGGAGCCCCTCTACTAAGAACAAACATGGATCAAATACCCTGTTCTATGGAATTGTTTCCACTCAGGAGGGTCTCCAACCACGGTTTAGCTCACTGCACCCTTCATAGAGGAGAAGTCCCTCCCCACTTCACACTGACTACACTACTGGGCCAAGGAAGATGAGGAATGAGGCCAGGCAAATTACCTCTACTGACTTGCAATGGCTCTGTCCCTTTAATGAGTCCAGGCAGAGTCAGGCACGTTATCCTAACCACGCACATCTGGCACTTGTTAAACACACCCTGGCAGGATGAAAGGTGATGCGCACTGTGAGCGAGGCTGGGCACGAGAAGTAGCAGCACTTCTGGGCTAATGCGAACCAGGCTATCGGCAGTTGTGGAGAACAAGAGAGAGCAAGGCGAGAATTCCATACTTTCAGGAAGCCATAAACGTTCCGAGACTGAAACCGAGTGAGGAGAAATAATATACCTTCAAAGTACTTCAAGGCGACACGCTACCCTCCCGGGTGAACAGCAGTGTTGGGGAGGAGAAGAGGAGCTATTGGTAATGGCCTTGACTGCTACATGAAAGGCATTGAAGAATGAAACCCAATTAACACGACCAGTGAGTTATCGAAGGCAACAAAGGCCCGGTTTGTGTTAAAAGCAAAAGTGACTGTAACAAAAGTTGAAGGTTGCACGTGTGCCAATAAAATGCGTAATGGGAAAGACAATTGCTGAATTGGAATGAAAGTATAGAAAGTAACAGAGTGTTCCTGCGAGGTGGAATCGCACATTCAAAAGTCTCTGTGAAATGTTTGAAGTTGTGATAAAACGGGAAACGAGGACAAGAAAGTAACCGCATTCCCGAATGAGAGTTAATAAAGTGAAATGCGAAGATATGTCAATTTAAAGATGCCAAGAGTACAAAGTAAAGAAATAAAAATTCTAAGAAACTATAAGTACCAAGAGGCATTGGTGTTGTGAGTTGATGAAGATTCTCAAATTGTTTAAAGAGAGGCATTGGTATTGCGAATTGATGAAGGTTGACAAATTGGTTAAAGAGAGGGTGAAGTGATCATGCAGAGGTATATGTAAAATCCTTGCAGTTTCGAAAGTCTTCAGCTGTTGAAAGTTGGATGAAACAAAAGGTAGGGAAGAGAACCCCACAAAGAGGAAAGACAGGCTCAAGTCTGGCGGAGGGAAGCCTGTGTTTAACTGTGGTAAATTGAAAGTCAAGTGCGAAAAGAAAGACAGGCACGAGCCCGGTGGAGGGAAGCCTGTGCTGAACTGTGGTACAGTGAAAGTCAAGTGTGAAAAGAAAGACAGGCTCGAGCATGGCATAGGGAAGACTGTGTTGAATTGCGGTTAAGTAAAAGTCAAGAGTTGGACTGTGCATTTATGGCAAGGCAGACAGAGCCTAAAGATCTTATTGAACTGTCAAAAGCTTGAAGCCCAATCCTGAACTGTTGCATTGTACCAGTAAGTCAAAGTTGGGCCAGACTAATAGAACTGTGCCATCCAACCTGATCTAAAATCCTTCAGAAAGGCACTCTTCTATCTAGTCCATTAGGTCTTCTTGTCCCATCATTTCTGTTCCGTTCTACCTGTGTTACTGTTTGCGCCCTGATGCCCGTGGGCTTTTCGGCGCATTACAAATATATAAATAAATAAATCCACCTGCCCTTTTAAGAAACTCTCGAGACCCCGTGCTTCTGAACATGGGGAAGGAAGTTTTTACCTAAGCCATTCTGACATTTCTTTTAACACACTATTTTTCCATTGATATCCTCTTTACACGTGTCATTTGAGAAGGAGGGCAAGGTTATTTTTTTTGTATATCCCTTTTTATTTTGACTAGACTGACTTGGGCTTTGTTATTTGTTTAATGGAATACTTGCATTCTAGAATTAGGGCCAGTTAGGAGTTCTCCCAACCTTACCAAATATAAAAATAAAGGTTTTCAAAACTTGCATCTATTGTGTCTGTGCCTGCTGTTGATACCATGCCTTCCTTACAGGATAAAAAATAAGCAGAAATTCAAAATTGTAACTTCAAAAATATATTTTAAAATATGAAATAGTGTCCTAACGGTCTCTTGGACTCATGGTATGATTGTAAAAAGAACCTGGAAAAAAGCCTTTATAGGGGCCTGTAGACCATTCACACACTAAGTAAGTGTCTTGTGGTTTGACAGTGTCGAGCCAGTCTTCTTAGATCTTTTCCACTGGCTTGAGACATGGTTAAAAGCAGAGAGTGACTCCACTATTTTCTTGCACCATTGTATGTAGCACTGTTGACAGATGGCACAAGGAGTTCAATGGTATCCAGATGCTGGTAGCGGCAGACTCAGTTGTAGAAGCCTCATCATCATTGATGGGTGACTCAAAGGTGAAAAATCATTGATTCAGTTGTGGTTGTTCAATGCTGCGAGTATCCTTTGTGGCTCAACTGGGTTCTCTGGGCAGCTTGATGCCGCAAAGCAGAGCTCTAAGCACAGGTGATGCGTGAAGGCAATTTGTGTCAGCAGCCGATGTCAGTTTGATCATTTCAAAAGGGTTCAGGTCAGGAAATGCTGGGTTCGACAGCCAGTAATGCTGAAGGCAGCACCTTTGAACGGGCAGATCTATGGACCATGTCTGTAGAAAAAATAGGCTTGACCTGTATTTCTGAGTCCTAAGAATTACGTCAATGGTTCTTGCAGGGTCTTGCTCATTGTGGGGACGACTACCTGGGTTCCAGGAATCTTCAGTGGTAAGAAATCTTTTCTTACAGGAATCACTTCTCTTGGCCCATACGAGTGGTTTGGGAAGGAACTGCCATCTCCCCTGGAAATCGTGCCTTCAACCTGTTCTAGGGACTTTGAGCAACTGTAGCTCCAACAAGATTTCTACTTAATTCATAAATAAGGTTCCAGGAAAATGGTTCCAGAAGATTCAGCATGGGTTCTTCTTTCCAACTGACAGATGTGAACTGGCAGTGATTACTTTGGGTACAGACACTGAGCCTCATTACTCACATTTCTCTGGTTTAATATGTATTCATGGTTTGGTTTGTATTAATTTACATAGTAGTTTTGGTTTCACAGGGTCAATGTTGTTTTCTGCCATGGGTAGCAGTCCAAAGGGTTTGCTATAATGGTGGCAAGTTTCTTAACCAGTGGGTTTGCACTTTGAACTAGTCCTTGGCAGATTAAGGCCTTCCCTAGATGTGGTCCAACATCTTAATGCCCACCTCACTGTGCAGTCCTGCTGTTCTTGTAAAAAGTGGGACTCCAGCCGCTATCAGCAGGGCTCTATTTTGTTCTTTCTGAAGAGTCATCCATTGCTGTTCCAGGGAGGTGCTCCATGCTGTGTTGATGGAGAAAGGATATTTCACCCTACAGATATGGGCAAGATGAGTCAAATGGGCTCATCAACTTCTATATGTAGTAGGTTAAAGACCAATAGGCATAATCAGTGGTTCGAAAACCAATGGCGCAGTGAAATATCCTTTCTCCATCAACACAGTCAAAGACGAGGGATTAGTGAGCTCACAGCAGTGACAGATATGATCCCAGATTTACAACTTATTTTGCACAAATCATTGTGAAACGGTTCCACGCATTGGCAAGTTCAGACATGGTAACCAAGTAATGTAAGAAGAAATGAACGCATTCAGGACGACCTAGGGGTCAAAACACGTGTCGGCTGACCACCAGACTTGAAACACCATTAAAGAAACATGATTTCTAAATATTAATTGAACAAATCATTCTCTCTTTATCATTGATTTAGAACAATGGATAGGTGTTGCTTAACTGTTAGAGGCTTAGTGCAGTTACTTCAAACCCTTCTCATCCTACTTGTGATGATTGAACCTAGTCCTTGCTATCACAGTGGCCTTTCCTCCTTCGGCTCCTGTTGGTCAGTCTGTTCAGTTCCCCATGTGGTTTGCAAGGATCAACATGTTCTTTTCTTGAAGATGGGTCTCTGATAGTAGATCCACACAAATGTTCCTCAATTTCTTGAGTTGGAGAAGTTCATCAATTTGTATTTATGCCACTAGCATTCCACATCCTGATCACATGGCCATGTTTAGATGGGGCCAGATTGATTGGTTGCTGCTCCCTGGAGTAGGCCAGAGATTAACCTTGCCAGCTATGGGATTAATATTCCTCAATCCAGTAGCACTTGCAATCTTCACAATTTGCTCATTCCAGTTGATGGGCCTTTTGGTTCTGCATAGGGACACAGGGTTGTTTGACAGAAGAGTGTAAATAAGCATTTGCCCTAGGGCATCTACATGGGATTTTCCATCTGCAATTTGTGTCTTTGGTGTCCTTTCTGTGTCTTGGACCAGGGTTGGGTGTCGTGTGTTGATCCTCTAACTTGCCTGGATGGGTTCCTAGCACTGGATATCGTATTGCCTCTTTGGTGTCATTTGCAGAGGTTGAGCTGTCTGGTTTTTCTGCTCTACTTTCTTCACCTGAGCAAGATATTGGCGTCCGTGATAACTTGTGGGGTGTGGGCCTTTGCAGTTTGTGCACTCTAGTGGATCCTTTTTTTGTAACTTGGGCAATTCTAAGAAGTGTGTTTCTTCCCACAACACAGCATGGTTTATGGTGGCAGAAGGCTGAGGTGTATTCAAGGCGTTGATGGTGGAAGCATGTGGTCCTCTTCTGCCCTTGGGTGTTTCGGTAGAAACAACACATTTGCAAAGCCTGGTGATCATAGAGGGGTCTACAGGTTGCATTTCAGGGATTAACAACCAGTGTGATAACAAATCAGAGGGTATTACTTTGTCTTGACCACTGGGAACACTCTTCATTGGAATTCCATATTCTGCAAGGTTCTAGAAAATCTCCCCCCTGGAGGCTTCTATTGGCAAACTACATACTGTAGATGACACATCTCTGGGACCATAGTTGTGTTATTGGGAAGGTGTATAATGGCAATTTTTGCTTGGTGAAGGAGTCTGTTACACTTTGATGTACCACCACTGATGGAACAGAATTTATTATTATTATTATTATTATTATTATTATTATTATTATTATTATTATTATTATTATTAACAGAAATCTTAGCATGGTCCAGTCACAGTTTGATGTTTAATCCTGATAAGCAAAGTTCACTGAGTGTGTTCACAAGATCCTTGTGGGTCTGTATATTTTTGACTTTCACTGGTGAGGTGAGAATCTTAAAAAGTGCCTATGCAGTCAGATCCATGGTACTGCAGCTGGTTCCTTGGGGTCCATCCAAATACTCAAATGATGCAAATCAGTTCACAGCCATGATCCAGCTATCTTATACATATGTCAGGACTTTGAACTTTGTTGGTGATGCTGACAGGGAAGTGCTGCCGGAATTCTTGCATCCTCATTTTTGTTGTACAGTGGTAAAGTACATTTCCTCTTCAGTTCCCATCACAGCTTGTTCTGTCATTTTGAAAATGTTATTGTGGGTTGTGGGGCTTGTCCAAAAGGTGAAGGTTTTTGATAGATTGCCCTTTCAAGGACATTGTTTGCCCTGATAAGAGCAGTTGCAAATTATAAACAAGCTCTCGGATGCCCTAATAAGGGCCAATGCAAAGTATAATCAAGGTTTTAGTGGCCCTGATAATGGCATATGGAAAGTATAAACAAGCACTTGATTTCCCTGATAAGGGCAGTTGGCAGGTGCGGACAAAGTACGCAAAATCTCTTGGTGCAGTGAAGGGCAGGATCCAGGAGCTCTGCCATTCCTATCACTCCTAGCCCTTAAAAGGACTGTGCGAGTCCAGAAAACTCAAATATATAGTCAGTTCTACTAGGGGATTGGTCCCTTTTAAAGCCATCTGATAAAGGGCAATCCATGTGTCTTTTACACATTTTACCTCCTTTGCAGTATTATTCCCAGAATCAATGGTTTGAAGGAAAATAAGGGGTTTAAGAGGAAAGGGATGCAAAGAGAGAACCAAGACGACCAAAGTCTTCTTACTGTAACTGTCTGGCCTCTTAGTTTCCTGGTCCTCCCCTCACTCCTGTCTGTCCCACTTCAAACAGTGCCGTTTGATACTCATCATCTTTAAAGACGTCCTCTGTTCCCAGGCCAACCCCTTGGGAAGCTAGTCTTTCCATCTGCAAGAGGTGTGAGTTTCTCATCCAAAGTACAATGGGCCTCATTCCGAGTATGGCGTTAAGGGATAGCGGCCACCGCTAACGAGAGCGGTGGCGGTAATCCCTTACCGCCATACTCCGAGTTCCCTTAGCGCCATGGTGCTTTTAACACCTGCTTTTAGCAGGCGTTAAATACCATGGCGCTAAGGGACCTTGATGTTAATTACGCCACCGTAATTTACGGTGGCGTAATTGACGCCTTCCCCACTCCCATTATGCCCTATGGGGCAAGAATGGGAATGGGGAAGGGTAAATGGGGATTGGGGAATTACCGCCCCGCCAACCTTGGAATGGGGCGGTAATTCCGCCAACCACCAAGGCGCTGCCGGTCCGGGTACGGCGTCAACCAAGGCGTTAATGGCGCCATTGGTTAGCGCCGTACTCGGAATGAGGCCCAATGTGTTGATGGGAGTAGGGGAGCCCACATGTTGTGGGGGCAGCTTCAAAGTTCAAAGGCAGAAGCCTGTAGCAAATGTTCATTCTATCTGTAGGCTTATGTGGAAAGCCAGAGTGTCAGATAAGGGCATGTCTGCAAGTTCAGCATTTGCTGTTTAATTGTACCTTCATGAATCACTGTTCTAATAAGATATAGCGTTGTCTTTACTTGAGATCTGTCCCTAGGTTTGAAAGGGACATCTTGCTTTGCCACAAGCTTTATGATTTTTAAAATGTGAAGCCTGTTTGTTTACCATCAAATGGATTCCTAGGTTTATTTTTTTTAAAGGGCCAATTCGAAATGTGGAATAGCTTTCCTTATGTACAAACTGCCAATAAGACATCCTTTGGAGGACACATTCCGAAGTGAACTGAAATATAATTTCCAGTTTGTTGACTGCTACACAAGAAGCCTTCCCAGATGCAGTGAAAATGGGGGAGATGCCTTCCCCAATCCAGATGACCGAACAAAATATCACCCACAACACACATTGACCCTTCCTCAGGGAGTTTTACAAGTGATTTCGCTGTCCGAGCGGGGTACGTGTATTCTGAGGGGTGCGCAGGGAGTTTTACACGTGAATTTGCAAGCGCCAAAGGGGTACGTGCATTCGGAGCAGTGCACGGGGAGTTTAACACATGATTTTGCTTGGGGAGCAGGGTACGTGCATTCCTGGGGTGCGCGCAGGGCCGTCACGAGGAGGGCTCAGGGGGGGCCTCGCAACCGCCTGGATGAGATTTCATTAAGATTTTTTTTAAAAGGATTACAAAAAAAAAAGTTACACGAGCACACAGCATGGGTGTGGGGCGGGGAGATCCATGGCCCCAGGGGATATAGTGGGCACTGGGCAGGTGGTGGCAGCAGCACTGTACAATGTAACAGTTTGCTGTGGCCCGGTCCCAGCATCATTCCACGTGGTTTGCTAACCTTGAATTTTGCAGACGACGCAGGCGTTGGAGTCAGAGATGAAGTAGTTAAGTGAAATTACTTCAGTGCCTGGGCTCCAGCGCTTGCGCAGAACTTGTGTTGGATTTCGTTGTGGCCTGGTCCAGGGGTCCTATAGATGATCACAGCAGCGCCTGCAGGGGCCTATAGGCTACGGAAGCAGGTATGGTATCCGAATTTGGTAAATGAGGGTCAAGTGCTAAAAATTAAAGAGGGGGGACTCATCAACAAACGCAATGGGATGTGTCACCATAAATTAACGTATGAAGGTGAAATATGCACATTTCAATAAATTGGCTTTGCATAACCACTAAAATTGCACAGGACAAATGGATTTGCCTTTCACAAAATCAACACACACAACAAAAAAAGAGAGGATATTTTCATCTAATAGTGTTTTTGAGAATGTTAAAAGATGTGCACGTTTTAAACTCCAAAACCAATACAAATGCTTTCCCTGGAGTTTGCAGGACTGAAATGGGACATTTCACCTTTAGTTGTTAGTCATTTTTCATCAGGTTATATAGTGCAGTAGTGAAGTGTTCGGCCTGCAAACCTGGTGACATAAATTCAAAGAGGACATTCAAAGTTTCTCATTTTAGGTGGGGGGACTGAGTCCACCCTCTTAAAAAAGTGGGTGGACTGCGTCCACCCGCGTGTACCCTCGACTTGAGCCCTGGGTGAATCAATGGCAACCTGTGTGTGTGGTCAGCACCATCAGCCTGTAAACTATAAGTTCCAGAATGCAACACAAAGAGATATGCATGTTTGTTGTCCCACACTTCTAGCTGATAGTTACATAGCACTCAACCTTACCAAGGTGGGTGAAAACACCAGATTTCTTTTTTTTGGACGGAGTGAGAGCCCAATGAAGTGAATGGGCGTATAGGGGGCTTGGCTAGTGAGGCAGATGACTGTAAGGAGGGTGACACCCTGCAAAAGCGTGCGAGTTGAGAGCTATGATAACGCCAATGCAGACTTCTGTTTTTCGAATACATTGGGTTGGTATCTATTAGATTTTGCTCGCGTTTAACACCTCTTTCAATTTATCGACTGTAAGATCATTAGATTCACTTTTCTCATAATATGTACAATTATGTGGATCCGCCACATGCACAGATGGTCCGATGCCAGCTGAAAACCACCACTCAGAGCCTAGAATGCTCACTCTTAGGCATTCCTATGGTGGAAATGAAACAAACAGCATATCTAGGTGTGTTCATCAAGCTGCAATTGATGGACCCCTTCCAGCCTTCACTTCCCTGGGGTACATAGAAGTGTTATCACCTTGTTGCCTTTTGACACCAGTTCCTCCTCAACACCCACTTGCTGACAAAGTGGGATTTAAAGATTTTCAGTGGGCATTTAGTGTTTCAGTTCCCTGCTGGCTGGCCGTCTTGTGATAATTAGTAGCTATTAACTCCTGGCTGTTTTTCTTTGTCTCCATTATAATGTATGCACCCAACGGTGGCCTGAGACTGTTTTTCCCTCTAAGCAATTGGGGCCCCCAACCGTCATGTTGAAATGGGCCTCACCTCATCTTCAGCCAGGCCTAGCTAAAGAAAACATAGGTGTTATCAGGTGGCTAGACTGGCCTATATTGAATATTGGCCAGTCTAGCCAGCAATAACACTCATGGTGCACAGCTGGTCTGTATATACATTCCGTGTCATGGTTTTTACTGGCTGTGAGTCCTTATATGGTAGTGCTGGCCCAGATGCCTTTGTGTTCAGCGCACTTTACAAATGTCAAATAAATAAATACATAAATATATTGATTCAGCCTGCATGGACATGTATGGGAACAGCCAGAATAAACATGTTTTCATACTGGCACATGATGTGGGCAAAGGCAGCATTAAATGCAATGGAAAATGCTCCTGTGCATGTTTTGTGACTTACATCTACTAGGTTTGTCCGTGGGCTACCATACAAAACCAATGGCAAACTCTATGGCTTTTCATCCTAATTTATAAACAATTTTAATTTGCTTCAAAACAATTTTGGGGACAGGAAACCTTCTCAAGCACCCCTTGGTTGGGCTCCCTCACTGTGCTCTGTCAGTCCCACATAATTGGTGCACACATTTAAGCTTCTCCCGTTCAAAAATTCATCAGCTGCCACTGAACATCATCTACCTGTCACTGTGTATGATGTGTGTTTTGATGCACACAAAGGGGCAGGACGCTCCTCCCTAAAGCTGGCGTCACGCACCACCCGCCGTCATGCCATCCATTTATGCATATGGCAAAATTGTTATTCTGGAGGGAACTTGTCTTCATTACAGAAACATATCTTTGTTGTAGTTGATTTGCTGTCATAATAATGAACCATATTTGGGTTGCTCCACACAAACTCAGTGGGAGATTTCTTGCGTCTCCTGTTTGCGGCGACAGCGCTGGCCCAGTGCAAAAAATGATAAGGGGGCCTCACCAAACGTTTTGCCCCGGGCCTCACCACATGTTGTGACAGCCCTGGGTGCACGGGGAGTACCACATGCGAATTGGCAGTGTGGGTCCTCCCAGGTGTGCCCTCTCCCCCCTCCCCAGGCCCTGCAGGCAGCCCACACCACAGCGGACTACCCTGCACCCCTGCCCATGCCCCGCAGATGGCCCATACAACCTGGCCATGCCCCGCATCCAGCACACATGGCACCATGCACTAGTGAGCCCTGACTCATGTCCCCCTGCACCCTCACCTCCCCAGCATTGACGGGCACCTGCCAGTAGGCCCTGACTCATGTCCCCCTGCACCTCCACCCCTCCAGGATTGACGGGCACCTGCCAGCAGGCCCCGACTCATGTCCCCCTGCACCCCCACACCCCCAGCATTGACGTGCACCTGCCAAAAGGCCCCGACTCATGTCCTCCTGCACTCCCAACCCCCAGCATTGATGGGCACCTGCCAGCAGGCCCCGACTCATGTCACCCTGCATCCCCAGCATTGACGGGCACCTGCCAGAAGGCCCCGACTCATGTCCCCCTGCACCCCCAGCATTGATGTGCACCTGCCAGCAGGCCCCGACTCATGTCCCTCGGCACCCCCACCCCCCAGCATTGACAGGTACCTGCCAGCAGGCCCCGACTCATGTCCCCCTTCACCCCCACCCCCCCAGCATTGAGGGGCACCTGCCAGCAGGCCCAGGCTCATGTCCCCCTGGACCCCCACCCCCCCAGCATTGACAGGCACCTGCCAGCAGGCCCCGACTCATGTCCCCCCAACATGTCATCACGATCCACAATCATGGGCCTTATGGCCACCCAAATCACACCCCACGCCACTCCTGTCCAAACACCCAACCAAGTATTCCATCCACCCCACATAGAAATGCCAATTACATGATACAACCCAAATGGCAAATATGCACATCAACCCTCCCAGCATTGACCAGCACCTGCCAGCAGGCCCCGACTCATGTCACCCTGCATCCCCAGCATTGACGGGCACCTGCCAGCAGGCCCCGACTCATGTCCCCCTGCACCCCCACCCCCCCAGCATTGACGTGCACCTGCTTGCAGGCCCCGACTCATGTCCCCCTGCACCCCACCCCCCAGCATTGACGGGCACCTGCCAGCAGGCACCGACTCATGTCCCCTGCACCCCCACCCCCCCCAGCATTGAAGGGCACCTGCCAGCAGGCCCTGACTCATGGCCCCCTGGACCCCCACACCCCCAGCATTGACGGGCACCTGCCAGCAGGCCCCGACACATGTCCCCCTGCACCCCCACCCCCCAGCATTGACAGGCACCTGCCAGCAGGCCCCGACTCATGTCCCCTGCACCCCCACCCCCCCCAGCATTGAAGGGCACCTGCCAGCAGGCCCAGGCTCATGTCCCCCTGGACCCCCACCCCCCCAGCATTGACAGGCACCTGCCAGCAGGCCCCGACTCATGTCCCACCAACATGTCATCACGATCCACAATCATGGGCCTTATGGCCACCCAAATCACACCCCACGCCACTCCTGTCCAAACACCCAACCAAGTATTCCATCCACCCCACATAGAAATGCCAATTACATGATACAACCCAAATGGCAAATATGCACATCAACCCCCCCAGCATTGACCGGCACCTGCCAGCAGGCCCCGACTCATGTCACCCTGCATCCCCAGCATTGACGGGCACCTGCCAGCAGGCCCCGACTCATGTCCCCCTGCACCCCCACCCCCCCAGCATTGACGTGCACCTGCTTGCAGGCCCCGACTCATGTCCCCCTGCACCCCACCCCCCAGCATTGACGGGCACCTGCCAGCAGGCACCGACTCATGTCCCCTGCACCCCCACCCCCCCCAGCATTGAAGGGCACCTGCCAGCAGGCCCTGACTCATGGCCCCCTGGACCCCCACAACCCCAGCATTGACGGGCACCTGCCAGCAGGCCCCGACACATGTCCCCCTGCACCCCCACCCCCCAGCATTGACAGGCACCTGCCAGCAGGCCCCGACTCATGTCCCCCTGGACCCCTACCCCCCAGCATTGACGGGCACCTGCCAGCAGGCCCCGACTCATGTCCCCCCCAACATGTCATCACGATCCACAATCATAGGCCTTATGGCCACCCAAATCACACCCCACGCCACCCATGTCCAAACACCCAACCAAGTATTCCATCCACCCCACATATGCCAATTACATGATACAACCCAAATGGCAAGTATGCACATCAACACATGTCCGTCACACACACACAATAGGTGCAAGTGAATGAGAAAACCCACATCGTGACATGCATGAAACCAATGACTGAAAACCATGCATTGAAGTATGAAAAAAAAATGTATTGAACACAAAAGCAAGGGGATTCAATGAAATCAAACAACAATGGAAATAATAAAGAAAAAGCAGCATGTCCCAAAAAAAGAAATCCTGAAAGCAGAATCCAAATAAATCCAAATGAAAATGGGTCCAAAGTGTCCGTCCAGCAAACCAAATCCAAACAAAAAAAATAAGAATAATCCATTGCTCCATGGTGAACCAAAAAATGAATGATGAGAAATGCAGTCTTCAACCATATACAAAGATCAAATCAAGGGTCCATAAGCCCAACTATAGAAAGGAAACCTACAAAAAACCCTACCTAATAAAGAACTATCTACAAAAAGGTGGGGCATAGTCCAAGCGCCCCAAATGAAAGAAAAACATAAATGAAACCTAACACTAACTAACTATATACAATGGCGGCGGGCAAGTCCTACGGCTCACTAGTTGATTTCCTGGGCCAGGGCATCATCGAACTCCTGTTCAACGTCCTGGAGGCGTGCCTGTTCCCTGGCCCTGAGGTCTGGCAGGGAAAACGCCATGTCCACCTCCTAGAGGGAGACATAGAACACAAGCATCAGGGTACTGTACAATAGTCCCCTAGACAGGAAGCAATTGCACATGAGTGGCACTGTCAAATGTCCCCCCAACATGTCATCACGATCCACAATCATGGGCCTTATGGCCACCCAAATCACACCCCACGCCACTCCTGTCCAAACACCCAACCAAGTATTCCATCCACCCCACATAGAAATGCCAATTACATGATACAACCCAAATGGCAAGTATGCACATCAACCCCCCCATCAATACCTCCACAACACATGGGTCAGTGCAGCAACACACATGCAGAAACAGGCATGGCGCATGCAAAGAACATTTGCATACATGTCCAAGGAACTGTTGAAACATATGATGGTGGTTTGAAACTCGCATGCATCATGGGTCATACGGATCACATGCACACAAATCACCGTAGTTTCATCCATCTGGCCTCGTACACCCCAGACACAGTGGCGACAAGGATGACTAGGCTGCATCAGTGAATCAGAACCTTGTCATGGACATGTGTCATGCATCCATGGCGTTTACAAGTCACACACACGCTACTCAGACACATAGACATGTACACCATACATGTCCTTGACAGCGGCACCCATCTCTCACACCCCATCCATGTCCAACAACCGAGACAGGCATGCATTCATTCTGCATGTTGCATTGTAACACATGCACCATCCATGTGGTTCACGCATGACTGGTCTCACATGCAGCACCATGATGTCCCTGCACACACACATCCATACATGGCCAATGTCACACATACAGGCAAGTAGCTGACTACCAGCACGCTGCAACATGCCCTGTTACACACAGCAATGCATGGCCACTTACCGCTCGACTCCAGACGGGCCTGCATCCTGAGGATCTGGTGGCGAAGCACTGAGCGAATGCGCTCCAGGACCCTCATCTGCTGGTTGGTAAGCTGGCCCCGGCGCCCCACTGCATCCTCTGCCTCTAAGAGGCGTCGGGCCTTCTTGAGGGTCCTGGACTTGTAGTCCTCCCAGCGCTTCTGGACGTGTTTCATGTCGCAGGGTGCCACCCCCTCCGCATTGATGGCACCCACTATGTCCGCCCAGATCCTCTTCCGTCCTTGTCGGAGCGCAATGGTGTGAAGAGGGCATTATACTGCCCCAGGATTTGCTCCACCAGGATGCCAACTTCTTCGGAAGTGAAGCTGGCAGCCCTCTGCCTCTCTGGCTGGGGGTTGCCACTGGTGCCGGAAGGTGTTGCGTCGGACATGGCAACCCCAGAGGCAGGTGTGGCTGGGCGACTGGGTCCTGGGGCTGGGTTGTGGAGTGATGGAACACCAGTCAGGAGTCTTCTGTTCAAGCAGGGGTGGTCACTGCAACTGGACCCCTGCAGATGGCAGATGTGCAGGCACCAAATGGCAGGGCACGGTGGCAGCAGGCAGACAGGCAGCAGCAGATGGCTCGTGGGAGGCTGCTCGAGGATCTAGGGGGCAGGAAAATGGCCTTCTGGGCAGGAGCGTGGTCTTCCGTGTGTTGTCGCGTGGCAAGCTTGATACGGAGTGATTCGGCATGTGAAAAAACTGCACATCAGCGTGTAATTCGAGGAAAGGCCCTTAGCGCATAAGCGCATCTGTGACGTTATGCGAGCAGGCGTTCCCCTCGTGACGGGTGCGTAGTGAATCAGCATGTAAAAAAAATACACATCCGCGTGTGAATGTGTGTGATCCGAGGAAAGGGCCTAAGCGTGTAAGAGAAGTGACGCACGCGGGCGTGTGCCTCAGCACAGGTTAAAGGTGAGCTGGTCCCGGCAGTTCAATGTATGTGCCTTTCGTGGAGACCGACGTGTGTGTTGCTACTTCGTGTTGTTTCACGCACCATCACAACTTCACAGCGGATCAAGGACGTATCTCTTCTTTTGGTGGGGTATTGGCTATGCGTGTTTTTCATTATCACGCTAGTCTGACGGTGAGTCGCGCACGCTATTTTTCCCACTGCTGGAGCCCCTGTGTATCGCGTACCCATTTTCGAGGTCATAGTAGCCTGCGTGTCCCGTGCGTATGTGTTTTTCGTGTCCCTGGGTGCCACCGCGTACTGCGGGAGGTTAATTCCACACACGTGGGCTACAGGGGTTGCGTGCACGGTTTTACAGCAGTTTTGGGGTGCCTGAGCATTGCGTTACCCATCACCTCATCACCAGGGTTACATACAGCCTTGCAGGTGCAGGGGTGCTGTTAACATCTTCTATCCAACCCCCTTCTCCCCAATAGCCCAGGACAATTGTCGTGTACACCTCCCATTGGCACTACTCCATCTGTGGCGGCATTACTCCATCTGTGCCATGGCTGGGAGGCCACATAAGGGGAGTGGCGCCTCAGCTGGGCATACTCCATGTGGCGGGCATGGTCAGGGACGTGGCCGGGGTGACCAGGGAGTAGGGGGACTCCAGGGTGTCCAGGATGGCTGCAGAGGGGGAAGAGGCAGGGGTGTGCCAGCTCGGCACGATGTTGTGCCACATGTTGATGCAGTCATTCCACCACCCCCTGCGGCCCCAGGAGATGCAGTTCTTGCATCTGGCACTGGTGCCCATGTGACCCGGCAGTCCGTTTCATCGACTGCCATGGGCCCAAGGGTAGTGGTAGCTGCAGGTGCAGCTGTGGACACCACCACCCAGGCTCAGGGTCTGCCAGCGCAGGCTGTGTTGGCACTTGAAGAGTCCATGGAAGATTTCCAGGAGGTCAGGGGGCATAGCGTAGGTGCACGCAGGGCTGCCCTGACCGAGGCACGTGTCCCTGGGGCAGTAATGTCATCTGCTGCCCCGACCAGCCAGGTATTGGCAAGTGCAGGGGCAGATGCAGCCGACACCACCCCGGTTGTGACTCTACCAACCAGGACAGTCCCGGTCAATGACCCTGGCACAGCAGATGTTGCTGCGCAGGGTACATTCCAGGGCACCCAGCAGCCACTGACGCAAGTCAGGGCTTCACTCCATGTTCCACCTGCCACTCCCTCGGCTCATTCCACCAGTGCCACTGCCCATACCGATCAGGCGGCATTTGCCAGCCAGGGTCTGGACCAGCGTCCAAGAGGAGGAAGGTTGCACCTGCAGTAGAGGCTGGGACCCCAGACACAGCTACTGCGTCCGGCACGTCGAGGAAGAAGCCTTTCTGCAAGCAGGAAGTGGACTTCCACATGGACTACGTGCGGGAATACAACCGTGACATGCCAGTGGGGCCAAATTGTCAAACTACGGCTGCCCGTCGTAATACCCACTGGAAGCAAGTTGCGGATGATGTCAGTGCATTCGGCCATGAAGTGCGCACAGCACAAGAGTGCAAAAAGCGTTGGAATGACCTCAAACGCAGCACTAAGGCAAAGCGTGCTTCTAATTACAACATGACTCTGGTGACTGGCGGTGGGCCACCACCTGAGGAGGAAGACCTCACTCCGCACGAGGCACTCGTTGCGGAGTTCATACCAACAGGAATGGTTGAAGGAGTGGGAGAGATACCGGACTTTCATGCCCTGTCCAGTGAGTGTTGTTGCCTGTTGGTCGATGACATGTGTGTTTTGCTTGTGTGATGTGTTGTGCTTGACTGCCACTGCATGTCATGTGTACATGGTTCTCATGTGCAAGTAATGCAATGCTTCTATGATGCGTGCTTGCTGTGCAGGATAGTGGACATGTAGAGCAGAAGGGGACTTTTCTCACCACCACACTTGCACCCTAATCACTTGCTAGTCACCCAGCTGCCCCTACAGTCCATGTTCCAGCTCAATGGCCCTTCTGCACGTAGCCTGGGGTGTGTTTCCTCTCAGCACTGGGACTATGTCATTGCATGACTGACGTGCATGTGTCCTCTGCATGCATGCGGGTACTCCACGTAGGGATTCTCCCTTGCCCCTCCACCAACCCTGCACCCCAATTTGAACATTGCCCAGGTGTGCATCATGTTGGCGTACTGCAATGGCCTGTTCAAGACTCCTGTGTACATGCAAACTTCCACCAGCCAACCTGCCAGACACATGCAGTGGTGTACATCCTCTGCACTTCATGCAGGTTGTCTCACT
Organism: Ambystoma mexicanum; assembly: GCF_040938575.1. Taxonomy (NCBI): domain Eukaryota; kingdom Metazoa; phylum Chordata; class Amphibia; order Caudata; family Ambystomatidae; genus Ambystoma; species Ambystoma mexicanum. The sequence goes on along the minus strand of NC_090925.1, from coordinate 470,288,561 downwards.
TGGACTGTGCAGATGGGAGATGCTCCGCAGGGACATGAGTTCCCATTCATGCTCCATGTGTATTCCATGCATGCCCCTATGTGTCCTTGACTGGATGATCATTGTAGTACGTGTCCAGGATGACCTACATTTCTTTGCTTTTGATCATCCATTTGCTGCCCACTCTGGCTCAGTCCTGCATCACACACATGTTTAGGGTGTCACAGTCTGTGCAGGGCACAGGCCTCCCCCCATTTCAGGTCCACTGACTCTGTTCAACTGGTGTAGAGGCTTCTGCACACATGGTTGTACTACTGAGGGGTCATCATATGTCCTGCTTTCTGTCCCATCATCTTCTGCTGTGTTGTCAGTTGACTCAGATGATGCAATTGAGGCTAGCCATCACTGTCTGCCAATACACAGGTCTCTGCTCACCCTTTTGCTGCTATGCAATGCATCCCTAAATGTTCTCTTAGGGGGAGGGAGTGCAGGTAGCCATGCAACACTTTGCATGCACATTGCACGTGATGCCTGGACTTGCCCTTGCACTGCCTTCAGGTTAATTGATACACATCATGATGTACTTGTTCATGTAGATAGTGGATAACGTACACATGTCCTGCACTGCATCAACCCACTTCTGAGCCGTGTTACACCATTCTACATGCCTAGTCCCTGATGCTATGTCAAAGTGACATTTGTGTGTGACATGTCTCCTTCATGTGTTGGCTGTCTGTGTGATGTCTATGTGTGTGTCTTATGTGCTTCTGACATGTGTACTAATGTAAATTTTTCTTCACTTTCCACATGATGATGCAATGGAGCCAGAGGATGGTGTTGTCATGCCAGACACATGTTTGCTATCAAACCAGCAACCCGGCATAAATGGGGGTCATGGGGTGGTAGACCATGAGAACCCACATGTGTTACAGACCATCTTGTCTGTGGCTGGCAATGAGTGAAGCCCGGACGATCACTCTGACGACAATGTCGAGTTGGATGTGCATCGGGACCATTCGTCTAGGGTGAGTGATTCTGATGTGGATGCTCCTCTGTCCGCGACACCTGCACTGAGGGGCCAGACGGTTGTGGGACCTCTGCCTGTGGTGGATCGGGATGCAGGGTCACCCTCCACATCAGTTGCTGATGTGCCTGGGGCATCACGTTGACGGGGGAATGTAGTCCTGCAGCCACGGGCGGTGCCAACCCAACAAGGACGTCAGTGCCTTGGGCCCACAGGTGTCAAGCCCAGCAATGCAGTGGCTGCGCGCCACTGAGGTATACTGAGTGGGAGCAAGGCATGACTGCCAATTCAGAACGCCAGGGGGCAGCAATTGAAAACATCGCTGTGAGCATGGAGCGTGTGGCCCAATCCGTGCTCCCCCCTGCTAGGCAGGTGCTTCTCCAGCAGCGGGCGGCACAGTCTCGGCCCGCTCGCTCAGGCTGGGCATGGCGGCCTCAGCCAGGGCACGCCAGGCTGAAATGTTGTCTTTGCGTCCAGTAATAGCTGCTCATGCATAGGCACACATGGAGGCCCTGAGGGTTGAGTATGATTCCCTCAGATCCACTCTGGGTGTGCTCTTGATGTCCCAGAGGGAGCGGTCAGAGGAGAGGTTTGCGCAGCTTGAGCGTACCATCTCGGCTGAGCTACGTGCTTGCCGGGAGGTGCATCAGTTGTCCAGCCAGGACACGCAGGAAGAACTCCGTGTTACACGTGCTACCTTGCAAGAGGAAGCACGCGTATCACAAGAGGTTCTGCATGCTGTACCACATCTACCTTTTCAGGAAGAGGCTGACTCGGACGACGAGATATCTCCCAAACAGGTCGGGCTGTGCAGGCGTTGAGCCCATGGAGGTTTTTTTTTTTGTCTCAACATCATCGCATGTGGGTGTTGAGTTGCACACTGCACCTCCCCCTCCTTGGTGCCCCCCCCCGCATCATATGTGGCCATTTTTGATTTTTCATTTTAGTTTAGTTAGTTAACATTGTTTTTGATATTTCGTTTAATTAGGTAATGTAGGTTTTTTATAGTTAGTTTAATTAGTTAATATAGTTTAAAATTGCTTGTCTATTGTGCATTCATGTGACGGTGTGGTGCTTTGTGGCTTTTGAAAGCATCCACTGTCTGTTTTAGCAGGGCCCTTCAAGCTTGTCTCCTGTATGTGTTTGCAGCTTGGGGTCCTGACTCACATAGGCTACTCCTGCTTCCCTTATGCATGGGCTCGCAAGGATGGTTTGGTGTTACAGTCATTTACACAAGGGCTTTGGACTGTCATATCTGTGGCCTGTCTGCTGCTGTACTACTTGTGTTAACACCCCTAGTGGGGATTGTAGGGGGTTTTATCCACGGCATGTCTGCATTAGATTTGGGTGGGTTCATGATTGATGTATCCATTAATTGATATACATTGTGTTGTATTTTTATTTTCTTTCCTGTACATGTGCTTGATGCACTTCATGCTGTAGACAGTGACCGGCACCTTTTGCCTGTCAATGTCACACTGATGGTGGGAGGAATTCTGATGCAGGTCTCTGACATGGCCCAGTCACAACCAGCATGAAAAGACACACACATGGAACTTTCCTGTGTTAATTATATGTTTTGTGCCCTTTCTGTAGGAGAATGAGCCTCCAGACCACCTTTGCCAGCAGACATGGGCCATTGTATGACAGACAGCTGGCCACGTTCGGTGGGGCATACATGCGCATGTGTGCGCAAGCAGTGCCACAGTGCTTGTGCTCAGAGGTCCAACAGAAGCAGACGTGTTTCCAGGAGCTCCAGGCAAGGTGAGCAGCACAAGGGGGCCACACCGCAGCCAACCTTCCACCAGGCCACTTGCACATGCATGCTAAGTAGCGCCACTGATGGGGAGCTTGGACAGATATTGTTGTAGAAGCGCACAGTACAGCTAAGATGCGTTGGGGGACAAATGTCAAGTTGCTTTCCAATTTGTCAGGGGCACACGCAGGGGCTGTCGCACATATCCTCCGGTCCACCCTGCTCCATAGAAGCGGAGTTATTAGCGCAGTAGCGTTCCTAGCCAGAAACTGAAGCAGCACACAGGGACACCCAGCGAGGCACAGACTCGTGTGCAGTGCATATCATTTACATGTGCAAATTGGCACGTGCACTACCTATTTTAATCTTCAGATGCCAGAACACAACTTGTACTGAAGTCGCACCTCGCTATATGCGTCTAGCTGCTCACCCAGGGACCATTGTATGATGTGTGATTCTTGACGCATTGGTCTTCCATTTTCCGCGCGCCCACGTGCGCCTGCCTTACTGCATTGAGAGTGTATGAACCATCACGGGGGCAAGCTAGCGTATGGGTACAAAACAGCAGACAAGAGTGTTTGGTTGTGGAGGAGTCAATTACTTTGGGGCATTTATGGTGTTGTGTGTGTGTGTTGTAGACACACACAGATTAGTAACTCACACTCTCTTTGCAGCAATGAACTGCTCCTGTTACCGGACCTGAGAGTGCGCAGGCAGGAGGCCAGCACTCATCCCACAGATAAGTCTCTCTTTGGCTTGCATTTGACTCATTTGGTACATTGTGCATGATGAACATGTTTTGTCTGATTGAGTATGTGTTATTGTGAATAGTTGTTTTTTGTATTTTCCCTACATTCCCTTAACAATCTTACTCCCCTCTTCTGCCCCTCTTTCCAGTTATCCTGAATACCAATGCCAGTCCAAACAACATATCCCTGACCCTACTTCCCCATCGGTGTCTCAGAGGCCTATGTAAGTTTGACCTTGCAGGCGCCCAGACCACAGAGGGGGTGGTGGTTCGTGCCACTCCTGCGCCTGGACACCGGAGCTGTGACACTACCCATCAGTTGGTGCATCATCATTGCATATTATGTACCAGACATGGTACCCATCCTGTTGTAGCATTGTTGAACTGTGCTACCTTGGTTGTTCTATCATTGTGCTTGGACATGTGCTTGGACATTTTCTGCTATTTCAAGTCATCTACTGGAGACTCTTCCAGGGTTATTTGGTGCCACAGGCTTTTTCCCTGGTTTGTGGGTTCGGCTCCTTGGAGTTCTCTGCGATTTGGTATTTTTGCCAGTCAAGGTGGCCTCTGAGGGGGCTGGACCCTTTTTACACGCAAGGTGGAACACGCAGACCAAGGGGTAGGGTGATCCTGTGGCCAGGTAGACTAGAAGGAAGAAGGCTACATACCCCAGACACAGTTGTTCAGTAGGTCATGGTGATGTGTGAATGAGGGAGGGCCTTTTGTTGTTGGACAGTTGGCTTCGGCTATAGTATTTTGGGCACTCTGACATTGTAATTGTGGGGTACTATGTACATGATGTGTTCTGCTGGTCGATGCCTGTTCATGTGTTGTCTTTACTTTTCAGGTGTGAGGGGATTGGTGTGGTTTGACATGCTGGGGTGTACACGTGGGCAATGTTCACATGTGATGTCTACAGGACACTGAGGGTCACTTGATTTCACATGCATGTATTGAGTGCATGTCCCTACTGACACACACAGTTGCACAATGATCCATCACATGTACTACCACCCTTCCATGGCCACAGGTGCACACAGATTGCCTTCTGGGGCCAGTTGTGTCCCTGCAGCACATGATCTATGACCATTTGGAGATCCTGTACATGCGTCAATTGGTTATTTATTTAATTAGCCCTTTTCATGTGATGCTCAAGGTGTATCTCCAACACAATGGCTACTCACTTGCAGGAGACACACACAGCACATGGGTTCGGGAGTAGGGATTTTGCCTTGCCCAATGTGCATGTGAACAGGCATTCAGTGTTATGTTCATGCTATGACTGGTGGAATGCATTTGTGTATGACTTGGTATGTGTGGGAGGTTGTTGGTTAGTCATTTCATCTGATTCCATGTCAGGCGTCATTGTCTGGAGCCACTTTCCATTTATCACATGTCACCTCGTATCTTATTGGTCATGTGTTGGGCTTTTGCTTTTGCTTGCCATGTCATGGTGTGGCAGACAAGGGTGATGGGGTTTGGGAGGGTTTGGGTGGCATACCAGGGATTGTCATGGCCTGTTTTGCAGGGGGTGTGATACACACCTTGCATGTGTTCCTTTTGGTCACACAGGATTGGTTAGGTTTAGGTAGCTAGGGATGCACACAATGAAGCACTTCCATGGCAACATTCTCAGGGTGGTAAGGTTGTGACAGTTGACTGTCTCTTTGTCATCATCGATTGTCACCTGGTATGTGCCAGGCCTGTGTTTAGTCCGCAGGAGCGGGAGTTTAGGTGAAAAATGTGGCCACAAGCTGGGTCCGGGCTGCCTCGCCACATGTCCTATCCCCTTCCACGGGCAGCGGCTGTGCCTGTGGCTGTGGATGTGGGGGCACCACCATGTCCACCAGTATACCCTGCCGTGTTGCAACATTGTGCAGGACACATGCTGCCAAAATGATCCTGCACACTACAGGGGGTACATATAGTAGCTGCCCGCCAGAGCGGTGAAGGGAGCGGAAGCGTGACTTGAGCACTCCGAATGTGCGCTCCACTATGCCCCTGGTTGCAAAATGGGCAGCATTGTATCTTACCTGGGGTGGTGTGGTGGGGTTCTGGATTGGCGTCATCATGTGGTTGCTCAGAGGGTAGGCACTGTCCCCTGGGGAGGTGATAATGGTTGTGATTATTAGGCTTTGTGTATTTGTCTGTGTGTGACATGCATGCATGTGCACGGGCATTTGTACTCACCTAGGAGCCATGTGTCGCCATGCTGCCCAGCGTCCAGGGGCCGGCTCAGGGCGGACATTCTGTATATGAAACTGTCATGGGTGGAGCCAGGGTATTTTGCATAGACAGAGTTGATGATTCCCTTTGCATCGCATACGACCTGCACATTGATGGAAAGCCAGTGCTTGCGGTTTCGATAGATGTGCTCAGTGGCCCTAGGTGGACGTAGGGCCACATGGGTGCAATCTTTGGCACCAAGCACTTTGGGGAAGTGTACCACCCTGTAAAAGTCCTGCACCACGGCCTGCCTTTCTGCGGGTGTTCTGGGCATGTATATGTGCCTGCGGACTGAGGGGCGTGCAGTCATGATTGCCAACACCTGGTGTAGATAGCATTACTTCGTGGCCTATGAGACCCCCCCACTATGGCAGTAGTCCGCTGAAATTACCCAGTGGCCAAAAAATGCAGGACATTGAGCACCTTCTCCAAGGGGCTCAATGCTTGGGAGCACAGGGTGGGGGATGTAAGGTCATCTTCCCACTCCCTGACCAGGTCTAGGATGATACGAGGTGGAAAACTATACCTGCCACAGACCTGGTCGTCAGGCATCCCAAGAAGGCTAGTCTGGGGGGAACAAAATGCGGGCCCTGGCTATTCTCCTTCTCCTGTGGTGTCCCACGATCAGTGCTGCGACAAATGGGGCATTCCTCGTAGCTGTATATATGTGTTTGTTGTTTGCATGCACTTTTATACTGTGTGTGGGGATGCTTACGCCTGCCTTCCTGTGGCAGACGTGTTGACGCCTGTGTGCGTATTTTAGTGTGTGCATGTTTCCTGTATTCGATTCCATGAATAGGTGTTCTTCGCGTGCGTGTGGGCATTCTGTCTATTTCCCTTCAGTACTTCCCCAGTTACGCCTTGTTTTTCACGTGTTGTTCCCCATTCCGCGTGTTACGTCCCGTGTCCCGCCCCCTTTTTGGTGTGTGCGCCAACATTGTGCGCTTTCCCTGTGCGCATCACGCACGGCATTCGGGATGTTGCAATGACGTGTGCGCCTGTGTGCGCCATGCACAGATTTGGCGCACATCCAGGGTAAAACACGTGCAGGCCCTTCCTTGAATCGCATGCGTGCACGTGCGCATACACTTGCTTTTTCACGCTTGCGTCAGCTTGCGCTGAGATTTTCAGCGCACATTTGTTCCATGAATCGGCCCCTCAATTTCACTAGGTAGGTGGTGAATTGCACTTGTTACGGCCCTACTCCACTATTCCAAAAATACACTCATCATCATACTCACCATATAAATCATCCAAAATAATACTCCTTGGTGATTTCAAGTTACGACTCAACAAACCTAAAGACTCCCACGCCAACGCCCTCCACAAAGCTCTCTCCACACTTGGATGATTCTCCCAAGCCATCTCTCAGCCCACCCATATCAAGGGCCGCTCTCTAGACTGGGTGTCCTATCACAACTGCCCACTCCTTCTCAAAGAGGTCACTCCCATCCCATGGTCTGATCACCACTACATTAGGTTCGATATCCTTAACTCCAGAGAACAGCCTAAGCCTAATATCCCTCTCCCAGCTGCACTCTCGAGAAGCTCCATGCAGCTCACGATGGAAAATCTCACCCAACACCTCTCGATGCCGGCACTACTGCCAACCTTTTCCAACAATCCTGAGATACTAGCAAATATCTTTAAACCACCATTACCCAGGCCATTGACACTATGGCTCCACTCACCCTCGAAAAAGCTAAAAAAGTTAAGCACGCCAACGCCTGGATCACCCAAGAGCTCATGGAGCTACGCTCCAAAAAAAGGGTTGCACTATCCAACTGGAAAAGCAACCACAAGGAGACCACCCTAGCAGCCCTCAAGGCTCTATTAAAAGGCTACAAAATGGCCATCATCAAAGCTAAAGTCTCATACTTCAACACCAGAATCTCTAACGCTAAGTCAAGAACTAAAGAAATATTTACCATCTTCAGAGAGCTGGAGAACCTTGCCCCCCGCCTCCTACACTCCTAAAAGACGAAGCTTGGTGTAATAAGATTCAGTCAGCCATGTTGGACAAACTTGACACCCTACACTCCAAAATCCTTGCTCACCAACTAGCACTCTCTAATCTAATAGCCAACAGCCACAGCAGTTCACCCCCACCTACCACTCCTACTCACTCTCCTATGTTTGAATTCAGGGACGTGACCATCCCTGAAGTCCTCACACTCCTCAAATCCATTGAACCGTCCAACTGCAAAGGGGACGCTTGCCCAACACAAGTCATCAAGGACTTCGCTCCGTCCCTTGCCCCTCTCATCAAGGCCTTCATTAATGCCTCCTTCCAGTCAGGCCACATCCCAACGGGACTCAAAGAAGCGTGGGTTTGTCCACTCGTTAAAAAACCATCCTTTGACCCATCGGTCCCTGGGAATTACAGGCCCATCACCACTGTTCCTTTATTACTTAAAATACTTGACAAAGCAGCTTATCTGCAAGTGCAAAAATTCCTAGAAGACAATCACCTCCTTGGTCTTCGGCAATCAGGGTTTTGGCCTCGTCATGGCACTAAAACGGCCCTCCTTGACCTTAAGAACTAAATGGATGACCTGAGAGACGCCGGCAAACAAGCGCTCCTTCTCCTACTCGACTTATCAGCTGCCTTTGACTTGGTGGATCACAAGACCCTGTGCCACCATCTCACCACTGCTGCTAATTTTTCACCTAAGGCTTGCAAGTGGATAACTTCCTTCCTACATGAGAGAGCAATGAAGGTATTTTCAGAATCCTCTTGTGCCACCCCAGCATCATTAAATGCAGTGTCCCCCAGGGTTCTTGCATTGCTCCCACCCTGTACAACCTTTTCACCAGACCTTTGTTCAAAATCCTGGACGCCCTGGGCATCTCATACACAAACTTTGCTGATGACACACAGGTACTCATCCCCCTATCGGGCAAATACGCGTCATACTCGAACACCCTCAGTTCAATCTACTCTATAATCCAATCCTGGATGGCAGATAACTGGTTATGCCTCAATAGTGAGAAAACTGAACTTCTGCTGATTGGATCTCCGTCCACCTTGGTCAGCTGGACAAGCAATACAATTGCTTCTCTGTCGACAATATTCCCATCACTGTGTCTCAAGCGATCAAGACCCTTGGCGTTTACCTTGAACCAAACATAACTATGGACAGGCAAGTTAACGCCATTGCATCCTCCTCGGCCTATCACTCTAAACTCATCAATGCAGTTAGGCCGTTCCTATCACAGCAACTTTGTCTCACCATCGCGAGGGCAATAATTGGCTCGAGATTGGACTACTACAACGCCCTTCTTGTTGGAACCTCAGGGAAAAACATAGCTAAATTACAAATTGCTCAAAACAATGCCCTTAGGGCCGCCACGGGTCTCTCACGCAGAGACCACATCTCAGGACTCAGGAGGCAGGTTCACAGGCTCCGAGTCAAGGAGGGAATTATCTTCAAGACCCTTGCCCTTACCCACACGTGTCTCCACGACCTGCCTCCCCCCCCCCATTTGGCTCAGAGGATCTCCAAACCTCTCTCCTCCAGGCCAGCCAGAACGCCCTACACCAACCTGATCACTGTTCCTAAAACCCACAAAACGTGTGCTGGCGGAAGCAGCTTCCCTGCACAGGCTGCATACAACTGGAATGCCCTACCTCCGCTCATGAGGTGTATTGACTCTCATGCAGCCTTCCGCAAGGCTATCAAAACTAGGCTCTTTGTATGATATATTTATATTCAACTTGCTTTGACAACCGTAGCACCTGTAACTATGTAACCGTTGTCACACTTATGTTGTATGACCCTGTACCCTGTCTAAGAACCTTCCATGGGCATTCATGTAACCCAGAATTAAGACTTCGTAAACTCTACTTTTAGCACCTCAATGCCCAAGGGCTGCAGTGCACTCTACAAATCTAAAAATAAATAAAATAAAAAAATTGTATAGAGCACTCACACCGAATATCAGCTGTGTAAGAGCCGTACATAAGAGCAGAGGAGTGCAGGTGGAAAATAGTGGACCGACAAAGGCAGACATGGGTCAAGGCAGGTCAGAAACCCTTTAAGGAAGAGGTTCTCAAGACGAAAAAGGAAGAAGCATAAAAGTCTTTAGCAAGTTTTCACGCTGGCTAGAAGTGGGATATGTAATGTTTCATTGACCTGGTAAAGAGCTCAATTTTGTGCTTGTTAGGCAGGGAGTGGGTTGACATCCGTACAGCGGTGAAGTAATCAGTTTTCTCCAGACCAAGGATCCTTTAAAGTGTGCCCAAGATTATATCTGGTAGCCAACCTTTTACTCTGTCAACCAGTCTATCAGACATCTACCTAGATAGCCCACGCTCTCACATCACAGGAATTAAAAAGGTTACCTGACAAAGAGTAATGTAGTACCCTCAAAGACCTCCATATGCCTCAGGGCATCTGAAAGGTTCTGTCAAAGAAATTACACTGGGGTGGCTAAAATAGGCTATCTTTGCCAAAAATTCTGCCAGCCTAGCTAAAAGACGGTAGTGTACACAATACATCACAGCCAATGTGCTTGCACCCAAAAGAACTATGCAAACACATTTCTGAACAAAAGAATACATTGTCACTAGCTCAGTCGTTCCTCTCTTCTTAACTACTCTATCATGATCTGGTCCAATATTTCACAAGCACAAGCCAAGGTGTCAAGATATCTGAATTCAAAGGTATCGGTCAGGCACAATCCACTTTGACTATTCCCAGGATGCTGAACCTCAGTAATGAGGCTTCCCTGCCTGTCCCGCCCTCTTTTCATCTATTGGAAACTTTAGCTCTATATTCTATTAGAGGCAAAAAAGAGAAGTGCAAGCAGCAAACAATAGAACTTACTTTTGATCCATACCCACTTAAAATATTGAAAATCTATTTTGGAGCAACCAACAATTACTGAACTTTGTTTGACATCCATAATTAGATGGAAATTATTTCCCCATCATTAAAACTGGCAGTCGATATCCTACTGATGAATAAATCGAACCTGAACCTGTTGATTTGGCCAATTGTCAACCAATCTCAAAGGTTCTCCCTCAAGTCAAACTACCCAGGGGAAGTAACAAGTATGTTCTAGGGGCATCTGTTAGCTACCTACCATGGGCACTAGAGACAGCGAAACTATGGTGCTGGGCCTCTTAGATTTATCTGCCGCCTTTGAAACTGTTGACCATTTCGTTCTTCTGACCTTGGAAGTAGAGAATGGGGTCATAAGGATGGCTTTAGCATGGTCTTACTCTCTCCTGCATGTTCCCATGTTAATAATACACAGGAAAATCTTAGAGAAATACCAGCTAGAGAGTGGAGCAGTAAGGGCAACACTATGCTTGTTGCACAAAGGTAGATAGCACTCCACGAATCCACTTCCGGATGCACAATCTGTTTCTCGGTGTCTGGACCTTTGACACCTGACGGGAGCTGTTAGGCAAAGTTTGTATGCAGTACCCTTTGGAGGGCCACTACACACAACTATCACTACAGGTGTAAGCGAAACCAACCTTTGGTATAAGTCTGTACTACACAGTTTTTGGTAGCAGAGCTGAGCAGCCAGGCTTATCTCAAGAGGGAATGTGAGCTGTAATGATGTTACACAGAGGTCTACAATCACAGGTGTTCAAATAAACACACTCAAGGTTTCTTTGTTATATACTTATTAATTTATTTAACTGTCACTTATAAACATTCATAAGAAGGAGGCAATATAATCACACACAAATATACTTCAGTACTGTACACTGTAAGTTTCTGAGGCATTCAGAATACTTTGAAGGAGGACCAAAAATGCATGGGTTATCAGAACATAGAAAGAATACAGTTATTTCTTAGGCAGTGCAGATATTTTGATTTCACCAGATGAGTCAATTCAATTCCATATGCTAGGCCAAAGTCAACGGGATAAAGTCTTGGATAGGATAAAGCAGTTCTGGCAGATAAACGGAAAAGTGTCTGCCAAAGTTCTCAGGAATCGTTTGTAAAAAGAAGAATAATATGTTGGGTCACAAGCTGATTAGGCCTGTGAGTTGGGAAAGTCTCAAGCACTTTCACCATGCGAGGTAAATACTCGCAGTGTCGTTTTACAGTACCTTTACAAATGAAGAAACAGATGCAGCTGGTGACCCCTGTTCCTGGCAGTTCCTGCAGATCTCGCTGTTCATGAGCCTCAGTCGTGAGGACAAGAGGGAGGACATCAGGGGACTCCTGCACTGCACTGGCACTGGTCAAAAAGCTGGCAACTGGCAAATCTTCAATTCTGGTAGCTGTAGTCAAGACCACAAGCTGGTGTCCCTCTCCCTGGTTATTCGGTTTCCTGCAGCACGCTGCGGAAAATACAACCAGCTCTGGGAATGGTATCCAGGTGGCTCAGTGTCGAGTTGATCCCACCAACTCAAAGGGAGAAGTTGTCCTTGCAGGGCTTCTCTGGTGAGATGAACTTAGCGATTCAGACCTGCAGCAGCGCTTCACCAGGCAAACCAATGGTCTAGGAGTTGCAGCAGCCATCATCTTCAAGCTTGTCTTCGGTTCTTTCGTTCCAGTGGTCAACTCTGTCTTCCAGGCCAAGAGACCCACCATTTATTCAGTTCTCTCCTAGCTGTCACTCATCCAACAGGGCGGCTGTCTTCGCTGGACAGTCAGTCAGCCATTCACCACATAGTGCATTTGGGTCTCCTAGGAAACTAAGCACAGGGAGTTTTGGGCACCTCTCTCACTTCCTGCCCACCCCAGACACTCGGGCATCAGAGGCGGTCTTCAGTCCTGAAGCCTGCCAAAGGCGAATGAACAAAGGAACCAAACTAGGTTTGGCGCGCAGAGCAAAATTCTAGAAGGACCTTTCAACAAAGAAATGGCGAAAAAAGCAGACCGGTACCTGTTTTTACAGAGGGGGCTCAGACGCCATCTTGAAAAACATGGCTCCTGCGATTTAACACTACTGGTGTTCGCAGTCGGGAAAAATCATGGTAGTTTGTTGTAAAACCACTGCCACCAGCCATTCTGAGAGGAAATGGAAGCCTTTGACTGCTACATCAGCATCTAGACATGGAGGATACTAAGTAACCCCTCCAGCACTCTATTGTAAGATAGGGTAAGATAGGGTGTGCTGGGTCTAGGAATTTAAAAAGACTAGTAAAGTCAATAAAACTTTACTTACTCTGGGAAACAGTAGTTTATCCCAGATAAGGTATTTAAACCTTGAGAAAGCCTGAAAAGGTTTCCCTGTGCCACTGCACTGAGGGTGCTGTATGACACAAATGAAAAGATGATGCCTATGGAGTTGTTTAAACTCCATAACCAAAGAAAATAAACACAGAAAACAAACAGAATTCAAAAGTTCAAAGTCCCAAAGTTTAGCAAAAGTGCTGGAGGGCTCTAAGGTGGGAGGAATTGGCACATTTATGAGAATTCTCCCTAACAGGAGCGTTTTGCAAGTGTGTTGTCATGCAAGCAATGAGTCCATGTGAAGATGTGCGTTTCCAGAGGCATTATTATTTGGACTGACCATAAAATGGCTGCTCCTTGTTTACTTTAGAATGGCCGTTATCAGAGCAGTAGTGAATCGGGCCAGGAGCAGGCTTAGCACCCGAAGGATTCTCACTGAGCAGCCAGCCAGTACAGGACTTCTTATGTTGATCCTATGTAAGGGGGGGACCACCAGTGAGCCTCACATTTCAATGTGGTAAATGCACTTCACCTCTGCCGAGCAGACTCTACTGTTCCTGGTGAAGCACTGTTGGATAACATGCTGCCGGTGCTGACGCTTCAAGCATGACTGTACATGTTCTTGACTGTAGAGGCTTTAACGGTACACGTGTCCGTTCAGGCCCGCTCGGGAGGCGTATTTGAATGGCAACCAGTCATTGAGATCAACAGGGTTCCAAGTAGAAAGTGACTTTCCATCTGCACTCAAATGACTCTCATAAGTTATGGTTCCTGATCTGTGCAAACCCTGTTTCTTTATTGTGGCCTGCAGCTCCGTGATCGTACATTTGGGGACTGCTTTGTCGTGTAACAGGTGAAGTGTGTTGTTCTGCCCACTATTAGGATCTGCATAAAGTGTCTTCCACCAGAATTCTCCGTGATGGATATCTTGGACCATCACTCACCATTTCCCAAAAATGTCTTGGATTTGATTAGCTGCAATGCAAAGGTGGCTCCATGCTTGGTCTTCCATAGTGATTCTGCAGCGAGCAGCCCGAGTCTTTTTGTATCCTTCACAAAGACTCACAATGCTCGATCTATCGGTAGGTGGTTAGCCTTGGCTATATGGCTCGACCCTACCACTTTTTCCCGGCTCTGATATGCCCACATGGGTATATCATCAGCCACCTTGAGGACTCTTCCCAAGCCACCTAGTGGCCATGTATCACAAACGAGGAACTGGTGGGGAGAGTATGCAGTTTATGGCCTACTTTCAATAATCTATATGCCTAATTGTTTGTGATATTAGTTTTGTTTACTATAGTCACTGTTTTCACATCTTGTCTGTGGTCAGTGGCTCCAGGTACATTTTGATGTCCCACAGACCCTACCCAGTGGTCGAAGTGTATGAAAAGAACTACAGTCCCTGCTGGCCTACTCCCTCTCCCCACAAACCCCATCACCACACCCCCTCCCACGCGCAATCCAAACCCCCCAAGCACACCTGATATGTAAGGAAATGTTCAGTGTAGTGCACTGAGTGCAAATTTCAACTTCTGCCTGCACTTTTATTTTAAAACTAACACATTCTGGAACGGTTTATTTTTAAAATAAAAGTATAGGAACAGTAAACAGCTCCTACCCACTTTGACAACTGCCCCTGCCTGTTTAGTTGCTCCCACAGGCAATCTCCTAGTCACACTAGAGCTTTTGTTTGTTGAAATGCTTTGGAAGGATGTGATTGCTCTGGCCTAAACGATGTAAACATTACATACCTTGTTTATAATGTCACTCCAGACGAACATTGCGAGGATAGTTTCCTTTTTGCTACATCCTCGGGATTGGGAAGATAGCTCAGGGGCAGCAACGCAGAGCAACACAGGTTCGAATCCCGCTCAAGTTATTAATTATATGTTAACATTCATTCATATGGTTACAACAAAAGAAAGCATTTTCGGTTTAAAATTAGTTTCTCGCAATTTCATTTTATTTGTGTTGTTTTCAAGCAGAGAATAATCACTTTAGTAGATCACCCGAGCGACAGAATGTCAAGATTTTGTCCACTTGTTTGTGCAAATGACAGATTCAAAAGTGCCAAGGACGAGTATGCTCGTCCATTTTGCATAGACTTGCATAATAGCCTGGTTTTAAGGGGTTTGGCCATATTGTGTTTAGCTGCCTGTAGGTAGCTATCACACACAGAAAATTGTTCTGTTCTAAGCAACATTCCCATACGGCGCCCAAACTTCTTACTGGTCCAATGCGTACACCACAAAACAGTCTAAACACACAGGATATGGGCCAGTTCAATTCCCACTACCCTTATCCAGAATAGTGAATGGTGAAGGATCACGGGAGTTGCAGTCCAGAAAATGTGCAGAGCCACATAATGAGTAACCATGGGGTAATGTCACCCTGCCATATAGTATAATGACGTGAAAGTCACTGAGGTGTTACAGCAACAACACGCAGGGGACAAAATTTACTCGGAGGTTACTATTCATATGTTTAAAGGTACAGCAGGGGGTGCTGTAGGACTAAAACTGCAGGGTAGAAATACAGCTATGGTCAATCCTCGCTGATACAAGAGACACTCTAGGAGCAGATATGCAGAAAACAATCAATGGAATCTCTACTGCGAAAACAAAACAAACAAAAATGCAGCGTGTAATGCTGTAATGCGTGGCAAATAATATTATTTTAAATAATTTGATGTGAGTCTTTAAAAAGTCTGTATTCCTAAGCAGTAGACCACACATGTTTCCTTGACAGTCAATCTCCGTGGACAGAGCTGTTGCGAAACGAAGATGCTTTCGAAACCACTAGGATGAGACGTTGCGACGTCAGAACTCACCTGACGTTTGGCCAGAATTAATAGCATTAGTAGATTTCAATAAGGAAGCCACGTCAATGGTGTAATGTATGCATTGCACGTCGGCTATGTTTCATTAATAAATTATCAACTAAACTCAAACATTTCAGTACAAGATGACAATTCTCTCATGTAAAATATGATTTATTTTGTTGGTTTTGGAGCCATGTTATAGAAGAACACTATCTTGGCGCACCTGTCATTTCTAGCAGATGAACTGAGTCCAGGTTTTATTTGTGAACAGTCAAACACTTGTAAGGTTCATTCAAGATAGAGGGTGAGTCTGGGTTTTAGATCCAACAAAAATGATCGATTCTGGTTTATTCTTGCCTACGTCCTTCAAGGGAACAATGAGAGCCTGGCATTATTATTATGCAACACTACCATCTAGTGGTAGACATTTATTTCCACTGTGAGCTTAAATAGCGTTTTATAAATCCCATGAATACAGGCTTACATACACATATCTGCATTTCAAATGACGTAAAAAGGAACAGAAAAGTGAACCTGTGGAATGAGCAAAGGGAACCATGCAGCATGCATGTCAGTGTCAGTAACACGTCACAGAGCCTGATACTTCAATGAGGTATATGGGAATATAACATTCTGTACTACAGCAGTCTTTTGTACATTCTGGGTTGTACATTCTGAGATGGGTCCATTAAGTGCACAATGGGAACTGGGTCATTTTTCCGTGGTACTGATTCCTCAATACAATCTTTTCGAGGCGCTCATTGTACTCAATTGGAGCCAGGCTGAACCAAATAGCAGCCTAGATGGGGGAGTATTGGAAGGGGAAAGTGAAGGTATGGAGTACACTCATCGTGCACAAGATTCAATGGGGTGTCCCCTGTGCCAAAACAGAAAAAGAGAAAGGGTTAAGGTAATATGGGAGTCCCTGTTAAAGAAAACACAGGGCCAGTGGTGAGGCCACACCCGTGACTGACGAATGGTGTGTTCCGAGGATCGGGACAGAGGCGGAAAAGGGGTCGGAAGTAAAGGACAGTTCTACAAAAACAAGCAAAGAATGGACACGCAAACAACCCTTCTCTTGTCACACACCCATCTCCTGGAACTCAGTCCCAGTATGGGCTAGACATATCCCCAAAATTCTCTAGTTTCGCAAATCTCTAAAAATGTGGCTTTTTCAAAAACAACTGTCCAAGGACTAAGATGCCAGTCCAAACGCTGGCTACCCATACCCTGCACAGCGCTCTGCTGCTCTAAAGCTAGAAAATAAGCATCACATTAAAAATGTCTTTTCTTAGGTTTGCTGCAAACAGGGAATTGTTACAGATCAAACGGAGTAGGCGAATGGAGCATTCTATGAGGTGTGTATCCTTCTGCATAAAAAGTAGTGATTTACAGGGCAGTGGATTCTGCTGAGCTCACAATCAAAGAGGCAGGTGGCGATGACAACGGATGGCAGAGAGTTGCAGCTGCGAAGGACCTTATCTCACCTAGGATCCACATATCATACCTACTCATTTTATGGCTTGTCTGGACCATGACCACCTAGTCTCAAAGGCTCTAGAGGATTTACCTCAGTGGGATGCCCAGGAGACCAAGGCCCCCCAGAACGTATACAACATGATCATGAAACATCGAGAGCTAACACTTGCCTTCTCATCCTTCCTCAGCTACACAATCACGACTGTGTGGCCCTCCGACTTTGAAAGAACACCCACCCCTCCCTTTTGCAACGTATTATTTAAAACATTTAAAAACAGATGGAGAAATCAATTTTCAACACGCCAGTCTAAGCTTTAGTTCCAAATAAAAAAAAAACACTTGTATTTCAATGCAATTTTGCTAGGACTCCTTTATGGACGACCAACCCTGCGCCCTTTATCACCCTGAACACAGAGAATCCTTACCGCCACTCAGGTCACAGGTTCTTTCGACCCACACTCAACACCACCGTTTTCTGAATATGCCTCTCCCTCTATCCCACTCAAACCAATCTTTTGTTATAGAGCCACAGGCTGCAAGTTCAACAACATTGCTGGCAGAAGGGTGCTTTACAAGGCCACTTACCTTACCTTCCCCTACCTTCCCACACACTTGATCCACTAGAACTGAAACCATTCTTGGAGTGGTCCTATGCAAACCCTTCCACTGGGCAACGCCGATGACCATGAAAGACCTACTTGCAACAAGAAGACAGACAAACAAAACGTATTTAGATGGTCAAAAGATACAAAATTCTGTAGCTTTTCGGAATAAATTTAAAGCTATCGCACACTATTTTGACACATCCTAGAAATCATACCAAATTGTGTAAAAGTGTAAATGTTTTTTTCACGCCTAATTCCAGAAAACAAACCCTCCCCTCCCATTGGTGGTGCGGGGAGGGCAGGGGATGTTTGCTCCTCTTGGCCCCTCTCCCAGATCCCAGTGCTTCCCCCTGCTGCATATTTACCCAATTAGTGTTGACACCACAAACCAAGCCAAGTGCAGTACCCCCTAAACTGTGAGTGAGAATGTAGAAGGTTCACACACATTCCACTGACAGCATGAGGAGCATATGGAGCTCCTACAATCTCTGTTGTGCAGGTGCTGCGTTAGTTATTGAGCTAAAAAGCTGCTTCCAGGTATGGGACTTGACAGGGAGACCTTTCTACAAAGCATGCTAATGCATGACAACCAGCTCATGTGCACCAAAGATAAGCAGCTGCACTCAAAATGGAGGGCAGGAGTGGACTGTCTAGTCTAAGACATCATATACCCTTTAGGCTACAAAATGACAGTCAAGTCGGTTTATTATCATTGTAAGAACGAAAGGCTGTATTGAACCTACAGTGGGCTTCGAACTTGCGACGCTCAGGTTCTCCGCTGGTCAGGGACCAATGGTTTGCTCATGAGCAATCCACCTGATTCACAAAAGCCTGCAATATTCTGCATTTCCATTCAATCTGGATGAAGACTACAGGATTCTGTGCTTGACTACAGATTAAACTGTACGTGTATGTTTGATACCCTTCCAGCAAGTAAAAATCACCAGAGCAGAATTATCTGTACTTTTGCTCAAGTTGGATTATTAAATCCTTTTAAGCACATGGATGCTCGTTTTCTTATCCAAGATTCTAATTTCAACTTTCTGCAATGACAACCACTGGTGTCTTCCTTTAATTGTGGTAATTTCATTGTTTATGTTGTTTAAATATTGCATATTTAGATTGCATAGAAATACATTGTGGCGAGATGCGGCAGAGGTGTGCAAACAAGCCTGCAGGAACAAGTGGTTCCCCAACAGATGCCCAAGCAGTGTTGAGAGGGTCGAGTGGGCCCAAGTGGAAGAGCCACATGCAGAGGTGGTGAACGGAGGGAAACGCTACAGGGAGGAAATGCAGACTGGGCCAGGTGAGCAATGGATCCCCCCGGAGAGTCGAGGAGCAAGCTCACCACCTGGCAACCCAGGGGCACCTGTTGCAGCCGGTCTGGTGCCCTCTGGGGGTTGGCGAACCCACACAGCATGACGGCCCTGAGGCGAATAGGGGCATCTAACTAGGAGTACCATTGTATAAGAAGGGAGGTGGGGGCACCCACAGAGAGGCGAGCCGGGTGAGAAGAGGTCCTTAGCCACACGTACAAGAACTAAGGTGATCCCGGGACTGGGAGGGGAGGCGAGTCCCAGGCCCATAGACAACAGGGAGAATAATTGGAGTGCGTGTGGGCCCCACAGGAAGGGCAGATGTGAGCAGGAATGTGGCCCACAAGGAGCCGTACAAGAGGTGAATTACACCGACGCCCTCGGGTGACTAGCGCAGCCCTACTATGGAGGGGTGGGCAAACTAGTGCAGGGGACTTTGTGCAGGGGCGTGCACCAAGAGGAGACCTCAGCAAAGCTCGAGTGGACACTGGAATGGTGCCTTCCCCTACAGGGGTGGTTTCCCAATGGGGAGGAGGAGCAGCTCGGAGGGGGCAAACAAGAGTATAGAGCAAGGGCAAGCCGTAGTCACAGCGGCGGAGGGGCACATCCCCCAGGCACAACTGGCAAATGTCATGGCATTATAATAAAGATCAGACAGAAGCGGTCCCAAACCCCTAAATTCACAAATAAGGCACAAGACGGCACCCGGCAGGAGCTCTGGTGGGGAGATGGGGAGTCGGACGGGTCCACCAAGCATACATCCCAGGATCGAGCCGGGGTCTCTCCACCCAGGATGGAAGAGCGAGTAGTGACAAACGCAGTTCTGCAACAGTGATTCAGGGAATTTAGTGACAAAATGACAGAGACTTTGCAGTCACAATTAAACCTGATTCGAACTGAATTAGAGCAATTTCTACAGGAGGTAAAAGGTGACATCGCCGATCTGGGGGACAGAACAAACGCTGCAGAAAATGCGATTCAGGAGCTGGTAGAGGATTCCCGCAAGACAGAAGCTCTGGTGGAACAATTGGCCAGGGTCACTCAGAACCTGGAGATCTAGAGCGAGGACCTTGAAAACTGCTCCAGGCGATCCAACATACGGATTAATGGGATGTCAGAGGGAATAGAGGACCGTGATCTGCGGGAAACCAGGCAACAGGTCTTTGCAAATCTCTTCAAACTGTAGAATGGTGAGGATTTTCCGCTGGACGAGGTCCACCAGGTTGGGCCAAGAAGAAGGGAACCGGGCGTCAGGCCAAGGGACATGGTGGTAGCGCTCCAACGGTATGGACAGAAAGAGAATATCCTAGCGAAGGCCAGGAATGCAGGCCCGATAAAGATAAACGGCACTGAAATTAAACTCTATCAAAATCTGGCCCAATCGACACTGGTGAAACGTAGGCTGATGGGGCCAGTGATTAGGGCCCTGACGCAGGAACAAGTGAGGTAAACATGGACTTTCGCATTTGGTCTCATGTTCACCTGGGAAGGCTGCCAACGCAGAGTCACCACATGCAAAGAAGGACTGTGGCTCCTGAACTTGGAGGAAGAGGGGGCTGAGTGAAGTGATAGGTAGCCTACATGCACAGTGGCAAAGAGGAAGAATGGGAATAGAGGAAGGTCCCAGGGTCTGGCATCAAGAAGAGAGTATGTATAAGAACAGAGGATGGAATGAATGCACATCCACCTCCAGGGATCCAGGGGGCATATAAACTCTGCCACCTCTAAATCCACGCTGGGACTATATCTCAGTACATGTCCTTTGTTGGTAAAGGGTGAACATTCACTGTGTTACATCTTCGCACGCATACTTTGACTGTGTGTTCTGAGGCATAATTTTTTGATGACATCAACTTTCCGTGCAACGTGTTCACACCAAGACATATCACAGACAGTGAGGATCCTTCAGCACAATTCACTAGAGATGAAGGCCGTTAGATTGGAGCTACCCAAAATGCAACAGGCTGAAACACTACTGTGTGTCGACTCTTGGTTGTCTTTGTATGGCAAAGTGGCAGAAAAACATCTTTTGTATAAGTCTATTTATTTTCACTGTAACCTTGTCTAAGAAGATGAGTAGGTATTTGTAAAAAATAAGCAGACGATTGAAAAAATGAAACTATGATGATAATTTTTTGTTGTTTTTTACAGAATGTGGAAGGGTCACTATATATGTTTGCATGGTATGTCATGTCTATGAATTAATGTTGCAAAATATAAAAAATGACATTTTTTTTCACAAAAAACTACTGAATAGTCAGTGTGTTTTTTCACAGTGGTTCTGTTCGGGATAGCCTTGACCATTTGTTTATATATATCAATAAGAGGGTCCGGAGTGGCCCAGCTAACAGCAAGCTGAAGATCTCCTCCATCGAGGGGGACGGAATTAGCTCGGCAGATAAGGGCCAAGAGGCAGATGAATCTCAACCAGGGTGGGGAAAAAGGGGTGTGGGCACAGGGGATTTGGGGGGTGGCGGTGGGTGAATTACTGGGAGTAGAGTTTAATTATCGTTCCTAGTAGATCTGCACATTTTATCTCTGGGTGGATAGCGAGACTCGACCCCCATGGATTCTCACATGGGAGGGGGAGTGGAAGGGGGAGTCCAACCAATGATGGAGCAGGTGGGAGGAGGGGTTCAGTGGGGGGCGGACAGCAGGGCTCAGGTGCAAGTGACTACGGGGATGATCATGGGGAGTAACCAACAATTCTGACTGCTATCGCTCAATATACAGGGCTTGAACTCCCCAGTTAAAGGAAGAAGGTGGATCATTTCTTGGGGAGTAAATGGCCTGACATCATGACCTTACAAGAGATTCATATATACGGAAAAGAGACAAACATAAGGTGAGACTCAAGGGGTACACCCATATAGAACAGTCCAATACCCAGGGGAAAACTGTGAGGGTCCTGATAGCTTTTAAGGAACTTGCTGGGTTACAGGTGGGGGTTACAGAGTTGGATAGAGAGGGTAGATACATGTTTTTCCAGCTTCTGTGGGGGTGGGTGCAATATACGGTGGCCTGCTTAAATGCGCCAAACAAGGGGCAATATGGGTTTATTCGGGGGGTCCTGGTGAAATTGTAGAAGTTTTCAGTTGGGCGGGTTATATTGATGGGGGATTACAACCTAGGGCCTCATTACGACCCTGGCGGTAGGGGGTTAATGGGGCGGTAGAGGTGCCAGCCCCGTTAACCCCCTTCCAGCTCATTATGAGGTCTGTTCACGGGACTTGCTAAAGACTCCTGGTTTTACCAGGCGTCCTTAGTGGGTCCCACAAACAGACCAGGATGCTAACAACGGACCCGTCATTAACGGGCCGTTGTTAGCCTCATCCCCATTCCCATTGAGCCCTATGGGGGCTGAAATGGGAATGGGGATGTACTGGGTCTAGGTCCCCTGAATGGGGAAATACTGGACCCTCCAAGGTTGGAATGGCCCGGTATTTCCCCATTCAGGGAACCCGGACCCGGAATAGGGGTAGCCATGCTGCAAAAAGTGGCATGGTTGCCTCCAGGGTCGTAATGAGATCCCTGTGGAACCTCTGAGTGGGTAGGAGCACAGGCACACATCCGGATTAGGGGGGCCCAACAGGGAAGCTTAAAGAACAAATGTACCGCCGCCTTGCCTTGGTGGATTCTTGGCGAAAGCTGCACAGGGCGGGGGGTTCACTTTCTATTCACATGTGCATCGGTCCTTTTATAGGATTGACTATATCTGGGTGTCCAGCGCACTGTTAGGCCAGGTAAATGGGGTAAAACAGGGGGCCATGGCCTTATCAGACCATGCTCCACTTACAATCACGGTGCAGCAGTAGAAGGGTGGCACGGGGCTTGGGAGGTAGACATTCCCTGACCAAATGTTCAAGGATCCGGTGATGTGGGGCAAAATGTGGGACATGATAGGGGAATTCTTTGAGCACAATAGGTCGCAGGAAGTGCAGGAGCACGTAGTATGGGATGCTTTCAAGGCAACCATGAGGGGTGAATTCATTGCAAGGAAGGCCCTGTGGGATAAACAATTGGGTACCCTTCAGGTGGAACTGGAGAAAATGGTGATGGATAAGAGAGCCCTGAGAAAGGAGTATAGAGGCATCAGGGGTCAATTAAACTTGCTCCAGACTAATCGATCAGAAAAATTGGTTCTATGTATGCAATGCTACTATATGAAGGCGAATAAAGCAGACTGCATCCTCGCAAGGCAAGTCAAGATCAAGGAGGTCTCAAGAGTAATCTTCCAAATCAAAACAGGACATGGGGGCCTTAGCTCTCAGACGGAGGACATAGTACAGACCTTCACAGACTTTTATTCGGCCCTGTACTCCACTGATTCACTGAAGGATGAGCAGCAGGAAGCTTATCTCCATGAGAGCCCGATGGTGTCAGTCCCGCCAGGGGAGAGGGAGATTTTGTAAGGGGAAATAGCGCAGGAGGAGGTCTGCAGGGCAATTCTATCCTTACTGGTGGATAAAGCCCCGGGATCGGGTGGGTACCCAGCGAGCTTTTACAAAACGAATCCCTTATTCGAGTGTTGACTTCCCTTTTCAATTCCCTCGAGGTATCAGGGCGTAAAACCCAAACCATGGAAGAAGCTACGGTTGTGCTATTTCCCAAGCCCGGGAAAGACCGAACGCTATGTGGGCCCTGATTGATCTGGACGCAAAATTATGCACCAAACTCTTAGCATCCAGACTAGGCATGATTCTCCCCAAGTTGGTACAACACGATCAATCAGACTTTGTTAAAGGGAAGCAAACCTTTAATAACATCAGGCAGGTTTGCCATCTCTTGTCAAAGGTGAACTTAACAGGAACATCTGCAATGGCGATGGCCCTGGATGCTGAGAAGGTGTTTTACAGCGTCCAGTGGCCTTTTTGGTTTCTCACGATGAAAGCCATGGGGATAGGCCCTTAATTTCTGTGAATGGTCCAAGCAAACTATTGCACGCCCACATTCAGACTAGTGATCAACGGGCAAATATCTGACAGAAACAGGGTCTTGCAGTGCACCAAAGAGGGTTGTCCGCTGTCCCTGTAATTGTACCCAATATATCTAGAGCCTCTGCTGGCATGTATCAGGAACAGCACTAACGTTAAGGGAATTCAGTTTTGGGGTGAGGAGCACAAGGTGGCTGCATTTGCGGATGATATGCTGCTCACACTTACAGACCTGAGTAAATCACTCTTGGCTCTGACTGAGTTCCTCAAGGAGTTCGGGAGGGATGCTGGCCTGAAAATCAATACCCACAAATCAGAGCTGCTGCACATAGCGATGGGGAGTATACTGGTACAATCGACAGGGGCCGCGATAGTTCACCATTTTAAAATGGTGGACAAGGGCCTTCGCTATCTGGGGTGCAGATCAAAGGCTCTTTGGATTCCCTATACCAGGCCAACTATCCTGCACTACTTGAATCGGTCAGGCGATGGCTAGAGGAGCATGGGTCTTTTTCGACCTCCTGGCTAGGAATGATACATGTTATCAAAATGGTGATTCTCCCCTGGGTTTTACATTATTTCGAAGCCCTGCCAGTTGCACTCCCACAGAGATTCTTCAAGGTGTTAAATGGGATAGTCAGGGTCTTCATTTGGAAAGGGAAGAAGTCGAGGGTGGCCTGGGGAGTGCTGATGGCACCAGTGAGAAAGGGGGGCCTGGGAGCCCCAAACTTTCAGATATACTACCTGGCGGCCCAGTTAAGGGTAATAAGGGATTGGTTCTTGGGTAATCAAGACAAGGTATGGCCAAGGATGGATGGGGTGGTGGTGGGCAGGCCTCTGCAGGAAGTCCTGTGGTGCCCAAAGGGAGCAGACTGGGCAATATGTACCATAGCAAGATAACAACCCTGGTGGGAGACACCTGGGACTCATTGGTGCATTAGGTGGGCCTTACAACATACCCCTCATCTCTGACTCCACTATTCCGTAACCCACAATTTAGCCTGGGAGAAGAGCGGAGAGCCTATATGCATTGGGAGGACACAGGCTGTCAGAAACTGAGAGACATGGTAGAAGCCCAGGAGGTGAAGTCTTTCCTTGGGTCTCATTACGACCCTGGCGGAAAGGGGTTTACGCCAGCGTAAACCATGGCGTACCTTTCCGCCCTACTACGAGTTCCCGTAGCGCCATGGTGATTTTTACGCCTGCTTTTTGCAGGCGGAAAAATCCATGGCGCTACGGGACTTGTCGTTAATTACGCCACTGTAATTTACGGTGGGGTAATTAACGCCTTCCCCACTCCCATTATACCCTATGGGGCAAAAATGGGAATGGGGAAGGGTAAATGGGGATTGGGGACTTACCGCCCCGCCAAGGTCGGAATGGGGCGGTAAATCCGCCAACCCCCATGGCGGAGTTGGCAGCTTTGCGCCATGGACCATGGTGCAAATTGCACCATGGTCCTCCGCCAGGATCGTAATGAGGGCCCTTCAGTATAAGGAGCAGTTTGGGATGGGAGAAGATGGCAGTTTTCACTATGCACACCTGAGACATTGCCTAAGTGCCCCGGGAAATATGCAAGCTGCACTCAGGATGCTTATCCCCTTCGAAAAGTATGTGATGACCAACACAGGGGATAGACATATGGTCGCAACACTCTAAAAGATATTCCCAGAGATCCAAACTGGTCCCGTATGGGCATACATGAAGCGATGAAAGGGTGTTTCTGGGGGTCCTATATCTGAGGAGCAGTGGCAGGGCATATGGAAGAGCATTCTGTCACTCATGAGGACTCTGGCTCTACAAATCAGGGAGATGTGGGTGAAGATAAGGGTGTTGTGGCATATGATATGATAGATTATTTATAATGCGCTTAATACCCAGAGGTTTCTAAGCGTGGACCCGGGGATCAAACCTGTGGTGCGCCATGTCATCTTGCTTCCATGGCAAGCACGCTGCCACTGAGCTATCCTCCAGAGATGCCAGAGAAATTGCATAGATTCTATCCGGGGGTGCCAGGGGAATGTTGGCAGGGCTGTGGGGAAGAGGATACCTGGGAGCACAACTCGTGGACGTGTTCAGCCCTGGCTCCGTTCTGGGCTAAGGTCAATGAAGCGATGAAAAGTATTTTTGTGCAGCAAATTTGACGGCACTATGTGGAGGTTATGCTAGGGGTGGGGGATTTGCTGGAGTTACCTACAAAAACACAGCTCAAGGCATATGCGATTCTTAGTATGGCGACCCTCACCCTAGTGGCACAGAAATGGAAGCAGCAAAATCACCCTCTCCGAAAATGACTGGAGTGCAAAATTATGGCATTATGTGTCCTTGGAATGGGTCACTTATGTGTTCCAAGGAGACCAGGGAAGGTTCAAAGACAACTGGGATGTGGTACTGGGTTTCTTGGAAAGGTACTTCCGTATTAACTGGTGTCCCAAAGAATCTGTATTTTGAACTTGATGTGATGGCAGGGCTCGGTGGTGTAAACGCTAAATCAACATGGCCAAAAGGAATGGTACTGCTGTCGGAAGGTGAGGGGGCGGTGGGGGTAGAGTCAGGGGGAAAGAAAAGGGGTGGCTTGTTGGCTGTGTAATATTAAGAACATGCTTAATAAAAACATGTTTAAAAAATGCTCTACAGAATAAATAAATGTGTTAAGGCAGGTGGTACACCTTTATACTTTCTTTAGCCCTTTTATTTACGCTCTGGGAATTTGGAAACAGAACCCCTGTCTGACCACCTGTTCCCAAAAGCCCAGATAATCTGAGCACTCTGCATCCAATTGCATTTGGAAAAGTCCTTCTTAAGGACATCATCTGTTTCCAGTTAGAATCCAAATATGCTTTGCTCCTGTCACAAAGGCTCAGTAGTGTTTCTGCTTTTCCCAAAACACTCCCTTCTGCCCATGTTTTGCATTTAAATAACCAGCGAACTCCACAAATGCCTTTCATATGCCCCCTTAATTTTCTCACACCCGCTGGGGCCCTCCTTTTGACCTGACTTTGAGTTGCCCAATCTATTTTGATGTGTCATAAGGGAATGGATTAGCTATGTGCTAGCCCTCCTCTCAGGAATGAGGAATTAACTTGAACCAACTTGAACTGGAATATGCATTCTTTTACATTCCCCTTCTGGACATGTGATATTAATGAGAATTATATATTAATTTCAAGAATATTTTCTAAA
Organism: Ambystoma mexicanum; assembly: GCF_040938575.1. Classification (NCBI taxonomy): domain Eukaryota; kingdom Metazoa; phylum Chordata; class Amphibia; order Caudata; family Ambystomatidae; genus Ambystoma; species Ambystoma mexicanum. Next base: position 470,261,342 of record NC_090925.1, on the reverse strand, counting down.
TCCAGAGACATCATTTATGGTTGTGTCGCTGAATGTAAAATGGAGTTATTGAAATATGCAAAGTTATTAATAAATCATACATTTTTAAATGTGGTGACCTGTGTTTTTCCGAGAGTTCTAAAGTTATAACTAAACATGGCCCCTTCAAATGCATTTCTTTTTAATCTGATCTTGTGTGATACGTTCTGGCTGATTGGCATTTGTGTGTAGGCTTAATCAATAGACCACCTGGTATTATAAACAAAGGACCATTATAATAGGATTTTTTAGTGGAACAGACACATTCTTCATGAAGCCTAATGCCAAGTCTGGGCTCGGTAATCTGCCCTGTGCATCTCCAATTAGGTCAAAAATACAGCCCATGGGACTGACCTGAATCCCCAATATAAATCTCATATTTAGATGTATTTTTGTAATTTCGAAACAGAGCTTTGTCTTAAGTAAATACTGATGTGCAATTAGCCCCTATAGGCATTTAAAAACATGACTCAATAATGGGGGTCTCTGCATTCCTGCTTGAAAAGAGCTGGTTTCTACACAAACACACCTTTCATAGTTCAACTAAGCTGACAATGCCAATGTTACATGTGCAAATAAAATGCTCTTTTATCTTGTAATGGTAATCTAATATGAAGTGCAGGTTTATCAACAGATGTAACCCAATGTATTAGACGATTTGTAATGAACATGCAATCTATCATTGTCTTATAGAATGCTGAAATTAACGTTGCACAAGTCACCATGTCCCCCTTTCACGTGGCAACAATCATACAAAGCAACTGGAAGTCAAGAGGAATGGAAGGGAGCTTTGAGCAACTTAGTTACATAGGTTGTTCCTATGTTGAAGGTGCAAGGTCCTGCTATGAGCAATTGTAATGTGAATCAGAAACTACTGTAGTCCTCTAAGTATACCCCAAGTGCAGAAGACATGGGGCCAGACCTAGAGTCACTGACATAGTCTTGCTCTTGGGAAGTTCCACATTTTGCCTTCATGCAGTCTCCCATTTTGGCCACAGAAACAAATGAGGTGATGGCTGGAAGGTTTAGAATTAATCTTAACCTCTGCCATTGCTCTGGACAACCCTCCAGACCATCGTTCTTCACCTGCCAAGCTATTACAAAAGGGGAATGACCATATGCAAATCAGGCTGGTCCCACCCCAAAAGGGGCAGTCCATCCAAATGCCTTGGTCACATCCCTTCTGCACAAGACCATAGGCATCCCCAGACAAGTTTTGGCCTCATTGGGCCTCATCGGTGAGGAGTATGTTGTGTCTCTAGGTCCAGCAGGCACAGGACTCACGTCTGGGCATATCCGTCCACTCAGGTTGACTACAGCAAAACAAAAGAGGTGATAGCTGGAAGGTTTAGAATGAATCTTAACCTCTGGCATTGCTCTGTGCAACCCTCCAGACCACAGTTCTTCACCTGCCAAGCCATTACAAAAGGAGAAAGGCCATATGCAAATTATGCTTGGTCCCACTCCACAAGGGGCAGTTCAGCCCGAACTGCTTGGTCACATCCCTTCTGTACAAGGCCACAAGCATCCATAGACATCTTTGGGCCTCATCATCGAGAAGTAGCGTAGGTCTCTAGGCGAAGCAGGCAAGGGACCCATGTCTGGGCATACCCATCCCACTCAGCGTGACTACAGCAAAACAAAAGAGGTGATGGCTAGAAGGTTTAGAATTAATCTTAACCTCTGACATTTCTCTGGGCAACCCTCCAGACCATCGTTCTTTACTTGTCAATCCATTACAAAAGCGGAAAGACCATATGCAAATCAGGCTTGGTCCCACCCAAAAAGAGCAGTCCAGCCTGAACTGCTTGGTATCATCCCTGCTGGGATGTGATCAAGCATTTTGTCAATATATGAATTGTCTCTATATACTTATCTACAGCGATACGACAGACTGAATCATTCCCGTCTTGAGAACAAGATGTCACTCTGAAAGTCAGATTGTCGTGAAAATCAAGTCCTCAGATGTCAACAAGCTAAGGATTGCAATTTAAGGGGATGGATGAAGTGTCACTTCTCTCTGATGAGAAAGCAGGACCACCCTTTCGGAAGCATTAAGCAGGGTTGACTCATAAAATGTGTCAATAAGGGGCAATCCGAATGAGGTGACAGCCCAGCAACCACATTCATTTGTGGAGCTCAGCAGTGGAGGAGAGAAGGCATACCGGAACCGACCGTCCCATGAAAGAAGAAAAGCTTCTTCCAGAGAAAGTATTCCCTGGCCCATGTATTATGTATAAAGGTGACCCTTCTTGTTGAATGGAGTGCTCAAGAGATAGACTAAGGGCTTGCCCCACAACCGAATACCTATTGAAGCACAAAGGTAGATATCTCCAACACATGAATGCTTGGCTCTTCCTGCTGAATATGTTCACTTGTACATTCAACTCCTCTGTCAGATGCACCAGTTTCAGATGTATATAGCCAACAAAAAAACGGAGAACACCTACCCCCATTTGCTCAAGTAAAACAGTACTGTAGCATATGAAAAGTCATATTATCTGCTTTCAAAGTCATTCAATTGCTCTGGAGCTACAGAATTGAATTAAATTTATATTTTATTTCTATCACGCTCGTACACAAGTGTTTCAGAGGGTGACGAGGCAAGAGAGGAGAACAAGGGAGAACAAAAACAACGATCTTACTAGGCCCAGTGACAGTGAGAACGTGCAAGTGCATGGGAGAGGGAAAGGGGAAAAGTGCATGGAAGGGGGAGAAGTGGAAAGTGCGGAGCAAAGGAAAAACAGATAAATAATAAATAAATATATAATAAAAGGCAAACAAACAGTGGTAGTCCAGTCAGTAAGTGCTGGGTTGAAGGCAGCAGACAGGGTATGCCAGATAAGTGCAGTAAAAAGGGGGGAGGGGCTGTTAGTTACAGATACAGACCCCAGTGCAAGGGATTGCCCAGAGGCAATGCGGGTGGGTGACAGGGTGTGCAGGTAACTGGACCCGGAAGTCAGAGGGTAGGCCAGGTGCACGGTGCCGATAGGGAGAAGATCAGCAGGGGAGAGGTGGGGCGAAGGCAGAAGCAAAGAGGACGGTCCGGATATGGTTCTACTCAAGTTTCAGAGAGGCAGGGAGGCTGTTCCAGAGGGAGGCCCCAGCCAAAGACAGAGATCTACCCCCAGCTCATTTCTTTGAAAACTGACTGACCCTGAGGGAGTTAGAGTTAGAGGAGCGAAGAGCTCGAGAGGGGAGAACATTTATGACGTGGGCTCATAGGGCTGTGCACCACCAGCGAGTGATACATTGGAGATACACAGCCAGGGACAGCCTATAGGAGTGGGCAACTGCTACTGGGTTGCTTTGCATCATCCACCAGCAAAGATCTGATCCTGGATCCAAGACTGCCGAGGCTGAGCGTCCTAAGGCCAATGACTCACCAGATCCATGTGTTGGGATGGAAATTAGTATATCGCACCCCCTAAGCGCTTTCAGGTGAAGCGAATCCCCTATGAGATATCCCCTGCAAGAGCGTGAGACAACACCAGGCTCCGTGCAGCACCCATTCATCACCACTAAGCTGCCAACAGGCCTCTACCCCCACCCAGCCAGCCGAAAGCCAACCCCACACCACTGATCCGTCCCCCACACTCCTGCATTCCATGATAAGCAAGCAACCCCCCGTCCTAGTACAAATCAAGTGTCCATAAAAGAACTAAGCATGTGTGGCTGTTTCATTACCCAGCATAAAATACATCCTTTGTCGCACAAGGTACAGGGAGCGATACATTAAAGATCAGGGTGGACACCTTGAGTGCGAAAGGTGCGGTATCAATGAAGCCAAGAATGTGTGGGTCAGTGTGACTGTATTTCATTCTCCCTTCCCCCTGGCACCACTCCCTGTGCCACCCAGGTGATTGCCACAGTGATATAGTAAGTAGGCTTAACGTGCTAGTTTAGAAGCAACACTGTATTCTATGAGCGACCCGACCTTCACCAGACTACAAGATTAACGCAGCTGATGCATGTGGAGCCTGACTGACTGTGGAAGAACCAACCAATTGTAGCCTGGCATCCCATATGGAGCAGGTTTATGTATACTGCCCACCCAATGAAAAGTGCAAACTTAGACCCTATACGAAATGTCATCATTGATGAGTTGGACCCTTATAATGCACTGTCATGGCTTTTGGAACCAGAATGTTCTCATGCAGCAGAGTACTTTGCTGATATTTGTATTCTGTAATATTAAACCGTGTTATCCTTGAAAAGCTATCTCCTGGCTTATGTCCCTAGAGGGTTTTATTCACTCTACAGTGTGCGTAAAAAGGGACTTGCCTTCAAATGCTGTATCACAAATGTTGCTTCTGTGATGCAGAAGGCTACCAGGCTCAAAAACCTCTTAAAGCGTCAAACCAGAACTTACTAAGAACTACAAATCGACACACAGACAAATTGAATATCCTGAATCATCTTTAGGAGCAAACGCACTGCCTAGGTTAATGTGCCAAATGAGTCTAACATACCGAATGTTCAGAGTGATATAAAGTTGATTTCTTCCAATCGACTGATTTGCACAGGACAACAACTATGTCTAGCTTAGTTTGAAGAAGCTGAATAGACCCTCCCTTTTTGCTACTCAAAGGAATCTGTAATCAGGTAGGGGTAATATGTATCTCCTACTGCCTCTGGAATACTGTCACAACCATCATGGCCTTGGAGTCGATTATGGGATCAAAGCTCAGACCTACAACAGGTCCTTGAATTGAAAGATCTGACTTCATGGTAAAACAAAGAAAGTTCTAGGAGGGCTTTGTGATGTACAGCAGCGAATTACCCATAAAGATGTTAGCATGCACCTCGATAGATAACTCGTCGTTAGTAGGTGGAATAAAAAGGCTTGCAAATGGCAATGCTAAAACACAGGGCCTCATTACGACCCAGGCGGTAAGGGGTTTACGGCGCCGTAAACAGCGCCGACCCTTACCGCCTGAGTACGAGGTCCCTTAGCGCCATGGCGACTTTAACACCTGCTTTTAGCAGGTGTTAAAATCCATGGCGCTAAGGGACCATGGAGTTAATTACGCCACCGTAATTAACGCCTTCCCCACTCCCATTATGCCCTATGGGGCAAAAATGGGAATGGGGAAGGGTAAATGGGGATTGGGGACTTACCGCCCCGCCAAGGTCGGAATGGGGCGGTAAGTCCGCCAACCACCATGGCGTAAACATAGTTTACGCCATGGTGGTAAAGTCACGGCCCAGGCGGTAACTTACCGCCTGGGTCGTGATGAGGCCCACAGTATTATAATATACATTTGTAGCATAAACCTTGCTTCCTGAGCTAGATGTGTGCTTTAAAAACAAATAATAGGAATACATAGAAAAGGAAAGGAGAACTGTACAGATCAAATAGTAAAACATTGATAGAAAGAATTGGACAAATCATCAAGTAAATATTAGTTAAAATTACCACAGTACAGCATATGTTATAAAATTACCACAGTACAGCATATGTTATGGGTGTGCACAAGATAGCCAGAATTTAGTTTACACTGAGGTGTTATTGGCAGAGCCAGGTTTTCAGCATTTCCTAAACTGAAAGAGACTTGAAGCACCCTGGGTGGCCACATGGATGGAGCCCCACAGGACCAAAGAGCAGCATGAAATGGACTGTTCTCTCGTTTTCTCCTTGCAAAAATACATCACGCTGTGCCTCCTGGTTAAGCTTTGTGATGGTCAGCCAAACACATCATTGAGCATCTAGCCACCAGATATATCGCTAGAGATGGTATTTCAACATGTCCTCCTACTGCTTCCAACACAGTGCGGGCCACTAGGCATGATTTACTTTCTGGGTTTCTGACAACCTTTTCAGCAACCTTTGCTTTCAATCCAGCAAAATGGTTGGCGCTGTCTGCAAACTCGTTCCACCATTAATTGTGGAGAGCATTCGTAAGAGCAAACATTTTACCCCAGTGGTTTTATAATTTCTCTTCTCTACCTGAAGGTATATAAGAGGGTTGGGAAGCAGAAGAGGAAGGAGCTCTATATTGTGCTAACACATTTGAGACTACCATACTCTGCTCAGGTGTATGAGAATACAGACAGTTTTCCATCTGGATGATGTATGCAAATTAGCACTAAGCACTCGGGCCAAGGACTGGACTGGGGCCCCTCACAGACCTTTTTTGACAATCAGAACAAATCCTGCTGCATGAGCGTTCACGTCCATTCCGGTTTTTCAGACAACTCTGCTGCCAAACCACCTGTCCCTTGACGTGCTGGAGATGAAACTTGAAGTGCCAAAAACCCATCACACCCAGAACCCTTTAAGGGATAGCCCTGATAGACGTCAGTCACTCTCATCATCCTGAGATGGCTGGTGCAATGGCTGCCAAGCAGATTGATCTGAATCACTCCACCAGTATAGGCACTGAGGGTGCAGCAGGAAGAGGAAGCGCCGAGTCAGCTGCACAGGAAAGCTTGGAGGAGCCAGTGACAGTGAAGGAACAGGGGGCAGAATGCTCCAACATGACCTCCTTTATATCTTTACAAAAGGTTCTTATTGTGGGAGAGTTCTAGTAGCTATGAGATCATTACAGAATCTCCCTGAAGTCCGTGCGGGTGCCTAGCCTTGGTACAGGGCGTTTTGGCCCCAAAGGCAAAGCTTGAGTGAAGACTGGCAGAGTGGCCGAAGGAAAGGAGTGAAATGGGTCTGAGAGTATAAGACTGAATAGAGTAAGAATATTAAAGGAAAGAGACCAGAATATGCCTTATTGAAGGAGGAAATCTCCAACTCTGCCCTGGACTGTAAATCACTCCTAGTAGGCAGGACAAAGTGTGTTTCACCTCTACAGTGGGCATTTCTAGTTGTGATGTCTGCAGGAGGCTGAGAACCTGAAGAGTGCCCTTGACATTAACTCACTCAGCCTATGTTATAGGGGATGGACGCTTCGCCCTTCCCCATCTTTCTGGGATCTTTGAGTCAGTGGGGTCTCCTGTCCACCGTCTTGCACATGGATAAAGATTACAGTAGGCACGGGGGCACTCTCGTTCTCCAACAAAATGGCTGCAGGATAGAAGAGCTCCGGGAAAGGCGAGCATTATACTGACAAACTGGACCGCATAGCCCGCCTAGATCGATGAAACATTGAAGGTCGTGGGTTTCGCACGGAGTCTGACGCTGTAATGGTGACCGAGCTAGCCCACCGGAGGAGATGGATGGCTGCCACTGCAGTGACAGCCCATGCAAAGCGTGCTCAGTAGGGCCCTGCGGGAGAGTGCCGGGCACAAAGCCGTTGTGGTTCTCGGCATGAAAGTAGCATTGGCATAGAGCCACAACCCGGATGAATGGCGGCCCCCTGTCAGGGCGTTAAGTAGGTCTAGCCGCTATCCCTCCGGTGAGGCTGAGTATGCCCCCGGCCCGTGAAGGACAGTCACTGACACGATAGAGGGAGCCTGTGGATGTCATGGGTGGACTGGCCTGTGGCCAACTCTGGAGATTTCCCGGTAGGCCTCTGAACCCTGGGCCTCTTTTGTGTGGTCTTTCCAAATTTTACCATGGTAAAAGGGTTGGGCATGCTGAAAATGTGTAATATGGGGCCGCTTTGAAAATTATTTCCAGGGCCTCTTTTGGTTCCCAGTCCACCTCTGGTTGTCATAGCAAGAATCCTATCAGCTCCGGTGCCCAATGACGCCGAAGGTGCAGCCTTGGTCGGCAGACGTTGAACTGCCCCGCTGGGCATAAATGACATTGCTCCATTGCAGTAAAGTGAGGAGGCAGTGGCTGGCTGTGCCGGGTGTGGGTCCTCTCCTGAAATTGCTGTCATATTGCATGAAGTGCAAAGAGGCCCCGACAATGGTGCTACACAATGGGGGCATAGTGCGCCCAACTATCAGCAGTGAGCTGCAACCTGCTTTGGCGGTGTGTTGGCGGACAGGGATGCATGGTGGGGCACGTGGAAGCCCCTGCTGATGGGAGCGTCCCACGCAGTGAGTGACTCAAATATCCAGAAAATATTTCCCATAACTTCATGCTCCAGCCCTGCCGGGATAATATGAGGACGCCCTATAGTCTCTGCACCACGGCACTGGTCTGAACATAACCGTGCATCAAAACAGCCCAGAATTTGAATAATCTGCCCAGCGGGGAGATAGGGGGGCCGCCTTACTGGTTAGGGACTCCATGCAGACCACCGTGGGACAGGGGATGCCGAGATGGGGGCACCGATGCAACCCCAAGTGGGTGATTGCCACTACATGCCCCAAACAGTTTGCAAGGATCTGACCAACACTCCCCATTGTCAAATGGCCCTGGGGGAAACGGGCGGGAGACCACACAGAGGCACCTCATCCGGGATACCGTCCTGGCACGCAGGATTAAGGCTGGGAGGCACCTGGTGGTATAAACTGAACGCTCAAGCAAGGTGAACCGTTCCCTCCCACCATGTGCTTGGTGACTGGGCATGGCCAAATCTGCGCCTGACCTCTGTACAGATGCAAGTGTTGGGCTAGGTCCTACTGAGGGCCTGCTGCATCGCTCTGCATGCCAACAACCCAAAATTGAGCTACAAAAACAACTCCAAGAGATACTCTTGGAAATTAGGGTTATCAGCCAGCGGACACTGGAGACAAATAGTACAGTATAAGCCATCAAAAGGAATCTTCAAGATGTCCAGACCCGACTCAATGCACAGGCAGACCGCACAACAGACAATGAACAACACATAAGTGCACTGGAAGACAATTGTGCAACGGCCACCATGGAATTGGAGGGGCTGATAAGAGAGGTACAACATCTGGGGGCAAAGGCAGAAGATCAGGGCCCGCCGCAATAACCTTCACCTGGTGGGCCTCCCTGAGCAAGTTGAGGGTCTGGACCTTGAGGCATATATATGCAAATTCTTTCAGGAGAAACTGCATATCTCTGAACCGAGATCCTATGTGATTGAGCGGATACACAGAGCCCCTATCCCAAGACCTGCTGCAGGTGAGCGCCCACGTCCCATTACCATGCGCCTCATCCATTTTCAGCACGAGGTGACCATTTTAAGCGCCTATTCAGCCACAGGCACAGTGCGGGCTGAAAGAGTAGACATCAGGCTCTTCAACGATTACTCTGCTGAGGTCTTGCGGCAGAGGAAGGGGTTCAATCCTCTATTTGAGGCGCTAAAGTGCTCAGGCTATAAATTCTATGTAATATTCCCAGCCATGTGGTGTATTCAGCTCGGCGAGAGGTGGCACTGCTTCGACGACCTGGGCGAAGCATGGCGCTTCCTTCAGCAGCAAGACATGGGCCCTCATTACGAGTCCGGCGGTAACCGTGTCTGAAATTCCGGCAGGTTACCGCCAGACTTGTATTACCATTCCGACTCCGTGATTCCTGGAAGTACCGGGGCATTATGACCCCGGTGACCTGGGAATTCCAGAGGCGGAATTCGGTAAATCCCCATTCCCATTGAGTATAGGACTCAATGGGAATGGGGAAGTGGAAACACCGGCACCATCTCGTGATGGTGCCGGTGTTTCCACGTCAGCCTGCAGGTGGGTGGTGTTAAACCCGCCAGGTCAGACTTGGCGGGAATGACACCTCCGCCTGCAGGACTCGAGATCCCCCGGTATTTCCACACCAGGTGACTCGTAATGAGGCCCATGGTCTTCTCTGACTTTCCTGCTGCCACAGCCGCTGAGGCCCGACCAAGCCTAACGGAACTGATGCAGTGGCACCAGCAGCAGTGGGCAAAAGAAAAATTGAAGCATGTGTGCAGACAGGCATTGGGCCCAGACCACAAGACTGCGAGGCCCCCCATCTGACACCCATTAGACTGTCAGCCTGCCAAATCTCCTGCTGCACTGATGGTTTAAATGGTACACCCCTGCTCCCGACCAAATGGTGCGCGCTCACATAACTGTCTATGTCTTGGGTTGCAGTATGGGTGCGGGGAACCAGTGGTCGCCACAAACCATATCCAAGGGTGTCTGCTGACCCTGCCTGGCTCGCTGCCCTAGTTTTCCTGGGGTTCCCCCCATGGTTGGTTGGGGTTTGGTTGAGTTTGGTTGTTCTGGGTTGATTGCCGCGGCTCCTGTTAAGGTGCACTGGCAAGCTGGAAAGGCAGGTGGCTTACATGGTTGCCCCTGTGTCCTCTCCCATATATGGGATTACCCAGCTTAGTATTGTGATTTTGTTCATACATCCCGATGTTTTTATTACATTCCCATTGGTTGGTTTTGAGGATGAAATGTTGGAGAATTGGTTTATGCATCCAGCATTCGATGGGTACGATTTCATGGTGCATGCGCACAGGAACGCCGCCCCGCTTTGGCCTACTCCCCTCAAGAGTGCTATGGCATATGACCTAAGACTGTTTACTCTAAATGTGCAGGGGCTTGGCCACCCAAAAAAGTGAAAGTGCGTACATAACCATCTGTAGGACCTGCAAAGTGATGTCATGTTCTTGCAGGAGACACACCTGGATATGGTCGAGCTAGGAAAACTAAGCCGTGGGTGGGGGTGGCTGCGCACTCACCATATATAGGAAAGAGAGGGGTATCAATTCTCATACACAAGCGTTCCCGTTCCATACTATCCACACAATCACAGACAGGGAGGGAGGTACATCTTGCTCCGTGGCCACATTACACAATAGCTGGTAACATTCCTGAATGTGTATGCGCCCACTGCGGATGCCCCTTCCTTTTCTCCTCACATGTTTCCTAGCTGTGCACACCTCCTGGGAAACCTCACCTTTATTCGGGGTATTGTAATGTGATAATTGACCCGGCATTAGATCGCCAAGGCCCACGGCTGGCTCAGAGACATACCCAGCGCAAGTGAGCTTCTCTCCAAAACTCTAATAGCTGACCTGCGATTGGCAGACGTGTGTCGCTCCATGCACCCGCACTATACTTTCTTTTTGAACGCTCATGGGTCGTACTCCAGGCTAGATGTTTGGTTGGCTCCTGCTACCTCACTATCTCTAGTGCATAAAAGTGAGATACTACCAACAGTAGCGTCAGATCATGCGTCAGTGCTTCTCTGCATCGCACTCCAGGAGGCCCATCGTAACAGTTCAGCGTGGCGCCTTAACCTAAGGGCACTGCGATATCCCGACTTCATGGAGCACTTGAGGATGAACATAGATGGCTTATGGAAAGTCAATCTGGCCCCGGACTACCCTATTGCAGCCTGCTGGTATGCTTTCAAAGCTTTGCCTCAGAGGGCAGTGCATCTCTAGATGGGCCCATAAGCTGAAAAGATTGTCGGAGCATGAGACTTGGCTAGGCGCCGACATTGCGCACCCATGACCCCCGACCTTATGCCCATCTCCTCGAACTTTGGGCCGAACTGAAGCACACTGCTAACCAACAGGGCCAAAAATCGTTTACCAGCTGGTCACAGACATAATACCGAGATGTGGACCACCAACTCTGCTAAACAATCGGTTTGTGTAATTCTATGGAAAGCTTTATGCTGAGCTGGAACCACTCCCTCCACACCAGATTGACAAATTCCTCACTGAGACCCACCTACAGAGGCTCAATGCTACTCACAGGGCTGACCTTGGTCATCCGATCACAGCAGACGAGATAGCCCGGGCCATTGGCTTGCTCTCGGCGGGTAAGGCATCCGTACCAGATGGATTGCCCATAGATCTATATAAATCACTGGTTGATCGCCTGGCCCCATTCCTTGAAAAGGTGTACACAGAGGCACAAGCCGAGGGCCGGCTACCACAGTCAATGCTCGTGGCAAACATTGTAATTTTCCATAAAAAGGGTTGAGAACCCAAAGACTGCAGTTCCTATGGGCCAATCTCCTTGATTAATGCAGACCCCAACTTTTGGGCTTAATGGCTGGCGTGGAGAGTCAAGAAGGTTCTGCCATAGCTGATACACAAGGATCAGACGGGGTTCATACAAGGCCGACACTCAGCGGACAATTTGCAGCGGCTGCTCCATGTCATTGCCGGGAAAGGAGATCCAGGGAAGTAATTCTGACTATCGACACTGAAACATCATAAGATAAAGTCAACTGGGACTTTATGTTTTGGGTTCTGGCCGCATATGGCTTCCCCATGGCGTTCCTCAGGCTAATTAGGGTACTATACAAGGGCCCTCCAGCCTCGGTGACAACTAACGGGGGTCACTTCCACTCCGTTCCCACTCTACTCAGGCACCACACAGGGATGTCCACTCTCCTCTCTTCTGTATGCGCTTTCCATTGAACCTCTTGCGGAGAAGCTCGGCAGCGATTCTGGGTGGTCGGGGATGTTGCGAGGGGGAAGGAACACTGGGTATCATCATATGCCAATGACCTGTTGATCTATAAGAGTGGTTATGCGACTTCACTCCCTCGGCTGCAGCGGCTACTTCACGACTTTGGTCCCATGTCCGGGTGCAAAGTTAATAAGTCAAAGTCTGAGATCCTCCCGCTTAGGACCGACATACCGTGGGACCTTGGTGGGATAGCCCTGTTCTGCCTCCAGCTACGCTCCATAAAATATCTTGCTGGACAAAATTACAGAGCTGAATTATCCCTCTACCCTCCAAAAGTTCACAACTGATTTGGCCAAGTGGAGCAAACTGCTTCTATCTCTTACAGGCCGAATCAACAACTTTAAAATGATTTTGCTCCCTAAACTCATCCACTTGGCGATGATGCTGCCATGTGCTACAGCACCTCAAATGTACAAGGAGCTAGATTCTGAGAGAACTAAATTCATTTGGCGAGGGAAAAATGCGTGGATCCGGCTTGACGTGCTGCTAGCCAACAAGGGAGATGGGGGACTGGCGGTGCCGGTGTGGTGGATGTATTACCTAGCTGCGCAAGTGTGTTTGGCCAAACAATGGCTCGATGCAACTTACATCACAAGTTTGAGGGATATAGAAATCCTGACCATCCTGCTGACCAAACCTCCCATGTCGATCTGCTCACACCCTGTGTTAGGCCTCACATTGGTCCAGTGGCACAGAGTGAGGGCACTTTCTTTTTTTTCTTTTTTATTGAATACAGATGAGTAAACTCAACTTTTTCAAAAACAAATTCTTACATTACATCATTAAAAATCAACAAATATACTTAGACAATAATACTTTCATTTGAAGTAGTAATAAAAATGAATTATAATAAAACGATAAAACAATGAGAGAAGGACACCAGAGGGAAAACACTACAAAACACTACAAAAGCATTAATTGGCATAACCTAAAAACAACTGCCTAAAGTACCATTATAATTTATGTGGAAACCTGCAGGTCTAAACTCAAATAATGCATTAATTAAGGATTAGCAATGTCCTCTTATCGTGTTGCGTTTATCTGTGATAATACAACATAAACAAGTTTTAGCTTTGTAGTCTCTACTCAAGCTCGATATCGTTAACTATACTCAAATTCTGTGCATTCAAAAAATTGAACGTGGCTATCCTTATGCTCATGATTTTAGTCTCTAGTATGGCTGCCCATCGATTTTCAGAAGACATTATGCCAAACTACAATAAATGACGACTAAATGATCTTAGTCTCAGCTCTGTAACAGCCGGACAATCTACAATAAGATGTTTTATCGTCTCTTTAGCAACAGTATCAAAGCAGAATCTACAATGGATCTCAATTGGATCAATAAGTTTTCTTCTGGCCAAAATCTCACGCGTTGGATACAAATTAAGGCGAAAGCGTAAGATCACTGATCTCAATAATGGAGATGCGGCTCTTCACAAATATGCTTCCATCACGTTAAGCCCTTTTTGTTCAAATCCAAAGGACTTCAAATCTTTGTATGTAAGACATTTAGATCTGGTCTCTATCCAATCTGCTCTATAGATTTTGGCCCTCATTACGACCCTGGCGGAAATCGAAAAACGGTGGCGGAAATGCAATACCGCCATCGAATAGCGCTCGGTGCAATTACGACCCGTCACCGTAAAGTACGATGCCATTAGCGACACCGTAGCGAACGCCAACGCTAACTGCACCAAGTACGCGCACGCGCGCCATGCCAAACCGTAATTACCACCATGGCGCAACGGTACGCGAATTCCGACCCTAGCGGACATGTACCTAACGCCATCAAGCATGGCGGAAAGTACCATTCTGCCATGGTGAGAAGTACGGCATCGCGAATCAACCGTAAACGGCCCTACTGAGTGCCTGTACACCACTCCCTGGCCACATTGCACAACTCCTCGTAGGTGCAATGAAGTCACACTATGCAACCAGTGAAATGAACAAGTCACCCATGCATGCCAACAAACAAATGAATCCAGGGGCTCCAAGTGCCTTGTGAGTGGGCATCCATATCTGCCATGGCACCATTGCCGCACTGATGCAGCACAGGCATTTGAAGGTCCAAGTACAGCAACATGACCAGAAAAATGAGACAAACAAAAACAGAATAGACATTTAATGCACCACAAAACCACCAAGGGCCATACAGCCATTAGGTCATGAACTCCTAAATACATTCCAGTATTGTGGGCTGCATCCGCAAGAAATGACCAGCTTCTGCTTGTGTGACGCCCTGTTCCATCATGGTACACAGGGGCTACACTCACGTCCAAAAAGGCAACACGGAAGCGCCTAGAACCGCAGGGCCGTCCCATCAGGTAGGCACTAGTCCAGCAGAAAGGACGATATGTTGCTCCTAGCCACTAGCACTGCGTAAGGGCATGTGGCCCATTGGCGATCGTCCCATAAGATCGTAATGGTGCTCCACTGATTGACACGAAGCAGCAGGTGTCGGGAGTAAAAGCCATCTGCAGGAGTGGCGTACAGATGGCAGCGGCAAAAGGGGAGGAGATACCTGTCACCCAAATGAAATGAAAAAGAATAGTATGGGCATCAGAACTACAATTGTATAACTCACTTCAATGATCACACTAAATCTACAACCATATGCATGCTAGCCCACTCAAAAGGAATATACCCACCCAAAAATCACTTGCGAATCACAACCATAAAAATCGAGGTGAAAACAGCATTACAAACGAGTGTTTGTGTGCATGCGTCTGTGAAGACAGAATCCATCAGATGGGATTAGTAACGTGCATAGACACAAGTGCCTGAAGGCGCGTCGAGACAGGGAGGGTTCAACAAGGGCAGAAAGACGATGGTCCCACTATGGCAGCTCTGCATGACATAGCGCAGGGGAGGTGGATAGATTCCAAAAAGCCCTGTACATGGCAAACTCTCCATCAAATCATCTGTCCATGCATCCATACATCATTCCCTCATCCCGGTATGAAAACGCCTGATTATTTACTCACATCACATTTGAAACTTCCATTGAGTCTGTGCGTAATGCAGTCTGCAAAATCCACTGTTCTCCAGCCCGGAATTCTAGTGTTGTGAAGTAACATGTATTTGGGAACGTCCTGCCTTTTTGTCCACTACGCTATTGCGCATCCCATACTATTCATATCAATCATAGCACACTCGCCATGGCCCCTGTCCCAAGGACATTAAACAATAGAACGTTATACTTGCAGTCAGACCTGTGGGCGTCTCCTCGCCGCTAGCTGAAAACCGAAAGCGCTGTCCTTCGAATTCCTCATTTGCAACATCACGTCGAAAAGGCATCTGTGACCGCATGAAATCACAAATCCATCCATGTAGTGCGGCAGTGTGTGTAAATGGCAACTGGCTTCACTCACAAATGGGACGCCCCGCCCGTCGGTGAACCTCGGTACGGTGCTCGCCCAAAGGGGATTGCAGCTGGCACAGGTGGAATGAATCACCACAGGTGGAGGCTATACAGCCTGAAAACACATAAATTGCACACCCAACCCCCTCCCACAACCACACCCGCTCCAAAATGCTACCGGCAGGACTAGCGATGTTGGCCCTGGGGGACCTGATAGCACTG
Organism: Ambystoma mexicanum; assembly: GCF_040938575.1. Classification (NCBI taxonomy): domain Eukaryota; kingdom Metazoa; phylum Chordata; class Amphibia; order Caudata; family Ambystomatidae; genus Ambystoma; species Ambystoma mexicanum. The sequence continues at coordinate 470,245,513 of NC_090925.1, read as the reverse complement.
CAAGTACTCCAACTTCAAGAAGAAGACGAACACCAACTACTACAACAACCGGCCGCACAGAGGAGACGCAGGAAGAGGAGGAGGGCAAGGCAGGGCCAGCAAGGCCCACCAGCACAGCCACTACCACCACGCAGGCAGCCCGCAATCCCACGCCTCCGAGCTCATCCGTTCAACCTCACTGCTGAGCAGATCCACACCCTCTACCGTTTGGACCGGGACACCATAACCGCCATTGTGGACATGACACAGGCTGACCTTGTCAGCATGATAGATAGCCCAACCGCCATCCCACCCCTACTGAAGGTGGTGTCTGTACTCCACTTCCTGGCCACAGGCACCTACCAGCACACAGTCGGACAATTGCATGGCATTTCACAGCCACTGTTCTCACGGACACTATTGCAAGTGCTCGATGCCCTCCTGAAGCACGCAGACGACTACATCTCTCTACCACGCTCGGAGCAGGAAATTACGAACACAAAAGTGGGATTCCATGCACTTGGCGGCATACCGGGTTGCATTGGTGCCATCGACTGCACCCATGTGGAATTGGTTGTCCCACATGCCATGGAGGCCCAGTACCGCAACCGAAAACAATTTCATTCTCTTAATGTACAAATGGTGTCTGACTCCAACAGGATCATTACACATTGTTGTGCCCGATTTCCTGGATCAACCCATGATTCTATGGTCTTGAGGAACTCTACAATACCACGCTACATGGAGCGACACGCAGGGAACAGATCCTGGCTACTCAGTGAGTCTCATTTCATGCATGATAATGTGGGGTATGTGATGCGGCAATGACCTGGCAGGAAGGGGGGGGTGCGTACGTAGCAATGTCATTCCACAAACGTCCTTTATTGTCCACATACAGGTGATGCCGGGTATCCACTGAAGAGATGGCTCCTTACACAACTCCGGAACCCACAGAACCAGCCTGAGGAGGACTACAACCATGCCCACTCACGTACCCGTGTAGTCATAGAACAGGCATTCGGCCTACTGAAGACTCGTTTCCGCTGCCTCAGCAGGTCTGGCGGGGCACTCCTGTACCGCCATGAGAAGGTTGCAAAGATGGTCATGGCATGTGTCATGCTACACAACATGTGCGTACGTAGAAATGTGCCCATGCCCCCTGACGCAGAACTGCAAGCACCTGAAGATGGTCATGATGAGGGTGGGGATGTGGCAGCACCTCAAGGAGTCCGCGAGGCACAGGAGGGCCGTGAAATTCGTCAGAGTATCATAGATTCATGCTTCTAGTACTCACGCCTGGTGGCTGATACATGGACACGGGACTTGTGGCACTGTGTGTGTCTGGAACATGCACAATATGGACTGTACGCCTATAAAGGCCTCGTACACAAAGATCAATGTCCACACATCTCATTGGATGAATGTGAAATGTTTATAGCATATGTGAAATTATGTTACACACCCCATCGACCCGCCACCCAAGTAAGCCCAACACACCCCCTCCACCCTCCTACCTCCCCCCCGATCACCAGTGTCCGCAGATGCTCATTGTCAGTGGGCAGACGCTATTGCAAGCCCCCTCTCCGGGTATCAGGGGCACCCCTGCCTGTGGAGCGCAGGTTCCTCCCAGATCTACGTTGGGGGCTGCCCTGGACGGAACTTGCAACGGATGATGTCTCTGCCTGCTCACGTCCATGCATGTCCCTAAGGGTTTGTGAGAGCTCAGTGAGCACACGGCGCACAGCGGCAAGTTCAGCACATACGTCTTTGGACGTCGCATGCAGTTCCCCCCTCAGGCTCTCGGTGCTTCTCTCCATTTGTACTCTCAGGCTCTCGGTGCTTCTCTCCATTTCTGCCCTAAGCGTCTCAGTTGATGTTTCTATGGCTGCCTTAGTACCCCCACATTCATCAGCATGGTCCTTGAGGAGCGTGGCCAGTTGCTGCTGTTGCACGATCACCTGGTCGAGGGACTGTTGCCTCTGCTGTGCCATGGCCATTTGCGGTGGTGTCACAGAGGGGCTGGTCACCTCATGTTGCCTTGCCACAGGGCTTGTGGGGGATGGCCAGTCGTCGTCTTGTGGGTGCCCCTGCGTGGTATCCTCATGGTGTACGGGATGAAACAAACAGGGGGATTGAGACAGGTCATGGATGGATCTTACTTCGACATCCCCGTCTTCTGTGTCGGAGCATGCTGCCATTAATGGGGTGTCACCTATGGTGCTGCTGCCACCCGAGGCAGTGCCTTCTGTGGCATCCATTGGGGGGACCTGTGGTGGTGCTGTTGTGGGCATGCTGGCTGCTGGGGTGCCTGTTGATGTTCCCTCCTGTGTGCTGCCACTTGATTTGTGCTGCTGCCGTGTCTTGATGCGTGCAGCTGAGGTGGAGGGTCTTTGGCCGTTGGTCTTGGCCCTCTTTGCAGGTGTGCTGGTAGGGGTGTCCTGAAGCTCGTCGTTTGAATCGGACCCTGTGGTGGAGTAAAGGAGGGCGAGCGTTATTTATGGGTCTGTGGAAATTGGAATGGCAATGTATCACATGCATTGGGGTGGTACCTGAGGGTGATTTGGGTCGGGGCCTTGGAGGTGGTTTCATTTTTGTGTGGATTGAGGATGCAGTTGTTTTGCAGCCTGCAGTTAGGGTGTGCCTGCTGCACGTGTAGAGGGTGTTTTTAGGGTTTTTAATTATTTATGTATTTAATGTGAGTTTTAAAGTGCGCTGTCAGGCCAATGTATGTGGACGTTCTCCTGGACATGTGTTACTGTTGCACTATGTGGACACATGGTACTTCACATGATTGGACATTGTGGATTTGGCATAGTATTAGTTGGCCCACCTACCGGATTCTTCGGATGTCTGCACTCCTTTCTCCATCCCTCCGACTCCCTCTATACTCTCCATTCCAATGGTGGAGGCACAGATTTCTTCCCAGGGGGTCAACTTGATGGGTGATTCCGATCCTCCCCCGGTAGCTGTGGCAATGTTGCGATTGGCGGATAGTATGCTCCGTACGCGTATCCGCAGGTCGTCCCATCGCTTTCTGCATTGCAGTGGGTTGCGGGGTGCGGTCCCCACCGCACTTACCCGCTGTGCCACCAGGGCCCATATGGCCTTCTTGTTCGCAAGTGCCGTCCTGGTCATTTGCGTGGAGAAGACGACGGCAGCATTCTCCTGGAGGGTCTCTGTAAGCACGGTGAGTTCCTCACGGGAGAAGTGGACCTGCCGCTTGCGGTCGCACGCTTTTTTCGCTACTTTTCCCATTTCTATTGCTTTCACTGGGGTGGATGGCGGGTTGGGATGTGTCTCAGGGTAGTATTTTTAATGGTTGTGTGGGAATTCTGATTTTCTAGGTGTACGGCGTGCTGTTTCCCGTTCCGGGCCCATGTTTTTACTTCCGTTTCCGTATGTTTACGGTCACCGTACTTTCCGGTTGCCGCTCATTACGGTGACCGCTAAGATGGGTGGCGGAATTGCACCTAGGGCGCCATACGACGGCGGTGAGGCGCGTTTTGGGGACATTTCCGCCATCGCGGACTTTGCACTTCCTCCATGGCGTAGTGCTCGTGCCCGATGGGTCGGAATTGGCCGCACTTTGCTCCGTCGTGCGATGGCGGAAACGCTATTTACGCTATGGCGGTCAGGTCAGTCACTTTCCGCCAGGGTCGTAATGAGGGCCTTTGTCTTTTGCACGATTCGGATTGTTCAATAAAGTGTCAACTGATACATCAGCCCTTGCCATTGTTTTAAATATGCAAGTTGACCACTTACGTACAAAGACATGAGATGAAGAGAGCATGTAGTGAGCCAGGCATGCCAATAGGGTGTCATTACTGTGATATAGTAGACATTTTCAAAAGAGGGCACACAGGCACCATTCATACACTGATAACAATGAGGTCAAACCCAACTCATGCCATAGCCACGGACCAGATATACATGTCGGAATTCAGAGGACAGACCTCCAATATTTTGCCTCTAATTTGTTCAACAGCGCCGATGGAATAAAGTTTTTGGTCTCCAACCCATATAAGATGGTAGGGATCACCTTCTGTCACCAGTATGTTACTGCAGGATCAATGGAAAATTTACCATATTTGAATAAAATGAGCCGTGTCTGTGAGATGGCTAAGTCAAGCTTATTGTTAACCTGTTTAAATGTGATTCAGCATGTGAAGACCTATCAAATAAGAGCCCCAAATATAGGAAATTGGGCACAATTTCAATATTTACATTTTTGATTTTCCAATCCATTTTCAATCTGTGGTTAAGTTTTGGGGCATACATCACAACTTGGATTTTTGTTAAGTTAATGATCAATTCATTCTCATCCAGATAAGCATGCAAGGTCGATAAAAGAGTTTGCAAGCCAACCAGCGTTTTTGAGATGAGGACCAGGTCATTTGCATACAAGCCTGAACCACCAAACCCTTAAGCTTGGGGGAGTCTGAACATATTTTGGAAAAGGCAAACATTACATCATCGATGAAAAAATTAAAGAGGGCGGAAGCAAGTACACATCCTTGCTTCAGCCCTCTATAGGTTGCTATGGCAGCAGAAAACAACCCTACCAATGATAGCCTGACCTTCATGCTGGTGTTTGAGTGCAAGGCGTAGATGATATCACACAAGGTGGCTGAACAACCCTCATTCATCAATTTTGACATCAGTTTACCTCTCAACACTGAATCGAAAGCTGAATGCAGGTCCACAAATGCAAAGAACAAGGGTTGTTTAGATGATTGTGCGTGGTCCTTGAGAGCATTCAGGGTAAGAAGATTAACTGCTGTCCCAAGACCCGCCACAAAGCCAGTCTGGTTTGGATCGCGTTGCTCACATGTTTGTGTCCACAAGCTGAAATCTCTCAGGACTAATCTTGAGAATATTTTGCCAGGTGCATCCAGCAAGGCGATTGGGCGACAGCTGGTGGGAAGTCCCCGATCACCTTTTTTGAAAATTGGCACAATCAAGGATGTTCGCCAAGAGTCGGGTAGTTGTCTAGACAATAAGATCTGCTTGAAGACATTATTTAAAATGGAAGCCCAATTTGCCTTAAACATAAAGTTTGACAGACCGTCAGGTCCAGCCGCACGAGAAGCTGATGATTTGCGTATGAGGTCCTCAATAATATCTTCAGAACATTCTACTTGCCAGCCTGTCAAAGATTGACTTTCATATTTATGTTCAATAAAGCTTGGATCCGCATATGACTGAGCAAAGTGAGCCAATCATTGGGCTTCAGAAACCCCATTCAGTTGAGTACTAGCTTGTGATTGTTGTGAGCTAGACCCTAACAGGGTCCATACTTGCGCCGAGTTTCTATTCTTAATTGCAGACATGAAGGCCTCACTATCAAGTTGGAACAATAAAGCTTTTCTGGCACGTGACCAGTTCCTATATTTGTACTTGATTGCTTTGCGAGCTTGAGTACGTTCACTTAAAGGAAGTTTCAAATTAGTTCTCAGTGCTTTTTTATAGGCTGTTTTCATTTGTTGGGTAAAAAAATCAAACCTATGAATGTGGCCGGTTCGAGAATTGGGTTTGTCTATGTAGATGTTTTGGAAGAATGATAGCACATCTACATATGAAGCGTAGTCATGCCCCATCTGATTATCAAGAATAGCCTTATTTAATGCAAGAAGCGAATTTGCGGACCATCTAAAGCGAGTCTTGGCATTATTAATGATCAATTTATGAGTGTACCACTGTTGTGTGTTACCTGACGGCTCCTGATCCCATTGCCAATGTAAGGAGAGAATATTGTGATCACTGGCGGTTTGTGGGATGATTTCAAACCCAAGTGCACTTTGAAAGAGAGAGCTAGAGAGATAGAAATAATCTATGATAGATTTTCCAAGTGTAATGGGCAGGAATATCTCCTACAAGGGCACCATTTGTTATATGAAAATTACGATCTTTAACAAAATTGCGCCACCTCTCCGTATTTCGGGTGCGAGTGGATTTACCACCCCCCCGACAATCCAAATTGAGGTCGCCTGCCATAATGATGCCCAGAATATTTGGGGCCTGCAACGCTAATTCTATAACAGCAGGTAGGTCTTTAAAGAAGTTGTTATCTGATATGCCCATGGGGTTGCGATACAAGTTGATCACGGCTACAAAATTGGAAGCTCTTGAAACCTTTACCATTTGAATAAAGTTGTTCGGAGAGGCCCAATTGGAATGAGGGAACTTCAGGACGCTGACGTGCCAGCATGGATCAGCGTGCGGGCCGTCCTGGCAATTGGCTTAGAACATATCCGGTATACCCACCGAAATACCCTGATTTGACACTTCATCTGCAGGGGGCCGAATGGCTGTGCTACCACACACTTCTGGCGGTGATTTGATCGCACACAACTGAGCACATTCATCGTGCCGACGCCAAAGCTGGAGAAAGAGAGTTAGAACAAATTGTGACTACCCACATTAAGATCATTTTACAATAAATGCATTCCCAAGAACACCAAATGTAAGCATGCTCTTGCGTCGCAATGGTCCAGACATCCAAATCAGTGGGGAAGATATAGGCGTCTTTTCGATGTCATCCCAGAGACGTCACACAACATCCGTAACAGAGAACTACAATACAAGGTCCTCCAAACTCTGTATTACACGCCCAGCAAACTGTTTAGAATAGGCCTCACTCTGACATGCTCATGCTGACGGCACTGTGGGGGGCTGGGCACACTGGGTCACATCATATGGGGCAGTCTGAAGGTCGTGGCATATTGGACAATGGTACACTCACATATCACACACGCTCACAGGATCACACTGGGTCTGGAGCCGGGTCCAATGCTATTTGACACCCCTGTGATTCGGTGGTTTGTCCACACCCTGCTCTTTGCGACCCGTAAGCTTCTTGTCCTTCACTGGAAGGCGGACTTGATGCCCATCAGGCAGGTCTGGCAGTCCCTACCGATTAGGATGTGCTCACTAGAATGCTCAGTCCTCAAGCTCCAAGCCAAATATGCACTAGCAGATCGCTTTGGGGAATTAGCAGAAGCGGATAACTGATCCACAGGTGGGGAGTATACATGGGGTGGGATGTGCTCCCAGTATGGGGAATTGTGAATTTCAATGGGGGCGCTCTCCCCCAAGGGTCACTGGGGCTATAATCACAATTATCATGAGGTGGGGGTTAATATGTGAGGGCTGATGGCTCCCCAAGCAAGACACTTGCCCTCATTACGGGTCTGGCGGTAACTGTGCCGGTGATACCGGCGGGTTGCCGCCAGATCTGAAAAGAATTACTGATGCCTGACTTCCCGGTAACACTGGGGGATTACAACCCCAGCGGCCCAGGAAGTCAGGTGCCGGTAATTTGTAAGTCCCCATTCCTGTAGAGTCCTATGGGAATCCATGGGAATCTATGGAAATGGGGACCACGGAAACGCTGGCACCTTTGTTAACGGTGCCAGTGATTCTGTGACGGCTTGCCTACCGTGGATGCTGTGCTTGACAGGGTCAGCCCTGTAGGGCACAGTGACTCCGGCAGGCAAACCAGTAGTGTGTCAGTCCGGAAACAACAGTGCTGGTAGGCATACCGGTATCATTGTTTCCGGACCAGCACACTTGTAATGAGGCCCACTGATGTTGTACATGCTTTCTCTGGATTTGGGCATGATGTTTACATTGCTCCTACCTTTGGTATCACCATTCATATGAAGGCTATAAGGAAATTTGCATACATATGTGGGTGGGGTGGGAAATGTTGGGGAGGGTCAGAGAGGTAGGGGCGGGGGGAGACGTGACTTCATACGGCACGTTTTACGTCGCTTGCTATAAGGGCCCTTCTCTGTTTGGGCCAAATGGTCATGTCATCTGTTATACGATTAAAACTTCTGATAAAATGATTTGTCAAAAAAAAAGATTACAATAGAAAATACATAATTCACATTGCAACACATATATGACGCAAAGGCTTTTTTCTTATATAAAGAGTTGACCTCCAGCCCGTGGGCTGACCTAATTGTTCTACCACCATAACCTCACACCTTAAAATCATATAGGGGCTCATTTCCATAGAGCCGTAACATGAATGCAATACATAAAAAACTTGAGCAAGGCTGTGATGCCTTGCATTCTCACCATGGCTCATTTTCATTCACTTGTATGGGCGAGAAAATTGCCTTTCCTCTGCTCCCTTACTCTCTGAACTGCAAATGGTCTAGCATTTGCACCGGTATGGATTTTCATGGGGTCCAGCAAAAATCAGGCAGACCCAATAGGGATCCATTGTACACGCTCCCTGTACAATTGAAATTAAGCCCTCCCTGACATGCTCGCATGGGAGGATTTCATTTCAACTGGGAAGACTGCTTACCATGCATGTATGGCATGGTAAACAGTGTACCCAATTGAAATTCTCCCCCCCTCCCTCAAATGCGAGCATGTCGTGGAGGGTTTCATTTCAATTGTGAGCATGCATGCAGGGACGTCACTGGGGAGTCACCAGGGTCACACCTGCAACCCCTGAGGTCTCCCTTGCTACAGTGAGCAAGGGGTTCACGTCTGGATAACCCTGGGTAACGTAGGGTGACCAACCCCAAGTTCCTTGCACATACAAAAAGTGGTCAGGGCGCTCCTCTGTAAGAAAGGACACGGCATGATAACCTGTTCTGTGGGAATGTGCCCACTCAGAGTCTGCAGCCACATGTTTTAGCTCACTGTACCTTTCACAAAGGAAGAATATCCATTTGCACATCATTTGTGCAGTCCAGCACCGAAATGTATGTATATTTGTTCTATCTAAAGCACTTAAGTGCAAGTACTGTATAATAACAGATTATTATCATTTGGCGTTGGACGTCTGCTTGCATTCACAATAATTAGTTAATATGGGCTTATACACACTAATATTAACGATACATATGGTGATTAATTTTTGTTTGAAAAGTATATCACATTACAGTGATATCGTAACCATATGTTTCGTAGTGTACTTAGGAACAATGGTATGTGATGCCACTTCTTGTTTTGTCAAGGGGTGAAAGGTTGTGTTTCATTGCGTCCCATGATGTCACTTCGGGGTGAGGTCAACTTACATCACTTCCTGTGATGTCATTTGAGGTCAAGGGTTGTGTGATGGCGCTTCCGCTAGCCCTGGCATTTTGGTGAAATTACATCCCTGCCAGCATGCCAGGCAGCGTTTGCTCACTTTGCAATGCAGGGCGAAAATGTGAAGGGCAAAAGGCAGAGTACGCACACGTATGTCGCTTTTTGCCCTTTACATTTGCAAACAGCAGTGCAAATAATGAAAATTGGTGGCAGGGACCGATTACGTAACACTGCATATGTAACAGTTGCACACAATCAAATTATGTTTTGATAGAGCCCCATAATTTGGTAATCACCATATAACGGTTTCAGAACATGGCACACTCCAGCCAGGGACTCTTTCCACTGACAATGATTGTGGCAGGCAATAAAAACACTTTTTATCTTTATTTTTTTTATTTTTTTTTTATTTTTTATTTTGGTTGGCTGATTTAATCAACCTTTCAAAAGGAAGCTCTTAGATTACATAACAATTCTTAACATATAACAGTTATATAATAAAACAATTAGTTGGATTACACTTACATTTACTAACTTACGAATATTCACATCAAAGGACAGGAAGAATGAAAATTTCATTCACTAATTACATAACCAGTTAACAAACATAAGACGGCAAGAAGTCATCATAATCATAAAAATAAATGAATAAAAACAAGTAAAACAGAGCCAATCCACATTTAACATCTAACAACAGACTGCCAAGTTACATGGCAAAATTGTTTTTATAAACTGTGTGAGTGCAATGTGGATTGCAGTTCGATTACTCGTGACTAAAATAGTCCAAATTTCAGATTCAAGATAGTTACAAGTCAATTGCAATACATTGCTAAAATAGCATTCACGCAATCCATTTAAGGCTGGACAACTTACTACTAAATGCATCAGGGTTTCTGTTTGTTTTTTGTTTAGGCAAAATCGACAATGCCGGTGTTCTTTAGCGATTATGCCTCGTCTAACAAGGATTTGATTTGTTAAATGCAAATTTAAACGTGTTCGTAGCATTTCGACGCGAACGATGTTTGATGGACACTTCAAAAGATAACAAGCCATTTGCTTATACTTTTTTGGTGGAAAAAGGCTCGCATCATAATCCATATATTTAGAGCATAATTGATAAGTTATGATCCAGTCATGCCAATAGATTTTTTTCTTAGCTTTGTCAGGGTTATTTAACAACAACTCAATTGAGACGTCAGCTTCTACCAGCCATCCCAAAATGCTCTTTACCCACTCCTTCGGAAAGGCATCATGCGATGAACGCATATAAATTGCTAGCGTACACAAGATATTTGTATTGTCAAAACCAAGAAGGCATTTTCGATAAAAGTTACACATTTTCCACGCCACCACTGCAGACAATGAAATTAAGCCCAACTCGTACCTTAAGAGGCACATCGGAGTGCACTTGGGCAAAGAAAAGATAGCTTTCCAAAATTTGCCCTCTAATAAATCCCAAATGTCCCTACGCCTTGGCTGAAAAGTTTCAGCTCCATAGGAAACAATCGGCACAACTTTCTGATTATAAAATGTAACTATGTGAGTTGTAGTGAATTTGCCATATCTGTGCAGAATTATTCTTGCCTGCGATGTTAGCATCAGGATTTTTGTTCTTAATGTGTCAAGATAGATTTGATTTTTCACGGTACCAGAAAAGGGTAAACCCAGATATTTATAACTGTGGACAAGTTTTAGGGGCAAATTCTTCAGAATCCATTTGTACTTGGCCATTTTGTTGTCTTTACTTTTTTGGCAGATCACTATTTGTGTTTTGTTGACATTGATTATGAGATTATTCTTGTCAACATACGTCTCCAGCTTAATTAACAAATTCTGAAGCCCTCGCGGTGTTCGCGATATTAGAACCAGATCGTCGGCATAAAGCAGCCATGTGATTTTTTGCATGCCTAGTTTAGGAGCATCAGAGACTGTTTCTTCAAAAGCACCACCGATATCTAGCAGGAAGAGGTTAAATAAGGTAGATGCCAAAATGCACCCTTGCTTAAGGCCCCTTAAGGTGTCAATATTTGCAGACAGGAAGCCCTCGATAGACAACCTCACTTGCATGGATGTATTTGAATGTAACATCTTAATTACTGTTAGCACAGACGACGGGCAGCCATAGTTTTGCAGCTTTTGGAATAACAGTGCTCTGTCTACCGAGTCAAAGGCAGACCGAAAATCCACAAAGGCCATATATAATGGTTGATTTAAGTGGGCATATTTAGATTTGATCATGTTCAACATTATCAAATTTACCGAGGTTCCTAGGCCTGCCACAAACCCAGTTTGAAAGGGATCTCTTTTAAAGGAGATCGCTGACCATCTGTTTAATTCTTGTAAAATAATGCGGCTGTATAATTTACCAGGCGCATCTAACAATGCAATTGGTCTATAGTTCTCAGGTAGAGAGCGATCACCTTTCTTATGTATCGGTACAATAAGAGAGTGTTTCCATGACAAAGGGATTTCCTGAGTGACATTAATGTTCACGAATATCTGATATAAAATCGATGTCCACAAAACTGGGTGTTGCTTGAAAGTTTTGTTCGATAACCCATCAGGTCCAGGAGCTCTAGATTGGCTAATTTTATTAATAAAATAAAATATATCGGCTTTCGAAATATTGATATGAAAGGATTGATAAGGGAGTGTGTCCAATTTCACGGAATTAAGCGGAAGTGCATACATTTGGGAAAAATAACTAAGCCAGATTACCTCCGGCACACACTGAGTTTGTGAATATGTTTGAATCGGAAATAAGGTGTTAGCCATTACTTTCCAAATTTCCGACACATTACTGTTACGAGTCAGCATTAGCATTTGCTCGCCATCACGCTGATATAATTTACTACGATGCTGTCACCGCCAATTTCTATATGTAGTCTTTACTTTTTTTAGCGCTTCTAATCTCCTGTCCAAAGGTAGTTTTAGTGCCTCTCTAGTTTGACGACGATATTCAGTTTTATTATTTCTGATTTCCAAGTCAAACATATGTATATGCTTAGATGCTTTTGGTTTGCACAATTTAGTGTTGGTGTAATATTGCATAAGGTCATAATAGGGGACACAGTTAGCTTTGGAGCTGTTTCGTGAGTGACACAAAGAAGTACGCAAAGCGTCATCAAATTTCCCAAGACTGGTTTCATTCCAATTAAGGCGATTTAAAGAGTTTGATACCATTAAGTGCCCCTGATCGATTTTGGAAGGAATCTTTAAAGGAGTACCATCAACTGCCCATTCAAAAGAGAGAATGCAATGATCACTATTCAAGTTCTGCTGAATTTTGAAAAATTTGATTTTGGAAAACAACCTATCGTCAACATAGATATAATCAATAGTGGCTTTTTTCCGGCCCTGCTGCCACGTATAGGCTATTTCACCAGTATCATATTTACTTCCATTCAACATACAAAGCCCTCTAGAGCACATTAGGTTCTCCCACAACCTTTGCCTGCTATTTTCTTGCAATTTATCGCCATGTAAACAATGCAAATTTAGATCTCCAGCAACAATGGTGTGCTTGATGTTAGGTATTAATGTGATGAAGTCTAACATGGAAGATATATCAAGTAAAACATTTTGCATCTCAATGCCTTTGGGGTTCCAGTACAAGTTAATAATCGCATACAAGGTCTTTGCAACGGATATAATTGTCAGTTGTAGGAAGGAATTTGGAGCAAATGTGAAGATAATTCTGATTTCTGAAGATATTTTGGCGGCAGTCACAAGGCCAGACATCGGCCGACCCAAAACACCTTTAATTGCAGGTAAAAAATGTAAACCATGGTTATCCCATAAAGGGGCAGATAAGAACCAGGATAATACACATCAAACTTTGTGAGAGGGTCTTGTGTATTATTAATTAGATGACGATGGCCGCGAGTGTTCCAAGACCCTAAGGTTATGGTTCGCGCTTTATTGACCTTGCAAGGAAGTTAGCTTCTGGAATCACAATTACAACGGCATTGGTTCGAGACGACTACAGCAGTGTTAGACTCAGTAAAACTTTGTGCCTTATTAATTTCATTTGACGCCGTCTTTACCCAGGATTCCGCACAAGGGGAGCCATTGGTGGACGTCACGGGACCTAGTAATAATATGAATCCAAGATCTAATAATTGGGCTTTGGCATCCCATATCAGATTCCTAATAACGTGGGACGTCAGCCAGATACAAGCTGTACTCACTACATTGTCATTGAAAAACTCTACCAGAGCAATGTCGGCCGATCCAATATCCTGCAATATGGGAATATCAGAAAACACCTGTAAGATGCTATGTCTATTAAGTACATATTGCGGAAAGGGGGCTGGCCGACAGCCCAGCACTAGTGCAACATTAGATTCTTTAACTGTTTTGGTTTTCAATATAGATTTTGTCTGAGGAATGTTAGGAGCGGATATTAAATTAATAGGGCCAAATTGTTTTGTTTTAGATCGTAAAGAATTTATTAGAGAAGCAATTTCTGCTTCCTGACTTGAAAACGATGGATCCACTGGGCAAGTTGTTTCATCATCACCACTTTGAAACGTAACCGTACGTTCAGATACCTGAGGAGCAGAAGTGGTTGATATTGCAGATTTAAGTATGGGGGCTTTGAAAGTTGTTGACGTTGAAAAAGCACTCATATAGGCATCAACTTCATTTCTGATTTCTAATCGTCTTCTTGCTAGCATCTGTTGCTCACAGCTAGCCAAGGAGGGCAATGGAAATGTAGAAGGCTGAGTCGTGGAGCAGCTATTAGGAATTTCTTTAAACACGCCTTGAGCTATCGCAGCTTTAGAATTTATTGTATTAGAGGAAAGCTCGAGATTAGAACCAGCTGGCTGTTTAGATTGTGATGGTTGGATTTCAAAAAGAGCTTGCTGTTTTCCAGTAAGTTCATAATTTTGAACAGCTTGCACTAGGTGATCTAATGGCGCATAGGGTTCAGCTGCAACCAAATTTTTATTGGCACAATCAAGCTTGAGTTTACGCAGCTGATTCAAATGTGCATATTTTTTTGTAATGACACATGAGGTTTTCTGGGCCTGTTTTTTCGGTAATGTAAGCATATTAAAAAATGATTTAGAACTTGCTGAATTGGGTATTTCTGTATTTTTAATATTTTTAGCTTTTTTAGATAATGTAGGTTGCATCATTTTCGTTTTTTTGGCTGGTTCCTTATTGGACAGACAAGTCTTTGGACCTGAGATAGAAGATTTTTTGGTAAATATTTTGAATTGGGCTTGGGGTGTTTCGGTTGACGTCATGTCTTCAACGTCTTCAGTAGCCTCTGTAGTAGCCTCTCTGAAAATCTGACCAATATAAGGAAGCGAGCACAAAATTCCAGAGTTGTCCACGGTGATTGGGGACAAAGGGTCAGCTACTTGTTGGTCCATGCTCACACTAGCTACTGTGTTTTGTGACAATATTGGCAGTACAGAGAAAGGAACAGCGGTTAAATCAACTACAAGGTTAGGGCCCGAAGTTAGGTCCACCACCGGCGGACCCGCCGCAATCATAGGAGCTGAGGTTAGGTCCACCACCGGTGGAAGCATAATAGGTGATAAACACTGGTCAACTGTCAGCCCTGGGTTCCAAGGGTTCACCTTTGGATTCACACCTTGATTGGCCCAAATTATTTCTTGTTTGGTTTGCCAAGCCAACACTGAAAGTAATTGTGTACTTTGTACATCCAGTTTGGAGTTCAAAGTGTTAAATAGCGTTGTCAGAGTTTGCATTGTCAGATTCATAGCACCCAATGTAAGTTCTAGCACTTTAGAGATGTTTGAACAAGGAGGAATTTGGTTCACTGGTGAAAATTTCCGTGGAGTGGGATAAATAAAAGAAGAGGTTAAATTTGATCTAGTACACCCCCCATCCGAAAATAGTTTGGGTGAAAAGGACAAACCTCCCAATGTTTGATTTAACAAAAAGTCAGAATCAGGGGGAGACAGATCGATAAGCACCATTTCCTCTGGACATTTCGTAACCTCAAGATTATATTTCGAGGGTGGGTAGTGAGCCACAGATTCACTTCTTAGCACTGTGCTGTCAGACAGTGAGACATGCACAGTAGAACCACACACTTCTTGTATTTGGTTGGAGGTATTGAGGCCCACTTGCTTATCACTTTGTAAGGGATGTAGAAGGGATTCAGAATTAGCACAGTCTGAATAAAAGGATCTAATATCTTTCGAATTTGCAACATTTTTTTTAGTATGTCTTGATGATAAAGTGTCACGAGCAGATACTCGTTTTTTACTTTTTTTACTACAGGCCCGGCCCCTGTAGCTCGCGGAGTCGAGACACAGGGGGCGGCCTGGACATGTAATTTGTTCACAAGCGATGGTCCAGCCGCCACTTGGGGCAATGCTTTTTTTAACCTCAATTCATTCGCACACGTGCTATTAATACCAGTGATAGTATTGGGATTGGAATTCGGGTTCACGCCACTTGTTTTAGCAAACAATTTCGGCAATGGAAGTGGCGGCATTCCAGTGCGTAAGGTATAAATATTACGATTCATGACGTTACTTCAAAGCTTCACTGCCAAATTACTAAGGAACCACCAAAATTACAAAATGTATAGATCGAAGAAGTTCCGTAATATATATAGTGCCTGGCAATTTTGATCACAATAATCTTACTCACTTCTCTGAGAAGCCCCTCGCTTTGCTCGCGCCGCAGCGGCGAAGCGGCAAAACGGGACTTCACGGGACTTCGCCGGTGCGCGCGCGCGGTGCGCGCACGAGTTCTATTTTATAGGCACGCCCACAATAGTAGTCAGACAAAATGCCTATGAGTAAGTGAGAAACACAGTTAGCTCACGTATA
The DNA here is from genome assembly GCF_040938575.1 of Ambystoma mexicanum. NCBI lineage: Eukaryota > Metazoa > Chordata > Amphibia > Caudata > Ambystomatidae > Ambystoma > Ambystoma mexicanum. The sequence continues at coordinate 470,229,659 of NC_090925.1, read as the reverse complement.
TATATATATAAATATAAAAAACCCCAAGTTCATATATAGCAGGTCAATGTAGCCGCAGTCTTCACCTTATGGTCAAGGTAGTAGTCAAAATAGTCCAAATTCAAATGGAGGACGAAACAGAGCAGCGGGCAAAGCGGGACTTCACGGGACTTATCTTTATTGATTCTCGGATTCTACTTTGAGAAGGCACCCAACCCGTCTCACACCTACCTTAAGAAATACCCTGTGTCGCAATGGAGTATGAACCAGGCTGGTGTGTAACAATGAAATATTTATTAATATTTAGAATTCAAAGAAAATCAAGCAAATCAGAATTAGGGCAGCAGCCACGACTGTGTGGCAGTATACATGCAAACATTCCACAATACAGTTATTTCACACCCCTAACATAAGATACATAAACCTTTAATGGAACGCAAACAAAATCACTTTTCTTCCAATACCAGATAGCACACAGGTTAAGCACTCCCCCTGCAACACTTCCCCCAAACACCTGCTGAGTAAATTCTTTGTGGATGGAAAGCAGTGGCAAGGAGTCAGAAAGAAGAGGAAAAATCAGATTTAAAATTCAGGCCACCACCCCAAGATGGGAGGCCAGAAACAAAATGAAAACCTTAAAAGCAGCAAAATGGCATAGTCAGATTTTACTTGTTACTTGTATATCGGTAACAGTTGTGGTAGGATATCTATGACAGAAATGCGTGTGGCTGCACTGAAAAGACAAGGAAGCTTACTACTACTGAACGGGGCACCAATGCAACGTGGACACAGGTAAGAAATCGATGTTGGGAAGGAAACAATGCAGATGAAAACACACGCAGCAGAATTGCAATTCGTTTTTCACACAGACTTTATCAAGTGACAAGCAGCTAAGAAAAGGGGCTTAGCTATCAAAATCGGAACTCGGTTTTTGGATGAGAAACAAAGGCACATATCTGACAGGATTCTGAGGGAAAGGGAATATTCTTAATGGGATGATGTTCAGGTTTTTCTATGGAAAAGTGAAAATCGGAATTTAGAGAAAAAGCACAATACATGGTCAAATTTGGTTTTTGTTGCACAATGACAGGTTTTACTGAGGCTATAGTTTAATAAGTGTATTACTAAAGAAGACACTGCGTGCAAGGGGGTTAATTTTGAATTTTAACCAGCTCGCACTGCGTACCTCCTTATAGGGGAATTCATTAATTTATTTCAAAATGGTACTTATACAGATAACTGAAATCATTATAAAAGGAATATGCTAACAGATATGGACTAACACAAATTCTTCTAAGCAAAGGTGAACAGATGATACTTGCAATTTGGGATTCTGTATTGTGGAGTATTTTTATCCACACCAATGCGCCACTCTGCACCCCTTTGCCAATGGGGAAAGGAAATTGCCAAGAATGGAGGCAATAACTCCAGTGCTTACTAAGTCTGCAAATTTGCACAGAGTTCATAACCCACCAAAAGAGCTGCACGCCGTGCCACATACACCGGCAAAGTGGTGTAAAATACACCACAATACAGTTATTTCACACCCCTAACATAAGATACATAAACCTTTAATGGAACGCAAACAAAATCACTTTTCTTCCAATACCAGATAGCACACAGGTTAAGCACTCCCCCTGCAACACTTCCCCCAAACACCTGCTGAGTAAATTCTTTGTGGATGGAAAGCAGTGGCAAGGAGTCAGAAAGAAGAGGAAAAATCAGATTTAAAATTCAGGCCACCACCCCAAGATGGGAGGCCAGAAACAAAATGAAAACCTTAAAAGCAGCAAAATGGCATAGTCAGATTTTACTTGTTGCTTGTATATCGGTAACAGTTGCGGTAGGATATCTATGACAGAAATGCGTGTGGCTGCACTGAAAAGACAAGGAAGCTTACTACTACTGAACGGGGCACCAATGCAACGTGGACACAGGTAAGAAATCGATGTTGGGAAGGAAACAATGCAGATGAAAACACACGCAGCAGAATTGCAATTCGTTTTTCACACAGACTTTATCAAGTGACAAGCAGCTAAGAAAAGGGGCTTAGCTATCAAAATCGGAACTCGGTTTTTGGATGAGAAACAAAGGCACATATCTGACAGGATTCTGAGGGAAAGGGAATATTCTTAATGGGATGATGTTCGGGTTTTTCTATGGGAAAGTGAAAATCGGAATTTAGAGAAAAAGCACAATACATGGTCAAATTTGGTTTTTGTTGCACAATGACAGGTTTTACTGAGGCTATAGTTTAATAAGTGTATTACTAAAGAAGACACTGCGTGCAAGGGGGTTAATTTTGAATTTTAACCAGCTCGCACTGCGTATCTCCTTATAGGGGAATTCATTAATTTATTTCAAAATGGTACTTATACAGATAACTGAAATCATTATAAAAGGAATATGCTAACAGATATGGACTAACACAAATTCTTCTAAGCAAAGGTGAACAGATGATACTTGCAATTTGGGATTCTGTATTGTGGAGTATTTTTATCCACACCAATGCGCCACTCTGCACCCCTTTGCCAATGGGGAAAAGAAATTGCCAAGAATGGAGGCAATAACTCCAGTGCGTACTAAGTCTGCAAATTTGCACAGAGTTCATAACCCACCAAAAGAGCTGCACGCCCTGCCACATACACCGGCAAAGTGGTGTAAAAGCAGGAATAACTGCTGACATCTGTCCTCTGTCATCACTGCTGTCATCTGTCATCTGTCACTGGAAACAAGCCCTCAGAATGGCTAAAATCCGAAAATGCCCCTAAATACAATTTCCTAATCAGTGGCAATCTTCAAAGTGCTGTTTTGGCAGCTGTATAAAGAAATTGGCTGTAAAACTCAGCTTAAATGTATTTTCTTTGTCCTGAAAAATTGCAAAATCCACTATTTCAAGCGTGTCGGTGAAGGGCTAATTCTTTTAAGATGTTTACATCCTTCATACACTGTGCTTATATTTTATATTTGAAATGAAAATACTTTAATGTCCAAGAGCCCATTCTGGGGCCAAGCCACAAGTGAATTCTGATCTGACAGTGCCTGGCCTGGGAAAACTGACATCTCCTTTTGACAATCCCTTGAGAACAGGAAGGTTAATGGCTGTTAATAGTTGACACATAATTCCAGCAAGCCACTCAATGGGGCTACATTAGACATTCGCCTGCTGGCTGACCAAAGAACAAAGAACATGCTGAGAATTGGCCTCTGCAAGGAGGATCAGGATATGGGGGAAGTTTCTCAGTGTACTTCAAAGGACTGGCCATCTGCTCATGTTGGAAGCAAGAAGAAACACCTGGACTGGATTTTGAATGGAAATTACTTGTTTTGGCCTGAGAACTTTATGACATTTAACATGACAGCAAAAAGAAGTAGACAAGTGAAAAATACAAACTTATAAATCTGAACTCATGTAAGACAGTTGAAGATGTGGTAATAGTTCTTACTACATAAGGAGCCAAAGATACACTAAAGCACTGATTGTGGCAAAACTATTAATGTTGAAAGCATAAAATTGTATGTACACGATCCGCTGATCAGCGCCCAGAGGTGTATTGAATTAGAAATGATTATTCCAAAGTGTTATGGGTAAAATTGATAAAAATCCATAGAATTACCAATACAGCTCTCACAAAGATGGAAATTGAATGTAAATGTAGACAATCAAATGTGAAAAAATATGTGTCTAATTTTATGAGGGTGCATAATGGTAGAAATGTACATTTGTACAAAAGTATGTTTTTATGCTTAGGTAAAAATCCAGGTGGGAGTTCCTAAATCCTGTCATAAGATGACAGCTCTGTTTAGGCTGCCGACCAAAACAAAGCGCACGCCTGTAGCCACTCACAGACATGGGGGTGTGTTTTGAAGTTCTGCCCACGCCATAAAATTTGTAATGGATAAATATAGGAAGGGCACTATACATAAGGACACTGCTTCCAGAACACACTGCTTCCAGAACCCATCCAGATGTCCGCGCAGCACCTTATTGCAGAACTTTTCAACTTGTAGCTGAGTCCAGAATTCATTAAAAGATCCAGATTTCTTTGCAGAATCCAGATTCTGGCATTGCAAAATTATGCTAGCCTGACCTCATTGCAAAAATCCCAAACTTGAAGGGACTTAATTTTAATTTAGCTTGGCTGGCTACCATTAGGCTTGCCCGCTGAAAACTTGCATCCGGTTATCTACCGTGTTCAGTAACAAGAAGGGGCCCTTCCAAACCCAGTCTGAGGTGCAGTCCAAACTTAACCAGAACGGCGCTGCTGATCCAAATCCCTCCTGAGGTGCCTGTTTGCCGGTAGACCAGCCCAATACAAGGACCAGCACTAACGGTCCAATTTAATTACAAAGGACTGTAAGTATGAATGGGAGAACAGTGACCCATAATATATCTGCATTGTATGATCCCAATCTCAAACCCATCCCATCTTTAATCCAGAACCATAGTATTATTAGGACTGTCCTTGTGCTGACTTTTCTCTCATCTGTGTTACTAAACCATAACTCCTTATTGATTTGATTAAGAAAAGTAATTCCCAAACCAAACGGAAACTAGAGTATCACGCATGAAGAGTTATGATCGGCGTGAATAACTGATTCCTGTGTGGCATTCTCTTTTTCGTAGTCCTTAATATAGTATAAGGAAACCTATCTGTCATATTTAAACCAGAATTTCTGTTTTCCATTTTCGCGCCTATTTTGCAAAAACACCTCTCATGAAAACCTCTATAACTCCTTCAGTTTTAAGGATAGAAACGAGATTTCACATCTCATTTATACCTAACATCCTTAGCTATCTCTGGAAGTGCAGCACAGTGTGATTCACCCGTTATATCAAAAATAATCTAAGGAAAGGTTTGCCGTGAATTTACAGTTTGAAATGTTTACACGTGTGAATAGCTTTAAATTATTTCCCACTTTGACTTTGAGATTCCTATTGTTTCCTTTTGATTAAATCATTGCTTTTGTTTGCTTGCATCTTTTCAAAGTGGCTCGCGTAGACATTTATAATAATTTAAGCATTTTTTACCACATTTGATGTTTTGCTCAGCCAATTTCAAAGCCATTCTGACAGTTGAAAAGTCAATTCTGTTTTTCTCTTGTGTTTAAAGGGGGAAGGTGGGAGTGATATTCTGTTTAATCTGTTTTATTCCTGAGTAACTGCTCTCTCCTCATACCTATTTAAATTGCCTATTGGTGGGTTGAGGAGTGTTGCAGGGGGAACCCTAACCATAGTGCTATCTGTTCCAAACCAACCTAAAAGTATCCTTTTCTTTGCTGCATTTGTTTTTGTGCTCATTATTTGATTCCTAGTGCATTAAAGATATTATTCAGTGTTCTGTCACCCCATTGGTGATTGTTGTTACCTATTAAAATATATTGTGATTTAAATTATACATACATAAATAAATATTTACCTTTGCAAACTAGCCTGATTCCTGGTTCAGTGTGACCGGGACTGGGGGGTCTCAGGAGAAGGGTGTGATATGAGTGTATATCATTCAGAATATTGAACTTATAGATAAAAATAAATAAGGGTTTCATTTGTGCACTACCTGCTGGGTGAGACTTGGGTGTGTGCCAGATTGAAATCACTTACAGTATGGGATTTTAATAGGATTTGAATACGATGCAAGGGTAAAAGAGCGGGATATGCAGTTTTGGGTACGGGGTGATATGATACTTACAAGATAAGCTTGAGTTTGGGAATTTGGACAGCCAGCGAGGTCTCTGGACAGTGGTGCCAAGGATCTGGTCACTGGGACAACGGGGTCAAGTGATCTGGTCGCTGGGACAGCTGGGCTCTCCTGGATGGGATCAACTGGTCTCTCCTGAATGGGATCAGCAGGGCAAGGTCTGGTCACTGGGCTCTCCTAGATGGGATCAGCTGTCTTTCCTCTTTTCTCCCTGGATTATTGGGTATGCCTGGACCTGGATGGGTGGTTCTGTCTGGATGGAATCAGCTGCCTCTGGATCTGTTTTTTTGAGTTTTTGAATACCTTGTGTTTCTCTGTCTCCTGCTTATATCGCCAGAGTTACATCATAGAATTTTACAATCTGGGGGGAAGTACTCTGGAGTTACTCCTATCCTAGGATAGCCCAGGCTACTGGTGTTCCCTCCTCCCCCTGAGCTAATTGGTTCAGGGGAAATTACATAATTGTATGTGTGTGCGTTTATGACTTCCTTTGTTTCCCCAAAGTTACTTACAAAAATAAGTTTATGGAGCAAAACTTTCAAATCTATACAAATCCCCATCATAAGAAACAGACATGCAGATTCCATATTTCACAGGGAATTGGACAGTCCGATCGCCAACTCTGTGTGATGTTGCATCACCCTTCAGCACAATATCACAATTTTCAAGAAAAGTATAATACTTAAAATTCTGTCATTAACTACACATATGCCCTCTACAAATGTTCACCAAGTTGTGTTTCTGTGTCATTTATACTTCACCCAGTAATGCATTTATCCTGCCATTCCAGCTCCCCAGGTGCTAGCAACATGCACTGGGTCTCATTTTGCTTGTTTAAATATTACATGAAATACTGGCATAATATCAAAGTATTGCTTATTTAGGGTGCTGAAACAAATGTATTAATGTACAACAGTTCTTTTGAATTCAATGGGCTGAATTAGCCACTATGTGCACGGTCCTGCCACCACCACAACCAAATTGTCTTCCCCTGGGTCAGCCTGAACAAAGGGTTTCCATGATGTCCTTTGAAGCCATGCAGTTGGGGCAGGGAATTGGTGTAAAGGAAAATCACACCTCTTGGTGAAATGCTAGTTCCTCCTTTCTGTAGTGATGCTGGACAGTCTGATAAGGCCACGAACTTCCACACTTTGATTCTTTCATATGCCCATGGCGGCTGGTTCACTTGTGGAGGTAATTCTTTTCCCATGGGAGGCAAGTCACCTTTGAAGTAAATGCCTGGGCCAAACCTGTTCTGCTAGTTTCCAAGTTTTTTTTTTCTTTCTATCAACAGAAAGTCTTTTGGGGAATAAATATCATGCACCTTTTATAGCAAAACCCCCATGGACACAAAGAGATGCTGCCAAGAGTATCTTTGTAATTGACTTGAGACCAGAGAGAGAGCCACACTATTTCTTTCCTTTGCAGTAATTTAAGTGTGGTGGTCTATTTCAAAAGGAAATCATAGCCGTGTTGACTTGAAAACAGAATTCTTGCTCTAAATGTACTTTCTCAGTGAAAACAATGCCGTTCTGGACTGTATTGCCTTACTTCATGGTAGTCAGATGAAATACACAACAGGGCTGTGTTTGTGGGGTTTAAAGTGAAAGGATGAACATTTTGCAATGCCGTCTTGAATGCAGATAATTTTTATTGTGCTTGATTTGAAGCAAAACAAATGCAGCCATTCAGTAGGGTGGCAGTGTTCAAAGCTCGTCACACATGTGCCAAGGACAACACAACACAGCCATTTTTGGGTTAAATGTTGAAATGCGGTTTGTGGTGAAGGGGATTTCTGTTAGGGCTGGTAAATGTACCCCACAATCACCAGAGAATTCCAGGGGAGAAATAACCTCACATCTCATAATACGTGGTCCTCACCATCAGACAATCTGCAGGGAGGCAGGTTGGGCCATATGGGAATCTATAAAATACCTAATGATGCAGAGCTATAACTATACAGGTGGGTACATTTGATTTTACCAGTATAAGATATTGTATGGATGCAACTGATTATTGAAAATTCATACTGAATAGCAAGCAGTGAATAATTGGGAAGGTGAGTCCATTATTTGTCATCATTTAAATCGATTCCTCAGCACAACCTGACCCACCACTCTATGTGCTTGTGTGTCTTTCTTCAAGCAGTAATGTTTGCAGAAAATGCCCGGGGACTTCCACATAGCCGCCCTGAAAATGAACTTCACTGGAGTATTGGCCAGAAATCTCACAGTGTCTTCTTAACCTGGAATGTTGGCCTTACTGCCTGACGGTTCATAGCTGTTCCAAAACCTACAAACAACTGAGATGAGGCTCTAATATTCTTGGTCCTGCCAATATTACAAATTAAGCAGCGCTTAACATCCAGAGAATGAGGAAACATCTCTGCTTTAGATTCCTTCTCCTCATATGTAAAAAGAAGAGAAACTTCTTCATTCAAGTGATAATCCAACATTATCTTAGGAAGGAATCTTGGATATGTTCTTAAGTTCACCTTGTATGGCAAGTCTCGACAACAAGCAAAGCTTGGGTTTCACTGACTCCGAGGTAATTGAGACTAAGGGCCTCATCACGAGTTGGGTGGTAGCCCTTAAAAGCGGTGGTCATGGTATTACCACTGCATTTAACGGTCCCCCAATCACGAGTCTGGCAGCAGTAAATGCACCGACTTAACGCCCATTTTCGGGTACAATTAGCGTGGCGCTATTAGCACGCACTAATTGCGCCGAAAATGGCCCATTGGGTCCAATGGACCCAATGGGGAATACCCATTACCGCAAAACCCTTGATCCGGATCAAACAACGCCAGACCGGGTGGCGGTAATGCTATTAACCAGGGCACTATCGCGGCAGTAATACCGCCGGGATACCGCCCAACTCGTGATGAGGGCCCGAGAATGCAGTTTTCTATGCTACATACTTTAAATACGCTCAGTACATAAACTCAAGTGGAGGGTACATGAGAATGAAATGATTTTTCTTAGGTCTCCGTTAACTACAAGCAGCCTCCACAGGAGGAAACTCCCTTACCACATCTCTCACAGTCCATAATAAGAGGATTGGCAAAATGAGCATCCTCATCATCACCTTTTTGTATTGTCATATTGCAGCTAAATACACTTTTATAGATCATTAGTACCCAGCTAGGGGGGATGGTGGCGTTCCAGCAAATGAGGAGGTTCAAAACTGGGTCTTTATCACATGGTATAGACCCGGTTGCAAGTCTCTTCAGAGCGGGAGGCTGCCATCTTCCCCCACCGAAATCAGGTAAGTGCGCTCCCCTGTCTCGCCACATCCCCTTCCCCCACACCCTTTTTCCACATATTTAGGCCCTTCACTTTGTGCTTCCTTGTCCCTGGCCAATGCTGGGACCAGTAGTGTTCCCAGCGCATCTCCGACTCCCGATTGGCCACCATGGAAAGGGAGAAGGGATCACCTGTAGTTCCCTATTCCCCAATCCATGACGGGCATCTTTTTTTGTACTTTTTTTTGGTACTTTTTTCTCGAGTTCAGAAACGGTTAATACGCTGTTTTTCAACTTGAGAAAAATACTCTATTATTACCCCAGTGCAACATGCTGGGGTACTAATAGCAATAAACGCCTTGCTGGGGGGAGCATTACCGGACTCGGTAATGCCCCCGCCCACCCCCAGCAGGGTCTCATTGCTTAAGTGTTGTGCTCCAGAGTGTGGCAGATAAGGTGAGACTTTATCTAGCCTGCACATTGCAGAATTTTTATTTATTTCTGAAAACCAAATGCAGAATTTGTTCCACTGCCTAAATAATGTTGCCTGGAACGAGCCAATATCTTCAGACATTCTTGAGCTGTTTTGAAATGGCCATAAACTAGGATATCAGGCGCCATGCTGCGGGGTTGAGGAAGGTCGGTTTGTGATATAATATCTTCTCCCTCCTGCCTGGATAACAAGCACAGATGAACTTTCAGATGTATGTGCTTTTCTACCAATATTGCCACCAAGTCTGAAAACCGCAGTTGACAAGCCCAAACTGTCGTGATCAGAATCCTATTGCAAGGCTCCTCCAGTTTGTGAACCACCCGGCTATCACAGATAATGAGGGGAAAACATAAGTGTTAGTCCCGCCTGTCACAAATGTGTTGTGCCATTCGGAGGAAATCAGGATGCAAACATCCTGCATTTGCAGTTTTATCCTATTGAAGAAATTGTCAGTTTCCAGTTTCCCCCACTGTTAGAACAAAACATTCACTGTCACCTGAAGCAACTTCCACACGGGAGTCTGCAAAGTTAACCTGCTGAGGTGGTCAGTGAGAGGGTTTTGGACTCAGGAAAGATAGTCTGTCAGTACAGTGGCTGTTTGGCAGCCCACTTCCACACCGATTGTAATTCTCTGGAAATACTGTGCCACCTTGTACTGCCTTGTTTGTTTATGTATTACATACTGGTCGTGCTGTCTGTTTTTACCAACACCTGTGTATCAAAAGCTGTTAATGTCAATCTCACTGATCTCAGCAGTTTTTATCAACACCTGTGTCTCAAAAGCTGTTAATGTCAGTTTCACGGATCTCAACTCCAACACATTGATCAGTACTTTTTCCTCACTTCAACACAGACCTCTGGTTTGCAGGTTTTTCTGATGTGCATCCCATCCTTCCAGAGAGGCATTTGTCACTAGGGAAACAACCACCCCTAGTCTTCATAAAGGCATTACTTGATTGAGGTTGTCCCATTCTCCTGACACGTGTTGCAGGCACAACTCTTCCTGAAGTACCTTCATATTTAGCCTGCAAAACGTGATTATTATAATACATGATGACCTTAGGCACAGTAGCGCTTGTACTTTGACTCAAATTCTTGGTTTGTTATTTATCCAGTCTGATATTTCCATCAGCACCACCACTGTGTGCCATACAGTTACTGCCAGGTTGCATCTTGCATCTAACATTGCTACTAGAACCTCAATTTGTTTATTTTTTTCAGTTGAAACATTGATTTCTCGTTACTCACTGTCAATCCGAGATCCTGAAACAATTGAAGTGTTTGCTCTACCGCTACTCTACTGCAATCTCGCAGGAACCAATTGTCAAGGTGTGGGTAAACATGAGGATTACAGTGAAATTATCAAATCTGAAATAACTGACAGAGAAAAAACCAGTACATTTTTCGAAAATATCTTTTGGTTTTGTCTCCCACCGTCTGACAACCCACTCCCCCACCACCCACCCCTTACTTACCTTCTGGGGGCACACACGAAGTGTGGAGCCGCCTTCGCAATCACCCTGTGATGCTGGTTCCCTTCACGCACATGGAAGGGAACCAGCGCCGCAGGGTCCTTTCCTTTTTTTATTTTTTTACTTTGCTTGTCCCCTGCTTTCCTTTTTATGGAAGCAGGGGACACTCCTGGAAACCCTGAAGTCCCGGAATGTCAATCAAGGGGTACATGGACACCCATGCAACCCCCGCCCCCTTGTTCGACATTTTCTGCCGTTTTTTTTTCCGCAATAATTTCTACGGATACCAAACATACTCACCCTCTAGTTTAGCCACAACAGGAGATAACATTTTTGTAAACACCCCGTTAAATGATCTCAAGCCTAAAGATAGTACCTGAAATTGGCAATGCTGCACCTCAACAAGAAACCTGAGATACATTTGATTACTTTCCTGCATTGGGACATGCAAATATGCACCTTGAAGAGCCAGAAAACATACAAAGGGCCTCATCACGAGTTGGGCTGTAGCCCTTAAATGCGGTGGTAACGGTATTACCGCCACATTTAAGGGCTAGCCCTATCGCGAGTTGGGTGCTAAATCGGCTGTTTTACCTCCAGCTTTTTTCTGGAGGTGAAAATCCCTGTTTTCGGCTGTCTTACAGCCGACTGTATTAGCCCGCAGTATTAGCACCGAAAATTCCCCATTGGATCCAATGGACCCAATCAGGAATGGGGATTTACCGTTAAGGCCCAACCCATGATCCGGTGGTAATACCACCGGACCGGTCGGTGCTAGGGCTATTACAGTCGGTGGTTTTACAGCCGGGAATACAGCCCAACTCGTGATGAGGCCCTTAAGTCTCCTACTTCCAACTGAGGCACTATGTTGACCGAAGGTTAACATTCTGAAGAGTATGGTTGTTATGAAATTCTATAGATATCTTAGGTCCAACATTGGCCTGAAGCCCTTGGCCAGCTTCTTTACTAAAAAGTAGCAAGAAGACTTTGTTTCCTTCATCTGGCAACACTATGCTCTCTATCACTTGTTTCATTTTCATAATGCACACTTCTTTCCTGAGTAAATTTAGATGTACTGCTTGAGAGATGCTTTTCATAAAACACCAAGAGGTGGCCTTGACGTACAAGGTCAACAACCCATGTGTCTCCTCTTTCAGAGGGGCACTGTTGTCAGTGCTATGGGATAGTCACGTCTTTGCTTCGCTCTGGCGGGACTATGGCGGGGCATTCCTGAGCCCCCAAACTGCTATGATTCTCGGCAAAAGTGACAGAAGGTTGTCGCACCACCTTGGGAAGTGTTTGAGCCCTGCTGATGGTTTATAGTGATATAATCGAAAACAAAAAGGGCGGAAAAAAAAGTCACTTTATTTTTATGACTTTTTTTTTTCGAAATGGGGGGACACAACAACTGATGAAGTGGCTCTGAGAGCGGTCTCGGAGCCCACACCTCAGTCAGCAGGCAATTAGCAGGCAGCGGAGGCAGCGAGGGCCAGCCTGTCACACTACCTGGAGTGGCACAGGACTGGTGAAGCGTGCAGTGGCCATAGGAGGCTGAGGTCCACTGATGCTGCCCACAGGGGTGAAGGTGAGAAGAGCAAGCGAATAGGAGAAGGCTGGACTGGGATCAGGCTGAACGCGGGAAGCAGTGGTGTGTTTGACTGATAGTGGAAAGGAGGATTAGAGATAACCATGAGAGACTTCCTCCCATGTAGAAGATAGCAGGGAAATGTTGACGATTCCCCCTTCTCTCAGTTGAGCAGTGCAGACAGGGCAGGTCGGCTCTGGTGGTCAGCCCGGTATAAAATACCCACAATGGCACACAGGAAAACAGGGTCCCCACTGTATCAGAAATCAGGGAAGGGCAGAAGGCTGAGCCGTCGAATAATAAGGGCCATGACAAAGAGAAGAACAAGAAGTCATGACTGCAGGCTAACATTGACTCATGCACGTCTGGTGGGTAGCAGGGAGGAGGAAGAGCATGACACCGGAGGTGGGTCAAGCAAGCTGTTCGGCCCAGGACATCCTACTGGCTGTAAGAGACTCCAAAGCCTTGCTGGAACAAAAGATAGGTGCTATAGGCGAGGATATGGGACTCTTGGGGCAGGACCTGTGCAAAATGTCATCGTGAATTTGAGAAGCGGAGCAGCAAATTTGGGACACAGAGGTTATGCTGGGTCCCGTAAATAAAGAAATTGTCGAGCTCAGGGACAGAACCAAAACCCTGGAGGCAAGGGTCGAGGATGCGAAAGGCAGGGCCATCAGAAACAATATACACATTCTGGGTCTTCCTGAAAAATAAAGAGCCCCTCTATGGAAGTTTATTTGGGGAATTGGTAAAGGAATGGATGGAACCTAACGGGATCTCCAGTTTCTTCTCAGTGGAAAGGGCCCATAGCACCCAGCAGGGGGCCCTCCTGGGCACCCAGCTGAGACCGGTAATTGCCAAACTCCTCAATTATAGACACCAGGACATTATACTGCAGGTCTCCCGGAGAAAGGATCCACCCAGGTTTACGGGGCGAAGGTGGCGATATTCCTAGATTTCACCTGGGCCATCGAGAGAGTGAGACAGTCATTTGAGGCAGTGAAAAGACAGCTAAGAGCAGGAGAGTATAAGTATGCCATGCTGATACTAATGACCCTCTGGGTGATAGAGCCCAGTGGGGCACTGTTTTTTCAGGACCCGACAGAGGTATCGGACTGGCTAAATGGAGAGGGTCATCCGTTGGAGGTGGCTCGCCGTAAAGAAAAGGACATCCCATGCAGTTGAGGCCTCCCTCACCAAGAAAATTGTAGCTGTGAAGGCGTGAGTACCATTGCCGAGAGAACTCATTGGGTGCTGTCACTCCAGCGATTCAGGGTTTCAGGGCACACCACCTGAATGTGCACCCTTGGTATTTTTGCACATTGGTAGTTGTTGGTACTTAAATTAGCTTGGATTGACAACTGCTTCATGTTGGGGGGAAGCGTTGGAGAGGGGTGTTTGGTTAGAGGTTTTGTGGTTGGAAGTTACGAGTTCAAGGTGCATCCCGGGTAAGTAATAGGTTCTTGCAACAAGAGATTCAGGGGCTTCCCTGAAATTCCTCTCTAGTGATGATCACAAATGGCTGATATCTAAGGGTGGCCAGATCCGGGCAGGGCAACCTTTGTCACATGCATGTCTTGGAAAGTGAATGGGCTCTTAGACAAAATAAAGAGGGGCGTGGTCTCCCACTTCCTTAATGCACATAAAACCGATATAGTGCTACTACAAGAAACACACTTGCTGGTGTTGGTTTGCACATTCCTGTGGAGAGCCAAATTCTCTGGGGTAACGCATGCAGGATTCTCCAGGTGTTCAAGGGGGGTCGCTATTCTGATCAGGAAGTCTCTCCCTCTGATTGTGCAACTGTGGAAAGGGATGCGGATGGGAGATATCTAATGCTTAAGGGCTCAGTGTGGGGGGATTCAATTTGTATTATTACTATCTATGCACTGCCCTACCTCCAGGCTAGCTCTTACACAAGAATACAATCCCTACTGGCCACACACAACGGTGACAATTGTTACAGGGATACTTCAATGATATGGTGGCACCTGAGCATGATAGATCCTCCTCACACATAGGGGTGTGGGGTCAGTTGCACACAAAACTGTTCACTTCATAAATGCAATGGGTCTGAGGGATGCATGGCGGTAATTGCACCCTGCGAAAAAAAGCTTCACCTTCTACTCCAATGCGCACATTCCCTTCTCAAGGATTGACTTTCTTTGTGTCCCAGCCACAATCATAGCTAAGGTGACAATGGCAATGTTTCTGCCAGGGGGAATATCTGGTCACGGCCCCCTGAACATTACACTAATGGAAAAGGGGTGTAGGCAAACCAGGGAATGGAGACTGAACGCATACTATCTCTGTAAGCCAGAGATAGCAGATCAGATATTGCAGGCAATTTAGGAATACCTCTAACATAATGAGGGGTCCTTAGAGAGTTGCTAAGTGTTGTGGGAGATTTATAAAACGATTTTGAGGGGTGAGTTGTCAGCAGTGATAGAGCACCCATAGCAGGCAAGATGGTCCCTGCTGGTGGAGGGAGAGGGGGAGGTTGAGATGGCAGAAGCGTGTCATATCGAACACCAATCAAAGGACAGCAGGCGGGAACTGCGCAGATGCACGGCCTGGTTTCAATCTTTAGCGAGGGATGAGGCCAAAGCAGCTCACTGGGACAATATGGCTAGGCTTTACGAGATGGGTGATAAGTATGGGGGAATGTTTGCGTGGTTGGAAAGGAGGGATGAGGGGAAAAGGTGGGTAAGGGAATTACAAATGGAGACCAGTCACAATTACAAAAAAACGTGGATATCACAGAGGCTTTTGCACAATGCTATAAGGAGCTGTGTAGGGAGAGAGGGGGGAGGGAGAGACAGAGAACTACCTGTCCGCCATAGACGTGCCTATCTTGGATGAGATGGAGAGTCAATCACTGGACACTGATCCCCCCAAGGAAGAGATTCAGGAGGTGTTGAGGCAGCTACAGGCAGGGAAAACCCCCAGCCCCAATGGCTTTCAAATTGAGCTCTGGAAGCAGGCAGGGAGTATGTTTCTCGAGATCCTGGAGCAGGCAGCATTGCTGGTAGATCTTCAGCAGGCCACTATAGTGGTCACCCACAAATAAGAGAAACCCCCACAGAACTGCAGTGCCTATAGGCCCATCTCTTTGATGAATGGGTCATTCAAAATACTGTCAAAGGTGTGGGCCAATAGAGCGCTCAATGTCATTGATAGGCTGATTCATAGTGATCAATGTGGGTTCCTACGAGGGAGGCAACAAAAGGGTTGGAGGAGCGCACAGAGATTCCTGGGTTCCTCAAGTCAATTTAAGTCATTCAAACTGATTTCAGGTGCAACTGCCAATATTGTCCTTGGCTAAAAGGGCAAAGCAAAAAGAAAAGAATACAAGAAAGGTTGCCTAAAAACAATCAGGAAGGGGAAAAATATCCCTCAATGGATAATTAAATAAAATAATCCTTACTCCATTGGTAATAGTAAGTGTAGAATATTTAATAAGTAAGTGTATTCATTCAACAGAAAGACAAAAGAAGATTACATTCTTTAAATGAGCAAAGTATACATCCGACATGGACTGTGGATTTAGGGCTGCATGATACATGTGACATTCAAAAACAAATTGTATTCGACCCACATTTCTCAAATAAGATTCTTACAAAAGACTACATCAAAACATTCCATTGAAGGTCAAACAAATTATAAAGAGTTAATTTGAGTACAAAAATGCATTTTCTTTCAAGATAGATTCTGAACTGTGTGCAGTTCTGGTGAAAGGTACGCTGACACTACGCGTTTCATGTCTATGACTCTTCTCCAGGTGTGGGAGACTCAAATATATTTCTACAACTAACGGAATATAATACTCAATATTCTCTTGTCAATCAGTTGGCAAAAATAGATATCTACATAGGAGTTCATTACTACCTTGTGGTAATGGAAACGCCATGAACTTCAGCTTAATCTTCATTTTGACTCTGTTGGCTCTCTCCACGACCACCAATCTGGGTTCAGAGCTTCCAAAAGCACGGAAACTGTTTTCCTGATCATCCGTGAAGACCTGCTCTCCAACCTTGACTCTAACTCTCATTCTGTCCTCATCCTACTTGATCTCTAATCTGCTTTTGACACGGTCAACCATACCATCCTGCTCAATCGTCTGCGTGACAACCTGGGTATCACTGATCAGGCTCTGGCCTGGCTGAACTCTTTCCTTTCTGATTGACCTTCCTAGGTACAACGTGGGTCCTTCCTTTCCTCCATCTCCCTCTCTACCTGCGGTGTTCCCCAGGGGTCTAACCTCTCATCATGGCTTTTCAACCAATACCTAGCTACTCTCACTTACTGCATCTCCATTTTCTGCTCAAACTGCCAGTGCTATGCTGATGACACCCAACTCCTTTTCAGGCTTCCCTCAGACACCTCCTCTCCATCCCTCACCTCTGATTGCTTAGCCGCCATTCAAAATTGGTGTGCCACCAACGATCTTTGTCTAAATGCCAACAAGACTGAGATCCTCCACATCGGTACGCCTTCACCATCCTTGCCCCTCACCCTTTGGCCGGCCTCCCTTGGCCCTCCTCCTACCCCTACCTGCGTGGCTAAGAATCTCAAGGTCATCTTTGACTCCACTCTTTGTTTCTCCGCACACATCTCTGACGTCTAAAAAAAGTCAAACTTCCTACTGCACCCCTTTAGAAGCACTCTTCCTTTCCTCTCCTTCCCCCAGAAGCTCACTGTCTTTCAAGCTCTGGTTCTCTCTAGGTTGGACTACTGTAACAGCCTCTTTCTAAGTCTTCCTGCCTCCACTCCGCCATTTACAACTAATCCAGAACAGCAGTGCGAGACTTGTCCTTGGCTTTAAGCCCTGGGATCGTATCTCTCCAGCTTTGAAATTCCTTCATTGGCTCCCAGTGGACGCAAGGATTACATTTAAAACCCTCTGCAT
This sequence comes from Ambystoma mexicanum, assembly GCF_040938575.1. Classification (NCBI taxonomy): domain Eukaryota; kingdom Metazoa; phylum Chordata; class Amphibia; order Caudata; family Ambystomatidae; genus Ambystoma; species Ambystoma mexicanum. Next base: position 470,212,278 of record NC_090925.1, on the reverse strand, counting down.
TGTCCACAAGGCTTTCTAGAGCCTGGGTCCAAAATACCTCAACTATCCCTCCCCTCTCGAGCCCTTCGCTCCTCTACTTCTAAATCCCTCAGGGTCAGTCGTTTTTCAAAGAAACGCGCTGGGGGCAGATCTTTGTCTCTGGTGTGTGCCTCCCTTTGGAACAGCCTCCCGGCCTCCTTGAAACTTGAGGAGAACCATCTCCAGTTCCGGAAGCACCTCAAGACCTTCCTCTTTGTTTCTGCATTTGCCCCTCTTCTCTCCTGCTGATCTGTTCCTTCTCACAGAACCATGCTCCTGGCCACCCTTTGTCCTTCAGGCCCAGGTACTTTCTCACCCTCCTGAACTGCCTCCGAGACACCCCTTGCACTGGGATCTGTATCTGTACCCATACAGTTCCCCATTCTTCTCTTGCACTTATCAGATGTACCCTATCTGACAAATCACGCACTTGCATTTGCCTGCATTTATTATTTATTTATTGCATTTATTGATTTTTATTGCACTTATTATTCATTCTGTTTTCTCCTTTGTGCTGCACTTTCCATTTCTCCTCCTTCCTCGCACTTTCCCCCTTTTCCCTTTTCCATGCACTTGCACATTCTTAATGTCACTGGGCCTAGTAAGATTGTTTTTTTTTATTATCCTTTGTTCCCCTCCCTTTGCTTGGTTGTGCTCTGAAACACGTGTGTATGAGTGCGATATAAATAAAATATCATATCATATCATATCATTGGGAATGGTTGTGTCCCTTGTTGTGGGATAGCCACTTAAGAGCTCAATAATTTGGAATATAAATTCCTACCTGGGAGTAAATGCAGAAAAATGTGAATGAATTTTGTCTCAAAATTCGCATTAATGTATTCAGTGTTATAGTAATGCCACACATAAGCTTTGTTTGGTGGCATTTACTTGATTTACAGTGTTCCCTCTCTTTGCCTGAAAGATAAATGGAAAGGGTAACCTATCAAACTCATCGTACAATTATATTGGGCTCTAAATAAGCTGATCTTGACAGAAGAGACTTGGCTTAATTTAGACTCGTGTGGAAAATTATCGCAATGTCGAACTGCGGGCGTGAGAGACAGCAGACAAGCAGCCTCCTGCCCCGCAGTCGCCTTAAATTGTGGAGATCACATGACATCAATGAGCGGTCATGTGATCAGCTCATGTCATGTGATTGTTACCTTGCAAGTGTATGTTAGGCCATTTAAAGGAGAAATGCTGTAATCTATCGCGTAATCTAAATGTCTTCATTTAATTGTGTCTATGCTCCAGATCACTCCTACCAGGTAGGGACACAGGTATGAATCTCAGGAGGGTGCATATTGCCCTGGGTAGGGTTGCTGGTATAGACGGGCCACACGCCCTCATAGCCTCCACTCGGAGAAAATTGTCAACTCAGTGCATTGAGAGTATCTTTGGACAGTCATGACTAGGATGGGATTCGGCCCTAGATTTCAGAGCTGGGTGAAGTTACTCTATGCCAACCCAACAGCGAGAGTGAGAGAAAATGGGGTGAGATCCAGAGAGTTTCTGCTGCAAAGGGGAACTAGGTAGGATTGCCTGCTGTCACTCCCTCTAGTTTCTACTGGCTGTGTAACCACTGGATCCACTGGCTGTTACAGTAAGGACATATTCCTACATTAAGGGCTTTGGGTGGCCGGGTGGGCAGGAGGACCGGGTATGCCTCTACAGGGATGATATCCTGATATATCTGATATATCTGGGGGACCCTAAGAACTCTTACCCAGTGGTGATGGATGTGACATGAGAATTCGGGGAGCACAGCGGCCTGCACTTCACCTGGAAGAAGTCAGGGCTGTTACCAGTGATGGGGGGTTGAGGAGGTCCAAGAGGAATGCCCCCTTGCCGTGCCAGGGGAGTGATATTGGGATGGATGAACACAGCTTCCTTCAAAATAATCTTGACCCCATCCTTGTAAGAGCCAGGGGGATGTAAGACAATGGGCCACCCTGCCGATCTCGCTGCTCGAAAGGGCCAGTCTATTCAAGATGCTGACTCTCCCAAGGTTACTTTATGCCCTTAAGAAAACCGTGGTCATTATCCCCCCCCTAAGGTATTTTGCAACAATAGAAAGCATACAATGGAAAGCAATATGTGGGAAGAGAAATCCAAGAATCACACTTGCACATTGGTCAGGTCGGGTGGGAGGGGGTCTGGTGGGACCTGATGTCATGAAATATTACTGTGTTTCCCAATTGGTTGCAGTCAATAAGTGGTTGTTCAATGATAGCGGGGCCTCTCATGTTAGGTTGGAAAAACACATAATGGGGAAATCCCTCTGTACGAGTTCTATACCAAAACCCCATAGAGTCTTGCTGACACCTCCAGGGCAATCCACGTTTGAAGCATGGTCCGCTGCTTTCAGGAAGCTGAGATGGGGCGGGGTTGTGACAATGGAGGCACCTATTTGAGACAATGGGGACCTCCCTGAGGTGGGGGAGGTAGGATATCAAGCTACATGGGTAGATGCAGGTATATGGAAAATGAAACACAAGCAGTTAGCCACCTTCCAGCATCTTCACAACACCCACGGTCTGCATGAAAACGAGTGCTACACGTATATGCACTTGCAACATGCAATGAGACATGAAGGTAGGGACGAGTGGGATATACGATAATACTCTCCCTTGGAAGCCAATCTGCTAGAAGAATGGGTCACGGGGAAAGCGATTACTACACTATATCAGGCGATTAATACCCTACATCACCTCTCCAATAGTTGCTGGACAAATGGGAAGGGGACCGGGGAGCTATGGAGAAGGACTAGTTGGATTCCTTGAGGTCTCCTAGGGAGTCCAATATACCCAGCAGACTGGGACTCATCAAATACAAAATATTCCATAGGGTCTACTTTATTAGGTCGCGGTTGCATGGCATGGGTAGAGTCGTGGATCCGAAATGTCTGAGGTGCAGGAACATGGAGGGTACTTTTCAGCACACTATATAGGACTACCACATTCCTACTGGCGGTCTGTCAGAGATGCCATGTCCGGGGTCTTGGGAAGACTGATACGGGAAAATTCCAAATTAGGCCTTCTACAAATTTAGGGTGACACCAATGTCACCCTCATGGAACAGGGCCTCGTCAAAGCAGCACTGTTGGCGGCCAAAAAGGACGTGGCTGCAGGATGCGGTGGTCAGGAAAGCCAGAGGACTGCAACATGGCGAGAAGGAATGGAATTTTTTTGCAAGCTTGATTATAGAGTGTATAGAGATAGGGGCTGTCCCTATTGTAAAATATTGAGCAAATGGTAGGAAGCGTTCTGTGGGCAGGGCAGACAGAAGGGTATAGGGGGCGCTTATTAAGCTGAGATGGTGGCTCAGTCACCGGAGGGAGGGACCGTAAGAGGCAAAGAAGGCAGAGTGTTGGGTGCTATGGGGATTATGTAGCAAGAGGGATACACATGTTATGATGCAGAAATCGTCTTATGTACTGATTTGCTGTTACTGTGAGATGGCCTTTGATGCAGTTGTACTTTAGGCACTGCCTGATCCCTGCGCTTTCTCTTGCTGCTTTGTTCTGGAACTTGGAAGAAGCAGGTATGAAGACCTGCTGAAAAGAGCTCACATGCCGATTCCTGCTCTTTCTAAACTCTCACTTTGCTGTACTGGCCGAGTGAAATAGTTTGGCCATTTCCAAGTTTGTGATTTCTGCTCCTCTGGTCTGGTGTTGAGATTCTTTAGAGGGGACATTTCCCTTGACTCACATTTCAAATCGTCCTGCTCTGCTGCAATATCTTCTAAGGTTCTGATTCTGCAACAGACCTCTGAATCTCCTTATTTGGGTCTCCTCTGGTTCTTTCTGGTTCTTACTGGGGCTGTTTGTTGTGGAATCCACATCAGTGGGGTAAAACAGACTTACCTGCACTTTCCCCATTCAATCAGGAGGCCCACTGACGTTGTGCCATTGACTTAAACTTTCACATGCTCTCAAACTCTCCTAAAGTTACTCTGGGGGTACTTACCTAGTTCTGCTCTTCTCTCTAGTCAATGTGAGTAACTGTGTGCACTGTAACTAATTTTGTTTACTTTGCAGCTACTTTTCCTGGGGTTAAATTGGCCTTGTCATTTCTTGCTCAGACTCTACATCTAGATCTCTCATGGCTTTTTCGTTCTTAGTCCTGACTTAGAATGGTTGGCAAATCATGCATCGAACAACATCATGAGCTGGATAAAAACCATATGGAATCAGTGGGCCTGATCACGAGTTGGGCGGTAACGCCGGCGCTATTAGCGCCGGCGCTAATAGCCCTACCTCCAAACCCCCCGGCGCTATTAGCGCCGGATCACGGGTTTGGCGGAGGGTTTATTGCCCATTCGCCATTGGGCCCATTCGGGAATTCCTCATTCCCCATTGGGCCCAATGGGGAAAATTTGTGCTATTATCGCTGGCGGATTTCCCGCCGGCGGTAATCGCACCGGGAATCGGCAATTTTGCCATGGATTTCCCCCCAGCTCAGAGCTGGGGGGGAAATCCGCCAAAGCCATGATCTGGTGGACCCTTAAATGCGGCGGTAATAGTGCTACCGCCGCTTTTAATGGTTACCGCCAGACTCGTGATGAGGCCCAGTGTGTGGATCTTCATAGGCTACATCCTTCTGGCCACATTTACATGGAGGCTCAAAGAACCTTTTCCTTTTTTTTTCTGCCATCTCAATCCAGGGATCAAACTCTTTTCACGTGAAGTGTAAACCAGACTCCTCCACAACAAACCTTATCTGTCCTCATAAAAAGCTCAAGAGCTAGGCTCCCAAAGTGGACTCCCCGCACTTAACACATGCATTAAAATTCTGAGGTGTGGGATGATGTGGGTGGAGCAGTTAGACCAGCAGCACTGGAGGGCCAAACAAGCCCCACTGCCTACGAGAAAAAAGCCTGGTAACCAAACACATAATGATAACATTATACATGGTTTACAATGTGAATTATGTATTTTCTAACCGTCAGATTCCCACCTCAAAGTTGGGGAATATTCAATGAGTATGTGAGTCTATAAACTAGCCAATGCTGGAGAACATTCACTTACTCCTATATCTCATCAACTCTCCTTCATACTTATGGGAGTTTTCTACATCCCCCCATACATGGTTTGATAACATACTCCATAGTGTAAAAATAAACAGGTATAGGACTCATATTACTCCATGCACTCCATATACACACTTCCCTTATTGTGGCTACTATCTATCGGCCACCCGGTCAGATCTCCTCCTTCCTCTCTGAGTGAGCAGACCTCTCCTCCTCACTCCTGGCCTCAACCACTCAATTCCTCCTTCTTGGAGACTTCAACATCCACCTGGATGCCTCCTGTCCTCCATCTACTCTTTTGCGACCTCTGCGACTCTCTCTCACTCACTATTCTCCCCTCTGGCCCGGCTCACTCTGCAGGACACACTCTGGGTGTTCTGATCTCCTCAGACCTTCCCCTCTGTGTTCCCCTCTCCACTCCTCTCTCCTGGAGTGATCACCGTCTCCTCTCCTCCCACCTCACCCTCCCTACCCCTCAGGCCAATCACTTCCATCACTGCCACCCACCTTCTCGGTCATCCGACCCATGAAGCGCGTGTCAGCTGAGGCTTTCACCGCCACCTTCTCATTCCCTCCTCCCCTTTGGCTGACTCTCACCTTGACAGAGCCCTCTCCATGCTCCACTCTGCTATATCTGATACTCTTGATATCCCTGCCCCTGTCATGAGAATCTGCCTGAAGCCCAAAGCCAAGTGCAACTCCTGGTATGACTCAGACCTCGTCACCCTAAAACGCAAGTGAAGGGTGGACGAGAGATAATGACGTGCTTCATGAACAAACGTCTCAATTACCCTACCATCACAGGTATTTTATACTCATTCTTGATATTGTTACCCTTGATCTTAGACACTCACACGGCCTTGTTCAGTTATTTGAATACATACTGTGTTTCATTCAAGTGGCTTGCCTATAACTTCCTTTTCTTTTTTTCTCTTGCCCTTCCCTTTTTCTTCCTTCCACCCCTCCTCGTCCCACAGCTATTCCAAACCTGAGTGGCCTACACCCAGCAGCCACTCCTGAGTCATCTCACAGTCCCCTTTTACTGCATGTTGGGCACCCCCTCCCGTTTTTGCTGCAATATGTTTTGCTCATCAATGACCTCTAATGTTGAGGCTCAAAAGCTTATAGGTACCCACAATGTACACTTCTAACTCCAACCTTATACTAAAAACCACCTAAATTGGTGCATGGCCGGGTGAAATGGTGCAGGTCATGAGACACTGATGCATGGGTTATAGGATAGAAAACTTTCATCACCTCCTCTATCCTCCTCACTGGCGACGTAGAGGTCACAGTAGAGCACATTTTAAATTTACACACCAAATAATATCTCTATGAGAAGGTTTTTCTCCAATTTTCTTTTAATATTTAACTATCCACATCTAATCTTTGACGAAGCAAATCAGATATTTGATTATTATGGCATTTATTACCTCCCTTTCCTTTTTCTCCCCTTTTTATTATTTTTCATGCTCTCCAGGACCTTGTCATTTCTGCCCTGATGAAGGTGGAATATTTTACGTTTTATGTTTATCTGTATGTTAACTGCCGAAATGCAATATAAGTGAGGGGCGTGTAGGTTTTCATTTTATTCCAACATAAGAAATCCTGCTTTGAACCTAGTTCCCCCCCGTGTTGATGAAGGCGGAATATTTTACGTTTTATGTTTATCTGTATGTTAACCGCCGAAACACAATACAAGTGAGGGACGTGTAGGTTTTCATTTTATTCCAACATAAGAAATCCTGCTTTGAACCTATTTCCCCCACCGCGTTGTCAAAATTTGATTCCGGAAAAAGAAGCTATTTCTGGGATGCACCACCATTTTACTGTTTGCATTTTTTGAAGTTATTTTCGTATTTGAATCATGTTCACCAAAGTGATGATTTCAAATGTGAGCGGCATAAGTAACGCTCAATGCAATGATGTGTCACTAATATAATGTTAGGATAGGAATGTTTATGTCCACTTTTGTTTTAGTCTACCGTCATTCAGTGTTTTTCCACATCCTTGCTACTTTTCTGTTCCACTTCCTTTCCATTTATTTCCCCCTCTTTTCTTTTCTTGTTTAGTACCCTGGTCAACACTCTGATCCTTGTGTCTATTGGACTCGCATTTTGAGTTGTTTTTGCTTTGATTCTCGAATTTTTTGTAAAAATTACCTATTTGGCGTTTTGCATTCTTGCTCACGACTCACTTGTCAGTTGTTATCAATTGATTGTATGTTTTGTTTGAATGCCACTAATTGTAGCTGTTTTATGCTTGTGTTACAACAAAATACAGAAGCATTTCAGTATTTTTTCAGTCGTTCTGGTGTTTCAGTTTTCTTTGTCAAAGAAATAGATGTGAAATGCATTAATACATTTTTTGCAAAAATAGAGGGGTAGCAGGAAGAAGTCACAAAACTGCACGAGCCCATTGCTCTACAAACCCCTGGCACAGCAACACTTCTCTTTTTATGATTTATATTGTACATGCTCTGTGTTGCTGGTGTCACCCTTAGGGCAAAACCGAACCCCTTCCCCGGGGGGATTGATATGAACCCTTGTCTCTTTTTGACAACACTTGTTGTTTTTTCGGTTCTGGGAACTCAATTATAGGGAACTTACTGATATAATAAGTCTTTCCCTTTCTTTTTTGGAGACTATTTATTAAACGCTCTCTTTAATACTGTAAGGTACATTACATATCTCTCCCTCTCCAAGTATTTATTCCCATGCACCGGTTGCAGAAAGCTGCACATTTTTCTCCCCGGCCTAGTGAAACGATATGGCAGAAAGTGCCACTCTAAGTTAGTCTGAAGAGGAAATCTCTGAACTGATCCAAGGCCCTTCCTTCTTTAACCCACCAGATCCCAATCAACCCAGTGTTTCAATCAATACTACTGAAGATATCTTAAAACTCAAAAAGAAAACTTTTTGAACTGAACTGCACAGGCATTTCCTCAAGGAGTACCTAAGATCCAATATCATTCCTGAGGGCCTGATTGTGAGGAACGAACCGTGACTTTTTCTAGAGGACAAGGAGTATACGACTAATTTCAGTTTTATTGCTACAAAATGCAGTCAAGACTTGATGGTCCTGACCCTAACCACCGCTCAGCGCATTAGTGCAGAATTACTCAAAACTTTAGAAACAGAAGAGACGAAATTCAAAACTAATACTGCCATAACCAACGCTCAGGAACAATTGAATGAGATAAATAAACAATTTGAGGTGTTTAGACTTAACACCATCACGAGGAAAACTAATAAACTTCAAAAAGATATTAAAGATTTCAACACTGAAGTCATTTATCCATACACAACTGACGACTACATTAATTTGTGCAAACAGCAGGGAGGCATACCCAGTACTAGAGGGAGAGGCGGCAGAAGAAGAGTGACTTTTTCAGGTCTAACAGTAGTTCGTCAGGTAGTGGGTCCAATTAAAACTTCCAACCATATGCACCACAATTTGGCCAACCTCAGTTCCAAGTACCCCCACCCCCCAGTTCCCTTTTTTTAGGCAGAGGAGGACAAGGAACAGGATGGGGGCCACAAATGTATCCTCCCCCTTGGAACATATCATATCAGGGACAGCGCAGGCGATTCCGTCAACGGAGATGCCAACGTTAACTTCTAACAACAATTTGTTACCTATCTTCAATCTTGCAGGAATAAATCTAACGCCAGGCCAAAGCTCCATTCTGTCCAAGGGATTGTCCTTTGTACCAACCACATCTACTGATTGGTACACAATGGAAATAGAAATGAGGCACTTTTTTAGAACTTACGTGCCTTCTTTAAGGAATATAGTCAACAAGAAGTTGAACCCGACACGGGCCTTCATCCACCTTCATCCTTCACTCCCACTGATAGCCAAACGTCACAGGAACTAATTAAGTTTGAGAAATCTGTCCTTGGGGACATTAAACAAATGAGTAAAAGGAACACTCCTACCCGACAGAATTTGACGAAGAAAGAAAAAATCACCCTTAAACAACTGGCTGACAATCGGAATGTGGTAATTAAACAAGCAGACAAAGGAGGTGGCATTGTCTTTATGACCAGCGAACAATATTCCTGCATGGTCATGGACGTCCTATATGACCAGACCAGCTACCGCCCACTTAAAAAGGACCCCACCAATGAAACAAAAGGGGAAATCTCAAAAATGGTCTCTTTTGCTGTTGAACAGGATTGGATCTCAGCAAAAGAAGCAGCTTTTTTGACGACCTCCCAAGAACGCACCCCATGTCTATACGCCCTTCCCAAGATCCACAAAGATGTACAAAATCCACCAGGGAGACCTATAGTGTCGGCTGTGGTTCGATACTAGAAACTATTTGCAGGTTCATTGATTTCTTCCTTAAACCCATAAGTACCAAGACTAGATCATACTTACGGGACACAACACACACAATTCAAACATTTGAGGAACTCCCCTTCGACCCGGTCTCTCAATACTTAGTAACAATGGACATAAAATCATTGTATACATCAATCCTACAAGAAACAGCAATAGCCTGCATCTATGAACACCTTTTTCACAATAGTACGCAATCTTGGGTTCCACCAGAATTCATCATAGAACATACTACTCTGGCCCTACGTAAACATTTTTACTTTCAATAAGCAGTTTTTCTTGCAAACAAAGGGAACAGCAATGGGGGCTAAGGTTGCCCCCGGTCTGGCCATCCTGTTTATGGCAACGTTTGAAGACAAATATATTTACAACCAGGCCAACCCCTGGCAAATGCACATTCATGAATGGCACAGGTACATCAAAGATGTCATTTTTGTGTGGTCCGGGGATGAAACATCTCTCAAAACATTTTTTGTATGGCTTAACATCTGTAATGACAACATCCAATTTGCTATGGAATACAACAGAAATACTATCCACTTTTTGAATCTCCAAATATCCTGTACAGGAGGAAACCTCACATGCAATTTATATAGAAAACCCATGGATCGCAACACTCTCGTGCATTACAAGAGTGATCACCCGCACCATGTTCAACAAAATCTTCCATATGGTCAATTCTTGCGCACCCGCAGGAACTGCACCTCAGTGTCACACTTCTATTCTAACTCTGACCTTTTGGCAGACAAACTAAAACTGCAAGGCTATCCCAAAAAGCTAATCTCGATTGCTAAGAAAAGAGCTAGATTCACTAATCGGGACCCTCTCTTGGAGCCAGGAACACTACAGAACTCGGAGCAACCAGATAGGATCACATGTGTGACCACACATGGCCCCAATTCATTTCAAGTAAAAAAGGTGATTCACATGTATTGGCCGATAGTCATGCTACAGTTGCCAGATGAACCACCACCAAGATTTGCGTTCAAAAGAGCTAGAAATGTCAAGGAACATCTAGTTCATTTTATGTTCATATGAGATACTACCAGCACTGGACTTTGGAACTTACGTAAGACGACTGGACATTACCTGTGTGGATCCTGTTCGGTCTGCAGGTTCACAAAGAAAATCCAAACCTTTCCCATAGATGGAAGGCAATGGACTTTAAAACACCATTCGAACTGCAAAAGTAGCCAGGTGGTGTACTGCATCCAATGTCCATGTGGCTACCGATATGTCGGTGAAACGATGCGGAAGGCAGGAACCAGGATCTCTGAACATGGATCCAGGACTCGCCACACAGCTAACAATATTATCTGGTGGGTCTTAGAAAAAGTCAACACTGGTCCCAATATTCAGAGCAGACTTCTTAGTTTGGAAAGCAGGTGGATCCACAAACTGGATACCCTTGAGCATGGCCTTAATGAACTCCATAGTGCTCAGTACTAATACATTTCTACATACATACACATATACACATCCGAGCCAGGCCCCCATTTAAGATCACCAGCAGGTCCCCCTTCTTCTTTCTTCTTTTCTATGGACCATCTGGCTTGACCCTGCCGACTCCTCAGACAATTTTATCTCTCCACCCTCTTCTGACTGGGCGCTTCACCTGCGCTTTTTGGGTCATTATGATAAGGGTGTTCTACCAGCAGTTGAGGGCTTATTTTTGCCCAACTCTGTAGACACCACGGGCCCTTTTTTGATCCCTTGCTACCTGTGGATTTTAGGGCTCATTTTTACCCACTTGGTAGACACCATGGCCCTTTTATGATCCAGTGCAACCTGTGGACCATGATGCTAGCACACATTTGTGTGTACATACATCCAGTGTGCAGTCTCAATGAGGGATCTAATCTCTTTCCTTCCTCCCTTCCTTTCTCTTCCCCTCTTCCCCCACCTCCCAGTTCTGCTCCACCTTCCCAGTGCAGCACCCGCACTCACACCTGCCTTTTCCACTCTTGCTCACTCTCACATTGTTTCCCACCAAACGGGGAACTTTTAACACACACTGACCCAAAGCCGGTACGTGTGTTGTATTTGTCCCCTATTGGTCATTTAAACAGTGTCACCGAAAATGCGGCTTCCTTATCCTGCACGGACTCGAAGCTGTCACCAGCATAACGTATCTCCTCATGGGCTTCGAGCACCACCGGGGCCACGCCCACTCGCATACTATGTGGACCAATAGGGACGCAGCATTTCTGCCACCTCCCCCTGTCCTGTTAATAACTCAGCAGGAAGGGCTGGCAGCTCTAAGTGACGCTGCATTAGCAAAACTGGGTATCTATGAATGTGCGGCTTTTTAGGCCCCGCCCTCCCCTCTGTGACCCGATCGAGCAACTTTATGCAGTTCGGAGCCAGCTCATTCGTGCAGCTAGCCTCCCCGCAGCCGTCGGACAGGAGCAGCCTCCACATGTGAGCGGTAGCGTCCGCTTGAATGGGTAAGTGCACGCGATGCATTTTGAGATTATGTGACAAAATCCTGACGGGATGCGGTTTTGACTGGCTCTTCTCTGTTTTTGGACAGGATGTGTACTGTGCTCGCACACTGCCAGGTTTGACGACATCCTACTTGTGCCCGAGTAATTCTTCCGGCTTCATTCATATTACCATAACGTTCCCCTGGGTCCCCCACACGCTTTGATGTGAGAACAAACATCTCAATTACCCTACCATCACAGGTATTTAATACTCATTCTTGATATTGTTACCCTTGATCTTGGACACTAACACGGCCTTGTTCAGTTGTTTGAATACATACTGTGTTTCATTCAAGTGGCTTGTCTAAAACTTCCTTTTCTTTTTCTCTCTTGCCCTTCCCTTTTTCTTCCTTCCACCCCTCCTCTTTCCACAGCTACTCCAAACCTAAGTGGCCTACACCCAGCAGCCACTCCTGAGTCATCTCACGGCTCCTTCAACTGGTTGGACGGGCGCCCTCCCCCGTTTTTGATGCAATTCCTTTTGCTCATCAATGACCTCTAATGTTGAGGCTCAAAAGCTTATAGGTACCCACAATGTACACTTCCTACTCCAACCTTATACTAAAAACCGCCCAGGTTGGTGCATGACCGGGTGAAATGGTGCAGGTCATGAGAAACCGATGCATGGGTTATAGGATAGAAAATCCTCCTCACTGGCCACGTAGAGGTCACAGTAGAGCGCATTTTAAATTTACACACAAAAAATATCTCTATGTGGAGGTTTTTCTCTGATTTTCTTTTAATATTTAACTTTCCACATCTAATCTTTGACGAAGCACAGCAGATGTTTGATTATTATGGCATTCATTGCCTCCCTTTCCCTTTTCTCCCCTTTTTTTTATTTTTCATGCTCTGCAGGACCTTGTCATTACTGCCCTGATGAAGGCGGAATATTTCACATTTTGTTTTTATCTGTATGTTAACAGGCGAAACGCAATATAAGTGAGGGGCGTGTATGTTTTCATTTTATCCCAAAATAAGAAATCCTGCTTTGAACCTAGTCCCCCCACCACGTTGATGAAGGCGGAATATTTTACGTTTTATGTTTACCTGTATGTTAACCGCAGAAACACAATATAAGTGAGGGGCGTGTAGGTTTTCATTTTATTCCAACATAAGAAATCCTGCTTTGAACCTAGTACCCCCACCGCGTTGGCAAAATTTGATTCCAGAAAAATAAGCTATTTCCGGGATGCACCACCATTTTACAGTTTGCATTTTTTGAAGTTATTTTCAGATTTGAATTATGTTCACCAAAGAGATGATTTAAAATGTTTGCGGCATAAGTAACGCTCAATGCAATGATGTGTCTCTAATATAATGTTAGGATAGGAATGTTTATGTCCACTTTTGTTTTAGTCTACCGTCATTCAGTGTTTTCCACATCCTTGCTACTTTTCTGTTCCACTTCCTTTCTATTTATTTACCCTTCTTTTCTTTTCTTTTCTTGTTTAGTACCCTGGTCAACGCTCTGATCCTTGTGTCTGTTGGACTCACATTTTGAGTTGTTTTTGCTTTGATTCTCGAAATATTTGTAAACATTACCTATTTGGCGTTTTGCATTCTTGCTCACGACTCAGTTGTCAGTTGTTATCAATTGATTGTATGTTTTGTTTGAATACCACTAATTGTAGCTGTTTTATGCTTGTGTTACAACAAAATACAGAACCATTTCAGTATTTTTTCCGTCTTTCCGTTGTTTCAGTTTTCTTTGTCAAAGAAATAGACGTGATATGCATTAATATATTTTTTGCAAAAATAGAGGGGTAGCAGGAAGAGGTCCCAAAACTGCACGAACCCATTGCTCTACAAACCCCTGGCACAGCAACACTTCTCTTTTTATGATTTATCATATACATCCTCTGACAAACTGGCCTGCCGCCTGCTCCAGTGGCATTAAAGGCTCTCTGTCCTAACCAAGAAGAGAGCTCATATCCAAGCCCACGTCTCTGCGGCATCTAACAACTTGGCTGAACTCTTTAAAATCTGCAAGGAACTGGTCAATCCCGCCGCAGTCTCTACCTCTCCTGTCCCTTCCCAGGCCCTCTGCACGGCACTGGCCTCTCACTTTATCTCTAAAACCCAGAACATCCTGTCCTCACTCTCCTTCTATCCCCTCCCTCCCCTACTCCCTGCTCTACCTATGGCCTTTCTGCAGCCACCTCTCCTCCCTCCTTCTCTGCCTTTCCCCTGTTCTCCGCAGATGAGGTTTCTAGACAAGTCTGATCTATGAAAGTCTTGTCAAAACAGGTTCACCCCTGTTCCTCCAAAACCATAAAGGACCACATTGACTACCCGGCCCCTGCCCTGGCTGATTTCTGCAATTACTCCTTCACCACTGGAGTCTTCCCATCCACCCTGAAGCACTCCCTTGTGCACCCCCTTCTTAAGAAACCCTCTGCCGACCCCTCCTGCCCGGCAAACTATCGCCCACACTCCATCACTCCCTTCCTGGGCAAGCTCCTGGAGAAACTGGCCATCTCCCAGCTTAATCTCCACACTGAATCTGTTGGCTGTCTTCATGACCATCAGTCTGGCTTCAGAGTTGCCAGAAACATTGAAACTGCTCTCCTGAACATCCATGAAGACCTGCTCTCCAACCTTGACTCTAACACCCCTTGCGTCCTCATCCTGCTTGATCTTTCCTCTGCCTTTGATACTGTCAACCATTCCATCCTGCTCAACCGTCTCCATGATAACCTGGGCATCACTAGTCCGGCTCTGGCGTGGCTGACGTCTTTCCTCTCCAACCGACCTTCCCAGGTTCAACTTGGGTCTTTCCTCTCTGCTATCTTTTTCTCTACTTGTGGTGTCCCCCAGGGGTCTAACCTCTCCCCCTGGCTGTTCAACCAATACCTGGCACTACTGGCCCACCGCATAGCTGCTCTCTGCCCCAACTTTCAGAGCTACGCGGATGACACTCATCTCATCTTCAGGCTACCCTCGGCCTCCTCCTCTACTTCCCTCATCTCTGAATGTCTGTCTGCTATCCGGGAGTGGTGTGCTGCCAATGACCTCTGCCTTAATGCCAGTAAGACTGAGATTCTCCTCATCGGCACACCCGCTCCCTCCTTTCCAGTATCTCTCTAGCTGGCCTCTCCTGGCCCCCTTCCTGCTCCCACCTGCAAGGTTAAAAATCTTGGGGTCATCTTTGACTCTACACTCTCCTTCTCTCCTCACATCTCTGACATCTCTAAGAAGTCATACTACCAGCTGCACCTTCTCAGAGGTATTCTTCCTTTCTTCTCCTTCCCCCAGAAGCTCACTGTCTCCAGAGCTCTGGTTCTTTCCATGCTGGACTATTGCAACAGCCTCTTTCTAAATCTGCCTGCTTCTACTCTCCGCCCTCTGCAACTTATCCAGAACAGAACTGCGAGACTTGTCCTTGGCCTCAAGCCCAGGGATCATATCTCTCCAGGACTGAAATCGCTGCACTGGTTCCCAGTGGCTGCAAGGATTAAGTTCAAAACCCTCTGCATCGTCCACAAGGCCTTCTGCAGCTTGGGGCCTCAGTACCTTCAACTCTCTCTTCCTAAATACCTTCCTTCTCGAGCTCTTCGCTCATCTGCTTCCAATTCCCTCAGGGTCAGGCGCTACCTGCCTCCCTAAAACTTGAGGAGAACCATCTTCGGTTCCGTAAAAACCTCAAAACCTTTCTCTTCACGTCCGCTTTTTCTCCTCCTCTCCCTTGCTGCTTTCCTGGCTGACACGGAAACTCCACTGGTTACGGGGCCGCTCTCTCATCTCAGGTCCAGCTCCACTCTCCCGCCAGTCGCACTCCTGCACTGCCTTCCTAGCAACCCCGGCACTCCCTACGGTCCCACTTCCTGCACTTACCACCGGATGTCTGCACTTACCCTTTCACTTGCCACCTGCTGGCCGTCCTTCTATTTATTGTTTATTTATTTATTGTTCTTATCCCATGTACTGCACTGTCCTCATCCCCCTCCCCCCCACACTGCTCCTCCTCCTTCCCCTTCCCATGCACTTGCGCGATCTGAATGACACCTGGCCTAGTAGGATCGTTGTCTGTCTTCCCCTTGTTCCCCCTCTCTTGCCTTGTCACGCCTTGAAACACTTGTGTATAGGCGCATTATAAATGCCATAACTTATTATATCATATCATATAAACAGATGTCTAAGGACTGCCGGGTGAAAGAGGGCCGGTATCAAGCTAATACTGTTGCCAGAATGTGTGAATAGTGTCCCACGCCGCCATTTTGTGAATAACTTCCAAGGGGGCATGCCTGTGGTAGGCCATGAACTCCACTTTAGCCCTTCCCAAAAAAAGAAAGCACGCCATGGGTTGGCAGCTTACTCCACTTAAAGGATTCCAGGATGCAGGCCACCATCCACTTGGCAACGGAGGCCTTAAGCCTGAGGTAATGATCTCTGTAGCTAAGAAAATGATAATCCGAAGACGCCTCATTTCGAGATTGCCGGTAACTCGCCTTACTGTTACTGGTACCCGATATCCTGGTGTTACCGGGATACTATGGGTGGCGGTAAGTTCCCATTCCATTGAGTCCCATAGGGTGATTGGGTCTCTTTGCCGGTAAGGGCCTGTACTCCAGGCAGGTCAGACCTGCCGGTAGTTCACTGCCCCTACTGCCAAACTCGGAGTGTGCCGGTTTGTAAAAGAAATACTGGATCCGGTATTATCGGCCGCTTTACTGGACTGGCACACTCATAATGAGGCCCACAGGCCTTAATATGTTCTGGACATGTACAGGTTGTGTAGTTTACTTTATTTGTATAACTGGGGTTCCAGAAAGAAGGTGGGCAAGGGAAAATTCCAGATTAATACGGAATGACAAAACCACTATGGGCATAAAGTGGTGGTGTGTGTGCATTACCACATTGTTGAGGAAATTCAATAAAGGTTCTGTAGAACATAGTGCCTGTAAGTCGTGGACTCAATGTGTAGAGTTAACTGCCACAGGAAAGGGCCATTTCCATGATTTCTAGACTAATATCCGATAATACCAGCACTTCAAAAGATGTTTTGGAGATGACCAAGCTCACCACATTCAAGTCCCAAGAAGGGTGTGGGACTTTCACTATTAGATGTAGCCTCAAAAAGCCATTGACACGCCTCTTGATAATGTAAGGTAGGAATAACTGCTGAAGCATACATTCAAGCATTCTGAGATGGCGGAAGAGTCTACTTTAATACCACACGTGCTGCACCACAATCGGTACTCCCACGGCTGATTCCTCCCATTGTGACCTGGGCCCTCCGGACCATTCGTTTTCGTCTCGTAACTGGGGCAATCTTGCTCTTATGGAAGTAGGGCTTTCTGAGCCAAATGGAGGTTTGACAAAGGGTAACACATCTTAGTTGAGCTCTTCCTCCCCTCCACTTTGCCTCATCCTGACCCAAGGAAGGAAAGCGATATCTTCAGAGGGTTTTCATCCCGCCTTACTGATATTTTTTCTTATTTTTTTTACATTCTGGTGTTTTTCCAGTGCTTACAAAAATGGAATCAGTGTTGTTCCAGTAAAGCAAAATTGCAAACCATTCTGTTCTTATAGTGAATACACATAAACAGTGGGCCTCATTACACGGATGGCGGTGAACCATGGCGCTATTAGCGCCATGGTTCATGCCGGTAAAATACCGGCACCGCCTTGGTGGAAAGGGGAATTACCGCCCTATTCCAAGGTTGGGGGGGGGCGGTAATTCCCCCTTCCACCATTGCCCTTCCCCATTCCCATTTTTGCCCCATAGGGCTCTATGGGAATGGGGAAGGCGCTAATTACGGTACCGCAAATTGCGGTACCGTAATTAGCTCCCTGGTCCCTTTGCGGGTTGGTTTTTAACGCCTGCAAAAAGCAGGCGTTAAAAACCGTGTAACCATCCGTGTAATGAGGCGCATTGTTTTTTATTGATGCATGTGTAACATGTTGAAGTCACGCGGTATGTAATGTTAATGGCAACAGGAACATTTTGCAAACAAGTAAATTACTGGTTTTATAAGTAAAACTTCACAAAGCCCTATCTTCACAATACTAACTTCCATGCAATGAGCTCACATTTGTTTCATGAACTTTAGAAAACTGTCAGATATGCTTCACTGCAAGTTTAGGCTCATCTCCAATTCTCGTTTTCTGCACCTTCAGTGAAAAAGTGGTTGAAAAGGTGCACACAAATTTTTGCTACAATGCAAGCATGGGGCCTCTGACAAAGTGGCATATTTGAGACTAGTGATGAGACTTGGGTGACCCTGGGGTTCAGATCCCACCACCCACCCGCCAGAGATGCAGGCATCGGAAGGACTTCACAGAGCTTCTCCCTGCCACTGTAGTCTATCCAAATCTCTGTAGGCATTATCCAACGTGCTGTCCCCAAACCCTCTTGGCAGCAAGTCTATGTGTCACATGCTAAAAAGGCATAGAACAGGCAGTTTGCAAAAGAGCCACCAGGGGCATCTGTAGGCCAACTCAACTAAACTAAACGTATAAGGACTATATGCAAATTCAGACAGGAAACCTTCAGAAGCACAGGGCAGTGCAAGCATTTTTCCTGCCCTAGGCAGAAGGAGCTCCCCTTACCTTGACCATCCTGCTCCAAATGTGTTCCACAACTTCACATGCTTGGCCTGGTTGCACATAACATGTGAAGTATTTACACATACCTTATACTTTTAATTATCTTGTTAAATACTATAAAATCAATTCACACTCTTGCATGCAACTCTCTCACATAAATGAAATAACTCATCACAATTATAGTCAATGATCATACCAGGCAGGATAAGAAGCAATTAACACCAGGCACGCCAGGGTTTGAAATTACTGGCACCTGGGTGTATTTCACTCCTGCTTGAAATCCAGGAGAGCATGGGTAGCTTGCTACCAATTCCTACCAGGAGCTACTTTGGGTTCCCCACACCAAACAATTCCATACACGCGTACCTATGTGACATTTACTTTGTGTGTTCGGGGGTGTACATAAAGAAGGATTAGAACACATCTATACTACGTTTAAAGCATAATGGTTTATACACAATTCACCAAAAGTCAAAGTTTGTATTTTGTGTTCATGTTAACTTTACAGCATGCTAGGTACTCAATCCTGGTTCCCTAGAGATATCTCCTGCCTATGTGTGATGCCCGACACAGGAGCTTGTTTCAGCTCCTGCTCATCACATCTTAAATTGGGGTCTGGAAAAGGGCACAACCATCTGCATAGTACTTTAAGTTATTTGTTGCTGGAGGTATAATATTTACTGCTACTAACAATGCTGTCTTCTAATTGTAAGCTATGATGTTCCTATGCCCAGGTAACTATGCCCAGAGCATTGTAGCAACCAACACTGTGATGATTGCTCTTGTGACACCTCACTTTAAGTTGTGGATGTAGTTGCTTATCGTCACAAATGTGTTGATAACAAGAACAATATTTAAAAAAGAAGAGCATGGAAAAGTGAACCCACAAAGGAAAAGTCAAAGCTGACATAAAGGAGATGGGGGAACAAGCTGTGTGGCCGAGTATCAGAGAGGACAGAGAGGGGGAAGGCGGGAATAAGAGATGGACGGGAAAAAGAAGAGAAGCGGAATAAGGAGAGGAAAAGAGTGACTAGAACAGGGGATGCCAAGGAAGTCCCCTACACCCCATAGACTCGACATTACGCAGAATCACACTGTGGTGGTGAAGGATCAGGAGACAGCTGAAGGCCTGGAAGGATAACCACCTGTGCCTTTCACCTTCCCAATGCCCTCTTCATGTGCTTATTACCCCCATTTAGTCTCCAGGCGCATTATGTGCCACCTGTTGCAATTCACTTGTGGAATACCATCTGTTGGGCTTAGGTTGATCTGCCTCCTAAGCATCTAAATCACCTCCTTACAATGGTTCACCATCCGTTCATAAGCAGTAACAGTCACAGACTTCAACTGGCTCTGTCTTTCCATTGCACCCCCCTTCACTGCCGCCCTCTCTGGGTGCAGTAAAACCACAAACTGCACCCTCATTGTGCTATATGACATTCAAATCCTTGTACGGCATATTTCTATTGTTGATTTATGCTTTTTACATACT
Source organism: Ambystoma mexicanum (assembly GCF_040938575.1). Classification (NCBI taxonomy): domain Eukaryota; kingdom Metazoa; phylum Chordata; class Amphibia; order Caudata; family Ambystomatidae; genus Ambystoma; species Ambystoma mexicanum. The sequence continues at coordinate 470,192,349 of NC_090925.1, read as the reverse complement.
ATTTGCATGTTGTGCAATGTGCCATGAAATGTTCAGATTTAAGATCTTCTAGTATAGTGTTTCACGTTATGTTGCACACTGTTTTGTAACTGCCTTCTGCTCAAGTGCATACACTCATTACTTCTGCCCCCTGCTCTGCATTCAATCCACTGTAAGCGTGTGCACAGTGTCTTTACAACTTTATGCATTTTCATCTCTTGCATTTACTTTTATATGGCCCATTTTCTGGGGACAAGCAAAACAGATGTCAAAAAAGGTCAAGGGGTTAGACAAATAAAAAGGTAGTGCATACAGGGAGATTGACCCCCTATTTAAAAAAAAAGAAACAATGTAAATGGAATAGATGTAAAGACATGGAACTGTGAGCATGGACTACATAATCGTTTATGGAGGGATCTTTGATGCATCTGGCTGATTTGGTCTACCCCATTTGCCCCGAATACATTTTCACAGTTTTTGTTTTGCACTTTTCTTTTGCTGAAAACTTTATATGGTAAGTGGGGGTAAGGTATTTATGGGGGTGAGGGGTTTGGATAATAAGGGGAGGTGCAGGGAGTATCCCCCTGCATTTTGCCACAAAAAGTGACACATTCGGCAAACATGCATTCAGCAAACAAAAATCACGGAAAAGGTTCATAGAACCCCTGATTTTACTCATAACTGTTGGGATACATGTACGTACTACTGTTGTGCTCAATATAATGTGACCAACCTTAAACATACATTTTTGCAAGGTGCCTAAGTATAGAAATCTACAGCTCACCAGATATTTTGAACTATAACTCAAATGAGCTCTCACCTTTTAGTCCAAAACATTTTCAGTGCCAAAGGTTCCAGATGTACGGTTTAGGGGCTCACCAATTGTCTTCTTTTATGTACCCATGTTTTATGACCATAGATGTCACCTGCTTGCTTAGGACTAATGGTTCTATGAATGTTTTACTTATTACATATCCCTTTATGAATGCCATCTCTGAACTGATGTGAGTTGATTCTCTCTAGTTACTGCTTTTCCCCTGCACTATACGCCTATCCAAAAATCACATCACCCTTTCTTGCCAGTCCTCCAATCCTTTCCCAGCTCGACTGCCAAGAGCAGCACCCCGATTTTCTCTAGCTTTTACTGTTATGTTCTCCCTAAACTGTACCTGTAAACCAGCCAGAAAAAAAAAAAAAAATGAACACTCAAATGACACCTCGGGTTGCAGATTGCGGCACTTGTCAGCACATCAGTTGCAGAGAAACATCCTCATTTTGATACACATCCTGCCTGAGAGATTTACATTCTGTCTAAATTCAGCACTTCTGTGTCCTTGGTCATAAAAGGAGAAACAGAATGTTGGCTGAGCAGGTAGAAGCTTGAGCTTGGTTGCTTAGCTGACCCTAACTTGCACATTTCTGGGGGTTTCCGGTTTTACCTGTAACCATAACATCCCTGTAACAACGTTTGTCCATTGAATTGCATACGTTTTTATAAGTGCAACTTAACCATAATGTCACTTTAACAACGTGTTTAGTCAGTGAATTTCATTGGTTTTAGCAGGATCCCCGTAGTTTGTAAACAAGAACTGTGCAACATAGTGCACCTGCTGTCACCATGTTAATGCGGACAGCAGTCGCAGACTATGCGGCTGTTTGCCGAGATCGTGTGGCATCGAACCTGCTGAGGAAGGCAGGTGCTCTCTTACATAGTGGTACCAATTACCAAACGCAAAGGACATAGACAAACAGCACCACGTGCAAGAATTGCGAGGGAAAATAGAGTAGGTTTGCAAATTGTGTACTTATGAAGCAAACAGGACAAAGGCATAGGGAGTGCACCATAACGGAATGCATAAACAACAGAAGTGACGTTTCCCTTCACCAACCTTACCGCAGTGCTACTGTAAAGGGGAACAAAAGACAAACGGCCATAGTAATGACTGGAAAGTGCTAACGCTACAATGTAGTAAGGACCCTAAACTTTGTCTTATAACTTCACAGGTGCTGCATAATGCAATAGTACAGAAACATAACATATCTTTTTGTAACACAGCAATGGCAAGCACCTTAGAGTGGCAGGATGAAAATTTCCCTCATGACACAATGGGCCTCATTACGAGTCCGGCGGTAACCAAGGCGGTAAAACTGCCTGGTTACCGCCGGACTCGTATTACCATTCCGCCTCCGTGATTCCAGGAATTACCGGGGCATTACAACCCCGGTTTCCTGGGAATCACGGAGGCGGAATGGTGTTAATCCCCATTCCCATTGAGTCCTATAGGACTCAATGGGAATGGGGATCATGGAAACACCGGCAGCATCTCGTAATGCTGCCGGTGTTTCCTTGGCCGCCTGCAGGCGGGCGGTGTTAAACCCGCCAGGTCAAACCTGGCGGGAACATCACCTCCCGCCTGCAGGAGTCGGGATCAGGCGGTCCGGAAACAACGGTGGCGGTGGGTTTACCGCCACCGTTATGTCCGGACCGCCTGATTTGTAATGAGGCCCAATGTCTTTCTATAGTAACCCCATCGGTACGCACAGCGCTGTGAACTGTAAATTATGTAATATATATTACTTCATGTACACCAAACACATTCTTTTTCCGGTAAGAGAACGTATTGGAAAGGAAAGCAAGGCAGTACAAGCATACGGGCATAGGAAAGGAAAGAAACTCTGTGCGTAGGGAAATGGACTGCATGGATGGGAAAGTGGAGAAATTGGTGTACAATTGTGTTGCTTTAAAGGTTGCGTACAAGGATATATTTTGGACAAAATGAAACAGCACTGGCACACCTGCACGTGTACTCCTTCCCCATATCGGAGGCTGCAATTCCCTCAAAAGCCATTTCATTGGAGACGTTACGGTAATACATCAATCTCTTCCTCCCATCACAACCAAGTTGTGCAAATCCCCATTTCCCCACAATAACTATCCACTTCTACTACCCCTTCCCTTTCCAAATGGGGTGTATGCATGTGTACAAGTAAATGGTAATAATGAGAATGTTGCTGACTGTGTGGTATTCTTTTTTACCTGAAATGGGGTTCTGATTCAGAGGCACACAGTCCTCGTTGCAATGACCGCAAGTAAGAAAAAGGTAAGTGTCCTAGACACCGCAGCTGTCCGGCTTATCCACAATGACAATAGAGGCATCCGTACGCCGCCAGCAGGCTCTGCATGTCCGCTTGTTGTCCACCACTTATCAATTGATATTGATATTGATATTGATATTTTATTTCTATCGTGCTCATACACAAGTGTTTCAGAGCGCGACAAGGCAAGGGAAGGGGAACAGGGGAGAACAAAAACAACAATCTTACTAGGTCCAGTGACATTGAGAACGCGCAAGTGCGGGGTAGAGGGGCAGGGGGAGAAGTGCAAGGGGGAACAAAAGGAGAGTGCGGAGCGAGGAGGAAAAAACTAAAATAATAATAAATGAATAAATGAAAAGGCAACAAACAATGGGAGTGCAGCCAGCAAGTGGCAAGTGCTGGGTTTATGGCAGCAGGCCGGGTAGGTCTGAAAGTGCAGGAAGAAAAGGGGAGGGCTGTATGGGTACAGATACCGACCCCAGTGCAAGGGGTGGCCCGGAGGCAGTGCGTGAGGGTGGCAAGATGAGCAGGTAACTGGGCCCGGAGGACAGAGGGTGGCCAGTTGCATGGTGCTGAGGAAGAGTAGAATCAGCAGGGGAGAGGAGGATAGAAGGCAAAACCAAAGAGGAAGGTCTTGAGGTGCTTCCAGAACCGGAGATGGCTCTCCTCAAGTTTTAATCAATGCGTGTGGGAGCACACGTTTGTGCGTAGTGCAAGTACACACATGTGTATCTGTTCCTCTGTGTCCTGGTAACATCGCCACTGTGCAGCATATGTGAAGGAACATTCATTAGGTCAGGGTGTCCACCCACTCCCTACAGGTAGCTATACACATAAACATCCCACCTGCTGTACCCAATAAATAGCCAGCATCACCCAAAATGGTCGGCGAACGTGTGGCACACTTTTAGTCAGTAGAGAAGACACAACAGTGTGCATAGGACACCCATGCACGTGCGCACAATGCATTTCACCCAAAAGGTGTCCAGCGGACAGCCGTCCCATTGGCAACGTCACCATACAACCACACCCACGCTGCGCGTGTGGCCTTATTTCGGAGACAGGAGACGGACACCAGAAAAGTGCAGGGTTCAGCAATGTACAGAGTGTTTTTCTGAAAGTACACACTTACAAACACACCACAATGTGCCATTGCACATGTATGTATGTTTCGGAACAATGTAGGCCTGCTTTCTGGGTGGAAGTTGTCCACTGCAACCCTACAAAAGGGCACACCGCAGAGGTGCTGTGCAATCTGTTTGCAGCTTTTCAGAACATACTAGCAGGCCACATAGGTTTACCCTGCAAGTAATGGTGCACCAAATCTGTTGTGCTACAGTGAATCTGCAACAAATAGCAACCATGTCAGTCCGTCTGAGTACGCACAGTAATGGAGAAAATTATGAACGGGCCTTGCTTATTGTAAGCGGCGGCTCTCAAAAGAGCTTTTTCTTGTTTTCTTTTTTAGATGTTTCTAGAGAAACACCTTTTTCACTTTTTATTTGCCTTGTCTGTGTTTTATTGTGCGGACATTGTTACAGTAAACTCTTCACCGCATCTTGTAGACGGGCAAGCAAAACAGCATTACCAATGGGCGACAAAGAAATGCCATTTGCTTGGAAAAATTCACGCATTTCCAACCAATGAGGTAATTGTTGCAGAAGAACATCCCAGCAGCGGTCAAAAATGTATACATGCTTCTGTTGATCAGACACCTTCCTGCCTCTGGCTCGGAACAACTTTCAGGAGCAATGTCCCATACTCTTTGTGGTGTTATGGATGAGAAACATACTGTGGCAGTGGTAAAAAGCCTCTTCCCTAGTTTAAGCAACCTCTTCAGTCGACGGAACAATCCTAAACAAGACATGTAACCCATGCCACCGTAGTGGATGACGATAACATCGGCTCTAGCAAAAGTGGCCAGGTCTTTGCAAAGTGCATCCATGTCAGCAAAACTGCACTCATAGACACCGTTACACAATGCGACCACTCCTTCCAATCCGAAATTATCAGCAAAGTTTCTTTCCATGTCAAACGTGTGCAGATCTAGTAGAAAAGCATCACCTATAGGCAACACAATGTGTTTCGCCATGTCAGCCAGCCTCAGTATGCAGAGTGTAATGTACAGCAGTTTGACTGCCCCTTCCTGTGAACCACACCCACAGTGGCAAGGGCAGTGCCCAAAGTAACGCGAGGGCCGCACCCCAGTAAAGCAGGAACAGTCCTTATTTCCTTTCGACTACTTTTTGTCCAGCACAACCTCATTGGGTACGGGTAAATGGGCACACGCGATTCCACCAATGCCATCCAAGATGTTAACCTCTAACACTGTCAGTTCTGCACAACACTTCATAGGTACCGTACAAATTACAAATTCAGCCTGCTAGTTTGCTGTCACTGGACCGCACGTCCAGTAGAAAGTTCAGTAAAAGATTGGAAGATTTGTGCATCCACATTCATCCACTTGCGCACCCATCACCACAAAAAGGAGGTACAGAAACTTTTTCTACACTATGTGTATGACTGGGCTATAAGTACCTCTGTGCACGGTATATGCCACTGAGTGGCCATAACATTCTTAAAAAGCACACTGTTTTTTTCCCCATCCCCTACCATGAAGTGGAACTTCAGTGATGTGTGCTTGCAACTTACTCATTTAGCCATAAATCTACCGCCTTCTACTGTCCACCCTCTGGAACGTATCCAGAAGAGGAGTGCGCAACTTGGGATGGTATCCCTCCTGCACTGAAATGTCGCCAATAGCTCCCATTGGCTGCGAGGAATAAGCTGAGAAGACTCTGCATTAAGTGGAAGGCCTTGTGGCCCCAGGGACTTCAATACCTTCAATTGCAACTCCCTATATATTTGTGTGCACAAGCTCTTCCCTCATCCGCCTCCAGCTCCCCCAGGGTCAGGCGCTTCTACAAAAAAACAGTTGGTGGTAGTTGTGCTTTTTTGCCTGCGGCCTCCCTCTGCATCAGCCTCCCTGGCTCCCCGCCATTTAAGGAGAACCATCGCCAGTTCTGGAAGCACCTCAAAGCCTTTCTTTTAGCGTCTGCTGTTTCTACTCCTCTCCCCTGCTAACTGCCTGACGTAAACTAATTCTGCACTACTTGCCTGGCGGCTCTGTGATGTTGGGCCCATGTCACTTCCCCCCGCCAGGCAAACCCCTGCAATAGCTTTCTAGCAAACCCGCACTTGAGGACTGTTTTCTGTATGCCTAACAGTGCATCCACCACCTGGTGTGTGCACTTATCCGTGCACTTGGCACAATAGGCCATTATTTTTACTTATTGTCATTTGTTCTTCTTCCCATGTACTGTACCTCCCCCTCCCTCCACCCATGCATTTGGGCGATGTAAGTCACACCTGGTCTAGTAGGGTCATTGCTCTGTCTCCCCTCTGTTTCCCCTCCCTTGCCTGGTTGCGCTTTGGTAGACGTGTGTAGGTGCATTACGAATGCCATAGCATACAATTGCACATCATACGATATCATAAGCACAATGCATACACCACAGTAGGATGCCTGCCACTTACTGTGTACACTGCAGAGTTGTTTTTTTGTTTTCCGGAGTACCCCACTTACTGCACACTTATCAAAAAATATTGTGCACACGCAACACAGCTTGCATGTTACTAAATGAAAATAAATACATGCAGTTCATGCATACACCCAGGATGCCTGCCCCTTACCTTGCACACTTCCACCATACCCTTCTCAACTTATTTGTGCAAAGAGACCTTCTGGCACAGTGTTTGCATACACATCAGACCCACCAACCTTATAGAGCAGTGTCTTTCGTGCCACAATTTCCTTTCCATGGCTGCCATCCAGAAAATGGCTGGATGTGGCACGTGAAAGCGTAAAAGTACAGCGTAATCCGCTGAGTTTTGGTGGTTTTTGTACTGTTTTAGTTATGTACGTGCTTGCATACATTTTTATTTTATTTTGATCTCTTTCGATGACTTTGGGCCTCATTACGACCCTGGCGGTCCCGTAATGAAGGGTGCGGGTACGGGACCGGCAGCCTTCATTACGGGAGCGCCTATTACAAGGTTCCCTTTGCGGGACCAGGAACAGACGTCTGGTATAACCAGACATCCCTTCCGGGTCCCGCGAGGGGAAGAGGGAGCTAATAACGGGCCATTTGTAATGTGCCCTTTATTACCTCCCTCCCCATTCCCATTGAGCCCTATAGGGGCTCAAATGGGAATGAGGAATGGTTCCTTCAAGGAGGAATTACCGGGTCCTCCAATGTTGGAATGACCCGGTAATTCCCCATTGAAGGAACCCGGTATTGGGGTCCGGTATGGAGGCATCCATGGGGCTAATAGCACCATAGCTACCTCCATACTCGTAATGAGGACCTTTCTGTTTGATTCTCCTCCTCACATTTGTACGGAGTCAATGTCAACACCTCTCTTACAGTTCTACAGGATTGATATGATATGATATGGCATTGATAACGCGCCTATACACAAGTGTTTCAAGGAGCGCCGAGGCAAAGGAGGGGGAACAAAGGGAAGACAGACAATGATTTTACTAGGCCAAGTGTCATTCAGATCGCGCAAGTGCATGGGAAGGGGGAAAGGGAAAAGTGCATGGGGGAAAGGGGAGGGGAAAGTGCAGTACATGGGATAGTGGAATAAATAAGATAGATCAAAAACGGCCAGCTGTGGCAAGTGCAAGGTAAGTGCAGACATAAGTGCTGGTAGGGGGACTGTAGGGATACAGGAAACAGTCCTCAGGTGTAGGGGTTGCAGGGAGGCAGTGTAGGTGTGCAACTGGCAGGCCTGGGCCCGAGATCAGAAAGGGTGACCAGGTAACCAGTGCAGTTTAAGCCAGGAATTCAGCAGGGGTGAGGAGGAGAGAAAGCAGAAGCAAAGAGGAAGGTTTTGAGGTGCTTCCAGAACCGGAGATGGTTCTCCTCAAGTTTAAGGGAGGCAGGAAGGTTGTTCCAGAGAGAGGCCCCAGCCGAAGAGAGAGACCTACCACCAACTTGTTGCTTGGAGAAGCAACTGACCCTGGGGGAGTTGGAGGCGAATGAGCAAAGAGCTTGAGAAGGAAGATATTTAGGAAAAGAAAGTTGAAGGTATTGCGACCCCTGACCCCAGAAGGTCCTGTAGACAATGCAGAGGTTTTGAACTTAATTCTCACAGCTACGGGAGCCAGTGCAGAGATTTCAGTCCTGGAGAGATACAATCCCTGGGCTTGAGGCCAAGGACAAACTTTGCAGTCCTGTCCGGGATAGGTTACAGAGGGCGGAGAGTAGAAGCAGGCAGATTTAGGTAGAGGCTGTTACAACAGACCAGCCTAGAGAGAACCAGGGCTCTGGAGACAGTGAGCTTCTAGGGGGAAGGAAAGGAAAGGAAGAATACTTCTGAGGAGTGACTTCCTAGAGATGTCAGAGATGTGAGGAGAGAAGGAGAGTGTTGAGTCAAAGATGACCCTGAGGTTTTTAGCCTTGCAGGTGGGAGCAGGAAGAGGGCCAAGAGAGGCCGGACAGAGAGCTGCAGGGAAGGAGGGAGTGGGTGTGCAGATGAGTAGAATCTCAGTCTTACTAGCATTAAGGCAGAGGCCATTGGCGGCACACCACTCCTGGATAGCAGACAGACAGAGATGAGGAAGGAGAGGAGAAGGCCGAGGGTAGCCTGAAAATCAGCTTGGTGTCATCCGAATAGCACTGAAAATTGGGGCAGAGAGCGGCAATGCGGTGGGCAAGGAGTGCCAGGTATTGGTTGAACTGCCAGGGAGAGAGGTTAGATCCCTGGGGGACACCACAGGTAGAGAGAAAGATATTGGAGAGGAAGGACCCAAGTTGGACCTGGGATGGTCGGTCGGAGAGGAAAGAAGTCAGCTACGCCAGAGCCTGACCAGTGATACCCAGGTTATCACAGAGACGGTTGAGCAGGATAGCATGGTTGACAGTGACAAAGGCAGAAGAGAGATCAAGCAAGATGAGGATACAAGGGGTGTTAGAGTCAAAGTTGGAGAGCAGGTCTTCAAGGATGTTCAGGAGATTAGTTTCCGTGCTTCTGGCAGCTCTGAAGCCAGACTGATGGTCATGAAGGCAACCAAAAGATTCAGTGTGGAGATTAAGCTGGGAGATGGCCAGTTTCTCCAGGAGCTTGGAGATTGTAATGGAGTAATGGAGATTGTGCAATAGTTAGCCGGACAGGAGGGTACGGCAGAGGGCTTCTTAAGGGCTTCTTAAGAAGAGGGTGCACAAGGAAGTGCTTCAGGGGGAATGAGAAGATTCCAGTGGTGAAGGAGTGATTGCAGAAATCAGCCAGGGCAGGAGCCAGGGAGTCGATGTGGTCCTTGATAGTTTTGGAGGAACAGGGCTGAACCTGTTTCGACAAGGCTTTCATAGATCAGACTGGTCTAGAAACCTTGTCTAGGGAGAACAGGGGAAAGGCAGAGAAGGAGGGATTAGGAAAGAGCCAGAGGAAGAGCAGGGAGTAGAGGGGGGAGAGGGAGAGGAAGAGAGAGAGGACAGGATGTCCTGAGTTTTAGAGATGAAATGAGAAGCCAGAGCCGTGCGGAGGGCCTGGGAAGGGACAGGAGCAATGTTCCCTCTAATTATTTTTCTCTATGTGCGGAACTGGTTTGCTGTTGTGCGCACATTATTTTCCATGTGCGCAACTGACTAATGAGGTAAACCACTTTGTGAGCATGCATATTTAGTGAACTACTGTCGCAGAAGAGAGTTTGGAAAGGAATTTCCTCTTCCCAGCAACTGCAATTCTGGTCTGGACCAGCCGTTAAGGTAGGGACCCACAAAGGGACCTTGAAGGTAATTACGGTACCGCAATTTGCGGTACCATAATTACTGCCTTCCCCTTTCCCATTGAGCCCTATGGAGCAAAAATGGGAATGGGGAAGGGCCAATGGTAAATGGGGAATTACCGCCCCGCCATCCTTGGAATGGGGTGGTAATTCCCCATTTCACCATGGCGGAATCGGTAAGTTACCGGCATTAACCATGGCACTAATAGCGCCATTGGTTAACGCTGGGGTTGTAATGAGGGCCAATGTGTCAAAAACATGCTGATAGGAGCTTAAGTGCCACTTTAATTAAGTAATTCAAGGGCCAGGAGAAAATGCTTCTAATAATTTGTGCAAGGATGATAATTGCATCAGAATAACTGCACCTCAGCATATGATGATCAAATACTCGTGTGCCTCTGCTTACTATCCACATTACGTTGTCCTTTGGGTAGTGATAACACCAGCCTTACAGCTAAGAGACATATACACCATCCATTTGTACTCCCTAAAAATGAAAATGTGCCTAACAAAAATGAGAAACACTGAACATTTTGTTGCTTCAACCCACAAAGCTCCACTGATATTTTTTCAAATTAGTGACCAGTAGGGCAGTGGCATAGGAAGAAACTCTAATACTTTTAATGCCTGATCTCAACCGGAATTTCAAGGGGAAGAACATCTTTTAATAAGCAGAAAGTCTTCCCATTTGCCAAAGGGAATTACTTTTTTACTACTAGTAGGGAGCAAAATGTGATTAGAGCCTTACTTGTAACCATGACATAGAAAGTGAAATGACAGTGAACATAATGTAGTCTATAGTTTTGGCCACCCTTCCGCGCCAGAGCCTAGACAAATTAAACAAGAGCTTTATTGACGTTTATTATGGATCCCTGTTTAAGAAAAGCACATATATATACCTTTTAAGTTAATGGCATCACATCGGAAGAGATACAGCAGATTAAGTCCCTTCTTCTGTAACTATGGATCCCTCTTCTTTAATTCTTTGTTTGGAGTTAAATAAGATGCAGGGAGATGCTAGAGACGATACAGAGCACATAGTTATATTGAAAAGCCCCCAGCAACTGAGCGCATAAAGAAAAAGAAGGTGCTGTTGTCTAGACGGGTACTAGAATTTCCTATTATTTAGCAAACAAGCAACACATGTCCTTCAGTGTATTGCCGAAACGTCTGACTTGGTTTTTGAAATTTGCTGCTTTGGTCATCACCCGCAAGGATTGATGACCTGTGTTCTTCCACCCATACCCTTCCCTGGGCCCCTGTGCTAGCCTCCAATACTAGTTGATAGAGCACTGTAAAAAGTGAGGGATTGTAGCAGTAAACACTCACTGGGATATTTACAGACCCACAATACTTTGCAAGAAAGGCTTATTTAATGCCTCAACATATTATTATATTATGTTATGTGCATTTTAAGAATGTCATGCATAATTGTTTTGCAGTGCATACAAGATTGCTTGCAACATACACGACCCTTATATCATTGTGTAAGATTACAAAGTGCTCAGTGAAACTGTGTTTGCATAGCAGCGAGTTCCTATATAATGTGTGACAGTCTATCCCCAAAAGAACTCTGAACACTTGGAAAGGAGGCAGATTGTGTGAAAAGCATTCTCCTGTCTGAATATCTGGTGCCCTGATACTATGGACGAGTAATCCCAGGCATAGTCCATATCCATTATTCCTTGTAGGCAACGTAAATGATATTCCAATGTTGCTCTCCACTTATAGGATAATGTTAGTAATGCCAAAGTAGGAGATTCTGAGCATCAAATTTGTCTTCTCAAAATAACTATAGGGCAAATTAATATTTGAGTTTTATAATGCGTTAACTTGAAAAGGGGGCTGCTTCAAAGCGCTTGCCTGACATGTGTACAAAGAAGAGGAAGTATGGGATAAGGTTACACATGCAGGCAGCCTGCTTACTTACAATCAGTAACCGATATTTTAGCTGGTAGTTCGACTTTATCGTGTGGGTGACGCTTTTGGTAAGGCACAATGAGTAACAGAAATGGCATGAGCGTTGTTCATATTATTCACATTACAACAAACATAAAACAAGTGGATTTAGGTACACATCTGCTAACCTTTCGCAGAGCCAAGAGAGGATGAGTCAAGGTGTTCTGCGGCAGAAGTTAGAGTCATAAGGTCAAAGTGTGGTAGAATCAAGCTTAGGAGTCATGGGTGGGGAGGGAACATTATTTGGTTAATGTGTGCAGGTATATCTTGGTTAGATTCTTCTGTTCATGGATCCAGTTTTTCATATTAGTTTTTAACCTCTTACGTGTGTATTTTGCTGTTAGGGACCTTAGGTGTTTATTGTCACCCTTGCATAGTAGTGTAATGTTGATTAGCAGAATATCAGGACTAGTTGCTTATTTTAAGAGAAAGCAAATTTCAATTAATTGCTGTGGTTGTGCCTTATTAAATATTGTTGAATAGGTAAGAATTGTCTGTGTGCACTGCTAAAAATCTTCTGAGCAGCACCCAGAAGGAAGCAGGGCAAGCGCACATGCTCAGAGCTTAGAAGGAACACTGGACAGGAGAGGTAGATACTGCGGCAGGATTGGCTAGTTCCTTGCAGATTTTAAAGTGTTCAGCCAAGTTGTTAGATACGGCAGAGACGCGGGCTTGGATATAAATTCTCTTCTTGGGTAGTACAGAGAGACTATATTGTCTTTGGAGCAAGCGACAGGCCAGTTTGTCAGAGGATGTACATGAAGCACACCATTTCATCTTGGCCACCCTGCACTTGCGTTTTAGGGTGACGAGGTCAGAGTCGTACCTGGAGTTGCACTTGGCTTTGGGCTTCAGGCGGATTCTCATGACAGGGGCAAGGATATCAAGAGTATCGGATATAGCAGAGTGGAGTGTGGAGAGGGCTGTGTCAGGGTGAGAGTCAGCCAAAGGGGGAGCGGGAGGGGGGAGAGAAGGTGGCGGCGAAGGCCGCAGCTGACATGCGTTTCATGGGTCGGATGACAGAGAAGGTGGGTGGCAGTGATGGAAGTGGCTTGGCCTGAGGGGTAGGGAGGGTGAGGTGAGAAGAGAGGAGACAGCGATCACTCCAGGAGAGAGGATTGGAGAGAGCAACAGAGAGGGGAAGGTCTGAGGAGATCTGAACATCCAGAGTGTGCCCAGCAGAGTGAGCCGAGCCAGAGGGGAGAATAGTGAGTGAAAAAGAGTCACAGAGCTCACAAAAGAGTACAGAGGAAGGACAGGAGGCATCCAGGTGGATGTTGAAGTCTCCAAGAAGGAGGAGTTGAGTGGTTTAAGCCAGGAGTGAGGAGGAGAGGTCCGCCCTCTCAGAGAGGAAGGAGGATATATGACCAGGTGGCCGATAGATAGTAGCCACAGAAGGGAATGGCTAGGGGAGAGAGAGAGCCTGCAGATGAGGCATTCAAAAGAGGAATAAGCCTGTGTAGGAGTGACAGAGGCAGGAATCCACTCGGGGAAGATCAGGGCAACACCCCCACCAGGACAGTTGGACCTGGGCGCAGAGAGGATATTGTAGCCAACAGGTAGGAGTGTATCAAAGCTAGTGACAGAGCTGGCCATGAACCATGTCTCGGTGAGACCGAGGACATCGAGGTAAAGTTCTTCCAGAAGGTGCCAGATATCAGAGGAGTGCTTGACAGCAGAGCAAGAGTTTAGAGTGGCAATATGGAGAAGGTTGTCATCCTTAAAGTCTTCCGGGGAGGGGTGCAGATCAGAGGTATGCTCTGCAGAGGTGTAGAAGGAGCCCAAGAGGGGGCAGAGAGGAAAGCGGAAGGTAAGGTAGCCGAGGAGGAGGCAGCAGGGGGAGGCGAGGGGGACGTGGAGGGGACAGCAGGAGAAGAAAGGAAATTGATGGGGCACGGGAAGCATCTATCAAAAAGGTGAAGGTTGGCCTGAGGGCCTTGGAGCAAGACGGTGCCATTAGAGTGAACATTAATTATAACCTTAGAGGAACGCTGCATGCAGAGTGCCAAACAAAACAGCATTGCTAATGGAGGTAAAAAAAATGCCATTTCCTTGGAACCACTGCAAATCTCGCTCGTTAATGCTGTCATAGTCGGTGCAGAACATCCCAGCACTGCACATAAAGTCTTGATGCCTCATAGAAGATCTTCATTCTCTTGTCTCTGCATCTCTTCTATGTACGTCACCATTTGTCTTGTCCATTTATTTGGTCTGCTTCTTCAGGGATTTCATTCAAATGGCCATCATATTTTCTTGTATGCAGGTATGGTTTTCTCAGTGGGTACCTTGCCTTCCAGATTCTCTTAGGTATTGGTACTTTCACTGGTACTGCAGAGTCCATACTCTGCCCTTTGTTGGTTCAACAATTCTGTGTATGTCACATACTCTGGTTTCCAACATACAGGCAATATGGGCAAGGTGGTAGAGGTGGGGGTAATTGGCTCCTTCTCTGGGCGATTCATCGACCACTCTCCCATCATCCTTCACATCTAGACATCCTCATCTGAAGAAATGCTTCTTAGGGACCCATATCTTTATGACTCCCTTCAGGCATCCAGATGATTTGACATGCTCATCTTTGTTCCATGTCATGAGCATGCATTGTCCACTTGGACTGCAATCGATCCATCTTCCCACATACTTCTTCTCGTTCCCTCAAGTGCATGGATACTGGTCTTCACAAAGTCTCTGATTTCTTCATGTGTCAGGTCTCTGGCTTTCCATCCTGATTCGACATTGATCATGATCTTCATCCATATTGCTTTCTTTGCTGTCTTCTTGCATTGCAACAGTATTATCCTGATCACACAGAACCCAAGTACCACCAGTACTATCAGGGCTCCAAGGAACTTGAACATATCTGCCATCCATTGTGAAACCCAAGAAAAGAGCGATCCAAGCCAGCTGTCATCAGCAATGTCTTCTACTTCATTTATTGTCTGACCATGGAGCTTCGTCAGCATGTCTATGGCCTCTGTCAAAGTTCCATTCTCATCATCTTGAGAAGGTATAAATGTGCAATAATGATTCTCCAATTTTTTCACAAACACCTCCATCCATTGCTGTGATCATGTCCAAGACATATCTATTCTGAAGAGTCATCAGTCTTATGGCTCTCATCTCTTCTCTAATTGCATTAAACACCTTTATGGTAGTGTTAACTGTCTGCAGCAATTCCCATCTGGTAATTTGAAGCCATTTTGTATTTGCTCCAACCTGGATTCTTGGCATGAAGATCAACGTGAATACTGACGAGGTCTGGCTGAACAGCCTATGCTCATTAGGAATAGAGTCAAAATATTCTATTGACTTAGCTGAGACATAGTTCTCCCTCTTCATTCTCTTCATCAGCTATACAGATCTCTTCTTCCTCAGGTGAGCATCTGCTTTTGGAAAACTGTTGAGACTCACATCACTCTTTGGAATCACCAATGCTTGAACATGGACATTCACCAAGGAGCATATTCCTCCCCAATCCTTGGGTAACTTCAAGTATGCCTTGGATCCTCAAGCCCAACAATGGTCCATGATTACTGCTGTCCCAATGTTCATTCCTGGTGCTTCAAATATTCGCCCACAATTCTGGTTCTCACCAACTTTTCTTGTGCCATTGTTTCTGAACCACAGCTTGCCACTCTCCAAAAGGCACTATCTGCAAGGTTCCTCTGTCTTCGACCGATGTCAGTAACTTAGCAAGTTTCAACCACAGAGGCTTACACAACATCTGTGCATTCTGAATAGTTGGTTGATAGTGACCCATTATACCCAGTCTCTGCAGATCACTACACCTTCTTCCCAGACATCTGGTGAGTTCCCCAAATCTGCATCTGGCCTCTGTTCTTCCAGTTCTTATTTACTTCCCATCTGATTCCAGCTCCTTTTACTCCAGGCTTTTCGCATCTGATCACATGATTCTTAGTATGGGCTCTGTTTCTTGTCTTTGTGTCTTGGATATAGTCATCTTCATCTGGATCTGTCCATTCAGTTGCCCATTTGAGGAAGGCTGTTCAACCCATGAACTGGCCTCTTGTACTACAGAATGCTAGATGTAATATGCAGTGTTCATCAGAACATCTATTTCAATAGCTATGAAGATCTTAGACAGATCAAATCTGGGGGGCACAGGGGACACTTTGTGGACTTGTACACTGTGTTCCCGTCCCGAGTCCCACTCAGCTAATCTTGGGTAAATAAATTGGTCCTGTAGTGGTTGGTTGTTAATTGGCAAAAGGAGCAAGTGTTGCTCGCCAGTTTTTACCAACATTGCGCTTGCTAGTAAGTTGCTACGAGTGCAGCATCATCATGACACTTTGTAACGTGAGAGGCGAGCATATATATCAAAAAGCTCCACCAGGCAGCAGCTGCAGAACCAAATGCGCTACTATATATTACTGCACCTAGATTGCCTTTACAATTTCTCTAGCTCATAATCAGGACTGAACATAAAACACAATCTGCATGGATGATGCTGATGGCTTCATTTTTATCGTAGCACTAATAGACAAAGTGCTGCTAATAATATGCATCATGCCCGGGTCAGGACATTTGTTGCCTGTTAGGCAAGATTGTTTGTAGTAACCCTGTGGGAGACTACACCAGCCATGTCCTCTTGGCAATAGGTAACCCAGCCTTTGATAAAGGCCTGTACTACACAAGTTGGTAGTGTGACTGAGCAGCCAGGCTTATCTTAAGAGGGGTCAAATGAGCTGTAGGGTTGTGACATAGAGATTCACAGTGACATTTATTGAAATAACACTTATCCTAAAGGTTTCTTGATAAAATAATTATTTATTAGTTTAACAGTCAGTTTTAAAATAAGCCTTCCTTTAAAAGGGAGCAAATATGCAACACTTAAATATACTTACAAAATACAGACTCTCAGTTTTAATAAATAAGTAGATAACCTTTTGGGATGGTACACAGACACTTCCTACACCCTGAGGTGACTTCGATTGTTTAGGACACTGTGGGCATTGATATATCACATGTACATTTAAAGCAATACTGAGATTTGTGGAAAAAGGAAAAGGTTAGGGAGGGAAGCAATGGTTAACACGTTTCTCACACAGGTAAGCACTTTTCAATCCCCCAATTCAATGTAGGATTATCCTTTCCCAGCTATACAAGTAAAGAATGTATGACTTTTTGGCGGGACAGTTAAACACAAAGTCAGAGGGTAAGAAGAGTCTTCAGGGAGCCAGGACAGCTAATGTCAATTGAACAAAATCTAGGGGAGCTGAGGCACTTCTTGAAGATTGGCACACAAGTCTTGCACAATGTTAAAGAGAGTTTGTTGCAAAAGGTATCACTGTTGGGCCACAAGCTGGGAGGCTTGTGAAGGGCAACTCTGCAAGCAACTCTGCAAAAGGCAGCAAATGCAAGTCTCAACTGAAAGCTAGCAAGCTACACACAACAAGAGGTAAGTACCCCTAGTTAACAGTACCTTGTGTCTGAAGAAAATGTTCCAGCTGGCTTCTGTTCCTGTTGTAGTTCCTGCATATCCTGTTGTTCCTAGGCCTCAGTCATGGGGACAAGACAGAGGACGTCTGGGGGCTCCTGCACTACAGTTTGAAGGTCGGCAACAGCAATGGGTGCAATTCAGATCAGTGGCACTTCGCGGTTTCAGCTGCTCGCAAATAGCACCACTTCGGTTCTTGGACACCTTGTGGGCTTCCTTCACTTCTGGGGTCCAGCACTGTTGGGGTGGCCCAGGCTTGGAAGTCCTGCCTCGAGGGAGTCTGGAGGATCATCCTAGAGCTTGGGTCTGACTTAAAAATGATAAACTCGTTTCTGGAGGTTCTGTCCCCTGGCATTCGGTTCCAGCATCCGCGAAGAAGTACAGTCAGCAGAGTGAGGGTTTCCAGACAAGATCGTCTTGGGTCACCAATCCAAGGGGAGAAGTCATCCTATGCAGGGCTTCTCTAGTCGATCAGAATTCAGAGCTTCAGCAATGCAGCAGGGCTTCACCAGGCAAACAAATGGCCCAGGAGGTTACAGCAAGCTTCTCTTTCAAGTTCTTCTTCGGTTAATTTGTCCAGTGGTCGACTCTGCCTTCCTTGCAAAAGACCTCGCCTTTCTCTCATTCAATTGCAGCCTAGCTGTCACTCACACAGCAAGGTGGCTGTCCTCCAAGGTCAAGAAAGACCTAGGCAAATGAGCCTTCGGTGTGGGCCACACACCCTATACCCATTTCGGGTTAAGCAATTTCTTTGTATATGTATATAGACTTTGGTTGAACTGTGGTCATTCTGAAATTGCTTTATTATTTCAAAGAGTAATTAGCAGTCTTAAAAATCAATGTTTTCTTGATTCAGCTTCACCAATAAGGCTAAGGTTGTGAATGAGGAAAACGAAAACCCATATGGCTAATGCATTTTGGAATACTTCCTTCTTCAGAGCCGGGTTATAAATGCTAACAAAGTAATATTCATATGTCAGAAAGTATCATGGTGATTAATGAATTACAACACATCAAAATCATGAAACAGATTCATAATCTAACACAAAGCAATAATGCAGTTTGACCATTTCACAATCAGACAGGGCGCCCACAATTACAAACAAATAGTCAACAGAGAAGAGAAAAGAAAGAGAAACAAATATAATCAGTCCATTTGTTTTTGTCAAAGACTAATCTATAACACAACCTATCCCAGTCCGCACCATGCTCATTACTATGTATCTTTTGCGTGCGTATGTCTGTTAAATCCATTCAATATTGCCATAGTGATAACGCCGTGGGCGTCGTATTCGGTAAAATAAGTGAGGTTGCCTATTATTTTATTGGTCATGCAGTGCACCCACTTATATTAAGGTGTTTATCCATATTATGCTTCAAGCATCTCAGTTAGTTTATTACGACCCAGGCGGTAAGTTACCGCCTGGGCCGTGACTTTACCACCATGGCGTAAACTACGTTTACGCCATGGTGGTTGGCGGACTTACCGCCCCATTCCGCCCTTGGCGGGGCGGTAAGTCCCCAATCCCCATTTACCCTTCCCCATTCCCATTTTTGCCCCATAGGGCATAATGGGAGTGGGGAAGGCGTTAATTACGCCACCGTAAATTACGGTGGAGTAATTAACTCCATGGTCCCTTAGCGCCATGGATTTTAACACCTGCAGGTGTTAAAAGCTCCATGGCGCTAAGGGACCTCGTACTCAGGCGGTAAGGGTCGGCGCTGTTTACGCTGCCGTAAACCCCTTACCGCCTGGGTCGTAATGAGGCCCACTGTGACTGTGTGCCTAGTGTCCTGCACCTAAAGACACTGACCTGTTTGCCGTATTTCTTTACTAACGCGAATAGGTTCTGTGTTTCTTTAATCACACTGCACTGCGAGATAATATAAAGGCTCGCTTTAGAGTAATATTATATGCTATGTCAGCATGAACTTAATATTCGATAACGCAATCGATGATCGCTCCTACTTAAACTCATCTTACCTTGTGGTGCCAGGCATCCGGTCCTGCTCCCTCTCACACGATCGGCAAATGCTGATCGCGGTTCACAACGTTGCTATGACAACGTTTGGTCCCAACATGGCCGCACGCATTATCACGTGTCGGCCATGTTGGTGGTGGCAAGATCTTTTGTTGACATTATCACTAACTGCTCGAGCCGTAAAACTATTGCTACGGCAGTTATTTTTGTTTCTTTACCATGCGTAAGATTAGTACGAAATTAATGTGTTGAACCTAGTGCAATTGACCCAATATGTAGGTGTATTATTAAAAGTAAAAAATGTGTAAAAGTCCTAGTTGAGAAATAGAGACTTATACTTTTAATAGCGTCCATGTTGGTCAAAAGTAGTAACTAGAAAACCATTAGGTGCAAGTCAACTTTGGGACTATTTTGCAAATTAAAAGTATTCTTTGCAGAAATGGAGAATACCGAGTCCACACATGAACCATCAGATCTAGTGGAGTTTAAACCAAAAAGCGCGTTTGTACCACCCATCAGCATTCTAGC
The DNA here is from genome assembly GCF_040938575.1 of Ambystoma mexicanum. Classification (NCBI taxonomy): domain Eukaryota; kingdom Metazoa; phylum Chordata; class Amphibia; order Caudata; family Ambystomatidae; genus Ambystoma; species Ambystoma mexicanum. The sequence goes on along the minus strand of NC_090925.1, from coordinate 470,172,557 downwards.
AATAGACATTTTTGAAAAAATGGTCACAGCAGACCTTAAAAAAATCAAATATGGAACATCCAAGAACAGAAACCTCAGTAGAGGAGAAATGTCTATAATCCAAAACCTATACTCTGACGACACGATAACTATAAAACCAGCAGACAAAGGTGGAGCTTTAGTGCTGAAAAACACTACACAAGACTATGAGAATGAATGCAAGAAATAACTTGACAACCATAATGTCTATTCTAAAATTGATCACAATCCAATCATGGAGATATGAAGAAATCTAGAAGAACTGCTCACTAAAGCAGAGGAGAGAGGTATGATAACAAGGAAAACCAAAGCATTCTTACTCAATCTGAAACCTAATACTCCTCACTTTTATCTGCTGCCTAAAATACATAAGAGCCTCAGCAATCCACCCAGAAGACCAATAGTGGCTGCCGCAGGTGGCATTCTACAACCACTGGGGACCAACATTGACTATTTTCTTCAGCCCTTAATACAAAAGACAAGCACTTATGTAAAGGATAGCACTCATTTTTTGAACATCGTAGAGGAGGTACAGTTAAGTGAACAGGACATTCTCTTCACTATCGGCGTGACTAATCTATACACAAGTATTCCCCACGACCTTGGGCAAGAAGCAGTAGAGTGGCTGCTTTTACAGGAAGCAGAGATAGGAGCAGTGAAGTAATTCATCCTGACACTGCTTACTTTCATATCAATGAACTCTTACTTTGAATATAAGAACAAATTCTATATCCAAACCTCCGGCACTGCTATGGATGCAACAATGGCACCTGCATATGCAAATGCATTTATGCATCAGTTTGAAACAACACATATACTGCAGAAAACAGAATGGCAAAGCACATTTAAAAAAATGGGTACGTTACATCAACGATATTTTTGGCATTTGGCAAGGAACAAGAGAGTCACTAGACGAGTTCATGATCTACATTAACAGCATAGATCCACGCATCCAATTTACTTCAGAAATTGGAAATCCTGGCATACATTATCTGGACATCAATGTTAACGTACAAAACCAACAGATTACAACCTCCCTGTTCACTAAACCGACCGATAACAATAATTTACTGCATCGTATGAGTTTTCACCCGCAGAACACCTTGAAGAACTTAACCTACAGACAAATGTTGCACTTAAAAAGGATCATCAGTGATCAGAGAGAATGTAAAGAGGAATTAGAAAAGCTGAGTAAGAGATTAAAAGAAAGAAGATACCCCAATGAAGATTTACAAGCAGCAAAAGATAAGGTATCTGCAAAAACAAGAGCGAACATACTTATACCCAAAGACAAAAAACAACCCCCAGAACTTGTATATGTGTCAAAATTCTCTTCACAAAGTATGCAGATAAAGAGATGCATTAATAAGCATTGGACAATACTAAGGAGTGACTAAAGAACTAAGAATCTTTTCTCGGAGACTCCCACGTTCGCATACCAGAGATCAAGCAATCTAAAAAACCTGCTTGTGAATACCAGAGACACTACAACAAAAAGGAGTAAACCAAAGGAAATAGGAACTTATCCTTGCTTGAACTGCAGCAATTGCATTAACATCATTAAAGGTGGAATAGTTTCACACCCATACACTGGAGAGAAGATAACAATCAGATGCTACGCCACCTGCAACACAGAAAATTGCATCTACTGTATACGTTGCCCGTGTGGACTGTACTATGTAGGGGAAACAGGACGAAAATTGAGAATTCGCATGAACGAACACAAGTCATGTATACGTAACCACAATGCGAACTCTGCTGTCGCAAGACACTTTAATGAGAAAAAACACAATACCTCACAGGTTAAGTTTCAAGTCCTGGAAACCATAGAAGTTCAAGGCCCTTATATGGACTCGAAAAAAAGAAGACAACAGAAAGAAGCTTATTGGATAGACCGTCTAGAAGCATTTTCCCCACGAGGACTTAATGAAGAGTTTGATCTTAATGGCTTTTTGTAAGAACTATGTTGTCGTGCTCATCATGATACACAGTGCACAGACATCAACATCACATAGTGACATTGAAGATACTTTAAGTGTATACTTGATACCACTGATCTAAGAAGAGTGCATAAGTCAGTAGCATAGCATTATCACTCCACAAACAGAAATTAGACCGCACGATTCAAAAGTAACAGCATAACCAATTAGCAAAACACAATTATGATGCGATCATATCCTGCATACACAAAGTAGTCCCAAAGTTGACTTGCACCTAATGTTTTTCTAGTTACTATTTTTGACCATCATGGGCGCTATTAAAAGTATAAGTCTCTATTTCTCAACTAATACTTTTACACATTTTTTACTTTTAATTATACACCTAGATATTGGGTCAATTGCTGTTACGCTCACCTGGCTCCCACAGAGGCGTCGATCGGGACTCGACTGCTGTGGTCTCCACCAACGTGATGCGTAGGGTCGAGATGACGGACTGGACTGGCCCACCTAGCTTCCTTTGCTTGGCTCGTAGGAATATTCTTCTGATGATTTGAAAAGATGAGCTCTCCATCCTGCATTAAGCGCAGGGGCACGTAGATAACCAGGTGCTTCACTGGCTCGAAGGAATTGGTGAGTTTCAGGACAATATTGACTCCGATATTCCCGGCAAGACGCCGTAAGTATGTAGTTCGTAAGAGTTCAAATGCCTGACTTTCACTCTTGTCCGATTCCTTGCAGGTTGCAGCTTGACCCTACTGAAGAGTTCCTTGTGGCAACCGGTAATATTCTGGTAAGGATTTGTATTATCCAACACAGTTCGATAAAATAATGTCCATATGTAACCTGTTGCTTTCTCCCTTATTCAGGCGCTGAGAGAAAGTATGAAGTCTCGGGGAATAATGCCTCCGGCGGTAAAATCAGGTAAGTCTTTAGTGGTGAGGAGGGTTCCCCTTGTTAGTCCCTTTGTTTCACCTTGCTGTCCTTTTGTTTCCCCTTAGGGGCCGGGGTTCGGCTAGGATGCAGTGGAAGCTGCGTCAACCCGTGAAGAGGAATAGTACCCCCGGTGGTAAAATCAGGTAAGTCTATGGGGGGTATTCCTCTGTGTATTCCCTTGGCTCACCTTGCTGTTCTTGTCTTCTCCTTAGGTGCCGGAGTGCGGCGGGAACATGCAGGAGGATGCGGTGAAATGTGAAGATGCTGCGAAGGTCGGTGAGGCAGCGCGGCGCTGCAGCAGGCGAGGCGACGCGCATAAAATAACTTCTTTCTTCTAGCTCGAAGGCGCGATGGATCGGGAATTCAGGTAAGGATCAAAGGTATTGCTCTTGTTCTAACCTTTTCTCCTTCTTTCTCCCTTTTTCTAGGAGCTCCAAACTCGAGGCGTGCATGGCAGAAGACTGGATGCAGCTTGCAGGCACGGTGAGCGCTACGCTGCTGGATGCAGAATAACGCGAAGCGTGTGCTGCTCTTTGGGCGTAGTTTAAATAGCCTCCAAAGTAGTTCCAGGTAAGTATTCCTCCCCAGCCCCACCCAAGTACAAAATAGTCCCTAGGTAAAATAGTCCCTTCTAAGCCTCTTTTGGCTTGGAGCTCTTGCAGCATGGTCTGCATCAGGTAAGTTTGCAGCATGGTCTGCATTAGGTAAGTTTTAATCTATGAGCCTGGACTGACTCTTCATATGAGCCTGGCGCCATAGGTGCCAGGACTGCACCCAAATAGCCCCTAGCAGGGTTGTTGGGCTTGCTTGGGGTAACTTGATGCCTGCTTCCGGGGTTGCTGGACCTGGTCTGGGTCCTCAGGGGTAGGCATCATGACAATTGCACTAGGTTCAACACATTAATTTCGTACTAATCTTACGCATGGTAAAGAAACAAAAATAACTGCCGTAGTAATAGTATTACGGCTCGAGCAGTTAGTGATAATGTCAACAAAAGATCTTGCCACCACCAACATGGCCGACACATGATAATGCGTGCGGCCATGTTGGGACTAAACATTGTCATAGCAACGTTGTGAACCGCGATCAGCATTTGCCGATCGTGTGAGAGGGAGCAGGACCGGATGCCTGGCACCACAAGGTAAGATGAGTTTAAGTAGGAGCGATCATCGATTGCGTTATCGAATATTAAGTTCATGCTGACATAGCATATAATATTACTCTAAAGCGAACCTTTATACTATCTCGCAGTGCATTGTGATTAAAGAAACACAGAACCCGTTAGTAAAGAAACACTGCAAACAGGTCAGTGTCTTTAAGTGCAGGGCACTAGGCACACAGTCACAGTATGTTTTAAACTAACTTGAGATGCTTGAAGCATAATATGGATAAACACATTATTATAACTGGGTGCATTGCATGACCAATAAAATAATAAGCAATCTCACTTGTTTTACCGTATGCGACGCCCACGGCGTTATCACTATGGCAATATTGAAAGGATTTAACAGACATACGCACGCAAAAGATACATAGTAATGAGCACGGTGCGGACTGGGATAGGTTGTGTTATAGATTAGTCTTTGACAAAAACAAATGGAATGATTATATTTGTTTCTCTTTCTTTTCTCTTCTCTGTTGAATATTTGTTTGTAATTGTGGGCGCCCTGTCTGATTGTGAAATGGTCAAACTGCATTATTGCTTTGTGTTAGATTATGAATCTGTTTCATGATTTTGATGTGTTGTAATTCATTAATCACCGTGATACTTTTTGACATATGAATATTACTTTGTTAGCATTTATAACCCGGCTCTGAAGAAGGAAGTATTCCGAAATGCATTAGCCATATGGGTTTTTGTTTACCTCATTCACAGCCTTAGCCTAATTGGTGAAGCTGAATCAAGAAAACTTTGATTTTTAAGACTGCTAATTACTCTTTGAAATAATAAAGCAATTTCAAAATGACCACAGTGCAACCAAAGTCTATATACATATACAAAGAAATTGCTTAACCCAAAGTGGGTATAGGGTGTGTGGCCCACACCGAAGGCTCATTAGCCTAGGTCTTTCTTCTCTTTCAGTTTACTTTCAGTGCCCTACACGGTGGCATTGGACAGTGGGCTGCACCCTACTAATGAATATTTAATCAAAAATAGAGATATAGATAATACAACGAAAGAAGACAACATAAACAAGCTGTGCATTATCTATTGTCCTCCAAGGATAGCCAGCCAGCCAGCCAATCACCTTTGGGTGCATTCTTGTAACAAAGGAGACTAAGCACAGGGAGTTTTGGGCACCTCCCTTGCTTCCTGCCCATGCCAGATACGCTGGAGCCAGAGGCGAGCTTCACCAGTGAATTCACCAAAGAGAAAATGTTTCTGACGTCTCTAAGAAGTCACACTACCAGCTAAACCTCCTCAGAGGTATCCTTCCTTTCCTCTCCTTCCCCCAGAAGCTCACTGTCGCTAGAGCCCTGGTTCTCTCAAAGCTGGACTATTGTAACAGCCTCTATCTAAATCTGCCTGCCTCTACTCTCCGCCCTTTGCAACTCATCCAGAACAGGACTGCAAGACTTGTCCTTGGCCTCAAGCCCAGGGACCGTATCTCTCCAGGACTGAAATCACTACACTGGCTCCCAGTGGCTGCGTGGATTAAGTTCAAAACCCTCTGCATTGTCCACAAGGCCTTCTGGGGCCTCGGGCCAAAATACCTTCAACTCTCTCTTCCTAAATATCTTCCTTCTCGAGCTCTTCGCTCATCCGCCTCCAACTCCCTCAGGGTCAGCCGCTTCTCCAAGCAACGAGGTGGGGGTAGATCTCTCTCCGCAGCAGGGGCCTCCCTCTGGAACAGCCTTCCTGCCTCCCTGAAACTTGAGGAGAACCATCTCCGGTTCCGGAAGCACCTCAAAATCTTCCTCTTTGCCTCCGCTTTCTCTCCCCCTCTCCCCTGCTAAAATCACTGAACCTGCACTGAATCCGCAACTAGACCACTCACCGATCTCGGTCCTTGGCCCAGCCACTCATCCCTGCACTGCCTCCCTGGCAACCCCAGCACTGCGGGACTGTCTCTGTATCCCTACAGCCCCTCCTCCCTGCACTTACCTTGCACTTGCCACCAGCTGGCCCTTATTATTTATTTTGTATTTTACTAACCCTGTACTGCACTTTCCCCTCTCCCCTTCCCCTTGCACTTTTTCCCTTCCCCTCTACCCTTTGCACTTGCGTGAGCTGAATGACACCTGGCCTAGTAGGATCGTTGTCTGTCTCCCCTTGTTCCCCCCGCCTCGTCGCGCCTTGAAACACTTGTGTATAGGCGCGTTACAAATGCCATATCATATCATATCAAAGGGACTAAACCTGGTTTGGCATGCAGAGTAAATCTCAAGAAGGACCTTTCCAACAAGAAATGGCGAAAAAAGAATACTAGTGCCATTTTGACAAAATGGGCACCCATGGGTGCAATACTGCAGCTGAGGATTCAGCCTGTGGTAAAAACGCACAATGGTAGGAAAAATAAACCACTGCCATCAGCCATTAATTGTAGAAAGGGTAACATAAAAATGTTACATGAGAAAGTAGACAAAGGGGATACTAAGTAACCCCTCCAGCACTCCACATAAGATGGTGTGTGCTGGGTCTGCAAAGTAACAAAAGGTAAGTAAAGTCAATTTCACTTCACTGCTCTTGGAAATAGTAGTTTATCCAAGAGAAGGTATTTAAACCTTTCGAGAAATCCAAAGGACTTCTCTGTGACACTGCACTGAAGGTGCTGTGTGTCACAATACAAAAAGTGATGCCTATGGAGTTCGTCAGACTCCAAAAACAAAGTGAATACAGAATCCAAATGAAATAACAACGCATGGGTGAGTGAGAAAAAGAGCTCACTCACTCCAAGGTTAAGATTAAAAAGTCCCAAAGTCCAGCAAAAGATCTGGGGTCCCTAAGGTAGAAGAGAAGTAACACATTGCTGAGAATTCTCCCTAACATTGCCGCAGTGAATGAGCAGCACTTGTTTCGTGTGCGGCAACAGCTGGGCACGGGTGCCACTCCATTCAGCCCATGTGGGCCATCAAAGAGCAGATAAGCAATGATTTTAACAAGGCAATGCAGCTTTAATGACTAGTGTGAAATATGCACCTGTAAATTGCAAGCCCATCGCTTCTGACCACTGCTGCCAGGAAAGCATTGTGATGGTAATGGACTGCCGCTCACTAGCAAAGGCATCTTCAGGCTAAAACCTAACAAAACGCAGTGAGAGTACACTGAAAGTAAAACATGAACCCAAAACTAATTGTTAATAATGTTGCTTAGCTTGCCTCACAACAATCAGGTACTATGATAAAGTTGTTTAAATGCAATTTCAACCGTAATGGTTCATAACTTCAAAACTACAAGCTCAGTTGTCTGCGCTCCATAAAAAATAATTTATTTGCCCATCAAGACCTGGACTGTTTTAGGTATAGGTATCACCTCCAGCCTGCCCATTAAGCAAAATGCTGGTCAAATAGCACAGCGAGTAGAACGCTCGCGTTGACATCCATGCAGAGCCTGCTGACGCAGGTTCAAATCTCGGCTTTGACATCCATGCAGAGCCTGCCGACGCAGGTTCGAATCCCGACAGGGCCAAACTCAGCCTTTCATCCTTCCAAGGTCGATACATGAGCACCACACACTGTGGCTAATAATAAGCAGCTCTCAGAAGCCTGAGAGTTTGTAGCGCTATATAAATGTGAATTATTATTATGATCAGTCTGTATGAAGTCTTTCTTAAAGCATCAAAATTATATAAGAGTTAGGGATTTCACACATTGGGCCTCATTACAAGTGCTCTTGTCCGGAATTAACGCAGCCGATATAACCATACCGGCACCGTTTCCGCGTCCGCTTAATCATGACCTGCGAACCCGGAAACAGCACCACCTCCAACCGCCACCGCAGAGTTAAAGCTCCCGTAAACTCTGCCTGCACGGAAACTCCTCCGTTGCAGGCAATACGAAACACCGCGAGCATCACAACTAGCGTGGACATGGAAACACCGACAACAAAATGGCAGTAAAACCGTGATCACGGTGGCGGCACCGCCGCCACAGCGAACATGACGTTAAACTGTGCCTGGTGTCCTGAATCAGGCCACAGGTTCACCAAATCAGCCCAGCTGGACCCAGCAGGCCACTGGGTGCGTACAAAAGGGCCACACCCAGCCCAACTCAAAACAGAACCATGCAGGCAGCAGCTCTAGTAGCATTGGGACTGGGCCTACTCAACCAACAAGCAGCACTGCACATGATAGCAGTAATGTTGCAGAGGAGGAGGAGGAAGAGAAGGCGGAGGCGTAGGAGGCGCAGGCGGCAACCAGCTAACCCTGTACCCATGGAAAACCCCATTGTCCAGCCGGCAGCACCCCGCATGCAGCCTGCAATACCACGCATCAGGGCCTCACCCTGGAACCTCACCCCAGCACAGATCCACACATTATACGGGCTGGACCGTCCAACAATCCTGTAAATCACTGGCCTGATAGAGGAGGACATCAGCAGCCACATAGACACCCCCACCGCCATCCCCCCCTCCTGAAGGTCGTGTCTGTACTGCACTTTCTTGGCACCGGTACCTATCAACACACAGCCAGTGAGCTGCACGGCCTATCACAACCCTGTTTCTCAATAATCCTGGTTCAGGTACTGGATGCCCTGTTGCGCCATGTGTCTGAACAGATTGTCCTACCCCGTACCCTCCCTCAGGTGATTGCCACCAAGTTGGCCTTCCATGCCATAGCAGGCATGCCAAATTGCATAGGTGCACTCGACTGCACCCACATTGAGCTGACAGTACACGTGCAATTGAAATGGTGTTCCGCAATAGGAAACAGTACCACTCACTGAACGTACAGATGGTATGTGATGCGACGCTAGTGATTACACATTGCTGCGCACGTTTCCCGGGCTCAACCCATGACTCAATGGTACTGCGGAATTCAACATTGCCACGGTACATGGAACGCTATGCTGGACAAAGCACATGGCTATTGGGTGAGTACAGCTGCCAATGCTCCGGACCTGTGTAAGTGGGGTGGGTGTGTGTGACCAGGGCAATGAGCTACGTGAGTGGGCTGCTGCGACTGCACATGCATCACCCCCGCCCATCCACTGAATAGACAGCAGAACCCAAACTTCACAAAGCAACACATGACAGGTAGCCACAGTGTGGCCGTACACTCCCTGCCACCTGACACACACAGCCTGAACTCCCGCTGGCACACACACCTGGAGCCACAGCAAACCCCCCACCCCATAATATGCAACACAGCACTCACAATGCACATGATGGCTGTACATGAGACGTCCTGCATCTACTATATCATCACTACTATAGCATTTGCAGTGACCCAGGCCAAGGTAAGGAGTCTCCCGACCCCCTCCTCCCCAAACCCTGCAAAGCAATATTGCATAGGTGCTTAAAAGCACCATAGCGCACTCGGCGCGTGGTCCCTCTCCCCAGTCCACCTGCTTCCTGGTTCCCCTGTGCCCGCCTCCCCACTGTCCTGATTGGTCCTTTAAAAAAAAAAAAAAAAAAAAAAAACAAGGCCGTGGCGAGGGTCTGCAGCCGGCGTCCCCGCCATTTGCAGTGACCCAGGCCAAGGTAAGGAGTCTCCCGACCCCCTCCTCCCCAAACCCTGCAATGCAATATTGCATAGGTGCTTAAAAGCACCATAGCACACTCGGCGCGTGGTCCCTCTCCCCAGTCCACCCGCTTCCTGGTTCCCCTGTGCCCGCCTCCCCACTGTCCCGATTGGTCCTTTAAAAAAAAAAAAAGAGGCCGTGGCGAGAGTCTGCAGCCGGCGTCCCCGCCATTTGCATTGTCCCAGGCCAAGGTAAGGAGTCTCCCGACCCCCTCCTCCCCAAACCCTGCAATGCAATATTGCATAGGTGCTTAAAAGCACCATAGCGCACTCGGCGCGTGGTCCCTCTCCCCAGTCCACCCGCTTCCTGGTTCCCCTGTGCCCGCCTCCCCACTGTCCCGATTGGTCCTTTAAAAAAAAAAAAAAAACGTGGCCGTGGCGAGGGTCTGCAGCCGGCGTCCCCGCCATTTGCAGTGACCCAGGCCAAGGTAAGGAGTCTCCCGACCCCCTCCTCCCCAAACCCTGCAATGCAATATTGCATAGGTGCTTAAAAGCACCATATCGCACTCGGCGCGTGGTCCCTCTCCCCAGTCCACCCGCTTCCTGGTTCCCCTGTGCCCGCCTCCCCACTGTCCCGATTGGTCCTTTAAAAAAAAAAAAAAAAACGAGGCCGTGGCGAGGGTCTGCAGCCGGCGTCCCCGCCATTTGCAGTGACCCAGGCCAAGGTAAGGAGTCTCCCGACCCCCTCCTCCCCAAACCCTGCAATGCAATATTGCATAGGTGCTTAAAAGCACCATAGCGCAGTCGGCGCGTGGTCCCTCTCCCCAGTCCACCCGCTTCCTGGTTCCCCTGTGCCCGCCGCCCCACAGTCCCGATTGGTCCTTTAAAAAAAAAAAAAACGAGGCCGTGGCGAGGGTCTGCAGCCGGCGTCCCCGCCATTTGCAGTGACCCAGGCCAAGATAAGGAGTCTCCCGACCCCCTCCTCCCCAAACCCTGCAATGCAATATTGCATAGGTGCTTAAAAGCACCATAGCGCACTCGGCGCGTGGTCCCTCTCCCCAGTCCACCCGCTTCCTGGTTCCCCTGTGCCCGCCTCCCCACTGTCCCGATTGGTCCTTTAAAAAAAAATTTAAAAAAACGAGGCCGTGGCGAGGGTCTGCAGCCGGCGTCCCCGCCATTTGCAGTGACCTCGGCCAAGGTAAGGAGTCTCCTGACCCCCTCCTCCCCAAACCCTGCAATGCAATATTGCATAGGTGCTTACAAGCACCATAGCGCACTCGGCGCGTGGTCCCTTTCCCCAGTCCACCCGCTTCCTGGTTCCCCTGTGCCCGCCTCCCCCACTGTCCCAATTGGTCCTTTAAAAAAATAAAAAAAAAAAAACGAGGCCTTGGCGAGGGTCTGCAGCCGGCGTCCCCACCATTTGCAGTGACTCAGGCCAAGGTAAGGAGTCTCCCGACCCCCTCCTCCCCAAACCCTGCAATGCAATATTGCGTAGGTGCTTAAAAGCACCATAGCGCACTCGGCGCGTGGTCCCTCTCCCCAGTCCAGCCGCTTCCTGGTTCCCCTGTGCCCGCCTCCCCACTGTCCCGATTGGTCCTTTAAAAAAAAAAAAAAACGAGGCCGTGGCGAGGGTCTGCAGCCGGCGTCCCCGCCATTTGCAGTGACCTCGGCCAAGGTAAGGAGTCTCCCGACCCCCTCCTCCCCAAACCCTGCAATGCAATATTGCATAGGTGCTTAAAAGCACCATAGCGCACTCGGCGCGTGGTCCCTCTCCCCAGTCCACCCGCTTCCTGGTTCCCCTGTGCCCGCCTCCCAACACGCCCACTCCATCCGGATTGGTCCCCATACCCCACTTCAAGGACATCCAAGGGCAGCCCTCTGCCCGGCAGCCCTGCGGCGAAGGACCCCGAGGCAAAGGACGGCCCCAAGATGTGTCTGCAGGTGTCCGCAGGGGACGCCAAGGAAGCCAGCAGCCAACAGACACCAACAAAAAAAAAAAACATGAGTGTGGCATGGGTGGGGAGTAGAGCAATCACTCTATTCCAGAAAACCCTGCCACTCTATCCTACCTACCAATAACATAGAGTGCCATAATACTAGCATGTCCACCCTTAGATAGAATTGTGAATGTTAGCATGTCCACTCTTAGATAGAAGCGCCAAATTTAGACAGAAATGTTCTTGTAAGCATATACCACACTTAGATGGAATTTCAGAAATGTGATTGTTAGCATATGCCACACTTAGATGGAATTCTCAAGCTTAGTCTGCGCCAAATCCAGACAGAAATGTGATTGTAAGCATATACCACACTTAGATGAAATTTCTCAAGTATAGTCTGCGCCAAATCTAGACAGAAATGTGATTGTAAGCATACACCACACTTAGATGGAATTTCAGAAATGTGAATGTTAGCATATGCCACACTTAGATGGAATTTTCAGAAATGGGATTGTTAGCATATACCACACTTAGATGAAATTTTTCAGAAATGTGATTGTTAGCATATGCCACACTTAGATGGAATTCTCAAGCTTAGTCTGCGCCAAATCTAGACAGAAATGTGATTGTTAGCATATACCACACTCAGATGGAATTCTCAGAAATGTGATTGTTAGCATATGCCACACTTAGATGGAATTCTCAAGCTTAGCCCGCGTCGCATCTAGACAGAAATATGATTGCTAGCATATGCCACACTTATATGGAATTTCGGAAAGTGACTGTTAGCATATCCCACACTTAGATGGAATTTCTCAAGTCTAGTCGGCGCCAAATCTAGACAGAAATGCGATTGTTAGCATATGCCACATTTACATGGAATACTCAAGCTTAGCCCGCGTCGCATCCAGTTAGAAATAGGATGGCTAGCACATGCCACACTTAGATGAAATTTCTCAAGTATAGTCTGCGCCAAATCTAGACAGAAATGTGATTCTAAGCATATACCACACTTAGATGGAATTTCAGAAATGTGAATGTCAGCATATGCCACACTTAGATGGAATTTTCAGAAATGTGATTGTTAGCATATGCCACACTTAGATGGAATTCTCAAGCTTAGTCTGCGCCAAATCTAGACAGAAATGTGGTTGTTAGCATGCAGATGGAATTCTCAAGCATAGTTTGCGCCGATTCTGGGCAGAGGTGCGATTGTTGGCATGTGCCACACTTGGACCGGATTCTCGGGCTTGGCCCGCGTTGCATCTTGATGGAGATGTGGTTGTTGGCGAGTGCCACACCTGGATGGAATCTCAGAAATGTGATTGTTAGCATATGTGATTCTTAGCATGCACCACACTTAGAATTATGAACCTAGCTTGCGCGGCATCTAGATAGAAATGTGACTGTTAGCATGTACCGGACCTAGATGGAATCCCACAATTGCAAGGACAGCAAGGCCAACTAACCAACCAACTAACAATTCCATCCCTCTGCATACACCTCTCAAACTATAACCAAACACAACCACAAGCCTTAAACGCAGCAATCCGCACAAACTTCACAACAATGCAACAACAAAACAAACCACACATAGACTCGCACAACAGCACACGACGACTATGAACCATAAAACACCCCAAGCCCAGCCGACGGATCCACCGGGCTGAGGCTGCCAACAGCACATCACTGATCTCTTGCACTTTTCCAGCTTATTCCCACTAACCCACCCCCTCTCCTCCCCTTTTTCAGAGCCGCCAGAGCGCCAGGGGACCACTCCGGTGGTGATAGTGCGCGGTACAAATGTCCTTTAACATTAACATTAACTGTGGAGTGACCCTGCCATGTGTGCACATCACTACACAATGCCATACTCACAAGCCACATGCACACCAATGAATTGGTCAATGTCCAGCTGCCAACCCCCACTATGATGGCCATAGAAGATTAACACCCATCAGTGAAAACACTGCATGACATATACGCATGAATGAACAATGACACAAGATTGCACTGCATCTGATGAAGACATGATACTACCAACACTGACATGTCTCCCACATCTACATCCCATGTAGGAGATTCCGGATATGCACTCACGCCATGGCTGATGACGCCTGTACGGAGGCCAAGGAACAGGCATGAGGATGCGTACAACAGGGCACATGTCCGCACACGTGATTGAAAGGACATTTGGACTACTGAAGGCCCGGTTCCGCTGTTTAAGCAGATCTGGCAGATCACTGCTGTACAGCCCAGTGAAGACGGGTAAACTTACGCTCGTTTGTGCCATGCTGCACAATCTGTGCCAGAGCAGGAACATTCCAATGCCCCCAGACGGAGATGATGAAGATGGGGATGGTGACGGAGATGGAGATGGGGATGGGAATGGGTATGGGGATGGGGATGGGATGGCACAACCACCTCCTGGGGGTCCACTAGATGGACAACGAGCACGGGATGCACTGATTCGCATTTACTTTTGAGAGACAGCACATCCACAGCATTTCAGGGATATGGTGATGCCACTAAATGAATAAAGGGTATTTCTGTGACCAAATTGTAATGTCCCTACGGGGCGGCCATGTGTTTTCAGGCATGGATCTGTCGATTGTAGAAAAATTTCCTATGGACCTTACCCGACTTTTCGTCCACTAAACAAACAATAAATCAGGCTGCTGTGCGCCGACATTATGAGATAATCATATCACTTGCCCCATCGCCCTGGCTGACCTGCTCTTGCGGCAATAAATCATATCCCCGCCCCTGAGCCTGACATCAACAAAGTATTCATATTCCCTGCCTCTCTCCGTGATGTTACTGGGCTGCGTAGCCAAACGCGCCCAGTCGACTTCTACGCGACTTCACACAGAACCCGTAAAACAACACAGATCATCTCACAACACAGTGCGCAACAATTCGGAAAATAAAAAAATGTGGTTTAAAAGCAAACAGCAAGATTGTACAATCGGTAAAGTACATTTATTTGACGTCAAATGTTTAGAGAATATTCAGCGATTCGCATTTGTCTTTGCTCTCGATCCGCAAAAGTTCATCTTGAGTCACGCGCTGTTCCTTTGCGGTACACAGGGTGTTGGTTTACGATAAAAGAAGCACTATGGTTGCACTGATAATCGCAAGGCTGTTCCAACAATGAGGCACTACCCCACCGTAATGGTTGGTATGTTGCTTCTAGCCGCTAGTACCACGTAAGGGCATATTGGTCCTTGCCGATCGTCCCATAAAATGGTCAGGGTGGTGAAGTTGTTGACATGGAGCTGCACCTGGCAGCTGAAGAACCCGTCTGCCGGGGTCTGGAAATGATGGCATTGGCAGTAGGGAAGGATGTACCTGTATTAAAAACATGAATTAGTCTCTCCAGCCGATCTTCATTAAAAATATTCATTTCATTCATTGGGCCTCCAACTATTTGCTAGCGAGGATAGTTACGTTATTCCCACGAACCCACCCCCTCTCCTCTGCCTTTTTCAGAGCCGCCTGAGCGCCAGGGGACCACTTCGGCGTTGATAGTGTGCGGTACAAAATGCCACATTGAACAAACAAGTCCAACTTAACCGGCCTTTAACGCTACGCTATTGTTAATATATTCCGGGATAAAATCATCTGAAGGGTTACTTAAATTAGATTTGCATTTTCCATTGTCTAGGCATAATGCAGTCCCTAAATACCATTCCGTCTGTGCCAACGATCTTTCTTATAGTGAACAAACATGAAAATCAGTCTCGTTTCTGAAATTTCATCCTTATCATCTCTTACATTATTGCACCCCTCCTTCAAAAGAAGTCTTTAGGCACGGTGCCTGTCTGTCAAGGTAAAAAAACAATAGAACCTTATACTGCGAGTCGTGAGCCACTCCGGCCCGCGAGCAATAAATCGAAGCAGCTGACCTTCACTGTGAACGTGCATACATTCTTACTTAGCAACATTCTGTATAAAGCCATCCCTGTGAACTTGAATTCTACACTCCATCTTTGTATATTGTCCGCGTGCTTTGCAGCAAATATGAAGATAATTGTCTATTTATGTAAAAGTGAGATTTATCGTTTGTTTAGTGGACGAAAGGTCGGGTCAGGTCCATAGCAAATTTACTACGATCGACCAATTAATGTTTAAAAACACATGGCCGACCCGTAGGGACAATAAAAATGTAGGACCGGAAATACCATTTAATTGTACTGCATATGAAATGACAGATGTCCACTCATTATGGTACTTTTCAAAGGTGTTGTATTTTTCGATAAACCAGGAAAGAAAGTGCATTGGGTAGGTAAGCTGTACACCCGTGCCCACCCACCACCCAAACGTACACACCCCCAACCAGGCCTCAAACAACTAACCCCCTAATAGACCTCCCCCACCACCCAAACGTACCCACCCCCCTACACCCATGGTGTCCCCAAATGTCATGTTGACTGGCATCCCCACATGCCACTATTTGCGGGTGCGCTTATGCGGTGCCGTGTCCTTGCTGGCGGCACCAGTCACCCGACTAGAACGCCTCCGTGTCCTGGGAGTGGCAGAGCTGGATGGGGTGGTGCTGGCTGAGGTGACTGTCGGTGTGACTGTGGGCAAGCGCCCTTGAAACGCCTGCTGGGCTACCAACATTGACTGAGCAATGCTGGATTGCACACTGTTCCCTTCCCTGACATGGCATGCCAGGGTGACAATGGTGGCCGCAAATCGTCCAATCGACCTGGAGAGCCGCCGCACCGACGTAGCATTGCTCTCACGCTGCAGCCTGGCCTCCTCCCGCTGATGCACGGCCTCCTCACGATGCAGCCTGGCCTCCTCCAGCTGACTTTCCCCCAGCTGCGTCAGGGTGGCCTGTTGTTGCTCAAAGTGCTGCAAGCGTGTACTGAGCTCAGCCATGGAGGGAGTTGGGGAGCAAATGGGGCTGTGCAGTTCTTGGGGGCTGAACTGTAGGCCATGGATGGGTGACACCTCATCCAGGTTGTCCCCCTCACCCTGTTGTACTTCTTCGGCCTGCATGGCCGGGCCACTTCCATCACTTGATGCAGCCTCCTCAGCTGTGCAGATGGGCTGTGAATCATCATCCGGGGCTAGGGCGGGTGCCTGCATGGGGATGGTGGCATATGCTGGTGTGCCTGATCTAGCAGGTGTGCCTGATGTAGCAGGTGTGCCTTATGCAGCCGGTCCTTGTGTGCTGGAGCAGCTAGCATCATCCTCCTGGGCAGTAGTGCTGAGTTTGGCGCGTGCAGGTGGCCGCTGCGTTGCCTCTTGGCCGTCGCTGTCACTTGTCTCGACTGTGGGGATACAGAGGGCATGCTGTTAGTTGTGTGATGTTACTAGATGTGTCCATCACATGCATCCAACATGATAATCCATGACCACTTGCATGTACACACTTGTGACTATTGATGCACTCAGGTGTGTGTGTGTCTGCTTTCAGTCAGGCACGCACTGTGTGCATTTCCAGGGTTCATGCTTTGGGGATGTGTTACTTGTCATCTGGCCAGTCAGTGGGTCCATTGGGTCACTCCTGCCCTGTTGGGGGGGGGGCATTGTGAGTGGGTCCATTGGGTCACTCCTGCCCTGTTGGGGGGGGCATTGTGAGTGGGTCCATTGGGTCACTCCCATTCACACTTATGGCTTTGTACTGTGGGCACTTACCAGCATGTGCAGGTGGGCTCACTCCTGCCTCTGCCTCTCCTATGCCGTGGATGCCTTCGAGGTGCATGACACTGCTGCAGCGCTCCTTCCACGGTTGCAACTTGAGAGGGGATGCAGGGCCTCCACCAGTGCCAGTGCTATGTTGGCAGTGTGCAGTCATGAGGTTGCGCACCCGGAGCCTGAGGTCATCCCACCTCTTATGGCAGTCCTTCACAGAGCGTGTGGTCACACCGACCGCTGTGCACTTGCGTGCTGCCTCCGCCCACACCTCCTTGCGCCATTGCTGAGTAGCACGCCGCTGGTCTGCACTAAAGAGCATTTCCGCATGCTCAACAATGTGGTCCACCAGAACTGTGAGCTCAGCCTCACTAAAGCGCGGCTTTTGCTGTCTGCGTGCTGGTATCCTGGATGCCATTCGATGAGTTGTCAGTCTCAGGGAGGTAATCTGACCTGTGGTGTCTGAGGATGGCAGTGGATTGTGCTTTGTATAATGGCTGCCTCTCTGTTTCCATTTTTTCCCGCGGTCATGCTGTTTCCGCTTCCGGTGTTGGTGTTTCCGCTTCCTGTGTTTCCATGTCGGCGGGGGCGGACACGGGTTTAGCACTGTTTTCTGTGGCGTAAAGTCCATGTGCGTGGGTGTTTACATGACGGCGGTGACTCCGTTTCCGCCTCGGTGTGTTGTGCGCAACCCAAGTGCCGTAATCGGCCCTTATTTCCGCAACCTTGCAGTCGCGAAAGTAAAAGTACACCGGATTCTGGCACAACCGACTCGTAATGAGGCCCATTGTCTATCTAGAGGTAGACTGAAGCTGGATAAAGTTGTTTAAATGTAATTTTAACAGTATTGGTTCATACTTTCAAAACTACAAGCTCAGTTGTCTGCCCGCCATAAAAAAAACATTTATTTTGCCATCAATGCCGCACTGCTTTAGGTAATGCCTGGAATTTCATCCAATCAAAGAGGAGGGAACTGCTAAGCTCACAAGCAGAAAAACCCCAGGAGCATGAGCAGATAGAAAACAATTATGTGTGCAGTCTGGACCAGTGCACCAGACAGTCAGCCACTTACAGCCAGCCAGTATGACTCTCTCTGAGCAAGAGACACTGTATGAGCAGAGCCGAGTGAACATCCGCTCATACAGTGTCCAGCTCCAGCCCTGATTTTAAGTTAAAACAGGCAGCCTTGCTAAAATTAAACCCCTGCTCCTCGCCTTGCTTCTGATTGTGGGGGGGGGGGATAAATGGCATTACATCCCCAGCCTAAAATTGTGGGGGGGTTGTCCCCCTAATACCCCCTATGTCCTACGCCCATGCCATACTGTATGGCAATAGTGCACATACAAAGCATTCCTCTTTCGAAGTCTTTCTTCCTACCTCTTTCAAATGCTGATACCTTATGTTATTTCCCAAGTGAGCTGTACTGTGCGGGTAATCATTTAATTCAAAATCATCCTCTTTGGTGCTTCTTTTATGCCTTATTCTTCTCATATGACCTTCTATGATCATATCATGAAGTGTGCCAGCCTAACTCCTTCTGACTGGCTAAATCATGGGTACGTCAAGCAGTGAGCTAGGTACACCCACATGTGCTGCCTGAGTAGGAGAAAGTTCAGCAAGTTTCATCCTCTCAGCATACCATTTAGGCATACAAATGTCTTGCAAAATCTCCATGTGTGACTGCCTTTGAGAAACTACCCTTCGGTCATTTATCACAGAAACAGATGTGTTTGCATGCATTACTTGTATAGGCTTACCATCTAACAACCTATTGTCCTGTCTGTCTTGCAAAACCTGTCTTTTATGTCCTGACAGAGTTTCTAAGACACTTTTTGCATGTGAACGATTATTAGTGACACTTATCTCGGGCTCAGGCAATTTGTCATATTTCTTTGAAACAGGAATGACTACAAAGGGTCTTGGCTGCCTAGTAGTTGCCACGATTGGACCTTCCTTCTGCTCAGGAAGATTCACAGGTGTCCTAGCTCCATGTACATCAAGGTAGTACGATGTCCGTACTGTGAGTGAAAGCAATATGATTATGAACACAATGCAAGCATAAATAACACAGCAGTATGTTAATTCACAGCATGTACTTCATGGACAACGTGGACGTCTCTCTGCATCTGGCATTATTATATTACTACTAATACTTCCCATCTTATTGCCTAAGGAAGGAAAAAGTAACTTTAATACATCAGCATTATGCACTGCTTCTGGAAGCTGCTGTCTTGACTCAGCAATTTGTCCTAGATCGTCCTAGATCAGCTGTCTGCTTACGGTCTGCTTACTGCTTACTGGAACAAACTCTTAATGTATCCCTGGAACCAGTTTTTAACCAGACAAAATGATAATGCCTCTCCAGCACGAAGAAAAACAATTTCACCAAATGTACTCTAGATATTAATTTTTTTCAGAAAGTTTCTAGAGAAGTTCAATAACATAAACCAGTTCCCAATCGATTCCTTAAATCGGCCTTAGACCAGATGACATAATGAAGTTCTTTCAGCACGAAACAAAAGTTCAGTTTGACCAGCAACTTCTCGATCTGTCCCTTGTAGGAAACTTACACTCTGACCTCAGAGTTCATTCGGAATAAGCATTCACCTTGAGTATGATGTCTCTCAGGATTTTGTTTAGTGCTGCACTGTTTCTTGGATCCCTTAGAAATGTGCGCACATCAGTGTGTCTTCCAACAAGCTGTGGATATTCTTCAATCAGACGATAGAAGACAAAACTGACTAGTCTGTAGTGTTTATCAGGTGTTAGGGGCATTTGTCCTTTCCCCACTGTATTCAGGAAGCTGCAAAATTTGCTCAGTGATAACTATAAGCAATCTTCTCCCAACTGGGCCATTTTTAGGATCTTGCAAGAAAGCAGGAATGCAAGTAGTTTTCCCCACAGTCGAAGGGTATGCGTGGAACAGAAACTTGAAATAAGTAAGAATGATCAGAGAAATGTCATCATCTGGAATCACCATGGGCAAATCCAAACAGGAACTCAGTGTGAAATTAATCTGGATACTGCTCCCTCTTCCAATTGTCGAAAATATGCCCTCGACTTGGCATATTTTTCTTCTTTTTCTTATCAAGGCTTAGGCATGCCTTAGTCCAAAGTTAATCAAACTCCTGTGGCTTTAAGAACAACAACCTTCCCTTAACCCTGAAATGCCTGCACAGAGTGTTCGAATCAGCTTCTCTCAACTCTTTTATAAGTGGCTAAAAGAGTGTCTCAAACCAAGCCACAGTTCACTGAAATCTTTTCTTTTACATCACAGCCTCTGCGTCCTTCTTCCTCATAATAGACCTTGTCTGCAGTTGCTGAGGTTCTTCCCTGATGCTTGCTTCTGTAGGGGGTGAGGGCAGAGGGGTTTCTCCAGCATAGATCTTCATGTCACCTAAGAAAGTCCAAGCACGTCTTCCTTGCACTCTGACTGCAGACAGCGTGACATCTTCTACAATGAAGGGGCCTTTAAATCTGGGCTCGTGCCACTTCCTTGTGTAGTTGCGGATTAGGACCGCATCCCCGGGGAATTATTTGGGAAGACAAAGTTCTTGAGGTCTACTTGCTGAAGCATCTCCTTCTGTGTTCTGTGCTGCCCCCACACCCTTTTCGCCGTAGCTGACCTGAAATGACAGAGATAGCTCCATTCCTAACAATTCAGAGGTAGGCTGGGCATCACTTCTAACTCTGGATGGAGGCGTGAGGGGTGTCCTCATTCGTCTCCCTGTCAATATCTCATGGGCGGTGAGATGGTGGTCCGAACCTGGTTGGTTCCTCAATGCATATAATGCCAGTGGTAGGCAATGCAACCACCCTTTCTTCAAGGTAAGCTTCAACTTGGCTATCCTTTATTTAAGCAAGTTGTTGAGCCGTTCACAGATCCCATTTCCTTGTGGATGATAAGTCGAGGAAAAAGTGTGCTTTATACCAAGCAAAAAGCTAGTCTGGTCAAATGTTTGATTCACAAAATGTGGGCCATTGTCTGACCTCATTACTTCACATATTCCCCATCTAGGAAATACTTCCCACACTAAGAATTTGGCTGCACAGGTAGAGTCTGGGTGTGTGCATGGACCAGCCTCAATCCATCTTGAAAGGGGACAAACTACAACAATCATGTATCTATATCCATTACATACTTGCAGCATGTTGACATAGTTGATATGCAAATGCTGAAAGGGGCCATTGGGTCTAGGAATAACTCCCCTAACTGTGCGCAGTGTATGCCCAGCTGTGACATTTTGACACACAATGCAGTTCCCTACATAGAATGCAACATGCTCTAACAAATTGTGTACGAATCAATTCTCTATAATAGTTGCAGTCTGGTTCTCCTTAGTTGTATGTGCAGGGTAGGGTAGCTGTTCCAGCGCCACCCTTACTAAGGCTACAGGCATCACAGGTTTACCAGTGCTGTTTTGTCACCACAATGCTTCAGAGGTGTTTAAAGAACACCATCTTCGCGTCCACAAATCCTTCTCATCTTGAGGTGCTTCCCCCTGGACCTTCATCAATTGTGTCTTTGACAAATCACTATATCTTTCTGACACGTTCATCATTACAACAATGTTTTCATTTGCATTAGGTGTTTCAAATGTCATCACAGTTTCTGAAAATGCAGCGAGTTTCGCTTCATCGTCTGCTGCTTGCTTTCCACGTGAGATAAAGTCTGCCCTTTTAGTGTGTGCTGCGCATTTAATGACTACGATGCTTACTGGGAGTTGTAGTGCCTTAATAAGTCTGTCCAATATGGTGGCATGCTGCACTGACATGCCGTCTGCTCAGAGGTAGCCCCTCCTTTTCCAACGTCCTAATCCTGCGTGCACCATTGACGTCAAATGGGCGGAGTCGCTGTACACTGTTACTTCGTGGTCTACATGTTTCTCGAGCAGGACAATCAGCACCACTAATTCTGCAGCCTGTGCTGAATAATGAGATGGTAGTCGAGCACTTACCATCTTCTGAAACTCCCCATTGGCCATGTGCTTTATCACAGCGGCACCTGTATATCTCTGCCCATCATTTTGATCAATCCTTGAAGAACCATCAATAAAAACAATTTCTCCACCTGTCAATGCAGTCTCTTTTATCCTAGGGATTTCGTCATAGAACTCTTCATAGTTTGCACAGTCATACGCATGCTCATCCTCTGCCAGTGGTTCAGCTATAAACATGGCAGGATTCACTATTCTGCATCTGACTATTTTGATCGCTGGATTTGAAATGACTACTTCGTAGGCAGAAGCCCTTTAAGAAGTCACATGCCTTTTGGTTTCTCTAGAATAGGAAATAATGCATGCTCAACAAATAATGTCATGGAGCATCCCATCACTATACTGGCAGCCTTCTCTATGGCGAACATGGCGGCTGCTAAAGATTGTTTGCACGGAAAGTGACCCCTTATTACTCGGTCTAAGATCCCACAGTAATATGCAAGGGGATTGTACCCCAATGTGGTTCTCTGTGTAAGGACTGCTGTCATAAGAGTGCCATCTGTATGCGAGAACAAAAAGAATTCCTCTGCATAGTTAGGAATCCCTGGCTTTTTTCAATTCTTCAAACCCTTCTTCAATTTCCTCAGCCCACATGATTTTTTCATGCGTTGCTTGTACTTTCTTTAAGGCCTGCAATAAAGGTCTTATATACGAACTGTAGTCAAAGACCCATGCTCTGACATAGTTGCATAATCCTAGAAATCTCTGCATGTGTTTTTTATCGTGTGCGGTTTTGTGGTTTTCAAAATAGCCTTAGCTCTCTCATGAGTAACTTTTTTTCCCTCATGTGAAATCAATTGGCCTATGTACAACACTTCCTGTTGACAATATTGTAACTTCTCTTTGTCAACCTTATATCCTATGTCAGCAAGTATATTCATCAGCTGAACAGAATCGCATCTGCACTTTTCTTTTGAAGTGCTGAAAATTAAAATGTCATCTACATATTGCAACACAACACTTTCTAAATTATTATTGCTTAAGTCCATCTGCAGGACTCTATTGAAAATCGATTGTGGGATACATTGACCCACTCAGCAGAATTCCCATTCATAACCAAGCTGGACTTCAGCAGTTAACAGCAAAATGGCTGCGCTGGCTCCTTTGAGCACCATTGCCTCACATCAAAACTGCGTTTTGCAGCTACAAAAGGATAGCTGCACTGTTTTGTCAAGCGCCATTGGGCAAGTTGGAACCGGGAGCACACCAAGAAAGGCTGCCAGGGTGTGTTCTGGTGTGTACTATAGAAGCAGAGTGAAAAAGCAGCGCTGCTTTGCTGCTAGCCCAAAGTTTCCCATTGAAAAAGGGAAATATTTTACATTTAAAATGATGCTGCTTTGATGCTCTTTTCATCTGTTCTACATAACTCTTCTTTTATCAGTGAGGCCCTGCCATGCCCATCCATATTCAGATTGTGCTCCAGCAGTAGAGAGCCGTATTCCTGAATGGCAGGCTGTGTCAGACCAAGTCTGGGAAATCAACAGATGCTTTACTTTCAACCGCACAGGAAAATGCTTGACTTTTGGCCAACAAAATGTCAAAAATCAATTCTTCAAAAGAACCCCTAGATCTAAGGGCATATGTCAATTTCAGTGGACCTGTGTCTTAAACAGATCGATGTATAAGTGAAACTGACTAGGGCTGCAAAACAATGTTTGGAATCCAGATGATAGAGAAAAACGAATTTGAAAGAGAAATCCCAGCAGCATTCACCATGTGTCAAAATGTGTTTTTGCAAACCAAGAAAAATGCATGTTTTAAAAGTACAGTGTTGAAGAAAGCCCTTTCCTTGCCTACGAATGTCAGGGGGGTGTTGTGCAAAAATCTAGATGGAATGTTTTGTTTGAAAAGACATGATTCTGATGCAGAAAACTAAAATAACTAAGTAAAGGCATTGGCTGCATTGTGGAACTAGCCAAACAGGTTTTCTGCTTTGGTGGTTGCTAGCAACAGGAGAGGCCTTCCCCCCAAAAGAAGCCACCTAGATTCTGAGACACCTACCTGTTAACTGCCGCCATTGAAAACTTTGAACGGACCAAGAGAAAGAAATATCACACGCTCGTCAGACTTCTGTCTGGGCTTCAGCTTGAGACAATAGATCTGGGACACCTACGTGTGACTTTTGGAAGTGAAAACTACCAGCCACTCAAGCTGGGGAAACTCCAGGGAAGCCCTGGGCTAAACTGATATTTGGCCATAGCCTGAAGAAAAAAATGGCCCCAGTGGAGGTTCAAGGCCACCCATTTTGGCTCTAAAGACTAGTTTATCAATAAATCTTTGAGACTTTTATCTCCGCAATTGGACAACACAGAAATGCAAAAGTTTCACAATCTAGATGCAATTTTGATGCTGTAATTCAAGATGTGGTAGCCTTCAGTGGCAATAAGGGACACAAATGGCAGAGAATTGGATATTCTAAGGAAAGTGTATATGGTGCCACTTTGCAATTCAAGATTAACATGCCTTATGATATTATGTACACATGTATAAAGTTATAGAATTGTAGGTATGACATTTCACACTGAAAAGGATGAAAAATTAATAGATGGATAAAACAAAGTCCTAAAAACGTGAGAATTGGACTGCCATGCTCTGCGTCAAATATGTAAGCTGCCTATGTAATTTGTTAAAGTGCCACAACTGTACAAATGTGTAATTTATGTTAAGATTAATTGTTGGCAAAAAGGACTGTGGGAAGGCTTTGCATCTCATAAAACACAACCCCCTAAACTGAGTCTCCTCCTCGAGGAGGCGACTAACTTAGGCGGACCTATCCGGTTCTTGGGGGTAGGTCCAGCTCAGTTCTGCCCAACAATAAACCCGGTGATGTCATCCGATTTTATATAAAGGATGGGAGCTCACAGGAACAGAGACTCTCTCCTGAATTTCCAGCGCCTGCGTATCCAGACATTCCAGATCCATCTTTGCAAGATTCCAGACTCTACTGCAAGGCCAAAGCATAGCTGACCCTATCCCAGCAAGGCCAAAGCATAGCTGATCCTATCCCAGCAAGGCCAATTCTACATAAAACCCCACAAAAATCCCAAATAGCAAAGGGGGAAAGCTGTGGTACCTTTGGGAGCATCCTGTAACCAGACCGGCCTTTTTCTCACTACCTGCATGCCCGCTGTACACTTGCCATCCAGTGACCAGACTTGCCCAGCTGTTTGCTGTAAGGGGCGCTCACCTTGCTGTGACCAGAACCTTTTGAGTCCAGAAACCGGTTGGCTGTCCCAAATTCCAAACTCCAGCGTGGATTGTGAGTATTTCCCCATCCCATAGCAACACATAGTCTACCCATCTTGATACCTTGTCTTGGTCCTAGTCTTTAAGTAATCCTATCCATGCCTTTGTAACTTGATAACTTGTTCAAAACTGTCAGAATCCTCTGTGCACCCTGTCTTTGATCTCCAAGTGTTAGCACCACTTTTCTTTTCATTTCTGTCTTACATAGATCATAAGTCCTTAGCAATATTTTGCTTAAATTAATTAATTTTCCATCAAGAAAAGGGGTACACTGCGTGAAGGGTTACAACTGCAGTGTAACTTTTACATTCAAGGGTGGCATTCCTCTTTTTTAGCCATTAAATCTAGTGTAAGTGAAATTTGTCCTTTTTCTTTCCAAACCGATTTTCTTTTCTTAACTGCTTTATTTTACCTAAACCGAACCTCATTCCACCTGGAAAATCTCATCCAATTCTTCAGTTATAGCCACTCTTTCACTTCTATATTGTCCCTATGATGTGCATCTACCACCCAGCCTAAAAACCGCATTCCGATTCTTTGTATTTCACCCATTTCTTTAAAAAAATGTTTTGACATTTAAAACTGCAAATGTGTAAATTGCAACTTTTCAAAGTGTGAATTGGGCTGCACTGTGTTTTCATTTCAAGTTGCTTTTTGAACTGTATGTCTTTTGTGATAGCTTACCTTATAGTTTCAAGTGATATTACATCCCTGATACTGTGATAAAACATATGTATATCATTATTTATCCATGCATATAATTAATTATTTGTCAAATTCCGAGTCTCAATTTATGTCATTGCAAAGGGTTTTAAAATGCCTCATATTCCTGGTTCCCTGCTGCTTCTTTCCTTCCCCTCAGGGGTTTGAGGGAACATTGCAGGGGGAAACCTTAACTCAGGTGCTATCTATCCTAATTGAAAAAGTGTTCCTATTCATTTGTGCTTTGGATGTGTTCTTGTAGAAGGTTACCCAAGTGTAGTTCAGTGGTTTTCATTGTAATTATCACCCCATTGGTGATTGCTGCCCAATATAAAAATTGAGTGATTTTCTTTGAAATTAAAGTAAATAAATATTGTGTTACTACCTACCGGCCTGGTTCATGGTCCAATGTGACCCGGAGTATTTGTAAAAGGGGGTGTGAGAAGGGTTGGCATCAGCTCAATTCGAATTCGAAGAAAACCAAGAAAAAGCATTCTCATTTCACGCTACATCTGAGGCTAAGGGCGAAGGTCCTGGTCCGGTGTGTGATGCCCGGTTGGAATCCTTTACAAATTGGGGGCTCGGGCCAGGGATTGGGTTTGTTTATTCACCCGTGACAGCTTAACACAGCAGGCTAACCTTCAAGGTAGTGATACTTTGTGTGGTTGAAACACTGTGTTAGGCTGTAGAAGCGTCTCCCCAAAACAAAAATCCTAAGTACCAGGCCTGTGTATAAAATTAAAGCTAAATCAACCCTAAAAATAGACAAAAAGCAATAGAATACAGATTACCCTTACATAAATAAATTCATAAAGAAAGAACACTTTCCAAAATGATCACAGTAGAGATCAACATAGCTAGGGAGCACCTTCTGTACAAATTATTTGTCAAGGGGAATGGCCAGAGCAAGATGAAAAGGTCTGGCTTGAAGAAATAATGCAACAAGTCACCTCCATGGACATGGACACGTGGCAGGAGAGTGGCCTATTAAATCAAGCTTTGAGTGAGTTATACATGACTGAAAATTAATGAGGAGCAGATTAAAATTGTCAGAATCACGGCCTACATATATCCTGCATATATCTCCAAACAGGAGTGATGTGGGAAAAGCATGAAGAAAATATAACTCTTGACTCAGACTGAACTAAAATTCGCAGAACTAAAATTGCAAAAGAGCCAAGATTCTGAAGCAGAATCTGGAAACTGTATCAAACAGTTAAAAGAGGGCTTGGCTCTACAACAGCACAATAATGCAGATCAAGAGGCCCAATTAGATGCATTGAAAGAGGAGTGTAGGGAAAAGGTTGACTCTCTGGAAGCTAAATCAACAAATAACATATACTAGAGTCTGCGCAGAGCAGATAATTACGCTACAATGATCTAAACTAACATGAAGAGAAGGGATAATTACCCTTCCTGTGTACCCCCTAGATATGAACAAAGACCCCCGTAACAGCTGGAATGGGTGTCCCAACTGGAGCGCCAGGTCCAGAACCCCACACAGGATCTGGGTCGCATGTTGAGGGCTCAGCAGAACCCTCAGATGAACATTGAGGCTCAGAACCCTGCACACCCAGGGTATGGCAACCCAGAACAAAGACAGGTAGAGAACCCTGCCAATTCACCGGTTCCCGAGGAGGAGACACGGGGCAAGGGGGGTGTGAAGACCTAGAGGAAGCTTCCTTCCTCACCTGTGAAAAGCCCCTGGACCCCCCGGAACCAGAACTAAAATCTCCTGCCCCTGAAAATCTGCAACCCAAGGAGCAGAGGGAGGGTAGGAGAAATAAAGACCTCAAAAAGGCCCATTTTGGGGAGGAAGTTAGTGTCCTTCAATTTGAAGGGGAAGAATCCTTAGAGGATTCTGGGAAAACAATCTTCTCCTTCAGGGACGGGAGAATTCCTCCCAAAGAAAAATGGGTCCCGAGAGATCCAAATAAAGACTGGGTAAATGTTAACAAGTATCACAGCAGGGGCTACAAAAAGATTCCTGGTGGACTCAACAAGCAATTGAACCGACTGGAACATGAGATCCATCCTGGTGAGGAATAGATCCTCCTGTTCCTTAATCTGGAAGGAACAAGTTTTGGGTGCAATTTTCACAGAAATGGTACATCTTCCTGACCTGAGTCAACCCCAGAACTGTTTGCTTTACTGGTGGTTTATTTTTCCCTGTACCGTAGTAAGTGGAAACTTTTTTCCACACTCACAGAATACTTTACTCTTTTTATGTGTGTAATTTTTAAGACTCTCACTTTAATGGCTAGTGTCAGTGAGCCTTTTTCCTAATTCGGTGGACCTTTACCACATGCTGTTTTCACAGCTGTGTTTAAGACACCCAAGGGTGCCCATTTCACCAAAATTACCCCTAATCTTCTTTTTTTGCCATTTTAGTGTTCCTTGTCATTGTGTGTTCCTTCCCCTGACCTCCAGGGTGGGAAAATCCTTTGCGTCCATTTTATCTTGGGCGAGAGACCTTGGTCAAGCCCGCTTAGGCTCCAGAGTGTCTGTTAACGCATGAAGCGAGGGAGGAGTCCAAAACATTGTACTCCTTTGTCTTCCAGCCTGACAGAGAGAATCCCGTTCAAACTGGGAAGCTTGCTGTCCTGAAAAGACTGCCAACCCCCCCAAGTTGAATTTTGCGAATCTGTTTGATTGGCTGGTTTCCTGCATAAAAGTCAGATCCTTTATGCTGAAGAGGTAGTCGCCACTGGACCTGAATCTAAAGAGAAAAATGAAGAAAACGCAGCTGAGAGGATTTCCAGAGACCAGAGAGCCTGCTGTGTAACCGGAGCCTCATGTTACCCTTCCTTCCAATCAGCCTGGGGATCTCAAAAAGGACGACCCTGACCCAGAGCATGGTGAGATCCACTAGACCCAACATTACCTACATTTTCAGCCATACCATGTTGTGCTGTAACCTTGCAGGGCAGCAATAACCCAATACCGTGGGACCTCAAACCATCATGCGGTGCATGGTCCTCTGAATTCCAAATCAAGCTGACACTTTGATGGCATACTGCTGGGCCTCCAGAGACGTGAATCAAGTCTGAAAAGTCCCCTCAACAGAATGCTGGTCCTTGCAAGTGACTAGAATCCAATCAGCAATATTCAGTCTACTTCTGACTCCAGAAAAGGAAGCCAAAACCATAAAGCCACATCCAGTCATGAGGAAACTCTTGCCTGAGCCTTCCCCACTGATCCCTGCTCCATAAACCCTTCCAGTGTCCTGTCTTCAGTCTTCTTGACAAGGAATTCAGTGACCATGTTTTTGGCTGCAGATCCTGAAGTCTTCTTGCTGCAACTCTTCTTCCATGCTAAGGTACTGTGTTGGCTGGGGAATTTACTTACCTTAAGCCTATCTGATTTCTATAAAGCTTTGAGGTGTTCTTGTGATTGGGAGTCCTCTCATCCAGTTCACCCAGGCCTACTGCTGGAATCCTCATAGGGTGTCGTCTCAAACGTCCCTGGACCCTAATTAACTTTAAAGTGAACTACTTACTTGTTTGAAAAGTGTTCCACAGGAACGCTGTTTCTGCAACTGAACCCTATCTAATCTTGCCTACAGCTGGTTCCTAGACCAATGGGGTCCCTCTTGTGACCCTGAGTGAACTTAGGCAATAGACTCGGGAAGGATTGGATAAGTAAAGGGTTCTGTCTTGAAAAGAATAATGAGTGTTCAAAAGTTACTTACCTGTGAAAGAGTTAGTTGGTAACTGTAAGTCTGAGAGTGGACAGCTACAAAAGTTCTTACTTATCATGAATGTGTGTTGTGCCATTCTGAAAGGTATATATAAGGTTAATTTACTCACTTGTGAGTTGGCTGTGCTTCTTTCCCAAATGTAATGCTGTTGGCTTCACACATTATTTCTTTCAGAGAATAGGTGTAAAAGTTCCCCACCTTGGTCTTGCTTCCTCTAACTTGCTGTATAGCCTGTTTAGAATAAGTCTGCCTTAGGTTTTGCCTACCTATAGTACAATTGAGTCATTCATAACGTTTAACATTGGGTTTTGCTTTCCTTTTTGCTTTCCTTGGTCTGTTTTATGTTAATGCTAAAACAGTCTTAGATCTATACAAACCTTTAAATTGCTGATGGCTCCTTTAAAAAGTATATAGGTTTTACTTACCTTGAGTCAGATGTGTGCCATCCTAAAATAAGTTAAAGAGTTATTACTTACCTCAGCCTGTGTTCCACTGATCTGAAAATTAACTGTAATAGTATATTACATTATGTTTTACCAGCTTAGAATAGTTGTGTGCCATTCTTGAAAAGTGTGCTTTAGGTGTAGCTGACCTTGGTTTGCCTGGTGCATCCTAAATTGGTGTAAAGAGATCTTGCCTATCTTGGGCTGTATTCCACTGAGCTGAAAAGCAACTATAATTGTATATTAGACTAAAAGGTCTTACTCACCTAGTGGAACTGTGTTATCCTCAAAGTAATTATAGGTCTCTACTGTTCCTTGAAGGAGTGTTCCACCGTTCAGAGAAGTATACTTGCAGGTTGTTTTACTAAGGGATTTCTTTGCTGAGCGTCACAGTACATCTGCTAGGGTCTACTACCCTTGTATTACAGAAAGTAATCTAAAAGTAACTAATGGTTTTTATTCCCCATGAATAGGTGTGTCCTATACTAAATGTGTATGATAAGGTCTGAATTCCCTAGAATTACTTTTAGGTGTTCTGAAGAAGGTCTTATGCTTTGGTCTGTGTACCTCCAAGCATTGTGGTGTGTTTTTATAAATGCGGTTATGACTCTATGACCAGTACTTACCCCAAGACTTAACTAGGCTTAATTGTATTTAAAATAAACCTTTATTTTTTATAATATTTCTGGTCGTGTTTCTATTGAATCCTTGCTATACTACAGGTTCAGTGTACTTTCCTACATCCCTCTCTTCCTCCTTATATACGAATGGCTGCACTGTCTATGCTACCATATACTCAAGTGGTACAGAATTATATTAAGAGTGGAGTCTTCAACTGTCTCAGTTGAATGGTTTTGCTAAGCCCTAAGTTGGACTTCAGAAAAACTGTCCTAACATTTACCACTAGAAAATGTTTTTACTTTCGGAAAAGACATGTATGAACAAATAAAGGGGACAGCTATAGGTGTGTGCTTCGCTCCTAGCCTTGTGAATATCTGCATGGCTCAATTGGAAGAATGGTTAATTTTTAACAACAACGCTTTTCACAAGCACATCATTTGCTGGAAGCCCTATATTGGCGATATTTTGGTCATCTGGAAGGGTAATGAACATGAACTTTCTGAGTTTTCCTTGTAGCTCAATGCCCTTAACTCTAACCTCACATTTACCAAGTAGTCCAATCCAGATGAGAGTTAACACCCAAAATGTACCTTACTCGCAGTTTTTGTGCATTAGAAGGAATTGCACATATAAAGAGGACTACAGAGATGGGGCTTGCCGCCATGGAGTGAGGCTGCTCTCTGGAGAGGCTCCTGCATGATCCTGAAAATGAAGCTGATCCTCTCGCAAGGAGAGGCACTTCATCCGATAACTTACAGACACAGGTGTCGGAACACGAGAGGAGCAGGGATAACCTGCTGAGGTGGCTGGCAGAAGCATGGTGCCAGAGAGAGCTAGCCCCAAGAATCTCATGAGGACTTCCCAAGATGGCGGCAGTAACACCGAGCTCCCTCCGCTGAATATGCAGACTCAGAGAGTACTGCGAACAGACAGCAGACACAGGGAGACGGCAGCGCACCAACCCGGACATGCACACAGTCCAGTCTACCCTCTGGCTGCGCACATCCTAATTGGAAGCGCTAGAGAAGTGCAGGGGTAACAGACCTTCCCGGGCCCTTAGTCCTTCCTTGCCGTCCCAACCTCCACCCCTCTCCAATTACACCCACAGTGGGGAGAGGTGCAACAGCACTGAGAGGCACCTGGGGTCCATGCGAGCACTGGGGTGCTGTGCCACCCCTACAGACAGTAGCAGTGGGCTTCTGGAGTTGACCAAGGGGGACAGCTGGAAGAGGGACTCGGACCGCGAGCGACCGACTGCCGAAATCATTGTGCTGGTGGACGATGCTGTCCGGGACAACAAGACGTTTTGCATTATCCCCACGCACCCATAGCTTACCATACACAATGACGAGGAGCACAAAAGACTGACAGGCAAGCCACCATTGCCGAGGGTCGTGTCCCGCTAAACGCCCGGACTGTGTTGCTGCCCCAATTAACTGAGGGTGGCAGGGAAAGAGGCAAGCCAGCAAATACTGGCCCAAGCTGGTCAGCGACCCGGCAAGACCCAGGGGCTGACTCCCACCCAACAACACATGCAGGTGAGATGGGGTCTGGAAGGCAACCCCCTTGTGCACGGCCACACACTGCACTGACCGTAGAGGTGCATAACCATTGGGCTGGAGGAGACAGTGAGGACTGGGGGCATGATGAAGCTGTGGGTTGTAGCTATAGATGTATGCCCTGGGGCCGGTGCGGCCAGGGCACAGAGCGCATAGGGGTGACAAGTGGAATGGCTGCCAATTGTGTAGTGGCACAGGAGGCAATGAGAGTTCAAGGAAAATCAGCCACTAAAGGGAGGAACACACCCTGCAGGAGCTGGCCTGAGGGAGGAGCTGTCCACAGCTCACACTGCAGGGTGGAAGCAGTGGGAAGGTACAGCACTGAGTAATATCAGCCAGTGTGTCCCACCATAGCCCATTAAGTGCGGCTCGAGGAAAACACCCCAATGGCGGAAAAAGGCCCAGAAAGGGAAGAGCTGGCACCAGTGATGGAGGCCTACATGCAGAGAGAGGACGGCACTCCGAGACAACCGGTAGAACAAGTGGAGACAAACCCATTCTGGCGGCCATCGCTGCACTCAAAACTGCACTTAAATATAAAATGGACTCAGTAATAGTAGACGTGGGCCTGCTCCGACAGAACGTCAGGGCGCTCGCAGAGTGCCTGGGTACAGCGGAACAACAGATACGGGACAATACTGCAAATATTGCCAGCACCCAGATACAAGTGGCACACCTGATGGGCGAAGTGAGAGTTCTGGAGCACTGTTTGAAGGACGAAGAAGGGAGAGCCCAACAGAACAAGGTCAGAATACCTGGGCACCACGAAGGAGAAGAAGGAAGAAACCCTACAGAATATGTCGAGAATATGCTAAAGCAGGAGGTGGGCCCAGAAGTCATAACACAGGGATTCACAGTTGAAAGAGCGCACAGAGCGCTGACGAGGTAGCCACCGCCGAGCGCTCCCCCAAGTCCAATCATAGCCAGGAACCTGAACTATAAAGACAGAGAGACGGTGCAGGCTTTTTCTACAAAAGGAGGGGCCATCACAAGAGCATCCTCAAAATTTGCGAAATACACCGACTGCATGGCCCTGGTCCAGAGACAAAGGGCGATGTTTGGCCCAACTAAGGAACGACTGAGGAGAGCGAACATAAGTTATATGTTGATCTACCCAGCCAAACGTATGTTTTGCGCAATGGAAGATTGCACTTCTTCGACAGCACAGGAGAGGCACAATCTTGGATGGACACACATGGAATAACACAGCTGCCGCATGAAAACAACGAAGCGCTTAACTGCAAGTCACCAAGCCTGGTGCTAACCACCCCTGGGTGCTGCTGCACCAAGACAAAATGGAGCATGTGGGTGAGAGTACATAATGGGCAAGAATGCGGGGGCACAAACACTGGGACACTCCAACAGCGGCTTAATGCCCAGAGAAAGGCCAACCTGGAAGCAGCCACAGATGAACCTTTGGACACCAGTTCTAAGGTGTCTAGCTGCTGCGAGCTGGCCGATGGGGAGGAACTGGGAGCGGGAGAGCAGTCGGGCCTGAGCGGAGACAATACTGTTGGGCCATTTTGTGCTTTGTTACAATGTTCTTGGGTTATCATTGGAGTGGGGGAGGAGGAAAGCGTGGGGGAAGAAGAGGAAACACACGGGGTATTGTTAAGTTAATAAACAAGTGGTACCATGAGCCGCAAGCAAGGCGGGAAGGTAATGTTAGGTTTAGGGACAGGCCGCAGTATGATGACTACCGTCGGGACAGACAATACACAGCTATGGGCGGGACCAGAGGGTTAGATTCACCTCAGGGCATGGCAATAGGGCAATGGGAAATGTGCAGCCCGGCCTCGAAAATTGCAATGGCATCTAATGGGCTGCGGGTGATCACCTAGAATGTAAGGGGCCTTAACAATTATGTCAAGAGACTGAGGGTGCACACATACTTAATCAGGAAATCCATCCAAGTGGCAATGTTGCTGAAAATGCACCTCACCACAGACAGACCGTTCTGGCCATGAAAAGGGGAGGCAAAATGTATGGCTCACCCTACCCGGCATATGCTAGGGAAGTCCTTATCTGGGTGGCGCCTACTGTCCCCTTCCGACTACTTGAACATAAAAAAGATGATGAGGGGAGACTGGTATTAGTACATGGGTTACTAGAAAACAGGGATGTTTGCTTCATCAACATCCATGCCCCGAACCATGATGCCATGAAAATCTTTAAATCATTATACACTAAGCTCCCTGCGTACAGAGCCTCCATATGGGTTTGGGTCAGAGACTTTAACTGCACTCTAGACCCTATCATTGATAGATCAGGCAGAAAACACAAGAAGCCAGCGCCGCCAGCCAAAATCTTTGCGCCCTTCTGCGGGATCTTGGATTGGTAGACTTCTGGAAAGAAACACAGGGAGAAGCCCGGGGATATTCACACTTTTTGGCTCCACACGGGGTACATAGACAAATCAATTATATATTTACCGGAAGAGAACATCTTTGTGAGTTTGCACAAATAGACTACATGGCCAGGGTACTCTCTGATCATGCACCCCTCACAATAACATGGCAGAGCACAAAACAAAGACCTAGAATTCCCACCTGGAGGCTGAGGCGTTATGTTAAGGATTTCAATCAGGTGATAGTCACCTTGGTCTCAGCCTAGTACGTAGTGCACAACTGAGATTCCTTTCTCCTTATTTCATGCAAATTCAATTTGAGATGGTACACAACTCGTATCACACCCCCTTTTTGCAAATACCCCGGGTCACCAAGGACCAGGAACCAGGCTGCTTGGTGAAAATTCAATATTTTATTTATTTTAAAAATTAAAAGAAATCATACAATTTTTAAAATGGGGCAGCAATCAGCAATGGGGTGATAATTACAATAGAAATGTGAGCAATGCACCTGGTTAACCTTCTAGTAGAACATATACACTGCACAAATGAATAGGAGCACTTTCTAAATTAGGAGAGATAGCCCCCAAGTTAAGGTTTCCCCCTGCAATGTTCTCTCACCCCATATTAATCAAATTCGCAGTGAATAGAAAGAAGAAGCAGGTAGTCAGGAATAAGGGGCAGAAAACAGAATCGAGATCCGACCTTCCCTCACAAAATAAGATTTTAAACCCTTTTGCAATAGCGTGAAATGACACTCGGAAATAGCAAATAAATAATTAATGTGCGGTTTAAAACTTCGATTTCATGATTTCTCACAAAGGCAGTAATATATAAACACTACCAATCACAAGGCAATGGATCACCAAGACCATACAATTCAAAAACGAGTGAGAAGTTTAAAACATGCTGCAGCCAAATGACACATTGGAAAACTTGCAATTTACCTACTTCCCATTTAAAATAATAAACGGTTTCTTTGAAAAACGGGTGAAATACTCTGATTTGCAATGTGGTTTTTGGGCTGGGGGAAAGATGTATATCACAGGGACAATATAAATGCGAAAGGATGGTGGTAGTTGAAGATTTGGATGAGATTTTCAGGGTGGAATGATGGTCAGTTTTAGGAAAATAGAGCAGTTAAAAGTGAGAAAATCGATTTTGAAAGAAAGGCAAATTCGACTTAAACTAAATTATCTAGACTATATTGTTAAAGAGGAACGCAGTAAGCTCCAAGGTTGATTCGCGAGGTCAACCTTATCACACCAGCGTTCAACTTTAACTGAAAATTTGTATGATTACTCACAATATAGCTAAGGGCTTAGGATTTACACCAGACAGAAATGAAAAGATAGATGGCGCTAGCACTTAGAAAGTCAAGAGCAGGGTGGACAGATAATTCTAAGAGTTTTAACAAGTTACCAGTGTATAGATAGGATTGCTTAGAAAGTGTAATACAGACAAAAGGGTCAAGATGGGGTAGACTATGGGTTATGGAATGCGGGATACTCACAGTCCACTTTTGAATCTGGGATTTTGGACAGTCAACGGGATCTGATCACCACACGGCGGGCGCGCCTTAAAGCAAACAGCTGGGCAGTTCTGGTCACTGGATGGCAAGGACAGTTCTGGTCACTGGATACTAAAGATCAGCTGGATGGCAGGATTACAGCAGGCATGCAATTAGTGGGCCGCAAGCCGGTCTGATTTTAGGATACAAAAGGTACCACCGCTTTCCCCTTTTTGTTAATGGGATATTAGTGGGATTTTTTCTGGATCATTGGCCTTGCTGGAGCAGGAATCAGCTATGCTTGGGTTTTGCAGTGGGCTCTGGGGTAGGGTCAGCAATGCTTTGGCCTTCTAGGGAAAATCTGGAATCAGCAAGATGAATGGAGATCAGAACGCAGCGCAGGAATTCAGGAGCGGGTGTGTCTAGAGTTCTGCTAGGGTCTCTTATTCATAATGCATATTGACATCATAGACTATATGGTGGGGCGGGCTTAGCTAAGTTTGATATAATTTGATTTATTTTTGGCTCTGAACTGGAAGAAAATCTGCTGAATAGAACCATCTCATACATGTATCTTCACAGCAGAATCCCCTTTCCCATTGCTAGGCAAGGAGAAGTTTTTGTTCAACATTGTACTTTTTTAAAACAGGCCTTTTTTTCTTTAGTTTGCAAAACCCATTTTGACACATGTGGAGCAAATGTTGATGGGATTCATCTTTCAAATTCGTTTTTTTCATCTGCCTTGCCAATATTGTTGTGCAGCCCTAGTGAGTTTCTGGTAGGCAGCAGTTTTGCTTGAACCACAGATGCACCAAGACTGATATAGCCCAGAGCTGGTGTTTCTTTGAATTACTACTGATCCTTGAGACCTTGTAACTCAAAAGGTGAAGCTTTTCCCATGCGGTGGAAAATGAAGTTTCTTTGGGCCTTTTTCAGATTTGACTTGACAGAGCCTGTCATTCAGTGGTCATGTTTGGTTTTGCCGAAGCACAGCGTGAATTTGGATAAGCATGGCAGGGTTTTGTTAATATAATATTGTGATAAGGAATCCGAGGACAAAGAGCATCAGAGCGCCATCATTTTTAAATGTGAATAATTCCCTTTCTCCATGGAACTTTTGGCTAAATGCAAAGCAGCGCTGCTTTTTCACTCTAATTCTTTTGTATATGTAAGAACACACGGTAGGTTTCCTCAGTGTGCCCCCTTGTTCCATCCTGCTCAATATGTGCTTGGCAAAATAGCGCAGCCAAGTTTTGAGGCCATGATGCCCACAGGAGCTAGCACAGCCATTTTGCTGGTGACTGCAGATGCGCAGCTTGGTGATGTGGGGAAGTACTGCTGAGTGGGTAAATATATCCCACAAATCCCCCCGACTCTTCTGAGATTCTGAGTCGAGGGAGAGTTGGGAAACGTGAGATTCATTAGGCAGGCAAAACAGGGTTTATCAGGTATGAGTCCTATCATCATCAGGGAGTGGTTCACCACGATCCTCTCACTGTCTCTCATTGAAGCGTGGAACGACACCCACAGCTTTCTCTTGGATCTTTCTTTGTTGTGTGAAGCAACACCCCCAGATTTTCTTTAATTTCTCCCTTCCAGGTCGCCAGAGAGTTCCTAGGTGCAACCAGTATG
This sequence comes from Ambystoma mexicanum, assembly GCF_040938575.1. Classification (NCBI taxonomy): domain Eukaryota; kingdom Metazoa; phylum Chordata; class Amphibia; order Caudata; family Ambystomatidae; genus Ambystoma; species Ambystoma mexicanum. The sequence goes on along the minus strand of NC_090925.1, from coordinate 470,134,697 downwards.
AATCTATTAAATAAATAAGAACTGGTTACTTCATTTTCCCACTAACTGCTTTCCAATAGGGTTGACAGCAGTGGGACACGCATGCACTTAATAATGACAATTGACAATGAAGAAAAATACTCCCCCTTAAATAATTATACCTTTGAATATAAACAGTTCCCTTCTGGCTCTTCTTTTTCTTATTCTTATGCGTTAGATGTCTCCTCAATTTGATTTTCTCTTGGCTCCTCAATTTACTGCAAAGTGTGCCTAGGGTGACAAGTCTTTAGCTGATTAATATGGACCCATTTCTCTTCTGTCAGTTCTCCTTTGGGGATGCGGATTCTATAGGCGACAGGTGAAATTTTATCTACAATTTCAAAAGGACTGCGCCAGCTTGGGAAAAATGTACGCTCTTTGGTCTGGTTCCTTTGGAAATTGTACAAGTAGACCATGTCTCCTACTTGGTATTCCTTTTTGGTTGTTTTTAAATCAAATTGAGTCATACCTTCTGCAGATTTTTCCAGATTCCGCTGAGCATACGCAAAAGCATGTTGAAGGTGTTCCCTTATATTCTCAACATACTCATGTGTTGTGGAAGTGTTTATCAGTGTCTGCTCTTGTGTTCTATAGAGCAGATGCTGAGGTAGCACCATCCTTTGTCCAGTCATCAGCTCAAATGGAGACATCTTGGTTGCAGAAGACGGTGTAGATCTGATGGCCATAAGGACAAGCGGTAATCAGATGTCCCATCTTGGACCAGAGTCTGCCACAAACTTTTTTAGAATGCTCACAATGGTTTTATTGTACCTCTCAACTCCACCACTAGAGGACTGGCAGTATGGAATGGGAAGTTTCCTTTTTACCCCAAGTATCTCCCACATCTTTGTCATCACTTCGCTGCTGAAGTGACTACCCCGTTCTGACTCAATCCTTTGGGGTAGGCCAAAACTCGAGAAGATGTGGTTGATCATCAGGGCAGCTGCTGTTTCTGCCTTGCAATTTTGGGACAGGAGACATTCCACCCATTTGGTAAACAAGTATGTTACGGTTACTTGTTCCACTTAGAGGAGCGAATCATGGGCCCGATGAAATCTACTTGTAAATCTGACCATGGCAGTGTCATCCCCCTCTTCTGGAGGGGAGCTCAGTGTGTGAGTGATGTTGGCTGAAATTGTGCACACACAAGACACCCCTTCAAGTATTGGTCGAGGTCCTGCCCCATGTGTGGCCAGTATGCAACCTCTCGTAAGATTTCTCGTAAGATTTCTAAAGTAGTGTGATACCCCCGGTGTCTGGCTGTGGCCGCGTCATGGGCGTGATTTAGCATGAGGCTTCGGAATGAGGTAGGGACCACCCACTGGACGCAGCCAGATATGGATCTCCTTACCAACAAGCCGTCTTGGATTCTGAACATTTTTGGACACTTCATCAACACTCTGAGGTCCTCTTTACCAATGTAATTGGTATCCGTCAGGGGAAAGTTCTCAGGGTCCTCAATGTGTTGATAAAATTTACCAATAATCAGATCCCCTTTTTGTGCCGTGGTTAGATCAGCATCTGGGGTTTCCTTACTCCATTGGGCAGTTGAGAGTTCATTGTGAGCATTTGTCTGGGAGCTAGTGATAGCAGTGGCCTGGATTTCCCCCAACAATGACTCGATCTCAAGGAGATCCCCCTGGAGGGCTTCGGTTTTGGCCAGCTGATCAGCTAGGTCATTTCCAGTTTTGTCTGGCCCCTCTATCCTGGACTGACCTTTGATCTTCTTCCAATAGATGGTCATCCCACTAGAGGTGACCAGATCATCAATATTTTGGATTAGCTTGCCATGTTTGGGACGTGGTTTGTTATTAGCACACAGCATTCCTCTGGTTTTCCAATTAACCAGGTGCTCCACGAACCCGTTCCGGATATAATCTAAATCAGTGATTATGTCCAGTTCATGGAGTTGGTGTTGGACGGCAGTGAGGATGGCTTGGTAAACTGCCATCAACTCCGCCACCTGACTACTACAGGAACCGATTTTTGTACCCAGCGGAGGGTTCAAGGGCATCATTCACCCAGGCATTCCCAACGCTGGCCACAAGTTCCGTTTCCCTGCTGGTGTCAAAATGGTAGGAGCACCCGTGCACATAAACTGTGGGCGTTGCCCAGCACTTGTCCTCTTCATAGACTTTGTGCGGGGAATTCAGGTATGCCTCAACGTTGTCCTGGGTTTTAAGACTTTCATCCTCGAGACAGTTATCTCTGGCACAATCATGCAAGTCAGCCAGAACTTGCACGAGGAGACTCTTCTTGTTTTGGCCATATCTGACCTCCACAGGAAAGCCTTGCATGGACAGAATCCAGGAAGTAATTCTGGAATTACTCACATTTCTGGCCCGGATTCTGTCACTTTGGAGGTATTGCAAAGGCTGGTGTGGAGTCTCCACTATGACGTATACCCCTGGATGAACGGGTGGTAATTTTTCAATGCCCAGACTGTTGCCAGGAGTGCCTTTTCATAATTGTTGAATTTCTCCTCCACAGAGGATAAAGTCTTGCTTGCATAGGAGATTACTTTATTGACCTTGTAATGCTGTTGATATAATACTGCTGCCAGGCATGTATTCGAGAACCCTGTTTCCAAGAAGAACTCCTTGTTTTTGACAGGGTAAGCTAGACAAGGTGCTTGTGAGAAGCTTCTTTTGAGTTGCTTTACTGCCTCGGCTTGTTCTGGACCCCACTCCCACTTGACCCCTTCAACAGATGGATCAGGGGTCTTGCGATCTCTGTGTAATCCTCAATGAACTTCCTACTATAATTAGTCAGTACAAGGAGACTTCTTAGCTCTCACAGAGTTGTTGGGTCTTTAAGTATTAGGAGTGCTTCCACTTTCTTCTCCTGGGGACAGAGACCCTCAGGAGTTATTTCTTGTCCCAAGAAGTTGGCATGGGTTCTGCACCACTGCGCCTTTTGGAAGGATAGTTTTGCTCCGGCAACCCTCAACTGTGTCAGAACATAATGGATTTCCGCTATGTGTTCCTCCACTGTTGAGCTTTTCATCAGGCCATCATCCACATAGGCCAGGTTACCCCTTTCACCCAAGTAGGGCATGGCTTTATGTAGGAAGATGCTGAATTTGTTGCCAGAGTTTATGTATCCAAAGGGAGTCCGGATCCACGTGTCCTCTGCCCCCCGAAGGTAAAGAGAAAAACGGGAGGGAAAGCCCAAAACAATAGCACAGGACAAAGGGCTATCAGTAGAAAGCAAACAAGAGGGGGAGTCCTGTCTATGGAGTCAAAGCTGGTTGCAATTTAATTGTATGCAAAAGAAATTTGGGTGTATCTGATCCTCTATTGTAGCCTAATTTATGCATATCCAAAGGATAGGTGTACAGACAAAGGAGAAGTAATACACATGCACACGTGAGAGTAGTTTTTATTTTCACTTCTCAGTCATTGAATCTCTTTTTTTTAAAAAGGGAACAAAAATTGGATTATTAATTCCAATATGCAAGACAGAAATTGCATTTATACATTTATACAATTGTTCCGCATATTCAAAAGCGTGCTGCATGGAGACTTTTGCGGCACGTATATAACAGAACCTGGGTGAATGGATACATGAGTATACTGTATGCTGACATTCTTTGAGAAAGACACATGTACAGGCAGATTTTTCTTGTATTTAGTACATTACTTGTTCTTCTCATAATTCACCTAATAACAATACCAGGTAAGTTACACATTTATCTCAAACGAATAGGAACAACATAAACAATTATTGCTCTAAACACAGGATAGGTCTGACAAAAGCCAGGCTAGAGGGCGACCAAAGTGGATCGACGTCCCTGACGTAAATCGAACCCAAGATTGTAAAGGGGGAAGGGGGACCTAACAACAGAAGGTGGAAGGGTCCCTAGACGTTTCGGCTAAACAGTGGGTCACAGCCTTCTTCATGGAGAAAAGGTATAAGGTCCCCTGTGAAAGATGAAGGGGAATTATGGTTAATACACCATATATGATGTTTGGGTGCAGTGTATAATACAATTAGATGTTCCAATGATAAGATACTAAAGGACAAACAAATTAAAAAGGGACTCTGGTAAACTCATATTTATGGTCAGGAACTGACCTTGCGCTGGACTGGAACCTGGGTATTAGCCAGGTGGCTGACTTTGAAGAATTCCAACTGAAAACTTTCATGGTGTTATGTTGATAAATTCTCACATCATGTAGCTGTAAGGGACAGGGAAGAGCAGAAAGGCACAACTGGGTAAATGTAGAATAAAGGATTAAAACCAATTGTAGTAGCACGCCTAGGAAGCTGGTTACCTTGATAAGAGAGCTGGGTTCCCAACGGGTGGGTAACTTAAGGTTTCAAATGGACTTGGAAATCGAGCTGAAATGGCCAGTGAGAGACCCGGAATGAGTCGAGTCTGCAGAAACAAAACCGAACAAAGACACCCCAAGATATGGTAAGTATAAGCGAAGGCTGCGAGCGTAGGCAGGGGCCTAAAAATGTAGGACAAGGGTAGCTGTTACCTTGTAGCCGCGAGCCACAGCAGACATGTGTGTCCGTGAGTGCAGCGCAGTTCGGAATGAAGCTGTAAGCACAGCGGTGTAATGCGCATGTGCAGAACTTAGAGACGCTGCTTCCCGGCGAAGGTAAAGGCCAGCTTGTATTGGTCCTCCGTACTGACAGGCACGGTCCAGTACCCATTGGTCAGGTCAATGGCAGTGTATACCTTTGACCCCTGGATATGGGTCAGCCCCTGGTCAATGTAGGGGAGAGGCCATTGGGACATGTGGACCCATTTATTCAGCTCTCTCAGGTCAGCACAAAGTCTCCACTGGCCGTTCGGTTTCAAAATCCCCAGCACCGGATTATTAAAGGTGTTGTGGACTGGACGAATTATCCCATGGGACTCAAGGTTTTTGATGATTTCTGTCAGGGACTCCATGGATGCGAGAGGCAAGAGGTATTGCTTCACAAACACTGGACTCATTCCAGGGACTGTGGGAATTGTTGTAGTGTGGATTTCTGTGCGACCACAGTCATATGAGTCCACCGCAAAGAGATCTTGAAAATCTAAGAACACTTGTTTCAACTTTTGCATTTGCTCCAGAGTCTCACAGGTATCAGCTAGGTTGACTCGCTCTTCAACCATTTGCCTGAAGCCTGTAAAGACTTCTGGTTTTGCTATCTCAGCGGCCTCCTCCAGCTGGGTGGAGAGTTCCCTGGTTAGAGTATTGACCTGGACAGAGGTTTTCAGGTAGGAGAGGCTGTCATTGTGGACCTGGAAGATCACCTCATCCTGCCTGATGTCACAGGTCACCTCTTCCTCACCGTAAGGGCAGGAAGAATACACCAGGAAGTTCCCCCCTTGCTGGGTGAAGATACTGTCTGGTGGTAAGTCATTGACACTGTCATTGTCAAAACAGTCATTGGGGATTGGTCCTATCAGTTAATTTCCTAGATCCATGGAAAAATGTCGATCATCACCCACCATTCCAATAATGGCGCCTGCGCCCAGAGTAATACTCCTAAGGTCACTGTTATCCATCAATATTGGAATGGTGTTGTGTTCTACATTGACTAATGGTGTTGGGTTTAACCCCAACCCCTGCTGTTGGAGATGGGCGTTGAGGTGTACATATGAATTAGGATTTAGCAGTTTCTGTCCTCTTTTAATTTTTCATTCAAGAGGGAATAGTCGGGTCTGTTCTGGGATGGTGACCCAATTTGAACTTCAACTGCATAAGGCCGCAATTGGCTGACCGAAATGCTTTTTCTGAATCATCAAAGTCCATGTGATTGCCCCCTAGTCGGGACCAGGCTTTGTAATTTATCAGGTCCAATTTAATGGCAAACCGATTGAGAATGTCACTGCCTAAATAGAATGCAACAGGGACATCAGCACAACCCAACAATTATGTTCTATGCTTTTATTTCCTATAGAAATCTTGAGTATACATCTGCTAGGCAGAAGATGTTTGGAATTGGGAGTTTCCAGGCCCATTTCCGACTTATCGATCAATTTAAATGTGGGAGTGGCTGGATCTTTTGGGAGCTTTCGGAACATGGCTTCGCTGATGAAGCTCTTAACGCAGTTCATGAACACTCAGGCGAGAACAGACTCCTTCCCCTCATTTAACTGAATAGGGATGAACAACTGTTCTCTAATTTTCTGAATATCAGCTAAACTTTTAGCTGGTTTCTCATCACTTTTGGCTATAGAATTGGGATTTTCAGATTGTGAATTGGTATAGAATTTTAAAGTATTTCCTTCCAGTGTGGACTGCCACTTGAAACTGGAAAGAAGGTTGATTTTCAGGAATGGAGAGGACTTCCCATCACCAGTTTGTTGTCCTACAGCAATTACTATCACGTCAGGTATTTGATTGTTCTGGAAATGAAACTCAATATGATCAGGTTTTTGCTCAACCATGTGGCATGTGCCATTTAAACTAACATGGTTGACACTCTGTTTTAATTTCATTGGCCTGTTAGTCTGAGGACCTTGTTCACACAGTCTATTAGGAGGACAACCTGCACAGCATGTCATTCCTTATTGGACAGGGTGTGCCCTCTGGAGTCACGACTATGACCGGATGTTTCACTTTGTGTCCTCCAATTTTTATTTCCAAATTCGCAGTCCCCACGACAGGAATATTAAATTCCCATCAAAGTTCTGGAGTTGTCCAGGAAGAGGGGTGAGAGAGATCTGGTATCTCTCCCCCTTCCTGAATTCAGCTGCTCAAAGGCCCTTTTTGACAGAAGAGTGGCTTGGGATCCAGTGTCCACCAGTGCTGCAAAGGTACATTGCCCTTGCACTTGGACCGGGGCATAACATCTACCCTCTTTCTCCTCCAACGGGCAAAGGTAATGTGCATTTTGGGCAAGCTCGGTGGTCAATTTCCTTATTTTGGACTTCGACAGAGGGGTAGTTTGGGCATAATTCTGTGTTGGAGTTTGGGCATCTGAAAGCAAATTTTGACATTCTGATATATGGGGAGTTTCGGGCTCACCTTTTTCTGATTCTGGGTTGCCCCCACCCCTTCTTAGAGGCAGTCACCAGAATTGATTCAGGAAGGTTGGGAATCCTCTTTTAATACTTGATTCTCTGGATGCTCATTCTGGGGTTAAAGGATGGGCGATTCTGAATCAGTCCCCACACCCGCCTAGTCTTCATTTAGATCTCTTGGGACCCATTTTTCTTTGCAAGGAGTTCCCTCGTCCCTGAAGGAGATTTTTTTTCCAATTTTTTTTCCCAGAATCCTCTAAGGATTCTTCCCCTTCAAACTGGAGGACACTAACTTCCTCCACAAAAACAGCCTTTTTAAGGTCTTTATTTTTTCCTACTCACCCTCTGTTCCCTGGGTTGCAGATTTTCAGGGGCAGGATATGTTTGTTCCGGTTCCTGGGTGTCCAGGGGCTTTTTATGAGTGAGGAAGGAAGCTTCCTCTAGGGCTTTACACCTCCCTTGCCTCTGTTCCTCCTCCTCTGGAACCGGTGAGCTGTCAGAGTTCTCTCCCCGTCATTGTTCCGGGGTGCCAGACCCTTGGTTTGTGGGGTTCTGAACCGCCATGTTCATCTGAGGGTTCTGTGGAGCCCTCAACATGCGACCCAGATCCCGGGTAAGGTTCTGACTTGGCGATCCAGTTGGGAAACCCGTTCCGGCTGGTACGGGGGCCTTTGTTCAAATCTAGGTGGATAACGGGAATGGTAACTATCCCTTCTCCCATAGTACCCTGGATATTGTGAATTTTGGTAACCCTCCACCCTTGGCCTCCCCTCTCCCAGATTGGGTTGACTGGTTTCTTGAAAGCTGGGAAAGAAAGGAGGGTTGTCCTGCAGTTTGGGGTTTTGTGGGTACCGGGGAAAGAAACTTAACCCACCATTTGGGGGATTACTGCCCTCCTGGGTGAGGTTAGGAGGGAAGTTTCCCGGGGCAGTACTTACCTCATTGGATCCTCCCCCTTGGGCTGGGGGAGTCCACACATACCCCAAGATTGGTCAGTTGCCCTTGTATCTGGGACTTATATAATCAGGGGAGTTAGGGGTCCCATTGGTGGGATTACCACCCTGACCACCACCTGTTTGTGATTGGCCTGAAGGCCTTCTGGGTCTCTGATTTTGCTGATTTTGTGTAGGTACATTTTTAGGCTCCTCCATCAATAGGTCTAAAATGGGGGCAACCTTCACTTCTGCTAATTTAGCAGCAGCAGGGGTGTTGACTGACTTGGGGTTTTTACCCAGATTTTTTTTTCAGCAGGTTTTTGGACTTCATAAATGCAGGTTGCATGCTCTATTACCCAGTCCAGAGATCTTTTGTCATGGGAATCCCTCACCAGCTGGGTCATGATATATTTTGGGAGCGCATGAATGAAGGTAGTTATAAACTCCCTGCTATCCTTTCGCACCCTCCTAGTGGTTTGTGCAAAGCGCGTTTTAGCGCCTGCACAAATTCTCGTGGGGCCTGATCTTCCCTGGACTGCAAATCGTAGGCCGCCTTGTGAGCCTCTTGGAGCTTTCTGTGAGCGGAAAAGCAGAAAAGTGTTTCAAGATGGCCGCCCTGTAGGTGGACCATCTTGAATGGTTCTGGTCCTCCAGACCAGCAAAGAAGCTGGAGTACGCTGGAGAGAATGTCCATTTAACATACTCTATGCAGTTCCTGTTGTCTTTAAGGTGAAAAGTGTCCATCATTTGCTCATTGAGTTCCAAATGCTCCCAGACAGAATACTTTGTGTTTTTATTGTAGAGTGTCATGAAACTCCTGATGGCCTTGATCTGTCTAATGGGGTCTTTTACCAGAACTCTTTTTGGATTATCTTCCTTCTTTCACTGCGTCACCTGAGTCAATTCGCCCTCAGATTCAGAGGCACTGCTATTTGAAGCCCCCTCATGATCATCTAGGCACGCCCTGATTCTTTGAGCTTGGGAGAGGCTTGCAGAATGGTGGGACCTTGTTTCTACTCCCTGTGGCGCACAGAGGAGTAGTCTTCGGACTCCTCCCTGCTTCCAGGGTTGGCGGAGGATCCCCCCACTGCTATGATTGGGTGAAGGTCTTCAGGATGCTCTTTTGGGGCCTCTTTACCTGTTGTTCCTGGGCTCATTGAACCAACTGGGCCCTTTGGAGGTAGTGCTCCTGCAGATCTGATTCCCTGACTCTCTCCTCACAAGAGGTTTCCTGGTCAGACACATCAGCCTTTATATTTGTGTACCTGAATAGGGACACCCTTCTATCAATTTATGGGGGTCGCTGACCTGTCAGCTCCATTATGCTTGGCCTATTAAATTCTGATGGCCTCATGGCTTCCGGCTCATGCGATCCAGTAGCCATGAAGTCAGCAGTGCACAAAGTGTTAAATGGGTTTGAGTCCCTTAGTACTGAGTTCATCTTACTATGATCAGTGGTTGCTCTGTCCCTCTCTACCTGTTCAGGATCCCTCCAGTTTGTATTAGATCTAGGATGTTCTTTCTCCAACCTCACTAGTTCTTCTTTCTCAGCCCCTATCTCTTGATAATAGGCAAAGATCTGAGTCTTTTGCTCGGCTATTAGGGTTTTACTGGCCTCCATGACTCGCACTTGAGCTACCACCTGCTGGCGGAGCCCCTCTTTCTCCTCACAGAGGGCCTCATTGTCTCTCTGTGCTTCCTGTATGGTTTGGGAACAATGAGACAATTTCTGTTGCAGGAGGAGAACATCCTTTATCTGCACATTTAGAGCCTCTAAGGCTTGCTCTAGCTCGAGTTCCATTTGTCTCCTATGTCCCATTATTTTATCATATTCTTCTTTTAGGCCAGTCAGTCCCTGAAGGTCTGACTCCCTTCTATCCAGATTAGTTTTTAAATTACACATTTCCTGATGGAGGACTTCTTTCTCCTGATACAGAGTGCCCCTTTGTTCATCCAGGTCATCCCTTTGTTGTGTTATGGTGCCTAATTTCTGGCACTGGGAGTTGAGGTCTCTCATAATTAATATATTATTTTCCTCGTTCAACCTTTCTACCTGATCTAGCAGCATGGTGATTTGTCCTGAGCAAGCCCTGTTATATGTTTATTGTTGAGTCAACCTTTTCCTACACTCTATTTTTACTGCTTCTAGTTTGTCCTCTAGGTCTACATTATTCTGCTGTTGGAGAGCCAAGTCTTCTTTTAATTTTATAATGTCATTTCCAGATTCTAACTCAAAATCTTGTCTCTTTTGTAAAAAAAATGTTTCTGCTAATTTTAGTTCCATCCCAATTTTATTTAATAGTTCAGATTGATTCTGCACTAGAGTTTCATTTTCCTCATGCTTTCTCCGCATCACTCCCATGTGGAGTTACGTGTAGCCCGCGATTCTGACAATTTTGAGGTCATGTATAACTCACTTGGTTGCTGTAATAGGTCACCGTCCTGCCATGTAAGCATGTCTATGAGGGTGACCTGTTGTGTTATTGCTTCTAGCCAGACTTTTTCATCTTGTTCTAGCCATTCCCCGCTGGGAAATAGTTTTTGCAAAAGGTGCTCCCTAGCTATGTTGATCTCTACTGTGGCCATTTTGGGAAGTGTTCTTTCTTTATTAATGTATTTATTTATGTACGGTTAACCTGTATTCTGTTGCTTTCTGTTTATTTTGGGGTTGATTTAGTTTTACTTTTAGACACAGGCCTGGTACTTAGAGTATTTGTTTTTAGGGAGATGCTTCTACAGTGTAACACAGTATTCCACCTACACAAAGTATCACTACCTTGTAGGTTAGTCTGCTGTGCCACGGGTGGCAGCCAAACTCAATCCCAGACGACCCCCCATATTTGTTAAGGATTTCAATCACGCGACACACACTTTGGTCTCAGCCTAGATGTAGCGCACAACTGAGATGCCGTTCTCCTTATTTTATGCAAATTCAATTTGAGATGGTGTACAACTCATATCACACCTTCTTTTTCAAATACCCCGGGTCACCATGGATCAGGAACCAGGCCGGTTGGTGAAAATTCAATATTTTATTTATTTTTAAAATTCCCAAAAATCATACCATTTTTAATATGGGGCAGCAATCACCAATGGGGTGATAATTACAATAGAAATGTAAGCAATGCACATGGTTAACTTTCTAGTAGAACATATACACTGCACAAATGAATAGAAGCACTTTTTGAATTAGGAGAGATAGCACCCAAGTTAAGGTTTCCCCCTGCAATGTTCCTCAGCCCACAATTAATCAAATTCAGAATGGATAGAAAGAAACAGCAGGTAGTCAGTAATAAGGGGCAGAAAACAGAATCAAAATCCAACCTTCCCTCACAAAATAAGAGATTTTAAACCCTTTTGCAAACGCGTGAAATGACACTTGGAGGAAATGGCAAATACATAATTAATGTGCGGTTTAAAACTTTGAGGTAAATATGATTTCTCACAAAGGCAGTAATATATAAACACTACCAATCACAAGGCAATGGATCACCAAGAGCATACAATCCGAAAACGAGTGGGAAGTTTAAAATATACTGCAGCCAAATGACATGTTGGAAAACTTGCAATTTACGTACTTCCTGTTTAAAATGCCATAAACGGTTTCAATGAAAAACGGGTGAAATACTCTGATTTGCAATGCAGATTTTCAAGGTGGAATGAGGTTCAGTTTTAGGAAAATAGAGCAGTTAAAAGTGAGAAAATCGATTTTGAAAGAAAGGCAAATTTGACTATAACAAAATCATCTAGACTATATTGTTAAAGAGGAACGCAGTAAGCTCCAAGGTTGATTTGTGAGGTCAACCTTATCACCCCAACGTTCAACTTTAACTGGAAATTAGTATGATTACTCACAAAATAACTAAGGGTTTAGGATTTACAGCACACAGAAATGAAAAGAGAGTTGGTGCTAGGACTTAGAAAGTCAAGAGCAGGGTGCACAGATAATTCTAACAGTTTTAACAAGTTACCAGGGTATAGATAGGATTGCTTAGAGAGTGTAACACAGACAAAAGGGTCAAGATGCGGTAGACTATGGGTGATGGTATGCGGGATACGCACAGTCCACTTTTGAATCTGGGATTTTGGACAGTCAACGGAGTCTGGTAACCACACGGCGGCGGCACCTTACAGCGAACAGCTGGGCAGTTCTGGTCACCGGATGGCAAGGACAGCTGGGCAATTCTGGTCACTGGATACTAAAGGGCAGCTGGATGGCAGGATTGCAGTGGGCATGCAGATAGTGGGCTTCAAGCCGGTCTGATTTCAGGAAGCAAAATGTACCACTGCTTTCCACTTTTTGTTAATGGGATATTAGTGGGGTTTTTTCTGGATCAATGGCCTTGCTGGAGTCAGAATCAGCTATGCTTGGGTTTTGCAGTGGGATCTGGGGTAGGGTCAGCAATGCTTTGGCCTTGTAGGGAAAATCTGGAATCATCAAGATGAATGGAGATCAGTAACACAGCACAGGAATTCAGGAGCGGGTGTGTCTAGAGTTCTGCTAGGAGCTCTTATTTATAATGCATAGTGACATCATAGACTATATGGTGGGGCGGGCTTAGCTAAGCACGTCTCTAAACAACTGGATTGGACAATCAATGTTGGTTGCCTCCTCTAGGATGTAACTCAGTTTAGGGGTTGTACTTTACGATGTACAAAGCCTTCGCACAGTCCTTTTTGCCAAAAATCAGTCGTAACAGAATGTACACATTTGTACAGTTGTGGCATGGTAGCAAATCACATTGGCAGATTATATATTGTATGCAAAGCACAGAAGTCCAATCCTCACGGTGCTGGGACCTTGTTTCACCCTTCTACCAGTTTTTCGCTCTTTTCAATGAGAATTATATTACTCAAAATTCTAAAACTTTATACATGGGTGTGGATTATGATTAGGCATGTAAGTATTAAAATTTGCAATGGCATCATGGATACTTTCCTTATAATACCCAATTATCTGCCGTTTCTATTCCCAAGGGGTCAGTGAATGCTACAATATGTTAAATTATAAACCACAAAATCACATTTAAACTGTGACATTTTCACATTTTTGCAAAGTCCCGCTGCAGAGCTAAAAGTCTTCAAAGTTTATTTATAAAATAGTCTCTGGAAACATATGGGCTGTATTGTTCCAAATGTTTGGACATAGTTTCCCAAGCTACCCCCAGTCCAAGGTTGTCACAGGAATGTTCTTTGAAGCTTCTGGTAGAAATCACGAGGAGGTGTGAAGTTTCACTTCACACTTTAGTGTCCTAGAATTCTATTGCACAAGGCTGGAGCACAGACAACAGTCTGTCCAACCTAGCAATTATCACTTAGGTGTCCGTGAAGTTAATGGTGGTTCCCTTTTGTTTCTGGTATCCTCTCATCAGAAACCTGTTTCTGGGCTGACATCCCCCCATGCAGCCACTGCAGTTTGATTTAATGTTATTTATTTTTGTCTCTGAATTGGAAGAAAACTTGCTGAATAGAACCATCTCATACATGTATCTTCACAGCACAATCCCCTTTCCCATTGCTAGCCAAGGAAAAGTTTTGGTTCAAATTTGTACTTTTTTAAAACAGGCCTTATTTTTTCTTTAGTTTGCAAAACCCATTTTGACATATGTGGAGCAAATGTTGATGGGATTTATCTTTCAAATTCGTTTTTTTTCCATCTACCTTGCCAATATTGTTTTTCAGCCCTAGTTAGTTTCTGGTAGGCAGCAGTTTTGCTTGAACCACAGATGCACTGAGACTGACATAGCCCAGAGCTGGAGTTTCTTTGAATTACTGATCCTTGACACTTTGTAACTCAAAAAGTGAAGCTTTTCCCGTGCAGAGGAAAATTAAGTTTCTTTGGGCCTTTTTCAGATTTGGCTTGACAGAGCCTGTCATTCATTGGTCATGCTTGGTTTTGCCAAAGCACAGTGTGAATGTGGATAAGCATGGCGGGGTCTTATTAAAATATTTTGTGATAAGGAACAGGAGGAAAAAGAGCATCAGAGCAGCATCATTTTAAAATGTGAATAATTCCATTTCTCCATAGAACCTTGGGCTGGCAGCAGTGCAGCGCTGCTTTTTCACTCTATTTCTTTTGTATATGTAAGAACACATGGGCAGGCTTCCTCAGTGTGCCCCCTTGTTATATCCTGCCCAATATGTGCTTGGAAAGATACTGCAGCCGTCTTTTTGTCGCTGCAAAATGCAGTTTTGAGGCCATGGTGCTCACAGCGCAGCCATTTTGCTAGTGACTGCAGATACAAAGCTTGGTGATGTGGGGAAGTACTACTGAGTAGGTAAATATATCCCACAGCTATTGGACGACAACTTCAGCAAATATCTGGAGGAGCAGGTCATAGATTACTTCACCTCCAACACGGGAAGTGTGGTGCAGTCTAGAACCCTATGGGACGCATTCAAGTTAGTCATAAGAGGAGCTGTGATAGGGAAGATGGGGGCTTCAGGAAAGATATACTAGACTGTTTGGAAGCTATTGAAGAAGACATAGCGAAACACTGGTGCAGCGGCAAGGGAGGAACCAGCTGAGGTGATAAAATTACGGCAGACGTGCATTGGCAAATGGGAAAAGCTAGGCAGACTGGACTTTGCACAATACACAAAGAGACTGCAGGCAGAGGGAAACAAACCAAGGAGACTGCTTGCTTGGTTATGTAAATGAGAAGAACCGAGGGACATGATAAGTGGGATAAAGGACGAAAATGAGGATACACTCAGGACACAACATGGGATCAATGAGGTGTTTAGCAGATTCTATGAACTCCTATACTCAGAGAACATGGCTGAAGTGGAGCGGGACATAGCAGAGGTACTAACCCAACTGCATCTGCCAGAATTGACAGACACACAGGCCACTGAATTGGACACCCCAATGACAGTGGAGGAAATCCCGGAAGCAATTAGGGAACTCCCGACAGCTAAAGCCTCGGGACCAGACAGACTCCCATGGGAATTTTAGAAAGCATACATCGACACGCTGGCCCCCAGACTGTTGGATGTCTACACAGAGGCACATGTTTGGGGGTGTTGCCCGACAGCCAGAAAGAATCAATCATCGTACCTATTCTAAAGCCAGGAAATGACACCCGGAGCTGCAGATCATACGGACCACTATCGATGGTGAATCAGTATTTTAAAATTCTAACTGCAGTACTGGCCAATAATCTTAAGTAAGTGATGGGGGGCTGATACACGTAGACCAGACTGGGTATGCGTAATACCACATGGAACATGAGGAGGCTCCACCACGTTATAGATAGTACAAACAGGAGCAAGGGAGACTATGCAATATGCCTCGCTGGACGCGGTGAAGGCCTTCGACTCCGCCCACTGGTACTGGCCACTGGCACCCCTAGAATGCTTTGGGGTAGGAAATGAATACATGGGATGGGTTAAACTAATTTACTTGTGACCCATGGCAAGAGTCAAAACAGGCAGACAGGTCTCGGAACACTGGGAGGTTCACAGGGGCACCAAGCAGGGGTGCCCACTCTCACCAATGTTGTTTATTCTGGTGCTTGAGTGCATCTGATTTCCCTGTACGCTGATGCCTTTATTGTATATAAGCCAACCTAAAGACAACCTACCGCATCTTTTAGACATAATCGATCACTTTGCCACACTCTCGGGGATCCAGATCTACCGCAGGAAGTCTTGTCTGTTCCCGCTTGCAGAGCTCAGAGGGCTCCTGGTGGCACATCTACCACTGCTGGGCCTACAGTGGGTGACTGACACCTTTAGATACCTGAGCATTAATGTGTGGCATAGCCCTGAGGAACATGCATAAGGACAATACAATGAGAACCCTGGAAGGGGTACAGAAGTCTATGGAGTTCTGAGAAAAAATACCTTTGGGGATGCCGGGCAGAGCCGCTTTCTTGAAGATGGTGATACTCCCCGCTTCCTATAGCATTTCACTAACATGCCCTACAACATACCCAAAGCATTCTTTCAACAAGTAGACAAACTAACCAGATAATTTCTGTGGAGGGGGAAGGAACAGGATAGCATTGAGCACCCTACGGGGGACCACAAAAGGGCGGGATAAAAGTGCCACATTTTAAATGCTATTACCTGGCAGTACAGCTGCAATTCGTAGCAACCAGGCTGGGGGATGAGGCCTCCCAAGACACTGGGCCTCATTACGACATTGGCGGTAGCCATGCCGCAATTGGCGGCATAGCTGCCGCCGAAATCGCGTCTGGGTCCTCAGAATGAGGAATAACCGGGCCATTCCGAGTTCGGAAGGCCCGGTAATTCCTCCCTCCAAGGACCCAGACCCGGTCCTTCCCCATTCCCGTTTCAGCCCCCATAGGGCTGAATGGGAATGGGAGAGGGAGCAAACAACGGACCATTACGAGTTGGCCCATTGTTTGCTCCCTCTTCCCCTCGCGGGACCCGGTAAGCACACTTTGCTTGACCAGGCGTTGCTTCCTGGGTCCCGTGAGGGGACCTCATAATGAGGCGGTACGGGGTAAACGGCGCTGGCACCTTTTACGGCGCTGTTTACCCTGTACCGCCAGGGTCGTAATAAGGCCCACTGTGTTGCTGCAGCCAATGCTAAGCAACACTTCCTCAAAGAGATCCTATGGGTAGAGGACATGCACTTGACAAGACCCTATGGGCTTCTGAAACTGGGTAGGGAAATATGGCGCAGGGCATGGAAACTCCTAGGAATACCGGAACCCTGCTCAGTGCACACCCCCCTGATAGGCATCATCGGAGGACGGCAGGGAGTGTTGGGACAGTACAGGTGACAGTGGGAAGATAAAGAGGTAGCCACAGTGGGGGACCTACTGTAAGAGGAGAACAATATTGACTTCCATACCCTAGTTAGCGAACATGACATCCACACGGGCCAATTCCTGCTGTACAAGTAAATGACCAGGAGATAATGGGAGAACCCACAGGCACTAATTGTGACCAACAACATACTTCACACTATGTATGAAGTCTCAGAAGGAGGGCAATTGTCTTCAGACTATATGACATGCTCCCTGGAGGCTTAAGCGCGACAGGGCTGAAAGTGTGGGGCAAATGGGAAATAGACATAGGAAGTGCATTCACAGAAGCAGAATAGGGAATAGTGCTCACATACATCAAACAAGTCGCTAGAAACACCAGATCCACAACCACCCAACTGTACATAACACAGGGCATACCCGAACCCCCCACAGGCTATCACACATGACAGGGAAAGGGGTTCAGGTCTGCCCGAGGTGCGCATGGGAGGGGGCAGATATGATGCACATGTTTTGGAGGTGCCCACGGATTCAGACATTCTGGGGGGAAGTGATGGAAAGAGCTGAGAACGGAGGCATCCAAAGGCGCTCATGGCCCCCAAAGAATGGCATTTTGGGGTAATTACCGAGGGGCAAGGGCCAACATGCGCACATCACCAAAAGGAAAGATTTGATCTGCATACTTGCGAAATGCAGGATAGCAATGGCCTGCAAGGCGGTAGAGGGCCAGAGGGTTGAGGCCTGGGGGGCGTACCTGCAGGGATGGTCATTTGAGGAAACTGCAGTGTGGCACAGCGCCCTCAATAGAGGAATGCACAAGAGCATTGCAGTGGTGGAAGCCTGGAACACATTAATACAAAGCATGTTCGCCACGGACGCGGGCGATCCCAGAGGGGACAAGCATAGTGAGACAAGGAACGCCTGTGGGGCCTGCACTTCCCCAGGTGCGTGCAGGCGAGGGCCAGGTAATGATATGTGCTGAGCTGAAAAGGTGGCGAGTAACGGGACCACGAAAGACAAAAATGCTGAACCAATTTGCACACAATATATGCCCACAGAACTGTAATGATACAATGAAATCTAATCTGTCCTTGCTGTATCACAACTCTACTTGTCCCATTGTTTTGTTTCTTTGTTGGTTAATGAAAATGTAAAAAAAGTTTTTTTTTAAAGAAAGAGAACTACACCATGCATGTGAATACATTGATTGAGAGATTGCAACCACAAGTTTACCTATTCAAATTGCTGAAACAATTTCACGAGTTTACCCATTGAAATTGCTGAGACAATCAGCAACACGGCCATGGTATACGGAGAGGGGGATGTTATTGACCCCCAAAATTAAAAAAAATTCAACCAATAGGGTGGTCTGTGTAATCACCTTCTCTAAACATACAGCACCTTTTAAGAAACTTGTAAACAAATATTGGCATTCAGTTCAGTCTACTGGTAACATCTCTAGTGCTACTCTGTTTACACATAACATTAGTTTTATTAGTATAGATAAATTAGTACCTTCTAAATAGATTCAGACGTGTCAAGAGAATACGATTTTGAGCCTTTGGACCACACAGACTGACCCAGTGATAGGACATTGCCTTCGGAGGAAACATTGCATGCCCTTATACCACTAACACCATTGTTTTCCAACGTGGGGATGTTAGTTGGCAGCTTAGATCATTCACCAATTGCAATTCCAAAAATGTTTGAGCTACATTGGCATGACCACCAGACCAGTTGTCACAGGAATCACTGAGCATTGCTCTATAATTCATGATAAGCAAATGCAGGCGCCACTAGCCAAACATGTTGTTGACAATTTGCCTACTGACCTCGGCCTGGGATGGGTGGTGATTGACTGTTTACAAACTGATTCACACAAATTTTCGATGCCTAGTAGACTATTTAATTTGGAGCAGAAATTGTTCCATAGGCTATCCACTCATATTCAAGGTTTGTATGAAGAAAAACATTGGCCAACGTTATTACATTGACTAGCAGGTGGATCCAGCTATTCAATTTGATGGATCAGAGTAGCTACAGACTATACCAAGCTTACTGTTTATCATTCCAACATGGCCGCCACTTTGCCCCATAGGCTATTAACATATTAAAGTTGCAGCTTCAGTAGGGGTTATGGTGCAAGATGCACGGTGACTTTTCAACACCCCGCGACCACCACGAGAACAGCCGGTCAGTTCCCCCAGTATAGTGAGACCCAGGATGTACGTTTCTGTTTACTGAATAGTAGGTGAAGGTAAGGTTCCAGGCAGTGGAATTAACATTGTTGCTACCCCAGCTTAGTGAGATTATAGCACATAATTGGCAGGCTGAACACTGATACAATTGTATCCATGTTTTGTGTAGGTCACAATCAGAATTTCCAAACATAGTATATGCGACTCACATATCCTAGCTGTTCGGTCTCTCGGGTTTAGACTGGGGTAAGACTCACTCATTGAACCTGTCATAATGTTAAAGGAAGTCCATTCAAAATTTTAAACATGCTACATACATTGTTTCGGATGATTTGGAAACTCGCTGCCCACTATACCCACTTGATATCAAATATACATTGAATAAAAAATCAATATAACAAATTGATATCTTTTTTATATAAACTGTACATTAAATTAATATCAAAAACATATCAAAAGGAAGGGGGGACGAAGGTCGGAAGCAGGGGGTGTGTCCACCTGTTAAAATGTACTTGATGTGGAAACGGGGCCCCATTGACTACTGATGCATGCTGAAATCCAACTAGCTATGCCAGCCTTAGAGATTCCCTTGCCAATGCCACTTTGGCGAAGTAGATCAAAGAAAACCAAGAGATTCTTTAGGCCAATCAGCAAAGCTTTAAATCTATTATATTGTGTAGGGATTGTAATAACCTCCTTGCTGAAGAAGTAGACCTATCGAGGAAAGTGGATAGTGCAACCTTCCAGTTAAAAGATAGACCCAAGAAAATACCGACACTTAGTTCTCATGCAATCTACCAAAAAGCATATTGATTGTAAAAAGATGTGTCTCTGCCATTCTTCTTGCAGAAATGATGGCTACAGGAAAACAGCTGGTTATAGGTTAAAGGGTCAAAATACAAAATATCGAATGCCATTTTTTCGAGTCAAAAGGACCGGAAAAAAAATGGTCGAATGCATTTTTTTTTCTGGGGGGTTCCCCCCGAGCTCCCTATTTTCTTTAAAAAAAACATTTCCATAACTATATTAAATTTAAAAAAAGGAAACAAAAAAAATGCATTTGAAATAATTGTTTTTCGATCCTTTTGACTCAAACTTTTTGTCATTCGATCCTTTGTATTCGATTAAATGACTGGACACCAAACAGATTCCTGAGAAGAAAGATCAATATACACGTACGCATAAGCTTGAATGGATGGCACAACAGTTCGAGAAGAGACCACATTTTACTCCTGCTGATGCAATTGACTGAAGGAAATTATCAGAAAGTTCTTTATGGATCCCTTAATTTTCCTTTTTGAATAAAGAGATGGCAGCCCTGCACATGTATCTTAGATTGAATTTGCTGATTGTACACCCCAGTGAGGCATGTGTCAGACTGCTTTTTCTGTGCTTAAAGAAAGGCAATAAAAAGGTGGGAAAACAATCAAAGGAATTCAGATCTTGCTGGATGGCGTGTGTCAGACTACCTTTGCTATGCGTAACAGAATGGCACTATTTGGTGGGGAAGACAGCCAAAGGGATTGAGATCTTGCTGTATAAACCAGAACTAAGACTTTCTCTTAATAAAAAAGGTGTCGCTTTTAAAAAATAAAAAGCTGGGTCTCTACAATTGTGAGGGATGTCAAACAGCCAGAATTCACCAAAAACGTAGGTGCTAGGTGCTCAATATTAGTGATGCATGTGCCTTTATACCAGATGTGCCTTAAAGGTGATTACTTGGTGCTCTAGGGTTTACTTCGTGATTTGGATCAAGGTATAGGGAATACGTTAAATGTTACCTTAGAAGTATGCAGGTAAAACGTAAACTCTGTAAACTGCATCAGAAAGGGAACTGGTAAGAATATATTTAGTATTGAAATCGCTAGTTCACAACCACATTCGACGAGGTAGTAAAAGGGAAAGGGATAGACCTGCATACAGATACCAACAAGAAAGGAACAGAGGCCAATGGGTCAGAGCACAGTAATAAGAAGGCTACAGATAAGAGGCCCACAGTTACACTTGGTACTAACTTAAGCCAAACTCTGTTTAACTAAGAAATCCCCAAAGTCGAGAACCAGGAATGGCAGGGTGGCAGGAATAATAGTATTCCTTTGGAAATGAATGGAACCATAAAGGGCATGAAGGACCAATATAATAAAGGTCAACTAGTGGGAACTGTTGAGGTTTCTGGGAGTCGTAAGAAACATGAACCCTCCTCCCCCAGTATCCGCTTGATCTTCTTGTCTCTAACCGATATGAGAATGATAATGTTGATGTGACTACTGGAAAAAGTAGCACTAAGAATAATACCAGAGGTAATATCCCTGTCACAACTGAAGAACTTCCTTATTTGGAGGATGGATGATCTGGGGGGAGAGGAGGTTATAATCACTCACACCCATGAGAGAACATGACTAATAGTAGAGCTGACATAAATAACTGCAGATGTTCATGTTTAACATGCAAAGACTTGAGAAGTATAGTGGCTCAATTGAGAAAATCTGTGACTGCCCTACAAATTGATCTAGGACAATTAAAAAAGGACATTATAGAGAAAAAGTATGTAGATGCCACAATAGGTACTGGAACCATGACTATGTTACAAGATTGTTCCCTCTGTGGAAATGTGTCACATGTTAGGAATACCAGGAGTAAAAGGTTCTTTCACTGCAAAACATCCCACTGGTAGCAAACAGTACAATTTACAAGGGAGTGTGGCGAGAAGAACTTATAATGCACATATAAGAAATCCACTGCATAATGGTTCAAAATACGTAGCAGAGCAAGGTAGGAAAGGAGGAAATATGAGTCTCAACATTCAGAAGGGAAAAATTGATTGTAATGCCATTTATATGGGAAATGTCCGAAAATTGAGTGCAAGACAAGGGGAATCAAAAGCTTAACTTATTAATAAGGTGATATACAGGATAATAGCAAGAACTGGTTGATGCTCCGTTATCCTTGAATTGTACACACTGCCAGGCCGCAGATTTTAGTGAGAAGGGCTGCATACGAGTCGAATTCATGAATCAAATATTAGCAGAAGGGCCGTTATCCTTTGAACTTAGGATATATCCCCCTGAATTGTGTTAGTATAATGATCCGACATTACACTCCGAGAGATCAACTATTAGGCTTAATCCTGAGGGACGAGTGCCCTGAGTAAATCTATCTTCTTCCAATCAACTTGAAAATACCTCATTGGCTGAGACACCGCACAAGGTCAAAAAATGTGATGCTCCCTCCACAAGTAGTGTTGTACATTCTGGGATTAATACGGACGGGAATAGCAAAACCAATGATGCAACTGAGACAGATTGACCTGTTGACCATCTTGGGAGCAAGGTTGAAATCTTAGCTGTTACCTCTATACCTGGCGCAGAGATTGTCCTCGTTGCCCCTGAGATGCACTTGTTATTATTGAATATGGCTTGGTTAAAAAAGAACATGTGTGATGACGGGTGGTGTAGATTTATCAGCACACATCAATTTGGCTGTGTCCAGGAAACGTGGGTGACCACAGAAATTAAATTACACAAATAAATAAATAAATAAATAAAGTATATGCCTCCTATGACAACTTTGCCCGTAAACACCAAGGGGGCAGACCAAGTTGCGGACTGTGCAGATGGGTTGATTGATCAGTGGTAACATCTATTGAAGTGGTAAATAGTGGAAGCAAAAATGTGCAAGAACTGCACACTAGAGTTAAAAGTGAAATGAGAATACTCCTAATTAATGTATGTTACCATCAATCATCAGAATCTGGGTTTTGGACTACATAAATGCGGGTCGCCTGCTCTATTACCCAGTCCAGAGATCTTTTGTCATGGGAATCCCTCACCACCTGGGTCATGATATATTTTGGGAGCGCATGAAAGAAGGTAGTTATAAACTCCCTGCTATCCGTGCGCACCCTCCTAGAGGTTTGTGCAAAGGCGCGTTTTAGCTCCTACACACATTCTCGTGGGGCCTGATCTTCCCTGCACTGCAAATTGTAGGCCACCTTGCGAGCCTCTTGGGGGTTTCTGTGAGCGGAAAAGTGTTTCAAGATGGCCGCCCTGTAGGTTGACCATCTTGAATGGTTCTGGTCCACCAGTCCAGCAAAGAAGCTAGAGTACTCTGGAGAAAATGTCTATTTAACATACTCTATGCAGTTCCCATTATCTTTAAGGTGAAAAGTGTCCATCATTTGCTCATTGAGTTCCAAATGCTTCCAGACAGAATACTTTGTGTTTTTATTGTAGAGTGTCATGAAACTCCTGATGGCCTTGATCTGTCTAATGGGGTCTTTTGCCAGAACCCTTTTTGATTTATCTACCTTCTTTCACTGCGTCACCTGAGTCCATACGCCCTCAGATTCAGAGGCACTGCTATTTGAAGTCCCCCCTTGATCATCTTGGCGCTCCCTGATTCTTTTAGCTTGGGAGAGGCTCGCAGAATGGTGGGTCCTTGTTTCTACTCCCTGTGGCGCACAGAAGAGTAGTGTTCTGACTCCTCCCTGCTTCCAGGGTTGGTGGAGGATCCCCCCACTGCTATGATTGGGTGAAGGTCTTTCGGATGCTCTTTTGGGGCCTCTTTACCTGTTGTTCCTGGGCAAATTGAACCAACTGGTCCCTTTGGACATAGTGCTCCTGCAGGTCTGATTCCCTGACTCTCTCCTCATAAGAGGTTTCCTGGTCAGAGACATCAGCCTTTATATTTTTGTACCTGAATAGGGACACCCTTCTATCAATGTATGGGGGTCGCTGACCTGTCAGCTCCATTATGCTTGGCCTATTAAATTCTGATGGCCTCGTGGTTTTCCGGCTCATGTTATCCAGTAGCCATGAAGTCAGCAGTGCATAATGTGTTAAATGGGTTTGAGTCCTTTAGTACTGAGGTCATCTTACTGTGATCAGGGGTTGCTCTGTACCTCTCTACCTGTTCAGGATCCCTCCAGTTTGTATTAGATCTAGGATGCTCTTTCTCCAACCTCACTAGTTTTTCATTCTCAGCCCCTATCTCTTGATAATAGGCAAAGATCTGAGTATTTTGCTCGGCTATTAGGGTTTTACTGGCCTCCATGACTTGCACTTGAGCTACCACCTGATGACGGGGCCCCTCTTTCTCCTCACAGAGGGCCTCATTTTCTCTCTGTGCTTCCTGTATGGTTTGGGAACAATGAGACAAATTGTGCACATTTAGAGCCTCTAAGGTCTGCTCTAGCTCGAGTTCCATTTGTCTCCTATGTCCCATTATGTTATCATATTCTTCTTTTACGCCAGTCAGTCCCTGAAGGTCTGACTCCCTTCTCTCCAGATTAGTTTTTAAATTACACATTTCCTGGTGTAGGACTTCTTTCTCCTGATACACACCGCCCCTTTGTTCATCCAGGTCAGCCCTTTGTTGTGTTCTGGTGCCTAATGTCTGGCACTCTTCATCAAATTCTGCTTGGGAGTTGAGGTCTCTCATAATTAATTTATTATTTTCCTCTTTCAACCTTTCTACCTGATCTAGCAGCATGCTGATTTGTCCTGAGCAAGCCGTGTTATATGTTCACTGTTGAGTCAGCTTCTATTGGCTCTCTACTAGAGAGTCAACCTTTTCCTACACTCTATTTTTACTGCTTCTAGTTGGGCCTCTATGTCTACATTATTCTGCTGTTGGAGAGCCAAGTCCTTGTTTAATTTTCTAATGTAATTTCCAGATTCTACCTCCAAATCTTGTCTCTTTTGTAATTTTTGTTCTGCTAATTTTAGTTCCGTCCAAATTTTATTTAATAGTTCAGATTGATTCTGCACTAGAGTTTCATTTTCCTCATGCTTTCTCCGCATCACTCCCATGTGGAGATACATGTAGGCCGCGATTCTGACAATTTTGAGGTCATGTATAACTCACTTGGTTGGTGTAATAGGCCACCGTCCTGCCATGTAAGCATGTCTATGAGGGTGACCTGTTGTGTTATTGCTTCTAGCCAGACTTTTTCATCTTGTTCTAGCCATTCCCCCCTGGCAAATAGTTTTTGCAAAAGGTGCTCCCTAGCTATGTTGATCTCTACTGTGGCCATTTTTAGAAGTGTTCTTTCTTTATTAATGTATTTCTTTATGTACGGTTAACCTGTATTCTGTTGCTTTCTGTCTATTTTGGGGTTGATTTAGTTTTACATTTAGACACAGGCCTGGTACTTAGAGTATTTGTTTTTAGGGAGATGCTTCTACAGTGTAACACAGTATTCCACCTACACAAAGTATCACTACCTTGTAGGTTAGTCTGCTGTGCCACGGGTGGCAGCCAAACTCAATCCCGGACGAGCTCCCATATTTGTTAAGGATTTCAATCACGCAACACACACTTTGGTCTCAGCCTAGATGTAGCGCACAACTGAGATGCCGTTCTCCTTATTTTATGCAAATTCAATTTGAGATGGTGCACAACTCATATCACACCTTCTTTTTCAAATACCCCGGGTCACCATGGAACAGGAACCAGGCCGGTTGGTGAAAATTCAATATTTTATTTATTTTTAAAATTCCCAAAAATCATACCATTTTTAATATGGGGCAGAAATCACCAATGGGGTGATAATTACAATAGAAATGTAAGCAATGCACATGTTTAACTTTCTAGTAGAACATATACACTGCACAAATGAATAGGAGCACTTTTTGAATTAGGAGAGATAGCACCCAAGTTAAGGTTTCCCCCTGCAATGTTCCTCTGCCCACAATTAATCAAATTCGGAATGGATAGAAAGAAACAGCAGGTAGTCAGTAATAAGGGGCAGAAAACAGAATCAAAATCCAACCTTCCCTCACAAAATAAGAGATTTTAAACCCTTTTTCAAACGCGTGAAATGACACTTGGAGGAAATGGCAAATACATAATTAATGTGCGGTTTAAAACTTTGAGGTAAATATGATTTCTCACAAAGGCAGTAATATATAAACACTACAAATCACAAGGCAATGGATCACCAAGAGCATACAATCCGAAAACGAGTGGGAAGTTTAAAATATACTGTAGCCAAATGACATGTTGGAAAACTTGCAATTTACGTACTTCCTGTTTAAAATGCCATAAACGGTTTCAATGAAAAACGGGTGAAATACTCTGATTTGCAATGCAGTTTTTGAGCTAGGGGAAAGATGTATATCACAGGGACAATATAAATGTGAAAGGATGATGGTAGTTGAAGATTTGGATGAGATTTTCAGGTTGGAATGAGGTTCAGTTTTAGGAAAATAGAGCAGTTAAAAGTGAGAAAATCGATTTTGAAAGAAAGGCAAATTTGACTATAACTAAATCATCTAGACTATATTGTTAAAGAGGAACGCAGTAAGCTCCAAGGTTGATTTGTGAGGTCAACCTTATCACCCCAACGTTCAACTTTAACTGGAAATTAGTATGATTACTCACAAAATAACTAAGGGTTTAGGATTTACAGCACACAGAAATGAAAAGAGAGATGGTGCTAGGACTTAGAAAGTCAAGAGCAGGGTGCACAGATAATTCTAACAGTTTTAACAAGTTACCAAGGTATAGATAGGATTGCTTAGAGAGTGTAACACAGACAAAAGGGTCAAGATGCGGTAGACTATGGGTGATGGTATGCGGGATACGCACAGTCCACTTTTGAATCTGGGATTTTGGACAGTCAACGGAGTCTGGTAACCACACGGCGGCGGCACCTTACAGCGAACAGCTGGGCAGTTCTGGTCACCGGATGGCAAGGACAGCTGGGCAATTCTGGTCACTGGATACTAAAGGGCAGCTGGATGGCAGGATTGCAGTGGGCATGCAGATAGTGGGCTTCAAGCCGGTCTGATTTCAGGAAGCAAAAGGTACCACTGCTTTCCACTTTTTGTTAATGGGATATTAGTGGGTTTTTTTCTGGATCAATGGCCTTGCTGGAGTCAGAATCAGCTATGCTTAGGTTTTGCAGTGGGCTTTGGGGTAGGGTCAGCAATGCTTTGGCCTTGTAGGGAAAATCTGGAATCAGCAAGATGAATGGAGATCAGGAACACAGCACAGGAATTCAGGAGCGGGTGTGTCTAGAGTTCTGCTAGGAGCTCTTATTTATAATGCATAGTGACATCATAGAATATATGGTGGGGCGGGCTTAGCTAAGCACTTCTCTAAACAACTGGATTGGACAATCAATGTTGGTTGCCTCCTCTAGGATGTAACTCAGTTTAGGGGTTGTACTTTACGATGTACAAAGCCTTCGCACAGTCCTTTTTGCCAAAAATCAGTTGTAACAGAATGTACACATTTGTACAGTTGTGGCATTGTAACAAATCACATTGGCAGATTATATATTGTATGCAGAGCATAGTAGTCCAATCCTCACGGTGCTGGGACCTTGTTTCACCCTTCTACCGGTTTTTCGCTCTTTTCAATGAGAATTATATTACTTAAAATTCTAAAACTTTATACATGGGTGTGGATTATGATTAGGCATGTAAGTATTAAAATTCGCAATGGCATCATGGATACTTTCCTTATAATACCCAATTATCTGCCATTTCTATTCCCAAGGGGTCAGTGAATGCTACAATATCTTAAATTATAAACCACAAAATCACATTTAAACTGTGACATTTTCACATTTTTGCAAAGTCCCGCTGCAGAGCTAAAAGTCTTCAAAGTTGTTTTATAAAATAGTCTCTGGAAACATATGGGCTGTATTGTTCCAAATGTTTGGACATAGTTTCCCAAGCTACCCCCAGTCCAAGGTTGGCACAGGAATGTTCTTTGAAGCTTCTGGTAGAAATCACGAGGAAGTGTGAAGTTTCACTTCACACTTTAGTATCCTAGAATTCTAGTGCACGAGGCTGGAGCACAGACAACAGTCTGTCCAACCTAGCAATTATCACTTAGGTGTCCGGGAAGTTAATGGTGGTTCCCTTTTGTTTCTGGTATCCTCTCATCAGAAACCTGTTTCTGGGCTGACATCCCGCCATGCAGCCACTGCAGTTTGATTTAATGTTATTTATTTTTGGCTCTGAATTGGAAGAAAACTTGCTGAATAGAACCATCTCATACATGTATCTTCACAGCACAATCCCCTTTCCCATTGCTAGCCAAGGAGAAGTTTTGGTTCAAATTTGTACTTTTTTAAAACGGGCCTTATTTTTTCTTTAGTTTGCAAAACCCATTTTGACATATGTGGAGCAAATGTTGATGGGATTTATCTTTCAAATTAGTTTTTTTTTCCATCTGCCTTGCCAATATTGTTTTTCAGCCCTAGTTAGTTTCTGGTAGGCAGCAGTTTTGCTTGAACCACAGATGCACTGAGACTGACATAGCCCAGAGCTGGAGTTTCTTTGAATTACTAATCCTTGACACTTTGTAACTCAAAAAGTGAAGCTTTTCCCGTGCAGCGGAAAATTAAGTTTCTTTGGGCCTTTTTCAGATTTGGCTTGACAGAGCCTGTCATTCATTGGTC
Organism: Ambystoma mexicanum; assembly: GCF_040938575.1. Lineage (NCBI taxonomy): Eukaryota > Metazoa > Chordata > Amphibia > Caudata > Ambystomatidae > Ambystoma > Ambystoma mexicanum. Next base: position 470,106,420 of record NC_090925.1, on the reverse strand, counting down.
ATGCTTGGTTTTGCCGTAGCACAGTGTGAATGTGGATAAGCATGCCGGGGTCTTATTAAAATATTTTGTGATAAGGAACAGGAGGACAAAGAGCATCAGAGCAGCATCATTTTAAAATGTGAATAATTCCATTTCTCCATAGAACCTTGGGCTGGCAGCAGAGCAGCGCTGCTTTTTCACTCTATTTCTTTTGTATATGTAAGAACACATGGGCAGGCTTCCTCAGTGTGCCCCCTTGTTATATCCTGCCCAATATGTGTTTGGCAAGATACTGCAGCCGTCTTTTTGTCGCTGCAAAATGCAGTTTTGAGGCCATGGTGCTCACAGGAGCCAGTGCAGCCATTTTGCTAGTGACTGCAGATGCAAAGCTTGGTGATGTGGGGAAGTACTACTGAGTAAGTAAATATATCCCACAGCTATTGGACGACAACTTCAGCAAATATCTGGAGGAGCAGGTCATAGATTACTTCACCTCCAACACGGAAGTGTGGTGCAGTCTAGCACCCTATGGGACGCATTCAAGTTAGTCATAAGAGGAGCTGTGATAGGGAAGATGGGGGCTTCAGGAAAGATATACTAGACTGTTTGGAAGCTATTGAAGACGACATAGGGAAACACTGGTGCAGCGGCAAGGGAGGAACCAGCTGAGGTGATAAAATTACGGCAGACGTGCATTGGCAAATGAGAAAAGCTAGGCAGACTGGACTTTGCACAATACACAAAGAGACTGCAGGCAGAGGGAAACAAACCAAGGAGACTGCTTGCTTGGTTATGTAAATGAGAAGAACCGAGGGACATGATAAGTGGTATAAAGGACGAAAATGAGGATACACTCAGGACACAACATGGGATCAATGAGGTGTTTAGCAGATTCTATGAACTCCTATACTCAGAGAACATGGCTGAAGTGGAGCGGGACATAGCAGAGGTACTAACCCAACTGCATCTGCCAGAATTGACAGAAACACAGGCCACTGAATTGGACACCCCAATGACAGTGGAGGAAATCCCGGAAGCAATTAGGGAACTCCCGACAGCTAAAGCCTCGGGACCAGACAGACTCCCATGGGAATTTTAGAAAGCATACATTGACACGCTGGCCCCCAGACTGTTTGATGTCTACACAGAGGCACATGTTTGGGGGTGTTGCCCGACAGCCAGAAAGAATCAATCATCGTACCTATTCTAAAGCCAGGAAAAGACACCCGGAGCTGCAGATCATACGGACCACTATCGATGGTGAATCAGTATTGTAAAATTCTAACTGCAGTACTGGCCAATAATCTTAAGTAAGTGATGGGGGGCTGATACACGTAGACCAGACTGGGTATGCGTAATACCACATGGAACATGAGGAGGCTCCACCACTTTATAGATAGTACAAACAGGAGCAAGGGAGACTATGCGATGTGCCTCGCTGGACGCAGTGAAGGCCTTCGACTCCGCTCGCTGGTACTGGCCACTGGCACCCCTAGAATGCTTTGGGGTAGGAAATTAATACATGGGATGGGTTAAACTAATTTACTTGTGACCCATGGCAAGAGTCAAAACAGGCAGACAGGTCTCGGAACACTGGGAGGTTCACAGGGGCACCAAGCAGGGGTGCCCACTCTCACCGATGTTGTTTATTCTGGTGCTTGAGTGCATCTGATTTCCCTGTACGCTGATGCCTTTATTGTATAAAAGCCAACCTAAAGACAACCTACCGCATCTTTTAGACATTATCGATCACTTTGCCACACTCTCGGGGATCCAGATCTACCGCAGGAAGTCTTGTCTGTTCCCGCTTGCAGACCTCAGAAGGCTCCTGGTGGCACATCTACCACTGCTGGGCCTACAGTGGGTGACTGACACCTTTAGATACCTGAGCATTAATGTGTGGCATAGCCCTGCAGACATGCATAAGGACAATACAATGGCCCTCATTACGACCCTGGCGGATTTTTTCCGCCAGCGACGGACTTTCCGGCCATGGCGCAAAGTCCCTTTACGCCATGGCGGATGGCGGACTTACCGCCCCATTCCGAGGTCGGCGGGGCGGTAAGTCCCCATTGACCCATTTACCCTTCCCCATTCCCATTTCGGCCCCATAGGGCTCAATGGGAGTGGGGAAGGAGTTAATTACGCCACCGTAAAATACGGTGGCGTAATTAACACCAAGGTCCCAGAGCGCCATGGATTTTTCCGCCCGCAAAAAGCGGGCGGAAAAATGACCATGGCGCTCCAGGAACTCGTAGTTGGCGGTAAGGGGTCCGCGCAGCTAACGCTGGCGCAGACCCCTTAGCGCCAGGGTCGTAATGAGGCCCAATGAAAGCCCTGGAAGGGGTACAGAAGTCTATGGAGTTCTGAGAAAAAATACCTTTGGGGATGCCGGGCAGAGCCGCTTTCTTGAAGATGGTGATACTCCCCGCTTCCTATAGCATTTCACTAACATGCCCTACAACATACCAAAGCATTCTTTCAACAAGTAGACAAACTAACCAGATAATTTCTGTGGAGGGGAAGGAACAGGATAGCATTGAGCACCCTACGGGGGACCACAAAAGGGCGGGATAAAAGTGCCACATTTTAAATGCTATTACCTGGCAGTACAGCTGCAATTCGTAGCAACCAGGCTGGGGGATGAGGCCTCCCAAGACACTGGGCCTCATTACGACATTGGCGGTAACCAATGCCGCTATTGGCGGCATAGCTACCGCCGAAATCGCGTCTGGGTCCGGTTCCCAGAATTAGGAATAACCGGGCCATTCCGAGTTCGGAAGGCCCGGTAATTCCTCCCTCCAAGGACCCAGACCCGGTCCTTCCCCATTCCCGTTTCAGCCCCCATAGGGCTGAATGGGAATGGGAGAGGGAGCAAACAACGGACCATTACGAGTTGGCCCATTGTTTGCTCCCTCTTCCCCTCGCGGGACCCGGTAAGCACACTTTGTTTGACCAGGCGTTGCTTCCTGGGTCCCGCGAGGGGACCTCATAATGAGGAGGTACGGGGTAAACGGCGCTGGCACCTTTTACGGCGCTGTTTACCCCGTACAGCCAGGGTCGTAATAAGGCCCACTGTGTTGCTGCAGCCAATGCTGAAGCAACACTTTCTCAAAGAGATCCTATGGGTAGAGGACATACACTTGACAAGACCCTTTGGGCTTCTGAAACTGGTTAGGGAAATATGGCGCAGGGCATGGAAACTCCTAGGAATACCGGAACCCTGCTCAGTGCACATCCCCCTGATAGGCATCGTCGGAGGACAGCAGGGAGTGGTGGGACAGTACAGGTGACAGTGGGAAGATAAAGAGGTAGCCATAGAAGGGGGACCTACTGTGAGAGGAGAACAATATTGACTACCATACCGTAGTTAGCGAACATGAAATCCACACGGGCCAATTCCTGCTGTACAAGTAAATGACCAGGAGATAATGGGAGAACCCACAGGCACTAATTGTGACCAACAACATACTTCACACTATGTATGACGTCTCAGAAGGAGGGCAATTGTCTTCAGACTATATGACATGCTCCTTGGAGGCTTAAGCGCGACAGGGCTGAAAGTGTGGGGCAAATGGGAAATGGACATAGGAAGTGCATTCACAGAAGCAGAATAGGGAATAGTGCTCACATACATCAAACAAGTCGCTAGAAACACCAGATCCACAACCACCCAACTGTACATAACACAGGGCATACCCGAACCCCCCACAGGCTATCACACATGACAGGGAAAGGGGTTCAGGTCTGCCCGAGGTGCGCATGGGAGGGGGCAGATATGATGCACATACATGAGTACTGTTATCCGGGATTGTAAAACGGATTTGGAAAGATGGTCACTTCTTAATCTTTCCCTATGGGGTAAGGTAAATGCCCTGAAAATGAATTTGACTCCTAGAATTAACTTTGTATCTAGCATGCTTCCGTTGAAAATTAATAACTGTTACTGGAATGATCTGGATCGTCTAGTTCAGGAATTTTTATGGGACCGAAAACCTCCGAGACTTCGTCTGTGGAAGTTGCAGCTTCCAGTCCATTTGGGTGGTTTAGGTGTTCCGAATTTTAGGGCCTACCATTTGGCCTTTTCCGCTCGTTCTTTGGTACCGTTTTTGTCGGATGATTTGGACAGCTGGGCGGTGGCGGAGTCGAGTGCCTACGGGCCGTTGGGCCCGGAAGCCTTGATGACAACTAATACAAAGATTCCTGGTGGAAGTCTGTTGACAACGTCATTCTTGCGCAAGTCATGGATTGAAGTCTGGTCATTGTTAGGTCGTGATGCATTCAAGTGCAGGAGTGCCTCTATCTGGTTGAATCCGAGGATTAGGGATAATTCTAGGACAATTTTCTGGCCTGAATGGTTTTTGATGAATATTAAAATGATTTCTGATTTAGGGAATCATGAACGATGGTTGACAGCTGCTGAGCTGAAAGAGCGATGGCATTTTGATGGTATTTCTGACTCGGCTTATAGACGCCTGAAGAAGGCAGTAGGTGAGGTGGACTGGTCAGACTCTTGGGATGTGAAGGCTTTCCTGACTGAATCAGATGTGAAGGGAGGTGGTTTGGCCAGTAGACTGTACAAGTTAATTGTTTCGCATTATCGGAGTAATGACAATTTACGGGGAATTTGGAGTGAAAGGATTGGGTCTGACATTGACTTAGATGCCTGGCGGAATATGTGTGGTAATGTCTCTATGTGTTCACTGAATCTGGGTGAACGGTCTAGGCAAATCAAGATCCTGAATCGTGTATACTGGTGTCCAGAAACACTCCATAAGAGAGGCATGTCAGACAGTGCTGGATGTTGGGGTTGCGTTCAGGCAGTGGGGTCATTGGAACACATGTTGTGGAGCTGTGTGCGGGTCAGAGATTTCTGGTGTGAGGTGTGTGATGTGTGTGTCAGGATTGTTGGAGGGGGGCCGGTCCTGGATTTTAGGACGGTGATTCTGGGTGATGATTCTGGGTTGGATGATGTCAGCTCAGCACACAAAAAGTGGATTTTTCGTGCATTTATTGTGGCCAAGAGGCTGATTCTACGTGGGTGGAAAGGCCGGGTCCCTCCTTCCTTCGAGGAATGGATTCAGGAGATGCATTGCCTGTCAAGGACAGAAAAGTTGATATACAAACTGAAAGGTAAATTGTGTTCATATGAAAAGATCTGGAATGTGTTTAATGATTTCTTTTAGTTGTGTTACTTTCACGCATTCTTTCTACAGTTTTGATTTTGATCGGTTATATATTTATGTATATTATATGTATTTTGTATATATTGTAAATAAATGAATAAAAAAAAAAAAAAAAAAAGATATGATGCACATGTTTTGGAGGTGCCCACGGATTCAGACATTCTGGGGGGAAGTGATGGAAAGAGCTGAGAAGGGAGGCATCCAAAGGCACTCATGGCCCCCAGAGAATTGCATGTGTGGGTTATTCCCGAGGGGCAAGGGCCAACATGCGCACATCACCAAAAGGAAAGATTTGATCTGCATACTTGCGAAATGCAGGATAGCAATGGCCTGCAAGGCGGTAGAGGGCCAGAGGGTTGAGGCCTGGGGGGCATACCTGCAGGGATGGCCATTTGAGGAAACTGCAGTGTGGCACAGTGCCCTCAATAGAGGAATGCACAAGAGCATTGCAGTGGTGGAAGCCTGGAACACATTAATACAAAGCATGTTCGCCACGGACGAGGGCGATCCCAGAGGGGACAAGCATAGTGAGACAAGGAACGCCTGTGGGGCCTGCACTTCCCCAGGTGCGTGCAAGCGAGGGCCAGGTAATGATGTGTGCTGAGCTGAAAAGGTGGCAAGTAACGGGACCACGAAAGACAAAAATGCTGAACAAATTTGCACACAATATATGCCCACAGAACTGTAATGATACAATGAAATCTGTCCTTGCTGTATCACAACTCTACTTGTCCCATTGTTTTGTTTCTTTGTTGGTTAATGAAAATGTAAAAAAAGTTTTTTTTTAAAGAAAGAGAACTACACCATACATGTGAATACATTGATTGAGAGATAACAACCACAAGTTTACCTATTCAAATTGCTGAAACAATTTCACGAGTTTACCCATTGAAATTGCTGAGACAATCAGCAACACGGCCATGGTATACGGAGAGGGGGATGTTATTGACCCCCAAAATTAAAAAAAATTCAACCAATAGGGTGGTCTGTGTAATCACCTTCTCTAAACATACAGCACCTTTTAAGAAACTTGTAAACAAATATTGGCATTCAGTTCAGTCTACTGGTAACATCTCTAGTGCTACTCTGTTTACACATAAAATTAGTTTTTTAGCATAGATAAATTAGTACCTTCTAAATAGATTCAGACGTGTCAAGAGAATACGATTTTGAGCCTTTGGACCACACAGACTGACCCATTGATAGGACATTGCCTTCGTAGGAAACATTGCATGCCCTTATACCACTAACACCATTGTTTTTCAACATGGGGATGTTAGTTGGCAGCTTAGATCATTCACCAATTGCAATTCCAAAAATGTTTGAGCTACATTGGCATGACCACCAGACCAATTGTCACAGGAATCACTGAGCATTGCTCTATAATTCATGATAAGCAAATGCAGGCGCCACTAGCCAAACATTTTGTTGACAATTTGCCTACTGACCTCGACCTGGGATGGGTGGTGATTGATTGTTTACAAACTGATTCACACAAATTTTCGATGCCTAGTAGACTATTTAATTTGGAGCAGAAATTGATCCATAGGCTATCCACTCATATTCAAGGTTTGTATGAAGAAAAACATTGGCCAACGTTATTACATTGACTAGCAGGTGGATCCAGCTATTCAATTCGATGGATCAGAGTAGCTATAGACTATACCAAGCTTACTGTTTATCATTCCAACATGGCCGCCACTTTGCCCCATAGGCTATTAAGATGATAAAGTTGCAGCTTCAGTAGGGGTTATGGTGCAAGATGCAGGGTGACTTTTCAACACCCTGCGACCACCACGAGAACAGCCGGTCAGTTCCCCCAGTATAGTGAGACCCAGGAGGTACGTTTCTGTTTACTGAATAGTAGGTGAAGATAAGGTTTCAGGCAGTGGAATTAACATTGTTACTACCCCAGCTTAGTGAGATTATAGCACATAATTGGTAGGCTGAACACTGATACAATTGTATCCATGTTTTGTGTAGGTCACAATCAGAATTTCCAAACATAGTATATGCGACTCACATATCCTAGCTGTTCGGTCTCTCGGGTTTAGACTGGGGTAAGACTCACTCATTGAACCTGTCATAATGTTAAAGGAAGTCCATTCACAATTTTAAACATGCTACATACATTGTTTCGGATGATTTGGAAACTCGCTGCCCACTATACCCACTTGATATCAAATATACATTGAATAAAAAATCAATATAACAAATTGATATCTTTTTTATATAAACTGTACATTAAATTAATATCAAAAACATATCAAAAGGAAGGGGGGACGAAGGTCGGAAGCAGGGGGTGTGTCCACCTGTTAAAATGTACTTGATGTGGAAACGGGGCCCCATTGACTACTGATGCATGCTGAAATCCAACTAGCTATGCCAGCCTTAGAGATTCCCTTGCCAATGCCACTTTGGCGAAGTAGATCAAAGAAAACCAAGTGATTCTTTAGGCCAATCAGCAAAGCTTTAAATCTCTTATATTGTGTAGGGATTGTAATACCCTCCTTGCTGAAGAAGTAGACCTAAAGAGAGGCAATATAAAGTTGGGAAAACAATCAAAGGGATTCAGATCTTGCTGGATGGCGTGTGTCAGACTGCCTTTGCTATGTGTAACAGAGTGGCACTATTTGGTGGGGAAGGCAACCAAAGGGATTGAGATCTTGTTGGATAAACCAGAACTAAGACTTTCGCTTAATAAAAAAGGTGTTGCTTTAAAAAAAAAAGCTGGGTCTCTACAATTGTGAGGGATGTCGAACAGCCAGAATTCACCAAAAACGTAGCTGCTAGGTGCTCAGTATTAGTTATGCATGTGCCTTTATACCAGATGTGCCTTAAAGGTGATTACTTAGTGCTCTAGGGTTTACTTCGTGATTTGAATCAAGGTATAGGGAATATGTTGAATGTTACCTTAGAACTATGCAGGTAAAATGTAAAATCTGTAAACTGCATCAGAAAGGGAACTGGTAAGAATATATTTAGTATTGAAATTTGTAGTTCACAACCACATTCAACGAGGTAGTAAAAGGGAAAGGGATAGACCTGCATAAAGATACCAACAAGAAAGGACCAGAGGCCAATGGGTCAGAGCACAGTAATAAGAAGGCTACAGGTAAGAGGCCCACAGTTACACTTGGTACTAACTTAAGCCAAACTCTGTTTAACTAAGAAATCCCCAAAATTGAGAGCCAGGAATGGCAGGGTGGCAGGAATAATAGTATTCCTGTGGAAATTAATGGAACCATGAAGGGCATGAAGGACCAATATAATAAATGTCAGCTGGGGGGAACTGTTGAGGTTTCTGGGAGTCCTAAGAATCATGAACCTCCCACCCCCAGTATCCGCTTGATCTTCTAGTTTCTAACCGATATGAGAATGATAATGTTGATGTGACTACTGGAAAAAGTAGCACTAAGAATAATACTGGAGGTAATATCCCTGTCACAACTGAAGAACCTCCTTATTATGAGGATGGATGATCTGGGGAGAGAGGAGGTTATTATTTTATTTTATTTATTTGCATTTGTTAAGCGCACTTGCAGCCAAGAGGCATCGAGGCGCTGTTACAGAATGTGAGAGGAACTTGTGATTAGCAGAGTGGATGACCATAGGTCTCATAGTTACACATAGCTATACAATGATATAAACATAGAAGTACAGTGGTTATAATCACTCACACCCATGAGAGAACATGACTAATAGTAGAGCTGACATAAATAACTGAAGATGTTCATGTTTAACATGCAAAGACTTGAGAAGTATAGTGGCTCAATTGAGAAAATCTGTGACTGCCCTACAAATTGATCTAGGACAATTAAAAAAGGACATTATAGAGAAAAAGTATGTAGATGCCACAATAGGTACTGGAACCATGACTATGTTACAAGACCGTTCCCTCTGTGGAAACTTGTCACATATTAGGAATACCAGGAGTAATAGGTTCTTTCACTGCAAAACATCCCACTGGTAGCAAACAGTACAACTTACAAGGGAGTGTGGCGAGAAGATCATATAATTCACAAATAAGCAATCCACTGCAACAAGGTTCAAAATATGTAGCAGAGCAAGGTAGGAAAGGAGGAAATATGAGTCTCAACATTCAGAAGGGAAAAATTGATTGTAATGCCATTTATATGGGAAATGTCCGAAAATTGGGTGCAAGAAAAGGGGAATCAAAAGCTTCACTTATTAATAAGGTGATATACAGGATAATAGCAAGAACTGGTTGATGCTCCGTTATCCTTGAATTGTACACACTGCCAGGCCCCAGATTTTAGTGAGAAGGGCTGCATACGAGTCGAATTCATGAATCAAATATTATCAGAAGGGCCGTTATCATTTGAACTTAGGATACATCCCCCTGAATTTTGTTAGTATAATGATCCGACCTTACACACCGGAGAGATCAACTATTAGGCTTAATCCTGAGGGACGAGTGCCCCGAGTAACTCTATCTTCTTCCAATCAACTTGAAAACACCTCATTGGATGAGGCCCCACACAAGGGCAAAAAATGTGATTCTCCCTCCACAAGTAATGTTGTACATACTGGGATTAGTACGGACGGGAATAGCAAAACCAAAGATGCAACTGAGACAGATTGACCTGTTGACCATCTTGGGAGCAAGGTTGAAATCTTAGCTGTTACCTCTATGCCTGGCGCAGAGATTGTCCATGTTGCCCCTGAGATGCACTTGTTATCATTGAATATGGCTAGCTTAAAAAAGAACAAGTGTGATGACGGGTGGTGCAGATTTATCAAGACACATCAATTTGGCTGTTTCCAGGAAACGTGGGTCCCACAGGAATTAAATTACACAAATAAATAAATAAAGTACATGCCTCCTATGACGCCTTTGCCTGTAAACACCAAGGGGGCAGACCAAGTGGCGGACTGTGCACATGGGTTTATTGATCAGTGGTAACATCTGTTGAAGTGGTAAATAGTGGAAGCCCGGTTGTGCAAGAACTGCACACTAGAGTTAAAAGTGAAATGAGAATACTCCTAATTAATGTATGTAACCATCAATCATCAGAATCTGGGTTGATGATTATCCACCTGGTGTGGTCACGTATCAATTTGTTGAAAAGCCAACATGTATCTGCTCCTCTTATTATAGTTGACGAAGTGTTTAACATCCAGTTTGAACCACTTAATATAATGAATGGATTGATAGATGAAGAGGATGAGACATGGGAAATTGTAAAATTGATGGCTGGTAAACCCAAGAGGCAGCACAAACATGCTCTAGAAATTGTCTGAATACAGTGTAATCTCCAGTTAAGGGCATTTAATGGTAAGGTCTTTTGTTTTTGGAGCCCGCTCTAGCAGGATTGATTATGTATTGGTGAATGTGGAAGCTTGGGTTTATATTTAAAAAAACCTGGAAGTACTTGATAGAAAAGACAGTGATGACCGCCCCATGTTGTTAACCATACAGTTGGGAGGCTACCGCCATTTGAAGTAACAGCTTGCAGGAATGGCATAGTAAATATTAATGGCATTGCCAGATGCAAATTAATATGGTCTGCAATTAATAAACCTTCCATCATGTTGAACATCTGTAAAGATTTGCTCCCCTCATTAGAAATATTCTTGGGGGAAATATAGATGATCAACCAATGGGTTATTGAATCACATATTAAACCTATGGACAGAATGTTGCCCCATGATGCTAGACCAAGCACAGTTTATAAGATGAGGACGATTAAAAAATGTCCTTGGTATGACAACCAATAAAGGGATGCGAAAGATGTCTTGATCCGCTGTGTTAAGTCCTCAAGTAATATAGATAAATCAGAATTTGCTGCTCGAAGAGGGACTTATAAAAATACCTTTGAGAAGAAAAAAACAAGAGTACAGGAAATCAATCTGGGACAAACTGCTAAACTCCATTGACAAAAAGGATCACCAAATATTTGGCGATTGATTAGCTCTGGCAATAAGGAAGAGAAGGCCACCCAACATGGCAATATCCCGGAAGATGTATGGGTAAATAATTTCCTGGAACTATGTTGTGATGATAAAACTAGGCATCAACAGCATCTTATCCCACAGTTCAAGGAAACTGTAACATCTGACCCCTTGTGTTTTAAAGAGGGACAGTCCATAATGCTATCGTTGCCTAAAAACCTGATAAAGCCCCTTTTCCGGATAAGGTTCAAATGGATCTTTATACATCAGAAGATAAAAAAGGGGGCCCCGTTCTTGGCCAAGTTATTTAAGGTATTGTCTGAAATTATAGAATTGATTTGGTCGCATCACCCATTATTGCGAAAGTAGCCTGCTCGATAATGTCCTAATTTCGAAAAATGCTGAGTTACTGCTTTCAGGTGGCATTTCACATTTTAGATTATGGTTTGTGTTATTTGCTTTCATTTTGGTAAACGCAGCGGTTCTTTGAAAATGCTGCGTTTTCCTTCGATAATGCCTAGTTGCTGCTTTCCTGTGCAATTTCCCATTTTCGATTAAGCTGCCTGTTTTTTGCTTTCATTTTTGTAAACGCGTCACTTTCTTAGTTTGAAAATATCGTGCTTTCCTTTGCCGCGTGTTTCTTTAAATGCAGTTAATGTAATATGGGTAAAGGCGTCGCGTTCTTATCTTGTTAGATGAAACTTATGGTCTGTGGGTTGTTGGCAAAATAAGACAGAGTTTACGGAAACGTGTTGAGTTCACAGGCCACCAGAGATGTCTGGATCACCCGACACGGACAAGGATGCTGCGACCCTGCACGCTCCGGATCATCGGATGGGACGGCCAGGACTGGGGCCACCCAGCTCACCGCAGCCCCGGCTCTGGGGGCACCCATGCCAGGGTTGCACCAGTCACTGTGATCACATGGCACATACATTCAGTCCCAGTTGGGACGGTGTTGCCCAGCAGGGGCACCGTCCTGATGCCGGGCCACGTGTTAGGCCCTCGGCATGCTGCGTAGCACCAGCATAGTGTCTCCCCAAACCACGACGCAGGAGTCCGCTTTCGTTAGACTAATGAGCCGGAAACGGCTCGTCCCTTTTATTAAGTGGATTACATGGTTACCCCCATGTGACCCAGGCACACGTCCTGGAAGCTACCATGCTCCCAGGAGGGGTGACAGGCAACTCCTTTTCCATAACATCCAAACAATGCTTAAAACATTACATCACACCACAATACAAACAATGACACTAGCAATATAGATACAACTAATGTCCACACACTTGGGAGCCCAGGTTAGCCGCAACCCTGAGGCCCTGGTACCCATGGGGATGACAGTCAGGTTTGGTGGGTTACTGATAACATGTTGGAAATTCCACATGCAAGCACACCTTTTATTAACTTAGGTGAGTGGAACTTGCACCACTGACGACACACCTTCGCTCACACCTGGCATCCCTCACACCACAACCACACCCACGGGATACCAGTCTAACTTCCATGGACATCTTTTCAGGACAGTTCAAAGCTTCAGGGCCGGCAAAGCTGCACCTGGGGTACCAGGGGCCACCTCGGCCTAGTCTCTAGATAGTGGGGTGAACAGTGGCAGGGTGATGGGTTGGCGAGATGAAGGGCCAGCTCAACGTCCAGGGCCGGCAAAACTGCACCTGAGGATACCAGGGGCCACCATGACCTAATCTCTCGATGTCGGCAGGAATACTGTGGCAGCACGATGGCTGGTGTTGGACGACGGGCCACTCATGTCACTTTTCCCTCCACCCAGGGGTGATGCAAGACACCTCTACTGGCATAGGGCACACAAGCACTCACAAGAGCTGCAACCCTCGTCCACTCCTACTTCTTCCGCTTGGAGGTCACCACACCGCCTGGCTCTAAGGTGGCGACCGCACGTTTGGCACAATGGCAGGGGCCTGTTCCTGTCTGGTGAGCATGGGCACAATGATGCTCCTACCTTGAGCCTGCAGGCAACACCCCCTTTCGTCGAGACTGTGGGCGCGGCGGTGGTGGCCTTTACCTTCCCCTCCCCCATTTTGTGTTTTCTCATGCAGACATCACCACCATTAGGCCCAGGATGTTGTGAGGCCATGTGCAGAAATAGCCCGAGAAGTTATGAGGGCCATCCGAATTTTATTTTTATTTTCCCCCCATTCACGGGGGAGGCTGATGAGCCTTCACGGCATGTTATGGTGCCCGTAGTTGGTGGGCCTTCTGGGCAGATGACATATGCAGGCCAGGACATGGGCAACTGGGGAATGCCGGCCAGATCCTTTTCTACTTCAATGGGGAACATGGTGTGTGCACACACACAGCACTTCGGTGCCCTGTACCGGGTCGGTGCACTCCTTTTCTTTCCTGCTATGGCCAATAGGCGGGCAGTTGCACTCACACACGGCCTCACTGTGTGGCATGTGCGCTTCGTCTGGTCTCTTTTTCCCTTTTTTTCATCGCAGGCCCAGTTTCGTCTTAGGCCACGCCCCCTTTTTCTTTTTCGCGTGCTCCGATCCAGAGCACTTTTGAAAGAACAAAGAAACAAAGAAAAAAAGAAAAAAAGAAAACAAACACACTGCCGATATGCCGCGGGACATTGGGGGGTGCATTTGCATCTTTCTCCAATTACCAATTATGGGCACATGATGATCTGCGGCCCCTTTTCCGCAGCCACTGCAAGCCTTCTCTTGTTGGGGGCAATCATCAGGGCTGTTGGCTCTGCCCCTTGTCGAGGTACTGGGCGCGCTGATGCGTCACTGGATGTTGGGAGGTGCATTTGATTCTTTCTCCAATTGCGGGCGCGTGATGACCTGTGGCCCTTTTCTGTGGCCACCGCAGGCCTTCTCTTGTTGGGGGCAATCATCAGGGCTGTTGGTGCTGCACCTTGTTGAGGTCACCGGTGAGCTCGAGGACCCGCAGCTCCACCCGTGTCCTCTCCCTCCAGGCCACCGCCCACATGCAAACTCACCCGCCTTAGTGTTAGCGCGTGTGCTGTAAAGACCTGGAACAACTCAGGCAGCCACCGACCAGCCGCTTCACCGATGCGGGCCGGCGTTCACAGGCCATGCCCCCTCCTCTCAGCTGTTCTTTGTTTCGCGGCCACCGCCACCTACTCCTCCTGGGCACTACGCGGCCCGTGCTATAACCAAGCATTGGGCCCTGGACCACACACAGCACCAGCGGCCAATGCCGCTTCTTGAGGTCGTGGGCACTCAAGCAAGGTGCAGGACCCTGGACTGCCCATCCCATCCCCGTCACCATTGTTAGTGCCTGCTCCCGGATCACTGCAGCGGGCCACCGCAGATGTTGGGATCACTCGACATGGATCAGGGAGCTGCGTCCACGCAGCTTGTACACAGCAGGGATCGCCCTGCACGCTCCGGATCACCGGATGGGACCGCCTGGGCTGGGGGCACCCAGCTCCCCACAGCCCCGGCTCTGGGGGCACCTAGTCCTCGGTTGTACCAGTCACTGTGATAACACGGCACATACATTCAGTTGGGATGGTGTTGCCCAGCAGGGGAACCATCCTGATGCAGGGCACGTGGTAGGACCTCAGCATACTGCGTGGCACCAGCATGGTGTCTCCCCAAATCACGACACAGGAGTCAGGTTTCGTTAGACTGATGAGCCGGAAACAGCTCATCCCTTTTATTAAGTGGGTCACATGGTTACCCCCATGTGACCCAGGCACACGTCCTGGGAGCTACCATGCTCCCAAGAGGGGTGACATGCAACATCTACCATCTGTAATGTCATCTCTGCTGCATATCTTAATGTTGCCTCCATGAAGCCATATCATACCGTCCAGCCCATCTGCACTAACACTGCCAAACCATCATAGGGAAGGGAGAACTGGCTAGGCGAAAGTTAGAAGTGAAATGTTTTCAACTGATGGTGAAACGGAAGATGGTCATCGATTGCACAAATAGGGTGAGACAACTTGTTCCAGAGGGAGGAAGGCGCTACAGAAAACACATAGCCACCTTCTCTGGAACGTGCTAAACCAAGGAACCTGGATAGAGAGGGGGCTGGCAGAGCGAAGGAATCTAGGTGGGACATAACAATGAAGTTTATCCTGCAGGTATTCTGCTCCTCTGTCATAAAAGGCATGGTGGACGATGCACAGTGCTTTAAATTTAATTTGGCGCATGATTGGGAGCCAATGCACGCCATGTAAAATGGGAAGATATGCTCATGGTACAAGGAGCCAGAAACCGCTCCATGAGCAGAGTTTTGTAAGACTTGACGACGATGAAGCAGATAGGTTGGTTGAGCTAGGTAACGCGAGTTACAATCATCCAGGTGTCCAAGAACAGGTGAAGCAACAACTGGGGTACGCAAGTGGCAGGGCAAGAAAGGAAGCCGCTTCCACAAAACTATTAATTGAAAGTGGCCTATTTGGCAGACTGAGCTAACTTAGGCATCTATCGACAATGAAGCAGTTATCTTTACGCTTTACGTAGATCTTTAACTATAGACACAGGTAGAGGAAAAGAGCCCAAAGAGGAGGGCCAGAAAGCAGGGGTCCAAGTAGAAGAAGCGGTAGAGGTTCGACTACCAGGACCTCGGTCGTGTCGCCGTTAAGTTTGACCGAGTTGTGGCACATCCAATTGTAAACTTACTCGAGAGGAGAGTGATCATTCACCAAATGCAATTCCAAAAATGTTTGAGCTGCATTGGCATGACCACCATACCAATTGTCACAAGAATCACTGAGCATTGCTCTATAATTCATGATAAGCCACTAGCCAAACATTTTGTTGACAATTTGCCTACTGAACTCGACCTGGGATGGGTGGTGATTGACTGTTTACAAGCTGATTCACTCACATTTTCGATGTCCAGTAGACTATTTAATTTGGAGCAGAAATGGATCCATAGGCTATCCACTCATATTCCAGGTTTGTATGAAGAAAAACATTGGCCAACGTTATTACGTTGAATAGCAGGTGGATCCAGCTATTCAATTCGATGGATCAGAGTACCTATACACTATACCAAGCTTACTCTTTACCATTCAAACATGGCCACCACTTTGCCCCACAGGCTATTGACATGATAAGGTTGCAGTTTCAGCAGGGGTTATGATGCAAGATGCAGGGTGACTTTTCAACACCTTGCGACCACCACGAGAACAGCCGGTCAGTTCCCCCAGTATAGTGAGACCCAGGAGGTACGTTTCTGTTTACTGAATACTAGGTGAAGGTAAGGTTCCAGGCAGTGGAATTAACATTGTTACTACCCCAGCTTAGTGAGATTACGGCACATAATTGGTAGGCTGAACACTGATACAATTGTATCCATGTTTTGTGTAGGTCATGATCAGGATTTCCAAACATAGTATATAGGACTCACCTATTCTAGCTGTTTGGTCTCTCGGGTTTAGACTGGGGTAAGACTGACTCATTGAACCTTATGTCATAATGTTAAAGGAAGTCCATTCACAATTTTAAACATGCTACATACATTGTTTCGGATGGCTTGGAAACTCGCTGCCCATTATGCCCACTTGATATCAAATATACATTTAATAAAAAATCAATATAACAAATTGATATCCTTTGTATATAAACTGTACATTAAATTAATATCAAAAACATATCCAAAGGAGGGGGGACTAAGGTCCGAAGCAGGGTGTGTGTCCACCTGTCAAAATGTACTTGATGTGGAAAGGGGACCCCATTGACTACTGATGCATGCTGAAATCCAACTAGCTATGCCAGCCTTAGAGATTCCCTCGCCAATGCCACTTTGGCGAAGGAGATCAAAGAAGACCAAGTCATTCTTTAGGCCAATCAGCAAAGCTGTAATTCCCTTAAATTGTGTAGGGATTGTAACAACCTCCTTGCTGAGGAAGTAGATCTATCCAGGAAATTGGATAGGACAACCTTCCAGTTAAAAGATAGACCCAAGAAGGGTTGCTACATACCGACACTTTGTTCTCATGCAATCTACCAAAAAGCATATTGATTGTAAAAAGATGTTTCTCTGCCATTCTTCTTGCAGAAATGATGGCTACAGGAAAACAGTTGGTTATAGGTTAAAGGGTCGAAATACAATGGATCGAATGCCATTTTTTCAAGTCAAAAGGACCAGAAAGAAAATGGTCAAATGCATTTTTTTCTTTTTTTTCTGGGGGGGGGTTCCCCCCCAAACCCCCAGTTCTCTATAAAAAACATTGTTTTAACTATATTAAATAAAAAAAAGAAACATTAAAAAAAATGCATTCGAAGAAAAAAAATTCGATCCTTTTGACTCAAACTTTTTGTCATTCGATCCTTTGTATTCTGTCAATGACTGGACACCAAACGGTTTCCTGAGAAGAAAGATCAATATACACGTACACATAAGCTTGAATGGATGGCACAACAGTTCAAGAAGAGACCACATTTTACTGAAGGAAATTATCAGAAAGTTCTTTATGGATCCCTTAATTTAAGCGATGGCAGCTCTGCACATGTAGCTTAGATTGAAATTGCTGATTGTACACCCCTGTGAGGCATGTGTCAGACTGCTTTCTCTGTGCTTAAAGAGAGGCAATATAAAGTTGGGAAAACAATCAAAGGGATTCAGATCTTGCTGGATGGCGTGTGTCAGACTGCCTTTGCTATGCGTAACAGAGTGGCACTATTTGGTGGGGAAGACAACCAAAGGGATTGAGATCTTGCTGGATAAACCAGAACTAAGACTTTTGCTTAATAAAAAAGCTGTCGCTTTTTAAAAAAAAAAGCTGGGTCTCTACAATTGTGAGGGATGTCAAACAGCCAGAATTCACCAAAAACGTAGGTGCTAGGTGCTCAGTATTAGTGATGCATGTGCCTTTATACCAGATGTGCCTTCAAGGTGATTACTTAGTGCTCTAGGGTTTACTTCGTGATTTGAATCAAGGTATAGGGAATATGTTGAATGTTACCTTAGAACTAGGTAAAATGTAAAATCTGTAAACTGCATCAGAAAGGGAACTGGTAAGAATATATTTAGTATTGAAATTTGTAGTTCACAACCACATTCAACGAGGTAGTAAAAGGGAAAGGGATAGACCTGCATAAAGATACCAACAAGAAAGGACCAGAGGCCAATGGGTCAGAGCACAGTAATAAGAAGGCTACAGATAAGAGGCCCACAGTTACACTTGGTACTAACTTAAGCCAAACTCTGTTTAACTAAGAAATCCCCAAAATTGAGAGTCAGGAATGGCAGTGTGGCAGAAATAATAGTATTCCTGTGGCAATGAATGGAACCATGAAGGACATGAAGGACCAATATAATAAAGGTCAGCTGGGGGGAACTGTTGAGGTTTCTGGGAGTCCTAAGAATCATGAACCCCCCTCCCACAGTATCCGCTTGATCTTCTAGTCTCTAACCGATATGAGAATGATAATGTTGATGTGACTACTGGAAAAAGTAGCACTAAGAATAATACCAGAGGTAATATCCCTGTCACAACTGAAGAACTTCCTTATTTGGAGGACGGACGATCTGGGGGGAGAGGAGGTTATAATCACTCACACCCATGAGAGAACATGACTAATAGTAGAGCTGATACAAATAACTGCAGATGTTCAGCTTTAACATGCAAAGACTTGAGAAGTATAGTGGCTCAATTGAGAAAATCTGTGACTGCCCTACAAAAAGATCTAGGACAATTAAAAAAGGATATTATAATTTTTTATTTTTTTATTTTATTGTAAAACTTCAGTTTAATATATTCTATCAAACCTTTGTTACATTAGATTCAAATAAATAAATTCTCCTCTCCTTTCTAATGAATTATAAACCAAGATCAAATTTGTCGAACAAAATGAGGACTGAAGAAAGTAAAGAATGAAAAAGAAGAAGAAGACAGCCTCATCAGGTCCTTAGAGTAGGATTGGGAGCTCAAGTTGAAACTAGCTGTAAAACTGCATCAGTAAAGTTAATTAGACCACAAGAGAGCTTGATATTGTGGCCTGCTACAACATGTTCCCACCAATCGTCAGGCACATAGATTTGAGGTTTAAATTCGTTTAAATGTATTTCACGCAGTTCAGTCAGCATTGGGCATGCGGTAACCAGATGTTTTAGAGACTCGACTTCAGATGATTTGCAAAATCGACAAGTGTTAGTTGTTGTCTCTTTGTTCTTACGAAGCCAAAGCATTTCATTGGTATTTAAGGCATTCAGTCTGAGTCTTAAGAACTGTGACCTATGGTGGCGAGATGGGCAGTTCGTAAGATACTTTGGTTGGAAATGTAGTTTCACCAAACCTCTGGAAGTAGGCAAAGTAGATTTGAGTGCTAGGTGATTATTATAAGTTATTATCCAGTCCCATGCAGCTAGCTTCTTTTTGGCATGTTGAGGACGAAAAAGTAACTCTTCTTCAGATATGCTGGCTTCTTCCATAATTGCATTTAGTTTGAACTTCCATGATAGTATAAGGGAAGAGTCATGACCTTCTTTTTCATTCCAGAAGATTTTGTATGCAGGAATGGAGGAACCAAATAGCATTTTGCGTAGGGTGGATAATGATTTCCAGACAATTGTCATGTAGATTGAGTTTAAAGCTAATTCATATCTCAGAGCTGACATTGAGATATGATTAGGGAGGCCAAGCACACGCCTCCAAAACTTGCCTTCCAATTTATGCCATAGGTTATAGTTAACATTCCAGGCTGATTCGCCGCCGAAGGTGAGAGTTGGAATTACCTTCTGAAGGTAAAACATTATTACGGGAGTAATTGAAAATTTCCCGTAATCCTTGTTAATTTTCGCGCCTTGTAGACTTAGATTTTTTGTTTTGTCAACCAGGTCCCTGATCCAGGTGGCTTCACAGATTGAATCGTTGACCATTACGCCCAAGTAGTGAATTGACTTGACGACATTTAGGGCCTTTTTATCAATAAACCATCTGAAGCTCCTATCTTTCTTTGACATAGTTTGTCCTATGCACATGATCTTGGTTTTTTCTGTATTTAGGAGCAGATCATTGGCAATTAGGAACTCGTTTAGACGGAGAATAAGATGTTGTAGGCCAATTTGTGTTTGATCGACCAAAACTGTGTCATCTGCGTAGACCAGATATTTGACAAAGGTTCCGTTTAGTTTAGGCGGAAAGCAATGGACAGAATTTAACTACTCTGGTAGGTCAGCAAGGAAGAGTTTGAAGAGATCTGCAGCGAGGGGGCATCCTTGTTTAACCCCTTTGAATGTTCTTATTGACTCAGTGAGATCGTCTTGTGAATTCACTCTTATTTGAATGGAGGTATTAGAGTGCAGGGCGATGATGGGATCTAGCAGTTGTTCTGGGCACTGCTAGGATCTTAATTTGGCCCATAATTTGCTGCGATTGATGGCGTCAAAAGCTTGACAAAGATCAACAAATGCAAAAAACATTTTTTTCTTTGCCTCCAATGCTGATAATTTTCAGATGGACAAAATTGGCTCGTAAAGCCCGTTTGGCGACAATCAAATTTGCCCGCTGAGGGAGCCCAATTCACCAGTCGTTGGCGCAGAAGAGAGCCAAAAATGTTCCCGATTGTATGGAGAAGGGCAATCGGGCGGTAATTCGCAGGATCAGCTCGACTTCCCTTCTTATATATTGGGACCACGATTGCTTTTGACCAAGGAGCTTCTTGCTATTTGTGATCTGAAGAAATAGCCTGTTGATAAATTTTGCCCAATGTACTTTGTGCTTTTTGAGCATAAGGTTTGAGATTTGGTCGGGGCCAGCAGCTCTCGAGTTCTTTAGCTTAGAGATCGAGCTTTCAAGCTCTTTGCAGGAAGGTGTTATATCCCAAGCAGCAGTTGTCGCAATAATCGATGTGGGTTCTTCACACGCAGGCTTTTCATAAATTGAAGTGAAATATTCCCGCCATTTGCTGCTTGTAATTTCATTAGAAATTGATGAAATGGATTTGGAGCAACCCTTGTTCAGGAGAGCCCAAATTTCGCATGTGTTTTTAGTTACAAGGAGCTTTAACATTGTTTCTGCTCGACTTTGGTCGATTATAGTCGAGTGTGATCTTAGCCAGTTTTGATAAATCTGATGCCGTTCCTTGACTTTCCTTGCCTTGGCAAATGGATTACTGAGCTCTCTTTTAATTAGCCGTAAGTCTTTCCTTAATGATGTTTTAGCCAGCGCTATTTCAGCACTATATAGATGTTTCGGAGATGACCCAAGCAATCTTGAATTAGAGATTTTTAAGGTGTAGTCAATCAGCAAGGGCGTATATTCCACGATTTGCAATGCATTTAGACTGTCTTAAAGATGCAATTGCAGGTCCATTTGTTACTAGTCTGTTTCCTGCAGCATTCGTTTGTAATTGGAAGGAATATTTTTCCGACACGCTACAACAGTCTTCTTTCCCAACAAGCCGTAGCAAGTCGTGGTCGCTGTGTGACATTGGCTGCACATTAAGGGAAATGGCTTTATCGAAAAGGTCCATCGAGTCCCAGATATATTCAAGGGTGTTTGTTCTTGAAATGCTATGCCAAGTCGGGTTGGGTGGGAGATCACCTTTAATAGATCCATTCATCATTTGACAATTGCGTTGAAAGAGAGCATGAGACCAAGTTTGACCTCTACAAATGACTTCATTGTCCAGACGCCGAGCATTTGTCATGGTGGATGGATCAAATTTGAACCAACTGCAATTAAGATCGCTGCATATAATCACAGAAACGTTGTTATAGGCTAGAAATGTGTCATCGATTACTGTCATTACTGATTGGATGAAAGACGAGGCTGAGATCATCGCAGCGTTCCAATATCCATTGATTATTAACAGATTTGAGATAGTATTAATGAATGATAATTTGATCAAAGTGCTTTGAACAAATGGATTAGGATTCGAGAAAGCTACTAGTGACCACCAATTCTGTATTTTCAGAAGGGTTATCAAACCAGCAAATGGACGGCCCTTGGTGTTTTTGCCAGCAGGATTTATCAAGATGGTAAATCCATCACGAGTCGGGGGGTCACGTAGCCAAGTTTCTTGTAAGCAGATAACAAACACATTCTCCAGGGGTTCTTGAAAGGTGTTAAAAAGGTGCGTGAATCCTTGCCTGTTCCATGAGAGTAAGGTTAATTCCTGTTGTGTGGAATTAGCTCATTGTTATTTATGGGGTCCATTTGGAAATCTTCACTCATTGTTTACCCTTCTTTCAAATGCCTGATGCATAGTGGCGACAAGGATATCTGGTGAGGGCGCTAAGGATTGACGTAGAGCTGATCGCTGCTCAGCCTTGCGACTTTCTTCATTATCATGATTTGCCTTGAAAGATGAGGGGGATCTCATAAGAGGGGGTTCAACAGTGAGGTCGAAACCATAAAGGAAAAGATCCTTGTTTGCTTGTAATAACAGGTTTTTCACCGCAGCAGAAGATATATGAAGAAGAACTTGATCAGATGACAATTCTGTTATATATTCTATGATTTTAATGTCATCTGATGAGATTGATCGTAGTGGTGGAATGCATGCAAATAGTTTTAGTATATTTGCTCGATTTAAGTTGACTTCGTTGCCATCCGAGTGAATATTTTGGAGACTGAGTTTCCACCGCAGGATGATTTCTCAGAGTTTGAGGTTCTGGAAGCTCGATGTACTTGAAGCGAGCGAGATTTCAACTGATTTAGAGTTTGTTTAGGATTTAACTTTGAACTTAGAAATTGCTGAGAAGCCTTCTTGATGATGACAGTCGGCTGGCATGCATTAACCCCAAATTGTGGTTTCCTCGAGGTTCCAGTAGCAGCTGATCTATTCGTCGCAGGTAGCTCAATTAATGTGACCCCTTGTGCTTCACTAGAGGCATTGATAGTGCCATCAAGATCAACCGAATAGGTCGATAAATTGCATAAGTCAATGGAAGAGTCAGGAGTGACATTACTAGTGGAAATATCGCTAGATGCTACTCGCCGGCGTTTGGCTGAAATCTTTGAGGGCCGCGGTGGAACTCCTATTCCTCTCAGTGGATGATTGGAGGCGGTAGAAACTGCAGGAGTTGGGTTTGCTTTCCGATCAAACAAACTTGTCTTCTTTGGAGTCGTGATATTTCTTATACATTTTTTCACATGCTGTTGTACTTGTTTCTGTGGTATACTTTTTTTCTTGAGTTGCTGAGCTTGTTTTACAGAATCTTTTTGCAGTTTAATTTCAAGACTCGTTGTGATAGTTTTCGCAGGACCTTTAAATATGTTAAAGGAGTTCGCTGACGAAGAGACATGGTCAGATGCTTTTTCTTGGACCGGGATCTCACTTGATGAAAGACTGATCACTTGAGTCGCAGAGACTTCGGCGTTCAAGTTGGGATCGGTATCTTCATGGCAGACAGCTGAGGAGCTCACCATACTTGACCGGATCTGTGGTCGGTGCAGTAGGAACATCCAAGCCCTGTGAATGTGAGGTTCCAAGCAGGTTATCTCGCATGTTGGTTTTACCCAAGGGAAATGGGTTGACGTTTTTTCGCATCCATTTCACTGATTCAAGCAAACTTTCCATCAAGGAGTCATTGTAACAGTGGTGGCGTGCTGCTAAATCACTCAACCTGCCTTGCCATCTCGCAGAGTTTTCAGCATTGGACTCCATTTGAACTTGCAGGAAACCTGAGAATTGCTCAAGTTTATCGATTTGTGCTGTTAAATTGGACATTGCAGCTCCTTGGTCACTTATTGTCTCTATCAGGGATTTGAAAATTTTAGTGAACGGAGCTAGGGCAACAGCAGAGGCAGCTAGGACATTGTTATTGTTATGTATCTGCCAGAGGGCTTCAATAGAGATGCCAAACGATTGCGGGACAAAGTCATGAGGCGTCAAGGAACAAATGGAGTTTTCCAGATTGCAATGTGGATTTGAGATAGAACATTTTTTGGCTTGGTTTGGCTTGGTTTGGTGCTTGAATATCTTCTCCAGAATGAGTCTGGGAGGCTTGAGGAGTACTTGCATTCAGCAAAGGATTCGCGCACAAGGATGGAGTTGTGGAGGTGCCTTTTGCTTTTAACTCGGCAACTCTTTGCAGGCGACTAGCACGAGCAATCGCACTCCAATCGAGGTGAGTGAGAGGTGGTTGAAATTCTTGAGCAAGAGACAGAGATACACAGGATGAATGAACCTCCATAGTTTGTTCATTAGCGCTCGACATGGAGGATCGACCAGCCTCCGGCGCTTGGCAAGCTAAAGCACTGTCATTGCCAAATTCGATGCCATCAATCGCAGATCCTGAGAAAGCGCGGCCAGCTGTATTTGTCCCAGTAGGATCGATTGAAGAGCAATGAAGAATAGTTGAGGGCAGAGAGCATGAAGCAGATTCAAAAGGCCTCATTGAGTTTGTACCATCAGAAAGTAAAATCTGAGTGGAAGGCAATTGTGAAAAAGGGCGGCAAGAGGATTTCATCTGGAGCAAAATGTCCCTGTCAAAGGATGGACAGATTGTGATGGGATTAGGCATAGAAAGCCGTGAAGCCACCGAGGGTTGCTTGGGGACCAGTGAAGAAGCCGGTTGATTTTTCACAGCAAAATTTGACATCCTTAAAAGTTCCTCATCGCTAACTAAATATGACAAAGGCCTTTTATCAGTAGGCAGGGCAGTGGTTTGCATAAAGTCATTTGTTGTGACAGACTCAAAAACTGTAGATGCAATTTAAGTCGAGTCACTGGGATTTGCAATGTTAATGAATGAAGATACCTGTAGAGGCGCCATGATGTCTGAGGAAAGACAGGAGGTAAGCATGGAATGAGTAAGGGGGCTTTCCATGGAAAGTTGTAAAAGGGGCGCCTGTTCATCATGCAAGCGAACCGGAGGGAAAGGGGAAGGACTGTATGAGACGGCCTTGACAGCACCACAGGCTGAGGGGACAGCTTCCGCGACAGGCACACTGGAGGAATGTTTGTGGTTAGATACTCGATTGGAGTCGAGGTTAGTAACGGGAGCGCTCGAAGAACAATAGGGTTGGGCTTGGGCTGCTAGAACAGCAGGACATGAGGTAGAGGGAGGAGTTGGAATCTCCGGTACCTGACATTGTTCGCCGGAATGCAACAGAGATGAATGAGACGATGAGGGGGCAGCCAAAGTCAGTGTTGGAATGTGAGAAGATTAGGCAGCCAAAAGAGCCCATCCAGTGGCTTTGCTTGCCTTGTCCCCGGCAGCTGCCTTCATCGTGGACCAAGGATTTGGCATGCGATGCAGCTGGGAAGATTTTGTCAGAGTCTGTGGACCATCCGCAGACAAAGTCATTTCTCGCGCAGCCACCGAGCAAAAGGGGAGAGCAGGAGAGCGGGAGAGCGGGTACAGCGGGCTGGGAGCGGACTGGGGCAGACTGGGACTCAGCTCCTTGACTCTGCACTTCACTCCGCGCTCCAAAGGTGTTTTTAAACACTAAGGCTGATAGAAACAGAAACAGGACTGGTCGTGCAGCTCCTCTCTGGACAGCAGAACGTGGAGACTGGGGCAGACTGGGACTCAGCTCCTTGACTCCGCGCCGCGCTCCGCGCTCCAAAGGTGTTTTTACACACTAAGGCTGATAGAAACAGAAACAGGACTGGTCGTGCAGCTCCTCTCTGGACAGCAGAACATGGAGACTGGGGCAGACTGGGACTCAGCTCCTTGACTCCGATATTATAGAGATATTATAGAGAAAAAGTATGTAGATGCCACAATAGGTACTGGAACCATCACTATGTTACAAGATTGTTCCCTCTGTGGAAACGTGTCACATATTAGGAATGCCAGGAGTAATAGGTTATTTCACTGCAAAACATCCCACTGGTAGCAAACAGTACAACTTACAAGGGAGTGTGGCGAGAAGATCATATAATTAAATATTAGTCTCAAGATTCGGAAGGGAAAAATTGATTGTAATGCCATTTATATGGGAAATGTCCGAAAATTGGGGACAAAAAAAGGGGAATCAAAAGCTTCACTTACTAACAAGGTGATATACAGGATAATAGGAAGCACTGGTTGATACCCGTTATCCTTGAATTGTACACACTGCCAGGCCCCAGATTTTAGTGAGAAGGGCTGCATACGAGTCAAATTCAAAATCAAATATTAGCAGAAGGGCCGTTATCCTTTGAACTTAGGATATATTCCCCTGAATTGTGTTAGTATAATGATCCGACCTTACACTCCGGAGAGATCAACTATTAGGCTTAATCCTGAGGGACGAGTGCCCGGAGTAAATCTATCTTCTTCCAATCAACTTGAAAATACCTCATTGAATGAGGCCCCGCACAAGGGCAAAAAATGTGATGCTCCCTCCACAAGTAATGTTGTACATACTGGGATTAGTACGGACGGGAATAGCAAAAATAAAGATGAAACTGAGACAGATTGACCTGTTGACCATCTTGGGAGCAAGGTTGAAATCTTAGCTGTTACCTCTATGCCTGGCGCAGAGATTATCCACGTTTCCCCTGAGATGCACTTGTTATCATTGAATATGGCTCGGTTAAAAAAGAACAAGTGTGATGACGGGTGGTGTAGATTTATCAGGACACATCAATTTGGCTGTTTCCAGGAAACGTGGGTGACCAAAGAAATTAAATTACACAAATAAATAAATAAATAAATAAATAAAGTATATGCCTCCTATGATGCCTTTGCCTGTAAACACCAAGGGGGCAGACCAAGTGGCGGACTGTGCACATGGGTTGATTTATCAGTGGTAACATCTGTTGAAGTGGTAAATAGTGGAAGCCCGGTTGTGCAAGAATTGCACACTAGAGTTAAAAGTGAAATGAGAATACTCCTAATTAATGTATGTAACCATCAATCATCAGAATCTGGGTTGAAGATTATCCACCTGGTGTGTTCACGTATCAATTTGTTGAAAAGCCAACATGTATCTGCTCCTCTTATTATAGTTGCCGGAGTGTTTAACATCCAGTTTGAACCACTTGATATAATGAATGGATTGATAGATGAAGAGGATGAGACATGGGAAATTGTAAAATTGATGGCTGGTAAACCCAAGAGGCAGCACAAACATGCTCTAGAAAGTGTCTGAATACAGTGTAATCTCCAGTTAAGGGCATTTAATGGTAAGGTCTTTTGTTTTTGGAGCCCGCTCTAGCAATATTGATTATGTATTGGTGAATGTGGAATTTTGGGTTTATATAAAAAAAACTGGAAGTACTTGATAGAAAAGACAGTGATGACCGCCCCATGTTGTTAACCATACAGTTGGGAGGCTACCGCCATTTGAAGTAACAGCTTGCAGGAATGGCATAGTAAATATTAATGGCATTGCCAGATGCAAATTAATATGGTCTGCAATTAATAAACCTTCCATCATGTTGAACATCTATAAAGATTTGCTCCCCTCATTAGAAATATTCTTGGGGGAAATATAGATGATCAACCAATGGGTTATTGAATCACATATTAAACCTATGGACAGAATGTTGCCCCATGATGCTAGACCAAGCACAGTTTATAAGATGAGGACGATTAAAAAATGTCCTTGGTATGACAACCAATAAAGGGATGCGAAAGATGTCTTGATCCGCTGTGTTAAGTCCTCAAGTAATATAGATAAATCAGAATTTGCTGCTCGAAGAGGGACTTATAAAAATACCTTTGAGAAGAAAAAAACAAGAGTACAGGAAATCAATCTGGGACAAACTGCTAGACTCCATTGACAAAAAGGATCACCAAATATTTGGCGATTGATTAGCTCTGGCAATAAGGAAGAGAAGGCCACCCAACATGGCAATATCCCGGAAGATGTATGGGTAAATAATTTCCTGGAACTATGTTGTGATGATAAAACTAGGCATCAACAGCATCTTATCCCACAGTTCAAGGAAACTGTAACATCTGACCCCTTGTGTTTTAAGGAGGGACAGTCCATAATGCTATTGTTGCCTAAAAACCTGATAAAGCCCCTTTTCCGGATAAGGTTCAAATGGATCTTTATACATCAGAACATTAAAAAAAGGGGCTCCGTTCTTGGCCAAGTTATTTAAGGTATTGCCTGAAATTATAGAATTGATTTGGTCGCATCACCCATTATTGCGAAAGTAGCCTGCTCGATAATGTCCTAATTTCGAAAAATGCTGAGTTACTGCTTGCAGGTGACATTTCACATTTTAGATTATGCTTTGTGTTATTTGCTTTCATTTTGGTAAACGCAGCGGTTCTTTGAAAATGCTGCGTTTTCCTTCGATAATGCCTAGTTGCTGCTTTCATGTGCAATTTCCCATTTTCGATTATGCTGCCTGTTTTTTGCTTTCATTTTTGTAAACGCGCCACTTTCTTAGTTTGAAAATATCGTGTTTTCCTTTGCCGCGTGTTTCTTTAAATGCAGTTAATGTAATATGGGTAAAGGCGTCGTGTCACGTGTTGAGTTATTAGGCCTCTACTGTTAGTGCACGCTCCCGGATCACAGGCCACTAGAGATGTCTAGATCACCCGACACGGACCAGGAAGCTGCGTCCCTGCATGCTCCGGATCACCGGATGGGACCTCCAGGGCTGGGGCCACCCAGCTCACCGCAGCCCCAGCTCTGGGGGCACCCAGGCCGGGGTTGCACCAGTCACTGTGACCACATGGCACATACATTCAGTCCCAGTTGGGACAGTGTTTCCCAGCAGGGGCACCGTCCTGATGCCGGGCCACGTGTTAGGCCCTCGGCATACTGCGTGGCACCAGCATGATGTCTCCCCAAACCACGATGCAGGAGTTCGCTTTCGTTAGACTTAGGAGGCGGAAACGGCTCATGCCTTTTATTAAATGGGTCACATGGTTACCCCCATGTGACCCAGGCACACGTCCTGGAAGCTACCATGCTCCCAGGAGGGGAGACAGGCAACACTCTTCCTTTTCCATAATAACCAAACAATGCTTAAAACATTACATCACACCACAATACAAACAATGACACTAGCAATATAGATACAACTAATGTCCACACACTAGGGAGCCCAGGTTACCCACAACCCTGAGGCCATTGTACCCATGGGGATGACAATCAGGGTTGGTGTGTTACTAATAACGTGTTGGAAATTCCACATGCAAGCACACCCTTTATTAACCTGGATGGGTGGAACTTACACCACTGACGACATACCTTCGCTCGCACCTGGCACCCTTCACACCACACCCACACCCACAGGATACCAGTCTAACTTCCATGGACATCTTTTCAGGACAGTTCAAAGCTTCAGGGCCTGCAAAGCCGCACCTGGGGTACCAGGGGCCACCTCGGCCTAGTCTCTAGATAGTGGGGTGAACAGTGGCAACACCATGACAGGGTGCTGGGTTGGCGAGATGAAGGGCCAGCTCAACGTCCAGGGCTGGCAAAGCCGCACCTGAGGATACCAGGGGCCACCTCGGCCTAATCTCTCGATGGCAGCAGGAATACTGTGGCAGCACGATGGCTGGTGTTGGACGACGGGCCACTCATGTCACTTTTCCCTCCACCCAGCGGTGATGCAGGACACCGCTACTGGCATGGGGCCCACAAGCACTCACGAGAGCTGCAAACCTCGTCCACTCCTACTTCTTCCACTTAACGGTCACCACGCCGCCTGGCTCTAAGGTGGCGACCGCACGTTTGGCACAATGGCATGGGCCTGTTCCTGTCTGGTGAGCATGGGCACAATGATGCTCCTACCTGGAGCTTGCAGGCAACACCCCCTTCCGTCGAGACTGTGGGCGTGGCGTTGTGGCCTTTACCTTCCCCTCCCCCATCTTGTGTTTTAACCACCAATGTTCCCTCTAATTATTTTTCTCTATGTGCGGAACTGGTTTGCTGTTGTGCGCACATTATTTTCCATGTGCGCAACTACGAATGAGGTAAGCCACTTTGTGAGCATGCATATTTAGTGAACTACTGTCGCAGAAGAGAGTTTGGAAAGGAATTTCCTCTTCCCAGCCACTGCAATTCTTGACAAATCTTACAACACTTTTTTCCACACACATAGGCTAAAATAGAATATGTCATATGTGATTAAACAGAAAACTCATCAACCAGTCCAAGACTTCAACATCTGCCGCAGTACCTTGCAAACCGTTTATGCCACTGGAAAATCACTTTTGTACTACAAAACACACATTTCTCTTGTCATAGACTGATGTGGCTGTCAAGAAATTGAGACAGAATACAACATTTTCTGATGGATTAATGGCAATTAAAAGCAATGTGTCAAAAACATGCTGATAGGAGTTTAAGTGCCACTTTAATTAAGTAATTGAAGATCCAGGAGAAAATGCTTCTAATAATGTGTGCAAGGATGATAATTGCATCAGAATAACTACACCTCAGAATATGATGATCAAATACTCGTGTGCCTCTGCTTACTATCCACATTACGTTGTCCTTTGGGTAGTGATAACACCAGCCTTACAGCTAAGAGACATATACATCATCCATTTGTACTCCCTAAAAATGAAAATGTGCCTAACAAAAATGAGAAACACTGAACATTTTGTTGCTTCAACCCATAAAGCTCCACTGATATTTTTTCAAATTAGTGACCAGTAGGGCAGTGGCATAGGAAGAAACTCTAATACTTTTAATGCCTGATCTCAACCGGAATTTCAAGGGGAAGAACATCTTTTAATAAGCAGAAAGTCTTCCCATTTGCCAAAGGGAATAACTTTTTTACTACTAGTAGGGAGCAAAATGTGATTAGAGTCTTGCTTGTAACCATGACATAGAAAATGAAATGACAGTGAACATAATGTAGTCTATAGTTTTGGCCACCCTTCTGCACCAGAGCCTAGACATATTAAACAAGAGCTTCATTGACATTTATTATGGATCCCTGTGTAAGAAAAGCACATATATATGCCTTTTAAGTTAATGGCATCACATCGGAAGAGATAAAAGAGATTGAGCCCCTTCTTCTGTAACTATGTATCCCTCTTCTGTAATTCTTTGTTTGGAGTTAAATAACATGCAGGGAGATGCTAGAGACGATACAGAGCACATAGTTACATTGAAAAGCCCCCAGCAACTGAGCATAGAAAGAAAAAGAAGGTGCGGTTGTCTGGATGGGTACTAGAATTTCCTATTATTTAGCAAACAAGCAACACATTTCCTTCAGTGTACTGCCGAAACGTCTGACTTGGTTTTTCAAATTTGCTGCTTTGGTCATCACCCGCAAGGAGTAATGACCTGTGCTCTTCCACCCATACCCTTCCCCGGGACCCTGTGCTAGCCTTCAATACTAGTTGATAGAGAATTGTAAAAAGTGAGGGATTGTAGCAGTAAACACTCACTGGGATATTTGCAGACCCACAATACTTTGCAAGAAAGGCTTATTTAATGCCTCAACATATTATTATATTATATTATGTGCATTTTAAGAATGTCATGACGCAATTGTTTTGCAGTGCATACAAGATTGTTTGGAACATACACGACCCTTATATCATTGTGTAAGATTACACAGTGCTCAGTGAAACTGTGTTTGCATAGCAGCGACTTCCTATATAATGTGTGACAGTCTATCCCCAAAAGAACTCTGAACACTTGGAAAGGAGGCAGATTGTATGAAAAGCATTCTCCTGTCTGAATATCTGGTGCCCTGATACTATGGACGAGTAATCCCAGGCATAGTCCATACCCATTATTCCTTGTCGGCAAAGTAAATGATATTGCAATGTTGCTCTCCACTTATAGGATAATGTTAGTAATGCCAAAGTAGGAGATTCTGAGCATCACATTTGTCTTCTCAAAATAACTAAAGGGCAAATTAATATTTGAGGTTTATAATGCGTTAACTTGAAAAGGGGGCTGCTTCAAAGCACTTGCCTGACATGTGTACAAAGAAGAGGAAGTATGGGATAAGGTTACACATGCAGGCAGCCTGCTTACTTACAATCAGTAACCAATATTTTAGTTGGTAGTTCGACTTTATCATGTGGGGGACGCTTTTGGTAAGGCACAATGAGTAACAGGAATGGCATGAACGTTGTTCATATTATTCACATTACAACAAACATAAAACAAGTGGATGTAGGTACACATCTGCTAACCTTTCGCAGAGCCAAGAGAGGATGAGTCAAGGTGATCTGCGGCAGAAGTTAGAGTCATAAGGTCAAAGTGTGGTAGAATCAAGCTTCGGAGTCATGGGTGGGGAGGGAACATTATTTGGTTAATGTGTGCAGGTATATCTTGGTTAGATTCTTCTGTTCATGGATCCAGTTTTTCATATTAGTTTTTAACCTCTTACGTGTGTATTTTGCTGTTAGGGACCTTAGATGTTTATTGTTACCCTTGCATAGTAGTGTAATGTTGATTAGCAGAATATCAGGACTAGTTGCTTATTTTAAGGGAAAGCAAATTTCAATTAATTGCTGTGGTTGTTCCTTATTAAATATTGTTGAATAGGTAAGAATTGTCTGTGTGCACTGCTAAAAATCTTCTGAGCAGCACCCAGAAGGAAGCAGGGCAAGCGCACATGCGCAGAGCTTAGAGGGAACACTGATCACCACCATTGGGCCCAGGATGTTGTGAGGCCATGTGCAGAAATAGGCCGAGAAGTTATGAGGGCCATCCGCATTTTATTTTTATTTTCCCCCCATTCACGGGGGCTGCTGATGAGCCTTAACGTCATGTTATGGTGCCCGTGGTTGGTAGACCTTCAGGGCAGATGACATATGCAGGCCATGACATGGGCAACTGGGGAATGCCGGTCAGCTCCTTCTCCACTTCAACGGGGAACATGGTGTGCACACCCACTGCACGTCGGTGCCCTGTACCGGGTCGGTGCACTCCTTTTCTTTACTGCTATGGCCGATAGGCAGGCCGTTGCACTCACACACGGCCTCACTGTGTGGCATGTGCGCTTCGTTTGGTCTCTTTTTCCCTTTTTTTCATCGCAGGACCAGGTTTGTCTTAGGCCACGCCCCCTTTTTCTTTTTCACGTGCTCCGATCCAGAGCACTTTTGAAAGAACAAAGAAAAAAAGAAAAAAGTGCATTTGCATCTTTCTCCAATTACGGCACGTGATGACCTGTGGCCCCTTTTCCGCAGCCACTGCAAGCCTTCTCTTGTTGGGGGCAATTATCCGGGCTGCAGGCTCGGCCCCTTGTCGAGGTCCTGGGCGCACTGACGCGTCACGTGATGTTGGGAGGTGCATTTGATTCTTTCTCCAATTGCGGGTGTGTGATGACCTGCAGCCCCTTTTCCGTGGCCACCGCAGGCCTTCTCTTGTTGGGGGCAATCATCAGGGCTGTTGGTGCTGCCCCTTGTTGAGGTCACGGGCGTGCTCGAGGACCCGCAGCTCCACTCGTGTCCTCTCCCTCCAGGCTGCCGCCCACATGCACTCTCACCCGCCTTAGGGTTAGAGTGTGTGCTGTAAAGACCCGGAACAACTCAGACAGCCACCGGCCAGCCGCTTCACCGATGCGGCCCGGCGTTCACAGGCCATGCCCCCTCCTCTCAGCTGTTCTTTGTTTCGCGGCCACCGCCACCTACTCCTCCTGGGCACTAGGTGGCCCGTGCTATAACCAAGCATGGGGCCCTGGACCACCCACAACACCAGCGGCCAATGCCGCTTCTTGAGGTCGTGGGCACCAGGCAGCCCGCACTCAAGCAAGGTGCAGGGCCCTGGACTGCCCATCCCATCCTCGTCACCATTGTTAGTGCCTGCTCCCGGATCACCGCAGCGGGCCACCGCAGATGTCGGGATCACCCGACACGGACCAGGGAGCTGCATCCATGCAGCTTGTCCACAGCAGGGAGGGCCCTGCACGCTCCGGATCACCGGATGGGACCGCCTGGGCCGGGGGCACCCAGCTCCGCGCAGCCCCGGCTCTGGGGGCACCTAGTCCTGGGTTGCAGCAGTCACCGTGATCACACGGCACATACATTCAGTTGGGATGATGTTGCCCAGCAGGGGCACCGTCCTGATGCCGGGCACGTGGTAGGCCCTCAGCATACTGCGTGGCACCAGCATGGTGTCTCCCCAAATCACGACACAGGAGTCAGGTTTCGTTGGACTGCTGAGCCGGAAACGGCTCATCCCTTTTATTAAGTGGGTCACATGGTTACCCCCATGTGACCCAGGCACACGTCCTGGGAGCTACCATGCTCCCAGGAGGGGTGACATGCAACATCTACCATCTGTGATGTCATCTCTGCTGCATATCTTAATGTTGTTGCCTCCATGAAGCCATATCATACCGTCCAGTCCATCTGCACTAACACTGCCAAACTATCATAGGGAAGGGAGAACTGGCTAGGCGAAAGTTAGAAGAGAAATGTTTTCAATTTATGGCGAAATGGAAGATGGTCATCGATTGCACAGATAGGGTGAGACAACTTGTTCCAGAGGGAGGAAGGCGCTATAGAAAACATGTAGCCGCCTTCTCTGGAACTGGAGAAACCAACGAACCTGGATATAGAGGGCGCTGGCAGAGCGAAGGAATCTACGTGGGACATGACAACAAAGTTTATCCTGCAGGTATTCTGCTCCTCTGTCATAAAAGGCATGGTGGACGATGCACAGTGCTTTAAATTTAATTTGGCGCATGTCTGGGAGCCAATGCACTCCACGTAAAATGGGAAGATATGCTCACGGTACAAGGAGCCAGAAACCGCTCCAGGAGCAGAGTTTTGTAAGACTTGACGGCGATGAAGCAGATAGGCTGGTTGAGCTAGGTAAAGCGAGTTACAATAATCCAGGTATCCAAGAACAGGTGAAGCAACAACTGGGGTACGCAAGTGGCAGGGCAAGAAAGGAAGCCGTTTCCACAAAACTATTAATTGAAAGTGGCCTATTTGACAGACTGAGCTAACTTAGGCATCAATTGATAATGAAGAAGTTATCTTTACGCTTTACGTAGATCTTTAACTATAGACACAGGTAGAGGAAAAGATCCCAAAGAGGAGGGCCAGAAAGCAGGGGTCCAAGGAGAAGAAGCGGTAGAGGGGCCGACTACCAGGACCTTGGTTGTGTTGCCGTTAAGTTTAACCGAGTTGTGGCACATCCAATTGTAAACTTACTCAAGAGGAGAGTGAAAACTGGCTGCAGACTCAGGCTGACCAAGGTCAAGATGAACCACAATTTGTGTATCATTGGCGTAGGTGTAACATTGGAAGCTGTGTGATTGAACAAGCTTGGCCAAAGGCTGAACATAGAATAGAATAGGGGAAAGAGCCGAACCCTGAGGAACACCACAAATGACGGCACAGAAGCAGACTGGAAGGGTGAGAGGATGAGAGGGTGAGAGAGAGAGAGGGAGAGAGACAGAGACAGAGAGACAGAGACAGAGAGACAGAGAGAGAGACAGAGAGACTGGGAGCGATCAGCTAGAAATTAGCAGAATCAGGTCAGCACCTGGCCAGAGATACCTGCTTCAGCCAGTCGGGCCAGCAGGATGGTATGATCGATGGTATCAAATGCTGCTGATAGGTCTAGGAACACCAGAGCACCGATACCACCTTTGTTCGAGAGCATAGTAAGGTCATCGACCACAGACACAAGCACTGACTCTGTCCCCTGACAAGGACGAAACCCGGACTGGAATGAATAAAAAAAGGACGATTCTTCAAGAAAGGGAGACAAAAGAGGAGTGTGAAGAACTTCAAATAGTTTCATAAAGAATAGAAAGAGAGAAATGAGTCGATAAACAGAAAGTGGGGATGGAGCAAAGGTTTCTTTAAGAGAGAAATAACCAAAGCGTGTTTCACAGAGGAAAGAATAAAATCAATAGACAGTGAGTGATTTACCGCTGATGAAAGCAGAGGAGCGATCCCGGAAGCAATAGATATTAAGACAGAAATGCAGATAGATTCTTAAGGAAAGGCAGAATAAAGAGGATTGATAGCTTGAAAGATATCGCAAGAGCGAAAGGCTGGAAAAACAGGCCAAGTGGAGGAAGGCTGGGCACAAGGCGCAGGCCCAGAAACAGTAATAGCATTAATCTAAGGAAGAGAGATGTTATGATGAATAAGAGTAATCTTTTCAATGAAGAAAGATAATAGAGAGTTGCAAAGAGACTGTGAAGGACCAGAACTCAGAGCAAGTAAAGGGGACGGGAGCGAAGGCACGATTTTAAAAAGCTCTTTGGGTTGGTTAAGGACAGATTGAATGTGATTGTTGAAGTACACACTTTTCCCTTCCAAACAGAGTAGCTTCATGAAAAGGGATTTGGCAAATCGCCAGATTGGAGCGCCATTTATTTTCTGCCTGTCTTCGGAGGAGGCGTAGTTGAGCTAGTTCAGGAGTAAAGCATGGATGAGATGGGTGGGCACAAGGTTTGAGAAGTTTAAGCAGAGCAAAATGGCCAACTGTGCTAAGAAAGATTTTAGAAAGTAGGCTAAAGCCCACACTTTGATCAGTAGTGTGCAAATGGCATATTGTTTCACTTTGGGCTAAGATCTCTGTAGTAGCGACAACGCACCATTGACGGCCCACCAGCCGGGATTGAGCTGGTGGAGAAACAGTAGAGAGCAGTACATCAGAAAAAGGGATAATAAAGGGATCTGTCCACAGCATCTGTAAAGGGGGAAAGACCTCAACCAGTGTAGAAGTAGCAAAAAAAAGATCAAGTGTATTTCCTAGGATATTGGTAGGGGCAGATTTGAGCTGCAAAAGTTCAAGATCAGACATAGCTGTGTAGAAACGGGTTGTTTGGGCATCAGACATATAAATGGAATGGAGAATAAAATCACCAACAATGATCAGATTGGAGAAGCGAATCTTAAAATCAGCAGCTAATTCAAGGAACGTAGAAACAAGAGTTGAATATGGCAGAGGTGGTTGGTAGACAATCAAAACATACTGAGTAGTGAATGCTGATAATGAAATACTGATAAGCATAGCCTCCATCTATATGCTGTGCGAGAGTGGCAAAGAAGAACAGGCATACTGAGAGTCAAATACAAGTGCAAGGCCACCACCAAAGTGACCCGAATTTCTGTCAAGGCAAACAATACTGTAGGTGGGTGGCAAGGCTGGAACCAGAGCCAGGCCAGAGACTCTCAAAGCCAGGCCTCTGTAATACAGCAGAAGTCGGGAGAATAATCATATAGTAAGTTGTGGCAATGTTGTGCAGGAGCCATCAACAAACGTGCATTAAATAAAAAGCACATTACCTGATTATGGGAAGGCAAGTCCTTGACTGTGGCAATCGGCAACAGAGGTAGATTAAACCCAGTGGGGAGTTTAGAGTCAGGGGGAGCACAGCACAGAAGCGCATTATGGTTGTAAGTTTAGAAAAAATAAATGGGGCATTACGAGCAGGACCAGCGGCCAGGTGGGCACAGATGGGTGAGACTTAAGCGCAAATTTGGCATGAGAAGCGCGCTTGCGCTGCGCCTGTCCGCTGCGGTTCCTAAGTGCAGCTTTGCCATAAGGACAAGTGTTATCGCCTAATTCCAATCTACAGGGATTTGATGTATAGGCAGCTAAAAAAGACTCCACGGGAAGCATGCAGGTCTGAAATGAAAGCAGTATCACTGGGAACGTGCCCCTGGCGAACTAGTGAGGGCAGGCATCCTCAACTGAGCAAGTCGGTTTACAAGGAAATAAAAAATAACTAAAATAATGAAGGCAACAGAAAACAAATTAAAACAAAAAAGTAGACGCAATGAAATAATAAGAGGAATATGAAATGGCATCTATATCTCATAATATCCCCAAGTATTGGACACGTGCAGAGATTGCGCCTATATACAAAAAGCAGGGCCATGAATCCCTGTCTAACAATCGCCCACTCTCTTTGTTGGACTCAGGAAGTAAACATTTTTCTAAAGTTGTGCTTTCTCAGTTGGAGGCTTGGATTATGGAAAAATGTCCTGTCAATCATTTCCCAGCAGGCTTCCGGCATGGAGTCAGAACTGATCAATGCTTGAAGTTGAATCTCATTATTGAAAAATATGTGGTTCTTTGAAAAATGAAACTTTTTGTGATGTTTGTAGATCTCAGAACTGCATTCGACTGTGTCCCTCGAAGTAGACTATGGTAGTGTATGTGGAACTTAAAACTTCCGTTCCCATTTTAGCTGTTATCTATTTACTACATAGTGACAATGAGGCAAATCTTGAACATTTCTGCCAATATAATGGTCTGGAGGTAAATGCTTCAAAGAACAAGACAATGTTAAACTCGAAGAAAATAAAATGTACACCTAGTACTACTATCATGCACAAGGGGGAAAGTAATTGAACAAGTAAACTCCTATGACTGACCTGGGCTGAGAGTTATCACCAATGGTTCTTGGCAAGATCATGTATATAAAGCTAATACAGGTTTGGAAGAGATATAGTGGTCCAATTGCCAAATTTTCTAGAGATCATGGTGGTGGTGCCTTGAAAGTATCTATTGAAGTATATTATCAACAACCTGCTTGACAGGCAATGCTTTATGGAGTGTAATTGTGGGGGAATATGATGATCAATCAACGAGCAGTGACAGAAAAGGAACTAGTTACTTACCTGTAATTCCTGTTCTCCAGCATTGGTATCTTTCATATATTCAAATGCTGTGAATATTGGCCATCGTTAGGGTGGGAATCCTCTGTAACAGAGCAGTTTAAATGTAAACTGAAACTTCAGTCACTTTAGTGCTCTATTGTAGTCATTTATGGGTTATACTGACAACAGCCGATTGCAAAGACCTCCTCAGCACTCCCCTGGAGGCCATCTTCAGATTTAGGCATAGGGCACGTGACATGGCAGTATGAGCCAAGAAGAGCCAAGTGGGGGAGGAGCGAGGGTTGCATATGAATCTATGAAATATACCAATGATGGAGAACAGGAGTTGCAGATAAGTAACTAGTTCCTTCTCCAGCATTTGATTTTTCATAGATTCACACGCTGTGAATAGATTACAAATCAGTACCATAACCAAATTAAGGGAGGGGGCAAGCTCAATGCAGTAACACTCACCACAGGAGACACTAACCTCACGTGAATTGGTGGAATTATCCAATTTGATCGAAAATAAATTACAGTATGGCCCAGTTGACCGAATTTAGGCTGTACGAAATGGTGATTGTACAACCAAAAATGTGTACAAATAAGCCATACGGTTCCATTATAGCGAACAAGGGGAACAAGGGTTGCGGGGGTGTCCCCTGCTCCACTTGCTCGCTATAAAGGCAATGAGGGTTGCAGGGGTGTCCCCCGCTTCTGGGATATTGCAAGCGGGGGACTTTAAAAAAAAAAGAAAAACAGAGAAAGGGACCCCGCGGCATCAGTTCCGACCTGTGTTGCAGGGACGGTACTCACACAGCAAGGCTGTAAGAGAAGAGCCAGCGGACGGCAATAAGGTAAGTAGGGGAAGGGGGATAGATATAGGGCTCCTGGTGGGCCAGGGATTTGGCTTGCTTGGCCAAAGGTCAAATAGATTTGTTGCCAAATCGACTACGGTCAATTCCACCGCAAATGTGTTGACCTGGGTCAAACAACCCATATCCGAATAGGTTACGCAGTACTGCCTGCCTGACTTTAGACACTGCAGCAGAATCCCTGTCGACACAGTAGAACTTCGGAAACGTGTCCACTGACCTCCAT
This sequence comes from Ambystoma mexicanum, assembly GCF_040938575.1. Lineage (NCBI taxonomy): Eukaryota > Metazoa > Chordata > Amphibia > Caudata > Ambystomatidae > Ambystoma > Ambystoma mexicanum. Next base: position 470,066,875 of record NC_090925.1, on the reverse strand, counting down.
GTTGCTGCCCTGCAGATGTCCAGCAGTGGGACGCCAGAAAGCAAAGCCGTAGTGGCACCCACAAATGTGGTGGAATGAGCCCTGGGCTTGCCAGGGAGAAGCCTGCAAGCTTGTTGATAGATCAACAGTAGGGGGTTGTTCTGTCATATAACATTATTGGGAGGCCTATTATATGACTTAAATAGGCCTGGGTTATTTTTTAATGTGTCAGAAAAAGTACACAAACACTGTAAATGTGAGAATGTATCAGAGGAAGTTTCAGACACAAATCAATAGTAATTTTACAGCTTTTATAATTTATTTTGCTGCTGGATGCAATTGGACATGCTGCATCAATAAAAAAGAAAGAAAAAGAAGCAAAAAAATAACATTTGTTGAGAGAATACATGGGCGACCCACACAGTTTCTCTTAGGCGCCCTATTTTCCACGAAATCCCCCTATTCACAATATTGGACCACTCTGTAGTTTGTTTACATTTTTACTGAGTCAATACTTATCTTTCTTTTTTTTATATAGATTGCGCCTAACTGCAACTATTCATTCGCATCAGACCGACACCCAGCCCATATAGGCTTGAGGTTTATTATAAATACTAAAAATACTAAAAATAAATCGTGAGATACCTTACTGGTCATAGAGCACGGCTATGAACACGAGAATAGTGCCTTTCGGTAATACTTTAACACATTAACACTACAGTCAACCGGGCCCACGCATGCGCACTCGTCAAAAATAACAATCCGAACACTACTCCCGGCACGCATGCGTAGTCTGGGCATCCGAGTATATCGCGGCATCATTATTTTCAAGCCTCGACAGAGCGCTTAAGCCGCAGCCTCGAACACAGATACTCGCCAGCATGCAGTGAGCCCTGTTTTAGTCACTTTCAAGGTAAACATTCGCCTTGGACCAGTATGTTCAGATGATTTTATTACTACTATTAGTGTTAACGAAGGGTTCGCATCTCGTTCCCCTCAGGCAATTATGGAAAACAAGACCCATTAAGCCTACATTACGTGCAGTTCCATGTGCCAGTGAGCAGCCATCTCACTGGAACCACGTTTCTTCCGGTGCTCTACCGCCCAGCCACAACACTTAAAGGTGAGCGCCCAAAAAGTTTTTGACCTATTTTTAGCCCACTACTATGCTGTTCTTAATTATATTTTTTAATTGGTATTAATAGCTTTCTAACTGAGAACATTATGTTCCCTAATCTTTGCAGTCAACTACAAGAAAAAAAAAAAAAAAGAAAAAAAAGAAAAACAAACCATTTTGCATCATAGCAAGCCACAACTGTCCCAGACCAAGGGAATCCTGCAACCCCCAAGGTCAGACCCGTGTACCTCTTGTCTCTTACTTTTCAGTGGTGTACCACAATTAGGGAATTATTATGTCTTATTTTAAAATACACACACCTTTACACCTCGCTATTCAGACACTAACAGAGATCCCCTGTTTCTCCTTTTAGGGAGACCTACCCCAGGCCCAAGATGAAGGCATCTAGCCGAAACGTCTCATCGACCAGCACTACTAAATTCCTCCTGGTCCCTACTTCTTTGTAGATCAATATCTAGACGTCGACCACTTGTTAGGTCACCCTCCAGCCTGGCTACACCTACCCAAGAACTCTCTTATCAAGTGCTTGTGTCTTGGATGTCATATATAAATTACATGCTAATCACTTGTCACTAAGGTGGTGGTTTCACAGTGTTTCTTCTTAAACACTACTTTGGCATGTCTTGAAAATCCAGCTTGTCATAAACAGATGCTTAAGGAAAAATTAAGATTAATAGTCATTTTCCTTTGTTTTGAAAAAAACTCTGTATTTTTTGGAATGAAACTTTTGTGCATCCTGTGAATGTATTCTCTCAACAAATGTTATTTTTTTGCTTCTTTTTCTTTCTTTTTTATTGATGCAGTATGTCCAATTGCATCCAGCAGCAAAATAAATTATAAAAGCTGTAAAATTACTATTGATTTGTGTCTGAAACTTCCTCTGGTACATTCTCACATTTACAGTGTTTGTGTATTTTTTCTGACATAATAAAAAATAACCCAGGCCTATTTAAGTCATATAATAGGCCTCCCAATAATGTTATATGACAGAACAACCCCCTACTGTTGATCTAGCTTATCTAGCCCTTTGTTCTGCCTTAGTTGGGCTATCCCTCCAGTTACCAGCAAGCTTGTTGATGGCAGAAGGAAATATAGGAGGAAATCCATCTGGCAAGGGAAGGTTTAGACAGTGCTTTCCCATTTCCAAACAGACCAAATGTCGCAAAAATCTATCAAGTGCTGTGAAATCTGCTGCAAAGGTTTGGTGTATGAGGTGTAGTATTTTGAAGCTTGCACAACATTTAAAGTGTGCAAAGAGTGTTGCGCTAGGGTAAGCAGCGCAACACTCATTTTCAGAGAACACTGGCAACACAGCAGGTTCATTAAGATGAAACGTGGATGGCACCTTGGGCACAAACGATGGGATGGTGGGAAGAACCACCTTGGATTTGTGGAATATTAAATAAAGTGCTTTGCCGGTGACGGGCAGAGGTGATGGCCACTAGGAAAGCGGTCTTCTAGGATAGGAATTTGAATGGGGCCTTGTGCATTGGTTCAAAGCATCACTTCATGTGGATGGAAAGGAACACATTGAGCTCCCATGCTAGTGTTCGTCGCTTGATTGGGGGAAAAGAACAAACGAGTCTCTTGAGGAACTCCTTGATTAATCCTTGGGACCAAAGCAAAGGTGATGTAGGAGAATGAGTATATCTTGAGATTGCTGCTAAATGCATCTTAATGGAGGAGTGAGCCAAACCGGCATGTGCCAGAGACAACAGATACGGCAGGATGTTGGCCATTTGAATGGTTAAAGGAGGCAGCTTCTCGGATCTGCATCATATCTTAAACCTTCTCCATTTGCGGCCATACAAGCAAGTGTAGATGGAGCACAGCTACGTGCTAGAACGTCTCTGCCAGTCCTGAAGTAATGGGATAGAGCCCAATTCTAGAAATACAGGAGCTAGGCTGTCATGTAGAGGGAGGCTGGCTCTAGATGGAGAATTTCGCCTTTGTTCCTGGACAGTAGATTATGATGAGGGTAGAGTCTCATTGGAGGAGCTAAAGAGAGCTCCAGGAGGTTGGAGGACCAAAACTGCTTCGGCCATAGAGGGGCCACCAAGATCAGTCTGCAATCATGTTGTCTGAAGACGCTTAGGACCCGCGCCATAATTGGTGGGAAGGTATAGAGGAACATCTCTGTCCACAGGAACGAGAAGGCATACCCCAGGCTTTCAGGGTGGGGAAACGTGCTGACGAAATCTCTGGACTGTTTGTTTTGGTAGGTGGCAAAAAGGTCTATGTCTGGGGTGAAAGCAACTCTCACTCGTGACAGAAGCGAAGTTGCCTGGTGAGGGAATCCGCCATGGCATTATTCAGGCCTGGGAGGTGAAGAGGAAAGGTAAACATGCAATGTTGCAATGCCCAGTACCTCAGGGATTGACCCTTTGATGTTAGGGAGGGAGATCGTGTTACTCCCTGCTTGTAAATGTACAACATTGTGGTGGTGTTTTCTGTGAAGATTCACACCACCTTTCCTTTGACTCTTGAATGGAATGACTTCAGCACCCAACAGACAGTCAAAATGTTGTGAAGAATAGTTGAAGAGAGAATAAATGAGGACTCCTTGCACTAACGTGTGGTGAAGAATTTGAAGATGGTCGACAGGGGAGGAGTTAAGGGAGATGTTCCCATAGGATGTGGGCAGTAGGGCCCAAAATGACTGTACTGGAGCACAAAAGTGATTGAAATCTTCAGTTTAAGTTTAAACTGCTCTATGTTACCGAGGATTCCCAGCCTGACAACTGGGAATATTCACAGCATGTGAATCTATGAAAGATTCAATGCTGAAGAACGTGTTCCCCCCTGCTTGCATATGTAGAACATCGTGGTGGTGTTGTCTGTGAATATTCACAGTACCTTACCGTTGACTCTTGGAAGGAAGGACTTCAGCACCCAAAAGATGGCGTGCAATTCCAGGAGATTGATATGCAGAGTCTTCTCCTCCGTCCAAAAGCCCCTGGCATGCAGGTTGCCCAAGTGTGTACCCCAGCCCTCCAGGCAAGCGTTTGTTGTCACTGTGATTTGGTGAATGGGAAGACGAAAGGGCGCACCCTGGACAGGATGAATCATATACGACCATCAGTGCATTTGTGTTCTGAAGAGTTGGTTGAGCTTGATTTGGTCATGCCAGGACCCCGAAACCTGCTTCCAGTGAGCGTCCTGGAACTCTTATAGGGGCCACATGTGGAGCCTGTAGTAATGTAGCAGAGGGATGCAAGATGACATCATACCCAACATGGATTTGTAGCTGCAGACAGATACTGTCGGGGACACCAAGCGGTGTTGTACCTTGATGAGGAGGGTAGATACCCTCTCCTGTAATGGAGTTGCTGTGCAAGCTAGTGTGTTATGATGAGCACCTAGGTGCAGTGCATGTTGAGAGGGAATGATACAGGACTTCAGATAGTCTATGGAGAAACCTAGAGATTGCAGACAGTGAATGGTCAGAGTAATGCTGTGTGCTGCCTTGGCATACGACATTACCCTCACCAACCAATCGTCGAGATACGGGTAGACGTGACTGCCACATCTGCTGAGATGTGCTACCACTGAGGCATGGCATTTGGTAAATACTTGTGGAGCAGACCACACTCAGAAAGGTAGAGCCTTTAATTGGTAATGTTGATACGTGACAACAAAGTGGCGGGATCGGCCGTGTGACCGATGAATAGGGATGTGAAAGTAGGTGTCCCCTAAGTCTAGGCTGACAGGAAGTCTTGGTGCTGTTGCTCTGATAGTACCTGCTGTAGTGTGACCATCCGGAAGGTCTGAGCTTTTAGGTATTTGTTTAACACTCTGAGATCTAAATTAGGACTCCAACCCCCTATCTTTTTTCTTACTAGGAATTATTTGGAGTACACACCTTGACCTCGTTGTGCATGCAGGATTTGCTGTATGGCTCCCTTGGACAGCAGCGACCAGACTTCCTGTTGTAGCAGGTGATGACATTTTTCTGCTTTCTTGACCAGAGGGATGACATGTTGTCATCGTATGAGGGATAGCACCCATTAGTCATTGGGCGAATTGTGATAGTCTTCCTCTCACTGGAGTGTTGAAGTGGGAGCGCATGACCCTGGTCGGGACAGGGTTGTTGGGACGATAGTCCCCTGGATTGTGAGGAGCTGTGCTGGCATTGGTTACCTCTGTAGGACTGGCATGTATTCCTGTAGGGGTCTGATGAGGCGTGAGCCGGTGCCTTGTAGGATATGAAATAAGTCATTTATAACGCACCTGTAAACATGTGTTTCTAGGTGAGAAAATAGGACACAGACTGGTAGGTGGGACAGTATTCCTGTGAAGTCCTGGAGAAGCTAGATTTTCTAGCATTAAAGAACTGGAATTTTTGTTGCAAGGTCTACAGGGAGTATGCCATGTCCGTAGCCACCTTGATGGTTTGCAGGGTTTCATCCACCTTTTCCCCAAACAGATCCCCCTACGAATGCATGTTGAAAACATTTGTTTGGACTTTGGGATGGAATTTAATATCTTTCAACCATCCTTATCGACGTAGGATAACCCCAGTCCCTAGTTGCCGAAAGCCTGAGTCTGTAATGTCCACTGAGACTGACATGGCGTGACCAGACACTGCTTCACACTTGTGTAGGATGTCTAGCGCCTCCTTCCTCTTATCTTCTGGAAGGAACAGGAGAATGGGTTCCAGCTTAAACAATAATTCTCAGTCATACCTGGTGAGGATGGCCATAGCATTAGCCGCCTTAATGGCGGTGGCAGTCATGGTGATGATCCTCTTCCCAAAGGCGTTGAGGCATTTACCCTCTCTAGCAGGTGGGACTGAGCAGGAGGAAGAAGAATTTGCGGACCGTTTCTGTGCCGGAGCAGAAATTATGCAGTCCAGTGTTGGCTGTCTTCTCAAGCAGGTGGGTGCCAAGTCTGCGACTCTATACTTCTTGTCGAACCTCTGCTTCTTGGGAGGCACTGATGATGGGTTGGTCATGGTAAGAAGCCCCTCTTCCCATATGTCATCCAACAGCGGTATAGCAAAGACAGACCTTCTGTGCTGCTCGCGCCTTTGATAAAGGAGGCTATCCTTCTTTTGCTCCTCCAGCACTAAACCAAAAATATGGGTGGATCTATCCTTAAGGGCGTGAAAGGAGTTGAACAGGAGGGAAATCCCTGGTAGGGGTCTCCTCTCGTACACCATCACCCAGAACTATGTCATCAAACTCATCTGATGTGTCTGAGGTATGGACAGAGTGCTGATAACCCTAATGATACCCCTAATGATTATCTTCAGGCACAGAAAGGATTGCTCTCTTTCAAGCCTGTGTCTTCCGCTATGTATATGTTTCATATGATGTGACTTGACCCTACAAATACAGTACCTTTTCAATTTTTACTTCATGACTGTTACTGAAGAAAACTATGTGGCCTGGATATGTCAGAAAAGGGAAAAAAGGGAGAGCCAGACATGTGATGCCATCAGTGATGTCATCAATGACATTTGTGATGTCATCTTTGATGTCCTGGGTGTTAGTGTTAGCAGTGCACGGTGGCGCGAGTTATGGTTGCTTATCTTACCATAACTGCCGAATTTCAGGGTTTTTTTCGGTTTTACTTGGAACCATAACGTCCCTTTAACAAAGTTTTTTCACTGAATTTCATCGGTTTTTAGTAGCGCAACTTAACCATAACGTCCCTTTAACAACGTTTTTTTACTGAATTTCATAGGTTTTTAGTAGCAAAACTTAACCATAACGTCCCTTTAACAAAGTTTTTTTACTGAATTTCATAGGTTTTTAGTAGCACAATTTAACCATAATATCCCTGACTTTAAATACATGTAACATAGAACATACTGAACCCCTAGTTAGTGATTTCGATGTACGCGGACTACCGCCATGTCCGCGGACATATCGAAAATCTGAGCGCAGTGAATGTGAATTTAAATAGTGTGCCCCATTTCCCCTTCGAGGTTGGCTCTAAAAAGAGCCGGTTTTTGGCGTTTTTTGCAGATGCTTGACAGACACCTGTTATTTTGTATTTTTTTTCTTCTTTTTTTCTTACTTTACTCCTAAATTCTTCACATAACCTTCTCCAAAGCAACCCTTACATTCCAAAACAGAATGGCATGTCCCATAAAAGATAAGGAAATGCCATCTTCTTTAAAATAAACAGCATTACCGGAATCAATATTCTCATTATTACAGAAGAACATACCAGCTCTAAGCATGAAGGCACACATGCCTCGGTTGATTACACACCTAGCATTGTTTTGCTGAGGACAAAAAACTGAACTATTGTCCCATATTGCCCTAGGTAGTAATCCAGAAAAAAATACTTTGACATTTGGAAGGATGTTCATTACTGCTTGAAGTGTTCCAAATCTGCCAACAAAGTAGGGGCACTGACATAGCCCAAACGGAAAGCACCAAGAACTCTCAAGTGGTTAATAACCACCGAACAGGTTATCATGTCTGTTTTTGCGAGAGAGGGGCGCCCGCTACCTTTGTAAAACTATTTGTTAAGGAACCTGGGATTGGTAACCCTAGGTCTCCTGGGGGCAACCAGACGTGGTCTCCCTCTCACTGTGCTTAGAGAGGCATCAGCTTCACCTCACTGATGATCCCCAACAAGGGTGAAACACGTGTATGGGGTTGCTGGTGGTACTCTCGTTCAGATTGGAGTTGCCATTGTATTTCGGTGCTGGACTGCCCCTGGGCAGGACAAAGACTGATATGCAAATGGATATTTCCCATCTGTGAAAGGCACAGTGAGTAAAAGCAGTGGCTGCGAACTCTCAAGTGGTTAATAACCACTGAACAGGTTATCATGTCTGTTCTTGCGAGAGAGGGGCGCCCGCTACCTTTGTAAAACTATTTGTTAAGGAACCTGGGATTGGTAACCCTAGGTCTCCTGGGGGCAACCAGACGTGGTCTCCCTCTCACTGTGCTTAGAGAGGCATCAGCTTCACCTCACTGATGATCCCCAACAAGGGTGAAACACGTGTATGGGGTTGCTGGTGGTACTCTCGTTCAGATTGGAGTTGCCATTGTATTTCGGTGCTGGACTGCCCCTGGGCAGGACAAAGACTGATATGCAAATGGATATTTCCCATCTGTGAAAGGCACAGTGAGTAAAAGCAGTGGCTGCGAACTCTCAAGTGGTTAATAACCACTGAACAGGTTATCATGTCTGTTCTTGCGAGAGAGGGGCGCCCGCTACCTTTGTAAAACTATTTGTTAAGGAACCTGGGATTGGTAACCCTAGGTCTCCTGGGGGCAACCAGACGTGGTCTCCCTCTCACTGTGCTTAGAGAGGCATCAGCTTCACCTCACTGATGATCCCCAACAAGGGTGAAACACGTGTATGGGGTTGCTGGTGGTACTCTCGTTCAGATTGGAGTTGCCATTGTATTTCGGTGCTGGACTGCCCCTGGGCAGGACAAAGACTGATATGCAAATGGATATTTCCCATCTGTGAAAGGCACAGTGAGTAAAAGCAGTGGCTGCGAACTCTCAAGTGGTTAATAACCACTGAACAGGTTATCATGTCTGTTCTTGCGAGAGAGGGGCGCCCGCTACCTTTGTAAAACAAGCAGTCACACTATATGGAGAACGTCCTCAGAACACCCCCATTTTCTTTATGTACGAACATTTCAGGACACCGCAAGTGTTCTTCTGGCTCACTCTTTTTTCTTTTGCTGACATATCTAGGCCACATGGTTTTCTTCAGTAACAGTCAGAAACAAAAAATTGTATTTTATTTGTAGACGTATCCTACAAGTAGGTTCTTATAGTAATTCCCTTAGAGTCCAGTCACATCATATAAAACATATACATAGGGGAAGACACAAGCTTTAAAAACAGCATTATTTTCAAGCAAATAAATGATGATTTCTCTGTTTCAAAGCTGCTATTTACCCTATGTATATGTATATTGGTATGTGTTCTTGTCTCTTTCTGTTTTTTCTATAGTAATGCAATTATGTAATACATGGGTTTTATTAGCTACTTATTACATGTTTCACAGTACACAAAAATCTATTAAGAAAACAATTATCATTTCATTATTCAACATATTAACATTACGAATATAATACCTTCATCTTGTACGCTGCACACAATGCTATGTTTCTGCATTAGTAGCTTAGTATACTAGATAGAACCCCATAATAGAATGCTATTTATATCAATGCATCGTTCAAAGCACTAATTTGGGTATGATATTTATTGCAATGATCCTTGACACTTTTTTCGCAACATTATAATAAGAATCCCTTGTACACATATTTCATGAAAAGTACATACACATGTGATGTCACCAGTGATGTCATCAATGACATTTGTGATGTCATCTTTGATGTCCTGGGTGTTAGTCTTAGCAGTGCACAGTGGTGGTGCGGGTTATAGTTGCTTAGCTTACCATAACTTGGGAATTTCAGGGGTTTTTCGATTTTACTTGTAACCATAATGTCCTTTTAACAATGTTTTTTTACTGAATTTCAAAGGTTTTTATTAGTGCAACTTAACCATAACGTCCCTTTAACAAAGTTTTTTTAACTGAATATATATATATATATATATATATATACATATATATATATATATATATATATATATATTAATTACATGAACGCAGTAGTGTCCATGTAGTTATGGTTAAGTTGGTTTTCCATAGGAAGAGCATTTTTTGGGTGGCTCATAACTTTGCTCCCTCTGGACGAATCCTCACCAAACTTTGCAAAAAAAGTATATGGCCCACTCTGAATTTTTATTCAGAGTTATTGGGAGATGTGTAATAAACGACATGCTTCATTACGCAATGTAGTGTTCTAAAGAACATTCCATTGCAGTGTTCTTTCTGGTACAGGAACCTACTCATACAGAAATGTAGGTATTGGCTGCAACATACACCATATAAGTGCAATATTTTCCAAAGCGTATCAGACTTTACCGTACTGTGAAACATTTACTAAGTAGCTAATAATGCATCACTTCCTACATATTTGTACTAATACACACAAAACATAAATAGACTACAATGCATACACATATGGGGCTTACATATGGAGAGTAAAGTAAGCAAACAAGAGGTAGTATCATTAGCAACTGTGTATAATCTACATGATTGTATTCACGCACAAAAATGATTGCTGCGTTTCAGGCCTGCTTCTTCCCCTATTTATGTACATCATAAGATGCAATTAAATTCTAAGGAAAGTAGTGTAAGAACATGTGAGAATAGCAACATCTATAAATGTAATACCTTTTGAATGTTAAGTTTCTGACTGTCAGTAAATAAAACCACCTGGCCCAGATATGGCAGTGAACAAAAAAGAAGGGGCTAGACATGTGATGTCATCAGTGATGTCATCAATGATATTTGTGATGTCATCTTTGATGTCCTGGGTGTTAGTCTTAGCAGTACACGGTGGTGGCACGAGTTATGCTTGCTTAGCTTACCATAACTGGCGAATTTCAGGGGGTTTTCGATTTTACTTGTAACCATAACGTCCTTTTAACAACTTTTTTTACTGAATTTCAAAGGTTTTTATTAGTGCAACTTAACCATAACGTCCCTTTAACAAAGTTTTTTTCAGTGAATATGTATAATGAAAAGCGTTAAGGGGACATTATGGTTAAGTTGCACAAATAAAAACCTATGAAATTCAATGAAAAAACTTTGTTAAAGGGACATCATGGTTAGAAGTAACTGCTAAAACTAACACCCAGGACATCAAAGATGACATCACAAATGTCATTGATGATGTAGATTTGTCAAATGGCACCACATTTATAAGCCTTTACAATATTTTGGGACCCCCCTCTAATTGTGCCCCCTCTTGACAGAATCCCACCAAACTTTGCAAAAACATTTATATCTGGATCTATTATCAGTCTGCCAAATTAAGTGTAGATTCGTCAAATGGCACCTCATTTATAAGACTTTACATTATTTTCGGACCCCCTCTAATTTTGCCCCCTCTTGACAAAATCCCACCAAACTTTGCAAACTCATTCGGAATCAGGTCAGGAATATAAATGAAAAATGTCATGCAGTTCCATAGTTCCATAGAGCCATCCAAAAACTGGCCCCAAACCTCTAAAGTGTCCCCGAACTTCTCAGGACTGTTCAGAAACATCCAAACTGTTCACAGAGTTTCGCGGCAAAAAACACCAGTTTTCTTGCTTCTTGCAGCCATATCCCATGCCATCCTCACCCCCCTCACCTCCCCAGAGATTATTTGATAAGTTTGACAAGTGCAATGTTGTGTTTTTTAATATGTTTTTACCATGATATCCGTGGACACCGGCCGCTGTCTGCGAATCCATGATGGTGGGCGTTTCCAAAAATCTGACACACTTTGCGCTTTTCACCACCCAATCAGTGGGCACGTCCGATGTCCGATGCCCGCGGACACCACGTTGCCCTCTATGCCAATCGAAGTTCGGACCAATGTTCCCTCTAATTATTTTTCTCTATTTGCGAAACTGATTTGCTGTTGTGCGCACATTATTTTCCATGTGCGCAACTGACGAATGAGGTAAGCCACTTTTGGGCATGCGTATTTAGTGAACTACTATCGCAGAAGAGAGTTTGGAAAGGAATTTCCTCTTCCCAGCCACTGCAATTCTTGACAAATCTTTCAACACTTTTTTCCACACACATAGGCTAAAATAGAATATGTCATATGTGATTAAACAGAAAACACATCAACCAGTCCAAGACTTCAACATCTGCCGCAGTACCTTGCAAACTTTTTATGCCACTGGAAAATCACTTGTGTACTACAAAACACACATTTCTCTTGTCATAGACAGATGTGGCTGTCAAGAAATTCGGACAGAATACAACATTTTCTGATGGATTAATGCCAATTAAAAGCAATGTGTCAAAAACATGCTGATAGGAGTTTAAGTGCCACTTTAATTAAGTAATTCAAGGGCCAGGAGAAAATGCTTCTAATAATGTGTGCAAGGATGATAATTGCATCAGAATAACTACACCTCAGAATATGATGATCAAATACTCATGTGCCTCTGCTTACTATCCACATTACGTTGTCCTTTGTGTAGTGATAACACCAGCCTTACAGCTAAGAGACATATACACCATCCATTTGAACTCCCTAAAAATGAAAATGTGCCTAACAAAAATGAGAAACACTGAACATTTTGTTGCTTCAACCCACAAAGCTCCACTGATATTTTTTCAAATTAGTGACCAGTAGGGCAGTGGCATAGGAAGAAACTCTAATACTTTTAATGCCTGATCTCAACCGGAATTTCAAGGGGAAGAACATCTTTTAATAAGCAGAAAGTCTTCCCAATTGCCAAAGGGAATTACTTTTTTACTACTAGTAGGGAGCAAAAAGTGATTAGAGTCTTGCTTGTAACCATGACATAGAAAGTGAAATGACAGTGAACATAATGTAGTCTATAGGTTTGCCCACCCTTCCGCACCAGAGCCTAGACAAATTAAACAAGAGCTTTATTGACGTTTATTATGGATCCCTGTGTAAGAAAAGCGCATATATATGCCTTTTAAGTCAATGGCATCACATCGGAAGAGATACAACAGATTGAGTCCCTTCTTCTGTAACTATGGATCCCTCTTCTGTAATTCTTTGTTTGGAGTTAAATAAGATGCAGGGAGATGCTAGAGACGATACATAGCACATAGTTATATTGAAAAGCCCCCAGCAACTGAGCCTAGAAAGAAAAAGAAGGTGCTGTTGACTAGACGGGTACTAGAATTTCCTATTTTTTTAGCAAGCAAGCACCACATTTCCTTCAGTGTACTGCCGAAACGTCTGACTTGGTTTTTGAAATTTGCTGCTTTGGTCATCACCCGCAAGGAGTGATGACCTGTGTTCTTCCACCCATACCCTTCCCCAGGCCCCTGTTCTAGCTTCCAATACTAGTTGATAGAGCAATGTAAAAAGTGAGGGATTGTAGCAGTAAACACTCACTGGGATATTTGCAGACCCACAATACTTTGCAAGAAAGGCTTATTTAATGCCTCAACATATTATTATATTATATTATGTGCATTTTAAGAATGTCATGACTCAATTGTTTTGCAGTGCATACGAGATTGTTTGCCACATACACCACCCTTATATCATTGTGCAAGATTACACAGTGCTCAGTGAAACTGTGTTTTCATAGCAGCGAGTTCCTATATAATGTGTGACAGTCTATCCCCAAAAGAACTCTGAACACTTGGAAAGGAGGCAGATTGTGTGAAAAGCATTCTCCTGTCTGAATAGCTGGTGCCCTGATACTATGGACGAGTGATCCCAGGCATAGTCCATACCCATTATTCCTGGTAGGCAAAGTAAATGATATTGCAATGTTGCTCTCCACTTATAGGATAATGTTATTAATGCCAAAGTAGGAGATTCTGAGCATCACATTTGTCTTCTCAAAATAACTAAAGGGCAAATTAATATTTGAGTTTTATAATGCGTTAACTTGAAAAGGGGGCTGCTTCAAAGCACTTGCCTGACATGTGTACAAAGAAGAGTAAGTATGGGATAACGTTACACATGCAGGTAGCCTGCTTACTTACAATCAGTAACCGATATTTTAGCTGGTAGTTCGACTTTATCATGTGGGTGATGCTTTTGGTAAGGCACAGTGAGTAAAAGAAATGGCATGAACGTTGTTCATATTATTCACATTACAACAAACATAAAACAAGTGGATGTAGGTACACATCTGCTAACCTTTCGCAGAGCCAAGAGGGGATGAGTCAAGGTGTTCTGCGGCAAAAGTTAGCGTCATAAGGTCAAAGTGTGGTAGAATCAAGCTTAGGAGTCATGGGTGGGGAGGGAACATTATTTGGTTAATGTGTGAAGGTATATCTTGGTTAGATTCTTCTGTTCATGGATCCAGTTTTTCATATTAGTTTATAACCTCTTACGTGTGTATTTTGCTGTTAGGGACCTTAGGTGTTTAGTGTCACCCTTGCATAGTAGTGTAATGTTGATTAGCAGAATATCAGGACTAGTTGCTTATTTTAACAGAAAGCAAATTTCAATTAATTGCTGTGGTTGTGCCTTATTACATATTGTTGAATAGGTAAGAATTGTCTGTGTGCACTGCTAAAAATCTTCTGAGCAGCACCCACAATGAAGCAGGGCAAGCGCACATGTGCAGAGCTTAGAGGAAACACTGCCATGGACCGAACAGGGAAGTGTGTCCGCAGAGTGGATCTAGATATCACTAATTTTTTGGACCTACTTTTTAGTTGTTTTAAAAAAACTACTGGACGGATTTCCACCAAATTTACAAAAACACGCTTTCAGGACCAAACCGTTGCTCCTGCCGTAAATCTGGTGGAAACCCATCCAGCGGTTTGGGCTGTAGGCATGAGCAAAGTTTTTTCTCCATTCAGTCGATAGGAAAAAAGCGATTTAAGGACCCCCCCTATAACTTTGCCCCCCCCCTTGACCAAACCTCACCAAACTTTGCAAAGAAATTCGAAGTGGCCCATATACTTTTTATGCTAAGTCTGGTGAGGATTCGTCCAGAGGGAGCTGAGTTATAAGCCACCCAAAAAGTGCTCTTCCTATGGGTTGAGCAACTTAAGCATAACTACATGGCCGCTACCGCATGTCATGTAATATATATAAATATTTAGGGATTTTGCCATAATTCCCTTTCCCTAGCACCAGCTACAAGATAGGCAGTGCACTAATTTTGCCAACTTCGTTTTTTCATATATATATATATATATATATATATATATATATATATATATATATATATATATATATTCAGTGAAAAAAAAAGACTTTGTTAAAGGGACGTTATGGTTAAGTTGCGCTACTAAAAACCTATGAAATTCAGTGAAAGAAACTTTGCTAAAGGGACGTTATGGTTAAGTTGCGCTACTTAAAACCTATGAAATTCAGTGAAAAAACTTTGTTAAAGGGACGTTATGGTTCCAAGTAAAACCGAAAAACCCTTGAAATTCGCCAGTTATGGTAAGATAAGCAACCATAACTCGCGCCACCACTGTGCACTGCTAAGACTAACACCCAGGACATCAAAGATGACATCACAAATGTCATTGATGACATCACATGTGTATGTACTTCTCATGAAATATGTGTAGAAGGGATTCTTATTATGTTGCGAAAAAAGTGTCAAGAATCATTGCAAGAAATATACCCTAATAAGTGCATTGAACGATGCATTGATATAAATAGCATCCTATTATGGGGTTCTATCTAGTATACTAAGCTACTCATACAGAAACATAACATTGTGTGCAGCGTACAAGATGAAGGTATGATATTCGTAATGTTAATATGTTGAATAATGAAATGATAATTGTTTTCTTAATAGATTTTTGTGTACTGTGAAATATGTAATAAGTAGCTAATAAACCCCATGTATTACATACATAATTGCATTACTATAGACAAAACACAAAGACACAAGAACACATACCAATATGGGTATATACAGGGAAAGTGAAGTTAGCAAAAAAGCACAAGTAGTAGCAGAAACAATTCATAGCTTAACTGATTAGTTTCATGCAAATAAATGATTGCTCTTTTTCAAAGCTGCTATTTACCCTATGTATATGTATCACTTGATGTGATTGGACCCTAAGGAAAGTAGTGTGAGTACAATGTATACAAATATGACCATATACAGGGAAAGTACAGCCATAAAAAAAACAGAACTATCAGAAAGTGCTCATAAGTCTAGTGATTATCTTTATGCACAAAAAGGATTGCTGTCTTTCAAGCTTGTGTTTTCCCATATGTATATGTTTCATATGATGTGACTGTACTCTAAGGGAATTACTGTAAGAACCTACTAGAAGGATACGTCTGCAAATAAAATAAAATTCTTAGTTTCTGACTGTTACTGAAGAAAACCATGTGGCCTAGATATGTCAGCAAAAGAAATAATAGTGAGCCAGACATGTGATGTCATCAGTGATGTCATCAATGACATTTGTGATGTCATCTTTGATGTCCTGGGTGTTAGTCTTACCAGTGCACGGTGGTGGCGCGAGTTATAGCTTACCATAACTGGCGAATTTCAACAGTTTTTCGGTTTTACTTGGAACCATAATGTCCCTTTAACAAAGTTTTTTTCACTGAATTTCATAGGTTTTTAGTAGCGCAACTTAACCATAACGTCCCTTTAACAAAGTTTTTTCACTGAATTTCATAGTTTTTTAGTAGCACAACTTAACAATAATGACTTTGACTTTATATACATGTCATATGGAACTGACTAGATCTCTTCTTATGAACGTGATGTCCGCGAACTTATTTAATGTTCGCGGACATGTTCGGAGAACAGTACCACTACCTAAAAACTGTGGGGGGGGTATGTTTGATTGTTATATCATAATATAGGAACATTTAACAAATTCAAAAAGCAGCACACAAACACATTATATATAGTAATACATAAGAAATGTAACCCATATATATAACACACTAACCATTCATTTAAATACAATATGTTCTGAAATGGAATATACCACAAGAACATAAATTGGCTTCCAACATAATTACCTCACAGACACAACAGAACTGAGAACAAGACCAGACCCACTGAATACATAGGACTTATCTTACCAGAAATAGTAAGTGTACTTCATTTTACTCATATATTTATAAACTTTCTGTATTAGATTAAAAAATATATTATCTTTTTTTTTTTCTCACAGAAATGTCTAGTACTCTGGAATGGCTAGAGGACAATTTCCCACATGAAGAAATGTCACAAGATAGTGAAACTAATGGTAAACACTTTATAATATAAACCATTTAAATATTATTATTTTGTATACATTTAACATATATATATATTTTTTGTACAGAGCATAACAAAATAGAAACTACCTCTGAAGAAGCTGTTATGGAAAACACGCTTGACAACATAAAAGAAGAAATTGATTTACTGTTGACCAATTTTAATAATTTGAAAACTTTTGTTGAAGATCATTTTAAAACAAAAACGTCATACCATTGCCCCACATGTACTTGTCCCTCCTCACCATAACCCAGTCAATTATCCCCAAACCCTGTCCATAATCCAAAACGTTTTGATGAGATTTCCATCCCTTCTTCACCTAATACCAATCATGTTGAAACCCCAAATTCTCCTGTTTTTGTTTCTGTTTCTGCCTCACCTTCTCTGTCATAAATTATTAATATATGTTAAATAAAGTTTAATTTTTATATTGTATTGTGAATAGTTTCCGTTTTTTTTAAAAAAAAACAATAAAAGTGTCCGCGGACAGTGCGAGTGTTCTGAAATGTTCATACATAAACGAAAATGGAGGTGTCCTGAAGAACACCACACCTGTTCGTACTGTTCGCTAGCAAGTTGAAACTGTTCTAAGAACACACGTGGTGTTCTGAAATGTTCCTAAAGAAACAAAAATTAAAGTGTTCTAAAGAACACTATATCTGTCCGTAATGTTCGCTATCAACTTAAAACTGTCCTAAGAACACAATTGGTGTCCTGAAATGTTCGTAAATAAACAAAAATGATGTGTCCTGAACAACAGTACAACTGTTCGTAGTGTTCGCTAGCAACATGAAACTGTACTAAGAACACACGCGGTGTCCTGAATTGTTCGTAAACAAACAAAAATTAAAGTGTCCTAAAGAACACTATACCTGTCCGGTACTGTTCGCTAGCAAGTTCAAACTGTTCTAAGAACGCTATTGGTGTCCTCAAATGTTCGTACGTAAACGAAAATGGAGGTGTCCTGAAGAACACTATACACCTGTTTGTAGTGTTCGCTACCCAATTGAAACTGTTCTAAGAACACAATTGGTGTCCTGAAATGTTTGTACATAAACTAAATTACACGTGTCCTGAAGAACACTATATCTGTCCTTACTTTTCGCTACCAAGTTTAAACTGTTCTAAGAACACACGTGGTGTCCTGAAATGTTCGTCTCACGTGTGACGCACTTTTAATTACTTCAGAACCCGAACAGTGTCCGTAGGACATCAATGCGCATGCGCTAACCAATCTCCGTGCACTTGGTGTCCTGCAGACAGGCGCTTCCTTCGCGGACTAGTTCGCAAACGGATCATAGGACCGCGCCCACGCTCATCGTGTGTCCTGAAGTGTGGACACTGTTCGTGTCCCCGAACAATTTAAAAGTACATTTTCAGTTAATCCATAATATTTTTCAATAAAATCTCACCATGCCACAAGTCCCACATAGCAATCTTGAGTTTCTATATACCTTTTGAAACTTTCCGATCCTTTTTTTGTGTTCGATCTGTCCGCGCACAGTGCGCATGTCCGCGGACCGCGCACAAGCACCCCTATAAAAGACCACGCCCAAGAGCTTATTCCCATTGTATTTCTGGCTATTCTTCAGAACACAGTGATTTTTGCTGCCACCTGCAGACTACACCATCATCGACATGGCATCCTTGGCTGCTGAACTGCCACTTGGTGCAGCACCTGCTTCAGCACCACCACCACCCCCTCCACCACCACCACCTCCCCAAGGGCCTGAAGAGGGGAACAGGACTGAGGATGCGGAGGAGGAAGAAAAGGATGATGAGAATGAGGCAGAGGAAATCCCTACTACCCGCACTAGGCGTGAGTCTTGGGTGTGGCGGTTATTTACCATTCATGGGAATGGTCCTAAGGCTTGTGCGAACCATGTTACCTGCAATGAGTGCAAAATGATACTCAGTCGCGGGAAGCACGGTAACTACAGCTTTGGGACCACTACTATGCAGCGATACTTGAGGTCATTTCACTCTGGGGCTATTCGCAGTGTTGTACCTTGCGAAGAACGTAGCAGGTTGATTTCCTCTACTTCATCCTCTGTTTCTAATCCTGTCACCACAAGGACCACCTCTGTGGGACAGCGTCTTTCTCAAGCTGCCTCACAGGCCATACAGAATGCTGATGACCCTTACCTTTCGAGGGTCACAGTTGTATGTATGTACTGTGACACAGTACTCTGCAGGGGGGAGCGACTTCGGAGTGCTTTTGAGACTATCGTCTCAGAGCACGAGAAGACCTGCTCACTACCCAAATAAAATCCACTCTACATCTTCCTCTCTCAGCTCGCCCTTTCTTATCCCTGTGGTTGGTGTCCCCCCCTTTACCCACCTTTACCCTCCTCTCCTAGTGTGTCGTGTCTGAAAAACCAAAAAAAATACAAAATTACAAAAATCAAAAAAAAATAAGGCTCTTTTCAGAGCCGCCTTTCCCAGTTAAAAAATAGAAGTGAAAATAAATGAAGCAGGGCTCTTGGTATTTTTTAGAAGTCCGTGGACAGTTCGCGAACATTAAAAAAATTGGGTTGCTACTCCATCACAAACATTGTAATTTTCTCTGGAAAGAAGTGGTGGCTCTGAAAAGAGCCTTTGGGTGGTGTTTGTAAGTCAAAAATTGTAAATGCTTAACATCTACTTCAAAATCGTTGTTGTAATTCCAAAAAAGGTTGCAATGCATTTTGTACATTTCTCAGAAAAATCTGATTGCCAGCATAAGTAAGATGGACTCCATCTCTGCGAAAAATGTATGTACTACAAAACATAATATTTTCATTGTGAAAAGAAGACATGCCAAAATCTCTTAGAAAGCCACAAACAGCCTTATTAACATTGCGCCTTGCTTTTTCCATTTGTGGACCAAATGAAGAAGAACGAAGCCACATTTGTCTCTGCGCAATCCGTGAAAATATCACTTGAGAATTAGGAAACATGTCTTTAACCTTCCTCAGTCCTTCTTTCATAGCAAATTGCAAAAAAATTCCAGTCACATGTCCTAAACTGTTCCCTCCACAATGAATTACAATTATGTCTGGATGTTGCTCTGTCTCCAAAGTAGCACAGAGAGGTAGCAAGTCCAACCACTTCATTCCACGTACTCCATGCCAATGTACTTCCACATGTGGGAATCCAAGATCTACAGCTACTCCACAGCTTTCTGCATGCACCTTCAACCAATGTATCCACGAATCTCCTAAAATCCAAACAATCTGTTTTCTGAAACACACAGCCATAGCTATCGTTTGTTCTCTCAGCAAAAAGAGTATCTGAGAAAATCTCTCCTGGCACAACACACCCACCAAACTTTCCTGACCAATCCCTTTCAGTGCTTATTCTCATTTGCATGACTTCTGAACCCAAAAATCCCCGGATGTAACTCCCGATGTCCGCGAACTACCGCCATGTCCATGGACATATCGTAACATGAACAGCCCTTCTACCATTTCCACTACACTCTCTCTGCCATTCCCTCATTGGATGTACCTCAAAAATCACATGACCATGCACCAATCACAATCAAGACCTCTACATCTAACTGCATCATCATAGATCAGCACTGCAAATGTACTCTGAATCTCTCTGAGTACAAGTGTCATATCATTGGCAAGCAGCATCTACCAGAAATACTGTACAAGTCTTCAAGATTTCTACGTGCAGCTCCATGCATATACATATGCATGAACACAAACTTCAGGTATGCATATTTTCTGTATAGTAGATGACATTGCTCTCAACCCTTTTTGTTTTACAGGCAGGTGAAATCACCCGATTTTGTTTTTGGCGGGTGAGACGCCCATTGGAATGAATGGGCGTGCAGGAGGCTTGGCGGGTGAGTCTGCCCTTTACAAGGCGTGTGACACCCGCCAAAAGCGTGTGAGTTGAGAGCTATGAGATGAACACATTTTCAAACAGACTTTTACCTTGTAAAATCTGTAAAATGAATTTACTGTACTTTTTTCAAATTCCTAAAATCAACTATCACTTATAAACCTTTATACTTTTTACTTTCTTTATACACACACACTCAAATCATGTTAAACTAACATTTTTTAAATGAAATATATAGACTACATATATTCAAACAGAATTGCATGCAAACACAATCTATGTTTAAACCTTTATAAAAATACTTATACAATTTCATATTTTTTGTTTTTATTTATTTATTTACTTAATTACTTTAAATTAGACATGACATTGAGGCGCTATTACCTAGAACAGTTTACTTACAGAAATAGTGGTATTCACTAATATATTATAAATTTCACAAGACATAGTAAAGATATTTTTATTTGCTACAGTTAGTCATTCAATACAATTTGTTCATTAAGAACATATCATATGTACTGAACTGATGCAATGTATCTTATGTAAATAAATTAGTTTAATGGTTTTACAGAAGGCACTGAGGATTTCAATTAAAAGAAATCAATATCTAAATTAAAAACAGTGTTATATACAAACAAAGTTACTAATTTGAAGCTTTTACAATTGCAGTGAAGACCAGTTTCCTGAAAAGAAGTAGCCGAATTCGAAGAAGAAAGAGAAGTTACCTGTTAATTTAAAATAAAAGTAAGTAAAATATCACCATAATATTCGTATTATTAATCAAATATACTATAACATTAATACAAGCTATTTTGGTTTCTTAAAATAGAGATTTTGTACCATTTTGTCCAAAAGTTTCCATGTCTTAAACAGCGATTTACAGCCAGAATGGCCCACAAATTTATATTTTTGGACACACAAATTAGCCAACTGAACCACTACAATTTTCATGTTATAGAACAAACAACTGTTTTAATTGTATACATTAGATTTACTATTTGTACTTTTCCACACCACTAGCTTACTTTTTTTTTGTCATCTGAACCCCAGTTTAGTAACACATAAATTCAAGAATACCTATCCCTACTAGTTTTAGTTCCCAATGCACAATCACACACCATTACATACATCTTTATCATCTTACTCAAACACTCATGCACACAGCACACATACATTCCAGAACACCCCAACCCATATCTTCTTTATTTTTTTCAACAGACCCTAAAGAATGCCTACCAAAAGACAAGTCCGTAGAAAGCAACGCAAAATTAGAGCAAATGAAAATAAAGGTGTCCAACATAAGCATCCATCTCTAGCAGAATTTGTAAAAAAAAGTTGAAACAAAACAGCTAATACAATCATTTAGTGAAACACAAGAAGTTTCAAGTACAACAACTTCGCTTCCTCTATCAAAATGTAAAACAAACCAAAAAACAATTAACAGAAAATCAGCTATCAGTACAGATAAAACTACTTCTTCAAATTTTAATATAGTGCAAAGTAAGCATACCAAGAAAATTATTTTAGCCAAAATATACCGTCACAAAGTCCTTCAAAATCTTATAAAAACAGGAGAGAAATCAGGTTCAAAGCTTAAAACCTATCGTAGGAAATTAATCTTAGAAGCATTGATGGACAGTGCAATTCTTCTCAAAAGAAATGTATTTATTTTACTGTTAAACAAAATGAAACCACTAACAAAACTAATAACTAAATTACAAAAAAGACTTCTCAATAAGCGAAATGTCAACAGAAAGAACTTCTTAAGTATCTGCGGAGGTGAATGGAATCACACTACGAGCACAGAACCATATTTTAATGAAGAAGCGTACAAACAAAAGCAAATGAATACAATTGCCATAAATAGCAGTGGTCGAGGTTATGAAAAAGTGAATAATACCATAATGGAACAAGAAGTACTCCTTACAAAAATATTCCCTGAAAACTTAGAATTACCCCTCCATTCAACTGAATCAGAACGTCTAGTGTACAAATGGCCATGCACGTCAATGTGTAACATTCCCAAACAATGTTTCAAATCTTTACACCAATTCCTCAATAAATATGTAAAAAGCAAAGACAAAATCAAAATTAAATTACTGCAAAATACATAGATACCTGTCCAGTGTGCAAGTACACAGGACTACAAGGACATTCATTGGCCTGCATTACAGAACCTACTTGTAAAACCACTTTCCATGATATCAAAAGGATATCAACACATCATTCAACTATAAGAAATCTAGTCTATAAACTGTACTATGCTAAAAGTCCTGCTTTAGCACTAGCAAAGTTAAATAACATCCTTCTACATGGTACAGCAAAAGACCTACTTGAAGAAATTCACTATATCCAGAAAAAATATTTTGGAAGTGAAAGCCATTTACAGAATGAAATAGCTTTACACCAATTAAGCAACAATTCTACACATGGCAATCATTTGCTAAACACATACAAAAAAGAAATACTAAAATTTAAAAGTACATCAGCTGAAGTACCAAACCATGTATGTGTATGTTGCCGTAGAATTTTTTATAAAAGTAACACAAAAACTGTGGACCTATCATACAAAATAGAAGACAATGAAGATTCTAAATGGTTTGAATTAGCTCTCTACCTTCTAGCAGAAAACAAATATGAAATAACTGAGCCCTTAATACTTTGCAGTTATTGCACTACAAAACTTGACAACAACCAAACTCCTTCACGTTCTATCACAAATAATTTGGAATTATACCCAGTACCAAAACCTCTACAACAAATTAATTTATATGAGAGCATCATAATTCAAACAGTACACCCATTTCAAGCAATAATACGCCTTCAACCAAAAACAGCAAAATTACATCCCTCTGAATTGGTAAAAGTCATTTGTGGAAAAGTAGTTTATTTACCATTAAATCTAAAAGAAAATGTGCATACTCTAGGAGTGCAACGTCCAATGCAGCAATCTTTAATTATATTAGTTAATGGAGTACCTACAAAAGACAAAAAAATATGGCAACAGCTGGTAGATATAGTTAGACAAGCCTTCCAATATCTTAAAGAGAATAATGAATATTACAAAGAAATTAATATTGAAGAAAACTTGAAAGATACAACTGAAATAATTCAAGAAACACAAGAAGCTGGTCAATTTGAGCTACTAGATCCTGCTACAATATCAAATACTTTAGACCATTATACAATTCATCCTTTGCACTGTAATGACACTGTACAAGATGTACTGGAAACTTACCAAATGCGTCAAACAAAAGGATCGCCAATCAGTATATGGGAAAAAAGTATAGAAGCACGTGCTTTTCCTCTACTCTTTCCTACTGGCAAAGGAGGAAGGTATGATGATAGACCTATTCAAATATCAGCTTCAGAATACCGCTTATTACGGATGTATTCTGAAGATCCCAGATTTAGACAAAATGTGGAATACATATTCCACCTACTCTTTGAAAGTGAACTAGCAACTTTATGTTACGGAGTTGCACACATATTAAAATCAGGATCACACTTTCAAAATATGACAGCTACACAATTATTAGAGAAAGTGCAACAAAAGGATGAGGTTTTACAATCAAATATTACAAATCTATTAGCAAATATGCGTGGTACTAAAGAGTACTGGTTTCAATGTCATGGAGATGTACATTGTATGATCAGAAACCTTGGCCCACCCACTTGGTTTGTTACATTAAGTTGTGCAGAATATGCATGGGAAGATTTACATGATTTCCTACGCATATCAAATAAAAACAAAACAAACATAGATATTCTAACACCTGGAGAACTTTGTTCTTTGGATCCTGTTAATGTTTCAAGATATTTTCACCATCGCTTCATTGCTATGCTACATTTTATTTGTAATAAAACTGTTCCTCCCCTTGGAGAAGTGCAACACTTCTTTTGGAGAAAAGAATACCAAGCCAGAGGAGCACCACATATCCACATGCTTTTATGGATTAAAGATGCTCCTAAATTTGGTCAAGACAGTGATGCCACTGTTTTACAGTTTATTGAAAAATATGTCACTTGTGAAATTCCATCAGAAGCCACAAATAGTGATCTTCGTGCACAAATTTTACAATTTCAAAGACACAAATGTGGAAAATATTGTCGTCGCAAATACAAAAACAAAGGTAAATACTACACCAAATGCTGATTTGGTTTCCCTAGACCAGTTACAAATACAGGTCAAGTAAACAACCTCATGTCTTCAGTTAGACATAGTGTTAAAGGTAAGTCACCTAAAAATACATTTTACATAAAAAGAAAAGAAGAAGAAAAATATATCAATGATTATAATGCAATCATTGCCCACTTATGGAATGCAAACATAGATGTGCGGTACATTGCAGACAATTCTACTTCAGTTGCACGATATGTCACAGCATACTTAACTAAAGCAGAAAAGACAGAGCTCCAAGACCTCTGGAATGACCTGTCATCAGATAAAACAGTATCTCAGAAATTATACAGCTTGGGCATAAAAATGCTCACCCATAGAGAATGTGGATCTTATGAAGCAGCTGATAGTTTAACTGTTACTTCATTCTATGGTAAATCTGAAAATATAGTATGGCTAAGTCTTGGTCCATCTAAATCTAGAAAAAGAGTTCTAAAATCATATGAAGATATAGAAACAATAGCCAAACATGATCCCAACAGCCAAGACATTTTAAAAAACAATTTATTGGACACATACTACCCAAACAGAAGTAATACTTTGGAAAACATGTGTCTATACCAAATAGCCCAAAACTACACATACAAAAATAATATGAAACCTGATGAAAAAAAAGGTAAATATAGAGTGACAGACTGTGAAGGCAGCTTAGTTAAACTCACTAAACCAAATTTAATTAATCATATCAAATTGTCATTGAAGACTCCTCAACATAAAGAAGTATATTACATGTCCCTGCTACAACTCTTCAAACCATGGAGAAAAGAAGAACAATTACTAGATAACTATGACTCACATGAGGATGCTTTCAAAGCAAATGAAAGCACTATAACTGATGTAAACTTTACACAGTAGAAAACAATGTTGCACAATGAACAGCAACATGAAGAAGAACTCCAAGCCCAACTAGATAAGGATACTCCTGACAGTAGTCAACCTTCTGTAACAGGAAGCCAAGAACCACTGGGAGAACCACTAGTAACAAATGAGGCAGAATTAGCTATGATAGAAGTAGAAAACACCATGTGTCAGTATGAAGATAAGGAAGACTTAACTATACTACAATCAAAACTAAACAATGAGCAAAGTAGCATTTTTCAAGAAGTAACAAAACAAATTGCACATGGTGTAAAACATGAAAATAAAGAATGTTCCTGCCATAATTATAAACCTATACTACTGTACGTCAGTGGTGAAGCTGGTTCTGGCAAAACATTCCTAATCAAAATCATTAGTAAGTTCCTTCAACAATTGACAAACAACAAACAGCTGTTGTCACTGCCCTGTGGGGGCAGTGACAGCTGTTGTCACTGCCCTCACAGGTTTAGCTGCCTACAACAAAGGTGGTGTTACATTACACCGATTACTACTATTACCAGTAGAACACCAGAACAAATTAGACTATTACAAACTTTCTGCAGAAGCTGCAATGGAATTACGCAGAGTATTGAAACAAATGAAAATGCTACTAATAGATGAAGTGAGCATGGTCTCCAACCTGATGTTAGCTTTGATTCACCTCAGATTACAAGAAGTACTCAAAACAGACTATGAAGAGCTCTTTGCAGGAAAACAAATTATTGTTTTTGGAGATCTGCTTCAATTAACACCAGTAAAAGGTGAACCTATTTTTAAAACATTAGGGCACAAACTCTGCTGTAAAACTGTTGGCAGCATTGGAAATGTCAACCTTTGGCAACATTTCCAATACAGAGAATTAACAGAAAACATGCGCCAATCTGCAGATCTAACTTATGCCAACATTTTAAAAAGTTTGAGAGTTGGTATACTTTCTAAAGAAGCAGAAGCAACATTAAAAACCTGGCACATTAATGCACTTTATGGCGATAATGCATGTGCTACAGATGTTATGGAACAATTAGCCCACGAAAATGTCAATTGTATGGCCTTAATGCCAACTCTTGCAAGCTGTCTCAAATTCAATGAAATCATGCTAAGTAAAGAAATGCAACCAATAATGGAAATTAGCGCCACAGACAAACTAGATGTACATGGTATGACACTACCCATGTGTGACCAAGCCACAACAAGACTAAATAATTTAGAAAAATCAATCTCAAACACAGCAGGCTTAGAAAAGATGTTAAAATTATCCTTAAATTGCAGAGTAATGCTTAAACGTAACCTTGACGTGGACCAAGGACTAGTTAATGGAGCACTGGGTACAGTTGTTGGCTTTCAAACATACCCACGTGACAACAAAATTCAGTTTGTCAATATACTCTTTGACAAACTTTCAGAAGTAAAACGGATAGGACGCTCAACAGCTAGATTCCTTCTCTTCAAAGATATGTATGTACGCAGAGAACAATTTTCTCTAACTCTTGCATACGCAGTCACGATTCATAAATCACAAGGTCTTACCCTAGACAAAGCAATGATAGATATTGGTAACACAGTCTTTAAAGAAGGCATGAGCTACGTAGCACTATCACGCTTACGTACACTTGACGGTCTATTTCTAATCAACTTTGATGCAAGTAAAGTAAACGCTGATATTCCTTGCATTTTAGAATATAATAGACTTCGCTCACTATACACTCCCCATCTAAACACATATTCTGTTCCACAAAAACTAAAACGTTGTAAAAGAAAACTAAATCAAACAGAAATGCAACAGGACATCACTGCAAATCCTCCAAAGAGAGTAAAAAGAGAGTAAAAGTCCCACAAACAAAAAAGAATCAATTAGAGAAAGTAAACCAGGTACTTCTTTAAAAAAGGAAGACAAACTCCAAAAAAAGCAGTTAGATACAGAACTACCTGGACCATTTAAATTCTCAAATATAGTTGGTGTAAGTTGCTATGCAAATGTAGCAATGAATATTCTATTTCAATTACCACCAATTGTTGACAACATTTACTTACACAGTACAAACCCATTGTGTTTGCAAATGTTAGTACTTCACAGAAATGCAGCAAACAATCCTGACAACACATATAGTGTTTTTGGAATAAGACGACAATCGGACTACTGTGCTGGAATGGTGAAATTCACTATAAACTCACAGGAAGATCCACAAGAATTTCTAATGTACTTTCAGATTTCATACATGTGGAAACATACATGCACTCTCTGCAACAATGTGACACAAGAAGAAATCCCCAATGAACGATTCATATATATATCAATACCAAATTGTGAATCCATTCCATTTCAGCAACTTGTACAAAATGCAAACCATGGTAGATTATGCTCTACCTGCAATTCAGATAATCGCTCCACGTTAGTAATACAAACACATAGTAAATACGTAATACTAATGCTTCTACGTTACAATGCAGATGGTACCAAAAACAACTGCAAGCTGACTGGATTCACACATGGTCAAATATCACTTGGTAAGAAAACCTTTACAACAATAGGTATAATCTACCACGCAGGAGCCACAACCAATTCAGGGCACTACACTGCATATATAAAAAAGAAATGTGGATGGTTTGAATGTAATGATGGTACCATTACTCTAAAGCAGAGATTACCAGCAAATCTTACAAACGCTTATTTGATGTTCTTAAAACCAAAATTTGATAAATAATCTGTATTTAAACCAAATTTGTGTTAAAAAAATATAAACTGTTAGAATACTCCAAAAGCTATCTAACTGCTCAAAGATTCTACAACAACTAATCAGATAAATGAATACCACTAAATTAGACCAAAAAATACACAGTTAGAATACGCCAATTGGTATCTAACTGTCCCAAAATTATAAATTTGTGTTAAAATAATATAAACTGTTAGAATACTCCAAAAGCTATCTAACAGCTCAAAGATTCTACAACAACTAATCAGATAAATGAATACCACTAAATTAGGCCAAAAAATACACAGTTAGAATACGCCAATTGGTATCTAACTGTCCCAAAATTTAACAATATCCAAATAGATAAATCAAAACCACTAAAATATATTAAAAAAATAGACAGAATATGCCAATTGGTATCTAACTGCTCCAAAATTTTATAATATCAAAACAAATGAAGAATCTTTTACTGCTACAAAAAAATACAACAAAGCAAAGTATAAGCATTAGCCAGAAACAACAAGTGAACACTGAAAACAAACAAACAAATAAACTGTAGCATAACAGAAAAAGGGTTTTTTTCTAATCCAACATGGATTTTTTTTTCTCCCACAGACCCAATGATTTTAGCAACAAATACAGAAACTGAGCAAATTGCACAGTACTCTGATTTGTACTCTACTAAATATGAGGGTCGAAATAAAATAAAAGTATATTGCTTATACAATGTAATAAGTCATTACAAAATACTAATACTAACATGCTATTTTCTTTTATCACAGAAATGAAGAAGAAAAACATGGACTCCCATTACTAGACCAAACAGTAAGTATACAATAATAAGGACAACCATAGCAGCATATCACATCCATAGTATCTAATACCTTTGTTCCTTATACATTTGTTTTTCACCCAAAGTTATAAGCAAATATGATTGTGATATGCTGCAGTGGTTGTTGCCAGGGCATAGAGTCTTGGGTGCATGGCCAAATGGCCAAATGGCCATGCACCCAAGACTCTATGCCCTGGCAACAACCACCGCAGCATATCACATCCATAGAGTCAAACATTTCAACTATGATCTATGGGAAACTTTTAATGTCCGCGAACAATGTGAGTGTTCTTAGAACACTTTGAACTTGCCAGCGAACAATACGGACACCGTTTTCAGGACACCCCCTACGAACATTTCAGAACAACGCAATAGTTCTTAGAACACTTTCAACTTAACAACGAACAATACGGACAGCGTCCTAAGGACACCCCCTACGAACATTCCAGGACACCGGGAGTGTTCTTAGAAGCGTCTTCAGAACACCACCATCTTGTTTATTTGCGAACATTTCAGGACACCGCGAGTGTTCTTAGGACACATTCAACTTGACAAAGAACAATACGGACAGCGTCCTCAGGACACACCCTACGAACACTCCCCGGACACCGCGAGTGTTCTTAGAAGCGTCTTCAGAACACCACCATCTTATTTATTTGCAAACATTTCAGGACACCGCGAGTGTTCTTAGGACACATTCAACTTGACAAAGAACAATACAGACAGCGTCCTCAGGACACCCCCTACGAACACTCCCCAGACAACACGAGTGTTCTTAGAAGCGTCTTCAGAACACCACCATCTTGTTTATTTGCGAACATTTCAGGACACCGCGAGTGTTCTTAGGACACATTCAACTTGACAAAGAACAATACGGACAGCGTCCTCAGGACACCCCCTACGAACACTCCCCGGACACCGCGAGTGTTCTTAGAAGCGTCTTCAGAACACCCCCATTTTGTTTATTTGCGAACATTTCAGCACACCGCAAGTGTTCTTAGGACACATTCAACTTGACAGAGAACAATACGGACAGAGTCCTCAGGACACCCCCTACAAACACTCCCCGGACACCGCGAGTGTTCTTAGAAGCGTCTTCAGAACACCACCATCTTGTTTATTTGCGAACATTTCAGTACACCGTGAGTGTTCTTAGGACACATTCAACTTGACAGAGAACAATACGGACAGCGTCCTCAGGACACCCCCTACGAACACTCCCCGGACACCGCGAGTGTTCTTAGAAGCGTCTTCAGAACACCCCCATTTTGTTTATTTGCGAACAATTCAGCACACCGCGAGTGTTCTTAGGACACATTCAACTTGACAGAGATCAATACGGACAGCGTCCTCAAGACACCCCCTACGAACACTCCCCGGACACCGTGAGTGTTCTTAGAAGCGTCTTCAGAACACCCCCATTTTGTTTATTTGCGAACATTTCAGGACACCGCGAGTGTTCTTAGGACACATTCAACTTGACAGAGAACAATACGGACAGCGTCCTCAGGACACCCCCTACGAATACTCCCCGGACACCGCAAGTGTTCTTAGAAGCGTCTTCAGAACACCCCCATCTTGTTTATTTGCGAACATTTCAGGACACCGCGAGTGTTCTTAGGACACATTCAACTTGACAAAGAACAATACGGACAGTGTCCTCAGGACACCCCCTACAAACACTCCCCGGACACCGCGAGTGTTCTTAGAAGCGTCTTCAGAACACCCCCATTTTGTTTATTTGTGAACATTTCAGGACACCGCGAGTGTTCTTAGGACACATTCAACTTGACAGAGAACAATACGGACAGCGTCCTCAGGACACCCCCTACGAACACTCCCCGGACACCGCAAGTGTTCTTAGAAGCATCTTCAGAACACCACCATCTTGTTTATTTGCGAACATTTCAGTACACCGTAAGTGTTCTTAGGACACATTCAACTTGACAGAGAACAATACGGACAGCGTCCTCAGGACACCCCCTACGAACACTCCCCAGACACTGCGAGTGTTCTTAGAAGCGTCTTCAGAACACCCCCATTTTGTTTATTTGCGAACATTTCAGCACACCGCGAGTGTTCTTAGGACACATTCAACTTGACAGAGAACAATACGGACAGCGTCCTCAGGACACCCCCTACGAACACTCCCCGGACACCGCGAGTGTTCTTAGAAGCGTCTTCAGAACACCCCCATTTTGTTTATTTGCAAACATTTCAGGACACCGCGCGTGTTCTTAGAACACATTCAACTTGACAGAGAACAATACGGACAGTGTCCTCAGGACACCCCCTACGAACATTCACGGGACACCGCGAGTGTTCTTAGAACAGTTTCACTTTGCTTGCGAACAAAACGGACACATATTGACTCCTTAGAACACCCCCTAGTCAGTTTATTTAGAACATTTCAGAACACCCGTGATGGCCGCAAACAAATCGAACACAAAAAGAACGTCTAACACATAAAAAACACAACTTTCATCCTATCTCATACACTCCCACCCTCCCCAAACACTCCTACACACCAACACACTCTACAAAATACACATTTTGAACAAAGTTTCACCGCGCTGTCCGGGGACGTCCGCGAATCCAAGATGGCGGGCGCTACTGAAAAATCTGACGCGCTTCACGCTCCCCGCCGTCCAATCAGCGAACACTTTGCATGTCCGCGAACATCACGCAAGACGATTGGCCAATCAGGACACTTTCCGCGGAGCGAACAGGGAAGCGTATCCACAAACCGAACACAGATATCACTAATTTTTTTGACCTACTTTTTGGTCATTTTAAAAAGAACTACAGGACAGATTTTCACCAAATTTGCAAAAGCACGCTTTCGAGACCAAGCCGCTGCTCCTGGTCCAAATTTGATGGAAATCCGTCCAGCGGTTTGGACTGTAGGCGCGAGCAAATTTTTTTTCCCATTCACTCTATGGAGAGTGAGTATAATGTATACAAATATGAGCATATAGAGGGAAGGTAGAGTAATAAAAATAAAACTATGAGAAAGTGCTGATAACCATAATGATTATCTTCATGCACAGAAAGGATTGCTCTCTTTCAAGCCTGTATCTTCCGCTATGTATATGTTTCATATGATGTGACTGGACCCTAAGTCTACAAATATAGTACCTTTTCAATTTTTACTTCCTGACTGTTACTGAAGAAAACTATGTGGCTTCGATATGTCAGTAAAGGATAAAAAGGGAGAGCCAGCCATGTGATGTCATCAGTGATGTCATCAATGACATTTGTGATGTCATCTTTGATGTCCTGGGTGTTAGTGTTATCAGTGCACGGTGGCGCGAGTTATGGTTGCTTATGTTACCATAACTGCCGAATTTCAGGGGTTTTTCGGTTTTACTTTGAGCCATAACGTCCCTTTAACAAAGTTTTTTCACTGAATTTCATAGGTTTTTAGTAGCGCAACTTAACCATAACGTCCCTTTAACAAAGTTTTTTCACTGAATTTCATAGGTTTTTAGTGCACAACTTAACCATAATATCCCTGACTTCATATACATGTAACATAGAACATACTAACCCCCTCGTAGTGATTTTCATGTCCGCGGACTACCGCCATGTCCGCGGACACATCGAAAATCTGAGCGTGGTGAATGTAAATTTAAATAGTGTGCCCCATTTCCCCTTTGAAGTTGGCTCTGAAAAGAGCTGTTTTTTTTTTTTACAGATGCTTGACAGACACCTGTTATTTTTTATTTTTTTTCTTGTTTTTTTTTCTTACTTTACTCCTAAAATCTTCACATAACCTTCCAAAAAGCAACCCTTACATTCCAAAATAGAAAGGCATTTCCCGTAAAAGATAAAGAAATGCCATCTTCTTTAAAATTAACAGCATTACTGGCATCAATATTCTCATTGTTACAGAAGAACATACCAGCTCTAAGCATGAAGGCACACATGCCTCGGTTGATGACACACCTAGCAATATTTTGCTGAGGACAAAAAACTGAACTATTGTCCCATATTGCCCTAGGTAGTAATCCAGAAAAAATTACTTTTGCATTTGGAAGGATCTTCATTACTGCTTGAACCAAGCGTTCCAAATCAGCCAACAAAGTAGGGGCACTGACGTTGCCCAAATGGAAAGCACCATAGTGCAAAACTACCACATGCGGACTGTTCATCGTGGCCATATCCTCACAAACTTGTACAATTCCCTGTACATTGCAATCAGGCACACTGCTCCACACCACCTCCACTCCTTTCACATCAAAGTTCTTTGCAACATGCCTGCATTCAGCGTACTGCTGTAAACCATGCACAAACATATCTCCGAGCACCAACACCCTGACTTTCTCCACTTCTGCCATCTTCACCACACACAGTCTCTTTCAACACAAATCCACAACCTCGACATCTGATTGGCTGATCCGTACAGTCTTCTTTCCATGTTGGATTTCCTGGAAAAACCCGGATGTAGCACGCCCTGTCCACGAACAGCCGCGGTGTCCGCAGACGGCATCCACTTTACTCTCTGTGCCATTCCCTCATTGCATACAGCTAAGCAATCACACAATACGAATAACGCCCTCAGAACAACCCCATTTTGTGAATTTTCGAACATTTCAGGACAATTATTATTTCATTATTCAACATATTAACATTACACATATTATACTTTCATCTTGTACTCTGCACACAATGCTATGTTTCTCCATTAGTAGCTCAGTATACTAGAATCCCATAATACAATGCTATTTATATCAATGCATCGTTCAAAGCACTAATAACGGTATGATATTTATTGCAATATCCTTGACACTTTTTTCACAACATTATAATAATAAAAATCCCTAGTACACAAATTCCATGAAAAGTACATACACACGTGATGTCATCAGTGATTTCATCAATGACATTTTCGATGTCATCTTTAATGTCCTGGGTGTTAGTCTTAGCAGTGTACGGTGGTGGCGCCAGTTATTTTTCAAAGCTTACCATAACTTGCGATTTTCAGGGGTCTTTCGGCTGTACTTAGAACCATAACGTCCTTTAAACAAACTTTTTTTAATATCACGCAAACAATATACAAACATGGCGTGCAAAAACCAACTTCTACAGATGGCTTTACACAGAATGTTCCAAAGTAAGAATTTATGCTCGTTCACAGTGAAGGTCAGCTGCTTCCACAACTTCTACAGATGGCTTTACACAGAATGTTGCAAAGTAAGAATTTATGCTTGTTCACAGTGAAGGTCAGCTGCTTCCATTTTTTTCTAGGGCCCTGGAGAGGCTCACGAAGCGGACTATAAGGTTGTATTGTGTTTTGACCTTGACAGACAGAGATTGTGATGAAAGACTTCTCTTGAAGGAGTGTTGCTAAAACGTAAGAGAAGATAAAGATGAAATTTCTGAAACGAAACCACTTTTATATATTATATCACTATGCGAAAGATCGTTGGCAAACGCGGAGTCGTATTTTGGGACTGCACCACTCGTAGACAATGGAAATTGCAATTGTACTGTAAGTTACCCTTTAGATTACTTTATACCAAATATAATTACAATAGCGTAGCATTAAAGACCGCTCAAGTTGAACTTGCTCGTTGAAAGTGGCATAATGTTTTCTACCGCGCACTATCACCGCCGAATTGATCCCCTGTCGTTTAGAGGGCTCTGAAAAAGGCAGACGACACAGGGTGGGTTAATAGAAATAATTTAACCGGTCTATAGGCGGTCAAGCGCTCTACTCGCTGTGCCACTTCACTGTAGCCTGTCAAGTGGCACAGCGAGTACAGCGCTCACTTTGACATCCGTGCACAGCTTGCTAACGCAAGTTTGAATCCCGGCAAGGCCAAACTGAGCCTTTCATCCTTCCGTGGTCGATAAATGAGCACCACACACTGTGGTTAATAATAAGCACCGCTTAGATACCTCACGGTTCTTAGCGCTATATGAATGGGAAAATATTATTATTTAATTATTAACATACTCTGTTGCACTTTCTTCGATAGCAAATATTTTCACGCCCTAATAAATAAAATGATGATTTTTAATGAAGATCGGCTGGTGATACTAATTTATGTTTTTTAAAACAGGTATGTGGCTCCATTTTGCCTATGTCACGATTTACAGACTCCAGCGGATGGCGTCTTCAACTGCCAGGTGCAGGTCCAAATATGCAACTTCATGACCCTCACCATTTTATGCGACAATCGCCAAGGACCAATATGCCCTTACGCAGTACTAGCGGCTACAAACAACATACCAACCAATAGGGTGGTCTAATGGCTCGTTGTTGGAGCAACCTTCCGATTATCAGAGCGACCATTTACTGCTTTTATCATAAACCAACAGCCTATCTACCGCAAAGGAACAACGCGTGGCTCCAAATAAACTTTTGCTGATCGACAGCAGAGACAATAGCAAATCGCTCAATATTCACTAAACATTTCATGTGAAATAAATGTACTTTACCAAATGTACAATCCTGCTGTTTACTTTTAAACCACAGTTTCATATTCCGAATTGTGGCGCACTGAGTTGTAAGCTGATCTAACACTCTCTGTACCGCAAAGGAACATCGCGTGTCTCAACATGAACTTTTGCGGATCGACAACAAAGACAAATGCAAATTGCTGAATATTCTCTAAACATTTGATGTCAAATAAATGTACTTTACAACATTTACAGTCTTGCTGTTTGCTTTTAAATCACAGTTTCATATTCCGAATTGTGGCGCGCTGTGTTGTGACATAATGTGTGTTGTCTTCCGGGTTCTGTGTAAAGTCGCGTAGTACTGGAGACGACTGGGCGCGTTTGATTACGCACCCTGTAACGTCACGGAGAGAAGCGGGGAATATGAATGCTTTGATAATATCAGGCTTAGGGGCGGGAGATATGATTTAGTGTCGCAAAAGCAAGTCAGCCAGGTCAATAGCGCCAGTCATAGGATTATCACATAATGTCGGCGCACACCAGCCGGATTTATCGGACAAAAAGTCGGTTGACACCCCTAGGAAATTGTACTATTAGCGGACAAAAGGAGTGCTCTTAAAACACTTTCACCCTGACAACGAACAATACAAACAACGTTCTCAGAACACCCCCATTTTGTGTAATTGCAACCACACATTCAACTAGACAGATTACAATACGCACAGCGTCCTGAGGACACCCCCAGTTTGTGTATTTATGAACAATTAAGTACACCGCGAGTGTTCATAGCTCATTTTTACCTTCCTTGCGACCAAAAATGACACATACTCCGTCCTCTAAACACCCCACCATTTACTTTATTTACAAAATGTCAGAACAGCCGTGTTCTCCGTGGACAAATCGAACGCAACAAAAACGTCTAGCACATAAAAAAACAAAACATTGAACCTATCTCATACTCCCCCACCCTCCCCAAACACTCTTACACACCAACACACGGCACTAAGTACATATTTTTATCCACGTTTCACTGCGCTGTACGCGGTCGACTGCGAATACAAGATGGCAGGCGCCACAGAAAATCTGACGCGCTCCACGCCCCTCGCCATCCAATCAGCGAACACGTCGCATGTCCGCGGACATGACGCAAGGCCATGGGCCAATCGGGGTGCTGTCTGTGGAGCGTACAGGGAAGTCCGTCTGCGAAGCGAACACAGATATCACTAATTTTTTTGCCTTACATTTTGGTCATTTTAAAAAAAAACTACTGGACAGATTTACACCAAATTTACAAAAGCACGCTTTTGGGACCAGGCCGCCGCTCCTGCCGCAAATTTGGTGTAAATCCGTCCAGCGGTTCGGGCTGTAGCCGTGCGCAAAGTTTTTTCCCATTCAGTCTATGGGAAAAAAAAAAGTTTTGGGACCCCCCCTATAACTTTCCCCCCCCTGGACGAATCCTCACCAAACTTTGTAAAACAATTCAGAGTGACCCAACTACTTTTTTTGCAAAGTTTGGTGAGGATCCGTCCCGGGAGAGCGAAGTTATAAGCCACCCAAAAAGTGCTCTTCCTATGGAAACAGCAACTTAACCATAACTACATGGCCACTACTGTGGCCATGTAACTCAGTGAAAAAAACTTTGTTAAAGGGACGTTATGGTTAAGTTGCGCTACTAAAAACCTATGAAATTCAGTGAAAAAACTTTGTTAAAGGGACGTTATGGTTCCAAGTAAAACCGAAAAACCCTTGAAATTCGCCAGTTATGGTAAGCTAAGCAACCATAACTCGCACCACCACCGTGCACTGCTAAGACTAACACCCAGGACATCAAAGATAACATCACAAATGTCATTGATGATATATATATATATATATATCAAAAAGGAGAAAGTGGTTCCATTTCTCCCAGAGCGGATAGCGCTCTGAGCAGTTTAATGAACGCCAGCAGCGAACACTTTCCTTCGATACGAGAAACCCAAAATAAATATGGCATCGAGTCTTTGTAATTTCCTATATATAGTTCTGGTTAAGTTGCTGTTTCCATAGGAAGAGCCCTTTTTGGGTGGCTTATAACTGCGCTCCCCCTGGACAAATCCTCACCAAAATTTGCAAGAAAGGCTTATTTAATGCCTCAACATATTATTATATTATATTATGTGCATTTTAAGAAAGTCATTACTCAATTGTTTTGCAGTGCGTACAAGATTGTTTGCAACATACACCACCATTATATAATTGTGTAAGATTACACAGTGCTCAGTGAAACTGTGTTTGCCTAGCAGCGAGTTCCTACATGATGTGTGACAGTCTATCCCCAAAAGAACTCTGAACACTTGGAAAGGAGGCAGATTGTGTGAAAAGCATTCTCCTGTATGAATATCTGGTGCCCTGATACTATGGACGAGTAATTCCAGGCATAGTCCATACCCATTATTCCTTGTAGGCAAAGTAAATGATGTTGCAATGTTGCTCTCCACTTATAGGATAATGTTAGTAATGCCAAAGTAGGAGATTCTGAGCATCACATTTGTCTTCTCAAAATAACTAAACGGCAAATTAATATGTGAGTTTCATAATGCGTTAATTTGAAAAGGGGGCTGCTTCAAAGCACTTGCCTGACATGTGTACAAAGAAGAGGAAGTATGGGATAAGGTTACACATGCAGGTAGCCTGCTTACTTACAATCAGTAACCGATATTTTAGCTGGTAGTTCGACTTTATCGTGTGGGTGACGCTTTTGGTAAGGCACAATGAGTAACACGAATGGCATGAACGTTGTTCATATTATTCACATTACAACAAACATAAAACAAGTGGATGTAGGTACACATCTGCTAACCTTTCGCAGAGCCAAGAGAGGATGAGTCAAGGTGTTCTGTGGCAGAAGTTAGAGTCATAAGGTCAAGCTTAGGAGTCATGGGTGGGGAGGGAATATTATTTGGTTAATGTGTGCAGGTATATCTTGGTTAGATTCTTCTGTTCATGGATCCAGTTTTTCACTTTCGTTTTTAACCTCTTACGTGTGTAGTTTGCTGTTAGGGACCTTAGGTGTTTATTGTCACCCTTGCATAGTAGTGTAATGTTGATTAGCAGAATATCAGGACTAGTTGCTTATTTTAAGAGAAAGCAAATTTCAATTAATTGCTGTGGTTGTGCCATATTAAATATTGTTGAATAGGTAAGAATTGTCTGTGTGCACTGCTAAAAATCTTCTGAGCAGCACCCAGAAGGAAGCAGGGCAAGCGCACATGCGCAGAGCTTAGAGGAAACACTGCCACGGACCTAACAGGGAAGTGTGTCCGCAGAGTGGACCTAGATATCACTAATTTTTGGGACCTACTTTTTAGTTGTTTTAAAAAAACTACAGGACGGATTTCCAGCAAATTTACAAAAACACACTTTGAGGAGCAAACCATTGCTCCTGCCGCAAATCTGGTGGAAACCCGTCCAGCGGTTTGGGCTGTAGGCATGAGCAAAGTTTTTTCTCCATTCAGTCTATAGGAAAAAAACAGATTCTGGGACCCCCCTATAACTTTGCCCCCCCTTGACCAAACCTCACCAAACTTTGCAAAGAAATTCGAAGTGGCCCATATACTTTTTATGCTAAGTTTGGTGAGGATTCGTCCAGAGGGAGCAAAGTTATAAGCCAACCAAAAAGTGCTCTTCCTATGGGTTGAGCAACTTAACCATAACTACATGCCCGCTACCGCATGTCATGTAATATATATAAATATTTGGGGATTTTTCCATAATTCCTTTCCCTAGCACCAACTACAAGATAGGCAGTGCACTAATTTTGGCAACTTCGTTTTTTCATATTTATATATATACGCACGTGAACAAGCTGCAAGACAGTGGCGAAACGCGTTGTACCATGCTTTTTTAATTGTTGGCTGATGCCCAAATAAAACAGGAAATTATAAGGACTCGATGCCGTATTGATTTTGGGTTTCTCGTATCGAAGGAAAGTGTCTGCTGCTGGCGTTCGTTACACTGCTCAGAGTGCTATCGTCTCTGGGAGAAATTGAACCACTTTCTCCTTTTTGATATATTACATGGCCACGTTAGTGGCCATGTAGTTATGGTTAAGTTGCTGTTTCCATAGGAAGAGCACTTTTTGGGCGGCTTATAATTTTGCTCTCCCTGGACGGATCCTCACCAAACTTTGCAAAAAAAGTAGTTGGGTCACTCTGAATTTTTTTGGAAAGTTTGGTGAGGATTCGTCCAGGGGGGGAAAAGTTATAGGGGAGGTCCCAAAACTTTTTTTTTCCCATAGACTGAATGGGAAAAAACTTTGCGCACGGCTACAGCCCGAACCGCTGGACGGATTTACACCAAATTTGCGGCAGGAGCGGCGGCCTGGTCCCAAAAGCGTGCTTTTGTAAATTTGGTGTAAATCTGTCCAGTAGTTTTTTTTAAAAATGACCAAAATGTAACGCAAAAAAATTAGTGATATCTGCGTTCGCTTCGCGGACGGACTTCCCTGTTCGCTCCGCGGACTGCACCCCGATTGGCCCATGGGCTTGCGTCATGTCCGCGGACATGCGACGTGTTCGCTGATTGGACGGCGAGGGGCGTGGAGCGCGTCAGATTTTCTGTGGCGCCCGCCATCTTGTATTCGCAGTCGACCGCGTACAGCGCAGTGAAACGTGGATAAAAAATTGTATTTAGTGCCGTGTGTTGGTGTGTAAGAGTGTTTGTGGAGGGTGGGGGAGTATGAGATAGGTTCAATGTTTTGTTTTTTTATGTGCTAGACCTTTTTGTTGCGTTCGATTTGTCCGCGGAGAACACGGCTGTTCTGACATTTTGTAAATAAACTAAATGGTGGGGTGTTTAGAGGACGGAGTATGTGTCATTTTTGTTCGCAAGGAAGGTAAAAATGAGCTATGAACACTCGCGGTGTACTTAATTGTTCGTAAATACACAAACTGGGGGTGTCCTCAGGACGCTGTCCGTATTGTAATCTGTCTAGTTGAATGTGTTCTAAGAACACTCGCAGTGTCCCAAAATGGTTGCAATTACACAAAATGGGGGTGTTCTGAGAACGTTATTTGTATTGTTCGTTGTCAGGGTGAAAGTGTTTTAAGAGCACTCCTTTTGTTCGCTAATAGTACAATTTCCTAGGGGCATCAACCGACTTTTTGTCCACTAAAGAAACGATAAATCCGGCTGGTCTGCGCCGACATTATGTGATAATCCTATGACTGGCGCTATTGACCTGGCTGACTTGCTTTTGCGACACTAAATCATATCTCCCGCCCCTAAGCCTGATATTATCAAAGCATTCATATTCCCCGCCTTTCTCCGTGACGTTACAGGGTGCGTAATGAAACGCGCCTAGTCGTCTCCAGTACTACGCGACTTTACACAGAACCCGGAAGACAACACACATTATGTCACAACACAGGGCGCCACAATTCGGAATATGAAACTGTGATTTAAAAGCAAAGAGCAAGATTGTAAATGTTGTAGAGTACATTTATTTGACATCAAATGTTTAGAGAATATTCAGCAATTTGCATTTGTCTTTGTTGTCAATCCGCAAAAGTTCATGTTGAGACACGCAATGTTCCTTTGCGGTACAGAGAGTGTTAGATCAGCTTACAACTCAGTGCGCCACAATTCGGAATATGAAACTGTGGTTTAAAAGTAAACAGCAGGATTGTACATTTGGTAAAGTACATTTATTTCACATGAAATGTTTAGTGAATATTCAGCGATTTGCTATTGTCTCTGCTGTCGATCAGCAAAAGTTTATTTGGAGCCACGCATTGTTCCTTTGTGGTAGATAGGCTGTTGGTTTATGATAAAAGCAGTAAATGGTCGCTCTGATAATCGGAAGGTTGCTCCAACAACGAGCCATTAGACCACCCTATTGGTTGGTATGTTGTTTGTAGCCGCTAGTACTGCGTAAGGGCATATTGGTCCTTGGCGATTGTCCCATAAAATGGTGAGGGTCATGAAGTTGCATATTTGGACTTGCACCTGGCAGT
Source organism: Ambystoma mexicanum (assembly GCF_040938575.1). Taxonomy (NCBI): domain Eukaryota; kingdom Metazoa; phylum Chordata; class Amphibia; order Caudata; family Ambystomatidae; genus Ambystoma; species Ambystoma mexicanum. The sequence continues at coordinate 470,025,211 of NC_090925.1, read as the reverse complement.
TGAAGACCCCATCCGCTGGAGTCTGTAAATCGTGACATAGACAAAATGCGGCCACGTATCTGTTTAAAAAACATAAATTAGTCTCACCAGCCGATCTTCATTAAAAATCATCATTTTATTTATTAGGGCATGAAACTATTTGCTATCGAAGATAGTGCAACAGAGTATGTTAATAATAAAATAATAATATTTTCCCATTCATATAGCGCTAAGAACCGTGAGGTATGTAAGCGGTGCTTATTATTAACCATAGTGTGTGGTGCTCATTTATCGACCACGGAAGGATGAAAGGCTGAGTTTGGCCTTGCCGGGATCCAAACTTGCGTTAGGAAGCTGTGCACCGATGTCAAAGCGAACGCTGTACTCGCTGTGCCACTTGACAGGCTACAGTGAAGTGGCACAGCCAGTAGAGCGCTTGGCAGCCTATAGACCGGTTAAATTATTTCTATTAACCCACCCTGTGTCATCTGCCTTTTTCAGAGCCCTCTAAACGACAGGGGATCAATTCGGCGGTGATAGTGCGCGGTAGAAAACATTATGCCACTTTCAACGAACAAGTTCAACTTGAGCGGTCTTTAATGCTACGCTATTGTAATTATATTTGGTATAAAGTAATCTAAAGGGTTACTTACAGTACAATTGCAATTTCCATTGTCTACGAGTGGTGCTGTCCCAAAATACGACTCCGCGTGTGCCAACGATCTTTCGTATAGTGATATAATATATAAAAGTGGTTTTGTTTCAGAAATTTCATCTTTATCTTCTCTTACGTTTTAGCAACACTCCTTCAAGAGAAGTCTTTCATCACAATCTCTGTCTGTCAAGGTCAAAACACAATACAACCTTATAGTCCGCTTCGTGAGCCTCTCCGGGGCCCGAGAAAAAAATGGAAGCAGCTGACCTTCACTGTGAACGAGCATAAATTCTTACTTTGCAACATTCTGTGTAAAGCCATCTGTAGAAGTTGTCGAAGCAGCTGACCTTTACTGTGAACGAGCATAAATTCTTACTTTGCAACATTCTGTGTAAAGCCATCTGTAGAAGTTGGTTTTTGCACGCCATGTTTGTATATTGTTTTCGTGATATTAAAAAAACTTTGTTAAAGGGACGTTATGGTTAAGTTGCGCTATTAAAAACCTATGAAATTCAGTGAAAAAACTTTGTTAAAGGGACGTTATGGCTCAAAGTAAAACCAAAAAACTCCTGAAATTTGCCAGTTATGGTAACATAAGCAACCATAACTCACGCCACCGTGCACTGCTAACACTAACACCCAGGACATCAAAGATGACATCACAAATGTCATTGATGACATCACTGATGACATCACATGGCTGGCTCTCCCTTTTTATCCTTTACTGACATATCGAAGCCACATAGTTTTCTTCAGTAACGGTCAGGAAGTAAAAATTGAAAAGGTACTATATTTGTAGACTTAGGGTCCTGTCACATCGTATGAAACATGTACATAGCGGAAGATACAGGCTTGAAAGAGAGCAATCCTTTCTGTGCATGAAGATAATCATTATGGTTATCAGCACTTTCTCATAGTTTTATTTTTATTACTCTACCTTCCCTCTATATGCTCATATTTGTATACATTATACTCACTCTCCATAGAGTGAATGGGAACAAAATTTTGCTCGTGCATACAGCCCAAACCGCTGGACGGATTTCCACCAAATTTGGACCAGGAGCAGCGGCTTGGTCCAGAAAGCGTGCTTTTGCAAATTTGGTGAAAATCCGTCCAGTAGTTTTTTTTAAAATGACCAAAAAGTAGGTCAAAATAAATTAGTGATATCTGTGTTCGGTTTGCGGATACACTTCCCTGTTCGCTCCGCGGAAAGTGTCCTGATTGGCCAATCGTCTTGCGTGATGTTCGCGGACATGCAAAGTGTTTGCTAATTGGACGGCGTGGAGCGTGAAGCGCGTCAGATTTTTCGGTAGCGCCCGCCATATTGGATTCGTGGACGTCCCCGGACAGCGCGGTGAAACTTTGTTCAAAATGTGTATTTTGCAGAGTGTGTTGGTGTGTAGGAGTGTTTGGGGAGGGTGGGAGTGTATGAGATAGGATGAAAGTTGTATTTTTTATGTGTTAGACGTTCTTTTTGTGTTCGATTTGTTTGCGGCCATCACGGGTGTTCTGAAATGTTCTAAATAAACTGACTAAGGGGTGTTCTAAGGAGTCAATATGTGTCCGTTTTGTTCGCAAGCAAAGTGAAACTGTTCTAAGAACACTCGCGGTGTCCGGGGAGTGTTCGTAGGTGGTGTCCTGAGGACGCTGTCCGTATTGTTCTCTGTCAAGTTGAATGTGTTCTAAGAACACGCGTGGTGTCCTGAAATGTTCGCAAATAAACAAAATGGGGGTGTTCTGAAGACGTTTTTGAGAACACTCCCGGTGTCCTGAAATGTTTGTAGGGGTTGTTCTGAGGACGCTGTCCGTATTGTTCTCTGTCAAGCTGAATGTGTTCTAAGAACACTCGCGGTGTCCTGAAATGTTCGCAAATAAACAAAATGGGGGTGTTCTGAAGGCGCTTCTAAGAACACTCGCGGTTTCTGGGCAGTGTTCGTAGGGGGTGTCCTGAGGACTCTGTCCGTATTGTTCTCTGTCAAGTTGAATGTGTCCTAAGAACACTCGCGGCGTACTGAAATGTTCGCAAATAAACAAGATGATGGTGTTCTGAAGAGGCTTCTAAGAACACTTGCGGTGTCCGGAGAGTCTTCGTAGGGGGTGTCCTAGGACGCTGTCCGTATTGTTCTCTGTCAAGTTGAATGTGTCCTAAGAACACTCGCGGTGTCCTGAAATGTTCGCAAATAAACAAAATGGGGGTGTTCTGAAGACGCTTCTAAGAACACTCGCGGTGTCCCGGGAGTGTTCGTAGGGGGTGTCATGAGGACGCTCTCCGTATTGTTCTTTGTCAAGTTGAATGTGTCCTAAGAACACTCGCGGTGTCCTGAAATGTTCGCAAATAAACAAGATGGTGGTGTTCTGAAGACGCTTCTAAGAACACTCGCGGTGTCCGGGGAGTGTTCGTAGGGGGTGTCCTGAGGACGCTGTCCGTATTGTTCTTTGTCAAGTTGAATGTCTCCTAAGAACATTCGCGGTGTCCTGAAATGTTCGCAAATAAACAAGATGGTGGTGTTCTGAAGACGCTTCTAAGAACACTCCCGGTGTCCTGGAATGTTCGTAGGGGGTGTCCTTAGGACGCTGTCCGTATTGTTCGTTATTAAGTTGAAAGTGTTGTAAGAACTATCGCGTTGTTCTGAAATGTTCGTAGGGGGTGTCCTGAAAACGGTGTCCGTATTGTTCGCTGGCAAGTTCAAAGTGTTCTAAGAACACTCACATTGTTCGCGGACATTAAAAGTTTCCCATAGATCATAGTTGAAATGTTTGACTCTATGGATGTGATATGCTGCGGTGGTTGTTGCCAGGGCATAGAGTCTTGGGTGCATGGCCATTTGGCCATGCACCCAAGATTGTATGCCCTGGCAACAACCACCACAGCAAATCACATTCATATTTGCTTATAACTTTGGGTGAAAAACAAATGTATAAGGAACAAAGGTATTAGATACTATGGATGTGATATGCTGCTATGGTTGTCCTTATTATTGTATACTTACTGTTTGGTCTAGTAATGGGAGTCCATGTTTTTCTTCTTCATTTCTGTGATAAAGGAAAATAGCATGTTAGTATTAGTATTTTGTAATGACTTATTACATTGTATAAGCAATATACTTTTATTTTTTTTCGACCCTCATATTTAGTAGAGTACAAATCAGAGTACTTTGCAATTTGCTCAGTTTCTGTATTTGTTGCTAAAATCATTGGGTCTGTGGGAGAAAAAAAAATCCATGTTGGATTAAAAAAAAACCTTTTTCTGTTATGCTACAGTTTATTTGTTTGTTTGTTTTCAGTGTTCACTTGTTGTTTCTTGCTAATGCTTTATACTTTGCTTTGTTGTATTTTTTTTGGAGCAGTAACAGATTCTTCATTTGTTTTGATATTATAAAATTTTGGAACAGTTAGATACCAATTGGCGTATTCTAACTGTCTATTTTTTTAATATATTTTAGTGGTTTTGATTTATCTATTTGGATATTGTTAAATTTTGGGACAGTTAGATACCAATTGGCGTATTCTAACTGTGTATTCTTTGGCCTAATTTAGTGGTATTCATTTATCTGATTAGTTGTTGTAGAATCTTTGAGCTGTTAGATAGCTTTTGGAGTATTCTAACAGTTTATATTATTTTAACACAAATTTATAATTTTGGGACAGTTAGATACCAATTGGCGTATTCTAACTGTGTATTTTTTGGTCTAATTTAGTGGTATTCATTTATCTGATTAGTTGTTGTAGAATCTTTGAGCAGTTAGATAGCTTTTGGAGTATTCTAACAGTTTATATTTTTGTAACACAAATTTACTTAAAGGTTTAAATACAGTTTATTTATCAAATTGTGGTTTTAAGAACATCAAATAAGCGTTTGTAAGATTTGCTGGTAATCTCTGCTTTAGAGTAATGGTACTATCATTACATTCAAACCATCCACATTTCTTTTTTATATATGCAGTGTAGTGCCCTGAATTGGTTGTGGCTCCTGCGTGGTAGATTATACCTATTGTTGTGAAGGTTTTCTTACCAAGTGATATTTGACCATGTGTGAATCCAGTCAGCTTGCAGTTGTTTTTGGTACCATCTGCATTGTAATGTAGAAGCATTAGTATTACATATTTACTATGTGTTTGTATTACTAACGTGGAGCGATTATCTGAATTGCAGGTAGAGCATAATCTACCATGGTTTGCATTTTGTCCAAGTTGCTGAAATGGAATGGATTCACAATTTGGTATTGATATATATATGAAGCGTTCATTGGGGATTTCTTCTTGTGTCACATTGTTGCAGAGAGTGCATGTATGTTTCCACATGTATGAAATCTGAAAGATTTCATTTATAGGTATGTTTTTGTTTTCCAGTACTTGTAGTAAGTACATTAGAAATTCTTGTGGATCTTCCTGTGAGTTTAAAGTGAATTTCACCATTCAAGCACAGTAGTCCAATTTTCATCTTATTTCAAAAACACTATATGTGTTGTCAGGATTGTTTGCTGCATTTCTGTGAAGTACTAACATTTGCAAACACAATGGGTCTGTACTGTGTGAGTAAATGTTGTCAACAATTGGTGGTAATTGAAATAGAATATTCATTGCTACATTTGCATAGCAACTTACACCAACTATATCTGAGAATTTAAATGGTCCAGGTAGTTCTGTATCTAACTGCTTTTTTTGGAGTTTGTCTTCCTTCTTTAAAGAAGTACCTGGTTTACTTTCTCTAATTGATTCTTTTTTGTTTGCGGTGCTTGATGAAGTATTAGTTTCTTTTACTCTCTTTGGAGGATTTGCAGTGATGTCCTGTTGCATTTCTGTTTGATTTAGTTTTCTTTTACATCGTTTTAGTTTTTGTGGAACAGAATATGTGTTTAGATGGGGAGTGTATAGTGAGCGAAGTCTATTATATTCTAAAATGCAAGGAATATCAGCGTTTACTTTACTTGCATCAAAGTTGATTAGAAATAGACCGTCAAGTGTACGTAAGCGTGATAGTGCTACGTAGCTCATGCCTTCTTCAAAGACTGTGTTACCAATATCTATCATTGCTTTGTCTAGGGTAAGACCTTGTGATTTATGAATCGTGATTGCGTATGCAAGAGTTAGAGAAAATTGTTCTCTGCGTACATACATATCTTTGAAGAGATGGAATCTAGCTGTTGAGCGTCCTATCCGTTTTACTTCTGAAAGTTTGTCAAAGAGTATATTGACAAACTGAATTTTGTTGTCACGTGGGTATGTTTGAAAGCCAACAACTGTACCCAGTGCTCCATTAACTAGTCCTTGGTCCACGTCAAGGTTACGTTTAAGCATTACTCTGCAATTTAAGGATAATTTTAACATCTTTTCTAAGCCTGCTGTGTTTGAGATTGATTTTTCTAAATTATTTACAGGGTAATTCATAGAATTTCGCAGAAAAGTGTCGCAAGCGGCTGGCGCAGAGTGTCCGCGTGCGATTGACTGCACCAGGCACGTGCGCTAAAACCGATTTCCGCGCACAGCGTATTCATGGATTTCAGGCTTCCAAACCAGCCGTGGCGCAGAGAATCGCAGCGACCCTGCAGCAGCGCCAGTAACGCCCCCAAGAACGCCCTCGCGCAAGGAAAAGCCATCAAAATCGCTAAATCATCGCAAAGGGCTGCGCTAACCCTGGACCAGTTCACCGGGCTGGCAAACAGCAAACGCCAAGCGGGGAACGTGTATTGCAGGGGTGCGCGGGAAGTTCCACACGCGACTGGCCCCGTGCAAGCAGGGTACGTGAATTTCAGGGGTGCGCGGGAAGTTGCACACGCGATTTCAGCAGGGTACGTGTATTTCAGGGGTGCGCGCCAAGTTCCACACGCGATTTCTGCAGGGTACGTGCATTTCAGGGGTGCGCGGGAAGTTCCACACGCGAATGGGCCAGTGCGAGCAGGGTACGTGTATTCCATGGGTGCGCGGGAAGTTCCACACGCGATTTCATCAGGGTACGTGGATTTCAGGGGTGCGCGGGAAGTTACACACGCGAATGGGCCAGTGCGAGCAGGGTACGTGTATTCCATGGGTGCGCGGGAAGTTCCACACGCGATTTCATCAGGGTACGTGTATTTCAGAGGTGCGCAGGAAGTTACACACGCAAATGGGCCAGTGCGAGCAGGGTACGTGTATTCCATGGGTGCGCGGGAAGTTCCACACGCGATTTCATCAGGGTACGTGTAATTCAGGCGTGCGCTGGAAGTTCCACACGCGATTGGCCCAGTGCGAGCAGGGTACGTGTATTTCAGGGGTGCGCGGGAAGTTCCACACGCGATAGTCCCAGTGCGAGCAGGGTACGTGTATTTCAGGGGTGCGTGGGAAGTTCCACACGCGATTGTCCCAGGGCGAGCAGAGTACGTGTATTTCAGGGGTGCGCGGGAAGTTGCACACGCGATACCAGCAGGGAATGTGTATTTCAGGGGTTCTGGGGAGTACTACAGGTGAATTGGCCGTGTGATTCCTCCCAGGTGTACGCTCCACAACCTCCACGGCCCCTGCAGGCAGCCCACACCACGGGGGACTACCCTGCACCCCTGCTCATGTCCCGCAGGCAGCCCATCCACCATGGGCATGCCCCCCAGCCAACCCACATGTCACCTTGCACTACTGATCAACAATGCATGTCTCCCACCACCCCCACCCCCCAGCACTGTGGGGCACCTGCCAGCAGGCCCCCACCCATGTCTCCCACCACCCCCACCCCCCAGCCACCAGGGGCAGCCTCCACCAGGCCCCCACTCATGTCTCCCACCATCCCCACCCCCCAGCAGTGCAGGGGCACCCTCCACCAGGCCCCCACTCATGTCTCCCACCACCCCCAACCCCCTGCCACCATGGGCAGCCCCCACCAGGCACCCACGCATGTCTCCCACCACCCCCACCCCCCAGCAGTGCAGGGGCAGCCTCCACCAGGCCCCCACTCATGTCTCCCACCACCCCCACCCCCCAGCATCCAGGGTCACTCTCCAACAGGCACCCACTCATGACTCCCACCACCCCCAGCCACCAGGGGCAGCCTCCACCAGGCCCCCACTCATGTCTCCCACCACCCCCACCCCCCTGCCACCATGGCCACCCTCCACCAGGCCCCCACTCATGTCCCCCTGCACCCCCACCCCCCAGCATCCAGGGTCACCCTCCACCAGGCACCCACTCATGTCTCCCACCACCCTCACCCCCCAGCAGTGCAGGGGCAGCCTCCACCAGGCCCCCACTCATGTCTCCCACCACCCCCACCCCCCAGCAGTGCAGGGGCAGCCTCCACCAGGCCCCCACTCATGTCTCCCACCACCCCCACCCCCCAGCAGTGCAGGGGCAGCCTCCACCAGGCCCCAACTCATGTCTCCCACCACCCCCACCCCCCAGCCACCAGGGGCAGCCCCCACCAGGCCCCCACCCATGTCTCCCACCACCCCCACCCCCCAGCAGTGCAGGGGCAGCCTCCACCAGGCCCCCACTCATGTCTCCCACCACACCCACCCCTCAGCAGTGCAGGGGCAGCCTCCACCAGGCCCCCACTCATGTCTCCCACCACCCCCACCCCCCAGCAGTGCAGGGGCAGCCTCCACCAGGCCCCCACTCATGTCTCCCACCACCCCCACCCCCCAGCATCCAGGGTCACCCTCCACCAGGCCCCCACTCATGTCTCCCACCACCCCCACCCCCCAGCAGTGCAGGGGCAGCCTCCACCAGGCCCCCACTCATGTCTCCCACCACCCCCACCCCCCAGCAGTGCAGGGGCAGCCTCCACCAGGCCCCCACTCATGTCTCCCACCACCCCCACCCCCCAGCATCCAGGGGCAGCCCCCACCAGGCCCCCACCCATGTCTCCCACCACCCCCACCCCCCAGCAGTGCAGGGGCAGCCTCCACCAGGCCCCCACTCATGTCTCCCACCACCCCTACCCCCCAGCCACCAGGGGCAGCCCCCACCAGGCCCCCACCCATGTCTCCCACCACCCCCACCCCCTAGCAGTGCAGGGGCAGCCTCCACCAGGCCCCCACTCATGTCTCCCACCACCCCAACCCCCTGCCACCATGGGCAGCCCCCACCAGGTCCTCACAATCCCCAATCATGTGCGTAATGGTCAGCCTCCACAGCCAAAAAGCCCTACCAAGTAACCCATTCACCCTCATGGAAATCACATGTTACACCCCCAATGTTCATGAAGCTAATGAACCCATGTCCGTCACACACAATGGTTGCAATTGAATGGGAAAACACACAACATGACATGCATGAAACCAATGAGATGATACCACACAGTGAAGTATGGAAACAAAATTGTATTGAAAAAAATAAAGAATGCTAAAGAAAGAAAACAAACTACAATGTGAATGAGAAAAAAAAAGCTGCATGTCCGTATAAAAACACACAACTGGAAATCCGAATCCAAAAATATTTTGTCCAAAGTCAAATGTAAAAAAATCTCCATGCAATAAAGAACTATGTACAAAACTACCAAGGGTCCATGAGCCCAACTGAACAAAGGAAACCTACTAAAAAACCTACCTAAAAATCAACTATATACAAAAAGTGGAGCAGTGTCCGTCGACTCCAAATCATAATAAGAAAGAAAGGAAACCTAAAACTAAAGAACTATATACAAAGGCGGCGGGCAAGTCCAGCAGCTCACTCCGTGGTGTCCCGGGCCAGGGCATCATCGAACTCCTGTTCGATGTCCCGGAGGCGGTCCAGTTCCATGGCCCCGAGGGTCCGCAGGGACGACGCCGTGTCCTCCTCCAACCCCCTGCGGATTGCCTCGAGGCACTCGGCCCGCCTCAGGGCCCTCCGCATGGAGTTCTCCGCCCTGACCATTGTGAGCCGCGCCTCTTCCGCCCGCCGCCGCTGCGCACCTATGGCGTGGCCCAACCGCTGCCACACGGAAGACACTCTCTGTCCTGGGTCCCCCTGCCTTCCGGCCGATGCCTGCCCCTCCGATGTCGAAAGCCCCGAGCCTTCATGTCTCCCACCATGTTGCTGCTGCTGCTGCTCTGCCCGTGCACTGCCTCCTGCTGCCTGCACATCCTCCGCCGGCTGGGGTGCAGTTGTTGATGTGGCCACCCCTGCTGGACCTCCGACTCCCGACTGTGGCAGGGATGCCTCCTCCACCAGCCTGGCCGCACCGTCAGAGGCAGCTCCACAGGGCACCCAGGTGACTGATGGGTGGGAAGATGGCACAGAGGACGACTGGCGCGTAGGGGGTCCAGTTGAGGAGGGGGTCGAAGCAAGCCCCATCAGACAGCGGAATCCGGTCTGGGTGACCTGTCCCAGCAGGCTGACGTGGTCAACGAGCCATTCGAGATGACGTGCAGTCTCTCCATGAAAAGACTGCAGGTCACCTCGCATGGCCCGTTGACGCAACGACACACCAGCCAGGACAGGCTCAACCCGGACCTGGATGGCCACGTCCGCAGGCAGAGGAAGGCCAGTTGACGTCAGCTCATCCCCTGCCTGAAAACGGGTCTGGACGTAGGCATCCCTGCTGGTGCAAGATGATGCAGGGACAGGATCGGGGACAGGATTGCACACAGGCACCTCCGCGGCCGCCTGTGCTTCCTCCTGTCCCTGGTCCTGCACTGCACCACTAGCACCAGTGGGATCCCCACCTCCAGACCCCGTCTCTGGTGCTTGCACGGCCTCCTCCTCCACCAAACCCCCCCCCAACCTGGATGACTCCGTGCCATCTTCCCCTGTTGGGCCCTGTGGGGTCCCAGCTGCCCCTTCTGCTGCCGAGGAGTCCAACTGCAACCTCCGCCTCTTGGACCTCCCCCCGGCAGCTGCGGCCTGGGACGCGGCACCGGACTCCTCACTCCACGACGAGATGACAACACGGGAGGGGAGCCAGGCCTTGCGTCTCCGGCTGGCGGTCGGATCCCCGCCGCTGTGCTCCACAGCACCTTCTCTGCCCTCTTCATCAGTTGACGCTGCAGACAGGGAGAAACAAAACACAGGCATCAGGGCACTTTACAATGGACACATACACGCATGACAGTTGCACATGAGTGGCATTGGCAAACCTCAGACATGTCATCACAATCCCCAACACACATGTCATTGCAATTCGCACACATGAGCCATACCACCGCCATATCGCAACTGCCACCACCATCCATACACATACAACAGCATGAGCAGCCAAAGGGGAGCCAGACATCACATGCAACACAGGAAGTGCACCACACATGTACACACACCACCACACTTGCATGCATGTCTACACCTCTGCCAAGTGTCGCACTGTTCAGACGGGCATCCATGTCACATCTACCAATCAGGCCTCCACATACCGCTGTCACATGCATCCATGTTGCATCACTGTTGCACCCTTGTCAAATACACACACATGCACATGTACACAGTGCTCATACATGCAGCCGAAAACAACATACATGCCTGACATGACGGACATGTCTACTTACATACACATTCATCCAAACATGTGTGCACGCACAACTGCATTTGCCATGCAAGCCCACACACAGAAGCACCATCCATGTCTCACACATTACAGCCCTCGCATGTGTCAGCCCCACGGCCCTGTACACCCCCACCCATACTCGACCCCATACAAACACATGTGCAACCGGCACAATGCCGAATAATCACCACACGCACTATTCACAATCAGGATGCATGTACACTCACCGCTCGACTCCAGACGGGTCTGCTTCTCTAGGACCTGGACGTGGAGCGCTGGGGATATGCGTTCCAGGACCCCCATCTGTTCTTCCGACAAGTGGCCCCGGCACCCCTTGGCATCCGCTGCCTTCAAGAGGTGCCGGGCCTTGTTCAGGGTCCTGGACCTGAAGTCCTCCCAGCGCTTCCTGACATGTTGTAAGTCCCGGACTGCCACCCCCTCCGCGTTGATGGCAGTCACGATGTCCAGATCCGAGTCCGTCCTTCCTTGTCGGCGCGGGAACTTCCGAAGAGGGCATCATACTGCCCCAGGACTTGCTCCACCAGGACACCAACTTCGGTGGCACTGAAGCTGGTGCCCCTCTGCCTCTCTGGCCGGGGGTTGTCAATGGTCACAGATGGTGTTTGCCCCGACATGACAACCCCAGAGGCAGGAGTGGGTGGGCAATTGGGTCCTGGGGCTGGGCTGTGGAGCGATGGAATTCCAGTCGGGAGTCTTCGGTTCCAGCAGGGGTGGTCACAGCAACAGCACCCCTGGCTGATGTGCAGGCAGCAAATGGCAGTGCACGTGGGCAGCAGGCAGTCAGGCAGCAGCAGATGGCAGGTGGGAGCGTGCTCGGGGCTCTGGGGGGCAGTAGTTCGGCCTTCTGGGCAGGAGCGTGGTCTTCCGTGTGCTTACGCGTGGCCAGCTTGGTACGGAGTGATTTGGCACGTGAAAATCCTGCACGTCAGCGTGAAAACCGAGGAAAGGCCCTTAGCGCGTAAGCGCGTCAGCACGCATACGCGATTCTATTGGACCAAAGGCCCTCAGCGCGTAAGCGCGTCTGTGACGTGACCCGCACGGGTGTTTCCCACACAGCACGTGATGACAGAGCACACGTGGAAAGACTGCACGTCAGAGTGTCATCGCGTGTGATTGGTGGAAATGGCCCTACACGCAGAAGTGACAAAGCGTGTAATTGGTGGAAATGGCCCTACACGCATAAGTGACAAAGCGTGTAATTGGTGGAAATGGCCCTACACGCATAAGTGACAAAGCGTGTAATTGGTGGAAATGGCCCTACACGCATAAGTGACAAAGCGTGTAATTGGTGGAAATGGCCCTACATGCATAAGTGACAAAGCGTGTAATTGGTGGAAATGGGCCTAGCGCGTACACGCCGCGTAAGTGACGCTGGATGTGTGGGCCTGTATAAAAGGTACACGTAGAACACCATTTCCTTGTACGTGCTTTTCGTGGAGAGCGAGTGGGTGAATTCTGTACTTCTTGTCGTTTCACACGCGATTTACTTCACGGCGTTTCAAGTTCGTATTCCCTGTTACCTCTGACAGCTTTTTCTCTTTTTTCTCTTTTACTGGTTTACCTGGGCCTGTTCCCTCAAACAGTGTTCCCTTCTACTGTTGTCCTGTCTCCTCAGACAGCGTACAAATCTTCTTTTGGCGGGGGTGTTGCCAACCAAACGCGCTCCTTTTTCACGCTCTTTTACCTGGCAGACGGTGAGTCACGCACGTATCTAACATCTGTGCTTGCCCCGTGTGTAGCCTACCCCTTCAGAGGTCATTCTAGGCTGCGTGTGACACGCATACGTTCATTCTTGTGTTACTGGGTGCCACAGCGTAGTGCAGGTTTTTCTTTCTGCACACGCGGTCTAGGAGGGGTTGCGTGCACGTCATCTCCCTTTTTTGGGGCTCCTGTGCGTAGCGTGACCCATCATCTTTCCCCAGGGGTTACAATCAGCCTTGCAAGAGCACTAGGGTACAATTACCATCTGGTACCCAACCCCTTTGACCCCCAATTGCCCAGGACAATATTTTACAGCCACTCCCATATGCACATTAACATCAGTGCCATGGCTGGGAGGCGAGGATTCCGTAAGGGTGGCAAAGGTGGAAGAGCCACAAGTGGTGGCCGTGGTGGATCCGGTAGGGGACGTGGTCGTTACTTGCAGGGTGAGCCTGTCCCCCCATGTGTGGAGGACCAGTCAAGGGCACCCATAATCCCCCCTCCCCCTCCCGTTGAGGCTGATGTGGCTGACACCATCCATGCTCAGCCCTTGTTGGACCAGGCCATTGTGGCACCAGACCTGGCTGACTCCATGGCTGACTTCCAGGTCAGTAGGCCTATGACACGTGCGCTGGTGCACGTTGATGTCACCATGCCACGTGCATCTGGGGCAGCAAGGTCATCTGCTGCACCAAGTAGGCAGGGCGGAGAGGCTGCAGGGGCAGCTGCGGCTCCATCCACCCCAGCCCTCACACACCCAGCCCGGACAGTGTCGGTCCTAGTCCATGCTGCTGACATTCCCCCTGACACCATCACACTAGAGCCAATGCCTGCACCAACTCCCATGCTGAGTGTGCAATCCCACACTCCTGATACAGAGTCCACCAGGGCTCCTGCCCCTAGTGTCCAGAGCGGCGCAGGACACTCAGGATCACCACCACCTTCCAAGCGGAAGAGGAAGAGTGCTCGTCCGGCACAGGCTGATGCCCCAGACACGGCTACACAGTCCGGCCCGTCCAGGAAGCCCAGCTTCACGGATGACAAACTGAATGCACTTGTCGAGTATGTGTCCGCACATGACAATGAGATGGTCATTGTTGCAGGATCCAAGACCACACCTGCACAACGCCAGGCACACTGGCAGACCGTTGCGGACATTGTAAGTGCCCTTGGAATCGTGAGGCGCACAGCCAATGATTGCTATAAGCGCTGGAATGACCTAAAGCGCAGGGCAAAGAGTAAGCTGGCCTCAAGTCATGCCGCAACTCTAGTGATTGGAGGTGGGTCTCCAGTAGTAGACATGGAACTCACTCCACATGAGTCAGTCGCTGGGACCTACGTCACGGAGGAACAGATCCAAGGCGTGGGAGATTTGGCTGATTACGAGGCATTGTCCGGTGTGTGCACATGCATGTGTGTGTCGTACATGTGCATGGTGTGTGTGAGGGCTTCTGTTTGTGTGACAGGTGAGAGTGTGTGCGCCTGAGTCGTATGGGTCAGCCATGTGCTTCATGCAATACATCCTGCGCAGCTGCATTTGGCCATAGCAGTATCCCTTCTGCCAACAGTAGACATCTAGCCCAACTGCACGCCAGTTGCCCTTGAAGTGTCACCTTGCCCCAACATTGTTGCTTAATTTTTCACTGTTCATTTAGTCAGATTGTTTGCATTCCACCACTTTTACTAGGCATGTCGCAGTCCTCTAGTCACATGTCTGACATGGCTATGGTAAAGTGGAGTGACTTTGTTACCTGGATATCATTTGTTCAAACATGTCCCTGTGCAATTGCACCATTTCGGACTGGCAGCTCCAGGTGAAGAATCTGACCTGTTTGAATTAGAAAAGCTATTACATGCGGGAACTGGACTGAATGAATAGGTGCTGCCCTCCTCTCCATCTTCACTCAATAGCAATGGTACATGCCATCTGTGTGATGGCATGTGTGTTTCACCTGCCAATCACAGGCCAATGTGTGATGCCACTGCCAGGCAGCATGCAGAAAATGTGTTCATCTTCCATCTTGGTGTCATCAGTGTGTGCCATTTGCCTGCCCTTCATACGCAGTGAGGGTGCATGCATGGGAGGGTTTTAGTCATGTGGGACATGTGTCAAACAAGTACTGGTTCTCTTGCTTCTCAGCCCTCATTGTGTGCCATGGTGCTAATGCCTGTTTCTATTTCTTTGTTTTTATGTCTTTGCAGGGGAAGACGCACCTGATACTGCTGGGGTTGTGGAGATGGTGCAGACCCAGGAGGGGTCCGAGGGCCGACCAACCACCAGTGAGGGACGTGGTGTGGTGGTGGGTGAGAACCCACAAGTGCTGCAGGTCCTGCTCTCAAGGGGTGTCTCTGGCTGCACCTCCCCCGAGCTGTACTCAGGTGTTGATTCGGATGAGACCTACGTGCCGTCGCAGGTGAGTGTTCCAGGGAGGGATTCTGTTCTGTCTCACCCACCTGCACCAGGGTCAGAACCCTCAATGGGGATGTCAGTGTTGGCAGCTACGCCTTTGGTGGTTACGGATGCAGGGTCACACTCCGCGACATCTGATCCTGTTCCTGGGCCAGCAGATCAGAGGGGGAATGCAGTCCTGCAGCCTCAGGCAGTGCCGGCACAGCAAGGCGCAGTTCGCCTTGCCCCAGACAGGTGTGGTGCCCGCCGACGTGGTGGCCGTACGCCACCTGGCAATACCGCATGGGAGCAATCCATTTACGGTATGGCAACCCAACAGGCAGCATCATCCGAGATGATGGCTCAGGCCATGGATAGGGTGGCCACTTCCATTGTCCCCCCTGAAAGGCTGATGGAGCGACTAGAGCAGGCAACCGACTCCATCTGCCAGTCACACAGGGAGGACATGTTGGGGTCCAACAGGGACAGGCGGGCGGCACTGGCGACTCTGCAGGAGGCCATCTCCATTGAGTCCCAGGGCCACAGGGAAGCCCTGAGGCAGGAGCTCCTTCACCTCAGGACGACTCTTGTTGAGCTTGAGGCTTCAACACACCAAAGGACAGAACAGCAGCTGGAGCGTCTCATCCGTACGCTCTCAGCTGAGATGCAGGCAACGAGGGCGGAGGTCCGGGCATCCCGTGAGTTGTTGCATGGGGACCTCCGCACACTCATCCTCCAGAACCAGACCTACCACACCCGCATGCTTGCAGCCATGGAGGAGCAGACTAGGGCCTTGCGTGGGCTGCCTCCCATAGTGCAACCACCTCCGGATGCAGCTGCACAGGGTGATAATAGCGACAGCAGTGATACTCCCACAATAGGGTAGCCGTGTGGGCCATGAGCCCATGGAGGTGTTTTTTTTTCCCAGGATCCACGCAGGTGGGTTCTTGTGTGCATCCTGTCCTCGGACCTCCTGGGTGGCCTCCCCAACCCCCCCGGGCCCTTCAATGGCCATTTTTGATTTTTTTTTATTTTTATTTTTATTTTTATTTATTTTATTCCCAATTTTTTTGGGACGATTTGTTGGCTTCCGTGGTTCCTGTGGGCATACGCTGCATTGTGGCTGGGCACATGCAGGCTTGTAATGTATTAGGTTCAGATGCTTGGGTTTGAGTCACACACACCCCTCCTGCTTCCCGTTTCCATGGGCTTGCAAAGGGTGTGCCCAAGTGACAGTGAATTACACAGTGACGTTGGACTCCCATGAGCTGTGTGGGCAGTCTGTAGTCAATACTGTGTATACATTCCTAGTGCATATTGCTGTTGTGTTGTACACTGCATGTTGCATTGATGTGTAACTCATCTTCTGTGTCTACCTCCCAATTTGCAGGTCCCTTCCTCATGTCTACACAAGGACCTCTAGTCTGGAGATGTGGTCCATGTTGGCAGCAGTGCACCTACAACTCTACATGGCGCCAACACTGCACAGTTGGTAGTGGTGGGAGTGCAGGCATTTCCAGGTGGTGAGACTACTAATATTTAACATTAGTGATGTCATGTTAATGGTAGTACGTGCTCAAGTTTGTTTTTGGTCCGGCATTACTGTGAGCATTTCAGGTGTTGCAAGTTTCTAATAGGGACGCTGTACATTGTGACACTAGTGTCATTTTGTGGGGATTACTTTGTTTACCTGCAAATAGCATGACATGGCACGGTGTGTCGTGTGGCGGTGCTGGGGTTGGGTTGGCTGACATGGCACTGTCCTCTTGTTGCATTTTGCAAGTGGGTATTCATTTTAGCTGCTTGAATGTGTAACTTCACAAAACTGCATTGGTGGTGTCTGTGTGGGTAGGGATGCACACATTGTGACACTTCCAGGTGAACAATCTCAGGCTGATATGGTTTTCACGGTTCTTTCTCCAGACATTCAGGATCAGTGTCAGGTTGAGTCATCATTGATTGTCAGATGGAATGTGCCAGGGCAGTGTGCACTCCACAGGGGTGTGATTTCTATGTGAAGTAATTAGCCACTAGCTGTGTACGGGCTGCCTCCCCCGTGCCCTTTCCCCTCCCATGCGCAGCGGCTGTGCATGTGGTTGGGGATGGGGGGCACCACCATGTCCACGGCCAGGCCCCGGCGTGTTGCAACGTTGTGCAGGACACATGCTGCCACTATGATCCTGCACACTACTGGGGGAGCGTACAACAGCTGCCCGCCAGAACGGTCAAGGGAGCGAAAGCGTGTCTTCAGCACTCCGAATGTGCGCTCCACTATGCTCCGGGTTGTAATGTGGGCTGCGTTATATCTTACCTGGGGTGGCGTGGTGGGGTTCCGAATTGGCGTCATCATGTGGGGGCTGAGAGGGTAGGCACTGTCCCCTGTGGAGGTGGTGATTGGTATCATTGGTGGGGTTGTGACCTTGCTCAGTATCTGACATGCATGCATGTGCAGTGGCATTCATACTCACCAAGCAGCCATGTATCGCCATGCCGCCCAGCTTCTAGGTCCCCGCTTAGGGTGGACATTCGGTAAATGAAGCTGTCGTGGGTTGACCCGGGATAGTTGGCATATACTGAGATGATGATTCCCTTGGCATTACATACTACCTGCACGTTGATGGAATGCCAGTGCTTGCGGTTCCTATAGATGTGCTCAGATGCCCTGGGGGGACATAGAGCCACATGGGTGCAGTCGATGGCACCTAGCACTTTGGGGAATCGTGCCACAGCGTAAAAATCCAGGGCGGCAGCATGCCTTTCTGCAGGGGTTCTGGGCAGGTATATGTGCATGCGTACTGATGGGCGTGCAGTGATGATGTTCAAGACCTGGTGTAGGCAGCGTGACTGGGTGGCCTGTGATACACCACCCACAATGGCACTTGTCCGCTGAAATGATCCAGTGGCTAAGAAGTGCAGTACATTGAGGACCTTCTCCAGGGGGCTGAGTGCTTGGGAGCACAGGGTGGGTGATGTGAGGTCATCCTCCCACTCACTCACCAGGTCCAGTATGATGTGTGGTGGAAACCTGTACCTCCCATGCACATGGTCATCAGGCATCCCGAAAAGGCTGGTTCTGGGTGTGAATATTCTGGCCCTGACTATCCTCCTCCTCCTCCTTTGGTAGGCCACGCCCACTGCTGCTAGGAACGGTATGTTCATCCTGGGTCTGAGCTTGTTATTTTGTTAGCGCGCAAATTAATGCGTTGCGCGTGTTGTAGGCGAGCGTGTGACCCGCACACCCCTGAAATCCAGTACCCAGTCCAATAGCATGTGGAAATTCCCGCGCACACCGGGATACAGGTGCGCTGACGTACTTGCGTGTGTAAGTGTCCGCGCACACCTGATATACACGTACATAGGCCAATCGCGTGTACGTGTACTTTTGTCCAATTACACGCAATGACACCCTGACGTGCTGTCCAATTACACGCGATGAGACTCTGCCGTGCTGTCCAATTACACGCGATGAGACTCTGACGTGCTGTCCAATTACACGCGATGAGACTCTGACGTGCTGTCCAATTACACGCGATGACACTCTGACGTGCAGTCTTTCCACGTGTGCTCTGTCATCACGTGCTGTGTGGGAAACACCCTTGCGGGTCACGTCACAGACGCGCTTACGCGCTGAGGGCCTTTGGTCCAATAGATTCGCGTATGCGTGCTGACGTGCTTACGCGCTTTGGGCCTTTCCTCGGTTTTCACGCTGACGTGCAGGATTTTCACGTGCCAAATCACTCCGTACCAAGCTGGCCACGCGTAAGCACACGGAAGACCACGCTGCCCAGAAGGCCGAACTACTGCCCCCCAGAGCCCCGAGCACGCTCCCACCTGCCATCTGCTGCTGCCTGACTGCCTGCTGCCCACGTGCACTGCCATTTGCTGCCTGCACATCAGCCAGGGGTGCTGTTGCTGTGACCACCCCTGCTGGAACCGAAGACTCCCGACTGGAATTCCATCGCTCCACAGCCCAGCCCCAGGACCCAGTTGCCCACCCACTCCTGCCTCTGGGGTTGTCATGTCGGGGCAAACACCATCTGTGACCACTGACAACCCCCGGCCAGAGAGGCAGAGGGGCACCAGCTTCAGTGCCACCGAAGTTGGTGTCCTGGTGGAGCAAGTCGTGGGGCAGTATGATGCCCTCTTTGGAAGTTCCCGCGCCGACAAGGAAGGACGGACTCGGATCTGGACTGACATCGTGACTGCCATCAACGCGGAGGGGGTGGCAGTCCGGGACTTACAACATGTCAGGAAGCGCTGGGAGGACTTCAGGTCCAGGACCCTGAACAAGGCCCGGCGCCTCTTGAAGGCAGCGGATGCCAAGGGGCGCCGGGGCCACTTGTCGGAAGAACAGATGGGGGTCCTGGAACGCATATCCCCAGCGCTCCACGTCCAGGTCCGAGAGAAGCAGACCCGTCTGGAGTCGAGCGGTGAGTGTACATGCATCCTGATTGTGAGCAGTGCGTGTGGTGATTATTCGGTATTGTGCCGGTTGCACATCTGTTTGTATGGGGTCGAGTATGGGTGGGGGTGTACAGGGCCGTGGGTCTGACACATGCGAGGGCTGCAATGTGTGAGACATGGATGGTGCTTGTGTGTGTGGGCTTGCATGGCAAATGCAGTTGTGCGTGCACACATGTTTGGATGAATGTGTATATAAGTAGACATGTCCGTGATGTCAGGCATGTATGTTGTTTTCGGCTGCATGTATGAGCACTGTGTACATGTGCATGTGTGTGTATTTGTCAAGGGTGCAACAGTGATGCAACATGGATGCATGTGACAGCGGTATGTGGAAGCCTGATTGGCAGATGTGACATGGATGCCCGTCTGAACAGTGCGACACTTGGCAGAGGTGTAGACATGCATGCAAGTGTGGTGGTGTGTGTACATGTGTGGTGCACTTCCTGTGTTGCATGTGATGTCTGGCTCCCCTTTGGCTGCAGATGCTGTTGTATGTGTAGGGATGGTGCTGGCAGTTGCGATATGGCTGTGGTATGGCTCATGTGTGCCAGTTGCAATGACATGTGTGTTGGGGATTGTGATGACATGTCTGAGGTTTGCCAATGCCACTCATGTGCAACTGTCATGCGTGTATGTGTCCATTGTACAGTGCCCTGATGCCTGTGTTTTGTTTCTCCCTGTCTGCAGCGTCAACTGATGAAGAGGGCGGAGAAGGTGCTGTGGAGCACAGCGGCGGGGATCCGACCGCCAGCCAGAGACGCAAGGCCCGGCTCCCCTCCCGTGTTGTCATCTCGTCGGGGAGTGAGGAGTCCGGTGCCGCGTCCCAGGCCGCAGCTGCCGGGAGGAGGTCCAAGAGGCGGAGGTTGCAGTTGGACTCCTCGGCAGCAGAAGGGGCAGCTGAGACCCCACAGGGCCCAACAGGGGAAGATGGCACGGAGTCATCCAGGTTGGTGGGGGGTTTGGTGGAGGAGGGGGCCGTGCAAGCACCAGAGACGGGGTCTGGAGGTGGGGATCCCACTGGTGCTAGTGGTGCAGTGCAGGACCAGGGACAGGAGGCAGCACAGGCGGCCGCGGAGGTGCCTGTGTGCAATCCTGTCCCCGATCCTGTCCCTGCATCATCTTGCACCAGCAGGGATGCCTACGTCCAGACCCGTTTTCAGGCAGGGGATGAGCTGACGTCAACTGGCCTTCCTCTGCCTGCGGACGTGGCCATCCAGGTCCGGGTTGAGCCTGTCCTGGCTGGTGTGGCGTTGCGTCAACGGGCCATGCGAGGTGACCTGCAGTCTTTTCATGGAGAGACTGCACGTCATCTCGAATGGCTCGTTGACCACGTCAGCCTGCTGGGACAGGTCACCCAGGCCGGATTCCTCCGTCTGATGGGGCTTGCTCCGACCCCCTCCTACGTGCCAGTCGTCCTCTGTGCCATCTTCCCACCCATCAGTCACCTGGGTGCCCTGTGGAGCTGCCTCTGACGGTGCGGCCAGGCTGGTGGAGGAGGCATCCCTGCCACAGTCGGGAGTCGGAGGTCCAGCAGGGGTGGCCACATCAACAATTGCACCCCAGCCGGCGGAGGATGTGCAGGCAGCAGGAGGCAGTGCACGGGCAGAGGCAGAGCAGCAGCAGCAGCAACATGGTGGGAGACATGAAGGCTCGGGGCTTTCGACATCGGAGGGGCAGGCATCGGCAGGAGGGCAGGGGGACCCAGGACAGAGAGTGTCTTCCGTGTGGCAGCGGTTGGGCCACGCCATAGGTGCGGAGCGGCGGCGGGCGGAAGAGGCGCGGCTCACAATGGTCAGGGCGGAGAACTCCATGCGGAGGGCCCTGAGGCGGGCCGAGTGCCTCGGGGTTGGAGGAGGACACGGCGTCGTCCCTGCGGACCCTCGGGGCCATGGAACTGGACCGCCTCCGGGACATCGAACAGGAGTTCGATGATGCCCTGGCCCGGGACACCACGGAGTGAGCCGCTGGACTTGCCCGCCGCCTTTGTATATAGTTCTTTAGTTTTAGGTTTCCTTTCTTTCTTATTATGATTTGGAGTCGACGGACACTGCTCCACTTTTTGATATAGTTGATTTTTAGGTAGGTTTTTTAGTAGGTTTCCTTTGTTCAGTTGGGCTCATGGACCCTTGTAGTTTTTTACATAGTTCTTTATTGCATGGAGATTTGTTTACTTTTGACTTTGGCCAAATATTTTTTGGATTCTGATTTGCAGTTTTGTGTTTTTATACGGACATGCAGCTTTTTTTTCTCATTCACATTGTAGTTTGTTTTCTTTCTTTAGCATTCTTTATTTTTTTCAATACAATTTTGTTTCCATACTTCACTGTGTGGTATCATCTCATTGGTTTCATGCATGTCATGTTGTGTGTTTTCCCATTCAATTGCAACCATTGTGTGTGACGGACATGGGTTCATTAGCTTCATGAACATTGGGGGTGTAACATGTGATTTCCATTTCCATGTGGGTGAATGGGTTACTTGGTAGGGCTTTTTGGCTGTGGAGGCTGTCCATTACGCACATGATTGGGGATTGTGAGGACCTGGTGGGGGCTGCCCATGGTGGCAGGGGGGGTGGGGGTGGTGGGAGACATGAGTGGGGGCCTGCTGGAGGCTGCCCATGGTGGCAAGGGGTGGGGGTGGTGGGAGACATGAGTGGGGGCCTGGTGGAGGGTGACCCTGGATGCTGGGGGGTGGGGGTGCAGGGGGACATGAGTGGGGGCCTGGTGGAGGGTGGCCATGGTGGCAGGGGGGTGGGGGTGGTGGGAGACATGAGTGGGGGCCTGGTGGAGGGTGACCCTGGATGCTGGGGGGTGGGGGTGGTGGTAGACATGAGTGGGGGCCTGGTGGAGGCTGCCCCTGCACTGCTGGGGGGTGGGGGTGGTGGGAGACATGAGTGGGGGCCTGGTGGAGGCTGCCCCTGGTGGCTGGGGGGTGGGGGTGGTGGGAGACATGAGTGGGGGCCTGGTGGAGGATGCCCATGGTGGCAGGGGGGTGGGGGTGGTGGGAGACATGAGTGGGGGCCTGGTGGGGGCTGCCCATGGTGGCAGGGGGGTGGGGGTGGTGGGAGACATGAGTGGGGGCCTGGTGGAGGCTGCCCATGGTGGCAGGGGGGTGGGGGTGGTGGGAGACATGAGTGGGGGCCTGGTGGAGGCTGCCCCTGCACTGCTGGGGGGTGGGGGTGGTGGGAGACATGGGTGGGGGCCTGGTGGGTGCTGCCCCTGGTGGCTGGGAGGTGGGGGTGGTGGGAGACATGAGTGGGGGCCTGGTGGAGGCTGCCCATGGTGGCAGTGGGGTAGGGGTGGTGGTAGACATGAGTGGGGGCCTGGTGGAGGCTGCCCCTGCACTGCTGGGGGGTGGGGGTGGTGGGAGACATGAGTGGGGGCCTGGTGGAGGCTGCCCCTGCACTGCTGGGGGGTGGGGGTGGTGGGAGACATGGGTGGGGGCCTGGTGGAGGCTGCCCCTGGTGGCTGGGGGGTGGGGGTGGTGGGAGACATGAGTGGGGGCCTGGTGGGGGCTGCCCATGGTGGCAGGGGGGTGGGGGTGGTGGGAGACATGAGTGGGGGCCTGGTGGAGGCTGCCCCTGGTGGCTGGGGGGTGGGGTTGGTGGGAGACATGGGTGGGGGCCTGGTAGGGGCTGCCCCTGGTGGCTGGGGGGTGGGGGTGGTGGGAGACATGAGTGGGGGCCTGGTGGAGGCTGCCCATGGTGGCAGGGGGGTGGGGGTGGTGGTAGACATGAGTGGGGGCCTGGTGGAGGCTGTCCCTGCACTGCTGGGGGGTGGGGGTGGTGGGAGACATGAGTGGGGGCCTGGTGGAGGCTGCCCCTGCACTGCTGGGGGGTGGGGGTGGTGGGAGACATGAGTGGGGGCCTGGTGGAGGCTGCCCCTGCACTGATGGGGGGTGGGGGTGGTGGGAGACATGTGTGGGGGCCTGGTGGAGGCTGCCCATGGTGGCAGGGGGGTGGGGGTGGTGGGAGACATGAGTGGGGGCCTGGTGGAGGATGCCCATGGTGGCAGGGGGGTGGGGGTGGTGGTAGACATGCATTGTTGATCAGTAGAGCAAGGTGACATGTGGGTTGGCTGGGGGGCATGCCCATGGTGGATGGGCTGCCTGCGGGACATGAGCATGGGTGCAGGGTAGTCCCCCGTGGTGTGGGCTGCCTGCAGGGTCCGTGGAGGTTGTGGAGCGTACACCTGGGAGGGCCCACACGGCCAATTCACGTGTGATACTCCGCAGAACCCCTGAAATACACATACCCTACTGAAATCGTGTGTGGAACTTCCCGCGCACCCCTGAAATACACATACCTTGCTGAAATCGCGTGTGGAAATTCCCGCGCACCCCTGAAATACACGTACCCTGCTCGCACTGGGCCAATCGCGTGTGGAACTTCCCGCGCACCCCTGAAATACACGTACCCTGCTGAAATCGCGTGTGGAACTTCCCGCGCACCCCTGAAATACACATACCTTGCTCGCACTGGGCCAATCGCGTGTGGAACTTCCCGCGCACCCCTGAAATACACGTACCCTGCTGAAATCGCGTGTGGAACTTCCCGCGCACCCCTGAAATACACATACCTTGCTGAAATCGCATGTGGAACTTCCCGCGCACCCCTTAAATACACGTACCCTGCTCGCACTGGGCCAATCGCGTGTGGAACTTCCCGCGCACCCCTGCAATACACGTACCCTGATGAAATCGCGTGGGGAACTTCCCGCGCACCCCTGAAATACACATACCTTGCTGAAATCGCGTGTGGAAATTCCCGCGCACCCCTGAAATACACGTACCCTGCTCGCACTGGGCCAATCGCGTGTGGAACTTCCCGCGCACCCCTGAAATACGCATACCTTGCTGAAATCGCGTGTGGAAATTCCCGTGCACCCCTGAAATACACGTACCCTGCTCGCACTGGGCCAATCGCGTGTGGAACTTCCCGCGCACCCCTGAAATACACGTACCCTGATGAAATCGCGTGTGGAACTTCCCGCGCACCCCTGAAATACACGTACCCTGCTGAAATCGCGTGTGGAAATTCCCGCGCACCCCTGAAATACACGTACCCTGATGAAATCGCGTGTGGAACTTCCCGCGCACCCCTGAAATACACGTACCCTGCTGAAATCGCGTGTGGAACTTCCTGCGCACCCCTGAAATCCACGTAACCGGCCAAATCGCGTGTGAGACTTCCCGCGCACCCCGGTATACACGCACACGTATTTTTTGTCAGCGGGTGTCCGTGTTTGTGGGTACCCCTTTGCACGTCATTTGTCCTGGAGGGCCACAGTATAGGACATTCATCATGGCAGTATATAGGTGCTATTTGTTGGCGCACCTTTTGGCGCACATTTCTTACAGCCGCAGAGACGCTACCGCCTGCTTTCTTGTGGCGGTCATGTTTGTGCCTGTGCGCTGGTTTGAGCGTGTGCTTTTTTGCCCTATTCTATTCCATGAATACGTGTTGTAGGCGAGCGTGTGGGCGTTCCGCGCACTTGTGCCCTGTACTTCCCCCGTGACGCCCACGTTTTGGCAAGTTGTTCCCCATTCCGAGTGTTACGCCCGTGTTCCGCCTACTTTTGTTGCATGCGCCGCGCTATGTGTAAATTTCGCTGTGGCCTGTGCGATTTTCGCTGTGACCTGGCGCACGCTGTTAGATGGCCTGTGCGCCAACGTGCGCCGCGCACTTTTTTATCGCACATCCGCTGGTTTTCTCGCGCACGGACTTCCATGAATCGATGTGCGCTGCTTTTCGTGCGATTTTCGCACTTGCACTGCGATTTTCGCTATTCCACTGCGATTCACACGTTTTTGCCCACTTGCGCCGCGCTAATTATTCCATGAATCGGCCTCTTATTCCATTATTGGTTGCATTTCTTTACTTAGCATGATTTCATTGAATTTGAAACAGCTTGCAAGAGTTGGCATTAAGGCCATACAATTGACATTTTTGTGGGCTAATTGTTCCATAACATCTGTAGCACATGCATTATCGCCATAAAGTGCATTAATGTGCCGGGTTTTTCAATGTTGCTTCTGCTTCTTTAGAAAGTATACCAACTCTCAAACTTTTTAAAATGTTTGCATAAGTTAGATCTGCAGATTGGCGCATGTTTTCTGTTAATTCTCTGTATTGGAAATGTTGCCAAAGGTTGACATTTCCAATGCTGCCAACAGTTTTACGGCAGAGTTTGTGCCCTAATGTTTTAAAAACAGGTTCACCTTTTACTGGTGTTAATTGAAGCAGATCTCCAAAAACAATAATGTGTTTTCCTGCAAAGAGCTCTTCATAGTCTGTTTTGAGTACTTCTTGTAATCTGAGGTGAATCAAAGCTAACATCAGGTTGGAGACCATGCTCACTTCATCTATTAGTAGCATTTTCATTTGTTTCAATACTCTGCGTAATTCCATTGCAGCTTCTGCAGAAAGTTTGTAATAGTCTAATTTGTTCTGGTGTTCTACTGGTAATAGTAGTAATCAGTGTAATGTAACACCACCTATGTTGTAGGCAGCTAAACCTGTGGGGGCAGTGACAACAGCTGACAGTTTGTTGTTTGTCAATTGTTGAAGTAACTTACTAATGATTTTGATTAGGAATGTTTTGCCAGAACCAGCTTCACCACTGACGTACAGTAGTATAGGTTTATAATTATGGCAGGAACATTCTTTATTTTCATGTTTTACACCATGTGCAATTTGTTTTGTTACTTCTTGAAAAATGCTACTTTGCTCATTGTTTAGTTTTGATTGTAGTATAGTTAAGTCTTCCTTATCTTCATACTGACACATGGTGTTTTCTACTTCTATCATAGCTAATTCTGCCTCATTTGTTATTAGTGGTTCTCCCAGTGGTTCTTGGCTTCCTGTTACAGAAGGTTGACTACTGTCAGGAGTATCCTTATCTAGTTGGGCTTGGAGTTCTTCTTCATGTTGCTGTTCATTGTGCAACATTGTTTTGTACTGTGTACAGTTTACATCAGTTATAGTGCTTTCATTTGCTTTGAAAGCATCCTCATATGAGTCATAGTTATCTAGTAATTGTTCTTCTTTTCTCCATGGTTTGAAGAGTTGTAGCAGGGACATGTAATATACTTCTTTATGTTGAGGAGTCTTCAATGACAATTTGATATGATTAATTAAATTTGGTTTAGTGAGTTTAACTAAGCTGCCTTCACAGTCTGTCACTCTATATTTACCTTTTTTTTCATCGGGTTTCATATTATTTTTGTATGTGTAGTTTTGGGCTATTTGGTATAGACACATGTTTTCCAAAGTATTACTTCTGTTTGGGTAGTATGTGTCCAATAAATTATTTTTTAAAATGTCTTGGCTGTTGGGATCATGTTTGGCTATTGTTTCTATATCTTCATATGATTTTAGAACCCTTTTTCTAGATTTAGCTGGACCAAGACTTAGCCATACTATATTTTCAGATTTACCATACAATGAAGTACCAGTTAAACGATCAGCTGCTTCATAAGATCCACATTCTCTATGGGTGAGCATTTTCATGCCCAAGCTGTATAATTTCTGAGATACTGTTTTATCTGATGACAGGTCATTTCAGAGGTCTTGGAGCTCTGTCTTTTCTGCTTTAGTTAAGTATGCTGTGACATATCGTGCAACTGCAGTAGAATTGTCTGCAATGTACTGCACATCTATGTTTGCATTCCATAAGTGGGCAATGATTGCATTATAATCATTGATATATTTTTCTTCTTCTTTTCTTTTTATGTCATATGTATTTTTAGGTGACTTTCCTTTAACAGTATGTCTAACTGAAGACATGAGGTTGTTTACTTGACCTGTATTTGTAACTGGTCTAGGGAAACCAAATCGGCATTTGGTGTAGTATTTGCCTTTGTTTTTGTATTTGCGACGACAATATTTTCCACATTTGTGTCTTTGAAATTGTAAAATTTGTGCACAAAGATCACTATTTGTGGCTTCTGATGGAATTTTACAAGTGACATATTTTCCAATAAACTGTAAAACAGTGGCATCACTGTCTTGACCAAATTTAGGAGCATCTTTAATCCATAAAAGCTTGTGGATATGTGGTGCACCTCTGGCTTGGTATTCTTTTCTCCAAAAGAAGTGTTGCACTTCTCCAAGGGGAGGAACAGTTTTATTACAAATAAAATGTAGCATAGCAATGAAGCGATGGTGAAAATATCTTGAAACATTAACAGGATCCAAAGAACAAAGTTCTCCAGGTGTTAGAATATCTATTTTTGTTTTGTTTTTATTTGATATGCATAGGAAATCATGTAAATCTTCCCATGGATATTCTGCACAACTTAATGTAACAAACCAAGTGGGTGGGCCAAGGTTTCTGATCATACAACGTACATCTCCATGACGTCGAAACCAGTACTCTTTAGTACCACGCATATTTGCTAATAGATTTGTAATATTTGATTGTAAAACCTCATCCTTTTGTTGCGCTTTCTCTAATAATTGTGTAGCTGTCATATTTTGAAAGTGTGATCCTGATTTTAATATGTGTGCAGCTCTGTAACATAAAGTTGCTAGTTCACTTTCAAAGAGTAGGTGGAATATGTATTCCACATTTTGTCTAAATCTGGGATCTTCAGAATACATCCGTAATGAGCGGTATTCTGAAGCTGATATTTGAATAGGTCTATCATCATACCTTCCTCCTTTGCCAGTAGGAAAGAGTAGAGGAAAAGCACGTGCTTCTATACTTTTTTCCCATATACTGAAATTTGGTAAGTTTCTAGTACATCTTGTACGGTGTCATTACAGTGCAAAGGATGAATTATATAATGCTCTAAAGTATTTGATATTGTAGCAGGATCTAGTAGCTCAAATTGACCAGCTTCTTGTGTTTCTTGAATTATTTCAGTTGTATCTTTCAAGTTTTCTTCAATATTAATTTCTTTGTAATATTCATTATTCTCTTTAAGATATTGGAAGGCTTGTCTAACTTTATATAATCTACGAGCTGTTGCCATATTTTTTGCCTTTTGTAGGTACTCCATTTACTAATATAATTAAAGATTGCTGCATTGGACGTTGCACTCCTAAAGTATGCACATTTTCTTTTAGATTTAATGGTAAATAAACTACTTTTCCACGAATGCCTTTTACCAATTCAGAGGGAGGTAATTTTGCTGTTTTTGGTTGAAGGCGTATTATTGCTTGAAATGGGTGTACTGTTTGAATTATGATGCTCTCATATAAATTAAGTTGTTGTAGAGGTTTTGGTACTGGGTATAATTCCAAATTATTTGTGATAGAATGTGAAGGAGTTTGGTTGTTGTCAAGTTTTGTAGTGCAATAACTGCAAAGTATTAAGAGCTCAGTTATTTCATATTTGTTTTCTGCTAGAAGGTAGAGAGCTAATTCAAACCATTTAGAATCTTCATTGTCTTCTATTTTGTATGATAGGTCCACAGTTTTTGTGTTACTTTTATAAAAAATTCTACGGCAACATACACATACATGGTTTGGTACTTCAGCTGATGTACTTTTAAATTTTAGTATGTCTTTTTTGTATGTGTTTAGCAAAAGGTTGCCATGTGTAGAATTGTTGCTTAATTGGTTTAATGCTATTTCATTCTGTAAATGGCTTTCACTTCCAAAATATTTTTTCTGGATATAGTGAATTTCTTCAAGTAGGTCTTTTGCTGTACCATGTAGAAGGATGTTATTTAACTTTGCTAGTGCTAAAGCAGGACTTTTAGCATAGTACAGTTTATAGACTAGATTTCTTATAGTTGAATGATGTGTTGATATCCTTTTGATATCATGGAAAGTGGTTTTACAAGTAGGTCCTGTAATGAAGGCCAATGAATGTCCTTGTAGTCCTGTGTACTTGCGCACTGGACAGGTATCTATATTTTGCAGTAATTTAATTTTGATTTTGTCTTTGCTTTTTACATATTTATTGAGGAATTGGTGTAAAGATTTGAAACATTGTTTGGGAATGTTACACATTGAGGTGCATGGCCATTTGTACACTAGACGTTCTGATTCAGTTGAATGGAGGAGTAATTCTAAGTTTTCAGGGCATATTTTTGTAAGGAGTACTTCTTGTTCCATTATGGTATTATTCACTTTTTCATAACCTCGACCACTGCTATTTATGGCAATTGTATTCGTTTGCTTTTGTTTGTACGCTTCTTCATTAAAATATGGTTCTGTGCTCGTATTGTGATTCCATTCACCTCCGCAGATACTTAAGAAGTTCTTTCTGTTGACATTTTGCTTATTGAGAAGTCTTTTTTGTAATTTAGTTATTAGTTTTGTTAGTGGTTTCATTTTGTTTAACAGTAAAATAAATACATTTCTTTTGAGAAGAATTGCACTGTCCATCAATGCTTCTAAGATTAATTTCCTACGATAGGTTTTAAGCTTTGAACCTGATTTCTCTCCTGTTTTTATAAGATTTTGAAGGACTTTGTGACTGCATATTTTGGCTAAAATACTTTTCTTGGTATGCTTACTTTGCACTATATTAAAATTTGAAGAAGTAGTTTTATCTGTACTGATAGCTGATTTTCTGTTAATTGTTTTTTGGTTTGTTTTACATTTTGATAGAGGAAGCGAAGTTGTTGTACTTGAAACTTCTTGTGTTTCACTAAATGATTGTATTAGCTGTTTTGTTTCAACTTTTTTTACAAATTCTGCTATAG
Organism: Ambystoma mexicanum; assembly: GCF_040938575.1. Lineage (NCBI taxonomy): Eukaryota > Metazoa > Chordata > Amphibia > Caudata > Ambystomatidae > Ambystoma > Ambystoma mexicanum. The sequence goes on along the minus strand of NC_090925.1, from coordinate 469,994,924 downwards.
ATGGATGCTTATGTTGGACACCTTTATTTTCATTTGCTCTAATTTTGCGTTGCTTTCTACGGAGTTGTCTTTTGGTAGGCATTCTTTAGGGTCTGTTGAAAAAAATAAAGAAGATATGGGTTGGGCTGTTCTGGAATGTATGTGTGCTGTGTGCATGAGTGTTTGAGTAAGACGATAAAGATGTATGTAATGGTGTGTGATTGTGCATTGGGAACTAAAACTAGTAGGGATAGGTATTCTTGAATTTATGTGTCACTAAACTGGGGTTCAGATGACAAAAAAAAGTAAGCTAGTGGTGTGGAAAAGTACAAATAGTAAATCTAATGTATACAATTAAAACAGTTTTTTGTTCTATAATATGAAAATTGTAGTGGTTCAGTTGGCTAATTTGTGTGTCCAAAAATAGAAATTTGTGGGCCATTCTGGTTGTAAATCGCTGTTTACGACATGGAAATTTTTGGACAAAATGGTACAAAATCTCTATTTTAAGAAACCAAAATAGCTGGTATTAATGTTGTAGTATATTTGGTTAATAATATAAATGTTATGGTGATATTTTACTTACTTTTTTTTTTAAATTAACAGGTAACTTCTTAGTTTTTCTTTCTTCTTCGAATTCGGCTGCTTCTTTTCAGGAAACTGGTCTTCACTGCAACTGTAAAAGCTTCAAATTAGTAACTTTGTTTGTATATAGCACTGTTTTTAATTTAGATATTGATTTTTTTAATTGAAATCCTCAGTGCCTTCTGTAAAACCATTAAACTAATTTATTTACATAAGATACATTGCATCAGTTCAGTACATATGATATGTTCTTAATGAACAAATTGTATTGAATAACTAACTGTAGCAAAAATAAAATATCTTTACTATGTCTTGTGAAATTTATAATATGTTAGTGAATACCACTATTTCTGTAAGTAAACTGTTCTAGGTAATAGCGCCTCAATATCATGTCTAATTTAAAGTAATTAAGTAAATAAATAAATAAAAACAAAAAATATGAAATTGTATAAGTATTTTTATAAAGGTTTAAACATAGATTGTGTTTGCATGCAATTTTGTTTGAATATATGTAGTCTATATATTTCATTTAAAAAATGTTAGTTTAACATGATTTGAGTGTGTGTGTATAAAGAAAGTAAAAAGTATAAAGGTGTATAAGTGATAGTTGATTTTAGGAAATTGAAAAAAGTACAGTAAATTCATTTTACAGATTTCACAAGGTAAACGTCTGTTTGAAAATGTGTTAATCTACCATAGCTCTCAACTCACACGCTTTTGGCGGGTGTCACACGCCTTGTAAAGGGCAGACTCACCCGCCAAGACCTCCTGCACGCCCATTCATTCCAATGGGCGTCTCACCTGCCAAAAACAAAATCGGGTGATTTCACCCGCCTGTAAAACAAAAATGGTTGAGAGCTATGTCATCTACTATACAGAAAATATGCATACCTGAAGTTTGTGTTCATGCATATGGATATGCATGGAGCTGCAAGTAGAAATCTTGAAGACTTGTACAGTATTTGTGGTAGATGCTGCTTGCCAATGATATGACACTTGTACTCAGAGAGATTCAGAGTACATTTGCAGTGCTGATCTATGATGATGCAGTTAGATGTAGAGGTCTTGAATGTGATTGGTGCATGGTCATGTGATTTTTGAGGTACATCCAATGAGGGAATGGCAGAGAGAGTGTAGTGGAAATGTTAGAAGGGCTGTTCATGTTACGATATGTCCGCGGACATGGCGGTAGTTCCCGGACATCGGGAGTTACATCCGGGGATTTTTGGGTTCAGAAGTCATGCAAATGAGAATAAGCACTGAAAGGGATTGGTCAGGAAAGTTTGGTGGGTGTGTTGTGCCAGGAGAGGTTTTCTGAGATACTCTTTTTGCTGAGAGAACAAAAGGTAGCTATGGCTGTGTGTTTCAGAAAACAGATTGTTTGGATTTTAGGAGATTCGTGGATACATTGGTTGAAGGTGCATGCACAAAGCTGCGGAGTAGCTGTAGATCTTGGATTCCCACATGTGGAAGTACACTGGCATGAAGTATGTGGAATGAAGTGGTTGGACTTGCTACCTCTCTGTGCTACTTTGGAGACAGAGCAACAACCAGACATAATTGTAATTCATTGTGGAGGGAACAGTTTAGGGCATGTGACTGGAATTTTTTTGCAATTTGCTATGAAAGAAGGACTGAGGAAGGTTATGGACATGTTTCCTAATTCTCAAGTGATATTTTCACGGATTGCGCAGAGACAAATGTGGCTTTGTTCTTCTTCATTTGGTCCACAAATGGAAAAAGCAAGGTGCAATGTTAATACGGCTGTTTGTGGCTTTCTAAGAGATTTTGGCATGTCTTCTTTTCGCAATGAAAATATTATGTTTTGTAGTACATACATTTTTCGCAGAGATGGAGTCCATCTTACTTATGCTGGCAATCAGATTTTTCTGAGAAATGTACAAAATGCATTGCGACCTTTTTTGGAATTACAACAACGATTTTGAAGTAGATGTTAAGCATTTACAATTTTTGACTTACAAACACCACCCAAAGGATCTTTTCAGAGCCACCACTTCTTTCCAGAGAAAATTACAATGTTTGTAATGGAGTAGTAACCCAATTTTTTTAATGTTCGCGAACTGTCCACGGACTTCTAAAAAATACAAAGAGCTCTGCTTCATTTATTTTCACTTCTATTTTTTTACTGGGAAAGGCGGCTCTGAAAAGAGCCTTATTTTTTTTTGATTTTTGTAATTTTGTATTTTATTTGGTTTTTCAGACACGACACACTAGGAGAGGAGGGTAAAGGAGGGTAAAGGGGGGGACACCAACCACAGGGATAAGAAAGGGCGAGCTGAGAGAGGAAGATTTAGAGTGGGTTTTATTTGGGTAGTGAGCAGGTCTTCTCGTGCTCTGAGACGATAGTCTCAAAAGCACTCCGAAGTCGCTCCCCCCTGCAGAGTACTGTGTCACAGTACATACATACAACTGTGACCCTCGAAAGGTAAGGGTCATCAGCATTCTGTATGGCCTGTGAGGCAGCTTGAGAAAGACGCTGTCCCACAGAGGTGGTCCTTGTGGTGACAGGATCAGAAACAGAGGATGAAGTAGAGGAAATCAACCTGCTACGTTCTTCGCAAGGTACAACCCTGCGAATAGCCCCAGAGTGAAATGACCTCAGGTGTCGCTTCATAGTAGTGGTCCCAAAGCTGTAGTTACCGTGCTTCCCGCGACTGATTATAATTTTGCACTCATTGCAGGTAACATGGTTCGCACGAGCCTTAGGACCATTCCCATGAATGGTAAATAACCGCCACACCCAAGACTCACGCCTAGTGCGGGTAGTAGGGATTTCCTCTACCTCACTCTCATTATCCTCTTCTTCCTCCTCTGCATCCTCAGTCTTGTTCCCCTCTTCAGGCCCTTGGGGAGGTGGTGGTGGTGGAGGGGGTGGTGGTGGTGCTGAAGCAGGTGCAGCACCAAGTGGCAGTTCAGCAGCCAAGGATGCCATGTCGATGATGGTGTAGTCTGCAGGTGGCAGCAAAAATCACTGTGTTCTGAAGAATAGCCAGAAATACAATGGGAATAAGCTCTTGGGCGTGGTCTTTTATAGGGGTGCTTGTGCGCGGTCCGCGGACATGCGCACTGTGCACGGACAGATCGAACACAAAAAAAGGATCGGAAAGTTTCAAAAGGTATATAGAAACTTAAGATTGCTATGTGGGACTTGTGGCATGGTGAGATTTTATTGAAAAATATTATGGATTAACTGAAAATGTGCTTTTAAATTGTTCGGGGACACGAACAGTGTCCGCATTTCAGGACACACGATGAGCGTGGGCACGGTCATATGATCTGTTTGCGAACTAGTCTGCGAAGGAAGCGCCTGTCCACAGGACACCAAGTGCGCGGAGATTGGTTAGCGCATGCGCATTGATGTCCTACGGACACTGTTCGGGTTCTGAAGTAATTAAAAGTGCGTCACACGTGAAACGAATATTTCAGGACACCGCGTGTGTTCTTAGAACAGTTTAAAATTGGTAGCGAACAATAAGGACAGATATAGTGTTCTTCAGGTCACGTGTAATTTAGTTTATGTACGAACATTTCAGGACACCAATTGTGTTCTTAGAACACTTTCAATTGGGTAGCGAACACTACGAACAGTTGTACTGTTGTTCAGGACACATCATTTTCGTTTATTTACGAACATTTCAGGACACCAATTGTGTTCTTAGGACAGTTTTAAGTTGATAGCGAACATTACGGACAGATATAGTGTTCTTTAGAACACTTTAATTTTTGTTTCTTTACGAACATTTCAGGACACTACGAGTGTTCTTAGAACATTTTGAACTTGCATGAGAACATTACGGACAGATGTAGTGTCCTCAGGACAGTTACATTTTCGTTTCTTTACGAACATTTCCGAACAACCGCGGTGTCCGTGGACACCTAAATTGGTTTTATTACAATGAACTGAAAGTAATTACAACACAATATAAGAAAAGTAACTTTATTTCATTTATATATACAATTATGACTGGGAAGGTGGGGCAGAAACGGAAACAAAAACAGGAGAATTAGGGATTTCTAGATAACTGGGATCAGGTGAAGAAGGGAAGGAAATCTCATCGAAACGCTTTGTTCCATAGACAGGGTTTGGGGTTAACTGCGTGGGATAGGGTGAGGGGGGACAAGTGCAGGTTGGACAATGGTGTGGTGTTGGGGGTTTCACATAATTTGACACAAAGTTTTTCAAATCCATAAAATTTTGCATAAGGTCGTCCATTTTTTGATGAATCTGCTGTAGAGTGATATCCTCTGATTGTTGTTGTGAGATGCTTGGAATTTTTGTATGGTCTTTAATAAAAAAAATGTATATGTTAAATGTATACAAAATAATATTTATTAATTGGTTTATATAGTAAAGTGTGTACCATTAGGTGGACTATTTTCTAACATTTCCTCTCGTGGGAAATGCTCCTCTAGCCAGTCGAGAGTACTACACATTTCTGTGAGAAAACAAAAAAGTAATATGTTTTTTTTTCTAATATAGAAAGTTTATAAATATATGAGTAAAAAGAAGTGCACTTACTATGTCTGGTGAGATATGTAATCAGTAGTGTATACGTCTGGTCTTGCTGTTGGTTGTGGAGCGTCTGTGAGGTAATTATGGTGGAAGCCACTTTATCTTCTTTTGGTATATTCCATTTTAAAACATATTGTATTTACATGAATGGTTAGTGTGTTACATATATGGGTAACATTTTTTAAGTATTACTACATATACTTTGTATGTGTGCTGCTTTGTGAATTTGTTAAATGTTCCTATGTTATGATATAAGTATTACACATCATACCTCCCCAGAGTTTTTAGGTGGTGGTACTGTTCTCCTAACATGTCCGCGAACATTAAATAAGTTCGCGGACATCAAGTTCATAAGAAGAGATCTAGTCAGTTCCATATGAGATGTATATACAGTCAAAGTCATTATTGCTAAGTTGTGCTACTAAAAAACTATGAAATTCAGTGAAATAACTTTGTTAAAGGGACGTTATGGTTAAGTTGGGCTACTAAAAACCTATGAAATTCAGTGAAAAAAACTTTGTTAAAGGGACGTTATGGTTAAGTTGCGCTACTAAAAACCTATGAAATTCAGTGAAAAAACTTTGTTAAAGGGACGTTATGGTTCCAAGTAAAACCGAAAAACCCTTGAAATTCGGCAGTTATGGTAAGCTAAGCAACCATAACTCACGCCGCCACCGTGCACTGCTAAGACTAACACCCAGGACATCAAAGATGACATCACAAATATCATTGATGGCATCACTGATGACATCACATGTCTGCCTCACTATTTTATCTTTTGCTGACATATCTAGGCCACATGGTTTTCTTCAGTAACAGTCAGAAACTAAGAATTTTATTTTATTTGTAGACATATCCTTCTAGTAGGTTCTTACAGTAATTCCCTTAGAGTACAGTCACATCATATGAAACATATACATATGGGAAAACACAAGCTTGAAAGACAGCAATCCTTTTTGTGCATAAAGATAATCACTAGACTTATGAGCACTTTCTGATAGTTCTGTTGTTTTTTTATGGCTGTACTTTCCCTGTATATGGTCATATTTGTATACATTGTACTCACACTACTTTCCTTAGGGTCCAATCACATCAAGTGATACATATACATAGGGTAAATAGCAGCTTTGAAACAGAGCAATCATTTATTTGCATGAAACTAATCAGTTAAGTTATGAATTGTTTATGCTACTACTTGTGCTTTTTTGCTAACTTCACTTTCCCTGTATATACCCATATTGGTATGTGTTCTTGTGTCTTTGTGTTTTGTCTATAGTAATGCAATTATGTAATACATGGGTTTTATTAGCTTCTTATTACATATTTCACAGTACACAAAAATCTTTTAAGAAAACAATTATCATTTCATTATTGAACATATTAACATTACGAATATCATACCTTCATCTTGTACGCTGCACACAATGTTATGTTTCTGTATGAGTAGCTTAGTATACTAGATAGAACCCCATAATAGGATGCTATTTATATCAATGCATCGTTCAATGCACTTATTAGGGTATATTTCTTGCAATGATTCTTGACACTTTTTTCGCAACATAATAAGAATCCCTTCTACACATATTTCATGAGAAGTACATACACATGTGATGTCATCAGTGATGTCATCAATGACATTTGTGATGTCATCTTTGATGTCCTGGGTGTTAGTCTTAGCAGTGCACGGTGGCGGCGCGAGTTATGGTTGCTTAGCTTACCATAACTGGCGAATTTCAAGGGTTTTTCGGTTTTACTTGGAACCATAACGTCCCTTTAACAAAGTTTTTTCAGTGATATATATATATATATATATATAACACAGCCACGGTAGTGTAGTGGCTGTTTAGTTCTGGTTAAGTTGCTGCTGTTTCCATAGGAAGAGCCCTTTTTGGGTGGATTATAACTCTGCTCCCCCTGGACAAATCCTCGCCAAACATTGCAAAAAAAAGTATATGGGCACTCTGAATTTCTTTGCAAAGTTTGGTGAGGTTTGGTCCAGGGGGGGCAAAGTTATAGGGGGAGTCCCAAAACTTATTTTTTTCCCATTGACTGAATGGGGAAAAAACTTTGCTCCCGCCTACAGCCCAAACCGCTAGACGGATTTTCACCAAATTTGGACCAGGAGCAGCAGCTTAAAATCCGTCCAGTAGTTTTTTTTAAAAATGACAAAAAAGTAGGTCACAAAAAATTAGTGATGTCTATGTTTGGTCCACGGACACACTTCCCTGTTCGCTCCGTGGACAGTGTCCTGATTGGCCAATCGGCTTGCGTCATGTCCGTGGACATGCAAAGTGTTTGCTGATTGGACGGTGAAGAGCGGGAAGTGCATCTAGAACTGTCCAAATTGTTCACAAGCAAGCTGAAACTGTTCTAAGAAAACACGCAGTGTCCTGAAATGTTCATAAATAAACGAAATGGGTGTCCTGAGGATGCTATGACTGTCAATATTGTTCGCAGGCAAGTTGAAACTGTTCTAAGAATAGAAACAATGTCCTGGGATGTTCGTAAATAAACAAAATGGGGGTGTCCTGAGTACGCTATACCTGTCTGTACTGTTCGTAGGCAAGTTGAAATTGTTCTAAGAACACATCAAGTGTCCTGGGATGTTTGTAAATAAACAAAATGGGGGTGTTCTGAGGACACTATGAAATTGTTGTAAGAACACATCAAGTGTCCAAGGATGTTCATAAATAAACAAAATGGGTGTGTTCTGAGGACGCTAGAACTGTCTGAATTGTTCTCAAGCTAGCTGAAACTGTTCTAAGAACACACACGGTATCCTGAAATGTTTGTAAAAAAAACGAAATGGGTGTGTCCTGAGGATGCTGTCCGTATTGTCCGTAGGCAAGTTGAAATTGTTCTAAGAACATGTGTCCTGGGATGTTCGTAAACAAACAAAATGTACCCATTGCTCCATTAACTAATCCTTGATCCATGTCAAGGTTACGTTTAAGCATTACTCTGCAATTTAAGGATAATTTTAATATTTTTTCCAATCCAGCTGTGTTGGAGATTGAATTTTCTAAACTATTTAGGCTTGTTGTGGCTTGTTCACACATGGCTAGTGTCACACCATGTATGTCTAGTTTGTCTGTGGCGCTAATTTCAATTATTAGTTGCATTTCTTTTTTTAACATTGTTTCATTGAATTTGAAACAGCTTGCAAGAGTTGTCATTAAGGCCATACAATTGCCATTTTTGTGGGCTAATTGTTCCATAACATCCGTAGCACATGCCTTATCGCCATAAAGTGCATGAATGTGCCGGGTTTTCAATATTGCTTGTGCTTCTTGAGATAGTATACCAACTCTAATACTTTTTAAGATGTTGGCATAAGTGAGATCTGCAGATTACCGCATGTTTTCTGTTAATTCTCTGTATTGGAAATGTTGCCAAAGGTTGACATTTCCTATGCTGCCAACAGTTTTACGCAGAGTTTGTGTCCTAAGGTTTTAAAAATAGGCTCGCCTTTCACTGGTGTCAATTGAAGAAGATCTCCGAAAACAATAATGTGTTTTCCTCCAAAGAGCTCTTCGTAGTTTGTTTTGAGTACTTCTTGTAATCTGAGGTGAATCATAGCCAACATTAGGTTGGAGACCATGCTCACTTCATCTATTAGTAGCATTTTCATTTGTTTTAATACTCTGCATAGTTCCATTGCAGTTTCTGTAGAAAGTTTGTAATAGTCTAATTTGTTTTGGTGTTCTACTGGCAGGAGTAGTAAACGGTGTAAAGTGACACCGGTGTCAGGGTGATCTCCCGGGAGCCGGCAGAGCCGTCCGCGGACCTCCGTGCTGGGGAGGCCCCAACTCCTCCCGCGTCCCAAAAGGAGTATGACACACGCACACAAGGAGCAAGGCTATTAGTGCTGTTTATTAGAGTAACGGCAGGGATACGCTCAGACTGTGTGTATCCGGTGAGTCTCTCGTCGTTAGTGGGGCTCGCAGGCCCGTTTTGCAGCAGTATGACGCGCTACTTGCGTCACCAGGGAAAAATCATCACAAAACCTATCGCCACTTCGGGTTGGTTCCCCGAGTGGTAGGGTTAGTATATATCCCCTATAGGAAAAGATATTAGTGGACGAGGACAGGTCAGGTGGTACACTTGGGCTGTTCTAACAGTTGCTACATTGGAATTGTTACAAGGGGGCTCTTGGTGATTGGCTAGGAGTAATGGCATCAGTGATGAGCCCCCTGTATTCTGATTGTTTCTACCGTGAGCCCCCAAGCCTGGGACCACCGTCGTTCCCAGCTCGCAGTGCACCTGAGATTATCAACAATGTGTAACTATGTGTTTGTGCAGACAATGGACAGGTCTGCTTATGGGCTGATGGACAGGTCTTTCCCATCGCTGTAGGTGTCCAACTTCGTGGTTGCAGATTATGTCCCAGACGTGGGAACCTGGCGGTTCTCCGTCTCGTAGGGCTGGCACCTTGTCAGTTCGGCTTGGTCATGTGTGGGGAGACCGTAGCTGGAGTAGAATTATGAGCATTAGTTTTTGTATTCTGTCTCTGAGGGCTTGGCACCTGCAGATGTAACCTTGGCGCTGGGCGCGCGGCATGCAGTTTGCAACATCGTGGCCTTGGCTGCGGCTCTCGTTGGGGGCTTGTTCTGCATAGTCAGCTCTTGCATTTCGTTCGGGGAGGATTTTCGTTTACGAGGCTCCTGCCTGAGGATTTTGCTCTGCGGCCTACTTGGGCCTAGTTCATGGGTGGCAGTACAGATTCCATATTATGGGGGTCACGGGGTGACAAGGTGCCATACGTAACATTAGGTATACATGGTAGCGTCCTCATAAAGACAGGTAGTGAGAAAGCATCAGCAAGCATATACACAAGCTCTTCAGGCGTCTTGCGTTTCTGCGGTGCTGTAGAAGGCCTATGTGAAAAATAACAATGATGCATGTCCGTGGGTATGTCAGTCCGCTACGTCATAGCACTGAGTATGTTCTTCGTGTGGGTTGGTGTATGAGTGACCAGTGTGCATGGTGGCACCTGTGTTCTTGTCTGTTGGCTATGTCGTCATGGCATCTCTAACGATGTGGATACTTGTGGCTGTTGTTTTAGTCGAGCTGATCCATGTTACAGGCGTCGGCTTGAGCATGACGTGCTGGTGGGCATACCCCTCGTATGTGTATGTTTTTGAACCAGGGTATTTTGGCATCTGGTAAGTACTCCTCTCGAGGGGGGTGCCTGGGCTGCGATCCCCTAGGCCATGGTCTAGATGAAATTGGGGGGAGGGTGTTATCCCATTCTCCCACTTCAGTCCCCCCTCTGGTTGACTTGTCGATGACAAAATCATCCTTTTTCTTATCTCTTTTTAATGTTCATACTTTCGTTATTCCAGCCAGGTGTCCGTAGTGGTTGACATGATCTTCAAATGACCAGTACATATAAACACATCTGCCGCCAGGTTTACAGTACACCCATCTTCCAACATAGCTCCTCGGGTTCCTTGGGTTCTCCACCTTAACAGATGGTTGGTCTAGGTGATTTTCAAGTATCTGTTTGCGCAATCTTTCCCTTTCTTGTATAATCATGTCTATGTGCTGGTCGTCTTCGGCTGGTAGCAGGGCGTGCATGCCAACCATCTCCATCATCTCATCCCTTGCATGTGCTTTTCTTGCTTTCCAAATCCTTATTCCTATTAACACAGCCATGCCTACTATTAAACAGCCAATTATCAATTTCAGTACATCCGATAGCCAGGAGGGCATCCATGACCATAGAAAGGAGAACCAGCTGCCATCTTTCTTTACTCCTTTACTTTCTTCAACCATTTTCAAGTGCATCACGGCAAGTTGTGTTACTGCTTCAGTAAGAGTTCCATTGTCTGCGTCATTAGCAGGGCTAAATGTGCAACATGATTGTCCAATTTCTGCACAAACCCCTCCTTCCATTGCCGTGAGGAGTTCCAGCACATATCTGTTTTGTAGTGCAACCATCCGTCCCGCCCTCAGTTCTTCTTTTATGGCGTTAAATCCACTGACTGTGGAATTTTGCATTTGCATAGACCTGCAGTCCTGTGTGTATTATTGATGAGAAGAACATTACTGCTCTGCTAAACAGTCTTTGTTCAGGTGGAATGGAGGTGAGAGCAGTCTCCGATCTTCCCCACAGGTAGTTTCCCATCAGTGGTTCTCCTTGTCTTTTCACTCTCGACATAATGATTGTGTCGCTGTTCGCGTCATCGTCTTCAAACTTCAGAGATCTTTTCCTTCTCTTATTTCCTTCATCCATCTTGGGGAAGTTGGCCATATTGACGTGTTTCTGAGGCACGACCAGGAATGGTACTTTGACATGAACCATAGTGCATATCCCATTCCATGATGGAGGCAATGTGTGATATGCCTTATTACCACAGGCCGAATCGTGATCCATTATTACTGCTGTGCCTGCTCCCCCCTCAGCTGTCAGTATTGTACTTTAACAGCTGTTGTTGTTTCCAACATCAACATCACCGTTGTGTTGATAGCACAGTGTGGGGCCAGTTAGCGGTAGTATAGTTATCGGGTCTTCGTCTTTCTCCAGCCATGTTAACAGTGGTACATTTTTTACCCACTCCATCCAACACTTATGGTTTGTTTCGTTTATTGAGTTCGCATTTTCGTTTGTTACCATATTGCTCCCCACCACTCCATCTGTCCATCCTTCATTAGTGTATATCTTTCCATATATTACAATGAGTACTCTTTCCCAACAACCTTGTTCGCCTGCAATTTCACTTGCATACCAGTCACACGGCAGGTATTCTAATGTTACTTTCTTTGTTTCTCCTTTATCAGGGCCATCTGTTATGTATCTGAACCCTTGTGTGTGTAGGCAGTAGCTGTTGTACATCTTAAGCGTTTTTATGAAGTTATTTTCATATTACTATGAGTCCCTTTTCTTCCATTGCAATGATACCACTGTCCCTTTGAATCGTCCTCTTGTCTGGAACAGGGTCATATATATTAGGTATTCTACTGTCCTTGATGCACTCATGGCGTATGGGATCAACAAGCACATACAGCAGTTGTCCTTAGTTGTCTGCTTACCAATTTTTGACATGTGTTGATACCACATGTTGTTAGTGATGTGTGCTGAATCTTTGAGGTATGTATCAATCTCACTTTTATCTGTGTATGTGCTGCGTTTAACTCTATTCCCATAACCTCTTGAGTTACTTGTACCACCTGATACCGTACCTGTTGCAGCTGTCGGAGGGGGTATATTAGTTTTAGGTGCAGTCATAATTCGAGAAGCATAGCGTTTCTGCCAGACAGAGGCAGCGAGTAGACCAGTGATGACCAACACACCTACAATTTTTATTACAATACCTAATATCACTGGCATTTTTGTCTTACCTTTGCTGCGGCCCTGCAGCTTATTCTTTGAGATGTTAAAGTTGCCCGCCTGAAAATGTCTCAAAATAAGCGTTAATGTGTTAGTCGTCAAGCTCTCCCTACCAGGTAGTCGTTTTGTGCCCAGGTGAAAAGCTGTTCCCACACTAATCTAAGTGACCTATCTCTTATAGCCGGTAGGTGCTCGTGGAGATGTGGAAATGATTGTTCTATGGCCAAAATGAATGTGTTGTAATACACACGTACCCTCCTCCTAGTTGGATATTTTGGTCTTTTTATAGTGTATACAAATTGGTGTGACAGAGCTTCACGGGTGTTATCGTCTGTGGGTAACATTTACCCCTGGGCAACAAACGCAATGTTAGTCTTTTCACTTATCCTGATACATAAACATTTTTGTGCAATACCTGCATGTGCGAGACAAAAAGAAAGAGAGAGAACATGCACGTGTCTGCAAGTGTAGTGCAATAATATCAGGCAATGTCCTTTATTCGGGTAGTGGCTTGGATGGGCTGGCTGGGGCACGGATATTTTGGACCTGGGATCTCGTCACCATAGGGTGAGCTGTGGGCGAATGTTCGAACGTTTTAGAGTCTATGGGTGGGGATGGGTCAGGGGCCGTGTCACAATTGTTCTTTGTTGCGTATGCTGCTGTGCTGTCCTTCGTTGTTGTTGCTGCTTTGGCCCTGTCGTCAACGCAAGGGCGGGTCAGATCTTTGTAGGGCTTGACGCCATGTAAGTGGCTCCACACTTTTTTATCACGCAATTTCATAGCTCAAGGAGCTACTTCTGCCACCTGGTGGGGCCCCGTGAAACGGGGGCTGTTCCACCGTCTGTTAAAGTTGCGGAGGAGAATGTGGTCTCCTTCCGCAATTGTCCAATCTTTTTGTTGTTCCTTATTTTTTTATCTTGTTCAGTAGTCTTTGACCCGCCCCGCGTGCGCTCGAGCTGCTGAGAGATAAAGACAACACTAGTAATCAAGGAAGACACATATTGATACATTTCATCACCAAAAACATTTGCAGAGCTGTCATAGTCTGTCAAGGCTCTTGATGGTGGCATTAAGGGAAGGCGCATATGACGTCCAGTCACCACCTCGTGGGGTGTGAGGTGGTGATCTGACCCTGGCCTATTCCTTAGCTCAAACAGAGCCAAGGGGAGACAGTACAACCAGCTTTTCTTAGTTGTCTGTTGTATTTTCGCAATTTCTTCTTTCAGGAGGCCATCCAGGCGTTCACAGAAACCGTTGGCCTGTGGGTGATATGTGCATGCAAACTTGTGATTGATGCCAAGTAATGTAGTTATGTGTTGAAACATCTCGCTTGCGAAGTGTGGGCCGTTGTCTGACCGCAGCACCTCGCAAACTCCCCACCTGGGAAAAACTTCCCTCACTAGAAACCTTGCCGCTCTGAAAGCATCTGTATGGGAGCATGGCCCAGCCTCTACCCACCTTGAAAATGGGCATACCACTACAATCATGTATCTGTGTCCTTGACATACATTGATCATGTCAACGTAGTCAAGTGTAGGTGCAGGAAGGGTCCTACTGGCCGGGGTATAGTACCTTTTATCACTTGCAGCGTGTGACCGGTTGTGAACTGTTGGCATGTTAGGCATCTGCTAATGAAGTTTGCAACATGTGAATTTAAGTCGGGGAAAAAACAGTCTTCTTTTATTCTTGCTGCAATCACTTCCTTTCCTGTGTGCGTTGGATGGCGTAGCTGAGTTAGGGCTGTTTTCAATAGTGCTAGGGGCATCACAACCTTGCCTGTATTATTCTGACACCATAATGCATCTGTGGGGAACATCGTGCATCCTCTTTTTACCCACAGCTCCTTTTCTGACATAGGTGCTGCTGCCTGTAATTCCAGTATCTGTGTTTCAGGGATGTGTGTGTATCCCTCCTTCATTAGCATTTGTCTTGCTCCCGCCCTCCCTTTATCTCCTTGTTTTTCTGGAAGGGTCCACATTTCACCAAAGTATGCAGCATGCTTGGCATGCGCCTCTGTTTCATTACCTTTTGAAATGGGGTCATCCCCATTAGTGTGTGTCTGACACTTTACCAGGGCTATTTCTTTAGGATCATTAATTACTTCAATCAGTTCAGCAAGTAAAAGGGCGTGTTGCACCGGGGTACCATTTGCTCTTCTGAAACCCCTCCATTGCCATTTGATTAATCCTGAGTGTACTGTTGATATTACATATGCACTATCTGAATATATTGTTACCCTTTTACCATAGCTTTCCTTTAGTGCCAAAATTAGGGCGACCAGTTCTGCCGCCTGAGCCGAGTAATTTTATGGCAGCTGTACACATTTCACTGGTACATACATGCAAGCTTCTGTTAACTTAACCACTGCTGCTCCTGTCCTTCTTACCCCGTCAGTCTGGTCAATTGTTGAGGACCCATCAATGTACATTATCTCCCCCCCTCTAGGGCATTTTCCTCAACCTTTCTTGTGCTGGAGTACATTTCTATTGCCTGTGTGCAATCATGAGCATAGTCACCATCTTCAACTACTTCTGCTATAAATCTTGCTGGATTTACATTGCTGCACCTTACAATGATTAATTCCAGTCTAGATGGTATTATCTCATATCCTGATGCTCTTTGGGTGGTCAATGTTGATTTGGGCTTGTTCAGAATGGCAAAGAGGGCTTGTTCCACAAATAGTGTGGTGGGGCACCCCATTGTTATTGATGATGATTTTTCCACTGCAAAAGCTGCGACGGCCAAACTCTGTTCACAGGGGAAG
Organism: Ambystoma mexicanum; assembly: GCF_040938575.1. Lineage (NCBI taxonomy): Eukaryota > Metazoa > Chordata > Amphibia > Caudata > Ambystomatidae > Ambystoma > Ambystoma mexicanum. The sequence continues at coordinate 469,979,729 of NC_090925.1, read as the reverse complement.
TGACCTAACATTACAGGGTCCAGGTGCCCGCTGTAAAATTCTACAGGCTTGTGTCCCCTGCTTGTTTTCTGTGTCAGTACTGCCTTCATTACTGCTGAGTCACAATGTGAGAATATAAAAAATTGGTGTTGATAGTTTGGAGTGGCCAGCACAGGTGCTGTTGAGATGGCTTGTTTTAATTCATCAAAGGCCTCTTTCATTTCTCTCGTCCACTTCAACCTTTTGTCCCCCTTCTGTGCCTCTCTTAGTGATTCAAGCAGGGGTCCTATGTATGAGCTGTAATCAAAAACCCACGCCCTGCAGTAGTTGCATAGGCCCAGGAACTGCTGCAGTTCTCTCAGTGTCTGTGGTTTTGGTGTCTTTGCTATGGCTTGTGTTCTTTGTCGTGCAATGTTCCTTCCGTGCTGTGAAATAAGCTGACCAATGTAGAGCACTTGTTCCTGACAGTACTGTATCTTTTCCTTGTCCGCCGTGTACCCTTTTTCAGCTAACACTGTGAGCAACTTAACTGAGTCCTTTCTACATTTTTCTTCTGAGGTGCTGCAAATGATTATGTCATCTACGTATTGCAGCACCGTGCTCTCCATCTAAATGTTCACCAGATCCATTTGTATCATTACCCTGTTGAAAATTGATGGTGACTCACAGTACCCCTGGGGTAACCTTGTGTGCTTCCACTTTGTGTTGTGGTATGTGAAGCTTGTCAAGTCCTGTGAGTCTGGGTGTAGGTGTATCGAGAAAAAAGCATTTTTTAGGTCAATCACTGTACAACACAATGCCTCTGCTGGTATCCCGCATAACAAGACAGCTGGGTTAGCTGCTATGGGGTACTCTGCCTATACAGTGTGGTTCAAGGGCCTTAGGTCCTGGATAAAACAGCAAGACCCTCCTTTCGCCTTGCGCACAGGGTACACAGCAATGTTGCAAGGTGAGTCTGATGGTACCAGTATACCATTGTTTATCAGGGCAGTTATTGTTTCATATATGCCCTCGTCTGCTTCTTTTGAAAGTGGGTTTTGTTTCACTCTTTGCAGCATCGCTCCTTTTTTCAACTTTATTTTTACGCCACCAATGCTTTTGATGCAGCCAACGTCATATGGACTTGTGGTCCACAGTGATGCTGGTACAGCTCCCATGTCTTCTTCGTAAAATGGAACTGGTGTAGGGGCTGGTGCCTCTAGTCCCATTGCCATTTTTGTGCCAATTGCTTGTATGTTACCTTCACCCAAATTTTAATGCTCATCTCAAACACCATCACACCCTCTCCATTGTCGTCTGAGAAGAGCTCCTTATCAAACAGCTGTGTAAGCCTGCACCCCTCTGCCAGTGCTATTACAGCTCTCCATTCCCTCCCCTCCCTGTCTTGGGCATGCACTACAATGTAGTCTGCAGTTGCCATAATGCTCTCGATGCTTACTGAAATCACTTTCCCCTCACTTTCACTAGTTGGTGTCTCTGGTCTGAATAAGTACGCTGCTGGCCTCCTCCATATTTTGCTCTCAATTCCACGCAACCATGCAATTGCCATGTCTGTACCATACTGGAATATTTCTGCATCTACATGCTCAGCTCTGGCCACTGTTTTTCCACAGTAAACCTGCAGTATTTGTCGTGCTGTGAGCATTTTAATTCCTGGTGTGGAGCAAATTATGCCCTTCTCCGTCAAAGAGATGTTCATATTCAAACTGCTCATTATGTCTCTCCCAAGTATGTTTACAGGTGAATTCTTCGAGTACAGAAGTTGGAGAGACATGTCGTGATCAGTACACATGTCGTGATTATCTATAGATAAAGAGATGTTATCAGTGAAGGGAACCAATCCCCGAGCCCCAGAGAATCCTTGAGTGTGCATGGCTCTGCCTGACATTTTAAAATTACCCTCCCTTATGCAGGACCTAGTGGCCCCGGTGCTGACTAGGAAGGAACCCTTTTTGTGACCTATCACTACCTGTATGCGTGGTTCCTCCGCACTATTAGGTTTTATTGATAGGATGGGACACATCAAAGACATCTGTGGGCTGTCCTATTGTGGATATAGTGACTGACCGCTTCCTGTGTAAGGGTTGTGACCCAATATTGTCACCTTCCCCAGCTGTGTCTGCTGTAGTGGTTCATCAGTTGTTGATACTGCATTGTCTTGTATTTGTGTAAGCTGCTGTACCGGTTGTACTTGATGTTGTTGCACTACTATCGCCTGTTGCTGTGGCGATGTGTATGTTTGTACCTGTTGCCGATGTTGTTGCAATGGCGCTTGTTGTTGTGGTATGCATTGTTGTGTTCCTTGATGTTGTTGGTAAGCTTGTTGTTCCCCCATAGGCCCCTGCGGCCCCTGTTCCCCCCAAGTTGTTTGGGTGGGCCTCATCCTGCAAGTGCGTGACATGTGCCCCAACATCCCACAAACCCAACATATTGGTGGTTTCCTAGCCTGCCATGGGAAATTCCCCGTGTTGTCCTGATACCCTTGCATCCCGTTTGGGTAGTAGCCCCGGAACCCTCCCCCTTGCTGTTGGGTAGGTTGGCCATATCCTCTCCCTCTCATCATGCCGCCCCTCCCCCTTAGTTGTTATAGTATCCATTTCCCATTTGCATATATCCTCCTCCTGCGTTTGCTGTGTATGGTGGGGGTGGGGGCATCTGCTGTGTTACAGTGTGAGTCGGCTGTTGTACTTGTGCTACCTTCTGTTGTGTTGTGCCCTGTGCAACTGTTGTTTGTGTGGGGGTTGCGGGGGTTGTTATTAGTGCTCTGTCCATGGCATATTTAGATATCTTTTACTGCACCAATTTTGCCTCCTCTGTCTTTCTATCCTCCTCCTTTTGTTTCATCTTTTCTTGCCACGTTTTGCAGTGGTATACTATAGTTAGTTGTATTTCCAGCCAGGCCTTAGCCTCTATCCCCACTATTTTCTTCAGCTGTCTTTGTACCTGCTCTGGAAGCCTCTGTATTGAAATGTGGTAAAAAAAATGGCTGGTGTCTTGTCCCACTGCTCCCTAGTTTCCAAGCGCCACTTCTCCTGAATCTCCTGGATGTAATCAACAGGATCTTCGTTCTCACGCATCTTGTGTGATGTTATAGCTTCTATGTCTGACGTGTCTGGATTCTGTGTTCTTAGAGCCTGCCACAGTGCATGTCTGCAGTTAGCAAATGGCGCTCCATCATGTGATGTGTCAGTTATTGTTACCCCTGGGAAGCCTGCCCTCTTCCATATGTCATCTGCAGCATCCCCCAATATTGATATTAAGAGTCCCTTCACGTCCGCCACCGCTACTTTTTGTCCCGCTGTGTGTTTTTCCATCTCATAAATCGACTTTCCTGCTCCTCCACATAGTTATGGAAGCCTGCATTTAATATTTTCCTTATCAGCATGCTTCCAGGGGACATATTGTGGTCTGGCCCCTCCCCTTTCCAGAAGTGGCTTCAAATTATACCCCCTCATCTCCCCCCGTGCCCGTGGGGTTATGTCAGTGTATTCATCCTCTTCCTCTGTGTCGGGTAATTCTTCAACCATATCAATATTAAAGTTTACTACTCTATCGTCCCCTTCATTCTCTCTCCCTCTCCTTTTGCCCTCTCCTCTCATTGCGGGCATGCTTGCCCGTTCTTCCTGTCTGCGTCCTGGGAGGTCTCTGAGTCTGTCGACATACGGGGTGTGCACAGGGGTTGGTGTTAGTAGGCGTGGTGCTGAATGTTGTGATGTTAGAGGTTGTTGTGTTTGTGTTTGTATCGGTGTTAATGGTTGGGACGTCCTCCTTTCTACCTCTCTTACCTGCTCTTCACCTTTCTTATCTTCTCCCCTTCTTCCACATGACCATGGTGACTCGCGGTTGGTTCGTGTAATGTACAGTTTGTCTAAACTTCCTCCATTGCCATCTCCTCCGCTTTTCCCTACCAACTCTTCCTTTATGACAATCTCCACTATGTGCGTTTTCCACCTACTGTCACTGTCCTTAAATCTATTAGGTCCTCTTCCTTTCGCCCCTCTCCTTTAACAGCTGCCCCTTGTTCTGACGTTGTAGCCACCTCCGGGTCCTGGCGTGTGTATGTTCTTATTCCGTGCTCCATCCTATTGTCTCCACTCCCTTAACCTTTCTTCCCTATTATTTCACCACCTATTTCCTCGCTCTTCCTTCTTAGCTCTTCTACCACCTCAGCACTTACCTTCGCCAGTATCCTCTCTTCCTCTTCCTTCTTGTTCCACTTTGCCCTTTCCCTTTTTAATATGCTCTCTATTACTTTACTTTCTTCATATTTCCAGGCGCTTTCAGATAGTATTTTCTTTTTCAACAATTCCATTTTCCTTTCTTTCTCTTCCTCCTTCCGTCTTATCTCTCGTTGTTCCGTGCATGACACCCTCTCTGCTATTGCCTTCATCCTTTACGCTTCCTTCTTCTTCTCTTCAATTCGCTCCTTTATCCTCTCCTGCTCGTTCCTATTCTCCTTTCTCTCCTTCTTCCTTCCTCGTGTTTCCTGCTCGAGTTGTCGTACCAGTGCACTTTGTGCCTCCCTTAATTCAGCCAACCTTTCCTCCAACATTTCTTCCTCTGCCTGAGACAGTTGACCCTCTCCTGTGTTATTTACCTCAGTCCCTGTCTGTGTGTAATCCATATCTTCCTTAGCCATCCTCCTTACTGCGTCCTCCTCTTCCTCTGTTAGTGTCCCCCGTAGCTTCAGGAGCACTTGTGCTGCTATCCATTCGTCTCGTCCTATGTTTGCAGTATGTTCCCCACTTTTCTTCCCTCCCTTTGTTCCTTCCGGCACTGTGTTTGATCCTACCGTGCTCGTTACCTCCTCCCCCCTCTGGTAGCTATCTGTAGGGGCATATGGTGGAGGGCTGTATGCAGAGTTTGAGTACCCCTCAGCAGCTGTCAATTGTTGTCTGGCGGCGTCCCTTAATTCTGTTGTTGGGTATAACCCTCCTTCTTCCTTCTTCACTACCTTGGCATGTCGTCCGCCCCTTCCTTTTTCGTCTTCTCTTCCAGTACTGTACCTGATCCTTCATTCTCCTTCTTATCCTCTTCTGTGCACGGTACATTGCTGCTTGCTGTGCCCATGCCCTCTTTGTTGTCTTTCTCCTCTTTCACTCCCTTCGTTTCTTTGCTCCCTTTCTCTTCCGCCGCTCCTTCCATATTAAACACCCCCTTTGGCCCTGGCTTGGTTCCCTGAAACATTTTCCATAAGTTAAACATCTCTACATGGTGGGCTAATTTTGTTCCCTTGTACATGTTGTGTATGTATGTTAAGAACGAGTGTTGGGTGTATGCGTCAAAGCTGCCGTTAGGCGGCCAAGGTGTCAGTATTTTGTTGTCTGTTCCTTGTGTCCAGTCTATGCTATACTTTATAATTTTCTCCTTGTATGGTGATAGTAGCGTACAAATATGTTGGAGCGGTGTAGTTAAAGCGTTTCCCCACATTCCAGACCCCGATCCGCAGAATGTGGTCATGTTACAGTTTTCTTATTCCCAATATCAACCTTCTTTACCTGGCCCCATAAACTGGGGACTTCTAACCGTCCGCTGAAAAGTAATACAGTTGTAAAAGATACAGTTATTTTCCTTTATTATTCGCCTCTCTTGATGTCACTCGTACAGCCCCCTACGGCCGCGGCGCATGAAGCCCCCTATGGCTGCATGCCCTGTATTGCGTGCTTTTATAGCCGCCCCACCTTTCCTCCTCTTCAACCCTCTCCCTCCTTATTTTCGCTCCTCCCTGCCGAGCGTGACTGGCGTTCTCTGGGCGCTTCCACCTCTTCCCATTCCGCCCCTCCCTTTTCAGAAGTTGCCGGCATTCTCCGTGCGCGGCCTCCTCACCTCTTCAATCCCGCCCTTTTCTACTTCCTATCCCCTTACCACCCCTTGATCAACACGAGATGGTTGCGGTGTCCTATACAAGCCCTACAGTGATGTCACCAACTTCTTCAAGTTATTAACGGTAAGAAACCTTTATAACATGAAAGAGCGCATGTTATGTTTTCAACCCTTTTGTCCCCAGTAAACCCCACAGCTGTCCTCTCGCTACAACCGGAGCAAGGTAAACCACAATAACTCTTATAATTGGACTGCACACGCTGCATTACCTCGCGTGTGATACGCCCCTCGCCAGGGGAGCTTAACCAGCCAATTATCTTCTGCACTTGGGAACAATCTAGCTACCTCCTGCGGGGAAACTTCATCTACGTAACGAACTTCAATACTCAATTAGTAGGGATCCTCATCTACTCATTGATCTATAATGCCAATTCGTAGGAAAGCCACACCCCTTCCCTACAGGTGCCCACTACCTGGACGAATCAGTGCCTTTCACAACCACACGTGGTGCCTTTTGGCTCCCCCAACACGCTCCGTGGCGCGGTAGAAGACGACCCTCATGCCTGTCCAGCCACCGCTCACTCGTCTATCGTCACTCATTTATCAGATCTTTTACAACACACTGTAAACACCTCCCGCCACCCTTTTCACAATTCCTCCCACCACCCGCACAACATTACGTTGCTCTTTGGGTGTATCACACTCACCGAGTCCTCTTGAGGCGGGGCCGACTGATTGCGTGCACCTCTCCAAAGCGGCTCACCACCTCCCCTCGTCTGGACCACGTCTGGACATTTGCCAACCACGGGCGGGATACTTCTCAAGTCGGCTCCCGAGGGCCAATATCTGGGTTGCACTGTCCGGTCTTCTTGCAGTTCCGTGATGGTCCTGTAGTCTTCAAAAGGGGGCAGCGGCAGAGGGGGCCGCTCTGCCGGGTCTCTTCGCTGCAAGAGGCCCTGGAGTGGGGGGTAGACCTCAAACAGATCTCAGCAGTGCCTCCAACTTGTTGGGGTGATCTCCCGGGGGCCGGCAGAGCCGTCCGGGGACCTTCGGGCTGGGGAGGCCACAACTCCTCCCGCTTCCCGAAAGGAGTATGACACACGCACACAAGGAGCAAGGCTATTACTGCTGTTTATTAGAGTAACGCAGGGATACGCTCAGACCGTATGCATCCGGTGAGGCTCTCGTCGTCAGTGGGGCTCGCAGGCCCTTTTTGCAGCAGTATGACGCGCTACTTGCGTCACCCGGGAAAAATCATCACAAAATCTATCGCCACTTCGGGTTGGTTCCCCGAGTGGTAGGGTTAGTATATATCCCCTATAGGAAAAGATATTAGTGGAGGAGGACAGGTCAGGTGGTACACTTGGGCTTTTCCTAACAGCTGCTACATTGGAATTGTTACAAGGGGCCCTTGGTGATTGGCTAGGATAGGAGTAATGGTGTCAGTGATGAGCCCCCTGTATTCTGATTGGTTCTCCCGTGAGCCCCCAAGCCTGGGTCCACTGTCGTTCCCAGCTCGTGGTGCACCTGACATTAGCAACAATGTGTCACTATGTGTTTGTGCGGACAATGGACAGGTCTGCTTATGGGCTGATGGCCAGGTCTTTCCCATCGCTGTAGGTGTCCAACTTGTTGCTTCGTTGTTGCAGATTATGTCCCAGACATGGGACTCTGGCGGTTCTCAGTCTCATAGGGTTGGCACCTTGTCAGTTGGGTTCTGTCACGTGTGGGGAGACCGTAGCTGGAGTAGAATTATGAGCATTAGTTTTTGTATTCTGTCTCTGAGGGCTTGGCACCTGTAGATGTAACCTTGGTGCTGGGCGCGCGGCATGCGGTTTGAAACATTGGGCCTCATTACGATCGTGGCGGTCCGGAAATAACGGTGGCGGTAAACCCGCCGCCACCGTTGTTTCCGGACCGCCTGATCCCGACCCCTGCAGGCGGGAGGTGATGTTCCCGCCAGGTCTGACCTGGCGGGTTTAACACCGCCCGCCTGCAGGCGGACGAGGAAACACCGGCAGCATTACAAGATGCTGCCGGTGTTTCCATGATCCCGATTCCCATTGAGTCCCATAGGACTCAATGGGAATGGGGATTTACACCATTCCGCCTCCGTGATTCCCGGAAAACCGGGGTTGTGATGCCCCGGTAATTCCGGGAGTCACGGAGGCGGAATGGTAATACGAGTCCGGCGTTAACCAGGCGGTTTTACCGCCTCGGTTAACGCCGGACTCGTAATGAGGCCCATTGTGTCCTTGGCTGCGGCTCTCATTGGGGGATTGTTCTGCATAGTCAGCTCTTGCATTTAGTTCGGGAGGATTTTCGTTTACGAGGCTCCTGCCTGAGGATTTTGCTCAATGGCCTACTTGGGCCTAGTTCATGGGTGGCGGTACAGAATCCATATTATGGGGGACACGGGGGGACAAGGCGTCATATGCAACATTAGGTATACATGGTAGCGTCCTCATAAAGCCAGGTAGCGAGAAAGCATCAGCAAGCATATACACAAGCTCTTCAGGCGTCTTGCATTTCTGCGTGCTGTAGAAGGCCTATCTGAAAAATAGCAATGATGCATGTCCGTGGGTATGTCAGTCCGCTGCGTCATAGCACTGAGTATGTTATTTGTGTGGGTTGGTGTGTTAGTGACCAGTGTGCATGGTGGCATGTGTGTTCTTGTCTGTTGGCTCTGTCGTCATGGCATCTCTAACGATGTGGATACTTGTGGCTGTTGTTTTAGTCGAGCTGATCCATGTTGCAGGCGTCGGCTTGAGCATGGCGTGCTGGTGGGCATACTCCTCGTATGTGTATGTTTTTGAACCAGGGTATTTTGTCATTTGGTAAGTAAACGAACTCCTCTCGAGGGGGGTGTCTGGCCACGATCCCCTAGGCCATGATCTGGATGATATTGGGGGGAGGGTGCTATCCCATTCTCCCACTTCACCGCCTATGTTGTAGGCAGCTAAACCTGTGGGGGCAGTGACAACAGCTGACAGTTTGTTGTTTGTCAATTGTTGAAGGAATTTACTGATGATTTTGATTAAGAATGTTTTGCCAGAACCAGCTTCACCACTTACGTACAGTAGTATAGGTTTGTAATTTTGGCAGGTGCATTCTTTGTTTTCATGTTGTACACCATAGCTAATTCGGCCTCATTTGTTATTAGTGGCTCTTGGCTTCCTGTTACAGAAGGTTGACTACTGTCAGGAGTGTCCTTATCTAGTTGGGCCTGGAGTTCGTCTTTGTGTTGCTGTTCATTGTGCAACATTGTTTTGTACTGTGTAAAGTTTACATCAGTTATAGTGCTTTCATTTGCTTTGAAAGCGTCTTCGTAGGAGTCATAGTTATCTAGTATTTCTTCTTCTTTTCTCCATGGTTTAAACAGTTGTAGCAGGGACATGTAATATAGTTCTTTATGTTGAGGAGTCTTTAATGACAATTTGATATGATTCATTAAATTTGGTTTGGTGAGTTTTACTAAGCTGCCTTCACAATTTGATACTCTGTATCTACCTTTTTTTTCATCGGGTTTTATATTATTTTTGTATGTGAAGTTTTGGGCTACGTGGTATAGACACATGGGCCCTCATTACAACACTGGCGCTAAACCATGGCGCTATTAGCACCATGGTTGGTGCCGGTGTTGTAACAAGTCCGCCAAGGTGAAATGGGGAAATACCGCCCCATTCCAAGGTTGGCGGGGTGGTATTTCCCCATTTCCCCATGGCCCTTCCCCATTCCCATTTTTGCCCCATAGGGCTCAATGGGAATGGGGAAGGCGGCAACTACGGTACCGCAAATTGCGGTACCGTAATTGCCTGCGAGGTCCATTTGCGGGTCCCTACTTTAACGGCTGGTCCAGACCAGCCGTTACGGTCGGGTCCCACAAAGGGACCTCGTAGTAAGGCGCTAAGTGGTTAACGGCGCCGCAGCCTTTTACGGCGCCGTTAACCACTTAGCGCCAGGGTCGTAATGAGGCCCATGGCTTCTAAAGTGGTACTTCTGTTTGGGTAGTATGTGTCCAGCAAATTGTTTTTTAAAATGTTTTGGCTGTTGGGATCATGTTTGGCTATTGTTTCTATATCGTCGTATGATTTCAGAACTCTTTTTCTAGATTTAGCAGGACCAAGACTTAGCCATACTATATTTTCAGATTTTCCATACAAAGCTGTACCGGTTAAACGATCTGCTGCTTCAAAGGAGCCACATTCTCTATGGGAGAGCATTTTTATGCCCAAGCTGTATAATTTCTGAGACAGTGTTTTGTCTGATGACTAGTCATTCCAGAGGTCTTGGAGCTCTGTTTTTCCTGATTCGGTTAAGTATGCTGGAACATATCGTGCAACTGCAGTGGAATTGTCTGCACTGTACTGCAATCCATGTTTGCATTCCATAAGTGGGCAATGATTGCATTGTAATCATTGATATATTTTTCTTCTTCTGTTCTTTTTATGTAATATATATTTTTAGGTGATTTACATTTAACAATATGTCTAACTGAAGACATGAAGTTGTTTACTTGACCTGTTTTTGTAACTGGTCTAGGGAAACCAAAGCGGCATTTGGTGTAGCCTTTGTTTTTGTATCTGCGACGACAATATTTGCCACATTTGTGTCTTTGAAATTGTAAAATTTGTGCATGAAGATCACTATTTGTTGCTTCCGATGGAATTTCACAAGTGACATATTTTTCGATAAACTGTAAAACAGTGGCATCATTGTCCTGACCAAATTTAGGAGCATCTTTAATCCATAAAAGCATGTGGATATGTGGTGCTCCTCTGGCTTGGTATTCTTCTCTCCAAAAAAAGTGCTGCACTTCTCAGAGGGGAGGAACAGTTTTATTACAAATAAAGTGTAGCATAGCAATGAAGCGATGGTGAAAATATCTTGAAACATTAACAGGATCTAGAGAACAAAGTTCTCCAGGTGTTAGTATATCTATGTTTGTTTTGTTTTTGTTTGATATGCGTAGGAAATCATGTAAATCTTCCATGCATATTCTGCACAACTTAATGTAAAAAACCAAGTGAGTGGGCCAAGGTTTCTTATCATACAACGTACATCTCCATGACGTCGGAACTAGTACTCTTTAGTACCACGCATGTTTGCTAACAGATTTGTAATACTTGATTGTAAAACCTCATCTTTTTGTTGCACTTTTTGTAATAATTGTGTAGCTGACATATTTTGAAAGTGGGTTCCTGATTTTAATGTGTGTGCAACTCCGTAACATAGAGTTGCTAGTTCACATTCAAAGAGTAGGTGGAATATGTATTCCACATTTTGTCTAAATCTGGGATCTTCAGAATACATCCGTAACAAGCGGTATTCTGATGCTGTTATTTGAATAGGTCTATCATCGTACCTTACCTTCCTCCTTTGCCAGTAGGAAAGAGTAGAGGAAAAGCATGTGCTTCTATGCTTTTTTCCCATATGCCGATTGGTGATCCTTTTGTCTGTCGCATTTGGTATGTTTCTAGTGCATCTTCTACGGTGTCATTAGAGTGCAATGGATGAATTGTATAATGGTCTAAAGTATTGGATACTGTAGCAGGATCCAGAAACTCAAATTGACCAGCTTCTGGTGACTCTTGAATTATTTCAGTGGTTTCTTTCAGGTTTTCTTCAATATTAATTTCTTTGTAGTATTCATTATAGTCGTTTAGATATTGCAAGGCTTGTCTAACTTTATGTAAATCTATCAGTTATTGCCAAACTTTTTTGCCTTTTGTAGGTACACCATTTACTAAGATAATTAAAGATTGCTCCATTGGACGTTGCACTGCGAGAGTGTGCATATTTTGTTTTAGATCTAATGGTAAATACACTACTTTTCCACAAATGCCTTTCACTAATTCAGAGGGAGGTAATTTTGCTGTTTTTGGTTGAAGGCGTATTATTGCTTGAAAGGGGTGCACTGTTTGAATTATGATGCTCTCATATAAATTGAGTTGTTATAGGGGTTTTGGTAGTGGAAATAATTCCAAATTATTTGTGATAGCACGTGAAGGAGTTTGGTTGTTGTCAAGTTTTGTAGTGCAGTAACTGCAAAGTATTAAGGGGTCAGTTATTTCATATTTGTTTTCTGCTATAAGGTAGAGAGCTAATTCAAAGCATTTAGAATCTTCATTGTCTTCTATTTTGTATGTTAGGTATACAGTTTTTGTGTTACTTTTATAAAAAGTTCTACGGCAACATACACACAAATGGTTTGGTACTTCAGCAGATGTACTTTTAAATTTCAGTATTTCTTTTTTGTATGTGTGTAGTAGAAGGTTGCTATGCATAGAATTGTTGCAAATTTGTTTTAAAGCTATTTCATTCTGTAAGTGGCTTTCACTTCCAAAATATTTTTTCTGAATATAGTCGATTTCTTCAAGTAGGTTTTTTGCTGTACCATGTAGAAAAATGTTATTTAAATTGGCTACTGCTAAAGCAGGACTTTGAGCATAGTACAGTTTATAGACTAGATGTCTTATAGTTGAATGATGTGTTGATATCATTTTGATATGATGGAAGGTGGTTTTGCAAGTAGGTCCTGAAATGCAGGCCAATGAATGTCCTTGTAGTCCTGTGTACTTGCGCACTGGACAGGTATCCATATTTTGCAGTAGTTTAATTTAGATTGTGTCTTTACCTTTTACATACTCATTGAGGAATTGGCGTAAAGACTTGAAAGATTTTTTGGGAATGTTACACATTGACGTGCATGGCCATTTGTATACTAGATGTTCTGATGCAGTTGAATGGAGAGGTAATTCTAAGTTTTCTGGGGATGTTTTTGTAAGCAGTATTTCTTGTTCCATTATGGTATTATTAACTTTTTCATAAACGTGTCCACTGCTTTGTATGGCAATTGTATTTGTTTGCTTTTGTTTGTATGCTTCTTCATTAAAATATGGTTCTGTGCTTGTAGTGTGACTCCGCTCACCTCCACAGTTATTTAAGAAGTTATTTCTGTTGACATTTCGTTTATTGAGAAGTCTTTTTTGTAATTTAGTCATTAGTTTTGTTAGTGGTTTCATTTTGTTTAACACTAAAATAAATAACTTTCTTTTGAGAAGGATTGCACTGTCAAAAAAAGCTTCTAAGATTAATTTCCTATGGTAGGTTTTAAGGGTTGTGCATGATTTCTCTCCTGTTTTTATAAGATTTTGAAGGACTCTGTGGCGGAACATTTTTGCTAAAATACTTTTTTTGGTATGCTTACTTGGCACTATATCAAGATTTATAGGAGCAGTTTTAGGTATCATATGCTTACTTGGCACTATATCAAGATTAGTAGTAGGTGAATTCTTGTTGATTGTTTTCTGTTTCGTTTTACATTTTGATAGAGGAGGCTAAGTTTCTGTACTTGAAGCTTGTTTTGTTTCGCTAAATGACTGTATTAGCTGTTTTGTTTGAACTTTTTTTACAAATTCTGCTAGAGATGGATGCTTATTTTGGACACTTATATTTTCATTCGCTCTACTTCTGCGTTGCTTTCTACGGACTTGTTTTTTGGTAGGCATTCTTTAGGGTCTGTTGAAAAAAATAAAGAAGGTATGGGTTGGGGTGTTCTGCAATGTATGTGTGCTGTGTGCATGAGTGTCTGAGTATGATGATAAAGATGTATGTGATGGTGTGTGATTGTGCATTGGGCAACTACAACTAGTTGGGATGGGTATTCTTGAATTTATGTGCTACTAAACTGGGGTTCAGATGACAGTAGAAAGTAAGCTAGTGGTGTGGAGAAGTACAAATAGTAAATCTAATGGTATACAATTAAAAGTTGGTTGTGATTCCAAGATGGCCGCCGACACCAGGTAGACGTGTGTCGACGGCGCTCCTGACCCTTCAACTTATTTTGGTGGTTCCACCACCCCCTACGCGTTGAAGAGCGGAGAGCCTTGGTGGTCTGGATGCCCCCGCGCCTGGGGGCAGCCGTGGATAAGACAGCAGCTGGCAAAAGTAGAGTTCTTCGACCCGGCAAACATTCGAGACCTGCGGGCCTGAGGGGCCCTGCGTACAAAGGCGGGACGGGATCAGAGCACCCACTCCCGCTCCCCCCAGGCAGAGGAAGAAGCTGAGCGGTATCGGAGGGGCGGTCGCAGCCCCCGCTGTACTGCGTGCCTCCTCACCGAACAGCAGGCAAGGTGATCGGCGTGTCTCCACACCTCCCGGGAGCTGCGGCAGTCGGATCCGGCCGGGAGGAGGAGGGAAATCGACGGCCGGCCTCGGTGCAAGGGGCGGCCCTTGGGAGCTGCTTGGCGGGACTGCCGCCCCGCAGACAAATCTCGGCGTCGCCCGCCAGCGGGGCCTCGGGCGGACGCCGATCCGGATCGGGCTGGGAGCGGCCCCCCAGGCACCCTCTCCGAGGCAGTGGAGCGGCCTGATCTAGCTGCGGCTGGAGGTGCGGGGGCGGGAGCCCGGGCTCGGCAGCGGAAAGGCAGCTGCAGCAAAAGACAGTAAGCGGTGGGGGGTGCGGGACCCGGATTACATTGGCCCCTCGGGTCAGGTGGAGTTGCGGAGGGGGGGCCCCCACTCTGGGCACAGAGGGCCCCGCCCCCGCTGCATTGTTAGGGGGTGTCCAGGACTGACGCCCGCTCTCCCAGGGGCAATACGGAGCCCGGCACTGCGCCGGGGCACTGGGGCGTCCAGGACTAACATCTACTACCCACCCCATTGTAACCCCGGCCACACGCTGTGACACCGGTGTGCCCGGGTCTGATGCCTGCTCCCCCCCAGCATAATATGGAGCACGACTACGCGCTGAGGCGTTGGAGTGTTTAGGGCTGAGACTTGATCCCCCCGGCATAAGGATCCCGGCCACACATAGGGCGAGCACAGCACAGATTCACGCACCCCTGCTGGCTGGGAGGACGCACCCCCATCAAGTCCAAAAAGAGCACCAGGAACTGCAGTAATAGGGGGCTGTGACCTAGCCTGGTCAGTAACAGCTTCTGGAGGAGGCGCTGGCGGGGCCCTTGTCCCGCAACTATGGCAACCAAAAATAAAAACAAGGGGAACAAAAGCGGACAGTCCCAGGGGGAGGCCCCCGGCCCCATTATAGCTCTGTGGGCAAGCAAAGATGCAGCTGATAACCGAAGGGCCACACAGGGGGGAAGTGTGGAGCAGGCGCATACTGAGATCCCGGAAGCGTCTGGATCAATCTTGCATCAGGATTTGCACGGGGAGCTGCTCTCACTTCAAGCGTCATTGGGGAAAACATTTCAAGAACAATTGCAGCTGATGCGGTCGGACATCAATCAAGCAATGGCGGAAATCAAACAGGAAGTGAATCAGCTGGGGGGAGAGAACGGACATAGTGGAAAAAGGCCTGCAGGAGGTAGGCAGGGAGGCCACGGGGAATAGCGAAGCAATCGAGAGGCTTGAAACGGCAACACAGAACTTGGAAATTAGAATGGAAGACATGGAAAACAGGTCCCGAAGGATCAATATCAGGCTGAAATTTCTGCCGGAGATGATACAAGATAGGGACCTGAAGGAGACAGTTCAAGGGATATATGCAGAGCTGCTGGGGGGGCCCTCGCCTGATCGGATCGAGCTGGACAGGGTCCACAGAGTGGGATTCTTCAACAAGAACCCTAAATCCAGGCCGCGGGACGTATTAGCCGCATTCACAAGATATGCTCAAAAAGAAGCAGTTCTCAGGGCCGCAAGACAAAAGATCCGATCAACCTTTAACGACCAATGCATCGAGTTGTACCAAGACCTGGCTAGCAGCACTCTGCTTAAAAGATGACAATGGGGTCCCCTCACCTCGAAACCTAAGGAAAAGGGGATCAGGTATAAATGGACCTTCCCCTTTGGGCTCGTCTTCGAATGGGCCGGCTCCCAGAGGCGGATAACCATGATGCAGGAGGGGGCGGACATACTCCAAATTGACCTGGACCGGGACTTGCACGAGGGCCGGAGTGTGGCGTGCCCGAATGGCTCGCATGAGGCGGGAGGCAGAGTGCGACCCAGGCCGTGGGAATGGTCGATGGTAGGCGAGGGGAAGAGGAGGAGACCCGCACGGCGGAGGCCCCCCGGCAAGGGGGGGGGAAATGGAGCCAGCAGAGGAGGAGAGTCTCAGGGACAAGGAGAATTGGCTTGATGTCTGATCAGTCTTAGGGGGTGGTGGACAAAAAAGGCTGTTTCTGAACATGAGGAGGAGAGAAGGAGCTGCGAGCAAACATCATGGGATCTCTAAGAGCGAGGGAGCGTAGAGGGGGAGGGAGGGAGGCGGAAAGACCTAGTGTTAAGGTCATCAGGGGTTGGGAGGGGGGCGGGGGAAGGGGTTGGGGGGGGTTTCTCAGGTGCTGGCCAAGGGGCGAGTTAAAAGTGGTTCACGTTCCAGGGTAACTGGAGGGGTGCAAACGGGTGGAGGTGAGGATTGGACGAAGGCTCATGATAGGCAGGAGTGGGAGTTTATTCATAATTGAAATGGGTAACGCATAATGTCAGGGGCCTCAACACTCCGCTGAAAAGGAAAAAGTTGGAGCAATTCCCGAAGCGGGAAAAACCAGACTTTCTGGGGCTGCAAGAAACGCATCTGCTCCGTAAGGATCAGTGCCGCTTGAGGCTGAGAGGGTTCGACCAGGTATTTCAAACGTCCGGTCCCACAAAAGCGGGGGGGGTGGCACTGGCTAGTGAGAGGCAAAATCGCAGAGGAGATTTTCACAATAGGGGTTATTTACGTGCCCAACACGGGGCAAGACCCCTTCCTCCGCGACCTTATGGGAGAATAGGCGACTGGGCAAGGGGCCAGATAATTATAATGGGTGACCTAAACATTGCATGGAACAAAGCTAAGGATAGATCAGGGGCACCTAGGAATCGGGGTGGAGGGGCGGTGGCCTCGGCGGAACTAAGGGATAAAGTGGCGAGCATGGGGGTGAGGGATGTCTGGAGGGAACTGAAAGGGGATGCAGAGGGCTACACCTTTCTTTCTGAAGTCCAGGGGACACAATCTAGAATTTACTATATCTGGGTCTTGGCTAACCTGGTGGGCAGAGTTAAGGAGATAGAGATGGGGCCCATGGGAATAGCTGATCACAAAATACTGTCAATGCAGCTGGAACTGGGAGTGAGGAGAGGGGGATCATGGGGCTGGAAATATCCGTAACATTTGCTGAGAGATCCTTTGGTAAGGGAGGAGATAGAGGGGAAGATGAGAGAGTTTTTTGATAGCAACAAGAGAGGGGACACGGGAGAAGATATAAGATGGGATGCATTTAAGGCTACGATGAGGGGAGAAATCATAGCAGCCAAAGCACAAAGACAGAAACAGCTACAGGCCCTGGAGTCCCGGCTGGAGGCAGAGGTCGAGGAGGCGAGGGGTAGGGTGGCGACGAATCCCAGCAGGTCTAATCAGAGGGACTATAGGAGGGCGGTGGGACAACTGGGGTCCTCTGTACTAAAAAAGCAGAGGGGGCCCTGCTTTTCGTGCGGCAGAAATTCTATGCTAAGGGGAACAAGGCCGATGTCCTGCTGGCCCGCCTCCTTCGGGGAGCTGCCACGAAAAACACAATCACGGCGCTGAACTCAGATATGGGGGACAGGGTTACTCGAACAGAAGACGTTCGAGAAGCCATGGCTGAATTTTACGAGACCTTATATACATCACAGCACCCCTGCGACCAGGACCAGGAGAAATTCCTGCAAGGCATTAACTTGCGCAAACTTGAGGGGGAGGCCCGGTTTAGTCTTCAGCAAGACTTAATGGAGGAAGAAGTGAGGTGGGTCATCCGGAAGCTACCCGCAGGGAAAGCCCAGGGCCCTGATGTGTACTCAGTGTCTTTCTACAAGACCTTTTCCGGGGTGCTGGTACCACAGTTGACCTACCTCTTCAACTCCTTTAAAGGTAGTGGGCAAATCACTTCATCTATGAAAGAAGCCAAGATTTCCCTGATTCTGAAGGTGGGCAAGGACCATCTCGAGAGATTCTCCTATAGGCCAATAGCGCTTATTAATGTGGATGCAAAAATATACACTAAAATCCTAGCGAATAGGCTTGAGGGGCTTCTCCCGGACCTGATCCACCAGGATCAGGCGGGATTTGTGATGGGGAGGCAGACTGCGGATAATATCAGAAGGGTGGCCCATCTAGTGGAAAAGGCAGAAAAGACTGGTACCCCGGCAGCGATGCTATCCTTAGACGTGGAAAAAGCGTTTGACCGGGTGGAATGGTCCTTCCTCTTCAAGGTCATGGAAAAAATGGGGCTGGGATGCACTTATCTTCAGATGGTCAAGGCGAACTATGAGGGTCCTCGGGCGAGGGTGGTGGTTAACGGAACCTTATCTAGAGTGTTCCAACTCCAACGGGGTACAAAGCAGGGTTGTCCCTTATCGCCCCTGCTTTATGCGATCTACTTAGAGCCCCTCCTGCAGGCAATTCGGGAATCGGAAGGGATACAGGGAATACCATTTGGGGGGAGACAGCATAAAGTGGCGGCCTTCGCGGATGATATGTTACTCGCCCTGACCAACCCCATAGAGTCGAGTAGGCAATGCAGGCTATTATTAGAGGACTTTGGGGAAGCATCCGGTCTGCACATTAATATGAATAAGTCCGAATTGATGGACTTGACACTGGCAAGGGAGGAGAGGGAGGAATTAAGAATGTCAACGCCCTTTGCCTGGCGTCCGGGGGGAATCACGTACCTGGGGGTGAGAATCACTCCGGCCCTTAAAGGGTGGTATGTGGCGAACTATCCCCCTCTTTTGCAAAGAATCAAAAAGGATCTCCTTAAGTGGCGGAATCTCTGAATTTCCTGGCTGGGGAGGCTGGAGGCAATAAAAATGGTTACCCTCCCGAGGCTGCTCTACTTTTTCCAGGCTCCAGTCGATAACGAATGAGTTTATATGGGAGGGGAAAAGGGCAAGGGTCAGCAGGCAGCTGCTTATGGCTCCGAGAAGGGGTGGTGGACTAGCACTTCCCAACTTCCGTCAATACTACGAGGCGGCCGAGCTAAGGTTGATTAGGGAATGGCTTTGGGAAGGGGAGGGAAAACACTGGGTTACGATGGACAGAGCGGTCATGCAGCATGCATTGGGGGGGGTCCTGTGGCTACCCAAACACCACCGGCCAGGCCATATGTATCTGAGCTCTATCACCAAGTTGGTCGCGGATAACTGGGACAGATTGGTCAAACGTAAGGAAATCACAACTTATCCATCCCCATTTACTCCTATCTTTAATAATAAAGACTTTACTCCCGGGCTGGAGGGAGGGGTATTTAGGAAATGGCGGGAGGGAGTCTGCCGGTAGATGCGTGACATGTTCATAGGAGGGGAGATCAGCACTTTTGTGGAGTGCAAAAGGGACTTCGCATTGGGGGAGGGCGAAAGGCTGAGATACTCTCAACTGCAGCATTGGCTCCTACACCCCACGAACAGGGAAGTGGCCACCAGACCGCCGACCCCTTTTGAGAAATTCTTGATGACCAATGATGGCGCGAAGGGCCTCATTTCGCAGCTCTACAAGAGCCTGGATGACGCTACCCTGAGGCCGCAATGGGCATATATGGGAAGGTGGGAAAGCATATTGGGCAGGGAAATGGAGAAGACGGAGTGGGAAAAGCTATGGAGGAAAATCCCCAAATTGGCAAGAGCCTCGCAAACCCGGGAAGCTTGGTACAAGATACTGTATGGGTGGCACTACACTCCAGCTCGTCTGCGTAGGATTTACCCAGGGTCATCAGGAACTTGCTGGAGGGGATGTGGTCAGGAGGGCACTCCAGAACATATCTGGTGGGGATGCCCGAAAATAGCCCCGTTCTGGGAAGACATCAAACAGGCAATGGAACAAGCGTTTGGGTCAGAGGGAGGCATGTCCCCGGAATGGTCTCTATTAGGTCTGAAGCCAGCATTAGCGACAGGTGGCCCAAGGGGTAGGGAGAGAGCGAGGGTGATGCTCACTTTGGCGGCAATGACAATCATCGCTTAAAGATGGAAAGGCTCAAACGTGTCGATGTTCCAGGACTGGTTGCGTAAAGTTTGGGAGTTAGTAGCGATGGAATGGGCCTCCTATGTTATGAACAATGCAATACAGAACTTTGCAAGTGAGTGGGGGGAGGTCCTTGCCTTCCTCAGGGATGACTTTAGGATTGGCTGGTGCCCACAGCGTATGAGACTCCTGAACCTGGAATGATCCTGAATGAACTCTTAGAGGGGACGATTAGCCACGCAAACTTTGCATCAGCACCAAGGGGGAAAGGGGAGGGTAGGGAGGGGGGAGTTTTGGGGTCTGTTACATTTGTTGAAAAATTTAATAAAGAGAATTAAAAACAAAAGAAACAGTTGGTTGTTCTATAATATCAAAATCAAAAAATCTCTGCTTAACAAATGGGGATTTGTGGACAGAATGGTGCACAATCTCTGTTTTTAGGTGCAGAAATAGCATGAATTAACCTTACAGTGTGTTTGAATAATAGTACAAATATTATGGTGGTATTTAACTTACTTTTTTTATAGACTGAGCAGGTTTCTTCTTAGTTGTTGTTTGTACTTCAAATTCTGCTGCTGCTTTTCAGGAGAGTGGTCTTCACTGCAATTGTAAAGGAAACAAATTAGTAATTTGGTTTGTATATAACACTGATGTTAATTTAGATATTGATTTTTATGTTTTTGTACAGGTATTGTTGTTTGATATTTGAACATAGTGTGTGCATGCAATTTTGTTTGACTATGTGAACTCTTTATATTTTATTTTAAATATGTTAGTTCAACATGCTTTGCAAATGTGTGTGTAAAAAGAAATTAAATTGCAGATAGGTTTGGAAGTGACAGTTGATTATAGGAGATGGGAAAAATGACAGTAAATTCATTTTATAGGTTATACAAGCTAAAAGTCAGTTAATCTGTTTATATGAATGTATAAGAATTGTACATGTACTATACAGAAAATATGCATACCTGTAGTTTGTGTTCATGCATAGGGATATGCATGCAGCTGCAAGTAGAAATCTTGGAGACTTGTACAGTAGTTCTTGTAGAAAGTGCTTTCCAATGATATGACACTTGTACTCAGAGTGATTAACAGTACATTTGAAGTGCTGATCTATGATGATGCAGTTAGATGTAGAGGTCTTGGATGTGATTGGTGGATGGTCGTGTGAATGCTTAGCTATATCCAATGAGGGAATGGCACAGAAAGTGAAATGGAAATGGTAGAAGGACTGTCCATGTTACGATATGTCCGCGGACATGGCGGTAGTCCGCGGACATCGCGTGTTACATCCGTGGATTTCGGGGTGGGGAGGCATGCAAATGAGAATGAGGCAGAGCAAGGGATTGGTCAGTAAAGTTTAGTGGGTGTGTTGTGTAGGAGAGAGTTTCTCAGATACTCTTTTTGCTGAGAGAAGAACAGATAGCTATGGCTGTGTGTTTCAGAAAACAGATTATTTGGATTTTGGGAAACTCGTGGATACATTGGTTGAAGGTGCATGCAGTAAGCTGTGGAGTAGCTGTAGATCTTGGATTCCCACATATGGAAGTGCACTGGCATGGAGTACATGGAATGAAGTGGTTGGACTTGCTACTTCTCTGTGCTACTTTGGAGACAGAGCAACATCCAGACATAATTGTAACTCATTGTGGAGGGAACAGTTTAGGACATGTGTCTGGAATTTCTTTGCAATTTGCAATGAAAGAAGGACTTGGGAAGGTCATGGACATGTTTCCAAATTCTCAAGTAATTTTTTCACGGATTTCGCAGAGACAAATGTGGCTTCATTCTTCTTCATTTGGTCCACAAATGGATAAAGCAAGGCGCAATGTCAATAAGGCTGTTTGTGCCTTTCTAAGAGATTTTGGCATGTCCTCTTTTCACAATGAAAATATTATGTTTCGTAGTACATACATTTTTCGCAGAGATGGAGTCCATCTTACTTATGCTGGCAATCAGATTTTTCTGAGAAATGTACAAAATGCATTGTGACCTTTTTTGGAATTACAGCATCCATTTTGTAGTAGGTGTTGAGCATTTCAAATTTTTCAAACACAAACAAACACCACCAAAAGGCTCTTTTCAGAGCCACCACTTCCTCCCAGTTAAAACTGCAATGGTTATGATAGGGCAGCACTCCAAAATTTTAGATGTTCGCAGACTGTCCGTGGACATCTAAAAAATACACAGGGCCCTATTTTCACTTCTATTTTTTAACTGTGAAAGGCATCTCTCAAAAGAGTTAGATCTTGGGGCAGTTAGATACCTGTTGGCATATTCTAACAGTTTATAGTTTTTTAATAGAAGTTTAGTTAAGGTTTAAGTACAGTTTAGTTAATACATTTTGGTTTTAAGAAGATTAAATAAGCGTTTGTAAGATTTGCAGGTAATCTCTGCTTTAGAGTAATGGTCCTATCATTACATTCGAACCATCCACATTTTTTTTTATATATGCAGTATAGTGACCTGCATTGGTTGTGTCTCCTGTGTGGTAGATTATTCCTATTGTTGTGAAGGTTTTCTTACCAAGTGATACTTGACCATGTGTGAATCCAGTCAGCTTGCAGTTGTTTTTCGTACCATCTGCATTGTAACGTAGAAGCATTAGAATTATCTATTTACTATGTGTTTGTATTAGTAAGGTGGAGTGATTATCCGAATTTCAGGTAGTACATAATCTACCATGGTTTGCATTTTGTACAAGTTGCTGAAATGGAACGGATTCACAATTAGGTATTGATACATACACGAAGCGCTCATTGGGGATTTGTTCTTGTGTCACATTTTTGCAGAGAGTGCATGTATGTTTCCACAGAGGTATGTTTTGTTTTCCAGTACTCGTAGTAAGTACATTAGAAATTCTTGTGGATTTTCCTGTGAGTTGTTTATAGTGAATTTCACCATTCCAGCACAGTAGTCCAATTGTTGTCTTATTCCATAAACACTATAAGTTACCGCCTGGGTCGTACCTTTACCACCATGGCGTAAACTACGTTTACGCCATGGTGGTTGGCGGACTTACCGCCCCATTCCGAGGTGAGTGGGGCGGTAAGTCCCCATTAACCCATTTACCCTTCCCCATTCCCATTTTTGCCCCATAGGGCATAATGGGAGTGGGGAAGGCGTTAATTACGCCACCGTAAATTACGGTGGCGTAATTAACAACAAGGTCCCTTAGCGCCATGGATTTTAACACCTGCTAAAAGCAGGTGTTAAAACCTCCATGCCGCTAAGGGACCTCGGAATCAGGCGGTAAGGGTCGGCGCTGTTTACGCTGCCGTAAACCCCTTACCGCCTGGGTCCTAATTAGGCCCTATATGTGTTATTAGGATTCTTTGTTGCATTTCTATGAAGTACTAACATTTGCAAACGCAATTGGTCTGTACTGTGTAAGTATATGTTGTCAACAATTGGTGGTAATTGAAGTAGAATATTCATTGCTACATTTGCGTAGCAACAAACTATTTGAGAGTTTAAATGGACCAGGTCATTCTGTATCTGAGTGATTTTTTTTGAGTTTGTCTTCTTTCTTTGACGAAGTACCTGGTTTACTTTCCCTAATTGGTTCTTTTTGGCTTGTAGTACTTGATGAAGTATTTGTTTCTTTTACTCTCTTTGGAGGATTTGCAGTGATATCCTGTTGCATTTCTGTTTGATTTAGTTTTCTTTTACAATGTTTTACTTTTTGTGGAACAGGATATGTTTTTAGATGGGGGGTGTATAGTGAACGAAGTCTATTGTATTCTAAAATGCAAGGAATGTCAGCGTTTACTTTACTTGCATCAAAGTTGATTAGAAGTAGACCGTCAAGTGTACGTAACCGTGATACTGCTACGTAGCTCATGCCTTCTTTAAAGACTGTGTTACCAATGTCTATTAATGCTTTGTCTAGGGTAAGACCTTGTGATTTATGAATGGTGACTGCGTATGCAAGAGTTAGAGAAAATTGTTCTCTGCGTACATACATGCCTTTGAAGAGAAGGAATCGAGCTGTTGAGCGTCCTATCCTTTTTACTTCTGAAAGTTTGTCAAAGAGAATATTGACAAACTGAATGTTGTCATGTGGGTATGTTTGGAAGCCAACAACTGTACCTAGTGCTCCATTAACTAGTCTTTGGTCCACGTCAGGGTTACGTTTAAGCATTACTCTCCAATTTAAGGATAATTTTAATATTTTTTCCAACCCAGCTGTGTTGGAGATTTTCTAAACTATTAAGTCTTGTTGTGGCTTGCTCACACATGGGTAGTGTCATACCATGTATGTCTAGTTTGTCTGTGGCGCTAATTTCCATTATTGGTTGCATTTCTTTATTTAACATTGTTTCATTGAATTTGAAACAGCTTGCAAGAGTTGACATTAAGGCCATACAATTGACATTTTTGTGGGCTAATTGTTCCATAACATCTGTAGCACATACATTATCGCCATAAAGTGCATTGCATGAATGTGCCAGGTTTTCAATATTGCTTGTGCTTCTTGAGATAGTATACCAACTCTAATACTTTTTAAGATGTTGGCATAAGTGAGATCTGCAGATTGCCGCATATTTTGTGTTAATTCTCTGTATTGGAAATGTTACCAGAGGTTGACATTTTCATTGCTGCCAACAGTTTTACGGCAGAGTTTGTGTCCTAATGTTTTAAAAATAGGCTCTCCTTTCACTGGTGTCAATTGAAGAAGATCTCTGAAAGCAATAATGTGTTTTCCTGCAAAGAGCTCTTCGTAGTTTGTTTTGAGTACTATTTGTAGTCTGAGGTGAATCAAAGCCAACATAAGGTTGGAGACCATGCTCATTTCATCTATTAGTAACATTTTCATTTGTTTTAATACTCTGCGTAGTTCCATTGCAGCTTCTGTAGAAAGTTTGTAATAGTCTAATTTGTTTTGGTGTTCTACTGGCAGGAGTAGTAATTGGTGTAAAGTGACACCACCTACGTTGTAGGCAGCTAAACCTGTGGGGGCAGTGACAACAGCTGACAGTTTGTTGTTTGTCAATTGTTCAAGGAACTTACTGATGATTTTGATTAAGAATCTTTTGCCAGAACCAGCTTCACCACTGACGTACAGTAGTATAGGTTTGTAATTTTGGCAGGTGCATTCTTTGTTTTCATGTTGTACACCATGTGCAATTTCATTTGTTATTTCTTGAAAAATGCTATGTTGTTCATTGTTTAGTTTTGATTGTAGTATAGTTAAGTCTTCTTTATCTTCATACTGACACATGGTGTTTTCTAATTCTGTCACAGCTAATTCTGCCTCATTTGTTATTAGTGGCTCTCCCAGTGGTTCTTGGCTTGCTGTTGCAGAAGTTTGACTACTTTCAGGAGTGTCCTTATCTAGTTGGGCCTGGAGTTCTTCTTTGTGTTGCTGTTCATTGTGCAACATTGTTTTGTACTGTGTAAGGTTTACATCAGTTATAGTGCTTTCATTTGCTTTGAAAGCGTCTTCATATGAGTCAAAGTTATCTAGTATTTATTCTTCTTTTCTCATTGAATTAAAGAGTTATAGCAGGGACATGTACTATAGTTCTTTATGTTGAGGAGTCTTTAATGACAATTTGATATGATTAATTACATTTTGTTTGGTGAGTTTTACTAAGCTGCCTTCACAATTTGCCACTCTGTATTTTCCTTTTTTTCATCGGATTTTATATTATTTTTGTATGTGAAGTTTTGGGCTATGTGGTATAGACACATGGGGGTCATTACGACCCTGACGATAAGGGTTTAACGGCGCCGTAAAAGGTGTCGGGGCCGTTAAACCCTTAACGCCTGATTACGAGGTCCCTTTGCGGGACCCGACCTTAACGGCTGGTCTAGACCAGCCGTTAAAGTAGGGTCCCGCAAAGGGACCTTGTTGCTAAGTACGGTACCGCAATTTGCAGTACCGTACTTAGCGCCTTCCCCAGTCCCATTGAGCCCTATAAGGCGAAAATGGGAATGGGGAAGGGCCATGGTTCAATGGGGAATTACCGCCCGCCAACCTTGGTATGGGGTGGTAATTCCCCATTGAACCATGGCCGACCCGTTACAACACCGGCACCAACCATGGTGCTAATAGCGCCATGGTTTAGCGCCGGTGTTGTAATGAGGGCCATGGTTTCCAAAGTGTTACTTCTGTTTGGGTAGTATGTGTCCAGTAAATTGTTTTTTAAAATGTCTTGGCTGTTGGGATCATGTTTGGCTATTGTTTCTATATCTTCGCATGATTTTAGAACTCTTTTTAGATTTAGCAGGACCAAGACTTAACCATACTATATTTTCAGATTTTCCATACAGAGCAGTACCAGCTAAACGATCTGCTGCTTCATAGGAGCCACATTCTCTATGGGAAAGCATTTTTATGCCCAACCTGCATAATTTCTGGGACAGTGTTTTGTCTGATGACAGGTCATTCCAGAGGTCTTGGAGGTTTGTTTTTTCTGCTTTTGTTAAGTATGCTGTAACATATCGTGCAACTGCAGTGGAATTGTCTGCAATGTACTGCACATCTATGTTTGCGTTCCATAAGTGGGCAATGATTGCATTGTAATCATTGATATATTTTTCTTCTTCTGTTCTTTTTATTTAATATGTATTTTAGGTGATTTACCTTTAACACTATGGGCCTCATTACGACCCAGGCGGTAAGTTACCGCCTGGGCCGTGACTTTACCACCATGGCGTAAACTACGTTTACGCCATGGTGGTTGGCGGACTTACCGCCCCATTCCGACCTTGGCGGGGCGGTAAGTCCCCAATCCCCATTTACCCTTCCCCATTCCCATTTTTGCCCCATAGGGCATAATGGGAGTGGGGAAGGCGTTAATTACGCCACCGTAAATTACGGTGGCGTAATTAACTCCATGGTCCCTTAGCGCCATGGATTTTAACACCTGCTAAAAGCAGGTGTTAAAAGCACCATGGCGCTAGGGGACCTCGTAATTGGCGGTAAGGGGTCGGCGCAGCTAACGCTGGCGTTAACCCCTTACCGCCAGGGTCGTAATGAGGCCCTATGTCTAACTGAAGACATGAAGTTGTTCACTTGACCTGTTTTTGTAAGCGGTCCAGGGAAACCAAAGCGGCATTTGGTGTAGTATTTCCCTTTGTTTTTGTATTTGCAACGACAATATTTGCCACATTTGTGTCTTTGTAATTGTAAAATGTGTGCATGAAGATCACTATTTGTTGCTTCTGATGGAATTTGACAAGTGATATATTTTTCAATAAACTGTAAAACAGTGGCATCACTGTCTTGACCGAATTTAGGAGCATCTTTAATCCATAAAAGCGTGTGGATATGTGGTGCTCCTCTGGCTTGGTATTCTTTTCTCCAAAAGAAGTGTTGCACTTCTCTGAGGGGAGGAGTAGTTTTATTACAAATAAAGTGTAGCATAGCAATGAAGCGATGGTGAAAATATCTTGAAATATGAACAGGATCTAGAGAACAAATTTCTCCAGGTGTTAGTATATCTATGTTTATTTTGTTTTTGTTTGATATGCATAGGAAATCATGTAAATCTTCCCATGCATATTCTGCACAACTTAATGTAACAAACCAAGTGGGTGGGCCAGGGTTTCTTATCATACAACGTACATCTCCATGAAGCCGAAACCAGTACTCTTTAGTACCACGCATATTTGCTAATAGATATGTAATATTTGATTGTAAAACCTCATCTTTTTGTAGCACTTTTTGTAAAAATTGTGTAGCTGACACATTTTGAAAGTGGGATCCTGATTTTAATGTGTGTGCAACTCCGTAACATAAAGTTGCTAGTTCACTTTCAAAGAGTAGGTGGGATATGTATTCCACACTTTGTCTAAATCTAGTATCTTCAGAATACATCCGTAATGAGCAGTATTCTGATGCTGTTATTTGAATAGGTCTATCATCGTACCTTCCTCCTTTGCCAGTTGGAAAGAGTAGAGGAAAAGCACGTGCTTCTATGCTTTTTTCCCATATGCTGATTGGTGATCCTTTTGTTTGACGCATTTGGTAAGTTTCTAGTGCATCTTCTACAGTGTCATTAGAGTGCAATGGGTGAATTGTATAATGATCTAAAGTATTGGATATTGTAGCAGGATCTAGGAGCTCAAATTGACCAGCTTCTTGTGTCTCCTGAATTATTTCAGTGGTATCCTTCAAGTTTTCTTCAATATTAATTTCTTTGTAGTATTCATTATTGTCTTTTAGATATTGCAAGGCTTGTCTAACTTTATGTAAATCTACCAGTTGTTGCCAAATTTTCTTGTCTTTTGTAGGTACACCATTTACTAAGATAATTAAAGATTGCTCCATTGGACGTTGCACTCCTAGAGTATGCACATTTTCTTTTAGATCTAATGGTAAATACACTACTATTCCCCGAATACCTTTCACTAATTCAGAGGGAGGTAATTTTGCTGTTTTTGGTTGAAGGCGTATTATTGCCTGAAAGGGGTGCACTGTTTGAATTATGATGCTCTCATATAAATTGAGTTGTTGTAGGGGTTTTGGTAGTGGAAATAATTCCAAATTATTTTTGATAGAACGTGAAGGAGTTTGTTTGTTGTCAAGTTTTGTAGTGCAGTAACTGCAAAGTATTAAGTGGTCAGTTATTTCGTATTTGTTTTCTGCAATAAGGTAGAGAGCTAATTCAAACCATTTAGAATCTTCATTGTCTTCTATTTTGTATGTTAGGTATACAGTTTTTGTGTTACTTTTATAAAAAGTTCTACGGCAACATACACACACATGGTTTGGTACTTCAGCAGATGTACTTTTAAATGTCAGTATTTCTTTTTTGTATGTGTGTAATAGAAGGTTGCTATGCATAGAATTGTTGCTAATTTGCTTTAAAGCTTTTTCATTCTGTAAGTGGCTTTCACTTCCAAAATATTTTTTCTGGATATAGTCGATTTCTTCAAGTAGGTGTTTTGCTGTACCATGTAGAAGAATGTTATTTAAATTAAAAGCAGGACTTTTAGCACAGTACAGTTTATAGACTAGATTTCATATAGTTGAATGATGTGTTGATATCATTTTGATATAATGGAAGGTGGTTTTGCAAGTAGGTCCTGAAATACTTGTGCACTAGACAGGTATCCATATTTTCCATTAGTTTAATTTTGATTTTGTCTTTGCCTTTCACATATTGATTGAGGAATTGGCGTAAAGACTTGAAAGATTTTTTGGGAATGTTACACATTGACATGCATGGCCATTTGTATACTAGACGTTCTGATTCAGTTGAATGGAGAGGTAATTCTAAGTTTTCTGGGGATATTTTTGTAAGCAGTAATTCTTGTTCCATTATGGTATTATTAACTTTTTCATAACCTCGTCCACTGCTATGTATGGCAATTGTATTTGTTTGCTTTTGTTTGAATGCTTCTTCATTAAAGTATGGTTCTGTGCTCGTAGTGTGACTCCACTCACCTCTACAGTTATTTAAGAAGTTATTTCTGTTGACATTTCGTTTATTGAGAAGTCTTTTTTGTAATTTAGTCATTAGTTTTGTTACTGGTTTCATTTTGTTTAACACTAAAATAAATAACTTTCTTTTGAGAAGGATTGCACTGTCAATCAAAGCTTCTAAGATTAATTTGCTAGGGTAGGGTTTAAGGGTTGTGCATGATTTCTCTCCTGTTTTTATAAGATTTTGAAGGACTCTGTCGCGGAACATTTTTGCTAAAATACTTTTTTGGTATGCTTACTTGGCACTATATCAAGATTTATAGGAGCAGTTTTATCAGTAGTGGTAGGTGAATTCTTGTTAATTGTTTTCTATTTCGTTTTACATTTTGATAGAGGAGGCTAAGTTTCTGTACTTGAAGCTTGTTTTGTTTCGCTAAATGACTGTATTAGCTGTTTTGTTTTAACTTTTTTTTACCAATTCTGCTATAGATGGATGCTTGTTTTGGACACTTCTATTTTCATTTGCTCTGCTTCTCCGTTGCTTTCTACAGACTTGATTTTTGGTAGGCATTCTTTAGGGTCTGTTGAAAAAAATAAAGAAGGTATGCGTTGGGGTGTTCTTAATGTATGTGTGCTGTGTGCATGAGTGTCTGAGTAAGATGATAAAGATGTATGTATGTAATGGTGTGTGATTGTGCATTGGGCAACTACAGCTAGTTGGGGTGGGTATTGTTGAATTTATGCGCTACTAAACTGGGGTTCAGATGACAGTAGAAAGTAAGCTTTTTTTCAGAGCCGCTCTTTTCTTGGCCATGCACCCAAGACTCTATGCCCTGGCCACAACCACCGCAGCATATCACACCCATAGAGTCAAACATTTTGACTATGCCATATGGCCCTTTTAATGTCCGCGGACATGATGAGTGTTCTTAGAACACTTTCAACTTGCCAGCGAACAATACGGACAGCGTCCTCAGGACACCCCATTTCGTCCATTTACTAACATTTCAGGACACCGCAGGTCTTCTTAGAACAGTTTCAACTTGCCTGCGAACAAAACGGACAGGCATACCGTCCTCAGGACACCCCCATTTTGTTTATTTACGAACATCCCAGGACACATCATGTGTTATTAGAACAATTTCAACTTGCCAGCGAACAATACGGACAGCGTCCGCAGGACATTCCCATTTAGTTTATTTACGAACATTTCAAGACACCGCAAGTGTTCTTAGGACAGTTTCAGCTTGCTTGCGAACAATACGGACAGATGTAGCGTCCTCAGAACACTCCCATTTTGTTTATTGACTAACATCCCAGGACACTTGATGTGTTCTTAGAACAGTTTCAACTTGCTTGCGAACAGTACGGACAGTCATACCGTCCTCAGGACACACCCATTTAGTTTATTTTCGAACATATCAGTACACCGTGTGTGTTCCTAGAACAGTTTCATCTTTCCTACGAACCATACGTACAGACATAGGGCCTCATTACACGGTAGGTGGTAAGGGTTTACCGGTACCGGTAAGGGCACCGGTGCTGGTAAACCCTTACCGCCTTACTACGAGGTCCCTTTGCGGGACCCGACCTTACTGGCTGGTGTAGACCAGCCGTTAAAGTTGGGACCCGCAAAGGGACCTTAGTGCTAATTACAGTACCGCAATTTGTGGTACCGTAATTAGCCCCTTCCCCATTCCCATTGAGCCCTATGGGGTAAAAATGGGAATGGGGAAGGGCCATGGAGAAAGGGGGAATTACTGCCCGCCAACCTTGGAATGGGGTGGTAATTCTCCTTTTCTCCATGGTGGTACCGGTAAGGTACCGGCGGCAACCATTGTGCTAATAGCACCATGGTTTACCGCATAATGGGCCTCATTACGACCCAGGCGGTAAGTTACCGCCTGGGCCGTGACTTTACCACCATGGCGTAAACTACGTTTACGCCATAGTGGTTGGCGGACTTACCGCCCCATTCCGACCTTGGCGGGGCGGTAAGTTCCCAATCCCCATTTACCCTTCCCCATTCCCATTTTTGCCCCATAGGGCATAATGGGAGTGGGGAAGGCGTTAATTACGCCACCGTAAATTACGGTGGCGTAATTAACTCCATGGTCCCTTAGAGCCATGGATTTTAACACCTGCTAAAAGCAGGTGTTAAATCCGCCATGGCGCTAAGGGACCTCGTACTCAGGCGGTAAGGGTCAGCGCTGTTTACGCCATCGTAAAACCCTTACCGCCTGAATCGTAATGAGGCCCAATGTGTAACGAGGCCCATAGTGTCCTCAGAACACCCCCATTTCATTTATTTAGAACATTTCAGGACATCCGTGTTGTCCGCGGACAAATCGAACACAACAAGGAGATCTACCACCTAAATAAATACGACTTTTAACCCATCTCTTACTCCCCCACCCTCCCCAAACAGTCTTACACACCAACACCCTCTACTAAATAGCATTTCTCCACCAAGTTTCACTGCGCTGTCCGCGGACGTCTGCGAATTCAAGATGTCGGGCATTCCGAAAATCTGACGCGCTTCACGCTCTTCGCCGTCCAATCAACTAACACGTTGCATGTCCGCTGACATGACGCAAGCCGGTTGGCCAATCAGGACACTGTCCGCGGAGCAAACAGGGAAGTGTGTCCGCGGACCGAACATAGATATCACACATTTTTCTTAACCTATTTTTTGCTCATTTTATAAAAAACTACTGGACGGATTTTCACCAAATTTGCAAAAGCACGCTTTTGGGACCAAGCTGCTGCTCCTGATCCAAATTTGGTGAAAATCCGTCCAGCGGTTTGGGCTGTAGGCGTGAGCAAAGTTTTTTCCCCATTCAGTCTATGGGAAAAAAAGAAGTTTTGGGACCCCCCTTATAACTTTGCCCCCCGTGGACCAAACCTCACCAAACATTCAGAGTGACGCATATACTTTTTTTGCAGCGTTTGGTGAGGATTCGTCCAGGGAGAGCGAAGTTATAAGCTACCCAAAAAGGGCTCTTCCTATGGAAACAGCAACCTAACCATAACTACACAGCCACTAATGTGGCTGTGTAATATATATATATATATATATATATATATATAATAATTTGAAATGTAGAGAGCGAGATATTGAGGACTACCAACATGAAGATATGCAGTAAAAATCTGAAGATGACCTCCAGGGGCAGAGCTAAGGGAGCCTTTACAATTGGCTGTAGGTAATATGATCTAAAAAGGACTACAATAGAGCCCTTAAGTTTCTGTTTAAAAGGAAACTGCTCTAGGTTACAGAGGATTCCCAACCTAACGACAGGCATATTCACAGCATGTGAATCTATGAAAGATCCAATGATGGAAAACAAATTTATAAAAATATTACTGGGCTCCCACCGACTACGCCAGCAATTTTGATGCTCACAGAGATTCACCTGAAGAGTATAAAGCAACTGGCAACAATTAAACTACTTTTATACTGGGCTATGTTATGGAGTACGCCTACCGTTATAAAACAGAGCGACGCAGTGAAAGATGTTATGTCCCAAGAGAGAGGGACAAGTACCCCCTGTCTCACACACATGAAAAAATGATCGAATAGCCTGTGTCATGTTGAGTACTACCAATCCCCAGAGTTGATTGATATACATACTTACTTAAGTTATAATTAAGAGCATATATAAAGTAAAGGAGGAAGAGCAATTACTAGCCAAACTAAAGATCATGATATGCCTCAGTCTCCACTGGAATAAAAAAAAGTTCATTTGGGTATGAAAAATACCTGGATTTGCCATCCCCAAAATACACGCGACTCCTTTTTATGAAATTCCGATTGGGCATCTTACCTTTTGCCTGTCGCCAACACAATTGGGATAATCATCTTTCTAAAAAAGGCTACCACTGTAAGCCAATAAGAGAAAGTGAAATACATTTTGTTTTAAACTGCCCAATTTACGTTAACCGTAGAAATGTAGAAATTATATTTTAAACCAGGATTTGTTGCTCATGGAATGAGAATGGTTGAAGAACCGTTGCTGTTTTGTAACAGAAACAATGATCTATCATCTACCTATGCTGTAGCAAAGTATCTCTATAGAGCCTGGTTGAGAAGGTCAGAACCTTTAAGTATCTCGTCATGACAATATTTAATAGTGTTATATGCTAGATTGGTTATGATTTTAATACGATTGTATAGATTATTATAAAATCATGTATAGTTTACAATATTTTCCTGCTGTATTCTGCATCAACTATGTATTATTAAATTGTGTTTTATCTGTGCTGCCTTTCTATCTCTGACACAGTTGATATGATAATAAAGTAGACAATCCTGTCATTGTCTACAAGCTCTTTTAGATTAGGCTTCTTTGTAGACAAGCCTCTGTCATAGACCAGGCTTTTTCATAGACAAGGCTCTCCCATCATGAGCCTGTCATACATGAGGGTCATCCATGGACAAGCCTGTTGTGGACAAGCCCTTTCGATAGACAATGCTGGCATTGACCAGCCTGTCATAGACTAGCATTTCTCATAGACTAGGCTTGTCCATAAAAAAGGCCCTATTGATGAGGCTCATTCATTGACAAGGCTCTCTAGTATACGAGGACCTCTCGTAGACAGGGCTTTCACTGACAACCCTCCCTGTACACAAGGCCCTGCCATTGAAAAGCTTTTTTCATAGATGAGCCAGGCTAGGTGCCCTTTGGGAAAGGTGTCTCATAAGTAATGTACTTCAGAATGTCTTCTAATAATTAAATAAAGGGAAAGTAAACAATACTTCTGAGAAGGAAAGGCAGATCAGCCAGATGCCATTCCAGAGGTTCCATATATAACAACCTACCTGTTCTAGTGGCTCCCAGACAAGTCACGTATTCAGGTTGCAGAGGTTCCTTCTCCTTCACGCCGTTACCCACCAACTGGTTGAGAATAGTTGGAAAGGGAGCACCACAAAGTAGGGGGATTTTGGAGTGGTGATCTTTCTTAGCATGAGGATAGCTGGTCTGGGATCTGGTCAATATTGGATGAGCCTGTGTGATATGGGGTTTTGCATAACCACGTTAGTGGGAGGGAAGGAACTCCCAGTGGGGAGGGTGGCTTCTCAATAAACCGTTACAGTGAGGATAAGGAATATTAGCGAAAGCCTCATGGTACCCCTGCCTCCCCAGTTTTCCCCTCCCAAGTACTGTATGCTACATGTATTAGGTCAGATGTACAGTTCTGCTGCAGGTGATCTCCTCGGAAAGTGGGAGATACTTCAGCTACACTTCCACCATCCACTCATTTCAATAGGGCTTGTTCATAGGGTGAAATAGTCTTTAAGGTCTACTGGTTTCCTTTTACCAAAATAATAACACTAATCATCTTTTTCTTTCTTGCTGGTTGGTCACTGAATGGTGAAATAACCACTAGGTTCTGAAGGCAGAGAATAGGCAGCTCAACTTGCTCCGTAACGAGCTGAGGAATTGTTCAGATAAACCAAGTAAGAACTATGTCTCTTACATTTGTTCTCCTTCTGTTCCTTTGCAGGTTACATATTACAGAATGAGTTTGCAGGAGCAGTTCAAGCCATCCTGATGCGGAAGCGTCCACAGGTAGGTCCCTGAGCAGGTCCATGAATGACTGGCACAAATTTCAGTAGGACGTGGCCTTAAATAGGCTGGCACCGCCCATGTGTGGGCAGATCCCCAAGAGTGTGGCTTCTCACAGGATTCTGGGCTATTTGTTTTTCCCAGGGGGGGCGGGTGCTTTGGGCAAGCAGTGGTGATCTGATGCATGTAGCGATGAACCCTCCACCTTCATTCCCATGTGTAAGCCGGCAGGCCCCAAAAAACTCAGTTCTTTGGGGTGAACGTATCTGAATGGGGAAAAGTCTGTCGTCAGGAGGGTGGAAGGATTGAGGCCAATAGTAGAGGTCTGGGCAGTATTGTTGGGACTTGGTTCTCCCGGGTTCTGTAGATGGAACCTGTGGGTGAGAAGTGGGGCACAGATGTTGGCTGCCGGCTCCCACAGTGGCATTCAGGACCATAATGTTTCCATCTAAAATATAATATACTCACCCCGTACCTTCTAGGAATCAAGGATCTTCAGTAACTCAGATTCTGGTTGCCCTCAATAATAGCTGGCACCGGGGTTGGTCTTACTCTCAAACCTGGATGTGCCTATTGGATACAGTTGATCAAAGACTACCAATTCCGTGTTCCCATCTACACAATGCAGACGTATTGGTTCCTTGTGTAGCTTACTGGACTGGGCATCAAACTAGATCTGTCCACAGCACAACCATCCTCAGGTTTGTCCTTAGGGATCATCATAAAGCCTAGATTTGCTACATAGGTTTTGTCCACTGTCTCCCTGGACTGCATGAGTTACTTCACTCCACTTCCAGCATCCACTCCGTTCTATAAGGCTGGTTTGTAGGGTTAACTAGTCTTTAAGGTTTACTTGTGTCATTGCACCAACATAATAACACTGTCTTCTTTCTTCTTATAGGTTGATCGCTGAACTGTGAACTAACCACTAGGATCTGAAGGTGGAGAGCAGACAGCTTAACTAGACCAATAACTAACTGCAGAATTCTTCAGATAATTCAGGTAAGAAACGTGAAAATGGTGAACCGAGACAAACAAAGGGAGAGTTTTCCAATCACAAACTACATCTCTAACAGTTATTCTCTTTCTGTCCCTTTGTAGGTTGCAGATTCTAGGAGGCAAGTGCAAGAGCAGGTCACGGTGCCCCGATGAGGCTGCGTCCGCAAGAAGGTCCATGAGCAGGTTAGTGAAGGACTGGCATGGATTTCAATAGGGCATAGCTCAAATAGAATGGCTCCACCTGCTTGCAGGCTGATCATGTGAGAGTTTGTCTTCTCTCAGAATTTCAGGAGATTTGGTTTTGGCAGGTGCAGCAGTAATCTTCTGCATGTGGCGATGAACCCTCGAACCCCATTCCCACCTGTGTAGGCCCACGGGCCTTGAAAGGCCCTGTTGTTTGGTGTGAATGTCTCTATATGAGGCCAACAGATGTATGGTTTTGCATGTGGTCTCATTAAGATGGGATGTGACCAGGCAGTTCAGGCTAGACTGCCCCTTTTGGGGTTCGACAAAGCCAGATTTGCATATGTTTTTTCCCCTTTCTGTGATGGGTTGGAAGGCGAAGAAAGATGCAGATGGAAGTGCTGGGATGTTTGGCCAAAGCGACGCCAACAAGCTACACCGAAAAGGACATTACAAAGAGGAAGGGGAACGTTAAAACTCCCACTAGCAAATCCTTGCGTCAAAGCCTGCTGATGGTAAGGGTGCTGCTGCTTTGGGGCTGCGTGTCCCTTTTTCTGCTTTTTTGCACTTGGCAAGGTTACTGCTATAGGTGGGAGCGCTAAGACAATATGCCAGATGTTGCACCGGAAAGGACATTGCACCAAGGAAGGAAGAAGGTTAAAACCCCCACCGACAAAGTCATGAGGGTAAGGTCGCTGCGGTTTTGGGTCATGCGCAACCCTTTAGCTGCTATTTTGCTCTTTGCATTATGTTGCAGTGGGGAATATTGGGATGCTGTGCCAAGGCCATGTCCACACGCTACACCTGAAAGGACGTTCCAAAAAGGAAGGGGAAGGTTGAAACCCCACCAACAAACCCTTGCTGTGAAGCCCGCAGAGGTTGCGGGCGCTGCTTTTAAGGCCATGTGTCCCTTTTGCCGCTATTTTACGCTTTGCACTCTTACTGCTGTGGCTGGGATGCTGTACCAAGGCCACGCCACAAATATTTCACCTGAAAGGACATAACACAAAGGAAGTAAGGAGAAGGTTAAAACCCCATCTGACAAAGCCCACTGTGGGTAAGGGTGCAGCTCTTTTGGGGCTGCAAGTCCCTATTTAATGCTTTTTCACACTTTGCGACATATGCAGCTAGGCGTGCTGGGACATTGTGCCTAGGCCATGCCCACACACTGCACCGGAAAGACAGTTACACCGAGGAAGGAAGCAGTCCCACTGCAAACTCTTGCAGGGAAGCCCACAGAACTGTTTGGTGACCCTATTGTGAACAAGTAAGGCTCTAGCCACACACTTAGAAGATACAGAGCAAACTCAGAGAAGCAATATGTGAGGCATCTTAAAAGGAGAACACACTTTTTACAGCATAACCAATATATGATTTTATTTTATTTTGGAACTTGTAGCACGAATATCATATAGGAACAAGCAAAAAATTGCATCTGGGAACAGATGATATAAGTAATAACAGGAAGCCCAATAATCAGAGCAGACCTGTTAAAAAAGAAAGGTTTCCAGCCTTTTTCTAAATTCACAAAGGATGCCATATTTTTCTAAGATCATATGGCAGCGAATTCCATGCTTAAGGACCTGCAGAGAAGTGTCTGCTGCCCCAAGAAACAGATCTGGATGATGGACCACCAGTCCTGAAGTCAGAAGTTGTCCTGAAGATCCAAGAGAGCAATCTGGGTAGTTGGTAACAACTTTTGAAGAAAGATATGTGGGCGCCAGCCCATGAAGACATTTAAATACTAGGTAGAGGGTCTTAAACAGGACCCTCTGCTGTACCGCTAGACTATGGAGATTTATCAGAAACAGGGATAGCCGAGCATCTAGGCAGAGTGAAAACAAGCCCAACAGCTGCTTTTTGCGCAAACAGTAGACACTGCAGTTGGCCTTTTGGGATCTCCATGAGCAAGGCATTACATTAGTCTAACCTAGAGTTAACTAATGCGCCAACTACCATTGAGCCATCTTTCTCTGAAATAAGTGGTAACAGGGGTTTCAGCAGTTTAAGATGGAAATAAACGACATTAACAATTTTGTTAATCTGTAGGTTACAGGTTAAATTTGCCTGCCAAACGCATCCAACAATTTTTTTACCTTGGATGACTGCTGGGCAGGAAACACTATAGGGTGTTAGCCAGCTTTATTTTAGACCCAAACACAATGATCTCAGTTTTTGGTGGATTCAGTTGGAAGTTGTTCTCCAGCATCAAACTTTTTTTTAAATTTAATTTTGTTATTTTATATAGGTGTTTTCAGTTTACATTGAAACTTTTTACACTCTATTTCATCACACATTCCTTTTAATAACAACAGTTAATATAGTAGAAAATTCATTAAAACAAATGTACATATTCACTCCAAAATAAATTTCATTACCTAAAGTTGATCCAAAAATCTTCGCCTATCATTCTCCCCCTGTTGTACAATCGATTTCAGTTTTCCCAGAAATATTTATAAAAGGTTACTCAGGGCTTTGACGTAGTCATTAACCTCTTCCACAGCAATGATGTCACAATTTGCTCTGTCGAATGCACAAAGGTGCCCAATAATCTGATTCTGTCATCCCCAAATGCAGTGCATCCAGCACTAAATGAAATAGGGATTCTATATCCACATCACCATATGCTCTACAATCACATAAACCTCTTCATAATTCCAATTTAGGTCCAATTACCTCTAACGTTGGTAGTACATTTAACCAAAATTTGAGGTATATGTCCCTAAGCTTTTGTGAAGGGAATCTTTGAATGTAAGATCTTGAAGTAGACTTAGGAATGTAGAGTAATTGTTTGACCCTGTACAACTTCAGCCTTTCTAAATACGTCACATCTGTGCTCTTATCCCATTGCCAGGTCTTATTCTTCTTTACATACTCAGAGTCATTTGATTTACTCGTTGTTATTTTTTCAAACCTTGTACAACAGTGACAGAAATTCCACAGAAATGGTTTTGGATTCAATTGATTAGTTAGTCAGTCATATAGCTAAGAACCTAAGCTTGGTGTTTCTAACAATTTTAACTTATATAAGAGTGACAGAATACGCTTCATATATTGGGCCACCAAGATACTATACCCAGCTCAAGGTGAAATACACTGATTGGGGTTGATTTTGGGAGACACAGCACTGCCCTCCAAATCATTCCTCCCAGTGAATCCCAAAATTTGCGATTTTTAAAGGATATCATCCCACACCCATAGAGAAGCATTGCTGCCACCTTCAACTTGTATACTTTGATTAAAGGTATGTGTGAAAACATATATAGTTTATATCTTAAAACTTACAATAGGGATATATATGGCAATACCTTTTCCTTCATTTTTTGCCTTTGGATGCTGAAGAACATTTGGAGGATGTTGACAAGCCCAGGTATCTAACTGTTTCCACCCTGTAACCGGTATTTCATTTAATTTCCAAATAACGGACTTTGAGTTACGTTTTTGTGTGAAGGTCATTATGAAAGATTTCACAAGATTAATCCTCAGATTAGTGTTTTCAAAGTAACTTTGCACTCCCTACAACAATCTCTGTAAACTTCTATATATAATCTATAAATACCAGATCATCTGCATATGCCAGTATGTTTACTCTTAAATCTTTCCATCCCGGGGAATAACTGTCCCAGTTCTTACTTTCTTCCCAGAGATCTGCCAAATACAGATTATAAAAAGGTGGGGGATAAAGTACAGGCCTGCCACACCCCCTTTTCAATCAGGATTGTGCTAGATATGTTTCCCCGATTATTACGTCTCACCCTTACTGAATTTCCAGAGTATAATAAATGAAGCATTTGCAGAAGACACTTATTGATTTTCCACTTTGTTAGTTTGTCCCAAAATTCCTTGATGTTAATATTGTCAGAGGCTGCCTCCAGATGAATCACAGCTATGTACAAAGATTTTCCAAACTAGCCACCTATGTCAGATATACATGCACTTAAAGTTAAAGCACTGATAATACTCCAAACGCTTTCAGAAATCCTGTCTGTAGCGGGCTGAAAATACTATTTAACTCAGCCCATGCATTTATATCGTTAAGCAATAGATTGCAAAAATATTTGCCGAGGAGTCTATAAGAGCAATGGGCCAGTAATTTTCAGGCCTACCTCTATCTCCTCTCTTAAATGAAGAATTTGGACAAACAGCACTCTTAACAGTCTGTGTAAACAGTCTAAACAATATATCTTCCCAAAAAGTCTTTATAGATACAGTTGGATAACCCGTCCGGACTACGAGCTCTGGAGTTTTCCAACAGACAAATGATCATTTCAATGTCTAGTCTATCGAATTTCAAGGACCCCTCCAAACCTTTTTGATGGTTATCTACAGAAGCTGTCTCACCACCCGTATCCGCTTTAAATGTTGTAGTTAGGTAATCAACCCAATGTTTCTCAGAAGCATAATAGCTTTGGATGGTGGATAGATTCTCTTCTGTTCTATTTAAGGCTCTCCATATTTCACACATATCTTTTTTGATAATGTTATTAAAGAGGGCCTGATTTTCTTCTAATACATGCTTCCACTCTGTAGATTTTCAGCCATCTTCTATAAGACTGTCTGAGGCACTTTGATTTGTGTATCACTTCAGCTCTTGGTAGATTGTTTTTATTACTTACAAGTTCTATAATTGCCTTCTGCAGTATGTATTTCGTCTCAGTTTTCCCAGCACTAATTTGAATTTAGTTGGATTTGTGACGTCCTCCTTTTGCTCATCAGATAAGGAAGACCACCACTTTGCCCAATTCTTGGTAGCCCCTCTACTATTTGCCACTTGCCCTGTTCTGTTTTTCTTTCCCTTTACAACAAGATTAGTTGGACCACCCTGCACTTCACTCCTGTGCTGTCCCAGATCAAGTAATAGTTGCAGCATTCTGTGGTCACTCCTACTTGAGTCCATTATTTCAAATTCACATATTTTTTAAACAGACACTTTACACACATACAGATAGTTAATAATAGAAACTCTACATAGATTATGCCATATTGGTGTGATTATCCATTTCTCATCAAATAGCAAATTGCACTGAATAAAACCCCATCTTGCAAATAGGGATGACCAAACCTTCCCATATGAATTTCTTTTAACGACCGAGCTATCTTCAATTAGAATTATAGTTGTTGTCTTCTCAAATAAACAGGCTCTAGCCATCTGAAATTATATTCACTGTTAAAATCCCCATCTACAATTATCAAGCTGTTCATATGCAATTGCTGCCATTTCGTCAGAATATTTTCAATTTCTACAACCACAGTGTCTCATTCAGTGGAAACATGATTGAAATCTATTCATCACTATAGTATATACTAGTTTTTCATTAATTTTGTCAATTATCTCTGTTACCAAAACTGCCTCTGATTTACAATACCAATTCTTAGTGGAGCGCCCTATACTAGTCCTAATGGCTGTTAAGATCCCCGCCACCCACCCAATCGGATGACCTCCTTCACCTTTTCTTGCAAGATTTACATTTATCATGAAGCCATCTAGCACTGGAGTCTTACACAGCCATGTTTCTTGTAGTAGAACATAGTCTTAACTGAGTATCACATAAGGATTTTGTAGAAAGGAGTTAAGTTCCAACTTAGTATCCAGATCTTAGAATCCAGGTCTGTGGGGTGGGATTTCTGTGAGTGATTTTGCAAGCCACTCCCAACCAGAAGAAGCTGAGTTTCTGTAGAGGTGCCTGTGATGGTTGTGTTACAAATGGCAGGTAACTGTCAAGTTTCTTCTTGGTTCACTACCTAGTTTTGGATCAGCGTTCCTTATACAATAGCTCTCATAGCCCTTTAACAAAAAATCTTCCTGATGGGAATAGACCAGATTCTCCACTATTTATTACAGGAAATGTACGGCACACTTGCCTTTAGAGTGTTTGTCATATTAATATACACATTTCAGATCCGCAGAGGATATAAACGTCAATTCTGGGATTGAGGAAAGCAACCACAAAATCTGTTTAATGGGAAATCCTGTTCCTCTTCAACGACAGATTCGAAAATGATGGGCCAATTTGAAGATTGTTCTTTCTCTGCCAAAGGGTTGTTATCATTGTTAAGGTTAGCTTCTCGAGGAGTATGGTATGGTACAGCATTGTTTATTTATAAAGCGCCTACACAAAGGCAAGTTTTTCAAAGCGCTTAATGAGATAATAATAGTCTGCAAAGGCAGAGTAAGTGCGTAAAAATACATTTAACAGTTTGATACACAGCAAATAGGCCTGACAGCAATTCGGCCATTTTACCAGTGCAATTAAGGGGTGAAGACCAGGGAGAACAGACAGACGATCTTCATGCATGGTGCGTACGGATCGTACAAGTGCACAGGTGGTCACAGGGAGGGGGGTTCAAGTGCGCCCGGTCGGTAGAGCTTGGGGTAGGTGCAGAGAGAGACACTCTCTTGGGTTATTTCTCAAGTGCAGTGACTGTGGGTGGGGTGTAGGACCCTGAGGCAACTGGCAGGGGAGCCATGGACCTGTGAGACTCTGAGGTATACCAGGCAGCCAGTCAGCAGGCTGTAAGGAAAGGAGGGAGAGAGGGGGAAAGGCAGAGAACTAGGTTAGCAGGGTAGAGGGAGAGAGAAGGAAGAGGAGAAGAGGAAGGTCTTGAGGAGTTTCCGGAACTTAAGAAGATCAGGCTCAAGACAGAGGGCGGCAGGGAGGCTAAACCAGAGAGAGGCACCTGCTGAGGATAAGGATCTCCCTCCAAATCTCTGCTTGGAAAACCGGCTCACTCACAGAGGTTTGGAGGTAGATGAGCGGAGGGCTCATGAGGGACAGTATTTAGGTAGGCAGTGTTGCAGGTAGGTAGGTCCCAGGCCCCGGAAAGCCTTGTGAACAACGCAGAGGGTCTTGAACTTGATCCTTGCGGCCATGGGAAGCCAGTGGAGGGATTTCAGCGCTGGAGAGATGCAGTCCCTGCACGTGAGGACAAAGATAAGTCTTGTGGTTCTGTTCTGGATGGGTTGCAGAGGCAGCAGGACAGAAGAAGGGAGGTTGAGAAAGAGGCTGTTGCAATAGTCCAGCCCAGAGAGAACCAGGGCTCTGGAGACAGTGAGCCACTGGGGGAAAGTGAGAAAAGGTAGAGTACCTCTGCGGAGGTGAAGCTGATACTTAGACTTTTAAGAGTTGTCCGAAATGTGCGAGGAGAAGGAGAGGGTGGAGTAAAAAATGACCCCAAGATTTCTTGCCTCGCAGGTGGGTATGGGCGCAGGGCCAATGGAGGCCGGCCACAGCAAAAGGAGGAGGGGTCCCAATGTGAACAATCTCAGTCTTGCTGGCATTGAGGCAGAGGTCATTTGCAGCACAGCATGACTGAATTGTCGACAGACAGGCAAATATGAGCAAGGAGGAGGAGGCGGTTGACGGTGGGCTGAAAGATAGTTGCGTGTCATCCACATAACACTGGAAGTTAGAGGTGAAAGTGGCAATCACGTGTGCCAGGGCAGCCATATGGTCGTTGAAGAACCAGGGGGATAGGTTAGATCCCCCCTGGGTAATGCCACAGGTTGAGAGAGCTATACTCGAGAGAAAGGCTCTGAGTTCCACTTGGGATGGGCGGTCGGAGAGAAAGGAGGTTCACCATGCCAGAGCCTGACCTATGATTCCTAGGGTGTCACAGAGACGCACAACCAGGATGTTGTGGTTAACCGTGTCAACGGCAGAGGAGAGGTCAAGGAGAATGAGGACAGAGGGAGTGTTAGTGCCAAGAAATGAGAGCAGGTTTTCACGGGTGCTCAGAAGAGCAGTTTTCGTGCTTTTGGATGCCCTAAAGCCAGAATGATGTCATGGAAGCAACCAATGGATTTGGTGTGGAGGTTCAGCTGAGAGATAGCCAGCTTCTCCAAGAGTTTGCCCAGGAAAGGAGTGATGGATATAGGGCGGTAATTTCCCAGGATGGAGGGGTCAGCAGAGGGTTTTTTGTGCAGAAGGTGCACAAGGGAGTGCTTAGGGGCAGTTGGGAAAACTCCAGTGGAAAAGGAGAGATTGCAAAGATCAGACAAGGATGGGGTGAGGGAGTCAATATTGTCTTTAAAGGTTTTAAAGTCTTCATCCAGTAATGTTCCCCTGAGCGTTCTTCAACTCAGGAGATTGTGACGTTGGATCCAAATCCTCCCCCCTCTGTTGATGTTTTAGGTGAGTGTGAATTTAAGCCCTCATATCCATGCCCAAGATTTCCTTCAGGCCTCCCCTCTGTCTTTTTCTTAACTTCGTGCAGGGTTTTGATTTTGAATTTTATGCAGTTCCCATTCACTTTATTTATAGATAGAGTGACTACTTTGCATGGGATTCGCCACAATTAACTCCTGGTTGATCCGTCCTCTCCTGAGGGATCTTGTCTGAGATTACATCGGAAATGGTTGGTGTCCTGTTTTCCTCTGCTCTCTCCTTTTTCCTCAGAAATGTTCTGGATCCTTTGTTTTTCACATTTTTGACACCCTTGATATTTTTGGTTTTCTTACTAACAGTACTCCCACCAGAAATACTGTTTGCATAACTTACAGTGTTAATGTGATCCATTTTCAAATGATTTGCACTAGAGACAACTTAACTTAGTATTACATACAATCCCTTAGGAGAGGGATCAGTCGGACCTTTTGTTTCCAGTTCTCTATCCTTTTTTGCATTTATTACAGGTTGATCTTGGGGTTTAGCTCATTGAAACTTTAATAAGATTTTTAATTCAGCGAGAGCCGCTGAATTGGCTCTTACTTCATCTATCATACAGCCTAATGAAAGACTGCAGTACAATGTTCAGAGCCGCCAATGATCTCAAACCATCTTTAGAAGATTCTGCATCAGGCAAATCATTACCATCAAAGGGCAAATCAGAGCGATCATTCTTTGTTAACTTCTCCCTTTCCATTCCAGAGATGCCGTCTCAAGAGTACTCAGAAAAACGGGGTGCTTGAGTGTTGAACAAGCCCAGGGACATACTTAATCTTTCGGTTGAGTTATTGTGTTCCTCAATTTCCTTCTCTAGATGGACCAGCTGCATTTGCTGCAATAAACTCAGTCTACGCTCAACCTCAGTGAGTACTGCCTGAAGATTTCACATGTGACTCCATCCTCCGTCTCT
This sequence comes from Ambystoma mexicanum, assembly GCF_040938575.1. Classification (NCBI taxonomy): domain Eukaryota; kingdom Metazoa; phylum Chordata; class Amphibia; order Caudata; family Ambystomatidae; genus Ambystoma; species Ambystoma mexicanum. Next base: position 469,934,788 of record NC_090925.1, on the reverse strand, counting down.
AAGTCCGGAGTTATCAGGTCAATAATGTTTTTTCATGAGGTTGCAGCAGAGGCAACAACTCCGCTGTATTGCTTGCTGATCTGACGATGGTGAATGATCCACTCGGCCTGAAGAACTTCTGGAAGCTTCCAAGAAGAACACTCGACTAAATCCGCCCTTGAGGGGCACTGAAAAGAGCCAAAAAAGGGATCCCTGCTAATCAGTAGGATAATTGATGGAGCACACAGGCTTGATTGACCGAAAAATAGAGTTTTCTGATCAAAAAAGTGAAAAAAACACAGAAAAGCTCAAAGAGGGAAACACAAGGACTCCCATCACTTGAACGTCTGGTAAAAATCTTAAGATGGCTGCCGGAGGAGGGGCTTAGTAAGAGGGCAGTCATTGGCTGAGGACAGTATGACACAGAGCTCAGTGATTGGTTTATAGGAGAAAGGCAGTTTAGAAACAAAACTGAAACTTTTTATTCTTTTACCGGGGATGCCCAGCCTGACGACGGGGAATATTCATGAGCAAATAAATCCATGCCAGACCCCATGCTGGAGAACTATAGCCACCCCCCAATTGTTGGTTTGCTCCTCTTCTCAGTGTATACATTTTGTTGTCCCCTTCATGTTTATTTTCTTTGGTGGTTTGCACAATTTAGGAATGATACTCACTTTCCGTAGAGATTGACTCCCCTGCCAAACAGATTACAATTACTGGGGCATCTCACTCTCTATCGCTGTCTGCAGACTGCCTCTCACTTGCCTCCCACTTTCCCTGCCGCTTTCGCGGAGCGAAGTCACTTTTAGGAAGTGTTGGGGGGCGTTGTCACTCGCAGCACAACTGCACACCAAAGGTCCTCCAGGCAGCGTTTCTCACAAACTGCCTCTAACTCGCCTCCCACTTTCAACTTTAGCCGGACGTAAATTTGGGTGTCGTCGGCATATGAGTGGTATTGCAGGTCAAATCGTGAAAATATGTCCAGCAAAGGGCGAATGTAGATATTAAACAATAGAGGAGAAGGGGGAGCCCTAGGACACTCCACACTTGACCGGCAAAGAATCAGATGTGTATGAGCTCAACTTGACTTGCTGTGTCCGATTCGTTAAAAAAAGAACTAAAGCATTTCAGTGATTCCTTGAACACCTGAGCCATTGTAGAAAGTCTTGAAATATGAATATCAAAGTCAACTGTATCGAAGGCTAACATCACCCTTGTCTGCATCCTTCAAAATGTCACCCCAGACTGAGACGAGTGCCCACTCCGTCCCATGTCCTGGCCTAAAAACTGATTGATACACATCCATGTATATGCAGTATGGTATATGTTGCTTACCTGTAACTCCTTTACTCCAGCATTGGTATCTTTCATGGATTCACATGCTCTTGAATATTCCCAGTCATCAGGTTGGAAATCCTCAGTGACCTTGAAGCAGTTTACCTTTACATTTTTAAATTGCTTTTCACTTTAGTGCTCTGTTAGTCATTTTGGGTCATACTACCCACAGCCGAATAGACAGGTCCCCTTAGCTACACACCTTGTGGCCATCTTCAGATTTTCACTGTATGTTAAGTGTTGGGAGTCTTCTAGAAATCTAATGATTTTTGAACCTTTTCCCATCTAATCTTCCAGTTTGGTGCTGCATCGCTTCTCGGCCATGGCGGTTACGTTTCGGCCAATTCCATTACCTCCTGGTCATATTGGGTCCTACTGCCCACAGCCAATGAGACAGGTCCCCTTAACTCCACCCCTGGTGGCCATCGTCAAATCTGGCAACGCACGTAATGTTGCAATATGAGCCAAGAAGAGCCAAAGATGGGTAGGAGGGAAGGTTGCATGTGAATACATGAAAGATACCAAAGCTAGAGAACAGGAGTTACAGCAAGAAGATTATTCCTTATCCAGCATTGGATCTTTCATTGATTCACATGCTCTTTAATTAATTAGATTATATAGCAGTACATACACTCAACCAACTGGGCAGAGGTAAACTCAACAGAAGTAACCAGCTCACATATAGCAACCAGGTTGCAAGGCATTACCTAGCCGAATCGGGACTCCTCCCTGAAATCCCGATCAACGCAGTAGAACCTTGTGAAGGTATGGACAGACCTCCACATGGCTGCCCTGCAGATGCCGAGCAGGGTGACATCGGACAGGAATGCCATGGTAGAACCTACAGCACTCGTTGAGTGTGCTCTTGGTCTTCCTGGAAGGGGCCTGTTGGCCAGACGATAGCAGTGGGAAATGCATGCTGACAGCCATCTGGCAACGGAAGACTTCAAAAGGGTGTTGCCCTTGCCTACAGGTCCGAAGGCAAAACACAATTGTGATGACTTACAGAACTCCTTTGTGTGAGCCATAGAGAACTAAAGGTCTTGGGCGACATCCAGAGAATTTAAAGAACGCTCTGACGGAGACGAAGGAGAGCCAAAGAACACTGGCAGAATCAATGGTTCATTAATGTAGAATGGCGAGGGAACCTTCGGCATGAAAGAAAGGTTAGTACGCAGAACCACCTTAGACTAGTGACAACTCAAGTAGGGAGGTTTGCAGAAGGCAATAGTTTCTTACCTGTAACTCCATGTATCCAGCAGTGGTACCTTTCATAGATTCACATGCTGTGAATATTCCCTGTCATCAGGCTGGGAATCCCTGGTTACTTATATTTTAATACCTTTCCTAAAAAAAAACTTTTCACGCCTTCAGTGTCCTACCTACATTGTTGTGGGTGCATTTGGTACCTACCCATAGGACATCAAGTGAATAGCTCCACCTCAGAAGCTTCCCCTCAGATTATAACCACTCTTGCTGGAGGAATAACACATACAGAGGGTGGTTACCTCGAGGGGAAGGCTGGATGGCGCATGTGAATCGCTGGAGAATAATAAAGTTACTCACGTAGTGACTACCTTACTCCTAGTCAATAGTCCCCTTTCCTCCATACTTATGGGACATTCCTCCATCCTGTAGGACGGGACCAGAGTACTTTGTAAAAAGCATCAAATTTTTCAAAAATGTTGTCCTTCTTCTCTTTTTACGTGGGGTACCTCACGCAGCCGTAACCCCGCCCTCCTTAGCTCCGCCCAGCGCATCGCCCATCAGTCCTTTTCTATCGCCAGGTCTATGATCTTTAAGCAATAACAGAGGAACCTTTTTAGAGGGTAAGGTGGGCTGGCGTATGAAGGAAAGGGGACTATGGACTAGGAGTAAGGTAGTCAATACGGAGAGTAACTTTATTATACTGCTACGTCCCGTCCCCTTTCCTCCATACTTATGGGAGATTCCCAAGCACTCTTCACAGGAATCACAAGTGGATGGAAACAGGTTCTTAAGCACAGCTTGACCAAACTGAGCATCAGCCCTGGAGCTCAGGTCCAGACAGTAAGTATACTTAGAAAAAGCCGATGGGGAGGCCCGCGTAGCCGCTTTCGTATTGGTCTCCCTGGGAACATATTTTTGGAAGGCAACGGCAGCCACCTTGCCCTGCACAAGATGAGCATGAATTCCCTTTGGGGCCCGAAGACCCTGAATGGTATATGCCTCAGAAATACAGGCAGCGATCCACCGGGAGATGGTCACTTTCGATGCCGGCTTTCATTGTGGACTTCCGAAGGTCACAAAATTCTGTGAGGAGTTCCTGAGCTCAGATGTTCTGTCCAGATTGAACTTAAGGGCTCTTCTAACGTCCAGGCAGTGCAGAACCCTTCCAGCCTCTCAGGCCGGGTCTGGGAAGAATACAGGCAATGAAATTGACTGATTCAGATGAAAATCAGAGACCACCTTAGGAAGAAAGGCAGGATTTGTTCGCAGGACAACCTTATCTTTATGAAAAGTAAGGAATGGATCCTCAACCGACAAGGCCTGAAGCTCACTTACACGCCTTGCCAAAGTCACAGCAATCAAAAAGGACACTTTACAGGAAAATGGACAGTAGCCATGGGCTCAAAAGGCTTATGACACAAGGCTGTAAGGACCACATTCAAATACCACCTTGGATGCAGATTGCGAACAGGAGGATAAAGATGCATCAGGCCCACAAAGTGTCTTTTAATGACTGGATTAGACAGTGAAAAGGAACACTGGTCAGTGGACAAATAATCAGCAACAGCCGTTAAATATGTTCTGCAGTGCAAGCCATGGATGCCACACTCTGCCAAATGTGAGATAAAAGACAGGACCGTGTCGATAGTAGCCTCCCTGGGGTCTAGCTGCCTCGCCAAACACCAGTGAAAGAAGCGTAGCCATTTACTTTTATACTGAGATCTTGTTGAGGGCTTCCTGGCCGCTTGAATAATGTGCATGTTATCCGCGGACAAGTTGAAACGCTCTAAAGATCTGATCTCAGGCACCAAACCGTCAAGCTGAATGATTGTGGGGAAGGGTGCCACAGTTGTTGATCACTCTGGTGAAGCAGGTCGGGAACCTGTGGAAGCTTAAGCGGCAGGCACACTGATAGGTGCTTAAGCTCCGAAAACCAGAACCTGGCTGGCCACCAAGGGGCTATGAACAGCAGGCAGCAATTCACCATGTTCCTCATCTTGCAAAGCACCCGATGGATCAGATGAAGAGGCGGAAAGGCATAGGTCATCAGATTGTGCCATGGGATTTCGAGAGCGTCCCCGAGTGAGGAGGCTCCAAGCCCGTTCCTGGAGGCATACGGGGGAAGCTTCTTGTTTATAGATGTCACAAAGAGGTCCACTTCTGGAGTGCCACAACAGCAAAAAATGTCTGAGAGGATCTCTGTGTTCAGTTCCCACTCATAGCTGACAATTACTTGTCAGCTGAGGGCATCCGTAGTGACATTCAGCTGGCCCGGGATGTGAACTGCTACCAGACAGATACTATGCTGAATGGCCCATTCCCAGATCTGAATGGCAAGATCCACAAGAGGAGGAGACCTGGTACCCCCTGCTTGTTGATATAGAACATGGACATCGCATTGTCTGTGCGAACATGGACCACCCTGTTGACAATACCTGGTTTGAATGCTTTCAGTGCCAGGATTATAGCCAGAAGCTCCAGATAATTTATATGAAGATGTCTGTCCTGTGGCGACCAGAGATCTGAAACTTGAAGATGATCCAGCGTCACCCCCCAACCCAGAAGGGAGGAGTCCGTTGTGACAGTCAATTGCAGACAAGGGTCCTGGAATGGAGCCCCCAACGACAGATTGCAGAGAGAGGACCACCACAAGAGGTCCGGCCTCATGAACGATGGACCAGTATCATTTTGGAATCTAGATCCACTGCCTGAAGCCATGAGCTCTGAGGAGCCAACTGCGTCCGCCTCATCTTGAGACGAGGAAGAGCAAGCACGCACGAAGCCATGAGGCCCAGAAGCCTCTGAAACCACCAGGCCGATATGCTCTCCGACTGTATAAACACCTGACACATGGCGAACAGATCCGCCATTCTGTCCCCAGTCAGGTATACCTTGTAATCGATCGTGTTCCAACGATAACCCAGGAAAATCAAGTCCTGAGAGACCGTCATGGAAGATTTCCGCCAGTTCACCGACAGCCCAAGGTGGAACAGGAGCTGGAGGAGAGACTGAAGGTTGCTTGAGGCTTTCAGTGGACAGGGACTGCGCAATAGCCAGTCATCCAAATACGGATACACATGGATACCCTGAAGCCGAAGATAATCTGAGATGATTGACATCATCTTCGTAAAGACATGCAGTGCGGAGCTGAGACCAAAAGGGAGAACACAAAACTGGAAATGCTGAAGGTCCACCATACTGAGCCAGTCGCCCATCTGAAGAGAGGACTTTATCTGGCTGGGGGTGATCATCTTGAATTTCTCTTGGGGAAGAGAAAGGTTGAACTGGGAAAGGTCTAGGATGGTGTGAAGGCCAGCCTGGTTGGGTTTGGGCACCATGAGCAGATGGGAGTAGAAGCCCTCCCCTCGCTCCCCTAGGGGAAAGGGTTCCACCGCCTTGAGATCCAGTAGCTTTTGGACTTCGTCTCTGAGAGAGGGCATCCCCGACTGCTGGAAAGAAGGGTTCAAGGGTACAGTAGGGGGAAGGGACAGGCGGAAGCCCGCCCGAGCTACTGGCATGACCCACCGGTCCTCGGTGATGGTCTTCCACGCCTCCCAGTGAGACGAAATGCGCCCTCCCACAGGGTCTCGTGCGAGCACCAAAAACCATGATTTCGCAGGATTCTCAGAGGTGGGACCCCCAGATCCTGAGAAGGAAGCCGAGAGAAAAACCGGCCTCGCTGCTGACGTCGGCAGGAATTTTCAGCTGGAGGATCGACTCTCCGTGTTTTCCGATCTAGAAACCCCTGAAAACAGAGGAAGACCGAGGCTGCAAAGGTGTTCTCTGAGCCCTAAAAGGTGGCTTTACCAGAACGGACAAAGACTTGGCCGTTTAAGTGCTGTCCTTTGTTTTAGTCAGCTATACGTCCATTGACGAATAGAACAGTTCTTTACCGTCAAAGGGCAGGTCCAGAACTTTATCCTGGACCTCCTTGGAAAATTTAGTGGCATGAAGCTAAGCCTGACGAGACGTGTCCACGCCAAGCATGAGGCCCGAGCTGAGATGTCGACATTGTGCACTGCAGCCTCAAGCATATCCTGCACCAGGACTCTGGCATCTGACGAGCCTGCCATAAAATCATCCAGCTTGTCCACAGGAATGAACTCCTCAAATTCCGACAGACCTTACCACATTTTCATATTTATCCCCACTAAAATGAGCTCCACATTCGCCTGGCGGAACTTCAGAGCCAAATTAGCAAAGATCTTCCTTCCCAAAGAGTCAAGCAGCTTGTCCTCTTTGGGTAGAACCTGAGCCGCCACTGTAGATGACGCTGAAGCCGGTCTGAATTGAAGCGTAGCGGCCGCCAGCACTGTGGAGGAAGCAAGCGGGCAAGACGCTAAGGCTACTTCCTCCGAAGTATGCAGCCTATAACGAGCATCAATCTTTTTGTTAACATGCAGTCCAGAGTGTGGCTTATCCTGGAACTTTGCGGACCTCAGCCAAAACGTCCTTCTGAAAGAACAAGCCGGTGTGCTCCTGAGGAGACAATGTGAACGCCCCCGAAAGTACCCCTTCCTGCAGAGGGGGTGCCTCAGGTACAACATCCAGAAGAGTCATCATGTCCAGTACCCGGTCATGAAACGCCCTAACAGAGCGTGGCTGGTCATCACCATCCTGATCCCTTTGCGTGTCTTCCAACTCGTCCGGATCGACTTGTGCCATGTCTGGTTCTGCCAAAGACTTGACAATTGGAGACAAGGGCAGTGGAGGTGGAAGGGCTGTAGGTGGGCCAACTGGTAGAGGTGGGACAGCTGCTGGAACAACCGGTGCTGTGACAGGAACCATCGGAACGGAACCGGGCCCTGGTGGGCAGATTTCCTTAAAAAGACCTCTGAAATATTCCTTCATGGGGTCGGAATGCATTATCTTCTGAAATTTTCTGAAGAAGGCAGCCTCCGCCGAAGGCTTGGACAGGAGGAAGCCTCTCATGAGTGCAATAGCTCCAGGGCCACAAAGGAGAGGGTTGCCAAGAGGGGCCCTCACCAGCCGGGTTGACGTAGATCAATGGCGCAGATGCCGCAGGGAGTGAGACCGAGTGTTGTAATGGCATCCAAGCGTTCCAGTCATAAACTGAATGAAATGGTGCACCAGAAAAATGCTGTTCACCCGAAAAGATGCACCCAGCATCGAATGCCAATGGTGTATGTGTAAGGGCAGAGTCCAAAATGGCCACCGCAGTTCACGCGGGAATGGGCGCCATTTTGTCAACACCTGAGGAGAACTGCGTCACATGTGTGAGTGAGGCAGGGATCTCCACAGACCGGTCAGGGGTTTTGACTTTGGCCTTGAACCTCGTCAGAGACGGTACTGTGTGGCCTAGGATGTTTCTGAGACATACTAGTAGCCAAATTAGCCTCTGAAAGAGGAACTTTGGCAACGCCGTTAACAGAGGAATTATGGTCAGCGACCTCACACTGTGGCCTCTCAACAGAACCGGTATGCCCACTAGAGCGGGACTGATGAGGAACCTACCTCAACGACAAGACCTTAACAGGCCTCTCAGTTATGTCGGTCACCTTAGCCTTCAATAGAGGAACCTCAGACCCGAGTCCAGTAACAGCACCCTCACGAGGGGCTTTGAACCTTGGTTCAGTACAGAAAACCTCAATAGAGGCCTTGGGATGTGCCCCGGTGTCTGTACGGGAAGCTCCAGACAAGGAGACCAGACAAGGAGACCTCGAAGCAAGCTCCAGTACCCACCACCTCAGTAGAACTGGGCCGTTGAATAAGCCCCACAGGAGGGGGGTCGGATTGCAATCCGGTGTGAGTAGGCGAAAAAACTCTGGTACTTTTCTTAGTCCTAGAAGGCACCTCAGGGGAAACCCCGGTGACAGAGCTTTTAAAGCCCCTCCCAGACAGGGAAGATCCCGGGAAGGAGTCCCCCGGTCGGGGTGCCCTAAAAACTGAAGAACTTACCGGGTGTCTTCTTCTCGTCGATGAAACTCTGAAAATGTGTAGGAGGACCACGATGGAACACCTCCTCCCACTGTTCCAGACGACGTTGAAAAGCCCAGACCGAAAGTGAATCGCACTAGAAACACAAGTCCCACCGGTGATTCGGTCGCAAAAACTCGAAACAAAGAGGATGGGTATCCACTCTAGCGAAATGTCGTTCGCAGGAAGAACACTTAGGAAATTCTAACCGAAACGGCATAGATGGACTACTACGCGACCGCTAAACCGGAGCAGGAGAGAAGGACACTGGAAGGAAAAAAAATTATGAAGAGGCAAGTGCATCCGGTCCCGAACATGCAGAGAAAAGGACTGATGGGCGATGTGCTGGATGGAGCTAAGGAGGGCAGGGTTATGGCCATGTGCGGTACCCTGCGTAAAAAGAGAAGAAGGACAACATTTTTGAAAAATGTGATGCTTTTTACAAAGTGCTCCGGTCCCGTCCCACAGGACGGAGGAATGTCCCATAAGTATGGAGGAAAGGGGACGGGACGTAGAAGTAATGGAGTTACAGGTCAGAAGCTACTCTTTTCTCCAGCATTGGATCTTTCATAGATTCACATGATGTGAATAGATTTTATTGCAGTACACATGACAGGAGGAGAAAAACAGGCAAACAGAGATCAGAACCCCTGAATTTTATGCCTGTGAAAGAAGTATACATATGTAACAATAACCCCGGAAAATGCAGGGATTAGGTAATCTGTTAGGTTTTGATCTGCTCCCTGTCCATGGTGTGTATGCTTAGGTCATGTCCAGAGTGTTGGTGTGGAATGTTTGGACTGAACTGTACATGAGTGTTCCACTGAGCATGAGTGTTCCAAGGTTTTACAGTTGGGACCTGGAACTGAATGGACAAGGGGGCCGGTGGATGTCTCCCTTGCCTATATTACCCGTTTTACTTCCCTTATGTACTTACCTGTGAACCTGACCTAGTAAAGACTTGTGAAACCCACCAGCGGCTCCAGCGTGCATATTTGACCCCCAACCCCTAAACATAACACTGGCGACGGTGTGTATGCTTAGGTCATGTCCAGAGTGTTGGTGTGGAATGTTTGGACTGAACTGTACATGAGTGTTCCACTGAGCATGAGTGTTCCAAGGTTTTACAGTTGGGACCTGGAACTGAATGGACAAGGGGGCCGGTGGATGTCTCCCTTGCCTATATTACCCGTTTTACTTCCCTTATGTACTTACCTGTGAACCTGACCTAGTAAAGACTTGTGAAACCCACCAGCGGCTCCAGCGTGCATATTTGACCCCCAACCCCTAAACATAACACTGGCAACGAGGAATGGTCTTTGGGACCCTCACAGGAACAAGAGAACTGCCAAAAGAAGAAAGGCTGCACTCAAGGAGAAGGGAACCTGAAGACAGAGAGAGGCAGAAACCCGAGAAGCAGGAGACATCCACCGGCCACCCCAAGCTGTCCCCTTGCACAAGGTGAGCGTGCCCCTGTGCCTAATATAGCAATAGACTGCGCCAAATAGTAATTTAATGGGGACTAACGCTAGCGCCTTAAGGGACAGTGAACGATAAAAGGCCCATATACTTGGAAAAGAAACGCTGTTATAAATGGACATAGCGCAGGAGTGATTGCCTAACGGAGCTGCACTAAATGAGTAAGCAAACTGAGTGGAGATATTGCCCCTGTCACACTCCAAAGTTGCACTTACCTCCCCTCTCCTGGCCGCCCTTGTCATGGGCCGTGGAGGGTGCAGTCCAAGCGGCCGCGATGTTGGGATTGCGTGCCCGGCACTCAGTGGGCCCTGGCGAGCTGGCTGCATGCCATGCGCAGCGCTCGTAAAGCCCTGGCGGGCCTACTGCCCGGACGGCCTTAATGTGGGCCGCTCCATCTGTTCTGTCCCGACGGGCTCTCCGTGCAATGACGCTGTGCCTGGATGGCCTGAGTGGCGTTTGGTGGGACCTGGCGAGTATGCCGCAGGAGCGGCCATGGGCGGCGGATCGAGCGGAGCCCTCGTTCGCCGACCGCTCCCACTGTTGCAATGATGACGTCGACTGGATGCTTGGGGAGTTGGCGATGCTTGTTGTGGAATGCTCCCTCCAGCGTTCCAGGACCTGACGACTCTACAAACGACTTGTGGAGTCATGAAGTTAGAATAAAGAACCCTCTAACGTGCCTACGACGTACCTTAGTTCCGGGTTCATCACTGAAATGAGACGGAAAAAAACTATCGCTCGTCCTTTCAATGGGCCATATTAAGGGCAATTAACGAAAAGAAATTACATTCTGCAGCTCAATGTTTTAGATATGTAACTTTGCATTTTCACCAGAAACTCAAATAATGGAACCTGAAGATTTTAAGTGCTGGGTTCGGGCGTTTTGTTTGCATTTATTATTGCCCACACTTATGTCTGATTAGCCCTTTTGATGGGTTATGAGAATAGCAACGTGAGTTATATGTGTTTAGTTGACATGATGAACACGGGATGCAGTATTGGTTTGAGTTGTTGTTGAACAGTGTTTGGCACTTCAGGTGTCAGCATTCTGGCATAGTAGGTGCCATTGGTTTGGCATAGGTTGTGCCATGGTTGGCACGTTAGATGCCATTGGTTTGGCATAGGTTGTGCCATTGTGGGATATTAGATGCCATTGGTTAGGCATAGGTTGTACCATGGTTGGCATGTTAGATGCTATTGGTTTGGCATAGGTTGTGTATTAGTGCACAAGAAGCGCCATTTGTTCGGCATAGCTGTGCCACAGTTTGATTTGGTGATGCCATTGTTTAGCATAGTATGTACACAAGTTGCATTGTAGATGCTCTTGGTTTGGTGCATGATGTGCACATGACGTCACTGATTGGGCGTTAGTAGTACATTTGAAGTGTACAATTTATGCCTTTGGTCTGGCATAGGATGTGCATTGGAGTTGCATATGAGATGTATGCATGCCATTATGGGTTTGTGCTAGGCGCAATGTCGTGTAACACATCAATAGTAATGTGTTATGTGTTGAAGTGACCCATGAAAAGGAAATGCAAATGAAATACTTGTCATGCATGGTATGTTAACAAACTATTTTTTCCACAGGTACACACAGATGAAATGTTTGTTTAACCTATTAATATCTTTGCCACATGTACGCACAGTATCTCTCTGCAGGCTTGAATTATGGTTCTATTCCGGGCGCATATTTTGTGTTAATGTTCACCATATTTAATGCTGAATTCGAGGCTGTGTGGAGGTGTGAGTGGAGATGGTTATGGGTTGTGTGTACTGGACAAGGGTCAGTCATGTTGTTAAAATGCGGAAAACTGCTGATGGGGATAGTCCCGTCAGCTTATTTGTTTGCGGAACAAATTTACTCCTGGCGCGTGTGCTAGGTTTTTAAGGTGTATATGCACACCTTTTAGTTGGAAGTTGGATGATTAGATTGTTTTGCAGGTTGCCTGGTGAATGAGGGCTGGTTCCCTGTTATTTAACGTCTGTGGTGGGGCCCGCTGCCGAGTTGGTATTTGTCTATGGTTGGTGCTTAGCTGTTTTGAGCTAGAGTAAGGTAAAGTGAGGATAGTACATTTTGCTCTGAGCTGTAGCTTGGTAAGTCAGAGTTGTATTGAAGAGGATTTGTCGGACCTGACCGCTGTAGTCAGTATCAATTTTTGTGTTCAGAGCAATGTTGCATCTTCTCCCTGTGTTTTATCCTGTTGTTGTCTGGTTATATAGGGGGAAGATGTGTTAGGTTTGGATCTGCTGCCTGTCCATGGTGTGTATGCTTAGGTCATGTCCAGAGTGTTGGTGTGGAATGTTTGGACTGAACTGTACATGAGTGTTCCACTGAGCATGAGTGTTCCAAGGATAGCAGTTGGGACCTAGAACTGAATGGACAAGGGGGCCGGTGGATGTCTCCCTTGCCTATATTACCCGTTTTACTTCCCTTATGTACTTACCTGTGAACCTGACCTAGTAAAGACTTGTGAAACCCACCAACGGCTCCAGCGTGCATATTTGACCCCCAATCCCTAAACATAACATAATCCTTCCTAAGTAAGGTTACTGGAACAGCCGTTGAAGGACTTCCCTTCCCATTTGCGCGTCTTCCATGTGCTGCTGCTGCTGCAGGCAGTAGTGCCTTGTGAATGTGAGGCGCACTGCCCACATTGCTGCCTGCCAAATGTCTTTGATGGGCATGCCGGACCACAGAGCTGCTGAGGTTGCTGCAGACCTTGTGGAATGTGCCCTAGCTGAAGTCTGCAATGGCCTGTTGCCTTTGTTTGGCAGAAGGAGCTAGTAGAGGATATCTAGCTTGCGATACCCTGTTTCGAAATAGCATTTCCTTTGTTTGAGGGTCCGAAAGCGATAAAGAGCTGTGTTGCTGCTCTGAAGGATTTGGTCTGGTCCAGGTAATATTTCAAGGCCCTTTTGAAGTCCAGGGAGTGCAATGCTCTCTCCGTTGGTGTGCTGGAATTTTGGAAGAAGGTAGGCAACCTAATAGTTATGTTTTTGTGGAACTCAGATGGCACTTTTGGAATAAAGTGGGGATTAGCGGAGAGGATCACTTTGTCCATTGCAAGCCTGAGGTATGGAGGGTCCACCACCAATGCCTGTAGCTCTGAGATGTGCCTGAGGGACGTAATAGTGACCAGGAAAGCCAACTTCCAAGTCACAAACTTGATGTGCGCTGAAGAGAGAGGCTCAAAGGGGGACTTCAGGAGGCCATCTAGGACCAGGTGTAGGCTCCATACTGGTGGTATACTTTTGTTTGGGGTAAAGGAGCAGAAAAGTCCCTTTAGAAAATGTTTGAGTAGTCTGTCGATGTAGAGGGGTGGTCTATTTTTCTGGTGAACCTGGAAATTGCTGCCAAGTGTACTTTTATGGAGGAGATAGCAAGACTTTCCTTTGCCAGCTTCAACAGGAATGGAAGGACCTGTTGTGGTTGAATAGCCAGTGGTCACAGTTTGGACTGTTGTGGACACTAGGTGCAAAACCTTCTCCACTTTTGGTTGTACGAGCGGTTAGTGGAAGGAGCCCTAGTTTCCGCCAGTATGCAGTGACATTTCTGCGGGATGTCTAGGTGTCCGAATTCAGAGTGATCAGGAGCCACGCTGTCAGCTTGAGGAAGTGTGGGTCATGATAAAGGATTGCGCGCATTGTTCTGGGCTCCCAGGTGGATTGGGTTGTCCGCCGATAGCTGGAGGAGGCACAAGTGTGTCTGGATCAATATGGTGACACTAAGATTATCTTGCAAGTCTATATACGGATCATTTGGATTGTTCTCCTGATCAATGGAATGGGGGGAAATGCTGATGCCGTCGAAGGTTGTCGCCCGGTCCGTATTCTTGTTTTGTTGAAAAGTAAAATGACTCAGGTGAAGCTGCTGGGGAGGAGTATGCACTCGACGTCCTATTAATAGGGACCAAAGCACCCACAACGATGTGGGTAGGACACTCAAGGTGTCAAATGTTTTTCCTTAGGAAAGGTATTAAAATGTAGTAACCAGGGATTCCCAGCCTGACAGGGAATATTCACAGCATGTGAATCTATGAAAGATCCAATGCTGGAGAAGAGGGCTTGCCGTTCACCCCCTCGTCGGGCTGAGGTAATGCAACTTTGCGGAACATGTGTAGCATGAAATGGCTGCTAAATGCATTTTAATAGAAAAATGTGCCAAACCAGCTTTTGCTAAGGACATGAGTTATGGCAAAACTTATGCAACTTGAACACACAATGGATCCAGGCGCCGAGTAGCACATGGTGTCCGGTCAATTGGTCGACAACAAACTGGATGGTCGAATTTTTTTTTTTTTTTATATATGTGTTTTGTGGGTTTTCGTGTGGGAAAAAAAAAGAAAAAAAAGGGGGTTGGGGGCGGACTCCCCCAAAAAAAACCAAAAAAGGGGTAAAAAAAAAAATAATTCGACCATTTGGCATTCGACCAAATGGTGTCGACCAATTGTCCTGTCGACCAAATGTTTTCGACCAATTGACTGGTAACCGTAGCACACCACATGGCAAAGTGTTTTCACTTGCTTTTGTAGCAGGACAGCGGACAATTGCTCTTGCCCTGGCTAGTATTCGCCTTCATTCTGGAGGTATAGGGATGCCCCAAAATTCTAGGACTGCAGGAGCCAGGCAGGGAAGTTGAGGAATGCTGGGTCGTGGTGCAGCACTGGCCCACCATCTCCGAAGAGTAGGTCGGGAAGCAGGGGCAACGTTATGAATGGAGTTACCGATAGGTGAACAGGTCTGAGTACCAAATTTGCTGGGGCCACGAAGATCATCATACAGCGGCTCTGTTTGAGTGTACTTAAAACACAAGGTAGCAGAGGGATTGGGGGCAGCATAAAGGAAAATTTCCTTGCATTGGAATGAGAATACCAAACCCATCCCCAGGCTCCGCAAACTTAGCGCATTTCCTGTTGATCGCTGTAGTGAACAGGTCAATCTGTGGACGCTCCCATTTGGAGAAGAGATGAACAATTTGGCTTGGGCGAAGTTCCCATTCGTGGCATGACCAGAGTTCCCTGCTGAGCGAATCCACAATCATATTTTGGATTCCTGGCAGATGGAAGGGAATCAGAAAATGCTGTGTGCGATTGTCCATTTCACAGTGCCTGCGCTTCTGCAAACAGAATGAAAGAGTGGGTGCCACCCTGCTTGCGTATATAGAACATGGTGGTACTGTTGTCGTTGAAGATGCAAATCATCTTGTTCTGCAGCTACAGTTTGAAAGAGTTCAGGGCCCAGAACACTGCTCTTAACTCCAGGACATTGGGCCTCATTACGACCCAGGCGGTAACCATGGTTGCCGCCGGTATTTTCCCAACTCCGCCATGGTGAATGGCAGAATTACCGCCCCATTTCAAGGTTGGCGGGGCGGTAATTCCCCATTCACCATTGGCCTTCCCCATTCCCATTTTTGCCCCCATAGGGCTCAATGGGAATGGGGAAGGCGGTAATTACGGTACCGCAAATTGTGGTACCGTAATTACCTCAAAAGTCCCTTTGCAGGTTCCTTCCTTAACGGCTGGTAAAACCAGCCGTTAAGGTCGGGACCCGCAAAGGGACTTCGTAATTAGGCAGTAAGGGTTTAACGGCGCCGACACCTTTTACGGCTCGTTAACCCCTTACTGCCTGGGTCGTAATGAGGCCCATTGATGTGCAGGACTTTTTCTTCAGGGAACGACAGATCCTCTGGCATGGCATTCTCCTGTGTGGGTTTCCCCACCCCTCCAGGGAGGCATCCATGGTCACTGTGGCTTGATTCACCAGAAGACGAAAAGGGATTTCCCTGAGAGAGGTTGAGATGACTCTGCCATTGGAGAGCTTGGCGGAAGGATGGCATGAGGCGAAGCTTGTCTTCCCAGAACCCCGTTATGTGCTGCCAACGGGCATCTAGGAACTCTTGAAGTGGTCTCATTTGGAGCCTACAGAGCAGGATTAATGGGATGCATGAGGACATCATTTCCAGGCGGGACTTGAGGGAGTGGAGTGATGCAATCGCCAAACCCACTGGCTGTTGGACCTTGTACTTCACCCACTTCTCTGAAGGCATGGCGACGCACTTGAGTGTGTTGAGGTGTGAGCCAAGAATAGCGAGTTCTGAGCAGGATGTAAGGATGACTTCACAAAGTTCACCAAGAGATGTAGACACTGGATGGTATCCTCGGTGTGTTGCATCACTAGTGGTAGAGATGGAGCATGCACCAGCCAGTCGTCTAGGTACGGGTAAATGTGGACAGCTGAACAACAGAGGTGGGCTGCCACTGGAGCCAGGCACTTTGTCAACACTCTTGGAGCTGACTTCAACACAAAAGGTAGGGCTTTGAACTGGTAGGGCCTGCCTTGGACTTGAAATTGGAGGGAACGCCTGTGCCGCCGATGAATGAGGATGTGAAAGTAAACATCCTCTAGGTCGAGAGAGGAGAGGAAATCCCTTTCTTTTAGCTGGTCTGGGATGTGATGCAGCGTTAACATGCAGAACGTTTGAGACTTGAGGAATTTCTTTAACATCCTGAGGTCTAGTATGAGGTCTCCATCCTCCTGATTTTTTCTTTACCAGAAAGTATCTGGAGTACACTCTGGTGTCCATGAAGTGCAGTGGTACGACTTCGATCACCCCTTTCTGTAGGAGGGACCGTACATCTTGAAGGAGCAAGTACTGGTGTTTTTTCACCTTTTGGACGGGAGGAATGGATGGACATTTTCCCATCAACTTCAGGGTATTCCCATGTTGAATTTTGGACAGCACCCATTTGTCAGCAGTGATGTTCTTTCACTGTGCGACAAAGCTGGCAAGCCATTCCCCTACTGGAGGTTAGGGGTGTGTGGCCTGGTTAGGTCTGCTTCGGAAATTGATTTCTGGATGAAGCTCTGTAGGGTTGAGACCATCCCTTTTAACCCTCCTGGGTTGTGCTGGTGCAGAATATTTGTGGATGGTAGGAGGACCTGTAGTCTCTCAAAGCCCTTGAAAACCTTGCTTTACCCAAGCAAAAGGACTGATGGCATTGTTGTAGAGTGGCAAGTGAACGGATGTTTCAGTGTCGACCTTGATGGCTTTTAGGGTTTCGTCGACCTTCTTTCCAAAGAGGTTAATACTGTCAAAAGGCAGATCAGCCACCTTTGACTGGCCCTCTGGCCAGAAATTGGTGATCTTTAACCACCCTTGGCGGTGAAACACTGCCCCATTGACAATCTGGTGGAATCCCACATCTGCTATGTCCACAGAGATGGCGTGATCCAACGCTGCTTCTCCCTCGCATAGCAGTGTAAGCACTTCATCCCTCTTGTCATTGGGGAGAAAATCTAGTATTGGTCCTAGTTTGAACAAGCGTTCGCAGTCATAGCAGGAGAGAATCACAAGCGAGTTAGCCACCTTAAAGGTTGTTGCGTCTGAAGTGAGGACTCTCTTGCCAAAGGCATAGAGCTGCTTGCCCTCTTTATCTGGAGGCACCATGCAGGGAGAGGAAGGTTTGTCAGAACGATTACGGCAGCCGCAGAGACAACTGAGTCAGGGCAAGGTTGCGTGCGCACGCACTTGGGTGACGATTCCAGGTGTTATTCTTTTCTCAAAGCAATCCTTTTTGGGGGGAACTGAAAATTGTTTCTTCATCACTTAGAGACTGTCCTCCCAAATATCCTCTACTACTGGAATGGCCACCACTGATTTTCTGGCATATTCCCGCCATTGTTAAAGCAAGTCCTCCCTTTTCTGTTCTTCAGGTAGAAGATCAAAAAGTTTTGCCACTCTTGACATGAGGGCATGGAAAGAGCCAATCTCGTCCGGAGACGAGTCTCGTGGCAGTAGATCTGCTGGCTCACCATCACCTGGCACCATATCTTCAAACTGATATGTAGAATGCGTGCCTGGAGAACAATCTGTCAGATAGCCTGTATCTGTGAGGGTGACTGGTGGTAAAAGTGGAGCCTCTGGAAGCGGTCTGAGAGGTGGAGGAGGAGCCAGGCCTTACCTTACAGGAAACTCACAAGGTTGTGCTGAAGAAGGTAAGTGTGGCATAGGAAGACGCTGCTGGAGCTCTGAAGCAAGTATTGCAGATAATATATCCATTGACATCTCGTGAGCTGCAAGGCATGCCCACCAGGGTAGGTGACACTGGAGAAGGATGAGCAGATCCTTGTGGTAGAGGAAGACCTTGCTTTGGTGGAGCTGGAGGAGGTATATTAGCAACAGGAGTCACCTTTTCCACCTCCTTTTCTTCTTCAGAGGACACAACTTCTGAATCTGCCCCCTGTTGCAGTATCTGCTCAGGAGAGGCCATGCATGGACATAGAACTGCAGGTGGTGCATAAGGAGCCAATGAAAACAGTGCCTAGGCACGAGTCAGCCTTGGAAGATAAGACAATGCAGACAGGGCATCCCTGTACACAGCAACTCCCTTTGGGAACATGGCAACTAAGTGCCATTGAACAGGAGGTGTTGAAGATGCAGACATGCTTGGAAGTGGCATATGTCTAGATAGTAACAAAGAAGTTATTGTAGAAAATCTGGTCATCAACAAAGTAGTTGATGGGGCAGAAGTAACTGTTTTCATCATCAACAGTTATCTTGCTCGTCAACAAGGTGGTTGACTGAGGTGTCGATGGGGTGATGGTCATCGTTGAAGAGGACTTTGTCATCAATGAAGATTTAGGGTGGCTGAGACGTTGACTGGGTAGTCAATGCTGTCGATGAAGGAACTGTAGTCATGGATGAGCACTGCTTTTTTGAAGAGTGCTTTGAAGATGAAGCTGTCGGTGAAGGCATTCTCTGCGTCGACATGGTCAACGAGGTGACCGTCGATACGCGGGCAGCCCAAGTGTGTGATCCATGTCGCCATTTAGCATTCTCCCTGGGGAAGATTTTTCGTGTGACCACGACCTCTTGGAAGAGGGAGTGCGCTCCAGGGGACTGCTGTGCATGGCATAACTACAGACAGAGTCAGCAGCCCCGGCACATTCATCCAGTGAGGCCAATAGCCTGCAGTGGCAATCCTTGCGGGTCTTGTATGAGAACGACTGACAGATTGCAGAGCTGGTCAAATCATGTTCCAGGTAAAGACAATGGTCATGAAAATCTTCAATGTAAATGTTCTTAAGGTTATATGGTGAGCACGCCTTGAATAGGCTTTTCTTCCTCATGTCGTCATCTCCACGGACTCAGACAGAAGATTGGAACTCCAGGTGGTAATGGAATTGACCGAAACTTCACCGCCACGGGCGAGAAGCAATGCGCCACCAAACTGGAAGATTAGACAGGAAAAGCTAACAAAAAATCATTGAATTTCTAAAAGACTCCCAACACTTAACATGCAGTAAACAATCTAAAGATTACCTCCAGGGGTGGAGCTAAAGGGGCCACCTGTCTAATCGGCTGTGGGTAGTATGAACCAAAATGACTAATAGAGCACTAAAGTGACAAGCAGTTTAAAAATGCAAAGGTAAACTGCTTTAAGGTTACTGAGGATTCCGAGCCTGACGAAGGGGAATATCTAAGAGCATGTGAATCCATGAAAGATATAATCCTGGAGAAGTCTTAGTTACTTACCTGTAACTGTATTTCTCCAGCATTGGTATCTTTCATAGATTCACATGCTTGAATATTCCCAGTCGTCAGACCGGGAATCCTGAGTGATTTAAAATAATTATCAATAATTATATATATATATACACATTTCCATAGAAAAATGAATGGGGATTGCCATTATGCCCAATGAGGCACCCATTTGTGTAGTCCCTCCACCTCACTTTGGTCCTTTTTGACCCTAACAAATGAGGTGGCATGGCATACGCTCCACCCCAGGCAACGATCTTCAGATTTTGAGCTGTGTGTAGACTACATGTATGATGACTGCCAGGCTTTGGAGCAACCTCTCAGGGGAGGTGGGTGGGCGCATTTGAATCTATGAAAGATACCAATGCTGGAGAAATAGGGATACAGGTAAGTAACTTCTCCAGCATTGGATCCTTCATAGATTCTCATGTTTGAATAGAATACCACTCTGACCCTGCAGGAATCCTACCCCTAGGGTGCGTGTGGTGGACCGCCTATCTAAAAGAGGATAGACAAAGAGGGAAACTGGCCCTTACTCTACAATGAGTGGTCGGTCAGTTTAGCCCAGATCGAAAAAGGGGGGGGGGGGCTATCCCAAACAGCAAAACACACCAGTAGTCTCAAAAAGAGGGTAAAGTGGGACAAAGGACACACGGCGGGGGATTTCCCAAACTTTATTCATCCTCCGTAGTATGTGCTTTTCCTACCCATCTGTAATCGTGCATCAAGCAAAGATTACTTGCAATTGCAAAAAAATCTTTAAAAGGTATATATAACACCTGCTACAAAGTTAGTTTAGGCATTATTAAATGTTAAAAAAGGGCCCTCCTTGGTGTCATGTAGACACAGGGCAGTATAAGTATTGTTGTTGGAGGGTGTCTTTTTCACTGAAGACATCCGTCAATTGTCAGGTTGACCGGTTTCGATGATGTATCTTGTTTGAATCATCTTCTTGAGGACCAATTTCTTGAGTAATTAGATTTAATCTTCTATCCGCATGTAGTGGCGAAGCCCCAAATCCCCCCTAGGGAGAAAACAAGTAATCTGTTTAGCAGCCAGGTTGAAAAGACAATATATGTCTAAAAGTTAAGCATGTATGCTTATTGTGAGAAAACCTTTTGTCCATAGACATTTGCGAGCGGTGTTCCTGCACCTGTCTGGTGAGATATGCGTCGCACCCAAATGCGTAACACCCCCTTCCTTGTGTGCATGCTGTTCTTCAACACATGCATGTGCTCCACGGGCAGTCCGAACCCCCCAAGAAAAAACAACCCCAAAATGGAGATCAGGAGTGGGGGGAGGGGCTGCCGGTGTGTACATCGTACCTTTGGTTATGAATTCATGCCCACATGCATGTAAATAAAAATAAAAATAAATATAAAAAGACATATATGAAGGAAGTACCTCAGTATTTCTTCATTCTCATTGCTGTGTGTTTTTTTTCTTTCAGTAAGGCGGTAGACATAGGTAAAGCCCCTTTGTTTATCACATGGGCCAAATGTTATCCACAGTGAGCTGCAGGACAATGGGACAAAGCAGAAACAATGTGTTCATGATGTTTTGTGTGTAAATGCTAGCTGTTTTCTTAGCTACATAACAATTGCCGAATTTCAGAACCTGGAAGTTATCAAAAGACACTGTTGTTGTCCAGGGGCTAATATAGTGATTACAAAGGTAGGTCACAGAGAGACGTGACATGATCGCAAAAAGGCGTGATTGGTCACTGCCTGTTTTCTACTGCGCCCCCTGTAATTGGGGCGCAGTGTTTATAGAGTGTGAGAAAACGCCCGGCTTGAAGTATTCAGAGCCAGAGGAGAACAACGTGTTGCGCGCGGGCTATGAGGTATAGTAAGCCTGTATGCAAATGCCGCGTTGGCTTGCTTGTCAGTCCCAGCAAGGTTAAAGGTGCAGTGTGCATGCTCTGTCTGTCACCTCCTGTTGTTTTATTAATCAAACTGCCTGGGCTCGTACTTGCTAGGGCGCGTGGATGTAATCTGTTAACAAATTAATTTTAACAACGGACTTCAAAACTCACCTATTGCTGTATCTGTGGAGGGCTCAAGGCAGTGAGGCTCCGTTGGGAATCTCACGCATGAGTCTGCAAGGGAAGGACGATGTATTGTACCTCCCTTGTTTATGCATTTCTTCCCTACTGAACATAGAGGAAGGACTAGTATTGAATTTGGTGAGTGGCGGCCATTTTTGAAAAAGAGGCCACTGTTGGCACAGTGCTCTGTCGGCCATTATGGAGTGGACAACAATGGCATATATTCCAAAACTATTTGCGTCTATGCAACCAATATGGTTGTCATGTATACCTTGCAGATTCATATGTATAAATTAAATGCAGAAGAAAGTGCAGGTGACTAGGAACACAAAATACAAAATAAAAAGCGAAAACCATTTGTTGAGTCGTAGTCACTGAAAAAGTTTCAGTATGTGTGAGGGGCTTACATTGTGGAAGGGCTGTCCCCATCGATTCGGGAGTGCCTGCCTCTGGTCACATGTAAGATTTTGAATGAGTGATGGTTATTTTCTAAAAGCCAAATCATTCCATTCGATTTCCTCATTTAACCCATTCCTCATGGTGTCAAGGTGGAAAATCCAATTCTGCTCTCTTTTGAGGAGAATATTATTGAAGTCTCCGCCTCTGGTTGGTCATTTTATTTTTTCTAAGATGGTCCAGTTAAATTGTTCCGCTTTGTGATTTTTGTTAATGAAATGGGCGACCCTGGGTGCTGTGATCTTTTTTGTTCGAATACACGACTTGTGTTCAATCAAACATTTTATATAGGTCTAGATGTCATGCCAACATATTTTAAGTCACAGGGACATGTGATCAAGTAGACTACTCCCTTGCTATTACAATTGCTCAGTTGTCTCTGTTGCCAAGGGGTCCTCCACCCAATGGCCACAGTTTTACTTCTTGTAGTTTGGGCACACATGATACATGCCCCACATGGGGAGTATCCAAAGGGTACAGGGGTGCCCCATATGGTATATTCATTTTCCAAATTGGGTTCTTTGAAAGTGTGGACCAATGTATCCCTAATGTTTTTTGTTCTCTTTATTGCAAAGAGTGGTAGGGGGATGGTCTGTTTCCCTGTATTGAGGATCGGCCACAGTTTAGTGATTTCTTTTTTAAGTATGTTAAATGCTGGTGAGTAGTTGAGGACCGCCGTGATCTTATCGGTGCTGTCCTTCTTTGCATGGTATTCGAGCGTAGTCTCATGCCTGATATTTCTCGCTCTCTTTCGTGTATCGTTGACCACCTTCTTTGGGTAGCCTCTTGCCAGTAGTTGTTTTTTCAAGCCTGTTGATTGTGTTTGAAAATCGCTGATGTTGGTGCAGGTTCAGCGATACTGTAAAAACTGCACGAAGGGCAGGTTTTCCCGCAAAGCCCGCGGGTGATAGCTTGTGTATGCTAGTAACGCATTACGGCCAGTTTTCTTTTTGTAGAGTCTTGATGTTAGATGTCCCTCGTGTGATATGAGGTGAAGGTCAAGGAAATTTGTTTCTTTTTTATCTGATTTCATGGTACATTTTAGATGTTGGTTGCATGAGTTTATCCCAAGATTAAAAGTATCTAGATCTGCTTTTGTGCCTTCAAAGATCATAAAAATATCATCTATGTGGCGCTTCCATGTTTTGATATTAGCATGGAATGGGTTCGTGTTGGGGTATATGTGTTCCTTTTCAAAATATTCTACATAGAGGTTCGCTAGACTTGGTGCGAAAGTCGCACCCATTCCAGTACCAGAAATGTGTTGGTAGAAGGTACAGTTGCATGTGAAGAAGTTTTTTGTTAGTGCAATCTCTGCGAGTTCGGTAATAAAAGCTGCCTTCCCTCGTGGTAGATTCCTTTGTTCCAGGTGTCTGTGCACCATTTCTATGGTTTTCTGTTGTGGTATGCTGGTGTAGAGAGCCTCCACATCAAGGTGACTAGCGACTGTGTGTTTTCATTGAAAATAAGGCTGTCAACTAAGACCAACATGGCTGTGGGGTCCTTTACATACAAATCCATTCTGGGGATATCATACCTCAGGAAGAAATCAACATATTCAGACAGTGGTTCTAGGATTGATTGTATACCGGACACTATAGGTCTTCCTGGAATGGGAGTCAGTCCCTTATGCACTTTGGGCAAGGCATAAAACGCTGGTAATCTACGTTAGGCAGGCATGAGGAAACTGGCTTCATGTGCTGAGATGAAGCCCTCTGCTAGGTGGGATGTGGGGCTCCGCCACTACACGCGGATAGAAGATTAAATTTATTTACATAAGAAATTGGTCCTGAAGAAGATGATTCTAACAAGATATATCATCGAAACTGGTCAACCTGACAACTGACAGATGTCTTCAGTGAAAAAGACACCCTCAAACAACAATTCTTCTTATACTGCCCTGTGTCTACATTACACCAAGGAGGGCCTATTTAACATTTAGTAATGCCTAAACTAACTCTGTAGCTGGTGTTATATATACTTTTTGAGATTATTTTGCAATTGCAAGTAATTCATGCTTGATGCACGATTACAGATGGGTAGGGAAAACACATTGTGCATCTTATCTCCAAATCCAAGATTACCTTGACACGAACAACCTATTGGGGCTTAGACAATCTGGCTTCCGTCCAAGACATGGCACAGAGACAGCCCTGATTGATTTAAAAACCCAAATCGAGGACTTGAAAGACAAGGGCAAACAAGCGCTCCTTCTCCTCGACCTCTCTGCTGCATTCGATTTGGTCGACCACCAAATCCTTTGCCAGCACCTTAAGATTGCTGCTCACTTTTCTGACGCAGCTACTTCTTGATCCGCTCATTTCTGGCAAATAGATCCATGAGGGTCTTCTCCCCCTAGCCGCCACGGACCTAGCACATGTCTCCTGCGGAGTCCCACAAGGCTCTTGTGTGTCACCCACGCTCTACAACGTGTTCACTAAACCGCTCTTTGATATTCTTGATCATCTGGGTGTCACCTACACTAATTATGCGGATGACACCCAGATACTCATCCCTATCACTGGCGATTATGTAACCAATGTTAAAGCACTCAATACAGTCTACACTGTCATCCAGGCCTGGATGGCGCACCACAGGCTCTGCCTTAATGATGAGAAAACCGAGTTACTCATCCTAGGATCTCAGTCCAAACTCACCAAACTTGACCCCAAATACGATTCCTTCATCATTGATGGCAATGTTATCAAAGTCACCAACGTCACCAAAACTCTTGGAATTTACATAGACTCCACTCTCTCCCTCAACAGACAAACCAATTCAGTTATCTCAGCATCTTCGTATACGTGTAAACTCATCACAGCTTGTCGCACCTTCTTGACAACGGACAACTGCCTGATCCTCGCCAGAACCCTCATCATGTCCAAAATTGACTATTGCAACGCCCTTTACATAGGGACGAGTCAAAGGAACATTGATAAACTTCAGGTCACCCAGAACAATGCCATCAGGGCTGCTCTCAACATACCTAGGCGCTCCCACATCTCATCTACCAGGCGCAACTTACATTGGCTTCCCATTACACTGCGCATCTCCCTCAAAGCACTTGTCCTAACCTATAAAGCACAGAACAATGCTGCACCTGCCTACTTGTCCACGTGCTTCACTCAACGCACATCATCCAGACCCTTGAGATCTGCACAGGCGCACACACTAAACATTCCCAGTTTCAAGCTTCAGACAGCCAGAGGCTCCAGCTTCCCAGTCCTTGCGGCTAAGCTTTGGAACTCCCTGCCCAATGATCCTATGAATGTCCCTTCCCTCCATTCCTTCGAAAATCAAACTAAACAGTGGCTTCTCGAACAGAATGCCTTGGCCGCCTCTATGTAATTCCTGCATCTCATACTCGCTAATTGGCTTCTCATTGCATATACTGTATATGTAAGTTGCTCTGCCATCCTGTGTATTGTTCTATGGCATGTTCCCATTATTACTGTAAATACGTGTATATATATATATATATATATATATATATATATATATATATAATGCAACTTGGACTTGCCTATGTAACTGTTACCTGTAACTACCTTTCCAAACATGCACCCTGATGCCCTTGGGCTGGTTGTGCAATACAAATAAACAAATACAAATACAAATACACACTATAGAGGGTGAATAAAGTTTGGGAAATCCCCCGCCGTGTGTCCTTTGTCCCAATTTACCCTCTTTTTAACACTACTGGTGTGTTTTGCTGTTTGGGATAGCCCCCCCTCTTTTTCGACCTGGGCTAAACTGGCCGGCCACTCATTGTAGAGTAAAGGCCAGTTTCCCTCTTTGTCTATTCTGTTTTAGATAGGCGGTCCACCACACGCACACTAGGGATGGGATTCCTGCAGGGTCAGGGTTCCTTCCAGCCAGGGCCAGAATAGGTAATACAATGAAAGTACTGCTTGTTCCAAGAACTGCTGGCAAATGTAAATTTTTCAGTCTTTACTCTGTCTTGCGTGATACCGTGATTGTAAATGACAGAAAGGCTCTTATATCCCTGGAGGATAATCCAAAAAACATTGATTGTTTCTTTACCTGTAAGTGTTTTGCTGAATAGAATACCAAGCAGTTAAGCATGCCCAAATTTGGTTACACACTGAAGGTTAATCTTCAGTATACCTAGTGTATAGCAACTCAACTAACTCACATATACTAGGGAAGGCTGGAGAAAAAAGGCTGCTCCTACCTTAAACAAATAGGTGGCGGAGGACCGCCTGTCCAACCGCTGATTCCTTGTTGGTGTCTTCTGTCAAGCAATAATGCTTGGCGAATGTGTGTAGCGTGCTCCAGGTAGCCCCTCTACAAATGTCTTTTAATGCTACCCCGCATGCAATGCGGTCGAGGCTGCTCTTCTCCTGGTGGAGTGAGCTTTGGGAGGCCTGGTGAGCGGGTCACCTTTGGATTAGTGGTAATGGCTTATGCATTTAAGTCACCCATCATGAAAGACCTTGCTTAGATATATGCTGACCCTTTGTGCGACCAGAGAAAGCTACAAAAATCCTTGGGGAAGCACGGAACGCCTTGGTCCTTTGAATGTAAAACGTGAGGACTCGGGCGACATCTAGCGAGTGCAGTGCCCTTTCTGCGTTTGAAGTGTGGTTGTTGAAAAACACAGGGAGCACAATACGCTCTGAGAGTGTAATTTCCAATACAATTTTAGGTAGAAATTGAGGGTGCATCCTGGGGATGACGCGGTCCTTCTGGAATAGGGTGAACAGTGGTTCTGATGAAAGGGCAACTTTCCAAGACAAAAATGTCAGTTTGCACCTTGGATGGGTTCGTATGGTGGCTCCTTGAGCACCAATAGAACTGTGTTTAGGCTCCATGATGGGACCGGTTCCACCGTTGGGGGAAAGGTTCATAGTAACACTTTAAGAAAAATGTTAACGGCTGGATTAGTGAGTAAAGATGTTTGATTAGGATTCGGTGTAAAGGCCGAAATTGCAGCGAGATGAACCTTAATGGAGGGCAAGGAGAGCCCCGTTCTTGCCAGGTGTAGTAGGTATGGTAACACTTGTTCCACTGAGGCAGTGAGTGGATCCATGAACAACGCCTCACACCATTTAGAGAAACGGGTCCACTTTGGAACATATGTGATCTGTGTGGACGGAGCTCTAGACGCTTTGATTATGTCGCAGCATTCTGAAGGGTGCATTAGATTATTTAATTTTCGCCGTTCATGAACCATTCTTCGAGTGACAGACTCGCTGGGTCATGGTGGAGAACTTGTCGTTCTGCTTTGTCAGTAAACTCTGGTGCACTCTGAGGCGAATTGACGATCCTTGGGAGAGGTGCCGGAGAGTCGGGTACCATACTTGTCGATTCCATTCCGGCACTAAGAGTATCATCCTGCACGGTTGCTCCTTCACTCTGCGTAACACTCGTGCTATCAATAGTGTCGGTGGGAAGGCATACAGGAACTTGCCTGTCCAAGTTACTGAGAATGCGTCCCCTAGTGATAGGTCCTCTGGGTATCTCAAGGCAAACAGGTAACATTTCCTGTTGTCTTTGGTGGTGAAGAGATCGATCTCCGGTTGTCCCCACCTGCGAAATATCTGTTGAGTCTCCCCCCTGTCTAATTCCCATTTGTGAGAGGTTGTGCAATCTCTGCTCAATTTGTCCGCCAGGACATTGTCTACTCCTGGCAGGTGTTCTGCTTTTAGGTGGACCTTGTGCTGTATCCCACATCTCGCTAACTTCTGTGCTTCCTTGGATAGCATCACTGACCTTGTGACACCCTTTTTGTTGGTATAATGCATGGAGGTTGTGTTGTTCGCCTGGATAGTTACAACTTGTAAAGCTAGTACAGGCAAGAAAGCCTTCCGTGAGCAGAGGATTGCTCTGAGTTCTAAAACTTTGATGTGTAGTCTTGACTCTTGGCTTGACCACGTGCCCTTTGTCTGCAGTTCTGCCAGGTGTGCCCCCCAGCCTGACAGAGACGCGTCTGTTCTGAGAAGAAGTGTCGAGCTGGGAATGGCAAGCCTTGTGACAGATTTTGTGGCGTGCTCCACCATAGAAGCGCTTTGTGGAAGCTTGGAGGAAGTTGGATGACATTCTCCCATGACCGTGAGCCTCGGTCCATTGGTGGTCCAAGGTCTCTTGAATTGGCCTCATGTGCAGTCTGCAGTTGGGGATGAGGACATCATGCCCAGAAGTGATTTGAAAGATCGTACCATGGTTGTTGTGTTGTCGAGGAGCCATGAAATTAATTGCAGCATCACCGATACCCTGTCTGGGGAAGGTCGCACCCTGGGAATGCAGGTGTTCAGCTCTGCTCCCAGGAAGAGAGCTGTTTTGGTCGGTATTGGGCAGGATTTGGTTTTGTTTATGGAGAATACTTGGTCTTTTAGGAGATTGTTTTTGCAATTTGCGCGGTCGCGAAATTGAAAGAACGTGCCTTTATTAACCAATCTTCTAAATAGGGAAAGATCTCAGTTCCTGAGCGTCTGAGACTTGCTGCCACGGGTGCCAGGCACTTGGTGAAGACTCTTGGTGCCAATCTTAGTCCGAACGAGAGAGCTCGGAATTGGAAATGAGCCTCTGCTAGTGAAAACCTGAGAAATCTTCTGTGAGCTGGGTGGATGGTGATATGGAAGTATGCATCTTCCAAATCTAGGGTAACAAGAAAGTTATTTTTGTTTAGCCATGACAGGACATTTTGCAACAATGTCATTTTGAATTTGATGCACTTGACGAATTTGTTTAGCACCCCTTAGGTCTAATATTGGTCTCCATTGGCCATTCTTTTTCTTTATTAGGAGAACCGGGAATAGAAGCCTTTTCACCTTTTGTCTAATGGAACTGGTTCTATGGCTGCTTTTTGGAACAGTTTGTGAATTTCCACCTTCATATGTTTCATCAGGTGTATCTTGCAAGGTTGGGGTGGGAGGGAGGTTGATCTAAAAATTTGATTGTGTGTCCCTGCGAATTACTTGCAACACCCATTTGTCTGAGGTAATGTTTCACCAATGGTGGTAATACTGGCTTATCCTTCCTCCCACCGGGGTGTGTTGTGGGGGGAATGGATATGAATTGTCAGTTCTGTTTAGATTAAGTTTTGGCTTGGATTGAGCCACATCTGCCTCTTTGTGTATTGAATCTTAACGTAGATTGGTGATACTTATTGTCAGGGAAAGAACTGCCTTGCGTTCTCTGGCCATAGGACGGTTGATTATACCCTCTGAATCTGAAGGATGAGCCTCGTAAGGACCGAAAATTGTGGCAGTCTTTTTCCTTATCTCTCAGTGAGCTGATAGCTCTGGCCGTATCTGTGTCCGTTTTAATTCCCTCAAGATGAATGTCGATCTTCTTGCCAAAATGGTCATGCCTGTTGAAGGGCATATCTAGAATTTGTGCTTGAACCTCTGGCCTTTAATGAGTTGCCTTCATCCATGCCATTGGCCATTTGACAGAAACCAGATTCGGCAACATCTATTGCTGCATTAATCATGTGATCGGATGTGGCTTCACCATCTGTTACTATTACGCTTGCCTCTTCTTGGAACTCAGCCGGTAGGTGTTTATAGTTAGTTTTGATATACAAAGCCATAGTTCCCGGTCAAAGCGAGCCATCATAGCCAAAGCATTACCTACTCTGATGGTTAGGGAGGCTGATGACGACACTTTCCTGCCCATAGCTTCCAGCTTTCGTCCTCCCTTGTCATGAGGTGCTGTTAATGGTGATTAGGGGTTTGCTAGTTTCTTCCTGCCGCGACTGTGATGACTGAGTCTGGTTTAGTATGCCCTTGTAAGAAAAGCGGTGCTGTGTCTAGGGTCTTGTATTTTTTCTCTGGTTGAGATACCAGAGCGGGTTTAGATAGAGGTGTAGAAAGGATTTTCACTCTTACATCCCAGACTGTGGGGGTCATTCCAAGTTGGGCGGCAAGGGATACCGGGCACCGGTAAGGAGACCGGTGCCAGTAATTCCTTACTGCCCAATTCCGAGGTCGCTTAGTGGGAACCGTAAAGGACGTGTGCTCTGACCACACGTCCTTTACGGGTCCCTCTAAGGGACCAGGGCACTAATTGGTTGAATGGGGACATACCGGGTCCTCCAGGGGCGGAATGACCCGGTAAGTCCCCATTCAACCAGACCAGACCCGGTTTGGGAGGCAGCCATAGTGCTAATAGCACCATGGCTACTGCCCAACTCAGAATGACCCCCTGTGTCTAAGAGAGGGATAGTGGTGACAGTTCTTCTTCTTCTCTTATCCATGTGTTCATATAGGATTGATTTCTTCTCTTCTGAGGTTACCTGAATATTGAAAAGGCCTACTGCCTTGCCAATGATGGTGTGAAATGATACCATGTCATCCGGTGGTGAGGTTTTCTCTGGGGAATCCCGTTTTCAAAGTTTCTCTATTATATAGTCATCCCACTCACTGCGGGTATCTGGGTCGTGCATAATGTCTCTTTCTTCTGGTTCCTCTGTGTCTGTGAAGTCTCTGAAAGGATCTTCCTGCCAATCTGCCAATCTGAAATTGACACAGTTGAAGGTAGTATAGTTGATAGTATAGTTGGATGTCTTGTTGGCGAGGGTCTTCTCGGTCTAGGTGAGGATTTTGGTGGTGAGACTCTTGTTGGTGAAGCACTGCATGACAGTGGTCTGTCCCTGGGCTTGTGAGGAGTATCAGGAGAGTGCAGGTGTTTACGGGCTCTACTTCTGGTGGGGGAGCCTCTAGGTGTACTGTAATGCAGTGATTTGTCTCTTTGAGGAGATCTTGTGCTCCTCGAACTTGTCGAAATTCTTCCATGTCTGGCGGCAGATGGTGACACTGGCTGGGATCTCTGGCGTCTATTGAACTCATCAATGATTCTCTGCTTTGATGCCAACAACATAGGGTTATATAGGTCTGTGACATCCTCTGTGGTAGGGTGCCATATGGGCTATGCTCTTTAGGGGTGTAAATGGGTTGTTCCCCTATGACTTCAGTGTCAGAAAATTCTTCTTGCAGAATTATATCTGGCAACTCTACCATCTCCTTGATTGGTGATAATTGTATTATCACAGGTTCTTCCAGTCCGTCTGGAGTTGTTGGGGTCGTATTTTTAGCCTTATTTGCATTATCCTATGTGGACGGTGTTTCTGCCGCTGATGGGGTTTTTCCCCGTCAACGTTCATCACTCTGGTTTCGTCGATGATGATTGGTGCTTCGTCAACAATGTCTTTGTTGACGAGTGATGTGACTTTGGTTCTGTCTACGAGAGCTTCATAGATGAATGGTGTGTTGGCGACTGATTTATCGACCACGATTTCAATGACGATGATGCTTGGAGCGTGGTCATAGATGCCATTTCCTTCGATGGCCCCTTATTCTTATTATTACTGCTCGTAGATGGTGGTTTGAGGCAGTTTTCTCTTCAGAATGATGCTTTTTTCTTACCCTCAGAGCTCAAGGAAGGTGTGAGTGAACTCTTCTCCACCTTTTTCTTGCTCTTGCAAGTAGGTGAGGTGCTCCTTTCCACTGAAGAGGCCCTTCTTTTAGAAGTTTGTCTCTCAGATGGTTTGTGAGATGTAACAAGGGCTGTCTTGGCAGACTCCTCATCCGAGGATTTGCACTTGGACTCCAGGTGTAATAGTAGCCTCCGGTTTCTGTCCTGCAAGGTTTTGTGGGTGAAAGTCTTACAAATTTCACACTGGTGTATGTCATGAGGGTATAAACAGTTGATACACTGCTCATGTGGATCCCTCATGTACACTAGTTTCTTTCTGGATCTGCTGCAGTCCTTGAACAAGGAAGGCTTTTTGGCAGTTGGCGTTACCTCAGCCATGGTGTGAAGGAACTCTTCACTCGACGAAAAAAAGGGTTGCAATCTTGTGTTTTCTTGTCCCAGAAAGTCACAAGCAGTAGTCCTTGACTAGGTTAACAAAATTGGATCATTTTTGACAATTTAGCTTTACAGCTAAAGATAATAAAATCGAAACACTCAGGGAGCTGGAGGATTCCCTGTAGTCTGTTAGACTGTGGTGAAACATTTGAAGATGGCTGCCTAGGGTGTAGATTACGCCCTGCTACCTCATTGGTTAGGGTGAAAAAGGACCAAAGTGAGGTGGAGGGTCTACACGAGTGGATGCCTCATTGAGCATAATGGGCAATCCCCATTCATTTTTTTCTATGAAAATACCTTGCTGGGCTGCAATACCCGAATACCCAGGGACCTCGAGTCATGGTGCGGTGCACTGTCTTCCAAATCTCACAGAAACATTGTGGCTATCCTGCTGGATCTCCAAAGGCACGATTCAGGTCTGAAAAGTCCCCTCACCAGTACTGGACCTTGCAAACAATGAGAATCTGACCAGCGATATTCTGTCTTCTTCTGTGCTCCTGAAAAGGCACCAAATTCACAGAGCCGCATCCAGCCATCAGGAAAATCTTGCCTGAAGCCTTCTTCCATGATCCCTGCTGCAAAAAAAGTCCTTCCAAAGTCCTGTGTACCATCTTCTTGACAAAGGAATCCATCGACTGGGTTTTTGGCCGCAGATCCTGGAGTCTTCCTGCTGCAACTCTTCTCCTGTGCTGATGTACTGTATTGGCTGGAGTATTTTACCTACTGTAAGCCTTTGTGATTTCTGTATAGCTTTGGGGTGTTTTCTGTGATTGGGAGGCCCCTCATCCAGTTCACCCACGCCCACTGCGGAATCCTCATAGGGTGTCTTTGAAAGGGGCCCCTAGGGGTCCCTTACGTCTATGGAAACAAGGCGAGTCACCACACACGATAGATATGCCAGACACGAGGTTGTATTCCCGAAGCTAGGGTTTATTGCAAAGCAAAAGTCTCAGTTGGCCAACTCGGTATCACGCCCCGCGACGTGTATCTCTAGTCCTCGAGGGACGCAAGCCTGTGAATTACGTATATCAGTTACATATATACAAAATGCATATCAAACAATCAGCTATGACATGTTTAACACCCCCCTTTATTGGGTTTCTTTGAACTTGGTGTGATGATGGACATTTTCGACAACTATGACACCTTCAAACATCTATTCAAGTAACAATTTGCAATTTGTGACTGCGGAGGCATCTTTCAGTTGTTGAACAGAACACAGCGCTTCTGTTCTTGGGAGCGAGCTACATACGGGGGGAGAGTTGCATTCCAGACCTTGCTATCTATGAGGTGCTATTCGTGTCCTGGGAGCCGAAACGCTCTAACGGGGCTCAGCAAAGGGGGGCCGTAAGAAGAGCGTAATTCAGCCCTTTAGCTGCTTTATTCTAACATATTCTACCATATAACGAGACTGGCTGGCAGCTGCGAAATGATTAAATGCCCTGCAGCTCTGCTTCAAGGCTACATTCGGGAGGGAGCCGGGCATTCTTCCTGGCGCTGCCTATGTTGTGTTTCAATGAACTCTTGTTATCCTCGCGGCCCTGCGGCCTTGTCCTTTTACGTGCAGACAACAATGTTTTACAGTCGAGCAGTGTATGCAGAAAATGTACTGCGAAGCAATAAGAACAGAAAGCAATGAGCAATGGTTAGAAAACAAAATGGCGATTCTTGTTACATCAAAATGGCCGTTCATTGGCAAACTCGGAAACCTATATTCTGTCATATCGTGCATGAGACGGTTGGCCCACGGCCATCAAAATACGTTTGCGGTCACACAGTAGAGGTATCCATTTTGCTAGACTGACAAACCCTCCTTTGGCCGTATGCCAAACATCTCATCTATTTATTGAAACCTCCTCTAGTGATGATGAGTCTGAAGTATTTATGTCTGAATTTTGCATGCTATCGTAAACATCATCGTCTTCATCAATATCTATAGCCATCAACTCTTTTACTGTTTTCATCTCATTTGTGTCTTGGTCAGCTCGACCATGAGTTTGTTTTTTCCTCGTCATCATATGCATACATGCCTCCGTACATCCCTCAGTTACCTCAGCGCAAACTATTGGTAGGCAGTGTATGCAATAACAGCACGTTATGAATATTCCAAACAACACTACTAATATCAAAATCAACTTCCATCCCCAAGAACGCAGTATTCCCCAAAGCCAAGACCCTATTCCCCAGCTGCCTTCTTCAGTAGGGAGTTCGGAGCTTAGGACATGCATTTTCTTTATTGCTTCAAAGATCGTAGGGGAATAGTCATCAACATATACACAAAACGCTGATCCCACTATTTTGCAAATTCCCCCACGATCAACCAGGATTACATCGAGAGCCATTCTATTTTGCAGCGTCATTAACCTGATTCCTCTTTCCTCCAATGTCATGTTAAATAGTATATCTGTCGTTGTGTTTATGGTATTTTTTAGCATTCTGGACAGCTGCCTTATATTATAGGAGTTCACTATCTGTCCTAAGAATGGAATGAATGATTTTGCTACATCAGTTGCTATCAAAACACCCTTGTCAGTCCTTTTGACTCTAGTTCTGGATAGTCTGGCCATGTCTGCTGTTTCTAAGAGGAATACTCCTGGGAACAGTAGACCTAGGTAACATGTACCTCCCCAGTTTCTGGGCAAAAAAGGATATGCTTTCTCTCCACATATAAAATAAACTGGATCTCCCACATACACTGGTTCTATTTCCCATTTCAATACCACTGTATTCATGCATCCAGTATACGCTCCGACTGAAAAAGAGACTTTCTTTTTTAGACAAAAAGGGGCAGTTCTTGGGCTATAATTCACTGTGTAAGATGGGGGGATTGCATCTTTGTCCCCTTCTGTTCTTACACGAAATGTCATTCCAGATGTTTTTTCTGGTGGGGACAATCTATCTCGTCTATTTTGTCATGTTATCTTTCGCTTATGTTTCCTCGTGGGCTCTGGGGCCATTACTTGTGCTTTATGAAATATGGAACAACCCACAGGCTTCATTATTATTTCCTCAAACTCATTCATGTTGGTTCTGTCTAATTGACCCGTACTACTCTCATTCCATTTCCCATAGAACATTGCACCTAAAGATGCACTACATGCAGAACTTAAGGGTAATGGCTGAACATACCACCCTATTCATTTCCCAGCATGCTGTGGTAAATGGGCACATAACCAGCAATTTGTTTTCTTCAGAATTGCATGTGTCATGTTTATAATTAATAACAATGTGTTATTCACGAAACCTTCCCTATGTCTTTCTTCCATTGGGGGCAGCGAATAAGTAATCACTTGAACCGGGCTTTCAGTAGTGGATATATTAACTATTGGTAAAAACATTTCTAATGGGTGTATCGATTCCACATACCATAATATTAGGGCTGTGGTTATTGGTGCTACCACGCTCATAAAGCACATAATTATTCTCAGTGCCAGCATACAATTTGTTTTACCATGTGTTTTTCTTAAGCTTACAGTCTTTATAATTGACTCTTTCTCAGCAGTGGTGCAGGAGGAGGCCGGAGCCGGTCCCAATATGTTTCTCATCGTCCTTCTTCTTCCTTATTACAGTTCTTCGTGGATATCTCTCTTCGTTGCGCTTGCTCTGATGTCAATAAGTTCAATTGAAGTGTCACAGTTCAGTTCTGCCAGTCCTTTATAGCCTAGATTTGCTTATTTGTTTTTAGGCAAGATCACTTGTCCTTTCTCATACTGCTCAGAGGACTTTTGATCAGTTATCTATTGCCTTAGTACCATGTGCGCCCAGCTTATCCGCTCTGGTTCCAGACACATGTACTTTTTATGATCGCACCGAGGAGCCGCGAGTCTTGAATTGTCCGACTTGCAGAATTCTCACGCTTCTCTCCTCTACACCTCTAGTTCCTTCTCCGTCCATGAGCAGAACCAGAGGTTGACATAAACACCAAAAGAACTGTGGATCACTTTGTCTTTCGAGGCCGCAAATTGTATCGCCTCACTCCTAGTATTGTGTGATCCGTGAGCAGTGCTGGTGCACTTCCAGATTCAGGCTCAAAGTCAGCCTGTGGCGCTACTGCAGGTGCTTGTGTGTGCCGCGCCAGTGATGCAGATTCGGTCTTTGGCGTGCTGGCAAGTGCTGGTTGGCGCCAAAGGGGTACACATTTCGTTTCAGCTGGTATTTGCAAGGCAGATTTCGTGTCGGCCAACAGTGATGTCGATTCTGCTGGGCAACGTTGGGGCACTCTTTGCCCTTCCCCCTTTTTGGCAATCGTCTCAGGCTTTGTTTTGAGTTTCACTTCTCGTTTGGGCAGATTTGGTGGCTGCTTACTGGCAACAGTTTCTTCCGTTTCTGGGACCGCTGTCTCTTTCCGGCCATCTGGGTCAGGCAAGTCTTTCAATGAAGTTGGAATCTTTTTGGCATGGGTGGCATGGATCCACGACTTCCGTCCATCCACCCGTATCGCCGTCTGCGTTGCCAAGAGTACTTGATAGGGGCCGTGCCACCTGGGAGCTAATGATGACTTTCTTTCAAAATTCTTTAGCAGCACCCAGTCTCCTGGCTCCAGCGCGTGCCCCAGACCGGTGTATCTCACTGGTAATGCCTCCTGCACCTGCCGATGAATCAAACGCAATTTCTGCATTAAAAGGCCACAATAAGTACTAAGCACAGGATGTTCTACCTCTCTTAGTTGTTTTGGCTGAGGTGCGCACCAAACATTTGCCAGCCTCCCCATTACAATTTTGTACGGGGAGAGCCCAGTTTTAGCCTGTACAGACATACGCATGCATAATAGTGCTATTGGTAATGCATCCACCCAACTCAACTTGCTTCCCGCACATATTTTACTGATCTTTGATTTGAGAATCCCGTTGTGCCTCTCCACAAGACCGGCTGAACTCGGATGCCTTGAACTATGGAATCTCTTATCGATCTGAAGACCCGCACATATCTGTAACACCACTGCACCCACAAAATGTGGGCCATTATTGGACCATAAGACACGGGGCAAGTCAAATCTGGAAAAGTATTCCTTAAGCATTACTTTTGCTGTGCTCATTGCTGTGCAGTCCTTCAAGGGATATGCCTCCACCGACTTACTGAATGCACAGATCACCACTAAGACGTATTTTAAGTTTTGGCATCCCTCCATCTCTATGAAATCAAAATGGATCACCTCAAACGGCATAGAGGGCGGGCCAAAACTGCCCATTGGAGTCACTGTTCCCTTTCCTACATTGTGTTGTAAACACGTGATACAGTTCTGCACCAACCTCTCAGCATTCTTCTTTATGTTTACATTCTGCCATACTGTAGATAGGTGCTGTATTATCTTTTTCGCACAGATGTGGGTAGGGCTGTGGGCCATTGTGACCATTGCAGTCACATAGGAATTTGGCAGCATCCAGTTTCTAGTTCCCTTGTCCACCCAACAACCTTCCAGATCTAACTCAGCAGAGCCCTCTGCCCACCCTTGGATTTCATCGGCCGTAGCTTCGGCCTGCATTTCTTTGACAGTGGCAACTCCATTTTCTATCATACAGGGTACTTCCTCAGTCTGAACCGTCATCATTTTGGTATTTAAATCAGTGGCAGTTTGTTTCGCAATTCTGTCTGCAAACGCGTTTCCCTCTCCTACTTTGCATGTTACCTTTTTGTGTGTCTCGCATTTCACTATTGCCAGGCGCTTTGGAAGAGTGAGTGCAGACAGCAATCGTACAATCAAAGGGCCATGTTGAATTCTGGCACCATGTGATGTCAAAAACCCTCTCTCAGCCCAGAGTCGATCAAAGTTATGAACCACCCTAAAAGCATACTGACTATCAGTATATATATTCACATTGAAATTTTCAGAAATCTCGCAGGCTCTGGTTAATCCTATTATCTCTGCGGCTTGTGCCGAATTGTAGGGGATTCTTTTGCTTTCTACAACGCTCTCTAGGGTAGTGATAGCATATGCCATCTGGTAATTTAAAACATGAGCCGTCACAAAATAACTCTCCATCTGGCTCTTTCTGTGGGGTATCACTTAAATCAACTCTCCCCTTGGTTTCTTCCTCAGTGACCATTAAGCAATCGTGGGGGGGTGATTCATTCTCCCAATTTCTTTTATGGGTAGTGGCATTAATTCTGCAGGATTCAAAGCGCTACACCTCATAATTTGGATATGGGGCACGAACAAGATAATCTCATATCTTGTCAATCTAGCAGAGGTGAGGTGTTGCGTCTGTGTCCTATTTAATAGAACGTCTATGGCATGTGGCACCATCAGAATTAAAGTGTGCCCCAATACCATCCCTTCCGTTTGTTTCACTGACGCAGCAGCCGCCACGACAGATCGCAAACATCGTGGTAGTGCGCGCGCTACAGGGTCCAGCGCAGAAGAGAAATAGCTGCATGGCCTATTTCTTCCACCTTGTTCCTGTGTCAAAACCGCAAATGCACATCCTTCACTTTCACACACAAACAGTCTAAAAACCTTCTCATAATTCGGCGTGCCCAAAACTGGAGCCGAGCATAATGCAGTTTTCAATTGGTCAAATGCTTTCTGACATTCCTCATCCCACTGCAACGGCATAACCGCATCTTTTCTAGTCAAATTCACCATCGGTTTCACAATTAACGCAAAATTACCAATCCATTGTGGGCAATATGAAGCCATGCCTATTATGGCTCTGACTCCTTTTTGTGTCTTTGGAATAGGCATACAAGAAATACTTTCTATGCGTTCTGGCATTAGCCTTCTCCCTTCTTTCGAAAGTAGGTAGCCCAAATAGGCCACCTCCTTTCTATTATATTTAAATTTCTTCAAACTAGCTTTATGGCCATGTGCCGGTAGGTGTGACAGTAGTAATACAGTACTTTCTTTACAAATCTCCTCTGTGTCAGCAGCTAACAATAGATAGTCTATGGGCCTCATTACACGTTGTGCGGTAAAAATCGGAATTTAACGGCATGGCGCTATTAGCATGTCCGCCCTCGCTAAAGACCGCTAATAGCGGCCCATTACGAGTTCGCGGACACGAGCATAGCGCCATGCCGTAAATGTCATTACCGCCATGCCGCAAAAGTCCACAAAATGCCCATTACCGGCCTCGACCACAGTGCTGATAGCACCTCCTCCCTCACGCAACATGCTAATAGCGGTCACCGCTATTAGCGGACACCGTCAAAAAGCGGAACCGGAAATAGCGTCATCGCACAGGAACGGGAAATAGAACGGCGGCCATCTTTAAAAACACAATCCAGTGCCATCCTCTGCATCCAGGACATCTTACCGGAGAACTCTGACCAAAAACCATCCAGGACTGCCTGGAGATGTCAAAGGCCCTGAAAAAATCCTCTGACCGACAGCGGAAAGAGAAATTCACACCAGAGGAGCTCATTATGCTGACTGGCACACTTGCAGCCAATGCAGAGGTCGTATTCGCCAATGATATGCGCCGTGCGGCGATCATCAAGAAAAAGGACATCTGGGACGAAGTAGCCCGCAAAGTAAGTGCAGTGGGCACTACCACCCGCAGCGTGAAGGACTGCCGCAAGAGGTGGGACGACCTCCGGCTACATGTGCGGAATATACTTTCAGTCAACCGCAACCTTGCAATGGCCACAGGAGGAGGCGCAGAATCACCTCTGAAGATGAAGGAGTGGGAGGAGACATGTGCCTCCACCATCGGAGTCGAAGCCATAGAGGGGGTCGGAGACATGGAGGATGGTGTGGCCATCTCATCTGATGGAGGTGAGTGAATACGTCAAACAATGCACAGTGAAGGGTGAGGGGGTACCCCAAACACGTGTCGATGACTAGGCCATTGGTCCTGCCACACACATACATGCATGCATCACCATATACACGTGCAATACTGACCCATCTATGCATGACCAACCCGACATCCCCATGACAAGAATCACTGATGAATAGGCCCCAATGCATAGAGCAGCATGACGTGAACATTCTGCATGAGGCACCTAGACCCATTAACGATGATGTACCCTATTCATGTCCTCCACAGGATCACCAACGGACACTGGAGAGACAAGCACCGCAGCACGTACTCCCCCAGCAGCCAAAAAAGGCAGAATGCATGAGAGGGGTGACACCGCCACCACCTCCAGTGGAAGTGGGAGGACAGTCCATCTGCAGAGGGCCAAGGGCAGCAGGAGCACCACTGCATCACAGCCTGAGGGCACGGCTCCTGTTGTAGCCGAACCCACGCAAGTGTGCCCCATCACTGCTGAGATGAGCACGGAGGGCACGCACTCCGCAGCCACCAGCTCCACTGGGGAGGCAGCAGCCACCGCACCGGCCAGTGACGAGGAGGACGCAATCGACGTCCCACAACTCATCCATGACCCCAGCCCAACATGGTCCATTGAGGGGAGTCCGAGGGCAACATCCGGATCTGCTACCCAGGGAGCACATGACACCCTCACTGTAGAAGGTGCATGGAGCCCTCAGCTGTCCTCACCGGATGCCGGGTGCATGGACCAGGGCGCGCCGTCCAGCCCAGCATCTACCACCCTGGAAGACCTTGTAACCATCAGCCGGAGGCAGGAAGACATGGCTGCGCTGGTCGCCCAGCATGTGGCGGAGACAGTCCGTCTAAGGGATGACCTCCAAAAATATGCTGGACAAACAAAGGAGGCCATGGAGGCCTGCACTGACAGGATATGCCAGGAGATGGGCCAACTCCGCCAGGCCATTCTACGTATTGGGGACATCATGGAGCAGCATCACCAACCCCCAACACAGGGACCGGGAACCTCCTCCTCAGCAAGTTCCCAGCAGACCAGCCCCCTGCGCCGCTCACTGCGCAACCTGAGGCGCCCCGCATCACAGCAACCCGATGTCGGTGGGGGCCCTGACGCTTAGCTCCACCAAGGACCAGGTGGCACATGTGGTGCAGGAAACATTATAGACACCATGAGACTCACCTGGGTGTTTTGGGGGGGAGGGGGGTAAGGGTGCATTTGGGTGTTTGGGGGGAGGGGGGTAAGGGTGCATTTGGGTGTTTGGGGGGGAGGGGGGTAAGGGTGCATTTGGGTGTTTGGGGGGGAGTGGGGTAAGGGTGCATTTGGGTGTTTTGGGGTGTTGAATTTATTGTCACATTCTGTTCAATACACAGTTGTTCTGAAGTTGAAACCCAAGCGTGGTCTCCATCATTGCATATGTGTCATTTATCTCGGACAGGGTCCTTTATGGTACTCCAAACATGCGCCAGGGCAACAATATCCTTCTCCGTCCATGCTTTTTCACCTTTGTGCCTGATGGGATTTCAGAATCAGATGCTGACGCACATCGTTGTGCCCTCTTGGCATTGCCTCTTGCATGTCCTGCCGGGGCATTCCACCCGTACTCATTGTAGGGGAGGACTGGCCGCGAGGCCCTCCTCACCTGCCGCCTTCTCCCCAGGTGAGGACCATGACTCGGTGGGCGTCCCCTCATGCCACCCGGGCCCAGGTGGAGGAGGGCTCACCCGCCGACGACATTGCCCACACG
This sequence comes from Ambystoma mexicanum, assembly GCF_040938575.1. NCBI lineage: Eukaryota > Metazoa > Chordata > Amphibia > Caudata > Ambystomatidae > Ambystoma > Ambystoma mexicanum. The sequence continues at coordinate 469,893,484 of NC_090925.1, read as the reverse complement.
TATCCGTTCCCTGCATATACCAAAATTCAGTTAGGCCTAGAAGCCATCTTGTCTAGCAAAGATGGTGTGAGTTCAGCGCACTGTAGCGCGGCCCCCACCTTTGGAGGGCCTTTCATGCATCTCTGCCGCCGCAGCACCATGGCAGTTCCGCTGCGAGCGCGTTCCCATGAGAAAGTTGGGTACGAGCTAACACCAGATATTAACACTGTAACAGTCTGTTATCCACAATGTAATACTGCACCCCGTGTGACCTGGTCCGCGAGGCCAGGGCGACGCAGAAATGAATTCAAGTAGTGGTATTAGTGAACTACTCTTCTTAAACCGAATCTGCAAACTATGAAGTAGCCATAAAAGTGAAATATTATATGACTTCACATTGTGACTGTACTAATGCTGCTAGATCACAGAGAAAGTGTCTTTAAGTCATATGTAGACACATGAACCCCTATATGTCTTCTTAAGTCGCCCATAGTGGCAACCGTTAATCTCTGTGGTCCATAATATAGTTCTACCTCATGTACCGTCGAATGTATATAAATACTTAAACACTGTAGTAGATATAATACCATGTAATGGAAAGGTACTCGGACCGAATGTATTAAAGAAATGTGTAACGAAATTGAAATATAGATGTGTGTTTAAATAAGATCAACATAAGGCAAAACATTATAAAAGTTCTGCATTCAAAAGTCGGCAACGCACGAGGAAAAAACCTTTGTGGATATATGCAAGGCCACTCTCCCTCCCACCCTACGAAGCCTGCCAGATGAAGAAGCTAAGGCATGTGCCGCGCTCCCTCACCTCCCCCAACCAAGCTGGAGCCGCTTCAGAGAGTCAGAGGCCCCGGTACCGCACCCAAGGCCACAGCCCGCCACCTGTGTTATTTACAGCACGGTAATAAACCCACGTTTGAATCCACAGATCTACCAGCACCCTCTCGTAAATCCCACAACCCCCCCTAGACCACCCCAAGAATCATGACCCCGTGCAAAGACGACCCCCTACGCTGGGACAAGACACAGAGACCCATTTATATAATAACTTCTAACGCAGCAGACAGACATGTATCATTCGGCTCAGGCCCCAGAGCCCAGCCCCTCGACCTAAAATACCGGTCAATAGGACACAGGTAAATCTCACCCCAACCGACAACCACCAGACCTCTCACGAGGTGCATTCCTCATGTGTTGCATTTATTTTATAAGATAAACTGCTGAGCGATTTATTGATGAACTTAAATGTCGTTTCTTGAATAACTGCAGTGTGCATGGCCTAGGGCAAACGAGTCAGGAAAGGTATTCATCTTTGTCACAGGCTGCCCCAGCATACCAACACCGCTCGGATGACCTCAAGCTGGCCTGCCAGGCCCAACCCAACCCACGAGGCTGACCAGTGACGTCCTCACGCCAAGACCAACCACGCTGCAGCAACACCTATAGTTAGTCGACGCCACCCAATCCCAATTAACTTGTGCCCCCTATAGTGTGTAGGTTCTGATGACGTTTTTTGTATTAGAAATACGCCTGTCTTTGCTATTGTCAGACAGAGCGCTCTCGGAGGTTGCAGAGTTCTTTGCATGCCCTATTCTTTGGATAAACTCCTACTTACGCTCACCCGCACTCTGTCTTGGCCTTATTCCCATTACGGGAGAGTCCCTTATTGTCTCTCATTGCGGGGAGGATCGTGCTGAAATTGGGGGCGCTTCCTTTCAGTGGTGACCCCGATAGCGTGATATCTCCAAATTATTTTTCCTAACTCCTTTTTAACGACCCCCTTTTGGCACGAGAATCTCCGGTCAAAAAGGGAAACGCACGGTGAGCCGGCTCCGGGAAGCTACCCGCCAACGGCGACCGGTACGCTTAGAAGTGCGCACTCAAACTATAGGGGGTACGGGATCCCGGTTGAAAAATCCCCTTTGAGTACCGCTCGCCGGAGCCGGGGCTGACTGTTGAGCAGAAAGGTCACACCGCCTGGACGGACCCAGTTTCGGAGACTATCGGTTCAAGACGGGCACGTGAGTACCGAGTGCGAGCAATCGTAAAGGGGAAGGGAGGGGAAATTGTGCACAGAAGAACGGGGACAGGTAGAGGAGAAGAATAACGGGGGTCTACTAAAGACGGGTCTTGAAAATTTCTTTATCTTTTTCTTTGCATATGGCCATTAGGAGTAAGAAGTAAATGAAGAAGTAGAAGTGACGGAAACCTAGCTCCGAAAGGGGATGGAAGGCGGCGCCGCATAGTGCTATCTAAACTAGTACTGGGAATATATAAAGAAGTGAAAAATAAGTTATTAGTGTCTGGCAAAGGAAGACACAGAGTATATTTTAGTATTTGCTATTTCTTTCTATTCTTTTGCTCAGGGGGTAAGGGTCTGGACTAAAAGTGAGCCTGGGGTGAACTGATTAACATAAAATACCAAGACAGGGGGGAAAACAGCAGAAATAGGGATCAAAAATACTGGCACATGCAGACGGGTATCTAGTTACCCGAGTAGAACAACAGGGACAGCCGGACAGGAAGGAAAGGGAGGAAAAAAGCGAGGTGTGAGTGGGAAAGCATTGTGCGGGGTGCGCGCACCGTGTGAATAGTGAAGAAGAACGACTGACCGCGAGGGGGTGCCAGAGAGTGTGGACCATAACTAGCAGGTGGTTGATTGTGAATGAAAATTGCGCGGGATTGAACAGGGATGCGAAGACAATGAGAAATGGCGAGCAAGAAAGAATGTTAGTAGTGAATTTAACTTGCGTGATATCATTGAGAAGTCCGCTCTTGTCTGGGCCATAAAAATATACTTAGACATATCTATACGTAATCAAAAGTAAAGGAGGTGAACACGGTCAGTGCTATTGATTTACAATATGGGGGCAGAAACTCCCTTGTCACATATTTGCACGAGCCTACCGGGATACGCTGAACGAATAAAGAAATACCACGATCAATGGGTAACAGAATTGAAAGGGGAAGGATTGCCCCAGATTTGGCCTGAGGGGGGGTCTTTTGAAAAAAGCGTTCTAGATATGGTACGAACGTGCATTCACCTCAAGTATAAGGGCAAACAGTGGCAAAACAGGAAGGAGATATTAGATCTCTGGAGACTATTTGAGGAAATACCCCCACCCAAAGCTCCGGCACCAAATATTGATCTACCTTCCACCACAGATAACCCACTGATGATTCCAAGAGAGGAAAAGGAACAGCTAAATACAGAACAACCTGCGGAGGTGATTAGTTTGTACCCGATATTACATAAACCAGCCCCCGCAGCAGGGTATAGTGATCCTACTTATGTGCCTCCCCCTACAACTACTACACCCCTAAGACCAACAGCCCCCCCACCATACGAAAGCACTAGAGAGCGTGCCCAGACAAGCACGCAGAGAGGGGACATAGAAAAGCTAACGAGCGATTTAGAATCGAGGCTCTCGATAGCAAAAGATGAACTCTCAAGAATAAAAGACATATGTGAGCGTACAGCATGCACTCCCAATCGATCAGGACGTGTATCCAGAACATCAAGTGAAAGTAGACAAATTGAGGAAGGATGGAAAAAGGGTGAAATATTGTTCAGAATTGAGGAAGAACCGACAAGAATAATACAGGTGGAAACACCAGAGGGGAGCATCGGTGATGTATCACAGCAGACAGGGATCAGAGAGGACCTGCTATGTGATGTCCGAGGCGAAATAGATGAGAGTAATAGGTTGAGTATGGCAGTAGGAGGGGAAAGCGAGGAGCTGGACGGTGCATGCTCGCTAGGAACAATAGATGACGAGTGGATGGGACGACTAAGGAATAGAGTGGGGAGGATGGCGTCATTGGAGTCAGCGACGACCAAAGTGGGTGAGGGTGCAACGTTAAAAGGAAAATTACAACTTCCACTAATACACAGAGGGGGAGGAAGACCAAACTATATTCCCTGGGCCCAGATGGATAAAGCTAATTTGATGAAGTTATTGCCCCCGTTGTCCGGAGGGGCGAGCAAGTGGATATATGCATTCGAGAAACATACTGCCGGCATACCGCTGGCAGTAGGTGATGTGAAAAGCCTACTAGTATCAGCAGTAGGAGACCAAGCAGACAGAGTATGGGTTAAGGCTGGTTTCCCGGCTGTGACATTAGATTGTGACCGTCATGATGGAGCGTCTTTTAATACAGTGCGGGCACGGGTTTGGGATGCGCTGCGGGAGACGTTCCCAGATACTCCAGATTTACAGTCAGTAATGCAGTGTACAATGAATGACGGGGAGGATGCTATGGATTACATTCTCCGGGTGCAGGAGATGTGGAGAGCGGAAACGGGCACACCCTGGCACCAATCCACATCTCTATTTTATTTTATCATCAAGAGAGGGCTCCCAAAAGAGGTGCAGAAGGCACTCGATAAAATAGCGGGCGTTGAGGCAAAGGGGTGGCCAGAGATCCAAAGTATAATAGTGCACCATTGCAAAAGGATAAAAGAGAGAGAGAGGGAAGTAGCCCAGAAAAGGTTGGCAGACGAGGCAAAGTTGGTACAATCAAAACTGGTGAAGGTTGCAGCAGCGGTAGCAGGACTCCCACTCATGAGGGAGGGAGACGAAGGAGAGGAGGGGCAAATAGCAATACAAGGAAGAATAGCAGCAAATTGGGCAGGACAAGGACAACGACAGTGGAATGAGCAGGAGCAGAACGGAGGTCCAATGTGGCAAGAGGGGGTAGAGGTGGGTACAGGGGCAGAAGAGGGGGACAAGGGTATGGTGGAGTGGGAGGAAATGGATGGCAGGGTCCCAGAGGTCCACAGGGGAGCTGCTGGAACTGTGGGAGGTGGGGGCATTACTCGAGGGAGTGCAGAAGCAGACAAAACAATGGGTTCCAGGAGGCAGAACAGTACGGTCACCCACACCCAGGGAGCCCATACGGCCTCCCCATGGGACAGCACCAACAACAAGGAAATGAAGGGCAAAGAGGTAACGCACAACTACACGGACATCAGTACAGAACACAAAATCACCCACAGAATAATGACACTATACAATACATGCCAGGTAACACTTTCGCTACAGTAGCGAATGGAGCCCCCGCGCCCGCGCCCTACAGCGGAGTATCAGTAGTTTCGGGGAACATTTTTGATCAGGGAGGGGCAACGAGACACCCCGCATAGGACAGCCCACAGAGAACACTTGCGTGTCCAGTTCTATCTACGACCCACAATGCATCAGAGGAACCATTGATAGGGGCGCAGATTGGAGACAAGCAATTCATATTCATGGTGGATTCCGGAGCGGAGAAATCATGCATTAAAGAGGGCCGGTTCCCGCTATCTAATAGGACGTTAGAGACGCAGGGGTTCTCTGGGGCTGTAATTGAAGTTCCTTACACAGAAGAATTGGATGTAACGGTGGGGGGGAAAACAGTGAAGGCACCCTTACTGTACTATGAACGCTCTCCAATTAATTTGCTGGGGAGGGATCTCTTGAGCAAACTAAACATGACCATATCATTTACAGAAAGTGGTATAGTATGTTCAACACCGGGCATATGTCCTCTACGCATAATGGCAGTAATGCAGGGCCACGCAATCATCACAGAAATTAGAGGCTTACCAAAAAACGAGGAGGTGTTTATTGAGGGCATGCGAACATTGGCCCTCATAGTACCAGAACTAAAAAGAATGGATTGGAGGATCCCAGCTGAGTTCCTCTTTCGCCCCATAGTGTGCCCCGACACAGCCACTGGGGCAGTGCTATCATTGGATTTGCACGCAGTACACGTGTCAGCAAAAAGGATATGTGTAATAGGGATTGACATGGAAGGATGCGAATGGCGTACAGTACTGTGTACAAATGCAAATATCCCACTGCGAGAGCTGTCAGATGAAGAGCTCTTTTCAGACGCCGAGACAGACGGCGAAATAGTAATGGAACTAGCAATACCATGTGACATCGTGATTACGGCCAGAGAAACTCCAATTGAATTAAAGGCAGTAGTTGGAGCACCACATACATTTTTCGATGATGACATGAGGTTAATACCAACTAACATATGGACGAACGGCCCCCATGATGTAGGGTTATTACATGGAGTTCAACCTGTGGTGATAAAACTGAAAGAAGGGGCAATTTTACCCCGGGTGAGACAATATCCATTGTCTCGCGAGGCAGAAGAGGGAATAAAGGAGACAATAGAGGCACTGTTAGCACAAGGAATAATAGTGCCCTCAAATTCCCCATGCAACACATGCATTTACCCGATCAAAAAGGTGAAGGGAGGTTCCTGGAGGATGATACAAGATTTACGCCCACTCAATGATGTGATTCAGAAAGAGTTCCCTCTAGTGCCGAACCCGGCCACAATACTATGCAACATCCCAAAAACAGCATCTCATTTCACAGTTATTGATTTAAAAAATGCGTTCTTTTCGATCCCCTTAGCAGAAGAGAGCAGGTACTTAACAGCATTTACACTAGGGGGGAGGAGATTTGAACACTGCAGACTACCACAAGGATATTGCGAAAGCCCAAGCATATTCAACAGGATATTACATGAGGATCTAGGGAACCTATCTGTAGAAAGTACGGTGATTCAGTACGTTGACGATTTATTGGTTTGTGCACAGAGCGAGGAAGAGTGTAGAAAGGATTCAATAACACTCCTGACATTACTGGCCAACAAGGGGTACAAGGTGGATAAGGGTAAGTTACAATACTGCCTAACAGAGGTCCTATACTTGGGACAGCTAATATCAAAGGATGGAAAACGGATCATACCAGACAGAGCAGAGGCAATTAGAGCCGTTGGAGAGCCCAAAACAGTAAAGGAGATGCAAAAATTCCTGGGCATGTGCAACTACTGCCGAGCTTGGGTATTAGACTACGCAGCATATACAAGGCCCTTGTTACAGGCACTTAAAGAAGCACAACAGGAAAACAGACACATAGAATGGACAGGGGAAATGAACACATCATTTAACTCACTGAAGGAGCTAATATCAAGCGCTCCAGTTCTGGCAAACCCAGATTATGGACGCGAATTCTTCTTATTTTCACACTGCAAGGGAACACTGATGACCGCAGTACTGACACAAAAGACATCGTTGGGTCACAAGCCACTGGCTTACTATAGCGGCACTCTGGACGCAGTAATGCAAGGACATTTCGCGTGCGAGCAATCTCTCGCTGCTGCCGCGTTCGCCATTGAAAAAAGTGCCACAATAGTAATGGGCTGTCCAGTAACACTGTTTGTGGAACACTCACTATTTGCAATATTAGAGCGATCAAAAAGCACATTAACAACACAACGCGCCACAGCATATGAGATAATATTGTCCAGTGCAAACATCCATATAGTAAGATGTAAAACTGTAAACCCAGCCACCTTCATCACGAAGGCGTGCACAATAGAAGACATGCAGAACCACAACTGTGCAACATACACCGGTGACGAGGGACAGGATCAGGTGGTTTTTGAGAATGCCCTGAACGAGGGAGAGGTGTACTTCGTGGACGGGTCGGCCTCAATTGACATGGAGACAGGAGAGAAACATGTGGGTATGGCAGTGGTACGATTAGAGGAAGGTGAATATGAGACACTAGTGCAATACCGCCTCCCATCACACTATTCAGCCCAGGCAGCAGAACTAATAGCACTAATAGAAGCATTGCATGCGGCTAAGGGGTGCGCAGTAACAATATACACAGACTCAGCATACATGACGACCACAGTACACGGAGGGCTGGCACGGTGGGGGCGGAGAGGGTTTCGACGAGCAGATGGAACACCTGTCGAACACGCAGAATTGTTAAAAGAATTGATTGAGGCACTGCAAGACCCCACGGCAGTGGCAATTGTGAAATGCCAAGCACATACTACAAACACAGATCTTGTATCTTTGGGAAACGCGGCAGCAGACGCCGCCGCCAAAGAAGCTTCATACTTTCAGAAAGGTGAGGTAGGGGAGTACATGTTGCACCACACAGTAAGCCAAGAGGTCCCCACAGGATATAACATGATGCTCACACAAGAAATACTAGAGCTGCAAGAGGGAGCTAGTGCAGAAGAAAAATTGCTATGGACTAAGAGAGGATGCAGCAAATCACCAACAGACTTATTGTGGCGACAAGAGAGTTCAGGAAAGGCAGTGATGCCAGTTACGTTGTTAGAAATAGCTTTTCAACAACTACACTTCCCTGCACATAATGCTAAGCAACACATAGTGGCAGAGATACAAGAGGATTGGTTTGCACCTTGCCTCCAGGAACACATCACTAGGCTGGCATTGGAATGCACGACATGTCAAATTCACAACTCAGGAATGACATTACGCACACTGAGGGGTACAATACCAAAACCCAATGGCCCATTTAGAGAGCTCCACATCGATTATGTAGATATGGGAGAAAGGTGCAATGGGGCTCGTTACATGATTGTGGTCGTATGTCCCTTCTCAAGGTGGGTGGAAGCGGGCCCCTGTGCACGTCCTGACGCGAAAAGCGCCGCAAAGTTCTTAGTGAGGGAAGTATTCCCGCGCTGGGGAATTTGCGACGTGATTCGCTCAGACAACGGCACTCATTTCGTTAATGAACTGTTCAAGGAAGTGACTACATTATTGGGAATAAAACACAAATTATGTTCAATTTATCACCCTCAAAGTAATGGCGTAGTGGAAAAGATGAACGGCCTGCTGAAAGGCAGGTTGTCAAAACTATGTTTTTCCCTAAAAAAGACCTGGATGTATTGCCTACCTCTGGCCCTGTTCGAATTGCGCAATCAGCCAAGCAAAGACCATCATTTATCCCCACACGAGATCGTCACGGGAAGGAGAATGCACACAACACATTCGCCTCTCCGTGAACGTTCTGACGCACACAGAAGCGCTGCGGTATTAGGTGAGGAGTTTACCGACTACTTGAAAAAATTAGCACAAGCAGCGCGCGTAATTGCAAGACAACTTGCCCCGCCCTTCACAAGAGAGGAAGGAAATGCAACAGAAGCAGTAACACAGCCGGACAAACAGTCACAGCTGATGCCAGGCGACTACATATATGTCAGAAGTTTTGTGAGAAGGTGGAATGCACCACGTTTCCATGGCCCTTATGAGGTAGTGTTTTGCACGCCCACGGCGGTAAAGGTGAAGGGCCTGAGATATTGGGTACATTTGACAGATGTACGCAGGGCGTATAGCGCCGTGGAAGGTGAGGTACAGGACGAGGCACAGGCAACAGCGGACAGTGGAGTTGTGCAGAATGAATGATGGGAATTTTGTGTGCATTAAGTGATGAACATTGAACGCGACTGGCGCATGGCAAATGTACTAAAATAAATATGTATATATATATATACTTTTTACAACTTTTGAAGGTTTTTGTGGGTTTTTGGTTTTGGAGAAGTTTTTTTCACTTTCCTTTTTATATATGAAATAATGTACGGATAGTAATGATTGTAAAAATTACCTTGTCTGTGGACACACCCCCTCCCCCACCCACTCCCATACTTTGTCGAAACAACGTCACAACGTTAGAAATGTTTACATGCTTGTACTTAATGCACTTTTGTGTTTCAAACAGGATTTACCATGGCATCCAATGGGCAGCCTGCAACTAATAGATTTGTTAGATTTAGAGAAATGTTAGTAGATAAATTTACATATTCATACGAATGTGGCTTATCAATGTGTGTTATTGTGTTCTTCATATCAATATTTTGCCTGGTGACATATTGGTTCATAGCGTTCATCTCTATCGAGATGAACGAGGGGGGAGGGGGGAGTAACATCACCCTGGCCCCTGGGACGAATTCAACTACAAGTATGAATATTAAAGAAGGTGATTTTTTGGTCTGGGATGGATCACACTTTGTATGGGGTTACTATACTGCAACACCCACTGCTGCCCTGTCACAATCAAGAAATTTCCAAAAAGAAATGGAAAATGACACAATGTCCCTACCTGAAATATATAACAGCCCCACTACCCTTCCCGCCCCGATACAAAACAGTGATTTGTTGTTTATTGAGGAAAATGGAAAAGTAATTACGATGACAGAACACAAGTTCCTATATGAGGAACTGGAAAAGGGGGGTGGGAAGGAGGAAGGGGGGACTATTTTTTCACCTATCGAAACTAAAAGGTATAGGAGGAGGGAGAAAAGTAGGCGAAGAAGAGAGACGAGTAGGAGGGGGTATGATGAGTATTATGGGTTAGGCTTAGACAAGATGGAAGACCCACGACACCCCCACCAAGCAAATAAATGGTATGCAGATATGAGTGCAACAGCTAAACAGACAACCAATGAAAGCTGTTATGTCTGTTCGCTCATCCCCCATGCATCAGGCACACCCAAAGTGTTGTTGCCAAGAGAATTGCCCATTGTGGATGCCCAATGTCTCCTTCATCTCACACTGTGTAGAATAAAGAACACCTTCCAAGCACACGATGTCTCTTTCAAAATGATACAGAACGACAAAACGTGCTATCCAAAAGCGTCTGGAGTGGTCTGTCTTAAAGAACCCTTTTTTGCAATACAAGGGACACTGTTTTCCGAAAACAGATGGAAAGATGAAGAAGTACTGTGCAAAGCGGAAGTCCTGAGAGGTGTCCAACCAGACAAGCTGCGGTGGATGGAAAAAACGTGCACACCAATATGGAAAGAACACATCTCTAAACTAACATGGGTAACAGCGATGGAGAAACCCTTCAAGCTACAAAGTGAAATAAAAAACGAACTATGTTTCAAGGGAGAAGGAAAAGTAGCAATGGGAACGAATAAAAACTGTAACAAAACTCTCACCATCCCAGACATGAAAAAAGGAACAGCAGCGCTAATGGACACATACTGGGTATGCGGGAATCAGGCTTACTTGCACCTTCCACAGGCATGGAGTGGCAGCTGCTCAATGGCCACTTTGCACTCGGCCCTAATGGTGATTCCAGAAAGTCACGTCGACGAAAATAAAAGGACGCAAGGAAACATGAACCAAGGTGCAACTTCTCCCACTGCAAAAGCGCACCTCTATGTCCTGCCCTCCGGAGGGAAGGAAGAGGAGCTATCACGGAACAAGCGAGCATCAAACTACATATCACAAGAATCATCAGATTTATTGGCACAGATCCCAGACAGGTATCGCCTGTTCAGCTCCGTGGAAACATTTTTTGCCTCACTAGTTTCAAGTGTCCAAGCAAGAGCAAATGCAAAATGGCTCCAGATCACACGGTGGGAACTGATTCAGCTGGCCAATGACACTGAAGAAGGGTTCAACATAATAAAGGTGGAACTACGAGCTCTGCGACTGATGACCATGCAGAACAGGTATGTTCTGGACCTGTTAACAGCGATGGATGGAGGTGTTTGCCGAAAAATAGGAAGTGCCTGCTGCACGTTCGTACCTTCTGAAGACGCAGAAAATGGATCCCTGTCCCACGTCATTGAAGCAGTACATAACCTGGGAGAGAAGATGAAGATGGAAGGTGGGGCTAAAGACAGCTCATGGTTCGACAATATCTTCTCCTGGGTTCCCTCATGGCTTGGAATGGCAATGAAGTTCGTGATACCAGTTGTGGTGTTCCTCCTCGTGGTGTTCTGCCTGTGCCAGGTGGGCCTCCGATGTTGTGCTAACGCAGTCCCTAACGGTGCAATGATGATGGTGACAATGGGCAACTCTGGTGGTACAATTAGGGCGACACAAGAAGTACATGTACAGACAGGAACAGATAACACTCCCAGGTACCAGTTAGTGCCTATGTACCGCGATAAGTACATAGTAGACAAACTATGGCACACCACTATCAAAGAACCCCGAGATGTGGAACTGGAATGGTATGAGGAGGTCTGGGTAGACTTGGAAGAAACTGGTGACTGTATATATTTAACATGTACACCAGACGAGTATGCTAGAAGAGGTGAGAGCTTGAGGGGGGTATGTAGGGCATGGATGCCTAGAAAAGGAACACCTGCATGGGATGACGCAGTGATAGAGGAACAAGAATGTAGAAGATTGGAAGAGCTAAAGAATTCGTTACTTTAGTAACGAAAGGGGGGAAATGTAGGGGAGGACTGGCCGCGAGGCCCTCCTCACCTGCCGCCTTCTCCCCAGGTGAGGACCATGACTCGGTGGGCGTCCCCTCATGCCACCCGGGCCCAGGTGGAGGAGGGCTCACCCGCCGACGACATTGCCCACACGTATCCGTTCCCTGCATATACCAAAATTCAGTTAGGCCTAGAAGCCATCTTGTCTAGCAAAGATGGTGTGAGTTCAGCGCACTGTAGCGCGGCCCCCACCTTTGGAGGGCCTTTCATGCATCTCTGCCGCCGCAGCACCATGGCAGTTCCGCTGCGAGCGCGTTCCCATGAGAAAGTTGGGTACGAGCTAACACCAGATATTAACACTGTAACAGTCTGTTATCCACAATGTAATACTGCACCCCGTGTGACCTGGTCCGCGAGGCCAGGGCGACGCAGAAATGAATTCAAGTAGTGGTATTAGTGAACTACTCTTCTTAAACCGAATCTGCAAACTATGAAGTAGCCATAAAAGTGAAATATTATATGACTTCACATTGTGACTGTACTAATGCTGCTAGATCACAGAGAAAGTGTCTTTAAGTCATATGTAGACACATGAACCTCTATATGTCTTCTTAAGTCGCCCATAGTGGCAACCGTTAATCTCTGTGGTCCATTATATAGTTCTACCTCATGTACCGTCGAATGTATATAAATACTTAAACACTGTAGTAGATATAATACCATGTAATGGAAAGGTACTCGGACCGAATGTATTAAAGAAATGTGTAACGAAATTGAAATATAGATGTGTGTTTAAATAAGATCAACATAAGGCAAAACATTATAAAAGTTCTGCATTCAAAAGTCGGCAACGCACGAGGAAAAAACCTTTGTGGATATATGCAAGGCCACTCTCCCTCCCACCCTACGAAGCCTGCCAGATGAAGAAGCTAAGGCATGTGCCGCGCTCCCTCACCTCCCCCAACCAAGCTGGAGCCGCTTCAGAGAGTCAGAGGCCCCGGTACCGCACCCAAGGCCACAGCCCGCCACCTGTGTTATTTACAGCATGGTAATAAACCCACATTTGAATCCACAGATCTACCAGCACCCTCTCGTAAATCCCACAACCCCCCCTAGACCACCCCAAGAATCATGACCCCGTGCAAAGACGACCCCCTACGCTGGGACAAGACACAGAGACCCATTTATATAATAACTTCTAACGCAGCAGACAGACATGTATCATTCGGCTCAGGCCCCAGAGCCCAGCCCCTCGACCTAAAATACCGGTCAATAGGACACAGGTAAATCTCACCCCAACCGACAACCACCAGACCTCTCACGAGGTGCATTCCTCATGTGTTGCATTTATTTTATAAGATAAACTGCTGAGCGATTTATTGATGAACTTAAATGTCGTTTCTTGAATAACTGCAGTGTGCATGGCCTAGGGCAAACGAGTCAGGAAAGGTATTCATCTTTGTCACAGGCTGCCCCAGCATACCAACACCGCTCGGATGACCTCAAGCTGGCCTGCCAGGCCCAACCCAACCCACGAGGCTGACCAGTGACGTCCTCACGCCAAGACCAACCACGCTGCAGCAACACCTATAGTTAGTCGACGCCACCCAATCCCAATTAACTTGTGCCCCCTATAGTGTGTAGGTTCTGATGACGTTTTTTGTATTAGAAATACGCCTGTCTTTGCTATTGTCAGACAGAGCGCTCTCGGAGGTTGCAGAGTTCTTTGCATGCCCTATTCTTTGGATAAACTCCTACTTACGCTCACCCGCACTCTGTCTTGGCCTTATTCCCATTACGGGAGAGTCCCTTATTGTCTCTCATTGCGGGGAGGATCGTGCTGAAATTGGGGGCGCTTCCTTTCATCATCCACATCCCCATCATGCTCTTTTGGTGGTTGCATGTCAATTTCAGGTGGCATTGGCACATTCCGTCATTTGCACATTTTTGGTGCTCTACACATGGCTTGGTTATCTTTGCCACTTTGACACGGCTGTACAGGAGTGCCTCACACAGGCTGCTTAGGCAGCGGAGCACTGTCATTGGAAGTCTGACTGCCAGCTCTATCACGACGCAGGTACGTGGATGTGCAATATTGTTGTCCTCTTCCTGCTGGTTCTGTGGGTTCCGTACAGGGTTTGGGAGCCACCTCCTCAGTGGATCGCTGGCATTGCCTGTATGGTGTGAGGAATGGGTACCTGTTACGGGTCACCTCTGGTGTGGCCTGTTGTTGTTGGTGCTGCACTGCTATCATGTAGTCAAGGCTGTCATGTCATGCTGCTGCTATTGGGGCCATCTTGGTGTGGGAAGGGGTGTGGGTAGGGGTGTGGTGTGCTCTCTTTTGTGCTGCCTGTCTCCATTGCATGCACCTGTGCTGTTTGTGTCCACCTGTAGTTGATGGGTACACTGCTCAGGTCTCTTAACGGGTGCTTTTCGATGCCGTTATTAGCGCCATGCCGGTAAGGGGTTTTTGGGTGTTTTACATGCCGCTAATACCATGTCCGCATGGCTTGTGATGGCCTGGTATTAGCGCCATGGTGCTGATTCCGGCCTGGGGGTCACGCGCCCGCGCCCTTGCCGCTATTAGTGGCACCATAATTAACGGGTGCGCAGATAGCAGTGGGTCCGGGTCGTGATTGGCTTAGGGAATTAACGGTACCGGTAAAACTTTACCGGTACCGGTATTCCATTACCGCACAACGTGTAATGAGGCCCTATGTATTGCAAGAGTACACAACCCACTGGTAATTCTAGCATGTCTAGCTGCTCTTTTAATGCTCTACTGTAAATACTCGGACTTTCCGTGTAACCTTGCGGAATCCGCGTAAATGTAAATGATCGTCCTCCTAATGTGAAAGGGAACAAATATCTGCTGTCCTTGTCCACTGGAATGCTGAAGAACGCGTTTTTCAGATCAACTACACTAAATTATTCTGCTGTAACAGGTATCATTGTCAATATTGTAGTGACATCTGGCACTAAAGGAAATTGTGGATCTACTACCTTGTTTAATGCGCGCAAATCAATTATAAAACGATATGGTACTTCAATGCCTCCTTTTTTATAAACTGGAAGAATCGGGCTGTTGCATGTACTGCCTGTAATTTCTTCAATTACCCCTAATTTCACCAAATCTGTAACAATACTCTTCAATCCTTTCTCACCTTCAGCTGAAATTCTGTATTGGGGAATTCGCGGTAGGGTAACACCTTCTTTCAAAATTATCTTTACTGGCTCTATCTTCAAGCATCCTACATCATTGTCATGCATTGCCCATATACAGGTTGGCACTTTGCTTAGTTCTCCTGGTAAAGTTTTGGACATGAATTCTGACACAGGGACATTGTGGGGCCAAATCGTTAGGAACACCCCGTCTGCCGTGCAATGTATAACGGAACCTAATTTTTCAACAAATTTAATCCCAACAGGGTCTCCCCACAATTTTCTGTTAAAAGGAAAGGACAATGTTCAGTGAATGGTCCTATTGTAACTGGGACTGGTTTGGACACTGGGTTTATGACTGGAGTACCTGCGAACCCTACGGAAACATTCTTTTGCCCTGACAGTGGTATATCCGGAACCAAGTGGTGGTCTATTGAACACTTTTGCGCTCCTGTATCTACAAGAAAGCGGTGCTCCTCATTCCTGACTCTCATTTCTACATAGGGTCCTCTCTGATTCACGGGAATAGACACTGATTCCGACCCCTGTCCTGGGCTGTCCTATTGGGGAAATAACACATCGTCCGATGTGTAATCATTGCTGTTACTGTAATATGTGTTTGGCTGTGTATCGAAAACTTTCCCACTCTTTCCTCTATTTCCCCCACTCTGGTTTCCATACTGTTGGTTTTGCTGTCCCTGGCTCTGGTTAGGGGCATTTTGGTTTTGGGCTTGGTTTTGATTACCTCTGTTATTGTGGTGCTGCTGCATACTATTCCTATTTGGTCCATTCGCTCCTTGGTGTCCTCTATGCTGTCTCCTCTGACCAGACCCATTTCTATTCTGCAGATGTGGACATTGCGCTTGCCAGTGTCCTTTCTCCTTACAATACGCACACTGATTTGGTCCCACTGTTCCCCCATGCATATTCAAATTGCTCCTTCCTTGTGCATTCCGTCTCCCTCTATTGTGTCCTACTACTTGCTGCAGTAGTACCTGCGTTTTTAATAGGCATACTTTCAAGTCTGCCCCCATCTGTATCAGCAACGATAATTCGTCCACCATTTCCTTCTGCCCCGGTGATGGTAACTGCTGCCGTTCATTATGTGACCCCCTCATTCCCTTCCGTTGTCTTCCGATAGCCCTACTCCTGTACCCAGGTGTAGTAAACATTTTGGCATAATCATTATCTAATTCATCTTTAAGTTCAAAAAGTCCATATACATGTTCTCTCACTTCTTCATCCCTCTCCCTACAGCGTGTTAATGCATTCAAATCTAACAATCGCTGCGGTGGTAAATTCCCAATTAACTGTTTCCATTTCTCCACCAAATATTCACCCATGCATTCCAAGACTACCTGTTTTTCATTGCTTCTTTGGAAGTCATACATCAAGGCCAATGCTGCAATTCCACCTTCCTTTCTTTGCTGATCGCGCTGCGAGTTACCCTCGTGCATCCCCGAGGAACGGACGGTACCAAGTCTGTGTCTGAGGCGGGAGGTGCGGATGGGACAATGGGAACAGGGAGTGTCTGTTGTGGGCCTGGTTGGCTAATAGGAAGTGTTACGTGCGCGGTCTGTGGCTGTGGGAGGGCTTGAGCTACCGGAGAGAGAGCTTGGGCTACGGGTGGGGTTTGGGCAATAGTTACTGACGTGTACGGCCTCACTTCTGATCTTGGGCCTTGTTTTGTATGGGTCAATATGTTTTTTATCAATTCATCTGCTATGTGTAATTCTCGTTGTGGATATATTATTTCTATATTCAACTGGTCACGCCTACCTGCCCTTCTTAGACTCTCAGTCCACTCCTCCTCTTCTTTCTCTTCCGCTACTTCACCTTTTGATTTATGCCTGCGTGCATGCTTCGCTCTACTTCTAAATTGGAGCATTGCTTCCTTTCTCCAGTCTTTAATAGTCTCAAATACTGCAGGACGCGCTTTTTTTCTTATCAACACCCTTTCCAAGTTATCTATTCTCGCTATCTCAAAACTACCATTAATCGGCCACTGATGGTCTTGTTGCTTTCTGGTTTGCCTATGCCAAGGCTCACAGAATATTATCGCACCCACTCCATACTTCACATACATCTCATACGCTGGCGCTCCCCCAGGTGGTACAATTTGGCCATCTTCCAAAGATTGTCTACCACAGCGGAAAAACCCTGCTAGGGTGGACAATACCCCAGGCATGTTTCAACGTTCCCCCTGGTTAATCAACCTTACCTAGGGCGTTTGATTTTGCAAAGTCAACTCTCAACCAATATCAGGATTACTTTGAATAACGTTGTGTCTGCGTTTCTTGGCTTCCGCCTCGTTTCGGGACCCTCGCCTCCTTGTTCTCTAGCCAGGCACGTCGATCAGGGATCAGATGTGTGCAGATCTGCAAAGGAGTCTCTCATCACTTCTACAGGGCGCCCTGAACACCTCTTGATCCCAGCTCGATCGTCCCGTCCTCGCCGTTCTCCGCCTTACTCAATTACAACATTATGCGATGGAACAAGTGGGGGAGGGTCCCTATTCGGGCGCCATCTTGAAAGGGGCCCCTATGGGTCCCTTACGTCTATGGAAACAAGGCGAGTCACCACACACAATAGATACGCCAGACACGAGGTTGTATTCCCAAAGCTAGGGTTTATTGCAAAGCAAAAGTCTCAGTTGGCCAACTCGGTCTCACGCCCCGCGACGTGTATCTCTAGACCTCGAGGGACGCAAGTCCGTGAATTATGTACATTAGTTACATATATACAAAATGCATATCAAAAAATCAGCTATGACATGTTTAACACCCCCCCTTTATTGGGTTTCTTTGAACTTGGTGTGATGATGGACATTTTCGACAACTATGACACCTTCAAACATCTATTCTAGTAACAATTTGCAATTTGTGAGTGCGGAGGCATCTTTCAGTTGTTGAACAGAACACAGCGCTTCTGTTCTTGGAAGCGAGCTACATACGGGGGGAGAGTTGCATTCCAGACCTTGCTATCTATGAGGTGCTATTCGTGTCCTGGGAGCCGACACGCTCTAACGGGGCTCAGCAAAGGGGGGCCGTAAGAAGAGCATAATTCAAGCCTTTAGCTGCTTTATTCTAACATATTCTACCATATAACTAGGCTGGCTGGCAGCTGCAAAATGATTAAATGCCCTGCAGCTCTGCTTCAAGGCTACATTCGGGAGGGAGCTGGGCATTCTTCCTGGCGCTGCCTACGTTGTGTTTCAACGAACTCTTGTTATCCTCGCGGCCCTGCGGCCTTGTCCCTTTACGTGCAGACAACAATGTTTTACAGTCGAGCAGTGTAAGCAGAAAATGTACTGCGAAGCAATAAGAACAGAAAGCAATAAGCAATGGTTAGAAAACAAAATAGCAATTCTAGTTACATCAAAATGGCCGTTCATTGGCAAACTCGGAAACCTATATTCTGTCATATCGTGCATGAGACGGTTGGCCCACGGCCATCAAAATACGTTTGCGGTCACACAGTAGAGGTATCCATTTTTCTAGACTGACATCTTCTGTGAAGTCCTTGGACCCTCAACTAACTTTGAAGTGAAATACTTTCTTGTTTGAAGTGTCATCCTCTGAAAGTTCTGACTTTGCCTGCAACTGATCCATCTCTAACTCTGACTGCAGCCAGCACCTAGTCCACTAGGGGCCCTCTACTGCCTCTCATTGAACATATGCTATCGAATGAGGGAAGGGCTGGATAAGAAATGAATAACAAGTGCATAAAAATCACTTACTTGTAAAAGAAGTGGTAACTGTAACTCTGAGAGTGAACAGTTACAAATGTTCTTACTTACCTTGAATGGGTGTTGCACTATTCTGAAAAGTATAAGGTTAATTTACTCACCTGTGAATTGGTTGTGCCTCTTCCCCAAAAGCAATGCTGTTGGTTTTACTTTACTAGTCCTGTTAGGATAAATGTATGAGTGTCCCCAATTGCGCCTTGTTTCCCCGACTTCTGAAAGTGGCCATTCCACAAAATTACAATTAGAATATCTCAAATAAATAGACACTGATGGAACACCCCAATAGGGAATGAGACCAGGAGAGATTACGAGTGAGTCAAGGATATCTTTATATAAAAATAAAATGAGGCATGCAGAGGGCTCTGCTGCTCTGAGATCGCTCTGCCAACAATAAAGAAAAATCACATTATAAGTCAAAAATGCATCATCTATGACGTGTGCTATAAGGGTTACAAGAATACATTTCATTGGTTTAGTTGAACAAGACATTATACATTGTATAGTTTAGCTAGTGCTGGATTGGCTGAGGTTGAACTTGTTGCTTCTTGAGGCATGTGGGGCAGCTGGGCTCATTAGGGAGGGGCGGAGGGTCAAGCCATGTCCACACAGTTATAATTCTAACTAAGCTAAGCTTCACAGTAATAATGGGCATGCAAGATTTAATTTGACACACAAGAATCATCATAACACATTCTCGTCTATAAATTGTAGCAATAGGTATACTTTCTTGACCTGGACCAAAGTGGGGCAGAGGTGCGGTGGGCCAGGTGTCTTATCTTGGCGTGTACTTTTGGGGCACATTTATCAGGTGCCTTGAGGATCAAACAAGGGTGTCAGAATTTGTTAGCACATGGAGAATATATGTTTGCTCAGGATTAGTTATAGCGGGGCAATCGAGGGTGGCCCATGGGCAGGGGTCCCACCCCTGCTACATCAAAGGAATGAGGGGTTTAAGTTTCATGCAGACAGTAACTCTTAACAGTGGGGGTTGTTGGAGCAGAGGCAGGTTTGTGGAGACAAATGGTTTCCATGTGCCAGGCTCCGGCCCAATCACACACAAGGCATTGATCACAGAGGAAGAAGAGAGATAAAGTGTCAGTTTACAACAATTCGCGCCAAGCTTCTGTGAGAACAGGACAGCCACAGAGCAGACAGTGGGTAGGAGGCGGGGTTGTCGGGCTGGCTGTGCGCGGTGCTGGACAGGGGAGAGGTGCACGCTTGCATCTGAGAGTTTCATGCACGCCCTAGTCAAAAGATGGAGTTTTGGTTAATACAAAATGGAGTGTCTGGGGTCGAGCAAGGTGCATTGGATAGATGTCATTCAATGGCTTCCTCGCACCCGTCACCAGGGCTCAGACAAGGGAACGTCTCCAACCATTGTATGAACATAACGTACACCTCACCCGTAATGAAGGGGGGCCCAAACGGCCCTTCCCCCCTTTCAAACATTTCCGTTCTTCTGCCACAGCCACTGCTTCATCCCAGGCCGGGGTTCCGTTTATTGGCATCCAAGCCCTGCACAGAGATCTGAAACTCTGACCTCTCCATGCATATTCATCTGGAGTACAGGACATGTAAATTCAGCCACCATCCCCGCTAGATCTACCCATATTTCCTCATACCTCTCTAATTCATAGGGTTCTTTGATCTTGGTGTGATAGATTATCTACCACGTCTCCAGTGTTGTACACTGCAGTCATTCGATACTTGGGTTCTGGGCCCTCTCCGGTTTGCACTTGAGCATCTCGTGCAACCTATAGCACCTTTTCTGTGTTGCCTATTGTCACCATCATCATTGCACTGTTA
Organism: Ambystoma mexicanum; assembly: GCF_040938575.1. Classification (NCBI taxonomy): domain Eukaryota; kingdom Metazoa; phylum Chordata; class Amphibia; order Caudata; family Ambystomatidae; genus Ambystoma; species Ambystoma mexicanum. The sequence goes on along the minus strand of NC_090925.1, from coordinate 469,872,772 downwards.
GGTATGGACTTTGCACAGCATCTGATTCCTACCTGGCACACACAAAATATTAGCAGCAAAAAGACGATGATTGGTATCAGCAGCTTCACGGCCATCCCTAGCCACGATGGGACCCACTTGAGCAACTTGTCGAACCATGTGCTTGCTGCACACAGCCCTCTTCCTTCATCGTTTCTACGAGATTGTGTACCGCTGTTATCACATGTGACAGTGTCCCATTGTCTGCGTCAGTAGAAGGTACGAATGTGCAACATGCACTCCCGAGTTTTTGGCAAACACCACCGTCCACTGCTGTGAGCAGGTCTAGCACATATCTGTTTTGCATGGTCATCAACTGCAGGGCCCTGAGTTCCACTTTGATGACGTTGAACCCTTCTTCATTTTCATTGGCCAACTCGATGAGCTCCCAGCAAACAATCTTCAACCATTTGGCATTCCCTCAGGCCTGGATGCTTGGTATGAATGATGTGAAAAAAGTCTCTGCTGAGTTGAACACTTTACACTTGTCAGGTACTTGTGCCAAGAGTTCTGAGGATACTTTGGAGATATAATTTGATGCCCTCCATTTTCATGACACCTGGTGTTGCAGCTGCTCTTCAGACAGCACATCATACGTAGGGGGTTCTTCGGTTGTTGACTGGGGTTCCTGGAACATCTCGGCTGGCAGCCTCTCCGCTTGGATATGACTTTCAGGAATTACCATTAGGGCTGAGTGCAGTGTTGCCAGGGACACATGTACCCCCCCATGATAGCGGGAGGTGCAAGTACGCCTGTTTGCCGCACACCCAGTCAGTGTCCATTAAAGCTGCTATTCCTTTCTTCATATCAGGCATAATGAGCATCTTGTTGCAGTGTTTGTTTTCACGAAGGGGAACCTTCCCTTCACCATGGAAGCAAAGTTTGTATTGTATTTCACGTTGGATCTTGATTGGCTTTTGAAGAGCTGTGCCACGTTGGTTTGGCGATGTGCTGAGACCAAACTGGAGTGCATGTTTTTTTGACCCATTGGAGCTTTTCATCCAACAATCCTCGCAATACCTCTGCTTTGCACATTACTTACTCCTCTTGCCACCTATTGTCAATGAACATTGTCCCCTTGTGACACAATATGGCTCCTTGGCGCAGATTACTCCTTGTGGCTTGCTGTGGCAGGTTTTTTAATTTTACAGAAATTGTAATTAAACAGTATGTGCTCGGTAGGTGCTTCTAATTCTACACAGTGCAAGATGAATAAGACACTGAGACTCAGCAATAGGCGCTTCTTGTGCTAGTAAAACTTTGGGGGACCCAAAGGCATGCAGAATTAAGGAGCACACATAGCAACACTCATTAGTTGCTTGTTTTGCCATTGTGCTCATATCTGCGTACCATTTGTTCGATTGATCTGGGTGGCATGGGTCTTCCACCGCATCTTAACCCAGACCGTGATATGCGTCATACCTTTTCCACCCCACCCCCTTTTCCATCTCCTGTTCCCCACCTAGACCAGTTTGGGCTTTTAGTAACTTTTGATACCGAATGGGGAATATTCCAGTCACTGTCTTTGCACTTCTTTCATTACTCTGCTGCCAATACATTGTGTAAGGTAATGGGGTGGAGGTCTGTGTTTCATCATACATGTAATCGCCACTTCAGGTAGGTTGTGAGGCTGTATAGACATCAACATGAGGCAACATCAATGGATCGGGGTAAGGATCATTCATATCATACACATTCAATTCATGATCAGGAGTGTCAATTACCGAGTACTCAACTAGTGGGAGCCTCGTAGTTTTGTTTGTATGCAAGGTAGTAAGGTTTGTAGACACATTGTGGGCCAGATTAGTTTAAAACCATCCCACACTAGGTGCGTACCTTCTTGTATAATTTTCACTCCCTCCCCCCCTCTTTTATGCCGATAGAAATAAAAGATATTGCCCAGTAAAGTCCAAGGAGCACCAACATTGCTGAAAACACCACCGCTACAAAACATAAGCCACACTCATAAGATTAGGCTCTAGTTACACTAATATTTCCCCTATTGCTATCTACAGATGTGTCGTTGTCATTGATGGCCCTCGTTTCAGCCATGTTTGTTTGTACCTATAGTGAGATATAATAGGTTACGTGCACATTCATTTCATCATTTACTTTTTATACTCTTCATAAAACATCTGAGTACCAAGTGGATAGAGGGCGGAGACAGATAGATATTAGTGAAGCGAAAGGGAGAGGCAGTAGGAAATGTTTATTTTACACACTCATATGCATATTTACTTTACATCCTTCTGGTCTTTTTGTTACCCTTTAACCGATGGCACACTTATTCTATGTATGCTTCAGTTACAGCCATTTCTTGTTCATCCTGCTGTGCCCCTTGAGTTATTACGCTATCATGTGCTTTTTGTATGTCCGATAGATGTATCCAAAATTTCAGGCTCTTCACCTTCACTGCTGTTGGTGTACAATATACTACCTCATATGGTCTGTGAAATCTTGTGGCATTCCATCGCCTTACGAAACTGAGCACGTACACCATTTCCCCAAGCATTAGTTGTGTATTGGGGCTGTCTGCTAGCAATTTGTTTTGCAATGCTTCTTACTGCTTTGGTCAATTGTGTTAAATATTCCTGGAACTCCTTGCCTAATATTGTGGCGGTTTTGTGAGCATCTGATGCTCTCCTAATTGGAGATATTGGAATGTGCATGTGTCTCCCTGTAACTATCCCGTGCAAGGACAAGTGGTGGTATTTGCTTGACTGTGTTCTCAACTGGAATAATGCTAGCGGTTAGCAATACACCCAGTTTTTCTTTAGGGTGTGTCACAATTTTGACAATTTTCTTTTAAGAAGGCCATTTATTTTTTCTACAACTCCATTCGCTTGCGGGTGGTAAATTGAACATAATTTGTGTTTGATGCCTAATAAGGAGGTTACTGCCTTAAACATGTCATTTACAAAGTGTGTTCCGTTGTCGGGACGTATGACGTCACAAATTCCCCATCGTGGGAATACCTCTCACTAAAAATGTTGCCCCACATTTCGCATCTGGGGGGGCGCATGGTCCTGCTTCCACCCAATGCAAAAATGTGCAGACCACCACAATGAGATTCTTGCCCTATTGCATCTTTCTCCCCTATCCGCATATAATCAATATGCAGTTCACGAAAGGGTCCAATGGGGCGGGTCAGGGTCCCTCTCAACGTTCTTAGAGTCATTCCTGAATTATATGTTAGGCACGTTGTGCATTCTATTGTTAATTTTGCAACATGCTCCTGTAATCCTTGAACGAACCAATCTTCCTCTATGTCTGCCGCTATGTGTTGTTCTGCTGTGTGTGCTGGGAAGTGCAGTTGTTGGAATGTTATCTGTAACAGTTCTAGGGGCATTACTACTTTCCCTGTGCAATTTTGGCACCAAAGGAGATCTGTAGCTGACTGTGTGCATCCTCTTTTAACCCATAATTCTTGTTCCTCAATCAGTGCTCTTTTTTGCAGGTCAATTGTCTGTGATATTGGCATTGAGTTATACCCTGTTTCTCTTTCCTCCTCCACATTTGCTTTTACTATGAATTCTTCTTTTAAATGTTTGTCAAAATATGCTGCTTCTTTTGCGCCGCCATCCGTGTTTCCCAATGAGATGACATCACTGTTATTAGTGTGTTCCTGGCACTTCAATAAGGCCACTACCGAGGTTTCTGCTAATGCTTCTATTAGTTCTTTTAAAAGTTCTGCATGTTGCACTGGGGACCCATCTGCTCTTCTGAAACCTCTCCTCCCCCACCTTGACAACGCCGCGTGTACTGTTGTGGTCATGTATGCTGAATCCGAATAAATTGTTACTGCGCACCCTTTTGCTACGTGGAGTGCCTCAATTAATGCCACTAATTCCGCTGCCTGTGCTGAAAAATGCATTGGTAGCCTTTTCTGTACAATCGTCTCTTATTATCCGTCCTCCAACCGCACTACTGCTGCTCCTACATGCTTTTCTCCTGTCTCTGGACTAACTGATGCGGACCGGTCTACAAAATACACTTTCCCTTCCTCTAGGGCATTTTCATTTGCTTTGGGTATGTCGTCATCTTCCCCTTCATACGTGGCACAATCATGGTTTTGCATATCCTCCACTGTGCATGCTTCAGTGATAAATGCTGCCGGGTTTACTGTTTTGCAACGTTTGTGTATGTTGGAGCTGGATAATATAATTTCATATGCTGTGGCCCTCTATGTCGTCAGCGTAAATTTGGATCTTTCAAGAATGGCAAACAAGGAGTGCTCAACAAATAAAGTTACTGAACATCCCATTACAATGGTGGCGCTCTTTTCAATGGCGAATGCAGTGGCTGCAAGAGCCTCTTCGGACGCAAAGTGTCCTGTATTGTAGCGTCTAATGTGCCACTGTAGTAAGCTATGGGCTTTTGTCCTAAAGACGTTTTCTGGGTCAATACTATTGTCATGCGTGTTCTGTGTTCTGTCACAGTGCGAAAATAGTAAGAATTCACATTCATAATCAAGGGTTGCTAGGGCTGGCGCTGTGGAGATGAGATATTTCAATGTGTCAAAAGCTGTGTTCATTTCTGGGGTCCATACGATCCCTGAGCTCTCTTTCTGTGCTTCCTTTAGTGGTTGTAGCAAGGGTCTGGTGTATGCTGCATAATCTAGTTTCCATGCCCGGCAATAATTACATATGCCGAGAAACTTCTGCAGGTCCTTCACTGTGTGGGGCCTGATAGTTGCACGTACTGCTGATGCCCTGTCTGGGAGTATTCTTTTACCATCTTTTGATATCAGTTGTCCCAAATACAGCACTTCCTTTAAGCAGTACTTTAATTCGTGTCTGTCCACCTTGTAGGCCAGTAAATTTAAAAGTGTAATGGAGTCCATTTTGCACTGTTCTTCGTTTTCTCCACATATTAAAAGGTTATCTACATATTGTATTATTGTGCTCTTTGTATCAATGCTGCCACGGTCTTCATGTAGTATTCTATTGAAAATGCTTGGGCTCTCGCAATATCCCTGGGGCAATCTGCAATGCTCATATCTTTTTCCCCCCAGGGTAAATGCAGTCAAGTACTGTGATTCTGGGTCCAGTGGCACTGAGAAGCATGCATTTTCCAAGTCTACCACTGTGAAGCAAGTTGCTATTTTGGAATACTGCACAGAATTGAAGCAGGGTTTGGGAAAAGTGGAAATTCCTTTTTTATGACGTCATTAAGTGGCCTTAAGTCCTGTATCATCCTCCAAGCCCTATCCTTCGCTTTTTTAATTCGGTAGATAGCCGTATTGCAAGGTGAATTTGATGGTACAATTATCCCTTTTTCTAGTAGGGTGTGCATTGTCTCTTTTATTCCCTCCTCTGCTTCTCTTGACATGGTGTACTGTTTTACTCGGGGCAACACTGCACCAGGTTTGAGGCTGATTTTAATGGGGGTTACTTCTTGCAGGAGCCCTACGTCATGGGGATTGGTCGTCCATAATGTGGCTGGCACAAGTTGCATGTCTTTGTCAGAAAATGTGTATTTTGAAGCATTATGTCACAATGAATACAAATTTCCATTATGATTTCCCCATCAGTGTCACTGTCAGTGAATAGATCCTCGTCTGGTAGCGCTATATTTTTTATTTTTTTATTGCATTTGGCATTATTATGGTTTACAATTTAGAAAACCATTCACCAAAATTAACAAATTCCTTATTATCATAAGGAAGGAAAAGAAAAAATAAACAAAGAAAAAGAAACCCATAAAAAAGTCAAAATACAGAGTAAGATAAAATTAGTACAGAATTAAAACACATAATCGACATAATCATCTAAGCCAGATAACGTCCTTAAATGCATGACAGTTCTCATACGCTTAAGTGGTCTTGTTAGCGTTTAGAACAGTTTTTTCCAGTCTTTCCTGAATTAGAAGTAAACATTTTGCCACAGCTAGTATAAGGTGTGTTTTTTCACCTTCAATTATCATCCGCCACCAGTCCTCCGTAGATCTGCAGCAATATTGCATCAAAATTTCACCCATTTCCAATTCTCTTTCAGCCATTAGCGCAGGACAACTCAGAAGCAGATGTTGGATGGATTCGATCACATTTTCCCGGCGGTATAACCTACATATGGGAATGATATTCGAGCCTCTTCTCTCACTTATCCGCAGATTAGAAGGAAATAGGTTCAGGCATATACGTAGATATTGCAGCCTTAAAAAGGGATTCGGAAACTTATTTATGTAGCGTGGCAGGACGTTTAGTTTCCGGGGCAAAGACCAAAAACCTTCATAATGTTTGTATTTATATAAAGATTCTTGCGTATCTATCCAGTCATCTCCATACAGCTTCTTTTTAATCCGATCAGGATCCCAAAGTAAAGAGTCTGATGTTTCATTCATATTCAACAGAGACATCTGGCAGATACTCTCCCATTCTTTCTGATGGTTCTCACTCGAGTCCTGTAAAGCCAGCTTCAGTGTTGCAAATCCTCCCTTCGGGAATTCCTCTATACATTTTCGATAGAAGGATAAAGATTTCCATAGGGCTATGGCGTTAACAGATGTTAGTGCTAACTCTCTTCTGATGATGGCCATAGTAGTGCTCTTTGACAGGCCCAAGATAGTTCAACAAAATAGCCCTTCTAGCTGCAGCCAAATCTCCTCCAGCAGCATAAGTGATGTCTTCGATTCGTATGTCAAAATAGGTGTAACTTTCAATCTGAAAAATTGTACCAGCGGGGTGAGAGATCATCAACAATATTTTTTAATAGAATTTTTCCTTGTGCCGCCATATTTTTGACCTTTTCACACAATGATTCCATTCTCAGTGCCTCGCATCTGCTTTTATTAATGCAGACAACCAAGTAAGTGAGTTCTTTCACTATCTCAACTGTCCTTTTAGGTACCAGGGAAAGTTCATTTTTCCTCTTACACAATTTCCTGTTCCAAAGACCATAATCCTTGATTTTGCTGGATTTATTGTTAACTTATTTTCCTCCATGAACTTCTGAATGGAGTCAAGCTGATGCTGCGAACCTATCAGAGTCTGGTCAATTACCACTATATCATCGGCATACAGAAGTCTTCCAACTACAATCTTGCCGATTTTTGGAGGAAACGAACGTGTGTCACAAAAGGTAGTTTCGATATCTGATAAGAATAAATTAAAAAGTTCAGGTGCTAGCAGGCACCCTTGTTTCAGGAATACCCTTGATGAAATTACGTCTGTAAGCGTTCCCAATCTATCCAATCTAGCCTTAATAGATGTATCATGGTGGAGATCTGTGATGTTATTCAGAATTTGTCACGGGCATTTCCATCGATCGAGTTTTGCCCATAGCAGATTTCTCTTAATAGAGTCAAAAGCCTTTGAGAGGTCGATGAAGGTCAGATCCATTTGGGTGCCTTTCTTTTGCATTGTTTTTGCTTTTAACAGATTGATAAAAAAAGACATTAAGTGACGGGCCAATGCCCTTCACAAACCCTGCTTGCCATAGGTCTTGATGGCCTGGTACAATACGCCATTTTGGCTACGCTTTTAACAATATTGATCTAAAAATTCTGCCCACCACGTCCAATAGGGCAAATGGCCGGTAGTTATCCGGATTTGATCTTAACCCTTTTTTAAAAATAGAGACCACCACTGCCGATTTCCAAGATAAAGGGACTTTTGATGTTCTTAATATACCTTCATATAGATGATGCAGAAGCGTGGGCCACAGTTTAAGATTTTTTTTCACTTCGATGTTAGACAAGCCGTCAGGGCCCACCGCTCTTGAGTTCTTCAAACCTTTGATAATCTTTTCGATAGAAGCTATCTCTATATCTAGGTTTGAGTCCTTCTTATCTGACTTAATTTTTGCCGATGCAATGTCATTTGTTTCCAAGGATAACTCCTCTTCCTGCGATTGCATTCTGATGAAGTGGGCTTGCTATTCAGAAGACGAAATTGGGGTTGGCTTTAAGGCGTCCCGTGGTGTGTCAAGTTGGTTGATTGATACTGCGGCCCATGTGGCCGCAGTATTCTTTGTTAGGATGGTGGCTACCATTGCTTGAGCATCTTGATTTATTATCGATTTTTTGTGCAACCACAACCAATTATGGTATCCTTGTTTCAACTTGTGAATTTCTTTAGAGGCCTCTCCCGCGTTTACTTTTTTCCATTGTTGGATGTTCTTCTTAAGTTGTCTTTTCTTGATTATTATTATCATAGCTCTGTTGATGATGCATCTGCGGTTTTCTCAAATTGCTTTGAGCATTCGTCCCTCATTTTTGGAACAATGGGAGATAGTTGATTCTAAGATGCTCTTCCGTATCCTGCGTTTTGTTAATAGCCTTAAGTAGATGTTGGGATAGTTCTGGCAATTTATTGCCACTATTAAGCAGTCTGTTTCTCTCTGGATTGACTTGGATCTTATGCACATACTTATGTAATTCTGCTGAATCCAACGCATGGCATGTTAATTTAAGTTGATTATCATCACTGCTTCGAGTTGTGCCTACGTCCAATGTTTTTAATAGGGACGACATATTTGAAGAGACACAGATGTAGTCCAACAGTTGAGTGCTGGACACACCTATCCATGTTGGCTTGGTCGGAACGTCTCCTTTCACAATACCATTTAAAATGAAACAGTCTCTTGACTGGAGCATTTTCCTGCAGGCGATTCCTCTTCTTCAATTTTTGTAGAATCACATTCATCTAGAATTTGCTCATTGTTCTTATCTATACAAGTACAATTCAAGTCTCTCACTATTATTATCAAAGGATCGTTCCACTTTAACATCTCCTCATCTATTAGTGTTGCTATATCATTGACCATTTTGCTGTTTCTTTGATCCGTCGGATTCCAGTAGATATTTATCAAAACGAGTATTCGATTTATACTCTGAGTGTGATTTGAAGTTTTCATTGTAACCACCTGAATGAATGGGGTTGGGGAATAGGTATACAACAAGGACCAACCTAGGCTATTCTTCACCGCCATTATAAGCCCACTTTTAGGACATCCTACCTGATTTTTAATCGCCAGGTTCAATGTCACCCAATATCCCTCTATCAAGGGGCCTCAACGAGCCACACCTCTTGAAGACAAATAATATCTGCTTGCTCCAGGTCACTTTCATCATCAGAAAATAGGTGTGATGACCCTCTGGTGTACGAGGGTCCGTTCTAATGATCCTATTTGGTGCTACTGCTTATGTAATTTGTCGGCTAAAAATGCCCGTCAACCATTTCCAGTTCGCCCCATCTCCTTCAAGAGGTGATTTCTGTATGGTGGATCTGCTATTTTTGTCTTCTTTTATCAAACCTTGTTGTGCTTTCGCCTTACCTTGAGTCTCCACAAATTCATATTGTTGGTCCTGCTTTAGTAGATGATCCTTTTCCTGTACTGTTCTAAGTTTTTCCTCTTGTAGCTGGAACCCCAAGAGTCATAAATGTTATGCCTCTTCCAAGATATGTTTGGCTAATTGTCACTTTGTCCGTACGTTGATTATCAGAAAATTCTATAAATGAGAACTCCTGCGAAGAGACCGAACAAAGTGACGGGACATGGTGCAGCAGCCTAAGTACATTTGCCCTGTTAAGTAATAGTCCATCTTCATCAGGTGATATTCTTTCTAAAGAGAGCTTTAGGCCCTCATTTGCCTCCATAGTTTTTTCCTGTTGGTATTTTGATTTGGGTTTAGTTGGTAGCAATAAGTTCAATTTTATCTTCGGGGCAACTTCGCCAGCCTTACTTTTTTCTGCGTCCCCTCCCTCCTCCACTGTGGGGGTATGCCTTGTTCTACTTTCTTTGGATACTATTAAGGCATCGCCAACACAAGGAGGTACTCTCACCTTCTCTACCGCCTCTGCCTTATTTTTCAGTTTCCTTGATATCCGACCTGGCATTTTATTTCTTGACCTAGGATTATCTTTTTTTTATCCAGTGCTCTCAAATGTATTTCAGGGGTCACGTCATCCTTCTCTGATGTTTCATCCCCTGAATCCTCTATTGAATAGGTTCCAATTGTGATGCTATCATCCAATGAAGAGCTTTCGCCCTCCGGTATACTGTAAGTCGACAGATCCATCAGGTCAATCTCACTTGTGGAGTGCCTTGGCTCCTCTGCCAATTTTAAAGTTTCCTCTTTTTTCCAAAGGGATGTTCATTGATGCCAAGTTTCCCAATTTTAGTTGACCAAACTGGCCAGATCTTAATGCTGGCACCGAGATATTTCTGATGAAAGATTTGCTGATGTTTGAATTGGCATTTTTTACTGATGGCAGATTTTTAGATTTATTTGATAGTCTTTTTTTGCAGAGCTTCTTTATTTGTTTCGGTGCCTCAGCTGACTCAGTTGAGCGTGACAAGCTCTTATTTTCTTGAGGGTTACCGGATGTTTTTTGTGTGAAGATTTTACATATTTTTCGATTGGCCAGGCCATCATCCGGAATTCTGATTGCCACAGCTGCATTTTGGATGCTTTCCGGCTGGGAAAGGGAGGCCTGAATATTTTCCCTACACAAGAGGCCCCTTATATTCGGGGCAAGATCTATGTTATCATTTGGGGCCTGGATTTCTGGAGCCGTCACCAAGGTATTATGTCCACTACCAATGCCCACTGTTCGACTTTCGGACTCCCTTACGGCTGGTATGACAGTAGTAAACTTCTGCCTGCTATGGGGTACCTCCGGCACCAGGGGGGCACTAGCCGAGATTAATTGATTACTTTCTTTGGTCCAGTCCAAACATACTCTTACACCATTGTTTGGTTTTACTTCAAAGGGGTCCATTAGACTAGCCTTATCCGCTAGACCAGCCCCCGAATCCCATCGAGGCACGTGATGGTTTTCATTCTGCTTTCTCCTTGATTAGACGATTGAGAATGTCATGTAGGAGTTGTGTCAATCCCGCTGCACTATTCTCCAGATTTTTTTGTGTCAGAGTAACACAACCTTCTATGAATATCATCTGACTATGTAGCATGGCAAGCACCATAGTGTGATCCTTTAGGGTGCCCTCCATGGCCTCAAACAGCTTCATAAACGGGGCTAGAATCGCTCTAAGCGTTGCCACTGTGTGAAAGGCTCTCTCATTAGTGTCTATGGGAGCCTTTGTTGCTAATTCTAGAGTCGTTGGCCTTTCTTGTGACATTTCGTTTGCCATTTTTGCCTCGACTGTCTGAGAGGCCTTATCCTCTGCGTGCCCAAATTTCTCTAACGGTTGTGATGTTTGGCTACTTTGCTTGTTATAGCTTATTTTCAGGCACCTAGTTGGGCCATTGGCATCATGTAATAGAGTTTTCTTTGAGAAATCCCAATTTAGTTGACTCTTTGCCTCTATGTTTAACGAGGTTTTCAGTAGAACTTGATCTGAGATTTCCGAGCTAACCACATGTCTACTGGAAGCTTGTTGACCATGGGTTATGGATGACCGCGTCTTGTTGTTGAAGAAAAAACTGTACCCCCTAAAGCCATTACCGAAGGACAGACTCAGGGAGACACATTTTTCATTCCCCCCGGAGACAGCATTTTGTGTTACAATTGAACGTTTTTAGGGCCAGATGTTACCCGTTCTTTGCCCCTTTGAGTGTTCCCCCCACCAAACCTGGCGAACTAGTCAATGTTTCAACATCTGGTATTGTAAAACCTGCCTATCCATCTGCACGTAATCTCCTATAACAACCCCACAAACTTAAAACAGATTTAAGAAAAGTACAACTGCAAATTAACCAACATTGCATACCTCATCCAATGCCCACATGTAAAGTACATAGGTGAAACTTGCCAAGAACTATCTTACAGTTAGGCCATTTTGAACCATAAAAAGAGAATCACTGATGGGAGTTCTCCACAAGACAAAGAGAAGCATGGTAACTCAAGTTCATAAAGACAGTGGAGCTATAAAAAAAAGAAGCAGTTCAAACAGAGACATGGGGTTCATGTCTCACTGTGGTGAACTTTAAAAGCTAGCCCATCAGGTAACATATCATGTGAACACTGGTAATGTAGCTTCAGTTTCATGTAGGAACAAGGAATTATACCCCTTAGCTAAGAAATAGAAGTCACACAGATTACCCATTCTTAACACAAAAAGCCTGGCTGTTCATTATGCGTCAGTAGTGGACCTTCATAATAAGTAGCCAGGATTAAAAATGCTCATTTTTGGTACAGATATTTTTAGCAATACACTGTGTCCTGATAATGAATGCACTAACAAATGCTTAATTTGGCTTTTTTAAATTATGCACTTTAAGACATTTCTCCCTATTAACAGAATACACATACTTGCAAATTCACCAGGACCTGTATTGGTTTCTCACTTATGTCTTGGAACATAGAAAATCTAGGCCTACTTTAGCTATGAAAATACAAGGCATTATTTGAACAGGGAACCATTTCTAACTGTTTTATATGCAAACAAAGGGTCCTGTGGTGTATGTTTATAAGTTTTAGATAAGACTATCACAGTTCTGCATTCCTTGGATAGCAGCCTTGGATGTAAAAATCTTTATGGGTTCCTTCACCTATTTGCTTTTCACCATCTGATGAAGAAACGTGTTGTAACTTCAAAAGCAAATGCATCATTCCATCGTAGCATGATATTTTGGGTTAGTCCAACAAAAGCCATTAAAACTCAAACTTGTGTGACACAGTACGACTAAAGATGAATGAACTGCTTACCCATCTCAATGCTTCACCATGCACAAATGACCACAAAAAAACACTTTGCAGCAATAAGGAGTACAGAGATTATCAACTCCATTGCCTCCTCTTGTGCTACTAAGACAGTTCAAAAGACGAAGCCATCAATACCACAGAAAATGGCGCTACACAACTTTGGACGACAATGTTCATGCAGTATGCCGAAGGCTTTAGCAATCCAGACCTAACAAATGGAGCCGGTCCAGATTAACATAGACTGCACGTCTTCACTAGGCCTGGTGTCTACAGCTCACCACCATCATCATAACGTGGCAGAGAAACCCTGACACACAGAGCTGGGTCAGAGGCATCTTGTATAATTGATGTTTGCTGGTGATACAATTAAAAGTCAATTCCTCACTGCAACTTTCAAATGCATTTTTGAAAGCCAACCTTGCAAAAGCAGCTTGCACTTTCAACTCATCACAGTTCCTGACTCCCCATCGACCACATAAGGGATTAAAACATGTCTGGCAGTGTCATAGGAATTTCAATTATATCTACCAGTGTTAAAATTACACACCTAAGATCCTAGTTTTTAAAAGAATTTAGATATATGTTTTTGGTCATTCATGTATTTGGTTTTTTGGTAACAAGTTCCACACAAGGTGGTTGTTTATTTTTGACCATCCAATTGGTGACACTATTATTGATGTAGGTCTATAACAATTATTTGTCAGTTGGTGTATATTTACATGTATTTATTCAAATAATGTTTTAAACAAAACATTTGTTAGTAATCCAATTTATACGTGTGGCAAGTTATACTTGTTTTTCCAAGGGCACCTTCAAAAGAAAGGGCAGTCAGTGGTAGGAGCTCTGCATTTACTAGGGTCATTCGACCACGGTATCCAGCTACACAACTCATACATTGGCACAGGAGATTGTGGTTTTCATTCTCCAGATTTACATGCGGTTGGAATAGGCCCTGTCAGGCTAGGAATCCTCAGTAACATGAAAGCACTTTAGATTTAGATTTTAAAACTGCTGTCACTTTAGTGCTCCATTAGTAATGTTGGGTTATATTGCCACACACCCAATAGACAGGTCTCGCGTTGCTCCACCCCAGAGGACATGTTCATATTTTCTACTGCACGCACAGTGTTGGGAGTCCTCAAAAAATGTCTTCTTACTTTTGACAATATGTTTGCCATTTCCTTGCTTTTCAACTGCTACTTCTGCATTTCTAGAAGTTTAGTGCTTCCTTCCACCCGTTGGTGGTTCAGTTCCACTTCTTGTCACCTCAGAAGGGATGATTCAACTTCCTTCGCCAAGGTCCTCTAGGTGTCTGCTGACACCAGAAAGAAAAGCATTTAAAGCTTGTTCCACCTGTCATCTAAAGAATGTATTTATTTAAAGATCTTCAAAATGGTCTTTACTTGGACCTTCAGATCAAAGACTACTCCATTTACCAGTCATTCTCCACCAAGGCACTAAGGGCCCGAAACAGAAGGATAGTGGCTCAGGTGGATAATGGTGCAGGAGCTTCTGATTCGACCACTGCTCGAGTCATGTTTCCCTATGACAGACCATTACAGTGGACACTCAGAGGTCGAGGTCCTACAATGATTCTTGCTGAGGAAGCGTTCAAAGAACAAGTTACTTATCCGTGGTAAAGTTCTTTCGATTGGATGTTCCTCCCACACTTTCCTCATCTTTTTTAATATCTTTCCGGCTTCAGAAAATATTTCTCGACAGAGGGCGCGGTGTGCTGTCTCGTCAAGTCAATGTCCCTCGATGGCCTTTGTTCGACTGTCAACATCAGTCAGTATAAGAAGCGCATGCAGTGCCCATTGTCTTCAGTTGTCCCCCCCTCCCCTCCCGTAGAGGAATTACAAGGCGTACCATAGACCATATGCTCCAAGAAAGCATAAAGTGTAAAGACACAAATTCTACGGTGGGGTAGGCTGGGAGGGGCGATGAGGAATATGTGGAAGGAACATCCAATCGAAAGAAAGTTACCACAGGTAACTTGTCGTTCAAATGGATTGTGTCCTCCCACATATTCCTCATCTTCAAAGCAGTTATAATTTGGTGGTGGTATCATGGACCGAATGAAGGACCGCCTTCCAAAATTGTCCTTCTTGACTTGAAGATGAATCCAGGCAGTAATAAGTGTGAACAGACGACCAAGTGGCCACTGCACATATGTCTTTTACTGAAAGCCCTCTCTGAAGAGCAGCAGAAGTTGTCATGCCCCTTGTAGAATGTGCTCTTAAACCTTCCAGCGTGTCTTTACCTAACCTGTAACATTCCCCAATAGTCAGAATAATCCATCTAGATAGGGTCTGTTTTGTCACAGCTAAACCCAATTTAGGACCTGTGTAGCCAATGAATAATTGGTCATTCTGACAAATTTTGAACATTTTTGATATATAAAAACGGAGAGCCCTTTTTGGGTCTAGCCTATGTAATCATTCCTCCTCCATTCCAGGATGAAGAGGTGGGTAGAAAGATGGCAAAATATTTTTTGTAACAAGTGGAAGTCCGAGACTATGTTTGGTAGAAAGGAAGGTTTCACCTTGAGAACGACCTGTCCGAAATCTGCATCAGATCTGGAGCCGGCATCCAAACAGTAATGCTTGCAGAAAGCTGAGGGAGAGGCTCAAGTGGCCGCCCTTATGACTTGCCAAGGGACATGGTGCTGGAATGCGATGGCCGCTGCCTTGGCCCTGACTGCGTGGGCATACATGTTGGCCGGGAGCGGCTTGTACTGGCCCTCGTACACTTCCTTGATGGGGAGATGCAGCAGGATATGGATGCCTTAGAGGCCTGATAGCCTCGCCTCGAGCCTCCAAAAGTGACAAACAGACCATACGACTTGCGGAAGCCTTTGGTCCTGTCCAAGTAGAATTTTAGGGCATGCCTGACATCCAGCAGTGCAGCACATTCTGTGCTTCATCCTTGGGATCGGGAAAGAACGTAGGAAGGACTATTTCATCGTTCAAGTGAAATGCAGACGGAACCTTGGGCAGAAATGCAGGGTGTGTTCGCATGACTACCTCGTCCTTGTGAAAGATGTTATATGGTTCAAAGGCGTCCAGCGCATGGATCTCACTGACTCTGCGAGCCGAGGTATGACCAACTAGTAAGGCCGTCTTGATGGTGACCAGCCGAATGTCCATGGACGTCATTGGCTCAAATGGTTTGTGCGCCAGGGTGCCCAAGACTATGTTAAGGTCCCACACAGGGTGCGTCTCCTGACAGGAGGGTAGAGCCTAGCGAGACCAGTCAAATGTTTCTTGACTATAGGGTTGGAGGAGGAAAAGATGCCTTCCTCCGAGTTCCTGTAAGCCCCAATGGCTGCAAGGTATGTGAGGCAGGTGTCCACCTGTACACCTGAATGAGCGAGGTGTGCCGAAAAGGAGAGCACGTCACCCAAACTTCTGGCCAAGGGGTTGATTCCCTTGGAGTCTGCCCAGTGGCAGAATCTGGTCCATTTGCTTTTGTACTGGGACCTGATGGCCTTGCGCCTGGCACCCTGTATGATCTCCAGATTGGCCTGCTCTGCGGGCCACTCACAGGTGCCCAAAAACATACACTAGGGGCACAGGGTTGTAACCCCACCCATGGGTGCCATAAGGGTATCCCATGGGTCCGTTCACCAAACCAAAAGAAAGAGAGCTGCACCACCAGGAGTCCCACCTGAACTCCTGCACGGAAAACACAACAGAACACACAATAAAAAGCAGTAAAGTACAAGGATACGGAGGCCCTGTCCCTCCGATGCATTTCCAGCATCACAGTCGCCCCCTCAAGACTGAGGTGGAGGGTGCCTAATCTCCCACGGGATAGACACCCTCATCCAGACGGTCAACATACCTTCTGGAAAGGCCATCTGCATTATCGTGACTCTTCCCTGGTCTGTGCTCTATGGTGAAGTCTAGCCCTTGCAGGCTAATGGACCACCTGAGCAGTTTCGGGTTCTCACCCTTCATGTGCATAAGCCAATTCAGGGTCTTATGATCTGTTTGGACCTTGAAGGTAGACCCCGTAAGGTAGGGCCTAAAACGCCTAAGGCTCCAAACTATACTAAACATTGCTTTTCAACAGTAGCCCACCTAAATTCTCTACCCTCGAGTTGTCTACTGATGAATATGATAGGATGTTCTCTCCCTTTGTCATCTAACTGGGACAAGACAGCTCCAATTCCGTTGTCGCAGGCATCCGTCTGGACGATAAAGGGTCGGCTATAGTCAGACGCACACAACACGGGTGCTCGACACAGACTTTCTTTCAAGCCATCAAAGGCCCTCTGACAGTCTTCAGCCCAATTAACCTTCCTCGGCTGATTGGGAGAAGTCAGAGCTGTCAGTGGTGTAGCTATGGTTCCATAGTCCACCATGAAATTGCAATATTACCCAGTGAGGCCCAAAAAGGCTCTCACCAGGGTTTGAGTAGTGGGAGTCAACCAGTCCTGTACATCCTGTACCTTACTGGGGAGAGGTTGGATTGGACCCCCTCCTACCTCATGACCAAGATATGTGACTTTCCCCTGAGCTATCTCGCACTTGGTGGCCTTGATAGTGAGGTTAGCCCTTTTTAAGGCCTGCAACACTCTACCCAGATGTGTCAAGTGCTCTTCCCAAGAGGAACTGTAGACGGCAATGTCGTCTAATAAGCCACACAAAAGGCTTCCAGCCCACTGAGAGCATGATTGACCAATCTCTGGAAGGTGGCAGGGGCATTCTTCAACCCAAAAGGCATGACCCTAAACTGGTAGAGTCCCTCGGGTGTTGAGAACGCCGTCTTTTCCTTGGCATGGTCCGTCAGAGCTATTTGCCAATAGCCTGAGGTGAGGTCAAAGGTGCTCACAAATTTGGCAGCACCTATGGTGTCCACCAGCTCATCAGCCCCGGGCAATGGGTGCGCATCAGTTTTGGTGACGGCATTGACTCGTCGGTAGTCCACACAGAACCTCCAATCCTTGGTACCTGCCTGGGAACTTGCCTTGGGGACAAGGACCAACGGACTGGACCAGGGACTGGTTGAGGGTTCAATAACACCCAGATCCAACATCTTGGCGACCACAGCCTGGATGTGGTTCTTAACCGTATCTGACATTCGGTAGCTCCTGCTCTTGACAGGCACGCTGTCACCAGTGTCAATCTCGTGCTTACACCACAGTGTAAGGCCTGGCATCAGTGAAAACAGAGAGGCATACTGCTGGAGCAAAGTCCTGCAGGCCCTCCGCTGCTCGGTTGTCAAATCTGGAGAGAGCTGCACTCCCTCCACTGAGCCATCCTTAGGGTTGCTATGCAGCAAATCAGGAAGGGGCTCACTCTCATCCTCTTCTTGCTCTGAAGCCAGCAAGAGACATGAGACTTCTGCTCGCCTGTGGAAAGGCTTGAGCCTATTAACATGGAATACCTGAGGGGTTACCCCTGGGATTCCCATGTCAACCAGATAATTGACCTCGCCCATCTTCGAGATTATCCGGAAGGGTCCAGTCCATTTATCTGCCAATGCCCGAGGCTTGGTAAGCTCCATCACGAGGACCTCCTGTCCCAGAGTCCAATCCACTTGCGATGCTTTAAGGTCATGCCAGTATTTGTTCAATTCCTGGCTGGCCTTGAGATTCGCCGTTGCTTGATCCATCATCTGTGTCATCCTCCGTCTGAGGCCTAACACATAGTCCCCCACTTGCTTGGCGGGACCGGGAGGGGTGGCTTCCAAATCTTCTCTGATCAAGGCGAGGGGCCCCCTCACAGGATGTCCAAAGAGTAACTCAAAGGGGCTGAAACCAACACCCTCTTGAGGTAACTCTCTGTAAGCAAACAGCAGGCATGGCAGGAGGAAATCCCATTTCCTCCTTAGGGGCTCTTCCAAAACACCTAGCATGCCTTTGAGAGTTTTATTAAATCTCTCAACCAGACCATTGGTCTGGGGGTGGTAAGAAGTGGAGACCTTGTAGGTTACCCCGCACTCTTTCCACATGGTTTTCATGTAACTAGACATGAAGTTGGATCCTCGGTCAGAGACAACCTCCTTGGGGAATCCAACATGGGTAAAAATGCCCAGGAGGGCCCGGGCAACCACCTTGGCAGTAACAGTCCGAAGGGGTATAGCTTCAGGGTACCTGGTGGCATGATCATCTACCAAAACCAGGATGAATCGATGTCCACCTGACGTGGGAGGGTCAAGGTGACCGACGATGTCGATGCCCACCCTCTCAAACGGTGTGCCAACCACTGGAAAGGGCTGCAGTGCGGTGATGACACTGCCACCAGTTTTGCCAGACAACTGACAAGTTGGGCAGGTCCTGCAGTGGGACTCCACTTCTACTCCCATCCGAGGCCAGTGGAAATGGGCAGAGAGCCTCTGCTTAGTCTTCTTGGTACCAAGATGACCAGCCAAGGGCACCTCATGCGCCAACTGCAGTAGGAAGGGCCTCTAAACCTGGGGTACCACCAACCTCTTGAGGGCACCAGGTTCAGGCTTAGTGGGCTCACTAACAAGGAGCTCACCCTCCCAATAAATCTGGAAAGTCCTAGGCACTTCTCCTCGTGCCTGGGACAGGGCCTGTTTCCTCAGACCCTCGAGAGAGGGACACTCTCTCTGTCCTTTACAGAAGTCTGCCCGGGAGGGTCCCCCTTCAGCTAACAAGAATTGAAGATTGGGATGATCCTCTGGGTTGAGAACCTCTCCCACAGGAGAGTCTTCTGGCTCTTCTCCCACAGGAGTTGGGACAGGGTTTACCACTGGACCCAGCCCGTCCAGAGCATGGATCCCAATGGGTGCTGTAGGAACAGCAGGAAGAGAAGGAGCTCCCTCCACAGAGGTGGCCTTCTTGCTCTTCCTTCGTCGTGCCTTAGGCCGCGCCTTCGGCTCGGGTACCCGACTCACCGCCAGACTCGGTGTCACCTGTGACCTAGTGACCGCAGCAGCAGTCATGGGAAGACCATCCACGATCAATCCCAACTCGACTAGATCGTTACCTAACAGAATGTTAGCAGGGACATTGTCCTGAACCAGGACAGGAAGCTTTGCTGTCTTGTCTCCAATTACGAGTGTGACTCGGGCTACAGGCGATAATTTGGGAGGCCCACCAGCTAACCTGGTGGTTCTCAGAGGAGCATCTACATAGTCCTCTGCCTTGAGCAGGGTCCTGTCCACCACTGTCATGCTTGCCCCAGTGTCTCTCAAACCAGTAGAAGGCTGGCCATTCAGGAGGACACTTCTCAAAAATCTACGGGTGTTCTGTGGGATAGTTGCCAGTACTTCCGCGTACTGGTCCCAGGCCCCAAGGGACACTAAGGAAATCTCTACGGGAGCACCAAAAGTGATTCCTTTAGAGGAGGGGAGGTCAGTGGCCTCCACCTCAGACATGGGGTAAGGGTAGGTCAGGCTGACAGCCTGTACTCCGAGTGCCTTACCTTTACACTTGGAGTCACCCCTTTTGTGATCCAGAGCCCCACAGTCCCAACAAGTGCCGGGAGTGCGGGGTACGGTACTGGAACCACCGGGAGCCTGCTTTGCAGCAGGTGGACCACTACTCTTATTTCCACCCACAGATGACTTATCCCCACTAGATTTTTGGGTCTTAGGAGAGGAGGGTTTAGGTTTATTCGACTGTGACTGCTTTTGGGACTCCTCAGCTTTCTGAGAGGCCCCCTTTTCTTTGTCCTTTTCCTTCCCACTGGAGTCCTTAGGGGACACCCGGTGGGAGACCCACTTGTCAGCCAACC
Source organism: Ambystoma mexicanum (assembly GCF_040938575.1). Taxonomy (NCBI): domain Eukaryota; kingdom Metazoa; phylum Chordata; class Amphibia; order Caudata; family Ambystomatidae; genus Ambystoma; species Ambystoma mexicanum. Next base: position 469,852,432 of record NC_090925.1, on the reverse strand, counting down.
TAGCCAGCTCAAAAGGGATCCAAAATGTTCTGGTCAGCAACATACTGACGCAGCTCCGGTGAACAGGCTTCAGAAAAATGCTCAAAAAACAACAGGTGGGACAATTCAACAAACGTTTTCACCTTCTAATCATCAATCCACCCCATCATATTCATGTGCACAGCACTCACCTAGTCAACCCAAGACACATCCTCTCTTTTCTTAAAATCCCTGAACCTTTTAAGGTATTGGGTAGGTGTCTTGCCAAACTTGGCAATCAAAGCAGATTTCATACACTCATACTGACCCCTTTCTTCCACACTCAGCTTCAGAATACAGTCATATCCAGTTTGAGGGACTCTGCTTAGCAAACACTTAGCCCAATCTCTTTTGTCAACATCATGAATTGCACAAGCCATTTCAAACGCTTCAATCCATTGGAGAATATCAGAACCCTCCGAAAACACACCAACCAAATCCTTCATAAACTTAGTTGCTGGGGACCTGACACTCTCACTGGGTTTCGCTGAAGTCTCCACTCTAGCTTTCTCTAGCTGTATTTTCCGACATTCAGTGTCCTTGTCTCGAGTTCAAGATCCCTATTCTTGAGTTCAACTTGTTGAGCCAACTCCTCTTTCTTAAGTTCAGCATCTATTTCCAACTTGCGATATTCAAAGGCCAATTTTATCCTTAATAACTCAAGTTCCAAGGAATTGCTGGGGTTCGGAACAGAGGCAGCAGGAACAACGGCATTCCCAGAAACAGATTCAGTAGAAACCCCAGGGGCAGAGTCCTCATTGGTTGCATTCTCCCCCTCATCAAGAGTTTCACCATTGGTCTGGTATTCCACCAGGGCAGCTATCAGCTCAGCCCTAGACTTATCCACAAAGTCTAACTCCCTGGCTTCACAAGCACTCTGGAGAGCCTCTAAGCTCATCCGAGTCAATTTACCATTCGCAATAGACTCCATTGCTTGTAATGCAGTTATTTTGTACACACCCAAACCTTAATCTAATAAAGTGCAGATATTTTGTAAGTGGCACGGTTATACATTGATTCTTAAAACCATAACCATCCCACCGCTGTCACCAGTGTAAAGACTGGTAGGGGGTGTCTGTACTTCTGCTCTCTATATGGTAGAGGAGAGGCACAGAAGACCCCAGCCAAGATTCTCTATAAGGTAGCAATGGACGAGCAATCAAGGCCTAGCTTCTCAGGAGGTGATGCGGGCTGGTTCATAAGTACAGTGTAGTCCCCGAACCCCCACAAAGGAATGTCCACACACTGTATTATTGAAAACAGTCTTTATATAATTAATATTCAAAGGTATGTACACGATCACAATAACACACTTTGTACTCGGAAGTCAATAATGAAAAATATATACAATTCTAAAGTGGTACCACTAATGTTTTCGAATCTCATTAAAGTGCATCAACTGTACGGTTAAATGTCACAGATCAATAACGAGGAAACCAGCACTAGAGATAGGCAGGAACACTAAGATGGTTGAAACAATAGGCAGAATGCTGGCCCCGTTACCTAGACACAGTTCTGTGTGGAGATTCCCCCCCCCACCTGGGCAACCTGTAAAATAAGATATATCGCACAAGCCCAGTCTATATGTTCAATAGTCTCACTTCTTCCTATTAAGGTTTTACCCCCCCAATGTACCTGGTGGAGTAGAGTTCTCCGACGATGCGTCGACCAATCCTTCTTGAGTGCCTCCCTTTCAGGCGGGAGCCACGGATCATCGCGAGGTGTCGGGGAACTTGGCGTTCATTGTCGGGGAAATCGACGGCCCTTCTTGAGTGCCCTCCCTTTAAGGCAGGAGTCACGGGTCGTCGAACGTCCGACGATGAACAGGGTGAACTACGGCAGGGAAGTGGCAGCTTTCTTCCTAGCGGTGCTCGTCGACGACAGAGCGTTGGCGTCCTGCAAAGAAGAGGCGTGCGGGGCACCTCGGTGACGATAGTTCTGGACCGCAAAGAGATGATGAAGAACTGTGGCCCAGCAAGGGCGTCGAGTCGTCAGCGCCTCTGTGGTCTTTAGGTGGCGGGAAACCCACCGATGGATTCTCCTCGGCGCGTCGACGGTCGTGCCTTCTCCAGCGGTAGACAAGCGGGTGACGATGCAGACGAGAGCGTCCGATGATCAATTGAAGTTCTTAGGCATACGGGAGCACGGCGGCTCCGGTCGGCGACGGCGGTAGTCGACAGTGGCGGACAACAGTAGAGTGCTTCTCCTTGGTGTTCCGCAGCAGTCCCCGTATCGGGACAGCAGCCTGTCGAAGGTCTGTCTACCAGGGAGCGTTGGCAAAGATCAGCTGTGCACGATGGTCCCTCGTAGCTCGGGAAGAGGGCGCCTTACCAGGTCCTCTCTGGGTCAGTCCTTGGAAACACAGCAGCTTTCAGATTGCGAAGAAGAGCAACAGCAATTCTTCTCGTCCAGCAGGGCTTCAAGGTCAAGCGTCAGTTACTCCAGTTACTCGTCGTAGTGGACTTCAGCTTCTGAACACGATTCCTAGCAGTGAGAGGTCGCCAGATATACTGTTGATCTCCCATTCATTCCGCTAGGTCACACTCAAGCATCCAATCACGACTACGGGCATCCATGCAGGCAGCCAGCCAATCGGGCACACAAGGTATTCAGGCCATTCACTTCTCTCCAGACACTCACAACAAGTTAAGTGTATTGGGACAAGTAACGAGCCATTCAACACTCCAAGCTGCATTCATACCAGTTTCGGGCAGGGCTGTCTCAAGTCATTGTGTCAACCACCAGATACTAGACACCCACAACACAGAATGCATATTCGTCACACACTCTATTCACCCAGGTCCCACCCACAGGAGGTACCCACAACATACATCACCGGGAAGGTTCCAGCTTGTCTAGCCGGGCCTTCACAACACCACCATATATGGCATTTCCACCCCACAGCCAGTCAGGGGGAAGGGACAGAGTCAGGGATTCCCAGGACTTTGGGAAAACAAGGTAATGGGTAATAGAAAGCAAGAGGCCACAGGGGCCATCTTGTTTTCCATCAGGAATCAACTGATCCCAATGGCAGGGCCGGGGTATCTCAAAATGGAGGATACTCCGGGCACCTGTCAACTTCAGCATGGAGCTGCCACCAGCCCATACCCTGCTCTTCGGGCCACCCACAGGTGCCCAAAAACATACACTAGGGGCACAGGATTGTACCCCCACCCATGGGTGCCATAAGGGTATCCCACAGGTCCGTTCACCAAACCAAAAGACAGAGCTGCACCGCCAGGAGTCCCACCTGAACTCCTGCGCGGAAAACACAACAGAACACACGATAAAAAGCAGTAAACGACAAGGATACGGAGGCCCGGTCCCTCCGATGCATTTCCAGCATCACAGGTGTCTCGTGAGGACTTCAGCCAGAACACCCTCCTCGACCTCAGGTTGGGGGGGAGGGGAGGGAGGGGGCAGGAGGCCCAGGTACTCCGCCAGGCGAACAAGATGTTCATGGAAGGTCCTGGCTGAGGATGGCGTGTCCGGATCCTCCTCCTTGTCCGTATCCTGCGGATCTGGAGGATCTTGTGGAGGAGGAGGGGTAGATGGCGCCAGAGGCTGGGGTACAGGGACCGCAGCCGGAGGCCGAGGAGGCAGCAGAGGTTGTAGTTGGCTGTGGAGCCGGAGAAGGCGGCTGCACCAGAGCCCCAATGAAGGCATCTGTGGTGCCTCTAGCATGGCGGGGAGGACTTCCCAGACTGCGTCTTTGATGATAACCCCCCATCTGAGGAGACCTCATGAGGCCGAGAAACTTCGCAAAGAGCACTTCCTCACTGGCCCAAGAGATGGCAGGGGGTACCGACAGGGTAGCGGGGGGCTGCTGGAGCCGCTGCATACCCAGTCCATATGGATGCAAAAGAAAGTTGCCCTGCGCAAATGAAGGGTAGACTGTAGTCCACATGCCTAGTTGAGGCAAGTCCCACCTAGACACTCGTTCATTGCCAAATTCGTGGAATGGTGTCAGACGGGTGCCCCTTTCTGGCGCGGCAGCCATTTTGTCGAGCTGCCTGCCACGTGTCTGCAATGTGTTGCCCGGGCCTCTGGGCCCAGCCTGGTCCAAGACTCCTGAGTGTGGATCACAAGGCCTACCCTGCTCCTCAGGCCTCAGCCCAGTAGGTGAGACACCCTCAACCCAGTGGTTGGTAGAGCTGCACTCAGGCACCCCCTCTGACGTACTGCCGTTAACAGAGCATGGCCCCTCAGAAGTGTTGCCGGTAATAGGGAGTAGCCCCTCTGCCATTGTGCCGGTAACAGGGCGTGGTGCCTCAAGTGTAGACCCAGTACAAGAACTCTCAGGTCCCTCGGCACTGCGCCCGGGAGGATCAGAGGACCCCTCGACCCAAAAGCCAGTAGTTGAAGCAGCCTCGGGGCACATGCCGGTAGAAGGTCCTGGTCGGTCCCTCCCGCGTGGACGAGTCCCTGGGAAGGAGTCTTCCTTGCAGGAGATGTTAGAAAATATAGGCCCTACTTTGGGCCTGGCTCAGTGCTTCACGAAGTTCTTGAGATCCTCAGGAGGCGACATCTGGAAGAGCTCCTTGCACCTGGCTAGTCCATTCTTCAGCACCTTCGAGGACAGCGGGTCATACGCTGAACGTGATTGTCAACCATGGTCTGAGCCAAGGCAACGTAGGCAGAGGGCATGGGGGGTCTGAAGTTGGGTAGGATGGACACCTGCTGAACCCTGTGGAAGTCGATATGCACCGGGGAGGAGCGTGACACCTGAGGACCGAGTACCTGAATGATAGATAAGACTAGAAAAAACAAAGAGAAGAAGTATCCGCGCGTGGAATTACATGGCCGAAGCCAAACACAGGAGCGCTGGTGAATTAGGCCCGTTCCCGTCGACGCGGAAAAGGGGACTGAGGTGTGGCGCCAGAGGGCGGAGTCAGGGCAGCATATGCTCCCTGGGCCACACCCCCACGCACCTCAAATTAAAGGAGAAGAATGTGTTTTCTGGTGAAAAAGGTTCTGTCTCCCATCCCTGGGAAGGGACACCCATGCAGTATGGAGGAAAGGGGACAGGACGTAAGAGTACAACCTGGTCTTTAAAGAGAACAGTGTATGGGGAGGCGCAAGGGAGTTTACAGGAAAGTACCAGCAACTCACGTATCCTGCAGTCTAAGGTCATTGCTATTAGCATGACAGTTTTAAAGTTAACACTCTTAATGGGCATGAATGTATTGGTCCAAACAGAATGCATCTTAAAAAAGTTAACACCAGGCTGGGATTCCATATAGGGACTTGGAATGGAATTGGTGGAAATACATTATTAAGACCCTTTAGGAACTGAATAATCAGAGGGTTTAAAAAGTGAAAGCGCTGCCAAATAAGCTTTAATTTTTCCAATCTGGACCCCCAGATTCTCTAAATGTAACAAAAGAGATAGCACCATAGGTGCATCACACAGAAGAACAAGTTACTTACCCCTGGTAACATTCTTTCGACTGGATGCTCCTCCAACGTATTCCTCATCTTTGACATGTTAAATGTCCAGCTTCAGCTGCTTCGAAAAACTTTTTTCAGCAAAGGGCGCCCTGTGTCGATGCCCCTCAAAGGCCTCAGTCGAGGGTGACGTCATCGGAGAACATATACAGCACACGCGGCGCCCGTTGGCCTCAGTTCTGTTTTCTTCCTCATGCAGCAGAGATGCCCATACATATGGGCATGACAGTAGCCAACCTTGGTGGAGCGGAAGCTTTTATAGCATGGGAAGGTTTACAGAGGGGTAGGATGGGAGGGCGATGAGGAATACGTTGGAGGAACATCCAGTCGAAAGAACGTTACCAGGGGGTAAGTAACTTGTTCTTCAAATGGATTGTGTCCTCCAATGTATTCCCAAAGCACTATTAGAATTTGGAGGAGGGTGTAGAATTTATATATATTAAACGTTTTCCATGGCAGAACAAAGTACTGCGTTGCCAAAAGCATGATCTTGAACATGGGAAGCATCCAGAGCAAAATGCTTTGTAAACATATGCATTGATGACCATGTTGCAGCATCAGATATTTTTTTATAGGCACTCCCCTTTGAAGGGCTGTATATGTGGCCATGCCCCTGGTGGAATGAGCCCGCAAACCTTCAGGAGGGTCTTCCCCTGACAGACTGTAGCACTTAGAAATAGCCACAATTATCCACCGAGATAAGGTTTGCTTGATAACAGCTTGACCCAATTTGTGTAGTGTATACCCTATGAATAGTTGATCATCAAACCATAATTTGGATGTTCTCGAAATGTAAAGGTTTAGAGCTCTTCTAGGATACAACCTATGACGTCTTTCTTCCTCCTTACCAGGGTGAGGAGGCGGGTAGAAGGAGGGAAGGACAATTTTCTGGTTCATATGAAAATCTGAAACTATTTTCTGTAAAAATGAAGGTTTGACCTTAAAGATAACTTTTTCCTTGTAGAAGACTGTAAAGGGTGGCTTCACCGACAGTGCCTGCAACTCGCTCACCCTGAGGGCTGATGTGAGAGCAATCAATAAAATGGTTTTGAAGGTTAACAGAGGTCATGTGTGCAGGGGTTCAAAGGGTGCACACATTAGATACTTTAAGACCAGATTTAGGTCACAAACCAGAACCTGGAAAGGTGATGGAGGATACACATTAGTGAGTCCTTTCAGGAACTGAGTTACCAGTGGGATTTTGAAATAAGAGCATTCCTCGAGATAGTTTTCAATAGTACCAATCTGGAGTCCCAAATTGCCTAAGGATAGAAGGAATGACAATACATCTGGCATTTTACATAGAAAAGGACCAGTTCCAAAACCTGTTCAAACGGCAATGGTACAAGGATTTTGTTGCTGGTCTATCTGAAAGCAACACCTACATAACATCATCTGGGAGGTCCCCATCCTTATATCTCAACCTTTCAGAAACCAAGTGTGAAGGTTGAGAATGTTGACCTCTGGATGGAGAACCTGACCATCCTCTTGCGAGGAAACCCTTGTGCGGAGGTCAACGAGAAACGTTTTCCTCCTCCTCTTTTCTTGATTATTATTATTATCATAGCTCTGTTGATGATGCATCTGCGGTTTTCTCAAATTGCTTTGAGCATTCATCCCTCATTTTTGGAACATTGGGAGATAGTTGATTCTAAGATGCTCTTCCGTATCCTGCGTTTTGTTAATAGCCTTAAGTAGATGTTGGGATAGTTCCGGCAATTTATTGCCACTATTAAGCAGTCTGTTTCTCTCTGGATTGACTTGGATCTTATGCACATACTTATGTAATTCTGCTGAATCCAACGCATGGCATGTTAATTTAAGTTGATTATCATCACTGCTTCGAGTTGTGCCTACGTCCAATGTTTTTAATAGGGACGACATATTTGAAGAGACACAGATGTAGTCCAACAGTTGAGTGCTGGACACACCTATCCATGTTGGCTTGGTCGGAATGTCTCCTTTCACAATACCATTTAAAATGAAACAGTCTCTTGACTGGAGCATTTTCCTGCAGGCGATTCCTCTTCTTCAATTTTTGTAGAATCACATTCATCTAGAATTTGCTCATTGTTCTTATCTATACAAGTACAATTCAAGTCTCTCACTATTATTATCAAAGGATCGTTCCACTTTAACATCTCCTCATCTATTAGTGTTGCTATATCATTGACCATTTTGCTGTTTCTTTGATCCGTCGGATTCCAGTAGATATTTATCAAAACGAGTATTCGATTTATACTCTGAGTGTGATTTGAAGTTTTCATTGTAACCACCTGAATAAATGGGGTTGGGGAATAGGTATACAACAAGGACCAACCTAGGCTATTCTTCACCGCCATTATAAGCCCACTTTTAGGACATCCTACCTGATTTTTAATCGCCAGGTTCAATGTCACCCAATATCCCTCTATCAAGGGGCCTCAACGAGCCACACCTCTTGAAGACAAATAATATCTGCTTGCTCCAGGTCACTTTCATCATCAGAAAATAGGTGTGATGACCCTCTGGTGTACGAGGGTCCGTTCTAATGATCCTATTTGGTGCTACTGCTTATGTAATTTGTCGGCTAAAAATGCCCGTCAACCATTTCCAGTTCGCCCCATCTCCTTCAAGAGGTGATTTCTGTATGGTGGATCTGCTATTTTTGTCTTCTTTTATCAAACCTTGTTGTGCTTTCGCCTTACCTTGAGTCTCCACGAATTCATATTGTTGGTCCTGCTTTAGTAGATGATCCTTTTCCTGTACTGTTCTAAGTTTTTCCTCTTGTAGCTGGAACCCCAAGAGTCATAAATGTTATGCCTCTTCCAAGATATGTTTGGCTAATTGTCACTTTGTCCGTACGTTGATTATCAGAAAATTCTATAAATGAGAACTCCTGCGAAGAGACCGAACAAAGTGACGGGACATGGTGCAGCAGCCTAAGTACATTTGCCCTGTTAAGTAATAGTCCATCTTCATCAGGTGATATTCTTTCTAAAGAGAGCTTTAGGCCCTCATTTGCCTCCATAGTTTTTTCCTGTTGGTATTTTGATTTGGGTTTAGTTGGTAGTAATAAGTTCAATTTTATCTTCGGGGCAACTTCGCCAGCCTTACTTTTTTCTGCGTCCCCTCCCTCCTCCACTGTGGGGGTATGCCTTGTTCTACTTTCTTTGGATACTATTAAGGCATCGCCAACACAAGGAGGTACTCTCACCTTCTCTACCGCCTCTGCCTTATTTTTCAGTTTCCTTGATATCCGACCTGGCATTTTATTTCTTGACCTAGGATTATCTTTTTTTTATCCAGTGCTCTCAAATGTATTTCAGGGGTCACGTCATCCTTCTCTGATGTTTCATCCCCTGAATCCTCTATTGAAGAGGTTCCAATTGTGATGCTATCATCCAATGAAGAGCTTTCGCCCTCCGGTATACTGTAAGTCGACAGATCCATCAGGTCAATCTCACTTGTGGAGTGCCTTGGCTCCTCTGCCAATTTTAAAGTTTCCTCTTTTTTCCAAAGGGATGTTCATTGATGCCAAGTTTCCCAATTTTAGTTGACCAAACTGGCCAGATCTTAATGCTGGCACCGAGATATTTCTGATGAAAGATTTGCTGATGTTTGAATTGGCATTTTTTACTGATGGCAGATTTTTAGATTTATTTGATAGTCTTTTTTTGCAGAGCTTCTTTATTTGTTTCGGTGCCTCAGCTGACTCAGTTGAGCGTGACAAGCTCTTATTTTCTTGAGGGTTACCGGATGTTTTTTGTGTGAAGATTTTACATATTTTTCGATTGGCCAGGCCATCATCCGGAATTCTGATTGCCACAGCTGCATTTTGGATGCTTTCCGGCTGGGAAAGGGAGGCCTGAATATTTTCCCTACACAAGAGGCCCCTTATATTCGGGGCAAGATCTATGTTATCATTTGGGGCCTGGATTTCTGGAGCCGTCACCAAGGTATTATGTCCACTACCAATGCCCACTGTTCGACTTTCGGACTCCCTTACGGCTGGTATGACAGTAGTAAACTTCTGCCTGCTATGGGGTACCTCCGGCACCAGGGGGGCACTAGCCGAGATTAATTGATTACTTTCTTTGGTCCAGTCCAAACATACTCTTACACCATTGTTTGGTTTTACTTCAAAGGGGTCCATTAGACTAGCCTTATCCGCTAGACCAGCCCCCGAATCCCATCAAGGCACGTGATGGTTTTCATTCTGCTTTCTCCTTGATTAGACGATTGAGAATGTCATGTAGGAGTTGTGTCAATCCCGCTGCACTATTCTCCAGATTTTTTTGTGTCAGAGTAACACAACCTTCTATGAATATCATCTGACTATGTAGCATGGCAAGCACCATAGTGTGATCCTTTAGGGTGCCCTCCATGGCCTCAAACAGCTTCATAAACGGGGCTAGAATCGCTCTAAGCGTTGCCACTGTGTGAAAGGCTCTCTCATTAGTGTCTATGGGAGCCTTTGTTGCTAATTCTAGAGTCGTTGGCCTTTCTTGTGACATTTCGTTTGCCATTTTTGCCTCGACTGTCTGAGAGGCCTTATCCTCTGCGTGCCCAAATTTCTCTAACGGTTGTGATGTTTGGCTACTTTGCTTGTTATAGCTTATTTTCAGGCACCTAGTTGGGCCATTGGCATCATGTAATAGAGTTTTCTTTGAGAAATCCCAATTTAGTTGACTCTTTGCCTCTATGTTTAACGAGGTTTTCAGTAGAACTTGATCTGAGATTTCCGAGCTAACCACATGTCTACTGGAAGCTTGTTGACCATGGGTTATGGATGACCGCGTCTTGTTGTTGAAGAAAAAACTGTACCCCCTAAAGCCATTACCGAAGGACAGACTCAGGGAGACACATTTTTCATTCCCCCCGGAGACAGCATTTTGTGTTACAATTGAACGTTTTTAGGGCCAGATGTTACCCGTTCTTTGCCCCTTTGAGTGTTCCCCCCACCAAACCTGGCGAACTAGTCAATGTTTCAACATCTGGTATTGTAAAACCTGCCTATCCATCTGCACGTAATCTCCTATAACAACCCCACAAACTTAAAACAGATTTAAGAAAAGTACAACTGCAAATTAACCAACATTGCATACCTCATCCAATGCCCACATGTAAAGTACATAGGTGAAACTTGCCAAGAACTATCTTACAGTTAGGCCATTTTGAACCATAAAAAGAGAATCACTGGTGGGAGTTCTCCACAAGACAAAGAGAAGCATGGTAACTCAAGTTCATAAAGACAGTGGAGCTATAAAAAAAAGAAGCAGTTCAAACAGAGACATGGGGTTCATGTCTCACTGTGGTGAACTTTAAAAGCTAGCCCATCAGGTAACATATCATGTGAACACTGGTAATGTAGCTTCAGTTTCATGTAGGAACAAGGAATTATACCCCTTAGCTAAGAAATAGAAGTCACACAGATTACCCATTCTTAACACAAAAAGCCTGGCTGTTCATTATGCGTCAGTAGTGGACCTTCATAATAAGTAGCCAGGATTAAAAATGCTCATTTTTGGTACAGATATTTTTAGCAATACACTGTGTCCTGATAATGAATGCACTAACAAATGCTTAATTTGGCTTTTTTAAATTATGCACTTTAAGACATTTCTCCCTATTAACAGAATACACATACTTGCAAATTCACCAGGACCTGTATTGGTTTCTCACTTATGTCTTGGAACATAGAAAATCTAGGCCTACTTTAGCTATGAAAATACAAGGCATTATTTGAACAGGGAACCATTTCTAACTGTTTTATATGCAAACAAAGGGTCCTGTGGTGTATGTTTATAAGTTTTAGATAAGACTATCACAGTTCTGCATTCCTTGGATAGCAGCCTTGGATGTAAAAATCTTTATGGGTTCCTTCACCTATTTGCTTTTCACCATCTGATGAAGAAACGTGTTGTAACTTCAAAAGCAAATGCATCATTCCATCGTAGCATGATATTTTGGGTTAGTCCAACAAAAGCCATTAAAACTCAAACTTGTGTGACACAGTACGACTAAAGATGAATGAACTGCTTACCCATCTCAATGCTTCACCATGCACAAATGACCACAAAAAAACACTTTGCAGCAATAAGGAGTACAGAGATTATCAACTCCATTGCCTCCTCTTGTGCTACTAAGACAGTTCAAAAGACGAAGCCATCAATACCACAGAAAATGGCGCTACACAACTTTGGACGACAATGTTCATGCAGTATGCCGAAGGCTTTAGCAATCCAGACCTAACAAATGGAGCCGGTCCAGATTAACATAGACTGCACGTCTTCACTAGGCCTGGTGTCTACAGCTCACCACCATCATCATAACGTGGCAGAGAAACCCTGACACGCAGAGCTGGGTCAGAGGCATCTTGTATAATTGATGTTTGCTGGTGATACAATTAAAAGTCAATTCCTCACTGCAACTTTCAAATGCATTTTTGAAAGCCAACCTTGCAAAAGCAGCTTGCACTTTCAACTCATCACAGTTCCTGACTCCCCATCGACCACATAAGGGATTAAAACATGTCTGGCAGTGTCATAGGAATTTCAATTATATCTACCAGTGTTAAAATTACACACCTAAGATCCTAGTTTTTAAAAGAATTTAGATATATGTTTTTGGTCATTCATGTATTTGGTTTTTTGGTAACAAGTTCCACACAAGGTGGTTGTTTATTTTTGACCATCCAATTGGTGACACTATTATTGATGTAGGTCTATAACAATTATTTGTCAGTTGGTGTATATTTACATGTATTTATTCAAATAATGTTTTAAACAAAACATTTGTTAGTAATCCAATTTATACGTGTGGCAAGTTATACTTGTTTTTCCAAGGGCACCTTCAAAAGAAAGGGCAGTCAGTGGTAGGAGCTCTGCATTTACTAGGGTCATTCGACCACGGTATCCAGCTACACAACTCATACATTGGCACAGGAGATTGTGGTTTTCATTCTCCAGATTTACATGCGGTTGGAATAGGCCCTGTCAGGCTAGGAATCCTCAGTAACATGAAAGCACTTTAGATTTAGATTTTAAAACTGCTGTCACTTTAGTGCTCCATTAGTAATGTTGGGTTATATTGCCACACACCCAATAGACAGGTCTCGCGTTGCTCCACCCCAGAGGACATGTTCATATTTTCTACTGCACGCACAGTGTTGGGAGTCCTCAAAAAATGTCTTCTTACTTTTGACAATATGTTTGCCATTTCCTTGCTTTTCAACTGCTACTTCTGCATTTCTAGAAGTTTAGTGCTTCCTTCCACCCGTTGGTGGTTCAGTTCCACTTCTTGTCACCTCAGAAGGGATGATTCAACTTCCTTCGCCAAGGTCCTCTAGGTGTCTGCTGACACCAGAAAGAAAAGCATTTAAAGCTTGTTCCACCTGTCATCTAAAGAATGTATTTATTTTGAAGATCTTCAAAATGGTCTTTACTTGGACCTTCAGATCAAAGACTACTCCATTTACCAGTCATTCTCCACCAAGGCACTAAGGGCCCGAAACAGAAGGATAGTGGCTCAGGTGGATAATGGTGCAGGAGCTTCTGATTCGACCACTGCTCGAGTCATGTTTCCCTATGACAGACCATTACAGTGGACACTCAGAGGTCGGGGTCCTACAATGATTCTTGCTGAGGAAGCGTTCAAAGAACAAGTTACTTATCCGTGGTAAAGTTCTTTCGATTGGATGTTCCTCCCACACTTTCCTCATCTTTTTTAATATCTTTCCGGCTTCAGAAAATATTTCTCGACAGAGGGCGCGGTGTGCTGTCTCGTCAAGTCAATGTCCCTCGATGGCCTTTGTTAGACTGTCAACATCAGTCAGTATAAGAAGCGCATGCAGTGCCCATTGTCTTCAGTTGTCCCCCCCTCCTCTCCCGTAGAGGAATTACAAGGCGTACCATAGACCATATGCTCCAAGAAAGCATAAAGTGTAAAGACACAAATTCTACGGTGGGGTAGGCTGGGAGGGGCGATGAGGAATATGTGGAAGGAACATCCAATCGAAAGAAAGTTACCACAGGTAACTTGTCGTTCAAATGGATTGTGTCCTCCCACATATTCCTCATCTTCAAAGCAGTTATAATTTCGTGGTGGTATCATGGACCGAATGAAGGACCGCCTTCCCAAATTGTCCTTCTTGACTTGAAGATGAATCCAGGCAGTAATAAGTGTGAACAGACGACCAAGTGGCCACTGCACATATGTCTTTTACTGAAAGCCCTCTCTGAAGAGCAGCAGAAGTTGTCATGCCCCTTGTAGAATGTGCTCTTAAACCTTCCAGCGTGTCTTTACTTAACCTGTAACATTCCCCAATAGTCAGACCCTATCTAGATGGATTACTCTGTTTTGTCACAGCTAAACCCAATTTAGGACCTGTGTAGCCAATGAATAATTGGTCATTCTGACAAATTTTGAACATTTTTGATATATAAAAACTGAGAGCCCTTTTTGGGTCTAGCCTATGTAATCATTCCTCCTCCATTCCAGGATGAAGAGGTGGGTAGAAAGATGGCAAAATATTTTTTGTAACAAGTGGAAGTCCGAGACTATGTTTGGTAGAAAGGAAGGTTTCACCTTGAGAACGACCTGTCCGAAATCTGCATCAGATCTGGAGCCGGCATCCAAACAGTAATGCTTGCAGAAAGCTAAGGGAGAGGCTCAAGTGGCCGCCCTTATGACTTGCCAAGGGACATGGTGCTGGAATGCGATGGCCGCTGCCTTGGCCCTGACTGCGTGGGCATACATGTTGGCCGGGAGCGGCTTGTACTGGCCCTCGTACACTTCCTTGATGGGGAGATGCAGCAGGATATGGAGGCCTTAGAGGCCTGATAGCCTCGCCTCGAGCCTCCAAAAGTGACAAACAGACCATACGACTTGCGGAAGCCTTTGGTCCAAGTAGAATTTTAGGGCATGCCTGACATCCAGCAGTGCAGCACATTCTGTGCTTCATCCTTGGGATCGGGAAAGAACGTAGGAAGGACTATTTCTTCGTTCAAGTGAAATGCAGACGGAACCTTGGGCAGAAATGCAAGGTGTGTTCGCATGACTACCTCGTCCTTGTGAAAGATGTTATATGGTTCAAAGGCGTCCAGCGCATGGATCTCGCTGACTCTGCGAGCCGAGGTATGACCAACTAGTAAGGCCGTCTTGATGGTGACCAGCCGAATGTCCATGGACGTCATTGGCTCAAATGGTTTGTGCGCCAGGGTGCCCAAGACTATGTTAAGGTCCCACACAGGGTGCGTCTCCTGACAGGAGGGTAGAGCCTAGCGAGACCAGTCAAATGTTTCTTGACTATAGGGTTGGAGGAGGAAAATATGCCTTCCTCAGAGTTCCTGTAAGCCCCAATGGCTGCAAGGTATGTGAGGCAGGTGTCCACCTGTACACCTGAATGAGCGAGGTGTGCCGAAAAGGAGAGCACGTCATCCAAACTTCTGGCCAAGGGGTTGATTCCCTTTGAGTCTGCCCAGTGGCAGAATCTGCTCCATTTGCATTTGTACTGGGACCTGATGGCCTTGCGCCTGGCACCCTGTATGATCTCCAGATTGGCCTGCTCTGCGGGCCACTCACAGGTGCCCAAAAACATACACTAGGGGCACAGGGGTGTACCCCCACCCATGGGTGCCATAAGGGTATCCCATGGGTCCGTTCAGCAAACCAAAAGAAAGAGAGCTGCACCACCAGGAGTCCCACCTGAACTCCTGCACGGAAAACACAACAGAACACACAATAAAAAGCAGTAAAGTACAAGGATACGGAGGCCCTGTCCCTCCGATGCATTTCCAGCATCACAGTCGCCCCCTCAAGACTGAGGTGGAGGGTGCCTAATCTCCCACGGGATAGACACCCTCATCCAGACGGTCAACATACCTTCTGGAAAGGCCATCTGCATTATCGTGACTCTTCCCTGGTCTGTGCTCTATGGTGAAGTCTAGCCCTTGCAGGCTAATGGACCATCTGAGCAGTTTCGGGTTCTCACCCTTCATGTGCATAAGCCAATTCAGGGTCTTATGATCTGTTTGGACCTTGAAGGTAGACCCCGTAAGGTAGGGCCTAAAACGCCTAAGGCTCCAAACTATACTAAACATTGCTTTTCAACAGTAGCCCACCTAAATTCTCTACCCTCGAGTTGTCTACTGATGAATATGATAGGATGTTCTCTCCCTTTGTCATCTAACTGGGACAAGACAGCTCCAATTCCGTTGTCGCAGGCATCCGTCTGGACGATAAAGGGTCGGCTATAGTCAGACGCACACAACACGGGTGCTCGACACAGACTTTCTTTCAAGCCATCAAAGGCCCTCTGACAGTCTTCAGTCCAATTAACCTTCCTCGGCTGATTGGGAGAAGTCAGAGCTGTCAGTGGTGTAGCTATGGTTCCATAGTCCACCATGAAATTGCAATATTACCCAGTGAGGCCCAAAAAGGCTCTCACCAGGGTTTGAGTAGTGGGAGTCAACCAGTCCTGTACATCCTGTACCTTACTGGGGAGAGGTTGGATTGGACCCCCTCCTACCTCATGACCAAGATATGTGACTTTCCCCTGAGCTATCTCGCACTTGGTGGCCTTGATAGTGAGGTTAGCCCTTTTTAAGGCCTGCAACACTCTACCCAGATGTGTCAAGTGCTCTTCCCAAGAGGAACTGTAGACGGCAATGTCGTCTAATAAGCCACACAAAAGGCTTCCAGCCCACTGAGAGCATGATTGACCAATCTCTGGAAGGTGGCAGGGGCATTCTTCAACCCAAAAGGCATGACCCTAAACTGGTAGAGTCCCTCGGGTGTTGAGAACGCCGTCTTTTCCTTGGCATGGTCCGTCAGAGCTATTTGCCAATAGCCTGAGGTGAGGTCAAAGGTGCTCACAAATTTGGCAGCACCTATGGTGTCCACCAGCTCATCAGCCCCGGGCAATGGGTGCGCATCAGTTTTGGTGACGGCATTGACTCGTCGGTAGTCCACACAGAACCTCCAATCCTTGGTACCTGCCTGGGAACTTGCCTTGGGGACAAGGACCACTGGACTGGACCAGGGACTGGTTGAGGGTTCAATAACACCCAGATCCAACATCTTGGCGACCACAGCCTGGATGTGGTTCTTAACCGTATCTGACATTCGGTAGCTCCTGCTCTTGACAGGCACGCTGTCACCAGTGTCAATCTCGTGCTTACACCACAGTGTAAGGCCTGGCATCAGTGAAAACAGAGAGGCATACTGCTGGAGCAAAGTCCTGCAGGCCCTCCGCTGCTCGGTTGTCAAATCTGGAGAGAGCTGCACTCCCTCCACTGAGCCATCCTTAGGGTTGCTATGCAGCAAATCAGGAAGGGGCTCACTCTCATCCTCTTCTTGCTCTGAAGCCAGCAAGAGATATGAGACTTCTGCTCGCCTGTGGAAAGGCTTGAGCCTATTAACATGGAATACCTGAGGGGTTACCCCTGGGATTCCCATGTCAAACAGATAATTGACCTCGCCCATCTTCGAGATTATCCGGAAGGGTCCAGTCCATTTATCTGCCAATGCCCGAGGCTTGGTAAGCTCCATCACGAGGACCTCCTGTCCCAGAGTCCAATCCACTTGCGATGCTTTAAGGTCATGCCAGTATTTGTTCAATTCCTGGCTGGCCTTGAGATTCGCCGTTGCTTGATCCATCATCTGTGTCATCCTCCGTCTGAGGCCTAACACATAGTCCCCCACTTGCTTGGCGGGACCGGGAGGGGTGGCTTCCAAATCTTCTCTGATCAAGGCGAGGGGCCCCCTCACAGGATGTCCAAAGAGTAACTCAAAGGGGCTGAAACCAACACCCTCTTGAGGTAACTCTCTGTAAGCAAACAGCAGGCATGGCAGGAGGAAATCCCATTTCCTCCTTAGGGGCTCTTCCAAAACACCTAGCATGCCTTTGAGAGTTTTATTAAATCTCTCAACCAGACCATTGGTCTGGGGGTGGTAAGAAGTGGAGACCTTGTAGGTTACCCCGCACTCTTTCCACATGGTTTTCATGTAACTAGACATGAAGTTGGATCCTCGGCCAGAGACAACCTCCTTGGGGAATCCAACATGGGTAAAAATGCCCAGGAGGGCCCGGGCAACCACCTTGGCAGTAACAGTCCGAAGGGGTATAGCTTCAGGGTACCTGGTGGCATGATCATCTACCAAAACCAGGATGAATCGATGTCCACCTGACGTGGGAGGGTCAAGGTGACCGACGATGTCGATGCCCACCCTCTCAAACGGTGTGCCAACCACTGGAAAGGGCTGCAGTGCGGTGATGACACTGCCACCAGTTTTGCCAGACAACTGACAAGTTGGGCAGGTCCTGCAGTGGGACTCCACTTCTACTCCCATCCGAGGCCAGTAGAAATGGGCAGAGAGCCTCTGCTTAGTCTTCTTGGTACCAAGATGACCAGCCAAGGGCACCTCATGCGCCAACTACAGTAGGAAGGGCCTCTAAACCTGGGGTACCACCAACCTCTTGAGGGCACCAGGTTCAGGCTTAGTGGGCTCACTAACAAGGAGCTCACCCTCCCAATAAATCCGGAAAGTCCTAGGCACTTCTCCTCGTGCCTGGGACAGGGCCTGTTTCCTCAGACCCTCGAGAGAGGGACACTCTCTCTGTCCTTTACAGAAGTCTGCCCGGGAGGGTCCCCCTTCAGCTAACAAGAATTGAAGATTGGGATGATCCTCTGGGTGGAGAACCTCTCCCACAGGAGAGTCTTCTGGCTCTTCTCCCACAGGAGTTGGGACAGGGTTTACCACTGGACCCAGCCCGTCCAGAGCATGGATCCCAATGGGTGCTGTAGGAACAGCAGGAAGAGAAGGAGCTCCCTCCACAGAGGTGGCCTTCTTGCTCTTCCTTCGTCGTGCCTTAGGCCGCGCCTTCGGCTCGGGTACCCGACTCACCGCCAGACTCGGTGTCACCTGTGACCTAGTGACCGCAGCAGCAGTCATGGGAAGACCATCCACGATCAATCCCAACTCGACTAGATCGTTACCTAACAGAATGTTAGCAGGGACATTGTCCTGAACCAGGACAGGAAGCTTTGCTGTCTTGTCTCCAATTACGAGTGTGACTCGGGCTACAGGCGATAATTTGGGAGGCCCACCAGCTAACCTGGTGGTTCTCAGAGGAGCATCTACATAGTCCTCTGCCTTGAGCAGGGTCCTGTCCACCACTGTCATGCTTGCCCCAGTGTCTCTCAAACCAGTAGAAGGCTGGCCATTCAGGAGGACACTTCTCAAAAATCTACGGGTGTTCTGTGGGATAGTTGCCAGTACTTCCGCGTACTGGTCCCAGGCCCCAAGGGACACTAAGGAAATCTCTATGGGAGCACCAAAAGTGATTCCTTTAGAGGAGGGGAGGACAGTGGCCTCCACCTCAGACATGGGGTAAGGGTAGGTCAGGCTGACAGCCTGTACTCCGAGTGCCTTACCTTTACACTTGGAGTCACCCCTTTTGTGATCTAGAGCCCCACAGTCCCAACAAGTGCCGGGAGTGCGGGGTACGGTACTGGAACCACCGGGAGCCTGCTTTGCAGCAGGTGGACCACTACTCTTATTTCCACCCACAGATGACTTATCCCCACTAGATTTTTGGGTCTTAGGAGAGGAGGGTTTAGGTTTATTCGACTGTGACTGCTTTTGGGACTCCTCAGCTTTCTGAGAGGCCCCCTTTTCTTTGTCCTTTTCCTTCCCACTGGAGTCCTTAGGGGACACCCGGTGGGAGACCCACTTGTCAGCCAACCTAGCCAGCTCAAAAGGGATCCAAAATGTTCTGGTCAGCAACATACTGACGCAGCTCCGGTGAACAGGCTTCAGAAAAATGCTCAAAAAACAACAGGTGGGACAATTCAACAAACGTTTTCACCTTCTAATCATCAATCCACCCCATCATATTCATGTGCGCAGCACTCACCTAGTCAACCCAAGACACATCCTCTCTTTTCTTAAAATCCCTGAACCTTTTAAGGTATTGGCTAGGTGTCTTGCCAAACTTGGCAATCAAAGCAGATTTCATACACTCATACTGACCCCTTTCTTCCACACTCAGCTTCAGAATACAGTCATATCCAGTTTGAGGGACTCTGCTTAGCAAACACTTAGCCCAATCTCTTTTGTCAACATCATGAATTGCACAAGCCATTTCAAACGCTTCAATCCATTGGAGGATATCAGAACCCTCCGAAAACACACCAACCAAATCCTTCATAAACTTAGTTGCTGGGGACCTGACACTCTCACTGGGTTTCGCTGAAGTCTCCACTCTAGCTTTCTCTAGCTGTATTTTCCGACATTCAGTGTCCTTGTCTTTGAGTTCAAGATCCCTATTCTTGAGTTCAACTTGTTGAGCCAACTCCTCTTTCTTAAGTTCAGCATCTATTTCCAACTTGCGATATTCAAAGGCCAATTTTATCCTTAATAACTCAAGTTCCAAGGAATTGCTGGGGTTCGGAACAGAGGCAGCAGGAACAGCGGCATTCCCAGAAACAGATTCAGTAGAAACCCCAGGGGCAGAGTCCTCATTGGTTGCATTCTCCCCCTCATCAAGAGTTTCACCATTGGTCTGGTATTCCCCCAGGGCAGCTATCAGCTCAGCCCTAGACTTATCCACAAAGTCTAACTCCCTGGCTTCACAAGCACTCTGGAGAGCCTCTAAGCTCATCCGAGTCAATTTACCATTCGCAATAGACTCCATTGTTTGTAATGCAGTTATTTTGTACACACCCAAACCTTAATCTAATAAAGTGCAGATATTTTGTAAGTGGCACGGTTATACATTGATTCTTAAAACCATAACCATCCCACCGCTGTCACCAGTGTAAAGACTGGTAGGGGGTGTCTGTACTTCTGCTCTCTATATGGTAGAGGAGAGGCACAGAAGACCCCAGCCAAGATTCTCTATAAGGTAGCAATGGACGAGCAATCAAGGCCTAGCTTCTCAGGAGGTGATGCGGGCTGGTTCATAAGTACAGTGTAGTCCCCGAACCCCCACAAAGGAATGTCCACACACTGTATTACTGAAAACAGTCTTTATATAATTAATATTCAAAGGTATGTACACGATCACAATAACACACTTTGTACTCGGAAGTCAATAATGAAAAATATATACAATTCTAAAGTGGTACCACTAATGTTTTCGAATCTCATTAAAGTGCATCAACTGTACGGTTAAATGTCACAGATCAATAACGAGGAAACCAGCACTAGAGATAGGCAGGAACACTAAGATGGTTGAAACAATAGGCAGAATGCTGGCCCCGTTACCTAGACACAGTTCTGTGTGGAGATTCCCCCCCCCACCTGGGCAACCTGTAAAATAAGATATATCGCACAAGCCCAGTCCATATGTTCAATAGTCTCACTTCTTCCTATTAAGGTTTTACCCCCCCAATGTACCTGGTGGAGTAGAGTTCTCCGACGATGCGTCGACCAATCCTTCTTGAGTGCCTCCCTTTCAGGCGGGAGCCACGGATCATCGCGAGGTGTCGGGGAACTTGGCGTTCAGTGTCGGGGAAATCGACGGCCCTTCTTGAGTGCCCTCCCTTTAAGGCATGAGTCACGGGTCGTCGAACGTCCGACGATGAACAGGGTGAACTACGGCAGGGAAGTGGCAGCTTTCTTCTTAGCGGTGCTCGTCGACGACAGAGCGTTGGCGTCCTGCAAAGAAGAGGCGTGCGGGGCACCTCGGTGACGATAGTTCTGGACCGCAAAGAGATGATGAAGAACTGTGGCCCAGCAAGGGCGTCGAGTCGTCAGCGCCTCTGTGGTCTTTAGGTGGCGGGAAACCCACCGATGGATTCTCCTCGGCGCGTCGACGGTCGTGCCTTCTCCAGCGGTAGACAAGCGGGTGACGATGCAGACGAGAGCGTCCGATGATCAATTGAAGTTCTTAGGCATACGGGAGCACGGCGGCTCCGGTCGGCGACGGCAGTAGTCGACAGTGGCGGACAACAGTAGAGTGCTTCTCCTTGGTGTTCCGCAGCAGTCCCCGTATCGGGACAGCAGCCTGTCGAAGGTCTGTCTACCAGGGAGCGTTGGCAAAGATCAGCTGTGCACGATGGTCCCTCGTAGCTCGGGAAGAGGGCGCCTTACCAGGTCCTCTCTGGGTCAGTCCTTGGAAACACAGCAGCTTTCAGATTGCGAAGAAGAGCAACAGCAATTCTTCTCGTCCAGCAGGGCTTCAAGGTCAAGCGTCAGTTACTCCAGTTACTCGTCGTAGTGGACTTAAGCTTCTGAACACGATTCCTAGCAGTGAGAGGTCGCCAGATATACTGTTGATCTCCCATTCATTCCGCTAGGTCACACTCAAGCATCCAATCACGACTACGGGCATCCATGCAGGCAGCCAGCCAATCGGGCACACAAGGTATTCAGGCCATTCACTTCTCTCCAGACACTCACAACAAGTTAAGTGTATTGGGACAAGTAACGAGCCATTCAACACTCCAAGCTGCATTCATACCGGTTTCGGGCAGGGCTGTCTCAAGTCATTGTGTCAACCACCAGATACTAGACACCCACAACACAGAATGCATATTCGTCACACACTCTATTCACCCAGGTCCCACCCACAGGAGGTACCCACAACATACATCACCGGGAAGGTTCCAGCTTGTCTAGCCGGGCCTCCACAGCACCACCATATATGGCATTTCCACCCCACAGCCAGTCAGGGGGAAGGGACAGAGTCAGGGATTCCCAGGACTTTGGGAAAACAGGGTAATGGGTAATAGATAGCAAGAGGCCACAGGGGCCATCTTGTTTTCCATCAGGAATCAACTGATCCCAATGGCAGGGCCGGGGTATCCCAAAATGGAGGATACTCCGCGCACCTGTCAACTTCAGCATGGAGCTGCCACCAGCCGATACCCTGCTCTTCGGGCCACCCACAGGTGCCCAAAAACATACACTAGGGGCACAGGATTGTACCCCCACCCATGGGTACCATAAGGGTATCCCACAGGTCCGTTCACCAAACCAAAAGACAGAGCTGCACCGCCAGGAGTCCCACCTGAACTCCTGCGCGGAAAACACAACAGAACACACGATAAAAAGCAGTAAACGACAAGGATACGGAGGCCCGGTCCCTCCGATGCATTTCCAGCATCACAGGTGTCTCGTGAGGACTTCAGCCAGAACACCCTCCTCGACCTCAGGTTGAGGGGGAGGGGAGGGAGGGGGCAGGAGGCCCAGGTACTCCGCCAGGCGAACAAGATGTCCATGGAAGGTCCTGGCTGAGGATGGCGTGTCCGGATCCTCCTGCTTGTCCGTATCCTGCGGATCTGGAGGATCTTGTGGAGGAGGAGGGGTAGATGGCGCCAGAGGCTGGGGTACAGGGACCGCAGCCGGAGGCCGAGGAGGCAGCAGAGGTTGTAGTTGGCTGTGGAGCCGGAGAAGGCGGCTGCACCAGAGCCCCAATGAAGGCATCTGTGGTGCCTCTAGCATGGCGGGGAGGACTTCCCAGACTGCGTCTTTGATGATAACCCCCCATCTGAGGAGACCTCATGAGGCCGAGAAACTTCGCAAAGAGCACTTCCTCACTGGCCCAAGAGATGGCAGGGGGTACCGACAGGGTAGCGGGGGGCTGCTGGAGCCGCTGCATACCCAGTCCATATGGATGCAAAAGAAAGTTGCCCTGCGCAAATGAAGGGTAGACTGTAGTCCACATGCCTAGTTGAGGCAAGTCCCACCTAGACACTCGTTCATTGCCAAATTCGTGGAATGGTGTCAGACAGGTGCCCCTTTCTGGCGCGGCAGCCATTTTGTCGAGCTGCCTGCCACGTGTCTGCAATGTGTTGCCCGGCCCTCTGGGCCCAGCCTGGTCCAAGACTCCTGAGTGTGGATCACAAGGCCTACCCTGCTCCTCAGGCCTCAGCCCAGTAGGTGAGACACCCTCAACCCAGTGGTTGGTAGAGCTGCACTCAGGCACCCCCTCTGACGTACTGCCGTTAACAGAGCATGGCCCCTCAGAAGTGTTGCCGGTAATAGGGAGTAGCCCCTCTGCCATTGTGCCGGTAACAGGGCGTGGTGCCTCAAGTGTAGACCCAGTACAAGAACTCTCAGGTCCCTCGGCACTGCGCCCGGGAGGATCAGAGGACCCCTCGACCCAAAAGCCAGTAGTTGAAGCAGCCTCGGGGCACATGCCGGTAGAAGGTCCTGGTCGGTCCCTCCCGCGTGGACGAGTCCCTGGGAAGGAGTCTCCCTTGCAGGGGATGTTAGAAAATATAGGCCCTACTTTGGGCCTGGCTCAGTGCTTCACGAAGTTCTTGAGATCCTCAGGAGGCGACATCTGGAAGAGCTCCTTGCACCTGGCTAGTCCATTCTTCAGCACCTTCGAGGACAGCGGGTCATACGCTGAACGTGATTGTCAACCATGGTCTGAGCCAAGGCAACGTAGGCAGAGGGCATGGGGGGTCTGAAGTTGGGTAGGATGGACACCTGCTGAACCCTGTGGAAGTCGATATGCACCGGGGAGGAGCGTGACACCTGAGGACCGAGTACCTGAATGATAGATAAGACTAGAAAAAACAAAGAGAAGAAGTATCCGCGCGTG
This sequence comes from Ambystoma mexicanum, assembly GCF_040938575.1. Classification (NCBI taxonomy): domain Eukaryota; kingdom Metazoa; phylum Chordata; class Amphibia; order Caudata; family Ambystomatidae; genus Ambystoma; species Ambystoma mexicanum. The sequence continues at coordinate 469,828,425 of NC_090925.1, read as the reverse complement.
GAATTACATGGCCGAAGCCAAACACAGGAGCGCTGGTGAATTAGGCCCGTTCCCGTCGACGCGGAAAAGGGGACTGAGGTGTGGCGCCAGAGGGCGGAGTCAGGGCAGCACATGCTCCCTGGGCCACACCCCCACGCACCTCAAATTAAAGGAGAAGAATGTGTTTTCTGGTGAAAAAGGTTCTGTCTCCCATCCCTGGGAAGGGACACCCATGCAGTATGGAGGAAAGGGGACAGGACGTAAGAGTACAACCTGGTCTTTAAAGAGAACAGTGTATGGGGAGGCGCAAGGGAGTTTACTGGAAAGTACCAGCAACTCACGTATCCTGCAGTCTAAGGTCATTGCTATTAGCATGACAGTTTTAAAGTTAACACTCTTAATGGGCATGAATGTATTGGTCCAAACAGAATGCATCTTTAAAAAGTTAACGCCAGGCTGGGATTCCATATAGGGACTTGGAATGGAATTGGTGGAAATACATTATTAAGACCCTTTAGGAACTGAATAATCAGAGGGTTTAAAAAGTGAAAGCGCTGCCAAATAAGCTTTAATTTTTCCAATCTGGACCCCCAGATTCTCTAAATGTAACAAAAGAGATAGCACCATAGGTGCATCACACGGAAGAACAAGTTACTTACCCCTGGTAACATTCTTTCGACTGGATGCTCCTCCAACGTATTCCTCATCTTTGACATGTTAAATGTCCAGCTTCAGCTGCTTCGAAAAACTTTTTTCAGCAAAGGGCGCCCTGTGTCGATGCCCCTCAAAGGCCTCAGTCGAGGGTGACGTCATCGGAGAACATATATAGCACACGCGGCGCCCGTTGGCCTCAGTTCTGTTTTCTTCCTCATGCAGCAGAGATGCCCATACATATGGGCATGACAGTAGCCAACCTTGGTGGAGCGGAAGCTTTACAGAGGGGTAGGATGGGAGGGCGATGAGGAATACGTTGGAGGAACATCCAGTCGAAAGAACGTTACCAGGGGGTAAGTAACTTGTTCTTCAAATGTATTGTGTCCTCCAACGTATTCCCAAAGCACTATTAGAATTTGGAGGAGGGTGTAGAATTTATATATATTAAACATTTTCCATGGCAGAACAAAGTACTGCGTTGCCAAAAGCATGATCTTGAACATGGGAAGCATCCAGAGCAAAATGCTTTGTAAACATATGCATTGATGACCATGTTGCAGCATCAGATATTTTTTTATAGGCACTCCCCTTTGAAGGGCTGTATATGTGGCCATGCCCCTGGTGGAATGAGCCCGCAAACCTTCAGGAGGGTCTTTCCCTGACAGACTGTAGCACTTAGAAATAGCCACAATTATCCACCGAGATAAGGTTTGCTTGATAACAGCTTGACCCAATTTGTGTAGTGTATACCCTATGAATAGTTGATCATCAAACCATAATTTGGATGTTCTCGAAATGTAAAGGTTTAGAGCTCTTCTAGGATACAACCTATGACGTCTTTCTTCCGCCTTACCAGGGTGAGGAGGCGGGTAGAAGGAGGGAAGGACAATTTTCTGGTTCATATGAAAATCAAACTATTTTCTGTAAAAATGAAGGTTTGACCTTAAAGATAACTTTTTCCTTGTAGAAGACTGTAAAGGGTGGCTTCACCGACAGTGCCTGCAACTCGCTCACCCTGAGGGCTGATGTGAGAGCAATCAATAAAATGGTTTTGAAGGTTAACAGAGGTCATGTGTGCAGGGGTTCAAAGGGTGCACACATTAGATACTTTAAGACCAGATTTAGGTCACAAACCAGAACCTGGAAAGGTGATGGAGGATACACATTAGTGAGTCCTTTCAGGAACTGAGTTACCAGTGGGATTTTGAAATAAGAGCATTCCTCGAGATAGTTTTCAATAGTACCAATCTGGAGTCCCAAATTGCCTAAGGATAGAAGGAATGACAATACGTCTGGCATTTTACATAGAAAAGGATCCACATTCTTTTCCTTGCACCAGTTCCAAAACCTGTTCAAACGGCAATGGTACAAGGATTTTGTTGCTGGTCTATCTGAAAGCAACACCTACATAACATCATCTGGGAGGTCCCCATCCTTATATCTCAACCTTTCAGAAATCAAGTGTGAAGGTTGAGAATGTTGACCTCTGGATGGAGAACCTGACCATCCTCTTGCGAGGAAACCCTTGTGCGGAGGTCAACGAGAAACGTTTTCCTCCTGGTGAAAACCCTTGTGCGGAGGTCAACGCGAAAGGCAGAATTCGAAGAGGATAGTGAGAACCGCCAACTGCAATCTCAGGTATTTTCTGTGCTCAAGATGGATTGGCACATGAAAAAAAAGCATCCTGTAGGTCGAATGACACCAACCAATCCTGACGTTGGAGGGCCTGAGGGATCTGAGAAAGTGTGACCCTCTTGAACTTGTCCTTCCTGGGGAGCTTGTTCAAGTATCTCAAGTGCAAGATGGGTCTCCACCCTCTGTCCTTTTTGGGGATCAACAAATATGGGAAGTAGCATCCCTTGTTCCGCTCCACTAAAGGTACCCGTTATATGGCACCTTTCTACAGCAGGGTTAAAACTTCCTGCACAAGGAGGGGATCCGGAACCATATAAGAGCGGCTACCCTTTGGATTGTTCTGAAGTCTTATGACAGGAAGGCAGTAACCATGGGCTACTGTCTCCAGAGCCCAAGCATCTGAAGTAATGTATCGCCATTCTTGCAGATGCTAAGACAGACTGTGCCCCACTGGTGTACTGTGACTCAAGACCTCAAAGTGGTTTTGTGCCAGCTGCTGCAGAAGCCTTTGGTAAGGAGGCTGCTGCTTGAGCTGGCTTGGCACCTGTACCTAGTCCACGACGAGGAAACCTTCTTTGGCCCCTTTCACTGTCCAATCCTCTCGCCCTCCCAACTGAGGAGTAGTAGTGAAAAGATCTACCCCTCCAAGGTTGGTCCCTGGGACGAAAAGGCTGAGGTTGCCCAACAGCAGCACCTAAAGACTTGGCTGCCGCCTTTGATGTCTGCAACTTCTCAAGGCTCTCGTCAGCCTTGCTGCCAAAAAGATGAGACCCGTCAAAAGGCATGTTGAGAAGCCTAGACTGCACATCTGGTGCAAAAGCCGACTTCCTCAACCACGCATATCTGTGGATCACGGTGCTGATAGCCATGGATCTGCTTACACTATCCACAGTATCCAATCCTGACTGAAGAGCTTCACAATTAGCTTCTTTGCCGTCCATAACAATAGCCAAGAAGCCATCCCTTTCTTCCCCCTCAGGAATATGTTCTGCCACCATAGATATGCAATCCCACAGAGTATATGAACATTTTGCCAGGGCACAGGTGGAGTTGGCCGATTTCAGTGTCATGCTCCCTGCTGAAAATACCCTTCTTATCCATCCACCTACACGCTTGTCATCCCTATATGGAGGGTGGGATACGCTGCCTGTTTTGAAGTTGCTGTAGCTGCCTGCACCACCAGACTCTGAGGAGTGGGGCGTTTCGACAGGTAGTCGGGGTTACTACTGGAGGGGCAGCATTTTCTTGTCCGATTCTTATTAACTGCCGAATTTGTCTCCCGAGTTTCCCAATTTGAAGCCACCATCTTTTGTAATGCCATATGGAAGGGCAAAACAGTGTCTGTTTTAGGACCTTTATCCAAAATATCAGTTAGATCATCCTGTTCATGAGGGAGTGGTGATCTGCTCCATCCTAAGTACTCTACAACTCCGGACAGGAGTTGTCTGTATGGTGCGTCACATGTTCGACAGGTTCAGGCCTACAGGACTTTAGTTCGGGCGAAGTATCTACTCCACTCGCACACTGTAAGGAACAAGTTACTTACCTGTAACTGTTGTTCTCCAGCATGGGTCTGACATGGATTCACATGCTCATGAATATTCCCCGTCGTCCGGCTGGGAATCCTCGGTAAAGAAAAATCAGTATAAGTTTCGTTTCTGATCTGTCTTTCGTAGTAGTAACCAATCACTGATCTCTGCATCATACTGACCACAGCCAATGACTGTCATCTCCCTAAGCCCCGCCTCTGGCAGCCATCTTCAGATTTGGTAGCACGTGAAGTGGCAGTATGACCAAGTGAAGAGCCGCAGAGGGGTAGGCGGGAGGGTTCGCATGTGAATCCATGCCAGACCCATGCTGGAGAACAACAGTTACAGGTAAGTAACTTGTTCCTTCTCTAGCATGGGGTCTGGCATGGATTCACATGCTCATGAATAAAAGAATACATAGCAGTACACACATGCACAACCACGGGAGGTGGCAAAGGCTCAACATTAAGCATTACATCCAAAACTCAACATTAAGCATTCTTACTTCCTCACCAGGCTCACCTTAGGCGAACAGGTTGCGCAGCACTGCTTGGCCGACCCTGGACTCCTCCCTGGAATCCCGATTGACGCAGTAGAATTTCGTGAAGGTGTGCGTCGACCTCCACGTAGCAGCCCTGCAGATGTCCAGCAAGGGCACACCAGATAGGAACGCTGTGGTAGCTGCGATCGCTCTGGTGGAATGGGCTCTCGGACGGCCAGGCAGCGGTCGGTTTGCCAACCGATGACAGTACATGATACAGCCGGAGATCCATCTGGAAATGGAAGCCTACGAGAGAGCCTTCCCCTGATTGACAGGTCCAAAGTTCACAAAAAGTTGTGACGTCTTCCGAAAACTCTTCGTGCGGTCCACGTAGAACTTCAGCGCTCTAGCCACATCCAGCGAGTGCAAAGTCCTTTCAGCCGGCGACGAAGGCGACGGGAAGAAAACAGGCAACACCAAGGGTTCGTTGAGGTGGAAGTCCGACGGCACCTTGGGCATGAAGGAGGGGTGCGTCCTGAGCACCACCCTAGTGTTGTGAAAAGTCAAGTACGGGGGCTTGCAGGATAGGGCCTGGATCTCTCCCACCCGTCGTGCGGAGGTGATGGCCACAAGAAATGCTATTTTCCACGACAAGAACTCAACAGAGCTGAGTGCAGAGGCTCGAACGGAGGTCCCATGAGCTTGGTCAGCACCACGTTGAGCTCCCATGCCAGGGCCGGGGCCTTCACCGGCGGGAACGATCTGAACAGTCCCTTCATGAATTCTTTCACCAGACGATGAGACCACAAATGCATCCGTCCCGTGGTTCTGGTGTATCAGGAGATCGTAGCAAGATGAATCTTGATGGAAGTGTGCACCAGCCCAGCGTCAGCAGGTACGGCAGTACTTGAGGAGCCGTAATCCGTAGAGGGTTAATCTTCTGTGCGTGGCACCAGACAGAGAACCTCTTCCATTTGTGTCCGTAGCATTTAAGAGTTGAGGACGCCCTGGCCTTTGCAAGAACCTCTCTGCAGTCGGCCGGTATGTTGTAACCGCCAAACTAATCTGCAGGAGCCAGGCCTGCAAGTTCAGCGACTTCGAGTCATGGTGGAGGATGGCGCCTCCTTCCCTGGAGAGAAGATCCGCGTCCACCGGCAGCTTGATTGGCGGGGACGCTGACAAGTCCAGAAGGTCCGGGAACCATATCTGCCTCGGCCACGCAGGTGCGACGAGGATCATCCTGCACCGTGACCTCTTGAGCTGGTTGATGAGCCGGATCAGCAGCAGCAATGGGGGGGAACGCATATAGGAACAGGCTCTCCCAGGGGAACGAGAAAGCATTGCCCATGCTCCTCGGCTGGAGAAACCTGCTGGCGAACCTCCGGCACTTGGAGTTTGTCGCCGTCGCGAACAGATCGATCTGGGGTGTGCCCCACCGTCGGAAGAGGCGGTCCACTAGATCCTGTCGCAGTTCCCACTCGTGGCACGAGCGCAGCTCCCTGCTGAGCGAGTCGGCGATGGTGTTTTTTTAACCCTGCCAGATGAAACGGCACCAGAAACATCCCTTGGGCGACGGCCCAATGCCACAGATCCTGAGCCTCCTTGGACAGGGCTGGGGATCTGGTACCACCCTGCTTCCTGATGTAGAACATGGTGGTGGTGTTGTCGGTGAGGATCCTCACCACCTTGCCCTTGAGGAACGGAAGAAAGGACCTGAGGGCCCAAAACACTGCACAGAGTTCCAGGACGTTGATATGGAGGGACTTCTCCATCGGCAGCCAAAGGCCCCTCGCGTGCAGATTTTCGGTGTGCGCTCCCCACCCTTCCAGGGAGGCATCCATGGTCACTGTCTTCTGGTGGTCCGGGGTCTGGAAGTCCATGCCCGCCGTCAGATGCGCGCGGGTGCCCCACCACCAGATCGCTCGTCGGAAGCTCTCGTCGAGTGTGATCCTGCCCTCGAAGCTGCCCATCGTCTGGACCCAGCGAGCGTCCAGGAACTCCTGTAACGGGCGCATCCGAAGCCTGCACAGGCGGATGAGATAAATGCAAGAAGACATCATTCCGAGGAGGGACTTGATGGACCTCATCCTGGCCGCGTCCGCAACCAGCATCCGCTGCACCTTGCCCAAGATGGCCCTCGTCCTTTCCTGCGACGGAGAGGCCAGAAGCGCCACAGTGTCGAGCTCCGCTCCCAGAAACAGTGCGCTTGAGCGGGCACCAGGTGGGACTTGGCGTAGTTTATGGAGAATCCCAGGTCCGTGAGGAGTTGGACGGTCCTCGCCGTGTGCTCCGCGGCGAGCTTTGTCTTTGCTCGGATGAGCCAGTCATCCAGGTAGGGGTAGACGTGGATCCCCTCCAGGCGCAGCCGCGCCGCCACCGGTGCGAGGCACTTGGTGAACACCCTGGGTGCCGACCTCAATCCGAAGGGAAGGGCTCTGAACTGGTAGTGACACCCTTGGACCACGAATCTGAGAAACTTTCGGTGTCCCTTTAGGATGGGGATATGGAAGTAGGCATCCTCCAAATCCAACTACGACAGGAAATCGCCATCCTCCAGTTGACCCAGGACGTGCTGGAGGGTGACCATCGGGAACTTCTGTGCCTTGATGAATTTGTTCAGTTGTCATAGGTCCAGGATGGGACGCCATCCTCCCGTCTTCTTCTTCACGAGGAAGTATCTTGAGTAAACTCGAGCCCCGAAGCCTCTTTGGGACGAGCTCGATGGCGCCTTTCTTGAGCATCGCCTTTACCTCCAAGATAAGTTGAGGGACGTGATGTTCCTTCCTGGCCACAGGGGGGGACGCGCGGGCACTACTTTAGAAAATCGAGCACGTGACCCTGGGCCAGGGCATCCAGCACCCAACGGTCGGTGGAGATGGACTCCCACACGCTAACGAAGCTCGCCAGCCGGCCTCCCACCGGGGTGCTTCGGTGGGGGCCTGACCCCACGGCTGGTTCAGTCCTGCTTCGACGAGGCTTTGCCGCCTTGTCCTCCTTGGCGACGACGGCGAGGTCCGCCCGACTTGCCTCGTCCCCTGTAGGCTTCCTGTGACGACGAACGGGCCGCTTGACGATAGGTGGAAAATCCACCATCGGAACCTTTGGAGGCACCCTGCTTGCCTCTGCCACTCCGAAAGGGCGGCCGTCGTTGCTGGAGGACACCAGGAGCCTGGGCAGTCTCCGTGTCCGTCTTGATGGCTTGTAGGGAATCGTCCACTGTTTTCCCAAACAGGTTGCTCCCGTCGAACGGCATGTCCAAGACTCTGGTCTGCACGTCCTGGCGGAAGTCAGTTGCCTTGAGCCATCCACGCCGTCTAAGGCACACGCCGTTGCCCAACTGGCGAAATCCAGTGTCAGCGATGTCCGTCGCTATCGTAATGTCATGGTCCGACGCCACTTCTCCTTCCTGCAAGATCTCTAGGGCCTCCGCCCTCTTGTCGTCTGGGAGGAAATCCAGCAGGGGGGCGATTTTGTACCACAACTCCCTGTCGTAGCGGGCTACGATAGCCAAGGCGTTAGCAGCCTTAATTGTCGTCGCTGCCGATGAGATGACTATGCGTCCCATCGTGTCCAACTTCTTTCCCTCGCCGTCCGGCGGGGAGGTTGACGTAGAGGCCGAGGCCCTCCCCCCGCTTTCTTCCTGGCCGCTGCAGAGACGACCGAGTCTGGGGTTGGCTGTGCCCGAAGGCACAAGGGGGCCGCGTCCGGGACCCGGTACTTCTTCTCGTACCGATCCCTTCTCGCAGGCGTTGTGGATGGGTTCTTGAGGAGGGCGAGCCCCTCATCCCAGATATCGTCCAGTAGAGGTACAGCGAGGACCGTCTTCCTCTTGGTCTCGCGCCGTTGATAAAGGAAACCTTCCTTCTTCTCTTCCGGGCAGAGCTGGAAAAGCTTGGATGCCCTGGCGATCATGGCATGAAACGATCCAATCTCGTCGGGCAGGGAAGCCCGGGGAGGAGGTGACGACGGGAGATCCTCGTCATAAACCTCGTCGTCTGTGCCCGTCGCGGCCGTGTCAGTCCCCGTATCATCCCCACGCGACGTGGACGGGGAGGAGGGCTGAGCAGGGCGCGATGGTTGAAAATGAGGTGGAGGATGAATCCTTCTTCTCTTAGGAGGAGGGCTCCCAGAAGGGCCTGGCTCCGGGTCCCCCGTCGGGAGAGGTTACTCCGTTGGTGGTAACGGCAATCTCGTCCTTATCTCCGAGCATAAGGACTGTATAGCCAACAAAATGGCCGCAGAGTTGTCTTGCGGCACTGGTTGAGGGGAGTCCGACGGGCGGTCCGGAGCCCCGTCGGCCCCCTCGACGTTCTCGTTGTCTCCTACGTCGGGGTCCCTCCCGACGGGCTGGTCTTCTTCCACGCCAACGCCGTGGCTTAAGACTTCGATCAGCTCCTCCTCAGAGGTTGAGGCCGAATCCACAACGACCTCCCCCCCTTTTTCTTCTCCGTCGGAGGTTTCACGGGGGTCCTGTCGATGGGCATGAAAGAGGACTCCCTCCGCGGTGGCAGGGAGACCCTGGGCCCCAAGGTCGCCACCACTGGTGTAGCCTCCACAGGCTGAGTCAGGGCCGCCGCGACTGTCTCGATAGAGGCCTTGGCCGGATGGATTAAGGCTTTCACCACCTTAGGTGCGCTCACCGCCTTCTCCTTGGGGGGAGGGTCACCGCCTCGCTCCCCCTCCGATGGGGCCTTCGAGCTCGACCGGGGTCTCTCCAGGAGCTTCGCCGGGTGCTCGGCCTTCCTCTTACCCGAGCCAGAGCGTTGGCTCGTGGTTGATGGCGCCGGGGAGGATGCGCCCTGCCTGGCTCCCGTAGAGCCCGACCGTTCGGTGCTCCCGGTGCCAGCGGACTCGCGGTGCTTGGCCTTCTGTTGGACCCCCGTCGCCGGGGCGCCCTCAGAGGTCTTAGAAGACTGCTCGGACTTCTTCTCGCCCGACGGGCTCTTCCCTTCCAGCCAGTTGGCGAGACGCAGATGGCGGTCCTTCATGGTCCGCTCCGACATATTGCCGCAAAACGCACAGTCCTCCTCCACGTGCGTCTTGTCCTCATGCAGGCAGTAGAAGCAAAGGGAGTTTTCATCCTCCTTAAAGACATTCTGAAGCCGGCATCCAGGGCAGACCCTGAACAGCTTTCCGGGCGTAGAGCTTCCCTTCTCCTGGGCCATGATCGAGATGGGCCTGAGAAACTTCTGGAGTCCTCCAAAAGCGTGGCTCGACGAAGTCTTCACCCTTGAGGGGCGTAGAAGAATCAGACACGGGTCCCCGTTGATCGGATAAAGAAACGGTGGAGCTTGAGGCTCTTTTGACCGAAAAAGAGAACATTTTCCTAGGAAAAAACGCGAAAAAAGCACTTAAGCTCGAGAGCAATAGCACGAGGATTCCAACACTTGAACGTGCGGTAAAAATCTGAAGATGGCTGCCAGAGGCGGGGCTTAGGGAGATGGCAATTATTGGCTATGGTCAGTATGACGCAGAGATCAGTGATTGGTTACTACTACGAAAGACAGATCAGAAACGAAACTGATACCGATTTTTCTTTACCGAGGATTCCCAGCCTGACGACGGGGAATATTCATGAGCATGTGAATCCATGCCAGACCCCATGCTGGCGAAATTGTCATATAGATCTTTAATCCTGGACTCCTCTGATATCAGACACTCTGGAGCACTGGGTGTCCCATATTGCAACCCAAAGGGGGCATCTTCCTCATCAAAGTGTTCTTCATTTTCATAGATTGAAGGGAGTGATTTGAAAAGCTCCTTTCTGCATAAAGGAGTATAAACTTTCTCTGATAAAGTTAGTGTAGGCTTCGATAGCATCGAAGGCTTTGTTGGCGCCGATTGAGGAAGGGTGCTTGGCTTCAATGGAGCAGCCAGCGTATGTGGCATAGCTGTTTTTTGAAGTTGTCGAGAGCCTGACTGGTGTCGAAGACACAGTCGTCGAAGGCCTGGCAGGCGTCGAGGACACTGCTCGTGTTGACGGTTTTGATGGCGTCTAAGGTCTCAACCTCGACTTCTCTTTGTGCTTTTCATCAGTAGAAGGCGCTCGGGATTTCGAGTGAGAACTTTCCTTACTGGCTTGCTTTGAAGGCTCAGTCGGAGCACAACCTTGTTTTTCAAAGATTTTTAACATTTCTTTTCAGAAAGCTTCACATTCCGATGGGGTAGATTGGTTTGTGGGACATGCAACACCAAGTTGCTGCTTCGCAAATGGATCTTATTGGAACACCTCTTTGAAGGGCTGTCAAAGAGGCGATGCATCTGGTGGAATGAGCCCTAAACCCTTCTGGTGGGTCTTTTTGCACTAGTCTGTAGCTTTCTGAAATGCAAAGCACGATCCAGTGTGAAATTGTCTGTTTTGTCACCGATTGACCCAGTTTTCTTCCTGTGTAACCAATAAACAGCTGGTTGTCCACTCCAAGTCTGGAACGTCTAGAGATGTAAAAGCTTAAAGCTCTTTTTGGATCCAACCTGTGTAATCTTTCCTCCTCCTTAGAAGGATGGGGTGGAGGATAGAATGCGGGTAAAACAATTTTCTGACTTAAATGAAAATCAGATATTACTTTCGGCAAAAATGATTGTTTTACCCTCAACACAACTCTGTCCTTATGGAACACAGTATAGGGTGGCCCAGAAGACGGTGCCTGCAATTCGCTCACTCTTCTTGCTGATGTTAAAGCAACTAAGAAGGCAGTTTTCCATGTTAGTAATCTTAATGGACACGTGCAAAGGCTCAAAAGGAGCACACATTAAGAATTTTATGACTAAATTGAGATCCCAAATCGGTACTTGAAATGGGAGAGGAAACACATTAGTGAGTCCTTTTAAGAATTGTATTATCAAAGGAATTTTGAAGTAGGAGCATTCTTCCGACGAGTGCTTGAAAATGGAAAGTGCCGCAATGTAACCTTTTATTGTTCCAAAATTCAGACCTCTATGTGCTAGGGTTAGAAGGAAAGATAGTACTTCCGGAATAGAACATAGAAAAGGATCGACATTCTTTTCTCTGCACCAGTTGCAAAACTTTTTCCAACGGCAACGGTATAGAGACTTTGTTGCTGGCCTTCTTGCTGAAAGCAACACCTCCATAACATCATCTGGAAGGTTCCAATCCCTGTATCTCAGCCTTTCAGATACCAAGCATGAAGGTTGAGCATTTTGACCTCTGGATGGAGAAGCTGACCCTCCATTTGAGAGAGAAGGTTCTCTCTCTGAGGAAGACGTACTGGAGGACAGATGGACATATCTAGAAGGTCCGGGTACCACGTCCTCCTGGCCCAATCCGGGGCAATTAGGTTCATGTGGCTCCTGAAGCGCCTCACCCTCCTGATGACCTGAGGAATGACGGGAATCGGAGGGAACGCATACAATAGTGGTAAATTCCACACCACCACGAACGCGTCCCCCAGGGCTCCTCTCGCATTTTCGGTTGATACCGGTTGCAAATAGGTCTACTTGAGGGGTTCCCCAAACGGCAAAGATTTCTTGAATGACTTCCTGAGCCAGTCCCCATTCGTGGGACACTGCTCTGCCTGCTCAGAGCATCTGCCGTCATTCTCTTCCCCGGCTAGATGAATTGCTGTTAAAGAGATTCCCTCCTGAATTGCCCAATACCAGAGCTGCATTGCCTCTCTGCACAGACGTAGTGACCCCACACCTCCTCTTGTTTAGGTAATGCATGGCCACTGTGTTGTCCGTCATTATCAGGACATTCTTTCCCCTGACAGATGGCAGGAAGGCCTTCAGCACCAGTCTGATTGCCCTCAGCTCTAAAAAGTTGGTGTAGTTTGGACTCTGATGGAGACCAACAAACGTTGATTGTCAAATCGTTGGCATGAGCTCCCCACCCCATGAGTGAGGCGTCCATCACTACTGTGATCTCCGGCCATGGTTGCCAAAAAGGTTCTCCTTTTAGGATGTTCTCTGTACAGGTCCACCATAGAAGATGTCGGACCAAGTTCGGAATCTGAAGAAGATCCGTCATTTGACCTGAGAACTGGGACCACCAAGTCTTTAGAGCCCATTGAAGGGATTTCATCCTCAAGCGTGCTTCTGGCACCAGTAAGATGCAGGATGCTATGAGGCCGAGCAACCTTAAAAAGTCGTAAGCCTGGACATTTTGGAATTTGGAAACCATCTGAAGAATGTCTTGAGCCCTCGACTTGGGAGGCGAGGTCTTTCCCAAGGATGTGTCTAATACAGCTCCTATGTACTGAAGCTGTTGGGAAGGTGTCATTTGCGACTTCTTGAAATTGAGGGAGAAGCCCATTCTGTGGAGGAAGTGGCAGTTGACTTTCAGATGATCCAGTGCTTGCTCGGCAGAATGCGCCCTGATCAACCAATCGTCCAGGTAGGGGTAGACATGAATCCCCCCTCTCCTGAGGTGCGCTGCCACCACTACCATTAACTTGGTGAAGACCCTCGGGCGGAGGTCAATCCGAATGGCAGGACTCGAAACTGATAGTGTGAGTCGCCAACTACGAACCTCAGGTATTTTCTGTGCTCGAGATGAATCGGCACATGAAAATAAGCATCCTGGAGGTCCAATGACACCAACCAGTCCTGAAGTTGAAGGGCCTGAAGGATCTGAGAAAGGGTAACCATCTTGAACTTATCCTTCCAGAGGAACTTGTTCAAATTTCTTAAGTCCAAGATGGGACTCAGTCCTCCGTCCTTTTTGGGGATCAAAAAATACGGGGAGTACCATCTCTTGTTCCTCTCCGCTGCAGGTACTGGTTTTATAGTACCTTTCTCCAGCAGGGTTAGAACTTCCTGCTGTAGGAGCGGGTTCGAAGACTTCAACGGGTGTCTCCCTGGTGGATTGCTTTGAGGTGGCATTAGAAAAGGAAGGCAGTAGCATTGGGCTATTATTTCTAGAGCCCAAACATCTGAAGTAATGGCTCGCCATTCTTGCAGATGCTGTGACAGCCTGCTTCCTACAGGTGTTTTGTGATGCAAGTCCTCAAAGTGGGTTTGTGGCGGATGTTGCAGGCGCTGATGGCAGAGAGGCTGCAGCTGGAGCTGGCTTTGCACGTTTTCCTCGTCCACCGCGAGTGGCCTTTTTCTGGCCCCTTTGACTGGCATTTCTCTCGCCTTTCCATATGAGGTGTAGTAACAATAGGATCGTCCCCTCCACGATTGTCCTTGCGCACGAAAAGGCTGAGATTGCCTAATAGCAGCTCCTAATGATTTGGCAGCTGCTTTTGAGGTCTGCAACTGCTCGAGGCGCTCGTCGGCCTGGTTGCCAAAAAGGTGAGACCCGTCAAAAGGCATGTTCAGAAGGCGGTTCTGTACGTCCGAAGCAAAACCCGACTTCCGTAACCACGCAAATCTGCGCATTACCGTGCTAGTGCCCATGGACCTACTTACACTATCCACAGTGTCCAATCCAGATTGAAAGGATTCCTGCATGGCTTCCTTTCCATCTCTAACAATAGCTAGGAACCCTTCCCTTTCTTCCCCTTCTGGTATGTGCTCCGCCGCTTTTGTGATGCACTCCCACAGTGTGTACGAAAATTTTGCCAAGGCACATGTGGAGTTGGCAGATTTTAAAGCCATACTCCCAGCTGAAAATACCTTCCGTGCCCAGCCATCCACACGCTTATCGTCCCTGTCTGGACCAGCTCCAATAGGTTGATGTACAGTTTGTACTCCGATGGAGACCAACGACCGCTGATTGTCAAATAGTTGACATGGGCTTCACAACCCATGAGTGAGGAGACAGACATGCCCTGGCCGCCGAGGAGCCCGCCGCAACTGCGCTCCCGGTGGCAGTGGACTGCCAGTGCTTATTCTGTTGGACCCCGCAGGAGAGGTGCCCTCAAAAAGGTCTTTGAAGCCTGCTCAACTTTCTTGGAACTGGGAGAGGCATGCTCTTGGGACCCACCCAGAGAAGGGGCCTTGGCCTGTAGCCACTCCTTCAGCACCCGATGCCAATCCTTCAGCATGCGAGCCATCATCTCCTGGCAAAACGCACACTCTTCTTCCTTGTGCGTTGGGTACAGGCAGTAAAGGCACTGTGAATGCTGGTCTGAGAAGACATTCCGCAAGCCGCAGTCAGAGCAAACCTTGAATAGGGGGATTGGATTCTTCTCCTTCGACATGGTCCACGCGGCGTAGGCCTGAAGAATCTTCTGGAAGCCTCCACGAAGAAACTTGACAAAATTCCCCCTTGAGGGGTAATGAAGAATCCGAAAAGTGGGTCCCCGTTGATCGGAAGTGTGATCGATGGAGCACAAGGCTCGATTGACCGAAAAATAGAGTAAAACTCTGCCAAAAAGCGTAGAAACGCAGTAAAAGCTCAAGAGCTAAATGCAAGGACTCCCAACACTTGAACATGCAGTACAAATCTGAAGATGGCTGCCAGAGGAGGGGCTTAGTTAGAGAGCAGTCATTGGCTGAGGGAAATATGATCCACAGCTCAGTGATTGGTTGTTAGGAAATACAGTTCAGAAACAAAACTGAATCTTTTTTCTGTTAGAGGTTTCCCAGCCTGACGACAGGGAATATTCATGAGCGTGTGAATCCAAGACAGACCCCATGCCGGAGAATCAAATAGTATGTGAATCTATGAAAGATACCAATTCTGGAAAACAGAACTTACATCATACTCCTTGCTACAAGGCTGCATCCAAAACTCCCCTCCCACTCCACCCTCAGAGTCTTAGTTTGCACCCCTCTCAAAACACATTTCAATTGCAGAGATATTCCAGTCACTTAGCTCCTTCAATTCTTCAGGCATTACCTGCATTTCATGTCTTGTATCACTGTGACTGCACAGATACTTTGCCAGGGAAACATACAATTTCATACTGAAAAACATGCCCTAAGTGATTGAAGCACTAGGAACACAAGAAGAAATGTCTTAGATGCTGAATGGATTTATGTGTGAAACAAGTATAACTAAACTTGCAGAACTGCGCTCGATTACGCGCTGAACTACGTTTTCTAAGAAACAAAGGATGGGAAGTGCTTTTGCGCCTCAGATGGAGAGTCAACTACCAAGTTATTACCTGGAACTAAGATGTCCAACTGCAGACAATTCAATCTCCCATTAGATAAGGGGGTGGAGGTTGGCAGCGAAATACCTCCCATTCTCTGAAATGCTAAGTTCTCCCTACTAAATTCTGCAGTCGATAGTGTACTACCTTTGTTCTCCTCCACACACAAACTGGTTAGCAAACAACCTGACTTGTCAAGACGCATGAATGTGGAGGAAATTATGAACTGTGATATTCTCATATTGTACTGAATTTAGCTCTTGATCAAAATTTGAGAGCGAAAAGGAACAGTTTTAACAGTATCAATTGCTTAAATTTGATATGGATAGGTTTTCATTCCCTGTGGAACATCCGAATAAAATCATAAATTAAGTTTCATAAAATTGTGACTGGAGACATCATTGACTTCAGAGTACATTTTTGTTGGGACGACTAACAGGCCCGAAAATATATTTCACATGAGCCATTAGAAATTACACCCATAAATAACCAGTATTAAATATTTTATTAAATTTACTAGCAGCAGTCTAGCTAACGTAAAAGAGTCTGACACCATGGGAATTACTCATATTCCTACTGTTAGAACCCACATTTCCCTCACTAAAACTTCTTGTTTGCCACTAGGTTTTGGGTGTAAAACTGCAGTTCATCAAGGCACGTTCAACACAACTAAAGCTTCTTGCTGATCTTATTTTACCCTTCCAAACATAAGAAAGACCCTGAACCCACATTGTGAGTAGTACAAGCAAGACCCTGAACCCACATTGTGAGTAGTACAAGCTTCAGACTACCTGCACATCTCAACAAGCATTTCACATTTTCAAGACTCAACGAGTGATCACCGTTTCTGCTTCAATGCCTCCAGGACAGCAATAGTCTAGAAAGGCTCCTCCAATCTCCTCTTTCCTTCACACTACCCTCCAAGATTTGGACCCAACCTATTCTAGTACCATAGACTAAAAACCTGGCATTCTTTATTAGTCTTCTCACCTTCATACCAGAGGTTGAAGAGCTCAACCAAAAATCTCATTTCCACTTAATTCTGAAGCTCATTGTAAACCTGCAACATTTCGCACAACGTGGAAGTGGAAAGAGATTACCAAGTTACTTACCCCTGGTAACGTTATTGGACTCCCACGTATTCCTCATATTTGATATTCAATCTCCAGCTGCTTCAGACATTTTTTTGTTTATTTTTTTTCAGCGGATGGCGCTGTGCGACGATGCAGTCGACTCAGTGTCCCTTGAGGGCCTCCGTCGCATGTCATGATGTCGATGATGTCATCGAAGGTATTAACAAAGTTACTCACTGTAGTGACTACCTTACTCCTAGTCCATAGTACCCTTTCCTCCATACTTGTGGGACATTCGGTCCTTTGTGGCTGTAACCCCACCCTCCTGAGCTCCAACCTGCACATCGCCCTTCAGTCCTTTTCTATCGCCAGGTCTGAGACCATTTAAGCAATAATAGAGGATATTAGAGGGGATGGCGGGTGAGCGTATGGAGGAAAGGGGACTAGGAGTAAGGTAGTCACTATGGTGAGTAATTTTGTTATACTCCTACATCCAGTCCCCTTTCCTCCATCCTTGTGGGAGATTCCCAAGCACACACACCATAGGTAGTACAGGTGGATGGAAAAACCCTTTACTGGAATAAGTTCTGAAGAACAGCCTGGCCAAATTGGGCATCCTGGAGCTGAAGTAAAGCCGATGGGGAGGCCCACGAAGCCGCCTTGGCGATGGACTCCAAAGGGACCTACTTTTGGAAGGCAACAGCCGCCGCTTTGCCATGGACTAGGCGTGCATGGATACTCTTTGGTGGTTGAAGGCCTTGAATGCTATAGGCTTCTGAAATACATGAGGCAATCCAACGGGAGATAGTTGCTTTGGAAGCTGGTTTCCCTTTTGGGTTTTTGAATGTGAAAAAGAGTCGAGAGGAGCTTCTGAGTTCACTCGTTCTATCGAGGTAAAACTTCAGGGCTCGCTTAACATCCAGGTTGTCTAAAACTCTTCGCATCAGATGCCAGGTTAGGAAAGAAGACAGGTAAGGAGATCGATTGGTTCAAAAGAGACATTTATTTATTTATTTATAATCAGTAACCACCTTAGGCAGCAAGGATGAGTGTGAAGCACAACTTTATCTGTGTGGAAAGTGAAAAACAGATTTTCCACAGAAAGAACTTGGAGCTCACTCGCCTCGCTGATGTCACTGCGATCAGACAGGCAACCTTCCAAGAAAGGTACTTAAGATCGGTAGAGGCCATGGGTTAAAATGGCCTATGGCATAACGCAGTGAGGACAACATTCCAATCCCATTTGGGATGAGGGGTGCACACCGGCAGGAAGAAATGAAAACCCGCACAAAGTCTTTTGATGACTGGATTAGTCAATGAAAAAGTACAGCTGTCTGCGGATAAGTAAGGTCTGCATGACAGAACATGGATGCCAGAAGTGGCAAGATGAGACACAAAGATAGAACGGTGTCGACCGAAGGTTGCCTGGGATCGAACTGTTTAGCTAAACACCAATGGCAAAAGTGGAGCCATTTGCACCTCTACTCATAGAAGGCTTCCTGACTGCTTGGATAATGCGCAGATTGCTCTTCAGACGGATCAAACTGTTCAATCTGAACTCGGGCACCAAGCTGAATGATTGTGGGGAGGGGGTGCCACATCTGGTGAAGCACTTCGGGAATCTGCAGCAATCTGATTGGGGGAATTATCAACAGATGTTCCAAAAAAACAATCCCAACGGCCACCAAGGAGTCATCAACAGGAGAGTGCAGGTCAATGTGCTCCTGAGCTTGCAGAGCGACTGATGGATTAGAGGCAATGGGAGGAAAAGCATAAGCTTTCATGTTGTCCAACGAGATCTCAAGGGCGTCCCCCAGGGAGGACGCTGCAAACCCATCCCTGGGCACAAAGATAAAGCTTCTTGTTTGAAGAAGTTGCAAAGAGGTCCACCTGTGGAGTGCCCCGTTGATGGAAAATGTTGGAGGCCATTGCTGTTCATCTCCCACTAGTAACTGCTGCCGACTGAGTGAATCTGCGGCCACATTGATGTAACCCAGGATGTGTACAGTCTGGAGCCCAACATTGTGCTGGATGGCCCAGTCCCAAATTTGTATGGCAAGATCCCCAAGGAGAGGAGACTTGGTGCCACCCGGCTTGTTGTAAAACATTGTCACCAAATTGTCAGTGTGAACACGAACTACACTGTTACTGTAAGGGAGGCATTCAAAATGGCTGCCGTGGTCTGCAGATGTTAGGCTGCCATTATGTCAACACCTCAGGTTAAGTGCATCTCAGGAGCAAGTGAGGCAATAGTCTCCTCAGGGGAGTCAGGGGCCTTGTGTGCCATCTTAGCCTTGAAACAAGAAACCTCAGCAGAGCCGGTACTGGCAAATCCAGGGTGTTTACTCAACACCCTAGCGACTGCCCCAGAATTAGCCTCTAGTGGAGGATCCTCGGCAGAGGCAGTACTGGAGGGTCTGTGGTGCGTGACTGACTTCTTTGCTCCCTGAGGGATATACCTTACAGCCTACACCCTCGATGAGGGACCCTCAACTCTGTTGGTGTCCGATTTAGCCCCAAGAAGGGGAACTCAGGTTTCACCCTGGTACGTATAGCCACCTCAAGAGGGGCCTCGAGCTGAGACTCGGTGCTGTTAGCTCCAGATGCGGTAGCCTCAGAGCAAACCCTGGTATGCAGAGCCACAGAAGAACTGGGCCCAACCTTCGCCCCGAAATGGGGAACCTCAGAAGAAGATCCGGTTTTGGCAGACGCGCTGCAGGGGCCCTCGGAGGAGTATCCGGTGCGCCTCACCGAGCTGAGACCAAAAGGGAGCACACAGAACTGGAAGTGTTCCTCTCCCAGGGAGAACCACAGATATTTCCGATGCAGGCTCCAGATCAGAATGTGCATGTATGCATCCTGGAGATCTACTACGCTGAGCCAATAACCCTTCCGAAGAGAGGACTTTATTTGGCAAGGCGTGATCATCTTGAATTTCTCTTGGGGAAGAGATGGATTGACCTGGGAAAGATCAAGCATAGTGTGCAGGCCAGCCTGGTTGGGTTTGGGTACTGAACAGACGGGAGAAAAAAACCCTCCCCTTGCTCCCCGAGAGGACCAGGCTCCACCGTTCTGAGGTCCAAAAGCTTCTGTACCTTGGCTCTGAGGGAGGGCATCCCCGTCTGCTGGAAGGGAGGGTTGAAGGGTGCGGTACAGGGGGCGGGGGAGCAAGCGAAAGCCCACCCGAGCAATGGACAAACACCACCAGTCTTTGGTGATGGTCTGCCACGCCTCCAGATGAGACGAGATTCGTCCTCCCACCAGAGTCTCGTGCGACCGACAAAAAATATAATTTGGAAGATTTGTCGGCAGGAAGAGTACCTGTTCCTAGAGAGGAGGCTGATGACCGAGAGGAAATAAAGACCACCTTGCGACCGAGAGGAAAAAAAGACCACCTTGCCGTTGTTGCCGTCAGCGGGGCCCGCCAACTAGAGCTTCAGTTTGGTAGGCACGGTGACCCCGAAAGCCCCTGAACACAGAAGGACCTTGTTTGAGACCCTGACATCTGTGTATAAGGGACCTTAGCTGAAGCTTTCACCAGGGCTCAAAGATTTGGTGGTTTGGGTACTTGCGAGTTCCTCATCGGTGGAGGACTGGAACAATTCCTTGCCATCAAAGGGAAGACCTAATACCTTGTCCTGCACTTCCTTTGAGAACTTCGTCACATGGATCCACGCTTGGCCGGAGAGGTCAACCCCAACCATAAGGCCTCAAGTGGAGGTACCTACGTGATGTGCTGCAGCTTCCAATAAATCCAACCAGTTTTGAAGTAGTCTAACCGATCCTATGATGCAGAGGCCGGCTTGGACTGAAGGGTGGCTGCTGCCACCACCGCTGATGAAGGGAGTGGACAAGCTGATCAGGCTAGATCTTCTGAGGCATGAAGCTTGCATCGAGCGGCAATCCTCTTGTTGAGATGCAGCCCGGTATGGGGTTTATCCCAGACCTTACGGGCCTCAGCCAAGACGTCCTTCTGGAGGAACAGGCCGGTGCGCTCTTGAGGTGACAGAGTAAAGGTTCCAGAAAGCACCCCTTCCTGTGGAGAGGGGACCTCAGGTACTGGAATATCAAGCAGGGCCATCATATCCAGCACCCGGTCAAGGAATGCTCTTACTGAGAGGGGCTGTTCATCGCTGTAGTGGTCCGCTTGAGGCTCATCCAGTGAGGCAGAGACAGAAGACTGTTAAACTGCGCATAGTGCCTCAGGTTTTAAAGTGCTATCCCGCACTGCTGGTGTCTTCTCTATCAGAGAAAGCAGAGGCAGCGGAAGAAGTGGTGGAGGAGAAGGTCCGGCAGGAAGAGGTGGCACCACCGGGACCTGCGTAGGAACAGCCGGGACAGAAGGCGGTACAGGAGGTTCAAAGTACATTTCCCCGAAAAGACCTTTAAAGTACACCCTCAAGGCATCAGAGTGCATGAGCATCTGAAACTTCCCAAAAACGCTTCAGACGAAGGTCTAGGCGCTGGAGTAGGCAGAGGCCGCTCGTGAGGGGCATACCCCCATGAACGCACTGTTGATGGTTGCCAGGAGGGCCCACCACCAGCCAGATCCACAGTGGCGCAGAACCCGTAGGGAGCGAAACTGTATGAGGCAGCGGTGCTCAAGCACACCGATTGAATGAAGGGTGGAACAGGTTTTTGTTGTCTACATAACATGGAAAAGGCTGCTCAGTCCCAAAAGAAAAGCCCCCAGCACCAGACGTTGTGAACGTTGGTGTAAAATGGGTATCCAAAATGGCCACCATGGCGGTTGGGTCACCATCGACACCCAAGGAGAACGGCGTCACAGATAAAAGTGGGGCAACTGTCTCCTCAGGAGAGTAAGGGGACTTAAGCAACACTTTAGCATTGAAACAAGCATCCTCAGCCGAGCCAGTGCTGGCAGGTGTAGGATGTTTACTGGACATCTTAGGAACTGTCCCTGAATGAGCCTCCAGTGGAGGAACCTCGGCAGAGCCGGTACTGGAAGGCTTGTGGTCCATGACAGTCTCATTTGTCCCCTCGACAGAACGTGTACCACCACAACCCTGAGCGTGGGACAGTTTGAGGAATGTACCTCACTGACAGGACCCTCAAAGAGGATCCCTCGACTGTCGGTACTGGATTTAGCCCCAAGAAAAGCAACGTTGGGATTTAGCCCGGGACGTATAGCTCCCTCAAGAGGGGCCTCAAGCCGTGACTCAGTGTGGAACGCTCCAGAAAATGGGACCTCAGGGCGTACCCCGGCATCCAGAGTCACAGAAGAACTGGGCTGAACCCTAGCACCCAAACTTTGAACCTCTGAACAGCATCCGGTTTTGGCAGGTCCACTGCAGGAACCCTCAGAAATACTTCCGGTGCGCCTATTAGGCCCCTTGTGCAACACCTCAGGGAGGCCCCTGGTAACAGAGCTACTCGAGCCGGTCCTGGAGGACCCCGAGATAAGTCCCTCAGCCAGTGCACCCTATAAAAGTAAAGAATTTACTGAGCGTTTCTTCTTTTTGTCGATGAAGAGCTGAAAATGCAGTGGAGGAACGCGTTGAAACACCTCCTCCCACTGAAGGAGTGCCCAGACGGATAAGGAATCGCAATAGAAACACGAGTCCCAGCACTAGACACTCTAAGCAAAGAGTGGGTATTCGCCCTCGCGAAACGATGTTTGCATGAAGAACAGGACACGAATCCCAGACGCTCCGGCATAGACGGAGGACTAGATGACTGAAACTGGAGCAGGAAGTAAGGACAGGTATTAAAACGAAAAATTCCCGGTGATGCTAGTGCATCCAACCCCGACCTTGCGAAGAAAAGGACGGAAGGGCGATACACAGGGCGGAGCTCAGGAGGGCATGGTTACGGCCATGTGTGGTGGCCCGCGTACAAATAAAAATAAAATGTTTGATGCTTTTCAACAAAAGTGCTCTGGTCCTGTACCGATGGAATGTCCCACAAGTATGGAGGAAAGGGGACGGAAAGGAGGAGTAATATAGCATACGCAGCGCCGGTTGGCTTCAGTTATGTTTTCCTTACAGTAGGAATACCTGCATAACCACAGGATTGACCGTAATCAACTTTGAAGGCACGAAAGCTGTAACAGCATGGGAAATTCTACAGTGGGGTAGGTTGGGTGGGCAATGAGGAATACGTGATAAGAACATCTGTCGAAAGAACATTACTAGGGGTAACTTGTTCTTCCAATGGATTGTGTCCTCGCATGTATTCCTCATCTTTGATACTTCCAAAGCAGTATTATTTTGGGAGTAAGAATTTTGTTTTTAATGATTTTCATGAATCGAACGCCGCACAGCTTTCCCAAAGGTTCCATCTTGACTGAGGAAAGACTCCAGGCAGTAATGTTTTGTGAACATGTCAATAGTAGACCACATCTCTGCCTCACAAATATTTTGAATCGGTACACCCCTTTGCCTGGCTGTAGAATTAGCTATGCCCCTGGTGGAATGTGCCCTTAATCCTTTCAGAGGATCCTTGCCTGCCAGACTGTAGCATTCTGAAATTGCGTGAATGATGCGCCTGGATAAGGACTGTTTAATAACAGCCTGACCCGGCACGTGACCTCTTTAGCCAATGAAAAGCTGATTATCAATACGAAGTTTTAATAACCTAGATAGTTCTGCGTGTGTCCAACCGATGTAATCTATGCTCCTCTTTGCCAAGATGAGGTGGAGGATAGAAAGAAGGTAAAACAATGTTCTGCCCTACATGAAAATCAGACATGATTTTGGGTAAGAATGAAGGCTTAACCCTCAAAAGAACCCTATCCTTATGGAAGATATTAGACGGTGGCTTTGATGAAAGCGTCTGCAATTCACTCACTCTACGGGCTGAAGTTAATGCTACAAAGAGAATTGTTAAAAGTTAACAACTTTAATGGACACGATTGCAAAGGTTCAAAAGGTGCACACATTAGAAAATGTAGTACCAGGTTAAGGTCCCAAACTGGATCCTGGAAAAGCAATAGGGGCTGGGAGGACACACAGCAACAGTACAAGGACTTTGTTGCTGGCCTCCTGGCCGAAAGCAAGCTCTCCATTACGGCATCCGGGAGGTCCCAATCCTTGTATCTCAGCCTTTCAGAAACCATGCATTAAGGCTGAATGTCTTGACCTCTGGATGGAGAACCAAACCCTCATCCATGCGAAAGAAGGTCACCTCTTATTGGAAGATGTATTGGAGGGCAGATGGACAGATGGTCCGGGTACCACGTCCTCCTGGCCCAATTCGGATCATGCATTTCCTGAACGTTCTCAACCTCCTGATCACGTGCGGAATGACTGACTGGAGGAAACACGTACAGGAGTTGAAACTCCCAGTACACCACAAACACGTCTCCTAGAGCTCGTCTTGGGGGAAATTCCCAGGAGCAATACAGTACGTACTTCCGGTTGACACTGGTCGCGCACAGATCCACTTAAGGTGTTCCCCAAAAGGTGAAGACCTCTTGAAGGACTCCCTGAGCAAGTTCCCATTCATGGGAGACTGCTCTGAGAGTCCACTGCCAGGTTCCCCTCTACGGCTAAGTGAACTGCCGATAGAGAGATTCCTTCTTGAATTGCCCAATACCAGACCTGCATTGCCTCTCTGCACAGTGGTAGTGACCCTACACCTCCTCTGTTGTTGAGGTAGTACATGGCCACTGTGTTGTCCGTCACCTGTAAGGAGGGCAGAAAGGCCTTTAGCGCTGGTCTGATTGCCCTCAGCTCAAAAATATGGATATGTAATTTGGACTCTGATGGAGACAAACAACCACTGTCAGATCGTTGGTGTGGGCTCCCCACCCCATAAGTGAGGCGCCCGGCACTACTGTTATCTCAGGCCATGATTGCCAAAAGGGTTCTCCCTTCAGAATGTTCTTCCAGGTTCACCACAGGAGATCCTGCGTAACCCTGCTTGGAACCTGAAGTAGGTCCGACATGTTTCCTGAGAAACAGGACAATTGGATTCTGAGGGCCAATTGGAGGGATTATATTCTCAGGCAGCCTCTGGCACTACAAAAATTCAGGATAACATGAGACCGAGTAAACTCACAAAAAAAAAAAAAATAAAATCCAAGGTCGCAAGGTGCTGGGCTCTCAGAAACTTGGTGACCATCTGCAGAACATCTAGTGCTCTCGCCTCGGGTGGCGAGCTTTCCCCCCCCCCCCCCCCCCCAAGGATGTATCCAGTTAACTGGAAGTTTTGATAGGGTGTCATATGGACTTCTTGTAATTGAGGGAGAAGCCCAGTCCGACAGTGGCAGATGGAGCTGAGATGATGCAGGACTGCAGCCAATCGTACAGGTAGGGGTAGACTTGAATCCCCTCCCTCTCCTGAGACTCGCTGCCACCAACACCATCAGTTTGGTGAAAACCCTTGGGGCAGAGGTTAGCCCGAATGGTAGAACACAAAACTGAGAATGAGAACCTCCAATGGCGAACCTCAGGTATTTTCTGTGCTCGAGATGGATTGGCACATGAAGGATCTGAGAAAGTGTGACCATCTTCAACTTGCCCTTCCTGAGGAACTTGTTCAAATATCTCAAGTCCAAGATGGGTCTCAGTCCTCCGCCCTTCTTGGGTATTGGAAAACATGGAAAATACCATCCTTTGTTCCTCTGTGCTACAGGCACCAGTTCTATAGCACCTTTCTCTAGCAGGGTTAACATGTCCTGCACAAGGAGCAGATCTGGAATCCTCAAAGAGGGGCTCCCCGGTGGATTGCTCTGAGCTCTCTGATTGAAAGGAAGGAAGTACCTGTGGGTTATGGAAGAAGATGTGCTGGGCCCGCCAGGAGGCGAATAGGCGGCCTCCCTGAGAGGCTGACAGCTGATCGGCCACCACAGTGCTATTAGAATGATGCTGAGGTGGCGAGATTCCTTGATCTTGCAGATCACCCTGTGTATCAGTGGTGTGGGCAGGAAGGCGTATGCTGTCATACCGTCCCACTGAATCTGGAATGCATCGCCCAGGGAGCCCTGGCTCTGCCAGGAAGCAAACTGTTGGCACTTCTTGTTGTCCCAGGAGGCAAAGAGGTCCACCTGGGGGTGTCCCCATTCGTGGAAGATTTCCTGAAGTACTAGGTTGTTGCCACTCGTAGTTGTCCACCCCCAGTCTGCTGAGCCTGTCTGCCTCCATGTTGGATTCACCGGCAGGTGGACAGATGTTCTCCAGTGCCCATTCCCACATGCTGACTGCGAGCCTGCACAGCAGGGGGATAGGGAGGGTGAAGGGGGGGGGGGATCTGGTACCTCCCTGCTTGTTGACATAGAACATGCTGGTCGAGTTGTCTGTCTGAATGAGGACAACCTTGCCCTCAACCAGAAGGAAGGCTCCGAGAGCCAGCCAGATCGCCTTCAGTTCCAGTCAATTGATGTGGTACTCCTGTTCCTGCCGGGTCCAGGTGCCGTGAACGCAGTGGTTGTCCAAGGTGGCCCCCCCAACCCTCGAGAGAGGAGTCCGTGGTGATGGTGACCTGCAGGGTAGGTTGCCAGAAAGGCTTGCCCTGGACCACCATGTGAAATCCGGGTGAAGTGATGGAGGAACATTGATCATTGCTGACACAGAGATTTGCTCCTGGTTCCAAGAGGCTGCCAAGTGCAGCTCTATCCTCCTCATCCTGAGTCTCGTGTGGGGGACAGCCAAGAGGACTGCTGCCATGAGACCCACTAGGTGTTGGTACCACCAGGCCGAGGTCACTTCTATGAGAAAGTGCGCAGCGGCCCTCTTGAGGGCCATGTTCTTGTCCACCGAGGGAAGAACTGAGCACATGGCCCAAATGAGACCCAAAAAGGTCAGTCTCTGTGTGGGCTGCAGCTGTGACTTCTTGAGGTTGAGTGAAAAACCCAGCTCGTGCAGAGTTCATAAAAGCGTGGGAAGTATGGTGCACTGTTTCCGGAGATGTCGCCCTGACGAGCCAGTCATCGAGGTATGGGTAGGTGTGGTGGCCCTGCGACCTGAGGGTCGCCACAGAGTTCATCAGCCTGGTAAAGACCCTGGGGGCCGAAAGGAAGCACCTTGTATTGGAAATTGTAGCCCATGATCCTGACCCTTAGAAAGGAACGATGAGGCTGCCAGATCGGGACGTGTAGGTATGCATCCTTCAGATACAGGGAGCACATCCAGTCTCCCTTGAACAATGTCTTAGCTATCAAAGCTGGAGTAACCATCTTGAATTTTTGCAGAGGTAGGGAGAGGTTGAGGGTGGAAAGGTCCAGCACAACTCTCAGGCCTGCCTAGTTCTTCTGAATGGAGAATATCCTGGAGTATAAGCCCAAGCCTCGTTGGGAGGCTGGGACTTCCTCCAACACCTGGCTCTGTACGAGCGACCGGATCTCCGCCAAAAGAGTTACTGTCCCAATCTGTGGGAGTGGAGGGAGGATCCAGGGGTCGGCAAAATCCTGGCACCAGAAATGTGCATGGAGAGCAAGCCTGCCCGCCACTGGAGACATGTGGACCCAGAGGGGCATGTCATGACTTCTTTGCCTCTGAGGCTGTTGCGGAGGAGGGGGACTAGAAAAAGCCCTTACTCCCCCCAACCCCCTTTTGTTGTTTGCGCCGATGTTGAGTTGGCAAATGGTCAGGCTGCCTAGACCT
This sequence comes from Ambystoma mexicanum, assembly GCF_040938575.1. Lineage (NCBI taxonomy): Eukaryota > Metazoa > Chordata > Amphibia > Caudata > Ambystomatidae > Ambystoma > Ambystoma mexicanum. Next base: position 469,801,509 of record NC_090925.1, on the reverse strand, counting down.
CCGTTCTTGGAAGCCGCGGAAACCTCTGTATGTACGCCCCTTGTCGGAGCGCTCCTGTAACTGGGTGTATGTTTTGGGTGTGGTCTTTGTCAAGATGGATAAAGAATTGGCCGTTTGTGAGCTGTTTTTCTTTTTGTCCAGCTCCTCGTCCATTGTGGAGTGGAAGAGGTCACCCCCTTCGAACGGAAGTTCTAAGATGCAATCCTGGATATCCGGGTTGAATTTCATAGCAAAGCCAGGCAGTTCTTCTCATGTCTGTGGCAATGCAGATGGCACGGCCAGAGGTGTCAATGTGGGCCACGGTGGACTCCATGATGTTCTGCACCACCATCTTGCCCTCTGCCAATCCCGCCTTCAATCATGATTGGCTCCGAGCCAGAAGGTCTGGGAGGAAATATGCAACATCCCGCCAGAGCCTCTGGAGAACGGTTGCCAGCATGGCATCCGCATTGGCTTGACGAAGGTGCAAGGACGCGTTGGAATACAGCTTCTTCCTGTACGCCTCCAAGATAGCAGCGCCACAGAGGAGGATGTTGAGGACGACTGAGGCTTGGAGTATAGTGATGCCGCAGCAATCACTGAGGAGTGTGGCTGATGATGGGTCGATAGTAAGAGTGTATCCCCCCCCCCCCGCCATCTGCCTGTACTTGGCATTCAGGCGCTTATTCACCAGCTGGACTGAGTGAGGCTTGAGCCAACCCTTTTTGGCCAAGGTGACTACGTCCTTCTGCATCAGGATCCCCGTTCTGGTTACAGGATGTAGAGTGAAGACTTCTGCGAGTACCCCCTCTGCTGGTTGCTCATCCTCGGATTGAGGAAGGCCCAAGTGCTTTGCCAGGCCTGCAAGACATTCGTGGAAGGCCTTGTCGTGGAAGATGCCGTGTCGGGATCCTCATCTGTGTCCGCCTGAGGGTCCTGTTGGTCTGGGACTGGAGGAAGGGAGTTGGGAGCCGAGGGCTGTGGTGTGGAGACCAGAGGCTGTGGCGGAGGCTGTTGCGGAACCACCTGGACATGAGGCTGAACCGGGCCCAGAGGCGCCTGTACAGGAGTCATCGGCGGCAGTGACATTGGCGGGAGCACGTCCCTGAGGATGTCCCCATCCGAGCAGACTTCATGAGCCCAAGGAACCGTTCAAAGAACCTGTCCTCGCAGGCCAGAGTGGTGGTAGGCGATATTGACATGGTAATGAGCGGCTGCTGGAGCTGTTGCATGCCCTGCCCATATGGACACAGCGGGAACCTGCCTTCTGCAAAGGAAGGGTAAGCTGTAGGCCACATACCTAGTTGACACCAGTCCCACCTTGACACACGTTCCTTCACCGGCTCCCTTCGATGGAGCGTTGTCGGCCGGATGTCTGGATTTTCTGGCAAAGCGGCCATTTTGTCGAGATGCCTTCCACGTGCCTGCGTCGCGTTGCTCCGTTCACTGGACCCTGCCCGGTCCAGGACTCTAGAGTATGGATCATGGGGCCTACACTGTTCCTCGGGCCGAGGCCCGGTAGGCATTTCGCCCTCGGCAGATCTGTCAATAGAACTGCATATAGGCATCCCCGTAGACATGCTGCCGGTATTAGGGCGTAGCCCCTTGGAAGAAGACCCGGTAAAAGAACCTTCCAGTTCCTCAGCACTGTCAACGGGAGGATCTACTGACCCCTTGGCTTGTCGGTCGGTAGCTGATTCAGCCTCTGTACTTGTGCTGGTACAAGTACCTGGGCAGTCCCTCCCGCGCAGGTGAGTCCTTGGGAAGGAGTCTCCTTTGCTGGGTGCACTGAAAAAGAGCGGCCCTACCTTGGGCCTGGATTGATGAAAGGCGAAGTCCTTTAGGTCCCAAGTAGGCGATCTCTGGAAGAGCTCAGTCCACCTGGCTAGTCTGTTCTTCAGAGAACTCTAGGAAAGCGCGTTGCATGCAGTACAAGCTTGCCAGCCGTGGTCTGGGCCAAGGCACCTTAGGCAGAGGGCGTGGGGGTCTTTAGTCAGGAAGAGCCGATTGCAGGATGGACACCTGCTGAACCCTGTTAAAGTCGATATGCGCTGCGGAGGAGCATGACGCTGGAGGACCGAGTACCTGAATGATAAAAAGATAAGTATCCATGCCTGGATTTACATGGCTGAAGCCAAACCCAGGAGCACCTGTGAATTCGGCCCGTTCCCGTCAACGCACAAAAGGGGACTCGGGTGTGGCAGCGGAGTCAGAGCAGTGCATGCTCCCAGGCCACACCCCTGCATGCCTCTAAATTTAAAGGGGAAGAAGGTTTTTTTCTGGTGAAAAAGATTGTCTCCCATCCCTTGGAAGTGATGCCCATGCAGCATGGAGGAAAGGTGACTGGAGGTTAAGAGTACATATGTTTGTTCAGGTATAGGCATCAAGGGTTTGACAAACAGTGGATTCGACGCTGTAGCAGTCATCGAAAACTTGTTTGGCTTCGATGGCACCAGAGGTTTAGATGGAGCGGTTGGCTCAACGGTAGAGAAGGCGTTGAAGGGGCAGCCGGCAAAGGTGTCGCCGATGCCAAGGGCTTGGCTGGCTTTGATGACCTTGACTTATTTCAGATCGAAGAATCCTTCGATGACTTATCGCGTCGAGGCCTCAAGGGCTCTCCCATGAGGATCATGCCTTTGTCCCGGGCTCGAGGGCGTGTGGGATTTGGCTCGAGCCCTTTCCTTAGCAGCTTCTATGGAAGGCGCAGTAGGAGCATGGCTTGCTGTGGGTTTTTGTATGTTGAAATATTTTCTGCATTTTTGCTCTAAATGCTTCCCATTCAGCAGGAATGGAGTTTTTGGTGGGGCAAGATACCCTTTCAGGGGAGGTGTCGGATGACAAAGTACGACTATGATTGGTGGCGCCACTCCTCGTTCTTTTAACTTTCTTCCTCCGAGAGTCCCTCTCGACTCGTCAAAGGTTTGTCAGGTAGATGGAGATTTTTTGGGGTTTCTACCTACTGCCAATTTCCCCTTTGGCTCCATCAGGGCCTTTGCGGTCATAGACTGGAACTTGGAGCAGGCCAAGGTCTTATGCTCCACCCAGAGACACCATAGACCAGGGGTCTCCAACCTTTACGTTAGCTAGAGCTACTTGTAGTGGATGTCAACAGTGGAGAGCTACTAGCGGACGATATCGGGGTGGGGATATTTATAAGCCTCGGAATTTATACCAATATTTTTTTGGCTCGATTATTTCCCCTCTATAAACAGATGGAATAACCTATGCCTTCATGAATATATTATGAACTTCAAACACCTCTTTGTTGCATTATTATTTATTAGTAGCTGTCTCAAAAAGACAGATATTTGTTGGACTACCATACAAATATCCTGTAATTTTTGTGCCCCTTCCTTTGCGTTTTATGCAGGCTTTCTACATGCTAGGCACACTATTATTTTCCAAATAAAAAAAAGTAATTTCCAAATTGAAAAATGTTGCTTGCGTTCAAATGTTTTCTTTGAAATTTTTTTTTGTCAGACACCACACATACTCTGTTATTTGCCGGTAAGATAGCTCAGCGGGTTGAGCGCTCGCTGCTGCTATCTGAGCGTGATCTGCAGGTCGCAGGTTAAAATCCCGGCAAGGCCAACTCAGCCTTTCATCCTTCTGAGGTCGATACACGTACCAATTTCAGTTGGGTGATATTGCATGTAAATATGTGCTTTGTAAAGCGCTTCGGATTAAGGCGCTATATAAATAACACATCATTATTATTTGTGTGCCCCTCTGTGTTTTAGCACAAGTTATATTTATAAAGATGTTAAATGCTCGTCAAACTGGTTAATCACAAATGCTTCTGTTATGCTGACAGCAGTTTTTAGGAAATTAAACTGTGGGTTCATGGGTGCCAACTTTTGATTTTCACAGGGGCAGAAATATCCTCACCTCAGCCCTGAATATAAGCAAGCAACCAGCCCACCCATACCCTGGCCAAACACATTGTATAGCACTTTGTTTATAATGCATTGCAAAAAGTCATACGATTAACAACCTGTAGTTTTGAATATATAACATCTCAGCATTGGTCTGTCAACCTGCTGAACTACCCTGGTAGGCTTCTACTGTACAGCGTGTCTATGGATTGCTTAATGTACTAAAAGTGGGTGTACTTGTGTCATGGAAGTGATTTAAAGTGGAAATGTACGGTGTGGAATTTGGAAAGAAATTGCACCATTTTTTTAAATATTATTTTGAACATTTCCAGGCGAGCAGCAGTGCTACTGTGATATTTTCATTGCGTGGTCACAATGATCCTGATCCTGCCCCAGCCCCTCCAACATCTCTGGCAAACAAGAGCAGCTTGCTTAAGAAAGACTGTTGTGGGGGCGCACAAGGCCAACTGTGGTACTACAGGCGGCCTGCAGAAGCATAACGTGATACTGACAAATGTCAGTGGATTTACAAGCAGTTCCAAGCGGCACAGTGACCAAGCTCTTTGCCTGCAATTGGGCCGACTAGGGTTCTGATCCTGAACACGGAACATGGCTGCAAAAATCACCATTAAATAATATAACTTAGGATAAATGTTTATTTTTCGGAGCGCTGGCGACTGAAAAGGCTCAGGCGAGCTACTAGTCGCCCGCGATCGACTGTTGGGCGACCTCTGCCATAGACAAACGGTGTGGGCCGGTTAACAAGCTGGATACTTCTTGAACCCGCTCTTCGGGGTAATTGGTGTCGACGAAGAAGACATATTGCGAAGTAACAAATGAAGCCCTCCGTATTTATGGAACCCACCAGGTGCTGCATGTGCTATATAAACCTTTGATAACATCATCCTTGAGACAGAGGCACTCTAAGGACAACTAGCCGACAGCATCAACACAGCACCCTCTGCCAAAATAAAATGTTCTGAAGCAGCTGAAGCTGGATATCAACTATCAAAGATGAGCAATACATGGGAGGACACGATCCATTCGAAAATTACTTTCCTGATTGACCTATTGCAACCGCCTTTTTCTAGGGCTCACCAAAATGCCAGCTCCTCCAATCTAACCAGCTCATCATATGGCACCCAGATGAATCCGAGGCCCAGGAATAGCATCACCCCAGCCCTGCACTGGTTTCCAGTGGATACTCCATTTCTTTCAAACCTCAGCCAGGAACATATTGGGTCTGTGGCCTAGTATACCTCAAGAATATAAAATGTACTAGTCTACCACACACTCAAGGACTACAAGTTCCAAGACTCATCAGTGACGCCTTCAAGAAAAGGTTTTGGAAGTAAGAACGTAGACACAGCAGAAGCAGTTATTATGAAAACCAGAATGAACTGAAGAGTTTCTGCACCCGACCAACTCATGGAGGAGGATAAACAGTGTGACCCACCAGTGTTTGCCAGATACCCTCCCAGTTAATGAGGACATTCCAATGAATACAAGTCATAACTTGTTCAGAAGTGACAAAATGAAAAGCTCCTGAGGAAAGTTCACCACAAAGGGTTTTAGAAATGAAACACGTTAAGCATGGGAAGAGGGAGGAGAATCTATAAATGTAACATCCACCCCATCATATCTTGGTACCCATACCCAAGGGTGGTTAGATAATTAAAAGTCACTTGTATAGGTCTTTCAAGGGGGTTTTATAATTTGAATGAATTTGCTGTTTTTTTTAGGAATTGTGTACTGAGATAACATGGTTTATTGAATTCTAGTGAATCATAATTTGTTTGTGAAAAAAAATTATATTTTAAACTATTTTCTTAAATTCAAGTAGGAATTGGTAATTACTAAATGTTTCCACATATTGAGACCACAGGTTGTGTAGTTTTCCAACCCTCCTGCCTACAAATAGGAAAAACCAGGATAGAGTCCCACCTGAGTTTTTATGTTACGATTAGGACCTGGTCTTTGCACTTGCCCTAGGTCACTCCTATCATGACACACAAACCCTTTACTTTGTGAATTGTTTTTCTCACCTAGCACTTGTCTTTTCCCATTCCCCTTTTTAGCACTTTTACTGATCTTGGATAGAATATTTTCTTCTAAGGGAAGAACTTGATAAATTAAGGACAGACTGGGAATGTCAGTACTCTGTTTGGGCCACTGTGGTACTATGGAAAGAAAGGAAATGACAGTTGGTTATCAGTCAAAAACATCTGTACCACTGAGATCAAGAGAGAAGGAAAAAAGGTCTAAAGGAATAGGCCTTACCAAAGGAGAAGAAAAGCAGATCCACGGGAACCCAACTTAGACTCGCCTTAAACGGCAGAGCAGACACTTGGACTCAGAGTAGCCCACTTGAGGAAGACCTGAGGAATCCATTCAGAGGATACATCACACTCATGAGGAGCATGAGTTACCCAGATCTCTTCCGCTCCAACTTTGCGCTCTCCCACCAGGTGAGAGGCAACCAGAATAGCTGGCACAGGATAGCAGATGTATGTAGACTGACAGACAACAGTTTGGAAAAACTGGCACCCCTCTTTGTTCCAAGGAAAACATAGCAAAAATATCAGAGGGTCAAACCTGAATTCTTGCATGAAGTCATAAAGGCTTTCAATGCCAGATTTTAGAAAAAGAAAACTATAATATACATTTTTTTTTAATGTGTTCATGCAGGACCTTCAATGCAGTATGCCATGCCAATCCGAAAGGGAGGAATCTGTCAAAGCTGTGGATCGGCTCCAGCAACTCACCACCAGCACAAGAAAAAAAAAATAATAATTAAAAAGTACCCAGACAATGATACAGAGATTCCATTAACCAACACTAGTACTGATTCACCTTCTAAGAACTTGGAGAGGTTGAAGCTGCGATTCCAGTGCAAAGTGTGTTGCCAGCTGTAGTTGTGTTGACCTCATGTGCTTACTGGCAAAATGAGCCAAACACACAGAATGCCAGGAGTCCAAATACTTTTGGGAAGATCCACTATTAGCATACCGTTCATATAACCTGTAGATGGTCCTGGAATGGAATACCCTTCCTATTCCGATGTCCCATATTAAGGAAACATATAGAAGCTTCTATGTTTGAATCATTTGGGTTTTTGTTGAGATTTGCAGGCACAGAGAAACAAATGAAATGATTGGCAAAGTCGGTGGGTGTGTGAGCAAGCAGAACTAGTGTAGCTGTACATTCACCCTACTCATCTACCCACCAAGGCTTTCAACGTAGTCTTAAAAGGAAATTGATGTGCAATGCTCTGGTCCCCTCTCCGGCAGGCAAATCTTCCACGAGTATGGAGGAAAGGATCTATGAGTAAGGTCTTAGCACAGGTCACTAGAAACCAAATTTGTTTCTAGTTCTAACAAGGTAGAAAACAGCCAAGGGGAAAATGGAAATACTTCACAGGTTGGACTGCCACAAGTTCATAGGTAAAATTCAGGAGCCTCAAATAACTCAATGCACATTTATGCTTGAACTGTAAATATTTCAAGGTTGGTCTATAAACACATTATATGGTGCCTTCATGGAGATGGTGATCCAAGTACAAGGCACTCCTGCACTAAGCCAGGGATTATTTTGCTACGGGTATTAATACATGAAACCACTTTACTAATCAGGGAGCTTTTAAACCATCTGTGGCCTCTCTATTTTTTCTCCTTTCTTTAGAGCACCACTATTGCCCCAATTCATCACTGCATCTAAGCAAACATTGTTCATAAAACCCTGCAAACCTCGAAACAGGTTATTTTTAACAATTCTATATTTTCCTCCTGCAGTTCAAATAAAAAAGCGTGAATATTTTTCAAGTGTAAAGAAGGCCAAATGACAGAATTGTAAAACATGAAATCTATATTTACATTTCAAATGTAACATACTTTGACTTATTTCAAGTACATTAAAAAAACAGAAGTTGTCCATTGCATATGAACTGTACTTTAACAATCAATATAAAGTACAATTAAATAAATACAAACAATTGAAACAACGTGCACCATAATGAGCGCAGTATTTGTCAGAAAGAACTATGATAAACTAAATGAATAACACTGATGAACAGTTCTAGAGCATTAACGAAGAATCCCTTCCATCATGTTATTTCATATTCAAAGGTGTGTGTAGTTGCGAACGTCTCAAAACAAAGATTTTTTGGTTGCTGTATAAGATTAGAGTTGGGAGTTTTAAATAGATTATTAAGAAGTTATTTTAAAGCCCATTGTTCATCGACCCAAGGATTTACAAATAACATTTACAATATGAAAAAGTCAGTATCTAAAGAGGCAGCAGATACCAATCAAGCATTTTCCCAGTGTGTATATATTTTCAAAAAATAGCCTACAAAAGTGCAAAATCTCGAAAACAATCATTATGTACCTATGGCTCAGCTCATAAACCAGAACGTGAAAAATAAAATCCTGATATACAGAACTTGCATATTGCCATCTTCACTAAAACATCGAAATCCAGATGATTTTAATAGCGAAACAAAAATAATCCTGAAGTATTTTAAGATTTTACGTTGCATAATATAAAATAACATTTCTATGCTTCTTAAATTCTATTATATTTGTAAAACATATGGTAAAACAAATCAACAGTGCAAAACGGCTCCTTTTTCTTTCAGAGACCATGGACAAGATGAGCTCAACAAAAGGAAACTGTTCACGTTCCTTGGAGGATTGGGATGATTCTATCCTAGGCCAAAAGGTTTACCACTCAGAAGACCACTTTCATAAAAGAGCTTGATCACTGAAATATCAGAGCAATGAACTGTTCCAAGTATTCTTTTAGTTCTAAACGCAAAACCCTCCTCTCCAAAGATGCAGTTTTTAAAGAAGACTTCAGACAAAATATGGATAGGCTCATATGGCTTAAAGACCTTAATTAAAACAAATGTACAAATGCCCTGCCCAACAATAAGAAAAGTGAACTTTCAAAATATGTAGACATTTTGATTCAGGTTCCATATTTATGTATTTAATTGCTACTGTCATTTTGTTATTTTGAGTAACAGAATATTGCAAAAGTAAAGCGAAAGTGTCATCACAAACCAAGAACAACGCTGAACAATATCGCACAAAACAATAATACCTATTTGCTGGTGAACACATCCTCACTCGAATAACCGCAGTTCATACTTTAATTCTAAAATAGGTTTTTCAGAAAAGTGCAGCACATTAAGTTAGATACCAGCAGTGGGTTTCATTTACTATTTAATTCGGAAATATTTAATTCGGAAATCGAACAGAGCAATTTATAGATGAACAAAACCCAAAGCAAAACATCAAAAAATTTTCAAAATGTTTGAGACAACCTAACAAGTTGATATGTAATAAAAACATAAATAATATAGTAAACCTGTTCTCCAAGTTGGATATTTACAGTTACCTGAGTCGTAGCACTGAAATACAAAAACACTTGGTTTGCCATCTATTTGGTCAATTCTAAACAGTATCCGTCAAAACAGGTATTTGCATATTGTGTACAAGGTACATCCCAAGTGCCCCAATAACAATTTTATTGGCATTTAGTACGGATTTCAAAAGAATTAAAAATTATAAAACTGTAGTGTTTTTCAAACGTAAAGTACAATCACAGCTTATTTCTGGGGCCTTCAATGAATGTAACACCTTGCAGACAAGAAGAGCTCCGTTGAGAATACAATCCAGCATCTTTATCATACCTACAATTAACCAGAAAACAGAATAAATTAAAATGTGGTGCGGTCAAACTGCAAAAATACAGAGGCTATTGGAAATGGCTTTCAATCCAAGTCACCCACATATGCCTGGGACATTCCTATTAAAGTTGACAGGGATGCATTTTACATACGTGCATTCTTATTCATTGGTTTTGACACCTTCTCTTTTCAAGCAAAACTGAATAACAAAGAACATTATTTAACCCTTCAGAATGCATGATGGGGTTAAATTAGGACAATAGGGAGCAGATAAAAGCCAAAAGAGCGATGTGTATTCAAAATGTTTCCCTCTCGGAAAGCACAACGAGAAATTATGCAAAGTGTTCATTTCTAATATTGAAAGGTTTAAAAATCACTGTCAAAACAATTCCTTGTGATTTTTCAAAATGACCATGCATAGCAACTGTTATTTTGTTGCTTTGTTAAGAGAAGAAAAAGTTACTTACCGTAGGGACTCCTGTACTCCTAGTCCAGAGTCCCCTTTTCCCCCCTACTGTATGGGCACCCCCATGAGGGGGTGGGCCGGAGCCTTTAGCAAAACAAGAGTGCTTTCCCCATTTCGAGGCAGGGGACGGGGGATAGGAAGGGTGCGGCCACAGGTCGTTACTACGACCCTCAGCACTTAACCGCAAATCGTACATTTTTCTTCATGTTGGCACCATATGCCTTATCCAACGGAATTTAAAAGAGGGTGGGGGGGTGGAGTGACAGGTGTATAGAGGAAAGGAGCTAGGAGTACAGAACCCACCAAGGTCTGTCCCCTTTCCTCCATAGTGTATGTGCGAGTTCACAGCATCAAAACATAGGGAAGAGGAAACTGGCTGCACTCTGGGAAAAGATTTCTCAAAACTGCTCGTCTGAATGCTGCATCCGAGAGCTAGCAATTATGCAGTAATGCTTGCCAAGCAGCAAAGGTGTGGACCAGATAGCCGCTCTCCTGCTAACATCCCAAGGCACCTACTTCTGAAAAGCCACTGCCATGGATTTAGCCCTCAGCATGAGCATTCAAGCTGCTGGGTGAAGGAAACATGTGTAAATTATACACTTTAAGGTTAGCAGAAATCATCAGAGTTATTGAGGCGTGTTAGGCAAGATTGTTAGGAAGTACCCTGTGGGAGACTGCACCAGCCTTGTCCTCTTGGTAATAGTTTAACCCAACCTTTGTTATAAGCATGTACTACACAAGTTGGTAGAGTGACTGAGCAACCATGCTCATCTCAAGAAGGGTCAATGTGAGCTGTAGGGTTTCAGCATTTAGTTTCACAGTGACATGCATCCAAATAAACACTGGTTTCTTGATTAAACAATGTATTAATTTAACAGGCAGTTGAATAAAACTTCCTGAGAAGGGAGCAAAATATGTAACAATAATAAAATAAAAAAAAACACTTTCAATAAATCAGTAGATACCCATTTGGGATGTGTCACTACGTCGGATTAAGAGATCACACACACGGTCAAAAAAGTAAAACACAACTTTAATATTTTCTTTATCAAAGGATCTCAATGAACATTCCCCAATAGGAAATAAAAAGGATACTGGTAGCTGCAGTCTCTTTCCAGATGTATATGACCTTCTACAACACTTCGATACAGGATTACTTATGATGACTCATAAAATTTGACAGTCTCGGCCAAAGTCACATGAGGGTTTCCCTTCTTGTTCAATACAGCAACGCCCAGTGAGGTGGAACAATAATGTCAATGATCCTTGGAAGGTCTACTGGCTCATTACAATGCATGAATCTTTTGGTATCCCCTTTATGTGATCTTCTTTCAGGAGTCTTTTTTAATTCTTAGTTCATAAATTCCTTATGAGATTAAAAATATTTACTGCATACGCCTCAACGTGACTGTCCCAGCGCACGTAGCATTTGTACATCCAAAATAAGCATTTTACTGTTGGCGAAACGTACACTCCCAAAGAAACCTTCCCCTCTGGCTATTTGTTTCTTCAAAAGGGATTCTCTTCTCTCAGTCTTAATTCCTCCGATATGCCAGTTCAACATGGCGTCAGGAATTCCACTCGCTTGTCATTCCGGTCTGCAGCACCTCGGCCCTTGTTATCGCCTGAAAGCGGACAGCTTTCCTCCTCTTACGCATTACAGGTTGGCTACGAACAGCTGTTGGGGCTCGTCCGGATACTTGCTGCTCATAGGCCGCTCGATCGGCCTCTCCCGCAGCTCTGTGGCATAACTCCACCTCTTTTCTCCATAGGAGTTACCGGCAGTTTGTCATCGGCGAGACTCCGCAACATTGAAGACTCGTCTTGTAGCCACTCCTCGTAACATTCAGCGCCGCCCTCCACTCCTTCTCGGAACACCAACCGCCTCCTCGACGAGCGGCTCGAGCCGGAGTTCAGCTCTCATACAGCTGCTTCCCTTCTTCCAAGTACTTTAACACAGCTCGCCAGGTATACATTACGGACAAAACTCAACTAGCGCAACAGCGCTTCATAACAACGAAATTAACAGGTTTTCGTTTCATTCGCCTTAATACGCCCACTCATAACGGCCAGCTTAGTCCTCAGCCAGCTGGGCTGTCTCCTGGCAACCACATACAGAGAGAAAGAAAAACAGAACATTCCTACTTGTTGAAAGAACCTCAATGTAGGTGAGAAGACATAAGCATGGTCTCCCTTTAAACTACTAGATCCTCCCTCCTTCCTGCATCATCCTTTCTCATTCCCAACCCGCCAATCATCACAGGATGGCAGACGGAGACAGACTTCCTACACCCTGAGGTGACTTAAATGACAGACACTGTTGACAAATATATCCCTGACACATTTAGAGCAATACTGAGTTTGGTGTCAAAAGGAAAATGTTTTGGGGAATAAAACAAAGGTCAACAAATATTCTTAAGCAGGTGAATTACTTTTGAACCCCCAATGCAAAGTAAGTTAACCCTTTCCCAGCTACACAAGTTATAGAACGTGTGACCTTTGTTGAGGGATAGTTAAAGCACAAAGTCAGAGGACGTAACAGTCTTTCAGGGGGCCAGGACAGCCAATGGCACTTACAAAGTATAGGGAAGCTGAAGCACTTCTTGAAGGTTAAGTAAAAAGTCTTGCACAATGTTTTAGAAATCTTTGTAGAAAATGAAATCACTGTTGGGCCACAAACTGGGGGGCCTGTGAGGGGAAAATCTGCACGCAACTCTGCAAAAGCAACCAAGACAAGTCTCAACTGAGAGCTAGCAAGGCTACACAACAAGAGGCAAGTACCCCTCCGTTTTACAGTACCTTAGGTCATAAGAAACTGGTTCCAGATGGCTTCTGTTCCAGTTCTAGTATAGCAGACCCTGTTTTTCCTGGGCCTCAGTCGTGGGGACAAGAGGTAGGACGTCTGGGGACTCCAGCACTACGAATTGAAGGTCGGCGGCACCAATGGGCAAACTTCAGATCAGCTGCACTTTGCGGTTTCTGCTTCTCGTAAATAGCACCACTGCGGTTCTTGATATCTTATGGACTTTCCTCGCATCTGGGGGAACAGCACTCTGTTGAGGTGGCTCAGGCTTGGTCAGTCCCACTTCCTGGGAGTCAGGAGGATCTGTTTGGAGCTTGGGTCCGACGACACACTCGATTCTGGTGTTCCTCTCCCTGGCAATCGGTTCTTGCAGCAGCAATGGAAGTACAGCCAGCTCCGAGACGATTTCCAGATAAGTTCGACTTGGGGTCGATTGGTCCCACTAAGCCAAGTGGAGAAGTCGTCCGTTGCAGGGGTTCTCTATTCGAGGCTAATTTAGAGCTTCATCAATGCAGCAGGGTTTCACCGGGCAAACCAAGGATCCAGAATTTGCAGCAAGCGTCTCTTCCAAGTTGTTCTTCGGATTCTTTTGTCCAGTGGTCAACCGGGCCTTCAAAGCAAAAGACTTTGCCTTTTATGCAGGTTTCTCCCATTCATTCGCAGCCTAGCTGTCAATCACACAGCAGGGTGGCTGTCCTCCAACGACAGCCAGCTGGCCAATCACCTTTGGGTGCATTCCTGTAACCAAGGAGACTAATCACAGGGAGTTTCAGGCACCTCCCTCACTTCCTGCCAGACACGCTGGAGCCAGAGTCAGGTTTCAACAGTGAATCCTGCCAAAGTCAACGCGAACAAAGGGATCGAACGTGGTTTGGCGTGCAGAGTAAATCTCAAGCAGGACCTTTCCAACAAGAAATGGGGGGAAAAAAGACCACCGGGCCATTTTGACAAAATGGGTACCCATGGGCACTTTACTGCAGCTGCAATTGCAGCATGTGGTAGAAACACAATGTTTGGAAAAAGTAAACCACTGCCACCAGCCATTAATCGTCGAAAGGGCAACATAAGAATGTTACATGAGAAACTAGACACCAGGGATACTAAGTAAACCCTCCAGCACTCCGTGTGTGCTGGGTCTGCGAAGTTACAAATGTAAGTAATCAATTTCACTTCACTGCGCTTGGAAACAGTAGGTTAACCAAGAGAAGGCATTTAAAACTTTGGGAAATCTGGACAACTTCCCTGTGTCACTGCAGTGAAGGTGCTGTGTGACACAATGTTAAAAGTTGATGACTATGGAATTTGTCAGACTCCAAGGTCAAACACAAAACAGAATTAAAAGTACAAAGTCCCAAAGTTCAAGAAAAAGAGTTGGGGGGGTCTCTAAGGTGGGAGGAATTTAGCAGTACACTGACAATTCTCCCTAACAAGGCTTCAGATGCCGGATGGCCAGGGGTCAATCGACCAAAAGTGACAAAGGTGGAATCCACATTTACTGAGAGCCCTCTTACCATCTGTTAGGGAGAATTTTCATTTCTGTGCCAATTTCCTTTAACCTTAGAGACCCCCAGCTCTTTCGTTGGACTCAGGGCTTTTTAATATATTTTTTTTAAAGATATCTTTATTAGATTTTCATCAAAATACATATTCATCACATAGGTTCCAGTAAAATAAACTAACCAGAAACTATTACAAACAATAACGTCCTATAACATCAGAAAAATAACATAATTCATTTATATCCATATCAACTTAAAACACCAGCATGCTACCATCCTATGTGAATAATAGAAGAAAGTAAATATAATATCCCACACAGACATACAATACATCACATGAAACAATGTAAAAGAAGAAAAGAAAGGGGGGGGGGGGAAATCCCCTCACTCTTCCACACTACTATATCAACCATATAAAACAATAAATGAGACCCACAACGAAAGATAATCATCCTCACTATCTTTTTCTTTCAACAAGATCTTTTCATATTTAGACAAAATCTATAATTCCACCAGCCATTCTTCCACATTAGGTTTCTTCCTAGTCTGAATCAGCTTAATCGCTACCATCATACCTTTATCAATCCAAATGACATGCATTACTTACTGTAAAAGCATTTCTGATGGTTGCATCTGCTTAGATTCACATGCTGTGCATAGTCCGACATCCAGTGGTCACTGCAGAGTATTGCATCTTGTTTTTTGAAAGTCGAAAAGGGAACGTCAACATAGGCGTGTCCGTAACACTATCCCTATAGTGACGTGTAGTGTACCAAAATCCCTCACGCGTCGAGGTCCCTGTGTACTTTTTTCTGCCATGAGGGAGCCTTATGACTAACCTGAGTGAGTACAGAAAGAGAGAAAGTAATAAGACATCCTGGGGGGCGTGGCTTGGCAGCCATGGAGTAGGCTGCAATTCCTGTGTGCTCCGAGATCCGGCAATTTGATCTGACAAAAACGCACTTTTTAAAAAAATTATTTTATCTACAGCAGCTTGAAACGCACATAAAGGCGTGAGAAGGTATGGAGCAGGGCACGAGCAGGCTGGCTGCACGTTTGCAGCTGAGGAACAGTCCCATTGCAACATTGTATCTTGGAGCTGGCCGCGAGTGAGGACACCAAAATGGCGGCGGCAGAGAAACAAAGGGATTCTGAGAGGCGCACCCCTGTGAGACAAAGCTCTGCTCGGTAGAAGACTGAAGTTGCGAACTGCCGGCACAATAGAACAGGCATATTATTACTGAAGCCGGGTGGATGCACTGCGCAGAGGTCCCCGACCAACACAGCCGAGGACTTTGGAGAGCGAAGGGGGCACATCGATTGCGAGTGCTTGTCGAAATTTGTCGATGCGCTGAAAAGTGCCCCAACATTTACATACAGACATGCCCTCCAGCGAGTGCGCACAGCGCTGGAAGCGGAGGACAGGGGCGGCCTTGGACATAAAAGCGGTAGCCGGGCCCCGGAGGACAAAGGACTGCCTACATAGCTATAGAAGGCGGAACCCGAGTAGCGAAGGAGCAGAAGGCAGACACAGTGACGGGGGCTCTGTGGAACCATTACGGCCCATATAATATAATATCTGGTAACTGTGGGGCGGGCGTTCACGGTTGTGGATCCTGATATTGGCCGGACCGCCCCTATTCAAATAGAAGTGCCGCTGGGAAGCAGACGCTCGCGGGCGGGCTCCGCACAGAGCGAGGAGCGCATGAGGAAACGAAGAGACTAAGCAGGTCAGCTGGCAAACTGTGACCCAAGAAGCACGCACGGAGGTGTATTAGGGCAGACCCCCACGGACCCCCTGCAGAAGGAAGCGGAGGGCCACACATTCGCCGTGGGACATGAGCTGAATGGCCTGGGCCTCGCAGCCGTGTTGGGTGCCTAAACCCAGTCCCGAATGTAGCGTCGCAAGTACAGCATTGGAACAAATAGGCGAGGCGCTGAATGGATGCCCAGAGAATGAGGCGCAGATAGCTGAGGGGCGCAGCAGACACTATTGGGCCTGGGTCACAGTGGCACTGTGGGTACTGCAATGTGAGATATAACGAAAGGTGAAAAAGTAAACAAAGCACATGAACACTCCCTGGTCCAAACAAAAGCTACATGAAAGAACTGATGCCCTCCCAGTGTCAGCAAATGCAACGCTGGAGAAGTATGAGACAGGAGCCCACACATGCATATAACAAGTGCTGAGAGAGCAGGATGTGGTGCGCTTCTTAATGTGGGATGCAGATGGGAATAAGTGCTGTTTGGAACGGAGTTCCAAACGGAGCGGGGTGTACGTTACGGCCTGTCTCGTCATAAAGACCCCCATGAGTGGACCCCCCTGCGCTCTGAAGGCTCGTGGCAGATGCAGACTGCTAGTCTGTGAAGTGACTCCGCTGCTGAGAAGTAGAGCGATAAGGAATGCGGTGCGCAATGCAGAAGTGCTGCTGACCAACTACTCGTAAACGAACGCAGCAAAGTGAGCTTTGGAGGAAGGTGGGACCTGCACAAAGGATAGGGACTCCTCGGTGAAACATTACCAGGAAGAAGGAATAGGTGGACTGTGAGCACGGGCCCCGGAAGCAAGATCCTACAAACACTGCCTAAAGGAGAGACGTGGGAGGACAGAGCCCACTCCAAGATCGACCTTGCGTGCCACCTGGCAAGGTGGCCCATTGAGGACACCCAAATACTGACCTGAAGTGGGGAAGCTACAGTGACACAAGAGAGCGGACATAAGACATAGTGCAAGTGCAGGATGTCGGTGAAAGGGCTGAAGTCCAGGGGTAAGCAATCCACTATGGACACCTTTGCAAAGGCGCAGCGGGCCCCTTCATCCCCAGCACAAAAAACGGGGGAGGTATCGGAGGATGACTCCCCTGCAAGGGAAAACCAACAAGTCCTAGCGGCCATAACAGACTTGAGTGCTAAGTGGGGCACGGTGATGGCGGAACTGCGGACGGCCCTAGAAAGTAAAATAGATGCCGTGGGAGTGGAGGTTACCTTGCTGCGGCAGGACATCAGAGCGCTAGCAGAAACCACCAGCGGATTGGAAAGCGCAGTGAAGACCAATACCGATGTAAGCACGAACAATGCGAAGGAGG
The DNA here is from genome assembly GCF_040938575.1 of Ambystoma mexicanum. Lineage (NCBI taxonomy): Eukaryota > Metazoa > Chordata > Amphibia > Caudata > Ambystomatidae > Ambystoma > Ambystoma mexicanum. Next base: position 469,784,109 of record NC_090925.1, on the reverse strand, counting down.
TCCATGTGCTCAAACAGCAGGTTGCCAACCTTGAAAATAGAGTGGAGGAAGCAGAAGGATGGGCGAGACGGAACAACATCCGTGTGGTCGGCCTGCCAGAAGGAGAGGGCCAGGACCACACAGATTACGTAGAGAACATGATCCTGCAAGAAGTGGGAGCGGACAAACTCTCGCAGGGGTTCACAGTAGAGCGGGAACATCGAGCCCTTATGAGAAAACCACGGCCTGGAGCTCCACCGCGGCCTATAATTGCGAAAATCTTGAACTACAAAGATAGGGAAAAGATTCTGGAGCATTTTCGCAAGGGCGGGACGATAGAAAGAGCCCCCTCCAGGGTTACGGCATACCCAGATTATACTAGGTTGGTGCAAAGGCAGCGATATAGTTATGTTGCGGTCAAGAGAACACGATAAGTGAAGACACTATGTCATGTACCCTAAGTGGGAGGGAGAGTGGGGAATCCTGGTATAGCGCCTTGAATTGCTTTATAGACACGGCGTAGCCCTTCAACTTTATGACTATGGGACTGGAATATAGTGCGTTAAAATGCAAATGAAAACGGATGTATTGGGCGTTGCAACTTTAAACAAATAGGAGCAACAGGATCGCATTTACTTACCCCCGAGACTTAGTAGAAGGGCAGCCAATAGGGCGGCCTCACCCTGCGGAGCCGCGAGTACAGGTTTAACAGAAAGGACTAGATGTGGGGGTGCCTGAGATCCAGGGATGGAGCAGGGCAACAGTTGGGGAGGGTGCAGTTGGGGAAGGAAAGGGAGGAGGGTGGGAGAGGGGAGGGGGGTGTTTGAAGTTAAGGGGAGTTTGAATCGGGAAACAAGCCTATATAGATGAAGACGGAAGTGGGATCTGGACTGCACCGGTGCAGGGGGGCTAGGGGGGGGCATTCCGATGGGTCATGGGGGACCTTAAAATAATTACGTGGAATGTCAGGGGACTTAATAGATATCTAAAAAGGAACAAGGTTATGTTGTACTTGCGCAGACAAAAGATAGATATCGCACTGTTGCAGGAGACACACCTGACACAGGAAAAGATGGAGATGGTGGAGAAGAAATGGAAAGGGATTGTGGTGGGCTCGACATACTCCGCGTATGCTAGAGGAGTACTCATTTGGGTGGCGCCACATGTCCGTTCAAACTGTTGCAGGAAGTGGCGGAAACGGATGGGAGGATGGTCATATTGAGGGGATTGGTGGAAAACAGAGATGAGCATTGTGAATACATACGCCCCCAACCAAAATACTGCAGCATATTTCAGAACTCTGTGCCATAACCTCAGCATATGTATGGGTAGGGCGGTGATCTGGGGGGGATTTTAACTGTGTGTTGGACCCCAGGGTAGACAGATCAGATGGAAAGATTGATAGACCTACCCCAGCAGCTAAAGCGCTGCAGAATCTGCTGGACGATTTTGGTCTAGCGGATGTGTGGAGAACAAGACACCCCCAAGATAGGCAATACTCGCACTACTCTGCCCCGCAGCAATTACATACGAGGCTTGACTATGTCTTTGCCACGTCGGACGTGGTGATGGAGTGTACTCAGGCAGAATATAAAGCGAGGGTCCTTTCGGACCACTCGCCCCTGGCTATTGGGTGGCAATACTGCCCCCTGAGGGCAAGGATTCCGACATGGCGCCTGCGGGCAGAGGCACTTAAGGATCCTGTTTTTAGGGAAGAGATAAGGGAGGAGATTATAAACTACTTTGAGACAAATACGGGTAGCGTCGACTCGGCGAGCACATTATGGGAAACCTTCAAGGTGGTGATGCGAGGGGTAGCCATAGCAAAATCAAAAGGCCTACAAGGTGGGATTTTGGCTGATATACACGAAACAGAAAGGGATCTGGAAAATGCACTGAAGGAGGCTGGTGCAAACATGGAACTGGTACTGAAACTGCAGCAGAAATGTGCGGAGCAATGGGAAAGATTATGTAACCTCAACTATAAAAAGTATATAGAAAGACAGCACGCGGGAGGGGATAAAACAGGAAGTGTCCTGGCATGGTTATTTAAGAGTGAAACTCCCAGACCCACGATCAGAACGATTACGAGAGAAGATGGTAGTGTAGCTGATACTCAGGAAGGAGTAAATCAGGAGTTCGCAGAATATTATAAGTTACTATATGGGGATGAGGAGGGTAGCAATCTTGGAGAGATAGCAGAAACACCAATACCTAGGATAAGTGAGGAGGAAAGAGGAGCTGGATGCGCCGATTACTCTGGAGGAGTTAGAGGAAGTGGTGAGGCAGCTGCCTACCAGTAAGACCCCAGAGTCTGACGGGTTCCCAAGTGAATTTTATAAAGTATATAAGGAGGAAGTACTCCCCCCCCCAATGCTAGAAATGTTCAATGAAGCGTTTGAGGTGGGACGGCTGCCGGAGTACCTCAGAGAGGCGATCATAATACTGCTTCCCAAACCCAATAAGCCTGGGCATAGTTGTGGCTCCTATAGACCTTTGTCAATGTTGAACCAGGACTGGAAGATATTGACGGCTGTCCTGGCGAACAGACTGCATAGAATTATTGGCAAACTAATACATCCCGACCAGACGGGCTATGTCCCGAATAGAAATATAACTCAAAATCATAGACGACTCCACCGGGTGGTTGAATGGGGGAGCAAAAACGAGAGTGAAATGGCAATCGTGTCCTTGGATGCGGTTAAGGCCTTTGATTCAGTTAAGTGGCCATGGCTGCTTGCCGCTTTGGCGAGCTACGGAATGGGGCCTGGATACATAAGGTGGGCAAAGATGCTATATAGCGAACCGCTGGCCAGGGTCAGAACAGGATCGGTGATATCTGAAAGATGGCAACTTAGTAGAGGCACCAGACAAGGGTGCCCATGGTCCCCAATGCTTTATATACTAGCCTTAGAGCCCTTAGCAATATATCTTAGACAACAATATGACACTATAGGTATCGAGGTGGGTGGAGAACGACATCTCATCTCCTTGTATGCCGATGACTTGCTGCTGTACCTGAGGCATCGGGAGGAAAATCTTCAGTACATATTAGAAGTGATGGATAGATAAGCGGGGCTGTCGGGCATAGCGGTGAATCCTCAAAAATCTAGTATCTTCTCGCTGGGTAGCTATAAGGGAATCCCTGTCGGAAGGTTACCGGTGTTACAAGCCCCATGGGCGGTTAGCAAATTTAGGTATCTTGGGATAGATGTGTACCATAAGGTGGAAGAGGAGCACAGACCCAATACCGAGATCGCCATAGAGAAAATGAGAAATGTATGAAATTCTGGGTGAAGTTGCCCCTAGCAATGATGGGATGAGGGGCAATGCTTAAGATGGTAGTCCTACCTAGGCTCCTGCACTATTTCGGGAATATTCCATATCTGATACCCAAGAAATTTTTCACTAAACTGAATAGCATGTGTAGGGCTTTCCTGTGGTATGGTACCCGGAACAGAGTGGCATTATGGAAGCTGCAGAACTTTTATGAGAAAGGGGGAATAAAACTACCCAATTATGAGGTCTATTACGTAGCGAGCCAACAGCAATTTGTAGCTAAATGGCTCTCAGATGAACTGACCTGCGAATTCAGGTTGTTTGGACAGGATTGTGCCCCATTGTATCTAAAAGAATTGATCTGGCTGCCCAAGACAGAAATGGTAGGGCGCCCCAAGATGATGAAGCTCGGGTGGGCGATGTGGCGCCGTGCGTGCCAGATGATGGAAAACCCATTCCCATGCTCCCCGCAGGTGCCGCTAGTTGCACTGGCGGGGGGAGATAAGCAGCTGAGGATGATACTTAGGAACCACTGGGAGGCGGTTTGGGTAATGATAATGGGAGATATTTGGCAGGAGGGGACCATCACAGAGTTTGAAGCGCTGGGGGAGGAGATGGGGTTACACACGGGCCAGTATATTACGTATCACAGAATGGTCCAGATAATCAGGAGAACATGGCCCGAAACGGTACTGGAGGAAGAACCAGACGCTACTGTAGACATGATATATGATATGACAGAAGGGGGCGTGGGGGGCACGAGATCTCCATACTGTATGAGATGATGATGATGTCCAAGATCGGGAAGGAGCTAACACAATTGAGACTAGACTGGGAGGCGGATGTGGGTGCCCCACTAGAGGACGGGATGTGGGAACGTGCTATGGGATATCATAACAAGGTGTCAAGGAATGCGAGACAAACAGATACAGCTATATGTTACGCATAGAGCATACATGACACCCGAAAGGATATCCAGGTTCAAGAATGCTGGGAGACAAGCATGTCCCAAATGCGATGAGGAAAAGGCAGGCATGGTGCACATGTTCTGGGCATGCCCAGTAATTGAGCGCTTCTGGGGTGAAGTAGCACAGAAACTAGGAGGTGAAGGGGGTCACGATGGTTGTAAATACAGCTTGGGCTTGCCTGCTGGGGGGGGTCCCAGATCGCAGAAACTTAAGCATGTTAGTAAATTGAAAGATTTAGCATATGTGCTTGCAAAAAGAAGGATTGCCATGGGATGGAAGACATGTCCTAAGCCACGGGTGGAGATATGGTGGAAGGAGTTGCAGAAATGGGCGTAGGCAGAGACCATGGTATCGCAAGAGGTGAGCAATGTAGGGGGAGAGGAGGAGGCGGGAACCTTGATGGCATGGAGATCATTAATAGCGCAATTGTTTGGAACGGTACAAGACCTGACAGCATCCACGGTATGTTAGACCCCACCACGAGAGGCAGATACAGAGTGCGTGGTACAAATAGGCTCGTAAGGGGGGGTGGGATGAGGGAAGCAGTGGCCAGAATAAAGTGATGAACATTTGTATCGTTTATGCATGCACTGCGTGTGTGATTTGTATTGGGTTTTTTTTAAAATAAAAAAAAAAAAAAGTTTTTATTGATTTAAAGTAATAAGACGTCCATGTTCCTTCCATCCGAGCGGGGAGGAAGGGTGGGCGCATGTGAATCTAAGCAGATACAACCATCAGAAATGCTTTTACGATAAGTAATGCATGTCTTCTGATGTTTGTTAATCTGCTTAGGATCACATGCTGCGCATAGACTAGCGAGCAGTACCCAGAGTTGGAGGTGGGTTGTGAGAAGGAACAGAAGAAAAAAGGTGTCTTAGTACTGCTTGTCCCACCTGGGAATCGGAGCTAGAGTGAGTATCTAGACAATAGTGTTTTGTAAAGGTGTGTACAGAACTCCAGGTTGCCGCTTTGCAAATGGACTCTAGGGGAACATTTGTAATGAACGCTATGGATGCCCCAGTGCCTCGAGTAGAGTGTGCTCTAGGCTTGAAGGGCAGTTCTCTCTTAGCCAGAGTGTAACAGAGTGATGCACTGGACAATCCATCTAGAGATAGTGGATTTGGAGAGTGCATCCCCTTCTCTTCCTGCCACGATTGAGACAAAGAACTGATTAGTCTTTCTTAGTGGACGAGCTCTTTCCATATAAAAAATGACTGCCCTGCACACATCAAGTGTGTGTGTAGGCTCTTCTCCCCCAAGTTTGAAGGATTTTGAAAGAACGTTGGCAGTTCTATAGACTGGTTGACATGAAACTTTGAAATTAATTTCGGTGTAAACCTAGGGTGTGCGCGTAGAACCACCTTATCTTTGTGAACTGTTACAAAGGGACTCAAGATGGAGTGCTTGTAGTTCACTCACTCTCCTAATGGAGGCGATAGCTATCAAGAAAGCAGTCTTAAGAGTGAGATCCTTAAGGGTTGCTTTATGCATGGGCTCGAAGGGGGAGCCCATTAGCCTGGTTAACACAACGTTCAGGTCCCATCCGGGAGCTGGGTTAGATATAGGAGGGTGAATTCTTTTCACTCCCTCCATGAAGGCTTTGATAACTGGAACCTTCCACCATGACACCTTATGTTGAGACGTAGTGTAGGCGGAGAGTGCAGCTAGGTGAACCTTAATAGAATTAAAGACTAAACCTGAGTCCAGCAAGTGAGTCAGGTATAAAACAATGTGTGGGAGAGCAGTCAACGGGGTTGATGCTCCTCGAGTTACACCAGATGACGAACCGTTTTCACTTACTAGAATAGCATAAACGAGTGTTCGGTTTCCTAGCCTCCCTGAGAATGTCCATGCATCTGAGTGAGTTGCAAATGTCCAAATTCTATGACCTCAGGAGCCAGGCTGCCAAGTTCAGGGTCTGTGGGCATGGATGCAGCGTTCGGCCCCTGTCCTGTGACATGTTGTACGGCCAGGGTAGTTTCACTGGAAGAGACAGTGACATCTCCATCAGATGAGCATACCAGGGTTGGCGGGCCCACATGGGGGCCACCAGTATCATGGTAACAGGTTCCTTTTGCATCTTGTGCCCTATCTTGTTGAGAAGGGGAGTCGGGAGGGGTTAGGGGGGGGTCAGGGGAAGCGTAGACAAATTTCCCTGACCATGTTATCCATAGGCCGTTCCCCTTGGAGCGGTTCTGGGGGTACCTGGGGGCGTAATCTTGGCATTGGGTGTTCCCCAAAGTTGCGAACAGGTCGATCTCTGGGAAGCCCCATTCTGCGAAAAAGTTGGAGACGATGTCTTTGTGTAATCGCCATTCGTACTCTGTGGGTAGAGGGAAGTCTCTGCTAAGTCTGTCTGCCAGAAGATTGAGTTCCCCTGGTACATGTTGAAATAACAGGAACATGTGTCCAGCTTGGACAGTCCTGGAGAGCGAGTGCCCCCTTGCTTGTTCAGGTAGTACATGGCTGTGGTGTCTGAGGATCAGCACTGTCTTTCCTTGTAGGTGTCTCTGGAAAGCCTTCAGTGCTTTGAAGACCACCAACAATTTCAGCAGGTTTGTGTGTTTGGACGCCACACTTGGAGTCCAAACTGTGTGCAATCTGATGGGATAGGTGAGCCCCCCATCCTATGAGGGATGAGTCTGTGGTTAGAGTGACGTCCACTGCAGGGGTGGCAAAGGACTGCCCCACCACAAGGTTTTCCCTCGACCACCACCACAGCGAGAGAACCAAGGTTTGCGAGACAACCACTAGATTGTCCCATTGTCCGCTGGCCTGACACCACTGGCTGTTGAGCCACTCTTGCATAGGGCGCATGCACAGGCTCGCGTGAGGGACCAAATAAATACAGGACGCCATCATTCCTAGCAATCGCATGGGTTTGCGTACCGCCACCTCTCGACCGGCTACATATTGAGGGATCTGAAACAGCATATTTTGGACCCTCTCGTTGGAGGGGAAGACGAGACTGTCCAATGTTCCAATTAGCGCCCCTAGGAATTGCTTGGCTTGGCTGGGGTCTAGACTGGACTTCTTCTCGTTGATGGAGAAGCCCAGGTGGAACAATAGGTCTATAGTCTTTTGGATATTTGAGAAGCATGTTTCGGAAGAATCCCCCGTTATGAGCCCGTCGTCGAGGTAAGGATAGACCGGAATGGACAACCTGCGCACGTGTGCCACTGCCACTGCCAGTCCCTTCGTGAATACCCTTTGCGCTGAGGCTATGCCGAAGGGTAGCACTTTGAACTGGTAGTGTTTGCCTTCTATCATGAACCTGAGGTATTCCCTGTGCGCTGGCAAAATTGAAATATGAAAGTATGCATCTTTCATGTCTAGTGTTACCATGGAATCCTCCTGTCTGAGCAGGGGGATTATTTCCTGCAGAGTAACCATCCAAAACTTTTGAGGTTTTACAAATTTGTTCGCTTGGCGCAGATCTAATACAGGGCACATGGTTAGATCCTTTTTGGGTACAAGAAAGTACACTGAATAAATACCCTCCTTTACCTGTGATAGAGGCACAACCTCTATGGCTCCTTTTGCAGCAGCGATTCCACTTCCTGAAGAAGGATGAGAAGGTGTTCTGGTGCGAGACGTCTTCCCTTTGGAGGTCTGAATGATGGGGACCGGCTGAATTCAATACAGTACCGTGGGCTGTTGTTGACAGTACCCAACAGTCTGTGGTAATTCCCTCCCATGCTTGCAGAAATTATGTTAGCCGGCCCCTGACCGGAGATGCATGGGAGGGGACTCGAATCTTCGGGTCATTTGGTGGTGGTAGCCGGGGAGCCTCTAGGAGTAGAGCCCGACCTCTTCCCTTGCCACGACGTGGTCCTCTGAGGGGAGGACCAGTTGCTGGCTGAGGTGTATTGCTGTTGAGTTTGTCGGCCACGAAAAAAGCGCCTATTGCCATATCCATTTTTTATTAGGGGGGTCTCGTGATTTGGTCCAGGGTCTTTAATGTTTCGTGCTCCTGCTTAGCAGTTTCCAGTGCATCATCAACCACCTTACCAAACAAGTTGGAATCCTCAATGGTTTGTTGATGAGGGACGCCTGCGTTTCTGGCTTGAAATCGGAGTTTGAGCCAAGCAGGTCTCTTAAGGAGTACGCCCTGGACTAAGGAACGTACAGTCGTTTCCGCAGCATCTAAAGTATTCTTGATTATGCTTTGGTTCACTTGAGTGCCTTCTGAGACTTTGGCCAATAAGCGGGTATGAAGGGGCTCAGGGACTTCTTGTAGACCTACGCGCACCAGGCCCCATTGGGCATCAGCGTAACTAGCCAACAGAGTGTTGGCAATACGCGTGGCAAAAGCTGCAGAGGATGTAATCCTTTTCCCTAGAGCATAGAGCTTTTTCTCCTCTTTATCGGGAGGTGCCTCACTGGTAGACAGCGGAACCGCCGCCCTTTTTCTCGTGGTGGTCACCACCAGAGAATCTGGTATGGAATGACCCTTGATATATAAGGGATCTGTGGGTGAGGGGCTAAAAAGCTTCTCGATCCGTGGGTTTAAACCTCTAAGGCAGGTGTAGATAAAGAGGGAACGACGCGTCTCTTAATAGAGGAGAGGTTGGCTTGGCTACAGGTGGCTTTTCTTTGATTATTCTTTCCACAAAAATCGACTTCTGGGGTAGCCTCCGTAACGATTTGAAAGTGTGCTGCCGCCTTGCGTAGCATGGCATTAAATGTGGGTTGAGCGTCCACAGGTGAAGGGTCTCTGACAAGCGTAGTCTGTGGAGAGGCCAGATACAGAGCTTCAGGGTCCGTTGACGCCCCTGGGGACTGCCAAAGCTGTGGCTCGCACATGTCGGAGTCTTCTTCAAAGTCCCCTACAGGGTCTTGTATATCCTCAGTATTTATGAACTCCTCCTCTTCCTGAAAGTGGGGATCCTCTTCAGTGAGGTCATGTGTCTAGCTCTTCCTCATGTGGGTTGAAAAGTCTAGGGAATTTGGCTCTAGGGTCATCAGGTAATACCTCCCTTGGCCTTTTAGGTGTAGTGTGTACAGAAGTGGACACAAACCTATCCAGCCAGTTCATGCAGGATTCAAATCTCTCCCTAGTCCATTGGGATGACCGAGAACGGTCTAGTGGCAGAAAGGTTTGCTCCTCCGCCTCTAGGCATCGCAATCTTTCCCATAAAGTGGAGGAGATACCCCCGTCGCCCTCAGAGAACCCTTTCCGTGGGTCCGACGGTGGGGAATTATGTCTAGGTGTCTTTCGACCTAGGGGGAGGTTCCGGCGTACCTTCACTAGGTTTCGGCGTAACCCTGACCTTTTGAGCGGGCTTCGTTGACTCCTTCACCAGCCATTTGTGAGAGTCCTGGGAGACTATCCTTGCGATACTTTCCCCGACCATCCTCTCCGTTGGGGGCTGGACGTGAGTAGTTTTCGGCGGAGCCGGAACCTTGCAGTCGACGGACGCCTTCTTCCGAGGCATCTCGACGGATGTTTTAGTGGTAGCGCCCTTAGTACTAGACGGCCCAGTCGATAAGTCGATAGGCACGCATGCGGCTGCGGGGAGGGCTGCTGACCCTTACGGTCGGTGGAGGCAGCCGGCTGTGTCGGCGTCTCCGTTGGCGCCGAGGCCTTCTTCGATTTACTTGACGAATGGGCGCGAGTTGTGTGCTTAGTGTCTGTGTGCGTCAGCGTCGCCGGGGTGTACATCCCCATAAGCAGGGCTGGAGCCATGCCTTTCGGGGCTGGGGACAGACGCGACAGAGCGAGAGTGCTCTGATGAGAGGTCAACAAACTGTTACAGAGGTGGAGTTATCACTATCCCCCTCATCACACTTGTTCGGCGGGGGCAGCGGGCGAGGAATCAGCCTTCGACTTTCCGTAGGCTGCCCACCTTTTGACCCTGCGTTCCTTCAGAATTTTTGGTCGAAGGAGCTTACAGGCCGGACAACCGGCGTTGTCGTGGTCGAGGGGTAGGCAGCGGTTGTACCGCTTATGCTTGTCCTTCCATGGAAATTTGCCCTTACAACGTGGGCAACATCTAAAAGGAGTCCTCTCCATAGCTGAGGACATAACCAGTGATAACGACCCGGAAGGAAAGGGGGAAGAAGAGGAAAGGAATTCTAGAACAAACAAATGTCCAGCCCGACCCCCACTCTCCCTACTGTGTAGGCCAGCGAGGCCAGGCCACGTGTTCGGCAGCGCCGATAGGATCAACGTCTGTCAAAAACCACCGCCGTCAAAGATCTTGTCTCGGCAGGGAAGTGGAATGGCCGTCGAAAGAGGGCTGGAGGTGATAAGAGTTAACAATTAACAAAATCTACCAAGGATCGAGTCAATGGCAATGTCTCTTACGAGCTCCGCTTAAGGCGACCAGTATTCTGGGCAGAAAAAAACAATCTGAGGGACCTTGACGCTGGAGGGATTTTGGGTACAATACACGTCACTATAGGGATAGTGTTACAGACCCGCCTATGTCGACGTCCCCTTTTCGACTTTCGAAAAACAAGATGCAATACTGCGCAGTGACCACTGGATGCACAGCATGTGATTCTAAGCAGATTAATAAACATCAGAAATTATGTTTCCTAGTGTTTACACATCTCCCTTTATGCAGGAGCAAAAAAATCACATTTGCGGCCAACCGCTGAATGATTATACCAAAAGTCATGTCAATTATATCAATAACTTCCTTCCAAAGGTCTTGTACCCTCTGGCAATTCCAAAGTAAATGTGATAAAGTAACTCTAACACCATCAGAACTCCAGCATTTCCCCATCTATCCTCAGCTTCAATTTGAACATCTTTGCTGGTGTCCAAGAAATCCTACCAACTACCTTCTGCCTAATTAGACGTAGACTCTTATCCAATTCGTGGCCACTAAGAATATCCCTCCATTCCTCCTCCGATGTAACCACATTAACATAATACGACCAGGTATCCCTTAGCTTAATCCATGCATCTATATAGCCTACTTCTATAGGCATGAAACGCATATATGTATGCATTGAATTCTTGTCCAATCAACAGCTTACAAATTTCCGGTCTCCCTTCCTGCGCATTATTGATCATACTCAATCCTTCAATTAATTAAATCAGTTCCATATAACTACTCCGCTCCCTCCTCCCCAAAGCTTTTTCATTTTAACTCCTGAGTGAGCAGGACTTTCTCACCCTCATGTGTTTTTTTCTGACTAGGATGTTTGTGCCTTACTGGTCAATGGAGTCTAGAAAACTTCATAGGCATCTGCTTTTTGCATTCGAAGATACTGCACCTTTTGTGCAGTGCCACTTCTCTTATTATTTAATTGCATTTTCTTGGGTGAACTACTGTTCCAAAGCATAGTAATGAATCCCGTCTTACTTCGCTTTTCATGTGTGGGTCCAGCACACACCACCCTATGTGGAGTGCTGTGGGGTTACATAGTAACTCCTTTATCCCACTTCCCATGTAATATTCTGTTACACTAACTAATTTCAATGGCTGGTGGTAGTGGCTTCTTTTTTACTATCTTGTGCCATCTATCTGCAGGCTGAGGGCTCAGCTGCAGCACACCAACCAATGGGGACCATTTTCCCAAAATGGCTCCCGTCTTCTTGGTTTGTCATTTCTGGTCAGTCCGTTCCTTCTGGGCTTTTACTCTGTTTGAATCAGGTTTCAGTCCTTTGTGCATTTTGCATCAAGCGGGCTTCAGCCCCGAGGCCCGCCCAGGCTCCAATCTGTGTGGAAAAGGCAGGAAGAGAGGGAGGGTCCCGAAACCTCCCTGCCCTTTATCTCTATGTGTGCCTGAGTGAAACCATTTCTGATTGGCCGGCTGGCTGGCTGTTAGGAAAGCCACCCTGCTGGGCGATGAACAGCCTAGGGATGTGAATAAATCTGAACTTGCTTAAAAGAGTGAGTTTTTTGGGACTAGAGGAAGAGTCGACCACTGGAGGACAACATCCGCCGTAGAAGACGTGAAGAGATGCCAGAAGCAGCCTTCTGGATGGTGAAGTGCCCGGTGAAGCCCTGCAGCAGTGCCAACCCCGTTTTTGTTTCGACTGGGTATACCCGTACAGGATGACTTCCTCCCTTGGGCTGGTGGGAACAACTAGCCTTAAAACATGCTTCATTTTGGTGCTATTAGGCAACATTGTATGCAGTACCAGTCTTGCCCTCTTGGTATTAGGTAACCCACCTATTGGTATATGTCTGTACTACACAAGTTGGTAGAGTGACTGAGCAGCCAGACTTCTCTCAAGAGGGGTAAATGTGACCTGTAGCATCGAAATCCACAAATACAAGTATCCAAATAACACGTACACAAGGTTTTCTAGTAAAATAATTTTTATATAACAGTCAGTTTTAAATGAGCATTCTTTAAAAAAGGCAATGTGCAACAATAAAAATATACTTCATAACACTATCTCAGAATCAAGATAAGCAAGTAGATACTCTTTAGAGATGCTTCATACACTCTTCCTACAACCTGAAGTGACTTCAATTACTAGGGCAGTATTGGCATTTATATATCACTTTTGCACTTGGTAAAATTCCGAGGTTGTGGAAAAGGAAAAGATTAAGGAAGAAAAAAGGTTAACAGGTTCTCCAATGAAGTCTAGATAAAACCTTTCCCAGCCATACTTAATTAAACCAATGTACCACCTATGAGGGACAGTTAAAATCAAAGTCAGTGGGTCAGAAGAGTCTGAAGGGAGCCAGGACACAGTCAATTTGAACAAACTCTTTGGAGATGAGGTACTACTCAGCACAAAGTCTTGCACAACGTTAGAGAGTTTGTAGAAAATCACTGTTGGGCCACAAGCTGTTAGGCTTGTGAGGGATAGAGCAGAGATCAGCTCTGCAAAAAGTAGCTACTTCAAGTCTCAAGTTAGATGAACAAGTTACTTCTTACCTTGTAACGTTCTTTCGAAGGGATATTCCTCCGACGTATTCCTTATCTTAGATATCTCTTTCCAGCTTTGCTGGCCTCGGAGAAAAAAATGTTCTCTAGAGGGCGCTGCGCGTCGACGTCCGCCGAGTCAATGTCCCTCGACAGCCGCCGTATCGACGTCATCCGGCCTATAAAGGCCGCGCGCAACGTCCGTTGCTCAGTTCCGTTTTGTAGCCCACAATAATTCTTTCTGGACTAGACTAATCACCCTGAAGGAGCGTAAGCTGCAACAACAAGGGAAGTAGTACTGCGGGGATGGATGGGAGGGTCGATAAGGAATACGTCGGAGGAACATCCCATCGAAAGAACGTTACAAGGTGAGAAGTAACTTGTTCTTCGAAGGGATTGTGTCCTCCGACGTATTCCTGATCTTAGATAGGCTCCCATAGCAGTATTCTGTTATTGGAGGTGGGAGTACTGACTTCATGCTTCCTTTTATTGATGAATAGAGTGCAATACTGCCCTTCCAAACCTAGTCTCTTGACTGGAGGAGGAATCCAAGTTGTAAAACCGTGTAAAGGTATGGACGGACAACCATGTGGCAGCCGCACACATGTCTCTAACCGGCACTCCTCTTTTGAGGGCCGATGAAGCTGCGATACCTCTAGTCGAATGAGCCCTAAGATTTTGAGGGGGCTCTTTTCCTGCCAGTTTATAACATTCCAAAATGGCTAGAATGATCCATCTGGAAATGGTCTGCTTAGTTATCGGTAACCCCAGTTTATGACCTGCGTAGCCTACAAACAGCTGGTCTGCTTGTCTTATCCTAGCCAGTCTACTGATGTAAAAACTTAAAGCCCTTCTTGGGTCTAGCCTGTGTAACCTCTCTTCCTCTTTCCCCGGATGAGGAGGATAGAAAGATGGAAGGGTAATCTTCTGAGTGATATGAAATTCAGAAACCACCTTTGGGAGGAAATTAGGCTTCACTTGCAGAACAACTTTGTCTTTGTGAAAGATTGTATGAGGGGGTTTACAAGAAAGAGCTTGTAACTCGCTCACCCTTCTAGCAGATGTTAGTGCTATTAATAAAACAGTCTTAAGGGTAAGAAATCTTAACGAACAAGAGTGGAGTGGTTCGAAAGGTGTGCCCATCAGGAAAGTTAGGACTAAGTTTAAATCCCATAGGGGAACCTGGAATGGTCTTGGGGATAAACGTTAGTTAACCCCTTTAGAAACTGTATTACCAAGGGTAACTTGAAATAGGATGGTTCTTCTGCAGTGCGCTTAAAGATGGATAGCGCTGCGAGATAGCCCTTGATGGTGCCAACTTGAAGGCCTGAATTCGCTAAATAGAGTAGAAGGACAAAACCATTGGTGTACCACATGAAAAGGGGTCGATATTCTTTTCTCTACACCAGCTGCAAAATCTGTTCCAACGGCAGCGGTATAAAGATTTTGTTGCTGGCCTCCTTGCCGAAAGCAACACCTCCATATCATCATCAGGGAGGTCCCAATCCTTGTACCTCAGCCTTTCAGAAGCCAAGCGTGAAGGTTGAGGGTTTTGATGTCTGGATGGAGAACCTGACCTCCCTTCTGTGAGAGCAGATTCTCTCTGAGTGGAAGTCGAATTGGAGGGCAGACGGACAAGTCTAGAAGGTCCGGGTACCACGTTCTCCTGGCCCAATCCGGGGCAATTAGGATCATGGTTTTCCGGAATCTTCTCAACCTCCTGATCATTTGAGGAATGACAGGGACCGGTGGGAACGCGTACAGAAGCGGAAACTCCCAGTCCACTATGAACGCGTCTCCCAGAGCTCCTCTCGGGGGAAATTCCCTTGAACAGATCTCACTTCCTGTTGACACTGGTGGCGAACAGATCCACCTGAGGGGTTCCCCAAAGGGCGAAGATCTCTTGAAGGACTTCCCGAGCTAGTTCCCACTCGTGGGAGACTGCTCTGCCTGCTCAGAGCGTCCGCTGTCAAGTCCTTCTCTCCGGCTAGGTGAACTGCCGATAGAGCGATTCCTCCTTGGATTGCCCAAAACCAGAGCTGCATCGCCTCTCTGCACAGAGGTAGTGATCCTACGCCTCCTCTTTTGTTGAGGTAATGCATGGCCACTGTGTTGTCCGTCATTATCAGGACATTCTTTCCTTGTACAGGTGGCAGAAACGCCTTCAGCGCAAGTCTGATGGCCCTCAGCTCTAACCGGTTGATATGTAGTCTGGACTCCGATGGAGACCAACGACCGCTGATAGTCAAGTCGTTGGCGTGGGCTCCCCACCCCGTGAGTGAGGCATCCGTGACTACTGTTATCTCCTGCCAGGGTTGCCTAAACTGTTCTCCTTTCAGAATGTTCTCCTGACATGCCCACCAATGAAGGTCTCGAGCCACCCTGTCGGGAACCTGAAGATCTGTCATTCTCCTTGAGAATTGTGACCACTGAGTTCTCAGTGCCCACTGGAAGGATCTCATTCTCAGGCGAGCCTCTGGCACTAGGAAAATGCAGGATGCCATGAGGCCTAGCAACCTCAAAAAGTCGAAGGCTGGGAGACGTTGGGCATTTTGGTACTTGGTAACCATCTGTAGAATATCTTGAGCCCTCACCTCTGGTGGCGATGCTTTTCCCAGGGAAGTTTCCAGGATCGCTCTGATGAACTGGAGTCTCTACAATGGTATCATTTGTGACTTCTTTAAATTGAGGGAGAAGCCCAGTCTGTGAAAGGAGTGGCAAACGTGATTTAGCTGGATCGGAGCTTGTTCCGAAGATACAGCCCTGATCAACCAATCGTCCAGGTAGGGGTAGATGTGAATCCCTTCCCTCCTTAGACTTGCAGCCACTACCAACATTAACTTGGTGAAGACCCTCGGGGCGGAGGTCAGCCCAAATGGCAGCACTCAAAATTGATGAGAGTTGCCAATTGCAAACCTCAGGTATTTCCTGTGTTTGAGATGGATAGGCACATGGAAATAAGCGTCCTGAAGGTCCAGAGATACCAACCAGTCCTGGAACTAAAGGGCCTGAAGGATCTGAGAAAGAGTTACCATCTTGAATTTGTCTTTCCTGAGGAATTTGGTCAATTCTCGCAAGTCCAAGATGGGTCTCAGTCCTCCGTCTTTCTTTGGAATGAGAAGAGTACCAGCCCTTGTTCCTCTCCGCTACAGGTACCGGTTCTATGGCACCTTTCTCTAGCAGGTCTAAAATTTCCTGCAAGAGGAGCGGATCTGGAACTTTTTGAGAGCTGAACCCCGGTGGATGACTCCGAGGTATGCGTAGGAGTGTCTCCAATGCACAAGCATCTGACGCGATAGCCTGCCATTCCGCCAGATGTCGAGTTAACCTGCCTCCTACAGGTGTCTTGTGAGGGAAGTCCTCAGAGTGGTTTTGGGGCGGCTGATGCAGATGCCGATGGTAAAGAGGCACCTGCTGTTGCTGCAGCGTTTGAATATCTACCCTGTCCAACTCTGGTAGTTCTTCTTTGTCCCCATTGAGCCGGTCGTCCTCTACCTCTTACGAATGTGGAGTAGAAGCGAAAGGACTTGCCTCTCGCAGAGGATCCTGTGGAACGAAAAGGTGTCTGACGGATTGCAGCCCCTAGGGATTTTGCTGCTGCCTTTGATGTTTGCAGTTTTTCTAAACTGTCATCCGCCTTTTTCCCAAACAAAGAAGAGCCATCGAATGGCATGTTCAAGAGCCTGGCTTGCACATCTGGGGCAAAACCAGATTTTCTCAACCAAGCGAATCTCCTGGTTGTTGTACTTGCCGCCATTGCTCTGCTGATACTGTCAGCCGAATCAATGCCCGTCTGGAGGGATTCGCACATAGCGTCTTTACCGTCCTGTATGATATTTAGGAACGCCTCCCTTTCTTCTCCCTCCGCGATGCAGTCAGCCGCTGTAGAAGCACACTCCCAAAGTGTATGGCTGAATCTAGCAAGGGTCCAAGTAGCATTAATAGATTTTAACGCCATGCTACATGCCGAAAAAAAGTTCTTTGCCATAGCATCATATTTTTTATCGTCCTTGTCCTGTGGGACGTTAGGGTAAGCAGTCTTAATGTCAGTAGAAGATGCTGCCTGTACCACCAGACTTTCTGGGGATGGGTGTTTGGACAAAAACTCCGGGTCTGCAGAAGATACCCTGTATTTAGTAGACAGTTTTTTATTTACTGCCCGCACGACATCTGTGGTTTCCCAGTTCGTCATGATTTTCCTTT
Source organism: Ambystoma mexicanum (assembly GCF_040938575.1). Lineage (NCBI taxonomy): Eukaryota > Metazoa > Chordata > Amphibia > Caudata > Ambystomatidae > Ambystoma > Ambystoma mexicanum. Next base: position 469,766,842 of record NC_090925.1, on the reverse strand, counting down.
GAAGAGCTTTATGAAAAGGCACTACAGGATCCTCCTGTGGACCTTTATCAAGAATATCCGTGAGGTCATCTTGTTGGAAAGCCTGTGAAGGTGTTGACCACCCCATAAATTGTGATCCTGGCCATTAAGGCTCTATAGGGGGTTTCAGCATGCTCCCCCGGGTCTGGTTTAGCGAACTCCACCTCAGGGGAAGTGTCTAACTCACTTGCCTCATGTAAGGAATCATGGAGTTCCTTTAATCTGCGTTCCTCTGAGGATAACTCCTCTTGAACTGGGGTTGCAGATCCCTGCAACTCAAATGTCTCTTCTTGGTCAGATAGTTCTCCCTCTTCCATAATTGAGGACATAGTTCTCAATTGGTCTGAACTCACAAAGGGTGCGAAACCCATCTCCAAGGCAGAGGGTGCCAAACTTGTAATCGGCCTCGAAAACGTTGATGTCTTCGACGCCGAAGGCTTCGAACGTGGCATCGAAAACAAAGGCGGCGACCTCGAGGTCCTCGATAGAATTGGGATTCTGCTTGAGGATGTCGACAATCTCAACGCCATCGAAGACCTGGGGATAGCCACTGGGTGCGCCGCAACCGTGACTTTCCTTGGCATCGAAGATGGCGTCGAGTCGACAGACCCGTGTGTCGAAGGTCCCTTCGACAACGACCTTGGCGTCGACGGAACCTTCGTCGATGGAACCTTCGAAGAAGGGTTCGAGGTCATAGCTTTACTCGAGGGTTTGTGATGCGCTCGAGAAGCTTCCTTCGCCGGGTACTGCGACTCGCTGCGTTTTAGACCTTCAGGTCTTTCGACCAGAGCATCGCTCTCTGCAGTCTTCGAGGGGGTCGAGGCCGCTTTCTCGAAGACGCTCATCATATTTTTGCAGAATTAGTCCCATTCAGCCCGGGAACTATGTTTCGTGGGGCAAGGGATTCTCTTAGGAGAAGCAGAGGAAGAGGACGAAGAAGGGGATCTTCGACGTCTCCTCTTCGAGTGCTTCGATCTCGAGGAGTGATGGGACCCGCTTCGAGACTTGGAGCGCGAATGGTGACGAGGAGACGAATGTCTCGACTTCGTCGAGGAAGAAGAAGCTTTTGAAGTCTTACCTTTTTCCAGCTTCCCCCTATGCTCCTTCAGGGCCTTAGCTGTCATGGACATACAGTCCTCGCACTCCGAACAATGGTGTTCAGCTCCCAAACACCACAGACAAACTCTGAGGGTCAGTCAGCGACATCTTTTTCCCACAGTCTCGGCATTTTTTAAAGCCGGACCGAGGGGTCGTCGGTTCTGACGAGGAAGCCATCGAGTATGGGTCGAATATCTCGAGGAAATTGGATTCTCTGCGAAAACTGAGCAACGATATTCCGAGGCACTGAGTAAGCGCGGAAAAACGGAACTGAGCAACGGACGCTGCGCGCGGCCTTTATAGGCAGGATGACGTCGATACGGCGGCTGTCGAGGGACATCGACTTGGCGGACGTCGACGCGCAGCGCCCTCAAGAGAAAATTTTTTCCGAGGCCGGCAAAGCTGGAAAGAGATATCTAAGATAAGGAATACGTCGGAGGACACAATCCCTTTGAAATGCTAGTTACAGAGAAGAGCCAAGTACCCCTTAGTCAGCACAGTACCTTAGGTTAGAAGCAGAGGATCCAGCTGGCTTCTGTTCTGGTTTCAGATCCTGGGTCCGTGGGCCTCAGTCGCTGGGACAAGATGGAGGACGTCTGAAGGACTCCTGCACTGCAGTTCGAAGGTAGTCGGCGGCTACAGGCTCTTTTCAGTTCAGCAGCACTTCGCGGTGTCAGCTATCAGCAAGTAGCACCACAACAGATTTTGGACACTTGGTTTCTCAACCCCTGGCACTTGGTTCCAGCAACAGCAAAGAAGTACAGCCAGTTGGGGAAGGTCCTCCAGCAAAGTTAGTCTTGGGTTAGTTGGTCCCACTAACCCATGTGAAGTCGTCCGTTACTGGCTTTTCTAGTCGATTCAGAATTGGAGCTTCAGCACAGCAGCAGGGCTTCACCGGGTGGCTCAAAGGTCCAGGAGAAAGAATGCAGCAAGCTTCTCTTCACAATTCCTTCGGATGTTTCATCCAGTGGTCGACTGCCTTCAGTTCAAGAAACCTCGCCTTTTGTGCAGGTTTCTCCCATTCATGCAAAGCCTAGCTGTCACTGACACACCTGGGTGGCTGTCCTGCAAGGACAGCCACCCAATCGGCACTGGGTGCATTCAGGTAACCAAGGAGACTAAGGACAGGGAGTTTCGGGCACCTCCCTCGCATCCTGCCCTGCCAGACACACTGGAGCCAGTAGCGGGTTTCAGTACTGAAGCACGCCATAGGCAAAATGAACGAAAGGGTTAAACCTGGTTTGGCACGCAGAGTAAAACCCAAGAAAGACCTCACTAACAAGAAATGGCAAAAAAAGAAGATCGGGCCATTTTACAATCGTCACCCATGGGTGCTATACTGCAGCTTTTATTTTTTTTATTTTACTTGTGTATAATTTCGATTTTTACAAGGAAGCTTTCATTCGTAATAAATAAAGGACGACGATCAGTGCTCAGATCGATCGAGTTTTCAAGTAGTGTTGGAGGCAATGCTGAGTTTGATCTTTTCCATTGCAATGTTCCATCTGGTCTTGTCGCCTGTGATGAGACGGTTCCACCATACTGCTACATTGCTGACGAAAGTTTACAAGCAGGGGGCTGAAGAAAGCTTTCCGATCTTGATGCAGAACAGGGCACATCATCAGCAGACGTCTGATAGATTGTGTTTTTCGGGGTTTTTGCAGAGTCTACATGCCTCTTCCTTAGGAAATCCTAGCCATTAGAACCGGAACTGAGTAGGTAGTAAATTGAGGCGTGCTTTCAGTAGGGTTCTCATTAGAGGTTTGCCTGGGTATTTTTTACAGAATATCATGGGTTCTTTCAATTTGTTTAATGTCGTACGAAGATGAGTTAGTAGTTTCTTTGAAGCTGCTTTCTCATTTGTGGTTATCCAGTCTAGACACTCCATTTTTGTTTTAATCCTTAATGGGTTGTTCGCAAGTTCTTCCTCTGTGCAAGCAACCTCCCATAATTTGTGTTTTTACTGCAGCTGAGGAGTCAGGAGTCAGCCTGGGGTAGAGAAGCACAATGGTAGGAAAATTCAACCACTTCCAACAGCCATTAAATGTAGTGAGGTAACAAACATTTTTAGGAAAAGGGGCTACTAAGTAACCCCCCCAGCACTCCACATAGGATGGGGTGTGCTGGACCTACATAGGAAAAAAGGCAATTACGTCAATTTCACTTTACTACTCTTGGGAACAGTAGTTCACCCAAGAGAAAGTATCCAAAGGACATCTGTGACACTACACTGAAGTTGCTGTGTGTCAAAAGGTAGATGCCTATGGAGTTTGTTTCTCCTTGTTTTTGGAGCATGAAAGTCCAATTCAGATCAAAAATACAGAGTGAGAAAAAGGTCTCACTCACTCCAGGATTAAAATTAAAAATTCTTAAGACTAGCAAGAGTTGGGGGTCTCCAGGTTTAAAGGGAATTGGCACATACATGTGAATTCTCCCTAAAAGGTGCAACCCCCGACTTTCTGTGAATTTCCAAGGCTGAAGGATCTCAATGCCCGGGGACCCCGAAGTGCAGAAGTGCGAATCTGGCCAAAACATTGTGGGCATCCAGAGGACTCTACAGAAGCAGGAAGTCTTCATCCAGAGTTCCCTCCCCGCAGTCCAGGACCGAGGGATCAAGTAACTTCTAATCTGAGATGTTCCTTCTTTGGTGCTGAGAAAAAGGCACCAAAACCACAAAAGACCACTGAACCAAGGAGAATTCATTGCTGCAGAGCCCTTCTCTCTCGGGCGCTTCTGCAGAAGCCCATCAGATGTCCTCCCTTTTGTCACCAAGGACCAGGAACAAGGGTCTGCTACACAGCAAGGCATCCAGCTGGAACAAATTCTTCAGTTCACAGGTACTGTGGGGCTTGGGGTACATCTACCTTTTGCCAATGGTGGTACTTACTAACTTGGGGAGTACTATTTTACCCACTTTTGAGTGGACCTCAACTCACCTGCACTGGCCTCCCAGCTGGTGCTTCTGTGATTGTCTAATGAACTACTATTTCTAAGACATTTTCTAAGAAGAAAGCATCAGAATATCAAACTAGCCCATTGACTGGCTGTCCTGGCTCCGTAAAGGCCCCATTCTAAATCCATTGGTTTAGGCAGTGCTTGTTCCCTTACAGGTTTTAATTGTTGAACACTTATTGCAGGGATAACAAAGACTGCCTACATCCCTCTGGGAGAATCTAACCGTTTCTCAAAGTATTTTCTGATCCGACTATAACTTTTCCCTCCTTATAACTGAATATTGCAATGGTGATCACAAATGAGTGTTATTACTGACCTCAAATGAAGTCACTCAATGTCCTGGAATATGTATAACATGAAAAAGTTTACGCACCTGCTTTATTGCTCTGGCTGAAATTGTATCCTAACTTAGGATTAATGTTATTAGTTGCTGTTTTTTAAAGAAATTATCCTTGTGTATATATAAGATATTTACACTATAACTAATTGTGTAAGTGTTTACGTGGATACCTGCATTTACGGATTTCATTGTACAGCTTTACAGCTCACATTACCCCTCTTAAGATAAGCCTGGCTGCTCAGTCACGCTACCAACTTGTGTAGTACAGGCCTATATTAAAAGGTGGGTTGCCCAATACCAAGAGATAAGTTTTATGAAGTCATTCGGCAGTTGGACTCTACAGATTCTTACCTAAAACTATCCAGGTAGAATTTGATGGCTTTCCTGACGTCGAGGCAGTGATGAGTCTTTTGCTCTTGAAGAGGGCGAATGAAAGGATGTAGGAAGGCAGACCTCTCGATTGCCATGGAATGAGGCCAAAAATATTGGGTAGAAAAGACAGATGTACATGCATAACCACTATCTTGTGGAAGACAATGAACAGATGTGTAGAGAAGGCCTGAATCTCACTACTACATCTAGCTCACGTCAAAGCAACCAAAAGAACATTTTTACAAATGATCAACTGCCTGTCAGCTTTAGCTACTGGCTAAAAGGGTGTGTGAGCCTGAGCTGAAAGTACAATGTTAAAGAAACACACTCAATTTGGGATCTTAATTATAGAGTTGCAGAAGAACGAACATTCCTTGTGTAAGCGCCTATGGCTAGTAGATAAGTTCTACACAATTCACCCTGAACACTAAGCTTAATAGAATTAAAAATATTAATGCAGAAAGATCTTTTATTGTTGCACGTCAGCCCTCAAGAGTTACATCGGTAGTGATCACTACTGATGGGAATGGGGGTCTCCAAGAGCCTCTTCCAATTTTTGAACATTCTGCCATCACGGGATCCAACCTCAGATGTAGAGGGATTCTACGTCCTTCTGCCCGTCTGTCTTGTGACCAATTTGGCGCAAGGTGCAATTGAAGGCACCTCATTGTGAGTACTGCAAAAGGTACTGAAAGGATGTGAAATGCCTGAGGACCCAGAGGTCTCTGAAGCCACCAGACAATCGTTCATTCTCTTCCTAGAAAGTGGTCAGCTGCTGAACATGTGTCTTATTCTTTCCTGAGTGGGAAATACGCTTGGTGAGATTGTGCCCCATCTGTTGCTGATAACATCAGTTTCTGTGTTAAGGAAGGGAATAGTTTCTTACCTGTAACTCCATTTCTCCAGCATTGGTATCTTTCATGGATTCACATGCTTAGAATATTCCCCGTCGATAGACTTGGAACCCTCGGTAAGCTTATAAAGCCTTTTCCTGTAGGAAAACGTTCGACTCTTGTGTCCTATCTACGTCGTTTTGGGGCGTGCACGCGCGTCCCCTAGGACGTAGTGGTATAAATGCCCCGCCCCCGCGGCTCCCTTCAGATTTCGACCCCTCCAAAGTGGAACGGGGTGAAACAAAAATTACAAGATGATTGCATTTTGGGGAGGCCGGAGGGCGCATGTGAATCCATGAATCATACCAATGCTGGAGAAATGGAGTTACAGGTAAGAAACTATTCCCTTCTCCAGCATTGGATCTTTCATGGATTCACATGCTTAGAATAGAATGCACAGCAGTGAACTTGAAACAATGGAGGAGGTGTAAATGCAATCCAGCACCCACCCCATCCTGCAAAAGGCGAATCCTAATCAAATAGGATTCGAAACTAACAATATGCCACAGTACTGCACTGAGTAACATTTATATAAGCCAAAAAAGCATACATAAAACACACGTGTTTACCTCCAGGCGTATATTCGTATGTCTATATATCTATATTTTATGCCTATACAAATACATATCCAAACCAACATAGACCCTCCTCAAGAAAAGGGCTTACCTTATTGAAAAAGATGTCGCAAGACAGCTCGTCCCATTTGAATCTCGTCCGCATGCTGTCGGTCAAGGCAGTAGTGGCGGGTGAATGTATGGGGCACTGACCATGCTGCTGCTCTGCAAATGCCCGTCTCCCCGCCCACAATGCCGTTGACGACGAAGTCGCCCTGGTCGAATGAGCTCTCGGACGTCCTTGTAGCGGTTTTCCCGCTTTTGAGTGACAGAAGGCAATCGTCGACGAGACCCATCGGGCCAGTCCTTGTTTTGAAATTGCTTTCCCCTTTGTCGAAGGCCCATATGCAACGAAGAGTTGCTGCGTAGATCGAAGGTGTTGAGTTCGATGAAGGTAACATTTTAGAGCTCTCTTGGCATCCAGGGTATGCAAGACCTTTTCCGCAGCCGATGAGGGAGTCGCGAAGAAGGTGGGCAGGACAATGGATGAATGTTTATGATAAGTCGTAGGGACTTTCGGGATGAAACGAGGACTCATAGACAAGACCACTATCTTTGAAAAATCTGAGATATGGAGGGTCTATGACCAATGCCTGTAACTCTGAGATCCGTCTAGCCGATGTTATGGCAATTAGAAAAGCCACTTTCCATGATAAAAACTTCATCGACGATGTGGCCATCGGCTCAAAGGGTGGTTTCATTAACCCTGCAAGTACCATGTTAAGGCTTCACGTCGGTGGAAACCGGTTAACCGGGGGAAAACGTCCGGAATAAAGCTCTCATGAAGTGTTTCACTAACCTGTCACTAAACAAGGGCGTTGATTTCCTCCCTCTTGTGAACCTGGAGATGGCCGCCAGATGAACCTGCAGTGATGAAAAAGACAAACCACTCTTTGCCAAATGTAGTAGATACGGGAGAATCGGTTCCGGAGTAACCCTCAGAGGTTCCACTCCTGTCTGTCCTTGGCACCATGTACCGAATCTCCTCCACTTACACTTGTAAGACTTGTTGGTGGACGGGGCCCGCGCAGCCTGTAATATCTTCCAACAGTCCGAGGGAATGTTCAAGGCACCAAATTCTGAAAAGTCAGGAGCCAAGCTGTGAGGTTGAGGCTGCTCGGGTTGTGATGCCACACCGTTCCTTCATCCCGGGACAAGAGGTTGGGCACCTTCGGGAACGATATCGGGCGATCGGCTGACAGATGAAGCAGGTTGGAAAACCATGGTTGCCTCGGCCAACACGGCGCTATCAAGATGACTCGGCACCTGTATCTGCGTATCCACTGCAGAGTTCTCTGTATCAGAGGGAAGGCGTAGAGGAACTTGCCCGTCCACAGGAAGGAAAACGCTTCTCCCACCGAATCTTCCTGTGGCCACCTGCTGGCGTACATCTCGCACTTCCTGTTCACCTTTGTGGCAAAGAGATCCAGTTGAGGTCGCCCCCATTTTTCGAAGAACTTCGACAATTGATCGGTGTCTATTTCCCACTCGTGAATCTGGTCCATATTTCTGCTGAGCGAGTCCGCCTGCTCGTTCCTCACTCCTGGCAGGTGAAGAGCAACGATGGATATATCGTGTTTCAGATCCCAGTGCCACACTTTGAGCCTCGATGGAGGGTTCTGGATCGCGTGCCGCCTTGTTTCCTTAAGTAAAACATTGCCGTGATGTTGTCCATCAGAACTCTCACTGTGGATCCCTTGATGTGAGGCAGGAAGGCCCTCAGGGCCCAGCGGACCGCTCTCAATTCCAGAACGTTGATGTGCAGGAGAGATTCCTTCTGAGACCAACGGCCTTGTGTCTGCAGAGTGCCCATGTGCGCTGCCAGCCAGTTAGGGACGCATCCGTCATCACAGTGAATCGGAACTCCGGCTCCTGTAGGGGTACCCCTTTGGAAATATTCTGAACTTTCTTCCACCACCGAAGAGTTGATAGGACCTCGTCATCGTCGATGGTTAGCCTGTCTGACCAGAGGCCCTGAGCCTGCGTCCAACGGTCCGCCAAAAACTTGCACTGGCCTCATGAAAAGGCGGAAGTTGGGCACCAGAGGAATGCAGGATGCCATAGCTCCAAGGATTGATGTAAATCTTCTCACCGACAGCCTGGAATTGATTTTCAATTGACTTGCCAATCGACTGAGCCTGGTGATCCTGTCGAGGGATGGTCCGACTAACCCCAACCGGGTCTCGAACTGTGCACCCAGAAACACCAAGGTTTTGGACGGCGTTAACAAGGATTTTTCTAAGTTTATTTCAAACCCCAATCGTTGCAAGAGGCTCATGGTGTCCTGTAGACTCTTGTGCGTCAATGCCGGGGAGGACCCCCTCACCAACCAGTCGTCGAGATACGGGTATACATGGTGGCCTTGCCTTCTCAGCCAGGCTGCCACCGGAGCCAGACATTTCGTGAACGTTCTGGGGGAAGATTTTGGTCCAAAGGGAAGAACTGTGAACTAGTAGTGAGTCCGCCCTACCACAAACCTTAGGTACTTCTTGTGTCGCCAAGTACGCGTCCGGCAGGTCCAGAGATGCCAGAAAATCCCCTTCTTGAACTGACCTGATCACCTTCTGGAGCGTGAGCATCTTGAACTTTGTATTTTTCAGCGACTTGTTTAGTTTGTGCAGGTCTAGGATGGGACGCCACTTTCCATTTGGCTTTTTCACCGCAAAGTATCGGGAATAAACCCCTTGACCCCTTTGTGACGACGGGACCAGTTCTATAGCCCCTTTTTGTAGCATAAGTGCTACTTCCTGCAGCAACACGCTCAGATGGGATTGAGCTACATATGCCGGTGGAATATGCGGAGGGTTGCTCTGGAATTGCAGGGAATGACCGTATTTTACAGTGTCCAACACCCATTGATCTGTTGTCATCAGTTCCCATTTGTTGATGTAACATGATACTCTGCCCCCCAGAATGTTCCGATGCCCGTCATTGCTGGTCTTTACTCAGTTTATCCCTCGTCGACGAGAAGTAACTTGCTCTTTTCTTGGGGGCCTGTAGTCCCGGCGACGTTTAGCTGCTTGCGAAGCTCGCCTGTATCCCTGAGAGGAATATGCTGGCCTACCGAAGGGTCGGTCCCTCGATGAAAATCTGCAATTCCCCAATGCTCCTCTGAAGGGACGAAAAGACCGGAAACTCCGACCACTCGAGGGCCCCCAAGGAACGCACCGTGTCCGAGTCCTCCTTCATGCCCTTCAGTGCTTCGACCACCTTCTCGCCGAAGAGGAGGTCTCCTTCAAACGGCATATCCAGTAACTTGTACTGCACCTCCGGTCGGAAGTCGGTGCATTTCAGCCATGCCTGTCGTCTGAGAACTACACCGTTGTTCACTTGCTTAAACCCCGACTCCGCAAGGTCCACCGCGATGTAAATGGCGTGATTCGAAGCCTCCTCACCTTCACTGACCAGCAACATAGCTGCTTTTCGATGTTCATCTGTAAGGTGTTAGAGTATGGGCGCCAACCGATGCCACATCTCCCTGTCGTATCTAGCAACTATGGCGAGCGAATTGGCCGCCTTCACTGTGGTAGCACCTACCGACAGGACTTTTCTGCGGAACGCATCCTGGCGTCTAGCATCACTTTCCGGAGGGGTCGTACACTTGTGCTGAGCCCTTGCCTTTCTCGTCGCCGCTGCCGATACCACAGAGTCAGGTGTTGGTTGAGAGGAAAGGCACTTGGGAGTAGAGTCCGGGGCTTTGAATTTTTTCTCTAGGCGACCCTTCACCGCTGGCTCTGAGAAAGGGTGATGCATGGTCTGAAGACCTTCCTTCCACACATGATCTAGGATGGGCACTGAAAACACCTCCTTCTTTTGCCCATGTGGTCAAAAAGAAAAAAAACAGTCCTTCTGTTCCTCTTGGGCCAGGCCAAATTCCGTGCAAACCTTGGCCATCATGTTGTGGAATGACCCGATATCGTCTGGGGAGACGGCTGAGCCGGGCTCCTCAGGGTTTCCAACTCCGCATCGGACTCCCAAGTCTGATCCCTGGAGGGGGAAAAGGGAGACCACCGACGACGCTCTGCTGTCTGATTCCGAATCCAACAGTTCCCCTTCCTCGCGGCGTGGGGCCGAGAGATTTGCCGGAGGCTCTGCCGTGGGGGTTGACGGTAGAGGGCAGTGAGACGGGCCCGGGTCGTCGACGACCGACCTGGCTGGAGTTGTTCGTGGCAGTCGGTCATCCAGTGTCTTCAGCAGCGTTTGCAGCGTGGACAAAACCTCCAATGACAAAAACGACTGCGGATTGAGCAGGGGGGTAGAACCCGGAATGCTCCCGGGGAAAGGTGTGGTAAGTTGTAACCCCAGGTCTGCAGGGGCAGCTATCCTTTCACCCTCGTCTCCTGAGGATACCGACAAAGCCTCTTGCTGTAGAAGTGTGTCCGGCAAAATTGGGCTTTAGACCTCTGGACGCCAGGCCTCTTGAGGGGTGTCCGTCGACGAAGCAATAGTTGGCCCCGTCATCGCCTGCAATCCCGGACCGGTTGATGTTAACTGCGACGGCGGCAGAGAAGTAGATGACGACTTCCCAACCGTCGACGACAGTGGTGGTGGTCGCCCAGGCTTATGCGTTGCTCCCGCCTTTTACGAACTCGACCTGCGTTTCTCTATCTCTCGACTCAAGGTCGATCTATGACGATCGCCCGAGGAGGATTTAGATTTTTCTTTGTCTTTCCTCGCTGAAGATGAGGACGAAGAGGCCTTCTTCGAAGAAGAGTCCCTGGAATGGCCTACTGACGATTCCTTATCCACCGGTCGCATTTTCTTTACCGGTGGTTCTGATGACGATGAGCGGCGCAGGGCCCCTGAAGATTCAACGGGACAGTGGGAGAGGAACAGAAGTTGATGAGGCGCAGGAAGAGTCTGTCAAAGAGTAGGCGGTTGGCCTGAGGGCCTTGGACCAAGACAGTGCAGTGGAGATAAACATTGATGATGACCTTAGAGGAGTGGAAGGAAGCCAGAAGAGCCTCCCACCAAGTGCCACCATTAATGGGAGAGGAAGAGTAAGGAGAGAGCACAGAGACCATATGAAGAGTCAATAGGTCAGGTGAAGGTACAACAAAGAGGATGTCGATGAGGGTCTGTCTGGAGGAAGCTCTAGTGTAGGTATCGGCGATAGGGAGGCCTGGGTTGGAGACTAAGATATCCCTTTTGAACTTCTTCCTACCAGACTTAGTGAGAAGGACAGGATAGTCAATACCGAAACAATAGGAGAAGATGAGGGAAAGGGAGAGCACCATGGGTGAGATGGGGAGAGGTGGGAGGAGAGAGTAAGGGGGAGTGGCTGTGGAATGTGGAAAGAGTAGAAGAGGTAGGGAAACTAGGGGAGATCACAGGGAGGGGGGTGCAAAGACAAGAGTAGAAGGGACGGTTGAAGCACAATGCAGTCACTGGGCACGGGCAAGTTTGAAATTGCAGGCCGATGGAAAACATAATCACAAAGTTACTCACCGTAGTGACTATCTTACCCCTAGTCCATAGTTCCCTTTCCTCCATACTTGTGGAAAATTCTGTCCTTCGGGACGGGACCGGAGCACTTTTGTCAAAAAGCATCAAACATTTTAATTTTTATCCTTTTTATTTTTACGTGGGGCCCCAGCACATGGCCGTAGCCCCGCCCCGCGCATCGCCCTTCAGTTCTTTTCTATCACCAGGTCTGAGATCATTTAAATAAGAGGATACTTTTTAGAGGGGGTCCCCTTTCTGCCATACTTGTGGGAGATTCCCAAGCACAACCAGAGGTAGTAAGGGTGGATGGAAAATCCAGTCACTGAAACAGGTTTTTGAGGACAGCCGGGCCAAATTGGGCATAAGCCCTGTAGCTCAGGTCTCAGCAGTAATGCTTGCAGAAAGCCGATGGGGAGGCCCACATAGCCACCTTAGCGATTGACTCCCAAGCAACATACTTTTGGAAGGCAACAGCAGCCGCTTTGCCGCGGACTAGATGAGCATGTATGCCCTTAGGTGGTTGCGGCCTTGGATCTTTTAGGCCACTGAAATGCATGAGGCAATTTCCCAGGAAATGGATGCTTTGGAAGCCGGTTTCCGTTTAGGGTCGAATGTAACAAAGTTGCAGAGCTTCCGAGTTCCCCCGTTCTATAGAGGTAAAACTTGAGGGCTCGCCTGACGTCCAGAATTGTGCAACTCTCTCGGCATCTTGGTAAATGGCAGAGCGGTGAGGACCACATTTAAATGCCATTTAGGATGAGGATTGTGTACTGGTGGGAAGAGATGGAGTCCCGCAAATGCCTTTTGATGACTGGATTAGTCAATGAGAAGGAACAGCTGTCCTTGGACAGGTAGGCCTCAATGGCAGATAAATAAGTTCTGAAAGACAGAACAAGAATGTCAGAAGATGCCAGGTGAGACAAAAATGGTAAAGCAGTGCCGACCGTAGCATGTCTGGGGTCGAGCTGTTTAGCTAAGCACCAGTGGCAAAAACAGAGTCATTTGTTCCTACATTGGGCCCTCGTAGAAGGCTTCCTGGCCACTTGGATAATGCACATATTGTCCTCAGACAGATTAAACTGTGCTAAAGATCTGAATTCAGGCAACATGCCATCAAGCTGAACGATTGAGGGAAGGGGTGCCACAGCTGGTGGTCGCTCTGGTGAAGAAGGTCGGTATCAGCTGCAATCTGATCAGGGGAAGAATCGACAGATGCCAAAGTTCCGAAAACCAGAATCTGGCTGGCCACCAAGGAGCTATGAACAGGAGAGTGCAGTTCGATGCAGTCCTGAGCTTGAAGAGTGAACGATGAATTAGTGGCAATGAAGGGAAGGCATAAGCTGTTGTCCCACAGAATCTTGAGGGCGTCTCGTGGGGGGGGGGGGGGGGGGGGTGGGGAGGCCATGCCAAGCACGTCCCTGGATTCATAAAGAGGAAGTTTCCTGTTTGCAGAAGTTGCAAAGAGGTCCACCTATGAAATGCCTCACTGATGGAAAATGCTGTTCATTTCCCAAATCGTAACTGGCTGCTGGCTGAGTGAGTCTGCAGTTACTCTGATATGACCCGGGATGTGTACAGCCTGGAGCCAAACCTTTTTTTAAAACAATTTTTATTATTTTAAACAAACAACACTCCAAACATTACAACCATTTAGGACGTTCGTGATCCATGTTAAAACATTACATTATATGATGCTCTCTTCCGTCGTCCTCCCTCCCTCCCTCCCTCCCCAAAAACTCGAGCCATCGTATCCGTGTCATCCACCTGAGCATCTTCAGGTGTCTCAATTATCGTTAACTCGTCCGAGTCTTCCGTTTCGTGATTGACCCGGTGGGGCTTTGCCATCGAGGTCACCAGTTGTCTCCAGGCTATCAGGGGGCCTACCTCTTCTCCCCCCCCCCCCCCTCTCTAGTGACCGCTTCACACCTGGCCGCAGTTTCTGCTTCAGCCCATTTCAGGAGGTCTGCCCACCAAATCTCTACTTTAAGCCAGTGGGCTGCTATGTGGTCAAGATGTAGGCCAGATCTTTCATCTTGCTAATATGTTTTAGATTACGTGGCCTAGGAAGGCTCCCAAGCAGACCCCACCTCAAGCACCACCCCCCGGCTGGCTATTCTCGTCTTCAGTTCTTCCCAGAATCTCTTCCCCTCTGGGCAAGCCCAGAACATATGCAACAGCCCAGCCTCCTCCTCCTCCTCCTCCTCCTCCTCCTCCTCCCCGCACCTGGGGCATTTCTGTACAGCCGAGCCACCAAACCTGGCTATTCTGCCGGGGATCAGGTAAGCTCTGTGGGTGACATATAGCTGGATCTGCTGGAGTCTCGCATTCCGGGACACCTTTTTAGGGTACCTTTGTGCTCTAACCCATTGTCCTTCTGTCATGGGTTCACCCACCTCCCCCTCCCAGTCAAGCCTCAGCTGAAGCAGCTCCTTCCCCGCCTTCGCACTCAAGAGCTCATATATCCGAGTTATTTCGTGCCCGCCCTCCGAGACATCATACATCATTTCTAGGGTAGCATCGGGTTCTTCTGCAAGTACTGTTTCAGGCCACCTTTCCCTTACCCGTTTCATAATCGTGGTGTAAGTAATATTTTGGCCCTTGTGCACCCCTGTCTCCTCCAGCAACCTCTGGAATTCCAATGCCTCCCCCTCCTGCCATATGTCTCCAAGGGTGGCCAGGCCCACCGGTTCCCAGTATCTACGGACCCCTTTAATCAGTTGAGAGTCTTCCCCCACATAGCACCACCAACGCGACCTGCTGAGAGCGCGGGTCTGGGTCACCCACAGTCCTCCATGCCCTACGCCAGACCTCCCAGCCCAGCACCAACAGTCACCCCATCTCCGACACCTTCGTTTTGTGCAGCCACACTGTTTCTTTTAGGAAGTATGGGGCAGAGTCATCCCGCAAAAGCCTGGCTTCCGCAGATTCCTCTGCGGACAACCACCTAGCTGCATATAGTAGCTGTCCCAGCAAGTAATACAATTCAAAATTCGGCAGGTTTATGCCCCCCTTATCACACGAGTTTTGTAGTTTCCACAAGCCACCCTGTTCCTAGAATTGTACCCTATAAGGCTTCTGTACAGGCCATGGAGTCTGATAAAGAAGCGTCTGGGGATCAAGTACCGGACATTCACAAAAAAGTGTAATAGTCTGGGCAAGACCACCATTTTCAGCAGTGCTGCTCTTCCCATCATGGCAAGGGGTAACTTGGACCAAAACACCATGCTATTTTTTATACCTTCAACGGCTTTCTCCATGTTCTGTTTGTACTATATCTCTATCTTGTGGTATATGTTTATGCCTAGGTATCTAAACGTCTAGGTCTGCCAGGGTATCTGCAGAATGGGCAGTTTTTCACGCTGGACTTCCCGGGGTTTACTGATATGCCCGAGAGGGCAGCATAGCGATCCATCACCTCCAGCACATATTGCAAATTCTCTTCCGGGAAGCGCAGATAGAGAAGCATGTCATCTGCGTATAGCAATATCAAGTGTGTGTTTTCTGTCGTACGGATCCCCACCTCTCCGTATTGTTGCGCAAGGCAAATTGCCAACGGCTCCAAAGCAAGAATGTATAATATGGGCGACCAGGGGCATCCCCGTCTAGTCCCTCTATTGAGTTGCCACTTATCTGAAATTATAGTACCTGTTTTCACCCTTGCAATCGGGGAGCTATATAGCATCTTGACCCATCTAATATATCCCGTCCACATCCCGTATCCTTTCAGGGTTGCTATCAGCGATGGCCACCTCACTGAGTCAAAGGCTTTGACCGCATCCAGCGACAATGGCCAGCTCGCCCGGGTATTTCTCAGTTTGATCAATAATATGGTGTAGCCTCCTGTGGTTGTCCATGATGTTTCTGCTGGGGACACAGCCTGTTTGGTCCGGATGTATCAATTTGCCAATTACTCGCTTTAGCCTGTTGGCAAGCACCGTCGTGAGTATTTTGCTATCTTGATTAAGCATCGATAAGGGCCTATAAGACCCACACTCCACATTAGGCTTGCCCGGTTTCAGGAGCGGAATAATCACTGCCTCGGAGGGATTCTGGCAGCTCCCCCTGTTCGTAGGCCTCATTGAACATGGCCAGCAGCAGCTGGAGTAGCTCCTGCCTATACGCTTTATAGAATTCGCTGGGTAACCCATCCGACCGGGCGCTTTACACGTGGGCAGGTGTTGGACCACCGCCTCCACCTCGTCTGAGGTAATTGGGGCCTCTAGATCTGCTCGTTCTAAGTCGTCTAAGGTGGGCAGCCCTATATGTTCTATTGTTTCCAGAATTTCTTGACCCATATCTCCACCTGCGTCCTCATACACGCTTTTATAATATATGACGAACTCCTCGTGTACTCCTTCCTGGGTGTTACGGATCTGGCCTTCCGCATCCCTGACTTCTCTGATCACTGGTCGGGGTGTCTCATTTTTGTATAACCAGGCCAGTAGTCTGCCCGGCTTGTCTCCCCCGCATGTTGCCTCTATGTATTTCTTGTAATTTAGCTTACATAATCTGTCCCAGAGTTCACTGCTAGCCTTTTGTAACTCACTTATCTTGGTGCCGACTTCCCGGGTGGTCTCTCCCCCCTCACCCCTTCGCATCAGGTCTTCCAACTCCGTTTCCTGCAATTCTCGTTCTATACGCCTTTGGATTCTGATATGGCCACCCCACGCACCACCACCACCTTAAATACCTCCCATACTGTTCCCATGGATCGCACACTGCCGGTATTGGTGTCAAAATATTCCTCGATGTCCTCCCTCAGGTCCTCTCGGAATCCTGGGTCCTGTAGGGCCTCAGCTCTGAGCCTCCACGTCGGGATTCGCACCCTTGGGGGTGGTGCCGCCACTCCAAGACCAAAGGCGAATGGACCGATAGAACCCTGGCCTTATATTCACCATTTCTCCCGCTATCTTGGCGGTGGCGAACACATAATCCAGCCTAGTATGCAGGTCAAGCGGCGCCGCGTAATGTGAATATTACCTGTCCGTTGGGTGCAACCGTCTCCACACATCCTCCAGTCTGAGGTCTGTCAACAGTGTCCCCAACGCTTTTCGCTGCTGGCGCAGGTTTTGCTGAGTTATCTGACTTGTCTATCCCGGGGTTCAGGGTGCAATTGAAATCACCTCCCCACAATATCGTACCACCCAACAGGGGGCTCATTTTACTATATAAGGACCTGAAGTAGGCTGCAGTATCATGGTTAGGGGCATATAAGTTTATGATATTCACTTCTGTTTTCCAGGAGTCCCGCCACCACCACCATTCTACCTTCTGGGTCTGCCGTCGATTGGAGCAGCTGAAACGGCACATGTGGTTCTACCCACATAACCACCCTTCTTGCATATGCCAAATATGTGGCACCCGTGACGCTACCCTTCCATTTCCTCCGAACCACCTCCAATTTCTCCTTGGTGAGGTGGGTCTCCTGTAGCAGAGCTATATCAATCCTCATCCTCTTCAGGTACATCATTACTTTATTACGTTTTAGGTAACTATTGAGGCCCTGCACATTCCAGGTCACGACCCTGAGGTTACCCGATTCCATTGACTTGATGTCCACCCCCTCCCCTCCACTTCCCATATCGTTCCCGATGGCACGCTTTATGGCTCCTTTCCCTGCCAACCTCAACAACTTCCCCCCTCCTCCCCTTCCCCAACTATGCCCTACTGCACACAACTCTTTCCCTCCCCCCTCCCTTCCCAACCCCAACAAATGCCCAGCTCCATCCCTGGATCTCAGGCCCACCCGCACCCGGTCCTTTCTCGTGATGCCGAGAACTAGGACCCCCGCGGGGCGTCACCAAACTAATAGTGACCTAACTACACGTAATGCTATGGGGGTTCAAGGGTTGTCCTCCAGGAGCTCCCACTTATATAATCAGGATTATTCAGTTCAAACGGATCTTGGAAGCATGTACTTTCCCAGCAGCACATTCCCTGTGAGCCTTATATAATGCTATATTCTAGTCCCAGTGTCTTGCACTGTGTCCCCTAGGGTGCCACAGCAGCATGTTACTTATCTTCTCCGGCTCCTGTCTGGATACCAGATTCTTGGGGCGTCTCTGCATTTCCAGCCACTCCATGGCGTCCTCTGACGTTTCAAAAAACAAAGTTTTGTTCCTGTGGAACACCTTCAGTTTAGCCGGGTAAAGCAACATATCTATGACCCGATTCCCTCAATCTTCTTTTCGCCGCTCCGCAGTTCATTCTGCTGCGTTGTACCTGCAGGGTGTAGTCCGGGTATGTGGTGATTTTCGCAGTCCCCCTTTCGATCGTTCCACCCTTCCGGAAGAATTTGAGTATTCTTTCCCGATCCCGGTAGTTCAGAATCTTTGCAATCAATGGCCTGGGAGGGGTCCCGGGGGCGGCTTACATGTCAAAGCCCTGTGCGCCCTTTCAACAGCAAACCCCTGGGTCAGTGCCCCTCCAGTTATTTCCTGCAGTAACATGGTTTCCACGTATTCCGTTGGGTTAGGCCTTTCCATTCCTTCTGGCAATCCAACGATGCAGATGTTATTGCGTCTGGCGCGTCCTTCTGCTTCTGCTCTGTTCTCCAGGTTGCCTACTCGCTGTACAAGGGCATGGAGTTCCGATCTGTGGGCGCCGCATTCTGCCGTGTTTGGGGCCATCTTTTTTTCC
This sequence comes from Ambystoma mexicanum, assembly GCF_040938575.1. Classification (NCBI taxonomy): domain Eukaryota; kingdom Metazoa; phylum Chordata; class Amphibia; order Caudata; family Ambystomatidae; genus Ambystoma; species Ambystoma mexicanum. The sequence continues at coordinate 469,748,468 of NC_090925.1, read as the reverse complement.
AGGTTCCCAGTGCGCTCCGCGAGCGTTCTCACATCTTGTCTTTGTAACTTCACATCTTCCTGGACCGCTCCCACCTTAAGGTCCAGTGCCACTTTCAGTTTGTTCATAGCCAGGCCGAGTTTAGTCTCCCAGGCAACTTTCAGGACCGCAATCGCAGCCAGCACCTCCTGGATTGTGCCCGGAGCCTCTATCATAGTGGTAGTTTTGTCCTTACTCCTGATCCCCTCTGACCCTGGAGATTCCTTGGCATAGGCCTCCAGCGTGGGCTGCTTGCTCTTCGGTCTTACAACTTTGTTAGACATTGTGCTGTGCCAACTAGGTGTGAGCCAGCACAGCTGGCTTTCGCATGAAGGTCTGCGTGGTGTCGGGCTATTCCTGATGTTTAGGGCCCGCTTCGACCGTGTTAGTTCACACCTACTGCGCTCCTGGAATGGGCTGTGTCCTCCCACATGCCTGCAACCGCTCAGTATTATTCCGCTGGCCCCCGCCACATTTCCCTCTGTTACTGGTGATCGGGCGCTTTCGCTGGTTCCACACCCTTCTACTCCGGGACCCAACCGGGCCCCACAGCCATCTGGCCCACAGTTGTGTCTTTGACGCCTTTATCGAACCTCGTGTCGACCCAAGCTGCCTTTTGCGTGTTCCCAGGTGTACGGCAAATGTGGGCAGCCTGTTATGTTTTTACTTTGTTGGGTAGTTGTGCGGGAGCCTCGACACCCTGTGGATGTCTCCAACTCTGGTGCAACCCCCCCCTCTGTCCTCAGGCTAGGGTGGACAGTTTACCCATTTCACCAGCTGGTTTTGCTGCGCCACCGGCCCGTTTGCTGCGGATGGCGCACTATGCTGGGGACTCATGCTCACCTGCGCACTCAGGGGACATGTGTGCCGCTTTTCAGACCCATTATGTTTTTCCGAGGGGCCCAGCTGCGCACAACCCTTGGGGCGCATCCGCCATCCAGTGAAGCCTCAGTGTTCGTCTCCAAGCCCAGGCGCTCCGTTGCCCTTTTTCCCCCCTTCAACCTGCGTTTGCCAGCTGCAACTGGTGGATGTCGCACTGTATCGGGGGCCTGTGCTCACGCACTCATATCAGGGCTGGATTTGCTTCCACTCGTTTCTGATGGATGCCACCAAGGAGCCCACCTGTGCACAATCCCCAGGGCGCTCCGGCCATCTGATAAAGCCCCCAGTGTCCGGAGAGGCCCCTATGCTCTTCACTGGTGAACCAGGTCACCTCACCGCTAGTCAGGGCACGCTCTGGGACCAGCCACGTTTAGACCTCTCCGCGGCTGTCCCTAACTGGCTCAGACACTGTCCACCCGGCAATCAGGCTCTTCATAGGGGCCGGCACTCCCTGCCTCCCCAAGCTCCAACACCATGGGGGCCTCCGCTGCGCCGGGCCCTGCGGGATCCGACTCGGAGCGCACAGTGCCAGCTGTCTTGTCACACTGTGTTCAGCTGCAGTGACGCCGCCGGGGGTGATTCGTTCCAGCCCCAAGCAGTGTTCCACCGTCACTGTAGGCAGAGACCTCCTGCTACTCCGTTCCTCGCCCCGGGCCACGGAGTCCGTCTCTCAGACCGGCAAGCCCCCTCTGGCCAGATCCTTATGTGCTCCCGGGCCGGGCTCCCCACGTCACACGAATCCACAACGGGTGCTTCCGCAGCTTCACCAGCCTCCATGTACGGCCGCGACCTTGCAGTCAGTTAATGGCCCTTTGTCTTAAGCCACCATCTTGCCAGCCTCTTGATCTCGGGTGCCCAGCTTTTTTCTGGGTAGCCGTGGCGGCCCTTGCATGTCTCCGATCAGCCTCATACAGCGCTCAATGTGTACACCGGACCTTCATGCAGTCCTGGGTGTGCGTTCAGCTCGCTTTTTCTCCAGAAATCTGTTTTTCCCCAAAGGATCAGTGGCGGATCAGTGGGAGCTCCTCAAGAGCAGGTCCTCTCACGTAGCCATTTAACCACGCCCCCCCGCCTGGAGCAAAACCTTGTGCTGAATTGCCCAGTCCTAAATTTGTATGGCCAGGTCCACAAGGAGAGGCGACTTGGTGCCCCCCTGCTTGTTAATGTAAAACAGCAACACAGAATTGTCCGTGCGAATATGTACTACCCGGTTGGTTATAGACGGTTGAAAAGGAGCGCCAGGAACACAGCCAGGCGTTCCAAATAATTGATATGAAACTGCCTGTCCTGAGACGTCCACAGGTCGAATACTTAGAGGTGACGCAGCGTCGTTCCCCAAACCAGAAGGGAGTCGTCTGTGGTAACCGTCACTTGTGGGCAGGGCTCCTGGAAGGAGGCCCCCACTAAAAGGATGTTGGTCGAGGACCACCACTCTAGATCCGCTGTCATTCAGGATGGAACTGAAATTCTCTTGGAATCTTGATCCGATGCCTGAGACCAGCAGCTCCGAAGATCTAGCAGAGTGTGCCTCATCTTCAGACTTGCAAGAGGTAGAGCTAGCACGCAAAAGGCCATGAGACCTAGAAGTGTTTAGAACCACCAGACCGTCATGTGAAAGACTGGAGGAAGACCTGACATGTGGTCGATAGGTCTGCAATCCTGTCTGCTGTTAGGCACACCTTGGTAATGACTGTATTCCAACGAAACCCACTAAAATAGGGTCTTGAGAACCGGTCATGGACGATTTCCGCCAATTCAATGACAGCCCAAGATGGAACAGGAGCTGAAGGAGTGACTGAAGATTGGTCAAGGCCGTCTGTGGACAAGGACTGCGCAGGAGCCAACCATCCTCTAAGAAGAACAGGCTACACTGCTCCGAGGTCTTGAAGTTTATGTACCTCGGCTCTGAAGGAGGGCGACCCAGTCTGCTGGAAGGAAGGGTTGAAGGGAGGGGTAGAGGGGAGGGGCAAGCGGAAGCCTGCCCGAGCGATAGACAAAACCCATCAAGTCTTCGGTGGTGGTCTGCCACACCTCCAGATGAGACAAGATTCGTCGTTCCAACCGGGGTCTTGTGCGACCGACAAAAATATAATTTGGATGATTTGTCGGCAGGGAAACTACCTGTCCGTAGAGAGGAGGCTGATGGGCGAGAGAAAAAACGGCCACCTTGCCGTTGCTGCTTACAGCGGGCCCACCAACCGGAGCTTCAGATCGGCACGCACAGTGATCTTGGAAACCCCCAAACGCAGAGAAGGACCGAGTTTGGGACCCTGACCTCTAGTATAAGGGGCCTTAGCTGGAGCTTTTGCCAGGACCGATAAAGACTTGGCTGTTTGAGTACTCACCCTAATCTTCGCAAGTTCCTCATCTGTGGAAGAATGGAACTCCTTACCATAAAAAGGAAGGTCCAGCACTGTGTCCTGCATTTCCTTTGAGAACTTTGTAGCATGGAGCCACGCTTGGCGGGAGAGGTCAACCCCGACCATAAGGCCTTGAATGGAGGTATCTACGTGGTGTGCAGCAGCCTCCAGTAGATCCTGTGCCAACACTCTGGCGTCCGACAAAATGGCTTTGAATTCTTCTAGCCTATCCGAGGGAATACACACCGGGAAATCGTCTAGCTCCCTTCACAGCTTGACATTCGACACCGCCAGGATAAGCTCGGTTTTAGCCTGATGAAGTTGAAGCGGCGAATTGGAAAATACTTTCTTGCTAATGGCGTCAAGAGGCTTGTCCTCCTTGTAGACGATTTAGGCCACTACAGTGGAGGATTTAGAAGCCGGCTTGGACTGGAGGGAGGCAGCTGCCAATACAGTTGACGATGGGAGCCGACAAGGCTATATCTTCTGAGGCATGAAGCTTGTATCGAGCGTCAATCCTGTTAAGATGCTGCCCGGAATGGGGTTTTTCCCAGACCTTGCGGGCCTCAGCCAAGACCTCCTTCTGAAGGAACAGGCCAGTGCGCTCCTGAGGTGATAAGAGTCAAGGCTCCAGAACGCACTCCTCCTGTGGAGCGGGGGCCTCAGGCACTGGAATGTCAAGAAGGGCCATCATATCCAGCACCCAGTCATGAAATGCTTTAATAGAGAGGGGCTGTTCATAGCTGTCCTGGTCTGCCAGGCCCTCATCCAGTGAAGCGGGAGCAGAAGACTGATAGCTGCACGTGGCGCCTCAGGTCTTAAAGTGTTGTCTAGCGGAGCACCCAACATTTTTTCCATCGGGGAAAGCTGAGGCAGTGGAGTAAGTTGTGGAGGAGGTCCAGCATGAAGAGGTGAAGATGATGGCACCACCAGGGCCTGCGTAGGATCATCTGGCGCAGGCAGCGGTACAGGAGGTCCAAGATAAATTTCCCTAAAAAGACCCCTAAAGTACGCCCTGATGGGATCAGAATGCATGAGCGTCTGAAATGTCTCAAAAAACAAATCCTCAGAAGGTGGTCTAGGTGCAGGAGTGCGCAGAGGCCGCTCGGGAGGGGCATACCCCCATGAATGCATTGAGGATGGTTGCCAGGAAGGTCCATCACCGGTTGGGTCCACAGAAATCAGAGGTGCCCAAACACGCCAATCGATCGAAGGGCGGAACTGGTTTTTGTTATCCACATGGTGTGGAAAAAGAACTGCTCAGCCCCAAAAGGAATCCCCCAGCACCAGCCGTAGTGAACGTTTGTGTAAGAGGTAGTCAAAACGGCTGCAGTGGACATTGGAGGTTGAGAAAGTTAGGCAACTGTCTCCTCAGTGGATTCAGGGGTCTTATGTGACATATTAGACTTGAAACAAGGACCCTCGGTCGAGCCGGTACTGGCAGATTTAGGGTATTTACTGGACACCTTAGGAATTACCTCAGAATTAGCCTCCTGTGGCGGAACCTCAGCAGAGCCGGTACTCAAAGGCCTGTGGTGCGTGACAGCCTTCTTTGCCGCCTTGACAGAACTGGTACCACCATGCCCCTGAGCGAGGGAAGGTTGAGGGCTATACCTCACCGCCAGGACCCTCAAAGAGGATCCCTCAATTCTGCCGGTATTGGATTTAGCCACAAGAAGGGGAACCTTGGGATGGAACCCGGTGTAAAGACCGGAGAGGGTGTTGTGCTCGTGCTCTCCATATGGTAGAGGAGAGGCACAGAGGACCCCAGCCAGGATTCTCTATTATGGTAGAAATGGACGAGCAACCAAGGCCTAGCTTCTCAGGAGGTGATGCGGGCTGGTTCTTAAGTACAGTGTAGTCCAAGCACCCACAAAGGAATGTCCACACACTGTATTAGTTAAAACAGTCTTTATTTAAATAAGGTTCAAGGTTATATACACAATCACGATAATACACTTTGTGCTCCGACAATTCTAAAATGGTAAATATATACATTTCTAAGTGGTACCAAGATTACTCGGATTCCATTAAAATCCATCAACTGTACTCAGTTCAAATAGCATACACAACAAAACAATATCAACCATACACTTAGGAGGAAGACAGGTGGGTTAGTCAATTGGCAGAATACTGCCCCCTACCACTAAGCACAGTTCTGTATGAGGATCCCACCCCCTGGGCAACCTGTAAATGAAGATGAACTACAAGCACAGTCCATATATTGTCTATGTGTCTTTTCTTCTATAGTTCTGCAACCCAAATGTACCTTGTGTTGTAGAGTTCGTCGGGGAATCGATGGCCCTTCTTGAGTGCGCTCCCCTTCAGGCAGGAACCACGGGTCGTCGAACTTCCTAGATGAAGAAATGCTGCACTTTGTCGGTGAGGCAGCAGCTTTGGTCCTTGTGGTGCTAGCTGAAGATTGGTCGAAAACGTCCTGCAACAAGGGAGGCATGCGGTGCACCTCGACAAATGTTTGTTTACGCAAAAGAGTAAGCAAAGAACTTTGCCCAGCAAGGGCATCGAGTCGTCGGCGAACGGGACGTGACCACGGCTGGCTTCAGTAGCTTTGTCGGCGTCCGAGGTCTTTGTGTGGCTTTCAGATTAGCAAACGACAGCAGCAGCAGTTATTCTTCCAATGGGCTTCAAAATCTTCGGGTGGTGGGAAACCCACCGGCGGATTCTCCATGGTGGTCAGCGGCCTTGACTTTCTCCAGCAGGACGAAAGCAGTCGATGAGTATGAGCAAAGGAGTCCTTGGATCACATGGCAAAGGGACCACTGCGGCTCCTGTCGGCGACCGCTTCTCTTTCCTCCTCAGTGGTCCCCTTCTCTGGTCGGAAGCCTTTCGTAGGTCTGTCTACCAGGGAGCTTTGGCAAAGATCAGCTGGTGCACAATGGTCTCTCGTAGCTCAGGGAGAGGTCTCCTGACCAGGTCCTCTCTTGGATCAATTCCTTGAAGGCACAGCAGCTTTCAGATTAGAAAAGGACAGCAGCAGCAGTGGGCTTCAAAGTTAAGCATCAGTTTCAACGCAAGCTTCCTAACGATTTCTAGCAGTGAGAGGCCCCCAGACATACTAGTTGATCTCCCATTCATTCTTCTGGGTCACACTCAGGCAACCAATCACTTATAAGGGCAATCAGGCAACCAATCATGCACACAGTGCATTAGGCCATTCTTCAGAATGTGGATTTGGACAAGTACTCTGCCATTCAGCACTACACACTGCATTCATACCAGTTTCGGGCAGGGTGGTCTCAGTCACTGTGTTGTCAAACACCAGATACTAGACACCCATAACAGAACAAAAAGCGTATTCGTCACACACTCCATTCACCCCGGTCACACCCCACAGGCGTAACCAAAGCATACAGTCATTGGGAAGGCTCCAGCCAGTCTGGCATGGCCTTCTCCCACACCACCATATATGGAACTTCCACCAAACAGCAGGTCAGGGGGAAGGGACAGTCTGGGCTTCCCGGGACTTCGGGAAAAGTAAGGTAACAGGCGATCGCAAGCAAGAAACCACAGGGGCCATCTTGTTTCACATCAATGGCAGCGCCTGGGCATCCCAAAAATTGAGGATGCACAGGGCACCTGTCAATTCAGCACAGAGCTGTCATCAGCCCGTACCCTGCTCTGTGGGCCACACACAGGTGCCCAAGTTGTACTCCCACCCATGGGTGCCATAAGGGTATCCCAAGGGTCTGTTCACCAAACCAAATACAGGAGGAGCCGCAACACCAGGAGTCCCACGTGAACTCCTGTGTGTAAAATAAGACAGAACATACATGATAAAGCAATAAAGGATTTAGAGGCCCTGTCCCTCTGATGCATTTCCAGCATCACACCCGGTACGTTTAGCTCCTTCACGAGTCACAACTTGGTGTGGAAAGCTCCAGAAATAGAGACCTTAGGGCGAACCCCGGTATCGAGAGCCACAGGAGAAATGGGCTGAACTTTAGCCCCCAAACAGGAACCTCGGAAGAATGTTTGGTTTTGGCAGGCCCACTGTGGGGACCCTCAGTGGAAGCTCCGGTGCGCTTATTAGGCCCATAGCAGGACACCTCAGGGATGCCTCTGGTAGAATAGCTACTTGAGCCACTCCCGGTCCTGGAAGACCCTGAGGAGTCCCCTGGCCGGCTAAGAACTTACCAGGCTTTTATTTTTCTCGTCCATGAAGAGCTACGAATGTGGTGGAGGAACATGTAACACCTCCTCCGACCGAAGACGCTGGAGTGGCCGGATGAGTGGGAGTCGCAATAAAAACATGAGTTCCAACAATGTTTCGGCCCTAGACACTACAGGCAAAGAGAATGGGTATCCGCAGGATGAACAGGACACAAATCCCAGACGCTACGGCATAGACTGAGGACTAGATGACCAGGGAACCAGACTAGATGATCGTGGAACTGGAGCAGGAAGTAAGTGTTAAGGATTTTAAAAAGGCACAGTACACGCCAGACCAGGACTTTTTCTACTGGCCGGGGATGCAGCGCACAATTAAAACACATCTTACTTATTACGAATTCAGTTTGAGAAGGCACCCAACCAGTCTCACACACCCTTTACAAATACCCTGGGTCACAATGGGCCGTGTGTAATAATAGAATATTTATTCATTTTTAAATTCCAATGAAAATATACAAATTTAATATAGGGCAGCAGTCACCAGTGTGGTGATAATACACTGTAAATTGATAGAATACAGTTAGTTTGACCTTACATGAGATATACAGTGCACAATTGAATAAAGGCAAGATTACTTTTTGGGTGATATTATCCGATAGCACCACAGTTAACCTCGCAACACTCCCTCAAACCCCGGTCAACCAAATTGTGTGTGTAGAAAGGAGTAGCAATGAGTCAGGTATACTAGGCAACAAACAGAATGAAAATTCGACCTTTCGCCTCTGAATGGGACGGGAAATTCGGATTGAAAACCCTCGAAATTGAGCAAAATAGCACTCACAATTATTAAGGGAGTAGTTTCTTACCTGTAACTCCATTACTCCAGCGTTGGCATCTTTCATGGATTCACATGCTTTGAATATTCCCCATCGTCAGGCTGGGAACCTCGGTCCTTTTAAAATAGCGTTTTCCCTTGGAACTCTTCGACACTTTAGTGTCCTATTGAGGTCCTTTTGGGTGCTTAGCTACCATCCAGTAGGACACAGGGTATAAATAGACCCGCCCCTGCGGCTTCCCCTCAGATTTTAACCTCCAAAGTAGAGGAACCAATTAGGTTTGCATGCAGGGGAGGCCTGCGGGCGCATGTGAATCCATGAAAGATACCAGGAGTTACAGGTAAGAAACTACTCCCTTCTCCAGCATTGGATCTTTCATGGATTCACATGCTTTGAATAGATTACATAGCAGTAGTCATGCATGGAGACGTGTAATGCAAACCAACACATCAGGAAAGCAAACACATAAGACCAGCAAAGAAGACATTAGTAGTGGTAACATTGACACAGATACCAAGCCTGTGGGGCTTACCTTATTGAAACAGGCGTTGCAGAACTGCACGTCCAATCTGCACATCTGCACCATGCTGATGTTCCAGGCAATAATGCAGAATAAAGGTATGCGGCACCGACCAGGAGGCCGCTGGGCTAATGTCCACCAGCGGAATCCTCGACCATAATGCTGCTGACAAAGTGGTGGATCTCGTCGAGTGGGCCTTCGGGCGCCTCTCCAAAGGCTTTCCTGCCTTAGAGTGACAGAAGGAAATAGCCAATGAGACCCAGCGAGATGGTCCTTGTTTGGAGATTGCCCTTCCTTTGACTGAGGGTCCATAAGCCACAAACAGCTGTTTTGAACGTCTGAACTCCCCGAGTACGACTCAGATAAAATTTCAATGCTCTTTTCACATCCAGCGTATGCAGCGCCTTTTCTGACAATGAGGAAGGAGAAGCAAAGAATGATGGTAGCACGATGGAAGAAAGTTTATGAAAAGTGGTTGGCACTTTTGGAATCAAGTGTGGGTTAGTGGCCAACACCACCTTGTCCTTGAAGAAACATTAAGTACGGAGGATCAATCACTAGGACTTGCAATTCAGATATTCTTCTTGCCGAAGTAATGGCCACTAAAAACGCGTCAACGACATAGGTTCAAACGGGGCTTTCATCAGATCTGACAGCACCAGATTGAGGGAATTTCTTGGCTGGAGGAAAAGTCAGAAACAATCCTCTTAGAAAATGTTTGACCAGACGATCACTGAACAGAAGGGTAGCATGCCTCTTCTGAGTGAATCTAGAAATGGCCGCCAGGTGTACTTTTATGGAGGAGAACGCCAAAACTTTATTTGCCAAGTGCAATAAGTAGGGTAGAATTGCTCCAGTGAAATGTTTAAAGGGTCTATCCCAGGCTGACCCTTACACCACACACAAAATCTTTTCCATTTGCATGCATAGGAGATATTCGTGGACGGAGCTCTAGCCGCCTCCAAAATGCGGCGACAGTCACTAGGAATGTTCAGGGTGTCCGGTCAAAGGTTCGAATGCAAAAGGATCGAATGCCATAGGGTCGAGTCAATAGTACCTAAACCAAAAGGGTTGAATTTTTTTTTTGTAAATGTATATTTTTTTGGGGGTGTCCGTATAGGAAAGAAAAGTGTTTTACAGCAAAAGCAGGGGTTCGAGGGGGGGGGGGGGGGCACCAGTCACAATTGTAGCTTGAAACTCCAGCAACAGCACTCAATCCAGATTGTCCAAGAGCTGCCACCATAGAAGAGCTTCCTGTAAGTTGCTGTGGACCACCACCTTGTCGGACCACGATCCGCGACTGAGCCCACTGGTCCGCCAGAAACTCCTGCACCGGCCTCATGAAGAGACGACGGTCCTTCACCAACGGGATGCATGACGCCATGGCTCCCAACAGCAACATGTACTTTCTGACCGACACTCAGCCGCTTTCTGCTTCAGTTTTTGAATTCTCTTAACTGAGGGCTTCACCAAGCCTGGCTGAGTTTGAAATTCTGTGCCCAGAAATACCAAGCTCCTGGATGGAGATAGACATGACTTTTCGAAGTTGACGGCGAAGCCTAGTCGTAACAGCCGCATGGTAACATTGACAAGCCGCGTATTAGCCAGTCGTCCAGGTAAGGGTAGACGTGATGACCTTCTCATCGGAGCCACGCCGCCACCGGCGCTAAACATTTCGTAAATGTCCTGGGGGATGATTTCAGACCGAACGGGAGCACTCGGAACTGGTAATGATTTTGACTCACTACAAATCGCAGGAATTTTCTGTATCGCCGGTGCATAGGTATGTGGAAATATGCATCTTGCAAATCCACAACGCCAGAAATTCCCCTGGCTGTACCGACTGAATGACCTCTTGAAGTGTGAGCATCTTCAACTTCAGGAGTTGCAGAGTCTTGTTCAGCGCCTGAAGGTCCAGAACTTGCTGTTGGGTTTCTTCACCACGAACTAATGGGAGTAAACCCCCTGACCTCTGTCAGCCACTGGAACCAATTCTATAGCCCCTTTCTGTAGCATAAGTACAATCTCCTGCTGTAAAATGTGAAGAAGAGGTTGCACACAATACACGGGAGGAATGGGAACCGGTGAGCCCTTGAATTCCAGAGAGTGGCCCAACCGTACCGTGTCCAATATCCAACGGTCTGATGTAATTCTGTCACATTCGTCGACGTGTAGAGCTACTCTGACCCCCAGCACATTTCCTCGAAGACCGTCATTGTTGTGACTTTGTTAGTTTACCTTTGGCGGAAGAGGGCTGTCCGCCTCTCCTTCTGGATGCCTGAAAATCTCGGCATCTTTACGTAGACTGTACTAGCTGTCTATATCCTTGTGAGGAGTATCCAGACAGACTATAACTCCGGTCTCTGGAGGCTGCAAACCGGGTGTCTCCTAAGCTCCACGGAAGGGGTGAGCGGACCGCCCACTTTGCAAAGCTCCCAATGATCTCGCCGTATCGGAGTCCTCTTTCATGCCCTTGAGGGCTTCATCTATTTTTCCCCAAACTATTGTTCCCCCTCATAGGGCATGTCCAGTACCTTGTAATGAATCTCCGGCCTAGTCGGTGCACTTCAGCCAGGCCTGCCGACGTAGTACCACGCCATTATTAATCTGTTTGAAACCAGTTCTGCTAAATCTACAGCGATGTTAATGCCATTATTTGAAGCTTCCTCACCTTCACGCGCCAGCAACATGGCAGCCTTTTGGTGTTCCTCGGTAGATGTTCTAACAGAGTGGAAAGCCGATGCCACATCTCGCGGTCGTAGCGCGCCATAATCGCCAATGAGTTGGCGGCTTTAACTGTCATCACCCCCACTGTTAAAACCTTTTTTCCGAAGGCATCTTGTCTTCTAGCGTCGCTGTCAGGAGGTGTAGTGCATTTGTGCTGCGTTCTGGCTTTCCGGCTAGCCGCCGCTGACACCACTGATTCAGGGGTGGGTTGTGAAATCAAACACTTTGGCGTAGAGTCCAGGGCATTACCTTTTTTCTCTAACCTGCCTTTGACTGCAGGCACAAAAAATGGGCGGCGCATGGTGTGTAGGCCTTCTTGCCAGACATGGTCCAGGATTGGAACGGAGAAAACCGCCTTCCTTCCCTTTCCCATGTGGTCAAATAGGAAGCATTCTTTTCGTTCTTCCTCTGGGGTCAGATCAAACTCAACACAGGCTTTTGCCATCATGGCATGAAATGACCCAGTGTCATCCGGGGGAGACAGTTGCGCCGGACTCCTAGGAGCTTCTATTTCCACATCAGACTCCCATGTAGGGTCTCTCGATGGCGACAAGGAGATATCAGAGATGGATTCCCTGGGCCCCTGGTCGAAATCCGAGTCCTGCAGCGCACCCTCCTCCTCGACGACAAAAACCTCGGGCCCACTTCGACCGCAGTCACTGGAGTCGACAAAACCATCGTGGAGGCAGACGCCGTAGCCGGCAGTGAAATAGTCAACAACGGGACTCCCGTCGACAGCACTGACAGATGTGGTGCAGATTTTTCAGGCGATCCTGCCTTTGACTCCCTGGATAGATGCTTCGAAGACTCTCTACTCTAGGATGACCCACGATGGCCTCCTGAAGGAGTGTTTCGAAGAGTCCTTTTTCGAAGGAGGACGTTTTTTCAGGCCTTCGAGACTGGTCAGACCGACCATGTTTAGACACTGAAGGTGTCCCTTTCATCAGGTGTTTTCCCGAAGAGAGGCAGTCGCTCTTTTCTGCAGGCCATGACTTCTTAGCCGGTGGTTCAGCCGACACCGACCGGCAAGGAACTGCAGGAGCAGTGAAGGGGCCCCTCAGGGTCCCTCGAATGTGTAAACAAGGCACAGTCACCACACACGAACTGATACGCCAGACACGAGGTTGTGTTCCCAAAAGCTAGGGTTTATTGCAAAGTAAATAGTCTCAGTTGGCCAACTGGTCTCACGTCCCGCGACGTGCGTCTAACAGACCTCGGGAGACGCAAGAGAGCGAGACACAAACATCAGTTACATATATAGAAAACTAACATCTTACAATCAGTAGTGTCACATCAAAAACCTCCCCTTGCACATCTCCTTTGAACTGAGCACAATGATTGACAATCGTGACGAGTAGGACACCTCAAACATTTGTTTTAGCAACAGTTTGCAATTTTGTAAAGCTGCAGACATAAGTCTTTGTTGAAAAGAACAGAATGCTTCTGTTCTCGCTAGCAAGCTGCATGTGGGGGGGGGGAGGGGAGGAAGGAGAGCCACATTCCAGGCCTTCCTATCTCCTAGTTTCTAGTTTCTATTTGGGTCCTGGGGGTCAACTCGCTCTCCAGGACTCTACAGGGCTCGAGAAGGGGGGCCGCAAAGAAGAACATAATTCAAGCAATTTAATGTTCGTTACGAGTATTTTCACTGTGTTTTTGAGACACACTGGCACTTGTGGGCTGATTAGGATGCCTCGCTGCCCTCTTTCAAGGATAGCGCGCGGGAGGAGACTGGGTATTTCTATCAGGGTTGCTACGTTATGTTTCAGCATATTTCCCTTGCATTGCACACTGGTCCCTCAGTTTGTATTTTTCTGCCCTGAGGGAGCCTTCTAGACGTGAGTGAGTACAGAAAAGAGAGAAATATAGAAAAGGATGTCTATGTTCCTTCCATCCGAGCGGGGAGGAAGGGTGGGCGCATGTGAATCTAAGCAGATACAACCATCAGAAATGCTTTTACAGTAATGCATTGTCTTCTGATGTTTGTTAATCTGCTTAGAATCACATGCTGTGCATAGACTAGCGAGCAGTACCCGGAGTTGGCGGTGGGTTATGAGAAGGAACAGTAGAGAAAAGATGTCTTAATACTGCCTGTCCCACCTGGGAGTCAGATCTAGAGTGTGCATCTAGACAGTAGTGTTTTGTAAAGGTGTGCACAGAACTCCAGGTAGGCGCTTTGCAGATGGACTCAAGGGGAACATTTGCAATGAACGCTATGGAAGCCCCAGTGCCTCGAGTGGAATGTGCTCTTGGCTTGAAGGGTAGTTCTCTCTTAGCAAGAGAGAAACAGAGTGATGCATTGAACAATCCATCTAGATATAGTGGACTTTGAAACTGCATCTCCTTCTCTTCCTGCTGCCACAGAGACAAAGAACTGATTAGTCTTTCTCAGTGGTCTGGTTCTTTCCATGTAGAACATGACAGCTCTGCGTACATCTAGTGTATGCAGACTTTTTTCTCCCAAGCTGGAAGGGTTTTGAAAGAACGTTGGTAGTTCTATTGACTGGTTTACATGAAATTTCGAGATGAATTTTGGTGCAAGCCTTGGGTGTGTGCGTAGAACCACCTTATCCTTGTGAACTGTTACGAAGGGGTCTAGTACAGAAAGAGCCTGTAGTTCACTTACTCTCCTAATGGAGGTGATAGCTATTAGGAAAGCAGTCTTAAGAGTTGCCTTGTGCATGGGTTTGAAAGGAGGGCCCATGAGTCTAGAAAGTACCACATTTAAGTCCCATCCGGGAGCTGGGTTAGCTATCGGAGGGTGTATTCTCTTTACCCCCTCCATGAAGGCCTTGATAACTGGTATCTTCCACCACGACACTTTAAGTTGGGAAGTGGTGTATGCAGAAAGTGCCGCTAGGTGGACTTTAATGGAATCGAACACTAGACCTGAATCCAGTAAATGGGTCAAGTACAGAACAATGTTAGTGGGAGAGCAGTCAACCGGGTTGATGCTCTTACCTCTACACCAGATGACAAATCTTTTCCACTTGCTAGAATAGCAGTGGCGAGTATTAGGTTTTCTGGCTTCCCTGAGGATGTCCATACATCTCTGCGGGAGTTGTAAATGTCCAAATTCTATGATCTCAGGAGCCAGGCTGCTAAGTTCATGGTCTGAGGGCATGGATGCAGTGTCCTGCCCTTGTCCTGTGACAGCATGTTGTACGGGCAGGGAAGTTTCACTGGGGGAGTTAGGGACATCTCCATCAAGTGAGCGAACCATGGCTGCCGGGCCCACATTGGGGCCACTAGTATCATGGTAACCTGCTCTTGGTGCATCTTGTGCACCACTTTGTTGAGAAGGGGAGTCGGGGGAAAGGCGTAAACAAATTTCCCTGACGATTGAATCGACAGACCGTTCCCCTTGGACTGGTTCTGGGGGTACCTGGAGGCGTAACTTTGGCATTGTGAGTTCTCCATAGTTGCGAACAGGTCTATTTCCGGGAATCCCCACTGCGTGAAGACGTCTAAGACGATGTCTTCGTGCAATTGCCATTCGTACTCAGATTGAGTTCCCCTGGTACATGTTGCGATAGTAGGAACATGTGTTTGAGAGCCCACTTCCATATATTCTGGGACAGCTTGGACAGTCCTGGAGAGTGAGTGCCCCCTTGCTTGTTGAGGTAGTACATGGCTGTGGTGCTGTCTGTGAGGACCATCACTGTCTTTCCTTGTAGGTGTTCCTGAAAGGCTTTCAGTGCTTTGAACATCGCTAGTAGTTCCAGCAGGTTTATATGCTTGGATGCTAAGCTCGGAGTCCACGCTCCGTGAGCAGTCTGATGGGATAGGTGAGCCCCCCCCCCCATCCTGTGAGGGATGCGTCTGTGGTTAGAGTGGCTTCCACTGCGGGTGTGGCAAAGGTTTTCCCTAATAACAGGTTTTCTTTTGTCCACCACCGTAGCGAGAGAACCAAGGCCTGCGAGACCACCACTAGATCGTCCCATTGTCCGCTGGCCTGACACCACTGGCTGTAGAGCCACTCTTGCATTGGGCGCATGCGCAGGCGCGCGTGAGGTACCAAATAAATACATGACGCCATCATCCCTAGCAAGCGCATTGCTTTGCGTACCGTCATCTCTCGACCTGCCACATAATGGGGGATCTGAAACAGCATGTTTTGGACCCTCTCGTTGGAGGGGAAGACGAGGCCGCCTTTGTTCGAATTAGAGCCCCTAGGAATTGTTTGATTTGGCTGGGGTCTAAGCTGGACTTCTTTTCGTTGATGGAGAAGCCCAGTTGGGACAAAAGGTCTACGGTCTTTTGGGTATTGGAGAAGCATGTTTCGTAAGAATCCCCTGTTATGAGCCAGTCGTCGAGTTAAGGGTATACCGGGATGGATAACCTGCGCAGGTGGGCCGCTGCCACTGCCAGTACTTTCGTGAATACCCTTGCTGCAGATGCTATCCCGAAGGGTAGTACTCTGAACTGGTAGTGTTTGTTCTCTATCTTGAACCTGAGGTATTTTCTGTGCGCTGGCAACATTAAAATATGAAAGTATGCATCTTTCATGTCTAGTGTTGTCATGTAATCCCCTTGTGATAACAGTGGGATTACTTCCTGCAAGGTCACCTCACGAAACTTTTGGGGTTTGACAAACTTGTTCGCTGGGCGCAGATCTAATACAGGGCGCATGGTTAAGTCCTTTTTGGGTACAAGGAAGTACACTGAATAAATACCTTCTGTTACCTGAGATAGGGGGACAGCCTCTATAGCTTCTTTTTTCAGTAGCTCTTCTACTTCTTGAAGAAGAATGGTGAGGTGTTCCGGTGTCATGCGTCGGTTCCGTGGGGGTCTGTACTTCGGGGAACCGTTGAATTCGATGCAGTATCCGTGGGCTATGGTGGATAATACCCAGCGGTCTGACGATATTCCCTCCCATGCTGATAGGAACGATGTTAGCCGGCCCCGACCGGTGATGCATAGGAGGGGACCCGAATCTTCGGGTCATTTGTTGGTATTGGGCGTGGAACCTTTGGGGCTGGAGCCGCGACCTCTTCCTTTGCCACGGCGTTGGCCTCTTTGACTGAACTGGGTGTTGTTACCCTGGTTAGAGGGCCAGTTGGTAGCAGAGTAAAATTGCTGTTGGTTTTGCTGCTGGCGTTGGCCACGAAAGGAGCGTCTATTGCCATAGCCGCGTCTGTTAGGGGGCCTAGAAATTTGGTCAAGAGTCTTGATGGTATCAAACTCTTTCTTCGCAAGTTCTAGGGCCTCATCAACTGCTTTACCAAACAGGTGTGTTTGTTCTATGGGCTTATT
This sequence comes from Ambystoma mexicanum, assembly GCF_040938575.1. Taxonomy (NCBI): domain Eukaryota; kingdom Metazoa; phylum Chordata; class Amphibia; order Caudata; family Ambystomatidae; genus Ambystoma; species Ambystoma mexicanum. Next base: position 469,731,741 of record NC_090925.1, on the reverse strand, counting down.
TATCAGGGAAGCCTGGGTTTCCGGCTTAAATCCCGAATTGCGCAGCCAGACATGGCGTTTGAGAAGTATTCCCTGAACCAGGGAACGGCCAGCCGTCTCTGCGGCATCTAAGGAGTTCTTTACGATGCCCTGGTTTACAAGAGTTCCCTCTGAGATTATAGCTAACAGGCGTGAACGCAGGGGTTCTGGTGCGTCCTCTGCTTCGCTGCGCAGCTTGCTCCACTGTGCATCTGCGTAGCTAGCTAGTAGGGAATTGTTATTTGCAATCCTAGTTGAGAAGGCGGCGGAGGTCGTGATTCTCTTCCCAAGTGCATAGAGCTTCTTGCCTTCTTTGTCAGATGGTGCCTCACTAGTGTATAGTGGTACCCCAGCTCTTTTTCTTGTATTAGTAACTACGAGGGAGTCCGGAATAGAATGTCCTCTGATGTACAAAGGGTCAGAGGACGAAGGGCTGAAGAGCTTTTCTATCCGAGGGTTGACCCCTCTGACTAAGGCAGGATTGGAAAGGGAAGGAGTTATTCTTCTCTTTATAGAAGCCAGGAGCGGAATCGACTGACTAACAGGGACTTTTTCTTTAATAACTTTCTCTACAAAGTCTATGTTAGGAAGAGTTTCCCCTGTGTCCATTTCAAAATGCGCTGCTGCCTTGCGCAATAGTGCATTAAGTGAAGGTTGGTCATCTATGGGAGAGGTGTTTCCAATAGGTGAATCCTTGGGAGGAGAAGGGTGAAAGACATCAGGGTCTGAGTGCACTGATGGGGATTGCCAAGGCTGCACTGATGGGGATTGCCAGGGCTGCGAGGTAGCTGTATCTTCTTCAAAAGCTCCTGCACTAGTGTAAGGATCTTGTTCAAACCCCTCTTCCTCATGTTCTTCCTCTCCACCCAAACACTCCTCATCTTCCTGGAGGTATTGCTCCTCTTCAGTGAGGTCATATACGTCTGTAGAAGGGGGAAACAGCCTATGAATCTTGACCCTAGGGTCATCCTGGGGCTATTCTCTTGGTCTTTTGGGTGTGGGAGGGTTTTGGCTTCCCAAAAACCTTTCCATTTTCTCCATACAAGAATGGAGTCTTTCAAGGGTCTCATGGGGGACCCCTGAATAGTCTAGAGGGGGGGAATCAGTGTTTTCACCTTCAAAACGCTTAGAATGCTCCCACAACGTCGAACAAAGGTTTCTGTCGCCCACTGAAAAGCCCTCTGGTAGTTCAGAAGTGCCCTTAGATGAAGGGGGCAGTTCCTGGCTACTCTTGTGCTTTTTCGGCGTTTCTATAGCTTTTTGTGCGGTATTCGACGTTTGTTTCGTCGTCCGCTTACGTTTGTCTTCGGAAACAATTCTCGCCAGGCTCTCGACAACGAGTTTGTCAGTAGAGGGCTCTGGTGTCGACGTTGCCTGCGTTACGCGTTGTTCCTCGACGGCCGCTCTATGGAGTGTTACGTCGGATGATTTTGAGGTAGCGCCCGTGTTTGATGAATGCCCAATCGCTGGTCGCGGCTGCGTTTGCGGGTGGGGCTTGAGACCCTTACGGTCTGAGGTAGACGCCGGAGTGCCCTGCGTCCCCTTCGGCGCTGATGGATCCTTCGTCTTCGACGAAGAAGAGCCGTGGGTTGTGTGCTTAGGCCTATGGGGTCTATGTGCGTCCTTGTCGCCGGGGTGTTCATCCCCATAAGCAGGGCATGAGCCGAGCCCGTCGGGGCCTGGGACGGACGTCGAGGAGCGCGAGCGCTCCTTCTGGGGGTTAATGACTTCCGTAACGGACGTCGAGTTATCACCCTCCTCGTCACTTTCTGTAACAGCAGCGACGGCGGGTGAGGAAACTGACTTCGACATAGCGTAGTCCGCCCACCTCTTAACTTTTCGTTCTTTAAGAGTTCTTGGTTTCAAGAGCTTACAGGCCGCGCAGCTGTCCTCCTTATGATCGAGGAGCAAGCAACGATTACAGAGCTTGTGTTTATCCTTCCAAGTGTATTTGCCCCTACAGCGTGGGCAAAACTTAAAAAGGTGTCCTCTCCATAGCTGAGGCAATAATAACTGGTGATAACAACCCCAAAGGAAAGATAGGGGAGAAAGAAAGACATTCTCAAAGAGAAGATAAAAGTTGGAACCCCCACTCTCCCTACTGTATGTTGGCCGGCGAGGCCAGGCCACGTGTTCGGCAGCGCCGAAGGATCTCCTCCGTCTCTTCCCCTCCGTCGAAAACTTGCTCGGCGGAGAAACAGCTTCACAGCTAACGTCGAGGGGAGGGATCTTTAACAATATAATAAGTATAATTATGGACCAAGGTCCGTAGTAAGTATTTGCAATGTCTCTCTAGGAGCTCCGCGTAAGGCGACCAGAAGCTGGGCGGAAAAAAACAATCCGAGGGACCTCGACGCGTGAGGGATTGTGGGTACAACGCACGTCACTATAGGGATAGTGTTACAGACACGCCTTGTCGACGTCCCCTTTTTCGACTACGAAAAACAAAATGCAATACTCTGCAGTGACCACTGGATGTCGGACCTATGCACAGCATGTGATTCTAAGCAGATTAACAAACATCAGAAATTTAGTTTCCTCCTCATTGTCACCTATGTCAGTGGACATGAATTCTTTGACTGTCTCTTCTCTACCAAGGATACTTGATCTACTAGTGCTCTTTTTCTCTATCATCTGTACACATCTTTCACTAATTTCGGTGCATATCACAGGTAGGCACTGTATGTAACATGTCATGAATATCCCTAGTACTGCTATCAGAAGCACAAATAGCTTCCACCCCTATGAATATAATAATTCCCAGAACCAGGAACTTATATGCAAACCCCCGTCTTGGGTGTGGAGTTCAGAACTTAATACATGTAATTTTCTTATAGCCTCGAAAATCGTGGGAGAGGAGACGTTTACAAATACAGCACACGCTGATCCCACGATTTTTCAACCACCACGATCAACCAGGATCACATCAAGAGCCATTCTGTTTTGCAGTGTTACCAATCTAACCCCCCTTCTCCTCCAACGTCATGTTGTATAATATATCTGTTCCGTTTACTGTTTTTTCTAAGATTCTGGATAATCGTCGAATATTATAGGAGTTTATTGCTTGGGCCAAAAATGGTACAAATGATTTTGCTACATCTACTGCTATTAATCCGTCTTCACTACTTCTTCGTGGCCTAGGTCTAGATAGTTTGGCTATGTCTGTTGTTTCTAAGAAAAACACTCCTGGGAACAGTAGTCCTAAATAGCATGCACCCCCCCAGTTTCAAGGTAACCAAGGATACGCTTTATCTCCACATATGAAATACACCGGGTCACCTACATACATTGGCTCTACTTCCCTATTAATAATCAATGTATTTATACATCTAGTGAATGTCCCTACAAAATAGGAGCCCTTCTTTTTTAAACAAAGAGGAACAGAACATGGGCTGTAGTTTACTGTGTAAGAGGGGGGCACTGCATCTTTATTTCCTTCTGATCTTATGCGAAATACGATCACAGATGACGTTTCTGGTGGAGACAGTATCTTGTGGCATTGGTTTGGGCGTAGCTTTTGGTGTTATCCGTGCTTTATGAAATATTGAGCAACCTATGGGTCTCATAATTTCTTCAAATTCATTCATGTTTGTGCTATCCAATTGACCCGTTTCACTTTTATTCCATTTTCCATAATACAATGTACTCGGAGATTCACTGCATGCAGAACTTAATGTCAGTGGCTGAACGTACCAACCTATTCCTCTGCCACCATGCTGTGGCAAATGAGCACACACCCAACAGTTGTTTTTCAAAATTGAATGTCATGTTCATAATTTGCAGTAATGTATTATTTCCATAACCCTCTCTATCTCTCTCTTCCATTGGGGACAGAGTAAGTAATTACATAAACAGGGCTTTCGGTGGTGATGTTCCTAATTGGTAAGAGAATTTCTAAAGGGTGCATCTCCTCTAAATACCACAGTACCAGTGCTGTTATTGCTGGGACCATTATGCTCATTATGCACATGATTATCGTCAAGGTCAGCATGCAATTCTTTCGGTAACTTGTTTTATGCAATCTTTCAGTTTCTATGTTTGATTCATTATCAGCATCGTCAGCAATGGTGCAGGAGGGGGCAAAAGCTAGTTCTGGCATCTTCTCACATGGTGGTCGTTCCTCAGCGATTCTCGACGTGGATATCTCTCCTCGCGGCACTCGTCCGAATGTCAATGAATTCGATAAATGGCAACTGTCTATTCTGCCATTTTCAGCAGCCTGGATTGCTTACATGTTGGGCAAGATCTCTTATGCGTAGTATACTGCTTAAAGAACTTCAGAGTAGTTATCAATTGCCTTCTGTACCATGTGTGCCCCGCTTGTCCGCTCGGGTTCAGGACACATGGATTTGATGTTCGCACCGAGGAGTCTCGCTTTTGGGCTGTCTGACTTGCACAACCCTCACGCTGCTCTCCTCTAGGCCTCCGGTTCCTACTTCATTCAAGAATAGATAACAGAGCCAACAAAAGATTGATGAAACAAAGATTTGATCACTCCTTTTTCCGACTTCGTAGATTGTACCGCCTTGCTGCTGGTACCGTGTGATCAACGAATAGTGCGGCTGCATTTCCGGACTCAAGCTTGGAGTCAGCCTGGGGCGCAATGACATGGGTGCCCAGGCGACGATGCAGGCTGTGGCGCAACAGAGGATGGTGGCCGCCACAGAGGTATTCGCTTAGTGTCGGCCAGCAGTGATGCAGAATCTGCTGGACAACATTGGGGAATTCTTTGCCCTTCCTCTTTTATGGCAATCTCATCAGGCTTTATTTCAGAATCATGCGGTTTCTGTGGCAAAGAACTGGCAATTGTTTCTTTCGGTTCTGGAACCGCTGTTTTCTTTCCGGTCGCCGCGATCAGTCAGTTTTTCAGATGGTGACGGCACCTTTTTTGCATGGGTGGCGTGGATCCACGCTTTACGCCCATCCACACGAATGGCCGTCTGCGTTGTCAAGAGTATCAAATAGGGACCACGCCACCTGGGTGCCAACAATGTTTTTCGTTCAAAATTTTTAAGCAGCATCCAGTCACCTGGCTCCAGTGCGTGTCCCGGGCCAGTATATCTGATCGGTAGCGCCTCCTGCACCTGCTGATGAATCAAACGCAATTTTTGAATCGAGAGATTTTCAATAAATGCTGAGCACTGGGTATTCAACTTAGTTCAGTTTCTTGGGCTGAGGTGCACACCAAACATTCGCCGGTCTCCCCATGACCATCTCATATGGGGAGAGCCCAGTTCTCGCCTGCACAGATGTTCGCATGCATAATAGTGCTATTGGTAACGCATCGACCCAACTTAACTTGCTTCCTGCACATATCTTGCTAATCTTAGATTTCAGTATTCCCTTGTGGCGTTCACTAAGACCGGCCGACATCAGATGTCTCGAACAATGGAATCGCTTATCGATCTGGAGACCTGCACAAATCTGTAGTACTACTGCACCTACAAAATGCGGACCATTTTCTGACCATATGACATGGGGCAGGCCAAAACGGGAGAAATATTCCTTTAACATCACTTTCGCCGTGCTTATAGCAGTACAGTCTTTCATTGGATATGCTTCCACCCATTTGCTGAATGCACATATGACCACCATAACATACTTCAAGTTTTGGCATCTCTCCATTTCTATGAAATCAAAATGGATCACCTCAAATGGCAAAGAGAGAGGGCCAAAACTGCCTGTTGGAGTCACCGTTCCCTTCCCGACATTGTGCTGTAGGCACGTGATACAATTCTGTACCAACCTCTCGGCATTCTTTTTTATGAGTGGATTTTCCCAAACTGTGGATAGATGTTGAATCATTTTCTTTGCACAGATATGAGTGGGGCTGTGAGCCATTGTGACCATTGCATTTACACAGGCATTCGGCAACATCCAATTCCCGCTCTTCTTGTCCACCCAACAACCCTCCAGATCTAATTCTGCAGAGCCCTCAGCCCACCCTTGGATTTCATCAACAGTGACTTTTTTGCATTTCATTATTGCTAGGTGCTTTGGACACTTGAGTACAGACACCAATCGTACAATCAAAGGGCCATGTTGGATTCTAGCCCCATGTGATGTTAGGAAACCTCTCTCAGCCCAGAGTCGGCCAAAGCTATGAACCACGCCAAAGGCATACTGACTGTCAGTATATATATTCACGCTCAGATTCTCAGCTATCTCACAAGCTCTGGTTAATGCTATTATTTCTGCCGCTTGTGCAGAGTTGTAAGGGATTCTTTTGCTCTCCACAATACTCTAACGTGGTGATGGCATATGCGGCAGTTGAAGTGCTGTCAGGTAATTTAAAGCAGGAACCGTCACAAAACAGTTCTCCTTCTGGTTCTTTGAGTGGGGTATCACTTAAATCAATTCTCCCTTTTGTTTCTTCCTCAGTAACCATTAAACAATCATGGAGGGGGTGATTCATTTCACCAAGGTTTTCCCCGGGCATTGGCATTCATTCTGCTGGATTCAAAGCGCTACACCTCATAATTTGGATGTGGGGTGCAAACAACACGATTTCATATCTAGTCAATCTAGCAGTGGTGAGGTGTTGCGTCTGCGTTCTACTGAGTAGAACGTCTGTGGCATCTGGCACCATCAAAATTAAGGTGTGCCCCAATACCATCCCTTCTGTTTGTTTCACTGACGCAGCAGCCGCTGCAACAGCTTGCTTGCAAACATCGGGGTAGTGCGCGCGCTAGAGGGGCCAGCGCAGAAGAAAAATAGCCGCATGGCCTATTCCTTCCACCTTGTTCCTGTGTTAGAACTGCCAACACGCAGCCGTCATTCTCATGCACAAACAATTTAAAAATCTTTTCATAATTTGGTGTCCCCAAAACTGGAGCAGAACACAGTGCAGTTTTTATTAAGTCAAATGCTCTCTGACATTCTTCATTCCACTGCAAGGGCATCGCAACATCTTTGTCAACTCCACCATCGGCTTCACAATTAAGGCAAATTCACTATCCATTGCCGACAATAAGAAGCCATGCCTATTATAGCTCTGACTCCTTTTTGTGTTTTTGGAATAGGCATACCAGAAATGCTCTCTATTCTCTCCGGCATTAGTCTTCTCCCTTCTTTCAAAAGTAAGTAACCCAAATAAGCCACTTCCTTTCGACAATACTGAAACTTTTTTAAGCTGGCTTGGTGGCCATGCGCTGCCAAGTGTGTTAATAGTAAAATGGTACTCTCTTTACAAATCTCCTCCGTCTGCTGCGATCAACAGATCGTCCATATATTGGAGCAATACACAACCTGTTGGTAGCTCTAGCATATCTAGTTCTTTTAATGCTCTGCTATAGATGCTAGGGCTTTCTGTGTAGCCTTGAGGAATGCGCGTGAAAGTAAACGATCGCCCTCCTAGTGTGAAAGCAAACAGATATCTACTTTGTGTACTGGAATACTGAAGAAAGCATTTTTGAAATCAATAAAACAAATACTTTGCGGAAGCTGGGATCATTGTCAAAATTGTGGTAACATCCGGAACCAAATGGGAATTGGGGATCTACCTTGTTTAGTGCGCGCAAATCAATTATGAAACGATATGGTACCTCATTACCTCCTTTCTTATACACTGGAAGAATGTGGCCGTTACATATGCTGCCTGTAATCTCTTCAATCACTCCCAATTTTACCAAATCAGACAATACTTTTCAATCCTTTCTCTCCGTCTGCTGAAATTTTATACTGTGGAATACGTGGCAACGTTACTCCCTCTTTCAATATAATCTTCACTGGTTCTATCTTCAAGCATCCCACATCATTATCATCTATTGCCCATATACAAGTTGGCACGTCACTCAATTCTCCTGGCAAAGGTTTGGACAAAAATTCTGACACTGGTACATTCTGTGGTGAAATAGTTAAAAACACTCCATCTGGTGTACAGTGAATAACTGCACTAAATTTTTTCAATAAGTTTAATCCCAAAAGATTCTCCCCACAATCCTCTGTTAACAGGAATGGACAGTACTCAGTGAATGGGCCTAACATTACGGCTACTGGTTGGGACACTGGATTAATCACCTGGGTACCTGTGAACCCTACTGAGATATTTTTATGCCCCGACAGTGGTATCTTCCTCAGTAACCATTAAACAATCATGGAGGGGGTGATTCATTTCCACCAAGGTTTTCCCCGGGCATTGGCATTCATTCTGCTGGATTCAAAGCGCTACACCTCATAATTTGGATGTGGGGTGCAAACAACACGATGTTTTCCCCGAAGACATTGGGAAAAAATGACAACACACCAATGTGTAGAACCAAACGAGCATGAGGTGATCCCGACACTTTGGAGATGGTTGAAATCTGAGGGGAAGCCACGGGGGCGTGTCCATTTATACCCTGCGTCCTATTGGGTGGTAGTTAAGCACCCAAAAGGACGTCGATAGGACACTAAAGTGTCAAAGTTTTCCAAGGGAAAACGCTATTTTAAAAAGGACCGAGGTTCCCAGCCTGACGACGGGGAATAATCAAAGCATGTAAATCCATGAAAGATCCAATGCAGGAGAAATACTTGTTTCACATGTGCGGTTGAATGAATAAGTCAAAAATTGGTATAGCAGTATCAAAGAAATCAGAAAACTAGCAACCTACAAGGCAGTGTACCAATAACGGGCATACAGTTCAGAAAATCAACTTTGGAAGGAAAAATACAGTGCAGCAAATCACACGTGGAGAAATTGCATTGGATTAATTTGACAAGTTTAAAATAGCAAAACAGTTTGGAATTTGGGCTAAACAGGCAAAATCGGATTTCGTTTTTGATGCTTAAGTACAAAGGCACTTCACAAGTAGGATATGGAAGTGTACTGAAAGGGTAACTGAATGGATTACATTATGGAATTCTTAAAGGGGAAGGAAACATCGTCTTTTAAAATGAAAGCAGTTGCGCAGAAAAAAACAAAAAAAGAAAAATAAAATCGGTTTGAAAAGGAAAATTACAAGTTTTACTGAGTCTATATTTTAGTGCCTAGAAAAGAGGAAAGCCGCCTGCAAAACAGGTTACTTTGCTACTGCAACCCCTTCACGCTGTGTGTCTCTTTAGATGGGAATTTAATTCATTCCAAATAGTGCTAAGGACATATACAACAGACTGAAATGATTGGGAAGGAACAGCGCCAACACATGGAGATCACTACAGATGTTCCCAATAACAGGGTACACAGAGGATTCTGAATATTTTAAGGATTTTGCTATGGCAGTTATAGAATTTCTATGGGATTGGACCTGATACAAGGTAACAAGGCAAGGGATGCAGTTTGTGGTTACTGGGGAAGGGAAATACAAGCACATGAATGGGGCATCTTGGACAGCGAACCGGGTTTCTGGACATCGAGGCAAGATCTGGTCACTGCACAGCGGCGGGCTCTCCTAGAAGGGACAGCTGGGCCTAGTCTGGAGACAGTGTGGTGCATCAGCTAGGCTCTCACAGAATTATTGGGATTTTTGTAGGGTTCCAATTCTGGATCAAAGGTTCTGCCTGGCTAAGATCAGCTACCTCGGCCTGGCTTCTGGAATCTGAAATCTTGCAGGGTGAGTGGAATATCTGGATCTCTGGAGGTTGAGTTATGAATGCTGTATTTTCTTGAATGTCTGGCTGTCGGATTTTCTGGAAGGTCTGTCCTGAACGTTGTCATCCGGCCTATAAAAAGGTGGAGGCATTCAGAGTATTTTTACTATGTGGGCAGAACCAAGCTAGACGTACCTCTAAATCGGATAGGTCAGCCTATGGAAGTCACGTCCTTCCTGTAAGCAGATTGGACTGAAGGAGGAGACTCATTTTTAGGGTGGGTGTTTTATGATGTACCTTTGTTGCACCAAAGTTATTTTTGCCATAATAAGTTATGGAGCAAACACTTTTTTATACACGTCACCCTTATAAAAATTAGATAGACAGATCCCATATTTTACAAAAAATATACCATTCAACTCCCAAAACGGTGCAATGCTGTTTAGTCATTCTGGAAATCTTTCGTCGTTTTCATGGAAAACATTTCACCTAAAATGCTACAATTGTATATATGTATACATGTTATTACAGGCCATGTTTTCATTAATTTTCAAAGCTGTACCAAGCATGCTTTCCACAGAAGAACACGTTACTTACCAACTGGTAACGTTCTTTTGACCGGATGTTCCTCCAACGTATTCCTCATTTTAGATTTATTCCATCCAGCTTCAGCTTCTTCGGAAATGTTTCTCAGTAGAGGGCGCGGTGCGTCGATGTTGAGTCGAGGTCCCTCGGAGGCCTCCGTCGAGGGTGACTAGAACGCGCTGCGCCCGTTGGCCTCAGTTCTGTTTTTCTTCCTCTTGCTCTGTTGTATGGATAGTGTAGGTAGCCAGGTGTCAGCCTTACGAGAGTTGGAGTGGCAATAACCCGGAAAATCTACAGAGGGGTAGGATGGGAGCGCGATGAGGAATACGTTGGAGGGACATCCAGTCGAAAGAACGTTACCAGTTGGTAACTAATTTGTTCTTTGAATGGATTGTGGCCTCCAACATATTCCTCATCTCTGACTCCCAAAGCAGTGTAGAAAGCTCTCTGGCCGAATAGAAAACTGCTTTACCGAAAGCAAGCTCTTTAGACTGGGAAGCATCCAGACTATAGAATTTAGAAAAAGTGTGCAGTGATGACCAAGTTGCTGCTTCACAAATAGATTTTAAGGGAACACCTCTTTGAAGGGCTGTCGAATAGGCTATGCCTCTATGGAATGAGCCCTTAAGCCTTCTGGTGGGTCTTTGCCCGTCAATCTGTAGCATTCTGAAATGCAAAGCACAATCCAACATGATATGGTTTGTTTTGACACCGACTGACCCAATTTCCTTCCGGTGTAGTCAATGAAAAGTTGATTATCCACTATAAGCTTGGAAAGTCTAGAAATGTAAAAGCTTAGAGCTCTTCTCGGATCCAGCCTGTGCAATCTTTCCTCCTCCTTACTGGGATGAGGTGGAGGGTAGAACGCGGGCAGAATAATGTTCTGATTTAAATGGAAATCAGACACAACTTTTGGCACAAATGAGTGTTTAACACTCAATACCACTCTCTCCCAGTGAACACAGCATAGGGTGGCCCAGAAGACAGTGCCTGCAATTCGCTCACTCTTCTTGCAGATGTTAAAGCAATCAGGAAAGCTGTTTTCAATGTTAACAACCTTAATGGACAAGTGTGAAAGGGTTCAAAAGGGGAACACATTAAAAACTTTAAAACCAGGTTAAGGTCCCAAACTGGGACTTGGAAGGGGTAAGTAGGGAACACATTGGTGAGTCCCTTTAAGACTAGTATTACCAAAAGGAATTTTAAAGTAGTAACATTCTTCTGAAGAGCGCTTGAAAATGGAAAACACTGCAAGATAACCTTTAATGGTCCCAGCATTTAGGCCTCTATGTGCCAGGGACAAGAGAAAGGACAGCACTTCCGGGAGAAAACATAGAAAAGGATCAACATTCTTTTCTCTGCACCAGTTGTAAAATATTTTCCAACGGCAACGGTATAGAGATTTTGTTGCTGGCCTTCTTGCCGAAAGCAACACCTCCAAGACGGCATCGGGAAGGTCCCAATCCTTGTATCTCAGCCTTTCAGATACAAAGCATGAAGGTGAGAGTCTTCACCTCTGGATGGAGAACCTGGCCCTCCATATGTGAGAGAAGGTCCCCTCTCTGAGGAAGAGATAACAGAGGGCAGATGGACATGTCTAGAAGGTCCGGGTACCACGTTCTCCTGGCCCAATCCGGGCAATAAGGATCATGCTGTTTCCGAACCGTCTCAATCTCCTGATGACCTGAGGAATGACGGGAATCGGAGGGAACGCGTATAGTAGTGGGAAGTTCCACTCCACTACAAACGCGTCCCCTAGGGCTCCTCTTGGGGGAAATTCCCTTGAACAATATTTTTTGCACTTCCAGTTGATTCCAGTCGCAAACAAGTCTACTTGGGGAGGGGGGGGGGTCCCCAAAGGGTGACGATCTCCTGAATGACTTCCTGAGCCAGTTCCCAGATGAACTGCAGTTAAGAAGATTCCTTGTTGAATTGCTCAATCCCAGAGCTGCATTGCCTCTCTGCAGAGAGGTAGTGACCCTACACCACCTCTTTTCTTTAGATAATTTATGGCCACTGTGTTGTCCGTCATTATCAGGATATTTTTACCTCTAATAGATGGCAGAAAAGCCTTCAGCGCTAGTCTGATTGCTCTCAGCTCTAAAAGGTCGATTTGTAGTTTGGACTACGATGGAGACCAATGACCGCTGATTGTCAGATCATTAGCATGAGCTCCCCACCCCATGAGAGAAGCGTCCGTTACTACTGTAATCTCCGGCCACGATTGCCAAAAATGTTCTCCTTTTAGGATGTTGTCTGTGCAAGTCCACCACAGACGATCCTGCCGAATCTTGTTCGGAATCTGAAGGATATCGTCATTTGACCTGAGAACTGGGACCATTGAGGCTTCAGAGCCCATTGAAAAGATCTCATCCTCAGGTGTGCCTCTGGCACTAGGAAAATACAGGATGCCATGAGGCCGAGCAACCTTAAGGAGTCGTAGGCCTGGAGATTTTGGGAATTTTGGAATTTGGAAACCATCTGAAGAATGTCTTGAGCCCTCGACTTCGGAGGCAAGCTCTTTCCCAAGGATGTGACTAATACAGCCCCTATGTACTGGAGCTGTTGGGAACGTGTCATTTGTGACTTTTTGAAATTGAGGGAGATGCCCAGTCTGTGGAGGAAGTGGCAGGTGACTTTCAGATGATCCAAGGCTTGTTCGGCAGAACGTGCTTTGATCAACCACTCGTCCAGGTAGGGGTAGATGTGAATCCCCACTCTCTTGAGGTGCGCTGTCACCACTACCATTGACTTGGTGAAGACCCTCGGGGCGGAGGTCAAACCGAATGGCAGGACTCGAAACTGAGTGAGTCGCCAACTACGAACCTCAAGTATTTTCTGTGCTCGAGATGAATTGCACAAGAAAATAAGCATCCTGGAGGTCCAATGACACCAACCAATCCTGAAGCTGAAGGGCCTGAAGGATCTGAGAAAGTGACCATCTTGAACTTGTCCTTCCCGAGGAGCTTGTTCAAGCCTCTTAAATCCAAGATGGGTCTCAGTCCTCCGTCCTTTTTGGGAATCAAATATGGGGAGTACCATCCCTTGTTCTTCTCCGCTACAGGTACTGGTTCCTAAGCACCTTTCTCCAGCAGTGTTAAGACTTCCCGGGTCTGGAAACTTCAAAGAGTGTCTCCCTGGTGGATTGCTTTGGGGTTGCATTAGAAAAGGAAGGCAGTAACCTTGGGCTATTATTTCAAGTGCCCAAACATCTGAAGTAATGGCTCATGGTTTTGTGGCGGTTGCTGCGGCCACTGATGGTAAAGAGGCTACAGTTGGAGCTGGCTTTGCACATTTTCCTCGTCCACCACGAGTGGCCTTTTTCTGGCCTCTTTGACTGGCCATTCCTCTCGCCTTTCTATATGAGGAGTAGTAACTATAGGATCATCCCCTCCAAGATTGTCCTAATGCACAAAAAGGCGGTGGTTGCCTAATAGCAGCTCCTAAAGACTTGGCTGCCGCTTTTGACGTCTGCAACCTCTCAAGGCTCTGGTCAGCCTTGTTGCCAAAAAGGTGAGACCCGTCAAAGCGCATGTTCAAAAGACGGTGTTGCACGTCTGTTGTGAAACCTGACTTTCGCAACCACGCAAATCTGCGCATTACTGCGCTAGTGCCCATGGCCCTACTCACACTATCTGCAGTGTCCAATCCAGACTCAAGGGATTCCTGCATGGCCTCCTTTCCATCTTTAAGAATGGCTAGGAATCCTTCCCTTTCATCCCCTTCTGGTATGTGCTCCACCGCCACTGCAATGCACTCCCACAGAGTGTACGAAAATGCCAAGGCACATGTGGAGTTTGCCGATTTTAATGTCATACTCCAAGCTGAAAATACTTTGCGTGCCCAACCATCCACACGCTTGTCGTCCCTATCTGGAGGATGGAAGGGTACGCCACCTTATTTGAAGCTGTAGCTGCCTCGACCACCAGACTCTCGGGAGTAGGTTGTTTGGACAGATAGCCGGGGTCGCTACTGGAAGGGCGGTATTTTGAAGTGAGGGACTTATTCACTGGAGGAATAGAGTTCGGGGTCTCCCAATTTTTGGCCACCCTATTTTGTAAGGCTACATGGAAGGGTAAAATCAGATCTTCGGTGGGACCATGATCCAATAGATCGGTCAGATCATCCTGGATGAACTGAGTTGGTGGTCTAGCCCATCCTAAATATTCAACCACATTTGTCATTAGCTGCCTGTATGAGGGACTGGCATGTTCCCCTGGTTCTGTCCTGCCAAAATCTGTTTCAGGTGAAGTATCAATTCCACTTACATTATGCAAGGTTTCCACCAGATCCCTCATCCTGCTTTCCTCAGAAATCAGGCTTTCTGGGACATTTGGGGTGTCATATTCCAGTCCAAAAGGAACATTCTCCTCATCAGACCTCATGTTCTTCAAAAATGGAAGCATTTGAAATATTCTTTCCTTGGAAGAGGTTTAAAAACCTTTTCTGAGAGGTGGGAGGGGTGTATCAGTGGAGCCTGAAGGAAGGCATGCCTTTGCAGCCTTTTCTTTTCTTGTTATTTTAACAGCTTCTGGCTGAATTGGAGTCTTTGGAATATTTGGCGCCGAAGGCTTCAGGGTCGACAAAGGCGTCCATGGTGCTGCCAAAATAGTGGTCGTCGACGGAGCTGGCTTTGAGGGCGTCGAGGTGCTCTTCGAAGGCTTACCCTTTGAGGTCTGTCAGGTTCCGGGCGGCGTCGTGAACTCGAACGGTCTTTCACTCGGCGTCCTGGAGGGTTCCCGATCCTGTCTCCTTCGATCACCCGGGCTCGAGGGCACGCGAGTGTCGGAACAGTAATGCTCCCGGCCGGCTTCTGAAGAAGGCGCGGACCGAGGCTTAGCCTTTTCAAACACATCCATCATTTTTATTTTAAACGCTTCCCATTCTTCAGAGCAAGAATGTTTTGTGGGGCATTTCATTCTTTTCGGGGATTTGTCCAAGGACGAGGTGGAAAGGGACTGGTGGCGTCTTTTCTTGGACTTGGACATATGGAATATCTTCAGTAACTGCGTCACAGAACTATTGAGGCGCGCCGAGTCTCAAAGCAACACGTACTGTGGAAAAACGGAACTGAGGCTAACGGGCGCCACGCGTGCTACTTGTATACCCGATGACGTCACCCTCGACGGAGGCCTCCGAGGGACCTTGACTCGACATCGACGCATGGCGTCCTCTGCAGAGGAAACATTTCCGAAGCAGCTAAAGCTGGATGGAATACATCCAAGAGGAAGAATACGTTGAAGGACAATCCATTCAAAATTACATTTTCCTGCCGTTTGCGTCCCCAACATGGTAGAAAAACCAACGTCTAATTTTAATGGCGCAAACATGACATGTAAACGGTCATAATTTCACATTAATGTCTTGATTACTGAAATAAATGACATGATCTGAACAGTCGCTGCAATCCAAAGGGCTGGCTTTGTTTTCCAAATTTGAGCAATCTTTTCAACCCCCAGCCAAATGTCAGCCTCTGGTCTACTTAACTCTAACTGAAGGACTTCAAAGACGAATCCATGGCAACACTGGGCAGAGGGGAGGTGTCACCAGAAATTCACACCTGTGTGCCAGAGCAGTCAATTGTCTCATGCTGGAGCACGGCCGCTCCGTCTGATGAGGTTGCTAGATTTCCCCAATTTGGCCCCTTTCATGTACCCAGGGGCTGGTCCACTTGGGGAAGGGGATTCTGTTCTCAGGGGAGGAAGGGCCCTTTGAAGGCAGGGCCTGCCAAACCTGTTCTGCTGGCATCAAAGTGATCTTATTTATTTATTTTTCTTTCTTTAAACAGAAGCAAGTCTTTTGGGAAAAAATCTCATGCAAGACATGCATTATTCACAGTAATAGCATTTCTGATGATTGTATCTGCTTAGATTCACATGCTGTACATATGGTCCGACATCCAGTGGTAACCGCGGAGTATTGCATCTTGTCTTCGGGGACCGAAAGGGCACGTCGGCATAGGTGTGTCTTAACACTATCCCCATCGTGGAGTGTACTCAAAATCCCTCATGTACTGAGGTGCATCCGATTGCTATTGGTGAGTACATAGAGAGAAATTAGTAAGACGTCTGTGTTCCTTCCACCCGAGCGGATGGCAGGGTGGCCGCATGTGAATCTAAGCTGATACAATCATCAGAAATGCTATTAGGGTGAGTAATGCATGTCATCTGATGCTTGTTAATCTGCTTAGAATCACATGCTGTGCATAGACTAGCAAGCAGTACCCGGAGTTGGAGGTGGGTTGGGAGAAGGAACAGAAGTGAAAAGATGTCTTCATACCGCTTGTCCCACCTGAGAAGCAGATCTAGAATGAGTGTCTAGGCAACAGTGTTTTGTAAAGGTGTGTACAGAACTCCAGGTTGCCGATTTGCAAATGGACTCAAGGGCAGCATTTGCAATTAATGCTATAGAAGCCCCAGTGCCCCGAGTAGAATGTGCTCAAGGCTTGAAGGGCAGTTCTCTCTTAGCAAGAGTATTACATAGTGTGATGCATTTGACAATCCACCTTGAGATAGCTGATTTAGAGACAGGAGCCCCTTCTCTACCAGCTGCCACTGAAATTAAAAACTTGTTTGTCTTCCTCAGTGGTTTCATTCTTTCCCGTAAAACATGACTGCCCTGTGCACATCTAGTGTGTGTAGGCTTCTTTCGGCCATGCTAGTGGGATTCTGGAAGAAAGTGGGTTGTTCAATTGATTGTTTCACATGGAACTTCCAGATGAATTTAGTTGCAAATCTGGGTTGAGTGCACAGAACCACCGTATCCCTGTGGACTGTAACAAAAGGGTCTAGAACTGAAAGGGCCTGTAGTTCGCTAAGCCTTCTAATAGAAGTGATGGCCACTAGGAAAGCCATCTAGCCTTGCTTTATGCATTGGTTCAAACCACATTAAGATCACATCCGGGAGCTGGGTTAGAAATAGGGGAGTGCGGGGGGGGGGGGGTTGAATTCTCTTAACCCCTTCCACAAAAGCCTTAATACCAGTTCTTTTCACCACAACACTTTGTTGTTACATAGTGTAGGCTGATAGAGCCGCTAGATGAAACTTTAGGGGAATTAAAAACCAAACCAGAGTCTCACAAATGAGTTTGGTACAACACAATGTGGCTAGGCGAGCAGTCAATGGGATCGACGGCCTTGGATTTACACCAGATGACAAAGCGTTTCCACTTACTGGAATAGCAATAACAAGTGTTAGGTTTTCTAGCTTCCCGGAGTATGTCGGTGCATCATCTTGTTGATTAGAGGAGTCAGGGGGGAAAGCGTTTACAAATTTCCCTGACCATGCTATCCAGAGTCCGTTCCCCTTGGAGCGGTTCTGGGAATACCTGGGGGCATAGGCGTTCTCCTCAGTTGCAAACAAGTCGATCTCTGGGAAGCCCCATTATGCGAAGACGTTGAAGACTATGGGCCTCATAACTCGCCCGGTATGGAAACAGTGGCGGTAAACCCGCTGCCACTGCTTCCATGCCGGGCGATCACAACTCCTGCAGGCGGAGGCGTCAAACCCGCCAGGTCTGACCCGGCGGGTTTAGCACCGCCCGCCTGCAGGTGGACGAGGAAACACCGGCACCATCATGAGATGGTGCCGGTGTTTCCATGATCCCCATCCCCAGAGTCCTGTGGGACTCAATGGGAATGGGGATTAACACCATTCTGCCTCCAGAATTCCCGGAGTCAAGGAGGCGGAATGGTAATACGAGTCCGGTGGTAAACAAGGCGGTTTTACCGCCAGACTCGTAATGAGTCCCTATGTCTTCGTGTAGACGCCATTTGTATGCTATGTGCAGTGGGAAATCTCTGCTGAGCACGTCCACTAGAAGATGGAGTTCCCCTGGAACGTGTTGGGACTACAGGAACATCTTGTGTTTGAGAGCCCACATCCAAATGTTTTGGGACAACTTGGATAGCCCTGGAGAGTGTGTGCCCCCTATTTGTTTAGGCGATACATGGCTGTGGTGCTGCCTGTCAGTACCAGACCCGTTTTCCCTTGTAGCTGTGTCTGAAAGGCCATCAGTGCTTTGAACACTGCTAATAGCAGTAACAGATTTATATGGTTGGATGCTACCTGTGGGGACCACACTACATGCGCTGTCTGCTGAAGTAGTTGAGGGCCCCACCCCACACACCGGTGAGAGAGGAGTGTCGTGAGAGTGGCTTCCACTGCGGGGGTGGTGACGATTTTCCCCTTCAAGAGGTTTTCCCGCGACCACCACTGTAGAGAGAACGAGGGCTGGCGAGACAACTATCAGATCTTCCCATTGTCCGCTCACCTGACACCACTGGCCGTTGAGCCACTCTTGCATGGGACGCAAGTGCAGTCGCGCGTGGGGAACTAAGTAAATGCACGATGCCATCATACCTAGCAAGCGGATGGTGTTGCGAACCGTCACTTCCCGACTGGCTACATATTGAGGGATCTGAGAAAGCATGTTCTGAACCCTCTCGGATGGGAAGACTAGGCCGTCCTTTGTCCGAATTAGGGCCCCTAGAAATAGTTTTACTGGGATCTAAGCTGGATTTCTTCTCGATGGAGAATCCCAGATTGAACAGGTCTATTTTCTTCCGAGTATTCCTTAGGCATGTTTCATAAGAGTCCCCTGCCAGTCGTCGAGGTAAGGGCAAAGTCAGCGCAGGTGTGCTGCTGCTACTGCCAGGACCTTCGTAAACACCCTTGGCGCCGAGGCAATGACGCAGGGGAGTGCTTGTCCTCCATCATGAACCTTCGATATTTTCTGTACGCTGGCAACATTGAAATATGAAAGTGTGCATCTTTCATGTCCAATGTTGCCATGTAATGCCCCCGTTTCAACAGTAGGGGTTACCATACAAAGCTTTTGAGGTTTGACAAATAGGTTTGCTGGGCACAAGTCTAACACAGGGCGCATGGTGAGGTCCTTTTTGGGTACAAGGAAGTAAACTGAATAAATACCCTTGTTTACATGGATAGGGACGACTTCTATGGCGTCCTTTTCCAGAAGTGCCTCTGCTTCTTGTTTTAGGATTTGCAGATGGTCTTTCGTCAGGCGTCGTGCTTTGGGTGCTTGAATTGTGGGGGTAGGACGGGGGGGGGGGGGTCTTTCGAATTCCACACAGTACCCGTGGACGACCGTTTTTAGAACCCACTGGTCTGATTTAATTCCCTCCCATGCCGAAAGGAAAAATAGTAAGGGCCCCCCGGGGTGACATGGGAGGGGACCAGGATCCGTAGGTCATTTCTGACCGGAGGCTGTGGCTCCCCTGGAGTTGGGGTCTCTGCCTTTGCAGCACCACTGACCCCTATGTGGATAGTTGGCAGGGTTGCTGGATGCTGGATGCTTCTCCTGCGTTCCAGTTTGTACGGAACGGGTTTGGCCTTGAAAGGACCGGCGGGATCCGCTTCCACATTAGGGGGGGGGGGGGTTTGTGTGATTTGTTGCAAGGACTTTAGAGTCTCGTGCTCTTCTTTGCCAGTCCCTAGAGTATCGCTGACTGCTTTACCAAAGAGATTTGACTCCTTGAGAGGTTTGTTAATAAGAGCTGCTTGGGTCGCTGGCTTGAAGCCCGAGTTCCGGAGCCAAGCGTGCCATTTGAGCAGGGTGCCCTGAGCCAGGGCCCTTCCTGCCATCTCTGCAGTATCCAGGGTGGTTTTTATTACATTTTGGTTGACCTGCCTTCCCTCAGCCACGATAGCAAGTAATTTGGTTCTTGCCGGTTCAGGCACTTCCTGGAGATCTTCTTGCATCAGGTTCCACTGTGCATCGGCATAACTAGCAAGCAACATAGTGTTTGCTATGCGCATTGTAAAAGCATTTGCCGTAGTAATTTGCTTACCCAAGGCATACAGTCTTTTTGTTTCCTTATCCAGAAGTGCCTCTCCAGTAGCAAGGGGTACTCCTGCCCGTTTCTGGGTGGTGGTAACCACTAGGGAATGGGGATGGCGTGGCTTTTAATATATTGAGGGTCGTTAGGCGATGGCCGAAATAATTTCTCCACCCTTGGATTCACTGCCCTGGTCTGGGCTGGTGTGAACAGGGAAGGAGCCAATCTCCTTTTAATGGAATTTAGGAGGGGAATGGCTTGGCTGGAGGGGGGTTTCTCTTTAATGTCCTCCATGAAATCTTGTTCAGGTATAGCCTCATGGGTGGCGATCTGAAAATTATCGTCTGCCTTCCTTAAAATGGCATTGAAAGCCATCTGATCGTCTACTGGTGAAGCCTGGCGGGACAGAGGGGAATCCAAACATAGGACATCTGTGGTAGGGAGCGCCCATCGCTCCGTCTCAACCTGAGGAGTGGCCTTCCAGTTTTCCGTGGCATCCGCCTGGTCATCCGCAGTGTAGTCCTATAGGAAGGTAGTATCCTCTTGCTCATCGTAAATGTCTTGATAAGTGTCCGGCTGGATTTCATCTTCAGAGTGGATGGAAGTGAAATAATCTTGATAAGGTCCTAAATTTCCAGGAAATCTCAAAGTTGACACAGAAGGGGGAATCTCCCGAGGTCTCTTGGAGGTAGAGTGCACTGAAAGCGAGACACACCTTTCCAAACGGTGCCTGCACCCTTTGAATTTTTCCCCTGGTCCATTTAGACGAACCAGGAGGGTCAATGGGTGGAACATTTTCATTTTCCTCCCTAGGGTGCCGAAATGTATTACTAATCACGCTAGACAAAGGCTCCTGACTGTCTTCGTGGTCCTCGTGAGCATCAGGGTGCTGTGGCACGCACCTTGCGCTTAGTCGACTCTTTAGGATTCAGCCCCACTGCCGAAGTAATTCTGTCGATGCTTTCGGCGATGTCTGGCGAAGCGGGCCATGCCATATGACTAGGAGGCCTAGCAGTAGATTTTTCTCCTACTGGGGCCTTAGAGGGGCGTTGGAGCGTCAGCTGAGCCCACTTCACCGGCCAAATGTGATTTTGAGGTAGCGCCCTTTATTTCCGAAGGCCCAGTCGCAAGACGCTGCTGCAGATGCAGGGAAGGTGGTTGATATTCAAGATCAGAGGAATCTGTCGAAATCTTCGACGGTCCTGTCAGTAATTTTGCCCGTTTCGGCGGAACCGTCGAAACCGTGCTTGGGGTTGTGGGTTTAGTGTGGGTTTTTTGTACGTCCCTGTCGCCGGATGTTGTCCCCCATAGCGTGACTTGGGTCAGGCCTAGCAGGGTCTGGGACGGGTGTGGCAGACCTAGAAGGGTCCGTCGTAAGGTTGATGGCATCCGTTACGGATGCTTGGTCATCACTAGTGCCCCCGTCACTTTCAGTGGGTCCGGCGGTGGGGAAGAAGATCCAGCCTGCGACATGCGGTAGGCAGCCCACCGCTTAATGCGGCAAGTGTTTTAGGTCGAAGGAGTCTAAAGGCCGCGCACCATGATCGTCGTGGTCAAGGGGCAGACAGTTATTGCACTTATTGTGCTCGTCCTTCCACAGGTATCTGGCAAAACCTAAATGGTGTCCTTTCCATAGCGAAAGTAATGGAAGGTGATGGCCAGACCTACAGGGTAAAAAGGGGGAAGAGTAGAGACAGAGTAAGATATGACCATCCCGACCCCACTCTCCCTAATGTGTAGGCTGGCCAGAGGGTCAGGCCACGTGGATAGATCTGCTGCCGGATCTTAGGCGTTGAAGTCCACCGCCATCGAAAGTTCCCGCAGTTTTCATCGTAGTATCTGAACACCGTCGAAGGGACTTTAGGGGGAATAACCAACAAAGTCGGTAAACAAGGATTAACAAGGTCGCTTACGAAGAGCTCCGCAGTAGGGCGAACAGTTATCTGGGCGGAAAAAAATAATCTGAGGGACCTTGGCGCGTGAGGGATTTTGGGTACACTACACGTCATGATAGGGATAGTGTTAGACACGCCTAGTTTTTTTTATTTATATTTATATAGCGCGCAAGCAGCCCAGGGGCATTGAGGCGCTGTTACTTGCAATAACTTAGTTACATGGTACATATGATAGCGATTGTTGACACATTATGAATAGTACAAGAAATCATACTGTTACAAATATTGCATTTGGTCGTATATTACAACATATATGATAAGTATTCGTGCTGATGTGTCGGTCCTTATGTGAAGAGAGTAGTTTTCAATATTTTGCGGAAGGTGGTGAGGGAGTCCACACCACGGATAGTGGGAGGTAGGGCATTCCAGTGGGTGGGCGCGAGATAGAGGAAGCTGGATCCACCCCTGCTTTTACTCTTTTTACTAGTGGCACAGAGAGCATGTTGGTGTACGGGGATCTGGTTGGCCTGGTAGTGGAGACAGGGTGGATCCTTTGAGAAAGGTATGCTGGAGCAGTGAAGTGAGTGCACTTGTGGGTCAGTGTTAGGGCTTTGAATACGATCCTTTCCTTTATTGGGAGCCAGTGGGCTAGTTTTCTGGCTTCAGAGATGTGTTCTCTTTTAGCAATGCCTTGGGCTGCCCGGAGAGCATTGTTCTGTATTACTTGTAGTCGCTCCAAGTTTTTGTTGGAGGTTCCTAGAAAGAGTACATTGCAGTAGTCTAGCCTGGAGCCGGTGATGGCTCTGGCTATGTTGGTGCAGTTCTCTTTGGATAGAAAGGGCCTGATTGCGTTGATAAGTTTGGCATGATATGCAGCTGCGGATGCTATTGCGTTGACTTGTCTATCCATGGATAGGCTGGAGTCCAGGTAGACTCCCAGAGTTCTGACAGAATCGGAGACTGGGATTTTAATGGAGTCAATGGTGAAGTGGCTGAATTGGGCATCTAGGTTTTTTAGCGTGTCGGGGGAACCTACCAGGAGGAGTTCCGTCTTGTCAGAGTTGAGGCATAGTCTGTTGTCAGCCATCCAGGTTTGGATGGTGTTGTAGAGGTTGTTGAGGGTCAGGGAGTCGGTGTCATAGTTACCTGTGAGAGTGAGGAGGATCTGGGTGTCGTCAGCGTAGTTGGTGTATGAGATGCCCATAGCGTCGAGGATGAGGAAGAGGGGTCGTGTGAAGATGTTGTACAGGGTGGGGGAGAGACAGGAACCTTGGGGTACACCACAAAGTATAATAGTTGGTGATGCGGCGGCTAGGTCAGAGAATACTTGCATGGTTCTGTCTTGTAAGAAAGAGGTGATCCAGGCTGTGGCCTCTGGGGAGAATTTGGCGGTGGAGGAAAGGTGGTGGCATAGCACGCCATGATCCACGAGGTCGAATGCCGCGGATAGGTCAAGGAGTAGGAGAAGTGCTGGTTTACCCATGACTCTAGCATCGTCCTTTTGGTTTTTCAAGTCAAGTAGGGCGGTTTCGGTCCCGTGTCTGGGGCGGAAGCCAGATTGGCGGAGTCCAAGGAGTTTGTTCTCTTCAATGAAGTGCTGGACCTGCAAGTAAGCTGCTTTGTCCAATATTTTGAGGAGGAATGGGACAGTGGTAATAGGTCTGTAGTTGTTGGGGGAGGTGGGATCGAGAGTTGGTTTTTTCAAAAGAGGGCGGACCCAAGCTTCCTTGAGGGAGGCGGGGACTTTCCCTGTGGTAAAGGAGGCATTCACAAAGGCTGTTAGGAAGGGTGCTAGCGCTTCCGTGCAGTCTTTGATAATGGAGGCTGGGCATGCATCACCTTTGCAGTTAGAGGGCTTGATGTTCCTCATAATATTGATGATGTCTTTTTCTTGAATGGGTTTAAAGGAGCAGGGTAGGGGGGGATCCGGGGCAGGTGATGGGATAGGGATATGCATACTGGGTAGGGCTTGTTTAGTGGCTAGTATTTTGCTTTTGAGGAGGCTTAATTTGGTTTGCATGGCCGTTTGTATTTTGTCACACCAGTCTTTGTCTTTGGTGAAATTCTGGGGGGCGGGAGTGGGTGTCTCGAGCTCTCTGAAAATGGCGAAGATTTCTTTTGTGCTAGATTGGGCTTCCGAGATTCTGGATTCAAAGGATTTGGCCTTTGCTTGGGTGATTGCCTTTTTGTATTTGGTGGATAGGGCTTTAAAGATCATCTTGTCTTTTTCAGAGTGGGACGTTTGCCACTGTGTGAGTGCGACTTTTTTCTCGTTGCGGAGTGTGAGGAGCTCAGGGGTGAACCAAGAGTTGGAATGGGTAGTGGGTTTGGATTTGCGGGGTTTGAGAGGGGCAATGGAGTTGATAGCTGCTTTGATGGCAGTATCATAGGTTGTTGCGAGTGTTTCTGGGTCTGATGAAAAAGGTGGTCTGAAGCTGGGCCTTGGAGGAAGGGCAGTAGCCTTTCCTTAGTGAGCTGGCGGGAGCTTCTGGCGAGGCAAGGTGGGAGCGGTTGAGGCAAGGGGGAAGCAGGGGAGCTAGTGGTGAGGATGCTAAAGGTGATGATATGGTGGTCAGACCACGGGGTGGGATTGTTACCTGTGATGATGAGTGGGCAGTTATGCTGTGCTATCCAGTCGAGCGTTCTGCCCTGAGTGTGAGTAGGGCTAAGGATGGTGTTCTTGTAGCCTAGAGCATTGAGGGCAGAGTCAAGGGATTTGGCTGCTACTTCCTTACTATCCCGGAGCCCTAGATTGACGTCCCCGAGGAGAATGGCTTTAGACTGTTTTTTGAGGTTGTCAGAGAGGAGGTGGATGAGAGAGGCTTGGAAGTCTCCTGTTGGGCCTGGAGGGCGGTAGATAGTGTGCACAGTAATGGTGCAATGGGGAGAGAGGGTTATTTTAACTTGGAGGTAGTCGCTGTTGTTGTTGGTCAGGGATTTCTCTATCTTTCTGATAGAGAGCGAGTCTCTGGCAATAATTGCTACACCTCCGCCTTTGGAGAGGCGGTCTTGTCTAGTTATGGAATAGCCAGGGGGTAGGGCGAGGGATAGTGCCGGGCCGGAGGCCTCATGTAGCCATGTTT
Organism: Ambystoma mexicanum; assembly: GCF_040938575.1. Taxonomy (NCBI): domain Eukaryota; kingdom Metazoa; phylum Chordata; class Amphibia; order Caudata; family Ambystomatidae; genus Ambystoma; species Ambystoma mexicanum. Next base: position 469,706,853 of record NC_090925.1, on the reverse strand, counting down.
CTGAGATCATGAGTAGATCTAGGTTGTGGGAGGTTAGGAGGTTGTGTATGTCTAGGGCGTGGGCATTGATGGAGCTAGCGTTAATCATGGCGCATTTCATGTGGGGTTCAGTAGTGGCTGAGAGGGGATTCATGATGAGAGAGGGTTTGGTGGAGGGGGGGTTGAGCTCTGGTTGTTAGGGGAGATGCACAACCCAGATTTTACACTGGGGGTCTAATTTTCAGAGGCGGTGGACACATGTGGTATAGCATTTGTCACACTAGCATTCAAAATGGTGGTAGAAGAATTGCAAATCACAGATTTTACACTGGGGGTCTCATTTTCAGAGGCGGTGGACACATGTGGTATAGCATTTGTCACACTAGCATTCAAAATGGTGGTAGAAGAATTGGTGATGTGGGGGGGGGGGGGGGAGTTCTGCTGGGCTGGCAAATGTACCCCCACAGATTCACAAACGGAATAAAAAGAAAAGAAATCCCAGTGATGCTAGTGCGTCCAGCCCGACCATGCGGAGAAAAGGACAGAAGGGTGATGAGGAAGATGCGTGGGGCGAGCTCAGGTGGGCAGGGTTATGGCCACGTGCCGTGGCCCTGCGTAAAAATAAAACAAAGAACATTTTTTATTTGTGGACGGAATGCCCCACAAGTATGTGAGACTAGGCACAGGCAAGTTTGAAATTGCAGGCAGACGGGATAGGCACAGTGAGCCAGTGGCCACAGAATGCTGTAAAGAGAATGTAAATCCAATGAGATGATGTAATGGAAGTCAGCAGTGAAGGCAGGGGAAGAATGATGGAAACCCTCAACTCAAAGAGGATGTTTAGTGTCTGAAGAGTTCTGGGAGCTTTCTCTGGGGAGGAACCAATCACCAGCCAGTCATACAGGTATGGATAGATGTGCAGATCCCCTCAGTCTTCACATGCCTGCTTCAGCATTCATCTTTTTCATAAACACCATATGAACATAATTGAGACCAAAGATTGAGAGCTTGGGAAATCTGTGCTGGCGTCACCATCTTTCTTACCATCAGGGAAGAAAAAGGATCAGAAAAGATAGTTCCAGAACTAGCCTCAGGCTGGCATGGTTCTCCTTGAGCACTGAGAAAATGTCAATAAAATCCTGATGTTTGCTGAGGGCAAGACCCGCTCCACTGAGTTCATTTGAACTAGTGACTAGATATAAATCATACGAGGAGGATGTTAGGGACAATTATTTTTATGCTTCATCCACTCTCCTAGTGAGACCCCTGTATTTTTGCTGGACTTCTGGACCGTTTTCGGAAACCCTGAATGAGGGGAGCCTTTTTCCACTCATTCATTCTTTTGGGCTCTTTCTTTTGGAACTCAATTCTTTGTATTGTACCTATCTCATGGAGAATATTTTACTCCATAAATCTGTATTTTACTATTGCAGCACACAACTCCTAGTGGGCAGTGTGCTGGGACCCTTAGGGTCCTCCTTTGTGATTCCTTTTCTTTATCCTAGAGTAACTACAGTTCTTAAGGAGAGAGGGATACTTCGTATCTCTCCTAAAATGTTATAGTCTGAGAGATTGGCACACACCACTTTATGTGGAGTGCCAAAGGGATACCTAGTATCCCCCTTCTCTCTGCTCCAGTGACTTTTTAATCACAGACAATCTCCTAGTTATGGCTGGTGGCAGTGGATGTGTTCTACCAACTACTGTGCAACCTTTCTACTGCAGGCTATGTCCATACTCTCGGTATTGCACAATAGGGGCACCCAAGTACTAAATTGGGTCCTTGCTTCTTTCCCCCCCCCCCCCATTATTAGTATGGCTGCTCTTTGTCAGCCCTTCTACCACTCTGGGAGGGGGGGGGGGGAGGACTGTATGTGGGTTTTGTCTTTGGCAGGAACCCTTGGGTGTCCTAGCCTAGACTCCAGAGTGTCTGGGCGGGCAGGCAGTGGGGAGGAGTTTTCCTCCTTCCTGTCCTTTGTCTGCCAGAGTGCCTGAATGGGACCAGCTCCCACTGGGGGTCTGGCTGTCCTGATTGAACAGCCAAACACCCCTTTCTGTAAACTGCTGAGGAAGACTGCAGAGGAGCGAGTGTTGGAACTGTATAAAAAGGTGAGGCTCCTGGAGTGAAAAGCAAGTCGACCACTGGAAGCTGAACCTTTACAAGGCCGTGAAGCAACCACTGCAGTCCTCACCCAGTTTTCTGTGCGACAGAGGAACTCCGAAGAGGACGACTCCTTCCCTTTGACTCGTGGGAACAATCAAAGACTAACTTTGATTTGAGCAGTCTCCCAAGGTCCTGTTCGTTTCCAGAGCTGCGGAACCCAAACACCAGGAGACCTGCTGCCCATTTTGAGTGCATTGTTGTGGAAAGGCAGAATCCGTCCCAGTCTTTGCTGAGCCCTCAATGACACTTCAGAGCAGCTCAGTGTGGGGGACTGCGGGAACTGAACAAGACTGACCAGGCAAATCACGTCCTTTGCTGGTGCTGCTGAAAAGGCGCCAAAACCGCAGCGTGATCAGAGAAGTTGATGAAAGCTGTGCTAGAGGTCTTCCCTCAAGACTGCTGCTGAGATATCCGTCCATTGTCCTGCCTTATGTCATCAGAACAAAATTGCAAAGCATCCATCACAAACGTTTTCTTCAGGTGCTATTGCTTACCTAATTCCAGAAAGTAGCTCCAGAGCGTTGAGTGCAAGTAGAGGTGTCCAAGGCAACCACCTCTTACCTAGACTCAGGCCGCTGCTTGTGGCCCTTTAGCAAGTCCTTTAACAGGGTCTCCAACGTTGATCGGTCTTCTTGCATCTTCTTTCCTAGAGACTAGAAAGTAGCCACTTGAACTTTTGACTATGCTTTTCAAGACTTTAAGGGGCTCCAAACTGCCTTTTAGATAGGGTTTCTTTTTCGACTTTAAAAAGACTTGCTGTGCTGGCAAACTGCCTCTAGGACCTGAAGCTCCAATAGGATAAGACTAACCAACTGATTTCCCTCCCAAAATAACCTGTGTATGCTGACTAAATTACGTATTACTTTGTGGGTGTGCGTTATTACCAATAGTATGGTAGCCCTGTCAAATTGCTGTAACAACTGTACACATTCAGCAACTACCAAGTAAGAAGGAACAAGTTACTTACCTTTAACTGTTGGTTCTCCAGCATTTGTCTAGCATGGATTGACATACTCATGAATATTCCCCCTCAGGCTGGGAATCCTCGGTAAAGAAAAAAATCAGTCTGTTTCATTTTTTTAACTGTCCTTCTATTAACAACCAATCACTGAGCTCTGGGCCATACTGCCCCCAGCCAATGACTGCCCTCTACCTAAACCCTTCCTCTGGCAGCCATCTTCAGATTTGGTAGCACGTAAAGTGGCAGTAAGACCAAGAGAAGAGCAGCAGATGGGTAGGCGGGAGGGTTTGCATGTGAATCCATGCCAGAACCATGCTGGAGAACAACCAGTTACAGGTAAGTAACTTGTTCCTTCTCCAGCATGGGGTCTGCCATGGATTCACATGCTCATGAATAAAGAATAAAAAGCAGTACAAACATGCACATCCACAGGAGGTGGCAAGGCTCAACATAAGCATCTCTTACCTCCTCACCAGGTTCACCTTCAAGTGAACAGGTTGTGGAGCACTGTTTGGCCGACTCCAGACTCCTCCCTGGAATCCCTGTTGATGCAGTAGAATTTTCGTGAAGGTGTGAGTCTACCTCCATGTCACAGCCCTGCAGATGTCCAGCAGGGGCACACCAGACAGGAACATCTTTGTAGCAGTGATCGCTCTGGTAGAGTGGGCTATCGGACGACCAGGCAGCAGTCGGTTTGCCAACCAGCGACAGTGGGTGATCCAGCCGCAGAGCCACCTGGAAATGAAAGCCTTGGAACAGGGCCTTCCCATGGTTCACAGGACCAAAGTTCACAAAAAGTTGAGTTTTTCCGGAAATTCTTTGTGCGGGCCACATAAAACTTCAGCGCTCTAGCCACATCCAGCAAGTGCATAGCCCTTTCAGCCGGCGATAAAGGCGTCAGAAAAAACACAGGTCACACCAAGGGCTCGTTCAGTCGAAAGTCTAACGGTACCTTGGGCATGAAGGAGGGGTGCATCCGCAGCACCACCCTCGTCTTGTGCAAAGTCAAGTAGAACAAGTTACTCTCTTACGTGGTAACGTTCTTTTGATGGGATGGTCAGACAACGTATTCCATATCGATGACGGTAATCACCACAGCTGTGCTGCTTCGGAAAAATCTTTCGGAGTCTGGGTCCTGCGTCGATGACGTCGATACGCTGTCCTCGAGGGCAGCCGCGAGCCGACATCACCGGATGTTATAAGCAGGACGCCCGTAGCCTCAGTTGTAGTTTTCCCCCCAGAACTTGTGGCACCAATCTTCTGCCAGTATGACCACAGAAAACCTTGCGGAAACGTAAGCTGCAATCGCATAAGAAATTCGGTAGCGAGAAAGGCAGTGAGGGAGCAATATGTAATACGTCATCGGACCATCCCATCGAAAGAGTGTAACTTGTTCTTCGAGGGGATTGGTTCCTCCGACGTATTCCATATCTATGACAGACTCCCAAAGCAGTACCAACGTAAGGAGGTGGGAAAATAATTTAGAATATACAAATTTAGAATGCCCAATCAAATTGCAGAGTAAAGGACCGCCTTGCCAAAGGCCAGATCCTCCCCATGGATAGAATTTAGGGAGTAGTGACATACAAAAGTATGAACCGAAGCCCAAGTGGCTGCTTCACAGATGTCATGAATAGGAACACCCCTCTGCAGGGCAGTAGAGGCAGCCATACCCCTAGTCGAATGAGCCCGTAAGCCTACTGGAGGGTCCTTACCCGCCAGGTGGTAACATTCAGAAATTGCCAAGATAATCCATCGAGACAAAGTCTGCTTAGTCACAGCTCGTCCCAAACGCCTTCCAGCGTAACCAATAAAGAGCTGATTGTCCACTCTGACCCAGGACAAGAGTGAAATGTAGAAACGTAAAGCTCTCCTAGGATCTAACCTATGGAGCCTCTCCTCGTCCTTACCAGGATGCCAAGGAGGATAAAATGCCGGAAGAACAACCTTCTGGCTTAAATGAAATTCCGACACCACATTCGGAAGAAAGGAAGGACGAACTCTAAGGACAACCCTGTCCTTATGAAACACAGTGAAGGGTGGTTTAACTGAAAGTGCCTGTAACTCACTCACTCTGTGAGCGGAAGTGACCACCACTAAAAATACAGTTTTGAGGGTTAAAAGTCTCAAAGGACAAGAATGTAAAGGCTCAAATGGAGCACCCATTAGAAACTTGAGAACAAGGTTGAAATCCCAACCGGGCACCTGGAAAGGTGACGGAGGGAGCACGTTGGTGAGCCCTTCGAGAAACTGAGAAATTAAAGGAATTTTAAAATAATACTCGTCAGACGAGCGCTTAAATATGGACAGCGCCGCTAAGTAACCTTTAATGGTACCCATTTTCAAGCCCCTGTGGGCTAAAAAAAGCAAAAAAGGCAGAACTACAGGAATGTCACATGAAAAAGGATCCACATTCTGAACCCTGCACCAGTCGCAGAGCTTTCTCCAACGGCAACAGTACAGGGACTTTGATGCCGGCCGTCTGGCCGAAAGCAACACCTCCATCACGTCTTCAGGGAGGTCCCAATCCTTATACCTCACTCTTTCAGAAGCCAAGCGTGAAGGTTGAGGAACCTGACCTCCCCCTCCCCCTCCGTGAGAGCAGATCGTCTCGGTAGGGAAGACGTGGAGGGCAGATGGGCAAGTCGAGAAGGTCCGGGTACCACGTCCTCCGGGCCCATGCCGGAGCAATGAGGATCATCCGGGAACCGAACCTCCGTAACCTCCACAGCACTTGCGGGATGACGGGGACTGGAGGAAACGCGTACAGCAGCGCGAAGGACCACTCCACCACAAACGCGTCTAAGGCTCCTTTTGGAGGAAATTCCCGCGAGCAGAACCTTTCGCACTTCCGGTTGACACTGGAGGCGAAGAGATCCACTTGAGGGGTCCCCCAAAGGGTGAAGATCTCCAGGAGAATCTCCTGAGCCAACTCGCACTCGTGAGAGATCGCGCTCTGCCTGCTCAGAGCGTCCGCCGTCTCGTTTTCGTCTCCGGCCAGATGAACTGTCGAGATGGAAATTTCCTGCTCGATGGCACAGAACCAGAGCTGCATCGCCTCCCTGCACAGAGGAAGTGACCCTGCCCCCTCCCCCCCCTTTTGTTGAGGTAGTGCATGGCCACACTGTTGTCCGTCAGAATCAGGACATTCTTCCCTCGCACAGTCGGCAGAAAAGCCTTAAGGGCAAGCCTGACGGCCCTCAGCTCCAACAGATTGATATGGAGTCTGGACTCAGACAGAGTCAGCTCATTGGCATGAGCTCCCCATCCCGTGAGGGATGCGTCCGTCACGATCGTCACCTCTGGCCAGGGCAGCCAAAATGGAGCCCCACTCATCAGATTGCCTTCGACGGCCCACCACACAAGGTCTTGGGCGACCGAGGGCGGCACCTGAATGGGGTTTGCCAACCTGCCGGAGGACTGGGACCATTGAAGCTTGCGGGCCCATTGCAGAGATCTCATCCACAACCTGGCCTCTGGCACCAGAAGAATGCAGGATGCCAGGAGGCCGAGTAACCTCAAGAACTCGAACGCCAGGAGCATCTGGGCAAGTTGAAACTTGTGCACCATCTGCTGAATATGAAGAGCCCTTACCTGGGGAGGGAAACACTGCCCCAGGGATGTGTTGAGCAATGCTCCGATGTACTGGAGCCGCTGAGTTGGCGTCAAGTGGGACTTCTTTAAGTTGAGGGAGAAGCCCAGCTTGTGAAGGGAGTGGCAGGCGACGGACAGATGATCCAGGACTTGCTCGGGAGAGCGCGCCCTGATCAACCAATCGTCCAGGTAGGGGTAGACGTGAATCCCCCTTTCCTGAGATGCGCTGCCACAACCACCATGATCTTGGTGAAGACCCTTGGGGCGGAGGTCAATCCGAATGGCAGGACCCGAAACTGAAAGTGCGAGTCGCCAACCGCGAACCTCAGGTACTTCTTGTGCTTTGGATGGATCGGCACATGAAAATAAGCGTGCTTGAGGTCGACACACACCAACCAGTCCTGAAGTTGAAGGGCCTGGAGGACTTGAGAAAGAGTAACCATCTTGAACTTGTCCTTTCTGAGGAGCTTGTTCAAACCGTGCAAGTCCATGAGGGGTCTCAATCCTCCGCCTTTCTTCAAAATCAAAAAAATAAGGGGAATACCATCCCTGGTTCCTCTCCGCTTCAGGCACCAGTTCTATGGTGCCTTTCTCCAGCAGGAATTGGATTTCCTGCACAAGGAGCGGATCCAGTCTCTTCAAGGAGAGGTTCCCTGGTGGATTGTCGTGAGGCCTCTGCCGGAAAGGAAGACAGTAGCCGTGGGCTATGATCTCCAGAACCCACACATCTGAAGTAATGGCACGCCATTCTACCAGATGCTGCGTGAGCCTTCCCCCAACCGGAGAAGCATGGACCTCATGACTGAGCTGAAACGGCTGCGGCAGTGGCTGAGGGCAAAGAGGCAACTGCTCACGCGGCCTTGGCACCTTGAATACCTAGTTTTCCACCTCTGGCACTCCTACGGTTGCCCCTTTGACTTGCAGCTCCTCTTGATTTACTAAACGACGAGTAATATTGCAAGGAACCTCCACTCCACTGCTGTCCCCTAGGACGAAAAGGTGGAGGTTGGCAGACTGCAGCGCCCAACGACTTGGCTGCAGCTTTGGAGGTCTGCAACCTCTCAAGGCTCTCGTCAGCATTGCTGCCAAAAAGATGTTCACCATCAAAGGGCATGTTGAGGAGGCGGGCCTGCACATCACGAGCAAAACCAGACTTCCGTAACCACGCAAACCTGCGTATCACGGTGCTCGCCGCCATGGACCGGCTGACACAATCAACCATGTCCAGACCCGACTGAACGGATTCACACATGGCATCTGTCATGATCTCTGCTTCCAAAAGATCAGGACTTGCCCGACTCCCTTGGAAGCAGACCCATAACCCCGGTTCCGAGTGCCAGCCAGTCCCAATTGGGACCTTTTGGACCCTGTCCTGGCGCCAGTGGCACCAGGCTCGTAAAGATGCCCAGTCGCAGCGCTGGAAGCGCCGGGCTCATAATGCTTGGGTGGACTTACCTGCAGCAGACCATGCTGCTTACTTACCTGCCAGTTGAACCCCCTGATCCTCTTCTGTTTGGGACTACTTTTCCTGTTGGGTGGGGCAGGAGCCACTCCCTAGGTTCAGAACACTGGAACTCTTCTGGAAAGCAGGAACGCTTTTCTTACCTAGGCGTGGCTGTGGAAGGAGACACCTAAGCACTACAGGAGGCTATTTAAACCACACCCGATGGATGAATCTTGCTTTGCGTTATTCTGCATTCTTTGCAGCAGAACGCTCATCGTGTTTTCTGCTTCTGATCCTGGGCCTAAGGGAACAAAGGCTTACCATCCTGGAATCCAGTCCTCAGCAGCATCTGTAAAGACAAAGAAAGAACAGGTTAGCACTACGGTCTTCAGTGGCAGCGCATCTCTTACCTGGTCCATCGGCTGTCACCAACGCCTTGCGCTGCATTCCGGCATCTGAAAGACAAAAGCTTACCAGCTCTTCGCACGCTCCGGAGGCCTTCGGCGCTGCATCCCGCATCTGAAAGACAAATGAAGGTGCGTTTAAAGACATTGGGCAACTTTATTACTCACGTGCCATTACTCCTTCCCACGCCGAATCCAGTGGGTATTCCAGCACCCTTCAGCTTCTCTAAAGCTCCGAACTTGTACCTGCAAGATAAAAGGGACAGTTAGTGCGCATCGTGAAGCAGGCTACAAGCGCTTACTTACGTGCTTCCAGGCGCTTCTATTCCTCACGCGGGTTCGATCCTCAACTCACATCAGCCCGCCATCGCCGGAACCCTGCAAAACAAGAGATATCATTACAAAAGACTTTTAAGACATTTGAAGTGCCCAGAACTTACCGTTCGTGCAGTTAACGACGGACAGCAGTCCTCTGAGGTCAAGAGGCCTGCACCCTTATCCAGTGAAGAAACTGGTTACGGCACCCTGCCCCGAGGCAGATGGAGAGCTCGGCGTTCACTTACCTAAGGTGAGGGCGTTAACCTTTGGGGTTCTACAGGAGAAGAGAAAGGGAAGAGGAGAGAGGCACCCAATAACCCCAGTTCATTAATCCCATATTTTCTATCTGCAGACATCTTACTCTTCGAGTCAGACATACAGTGCACAGAGGTCCAGCCCAAAGAGCCAACCGTGTGTTACACATCACCTTTGAAGATACGGCATTCACCCAGTCAAGACCGGCGTCTCTGCGGGAATCAGGTGAGCGTTACAGCATCCTTGCCATCCTGCACGATAGCTAGGAAACCATCCAGTTCCTCCCCTTCGGGAATATGATCAGCAGCTAGGGAAATACAGTACCAAAGAGTGTGCGTTTAACGAGACAAGGCACAAACGGAGTTGGCAGCCTGAAGCGCCATACCCCCAGAAGAAAAATACCTTCTACGCCCAGCCATCAAAAGGTTTGTCATCCCTATCGGGAGGGATGGTAGGGTACGACGCCTGCTTTGCGGGGGCCGTAGCCGCCTGCACCACCAAACCTTCCGGAGTGGGGTGCGTGGTCAAGTAGCAGGGGTCGCCACTGGCTGGGCGATATTTCTTCGGCAATGACTTGCTCACTGCCGGAAGACTCTGCAGAGAGGTCAAAGCCACAGCCACCCTTCTCTGCAAGGCAATATGGAATGGCAGCCTCCGACAAGGCCGCCTCGAAAGGCGTCGACAGAATCTGTGTCGACATGGAGCGTGGCGCCGACAGCTTCGACGGTGTCGACACAGGCCTCGAGGGCAGAGCCCCGAGCGTGTCTCGACAGCCTGGGCGACGATGACTTCCTCGGAGGCGGGGCCTCTAGGAGAGTCCATCGACGACCTCGGTGCCGCCAGCGTCGATGTCTTCCTCGAAGATTCCACAGGTTATCACGGTCTCGAGGGCGTCGAGGACCAGGACCTGGAATGGGCATGTCTAGAGCGACCATCCTTGTCCAACCGGGACCTCGAAGGCGCCCAGTGGTCGCGACGACTGCTCGAGCCCGAAGGCATGCGAGCGGCGTCTCGAGCACAGCCACGACCGGAGCCCTGCAATTGAAAAATCACCAACATCTCCTTTCGGAAAGAATCCCATTCCTCATGAGTGGAATGCTTGTTGGGACAAACAACCCGCCGATGGGCGGAGTCCTCGGAAGAGGACGGGGAAGGCGACCTGTGACGGCGCTTCCTGGTGTGCCTCAAAGAGGCAGAGGAATGGCAGGACCGACTCCCAGACCGAGAACCCCCGGACTCATGACGATGTGGCGAGTCGCCCCTTGAATCGTCCGTCAAAAGACCAGTGGAACGCGACTTCCGAGGCTTGGCCACCTTACCGACCAACAGCTTCTTCTTACGCTCCGGCAAGGCCTTCGTTGTGAGCGATTGGCAGTCGACACAGTCGTCCGTATCATGGTCCTCCCCAAGGCACCAGAAGCAAGCGTCGTGCATATCCGTCAGCGACATCTTGGACCCGCACACCCGACACTTCTTAAGCACAGACCGCGCGGTGGAAGAAGCCGAAGACCTATCGATAGCAATGAACAAACGGGTTCGAAGAACCGAAAGAACAGGATTCAGTAGAATCGAGGCGCGCCGAGATCTCCGAAGCGAACACGTTCGCAGAAAAAACGGAACTGAGGCTACGGGCGTTGTGCGTCCTACTGCTAACATCCAGTGACGTCGGCTCGGCGCCGCCCTCTAGGACAGCGTATCGACGCCGAAAGATTTTCCGAAGCAGCACAGCTGTGGTGATTACTGTCATAGATATGGAATACGCCGGAGGACCCAATCCCCTCAAAAGGTGGCTTACAAGAGAGGGCCTCGATCTCCCCCACTTGTAGTGCAGAGGGGGATGGCCACGAGAAAAGCTGTTTTTCACAACAACAATCTGAGTGGTGCAGAATGCATAGGCTCCACAGAGGTCCCATGAACCTAGTAAGCACCACATTGAGATCCCACGCCAGGGCCAGAGCCTTCACCGGCGGGAACGAGCGGAATAGTCCCTTGACAAATTCCTTGACCAATTGGTACAACCACAAGGATGGCCGTCCTTGGGATCTGGTGTAGCGTGAGATAGCCGCCAGATCAACCTTGATGGAGGCATGGGCCAGTCCCGATTTGGCCAATGACAGCAAATATTGAAGTACCTGAGGAGCCTTGACCCTCACTGAGTCGATCTTCTTGGAACAACACCAAATAGCAAATCTCTTCCACTTGAGTTCGTAGCATTTCAAAGTAGATGATGCTCTAACCTTGGCGAGAACTTCTTTGCAGTCTGCCCGGAGATCGTAGCCACCGAATTCTAGCGCTGCAGGAGCAAGGCCTTCAGGTTGAAGACCCTGGATCGTGGTGAAGAATGGCGCTTCCTTCCCAGGCGAGAAGATTTGCGACCACTGGCAGCTTGACTGGTGGTGCCGTCGACATGCTGAGAAGATCCGGGTACCAGATCTGCCCCGGCCACACCGGTGCAACGAGGATCATCCGGCACCAACAACAGCAATGGAGGGAACACATACAGAAAGGAGCTTTCCCAAGGGAATGAGAATGCGTCCCCCATGGTCCCCTGCTGGCAAACCTCTGGCATTTGGTGTTCGTCGCTGTCGCAAACAAGTCGATCTGGGAATTGCCCCATTTGCAGAACAGATTCTGGACTAGGTCCTGCCAAAGCTCCCACTCGTGGCATGAGCGCAGTTCCCTGCTCAGAGAGTCGGCGACTGTGTTCTTGACTCCTGCCAGATGAAACGGGTTGAGGAACATCCCCTGAGCGACAGCCCAATGCCATAAATCCTGCGCTTATTTACAGAGCACCGGGGACCTGGTGACCCGCTTTCTGATGAAAAAATAGTGGTGGTATTGTCTGTGAAGACCCGCACCACATTGTCCTTGAGGGATGGCAGGAACAATTTGATGGCCCAAAACACTGCCCGTAGCACCAGCACCTTGATGTGCAATGTCTTTTCCTCTGGCAGCCACAGGCCTCTGGCTTGAAGACTTTCGGTGTGGGCTCCCCATCCCTCCAGGGAGGTGTCCGACGATACAGTCTCCTGATGTGGTGGGGCCTGGAAATCTGCGCCTCCGGTCAGATGAGAGCACGCCCCACCATTTTATCCCCCCCGACGGAACCCCTCGTCAAGAGCGATCTTGTCCGGGAAGCTTTAGGACACCTGAATCTAATGGGCGTTGAGGAACTCCTGCAGTCGCCGCATCCATGGCCTGCAGAGTCGGATGAGATAGATGCATGCCATCATGCTGAGCAGAGACTTGATGTCCCTCACCGTGGCGAACTTCAGAGCGAGCAGCAATTGCACCTTGCCTAGGATGGCCGCCACTCTCTTCTCAGACGGTGATACCAGGCACGACACTGTTGAGCAGGGATCCCAGGAACAGAGTGTCCTGTGATGGAGACAAGCAGGACGTTGTATAATTCACTGAACCCCAGATCCGTCAGTAGGCGGACGGTCCTCGCTGTGTGGTCGACGGCGATGCTCCCTGAGCCGGCCTGGATGAGCCAATCGTCCAAGTAATGGTAGACGTGGATCACTTGCAGTCGCAGATGTGCCGCCACCGGTGCTAGGCACTTGGCGAAGAGCCTTGGCGCGACTTCAATCCGAAGGGAAGGGACTGGAATTGGTAATGCTTCCTCTGAACAAAGCATAGAAACGTGCAGGGTCCCTTATGAATTGGGACGTGGAAGTGCGCATCCTCCAGGTCCAACAATGACAGTCTTCTTCTTCTAGCTGTCCAAGCACGTGTTGAAGAGGGACCATTCAGAACTTCTGGGACTTGATGGATTTGTAAGTTGCAGGTTAAGAATGGGCCTCCAGCCCCCGGTCTTCTTTCTCAAGAGGAAGTACCTTGAGTACTTACATTGCCCGAACCCCCAGCAACAGCTGAGGGACATGGTTTTCCAGACGGGCCATCAGTGGTATTTGGGGACACTTCCGTCTAAACTCCAGGGTGTGTCTGTGGGCGTCCAGCACCCAACTGTCAGTGGAGGTGGTCGCAAGCCGGCCTCCCACCGGTGTGCACGGGTGGGGGCCCGACGTCACAGCCAGTTCATTCTTGCTTGGACGTTGACGGGCCACCTTCGGGTCCCTGGCGCCGTCGTCCTCTTCCGAAAGCCTTGCAACAGCCCCTGTTGGTGTCCTAGGCCGAGGAGCGGGAGGGCTGGCGGTACGAAGAGGAACCCCCGCCGTAACCCTTGGATTAATGGGAGACTTGCCCCCTGGGGATCGAAAGGACGACGGTCGCTGATGTAGCGTGCCCAGGGCACGTGCCGTTTCCGCCTTGATGGCCTGTAGAGACTCAGTCTACAGCCTTCCCAAAGAGATGGTCTGTCAAAGGGCATGTCCAAAACTCTCATCTGGACGTCCTGCCGAAGGTTGGCGGCCTTGAGCCAGCCATGACAATGAAGACAAACGTTGTTGCCCATCAGGCTGAACCCCCGTGTCGGCAATGTCCATGGCCAACGTGATGGCATGGTCCGACACCACCTTGCCTTCTCTCAAATCTCCAACGCCTCTGACCTCTTGTCGTCAGGGAGGAAGTCCAGAAGGGGAGCAAGCTTGAACCACAGCTCCGGGTCGTAGTGCGCTAGGATAGTGATGGTGTCGGCGGCCTTGATGGTCATCTCTGCAGAGTAGATAACACGTCGTCCCATAGCATCCAACTTCTTCCCAGGGCTGCCCGGAGGGGCGGACACTGACTAGGATGAAGCGCCCAACGACTTCTTGGCCGCTGCAGAGTCCACCGAGTCGGTGACGATTGGGCCCACAAGCACTTGGGCACAGAGTCAGGCACCCTGCATTTCTTCTCTAGCCAGTCCCTCTTCGCTGAGGCCGTAGAAGGGTTCTTCATAACAGACAGGCCTTTGTCCCAAGAGTGGGACTGAAAGAATGATCTCTTCGCCTCGCAGCGCTGGTACAAGAAGCCCTCCTTCTCTGGCGCAAGCTGGAAGAGCTCTGAAGCTCTGAAAATCATCGCATGAATCAAGGAGGGGCGGATCTGGGCAGCGGCGACAGGTGGTTCCCCCATCCCACCGTCGTCTGTGCCAGTCGTTGTCGTGTCAGGATATGTCTCATCCCTCGGGGGAGGAGAGGGCAGCGAAGGTTGGCAAGGAGGTAGTGGGTGCCTCTTCCTCTTCTTGGCCGCCGGTTCCCCCGTTGCCAGCAGGTCTGCCGTCCCCGGAGCCGTGGACGAAGCAGTCGGCGTAACAGGCATCCTCCTCTGTATCTCGGATACCAGTGTATTTAGAGTAGAGAGAATGTCCACAGAGGTCTCTAAGGGGGCAGTTGAGGCAGAGGGCAAATAGGAAGCTGAGGCGCAGGAAGAGAGCCAAGGCCCTCGTCATCCTGGGGCTCTTCGCCGACTTGACGGTATCTTAGTCGTCGTCACCCTCATCGTTGGGCCTGAACCAGACGTTTGCCTCGTCCTCCTGGATGGTCTGACGGTAGACAAGTTCCTCCTCTGAGGAGATATCTGTGCCCTGGAGGATCTCCGGGCCTCCCCCTCCCTGCCCCTCCTTTACCAGTATCTTCTTCTCAATGGGCTGGAATTAAGACTCCCTCCTGGCAGGGAGCAACACTCTCGCCTTCGGAGGTGCGCCCTGTGGGTCCGCGGCCTTCGAAAGGGACGCCGCCACCACCACCACTACCTCGATGGAAGGCAGAGCCTTCGTCGGGTGGACATGGGCCTTCACGGTCAGGACGGTCCCTTGTCCTGCTTGGCCTTCCCGGATGCCTTGACCTGCTTGACTTCTCCTTAGTGGGTCGGAGTTTCGGTCCTCTTGGCATTCTACGTCGAGGGCAGGCTGGCTTTGGACTTCTCCTTGCCCGTCTCGGGAGCCACCTTCAGTTTGCCTGGATGGTCCAATTTCCTCTTGGATGGAAATCCTAAGCACTGGCTGGTGACCGAAGTTGCTGGAGACGTTGGACGTGCCAAGGCCGCCGTGAGCCCACCGCAATGGCGCTCCCGGTGGCAGTGGACTTGGCCTTTTGTTGGACCCCCATGGAAGGGGCGCCCTCAAAAAGGACTTTGTCAGCTTTTCCGGATCCGGGAGAGGCATGCGCCTGGGAAAAACCCACTGCAGCCACTCATGCTGATCCTTCAACTTGCGTGTTGAGAATTCACTGCAAAATGCACGATCATCCTCCTTGTCCGTCAGGTACAGGCAGTAAAGGCACTGGGAAGGTTTGTCTGAGAAAACATTTCATAAGCCGCAGTCGGAACAAAACTTGATAAGGGGTGTAGAATCCTTCTCCTCCGACATGGTGCACGCGGCGTAGGTCTGAGAAACTTGACGAAATCTGCCCTTGAGCGGCACTGAAGAATCTGAAAAACGGGTCCCCATTAATCGGAAGGGTGATCGATGGAGCACAAGGCTCAATTGACTGAACAATAGAGTAAAACTCTTCCAAAAATAGAAAGAAAAACACAGTCAAAGCTCGAGAGCTAAGCACAAGGACTTCCAACACTTGAACGTGCGGTAAAAATATGAAGATGGCTGCCAAAGGAGGGGCTTAGGTAGAAGGCAGTCATTGGCTGGGGGCAGTTTAACCCAGAGCTCAGCGATTGGTTGTTAGGGGAAAGACCGTTCAGAAATGAAAAACTGATTTTTTATTGACAACGGGGAATATTCATGAGCACTTGAATCCATGTCAAGCCACATGCTGGAGAAGTGGTCTTTTGAAAGTATACCCATGTGTGTTGGTTTATTGTGCTAAGTATTTAACAGTGACTCTTGTGTAAATATAATAAATATATATTTCTATATAAATGCATGTTTCTTTGATGTGCATTAGTAGTTAGAGTACTTAGCTACAGCGCACATCTTCCTCTTAAAATAAGCCTGACCGTTCTGCCACTCTATCAAGGTCTCTGAGTAGTACAGACTGATACTAATAGTGTGGGATCTACAACCACTGGCATAGCTTGCAGGACTTTAGGAAAAGTCCCTTAACAGAGGAGATGGGGACAATGACGAAAACACCTTCAAATGAGCCAGGGGTCTGAAAAAGGCAGACGTCCAATTGGAATGGGATTGCTGTTGGCCACAGATCGGTGTGCAGTGGGCCTGGGTGCAATCCTCATTTTCTGGATCAAAGGGAGCTGAAGAGGCACAAAGAAACATTTAGTTTGTTTTTAGATGCTTGAAGCAGTGCCTACTTGGTAGATCAGGTTGGTGAGCATGCCTGTCCTAATTGCTTCAAAACCCTCTGAAGATTCTAGACCTCGAACCCTGCGTGGAATGTGACTTAACATTTTTCGCCTGAGGTTTTAGGAGGACAGTCAAATATTTGCTGTTGGAGTTGGTCTGTTTCCCCATTCAATGATAATCCGTAGATGAATGGATTATACGTTGGTGGCAGCAAAAGGCTGGTCTAATATGCACTTCTTATCCACTCCAAAGCAGATTCCCCCTCCCTCAACTAGAAGTGTCTATATGATGGACGGTGAAATCCAGTATGTCCTGCGTCACCAGTTTCGCCTCTGCAAGGCACAACATAAATGCTGCCCGCTTATCTTGCAGGAGGTCCGGAAGAAAGTCTACCATTGATAGATCAGGATTTGCTGCTGCAAACAAAGCATCAATGTTTGCTTGACTTAAGATATACCGAATGTTTTCTTTCTATACTTCTAATATTCAGTCTTCCTCTACTCTGTTGTAAGGAAGTAGATTAAGAGGAAGATGAGGGCTTTCTATACAGTGAGGCACAAGCCTCCATCAAAAAGAGTTTGTGGATGAATGCGAGCAGAGGTGCATCTGAAGCAATTTGCATCTTGCCTCAATCTTTTTACTTGTGGGTAAGCAGGAGTGAGACTTTTGCCATGTTTAATCGTTAATGCTAGTACTTTTTTTGTAAAGCAATGCCTGACAACCTTGAGGCTTCCACTGCCAGTACCTCAGCTAAAACACGGTCGACTTGGATGTCTGGGTGGGAGGAGAGCCATCTTAAAAATGAGAATATCACAGTTACCCAATCATGGAAGGACCCTCATCTGCCTCAGTGTCAGGTAAGGCAGTGGAGAACTTGGTTTGTCTCCTCTGAAACCTTTAGAGGAGCCAAGTCCTGAGGACGTGGTGTAGAAACCATAGGGGGTGCTAAGACATCCGATACATTAGAAGTGTGAGGTAACTGGAGCTTCAACCGGGAAAGGTGCAGAGTGGGCGGGTACACGTGCATAAGAAGCTGTTACCATCGGGAGGGGGCAGAACAACATTTATTAGTCATTCGCCTTGATTTCATTAGTCCTGTACACCTTGTGGAAAACCTGTCCACACTAGATTGGCCCTGGAATTAAGCAGGCGAGTACGTGGACGTTGACATAACATGAGATTTAGGAACTCAGTGTCTCTTGTGCACCAGAGATTATCATGGGTCTGTATATCGGAGGGCTGATAATAAAAAGGTGGAGATCATGAGCACTGGAGGGTTTGCATAGATGGCTATTGGACAGTTTGCAAAATCTTATGCCTCTACACCGTTGGTGGTAATCTCACTGGAGGACGCAGACATTGATATACGCTAGGGCCTGCTGCCATTTCTGAAGGGGCAGAACCACATGAAGGATAAGACATTGAGTCTCAGGTGTGTGTAAAACAGTCCTGTCCGGAGTAAAGCCACTGTGCACCGGCTCCAAAGAACCCTTAGGTAGACCTTGGGTGCGTGGGTTGAGGATTTGGAGTGGATGGTTGATAGGTAATCTATGCTGAGAGATTTTATTATCTCTGGTAGTCCCAGGATGTCAAGGCGCCCATCGAGTCGAGGCCTGGTGAAAGAGCTGCTTCGCCCATTGACTACTTGTCCAGTCTTGGCCCAGTGGGCTGAAGGCTTGCGCCCAGAATGAGAGCCTCAAGACACCTCAGCGCTTGCGTGGGCTTGTTGAAATAGCCCCATGGCCTCGGGGAGACCCCCCCACCGCAAGTAGAGCACCAGGACGACATTGAAGAGTCAGATGGCCAACATCTCAGCAGAGAACCTTCTGCGAGGACTACGGTTAGGGAGAATTCTAATTTCTGTGCTGATTCACTTTAACCCTAGAGGCCCCCAGCTCTTTTGCTGGACTTCAAGAATTGAATTCCTATCCTGGAGTTAGAGCTATTTTTCTCACTCCCTCATGTATTTTGTTATCTGTTTTGGACTCTTTTTCTTTGTTTTTGGAGTCTGGCAAACTCCATAGGCACCTACTTTTGTCTTGTGACAGAGGTCCTTTGGATTTCTCACAAGGTTTAAATACCTTCTCTTGGGCGAACTACTGTTCCCAAGAGTAGTAAAGCGAAACTAACATCCAGAAACCCCCCCCCCCCAACCCAGTGGGAACTGGTTCTTTTCAGGCAAGGTGAAAGACAAAGGGCTGCAGAGTTTTGGACTCCTCCCTCGCGTCCTGCCTTCTCAGACACTCTGGAGCCTCAGAGGGGAATACAAAGAGCTCCCGCCAAAGACAACTACAGCCAAGATCTTTCCCGCCTAGGAAGGCAAAACGCGACCTAAGAAAGAACAAGGATACTTAAAAATGGTGAAAAAGGAGCCCACCATTCTATCAGAATGGTTACCCTCCAGTGCATTATCGCATTTGACAGCCTGCGAGTAATGAGACTATAAAGTCATTAAAAATGTTGCCCAGTAAGTGAGAAAGGGGATACAATGCATCTCCCCAGCACTCCCCACATAAGGAGTGGTGTGCTTGCTCACTTTGGAAAATGTAAAGGGGATGGGAATCCCACTTTACTTCTTGGGAACAGTAGTTCACTGAAGAGGTAATAAGTGAAATTGCCAAAGGGGCAAACCCAGCCTAAGCCCAAAAGTTACAGGAAACTATAACTCCAATCACACACTATGGAGAGACATAAAAAGGTCACCATTAAAATAGCAATACACCAGGTGAGAGGGGGGAAAAGGATTCCCACACCACACACACAAGGGAAAATAATCACTAAGTCTGTGCAGAAGGTTCTGCGGTTGACACAGGTGAGGAAGATTTAGCACCAATATGAAAATCTTATCTAACATATCGGACCAAGCACAGAATATGTCGTCCCAAGTGGATTCTGGAATACTAGCAGCGGTCTCTGTAGTAATCCAAGTCAGAGGGGTAAATTAACATGCCCGTTTTTCCCTCAGCTGTTCTCCATAGGGTTACACCTGTCCACAAATAGCCGTTTTCTGACAGTGAATGCCTGGTCATGGATCCCTTCAAGGACTGGGATTGAGCAAGTTCACTTACCTAAACCTTAGCTAACCGATTTATCAATCATAACCACTGGCATCGCCAATCTCTTAATAAACCTTCCATTTTAGGGTTGGACCTTAGAAGAGCTAGGGAAGTTGTTCTAGGATTATCCTGAAGGAATCATTTTATTTCAAATGCATCCAAGTTCGTACCCGTTTCAGTGGTCATTGAATCAAATGATGTTCTATTTCTCCTAATGGTGAATATTAATACTGGGGTGACAATACTGGACTAGAGATTTTACTTGCTTAGTGTGTGTATTCATTGCAGCCCTGATCACCCTCAACCTTCCCAAGACTAAGCCGTGCCACTCTACTACCTTACCTTAACTGGGTTAGGCTCAGTCTTCTCTATTTCACCATAATAGGGTTGCTTCCCAAAATCCACCCCCAGGCTTATTTTCGTAATCCACCTCAAAAGAAAACTTAACTCTTTAGCTTGACCACAGATCACATCCCATATGGCCAGTTAAGTGGTATGTGCAGGCCCTGTAATTTATCAGATCCTGGGCTCTCCAAACTGGCTAAACACATAAGTGTTTACATGTCCATCACACTCAGGATTTGGGTATTTGCAGCTTGCATCCATGAATAACACAGATTTCACATCTAACACCCTCTCTAGCCTACCAACAATCCCCACCCCATCTTTTGTTCAAATGTCACACACAGCGAGGCCACAAAAAATGAAAAGGGGGCTATACAAGATCACTTTACATTATATCAAAGTACATACATGTATAATAAAAACAATATTAGACCCAATCTGGGATGTGAAGTGAGAGGAAACCTCTGCCAGTTTTATAGCCTCCAACTCAGGTACAGAACATGTTGAATATCGATTTATTTTATTTTTAAAATTTGTTTATTGGCATTTTCATTAGTGTCAGCTACATGATGTTCAGGAGTGCCGTACACAAATAATAACAATGCTTTTAAACTTAACAGTAACCTTATAACTACCAACATAAACTGTCTCCTTATTTGGTTCATGTTTTACAATGTCTTTTGTCTCAGGGGTGGGGGGGCCGCAGGAGGGGCTGTCCAGCAGCATCAGAGGGGGGAGGGGAGCATCTCAGGGGGTGTGGGGGGGCGCATCCTCCACGGCTGTTGAATATCGATGCCTCTGCACTGCAGGATATTCATGAAACAGGGCTACAACGTATTTGTTGCAAAAGGTCCTCAATTCAACAATCAAGTCTAAATACTTGCAAACTAACCTGGCTCAATTTACTTTAAAAAAATAAATAATTTAAATGTAATTCCTTGTTGAAAATGCTTCGGTACAGAGGAATTCCTTCCTTTCCCCAAAGAGGAGTGTGCTAGAAATGTCAAAATGACAATCATATTTACAAGAAAAGTTGTCCAAATAGAAAAAGAAATGTAATAATGAATTGTGTGCATGCTATTTTTTAGTGAAGCTTGTGAAAGGGACTCTTGTTCTTTCAGGTTGGAGATTTAATTCTGGATAAGCCGAGAAACAAACGTCATAATGTAAATGAGAGTTAAACCTTTTACATTCCACAAGACCAAACCAATTAAAAAAAAATAACATAAGTGACATACCATTGGGTGAAAGCAAACTTCACGTGTTTTTATCACTTGTTCCATAACGTGCTTTACCAACAAGACTTTCATAGTTTCTCTTTTGCATCACACTGCTCGATAAAGGTTGGTAAGCGATGGCCATTTTTCCTACAACAGAAAAAGGAATTCCGATGATGTAAACTTAGCATCAAAAGTTCAGATATGTAAAATGCTAATCCAAACTGTAAAAAGGAATAGTAGAAACACTTAAATTAGTGAGGCTGGCTAGTGAATGAAGTTAGTGGGTTGAAAGGAACCAGCTACTCATCACAGGGGCGAGTATTTTCAAGTGCCCACATTCACATTTTATCCATGCTTGAGTGATCTATATAGTACACTCTAAGTCCCAGACCGGACTATGATGCATAACATTTAATAAACACACATTGTGATGGACATGTGAAGCCAAGCCGAGCAAGGAACTTCTCAGCAGACAATTGTTCCACCAACACCCCTCCAATGTTTGCCAGCCCATGCTCAACTCCTGTGCTCCAAGAAGGTTAACCTTGTCACTGCACCCCTCCCCCCCTTCACCCCACTTGTATATGTAGCACATAGTAGTGCTGCCATCTGTCTACACCAAAGCCTCCTCGGGAAAGCTGTACTTATCTCAGAACCAACACGTTTGTGTAATTTTCTGTAATCTACCACCAGCGCATGGCTCACTGAGCTAGTGTGCTCCACAACTTTCTAGTGATGTATTAGTCGCTAATACGAAGTCTGGTTGTGGCCTTCCCAATGGCATGCCGTTGATAAGATGGGCCTTACTGGACCACCATAGTGTGGTCTGACATTTTATCCACTTAGGATGTTGCCCCACTCATTGAAAGTTAAGTTCCTGCTATAGTGACCTCATCTTTAATCTACATTAGCACCGGGCAGGGGAGCCAGCCAATCGGGTGGCTAGGAACGCGGGCTTGCACCGCCGGTGTAAACCCACATTCCAAGCCGCCCGACGGTCGGCTCCCACTGCCACCATCTCCCCCCCACTCCCCACACCCGTTAATTTAACCCTCCCCCAACTTACTTTATTGCGGCGGCACTCAACGCTGCAGCTGCTCCTTCCTCTCTGCGCAGAACGGTAAAGGATTTTCCTTCGTACAACAGTGCGCCGCGCGCCTCGTTGTAGGAAGGAAAATCCTTTTTTTAGCACCATGGATTGCCGCTTTGGTAACCAGAGTTGCCAACGGCCTTAGCCTGGGGTGCTAATGGCCTGAACACCCGCCGGATCAATGCTACAGAATGGAACCGAGGGATGTAGGACATCGGGCTTAATAGCACGACATCAGTTTGTTTTACACCCAAAACAGACTGCCAACCCGCAGATGTGGTTAAGCTTGCAATTATATTTGTTTGGCTGCACTTGTAGACATATCCAGTATTGCACCCATAAACTATATACGGTTTATTGAAATCAAGAAGGATATGTGAGAATTCTCTGGAAAAAGATGCAAGTACTGCATGACAGCACAGTTCATCCGCTACCTAATGTCAATTGTTGACATTTAGCTATCGACTATATAGATGTCAACACTAGCTCTAGAACCGAATTGAAGACCCTTGCCACCGACCACAATCCAAAACAGACCCTATGATTTGACAATGCTTCTCCCCTTCCAAGAACCAGAGAAAAACAGATGTGTAAATAAAGAAATCAAATTGGGCATCCAAAAAGTCCAGGAGCACAATATTCTCATTGTAACTTAGAATGTACACCAACATAAGCATCCTGAATAGTTTTTACTGAGCCCAGAGTTCCATGATCACCTCATGCCCATGGTTCTAAGTAGCAAGAAACAGTCACTCGCCGTAGTGACTACTGTACTCCTAGTCCATATTCCTCCATAGAAATGGTAGACGGTTGCACAACAAAAAAGTCCTGCTTTCTGCATGCATGTGCATGGACACAGCAGCCCACACTGACTCCTACAGGCCTTACCTCTCGGTCCTTGACCACGTATCCACTACTAACAGATTTACACAGGGAAAGAGGGCGGGTGATATGGAGTACAGTAGTCACTACGGTGTCTTACAGTAGTCACTCCTCCGTCCCATCTCCTTTCCTCCATACCAATGGGAGATTTCACAGCAAGAAATAGATTTGGTGAGTCAGCAACCCACACTGGATAGCAAAGAGGTTGCGTACAACAGCCTGTCCAAAACAGACGTCAGCCATGGAACTGGTTCAGCAATGGAACATACAGGCAGCAGATGGTGTAGACTGCATGGCAGACCCACTAATAACCTCCCAAGAGATGTTGCACTGAAAAGATATGGCTTGAGCATGAATGCTCTTAGGATGCTCACACTTCTGCAAGGAATAGCAATGTGTGATGCCCCAGACTAGTCACCTCGCAACCATGGCCCAAGAGGCCCGTGAGCTGGCTTGCAGACAGGCACCAGATTTCCTAAACCATTTTGATTCAATGCAGGTAACATATTAACAGATCTCGCGACATTGAAAAAGGGAAGCGCAACTTCAGCCAGAGACAGGGAATTCAGAAAAATAAGTCGGAGAGCTCACCTTTCCGTTGATATGAAACAAGGACACAACCTTATGTAAAAAGGCCACGTGTGTGTAAAAAAACTACCCTGTCCTTCTGGAAAAAAGTGTAGGACTTGGAAGCAACTGGAGCCTAGATAGCCCTGACTACTTTTAGACGTGAGAGCCACCAAAAGTGACATCTCGCAAAGTCAAAATTCAGCTCTGTGGAAGCCAAAAGTGCAACGGTTTGAGCATCAATGATAAAGGGACCATGTTCAAATCCCAAACCAGAAGTAGCCTCAGCATGAGAGCCAGCAGGACCTGAGGAAAAAGACATGACCTGGGTGGTGCAATAGGCACTGATAAGAGAAGATGGACATGAGTTAACGGAGGGTCCAGTGGCCGTACGAGGGTAGACAAAGGAGAGGCAGGTCATGGGATTGACATGCTTGTACCGTGCTCATTATCAGAACCTTGTGCACTTGCTCCTTTACTGGGCCCAGGTAAATGGTTGCCTGGCTTATTTCCATATTTTCTGCCGATTTGATTTGTGTATTTATATCACGCACAGTGATGGACTAAACCGTATAGTGGCGCCGCTGACATCTATGACATTGAACCACAAATTGTAGCCATCAGATTTGAACAGAATTTATATCACAGACAAAGGAAGAATAGGTAGCTATCTAAATAAGAACGTTTTCAAGCTGCTACGGAATTGATTAAGTATCCAAGACCCTGATCTCCGTATGGATACCATTCCAAAGCTTTGGGCCAAAGATGGCAAAACTTCTATCCCCCCTTGATACAAAGAACGGGGGCGGGGGTGCTCATAAGTGATTGATCCTGTGACCGTAAGCACCTAGAAGGTTGGTACAGGCTGGTCTTGTGGGGCTAATCTATTCAGGCATTCAAATACATGACATGCCACCTTGAACTTAATACGGTCTTCTACAGCCAGCATAATGCTCGGCGGGTGGGAGACATGGGCAGTTTTACTCAGTCAGCAGACAAGCCAAACTGCTGCATTCTGGTCCTTTTGAAGCCTATAAAGTTGTTTTACTGGAATGCCCATCAACAGACTATTGCAATTGTCCAGATGGGCATTTGTCAAGGCCCCTACCACCATAGCGTGGTCCTCTACTGGACTGTATCGTAGGACCTGCCGGGGTAGTCTCAATGAGAAGATTGCCTGTACCTTGGCTCCTACCTGACCTGCCAGATACATCCAAATATTTTACCTTGGGGGCAAAGCTCAGCTCTACATCCAAAAGGGGGGGGGGGACTTACTGTTTTTTGAAGAGCTGCGAGTAAATGTTTGGGGCCAAACAGGACGAACTCTGTTTTGGATGCATTTAGTTGGCACTGGCTAATAGACATCCACTCACTAATTTCTTGTAAGCAAAAATTAACCCTGGCAAGGGTTTCTTCCAAATTGCAAAATCTGATGAAAAATTGGGTATCGTTGGCATAGGACTGGTAACTCATCCCATGACGCCTAAGAATCTGCATCAGTAGTTGAAGATAAATGAAAACAAGTGGCAACAAAGATAACTGCTAACTGTTAGGTAGAATTTTCATTTCTGTACCAATTACCTTTAACCTTCGAGGCCCCAGCTCTTTTGCTGGACTTTGGGCTTTTTAATTTTCCGAGAGAGTGGGGCTTTTTTCTCAATCTGGTGTGTTTTATCCAACTAGGATCTGATTAAGAGAGTCTGGTAAACTCCATAGGCATCTGCTTTTTGCATTGTGACACAGAACCATTTGTGCAGTGCCACTGAGAAGTCCTTTGGACGTCTCCCAATGTTTAACTACCTTTTCTTGGGTGATCTACTGTTCCCAAGAATAGTAAGAGGACCCCTGTCTTACTTACCTTTTCTTTTGTGGTCCAGCACATACCACTATGTGGAGTGCTGGAGGGGGGTGTCCAGTCAAATGGTCGAAAATGAAAATATATATATTTTTGGTTGGTTAAAAAATATTTTTAATAAAGAAAACAGGGGTCGGGGGGACCCCCCCCATAAAAAAAATGACTGGTAACCCTGGAGGAGTTATATAGTAACTTATCCCACTTCGGATATAACATTCTGTTACACTAACTTGAATGGATAGTGGCAGTGGTTTCTTTTTTACTACTTTGTGCCATGCATCTGCAGGCTGATTCCTCAGCTGCAGTACAGCACCCAAAGGTGACAATTTTCCCAAAATAGCCCGGTATTCTTTTTTCGCTTTTACTCTGTTTGAATCGGGTTTGAGTCCTTTGTGCATGCATTTTGTCTTTGCCTAGGCTTCAGTTTGTCTGGAAAGGCAGAAAGTGAGGGATGGTTCCGAAACTTTCCTGTCCTTTGTCTCTAGGTGTGCCTGAGTGAAACCAGTGCCGATTGGCCAGATGGCTGTCTGTGGGGACAGCCATCCTGCTGGGTGATTGACAGCCTATGGCTGTGAATGCATGGGAACTTGCTTAAAAAGGCAAGGTTTTTGGGATTAGAGGAGTCCCGACCACTGGAGGACAACATCCGAGGAAGACGTGAAGATACTCCAGCAGCACCCTCCTGGACCGCGAAGTACCCGGCGAAGCCCTGAAGCTGTGCCGGCCCAGTTTATGTTTAGACTGGGAAGAACCTTACAGGACGACTTCCTCCCTTGGGCTGGTGGGACCAACTAGCCTCAACACAAGCTTCATTTTGGTACAACCCCTAACTTGCTGTGACTTTTCAAGGCTGCAAAATCCCAATGCCCGGGAAACCCGGACCATAATCTGGTGCATGGTCTTCGGAAGTGCGAATCAGGCCAAAACTTCATGAGCATCCAGAGGACCCTACAGAAGCAGGAAAAATTCATCCAGAGTCCCCTCACCAGAGTCCAGGATCAAGGGATCAAGTAACCTCTAACTAGAGTTGTTTGTTCTTCTTTGGCGCTGAGAAAAAAGGCACCAAAACAACAAAAGGCTGCTGAATCAAGGATAATCCATTGCAGCAGAGCCCCTGTTCAGTGCTGCCGCAGAAGCCTGCCAGACGTCCTCCCTTTCATCACCACGACCAAGGACCAGGAAAAGGGTCTACAACACTGAAACAGGAAGGCATCCAGCTGGAACAAATTCTTCAGTTCACAGGTATTGCAGGGTTTGTGGGTACATCTACCGTTTGCCAATTGTGGTGCTTCATACCTTGGGGAGTGCTATTTTACCCTCTCTAGAGCTGACCTCAATTCACTTGAACTGGCCTTGCAGCTTGTGCTTCTCCAAGGTGGCGCCTCCTGTGCGTCTGTTAATTTGCATATGAACTACTGACTTTTCTAAACCTTCTTCTAAGAAGAGAGCATCAGCACTTTGAACTAGCCCATTATTTGGCTGCTCTGGCTCCCTAAAGACACCCTTCTGAAGCTATTGGCTTTGGCAGTGCTTGTTCCCTTACAGGTTTTAATGGTTTAATACTTATTGCTGTGATAAAAGACTGCCTATATCCCTCTGGGAGAATCTTAACTGTTTTGCTACTTACAAAGTATATTCTGATCTAACCTTAAGTTTTCCCTCCTTGAAACACAATATTGTAATGGTGATCACAAATACGTTGTAATACTGACCTCAAATAACGTCACTGGAATATGTTCAGCATAAGAAAGGTTTACTCACCTACTTTATTGCTCTTGTTGAATTTAATCCTAACTTTGGGATTGCATCCCAACTCTGGGATTAATGTTACTATTAGTTGCTGCTTTTTAAAGAAGGTCTAATTATCATTGTGTATATATGGGATACATTACTCACCGTAATCGTATTTCTGATGCTTGTATCTGCTTAGATTCACATGCTGTGCATAGGCCGATATCTAGTGGAAGCTGCGGAGTATTACATTTTGTTTTTCGAAACTCGAAAATGGGCGTCTACACAGGGCGTGCCAGTGATACTATCCCTAGTGTGACGTCCACTGTACCCAAGATCCCTCATGCGTCTAGGATCCTCAGATTGTATTTTTTCTGACATGAGGTAGCATGAGGAGTAGCGCGAGTACAGATAATCCAAGCAGATAGATAGAAAGTTAAGACTACAAGCAACCATGCGCCTTCTCTCAGAGGGGAGGAAGGGTGGGTCGCATGTGAATCTAAGCAGATGCAAGCATCAGAAGAACTAGTTACTCTTACCTTGTAACGTTCTTTCGATGGGATGTTCCTCCGACGTATTCCTTATCTTAGATAGATATCCTTCAGCTTTGCTGGCCTCGGAAAATTTTTTCGCCAGAGGGCGCTGCGCGTCGATGATCGCCGAGTCGATGACCCTCGACGGCCTCCGTGCCGACGTCGACGTCATCCTGCCTATAAAGGCCGCGCGCAGCGTCCGTTGCTCAGTTCCGTTTTGTAGTCCCCAGTAATGTTTTTGGATTAGACTAATCACCTTGAAGGAGCATAGGCTGCAAACCCACAGGAAGTCATACTGCGGGGATGGATGGGAGGGTCGATAAGGAATACGTCGGAGGAACATCCCATCGAAAGAACGTTACAAGGTAAGAGTAACTAGTTCTTCGAAGGGATTGTGTCCTCCGACGTATTCCTTATCTTAGATAGACTCCCATAGCAGTGGTATTGTGACTGGAGGCGGGAGTAATAAAAGTTATGTTACCCTTCCAGAATGGACAGAGTGTAACACAGCCTTGCCGAATCTAGTTTCTTGACTAGAGGAGGAATCCAGGCTATAGAATTTGGTAAATGTATGTGCGGACGACCATGTGGCAGCCGCACATATATCTCGAATTGGCACCCCTCTTTGAAGGGCTGAGGATGTTGCGATACCCCTGGTAGAATGAGCCCTTAGATTTTGAGGAGGCTCCTTTCCTGCCAATTTGTAGCACTCCAGAATGGCTAAAATAATCCATCTGGAGATGGTTTGTTTTGTTATTGGAAGGCCCAACTTATGTCCTGCATAACCTACAAAGAGTTGGTCTGCTTGTCTGATCTTAGCCAATCTGCTGATATAGAAGCTCAAGGCTCGCTTAGGGTCCAGCCTGTGCAGTCTCTCTTCCTCCTTCCCCGGATGAGGAGGAGGGTAGAAAGAAGGTAATATAATCTTCTGAGTGATGTGAAACTCCGAGACTACCTTCGGGAGGAAGTTAGGCTTCACCTGAAGAACAACTTTGTCCTTGTAAAAGATTGTATGTGGAGGTTTACACGATAAGGCTTGCAACTCGCTAACCCTTCTAGCAGATGTCAATGCTATTAGCAAAACAGTTTTGAGGGTGAGAAGCTTCAATGAACAAGAGTGTAGTGGTTCAAAAGGGGCACCCTTTAGGAAGTTTAAAATTAGGTTTAAATCCCATAAGGGAACTTGAAAAGGTTTCGGGGGA
Source organism: Ambystoma mexicanum (assembly GCF_040938575.1). Taxonomy (NCBI): domain Eukaryota; kingdom Metazoa; phylum Chordata; class Amphibia; order Caudata; family Ambystomatidae; genus Ambystoma; species Ambystoma mexicanum. The sequence goes on along the minus strand of NC_090925.1, from coordinate 469,678,112 downwards.
TAAACATTAGTTAATCCTTTTAGGTATTGTATTACCAATGGAATTTTGAAGTATGAAGGCTCCTCTGCAGTGCGCTTAAAGATTGATAGCGCTGCGAGATAGCCCTTAATTGTGCCAACCTGTAGGCCTGAATTAGCCAGGTAAAGTAAGAATGACAACACCATAGGTGTACCACAAGAAAAGGGTTCAATATTCTTTTCTCTGCACCAGCTGCAAAATTTGTTCCAACGGCAGCGGTATAGAGTTTTAGTTGCCGGCCTTCTGGCCGAAAGCAACACCTCCATAACATCATCCGGAAGGTCCCAATCCTTGTACCTCAACCTTTCAGACACCAAGCGTGAAGGTTGAGGGTCTTGATGGCTGGATGGAGAACCTGACCTTCCTTCTGCGAGAGAAGATCCTCTCTGTATGGCAGTCGAATTGGAGGGCAGATGGACATGTCTAGAAGGTCCGGGTACCACGTTCTCCTGGCCCAATCCGGGGCAATTAGGATCATGGTCTTCCGAAACCTTCTCAACCTCCTGATCATTTGAGGAATGACAGGGACCGGAGGGAACGCGTACAGAAGTGGGAACTCCCAGTCCACTACGAACGCATCTCCTAGAGCTCCTCTCGGGGGAAATTCCCTTGAGCAAAATCTGTCGCACTTCCTGTTGATACTGGTGGCGAACAGATCCACTTGAGGGGTTCCCCAAAGGGCGAAGATCTCTTGAAGGACTTCCTGAGCTATCTCCCACTCGTGAGAGACTGTGCTCTGCCTGCTCAGAGCGTCCGCTGTCAAGTTCTTCTCTCCGGCTAGGTGAATTGCCGATAGAGAGATTCCTTCCTGAATTGCCCAAAACCAGAGCTGCATCGCCTCTCTGCACAGTGGTAGTGAGCCTACGCCTCCTCTTTTGTTGAGGTAGTGCATGGCCACTGTATTGTCCGTCATTATTAGGACGTTTCTTCCCCGTACAGACGGCAGAAAAGCCTTCAGCGCTAGTCTGATGGCTCTCAGCTCCAACAGGTTGATATGTAGTCTGGACTCCGATGGAGACCAACGACCGCTGATGGTCAAGTCGTTGGCGTGAGCTCCCCACCCCGTGAGTGAGGCATCCGTGACTACTGTTATCTCCGGCCATGGTTGCCAAAAACATTTCTCCTTTCAGGATGTTCTCCCGACAGGCCCACCACTGAAGGTCTCGGGCTACTTTGACCGGGATCCGAAGGAGATCTGTCATCCTTCCTGAGAACTGTGACCACTGAGTTCTCAGTGCCCACTGGAGGGATCTCATTCTCAGGCGAGCCTCCGGCACGAGGAATATGCAGGATGCCATGAGGCCTAGCAACCTCAGAAAGTCGTAGGCTGGGAGATATTGGGCATTCTGAAATCTGATGACCATCTGCAGAATATCTCGAGCCCTCACCTCTGGTGGCAAGGCTTTTCCCAGGGAAGTGTCCAGGACTGCTCCAATGAATTGGAGTCTCTGTGATGGTATCATCTGTGACTTCTTTAAATTGAGGGAGAAGCCCAGCTTGTGAAGGAAGTGGCAAACATAATCTAGTTGTCTCTGAGCCTGTTCCGAAGATACAGCTCTGATCAACCAATCGTCTAGGTAAGGGTAGACATGAATCCCTTCCCTCCTTAGACTTGCAGCCACAACCGACATTAGCTTGGTAAAGACCCTCGGGGCGGAGGTTAGCCCAAATGGCAGAACTCGAAATTGATAATGAGAGCTGCCAATTGCGAACCTCAGGTATCTCCTGTGCCTGGGATGGATCGGCACATGGAAATAAGCGTCCTGGAGGTCTAGAGATACCAACCAGTCCTGAAGCTGGAGGGCCTGAAGGATCTGAGAGAGAGTCACCATCTTGAACTTGTCCTTTCGGAGGAATTTGTTCAATTCCCGTAAGTCTAAGATGGGTCTCAGTCCTCCGTCCTTCTTCGGTATTATGAAGTAGGGGGAGTACCAACCCTTGTTCCTTTCCGCTACAGGTACCAGTTCTATGGCACCTTTCTCTAGCAGGTCTAAAACCTCCTGCAAGAGGAGCGGATCTGGAAGCTTCAAAGGGTTGTTCCCCGGTGGATGACTCTGAGGGATATGTAGGAAGGGCAGGCAGTAACCTTGGGCCACTGTCTCCAGAGCCCAAGCATCTGACGTAATAGCCTGCCATTCCGTCAGATGGTGAGTTAACCTGCCCCCTACTGGTGTTCTGTGAGGGGAGACCTCAGAGTGGTTTTGAAGCGGCTGATGCAGTTGCCGAAGGTAAAGTGGCTCCTGCTCCTGCGGGTGCGGCTTTCTTTCCCCTACCCCGTCCACCACGGGTAAATCTTCCTTGGCCTCTTTGAGCCGGTCGTCCCCTGCCCCTTCCATATGAGGAATAGTAACGAAAGGACCGTCCTCTCCACGATGATCCCGAAGGACGAAAGGTATTCTGACGGATAGCAGCTCCCAATGACTTGGCTGCTGCCTTGGACGTTTGCAGTTTCTCCAAACTGTCATCCGCCTTCTTTCCAAAGAGGGTAGAACCGTCAAAGGGCATATTCAAAAGCCTGGTCTGCACGTCAGAGGCAAAACCAGACTTCCTCAACCACGCATGCCTGCGGATTGTGGTACTTGCCGCCATGGCCCTGCTGATACTGTCAGCAGAATCTAGGCCAGTTTGTAGGGTCTCGCACATCGCATCTTTACCATCCCTGATGATGTTTAAAAATGCGTCCCTTTCCTCTCCTTCTTGGAGGCAGTCAGCCGCTGATGAAGCGCACTCCCAAAGGGTGTGGCTGAACCTAGCGAGCGTACAGGTCGCGTTAATAGACTTTAACGCCATGCTACAGGCAGAAAAAACCTTCTTAGCCATGGCATCATATTTTTTGTCATCCCTATCCTGCGGAGCAGTGGGGTATGCAGATGTGCTGCCTGATGAGGTTGCAGCCTGTACAACCAAGCTCTCAGGAGTAGGGTGTTTTGACAAATATTCAGGGTCAGAACTAGCCACCCTGTATTTTGTTGACAGTTTTTTATTTACTGCCGGGATAATTTCTGGCGTTTCCCAGTTTGTCAAAATCCTTCTCTGTAGAGCAGAGTGAAATGGAACCACAGGATCCTCCTGTGGGCCCTTGTCCAGTATGTCAGTGAGATCATCCTGCTGAAAGGCAGGAGAAGGTGCAGACCAACCCATAAATTCTATGATTCTAGACATCAGAGCTCTATATGGAGTCTCCGCATGTTCTCCTGGGTCTGGTTTGATAAATTCTGCTTCAGGAGAAGTGTCCAAGCCACTAGCTTCCTGAAGTGCATCCTGAAGATTTTTTAATCTTCCTTCCTCAGAGGCGAAAGTCTCTGGCTCTGGTGATGTGGTCCTCTGTAAATCAATATCTTGGTCTGAATCCTCCCTTTCCTCAAAAATCGAGGTTAAAGGGGGATACATTGGTTTTTGGAATGGTATAAACCCCATTTCCAATGCAGAAGGAGCCATCATCACAGGCCTTGAAAACGTCGATGTCGTCGACACCGACGTGAAAGTACTCGAAGGCGCCGTGAAAAGCGTCGAGAAATGTGTACTAGGCCTCGAAGAACTCGAAAGGATCGGAGTCTTGCTCGAGAACGACGTCGACGTTCTCGGCGTCGAGTCGGAGGTCTTTTGTCTAACCGTTGGCTGTGGAGTAGCCGTGGTTCTTTCCTTCACCGGCGTCGATATCGGCGTCGACGTCGGCGTCGACTCGATCGACTGATGCGCCGATGAATCCTTCGACAACGGCGTCGATGGCGCCGACCTCTGTTTCGAAGGAGTTTTCGACGATGGCGTCGATGATGCTTTATCTCCCGATGGCTCGAGGCGCTTTCGGGTTGACTTTTCCGCCGGGTACTGCGACTCGCGGCGTTTAGATTTTTTGGGTTTTTTACCCGGGGTATCACCCTCAGCTGTCTTCGAGGGGGACGAGGCCGCTTTCTCGAAGACGCTTAGCATCTTTTTCCTGAATTCCTCCCACTCAGCTTGCGAGCTGCGTTTTGTGGGGCAATGAACTCTCTCAGGAGAACTCGACGAAGATGACGAAGGGGATCTCCTACGTCTCTTCTTCGAGTGTCTCGATGTCGACGAGTGGTGGGAGCCACTTCGTGATCTAGATCGAGAGTGTTTTTTATGGTGAGGAGACGAACGTCTCGACTCTACCGAAGAAGCTTTCGAGGAAGTTAAAGTTGACCTACCTCTCTCGAGCTTCCCCCTACGCTCCTTCAAGGCTTTCGCCGTCATGGAAAGGCATTCCTCACACTCCGAACTCTGGTGCGTGATTCCCAGACACCACAAACAGACCCTGTGAGGGTCCGTCAACGACATTTTCTTCCCGCAGTCTCGGCACTTTTTGAAACCGGACCGAGGGGTCGTCGGGTCGGAGGAGGATGCCATCGATATCGAGGTAAATAGTAGTTATTATATACGTTATCTTGACGAGAACTGAGCAACGGTGTTCCGAGGCACAACGAAGCGCGGAAAAACGGAACTGAGCAACGGACGCTGCGCGCGGCCTTTATAGGCAGGATGACGTCGACGTCGGCACGGAGGCCGTCGAGGGTCATCGACTCGGCGATCATCGACGCGCAGCGCCCTCTGGCGAAAAAATTTTCCGAGGCCAGCAAAGCTGAAGGATATCTATCTAAGATAAGGAATACGTCGGAGGACACAATCCCTTCGAAATACGATTACGGTGAGTAATGTATCCCTTCTGAGGCTTGTGGAATCTGCTTAGATCACATGCTGTGCATAGATTAGCGAGCAGTACCTGAAGGAGGTGGGATGTGAGAAGGGTCATGAGCAAATAAGTGTCTTAGAACCGCTTGTCCCACTTGTGTATCTGCCTTGGAATGGGTGTCAATGCAGTAATGCTGAGTAAAAGTGTGAATAGAGCTCCAAGTAGCTGCTTTGCAAATGGTGTCAAGTGGTACATTTGCAATGAAAGCCAGAGTGGCCCCAATGCCTCTAGTAGAGTGGGCTCTTGGCGTGAAAGGCAGAGTTCTTTCAGAGAGTGAGTAACACAGCTGGATACAGTTAATAATCCACTTCGAGATGGCACCTTTAGAGACGCGATCCCCCTCTCTGCCTGTAGCTACGGAGACAAACAGTTGATCTGTTTTTCTTAGCGGTTTGGTTTTATTTACATAGTAGAGGACCGCCCTACGCACATCTAGGGTGTGTAGTTTCACCTCAGCCGAGCTTTGAGGGTCCTGGAAGAAAGCTGGAAGCTCGATGGACTGGTTTACATGGAATTTTGATATAAACTTAGGTGAGAACCTAGGGTGTGCGTAAAACCAGTTTGTCTTTGTGGACAGTAAAGAAGGTATCCTGCACTGACCGAGCCTAAATTTCACTGACCCTTCTCAGACGTAATAGCTACTAAGAAGGCCGTTTTATAAGTCAGGTGTTTTAGACTGCTTTTATGCATGGGCTCGAAAGGGGGTCCCATGAACTTGGCTAGCACCACATTAAGGTCCCACCCTGGTGGTGGGTTTGAAATAGGAGGGTGAAGTCTTTACTCCTTCCATGAAGGCTTTAACTACTGGTACTTTCCACCACGAGACCTTGCTATGAGAAGTGGTGTATGCCAACAGGGCTGCCAGGTGTACTTTCAGTGAGTTAAAAACCAATCCTGCATCCAGCAGGTGGAGCATGTATGTAACAATAGTGGAAGGAGTGCAATCAACAGGGTTGATTTGTCTACTCTGGCACCAGATAACGAACCTCTTCCACTTGCCATAGTAACAGTGCCTTGTGTTTGGTTTCCTAGATTCCTTAAGGATGTCCATACACCTCTGTGGTAAATTGAGATGTCCAAACTCTATGACCTCAGGAGCCATGCTGCCAGGTTCATTGAGTTGGGTTGCTGGTGCACTGTTTGACCTTGGTGCTGGGACAGTAGGTTGTACCAGGCTGGAAGTTTGATGGGCTCGCACACCGCCATCCTGCGTAGGTGTGGGAACCACGGTTGTCTTGCCTACATGGGAGCAACTAGGACGAGTGTCATCAATTCTCTGTTCATCTTGTTCACCACTTTCCTGATGAAAGGAGTTGGTGGAAAAGCATATGCAAACATCCCTGACCAGTTCATCCACAGGGCGTTCCCCTGGGAGTCTGGTTGGGGGAACCTGGATGCAAATCCTGGGCATTGTCTGTTTTCGCTTGTGGCGAATAAGTCTATAGTGGGGAAACCCCACTGAGAGAAGATATCTTCTATGACCTCTCTGTGTAGAACCCATTCGTGTTTCTCTGGGAGGGAGTCTCTGCTCAGAGCATCCGCTAGGGAAATGAGCTCCCCTGGAACATGTTGTGATGACAGGAAGATGTTCCGTCTGAGTGCCCATATCCAGATTTTCTGGGCAAGCTTGGACAGATTTGGAGAACGAGTCCCTCCTTGCTTGTTCAGGTAGAACATGGCTGTTGTGCTGTCCGTCCGGATTTGCACCGACAGGTTTAGTAGGTGGGGCTCGAACGCTTGAAGCGCTTCTGAATACTGCCAGAAGCTCTAGCAGGTTGATGTGGTTCTTGGCCACTGAGGGAGACCAGAGACCCTGAGCTGTGTGGTGGAGATGGTGAGCTCCCCACCCCGTCAGACATGCATCGGTTGACTAGTTCCTGTACTTCGGGATCGTAAAAGGGTTTCCCCTGTGCGAGATTCTCTCTTGTCCACCAGTGAAGGCTTTGTACCAGTGTTGGCGAACCGACTAGATCGTCCCACTGACCTCTTGCCTGAGCCACTGTTTCGCCAACCATTCCTGCATGGGACGCATGCGCAGGCGCGCGTGGGGACCAGGTAAATACATGACGCCATCATGCCCAGTAAACGCATTGCTTTGCGTACAGTTATTTGGCGACCGGACTGATGATGCGGAATTTGCAGTAGTATATTCTGAATTCTTTCCTCTGAAGCAAAGGTCAACCCCTCTTGAGTATCTAGGATTGCTCCTAGGAACTGTTTGGAGGTGCTTGGCACCAGGCTTGACTTTTTCTCGTTGATTGAGAATCCTAACTCGTGGAGGAGGTCGATAGTCCTTTGAATGTTTGTCCTGCAAATTACTGGGGTTTCCCCCGTTATGAGCCAGTCGTCCAGATAAGGGTACACCGGGATTGCCTCCCTGCGTAGGTGTGCAGCCGCCACCGCCAGTACCTTGGTGAATACCCTTGGTGCTGAAGCTATCCCGAAGGGCAGTACCTTGAATTGGTAGTGTCGACTGTCCGCCTTGAAGCGCAAGTACCTTCTGTGCGCTGGGAACATGGAAATATGAAAATAAGGTATTACCCAAATTGATTGTTTACAATTGTTCGAATGAACAATTGATATATATATATATATATATATATATATGTATGTATGTTTTGGCGTTAGGTGGGGGGTTTCCCCCCACATATATGTTACAATTGACCTTCACAATTCGGTCAATTGTGAAAAGGTCAATTGTAATTCGAACAGTTGTAAAACGAACAATTCGTATACAACCGAAAATAAGCATCTTTCATATCCAAGGTTGCCATGTAATCCCCCTTTTTTAGGAGGGGGATTACCTCTTGTAGCGTAGTCATCAACGTTCCCTGTAAGGTGCGCGCCTGTGCGGCAGCACACCTTTGATTTGGGAGCCGCGCATATTGCATATTTTACCGCGCACGTACTCATTTAGCTGCAAATCTTTTTTTTTTCCCAACTTTTTTTTTTTTATAAAACAAATTTCTGTTTTGGGGACCCTGGGCTGGTAATGTGCCAAACTAGGAGGATGGCCCTTGCCGAACTAGGAGGATGGCCCTGTCAGCACAGCAGCACTCGACACGAGTCTGCTTCGGTATCTAGGGCTTCAGGAAGGGGCCTGCTGGGTGGAAGAGGTGGAGTTTGCCAGGGCCTAGGAGGTGGAGTTTGCCTGGGCCCCGCATGGACTGAGCTGCTTCACCATGCTTGGAGGAGGTGGGGTTTGCAGCTTGAGGAGGTGGCGTTTGCCCGGGCTCACTGGAACATTCCAGAATTGACTGTTCGCGAAGGCACGTGAAACCACCTCACTGTCGGAGACAGTTGAGCAGCACTCCATTCGGGACGGGCACCTTAAAAATCCTGTTGCCACTGCTGTGCCAAGTATTTTAAAAGGTGAGTGTGCCACACACAGTGTTGATGAAGGACGCCTGTGGAGGGAGGCTGCCTTCACAGCGCGCGGTGCGCACTTTGTGAGGCTTTTAAGCGTTCTAATAATGCCCACACAAAACCGGCACCCTACCTCTGTGTGCCACACAGTGTTGGTGAAGGACGCCTGTGGAGGGAGGGAGGCTGCCTTCACTAGAAGCGTGTGGTGCGCACGGTGAGGCTTTTAAGCACTCTAATGCCCATTGTCCACTACAATTATCTTATCTCCAGGGGTCAGCTTGCCCGGCTTGGAGCGCAGAGCTGTGCACGCTGCCAGCCCAGTCTGTCAGTATTGCTGGACTCAATATTAGTCGCGGCCGGCCCCGCGGCCTACGAGCTACGACAAACTAAAACCGGCGTCCTTCATCAACACTGTGTGCCATTTTGCTGGCGAATTCAAAGGTGAGCGAGAGCTACCTTGGCCTCTTACATTGTAATAGCCATGTTTGTTGGCTTTGATTTAACTTTAACGAACAGCAATTGTATGTATGCCATTCACATATCCCTTCATTTAAATGAAAATGTTTAGATTTGTATTTTTTCGTGTATTAACATGTCATCAGTTTACAATATATGGCAAAACTGGTGGTGCTCTCTGTCCTGTTGTGTGATGACATTTGTTTTCTGTGTTATTTATATAATAGTTTAATTTATTTTCTTTATTGATTGTAAAACAATTTATTTTGTTATGTGCTACCTGGCTGCTAGTGCACTGTACCAGTCCCAGAGTCCCCCATTAATCCGATCCCCCAGTTCCTTCATCTTTATATGTATTGATCATGTTGAATAAAATAGTAAACATAATATAAACCCTTCCTTGTTAGAGTGTTGCCTCTTGCTGGACCTTTGATTTGGTTGCAGACAGTCCTCTTATGATGCTGTACTAGTAGTTTTAGGCACCCTTTTCTTTGAAGACTTTGAGACTTTCGGGTTAACTAGTTCCAGGACAATCATCTGAGATTACATGATTCAGTGCTTTTTATTTAACTGTCAGAGTCCAATGTCCATTCATACCCCCCCTTCTATTAAGCCGTCTTTGTCATTAATCATGTTCATGTACTGTTTATTTCATTAAACCAATAGAAAGCATTTCTTTATATATATTCCATACATTTAGTAAATTTGTGAGGCAGAATCTGTGTTCCACTACAAGAACCCCTCTGCTCTTGTACCAACCCATCATAAAACGAAAGATCTTGCTAATCTTAAGAGATGTAAAAGGACACAATTTCAGATAAGCTAAAGTCTTGGGAGGAGAATAGAGCACCCAAATGTCCCTTGAAGTAGAGCTTTTTGTGCCGTAAATTCGCATTCCTCGCTTGCACACTGTGGAATCTGATCACTAAGCCTTGCTCACTGGTGGGGCGCTGCGCCGCCGCTGACCCCCCCTGCTCTGGCAGCGCATCACTCAGTTGCGCACATGACTGAAAAACAGCCCGCACACAACTATTCTTTGGCACACACAGCCCAAAAAAATTAGAGGGAAGATTGGTAGTCATACAAAACTTTTGGGGCTTGACATGCTTGTTGGCAGGCCGTAGGTTCAATACTGGGCACATTGTCAAATCTTTCTTTGGCACAAGGAAGTAAGTTGAATAAATACCCTTGTTTACCTGGTGTCCCGGGACGAGTTCTATCGCGTCCTTTTCTAGCAGAATGGCGATCTCCTTGAGGAGAATCTTCTGATGTTCTAAAGAGTGTACTCTTTGTCGTGGAGGACGGTTCCGGGGTTGCAGTAGTTCTATACGGTACCCTGTAGACACTGTTGACAACACCCATCTGTCTGATGTGATCCCTTCCCAAGCCTGGGTGAATTGGAAATGCGTCCCCCTACTGGGGTTGCGTGAGAAGGGACCCTGAACTGAGCGTCACTGCTTTGGTGGGGGCGTGCCGCCTCCCTTGCTGGGGCTACCTCTGCCTTTACCACAACCTCTCCTATTACCCCTGCCGTAGCCCTGGGTAGACTGTTGTTCCACTGTGTACCCTGCCCCTGGGAATAGTTAGATCCTCTCTGGGAATTTTGGCTGCGTGGGCGACGAAAATTACTATTCCCTCTCTGGTTAGGGGGTTTATTGGTTAACTGGCCAAGGGACTTGAGTGTCTCGTATTCGTCCTTGGCATTCTTCAGTGCGTCTTCGACCACCTTACCAAACAACAGATCGGCTTCCACCGGTTTGTCCAACAATGATGCCTTAAAACCAGACTGCCGTAACCACGCATGTCTCTTGATAACAGTGGCTTCTGCTATCAATCTGCCTGCGTTGTCCGCAGCGTCAAAGGTTGCTTTCAAAATGTAACCAGACACGGCTCTCCCCTCTGCGGAAATCCGAGCTAACTGACCCTTTAAAGGTTCAGGAGCAGGGGCTATGAGTGCCGTGACTTCTTCCCACTGATGGCAGTTGTAGCTGGCCAACAGGGTGGTGGAGTTTGCAATCCTTGCTTGATAGGCGGACATTGAGGCTACTTTCCTGCCGAAACCATATAGTTTTTTGCTCTCCTTGTCGGGAGGAGCTTCGGACGATGAAAAGGGTGTTCCAGCCCTCTTACGAGTGTTAGTGACAACTAGGGAGTCTGGCTTCAGATGTCCTCTTATATAGAGAGGGTCAGACTGGGCTGCCCTGAAAAGTTTTTCAACCCTGGGATTGACTGCTCTGGGGAGGTTCGGGTTCACCAGGGATGGGTCTATTCTTCGCTGAATGGACTTCAGGATCGGGATGGTCTGGGCAACAGGCCTCCTTTCTCCCAATAACTCCTCTGCGAAGTCCCTCTCCTCCTGGACACTGTGGGTGTCAATATGGAAATGATCTGCTGCACGTGCGAGAACCTCGTTTAGGAGGGGTTGGTTATCGACAGGGGAGTCGGTAACCGGGTCTTCGTTTTCTACCGGGGAATCTACTCTGTAGGTTTCAGGGTCTTCCTCTTCCTGGTCCTCATCATCCCCATAGTATCCCGCCCCGGTTTGTTCTTCTACCACGCCAAATTCTTGGTCCTCAACAAAGGAAGCTTCTCCTTGATACAGAGAGTATGGTCTTGAGTATGGTTGTCTACAGACCCCTTCAAGGTACCTCATCGGTGTTTCAAACCGGGGCTTCTTACTCGGGGGGATAGGATCATTAGAGCCTGAGGGTGTCGCCCCTTGTGGGTCATACGAAAGGAAATGGTCTGGATTTTTATTGTAAAAATCAGCCAAAGAAGACATCTTTGACATGACCCTATCTATGTCTTCACTGGACCATTTTTTGGAACTGGGAATGACTCTCTCAGTAAGTCTCGGGGATTTATCTTGAGTAGATTTGGTTTTAGACATATCAGCAGACCTGGTCTTGTCTGTCTGTTTAGGGGGAGTGGTGTGTTTCACAGGTGTGGAAGAGTGCAAAGGCTGCTTCTTCTGCTGTTTTCCCCCCTCCCCGCGAGTGGAAAAATGTTTTCCCTGTCCTTTTATGGCTCCGGAGGTTTTCGACGCCTGGCGTCGAGGATCGGGGGTAAGGTCCCTGTCCTTCGAGCGTGGGGCCTAGCTGATTTTGACTGCGGGCTCCGACTCCTGGAGCACGGCATGGGGGTGGAAGTCGTCTTCGTCCTCCGACGATCGAACTTCTGTTAGCCTAGGGAGCGAGGCACTCTTGGCAAGAGTGGATGATTGCCTGGAGTCATGCGGCGATCTCGATCGAGAGTGCCCAGAGGACACCGAATCAGACCGTTCTGTTTGTGCCTCTTTCCGAGCACTCGACGTCATCGAGTCTCGGTTGGACTTTGTGTGTTTAGTGTGGGTGGTGTGTGAAGCGCTTGTGTGGCCGGGGGTCTTCCCCATAGCCGCCCTGCCGGAAGACCTTCCGAGGTCGTGGACTTGCGCTCGGCTGTCTTTCGACGCTGTAATGCCCTCGCCGTCCGAAAGTAGGGCGCCGCTGCCGTCGCTGAAGGCGCCCTCCGCTGCCGTGGGCCCAACGCTTCATCGAACGGTCCTCAAGTGTCTTAGGTTTAAACCTACTACACGCTCTGCAGTTCGCTTCGGGGTGGTCCCTCGGCAAGCAGAGATTGCACGTGGCGTGCCTGTCGACCCAAGGGTATTTGCGATTGCACTTGGGGCAGAATTGAAAAGGGGTACCCTCCATACGCACCTTGAGGCAGCGGGCTGTTAAGTGTAGGAAATGTATAAGGTGTACCTATAGACCAAGAGTGTAGAGTATGTACAACCCCCCACTCTCCCTACTTGTAGGGCCGAGGCCAGCGGCCTTCCAAAGCCCGGGCCGAGGCCAGAGGCCTTCCAAAGCCCCAATCCGTTGTGCTGCAGCCGACAGTCGATTTCTTCTCCAGCCGGCGTCGAGTGTCGAAGTTTGACGTTGGGATGGGGAAGGATGTAAATAAATATTTTAGCAAAAGTATGGCTAAGGCCAGGGGACTCCGCAAAATGCTTCCGACCAGTATGGCAGAAAAGAACAATCTGAGGATCCTAGACGTGTGAGGGATCTTGGGTACAGTGGACGTCACACTAGGGTTAGTATTACTGGCACGCCCTGTGTCGATGCCCATTTTAGAGTTTCGAAAAACAAACTAATGCTCTGCAGCTTCCACTAGATGTCGGCCTATGCACAGCATGTGATCTAAGCAGATTCCACAAGCCTCAGAAAAATATTTATACTATAAATATGTATACTATAACTGGTGTTGGCTTGGATACCTGTCATTTACGGATTTCTTTGTACAGCGCTACAGCTCTCATTACACCTCTTAAATAAGCCTGGTTGCTCAGTCAAACTACCAACTTATGTTTTAAAGGCCTATATTAAATGGTGGGTTACCCAATACCAAGAGATAAGTCTTGTAAAGACACACACACCAGTTGGACTCTACTAATAAAGTCTTACCTAACAATAACCCGATCTGGCCAAGGTTGAGCCAGCTAAGCTGAACAGTCTAATGGACAAATGGAGGACCATGCTCTGCTGTTGATGGTGCCAGAAGAGGCATTGAATTCTCTTCAGGCTTCTGCCAGGTGGGAGAACCAGAAGCTGGCTGGCCACTGAGGGACTATCAGGATGACTGACATTTTAGGACCTTGGGGAGAAGCGGGATCTGAGGAAAAGCATACAGGATGGGGGCTCACAATGTATCAATAGTGCATCTCCTAAAGAGTTTCTGCCCTCTACAACCCAGGAGGCTTAGAGGGCACTTGCAGTAGCCAGCTGTGGCAACAAGGTCTACCGGTTGATGACCCCCATTGTGCAAAAAATGCCTCCAAAACTGGTTGCTTGATCTCCCTCTTGTGATCCGGTGGTCTCAATATGCTGAGGTCTGCCTCTGTATTGAGCACCCCAGATAAATGGATGCCCTTCAGGGAAATTTGATTCCCAATGGTCCACTACCAAATCTTGCCTGTGGAAACCAGGGGACAAAATCTTTTACACCCCCCGTTTTGCGTTCAGATTTGCTGTGTTCAGCCCAAAGTTATGGAATTCTCTGCCTTTAGAATTGAGGCCCATTAAATCACTGCCTCAATTTTGGAAGGCACTAAAGACCTTTCCGTTTAGACAGGCCGTTGCTGCTCTTCTCGTCCCTCTCATTCTAAATTGTTTCACTTTCTGGAGCTAGTTTATACCTCACACATGATTACTACATCTGCCCCTCTACACGGTTAATTCTGTCAGGTGTGCATTATAAATAAACAAAAAAATATATATCAAAAACAGATGATACATGGAGTTGATTGATATTTTATTTCTATCGCGCTCGTACACAAGTGTTTCAGAGCGCGACAAGGCAAGGGAGGGGAACAGGGGAGAACAAAACAGCAATCTTACTAGGCCCAGTGACATTGAGAACGCGGAAGTGCATGGGTGAGGGGAGAGGGGGAAAAGTGCATGGAAGGGGGGTGAGGTAGAAAGTGCGAAGCAGAGGAGAAACAGATAAATAACAATACATAAATAATAAAGGCAACAAACGGTGGTAATGCAGCCAGCAATGTGCAAGTGCTAGGTTTAAGGCAGCAGACAGGGTAGATCTGATAAGAGCAGGAAGAAAAAGGGGGGGCTGTATGGGTACAGATACAGACCCCAGTGCAAGGTGTGGCCCGGAGGCAGTGTGGGAGGGTGGCAGGATGAGCAGGTACCTGGGCCCAAAAGACAGAGGGTGGCCAGGTGCACGGTGGCAAGAGAGAACAGATCAACAGGGGAAGAGGGGGAGCGAGTGCAGAAGAAAAGAGGAAGGTCTTGAGGTGCTTCCGGGACCGGAGATGGTTCTCCTCAAGTTTTAGAGTGGCAGGGAGGCTGTTTCAGAGGGAGGCCCCAGCCGAAGACAGAGGTCTACCCCCAGCTAGTTTCTTAGAAAAACGACTGACCCTGAGTGAGTTGGAGGTAGAGGAGCGAAGAGCTCGAGAGGGGAGGTATTTGCAGAGGGATAGGTGAAGGTATTTTGGACCCAGGCCCCAGAAAGCCTTGTGGATAATGAAGAGGGTTTTAAATTTAATCCTTGCATCCACTGGGAGTCAGTGGAGAGATTTCAGAGCTGGAGAGATACTATCCCAGGGCTTGAGGCCAAGGACAAGTCTCGCAGTCCTGTTCTGGATTAGTTGCAGAGGGCGGAGAGTAGAGGCAGGTAGATTTAGATAGAGGCTGTTACAATAGTCCAAGCTAGAGAGAACCAGAGCTTGAGATACCATGAGCTTCTGGGGGGAAGGAGAGGAAAGGCAGAGTACCTCTGAGGAGGTGCAGTCGGAAATTTGACTTTTTAGAGACCTCAGAGATGTGGGCAGAGAAGGAAAGGGTTGAGTCAAAGATGACCCCGAGGTTCTTAGCCTCGCAGGTGGGGGTTAGGAGGAGGGCCAAGGGAGGCCGGCCAGAGAGTGAGGGGAAAGGATGGTGAAGGTGTGCCGATGAGGAGGCTCTCCATCTTGCTGGCATTCAGACAAAGATCATTGGCGGCACACCAATCTTGAATGGCAGTTAGGCAATCAGAGATGAGAGAGGGAGAGGAGGTGGCAGAGGGCAGCCTGAAAATGAGTTGAGTGTTGTCAGCGTAGCACTGGAAATTTGAGCAGAAAATGGCAATGCAGTGGGCGAGAGTTGCCAGATATTGGTTGAAAAGCCAGGGCGAGAGGTTAGACCACTGGAGAACACCACAGGTAGAGAGGAAGATAGATGAAAGGAAGGACCCAAGTTGGACCTGGGAGGGTCGATCCGAGAGGAAAGAGGTCAGCCAGGCCAGAACCTGATCAGTAATACCCAGGTTTTCACGGAGACGGTTGAGCAGGATGGTATGGTTGACCGTGTCGAAGGCAGAAGAGAGATCGAGGAGGATGAGGGCAGAAGGAATGTTAGAGTCGAGGTTGGTGAGCAGATCTTCACGGATGTTTAGGAGAGTAGTTTCCGTGCTTCTGGCAGCTCTGAAGCCAGACTGGTGGTCATGGAGACAGCCAACAGAATTGGAATGAAGGTTAAGCTGAGAGATGGCCAACTTTCCAGGAGTTTGCCAAGAAAGGGAGTAATGGAAATTGGGAGATAGTTAGCTGGACAAGAAGGATCAGCTGTGGGTTTCTTGAGAAGAGGATGCACAAAGGTGTGCTGTAGAGGGGAGGGGAAGGATCCAGCGATCCAAAGGCAAAGGAGTGGTTGCAAAAATCAGCAAGGGCCGGAGCGAGGGCGTCAATGGAGGTCAACTACCCTCCAACTGAGTACTTTCAGAGAAGTTCCCAGGGCATTGAACATCGCCTGAAATTTAAAGATGTTAATAAGAAGGAATACGTTTGAGACCACAGGCCATGTGCCTTGAGAAGACCCCAGAGTGGTTCTGCACACCCAGCGTGTGGTGGTACACTCCGCCGGGTCAGAATCTCCCTGTAGATTGGTTCCAGGAGCTGGCCAATTTCAACATTTTCAGGCACAACAGGAGAACTCAAAGTATGCATGCAGCTATAAATCATAAGAGCCTCTAAAACCACGAAGTGGAAATCACCTGTGTCTTCTGAAACTAGCCCACGGCAGCGTAGGGATCCAAGATCCTCTGAAGTGGTGGAAAAATCCTCGCAGGCTTTGAGTCCCCAGGGTTGGGTAAGATTTTCAAAGAAATGTTAAATTTTCCTGACCTGTGTCAATCCCAGAACTTTTTGCTGTACTGGTGGATTATTTGTCCCTATACCTCAGTGAGTAGGAACCATTTTCCATGCTCAGTCTTTTACCCTTTTTATGGGTGTCATTTTTAAGACTCTCCATGGTGTCTTCTAATTGTATCCTCTGACAACTTTTGGAACATACTGCCTGTGGTTGCAGGGTTACCCTTTGGGCTCCCCTTTTAACTTTCTATGGCTAACCTTGTGAGAACTACAGTTCCCATGGGTAGAAAGGATCTTTGGATCTCTTCTACATTTAGGTGAAGCCAGCACACCTCGCCTTACGTCGCATGCTTGGATATACCATGTATCCCTTTTGTCATTCTAACTAAAATTTGGTTAAAGGGACAAGCTTACCTTTAATGGCTGGTGGCAGTGAACCTTTTTACTAATTCGATGCACCTTTACCGCTGGCATCTCAGTGTTTCTTGTCCTTTCTTGCTCCATCTCCTGACCCCCGGGGAGGGAAAATCCTGTGTGCCAATTTTGTCTTCAGTGCGAATCCTGTAGACTACCCGCCAAGGCTCCAGAGTGTCTGAAGGCTGGCAGCGAGGAGGAAGACCAAACCTTTGTCTTCCAGCCTGACTGAGAATCCAGTTCAAACTGGGAGGCTGGCTGTCCTGAAAGGACTGCCAATACCTCCCGTCCAACCCTCCCGTCCCCAGGTTTGAACATTGCATGGCTGTTTGATTGGCTGGGTTCCTGCAGAACTGTCTGATCCTGGAAGCTGAAGAGGTAGTCGACGACTGGAACCGAAACCGAAGGGGATGAATAAAACCCAGCCGAGATGATTTCCAGTGACCTGTGTAACCCAGAGCCTGCAGTTACCTTCCTTCCAATTAACCTGGGGATTCCAAAACGGACGACTACGACCCAGAGCCTGGTGCGACCCACTAGACTCGCTGTAAATACTGATGTTTCCCGTCTCTCTGTATATCTGTACACATTTGTATTATGTGTCCTCTGCTCACCTGTAACCCGCAACCTAAACCTTAACATTGTGTCTCCAGTAAATCATTTGCATCTTGCACTGATCACCTGCCTGCTGTACATACCTTTATTTCCTGCTTTCTCTGTATATCTGTACTTTTTTTTACCATCGTTTCCTCTGCTCACCTGTAACCGCAACCTACTTTTAAGCGCCCAGATACCCCTGTGTCTGGCACGCTTTAAAAATAAAATAAACAAACTCAAGAATACCTGCATTTTGAGCCATCCCACGTCGTGCTGAGACCTCGCTGGGCTGCAATACCATGGGACCTCGAGCCATCGTGCAGTGCAGTCTTCCAAATCTTGTTGAAACTTTATGGGCATTCTGCTCGACTTCCAGAGAGGTAAATCGAGTCCCGAAATTCCCATCACCAGAGTGCTGGACCTTGCAAACAACGATAATCCGACCAGCGATATTCCGTCTTCTTGTGGCTCCTGAAAAGGGCACCAAAACCTCCTAACAGCATCCAGCTGCGAAAAAACCCTCGTCTACAGCCTTCCCTGTGATCCTGGATGCAGAAGTCCTTCCAGTGTCCCGTCTTCTGTCTTCATGAAAAAGGATCTCAACGACTGGGTTTTTGGTTGCAGATTACACGTCATCCTGCAGCAAACTCTCTCTGTGCTAAGGTACTGTGTTGGATTTGGTATTTAATTACCTCAAGTCTCTGGTTATTCCTGTGTAGTTTTGGGGTGTTTCCAGTGATTGGGAGTCCTCTCGTTCAGTTCACTCAGGCCCACTGCTGGAATAATCGTAGGGCGCATTCTCTGCAGTCCATGGACCCTCAACTAACTTTAAAGTGAACTACTTACTTGTTTGAACAGCCTTACTCAGGAACTCTGAACTTTTCCTGCAACTGAGCCCCATCCCACTCTGCCTACAGTTGGCCCCTAGACCACTAGGGTACCTCTTCTGCCTCTGAAAGAACTTGTGCAATAGAACAGGGAAGGGCTGGATAATGACAGAGGTCTGCCTTGAAAAGTATAACAAGGGTTGAAAAGTTAATTGGAAATGGGTTGGTTGGCAACTATAACTGTGAGAGTGCATAGTTACAAAAGTTCTTACTTACCTTGAAAGTGTTCTGCCACCGTAATAGCATTTTCGATGATAGTATCTGCTTAGATTCACATGCTGTGCATATAGTTCGACATCCAGTGGTAACCGCGGAGTATTGTATCTTGTCTTTCGAGGATCAAAAGAGGACTTCGGCATAGGCGTGTCTGTAACACTATCCTTATAGTGATGTGTAATGTACCCAAAGTCCCTATCGCGTCAAGGTCCCTCTGATAGTCATTGGGCTCACTCACGGCAGAAACAATACAATCGTGAGCGAGTACATAAAAGGGAGAGTAGTAAGACGTCCATGTTCCTTCCACCCGAGCGGGGAGGAAGGGTGGGCGCATGTGAATCTAAGCAGATACAATCAGAAATTTTATTACGGTGAGTAATGCATGCCTAATGATGCTGGTTAATCTGTTTAGTATCACATGCTGTGCATAGACTAGAGAGCAGTATCCGGAGTAGGAGGTGGGTTGTGAGAAGGAACAGTAGTGAAAAGATGTCTTAATACTGCTTGTTCCACCTGGGAATCAGACCTAGAATGAGTGTCTAGGCAATAGTGTTTTGTAAAGGTGTGTACAGAACTCCAGGTTGCCGCCTTGCAAATGGACTCTAGGGGAACACTTGCAATGAACGCTATGGAAGCCCCAGTGCCTCGAGTAGAATGTGCTTTAGGCTTGAAGGGCAGTTCTCTCTTAGCATGAGAGAAACTGTGTGATGCATTTGACTATCCACCTTGAGATTGCCGATTTAGGGACAGGATCCCCTTCTCTACCAGTTGCCACTGAAACGAAAAATTGGTTTGTCTTTCTCAGTGGGTCAGTTCTTTCCAGGTAAAACATTACTGCCCTGCGCACATCTAATGTGTGTAGGCTTCTTTCAGCCTCATTAGTGGGGTTCGGGAAGAAAGTAGGCAGTTCTATTGATTGTTCACATGGCACTTGGAAATAAATGTAGGCGTAAATCGAGGATGAGTGCGCAGAACCACCTTATCTCTAAACTGTAACGAAAAGGCCTAGAACTGAAAGCGCCTGTAGTTCACTAACCCTTCTTATAGAAGTGATAGCCACTAGGAAGGCCGCCTTGCAAGTAAGGTCTTTTAGACTTGCTTTATGCATTGGTTCAAAGGGAGACCCCATGAGTCTAGTCAAAAATCACATTTAGGTCCCATCCGGGAGCTGGGTTCAAAATGGGGGGTGGGGGAGGACTGAATCCTTTTAACCCCTTCCATGAAAGCCTTGATAACTGGTATTTTCTACCAGAACACCTTTTGTTTTGACGTAGTCCAGGCTGGAGAGAAGCTAAGGGAACCTTCAGGGAATTAAAAAACCAAGCCCGAGTCTAGTAAGTGAGTCAGGTACAATACAATGTGAGTAGGAGAGCAGTCAATCGGATTGACGCACTTGGTATTACACCAGATAAAGCGTTTCCATTTACTGGAGTAGCAATACCGGATGTTGGGTTCCGCGCTTCACCCGAGTATGTCCATGCATCTCTGAAGAAGTTGAAGGTGTCCGAACTCCATCACCTCAGGAGCCAGGCTGCTAAGTTGAGTTTTTGCAGGCATGGGTGAAATGTTTCTCCCCTGTTCTGAGATAATATGTTGTACGGGCAGGGCAGTTTCATAGGAGGAGCGAGGAACACCTCCATCAGATGAGAACCAGGGTTGGGTGGCCCACCAATATCATGGTGACTGGTTCCTGGTGCATCTTGTGCACAATCTTGTTGAGCAAGGGGGTCCGGTGGAGGGAGGGGAGTGGAGGGTGGGGTGGGGGGAGGGGTGGGGGGGAAGCGTAAACAATTTTCCCTGACCAAGCTATCCAGAGACCGTTCCCCTTGGAGCAGTTCTGGGGTACCTGGAGGTGTAATCTTGGCATTGAGCGTTTTCCAGAGTTGCAAACAAGTCGATCTCTGGAAAGCCACATAGCGCAAAGACTTTGGAGACGATGTCTTCGTGTAGCCGCCATTCGTACTCTACGGGCAGTGGGAAGTCTCTGCTGAGCACGTCCGTGAGAAAATTGAGTACCCCTGGAACGGGTCGTGACAGCAGGAACATCTGTTCCATATCCAAATGTTTTGGGAAAGCTAAGATAGCCCGGGAGAGTGTGTGCTGCCTTGTACATGGCTGTGGTGCTGTCTGTCAATATCAGGACGGTCTTCCCCCGTAACTGTCTGAAAGGCTTTCAGTACTTTGAATACCGCTAATAGCTAACAGATTTATGTGGTTGGATGTCACTTGTGGGGATCACACGCTGGTGTGCGTTGTCTGCTGAAGCAGGTGAGCTCCCCCCCACCCCATGAGAGATGCATCTGTTGTGAGTGGCGTCTTCTGCGGGGGTGGTGAAGGTCTTCCCCTTAAAGAGGTTTTCCCTCGACCACCACTGCAGAGAGAGAACGAAGGCTGGCGAGACAACTACCAGATCTTCCCATTGTCCGCTGGCCCAACACCACTGGCTGTTGAGCCACTCTTGCATGGGACGCATGCACAGATGCGCGTGAGGAACTAAGTAAATACAGGACGCCATCATTCCTAACAGTCGCACTGCCTTGCGTACTGTCACTTCCCAACTGGCTACATACTGAGGGATCTGAAACAGCATGTTCTGAACCCTTTCGTTGGAGGGGAAGACGAGGCAGTCTTTTGTCCAAAAGAGCCCCTAGAAATTGTTTGACTTGACTGGGGTCCAAGTTGATTTCTTATTGTTGATTGAGAATCCCAGACTGAATAAGAGGTCTATTGCCTTCTGAGTGTTCAATAGGCATGTTCCGTAGGACTCCCATGTTATGGGCCAGTCGTTGAGGTAAGGGTAAACCAGGACTGATAGTCTGCGCAGGTGCGCTGCTGCTACTGTCGGTACCTTCATAAACACCCTTGGCGCCGAGGCAATGCCAAAAGGGGAGTACTTTGAACTGATAGTTCTTGTCCTATCATGAACCTTCGGTATTTTCTGTGCGCTGGCAACATTGAAATATAAAAGTATTCATTTTTTTTTTGCCATCCCTGGAGCACGGTGAGTGCGTGTGCCCAGGAAGCGCCTTGATTGCGTTTTTTGCCCTTCCAGTGGCACCCCAAGCCTGAAAGCAGGCCCCTTGCTCCCCTTTCCCTCCCCGCACCCTCTTCCTGAATCCTCGTCCCCCCGCCTCCCGTCCCGCCCCTGCCCGCTCCCTTTGGTCCATCCGTGGTGCCTGGCGAGCCTAGTGACTCGCAGCACCCACCGGCTCCATTTGCCATCCCTGGAGCTCGGTGAGTGCGTGCGCCCAGGAAGCGCCTTGATTGCGTTCCTTTTTGCCCATCCTGTGGCACCCTGAGCCTGAAAGCAGGCCCCTTACTCCCCTTTCCCTCCCCCGCTCGCTCCCTCTTTATCACTGGTCCCCCAGGTCAGCCCTCTGCCCGTGCAGCCCTGTGGCTAAGGGCCCCAAAAGCCAAGGGCGGCTCCAACAGAGGCGGATCCAAGAAGTGCCAGCTGGTGTCTGCAGGGGAAGCAGTGGCCAGCCGTCAACCATCCACAAGGACCAGTAAGGTAGGAGTGGCCTGGGTCAGGACTAGAGACACTTCCCAAACCCAAAAGTAAAAAATGATTGCATTTCATGATGTTTAGATTGCACTGATAGGCCTCTCTCTCCCAATATACAGGTCTCAAATTTAGCAGGGGCTCCGTCCCCAAACTGCATTGTATGATGTTTAGGTTGCACCGATAGGCCTCTCTCCCACTATACAGGTCTCTCAAATTTAGCAGGGGCTCCGTCCCCAAACTGCATTGTATGATGTTTAGGTTGCACCGATAGGCCTCTATCCCACTATACAGGTCTCAAATTTAGCAGGGGTTCTGTCTCCTAATTGCATTGTATGATGTTTAGGTTGCACGGATAGGCCTCTCTCCCACTATACAGGTCTCTCAAATTTAGCAGGGGCTCCGTCCCCAAACTCCACTCTGTGATGTTTAGATTGCACTGATAGGACTCTCACCAAATACACAGATCTCTCAAATAATCTAACTGCGCTTAGTTCAATACTCTACCAATCCCAGAAAGCCACCACTACCTAACCCAACTAAATCCCATACCAACAGACCGTGACCGTTAACACCCTAAACCACAACCGACAGTGCACCCTTAGGAAACATACCCTACCCACCAACAGAAAACAACACCGAGCCAGAGAACACCCCAGCGTATCCAGAGAAGGAAAACCGAGGCCACTGCGACCACACAGCACAGCATAAAGGACCAACTACCATAAAACGCCTGCACCTAGACTGGAAAATGGCCCGTACCAGAAAAGGACGGCGAGAAAGAGAACAAGATCATGCAAGAAGAGACGCAAACACACAATACCGACAGAACCCACAAGAAACAGCCCCATTGGAAGAAAACACGCCTAAAACAGCCACAACTGGAATAAAATCAACAAGAGAAAAATCCTTATACCCCACACCTTACCTCGCAACAACCACAGTACACCGACACCCCAACACGGAAACCCCGAAAACATGCAAAGAAGTTCCTGATACAAGCGGAAAATAGACGGGGCCACTCAAGAGAGTGGGAGGGCTCCGACCCCATTACCCCTTACATTACAAGAACAGAGGGGCAACATCGATTTCCACTACATCCCGCACAATACGGCGAAGTACCAACAACCAGCAACGCCACCCCCCACCCAACAACCGGACCCAATGAAGAAACCACCGCTGATCTTCATCCGAGTAGCATCACAGCAGAAACACCAAGACTAATCAGCCCTGTTATCAACCTACAAGACCGCTTCAATGAAGAAGCAGCTGTCGCCGTTCTTCATCCTACCAACATCAATGCGGAAACTCCACGAACAGGCAATTATAAACTCGAACAACAAATAACCTCAAAACAGAATCTCACCCAGAGAATCCACTGTAATCTAATAAATGCAAGCTCAATGTCCAAACACTCAACGGAAATATACGACCTCCTGTCAGAAGGAGG
This sequence comes from Ambystoma mexicanum, assembly GCF_040938575.1. Taxonomy (NCBI): domain Eukaryota; kingdom Metazoa; phylum Chordata; class Amphibia; order Caudata; family Ambystomatidae; genus Ambystoma; species Ambystoma mexicanum. Next base: position 469,654,871 of record NC_090925.1, on the reverse strand, counting down.
CATAGACATCCTATTTGTAACCAAAACATGGCTAGACGACAACTACAAGATCACCCTCAACAACCGCCTGCCTGAAGACTTCAAATGCATCCTAACAAACAGAAAATCCAAAAGAGGGGGTGGGGGCGGGGGAATAGCGATCATCCACAAGGAACAACCGGCCATCAAAATGGAAGATCCACTAAACATCGACAAATGCGAATCCTTAAGACTACGACTTTCAGTAAACCCCAAAACCAACCAGAAATTCATACTGATATACAGACCACCAACCTACGATGCGACTTTTGTAGATGCTTTCACGGGAGCAATCACTACCCTAGCCATCAAGTACAATCATCTGATCATTCTCGGAGATTTCAACATCTGGTTCGACGAAGGAACCACAACCACACAAAAATACACCGCCCAACTAGCAGCCATGAACCTACAACAACTAGTCAAAGGAGCAACCCACTCAGCAGGGCACACACTTGACGCAATCTTCGCCAACAAGGATCTCATCATCGCGGCTCCCCCAATTCAAATAGTTTGGAGCGACCACCTCATTATTCCGTTCATAATCACAACCGCCGCTCTGACAAAAAAGCAACAAGAAAAGCAACCCATCAGGATGAAAAGAAATTGGAGAACCATAAAAAACTCCAATCTAACCGAGCTCCTAGAACTCAGGAAACCACAAGCATCAACCATGGAAGAAGCAGACCTAGACAAAAAAGTTGCCCTACTTCATACCTGGATCACAACAACCCTTGACGACACCGCCAAAGAAAAGCCCTTCTCCCCATCACACAAGAAAACTACAGCAAAATGGTTCACCCCACTACTCAACGCCATGAAAAGGAAAAACCGAAAACTAGAATCTGAATGGAGGAACAACAACACGGCAAAGAAATTGAAATACCTACAACAGATCCGCGCATATAAAAAGGAAATACAAAAAGTGAAGAGGAAACATTACGACAACTGAATCTTCAGAGCACCAAACGCTCAAAAAGAACTATTCAAAATCATAAACGAAATAAAAAACCCACCGGCCTGCAACAACACACCAATCCCATCGACAAAACTCTGCGAGGACCTCAGAGACCACTTCAAAAACAAAATAACCTCCATCCAACACACCATACAAAACAGACAAAGCGTTCACAGCTCAAACCCTACCAACACAGACGAGGAACACGCAAACAAGCTACGAAACTTCCCAGAAATATCAGTTGAGGCTTTCGTCAAACTGGTAAACCAAAGCAACAAATCGGGCTCTCCTGAAGACCCTTGCCCCCCGGACATATACAAAACAATTCTCAAACAAGGAACCCCCATGGAATACCACAGGAACCTCCTCAACCTCTCAATCTCAACAGGTAAAGTACCGCAGGCCTTCAAATCGGCTTACATCAGGCCACTACTCAAAGACAAAACAGGAAACGTAGAGGACTTAACTACAGACCCATCTCCAAAATACCCTACATAGCCAAACTGCTAGAAACGTACGTCTACCAAATAACCCAATAATTCATAGAAGAGCATTGTCTACTAGACCAGGCACAAGTTGGCTTCAGACCTATGAGAGGAACAGAATCGGCTCTCCTCTCAATATGGGACGATCTAAACACAAACGCAGACAACAGCACCACCCTGATTCTCCTTGATCTGTCTGCAGCCTTCGACACTGTCAACCACCCCATCCTCAGAGATTAGAAGGACTAGGGATAACAGACACTGCCCTACTATGGATCAAATCCTTCCTAACAAACAGAACCGAACCAATATGGATGAAAACATGTAAATCCAAACCCAGAGTCTCCACGTGTGGAGTACCACAAGGATCATCCTTCGCCCCGCTTCTATTCAACATGTACCTATTAATCAAACTCATCAAAAAACACGGCCTTGCATGCTACAACTACGCCGACGATACTCAAATAATCTTGAACATACAAGACACCCGAGAAGAAAACACCACACTAGAGAATTGCCTTTGTGACATATTCAACTGTGTGAGCCTCAACCATCCCAAAATCAACCCAGGCAAAACAGATAATGATTGTTTCAAAAAAAAGGGAGGAGACATCAACTACATCCCCTGGCCAAGAGAGCTTGGCACCACACCAGAACCATCATCAACTGTAAAAAACCTAGGGGTCCTGATGGATAACAACCTCACTCTGGAGCCACAAGTAAACTCGGTAATCAAGAAATGTTTATTCCTCCTGCGAGCAGCAAAAAGGATCCTACCGTTCCTGTCATTCGCCAACAAAACACTTACCATCATCGCTCTGATCATGTCCAGAGTGGACTATGCCAATAGCCTATACCTCGGCATGCCCCAACGACTTCTAAAAAAAAACTGCAACGGATACAAAATGCAGCAGCCAGACTCCTCCTCAAGCTATCCAGAAGAGAACACATCACACCTGCGCTAAAAATACTACACTGGCTACCACTGAAACAGCGAATAAAGTTCAAGGCCATGTGCATCACGCACAGAGCAATACACAAACAAGGCACAGAATTCCTAAGCGACAAACTATGCCTACACCAACCGACAAGAACACTAAGATCAAGCACCGACATACGCCTGGAAATAAAACCCTACAACAGAAAAAAACTCGGAGGATCGTCATTCTCTCACCAGGCACCTAAAACCTGGAGTGACCTACCTAAGAATATACGGAATACAACAAACCACCTAGCATTCAGGAAACCCCTCAAATCATGGCTCTTCAAAGCATAACCACAACGGAGACGCACTAGAATGCCCAGACATTAAAACAATGACAAAAATAACTCCAACCTCGACCACTCTCAAATTGGACAAACACTCAAACCAAAGAACCAACCACTCGACAGAGCATAAGACATGGAAAATAGCCACAAAGGAAGGCTGCAGAGACTGACCACATACCTAGACCCACATGAAAGCCCAATTGACTCTCCAACTCGCACGTACCGGACGAACATATCCAGACCGGCAGACGCATCTAGATAGACGCTGGCCTGCGTCGCATCTGCATAGGATCGATTGAAGGATAACATGCCCGCACCTAGAAAAACGTGAATGCTAACATGGGCCACACCTAGAGTTGTGAACACCAGCCTGCGTGGCGCACAGATGGAGTTGTGAATGTTAGCATGCCCACACCTAGACGTGTCTCCAGACACTAGCCTGCGCCGCATCTGGGTGGGAGTATGAGTGTTGGCATGACCACACCTGATGGAGTATATAAGCTCAAACTCTGCATACTTATCTCACTCAAAAAACTCACAACCATCTCTCGCACAACAAGCCGCACGCACTTCACAACACTGCAACAACACATAATCCGGAACAACAGCACACGCGGACTGACTCCGATCCGATACCTGCACCAAAGCTCAGCACCCGGTGTATACCGAGTTGAAGCTGCCAAAAGAACACCACTCCTCTCACTATCCTACTCCCTTCTTCACCTTACTAACCCATCCCACCTTTATCGTTTACAGATCCTCCTGAGCGCCTGGGGACCACTTCCATTGGTGACGGTGCGCGATACAAATACCTTTAACATTTAACATCTTTCATGTCCAATGTTGCCATGTAATCCCCGTTTCAACAGCGGGATTACTTCCTGTAAAGTGACCATACGAAACTTTTGGGGTTTGACAAACTTCTTCGGTGGGCGCAAGTCTAGCACAGGGCGCATGGTGAGATCCTTTTTGGGTACAAGGAAGTACACTAAATAAATACCCTTGTTTACCTGTAGAATCAGGGCTACTTCTATGGTGCCCTTTCCTAGAAGGATCTCCACCTCTTGCAGTAGGATACGCAGGTGTTCCGGAGTCAGGCGTCTTGATTTTGGCGGTCTGAATTGAGGTGGTCGGCAAAATTCTATGCAGCACCCATGGGGACTGTCTTCAGTACCCACTGCTCTGTAGTTATCCCCTCCCATACCGTAAGGAAAGATGGTATATGCCCCCCGACCGGGGTGGCATGGGAGGGGACCTGGATCTGAAGGTAATTTCTGACCAGAGGCTGTGGTGCCTCTGGGGGTGGAACCTCAGCCTCTACCATTTCCACGTGGCTTTCCTCTAGGTGGAAAAGAGGTGGGGGTATTAGGCACCTGTCCCGAATTACAGTTGTTCCCTGCACCATACTGGTTTTGGGGAAAAGGAGATTGCCCTCGAAAGGACCAGCGAGAGCTGCTGCCTCTCTGTGGAGAAGGATTCTGGGTGATCTGTTGAAGGGATGAGTGTCTCATGCTCTTTCTTGGCTGTTTTAAGTGCTTCGTCCACTGCCTTGCCAAACAAGTTGGTTTTCTCAACAGGTTTGTTTATTAAGGCTGCCTGGGTCTCGGGCTTGAACCCGGAGTTGCTCAGCCAGGCATGTCGCTTGAGCAGGGTACCTTGTGGCAATGTTCTTCCCGCTGTGTCAGCAGCGCCGTGTGTTCTTAAGCACATTTTGATTGACCTGCGTGCCTTCCGATACAATGGCGAGCCACTTAGCCCGCACAGGTTCTGGTACTTCCTTACAGCAAGGCCTCTTGTGTGGCGATCTGAAAATGGTCAGCAGCCTTTTTCAAGATGGAATTAAACACCATTTGATCGTTCACAGGGGAGGCTTAGTAGACTGGAGTGGAGTGGAGGGCGGAATCCATGCACAGGGCATCGGGTTCTGGGATGGGCGTAGGGGACGCCCAAGGTTGAGCATCAACCTGGCGGCTGTCTTGCCAATTGTTCATAGGCCCTGCCTGGTCATCCACATTGTAATTGTCCCCAAAAGGGCCATCCTCATCCTGTACATATAAGTCTATAAGGACGTCATCATCCTTGAGGTCATAGGTATATTCCTCATGTTGATCCTTCATGGTCCTTTGAAACTTGGACACAGGTGTAAAAGGAAGGTCTTCAAGGTCTCTTGGGAGCAGACATTTCAGAATAAGACAAATGTCTCTAATCTGTCCATACACCCCTCAATTTTCTCCCTGGTCCATGGGGATGAACCAGAGGGGTCCAGGGGAGGAAATGTCTCATCTCACTCTCTGGGACGTTGAGATTTGTCCTTAATCATAAGGCACAGGACTGTCAATATAGTCCTTGCGGGGTATGGGGAGCTGTGGCGCGTTCTTTGGCACGTCTCGAGGCGGCTCCTTGCGTTTCACCGCCTCTTTCGATCGTTCCTTCAGTCGAACTGAAGACACAATCCTTGAGATGATGCTTGAAGAATCTGGGCGATCTGCCGGTTGAACCCGAGGCTGAGTGGTGGTTTCCGGCACCACCAGGGTCTTTAGCGGCTTCTGCGCGTCGTCCTGGAGTGTCTCAACGGCCGTGTGTTTTTTAGTGCTAGCAGCCTTCACTTTAGATTGCCCAGTCGCAGGCCGTGGCTGCGGGGAAGGCTGCCGATCATACAGATCAGCGGATCCCGTCAAAGTTTGACGGTCTGTTGGCGCTTTGGTACGCCTCGACAGTACCGTCGAAGCAGAACCTTGGGTTGTGTGAGTGTTTACATCGTGTGCGCCCCTGTCGCCGGGTGTTTTCCTCATAGCATGACTCGCGTTGTGCCGGTCAGGGACAGGGGCTGCGGACCGAGAAACAGCTGCCGTTAGATCAAATGGCATCCGCAACGGAGGCCTGGTCATCGCTAGTCCCCCCCCATCCCTCAACATCACTTTCGACGGCAGGAGAAGAGCATTCAGCCTGCGACATTCCATAGGCCGCCCATCGCTTTAGACGGCGCTCCTTAATCGTCTTGGGGCGAAGAAGTTTACAAGCCGAGGGGAAGATAGTTGTTGCACCGAGTGTGCTAGTCCTTCCACGGATATTTGGCCCTAGACGAGGGACAACATTTAAACGCCGTCTAGTCCATTGTGCAAGACAGGTACAGCAATGACAACCCAGGGAGCAAGGAGGGTGAAAGAGGAAAGGCATACTTGTAAAGAATGTCCACCCCGACCCCACTCTCCCTACTGTACAGCCCGGCCAGAAGGCACGGCCACGTGGACAGCAGCGCGGACGGGTCAACAGGCGGCGAAAGTCTGCAGCAGTCTTCGGCATTGCACAAGAATCAAATGTTGAAGTGACAACAGTAATAACGACCCAATAGTTATAGGTAATTGTTCCTTGAACAAGTGTACCACTATTCAGAAAAGTATATTTGCAAGTTCGTTTATTATGCGATTTCTTTGTTGAGTGTCTCTGACAGTCTACTAACCTTGTATTACTAAAAGTAATCAGAAAATAGCTATTGGTTCTACTCCAAGAATTGGTGTGACCTATACTGAATGTGTGTTATAAGGTTTGATTTCCCTAGAATTACTGTTATGTATTCTGAATAAGGTTTTATGCTTTGGTCTGTGCACCTTTAATCATTGTGGAGTGTTTTTATAAATGTGTTTGTGATTCTGTGAACAGTCTTTACCCCAAGGCTTAACTTGGCCTACTTGTATTATAAAAAATAAAGTTTATTTTCAATACTTCTGGTGCTAAGTGTTTCGATGGAATCCTTGGTATACTTCAGGTTCAAAGTACTTCACTACAGTCCTCTCTCCGTTCTAAAATAGGCCTGGCTGCTGGGTCTACGCTATCCTATACTCAGGTGGTACAGCCTTATACTAAGAGTGGAGTCTTGTACTGTCTCAGTTGAATGGTTTTACTAAGCGCTTCGTTGGACATCAGAAAAACTGTCCTAGCACGAAAGCGAATCAAGAAAGTTTAATCTGAGCAGTCGAAGGTAGATTTGAGGGTTGATGGAAAATCCCAGGTTTAAGAAATTCAGTCAAAGATTGCGCCAATGCAGCTCATTGGCAGACCAACCAATCATCCATGTGTGAGTAGACTTGTATACCCCTTTGGATGAAGCGAGCTGGCTAGTGCGCTCATCAGATGGGATTCAATTCAAATCGGAGGGCTCTGCACTGAAATGCCTCCCACGGCTGGAGAAACCCGAGAATCTCAGATGGGTATGCATCTCGGAGGGCCGCAGCGCAAAACCAGTCATCTACATTAACCGATTCCAGGATCTGGACAGGAGTGACCTTCTTGAACCTTTCACTGGGGAGGAATGGTGGAAAGGCCTAGGATTGCCAGCAGGCAAGCTTGGTTTTTCTTCTGCATAGAAAATAGACCAGAACAGGAACCCTATTCCCTATGCTCCTGGAGAACGGCTTCTATGGCCTACATGGAGAGAGAGGCGGTTGTTGGCTGTGTAACCCATCTGGGTGATTGAGGAACAGAAAGGCGGTAGCCCAGCCCTTAGATACTATGGAGTGTCCCCAAGGGTCCTGAAAGATGGTTTGCCAGTGTGAAAAGTAACAAGGGAGCCTGCCATCAACTGGCCAGTCATTGTTTCTTTGGATCTGCTGAAGAAGCTATTTGAAGAGGAGCAAAGCTGCTTCTGGATCGAAGTCCTCCTTTTGTTTAGTTCTATATCCATGGATGGTGTTAGGTAAGATTTTCATAGAAATGGTAAATCTTCCAGACCTGGGTCAACTCCAGAACATTTTGCTTTACTGGTGGATTATTTTTCCTTAATACCTCAGTGAGTGTGAACCTTTTTCCACACTCTCAGAATCTTTTACTCTTTTTATGGGTGTCATTTTATAGACTCTATATAGGGTCTTTTTAAAGTCATCCTCTTTAACAACCCTCCCCTTTTAAACCTTCTCTGGCCAACCTTGAAAGAACTACAGTTACCAAGGGTAGACAGGGTCTTTGGATCCCTTTTACATTTTATTTTGTGAAACCAGCACACCCCCGCCTATGTGGAGTGCTGGGAAGATACCAAGTATCCCCTTTCACATTAAAACTGCAACAATTCTGTTACAGGGACAAACGTACCTTCAATGGCTGGTGGCATTGATACATCTTGTATTAATTTGGTGCACCTTTACTGCAGGTTGTGTTCAGGAGCTGCAGTGTAGGCAGCTAAGGGTGCTCATTTTACCAAAATGAGCCACAGTCTTTTTTTTTTTAACCATTTTTGCGTTTGTCCTTTTTAGTTCCTTCCCCTGACAACCAGGGTGGGAAATTCCTTTGTGTGGTTTTTATCTTCGGCGGGTGTCTCCTGGACTCCCTGCCCAGTCTCCAGTCTGTCTGTGAAGAAGTCCAAAACTCTGCAGCCCCTTGTCTTCCTCCATGCTTGAATGGGGACAAATCCCAGTGGGGAGCTAGCTGTCCAGATTGTTGTAAAATGAAAGGAGAGAATGCAGAGGTTGTGCTGTAGTTCCTGGAAAATACTGCGAACCTGGAATCTGAAGACAAGTCAACCCCTGGAACCAAAGAGGATGAAAGAAAAGCGGCTGAAACGATTTCCAGCGACGGAGAGCCTGCTGTGCAACTGGAGCCGACTGGCAGTCGACTGTCATGATGCCTGCCCCCGGAAGACCAGACCAGGCCCAGCAGCCTTGGAAGCAGGCATCATGCCACTTGGAGCATGCCCAAAAGCCCCAGTTAGGGGTTGTTTGGGTGCAGTCCTGGCGCCTATGGCGCCAGGCTCATTATTGATAACTTACCTGAAGCAGACCATGCTGCATACTCACCCGAGGCAGACCATGCTGCATGAAGACTCAAGCCAAATGAGGCTTAGGAGGGACTATTTTACTGAAGGGACTATTTTGTTACTTGGGTGGGGCTGCGGAAGAATACTTACCTGGAACTTCTTCCAAGGCTATTTAAACCACGCCCGGACAGCCACTCGTGCTTCGCGTTATTCTGCTTGCTGCAGCGTAACGCTCACTGTATTTTCAGCAGCTCCAGTCTTCAGCCACGCCCGCTTCAGTCCTGGGACTCCTGAAACAAGAAGAAAAGAAGGATAAAGGTTAGAACAGGAGTTTTAACTTTAATCCTTACCTGAATCCTGATCCATTTCGCCACGGAGCTGAAAGACAGAGTCTTTGAAGCATTGCTTCGCATTCCTACGGCGCCGCACTGAACTCACCTGCTTGGCGGTACTTCAGCATTCCATCACGCTCTCTCCATCTCGCGGCCGCCCCCCGACACCTAAGGAGACAAAGACAGCAAGGTGAGCAAGGGGACTCTCTAAGGCTATACAAGCTACCCCCAAGGACTTACCTGATTTACCACGGGGGGGTACTCGCATCATCTCGGGTCGGCGCAGTCAACTCTGCTTCATCGCCGTACCCCGGCCCCTAAGGGGTAAACCACAATAGACTTACCTGAATCTTACCAATTGCCATTTGGAAATCTTCGAGTGGATTAATCGGCAACCTGCAAGGAATCGGACAGAGTGAAGATCAGACATTTGAACTTTTATGAACAATTGGACTTGAGTCAATACTGGAACTCACCAATTCCTCTACGCCATTGAAGTAACTGGTCATCAACGCGCCCCTGCGGTCGACGCAGGTTGGAGAGCTCATCCTTCCAAACCATCAGGTGAGACTAAGGAGGGGACATCAAGAGTGATCTGTGGGAAGACAACGGGAGTGGGGAAGGTGGGTTGACACTCAATTCCACGGATGGTTAATTCCCCTTCTCCTTTGCAGAAGAATATTCCTGCGAGCCAGACAAACTAGGCAGAGCGGGCCAGTCCAGTCAGTCATCTCGGCGCTAAACGTCACGCTGGTGGAAACAGTGGCCCAGTTCCGGTCGACGCCCCCGTGGGAACCAGGTGAGCGTAACAGAACGCGAAGCCTACCCACAAATACCCACCTGGGCGTCATGGAGACCTCAAACTGATCACTTGGCCCAATTATTAGGGGAATTAAGGGCCGAAGTGCATTCCGCTCGCCAAGAAACCAATGCCCGCAGGAGGGAACTGATAGTGTCAAAAGAACGAACTGATGAGTTGGCCAGACAACTATTACAGAGCCAGGCCGGACAAACACCTCTACCAGGACTTGGGGCAAGTCCAGCTCCTGTACCATCGAGTAACCCGGTGCAGATAAATTTACCTGGAGCCGTTCCTTTGGCTCCGCCTGAACGCTTTGCTGGAGACCCAAAAGGGTTTGCAACATTCATGAATCAATGCCGCTTGCACTTTTTATGTAGACCTGGACTTTCCCAAACGATCAGGCCAAGGTAGCCTTTGTACTGTCATATTTCAGCGGCAGTGCGGCAGATTGGTCCATTCCACTAGTTAACCAGGATGACCCGATTCTTCGAGATTTCCAGGGTTTTCGAACAAGCATGGAAAGACTATTCGCCCGACACTCCCGAGGACAGGCTTTGGACAACAAACTTTTATCCCTACGGCAAGGTAACCAGGATCTTTTATCTTACATTGCAACTTTCAATAGATTAGTAGTGGAAACCGAATGGCCTGAAGCCAAGCGAATCACATTATTCCATCGAGGACTTTGGGGAGAACTCAAAGATGTTTTGGCCCAAATCGTGAACCCGCCTCAAGACTGTGCTGAATATATAGATCTAGTGGTCCAGCTCGATTACAGACTTCAAACCAGGAAGGATGACCGAACCAAGTTTGAGAACAGGGTGTTGGTTAAAACCCACGTAAGCTCCAAGGGAGTAGATGTCTCAGAACCTATGCAAATCGGGGGGGTCAAAGGACCCTTAACCCAGAAGGAAAGAGATAGAAGACGGCAACTGCAATTATGTTTATATTGCGGAACTACTGGTCATTTTCTTCGGAACTGCCCTGTAAAACCACCCAAGAAAGTTATAGGAGCAGCAGACGAAAACCATGTGAAATCTGACTCAGGAAACGACCACGCCCGGCAAGCGTAGAGGTCCGCTTGCCGAGCTTAAAGGAGGACACTCTGACCTCGCATTTCACCATACCCATGGTCCTTGTAGATCCAGAGCAGCCATCACGCATGCATGCGGTAAAGGGGTACGTAGACAGTGGAGCCATAGGAAATTACTTGGACTGGGAATTGGCTACCAGGATGAATCTCTCTCTCACCTGCAAGACCACAGCCGATGTCACCACTGTAGATGGAACGGAAATTGCCTCTGGACCCGTAACTCATTCCACTGTAGAGATGACATTGTCAAGATGGGCATCGAGAGGCTATGGTGTTTGACTTAATCAAGGCCCCACAGTTTCAGCTGATACTGGGGATACCTTGGTTGGAAAAACATAATCCCTGTATTGATTGACGAGAGAAGAGACTAACCTTCCCAGAATGTGCTCACACCTGCTACCCAAGGAAAACTCAAAACTCAGTCCTGGCCCCAGTAATTCCAGTAGCCATACAATTACCTGTTGAATACCAAGACTTTCAGGATGTCTTCCAAAAGGAACAGGCAAACACCTTACCACCTCACAGATCGTATGATTGTCAAATAGATCTTGTACCTGGAGCACAACCACCTTGCAGCAGAATCTATGCCCTTACGGAACCCGAAAATCTCCATTTGCGCTAGTACCTAGACCAGTACCTTGCTAATGGCTTCATTCACCCGTCCAAGTCCCCTGCATCTTCAGCTTTGTTCTTCGTACCGAAAAAGGAAGGCGAGCTTAGAACATGTATAGACTACCGCGCACTGAATCAGATAACCATCAAGAATCGATACCCACTGCCTTTGATCCCAGAACTATTAGACCAGGTGAAGGACGCTTGTATATACACGAAACTAGACCTTTGGGGGGCATATCATCTGGTATGTGTCAAAGAGGGTGACGAATGGAAGACTGCTTTTCGCACCAAGTACGGACTATTTGAGTACCAGGTGATGCCCTTCAAACTATGCAATGCACCAGCAGCCTTCCAGTTCTTCATGAACGATGTCCTCCGAGAGCTTATCGACGTTTGTGTGGTCGTTTACATCGACGACATCTTAGTATACTCTATCAGAATCTGAGCATGTAAAACACGTCCGAGCAGTCCTAGAGAAGTTATGCCAGCATAAATTATATGCTAAACTGGAAAAGTGCATCTTCCACACTACAGAAGTGGAATTCCTTGGATTTATTCTGACCCCGAGAGGAATCCGGATGGATACTCGAAAAGTGGATGCCATTCTTAATTGGCCTTCGCCAAGTTCAATCAAAGGAGTTCAAAGCATGCTTGGCTTTGCCAATTTCTACCGCAGGTTTATCCCGGACTTCTCGCACATTGTACATCCCATTACAACGCTATTGCGAAAAAACAAACGCTTTGTGTGGACAGAGGAAGCCGAGAACGCCTTCCAAGAGTTAAAAGCTAAATTCACATCTGCTCCCATATTAAGACACCCGCGCCCCGAGCTTCCCTACATAGTGGAAACAGATGCATCCAGTTCAGCCATGGGAGCAGTCCTTTCCCAAAAGGATCCCGAAACTAACCAGCTTCATCCAGTGGCGTTTTGGTCAAGAAAATTTTCAGCCCCCGAATTAAACTATGCCATAACCGACAAGGAGCTGCTGGCCATCAAGTCCGCCTTCAAGGCTTGGCGGCACTATCTACTGGGTGCCAGACATACCATCACGGTCATCACCGATCACCGCAACTTACAATACCTAAAGACAGCCAAAGCCCAATCTTCGCGCCAACTCCGTTGGGCATTGTTCTTCACCGAGTTTGATTTTGTAATAACCTATCGACCAGGTTGTAAGAATGGTAAAGCAGACGCCTTGTCCCGGATTGGAATGGGAGAAGCAGAAATAACTTTAGAACCCGTACCCATAATTCCGGAACAGAGAATCCTTGGCCTGACATCCATACAGACACTGGAGGACATTCAAAACAAGATCCACCAACTCTTTGATTCCGTTGCCCTAAAGGACTGGGCAAAGAAAGGTCCAGAGTACTCTGTCATCGATGATTTACCTTATTACCAAGGCCGGCTATTTTTACCGCAAAAAGAACCACAGGAACTTGTCATTTCCCATTACCATGATACCTTAATAGAAGGGCATCCGGGTATTGCAAAAACCGAAGCTAAAATTAGGAAGCAATTTTGGTGGCCCACCTGGCGAAAGGATGTCAAGTCATTTGTCATGTCTTGTGGCATTTGCGCACAAAATAAAGGGCAAAAGAAAAAATCTGCTGGATTATTGCAACCATTAGACATACCACCTACCTCTTGGCATACCTTGTCATTAGACAATATCACGGATTTACCCCCGTACCAAGGTTACAATACCATTCTAGTTATTGTAGATCTTTTTTCTAAAATGGCCCACTTCATTCCTTTAAAAGGGATACCTTCAGCTTCAATCCTGGCCAAGGAATTCCTTGAAATTGTTGTCCGCCTGCATTGCTTTCCTTCAGTGTTAATTTCAGATCGGGCAGTCATTCATTTCACATTTTGGGAGGAAATGCTGCCAACTGGCACAAATTGATGTTAGGCTTTCGATCAGTCACTACCCTCAGACCGACGGTCAAACGGAGAGGACCAACCAGACTCTTGAACAGTACCTCCGTTGTATGCTACATCAGTCTGAGGGGCATTGGAAAGACATTCTGTGGATCGCAGAGTATGCGTACAATAATTCCGTACACTCAGGAACTGGACAAAGTCCTTTTTTTACCATTTATGGGCACCATCCTCGAACCTCGGATTTGGACTCACTCCAGCATTTAGAGATGCCCTCAGTGGACCATCTCCACGCTGTTATTACACAAGCCTTTAAAGAAGCAACAATCCATTTGCAAAAGGCTAAGGAAAAATACAAAAAGGATGCGGATCAGCACAGAAGTGAAGCTCCTCAATACCAAATAGGGGACCAAGTATGGTTAGCCACTAAGCACTTACCACTCTAAGGGACTCAGACCTTTAACCCCAGGTATTTGGGACCTTTTTCTGTCAAGGCAATTATTAACCCAGTGGCCGTCAAGTTGGACCTACCTGCTCATATGCAAATCCATCCAGTCTTCCACGTGTCTCTTTTGAAGCCAGTGCAACCAGGAACTAGGCTAACCACTCCACCTGAACCTATCCTCATAGACGGGGATCCCGAGTTCGAAGTCAAGAATATTCTGGACTCAAAAAGTGTGAGATCAAAACTCTTTTACCTAATTGACTGGAAAGGTTATGGTCCGCAGGAAAGGTCTTGGGAACCTAGTGACCACGTGCATGCACCTCGTTTAGTGAAGAGGTTTCATCGGGAATTTCCAGACAAACCACGGCCAAGGGGGAGAACGACTTTAGGAGGGGCCTTGAGGGGGAGTGCTGTCATGATGCCTGCCCCCGGAAGACCAGACCAGGCCCAGCAGCCCCGGAAGCAGGCATCATGCCACTTGGAGCATGCCCAAAAGCCCCAGTTAGGGGCTGTTTGGGTGCAGTCCTGGCGCCATGGGTGCCAGGCTCATTATTGATAACTTACCTGAAGCAGACCATGCTGCATACTCACCTGAGGCAGACCATGCTGCATGAAGACTCAAGCCAAATGAGGCTTAGGAGGGACTATTTTACTGAAGGGACTATTTTTTTACTTGGGTGGGGCTGTGGAAGAATACTTACCTGAACTTCTTCCAAGGCTATTTAAACCACGCCCGTACAGCCACTCGTGCTTCGCGTTATTCTGCTTGCTGCAGCGTAACGCTCACCGTGTTTTCAGCAGCTCCAGTCTTCAGCCACGCCCGCTTCAGTCCTGGGACTCCTGAAACAAGAAGAAAAGAAGGATAAAGGTTAGAACAGGAGTTTTAACTTTAATCCTTACCTGAATCCTGATCCATTTCGCCACGGAGCTGAAAGACAGAAGTCTTTGAAGCATCGCTTCGCATTCCTACGGCGCCGCACTGAACTCACCTGCTTGGCGGTACTTCAGCATTCCATCACGCTCTCTCCATCTCGCGGCCGCCCCCCGACACCTAAGGAGACAAAGACAGCAAGGTGAGCAAGGGGACTCTCTAAGGCTATACAAGCTACCCCCAAGGACTTACCTGATTTACCACGGGGGGGGGGGGTACTCACCTCATCTCGGGTCGGCGCAGTCAACTCTGCTTCATCGCCGTACCCCGGCCCCTACGGAGAAAACCACAAGACACTTACCTGAATCTTACCAATTGCCATTTGGAAATCTTCGAGTGGATTAATCGGCAACCTGCAAGGAAGCGGACAGAGTGAAGATCAGACTTTTGAACCCTTATGAACAATTGGACTTTAGAGTCAATACTGGAATTCACCAATTCCTCTACGCCAGTGAAGTAACAGGTCATCAACGCGCCCCTGCAGTCGACGCAGGATGGAGAGCTCATCCTTCCAAACCATCAGGTGAGACTAAGGAGGGGACATCAAGAGTGATCTGTGGGAAGACAACGGGAGTGGGGAAGGTGGGTTGACACTCAATTCCACGAGTGGTTAATTCCCCTTCTCCTTTGCAGAAGAATATTCCTGCGAGCCAGACAAACTAGGCAGAGCGGGCCAGTCCAGTCAGTCATCTCGGCGCTATACATCACGCTGGTGGAAACAGCGGCCCAGATCCGGTCGACGCCCCCGTGGGAACCAGGTGAGCGTAACATCGACACAATCATCTGTGTCGTGGGCCTCCCCGAGGCACCAGAGGCAGGCGTTGTGCGAGTCCGTCACCGACATCTTGGACCCGCAGTCCCCACACTTCTTGAAGCCCGGACGCAGGGTGGAAGAAGAGGAAGACATCCCGACAATACTTCACAAACAAACAGGTTCGAAGAACCGAAAGAACAGAAACTCCAAAGAGTCGAGGCGTGCCGAGATCTCCGAAGCGAATACGTTCGCTGAAAAAACAGGAAGCTACGGGCATCGTGCGTCCTACTTATAACATCGGCCGTGAGAGGAGGTCCTCGAGGACGGCGTATGGACGTCATCGACGCAGGACGCAGAAAGATTTTCGAAGCAGCACAGCTGTCGTGATTACTGTCAGATATGGAATAGGTCGCAGGACCCAATCCCCTCGAAGCCTGCTTACTTAGCAATGTAAAGGGGCTTTGTTGCTGGTGAAAATACATACATGGGTTATTTTCTTTCAAAGGTTTGTTTAATTCAGGACCCAGAAATCAGGAACTGAAGATTTTAAACCAACTCTACTGAATTTGCAAGCTAAAAAATAAGTTATTGCAGATGGTAGGCTGAAACTTCCCCCAAGGGGAAGTGGACTATCGTAAAAACTCTTAGCAGATACTGACAAACCCCTGATAATTACGGGATTGAACAGACTTTTGTCTCTGCTGGGACCCAAACAATGAAGCTCCCAGGTAAGGAAGCCTGAGGTGTGAGGAGGGCAATATAACTCCAGTCAAGGGAGAAGCCCCCACCCTGCTCTAAAGGAAAATGACAGTTGGCAGCAGTGGAAGGAAAGAAAATAAAAGGAACAAAGGCTACCATTTGTTCCCAAAGACTATTTCAGGAATAAACTTTAAAGACTTCCATCTTTGCCCCAAGACATTGGAAAATTGTAAAAATTTTGCAGTTTAAAAGTGATTTTTCTTCCTTATTGCTCCAGGGAGAACAGAAGTTACAAAATATGACAGATTACAAGCAAAGCATCTATGTTGCAAATGCGAAATTTTGTACAAACATCCCTGGGGATAATTCGCATCTGTGTACAAAGTTATGTAATTTTAGGCCAAATCTTTCATGTTTAAAATTACCAGAATGTATCGTAAGGGCGAAACAAGGTCGCACAGACTGGAGGATTGGACCGATATGTGCTGCACATAATATGTAACCTGTGTATAATAATTTGCTAAGAGATTGCAATTGTATAAATGTATGTTTTTGACAAAATAGGATTTTAAGTAAAGTAAATGTGGGAGTCTTTTGACATTGTAAAACTCAGCTCATAAACCTGACATCATTCCCTTGGAAATCCAACCAGTGGAGAGCAAGGTGGAGATTAGCACCCCTGCCCAATACAACTAGTTTCGGGGCATGCTTAGTCAACCCTGCCCAGCCTATACTGTGATGTCACTAGGAGGCATTATAAATAAGAGTCCCTGACAAGACTAGACACACTCATCCCGATTTCCTGTGGTGCGTTCCTGTACCCGTCATCTTCCAGATCCAGACTCCAACTACAAGGCCAAACATTGCTGATCCTGCTCCAGGTTCCACTGCAAAACCCAAGCGTTGCTGGTCCCATTCCCAGTAAGGCCTCCAATCTGAAAACTACTAAAATTCCCAAATAACCAAAGGGAAAAGCTGTGGTGTTTTTGGGAAGCATCCTGATCCCACTAACTGCCTCCTTGCTGCAATCCTTCTATCCAACTAACCTGTAGTATCCAGTGACCAGAATTGCCAGTCCAGAAGTGCT
This sequence comes from Ambystoma mexicanum, assembly GCF_040938575.1. Classification (NCBI taxonomy): domain Eukaryota; kingdom Metazoa; phylum Chordata; class Amphibia; order Caudata; family Ambystomatidae; genus Ambystoma; species Ambystoma mexicanum. The sequence goes on along the minus strand of NC_090925.1, from coordinate 469,637,755 downwards.
AGGCAGTAACCAGAACTGCGCAGCTGATCCTGTCCGGCTGTCCTTTGTTAGACCAGAACGTTGACTGTCCAAATACAAAAACTAAAAAGTGGACTGGGAGTATCAATTGCCACCCCACATAAAACCATAGCCTATCTTGTCTTTGTCCTCATCCCACTCTAAGTCATCCTATCCTTACCCTGATAACTTGTACAACTGTCACAATCATTCTTGCAACCCTGCCATTGATTTCTAGTGCTAGCGCCATCTCTTTAATAATTTTGTCTCGTGAAATCCTAAGCTATTAATCCTATTTTGAGTGATCGGACTGGTTCCACAAGGGCGGGTGCTGGGGTTGAACTCGCAAATCAACCCCGGGGCTTACTGTGTCCCTCTTTGGTGGCCTAGCCTGAATACTCTAGTGTAGAGTAAAACGGTTCTTATCAAAACAAAATTTCCTTTCCTTTTTCACCTCTCCATTTTACTCAAAAACGCATCTCACTGTATCTTGCATAACTCACTCAATTTACCAGCTATAGACCCAATTTCACTTCCATATTGTACCTATGATCTATAGCTATTCCCCAACACTCTAAATCAGCATAATTTATCAGTTTTTATTAAAAACCGTTTGGGTAATTTCAGGCCGGAATTGCAAAGTTTGCAAAGTTTCCGTGTCATTTGCTGCAATCTGTTTTAAATCTTCCACTCACTTTTCGAACTGTATGCTCTTGCTAATCCATTGCTTGTGATAGTACCTTTACATTGTTGCTTTAGTGAAGAACTGTATTTGTTTCAAGGTATTTGCACACATTCATCAATTTATTCATCCATTTCCGAGTGTCATTTTTAGCATTGCCAGGGTTTAAAATCCGTTTCTCTTGTTTGGGGAGGGAAGGTCGGATTTTAATTCGGTTTCCTGTTTGTCATTCCCGATTACATGCTGCTTGTTTATCCATTTAGAATTGATTATTTGCGGGTTGAGGGAACATTGCAGGGGGAAATTCTAACTCAAGTGCTATCTTACCTAAAATCAAAAAGTGCTCCTATTCCCTGGTGTTTTGTAGATGTGTCAGTAGAAGGTTAAACTAAGTGCTTTGCTTACATTCCTATTGTTATTATCACCCCATTGGTGATTGCTGCCCCATATTAAAAAGTGTAGGATTTATTTTAATTTTCAAATAAATAAATAAATATTGTATTTTACCAACCAGCCTGGTTCATGGTCCATTGTGACCCAGGGTATTTGAAAAGGGTGTGTGATTTGAGTGGTGTACCTTCTCAATATTGAATCTAACATAAAAACATAAGCATTTCAATCGTGCAATGCATACTAGGCCGAGACGAAGGTGTGCGTCGCCTGATTGAAATCCTTAATAGTGTTGAGCAGCCAAGGCTTATCTCGAGAGGGGTCAATGTGAGCTGTAGGGGAGTTGCAGAGATTCAGTGACAAGTATTCACAAACTCTTTACGCATAAGGTTTCATGATTTAAACAATTATTAATTCATTTATCAGTTAGAATAAGCCTTCTTCAGTAGGGAGCAATATAAAGCAACACAAGTAAACTCCAAAAATACAGTTTTCTAAATCAACAAATACCCATTTGGGATGACACAGGCACTACCTACACCCTCAGGTGACTTCAATAGCTAGAGTGCTGATGGCATTTAGAATATTCTTGGGAGTAGCGTTAAAGAGAAGAGAGTTGAGAATAAAGCAAGTACTCGCACAGTTATTCTCAAGTAGGTAACTACTTTCTAAACAACTCCCCAAAGCAAGGGCAGTTAACCCTTTTCTGGAAGGGAGGCAAAACACCTATGCAGAAGAGAGAAGAGTCATTCAGGGAGCCAGGCCAGCCAATGTTAAGTTATCAAAAATCAAGGTAACTGAAGCACTTCTTGCCGGTAAGTCTTTTCCAATGTCTAAAAAGTCTTGGTAAAGTAGAAGAAATCAAAGAAACCTTGTGTGTAAGAACTTATGTGAATACTTGTCACTGTGAATCTCTGACTCCCCTACAGCTCACATTGGCCCCTCTTGAGATAAGCCTGGCGGCTCAACACGCTACCAACCTGTGTAGTACAGACTTATACCAAAGGTTGGGTTTCTATTGCCAGGAGGTCAGGGTTGTTGTAGTGCACCCCAAAGGGTACTGCATACAACCTTGCCTAACAGTAGGCTGCAGAGGTGGTGATATGCTTGCTAAGGGCATAGAGCTTCTTACAGTCCTTATCAGGGGGAGCCTCTGCAGTCGACAGTGGCACCCCAGCTCTTTTTCCTGGTAGTTTTAACAACCAGGGAGCTGGCGTGGCATGGCCCTGAACGTACATAGGGTCAGATGGAGAGGGGCAAAACTCTTTCTCAACCAAAGGGTTGACAGCCCTTGTAAGGGAAGGAGACAAGGAAGGAGCAGGAGACGATAAGGAAGGAGCAAGGCATTTCTTTATGCAGTTCAGCAGAGGAATAGATCGACTTGTGGCAGGTTTTTATTTAAGAATGTCCTGAAAATCAGAGACCTGGACAGCCTCCTGTGTGGCGATTTGAAAAAGGTCTGTGGCCCGCTTTAGGATGGCATTAAAAAACATTTGGTCATCTATTGGCGATGACTGCCTCTGTTGAGGCGGGGAGGGTGGATCCAGACAAATAATGGCTGGGTTAGGAGTGGTTGAGAGACAAGGGCCTTCATTTGCTGGTTGATCTTGTCCCCAGGCTGGGCACTGGTCTGTTGTGTGCAGACCAGAAGATCTTCATAGGTTTTTGTCTTGCTCAGAATATTCAAATACTTCCCTGATGAGTTTGTGTTTGAACTGGGAGCTTCTGCAGCTTTGGTATGGGGCAGGAGTCTTGCACCCTAGGTCTCTTGGGAGTAATGAAGGTTTCTGAAAAGTCTATGAATTGTGACATCTTATCCATGTAAATTTCAAACCTCTGCCTAGTCCACGGGGAGGAAGTAGAGGGGTCTGGAGGAGGGAAAGGCTCTTCAGGAGGTGAGGGGGGGGGGGCGGGGTTCACGGACGGGGGGGTAGGGGAGGGGGGAGGGGATTTACCAGATATAGCCCCAGAGAAGGGCTGGGGACTCTCGAGTATTCATCTCGACGAGAGGGGGTGCTTCTGGGCCGTTCTGCTGCCGAAACTATGGCTGTGAATCTCACGCAATTTGGCGGCTGTATGATGGATTTCAGCATGCCTGTATGCGTTACCACGGTAGTCGACTCCGTCAAAGCCTCAGGAGATGATGCGCTCTTGGACGGAGTGTCAGCACTTATGTGCTTTTTAGTGGGGATGCCCTTATGGGTAGAATGCCCAGCCGCATGCTGAGAAGACAGTTGCGGGGGGGGGGGGAGGGGGAGGTGGAGGGTGCCAGACCGCGCGGTTTGGCAGGCACCGAAGTTTTCAGGGATGGAAGGAGGTTTTGGGGGTTGTGTGCTTTTCTTTGGATGGCGACTATGTGCCCCTATCGCTGGGGTGTGAACTACCCATAACAGTACCAGTGGCCTGTCTATCGGTGCAGGGCACATGGAAATCGAAGTTCCGCCAAAAGGTCTATGGCCTCAGGTCGGAGCATTGGCTGCCGCTAGAGTACTCGTCATCCGAGGCGACTGTGCCCATGGGGCGGAACAACTCTCGGCCTGCATTGCGTAGGCTGCCCACCGCTTTGTACGCCTATCTTTTAATTATTTGGAAGAAAGTTAGCAGGACTTACAGGAACACTTGTCGTGGTCACGAGGGAAGCACCGATTGCATTTGCATCTTACATACCCTTTAAGTTCCAAGGGTATTTTCTGTTGCACGACTTTCTCCATAGTAGAGATAAAGGGCAGCCGGACCAGAAAGAGGGAGAGGCGAAAAAGAAATGCTTTCTCAGAAAGAATCAACCCAGGGGCCCCACTCTGCCTACTGTACAGGCCTGGCCAGAGGGCTGAAGCAACATGGTCGACAGCAAGTTCGGCGTAGTGGGTCCACGAAGTAGCCAAAGTTTAAAACGTCAAAGACTAGACCATCATCGGTCGGGGGACAACTAAATAAATATTTTGGAACACAACTCTTGTGAGCTCCGCATAAGGCCGCCAACTAGTTGGGCAGAAAAAAAACAATCTGAGGGACCGTGACGCATGTGGAATTTTGGGTACACTACACATCACGTTAGGAATAGTGTTGGAGTCATGCCCATGTCGACGTCCCCTTTTGGTCCTCGAAAGAAAGATGCAATACTCTGACTGCCACTAGATGTCAGACTATATGTACAACATTCAATTCTAAACAGATTAACCACCATCAGAAACTAGTATTACCCCATCTCTCTACTCCTGTGACTTTTCAGTCACAGACAATCTCCTAGTTATGGCTGGTGGCAGTGGATGTGTTCTAACTATTGAGTAACGTTTCTACCACAGGCTATGTCCATAGCCTCGGTAGTGCACAACAGGGGCATTCAAGTACCTGCTTGCTTGTTCTGTATCCCAAGCAAGTGGAAGATCTGAAGTAGAATGTTGCGTCGGATGGCCCAATGCCAGTTGGTCTGTGCTTCCTGGGACAAGGTGTTTGATCCCGATCCGCCTTGCTTCTGTAGATAAAACATTGTGGTCATGTTGTCGGTGAGGACGCGCACCACCAAATTCTTAATTAGAGGAAGAAGGGTATTTTAGAACCCAGTGCACGGCTCGTAATTCCAGTTGATGTGTAGTAAGGCTTCCTCGGGGACCAGAGGCCTTTGACCTGATGCTGGCTCGAGCACCCCATCCTGCCTGGGAGGCATCGGTCACAATGGTGAAATGGTAATTTGGCTCCATCAGTGGCATTCCTTTCACAATGTTGAAGGGATATGTCCACCATTTCAGTGTGACTGACGAGTCCGGGAGATTGTTACCTTGTCTGACCAGGAAACTCAGTTATGGGACCATCTGGTCTCCAGAAACTTTTGTACTGGCTGCATGTGTAGCCAGTAGGGTGGGGGGGAGGGAATAAGCGGAATGCAAGAGGACCTGGTTCCCAGAAGAGCCATGTAGGAGCGGACCGACTAGTTTGTTTGCCGTAAATTACCTTGCTAGAGTTATCAATCTTTTGATTCTTTCTGCAGAGTGTTGACCAGATTATAGCCTGTAAGGAATTGAGCATCCAGGAAAACCAAGCTCCTTGAGGGAACTGTGCAGGATTTTGCATAATTGATGTAAAGCCTAACTGTTGGAGCAGCGTCTCCGTTTGGTTGCGAGACGATAAGGCTTTTTGATACATTGACCCTCGAACTAGCCAATTGTCCAAGTAAGGGTAAACGTGGTGGCCTAGTTTCCGGAGGAAGGCTGCTACTGGTGCCAGGCACATCATGAATGTTCTAGGTGCCGATTTTAGGCTGAAAGGTAGTACCTGAAATTGATGACTGCTTTCGCCAACTATGAATCGGAGGTACCTTTCGGTTGTCTTGGATGTATTGGCACATGGAAGAATGCATCTTTGAGGTCGAAGGCCGTGAGGATCTCCTGTGCCTGAACAGCTTTTATGACCTCCTGGAGCGTTACCATTTTGAATTTTAGTTTTTGATGTTCTTGTTTAGCCTTCGTAGATCCAGAATAGGGCGCCACTTGCGGTCTGGTTTTTTGATGACAAAAGTACCTGGAGTATACCGCCTTTCCTCTGACTTACGTGGAAGTCTGCACCTTAAGGCGTATGCCCTGGTCTCTAGAGGGGTAGGCAGGATTCCTTCGTTGAGGGGTAACGTGCGGTTCTCCATAAGGTTGAATTGTTTGAGCTTGAGGAAGCGGCAGTCTGGCGTCAAGCAGACCTAGAGACTGCAGCGTAGGAAGGACCTGTATGGAAACCAACGATTGAGGATTTAGAAGAGTGTATTGTGTCTGCATATCGCCTATTCCTGCATATGTTGATGGTAGAGTACTAGGTCGAGACCGTAGAGGCGCATTTTATACTCTAGCTGGTCCCTGGATCAGGGGTTCTGAAGTTCCTTATTCAGGATCAGATTCAAATACACCTTGGCACTCATTTGGCAGAGACTCACAATCCAACATAATCTCATGCTGCAGAAGGTCTTCTGGCACGATAACTGGGTACTCAATAGGAGACATTCCCAGGGAAGCCTGGGCGTTCTGCTTTGTGGTCCCATTTGGGGTTGAAATACCCTTAGGGGACAATACATTGCCTTCGGTCAGGCAAGCATTGATAGTAACCCCGTGGGAGACTACACAACCCTTGTCCTCTTGGCATTAGCGGACCCACCTTTTGGTATAAGCCTGTACTACACAGGTTGGTAGGGTGGCTGAGCAGCCAAGCTTTTCTGAAGAGGGGTAAATGTGAGCTGTAGAATTGAAATCCACAAATACAAGTATCCAAATAGCACTTGCACTCAAGGTTTCTAGTTAAAATATATATTTAACGGTCAGTTTGAAATAGCATTCTTTAAAAAAGGGCAATGTTTGCAACACTCAAATGCACTTTAAAATACCTCCTTAGAATCAACACAAAGCAGGTAGATACTCTTTAAGGGTGCATCATACACACTTTCTACATCCTTAGGTGACTTCAAGTACAGTATCTGCAATGTATATATCACTTTGGCACTTTGTAAATTTTGAGGTTGGTAGAAATGAAAGGTTAAGAAAGGAAAAGAGTTAAACAGGTTCTCTGAGCACTTATAAATCTCCCAATGAAGTCTAGATTAAAACTTTTCCCAGCAATATTAGGTAAAAACCGATGCATCACCTATGAGGAACAGTAAGAATGGATTGGAAGTCTGTAGGGAGCCAGAACAGCCAAAGTCAATTGGAGCCAAGTCTATGGAGCTGAGTCACTTCTTAGATAGCAAAAGGTCTTGCACAAAGTTAGAGAGTTGGTTGTAGAAAAATCACTGAGGTCACAAGCTGTTACACTTGTGAAAGTTAGAGCTGTAATCACCTTAGAAAAGCAGCTACAGACATCGAGGTAAGTACTAGTACCTTTGGTTAGAAGAAAGGGATCCAGCTGGCTTCTGTCTGGTGCAGTGATGCAGATCCTGTGTTCCTGGGTCTCAGTCATGGGGACAAGAGGGAGGACATCTGGAGGACTCCTGCACAGCAAGTCAAAGGTCGGCGACAGCTACAGGCATTCTTCAGATCAGCAGCACTTCGCTGTTTCAGCGCTCGTTAAACAGCACCACTGTGGATCTTCGACACCGGTTGGGCTTCCTTCACTCCTTGAGTGCAGCACTCTGGTGAGGTGACTCTAGCTTGGGTCACCCTGCTTCAGGAGGGTCCTCGGGAGACTCCTGGAGCTTTTGGCCGGCTTACAGACATTGCACTCTACTACGGATTCCTCGACCCCTGGCACCCAGTTCCAGCAACAGCAAAGAATTACAGCCAGTTGGGGATGGTCTTCTAGCAAAGTTCATCTCGGGGTTAGTTGGTCCCACTAGCCCAAGGGAAGAAGTCGTCCTTTCCAGAGCTTTTCGATCAGAAAAAGGACTTTCAGCACAGCAGCAGGGCTTCACCGGGCAGTTCAACAGTCCAGGAGGATGCAGGAAGCTTTGTTCACAGTTTCTTCATCAGGGTGTTCTTCCCAGTGGTCGACTGTCCAAGAAACCTTGCCTTTTAAGCAGGTTTCTCCCATTCATGCACAGCCTAGCTGTCACTCACACAGCAGGGTGACTGTCCTAAACGGACTGCCAGCCAATAAGTACTGGGTGCATTCAGGTTGCCCTGGAGATTAAGGACAGGGGAGTTTCGGGCACCTCCCTAACTCCCGGGCCTGCCATACACACTGGAGCCAGAGGCGGGTGTCAGTACTGAAGCCCGCCAAAGGCAAAATGAACAAAGGGGTTGTTAAACCTGGTTTGTCGCGCAGAGTAAAACCCAAGAAAGACCTCACAAACAAGAAATGGTGAAAAAAGACGACCGGGCCATTACGACACAATGGGCAGCCATGGGTGCTATACTGCAGCTGAAGATGCAGCCTGCAGTAGAAAAGCACAATGGTAGGAAAATTAAACCACTGCCAGCAGCCATTTAAAGTAGTGAGGGTAACATGAAATTCTTTTACATGAGTAGGTAGGAAAAGGGGCTACTAAGTAGCACACCAGCACTCCACATAGGATTGGGTATGCTGGACCTACAAAGAGAAAGTTAAGTAAAGTCAATTTCACTTTACTATTCTTGGAACAGTAGTTCACCCAAGAAAAGGTATTTAAACCTTGAGAAATCTAAAGGATTTCCCTGTGACACTGCACTGAACATGCTGTGCGTCACCATACAAAAAGTAGGTTGAAGGGAATTAGCACAGAAGAACAAGTTACTTCTTACCTGGTAACGTTCTTTCGATGGGATGTTCCTCTGACGTATTCCTTATCTATGATATTTGTATCTCCAGCTTGCTGGCCTCGGAAAAATGTTTTCCCAGTAAAGGGCGCTGTGCGTCGACGTCCGTCGAGTAGGTGTTCGACAGCCACCGTATCGACGCCATCATGCCTATAAATGGTCACGCGCAGCGTCCGTTGCTCAGTTCCGTTTTGTAGAATAAGGTAGTTATTGCATGAATGGTTACTACCCTTGAAGGAGCGCAAGCTGCAACCACAAGGGAAATGTTACTGCGGGGATGGATGGGAGGGGCGATAAGGAATACGTCGGAGGAACATCCCATCGAAAGAAGGTTACCAGGTAAGAAGTAACTTGTTCTTCGAAGGGATTGTGTCCTCCGACGTATTCCTTATCTATGATAGACTCCCATAGCAGTGGTATGTGATTGGAGGCGGGAGTAAGAGATGCCATATTACTCTTTAAGAATGAACAGAGTGTAGCACAGCTTTGCCAAATCTAGTCTCTTGACTAGAGGAGGAATCCAGGCTATAAAATTTGGTAAAGGTATGTGCGGACGACCATGTGGCAGCCGCATATATGTCTCTAATTGGTACCCCTCTTTTAAGAGCTGAGGAGGCTGCGATACCCCTGGTGTAATGAGCCCTTAGATTTTGAGGGGGCTCTTTCCCTCCTAGTTTGTAGCATTCCAGAATGGCTAAAATAATACATCTGGAGATGGTTTGTTTGGTTATTGGTACACCCAACTTATGTCCTGCGTAACCTACAAAGAGTTGGTCTGCTTGTCTAATTTTAGCAAGTCTACTGATATAAAAACTCAAGGCTCGCTTAGGGTCCAGCCTGTGTAGTCTCTCTTCCTCTTTCCCCGGATGGGGAGGAGGATAGAATGAAGGTAAAGTAATCTTCTGAGTAATGTGAAATTCAGAAACTACCTTTGGGAGGAAGTTAGGCTTCACTTGTAGAACGACTTTGTCCTTGTGAAAAATTGTATGAGGAGGTTTACAAGATAGGGCTTGTATCTCGCTAACCCTTCTAGCAGATGTTAATGCTACCAATAAAACAGTTTTGAGGGTGAGAAACTTCAATGACCAAGAGTGGAGTGGTTCAAAAGGAGCACCCTTTAGGAAGTTTAAAACTAGATTTAAGTCCCATAAGGGAACTTGGAATGGTCTTGGAGGGTAAACATTAGTTAGACCTTTCAGGTATTGTATTACCAATGGAATTTTGAAATACGATGGCTCCTCTGCAGTGCGCTTAAAGATCGATAGCGCTGCGAGATAGCCCTTAATAGTGCCAACTTGAAGGCCTAAATTTGCCAAATAAAGTAAGAAGGATAACACCGCAGGTGTACAACATGAAAAGGGTTCGATATTCTTTTCTCTGCACCAGCTGCAAAATTTATTCCAACGGCAGCGGTATAGAGTTTTAGTTGCTGGCCTTCTGGCCGAAAGCAACACCTCCATGACGTCATCTGGAAGGTCCCAATCTTTGTACCTCAACCTTTCAGATACCAAGCGTGAAGGTTGAGGGTCTTGATGGTTGGATGGAGAACCTGACCTCCCTTCTGTGAGTGAAGATCCTCTCTGTACGGTAGACGAATTGGAGGGCAGATGGACATGTCCAGAAGGTCCGGGTACCACGTTCTCCTGGCCCAATCCAGGGCAATTAGGATCATGATCTTCCGAAACCTTCTCAACCTCCTGATCATTTAAGGAATGACAGGGACCGGAGGAAACGCGTACAGAAGTGGGAACTCCCAGTCAACTACGAACGCGTCTCCTAGAGCTCCTCTCGGGGGAAATTCCCTTGAGCAAAATCTGTCGCACTTCCTGTTGATACTGGTGGCGAACAGATCCACTTGAGGGGTTCCCCAAAGGGCGAAGATCTCTTGAAGGACTTCCTGAGCTATCTCCCACTCGTGGGAGACTGTTCTGCCTGCTCAGAGCGTCCGCTGTCAAGTTCTTCTCTCCGGCTAGATGAATTGCCGATAGAGAGATTCCTTCCTGAATTGCCCAAAACCAGAGCTGCATCGCCTCTCTGCACAGTGGCAGTGACCCTACGCCTCCTCTTTTTTTGAGGTGGTGCATGGCCACTGTATAGTCCGTCATTATCAGGACGTTTCTCCCCCGCACAGACGGCAGAAAAGCCTTCAGTGCCAGTCTGATGGCTCTCAGCTCTAACAGGTTGATGTGTAGCCTGGACTCCGATGGAGACCAACGACCGCTGATGGTCAGGTCGTTGGCATGGGCTCCCCACCCCGTGAGTGAGGCGTCTGACTACTGTTATCTCCGGCCATGGTTGCCAAAACAGTTCTCCTTTCAAGATGTTCTCTGGAGAGGCCCACCATTGAAGGTCGTGGGCTACCTTGTCCGGAATCCAGAGATCTTTCATCCTCCCTGAGAATTGTGACCACTGAGTCCTCAGTGCCCACTGAAGGGATCTCATTCTCAGGCGAGCCTCTGGCACAAGGGATATGCAGGATGCCATGAGGCCTAACAACCTCAAAAAGTCGTAGACTGGGAGACGTTGGGCATTTTGAAACCTGGTGACCACCTGCAGAATATCTTGAGCCCTCACCTCTGGTGGCGAGGCTTTTCCCAGGGACGTGTCCAGGACTGCTCCAATGAACTGGAGTCTCTGTGATGGTATCATCTGTGACTTCTTTAAATTGAGGGAGAAGCCCAGCTTGTGAAGGAAGTGGCAGACATAATCTAGCTGGATCCGAGCTTGTTCCGAAGAAGCTGCTCTGATCAACCAATCGTCCAGGTAGGGGTAGATGTGAATCCCTTCCCTCCTTAGACTTACAGCCACAACCGACATTAGCCTGGTGAAGACCCTCGGGCCGGAGGTCAGTCCAAATGGCAGAACTCGAAATTGATAATGAGAGTTGCCAATTGCGAACCTCAGGTACTTCCTGTGCTTGGGATGGATTGGCACATGGAAATAAGCATCCTGAAGGTCCAGAGATGCCAACCAGTCCTGAAGCTGGAGGGCCTGAAGGATCTGAGAGTTACCATCTTGAACTTGTCCTTCCTGAGGAACTTGTTCAATTCTCTTAAGTCCAGAATGGGTCTCAGTCCTCCGTCTTTCTTTGGTATGAGAAAGTAGGGGGGGGGGGGGGGGGAAGTACCAGCCCTTGTTCCTGTCCGCTACAGATACCGGTTCTATGGCACCTTTCTCTAGCAGGTCTACAATTTCCTGCAAGAGGAGCGGATCCGGCACTTTCAGGGAGTTGTTCCCCGGTGGATGGCTCTGAGGGATACGTAGAAAAGGCAGGCAGTAACCTTGGGCAACTGTCTCCAATGCCCAAGCATCTGACGTAATAGCCTGCCATTCCGTTAGATGTGAGTTAATCTGCCCCCTACAGGTGTCTTGTGATGGGAGACCTCAGAGTGGTTTGGGAGCGGCTGATGCAGTTGCCGAAGGTAAAGCGGCTCCTGCTGATGCAGCTTTCTTTCCTTTATCCCGTCCACCACGGGTACATTTTCCTTCGCCTCTTTGAGCCGGCTGTCCTCTGCCTCTTTCATATGAGGAATAATAGCGAAAGGACCTTCCTCTCGAAGAGGATGCTGAGGGACGACAATTAGTTTGGCGGATTGCAGCTCCTAGTGACTTGGCTGCTGCTTTAGATGCAGTTTTTCCAAACTGTCATCCGCCTTTTTACCAAACAGGGAAGAGCCGTCAAAGGGCATATTTAAAAGCCTGGCCTGTACGTCAGAAGCAAAGCCGGACTTTCTCAACCACGCATGCCTGCGGATTGTGGTACTTGCCGCCATGGCCCTGCTGATACTGCCAGCAGAATCAATGCCAGTTTGAAGGGACTCACACATTGCATCTTTACCATCTCTGATGATATTTAAAAAATGTGTCCCTTTCTTCTCCTTCCTGTAGGCATTCAGCCACTGATGAAGCACACTCCCAAATAGTGTGGCTGAACCTAGCGAGCGTACAAGTCGCATTAATAGATTTTAAAGCCATGCTACAGGCCGAGAAGACTTTCTTAGCCATAGCATCATATTTTTTTATCATCCCTATCCTGTGGAGCAGTGGGGTATGCAGATGTACTGCCTGATGAAGTTGCAGCCTGGACCACCAGACTCTCTGGAGTAGGGTGTTTAGATAGGTATTCAGGGTCAGCAGCAGATACCCTATATTTCGCTGACAACTTCTTGTTAACTGCAGGGACAACTTCAGGAGTTTCCCAGTTAGTTAAAATCTTCCTTTGTAAAGCAGAATGAAAGGGAACCTCCTGTGGACCTTTATCCAGAAAATCTGTGGTCATCCTGTTGAAAAACAGGTGAAGGCGCAGACCAACCCATGAACTCCATAATTCTTGACATTAGGGTTCTATAAGGGATTTCAGCATGTTCCCCTGGGTCTGGTTTGACAAATTCCACTTCTGGGGAAGTGTCTAGGCCACTTGCTTCCTGTAATGCATCCTGAAGGTCTTTCAACCTTCTTTCCTCAGAGGCAAAAGTCTCTGGTTCAGGTGATGTGGTCCTCTCCAGCCCAAAAGGCCTTTCCTGATCAGAATCTTCCCTTTCTTCATAAATTGAAGTTAAGGGGGGATGCTCTGGCCTGTGAAATGGTATAAAACCCATCTCTAAAGCAGAGGGAGCCATCATCAGTGGCCTTGAAAAGGTCGATGTCGTCGACGCTGATGTAAAAATCCTCAAGAGCGCCGACAAAGGTGTCGAGAAAACTGGAAGAGGCCTTGAAGAATTCGAGAGGATTGGAATCCTACTCGAGGATGTTGACGACGTTCCCGACGTCGTGTCGGAGGCTCTCAGTGTAACCGTTGGCTGTGGAGTAGCCGTGGGTTTTTCTTTTATCAGCGATGCGTCGAAGAACCCTTCGATAACGGCGTCGATGGCGCCGATCTATGCTTTGAAGGGGCTTTCGACGATGGCGTCGAAGCTGCTTTACTTCCCGATGGCTCATGGCGCTTTCGGGTCGACTCTTTCGCCGGGTGCTTCGACCCGCGGCGTTTAGATTTTTTGGGCTTTTCACCCAGGGTATCACCCTCAGCTGACTTCGAGGGGGTCGAGGCCGCTTTCTCGAAGACGCTTAGCATCTTTTTTCTGAATTCCTCCCACTCAGCCTGAGAGCTGTATTTTGTGGGGCAATTTACTCTTTCAGGGGAACTAGAAGACGACGACAAAGGAGATCTTGTACGTCTCTTTTTCGAGTGTCTAGACCTCGAAGAGTGGTGGGAGCCACTTCGAGACCTAGACCGAGAATGCTTTCGACGGTGAGGAGACGAATGTCTCGACTACCACAGAAACTTTCGAGGAAGTTAAAACTGACTTACCTCTCTCGAGCTTCCCCTTACGCTCCTTCAAGGCTTTCGCCGTCATGGATAGGCATTCCTCACACTCCGAACACTGGTGTTCGATTCCCAGACACCACAAACAGATCCTGTGAGGATCCGTCAATGACATTTTCTTCCCACATTCTCAGAATTTTTTGAAACCGGACCGAGGAGTCGTCGGGTCGGAGGAGGAAGCCATCGAGTACGAGTCGGTTTTCTCGAGGAAATAAGAATATATTTCGACTGACGAACTGAGCAACGGTATTCCGAGGCACACGAAGCACGGAAAAACGGAACTGAGCAACGGACGCTGCGCGTGGCCATTTATAGGCATGACGACGTCGGCGTCGATACGGTGGCTGTCGAGGAACACCTACTCGACGGACGTCGACGCACAGCGCCCTCTACTGGGAAAAAAAATTTCCGAGGCCAGCAAGCTGGAGATACAAATATCATAGATAAGGAATACGTCGGAGGACACAATCCCTTCGAAATTAGAATTCTCCCCAAACCTTCTGGCAATAATTCTGGAATTTCCAACCTGGTGGTCAACGGACGCATAGGCTTTCCAGCAGATGACTTTCTTGGTCGTCGATGGAGGGTCGTTGTCGAAGCGGTCTTCGACTGGAGAAGATCTGCAGACCCTGACGAAGATGCTGTTGTCAATGCCGTCGTTCATGGTGTGGGCTTCGAGGACGATATGGCCGTTGACGGGTGTCTTGATGACTCATGGCCGGAGGAGGATCTCTGAGATTCCGACGACAAGTAGTGTTTTTTTCCATTTCTCGACGTAGACTTTTTCAATAACGAGGTACGCAGATTATGAGGATGGGTGCGAGCCCTTCTCCCTAGGTTTGTCCGACGGTGACTGACAACGGACCCTTGGAAGAGTTTCTGAACCCTGAATGGGACTTTAACCACTGGGCAGAGGCTTCTTTACAGGTAGAGAGTTTGGCTTCATCGTGCCCCGAAGAGGATTTTGCCTCACCTGTCTTTTGCTTCTTTGCCACCAGCTCCTCAGATCTGGACCTCTGTCTTGACTGTGACCTGTCGGAGGGAGTGGTTGCTCTCCCACTCCATGACGAGCCAACCTCAGGCGCTGGACATGCTCCCTCATTGAGCCAGCAGATGAGGCATTGGCTCCAGTCCCCAAAGGTCTTTTGAGAGAACTTCTGGCAGATGTCACAGCGGTCAACAGAATGGTTCAGATATAGGAAGTAAAGGCAGTACGTGTGCCAGACCCCCTCGTAAACTCTTAAGCCGTAGGTTTCGCAGGGCCTAACTAAAGACTTCTTAGGTCCTGAAGCTTCCATGGTTGGAACTGGAAACCAATGTATTTCGACGTCTGTTGTACCGGAAGCCGTAATGTGAAGAAATGTAATTTTCTCTCAGGAGAGAAACTCAAGGAAGCCCTACAGCAAGGCGGTTGAAATCTGAGGGAAAGCTGCTGGGGCGGAGCTATACACTCGACGTACTATTGGGGGTTACCAAAAGCACCCACAACGTTGATGGGTC
Organism: Ambystoma mexicanum; assembly: GCF_040938575.1. Classification (NCBI taxonomy): domain Eukaryota; kingdom Metazoa; phylum Chordata; class Amphibia; order Caudata; family Ambystomatidae; genus Ambystoma; species Ambystoma mexicanum. The sequence goes on along the minus strand of NC_090925.1, from coordinate 469,622,661 downwards.
ACTCGAGGTGTATGCTCTTTCCATAGGAAAATTACCAAATTAAAGTTACCAGCGTTTCCCAGCCTGACGGGGAATATTCACAGCATGTGATTCCATGAAAGATCCAATGCTGGAGAAGATGTCTTCCAACCTCCAGAGGAGTATATGTAAAGATCTAAGTGAAAGGCTGATGAATCACAGAAGGACCAACAATGTTCAGAACGCAGGAACCCCATACTTAATCTGTGAGGATTAATGTCTGAGAACACTTGGCGCACCAGCTGCCTCAAACACACTGTAAAATACACTTTTGCGCAGTGCGCTCTGGTCAATCCATTTCCAGGAGCTGAAAATCCCCTATGTATTGGAGGAAAGGGTATGGCATTACCACCTTTACCAGGAAAACAAATTAGACCTAAGCCACAAAGAAAGAGGCATGTGGCAAAGGTGTGGCTGAGAACAAATATCCAGCCACATTGGTCAGTTGAAAAAAGCAAATTAAAGAGAGCGAGCAGCTTATACATTTGAGATGTGATGTTTACAACTGTACACACATTTAAAAAGGTCTGAATGAGAGTTTTGAAATTGTGTCAGCTTGGAGTACCAGTTAATCCAAACCAAACAAAACAGTGTGCCAGTTTGAGTGGTTAGAGATTTAAGTGGTCTCAGAACTAAAATTAATTTTCCATGGGAGGACTGAGGCTGCATAAAGGCTACACAAACCTAAAAAAAAATTAAAAAAACAAATACGACTACACCCAAACATGACTATACCTTTTATACTTTTCTCATTCCAGAAGGGCATGTGTAATTTTATAACAAAAAGTGGATGCTTAATGCCTTACCTTCCATAGCTGGGCTGTACATTGGACTGCTGCTAGTTCCATAGCTACTGTAAAGTGGTCCAGAATTGTGTGGTTCATAAGACTTAATATACACATTCCACCGAGGATCAATAGCACTTGTATTTAGCAGCCCTGACTTAGATGCTAAAATAGAAGATCCGCTTTTTGTAGATCCCTTATGTTGTAAAACACTCGCAGGTGGAACATGCACTCTTGCCATATCAATGCCGCTTCTGTAAACGCCCATGTCAGAATTAACTCTTTCATGAATCCCAGTGCTTGGTTTAGCTCTCTTAGAAGGTCCACCGAAATCCACATGAATGCTATCCATAACAGGGTCACATAAATATTCTTTATCACTAAACCAGCTGGGTCCATTTTCAAAAGCACAGTCAGTGTAGCCATTCATACTACTGTAACCCTTCGATGATGTGCCATTGACAGCTTTTACATTTGGTCTTTTCATTCTATCCAGCATCTGAGACATGCTTGCTCTGTGATGCAATTCCGCCTGTTGGTAGAGGGCCAATCGTGCAGCATCATTTTGTTGCAGTCCATTTAAATTCAGATTTTTGGCGTCTGAATGCATGTTCATTTCTCGTTCTGGCATCAGAGTAATATTGCTTTGTAAAGACTGGGGCGGTTTAGCCCGTTCACCATGGTGATGTTTTGACTCTGCAAGTATGGAACACTTGGTTTTTAGAACATTAGTGGACAGAGGCGGCACATCTCTGCCAAGAAGAGATGGTGGACAACCAGTGCGTCTGATTTTATCTGCTGCAAACTTACTTTTATAAATGTTTTTAACCGGCTGGTTAGGATTATATTTATGCATTAATTTCTGATGCATCATTAAAACTTCGGGATACAATGTTTTATAAGTACAAAATGGGCAGGTACTTATTGCCAAGTGTCCCCTGGTCACTGTAACTGCAGAAACATCTTCCCCAGTACGGATACATAAATTTAGGGGTACTTCCTGCGTGTATGCATTCATTCGTTGCTGGCAGTTCACAATCCTCGGTATTGTATCAGCAATATCCTGATCTATAAATAGTCTCTTTTGGCAATCTTCGTTTATTACAGTGTCTAGAGAAATATCACGCATCAGTGCATTTTCATCTCTTTTCACTTGCAGCTCTTCTTGGAAAATAACAGGAGCATTTTCAAAGTTCTGACTTGAACGTATGTTAGAATTATGTGCCTCTTTTACAGGTGTTTTAACAGTAATTTTTAGGGTCCCGTCAAAAAGAGGGAATTCTTTATTTTCTTCAGGTTGATAGTCCTCTCTTTCTTTGGCTCCAAGTAGTAGTACTCGCGAGAGATTAGGTGCTTCCCCATTTTCATTGGCTTCCGGTGAGAGGGCTTCAGAATCTTGTTCGAATATTAATTCACTTTTTTCACATTTAATTTTAATGGCATCAGTCTGCTTGTCCTTGTGATGCCTGTCCAAGTGATACCTCAGTGAGGTTTTTTGGGCAGCTGCATAGTCACAAAGTTCACACTTGTATGGCTTCTCACCTGCAACAGTTTACATTAAAGTTAGACTATCGGTATGGATAATCAGTCATGCACTTAAAACACAGCCTGAGAAATTACCTTTTTTTAAAATCTAAACATGCAGCAAGTTTCCTTTGCCATAAACCACAAACAAAAACAAATAATCACTGAAAACTATCATAGGTTTAAAAAGGCATCAATACATTTAATCTTCGCTCCTTTTCTCCATACTTCAGTCTGTCCTCCAGAACTAGAGTATCCCCCTACAACACCAACAAGTGCCTCCCCACACAACTGCCCTGCAGCCCTTACGCTGCACCCAATTAAAGGCTACGTTTTAGAGGGGAAGGTGGCAGTCTCATGGAGGAAACGGAATCACAGACTAGGAGTACAGTAGTCACTACAGTGAGTAACAGTTTTACTCCTATGTCCTCTTCCTTTGTACAAATAGCATTTATTTTCAAGCACGATTGACATAAGGAAGATGGAATCAAGAACAGCTTAACCAAGAGTAATGCTTCTCATCACAGCCTGACCGAACTGAGCATCAGCTCTCAAACTGCCATCCCAACACTAGTGTACACATAAAGCAGATGTAGAGGCAAAGTGGCTGCTTTGGCAATAATAGGACATCTCTGAAAGGCCACAGATGCTGCCTTTGCTTGAACCACCTGGGGCAAGGAGCCTCTTGGGAGGAGTAACTTTCCACACTAAAAACATACAATTCAATGTGCATAAATGGTCTTTGAGTCCTTTGCGCCCTTAGTCTCCCCAGCAAAAGCAATGAGCTGTTTGAAGAGAAATAAAAGTCCTAGATCACGTCAAGGTAGAACTGGAGGGTCCTGGGAATATCCAAAGAGTAAAGGTTAGTGAAGAAAACAGGCAGATTGATCTTGATTTATGTGAAACACCAAATCTGGCACAAAACAAGGACCAAGCTCTGGAGGTCCAGTGTCTCTATGAAAGTCAGTGAATAGTTTGCCTATATATGGCATGCATTACTCATCGTAATCTTATTTCTGATGCTTGTATCTGCTTAAATTCACAAGCTATACATAGGCCGACATCTAGTGGCAGTCGTGGAGTAGTACTCGAAAAAGGACGTTGACTGGGCGTGTCAGTAATACCATTAACATCTACTGTACCCATGGTCCTTCACGCGTCAAGGTCCCTCAGATGGTTTTGTTTCTGACATGAGGTGGGTACAGATGTCAAAGCAGAGAAACAGTGAGAGCAAGAAACATATATGCATGACTCCAGGAGGGGAGGATGGGTGTGTATGTGAATCTAAGCAGATACAAGCATCAGGATTACGGTGAGTAATGTATGCCTTCTGAGGCTTGAGGATCTGCTCATATCACATGCTATGCATAGATTAGCAAGCAGTATCCAGAAGGAGGTGCATTGTGAGAAGGTACGGAGGCAAATAGATGTTTTCGCATCGCCTGACCCTCCTATGAATCTGCTTTCGAATTTGTGTGAATCCAGTATTGCTGACATGTATGGAACTCCAAGCATTCGCTTTGCATATAGCATCTAAGGCATGGTAGTCCAACTCTGGACCTCGAGGGCCAGAATCCGGACAGGTTTTCAGGATATCCTGTATAAATATAGAGGGGTATCCTGAAAACCAGGCATGGATCCAGCCCTCAAGGTCTGGAGTTGGGCAACACGGATCTAAGGGATCGTTTGCAGTAAATGTTAATGTTAAAGGACATTTGTACCGCGCATTATCACCACCGGAGTGGTCCCCTGGCGCTCTGGCAGCTCTCGAAAAGGAGGGGAGGTTGAGTTAGTGGGAGAAAGCAGGAAAAGTGCAAGAGAGCAGTGATATGCTGTTGGCTGCCTCAGCCCGGTGGGTCCGTTGGCTGGGCCTGGGGTGTTTGCGGCCAGTAGTCGTCGTGTACAGTTGTGCAAGACTATGTGTTTTTGTTTTGTTGTTGCAATGTAGTGACGTTTGTGCGGTTTGTTGTGCTGTAGGTTTTGGTTGTGTTTGGTTTGGAGTTTGAGAGGTGTATGCAGAAAGGGAAATTGTTAGTAGGGTTGGTTAATTTGCGTCTCTATCCTGAATCGAGGCGCTCGGCTTGCATAGTCTCCCTGGATGCGGCTCTGTCCTTATCTGGGTCCGACTGGCATATAAGGTTCCTTACTCCTCTGGCCCCCACCTCCAACATGCTCTCTCATAGCGCCCCTTGTCCTCCCTTCATAGTGCACCTGCCAATGTCAACCTCTCACGTAGTGTGGCGATTGCCAATATCTCGACAATTCCACACCAAGGTGGTACCTGGCGGTAACTAAGGGGCGGGCGAAAGTGTTGGTGGGATTGTCTGGGGTAGTGGACTCAGTCTCTGTGCGTGCCGCCTGTGTTTTTTATCCTCTCGGATCAGCGGTTGTCCGTGTCCTTTCCGTTTTAGTCATCCTTTTTCCGGTTTTGGTATCCAGATTTAGTCTGTGGTGTTGAAGAGCCAGGTTTTTAGCAATTTCCTGAACTTTAGGTGATCTTTGGCGTTTCTTATTTCTTTTGGGATGTTGTTCCAGGTTTTTGCAGATAAGTGATAGAAGGAGGTGCCTCCAAGTTGTTTTCTTAAGGTATGGTGTGGGTTCTAGGCGGATTTTGTTCCTACAAAATGTAAGGGGATTAAAATCCCTCTACTACTTGGCAACAGTAGTTTACCCAAGTACATGAAAGAAATTAACAGGGGAGCCCAAAGGGGCAATCCAGCCCAAGTCCAAAAGTTATAGGAAACTAATTCCAACCCGACACTATGGAGACATAAGGTCACCCATAAAAAAAACAGTAAAAGCCTAGGTGAGAGGAAAAGATTCCCACTCATATAGTGACAATGTAAAATAGTTACCACCAAGTCTAAGCAAAACATTCTGGGGTTGACAAAGGTCAGGGAGATTTATCACCAATATGAAAATCTTATATAACATGCAGCAATACTACTGCACCTTGCCAAAGGTTTTGTGACAACATTGCAGATCATCTCCAAACAGAAATACACACACAACCACTCCAGCAGGCCATGAACGCATCCACCTTGAGAAAAAAGTAGCTCCTGTTCCCGTGGTAGAGCGAGCTCTTGATGTGAAAGGTAGGGTGGTCTTTCATAGCGAATAGCTCTAGGCACCTTCCCTACCAGGTGCTATGGAAAAAAAATAAAGCTGTGTCTTCCTTAGAGGTTTTGTTTTGTTTACGCAGTACACAACTTCCCTCCTTACATCTAATGTATGGAGGCTTCTTTCAGCTAACTGGAAAAATGTAGGTTGTTCAATGGAATGGTTGACATAGAACAGATATGAATTTTGGTGAATACCTAGGATGTGTTCCAAGGACCACCTTGCCCTCGTGGATTACAAAGAAAGGGTTGTGTGCAGAATGCTTGTAGCTCACTAACCAGTTTTATCGAGGTGATGGCTGTTTTGAAGGTTTAATAATTTAGGTTGGCTTTGTGCATAGGCTCAAAGGCAAACCCATGATCTTTCGGAGTACAACATTAAGGTCCAAACCTGGTCGAGGGTTAGAAATGGGAGGGTATAGTCTCTTTACTCCCTCCATGAAAGCTTTGATAAGAAGAATCTTTCCACCAAGACACCTTGTTCTGCCGAGTGGTGTACGCTGACAGTTGGAGTTCAATACTAGGCCAGAGTCTAGTAGATAAAGCATGTAGTGTAGAATGTTGGATAGTGAATATTCAATTGGATTTAAGGATTGTGATCTGCACCATACCATAAACCTTTTCCACTTGTTGGAGGAACAGTGTCTGTTAGGTTTCAGTGCCTCCTTTAGGATATCCATACACCTTTGAGGAAGTGCCCAAACTCTAGGCCTCCAGGAGCCAGGCTGCCAAGTTCACAGACGAAGGATGTGGATGGAGTGCTGTCCCCTCGTGCTGCAACAGCATGTTGGAGGGGGCACGAAGTTTGATTGGTTTGCACATCGCAAGTTTGAGCAGTTATGGAAACCATTGTTGTCTTGTCCAAATTGGAGCCATTGGGATTAGCGTGGCTTGTTCCTGGTGCATCTGGTGCACTATTCGGCTGAGGAGCTTCTCGGGGTGGGTGGCTGAAAGGCAGCGCGTAAGCAAATTTCCCTGACCACCTCACCCACAGGGTGTTCCCCTGGACTCTGGTTGGGGAAACCTGGATGCAAAGTCTGGCCATTGTGCATTTTGGCTTGTGGCAAACAAGTCTAAAGGAGGATATCCCCATAGGGAGAAGATTTTGTCAAGAACATCTGTTGATTTGCCACTCATGCTTCTCAGGTAGAGTATTTCTGCACAAAGTTTCTGCTAGAGCATGCAGTTCCCCTGGAACGTGGTGACAGACTAGGAACATGTTCCTCATGAGTGCCCACTTCCAATTTTTTGGGGGATAGCCTGGACAGACTGGAGTGTCCCTGCTTGTTTAGTTAAACACAGCAGTGGTGCCGTCTGTGAGGACTTGCACTGTCTGACCTACTAGATGCTATTGAAAAGCTTACAAAGAATAACTGCCAGAAGTTCTAGAAGGTTGATGTGGTTTTGGGCTGTGGTATGTCTCCACTGGCTGTGAGCTGTGTGGTGAAGGTAATGGGCTCCCCATCCGGAGAGTGAAATGTCTAGTTAGTATTGCTTGAACAAATTGTCCTTGGACCACCAGCGAAGAGCCTGTACAAGGGGTAGGGAAACCACCACTAGATCGTCCCACTGATCGCTTGCCTGAGACCATTGTTTTGCTAACCACTCCTCCATTGGGTGGATGCGCAGCCGCGCATATGCAACTAGATAAATGCATGGGGCCATCATCCCGAGCAGGCTCATTGCCCTGCATACGCTTATTTGGCAATCAGCTAGATGAACAAGTTACTTAAAAACTGGTAACGTTCTTTCGACTGGATGTTCCTCCAACGTATTACACATCTTTGACAGAGGGCGTCCTGTGTCGATGGCGTCGGGTCTATATCCCTCAAAGGCCTCCGTCGAGGGCAACGTCATCAGATGTTATAAATAGGACGCATGGTGCCGCTAGCCTCAGTTCATGCTTGTTTCCCTCCACAACGTGTGACATGCTCGTATACAATGCCTGCTTGATTGCACATAGCCTTGCGGGAACACAAGCTGCAATAACATCCAGTCGAAAGAACGTTACCAGATGATAAGTAACTTGTTCTTCGAATGGATTGTGTCCAACGTATTCCACATGTTTGACAGCCTCCCAAAGCAGTATCAGAGATTGGATATTTCTAAATTCTTCTCCCTCCTCCAGTCAGATGGCAGAATATAGCACTGCTTTACTAAAGGTCATTTCCTGACCATGGAAAGTATCCAGGGAGTAATGCTTTACAAAAGGTGTGGATGGAAGACCACATTGCAGCATCACAAACATTCTTAACCGGTACACTTTGTTGCAGGGCTGTGGATGTAGCCACACCCCTGGTGGCATGAGCTTGGAAACCCTCAGGAGGGTCCTTACCAGACAATCTGTAACATTCAGTAATGGCAAGTATAATCCACCTGGACAAGGTCTGTTTGGTAACAGCCTGGCCCAATCGGTGTCCAGTGTACCCCACAAAAAGCTTGTCATCCACTCCGACCCTGGAAATACAAAAGCTCAAAGCTCTCCTAGGGTCCAACCAATGGTGTCTCTCCTATTCCTTACTAGGATAAGGAGGATAGAAAGCAGGACAACTACTTAGTTGCTCAAATGAAACTCGGACACTACCTTAGGTAGTAAGGACGGATGTACCCTCAGTACAACCCTATCCTTGTGGAACACAGTAAAGGGTGGCTTAGATGAAAGTCTGCAGTTCACTCACTCTGCAAGCAGATGTAACTGCAACCAAGAAAAACGTCTTGAAGGTCAACATCAGGAATTTTAAGTCTAAATTCAGAACCCAAACCGGCACCTGAAAGGGGGACGGCAGGAACACATTTGTGAGCCCATTTAGAAATTGGGACATCAAAGGAATCTTAAAATAAGAACATTCTTCAGACGAGCGCTTGAAAATAGACAGCGCTGCCAGGTAACCTTTAAATGGTACCCACTTGAAGGACCTTGTGGGCCAAAGAAAGCAAGAAAGAACCATTGGAATGGAACACTGAAAAGGATCGACATTGTGTTCTCTTCACCAGTCGCTAAACTTACAGCAACGGTACAGGGATTTAGTTGCCCGACGTCTGGCCGAAAGCAACACCTCCATCACGTCATCCGGGAGGTCCCAATCCTTGCATCTCAACCTCTCTGTGGGGAAGACAGCAAGGAGGACAGAAGGACACTTATAGAAGGTCTGGGTACCACGCTCTCCAGGCCCAATCTGGAGCAATTAGGCTCATGCGAGTCTGGAACCTCAGTAAAAACCAGGAGGAATGACGGGGACCAGAGTAAACACGTACAGAAGCGGGAATGACCAATCCACGACAAACGCATCCCCTAAAGCTCGTCTCGCAGTAAATTCCATGGAGCAAAATCTCTTGCACTTTCGGTTGTGAACAGATCCACTTGAGGGGTTCCCCAAAGGGCAAAGATCTCCGGAAGGACTTCCTGAGCTAACTCCCACTCGTGGGAGACCGTGCTCAGCCTGCTCAGAGCATCCACTGCCGCATTCTCCTCTCCGGCCAGATGAACTGCCAAGAGTGAAATTCCTTGCTGTGTTGCCCGGAAGCAGAGCTGCATCGCCTCTGCACAGCAGGAGTAACCCTGCCCCCCCCCCCCCACTTTTTTGTTGTTGTAATGCATGGCCACTGTGTTTTCCATCATGATCCAGACACTCTTCCCGCACACAAACAGCAGAAAAGCCTTCAGGGCTAGCCTGATGGCCCTCATTTATTGGACTCCGACGGAGACCAACGATCGCTGGTGGACAGCTCGTTGGCGTGAGCGCCCCATACAGTAAGGGAAGCACCCGTCACTTCCGGCCATGGCTGCCAAAAATGCACCCATCAGATTCCCTTTGCTGGCCCACCACAGAAGATCATGCGAGACTGAGCGGAATCTGAAGAGGATCTGTCATTTTTCCTGAGGACTGTGACCACTGTATCTTGAGAGCCCATTGAAGGGATCTCAGTCTGGCCTCTGGCCCCAGGAAAATGCAGGATGCCATGTGGCTGAGCAACTTTAAGAATTCGAGGTCAATCCGAAAGGCAGGACCCGAAACTGAAAGTGCGAGTTGCCAGCCACAAACCTCTGGTACTTTCTGTGCTTTGGAGGTATCGGCACATGAAAGTAAACATCTTTTAGGTCCAGAGACACCAACCAATCCTGAAGTCAAAGGGCTTGAAGGACTTCAGAAAGATCGACCATCTTGAGCTTGTCCTTTCTGGAGGAACTCGTTCAAGCACCTCAAGTTCAAGATGGGTCTCAGTCCTCAGTCTTTCTTTCGAATCAGAAAATATGGGGAATACCATCCCTTCTTCCTCTCCGCCACATGCACTAGTTCTATAGCGCCTTTCTCTAGCAAGGTCAAGATTTCCTGCACAAGTAGCAGGTCTAGAATCTTCAAAGAGAGTTTCCCCGGTGGATTGTCGTGAGGCGAACGTAGGCAGTAACCATGGGCTATTCTTTCCAGAACCCACGCATCTGAAGTAATGGCTTGCCACTGTTCGAGAAGCTGAGACAGTCTGCCCGCAACCGCTGAACAATGGGACCTGGCCTCAGCTGTTTTGGAGCGGCTGCGGCAGCGCCTGAAGGCAAAGAGGCAGCTGCATGAGCGGCTTTGACACCTCTTCCACGTCCACCACGGGTAGTTTTACAGTGTCTCCTTTGACTGGCTGCTCCTCTCGTTCTACCAAAAGGAACCCCCCCCCCTCCACTGCTGTCCCCTAGGACGAAAAAGGGGGAGGTTGACACACAGCTGCCCCCAAAGATTTAGCAGCAGGTTTGGAGGTCTGCAACCTTGCTGCCAAACAAATGAGCTATCGAAGGGCATGTTGAGAAGACGGGCCTGCACATCGGGAGCAAAACCAGACTTCCGCAACCACGCAAACCTGTGTATCATGGTGCCCGAAGCGATGGACCGGCTTACACCATCAGTCGTATCCAACCCAGACTGAAGGGATTCACACATGGCATCCCTGCCATCCTGCACAATAGCAAGGAACCCATCCCTTTCTTCCCCTTCGGGAATATCCTCAGCCACTAGAGAGACACAATTTCACAGAGTGTGTGAAACTTTTGCCAAGGCACAAGTGGAGTTGGCCGATTTCAATGACATACTCCCAGCCGAAAATACCTTACGTGCCCATCCATCGAAGCGCTTGTTGTCCACATCAGGAGGGATGGTAGGGTGTGCAGCCCTCCTCGAGGTGGCCGTGGCCACCTGAACCACCAAACTCTCAAGAGTGGGGTGAGTGTATAGGTAGTCAGGTCGCTACTGGAAGGGTGGTATTTCTTAGTCAACGACTTGTTAACCGCTGGAAGAGTCCCCAGGGTCTGCCAAGTAGCAGCCACCCTCTTCTGTAACACAATGTGAAATGGCAACACAATTTCAGTGGACGGACCCTGATCTAAAATGTCCGTCAGGTCATCCTGGATGAATTCAACTGGAGGGCTGGACCACCCTAGGTACTCTAACTCTTCACATTAACCTCCTATAAGAGGATTCACCATGAGCACCAGGCTCCGGTCTCCAAACTCCATCTCAGGAGATGTGTCAAGACCATTGGCATCATGTAGAGACTGACGCAGTGACTGTCCTCAGAAAAGACCATGTCAGGAGCCTCTTACCAGGAGTATCAAAAGGCTCCAACTCCACATCCAACCTCTCCTCATTCTCAAAAATGTCCTGCAGAGAATGAAAACTCCTTCCTTGGGACAGGTGCGGCCCTCCCTGGAGTCAAGAATAGGCCTCAGTCTTAGATAGAGCCTTTCTCGGAGGATCCACAGCGGCCTCCAACAGCAAATTCCGGCCATTTGGTCCCGACGGCATCGAGGATGCGGGCGGCTTCGGCAAAGGCGCCGAAGGCTCCAAGGGCCGGACCGAAGGCAAAGCCCCAACAGCCGCACTGGACGGACACAGCGTCGACACCTTGCGAGATTTTGTTGGTTTCATTGGAGACGAAGACAGGGACCTAGATCTGGCACGTCTCTGGCGATCCCCCGGTGCCTTGTTCGAATGGGACCTTGATGGTTCCCTAGGTTTATTGTGCCGAGAGCCCGGGCCAAAGGGCGCACGAGCATCGGATCGAGACCGGTCCTTGCCGGCTTCCACCGAAGGCGCGGACGTAACTGTGCCCTGGGATTGAAAAATCACCAGCATTTTCTCCCTGAATGCGTCCCATTCCTCTGGAGTAGAGGATTTAGTGGGACAAGCCACTTTCCTCGCTGAGCCTGTTACGCTCACCTGGTCTCCACAGGGGCGCCGAACGTGACTGGCTGGTCCGATCTTAAGTGGTTTCACATGCCCCCTCTGAATTCCGCTTCCGTCACAAGGTGCGCCTCAGTTTTATGAATGGCAGGATCTCCATCCTGCAACAGTATGCAGGGGTGCGTAGAGTTCAAGGATCTAGTTACTTCACTGATCCTGTAGAGTTCCTGACAACATTGACTCAAACGGGTAAGTCTTATACCAATGATAAGGTTCGCCCTAGAGTTCAAATTGCCCAAGTTCACTTCTGTGCCTTATTCCTATATGTTTCCCTTTGGTGCGAAAATATGAAGAACGCAGAGTTGTTTTCCAAGGTAAGTTCACGCCGACGTTCTGTGATAAGTCTCTATATGCGCAATTGTCCTGCGAGACTGACCTGCTGTTATTTGTCTTTTGCAGGCGCTGTATCTCCGGGATGGATCGCGTGGTGAAGCCTTGCGGGACCGCTAGGAAAAGCAGCCTTCAGGTGAGTAATGTCGCTGCATAAGAATTAAATGTCCAATGCGGGCTTTTCCCAATGCGCAGCTAACCTGGTGTTTTCTTATGTTCAACAGGTGCGGCGACTCCGGAGCAGCGGGCGAATGATGGTGGCGGTCGAGTGATGGTGTTTCGCTGGATCGCCAGAATGAGCAGCTCTCAGGTAAATATTAACAGTGCGCAGGATAGCGATGTGGATTTCTTGGTCTGCGCGGCTTACCGGATGTCTTTTCCTTTTCAGCTCAGCAGACGAAGGCACGGAGCTTCAGGTAAGAGTCTAGTTCTGTTTCTTCACCTTTCTCTTCCTTCCTTTGCAGGTAGGTCGAGAAACACTGGACGGGCGTAGCTGAAGACTGGCCTAAAGGTAACAGACACAGTGAGCGTTACACTGCACGAGTGCAGAATAACGCAAAGCGTGTTCTGTGCTGAGGGCGTGGTTTATATAGCCTTCAGAAAGTAGTCCCCAGGTAAAGTAGTCCCAGCAACCACACCCTAGCAAATAGTTCCCCAGGCAAGTAGTCCCTTCAGCCTGCCTCAGACCGGTCTACACGTGGTTCATTTTGTTTGAAACTTGCCATATTGGTGATGGCAGCATGAACCTGGCGCCAACAGGTTGGTCTGCACCTGATGTTTGGGGGCATGAACCGTGACAGAGCCATCATTCGACGGGGACGGGCAAGGCGAACGGTGATGCCGTTTCAGGGAGTGCCTCGACGAGGACGTCGAGTGGAGAGAACCACTCTGGGACAGAGATCCCCTGGACTCCCGACAGGGCAAGCCACCCTTCGAGTCGTCAGTAGAAAGACCCGAAGACTTTTTGGTTTTACAGGGTTTGGAAACCAGACCTACTTGCAACTTCACCTTAACCTCCCAAAAGGCCTTGGCAGTCAACGACTGGCACTTCGAGCAGTCGTCGGTATCATCGCGTTCATCCAGACACCACAAGCTGATACAGTGCAGGTCCGTGATGGACATTTTGGACTTACAGTCCTGGCATTTTTTAAAGCCAGACTGCAGAGTCATTTGGGTAGAAGACAGACATTCTTTCGAAGATTTATAAATAACACGAGGCGCGCCGAGTTCTCGAAGCAAACAAGTTTGTGGAAAAACCGGAACTGAGTGTTACGCTCACCTGGCTCCCACAGGGGCGTTGATCTGAACTGGACAGCTGCGGTGTCCACCAATGTGACGCGTAGTGCCGAGATGACGGACTGGACTGGCCCACCTAGCTTCGTTTGCTTGGCCCGTAGCAATATTCTTCTGCAAATGGAGAAAGGGAATTAACCACCCGTGGAGTGAGCGTTACCCCCCCCCCACTCCCGCTGTTCTCCCCACTGATCACCTTTGATGTCCCCTCTTATAGTCTCACCTGATGGTTTGGAAAGATGAGCTCTCCATCCTGCATTGAGCACAGGGGCGCGTAGATAACCAATTGCTTCACTGGCTCGAAGGAATTGGCGAGTTCCATAACAATACTGACTGATATTTCCGGCAAGCCGTCGTAAGTATGTAGTTCGTAAGTGCTCAAATGTCTGACTTTCACTCTTGTCCAATTCCTTGCAGGTTGCAGCTTGACCCTAGCGAAGAGTTCCTTGTGGCAACCGGTAATATTCAGGTAAGGATTTGTATTATCCAACACAGTTCGATAAAATAATAATGTCAGCATGTAACCTGTTGCTTTCTCCCTTATTCATGCACTGAGAGAAAGTATGAAGCCTCGGGGAATAATGCCTCCGGCGGTAAAATCAGGTAAGTCTGTTGTGGTGAGGTGGTTTCCCCTTGTTTGTCCCTTTGTTTCAACTTGCTGTCCTTTTGTTTCCCCTTTAGGGGCCGGGGTTCGGCGAGGATGCAGTGGAAGCTGCGCCAACCCGTGAAGAGGAATAGTACCCCCGGTGGTAAAATCAGGTAAGTCTTTGGGGGGTAACTAATATTGCCTCTGTTTATTCCCTTGGCTCACCTTGCTGTTCTAGTCTTCCCCTTAGATGCCGGAATGAGGCGGGAACATGCAGAAGTATGCGGTGGAATGTGAAGATGCTGTGAAGGCCGGTGAGTTCAGCGCGGCGCTGGAGCAGGCGAGGCGACGCGCATAAAATAACTTCTTCCAGCTCGAAGGCCTGGTGGCTCGGGAATTCAGGTAAGGATCAAAAGGTATTGCTCTTGTTCTAACCTCTTCTCCTTCTTTCTCCCTTTTTCTAGGAGCTCCTGACTCGAGGGGGCGTGGCAGAAGACTGGATGCAGACTTGCAGGCATGGTGAGCGTTACGCTGCTGGATGCAGAATAACACGAAGCGTGTGCTGCTCTTCGGACGTGGTTTAAATAGCCTCCAAAGTAGTTCCAGGTAAGTATTACTCCTCAGCCTCACCCGAGTTAAACCAAAAGGGAGCACCTTCAATTGGTAGTGTTCTCCCGCTATTTGAAAGCGTAGATACTCTGTGCCCTGGGAACATTGAAATTTGAAAGTATGCATCTTTCATGTCCAATGTTGCCATGTAATCCCCTCTTAAGAGAGGAATTGCCTCCTAAAGCAGTGTCATGCAACAGTTTTGAGGCTTGACATGCATGTTTAATGGGTGCAGGTCTAGTACCAGGGGAATGGTTAGCTCTTTCTTTGGCACAAGGAAGTACATTGAATAAATACCCTTGTTTACCTGGTTTGCTAGGACGATTTCTATTGTGCCCTTTCCAGCAAGGCTTTCACCTCCTCCAGTAATATGCGTCTTTTCTCTGGTGTTATTTTTCTGTGTCTAAGCGGATGGTCTTTGCAGAAGCTCTATAGTATCTACACGTCACGGTGGATAACACCCACTTGCCCAAAGTGATCGCCTCCCATGTGTGGGCAAATTGAGAGATGCAACCTCCTACTTGAGTGGCATGGAGGGGACCTACAGCAAGGCATCATTGCTTGGGTGGAGCGGAGCCTCTGGCAGAGGAGGCTCTACCCCTGCTCCTAGAACTTTTTTAGCTTCTTTGAAAGTTGGAGGATGACTGTCCTTGCAAGGTGTCCACAATGCCATACTGCCAGCACTGAATAAGGCATCCATCTGTGTCATCTTTGTCAGCTGAAGCAGCATGTAAACGTATGCAGGTGACAAAATGTGTGTGCCTTCTCGCTGCTTAAGAGAGCCTGGAACGCAATCCTGCCTTATCTAAGGGCAATTTGCTCCATCTCAATATTTTAGGAAAAAGCTGAAGACCTGGCTGTTCAGGTGACATTGATGGGACTGTTTTCACCCATTCTGTTATTTTGGTTTTTTTGGAAGACCCATTGTCTGCATGGGAGTAGTTTCTTACCTGTAACTCCATTTCTCCAGCATTGGTATCTTTCATGGATTCACATGCTGTGAATATTCCCAGTCGGGCAAGGAATCCCCGGTTACTTTGATTTAGTAATTCTCCTATACAAAAACACTGACACCTTAAGTGGGTGCTTTTGGTCCCCACCAATAGAACGTCGAGTGTATAGCTCTGCCCCAGCCGCTTCCCCTCAGATTTGTATTTATTTGCATTGATATAGCGCGCACACAGCCCAAGGGCATCGAGGCGCTGATACAAGATTACGTCTTAGTTACAGAACATGGAGTTAACCACTCTGGAGGATATCCTCCTGCAGATGATGTTTGCCTGGAGGGAGGTAGGTTGGGGGGCGCATGTGAATCCATGAAAGATGCCAACGCTGGAGAAATGGAGTTCCAGGTATGAAACTACTCCCACCTCCAGCATTGGATCTTTCATGGATTCACATGCTGTGAATAGATTTTATAGCAGTATACATGTTAGGAGGAGATAAAGCAGGCAACCAAAGATTAGAGACTTAAATATTTCTGTACTAATTCGAGAAGTACAAGTACAAGAAAATACCCCAGAAGCTGCGTGGCTTACCTTACTGGAACAGCCGTTAAAGGACTGCCGGAACCATCTGCATGGCTTCAGCGTGCTGCTGTTGTAAACAGTAGTGCCTGGTATATGTGTGAGGTACTGCCCCTGTTGCCACCTGGCAAATGTCTTTGATGCCACTCCGGACCAGAGAGACGCGGAAGCGGCCATGGCCCTTTTAGAATGCGCTCTAGCGGCAGTTCGTAGAAGCATTTTGGCATTTGTGTGGCAGAAGGAAATCGCTGAAGATATCCACCTTGCGATGCCATGTTTTTTAAATGGTTTTTCCCTTGTTTGACGGGCGAAAGGCGACAAAGAGCTGTTTGTTTATTGTAAATGATTTTGTCCGGTCCAGACAATACATTAAAGCCCTTTTCACATCCAGAGAGTATAGGGCTCTCGACTGGGAAAGTGGCGCTTTGAAAGAATGAAGGCAGAGTTATGTTTGCTTTCTTATGAAACTCTGATGGCACTTTTGTAATGAAGTGAGGATTGGTGGAAAGCATTACCTTGTCCATCGCAAATCGGAGACACTGAGGATCCACCACTAAAGCTTGTAGTTCAGAAAGGATGTAATGTCCGTCAAGAATGCCACTTTCCAAGTCACAAATTGAATGTGTGCCGTTAAGAGGTTCAAAAAGAGTTTGAGACCAGCCAGGACGAGATTCAGGCTCCATACTGGTGAAATCCTTCTCTTTGGAGGAAAAGGAAAGGAAGAGTCCTTTTAAGAAATGTTTGAGTAGTCTGTCACTGTAGAGAGGAGGTGATCCTCTTTTCCTTGCGAAACTAGATGCAGCCCAATGCACCTTTATAGAGGAGATCGCTAGACCACCTTTTGCAAATTTGAGAAGGTAGGTACGAACCTGTTGAGGTTTTTATGGCCAGTGGTTGAAAGTTGGGCTGCTGTGCACACCATGTACAAAACCTTTTCCATTTATGGTTGTAGGAAAGGTTAGTGGATGGAGCCCAAGACGCAGCTAGAATACGCTGGCAGTCTTGCAGGATGTTTAAGTGGCCGAATTCGGCGTAATCAGGAGCCATGCTGTTAATTTGAGGGAACCCGGGTCGTGCTGTAGAATCACACTGTCGTTCTGCGATAGGAGATTGGCGTGCGATCCTAAAGAGATTGCACTGTCCGCCACCAGTTGAAGGAGGTTCAGAAAACCAAGTCTGTCGCTACTAGGATTATTTCGGAGTGATGACATGCACTAGTCACGGTAATAGCAGTTCTGAGGATTGTATCTGCTTAGATTCACATGCTGTGGATATGGTCTGACATCCAGTGGTAACCGCAGAGTATTGCATCTCGTCTTTCGAGGATCGAAAGGGGACTTTGGCATAGGCGTGTCTGTAACACTATCCCTAAGTGATTTCATGCTGTAAAATGTCATCTAGCACGCTATCTGGGTAGCTTATAGGAGAGATTCTTAGAGGAATAGGTCTATGCTCTACTGCGTCCCTTGTCGGAGTATTTTAGCATACCTTTGGCGGATGATTGTACTGTCCTGTATAGGTAACTCTGTGGCTTCGTGATAGTTGTCGGCTGGGTTGGAGCCAGTGTAGTCTTACTCCCAGACGATTTGTGTTTTTTGGTCGTCGACAAGGTGGTCATTGAGTGAGGTCCTGTTGTCGATGTCCGAGTGGATGTCGACGATTTGGTCGTCAGAGGGGGTTCGCAGACAACTCTTGTCAGAAGGAGGATTTGCTAGACTCAGAGGACAAATGGTGTTTCTTTTTTGCAGAATAAAATTAGGTCTTCATGGATTTGTGATTCTCTGCCGTCCGAGAGGACCTTTTCGTCCAGTCGGACGTGGGTGATGTCGACGGGCGTGAGCCTTTATCCCTGGGTTTTTTCAGATGGCATCTTAATCGACAGAAACCTTGGACAAGTGCTTAGACCCAGTATGGGGTCCTCCTCACTCCTGATGTTTTTAGTTTTTTTTTTAGTAGGAGAGTGGCGTTTGGCCTTATCGTGGCTCGTGGATGATTTTGGCTCACCTGTTTGTTTTTTTTGCCAACGGTCCTTCAGACTTCGACCTGTGACCCAATGGCAACCTCTTGAGAGTGGTAGCTCTCCCACTCCTTGATGAACCCACTTCCGACGCCGGGTATGCTCCTTCATTAAGCCAACAAATGAGGTGATGGTTTCTGTCCTTAAGGGTTTTTTGTGAAAAACCCTGGCAGATTCCACATTCCTCCGTGCAATGGTTAGAGTAGAGGCAGTAAAGATAATCTGCATGCCTGTCAACTTCGTACAAATTGTTTAGGCTGCAAGTGCCACAGGCCTGAACAAGGACTTTCGGTCCAGAGGTCTCTATGGTCTATAAATGGACCTTATAGGAGTCTTTGGTTGCTCCGGTTGGAGTAAAAGTTGAACAAAATATTAATTGTGTGTGTAACATTTTCTCTCAGGAGAGAAGAATGAGAGGAATCCCACCAGCTCGAAAGACTGTTGGAATCTGAGGGGAAGCTGCTGGGATGGAGCTGTACAGTCAATGTCCTATTGGGGGGGACCAAAAGCACCCACAACATCAATGGGACACTTAAGGTGTCAAGTTTTTCCAATATATCATTCACAGCATGTAAATCCATGAAAGATCCAATGCTGGGGAATATATGTTACTTGCTGTATGCGCGCCCATAAGCCTCCGGGTCATTAGGTGTGCTATATAAGTAAGTATATTAAAATAAATAAGCTGAGACTCTAGACAAAAAAGTCACTGTTTGAACTAACAGACTTTCTGGGTGTTTCGTGAAAAAATACAGATCTACAGAAGCAGGTCTATACTAAGTGTCTTGTTCACTGGCGGGACGGAATCCGACCTTAGCCAATTCTCCATGACCCTGACTCAATGCAATGTGGAAAGGCAACATCGCTTCCCTCACTGGCCAACTGGCCAGTAGATCTGTAAGGTCATCTATTTCACCATAGCAGCTGATACTCTGACACCAGATTCATTACTGATCTATATGACGGGTCATGAAAGTAGCCAACCACCTATGGATTGCCAATATCTGTCTCAGGAGAAGTCTACCAAATGCTGGTCTCTTTCAAAGTTTCAACTAGATTAATCTTGGACTCTTCCGAAATGAGCTCCTCTGGCACATTGGAGTCCCATATTCGACCCAAAAAGAGCTTGCTCCTCCTCAAAGATGAAAACCATGGATTTAAAGGAATATGGTGTTGCTATGGGTTTATATGACTTTGCAGAGTCAACCAAAGTCCTTAAAGGCTTCGAGGGAACTGAAGGCGCCAATTGCATCGAGGGCTCCGAAGGAACCAAAGGTGAAAGTCTCAACGGCTTAGGAGAAAGCCAGGATACTTGTGTCAAGGAACCTGCGATTTTGATCTTCAAGGAGGAAGATGTCGATTTAAGTCTATGCTTCAAAGACGCCTCTTTCGACTTGTATCGAGGAACCTCTCTTCCTGGGCTCTTGAGAGCGAGAAGTAGACGGGTGAACCCCCTGCTGGTCTCGAGAGGCAGAGGGGTGGGCAGATTTCTTCAACTCTTCAGAGGGGCACTCAAGACCCGTGCTCAGGAAAATATCAATTATTTTGCAACAGAATCTGAAGGAGTCTGCAATTTAGTTGGGCAGGAGACTATCAGGCGAGGAGGAAGAAGACTAAGATCTGTGGTGTCTCTTCTTGCTTTTTGTGGGAGGACGACCAGTGTCGGGACCTCGATCTAGAGCGCTTTTGATGCCTGGAGTGCCTTCTCCCAGGGGACAGTTCCCTGGTGTCAGAGTTAGATTTTCTTTTCGAAGAGGCTAGCGCTTGCTTGGACATCTGTGCAGAGTCTTCTGACACAGGTTCGAATCCCGGCAGGGACCAACTCAGCCTTTCACCCTTCCGAGGTTGATAAATGAGCACCACACATTGTGGGTAATAAGCAGCGCTCAGATGCCTGAAGGTTCATAGCACTATATAAATGCTAAATTATTATTATTAGGAGAGGGTTTACCTGCTTCAAGTTTCCCCTTCCTTTCATGCAAGTCATTGACCATCATGGGCTGCCAAGAGCCTCAGTCACCACACCGCTTAATACCAGTCTTCGAGGTCAAGGACACTGTCGAATATATATGAAATCTCGACGGTTGATAGTACATATTCGAATGCTGAGGTAATTTCACTCCTAAGCACGCTAGCGTCACGGCCGAGGACAGACGGAGGGCCGTGACTTTATGCTGCACGACGCTAGACTATGGAGAAAAAAAAAAAAAGAATCAGAAGCGAGCTGCAAGCAGGAGTATCAAAGATTGAGGGATACGTGGGAGGACACAATCCATTCAAAAGGGGATGCTATGTAACCCCCTCATCAATCCACATAAGCTGCAATAATAAAATACAGATGGAGAGTCACAAAAATGACTTCCATGGAAAGAGTAAAAGAAAGGGTGAGTGGGGGGGGGGGGGAGTTTCTCACTCACTCAGGAACATGGAAAAATAATTCACAAGTCCAGCAAAAAGTGCTGGGGGTCTCACAGGTGAGGGAAATGTAACAAACATCTAACCTAACAGTGACTCGTGATGATTGCTTGTGACCACAAATGCAACCCAGCTCAATGTAAGGAAAATTGTTTTCTGTGAATGTCCCATTAAGTATGGAGGAAAGGACAAAGTAAATCTATTGTAGGATTTTACAGTACCAAGTGCATGGTGGAATCTCAATGTATTCATTGGGTATTCATAATGCACCTATGCATCACAGTGTTTCAAGGAGCATCAAGGCAAAGGGGCTCAGGGGGCAGGGTTGAGGAAAACAAAACAGAAACGCTCCCACTAGGCCTTGAAACATTCAGATCATGCAAGTGCTGTAACAAAAAAACGCAGGGGAGAATGGGCAAGGTGAATGCAGGTAGCAGAGGCAGGAGAAATGCTAGTGAGGGAAGGCAGTGAAGGGTACAGTGCAAAACAAACAGGAACACAGCACAAGGTTCGAAATGAAGAAACAGCATTGGAGTGGGTGCACCAATTGGACACTACGCCTCAGGGGCACCAACACATATGCAGGTACAGTAGGTAAAAAGTAGCATTTGAATGCCTTGCCTCAGGGCAGGGGGCTAAATCAAATGACATGCATTTCACGTGCTGTGAATCTAAGCAGATACAACCATCAGAAATGCTTTTACGGTAAGTAATGCATCTGCTTAGATTCACAGCACGTGCTGTGCATAGTCCGGCA
This sequence comes from Ambystoma mexicanum, assembly GCF_040938575.1. Classification (NCBI taxonomy): domain Eukaryota; kingdom Metazoa; phylum Chordata; class Amphibia; order Caudata; family Ambystomatidae; genus Ambystoma; species Ambystoma mexicanum. Next base: position 469,601,458 of record NC_090925.1, on the reverse strand, counting down.
TCGAGTGGTAACCGCGGAGTATTGCATCTCGTCTTTCGAGAATCGAAAGGGTACGTCGACATGGGCGTGCCTGTAACACTATCCCTGCGTGGCGCGTAGTGTACCCATGATCCCTCACGCATCGAAGTCCCTCCGATTGTATTTTTTCTGCCAAGAGGGAGCTTTATGACTATTGAGAGGGAGTACAGAAAAGAGAAAGTAGTAATACGTCTATGTTCCTTCCATCCGAGTGGGAAGGATGCGTGGGCGCATGTGAATCTAAGCAGATACAACCATCAGAAAGGATTTTACGGTAAGTAATGCATGTCTTCTGATGCTTGTCAATCTGCTTAGAATCACATGCTGTGCATAGACTAGCGAGTAGTACCTTGAGTTGGTAGTGGGTTGTGAGAAGGAACAGTAGTGAAAAGATATCTTAGTACTGCCTGTCCCACCTGAGAATCAGACCTAGGAGTGTCTTGGCAATAGTGTTTTATAAAGGTGTGTACAGACCTCCAGGTTGCCGCTTTGAAAATGGACAAGGGGAACATTGGCAATGAATGCTATGGACGTCCCAGTGCCTCAAGTGGAATGTACTCTAGGCTTGAAGGGCAGTTCTCTCTTAGCAAGATAGAAGCAGAGTGTAATGCAATTGGCAATCCATCTAGAAATAGTGGATTTGGAGACCATCTCCTTTTCCTGTGGCAACAGACACAAAAAACGGATTAGTCTTCTTTAGTGGATGTTACGCTCACCTGGTTCCCACGGGGGCGTCGACCGGAACTGGGCCGCTGTTATTTCCACCAGCGTGGCGTGTAGCGCCGAGATGACTGACTGGACTGGCCCGCTCAGCCTAGTTTGTCAGGCTCGCAAGAATATTCTTCTGCAAAGGAGAAGAGGAATGAACCACCCGTGGAATTGAGTGTTAACCCACCTTCCCCACTCCCGTTGTCTTCCCACTGATCACTTTTGATGTCCCCTCCTTAGTCTCACCTGATGGTTTGGAAGGATGAGCTCTCCATCCTGCGTCGACCGCAGGGGCGCGTTGATGACCAGTTACTTCACTGGCGTAGAGGAATTGGTGAGTTTCAGTATTGGCTCTAAAGTCCAATTTTTCATAAGAGTTCAAATGTCTGCTCTTCACTCTGTCCGATTCCTTGCAAGTTGCCGATTAATCCACTCGAAGATTTCCAAATGGCACTCGGTAAGATTCAGGTAAGTCTATTGTGTTTTTCCCCTTAGGGGCCGGGGTACGGCGATGAAGCAGAGTTGACTGTGCCGACCCGAGATGAGGTGAGAACCCCGTGGTAAATCAGGTACGTTTTGTGGGGGGTAACTATTGTCCTTGCTTTCTCCCCTTAGGGGCCGGGGTACGGCGATGAAGCAGACCGGACTGCGCCGACCCGAAATGAGGCGAGTACCTCCCGTGGTAAATCAGGTAAGTTCTTGGGGGTAGCTTGTATGGCCTTAGAGAGTCCACTTGCTCACCTTGCTGTCTTTGGATCCTTAGGTGTCGGGGGCGGCCGCGAGATGGAGAGAGCGTGATGGAATGCTGAAGTACCGCCAAGCAGGCGAGTTCAGCGCGGCGCCGTAGGAATGCGAAGCGATGCTTCAAAGACTTCTGTCTTTCAGTTCCGTGGCGAAATGGATCAGGATTCAGGTAAGGATTAAAGTTAAAACTCCTGTTCTAACCTTTATCCTTTTTGTCTTCTTGTTTCAGGAGTCCCAGGACTTAAGCGGGCGTGGCTGAAGACTGGAGCTGCTGAAAACACGGTGAGCGTTACGCTGCAGCAAGCAGAATAACGCGAAGCACGTGTGGCTGTCCGGGCGTGGTTTAAATAGCCTTGGAAGAAGTTCCAGGTAAGTATTCTTCCACAGCCCCACCCAAGTAACAAAATAGTCCCTTCAGTAAAATAATCCCTCCTAAGCCTCATTTGGCTGGAGTCTTCATGCAGCATGGTCTGCTTCAGGTAAGTTATCAATAATGAGCCTGGCGCCGTAGGTGCCAGGACTGTACCCAAACAGCCCCTAACTGGGGCTTTTGGGCCTGCTCCAAGTGGCATGATGCCTGCTTCCGGGGTTGCTGGGCCTGGTCTGGTCTTCCAGGGGCAGGCATCATGACAGTGGACGAGTTCTTTCCATATAGAACATGACAGCCCTGCGTACATGCAGCATGTGCTGGGTTCTTTCCCCCAGGCTTGAGGGATTTTGAAAGAACGTTGGTAGCTCTATTGACTGGTTCTCACGGAACTTGGAGATGAATTTAGGCGGAAATCTATGTGGCGAAAATTTAGGGTGAGTGCGCAAAACCACCTTATCTTTGTGAACTGTTACTGTTATCTAGAATATCGAGTGCCTGCAGTTCACTTATCCTCCTAATGGAGGTGATTGCTATTAAAAAAAAGCAGTCTTGAGGGTTAGGTTCTTAAGACTTGCTTAGTGCATGGGCTCGAAAGGAGCTCCCATAAGCCTAGTTAACACCACATTTAGGTCCCATCCAGAAACCGGGTTAGAAATGGGACAGTGAATTCTTTTTACCCCTTCCATGAAAGCCTTAATCACTGGTATCTTCCACCATGACACCTGCTGTTGTGATGTTGTATATGCTGAAAGTTTGTTTTATTATTTATGATGCGCGTCAGACCCAGTGGTATCAAGGCGCAGCAGTACATGAATATGTGAAGCTTGGTTACAGGAATTCGTCAAGGTAAAAAGGCACCTTTGTACAAAATAATGTTTACAGACATGGTAATATACACATAATTACAGATAAAGTAGGAAGGTACAAATATTTACAGATATTACATACGATGTGTGAGAGAATAGTGGTTACCATCATAGAGGTACCCACCAGTGAGATATGAGGCGAGGTGAGAATCCTTTAGGCAAAGTGTCGTTATTACCATCGTCAGGGAGACATGGATAGTTGCAGTACAGGATTCATGGAGGTACATTTAGTGGTCGTTGGATTTCAGCCACACAGTAATATTAGTTCTAAAGTTTTGATTGTTTTGTCAATTCTCACTGTGGAGGGCAACGAGTTCCATAATTTGGCCGCTTTCACAGGGAAGCTATTACCTCCAACTGTGGATAGTTTGAATCTCGGGATGGACAGTCGATCCCTATTTGCAGATCTGGTTGGTCTGGAGGATGTCCGTTTGTGGAATCTGTCAGCAAGATAGATGGGAGCCGCATTATTGAGGTATTTGTGAGTAAACAAGGTTTTTAGGAGGAATTTCTCATTAGTCTGGAACCAGTTGTTCTGGCGCCTACTCTCAGAAATTTGTTCTCTTCTGGAGATGCCCAATGCCGCTCTAAGGGCATTATTTTGTAGAGTTTGGATTCTTGACTTGGGAGAACCTCGAGAACTCGAGGGCATTGCAGTAGTCCAGGCGGGACAGGATTAGGGCTCTAGCCAGGATAATGCAACTTCTGTTGGAGAGGAATTGCTGACCCGTTCTGATAAGTTTGCACGTGTAGGCCGTGGTAGATGCTAGTGAATTAACCTGTTTGGTAAAGGAGAGAGTTGAGTCAAGATAGAAGCCTAGCGTTTTCACCACCTTTCCTACCTTGATACAATTGCCGTCGATTATGAATGAAGAGTAGTCGGCTCCTAATTCTTTTAGATTAGTGGGGGTGCCCAGGATGATGAATTCTGTTTTATCATCATTCAGACATGGACCGTGCAAGGCCATCCATGCCTGGATGATGTACACTCTGTTCACCAAGGCCCAATCCTTGTCGTAATCCCCTGAAAGTGGGAGGAGGATATGAGTATCATCTGCATGGTTAGTGTAGGTGATACTGAGATGATCCAGATCATCGAAAAGGAACAAGTTACTTACCTGTAACTGTTCTCCAGCATGGGTCTGGCATGGATTCACAGGCTCATGAATAATCCCCATCGTCAGGCTGGGAATCCTCGGTAAAGAAAAATCAGTATCAGTTTAGTTTCTGATCTGTCTTTCGTAGTAGTAACCAATAACTGATCTCTGCGTCATACTGACCACAGCCAATGACTGCCACCTCCCTAAGCCCACCCTCTGGCAGCCATCTTCAGATTTGGTAGCACGTGAAGTGGCAGTATGACCAAGTGAAGAGCCACAGAGGGGTAGGCGGGAGGGTTCGCATGTGAATCCATGCCAGACCCATGCTGGAGAACAACAGTTACAGGTAAGTAACTTGTTCCTTCTCCAGCATGGGGTCTGGCATGGATTCACATGCTCATGAATAAAAGAATACATAGCAGTACACACAGGCACAACCACGGGAGTTGGCAAAGGCTCAACATTAAGCATTACATCCAAACTCAACATTAAGCAATTCTTACCTCCTCACCAGGCTCACCTCAGGCGAACAGGTTGCGCAGCACTGCTTGGCCGACCCTGGACTCCTCCCGGGAATCCCGATCGACGCAGTAGAATTTCGTGAAGATGTGCGTCTACCTCCACCTAGCTGCCCTGCAGATGTCCAGCAAGGGCACACCAGATAGGAACGCCGTGGTAGCTGCGATCGCTCTGGTGGAATGGGCTCTCGGACGGCCAGGCAGCGGTCGGTTTGCCAACCGAAGACAGTACATGATACAGCCGGAGAGCCATCTGGAAATGGAAGCCTTCGAGAGAGCCTTCCCTGATTGACAGGTCCAAAGTTCACAAAAAGTTGTGAGGTCTTCCGAAAACTCTTCGTGCCGTCCACGTAGAACTTCAGCGCTCTAGCCACATCCAGCGAGTGCAAAGTCCTTTCAGCCGGCGACGAAGGAGACGGGAAGAAAACAGGCAACACCAAGGGTTCGTTGAGGTGGAAGTCCGACGGCACCTTGGGCATGAAGGAGGGGTGGGTCCTGAGCACTACCCTTGCGTCGTGAAAAGTCAAGTACGGTGGCTTGCAGGAAAGGGCCTGGATCTCTCCCACACGTCGTGCAGAGGTGATGGCCACAAGAAACGCTGTTTTCCACGACAAGAACTTCAATGGAGCCGAGTGCAGAGGCTCGAATGGAGATCCCATGAGCTTGGTCAGCACCACGTTGAGCTCCCACGCCGGGGCCGGTGCCTTCACCGGCGGGAACGATCTGAACAGTCCCTTCATGAATTCTTTCACCAGACGATGAGACCACAAAGACGTCCGTCCCGTGGTTCTGGTGTATCGGGAGATCGCAGCAAGATGAATCTTGATGGAAGCGTGCGCCAGTCCAGCCTTGGCCAGCGTCAGCAGGTAAGGCAGTACTTGAGGAGCCGTAATCCATAGAGGGTTAATCTTCTGTGCGTGGCACCAGACAGAGAACCTCTTCCATTTGTGTCCGTAGCATTTAAGAGTTGAGGACGCCCTGGCCTTTGCAAGAACCTCTCTGCAGTCGGCCGGTATGTCGTAACCTCCAAACTCTAATGCTGCAGGAGCCAGGCCTGCAAGTTCAGGCACTTTGTCGTGATGGAGGATGGCGCCTCCTTCCCTGGAGAGAAGATCGGCGTCCACTGGCAGCTTGATTGGCGTGGACGCTGACAAGTCCAGAAGGTCCGGGAACCATATCTGCCTCGGCCACGCAGGTGCGACGAGGATCATCCTGCACCGTGACCTCTTGAGCTGGTTGAGGAGCCGGATCAGCAGCGGCAATGGAGGGAACGCATATAGGAACAGGCCCTCCCAGGGGAACGAGAAAGCATCGCCCATGCTCCTCGGCTGGGGAAACCTGCGAACAGATCGATCTGGGGTGTGCCCCACCGTCGGAAGAGGCGGTCCACTAGATCCTGTCGTAGTTCCCACTCGTGGCAATAGCGCAGCTCTCTGCTGAGTGAGTCGGCGATGTGTTTTATCCCTGCCAGATGAAACGGCACCAGAAACATCCCTTGGGCGACGGCCCAATGCCACAGATCCTGAGCCTCCTTGGACAGGGCTGGGGATCTGGTACCACCCTGCTTCCTGATGTAGAACATGGTGGTGGCGTTGTCAGTGAAGATCCTCACCACCTTGCCCTTGAGGGATGGAAGAAAGGACCTGAGGGCCCAAAACACTGCACGGATTCCAAGACATTGATATGGAGGGACTTCTCCGTCGGCAGCCAAAGGCCCCTCGTGTGCAGATTTTCAGTGTGTGCCCCCCCCCACCCTTCCAGGGAGGCATTGGTGGTCACTGTCTTCTGGTGGCCCGGGGTCTGGAAGTCCATGCCCGGCGTCAGATGCGCGCGGGTGCCCCACCACCGGATCGCTCGTCGGAAGCTCTCGTCGAGTGTGATCTGTCCTCGAAGCTGCCCGTCGCTTGGATCCAGCGAGCGTCCAGGAACTCCTGCAACGGGCGCATCCGAAGCCTGCACGGGCGGATGAGATAAATGCAAGAAGACATCATTCCGAGGAGGGATTTGATGGACCTCACCCTGGCCGCGTCCGCAACCAGCATCCGTTGCACCTTGCCCAAGATGGCCCTCGTCCTTTCCTCCGACGGAGAGGCCAGAAGCGCCACTGTGTCGAGTTTCGCTCCCAGAAACAGTGCGTCTTACGCGGGCACCAGGTGGGACTTGGCGTAGTTTATGGAGAATCCCAGGTCCGTGAGTAGTTGGACGGTCCTCGCCATGTGCTCCGCGGCAAGCTCCTTTGTCTTTGCTCGGATGAGCCAGTCGTCCAGGTAGGGGTAGACGTGGATCCCCTCCAGGCGCAACCACGCCGCCACCGGTGCGAGGCACTTGGTGAACACCCTGGGTGCCGACCTCAATCCGAAGGGAAGGGCTCTGAACTGGTAGTGACGCCCTTGGACCACGAATCTGAGAAACCTTCGGTGTCCCTTTAGGATGGAGATATGGAAGTAGGCATCCTCCAAATCCAACGACGACAGGAAATCTCCCTCCTCCAGTTGACCCAGGACGTGCTGGAGGGTGACCAACCGGAACTTCTGTGACTTGATGAATTTGTTCAGTCGTCGTAGGTCCAAGATGGGACGCCATCCTCCAGTCTTCTTCACGAGGAAGTATCTTGAGTAAACTCCGGAGCCCCGAAGCCTCTTTGAGACGAGCTCGATGACGCCTTTCTTGAGCATCGCCTTTACCTCCAAGAGAAGTTGAGGGACGTAATGTTCCTTCCTTGCCACGGGGGGACGCGCGGGCACTTCTTTAGAAACTCTAGCGCGTGTCCCTGGGCCAGGGCGTCCAGCACCCAACGGTCGGTGGAGATGGACTCCCACACGCTGACAAAGTTCGCCAGCCGGCCTCCCACCGGGGTGCTTCGGTGGGGGCCCGACCCCACGGCCGGTTCAGTCCTGCTTCGACAAGGCTTTGCCGCCTTGTCCTCCTTGGCGACGACGATGGGGTCTGCCCGACTTGCCTCGTCCCCTGTAGGTTTCCTGTGACGACGAACGGGCCGCTTGACGATAGGTGGAAAATCCGCCGCCGGAACCTTTGGAGGCACCCTGCTTGCCTCCGCAGCTTTGAAAGGGCGGCCGTCGTTGCTGGAGAACACCAAGAGCCCGGGCCGTCTCCGTGTCCGTCTTGATGGCTTGTAGGGAATCGTCCACTGTTTTCCCCAAACAGGTTGCTCCCGTCGAACGGCATGTCCAAGACTCTGGTCTGCACGTCCTGACGGAAGTCAGTTGCCTTGAGCCATCCACGGCGTCTAATGCACACGCCGTTGCCCAACTGGCGAAATCCAGTGTCAGCGATGTCCGTCGCTATCGTAATGGCGTGATCCGACTCCACTTCTCCTTCCTGCAAGATCTCTAGGGCCTCCGCCCTCTTGTCGTCTGGTAAGAAATCCAGCAGGGGGGCGATTTTGTACCACAACTCCCTGTCGTAGCGGGCCACGATAGCCAAGGCGTTAGCAGCCTTAATCGTCGTCGCTGCCGATGAGATGAGACTGCGTCCCATCGTGTCCAATATCTTTCCCTCGCCGTCCATCGGGGAGGTTGATGTAGAGGCCGAGGCCCCCCCGCTTTCTTCCTGGCCGCCGCGGAGACGACCGAGTCCGGGGTCGGCTGTGCCCGAAGGCACAACGGGGCCGCGTCCGGGACCTGGTACTACTTCTCGTACCGATCCCTTCTCGCAGGCGTCGTGGATGGGTTCTTGAGGAGGGCGAGACCCTCATCCCAGATATCGTCCAGTAGAGGTACAGCGAGGACCGTCTTCCTCTTGGTCTCGCCTTCCTTCTTCTCTTCCGGGCAGAGCTGGAAAAGCTTGGATGCCCTGGCGATCATGGCATGAAACGATCCAATCTCGTCGGGCGGGGAAGCCCGGGGAAGCCCGGGGAGGAGGTGACGACGGGAGATCCTTGTCGTCTGTGCCCGTCGCGGCCGTGTCAGTCCCCGTATCATCCCCACGGGTCGTGGACGGGAAGGAGGGCTGAGCAGGGCGCGATGGTTGAAAGGAGGTGGAGGATGAATCCTTCTCTTAGGAGGAGGGCTCCCAGAAGGGCCTGGCTCCGGGTCCCCCGTCGGGAGAGGTTCCTCCGTTGGTGGCAACGGCAATCTCGTCCTTATCTCCGAGCATAAGGACTGTATAGCCAATAAAATGGCCGCCGAGTTGTCTTGCGGCACTGGTTGAGGGGAGTCCGACGGGCGGTCAGGAGCCCCATCGGCACCCTCGACGTTCTCGTCGTCTCCTACGTCGGGGTCCCTCCCGACGGGCTGGTCTTCTTCCACGCCAACGCCGTGGCTTAAGACTTCGATCAGCTCCTCCTCAGAGGTTGAGGCCGAATCCACGACAACCTCCTGCCCCCCCCTTTTTCTTCTCCGTCGGAGGTTTCACGGGGGTCCTGTCGATGGGCATGAAAGAGGACTCCCTCCGCGGTGGCTGGGAGACTCTGGGCCCTGAGGTCGCCACCACTGGTGTAGCCTCCACAGGCTGAGCCAGGGCCGCCGCAACTGTCTCGATAGAGGCCTTGGCTGGATGGATTAAGGCTTTCACCACCTTAGGTGCGCTCACCGCCTTCTCCTTGGGGGGAGGGTCACCACCTCGCTCCCCCTCCTTCGAGCTCGACCGGGGTCTCTCCAGGAGCTTCGCCGGGTGCTCGGCCTTCCTCTTACCCGAGCCAGAGCGTTGGTTTGTGGTTGATGGCGCCGGGGAGGATGCGCCTGCCTGGCGCCCATAGAGCCTGACCGTTCGGCGCTCCCGGTGCCAGCGGACTCGCAGTGCTTGGCCTTCTGTTGAACCCCCGTCGCCGGGGCGCCCTCAAAGGTCTTAGAAGACCGCTCGGACTTCTTCTTCTCGCCTGACGGGCTCTTCCCTTCCAGCCAGTTGGCGAGACGCAGATGGCAGTCCTTCATGGTCCGCTCCGACATATTGCCGCAAAACGCACCGTCCTTCTCCACGTGCGTCTTGTCCTCATGCAGGCAGTAGAGGCAAAGGGAGTGTTCGTCCTCCTTAAAGACATTCTGAAGCTGGCATCCAGGGCAGACCCTGAACAGCTTTCCGGGCGTCAAGCTTCCCTTCTCCTGGGCCATGATCGAGATGGGCCTGAGAAACTTCTGGAGTCCTCCAAAAGCGTGGCTCGACGAAATCTTCACCCTTGAGGGGCGTAGAAGAATCCGACACGGGTCCCCGTTGATCGGATAAAGAAACGGTGGAGCTTGAGGCTCTTTTGACCGAAAAAGAGAACATTTTCCTAAGAAAAAGCACGAAAAAAGCACTAAAGCTCGAGAGCAATAGCACGAGGATCCAAACACTTGACGTGCTGTAAAAATCTGAAGATGGCTGCCAGAGGTGGGGCTTAGGGAGATGGCAGTCATTGGCTGTGGTCAGTATGACGCTGAGATCAGTGATTGGTTACTACTACGAAAGACAGATCAGAAACGAAACTGATACTGATTTTTCTTTACCGAGGATTCCCAGCCTGACGACGGGGAATATTCATGAGCATGTGAATCCATGCCAGACCCCATGCTGGAGAAGGGGGTAAAAATATTGTATAGAGTGAGCGAGACACACAAGCCCTGGGGCACTCCACAGATGATTGGTATGGGGTCTGCTGCTGCAGTGGGTGAGAAGACCTTCATTGTTCTGCCACAAAAGCGCCTCTAGGTGCACCTTTATTGAGTTAAAGACTGGGCCTGAATCAAGTGAGTTAGGTATGGGACAATGTGAGTGGGAGAGCAGTCGATTGGGTTGATGCTCTGAGTTACACCAGATAACAAACCGGTTCCATTTACTAGAATAGCAATATCTAGTGTTAGGTTTCCTTGCCTCCCTGAGGATGTCCATACATCTTTGTGGAAGCCGCAGGTGTCCCAATTCAGGAACCAGGCCGCTAAGTTCAATGTCTGCGGGCATGGGTGAAGCGTTTCCCCTTTGTCTTGCGACATGTTGTACGGGCAAGGCAGTTTGACTGGAGGATATAGAGACATCTCCATCAGATGAGCGAACCAGGGTTGGCGGGCCCACATGGGGGCCACCAATTTCATCGTGACTGGTTCCTGGTGCCTCTTGTGCACAATCTTGTTGAGAAGGGTAGTCGGGGAGGGCGGGGCGGGGGAAGCTTAGACAAATTTCCCTGACCAGGTTATCCATTGTCCATTCCCCTTGGATCGGTTCTGGGGGTACCTGGAGGCGTACTCTTGGCATTGGGCGTTTTCCAGGGTCGCGAAACAGATCAATCTCTGAAAAACCCCATTGTGCGAAAATCGCCATTCGTACTCCCTGGGCAAAATAAAGTCTCTGCGGAGTACGTCTGCCAGAAGATTGAGTTCCCCTGGAACATGTTGCGTTTGAGAGCCCACTTCCAAATGTTCTGAGACAGTTTGGACAGCCCAGGAGAATGAGGGCCTCCCAGTTTGTTCAACTAGTACAAGCCCGTGGTGCTGTCTGAGGATTAGGATAGTCTTTCCCTGTAGTTGCGTTTCAAATGCTTTCAGTGCTTTAACACTGCCAGCAGGTTTATGTGGTTGGACCCTATGTCTGGCGACCAAACTCTGCTTGCTGTCTGCTGGAGCAGGTGGGCTCCCCACCCTGTAAGGGACGCATCCAGAGTGGCTTCCACTGCGGGGGTGGTGAAGGATTTCCCTTTCAAGAGGTTTTCCCTCGACCACCACCGCAATGAGAGAACTAGGGCCGGCGAGACCACTACTAAATCGTCCCCCTGTCCCTTGCCCCGACACCACTGGTTGCTTAGCCACTCTTGCATTGGGTGCATGCGCAGGCGTGTGTGAGGAACTAAGTAGATAAATGACGCCATCATTCCTAGCAGACGCATAGCCTTGCGTACCGTTACCTCTCGACTGGCTACATAGTAAGGGATTTGAAATAACAGGTTTTGAACCCTCTCGTTGGCGGGGAAGACAAGGCCGTCCTTTGTTCGAATTAGAGCCCCTAGGAATGGTTTGACTTGACTGGGGTCTAAGCTGGATTTGTTCTCATTGATAGAGAAACCCAGGCTGAATAAAAGATACATCGTCTTTTGGGTACTTGACAGACATGTTTCGTAGGAGCCCCCTGTTATGAGCCAGTCGAGGCAAGGATAAACTGGAATCGATTGCCTGCGCAGGTGTGCTGCTGCTACTGCTAGCACCTTTGTAAATACCCTTGGTGGAGATGCTATGCTGAAGGGTAGTACGTTGAACTGATCAGGTTTGTTTTCTATCATAAACCTGAGGTACTTTCTGTGCGCTGGCAATATCGAAATATGAAAGTATGCATCTTTCATATCCAGAGTTACCATGTAATCCCGCTGTGGGAGCAGAGGAATTACTTCCTGCAGGGTGACCATGCGAAATTTCTGTGGTTTTACAAACTTGTTCGCTGGACGCAGATCTAGAATAGGACGCATGGTTAGATCCTTTTTGGGTACAAGGAAGTACACTGAATAAATGCCCTCCTTTACCTGTGATAGAGGTACAATCTCTATGGCTCCTTTTTGTCCCAGTATCTCGACTTCTTGACGTATGCAAAGATGTTCTGGTGTTAGTCTTCGTTGACGTGGAGGTCTGTATTTTGGGGATTGGTTGAACTCTACACAGTACCCGTGGGCTATAGTTTTTAGCACCCACTGGTCCATGGTTATTCCCTCACATGCTTTTAGGAATGATGTCAGCTGGCCCCGACCGGAGAGGAATGGGAGGGGAATCGAATCTTTGAATCATTTGGAGCCTGAGGAAGGAGAACCTCTGGGGGTCAGGTTCCTGCCTCTTCCTTTACCACGCCGCTGTCCCCTTTGGGGGTACGGGTGATTGTAAGTATTGGTTCCCTGTGGAGAGTTCCAGTTGTTTCCTGAAGGGTATTGTTGGTGAGTGGAGCGTTGGCCACGAAAAAACCTGTTTCCAAATCCTCGCCTTGTGGAAGGTCTGAGAAATTTGGTCCACACTCCTTAGGGTTTCATGTTTTTTTCGCGGTCTCTAAGGCCTCATCAACCGCCTTTCCGTTGGATTCCTCCACAGGTTTGTTCATAAGAGACGCCTGCATTCCAGGTTTAAACCCTGGATTTCAAAGCCACGCGTGTCTTTGGAGGAGAATGCCCCGAGCGATGGCTCGGCTGGTTGACTCGGCAGAATCCAAAGAGTTTTTTAAAATACTTCGTTAACTCGCTTACCTTCAGAGACTGTGGTAAGTAGGCGAGTCGTAGAGGTTCTGGAGCCTCTTGTAGACCTTGTATTAAAGCCCATTGCGCATCTGCATAACTTGCCAATAGAGTGGTGTTATTGGCGATATGCGTGGAGTACGCTGCCGCTGTGGTAACCCTCTTACCCAGGGCATAAAGCTTTCTGCCTTCTTTGTTATGGGGAGCCTCACCTGTTGATAAAAGGAACCCCTGCTCTTTTCCTTGTGGTAGTGACTACCAAAGAATCTGGGGTGGAATGACCTCTTATTAGAGGGTCTGATGGGTTTACACCTCTCGTAAGAGCCGGTGTAGACAAAGATGGAGCAAGGTGTTTTTTAATCAAATTGAGTAGAGGGATGGCTTGGCTAGTTGGCGGCTTCTCCGAGTATATCCTCAACGAAGTTGGCTTCTGGTGCCGCCTCTTCAGTGGCAATTTTAAAGTGATCAGCTGCTTTACGTAACATTACATTAAATGTTAGTTGATCATCAATAGGAGAAGGATTTCTTGTAGGGGTGTTCTGAGGAGAGTCCAAGGCCAGAATATCTGGGTCTTGTGGCTGTGGGGACTGGGCAGTGGGAGAAATCCCGGCCTTGGAAATACTGTAGGTGACCCACATCTGGGTCCTCCCCCAGCCTTTCATAGGTTCATCTTCAATGGGCTCATGTTCCTCCTCGTTATAGAAAGGATTCTCCTGTACCTTAACTGGTAGAATGTCTTCTTCAGTAAGGTCATAATTATATATGACCTCTTCTAAAGAGGGGTAGAAAAGCCTTGGGAATTTACATCTAGGGTTAGCAGGGCTGTCCTCCCTTGGCCTTCTTGGTGTAGGTTGTTCTGCACGTGAAACAAACTTGTCCAGCCTTTCAATGCAGTCCTCAAACTTTTCCCTAGTCCAGACTGACAATCTAGAACGGTCTAGGGGCGGAAAGGTGTCTCTCAGTCTTCTGTCGAAAAAGTATCCCTAGCACTTCTTCCGTCGAAAAACGTGGAGCTCTGTGCTTTAGCGTCGAAGAAAGTCCTTCCTCACTCTCAGAAAAGTCCTCTGGCGGGACCGATGAAGGTGGGATATCCCGGTCCCCTTCCCTCGACTTCTGAACGCTATCCTTAGATCTCTGCGGATCTTTGGGTCTTTCGGAGAGTCCCTAGCCTACCGTTTATGGGAATCGGTGGCCATAATTCTAGCCAGACTGACCTAGACGTCCTCACCAGTCGGGAGGCACGTAGGTACATCTGACGGTTGTAAGGGAGTCTGTTTCGGCGGAATCGGGGCCTTGCCCGCATCGGCTACCTTTTCCAGCAGTGCTGTAACTTTCGGCGGCGGTAAGCCTTGTCTCGAGTCCTTTGTTTGTAGTCACCATACGCTTTCCTGTGATGCGTGTCGACGGAACTATGTTTTGGGGGTAGCACCCTTTGTCTTGGATTGCCCAGTCGCTAGGCGCGCATGTGGCTGCGGGGAGTGCTGCCGATCTCATCGACAGCGGGTATCACCGGAATTACTGGTGCACCCATTGGCACTGAAGTCTTTTTTGACATAGTCGAAGTAAGGCTAGGGGTTGTGTGCTTAGTGTCTTGCACGTGTGTCTTTGTCGCCGGGGTGCGACTTCCCCACAGCAGAACTTACGCCGTGCTTATCAGGGCCAGGGACATATGATGCGGAACGCGAGCGTTCCGTCTAAAGATCAACAACCTCTGGTTCGGAGGCATGATGGTCACTCTCGCCGTAGTCACATTCAGTGGTAGCGTCAGTGGGAGAAGTGCCGGCCTTGGACATACTGTAGGCCGGCCACCGTTTTACTCTACGCTCTTTCAAAGTCTTGGGGCAGAGGAGCTTACAGGCCGCACACCCTTCCTCTTTATGATCGAGCGGGAAGCACCGGTTACACCGTCTGTGCTCATCCTTCCATGAGAATGTGCTCTTACAAATAGGTCAAAACCTAAATGGAGTCCTCTCCATAGCTGAGGTTACACAGAGTGACTAAGACCAACTGGGAAAGAGGGAAGAAAGGGAAAGGCATTTTTCAGTTTGAAAAGAAATGTTCACCCAACCCCACTCTCCCTACTGTAGAGGCTGGCAGAAGGCCCGGCCATGTGGTCGGCAACGCCAACAGGATCACCTTCTGTCGAATCTCAAAGGTCTTCGGCAGAAACTGGAACAGCCGTCGAGACTAGGGACGGAAGGGGTGATATTTAATATCTTTATAGAATAATTCGCCCAAAGGTCGTTGGACAATAGCAATGTTCTTTACGAACTCCGCATAAGGGCGGCCAGTTATCTGGGTGGAAAAAAACAATCTGAGGGACCACGACGTGTAAGGGATCTTGGGTACACTACATGTCATGTAGGGATAGTGTTACAGGCACACCCGTGTCGACGACCCCTTTCGATTCTCGAAAGACAAGATGCAATACTCTGTGCTTGCCACTGGATGTCGGACTATGCACAGCATGTGATTCTAAGCAAATTGACAAACATCAGAAAAGCAGTTACAAGTGGGTAGAATGCAGCAATTGGAGGCCAGACAATCAAATATGACTATGTAGGTATGAGCGAATGCAGATTGGCTGAGCCCAGCCTCATGGCACGAGAGGCTACATCAGGAAGCAGACAAGTGAGATAAAAGTAGGTAAGTATTGCAATGTGATAAAATACAGAGGAACCATGGAGATAAAAGCGAGGCTGCACAAGGCTGTGTTTTACAGGCTGATAAAATGCAAGGCGGCAAAAGGCGGAGTAATAGGGTCAAAGTCAGTAATGGCAGGTAGAGAGGAATGCAGATGCCACTCAAGGCTGACGAGAGAAGGGGCTAGACGGCATGGTGTGCAGGCTGCTCAAGTGTTGTTGGATCGCGAATGCTGCGCGATCAGAAGTATAGTATAGTAAAGGCTCTTACGTACGCTGCCTGTTTGGGGGACAAAGTATGGTAGGTGGGTGAGAGTGCATCAACATGGATGACAAAATGGAGAAGGTGAGCAATCGCAGGTCGGTAATATCGCCCTGCTCCGTGTGTGTCGTAGGAAGATACGGCAGGAGGTATTACAGCACCGTGCTTTTGCAGTTAACAGTTCCAAGAAACGTTTTCCTATGAGGCAAAATTCCACCAAGTATAATCGGCTCCACCCCATTTTCCAACACTGTTCCAAAAATTGTCAAAGAAAGGTAAATTGAAATTATTAAAATACCTTACCTGTGTGAGTTCGAAGATGAATATTGAGGTAATAATTTGAACGGAAAGACTTTCCACAATAGCTGCACTCTTTAGAGCATCCAAGGTGTTTGATTTTGCCCTTTTCTGAACCATCTTCACTTTTATCTTAAGAGAAAAGGAGACAATAGAACTTGGATTTAAATATCCACTCACTTGTCTTTGTAATTTCTTTTTTTTTTTTTAAAGATTTTATAAAACGCACCCCCACATTCATCTCATCTCTCTTCCGATACAGCACAAATCACCCCTTTAACATTTTCGCAAAATTAGAATGGAAAGACTGCACTTAAGCATATCTTGTTATAGTACCAGCCTTACAAATGTTGCTTGCATTAATTAACAATTAGCATGTGGGAGGATTGGCATGGAATACAGACATTCACGACCACCAAAACTTCCGAGCACTCAGAGCGGATTCTTGCACCTAGTGCACCTTAGTCCTTCATTCTCTTGCTCCGTCCCAGCCACACATCTCCAAGCATGGCACCACGACCCCATGAATTTTCCTGAGGGCACCAAAATAGAATAGGGGCTTTGTATTTCCAGACACCGCTCTTCTCTGGCGGCCATCAATTGCCACCTTTGTCCTACCTGAAATTTCTCCAGCCCTGACCTTACTGCGTACATGGTGTGTGCAGCCGTTTCCTGACCTTTAAGCACAACACCATCCAGCCTGGGTGACATTAGCCCTCACCTGAGGACTGCAATGGATTTTAATTGCCCTCAAGATCATGCTTGCTTGGCTTAAGCCGTTATCTTGAACTCCATTAACAGCAGTGTAGCTCTCAAGCTATGAAGGAATATTATTCAGCCGGTTGTATATTTCCAGCCTATCCCAGACTGGATAGCATTTTGAAGCTAGATGAACAAAGAGATGCATAGAGTTGGACACAACCAAGAATTACTTTATGGAATTCATGGACTGCAGCGGTCCAAGAAGGAACCTACAGGGGTTTTTCAATCCTAGTTCCCAATATGGCTATTTGAAATAAATATAAACTGAAAATATCTGCTCAAGTATGAGACCTTTTAACTCCTTAAATTAAAGCGCAAACTAGTTTGAACACCCATCTGTAGCTTCTTCAGTATCCAGTCCTACAGTTTAGTAATCATTATGGTCTTTAAATGTTCCCCTTGAGGTAAAGAGTAAAGCTTTGCCCACCCTTACCCTACATCTGTCCTATGCCCCTCCTCCATTAAGGTACAATTTAGTAAGATATAATAGAATAGCAAGCCCATTCCGCCAACAGAAGACGGAGTAAAAAGGGAAAAAAAAAAAAAGAT
The DNA here is from genome assembly GCF_040938575.1 of Ambystoma mexicanum. Taxonomy (NCBI): domain Eukaryota; kingdom Metazoa; phylum Chordata; class Amphibia; order Caudata; family Ambystomatidae; genus Ambystoma; species Ambystoma mexicanum. Next base: position 469,584,488 of record NC_090925.1, on the reverse strand, counting down.
CAATACCCGCGCCACTAGTACAAATCACATTTCTCAAAAACATTTCTCATCGAATGCTGGCCAACTGAAGCACATAAAAATGTCAGTCTCTAGAGAACTGTATAAAGATTTGGTCAAGCGTTGAGCATCAAAAGGGCAACTGTATCAGTCTGCCATTTGTGGAAAGCACACCAGGTTACCCTATAATGGACTCGTTAGCCATAGGATAGGCTTTTGAAATGGAGAGCATGTCCCATCCAGACCAAGATTTTTTAGAGGCCAGGAAAATGTCTGCTCATACCATAATCTCTGAAGTATCATACAACCTATCAACAGGATCATACTCTCTTCAGATACAAATTTATTTGCCTGGGAAGATGATGGCCGGAAATAATCTGGTTAATGTGAAAGACTGAAATTACCTTTGGAGGTTAAGAGTGGTGTGTCCGAAGAGCTACATTATGATAATGGAAAATAGAATTCCTACACACAGTGGACTAATTATTGGGCTCAACAGTCTGGTAGACGTAATGAAACTTTAAAGTACTGAAGGTCATGAATTTGCATACGCTCAAAAGAGAAATCCATTGGAACTATGCACAATTCATAAGGAGACTATCCATTCCTTACTGGTCATTCCTCTTTCTTCCCTCTCCCAAGTCATACTGGGGCCAGACCACCCTCCAGTATCCTTTGCCAGCACTTGCCCTTGGGCTCCCTTTCCCGAACTATCCCAACTTAGTCCTCCCTGTACACTGCACTCTTCCTCCCCATCACCGCTCTTTCCTCTGGCCCCTACCACCTTGGCCCGACCAGCACTTCCCTACTGTTATGGAGAATTCTCAGAAATGTGCCAATTCCACCTTAGAGACCCCCAGCAACTTTGCTGGATTTTGAGGACTTTATTTCATGTATTTTTATGTGATTTTATACACTGTTTCTTTTGGTTGTGGAGTCTGACAAACGCCATAGGCATCATCTTTTACATTGTGTCACACAGCACCTTCAGTGCAGTGGCACAGGTAAGTTTTTCAGATTTCTCAAAAGTTTAAATACTACTGTTTCTAAGAGCAGCAAAGTGAGATTGACTTTACTTACCATTGTAACTTTCTAGACCCAGCACGCCCTATCGCGTGCTGGAGGAGTTACATAGTATCCCCTTTGTCTAGTTTCTCATCTAACATTTTTTATGTTACCCTTTACGCACTGAATTGCTTGTGGCAGTGGTTTCATTTGATCTACCATAGTGTGCCTTTACAGTGCGCGAGCTGCATTCGCAGCTACAGTAAGGCACCCACGGGAGCCATCTTTGTCAAAATGAACCCCGGTCTTTTTTCGCCATTTCTTTGTGGAAAGGTACTTCTAGAGATTGGCTCTGCGCACCAAACCAGGTTTGGTCTCTTTGTTCATTTCACCTTTCGCGGGATTCACAAGTGAATCCTGCCTCTGGCTCCAGAGTGTCTGGCGTAGGCAGGAATTGAAGGAGGTGCCCAAAACTCCCTGTGCTTGGTCTCCTAGGAGACCCAAATGCACTCTGTGGTGAATGGCTGGCTGAATGTCCGGCAAGGACAGCCACCCTGCTAGGCTGGAATGAATGGGAGAGAACTGAATAAAAGGCGAGTCCTTTGGCTTGGAAGGCAGAGTCGACCACTGGACGAAGGAACCGAAGAAGAGCTTGAAGAGGACTCCTGCTGCAACTCCTGGACCGTTGGTTTGCCCGGTGAAGCCCTGCTGCAGTGCCGAAATGCCAAGTTCGCATGGACAGAGAAGCCCCTGCAAGGACGACTTCTCCCCTTCAGTTGGTGGGGCCAATCAGCTCCAAAGTAAGCCACCTGGACATCCATCTCGGAGCTGGTTCAATTTACACAGAGTTGCTGCTGCAAACCGTATAGCCAGGGAGAGGAACACCAGATTGTGTGCTTTGCTTTTAAGCTGGCCTAGAGCTTTCGGAAGATCCTCCGGACTCCCAAGAAGCAGGACTGACCGAGCCTGAGCCCCTCAACAGAGTGCAGGACCCCAGAAGCAAGGAAAGTCCATCTCAACAGCCAGGAACCGTGGTTTTGCAGTAGACACTAGGAGCTGAAACACTGAACAGCCACTGAAAGTCAAGTTTGCTGGTTGCGAGTTTTGACCGTCGCAGTGCATTGCAGGAGTCCGACGCCCTACCTCTTGTCCCCACGACTGAGGCCCAGGAACAGCGAGATCCGCAGAGCTGCACAGGAACAGAGGTCATCAGTTGCATCTTTTTCTTCATTTCTAAGGTACTGTAAAAAGTCTGAGAGAACTTACCTCTTACTGTAGAGTGCTTGCAAATTCTACTTCTCACAAGCCTAATCAGCTTTTGGCCCTACATTTGATTCTTCTTTTCATCAGAAGGCTAAGAACTTGTGGAAAGACTTTTCCCATTTACTCACCAGAAGTGCTTCATTCTATACAAGACGTTTGCCCATTGACTTTGGCTTAGCCTATTGAATTGTATGACTCTTCTTGGAGGATCCAAATGTATTTGCCTGCGTAAGAATATCTGTGGTCTCTTGTTCTAATTATCTTTGCCTTTAAAAAGTAAAAAGTATTCTAAATGCCAACAGTAAGATATTAATGTTCCAAGTTCCCTAGTTACTGAAGTCACCTGTGGGTGTAGGCTGTGTCTGTGGGCTACCCCAAAAGGGTCTTTACTGATTTAGAACCTAAGAGTGTACAGTATTGAAGTATATATGTGTGTTACTATTATATTGCTCCTTTCTGAAGACTACTTATTTTAACTGACGGATAAATAAATTAATAATTGTTTATGCAAGAATCCTTGAGTGTAAGAGTTTATTTGAATACCTGTAATTGTGAATCTTGTGTAACTCCACTACAGTTCACACTGAACCCTCTTAAGATAAGCCTGGCTGCTCAACATGCTACCAAAACTGTAGTACAAACGTATACCAAAAGTTGGGTTTCCTATACCTGTAGTCAGAGTTGTGTGTATTGGTCCCAGAGGGTACTGCACACAAACTTTGCTTAACACCCACCCACACATGTGGGGATTCCCCACTTGTGCACTTCTACCTCTGCCCCCTCCCCCCCACCAACTTGCACGTATCACCTTGTCATGAACATGAAAGCTAGGATGGTCAAAAGGCCGATATAACCGTTCTTTGTTATTGTATTTTTTTTTATTGCCCCATGTCCCTGCCCCTCTTGTCTTGTGGCACCTAGGAACAACTGTGTATAAGCATAATACAAATGTCCAAGGAATATAATAAGCATTTCATAATACTTCTGGAAAACCTACTACATTCATGGGTATTGTGCAGAGATTTTTTTTTTTACGTTGGGGCAGGAGTTACTCAGGAATAGGGGGATTCTGCTGGACAAACCTACGCATGGAGCAAGCAAAAACACAAGCAGTTAAGATTTCTTCTTGGCACAATGTTGGGTTAGAACCTCTGTCCCGAACCATAAATAGAGCTCCTTCCTTTGAAGGATAGTTCTACTTCAAGGTTTTGGATTACTTCAATATGTTCTTGCAGTTTAGCGGAAAATAGAATTCTTTTAATGCATGCATTTTAGGAGCTGTGCAGTCAAGTTCAGAGATGGTAAGCTGTAATAGCATATGTTGCTGTTTTTTTCTTGACAAGGGATCCGCAGTAAGTAAAGAGGAGCCAGATATTGCCATAAGCAGAAGCATTTGCCACACAAGGCCCTGCTTCAGATCAACAAATATACAATCATTTTGGGGACCCACAAAATGCTAAAAGAGATTATATGTTCTGTTAAAGCAGTCACCCTGCTCAAAAATGTGCTAACTACCTTCTATGTTAGAGACAACCCCCTCACCCTCAGCTCTTTCGCTGGACTCATTTCTATCCTGAAGAAAGGGGGACCTTTTCCCCACTCGCTAATGTATTTTTCTGTGATTTGAACTCTGTTTCTTTTGGTTTTGGAGTCTGACAAACTCCATAGGCATCTTTTTACATGGCACCTTCAGTGCAGTGTCACATAGAAATCCTTTGGATTTCTGCTAAGGTTTAAATACTTTCTCTTGGATAACTACTGTTTCCAAGAGCAGTGAAATGAAAATGTACTTACATTTGTAACTTTCTAGACCCAGCACACACACTATCTTCCAATAGGGTGCTGGAGGAGTTACTTAGTATCCCCTTCGTCTAGTTTCTCATGTAAAATGTTTATGTTACCCTTTCTATAATTGATGGCGGGTGGCAGTGGTTTACTTTTTCCTACCATTTTGTGTTTGTACTGCGGGCTGCAATTGCAGCTGCAGTAAAGCAGCCATAGGTGCCCATTTTATCAAAATGGCCTGGTCTTTTTTTACCATTTCTTGTTAGAAAGGCCCCCTCCCTCCCCAAGCCAGCCCAAGAGTGCTTAAAAAGTGCTAGTTTAGAAAGCAGCTGGGCGAGAGTTCCGCGTTTACACTGGGCTGGCTCAGGTCCTCCATAATGATCGCCCCGTACCCCATTATGGATGACCAACCACTGGGTATATGCCAGCATAAAAATTAATTCTAATGCTGGCTTTGACAATATATGGCAGTATGAACGCAAAAAGCACAATCCTATTGCTGTGCCAAATAATACAGTACTGTCTCTGCAATAGCACTCGTTGGCTGTGCACAATAATGCCATATAGCCAATGTTAGTAGGCCTGGTCAAGCTGGCCGTTTCAATATAGGCCAGTATTTTCCCTTAACAAATGTTCCTTCAGCCAGGATGGCCATCAGAAAACTATATCGTCACCTCCCAGATGCCTCCATCCAAATCACTGGCACACCCACACTCTACTTGTATACACAGAGCATTCACACAGATTGCCCTCTCCCCCTGCCTTCCACCCCTCCACCCCACTTACTTGCTCAGGCATCTGCTTCAGGACTCCTTAATGCTCTCCCATGATGGCTTTCGCTGTGAACTAGCAGGAAGCAAAACGGGGGCAGCCAAGATATACTAGAGTCCCAATTCCTGTACAGCGGGAGCACAATAAATGTGCCATTCCTTGTACCAAAATGGCCTACAATACATCAGCAGGTATGCCCAATGCGCCATGCAAGACTAGGGAAGCAATGCTTCCAAAGTCCTGATGCTGCATGGTCCACTTAAATGGCTTGGAACACAACGAGGAAACCAGGTTTCCCCAAAACACCGACTGGCCAAATAGTGCTCTTGGCTAACTGCAGAATCACTTTTCCTCGGTATGCCCTCTGATTTATCCATAATAGAAAGAAGGGAACTGAAGTGCCCCATCAACCATTATGGACAATCTGCCCCAGACACTTCAGCGCTTCCACAGCAACACTTAAGAGAATAAGGGCTAGGAATGATCATGTCGCAATTGTCCTCCCCGTTTTTTCCTCTTCTAGCTATCTGATGGGAAACCAGTGGTGATCAAACAGTTCACCACTGCCCATGCAGCAGAGTGGTTTCGTTTTGCTTAAGAACCGATGAGGAAGTTTGTCAAGAGTGTTCCTGAAATGCGCACAACTACACCAATCACCCATTTTGTGATCAAATACCCAAAATGCATAGACAAATAATTTATGTTGTGAACTCATGCACAGATTTCTCCAACACTGGCATGTCATACAAAGATATGGCCTACTGACTTGCTATGTGGGTCAGTCGTGATTGTCAGGTTCAGATCTTCTAGAGCCACACAACCTTTGGTGACAGTTGTGTAACCAGGAGGGAGGGGTAGTGGTGGTGGGGTAGGGTTGACCGAACCAAAGTTAGGATGCGTTTTTACCATTACAAAAGGGATATTGTCCCAACTATACCAACATTGTAAACTGACGGTTTATAAGCTTACAATTTGTGTTGCAAGAAATGTCCACTTTCAGTATATAAGAAAGTTACACTGGTTTTACGGAGAAAACTAAATTATGACAGCCTAGAATTACCAAGTGAATCAGAATATTCCATCCGCATTCTGATGATTTTCCATACATATATGGTTATTATGGAGAGGTAAGTAATGTATGAAAAAGGAGACAAACAACCAAGATAAACGGCAAAGGGAGCGGTAAGGGATTAAAGCGGCGGGACGGAGACTAACTTCCTCCCCCATTAAGAGAAAAACGAAAAGAAGTTTTAACATTGCGCTCATTTGATGCGAAAATGGAAAATTGACACTTCCGACATGCAACGAGATAGTCATTCGAAGATTCAGCCCAGAGCACTTGAAAACGGAAGATCATAAACAAGAGTGAAGGTTCCAGTGTGCTTTGTATAAAAATCGAGGAGCCTTTGAGACCACAAGCAGTTGGATACTTGTTCAAGATGCCAGCTGGCAGAGTGGCCATAGCGATTGTGAGCACACGCATCATGAAAAACATGTTTCATAGGGCAATGCTACTGGTATATATTGCATGCAAAGGCATCATGAAAATGTGATCTCACACTGAAAAAATCCGGCATACATGGCGTCCCTTCCGTATGAGACGAGTTAGTAAAAAAAGGTCGAAAAACGTTTAAAATGCAGGAATAGGGAGGCAGTTACCCGCTGAATTTTGTATCCTCTCTTGCCTTTGCAGCGCTATTATTGCACCAGTTTGTGTCCCCAGTTAAGGGTGCTGTTTACATGTCACTTCACTGGACAAAGAAAGCCCAGGGCTCCACGCTTACCATGCAGTGTCTTACTATCAGTCCTCATATCGTTCTGCCCAAAAGGTGCTGTGAATGCCACCATTAGCGCCTTACGCAGGCACCCTTTATATGGGAGGAAAAAAATATTCTACAAAAAAAGTTTGGTGTGTCAAATCAAAAATCACATGAAAATAAAAATAGTTTCAAACTTTGTGTGATACGTGAATAGAACAATCACCAAGTCAGGGGGTGTGGGGAAGTTGGGACGGGTTGAGGCCCGCCAGCCCAAGCATAGATGCTTGAGTGGAGCATGGGCCTTGGTGAGGGCAGTGGGCGTTACTGGCCATGTATGCACCCGAGGAAGGGCGTATAGCTATTCACACCCTGGGGGAGCAAATAGTTTACTAACCCCGTTCATTTAAAAACACGCCCCGTCAGAGGAAATGGACTTTGTCTCATTTCCATCACGAGCAGGACAAGAGCACAAATCTTCGGTCAAGCAGCAACTGGAGAGGGAAGGAGAAGATGCCGAAGGTAGTGGGATCTCTTTGGGAGGGTGGATGGACGGAGATGTAGGAAGGCAACAGAGAGAGGGCTCCCTGCTGCCTCTCCACAACCAAGATGGCGCCACCGGGGGGAAAGGCCTCTGGTAGCTGGAAGATGCTAGTGGGACACTGTTTCGCCTGCGTTTCCAGCCACCTAATTGGAGGAGGGTAATTCCGTAATTCCCGGTTGCAAATTTTCTTGAAAGAATGTAAATTGGGGCAGCTAACTGATGCTTGTGGGGCTTTAAAAAAAAATAATAATAATAATTCCCCCTTTACAGTTCTTACCAGGGAAACTTTAGGAACGTACTGTGTAAAGTGAGCCATCACTTATAATAGCCCCTCTGTTAGGCACAATTTGAATGCAGTAGCCTCTGGGAAGACTACAAGCAACTAGTACTACACGTACAGGCAACCCAACCTTTGGTATAAGCTTGTACTACACAGTTTTGGTAGCGTGTTGAGCAGCCAAGCTTATCTCAAGAGGGGAAATTTGAGCATTAGTGGAGTTACAAAGACTCACAATTACAGGTATTCAAATAAACTCTTACACTCAAGGTTTCTTGTATAAACAATTATTAATGTATCAGTTATAAAGCCTTCTTTAGAAGGGAGCAACATAGTAACAGACAAATACACTTAAATACTGTACACTCGGAGTTTCTGAATCAGACAAGGCCCTTTTGAGATGGCCCACAGACACAACCTACACCCACAGGTGACTTCAGTAACACGGGTGCTGGGGACATTAATACCTTACTGTTGGCATACAGAATACTTAAAAGTTTGTAAAAGGAAAAGGTTATTACAACACAACAATTACAAATATTCTTAAGCAGGGCAAATACTTTCAGATAGCAAGAGAAGAGCCATTCAATTCAATAGGCAAAGTCAATAGGCAAGAGTCTTTGTATAGGATGCAGCACTTCAGGTAGGTAAATGGAAAAGTCTTTGCACAAGTTCTTAGGAGTCTTTGATAAGAAGAATCAAATGTAGGGCCACAAGCTGATTAGACTTGCAAGTTGCAGAAGTTACAAGCACTTCCACAGCAAGAGGCAAGTTCTCTTAGACTTGTTTACCCGACAACCTTTACTTTCAGTGGCTGTTTCGCATTTCAGCTCCTTGCGGTACAGCAAATAGCAATAAGCGCGGATCCTGGCTGTCAAGGTGGACTTTGCTCACATCTGAGGTCCCGCACTCAACTGAGGAGGGTCCGGCTTGGTCAATCCTGATTCCTGGGAGTCCGGAGGATCTTCCAAAAGCTTTAGGCCAGCTTACAATGAAACACACAACCTCTACCTGGCTCTACAGTTTCCTGCAGAAACTCTCAGGAAATGCAACCAGCTCCGAGATGGGTGTCCAGGTGGTTTACTTGGGAGTGGATTTGTCCCACCGACTCAAAGGGAGAAGTCGTCCTTGCAGGGGCTTCTCTATAGATGCAAACTTGGCGATATCGGACCTGCTGCAGGCGTTCACCGGGCAAACCAACGGTCCAGGAGTTGCAGCAGCCATCCTCTTCAAGCTCTTCTTCGTCCAGTGGTCGACTGCCTTCCAAGCCAGAAGACTCACCTTTTATTCAGTTCTCTCCCATTCTTTCCAGCCTAGCTGTCACTCACCCAGCAGGGTGGCTGTACTTGCCGGACAGTCAGCCAGCCAGCCAATCACCACATAGTGCATTGGGGTCTCTTAGGAGAATAAGCACAGGGAGAAAAGAACCTCCCTCACTTCCTGCCTATCCCACACACTCGGGTGCCGGAGGCGGTTTTCTCTACGAAACCCTGCCAAAGGCGAAATGAACAAAGACCAAACCTGGTTTGGCGCTCAGAGAAATTCTCTAGAAGGACCTTCCAACAAAGACCTGTCGAAAAAAAGAAGACTGGGCACCATTTTAGCAAAGATGGCTGGACGCCATTTTGAAAAAGATGGCTCCCGCGGTTACTATATCAGAGCCGTAGACGGTCGAGGTATATGCAAACCTAGGTAGTTCAAAACAAAACCACTGCCACCAGCCAGTTGAAGGAAGGGTAACAAAAATGCTACATGAGAATTTAGACACAGGGGATACTAAGTAGCCCCTCCAGCACTCTTATTGTAAGATGGGGGTCTAGCAAGTAGAATGCTATGTAAAGTCAATTTCACTTTGCTGCTCTGGGAAACAGTAGTTGATCCCAGAGAAGGCACGGAAGGTGCTTTGTGACAGTGTGACAACTGTATAAGATGAAGCCTAGGGAGTTGGTTAGACTCCATAGCCAAAAGAAACAGAGCTAAAATCCACACAAAAATACACGAGAGAGAGTGGGAAAAAGGGCCACACTCGCTCCAGGTAAAAAAAAAAAAATCAAGTCCTCAAAATCCAGCTAAGTTGCTGGGGGGTCTCCAAGGTGGAGGGAATTAGCACATTTGAGAATTCTCCTTGACATCCCCACCCCCATCAATCCCGACTAAGTGCTCTGTTAACACCAACAGCATTAAGGATGCAAGTACTTGTGAAGCCGTTGGGGCCTGCTGTACAACTACTCCTCAGCAGCTGGAGAGGTGTGGGGAGGGGAGGAGTCCCCAAAGCATGCAGGGGATTGGGAGATGACAGCAGCATGGCCTGGGTCCGACAGGGACAGGCAGGGAAACTGAAATGAGGCATGGCAGGATTAATTTGGAAGAAAGGAAAGATTACCTTTTCACCAGCAGTGGGGTGCTCAGAGAAAGCTGTCTGGGTGTGCCCCTTCCTACACCCCTCCCTCAGCTTCCCAAGCACTACGCCCCAGGAAGCTGCCTGCTTCGCCCGCAGCAACCCAACCGCGTTATAATTGAGTGGTCTATGATAAAAGGATTGCTTGAAACACTAAGTGCATAATGAACACTGGGCTTGGTGCCAATTGCATTTTTCACAACACTCATCCTAACATTAACATGTTAACATTACAGCACAGAATAAGAATTTTGATAGTAACGTGGCCATGCCATCACTCCATTAGCATCGCCGTACTCATGGGGCTACGCACAGAGGAGTGTTCAGACCTGCAGCGAGGGCCGTGAACGTGTAGCTAAGCTGGCTGCAGTGCACTGAGCACTCGCACGGACGGCCCATGCTGCTTACCCGCGTCTACAAGTGCAATCATGGGGGAGGGGAGAGTGTGGTGTGGGAAACCAGAAGGTGTCTCGCCCTCTAGTCCCTGGGGATCGGTCATCCAGGTGGGCAGGAGACAGCCATTGCTTTTGTAGCCAGTTCCTGGGGTGGACCAGTGAAGGAGGATCACCTGGGGAAGAGCATCTTCAGGGTGGGACATCAGATGGTGAGACACCATATTCCCTTCCCTTTAACTCCTTTCGCCCATCCTACCCTGTACAGTGGTCGAAGTGTACGAAAAGTAGTGGAGCTATGTTCCTTGCCGGTCTGCCCCACAAACCCCAGTGCTGCGCCCCCTCCCACACACAGTCCAAACCCCCAAACAAAATGACCTGTTATTTAAGGGAATGTTCAGTGCACTGAAGTGCACGCTTCAACTTCTTCCTACACTTTTATTTTAAAACTAAACCGTTCCAGAACCGTTTCTTTTTAAACTAAAAGTATAGGGACAGTGAAACTGAAAAATAAAAAAGTATAGGAGCACCGCTCCCGCCCACTTCGATCTCTGACCCTGTAGGATATTTAGGAACTCTTACCCCACCCCACTTTTACAGCACGAACAGCCCACTTTGAGAGAACACAGACTAACACCCATGCCGTATACCTGACATGTCCCAATACAATGGTAAGGCAATTACAGACCATCACACACACACCTGACTTCCATTAAGCTTCCCCACCCGGATACGAGGCTGAGCACGAGAGCACACTGAGCAAGGCGAACTACACTAGGAAATAGCAGTTTAACTAGAGAAGAAAGACGACAGAAGGGGAATCACAAGAGGGGAACTTCCCTTGACCTTTTTGACAAGGAACCATTACTTTCCAGGAACCTCGAGAATAAAAAGCTTAAGGCCAGGAAACCAGGCTGAAGAATCCTGCATTGTGTGTCCAAGGTATCCGGGGCGCTCCCGCGTCAAGAATCAAGGTGGGGAGAAGCAGCATCCCCAGTGGTACTGTCCTCGGCTCCAAGAACAAAGCAGCATCAGTGAAATCCACACAGCCAGTGAGTTGGGGAGACCGATACAAGACCGGTCTGTGTTGAAGCCAACGTTGCAAGCAGCAACTTTATATGGCGAGCGCTGGAACGAACATTGTTAAAAGGCGCGTGATAAGAAACACAAGTAAAGTTGAGCTGCTGACGAGCGATTGAACTTTCAAAGCAAGATACAAAACCTTTGACAAGAGCAGTCCAGCAGCACGTGGGTGCTCAATTGAAAGTCTTTGTAAGGTATCCAGCTAAGAAGTGGCAAAAGTGAAAGTGAGAAAATGTTATATCAAGAAGAGAACGAGTAATTGTGAATCGAAGTGGTCCTGTGAAGGGTCGAGCAAAATCCTGCACAGTCTAAAATCTTCACCTTGGATGAACAAGAACGTTTGGAAAAGTAGATCAAGTTTGGTCTGAGCCCGACAGAGGGGGGGGGGGGGGGGGGGGGGGGGGGCCCAGGGCGAACCAGTGAATCACCTGAGAAGTTATACATGTGAAATTATAATTTTTAAAAATGTTTTATTGCATTGGCTTTATATACAACCTTTCAATATCATAATTTCTTTTCAATCAATATACTTTTCAATAAAATGTTGAATACAATTACAAGCAAATTTTGCTAAACACTGTTCACATGTGGCTAATTCACAAAAATTCTAAAAAACTTGCCATGTACTTAATATTTCATCCTTCATCACAATTTAAAACATGCATTATCTACAAAGTGTACTATATATCGAAGGATTTGGTAGATATTCTAACAGAAATTGACTTTGTACCCACAATGTGTGTCCATAATTCTCCTGTATCTGCAATCTCAAAAGTAAAATGTCGTTTGAAACAAAAGCAACGTTTGTCCATCAATGTCAAACACTCTGCAATCAAATGTTGTAGGGTTACTTTTTGTTTTTTTATCTTGACAGAAGTTCTCTTGAATGGATATAATGCCTGTGCGTGCCATGATGTCTTAGTAAATTAAGTCTAAATCTAAGATAAAGACTTCTAAATTGAGCAGACAGGGGCTTAATCAAATAGTCTTCTGTGAGATTCCGTTGTTTGCATTGAAAGGGATTAGTACTAAAATCACAATATGTTTATCCAGTGCATTTGATAGAATTTCTTTTGAGCGCGGACAGGATTCAGTGTTAGAAGTTCTATGGAACTATCAGAGTTAACCAAAGCATGGTGAAAGTGATTTCTCCATTTTAGAGGAAAATCATGTAACCATCAAACATTTTCTCAATAGACAGCATAACTTCCACAAATAAATCACATACAAGGATGGGAGTCCTAGCTCAAATCTGATTAGATATTGGATCAGTTTGGAAGATTAAATATCTTTCTCCAAAATTGACCCTCCATTTTGTCCCAAAAGGGATGATTTTGTGGTCACTTAGTCTCTACTATAGTTAGTATAGGCACAACCTTTTGCCTTTTACCTATACTTTTATAAAAGGTCAAAGCAGAACCACACAAGAATTTACCATACTTGTACATCATTATGCGGACCTGTGAGGAAAGTGCTTTACGTTTTGAGATAATGTCAGTAAAATAAGGGTTGACATTACTTAGGTTATTTATAATGGTTCCTAGATATTTATATTGGTTGACTTCTGTTAAGGCAATGTCTTGAAGAGTCCACATACAAGATTGAGTTGCGGCCCCTACTTTTTACACATCGCATTACTCGAGTCTGAGCTAAGTTAATTGTCAGTAGATTTTCCCACGCATAAAGATAGAGCATTTAGTAGTCGTTGAAAACCACTTGGGGTTTTTGCCAAAAGCACAAAGTCGTCCACGTATAGTAACCAAGGGACCAGATGTAAACCCAGCATAGGGGAATCTGACACAATAGAGGGCAAGATGTCTTTCATATCAAATATAAAAAGATTAAAGAGAATAGATGCTAAAATGCATCCCTGCTGAAGATCCCTAAAAGTGGGGAATGAAGCTGAAAGGAGGCCATCTAGTGTTAAGTGTACTAGCATGCTTGTATTTGAATGTAGAAGGTAAATGAGAGTCAAAAGACGGCAGACAGAATCTGCTCTGCAACTTTTCCAACAGTAGCTCTCTATCAATGGAGTCGAATGCAGTTCGAAAGTCGACAAAGGCAAGATACAAAAGGCTGCTTCATGTGGCCACAATGTGATTTCAGTGCGTTCAAAATTGTAATATAGATAGAGGTGCCCATCCCTGCCACAAATCCAGTTTGATGAGGATCCAGATTGTTTGATTTCAAAGTCCAAAGATTTAGATCAGAGGATCAAACGGGCAAAAATCTTTCCAGGCACATCAAGAAGGGTGATTGGTCTATAATTAGATGGAATTTTACAAATGCCCTTGTTTGAAGAGTTTATATAAGTAAATGGGTTAAACAAGATGTGTGTCCAGATTTCTGGATGCTCCTTTAGCATCAAATGTGTGTAATCGGGGCCCAGAGTCCTGGCTCTGCTAACTTTTTTAATAAGCTGTGTAAAATTGTTATCAAAGATCAAATGAAAGTGACTATTGATGATGCTAGCAGAGTAACAGTATCTGTTGGCAGGTAAGACATAAATCTGTAAAGTAGGTTATCCACTGGCTTCCTGAGACTCATTTTTTTGGACTGCCAGTTGGGATTCAGAGGGAACTTGATTTAATTGAGGAAATTCTAAGAAGAACAGAACTTTAATGTTTGTTGGCACAGAGGGTCCTGATGTTGAGGTTTTGACTGCATCCTTATGGTGGAAAAGCCAGAATGTGTGCTAAGATCGCGTGTGCCGCCCTGTTCCATGCTGAAAACGTGGGAAGCCAATGGCTTGAATATCCTGAAATATTTCTTGAACACACTCTTTTGCATAACATTGTTTCCCCACACGATTTGTATTTAGAAGCAAGGATTGGCAATAGATTTATTATTTATTTTGACAGTCTCGACAAGGACTGCGTTATTATTTGATGTCGTAGCTTGCTACCATCTTTAGATTTAGGATCATATAGGCGTTTAGCCAATTGAAGTTCAATAAACACCCTTGAACTGTGATCACGTGTGTCTTACTGTTCGATACCATGCCTTCCTTACAGTGGGGGGGAGTTGAGGGGGTGAAGTGAGGACGCAGACAGCAGGATGCGGGACTGCAGCAATGTAACAGTTTGCCTGTGGCTCTGCCGCCACTGCCGTCCCAATTTCAGAATGTTCGAAGGACAACTTCTGAAACAGCAGCCTTGCCAGAAGTAGCACTGTGACCATGGAGTGTAACTTCAGTGCCAATAAGCCGTCTGGACCTCGTGTGCCGGTGCCCATTTGGCAGGGATTTCTGGTCTGTTCATCGGACAAGCCTCCTGGGGCCTATAAGGCATACAATGCAAGCTGCCTAACGGTTGTCCGATTAGCTGCTGGTCTGCGTCAGCGGTACCTGGCTGAAATGCAGCAGGTAAGGTATCCTAAATCGCCTCCCCAGCCGCCCCCGCCCCCACAACTTGCAACCAGTCTTTTTTTGCACAGCATCAGTTCCGGGGTCTGTCCGAGTCCTCCTGACTCACTATCTCCAGCCTCTCTCCCACACCAACGTTACCTCAGGGAATAAGTAAAATTACAAGTCATTATTGCACTGTAGAGCAGGCTTGTCCGAGATGGTGGACTGTCGACACATTCAAGGATGAAGCAGGGAACAATAATTAAAAACAACGGCAGTCGTGAATAAGAAGTTAAAGTATGGAGATGGGAGGGCCCAGCCCTGGGACAAATAATCTAGTACGACTCTTCCCATCCTATGTATCCACAATACAGACGGGCACTCTGAGAATCAGATCTAAGTTGCAAAAAAGCAAGTGTTCTTACTTTTGTTTCTTTCTAAAGCGCTCACTTGTACCAATGCCGCTGCTTCCTGGTGCCATTTTTTGCGACTTGTGCTATTTTCATTTCGAGTCGTCTCTAGATGAACATGGCTGTTTTACCTTACTCGTTAATGCAATGTACAGTACTTTGATGCAGCCTTAGTTTAAAGATAGAGGTAAGGGGCGGGGGGGGGGGGTCGGAGGGGGGAATTAGATTATTTTAAAAGGGATAACCAGTGCTGGTGGGCCGGCTCTCGGCGGATCCTAGATCCAGCACCAGATATGTAGCCGGATCTCGGGATCCGGCCAGAGTCAGCCGCCCAAGCCCATGAACCGCGCTGGAAAACTTAAAATAAAAATAGCGCCTGCAACGGCAGCATTACCTTTTACCGTGGCTTTGGCACTGGTGTACAATGCTCGCTACATGTACAACTGATTGATTTCAGTTGTCCATGCAGCGAGCATTGTGCATTACACACCAGTGCCAAAGCTGCGGTAAAAAGCAATGCTGCCGCTGCGGGCAGTTTTTAAAGTATTCCTGGCCACTACGAGCGCCGCCCCTGTAGACCACATGCCCTCTCCCTCTCCCCCCTCCCAACCCACCCCCCCCCCCCAACTCCTCCCCTCTTGTGTTGTGGGATCCCCCACCACATTGTTTACATTTCCACCACTGGGGATAACACGCAATTTCTGCCTGAAAGTGTTCATAATCCCCACAGAGGAGCGAACTTGGAGTTTCGTGTGTGTGGATAAGAGAACCTTTGCTATGGCACCGGCACAAAACACACACCCTCTCCTCACAGACACGATTATGCATTGAACATCTTCAGAATGTAAGCTTATCGTTTTGCTTGACATAAGTTATGTGATTGTATTAAAGCAATGACAATGAAGCTATTACTCCAGTGTCACGAAAACAATGAAAAATTCATACTGAGAGTCATTATGAATATGATTTATGGTTTGTGTGGATAAGATTTTGAATGGGTTAGAATAACGTATGTAAAGATCCCCTGTGTAACGTGCTTTGGATAACAGGAATGTGCACTCAATGTTACAGCAAAACCAGTGTTTTACTTCTGTAAATGTCCATTTTAAAATGTCTCAAATTTCCAAGTCTAAGGCAATATTCAAATGATTAAGGACTAGATTTACAGGCAAGTACTCCTTTCGCCCGGTGATATCACTTCCAGTGATGTCACATGCAAATTAAGGGGCCTGCACTTAATTTGCCGACCTTGACCCGGTCCATTAGGGTTCGTAGATCATCCGGCCCTGTGCATAATTGTCTGCCTTTCATTCATTCACTGAAAACTGAATCCGGTTTCAAATCTTTGTTGAGGGCCTTATCCCCCACATTCTACTTTGAGTGGGTACTTCATTCATTATGTCCTCCTCAGTTTCTATGATTAGGACGTATTTTTACATACACTTTCACATTGTTTGTGAAAGTTAACTACTATTAGTTTACTACTGCATGGAACGTTTGTTTTCCTAGTATACTGAATGCCGTGTTCTCCTAATTTAGCTCCAAATCGCTGCCTTTCATGGATCCCGTAGCTATTTCAAATACGCTTTTTAATACTGGGTGGACCTGGTTCCTTCCCGCTACTTTCAGATGGAAGCCACAATGGGGAATATGTTCATCCACTTAACGTGGACTAATTTACTACAAGGTCTCTCGTGACGGCAAAGAAAGGAAATCAGCATGGACTCCGTTCGCTGGGAGAAAGTATTCCACTAGAGAGCAGCAGATACTGTGTAATCCAACAACATGAAACGTGAGACAGCTTCGGTGCCGCTGCTCCCAAATTTGAAATTTCCTCCAGTAATGAAATATACAAACAAAAAAACAAATTTGCAATCAGCGAGCAAGTGGCTTACTGCGCCCCAACAGAGGTTTTTGAGGAACTATTAATATCTCTGAAACTATTTCCCCATTGTGCCAAAATCAGAAAATCACTTAACGCTTGCAAAAATGCTGTAGAACCAATAGGGGTGTCACAGTATTCGTTTTATGACGGTACGATAACCTTTTTGCCAAATGACGGTCTATCATGGTTATCCCGGTATAGCAGGTGGAGTTAACTGATCTTAACAAATATTTTCTAAAAGGTCATACATTGACAGGTGTATCATCGCAAACAAAACCAGGCACCCAAGGCCAGAAGGAACAAGTTACTTACCTGTAACTGTTGTTCTCCAGCATGGGTCTGGCATGGATTCACATGCTCATTCCCCGTCGTCAGGCTGGGAATCCTCGGTAAAGAAAAAACCAGTATCAGTTTTGTTTCTGATCTGTCTTTCGTAGTAATAACCAATCACTGGTCTCTGCGTCATACTGACCACAGCCAATGACTGCCCTCTACCTAAGCACCGCCTCTGGCAGCCATCTTCAGATTTGGAAGCACGTGAAGTGGCAGTATGACCAAGTGAAGAGCCGCAGAGGGGTAGGCGGGAGGGTTCGCATGTGAATCCATGCCAGACCCATGCTGGAGAACAACAGTTACAGGTAAGTAACTTGTTCCTTCTCCAGCATGGGGTCTGGCATGGATTCACATGCTCATGAATAAAGAATACATAGCAGTACACACATGCACAACCACGGGAGGTGGCAAAGGCTCAACATTAAGCATCACATCAACTCAACATTAAGCATCTTACCTCCTCACCAGGCTCACCTCAGGCGAACAGGTTGCGCAGCACTGCTTGGCCGACCCTGGACTCCTCCCTGGAATCCCGGTCGACGCAGTAGAATTTCGTGAAGGTGTGCGTCGACCTCCACGTAGCAGCCCTGCATATGTCCAGCAGGGGCACACCAGATAGGAACGCCGTGGTAGCTGCGATCGCTCTGGTGGAATGGGCTCTCGGACGGCCAGGCAGCGGTCTGTTTGCCAACCGGTGACAGCACATGATACAGCCGGAGAGCCATCTGGAGATGGAAGCCTTCGAGAGAGCCTTCCCCTGATTGACAGGTCCAAAGTTCACAAAGAGTTGTGACGTCTTCCGAAAACCCTTCGTGCGGTCCACGTAGAACTTCAGCGCTCTAGCTACATCCAGCGAGTGCAAAGTCCTCTCAGCCGGCGACGAAGGCGACGGGAAGAACACAGGTAACACCAAGGGTTCGTTGAGATGGAAGTCCGACGGTACCTTGGGCATGAAGGAGGGGTGCGTCCTGAGCACTACCCTCGTGTCGTGGAAAGTCAAGTACGGGGCCTTG
The DNA here is from genome assembly GCF_040938575.1 of Ambystoma mexicanum. NCBI lineage: Eukaryota > Metazoa > Chordata > Amphibia > Caudata > Ambystomatidae > Ambystoma > Ambystoma mexicanum. The sequence goes on along the minus strand of NC_090925.1, from coordinate 469,566,229 downwards.
CAGGAAAGGGCCTGGATCTCTCCCACTCGTCGTGCGGAGGTGATGGCCACAAGAAAAGCTGTTTTCCACGATAGAAACTTCAACGGGGCCGAGTGCAGAGGCTCGAACGGAGGTCCCATGAGCTTGGTCAGCACCACGTTGAGCTCCCACGCCGGGGCCGGAGCCTTCACCGGCGGGAACGATCTGAACAGTCCCTTCATGAACTCTTTCACCAGACGATGAGACCACAAGGACGTCCGCCCCGTGGTTCTGGTGTATCGGGAGATCGCAGCAAGATGAATCTTGATGGACGCGTGTGCCAGACCAGCTTTGGCCAGCGTCAGCAGGTACGGCAGTACTTGGGGAGCCGTAATCCGTAGAGGGTTAATCTTCTGTGCGTGGCACCAGACAGAGAACCTCTTCCATTTGTGTCCGTAGCATTTAAGAGTCGAGGACGCCCTGGCCTTTGCAAGAACCTCTCTGCAATCGGCCGGTATGTCGTATCCTCCAAACTCTAGCGCTGCAGGAGCCAGGCCTGCAAGTTCAGCGACTTCGGGTCGTGGTGGAGGATGGCGCCTCCTTCCCTGGAGAGTAGATCCGCGTCCGCCGGCAGCTTGATCGGCGGGGTCGCTGACAAGTCCAGCAAGTCCGGGAACCATATCTGCCTCGGCCACGCAGGTGCGACGAGGATCATCCTGCACCGTGACCTCTTGAGCTGGTTGACGAGCCGGATTAGCAGAGGCAAAGGAGGGAACGCGTAGAGGAACAGGCCCTCCCAGGGGAACGAGAAAGCATCGCCCATGCTCCTCGTCTGGGGAAACCTGCTGGCGAACCTCCGGCACTTGGTGTTCGTCGCCGTCGCGAACAGGTCGATCTGGGGTGTGCCCCACCGTCGGAAGAGGCGATCCACCAGATCCTGCCGTAGTTCCCACTCGTGGCACGAGCGCAGCTCCCTGCTGAGTGAGTCGGCGATGGTGTTTTTTATCCCTGCCAGATGAAACGGCACCAGAAAAATCCCTTGGGCGACGGCCCAATGCCACAGGTCCTGCGCCTCCTTGGACAGCGCTGGGGACCTGGTTCCGCCCTGTTTCCTGATGTAAAACATGGTGGTGGTGTTGTCGGTGAAGATCCTCACCACCTTGCCCTTGAGGGACGGAAGGAAGGACCTGAGGGCCCAAAACACTGCACGGAGCTCCAGGACGTTGATATGCAGGGACTTCTCCGTCGGGAGCCAGAGTCCCCTTGCGTGCAGATTTTCGGTGTGCGCTCCCCACCCTTCCAGGGAGGCATCCGTGGTCACAGTCTCCTGGTGGGCTGGGGTCTGGAAGTCCATGCCCGCCGTCAGATGCGCGCGGGTGCCCCACCACCGTATCGCTCGTCGGAAGCTCTCGTCGAGCTTGATCCTTTCCTCGAAGCTGCCCGTCGTCTGGATCCAGCGCGCATCCAGGAATTCTTGCAACGGGCGCATCCGGAGCCTGCACATGGGAATGAGGTAGATGCAGGAAGACATCATCCCGAGGAGGGACTTGATGGACCTCACCTTGGCCGCGTCGGCCACCAACATCCGTTGCACCTTGCCCAAGATGGTCCTGGTCCTCTCCTCCGACGGGGAGCCCAGAAGGGACACTGTGTCGAGCCTCGCTCCCAGAAACAGTGCGACTTGCGCGGGCACCAGGTGGGATTTGGCGTAGTTCACGGAGAATCCCAGGTCCGTGAGGAGTTGGACGGTCCTTGCCGTGTGGACCACGGCGAGCTCCCTCGTCTTGGCGCGGATGAGCCAGTCGTCCAGGTATTGGTAGACGTGAATCCCCTCGCGGCGCAGCTGCGCCGCCACCGGTGCGAGGCACTTGGTGAATACCCTGGGTGCCGACCGTAGTCCGAAGGGAAGGGCTTTGAACTGGTAATGACGCCCTTGGACCACGAACCTGAGGAATTTTCGGTGCCCCTTTAGGATGGGAATGTGGAAGTAGGCATCCTCCAAATCCAACGACGATAGGAAGTCTCCTTCCTCCAGCTGACCCAGGACGTGCTGGAGGGTGACCATCCGGAACTTCTGCGCCTTGATGAACTTGTTCAGACGTCGCAGGTCTAGGATGGGGCGCCATCCTCCCGTCTTCTTCTTCACGAGGAAGTATCTCGAGTAGACTCCGGAGCCCCGAAGCCTCTTTGGGACGAGTTCGATGGCGCCCTTCCTGAGCATCGCCTTTACCTCCAGGAGAAGTTGAGGGACGTGAAGTTCTTTCCTGGCCACGGGGGGGACGCGCGGGCACCTTCTTTGAAACTCGAGCGCGTGGCCCCGGGCCAGGGCGTCCAGCACCCAACGGTCGGTGGAGATGGACTCCCACACGCTGACGAAGCCCGCCAGCCGGCCTCCCACCGGGGTGCTTCGGTGGGGGCCCGACCCCACGGCCGGTTCAATCCTGCTTGGACGCGGCCTTGCCGCCTTGACCTCCTTGGCGACGACGGCGGGGTCCGCTAGACTTGCCTCGTCCTCTGTAGGCCTCTTGCGACGACGAGCGGGCCGCTTGACGGTAGGAAGCGAAACCGCCGACGGAACCTTTGGAGGCGCCCTTGCCTCCGCTGCTCCGAAAGGGCGTCCGTCGTTGCTGCAGAACTCCAAGGGCCCGGGCCGTCTCAGTATCCGCCTTGATGGCCTGAAGGGAATCGTCCACTGTCTTCCCAAACAGATTGTTCCCGTCGAAGGGCATGTCCAGGACTCTGGTCTGGACGTCCTGCCGGAAGTCCGTAGCTTTGAGCCATCCACGACGTCGAAGGCAAACGCCGTTGCCCAGCTGGCGGAACCCAGTGTCGGCGATGTCAGTCGCCACGGTGATGGCGTGGTCCGAGGCCACCTCACCTTCCTGCAGGATCTCCAGGGCCTCCGCCCTCTTGTCGTCCGGCAGAAAATCCAGCAGGGGAGCTATCTTGTACCAGAGCTCCCTGTCGTAGCGAGCCACGATAGCCAAGGCGTTGGCCGCTTTAATCGTCGTCGCTGCCAACGAGATGACTACGTCCCATAGCATCCAATTTCTTTCCCTCGCCGTCCGGCGGGGAAGTCGATGTGGAGGCCGCACCCCCCCCCGCTTTCTTCCTGGCTGCCGCGGAGATGACGGAATCCGGGGTAGGCTGCGCCCGGAGGCACAGGGGGGCCGTGTCCGGGACCCGGTACTTTTTCTCGTACCGGTCTCTTCTAGCTGGCGTCGTGGAAGGGTTCTTGAGGAGGGAAAGGCCCTCATCCCAAATGTCGTCCAACAGAGGCACTGCGAGGACCGTATTCCTCTTGGCCTCGCGCCGCTGATAAAGGAAGCCTTCCTTTTTCTTCTCCTCAGGGCAGAGTTGGAAAAGCTCGGAAGCCCTGGAGATCATGGAGTGGAAAGATCCGATCTCGTCGGGCGGAGAAGCCCTGGCGGGAGGCGACGACGGAAAATCCTCGTCGTATGCCTCGTCGTCCGTACCCGTCGCTGCCGTGTCAGTCCCCGTATCATCCCCTCGGGTGGACGGGGAGGAGGGCTGGACGGGGTGCGACGGTTGAAAAGGAGGTGGTGGATGGATCCTTCTTTTCTTGGTAGGGGGAACACCAGAAGGTCCCGGTTCTGGATCCCCCGACGGGAGAGGTTCCTCCGTCGGTAACGGTAGCCTCGTCCTTATCTCGGAGCATAAGGACTGTATGGCCAACAAAATGGCCGCCGAGTTGTCTTGCGGCGCTGGCAGAGGGGAATCCGACGGGCGAGCAGGGGCCCCGTCGGTATCCTCGACGATGTCGTCGTCGTCACCTGCGTCGGGGTCCATTCCGACGGGCTGGCCTTCTTCCACGCCTAGGCCGTGGCTTAAGACCTCGATCAGCTCCTCTTCTGAGGTTGAGGCCGAATCTACGACGACGCCCTGCCCCCCCTTCTTCCCCACAGAGGGTTTCACGGGGGTCCTATCGATGGGCACAAAAGAAGACTCCCTCCGAGGAGGCAGGGAGATTCTGGGCCCCGAGGTCGCCACCACTGGTGCAGCCTCCACAGGCTGAGCCAGGGCCGCCGCGACCGTTTCGATAGAGGGCTTGGTCGGATGGATCAAGGCCTTCACCACCTTAGGTGCACTCACCGCCTTATCCTTGAGGGAGGGGGCACTGCCACGCTCCTCCTCTGCCTTAGAGCTCGACCGGGGCCTCTCCAGGAGCTTCGCCGGGTGCTCGGCCTTCCTCTTACCCGACCCAGAGCGTTGGCTCGTGGTTGATGGTGCCGGGGAGGGTGCGCCCTGCCTGGCGCCCGTAGAGCCCGACCGTTCGGCGCTCCCGGTGCCAGCGGACTCGCGGTGCTTAGCCTTATGTTGGGCCCCCGTCGCCGGGGCGCCCTCAAAGGTCTTAGAAGACCGCTCGGATTTCTTCTTCTTCTCGCCAGACGGGCTCTTACCCTCCAGCCAGTTGGCGAGACGTTGATGGCGGTCCTTCATGGTCCGTTCCGACATGTTGCCGCAAAACGCGCAGTCCTTCTCCACGTGCGTCTTGTCCTCATGAAGGCAGTAAAGGCAGAAAGAGTGTTCGTCCTCCTTAAAGACGTTCTGACCAGAAGTAAAGCTTCTTATCAAAACACTGAGCCGCAAGAGTGTTTCGTCCATTCGGGATGCCCTGATCAACTGTAAACATTTCATAAGGGATATCTAAGACCTTCTCTTCTAGGTCCTTTGTGAACCTTGCCCTTTGTGAACATTGCGGCAACATGTATCTACTCCTATTGCTAGACCTTCAGGAAAAGTACCCAGGTGATGCACAGCCGTTTCCAAATTAATCCCTGCAGCACTATTCTAGCATATGGCAAGCCACTTTTAAAGTGCTTGAATTTGAATGAAAGAATACATTCAGACAGAGCTTCAGAATAGCCGCAGCTAAAGTAGCCTCAGTGTTAGCCTACCTTAACTATAAAGTGCTGAATTTAAAAAGGCCTTCGTGCAAACTCCCACCATCTCCATTAAGTCAAGGAGCTAGAAGATGGCTTGGAGTAAAGAGTAAAGAATAGCATCCTCTACTACCATAGAGGATGGCAAAAGGTCTATATCTTTCACAGTACGTCTTCAGGAGAGCAATTAGTTCCATGAAGCTCTTTCGATGTATATGCAATCATGAATATGGCTTCTCCCACTTTTTGTGCTTCTGCAAGAACATCTTTTTGTAAGCCCTAAGAATCCTGATGCTTAGCACCTCCCAAAAACCCTTTCTGCCAGTACAACTTACTTACCCATGGTAATGTTTATTCGACAGATGTTCCTCCCACGTATTCCTCATTTTATGACATTTCCATATCCAGCTTCAGCCGCTTTGGAAATGTTTTCCTAGCAGAGGGGGCTGCGCGTCAACTCGATGTCCCTCGTCTCAATGTCGACGATGGTATAAAGTGCGTGCAGCGACAGTTGGCTTCCATTCCTTTTTTTAACGCCGTGTAGAAGATATACTACACCCGACAGTTACTCCTCCTGAAAGCATGAAGACTGCAATCACATGGGAAATTCTACTGTGGGGCAGGTTGGGAGGGGCGATGAGGAACACATGGGAGGAACATCTAGTCGAAAGAGCGTTACTATCAGGACATTCTTTCCCCGCGTAGAGGGCAGAAAGGCCTTCAGCGCTAGTCTGATTGCACTCAGCTCCAAAAGGTTGATCTGAAGTTTGGACTCCGATGGAGACCAACGACCGCCGATTGTCAGATCGTTGGTATGTGGCATCCGTTAATACCTTTATCTCCGGCCATGGCTGCCAAGAAGGTTCTCCCTTCAGAATGTTGTCCTCACAGGCCCACCACAGGAGATCCTGTGCGTCCCCGCTTGGAACCTGAAGGAGATCTGACATCCTGCCTGTGAACTGAGACCATGGATTCCTGAGAGCCTATTGAGAAAAATGCATGATGCCATGAGACCAAAGCAACCTCAAAGTCGAACGCTGGCAGATGATGGGCACTTTGGAATTTGGTGACCATCTGCAGAAGGTCTTGAGCTCTTGAGCCCTCACTTCTGGTGCTGAGGCTTTTCCCCCCAGGGATGCACCTAGGACTTCAATGAATTGGAGCCTCCGAGATGGTATCATGTGGGTCTTCTTGAAGCTGAGGGAGAAGCCCAGTCTGTGAAGGGAGCGACAGGTGGAGCTGAGATGTTCCAAGGCCTGTTTGGGGGAACTGGCCCTCTCAGCCAATCGTCCAAGTAGGGGTAGTCTTGAATCTCTCCGCCCTCCCCCGCACCCCATCTCCATCTCCCGAGACTCGCGGTCACCACCGCCATCAACTTTGTGAACACCCTTGAGGCGGAGGTCAGCCCAAATGGCACAACTCAAAACTGACGAGAACCGCCAGCGGCAGACCTCAGGTACTATCTGTGCTTGTGATGGATCGGCACATGAAAATAAGCTTCCTGAAGGTCCAATGATGGCATCCAGTCCTGAAGCTGGAGGAACTGAAGGACCCGAAAAAGGGTAGTAATCTTGATCTTGTCCTTCCTGAGGAATTCGTTTAAGTCTCTTAAGTCCAAAATAGGTCTCAATCCTCTGTCCTTTTTGGGAATTAGGAAGTACAGGGAGTACCAAACCTTGTTCCTCTCTGATATAAGTACTGGTTCTATAGCACCTTTCTCTAGCAGGGTAAAGATTTCCTGCATAAGGAGCAGATCTGGAACTTTGAAAGAGCTGTTCCCCAGGGGATGACGGGCACTTTTAGAAAGGGAAGGCAATAACCCAGGCAACTGTTTCCAATGCCCATGCATCTGAAGTAATGCCTCGCCATTCTTTCAGATGCAGTGAGAATCTGCCTCCCACGGGGTCTTGTGAACTAAGCCCTCAGAGAGATTTTGAGGCGGCTGGTGCAGTGGCTGATGGTAAAGTAGCCAATGCCTGGGAAGTCTTAGTACCTCTTCCCCGTCCACCATGGGGGAATCTTTGACCCATTCGATTTGACAAGGGGACGTCCCCCCCCTTCCAACTGAGCATTAAAAACGAAAGGACCTATCCCTCCAATGTGGCCCAGTGGGGAAGTTTTGTGGCCGTTTAATAGCAGCACCAAGGGATTTGGCTGCTACTGGAGGTCTGCATTTTCTCCAGGCTTTAGTCAGCCTTGCTACCAAATAAATGTGTGCCGTCAAAGGGCATGTTATGAAGTATGGATTGCACATCTGGAGCAAAACCAGACTTTAACCAGGTAAATCTCTGCATTACTGTACTAGCCGCCATTGACCTGCTGATAGTCAGCAGTGGCGAGACCTGTGAGGGATTTGCACATCGCGTCTTTCCCATTATTGACTAGATTTAAAAATCTGTCTTTCGTACCCTTCAGGGATATGCTCAGCCGCCATTGCTATACATTCCCAAATTCTAAGTGAACATGGCCAAATTGCATGTTAGCATTCACCGACTTTAGGGCCATATTCCCTGAAAACAAAAATGTCTTTGCCAAAGCATTGTTACGCTGGTCATCTCTGTCTGGGGGAATAGTTGGGTATGCATTTTGTTTTGGAGGTGGATGTGGCAGCCTGCACTACCAGACTTTCAGGAGTCTGTTTCATCAGATAACGGGGGGGTCACTACTTGACGCCCTGTATTTGGAGGTTAGCTTTTTATTTACTGCAGGAATTAACACTGGCGTCTCCCAGTTTCTATTTACTTGCCTTTGCAGAGCCACATGAAAAGGAACAATAGGCTCCTCCTGGGGTCCTTTATCTAGGATATCTGGAAGATCATCCTGCTCATACATTGGTGTGCGTCTTTCCCACCCCATGTATGTAAAATTCTAATTCTGGGAACGTTTCTAGTCCACTTGCATTTTGCAGGGACTCCTGTAGATTTTTAATCCTGAATTCCTCCGAGATCAAGGATTCAGGGACCCCAGGTGTTCCATATTGTAGGCCAAAGGGACGTGAATCATCAGAGGAATGTTCTACCTCATAAATAGAAGTGATTCAAAGAAAACCTTTCTTGGTAGTGGTGTATGTCTTTTCAGTAATACTCGATGGCGTTCCCGAAATTTTAGACTCAGTCGAGAACTTTTTAGGGCCAGACAAGTATTCGGCACCGATGACTGACAACTTCTTCCTCGAAGGAGAGTGGTCTCGAATCGAGTGATCCTTCGATCGCTCCCAGGCCGAGGGCGCACAAGTTTTCCCCTCATCTTTTTTCTTGTCGAGTTTTTGGACTGCAGCATGGTTTTCATTAGTCTTTGAGGGGGGGGGGGGTCAAGGCCGCATTCTTGAAGACTTTCTTACTCTGGATTTTTCCCACTCTGCCCGAGAGGCTGATTTCTTCGCATTTGACCCATTCTGGGAAGGAACTCTAAGATGGCGACCTATGGTGCCTTTCCTTCAAATGTAGCGAAGATGACGAGTGGTGATCTTTTTGTCTTCTTTGGACAAGAAATAGTTCGACTGACCTGAAGACTGTCTTTTCACATAAAAACAGAAATGAAGCCAACGGTCGCTGCGCGCGCCCTTTATCGCATGGATGACGTCGACATCAAGACCGAGGCCTCTGAAGGACATGGAGTTGACAGGCATCTACGCACAGTGCCACTCTGCTGGGAAAACTTTTCCGAAGCTGCTGGAGCTGGATTTGGAAACCTAAGATGAGTTACACGTGGGAGGACAATCCATTCGAAAGTATTGCCTTTATCCAAGGGCGTTTCTCAGATCTGTAGACGGTGGAGCCTACTTTTGCGGCTCTGGCTCTTTGGGTTCTGGTGAATGTTTCTCTGGAGCCGCAGGAGGGCTCTGAACTCTGTTCTACATTGGGTTAGGAGTATCCCGAGGTTGCGGAATACGTTCCCTGAAGAGATTCTATAGTTTTTCCAGCTGACCCAAGTGCACAGGTGCCTGGAATGTAGTGGGAAAAAAAAATCTCTTCCCAAGGTCTGCCTGGGTGGAGGTATGGAGACTGGCTTAGAAAAAGGGGTTTAGTCTCCATGAATCAAAATCAAAACAGGTTGCCACAATGGGCTTCCCACCTAGTCAAAAGTCCACACAGCAGAGAGAAGACGTGGTTGAAAGAGAAAGTACAAGACAACAACATTCTAGTTTGTGGGACAAGTCAACTCTGCAAGGTTATCTCTGCCTAAAGATGCACTAGGTACCAACCTAGGTCTACATCAGTGAGGACTGGTCCTGATGCAATTGAGAAAATGTCCATCACCGCAATATACTGTAGGGCCACCAGTTTGAAAGGTGAAGTGCAGAAGTGCATCACAACCTTGTCAGAACATTTAGACTTCTCTCCCTGGACCAGTTTCCCCTGGAAAAAGGTTGCTTGGCCAGGAAACTAATAAGAAATTAAGTTATCTGACAGCAGCATTTCTCTTCAATGGAGTCTCAGGTATTTTTGAGGAATACATCGAAAAACTTCGATCCACCTCTGAAGTCTTCTCTCAAGTGCCTGTACCGAAAAGTAGACACTGGCAACACAATCGGCACTGGTGGTAAGGACCTAAACACTTCAGATTGGCAAATATTGTGGGGATTTGCCACTGGGCAATGACTGAAAAAACAACCCAAATTTATGCTCCAGAATAGGGAAAATGTCTTCTATGGCAGGGTGGAAAGGAATTGTGACGGAAGACAAAGGCAGGGGGGGGGGAGGGAGAGAAAAAATAACCAGGTTACTCACCATAGTGGCCACCTTACTCCTAGTCCATAGTCCCCTTTCCTCCATACTTATGGGCCATCTCTCCATCCTGTGGGACGGGACCGGAGCACTTTATAAAAAGCATACACATTTTTTTCAAAAAATGTTGTCCTTCCTCTCTTTCTTACATGGGGCCCGGCACGCGGCCATAACCCCACCCACCTTGGCTCCGTCCCACGCATTGCCCATCAGTCCTTTTCTATCACCAGGTCCAAGACCTATTAGCAATAGCAGAGGAACCTTATTAAAGGGGACGGCGGGCGGGCGTATGGAGGAAAGGGGACTATGGACTACGAGTAAGGTGGTCACTACGATGAGTAACCTGGTTATACTCCTACGTCCCGTCCCCTTTCCTCCATACTTATGGGAGATTCCCAGGCACCCCTTACAGGAACTACGGGTGGATGGAAAAAAAAAAAACCCTATTGAAAAAGGTTCTTCAGCACAGCCTGACCAAACTGAGCATCAGCTCTTGAGCTCATGTCAAGACAATAATGCTTGCAAAAAGCAGATGGGGAGGCCCAAGTAGCTGCCCTAGCGATGGACTCCCAGGGGACATACTTCTGAGAAAGCAACCACAGCTGCCTTGCCCCGCACCAGGTGCGCATGAATACCCTTATGACGCTTCAAACCCTAGATGGTGAAGGACTCCGTAATGCAGGCGGCGATCCATCGAGAAATTGGGCCTCATTACGAACCAGGCGGTAAGTTACCGCCTGGGTCGTACCCTTACCAACATGGTGTAAACTACGTTTACACCATGGTGGATGGCAGATTTACCGCCCCATTCCAAGGTGAGTGGGGCGGTAAATCCCCATTTCCCATTCCCATTTTTGCCCCATAGGGCATAATGGGAGTGGGGAAGGCCCCAATTACGCCACCGTAAATTACGGTGGCGTAATTAGCACCATGGTCCCTTAGCGCCATGGATTTTAACGCCTGCAAAAAGCAGGTGTTAAACTCACCATGGCGCAAAGGGACCTCGGAATCAGGCGTTGTCGGGCCGTTTACGGCGCCGTTAACACCTTAACGCCTGACTCGTAATGAGGCCCATAGTCACCTTCGAGGCCTGCTTACCCCAAGGGTTACCAAAGATCACAAACAATTGATAAGAACTCCTAAACTCGGCTGTTCTGTGCAGATAGAACTTAAGAGCCCTTCTGAAATCAAGACAATGCAGAACCCTTTCCACCTCTGAGGTAGGATTCGGAAAAAAGACCGGCATCGTGATAGACTGGTTCAGATGGAATTCAGATACCACCTTCGGCAGGAGAGCAGGATCCGTCCGTAGGACTACCTTATCCTTGTGAAAGACCAAAAAGGGGTGCTCCACCGACAAGGCCTGGGGCTCAACTCACCCGCCTTGCTGACGTAACGGCGACCAAAAAGGACACTTTCCAGGATAGTTAATTAAGCCACGCCGCCAGGACTACATTCAGGTCCCATGGCGGGTGCGGACAACGAACTGGAGGATAAAGGCGTGTCAAGCCTGCAAAATGTCTCTTAACCACTGGGTTACACAGAGTAAGAGCATTGATCTGTAGAAAGGTAAGTGTAAACCGCTGAAAGGCCAGTCCTGCATGACAGGACATGGACACCCGACTACTAAGAAGGATACAAAAGGACAGCACCGTGTGAATTGTAGCCTCCCTTGGGTCAGCTGCTTGCTCAAACACCAATAACAGAACCTGAGCCATTTGCTTCTGTACTGGGACCTAGTAGAGGGTTTCCTAGCTGCCTGGATAATACATGTTATCGGCAGACAGGTTAAGATGTTCTAAAGACTTGAACTCGGGCACCATGCCATCAAGCTTAGCGATTGTGGGGAGGGATGCCACAGCTACTGCTCCCCCTGATGAAGATCGAGGGTCACTGGTAACCTGATCGGCGGGTACACAGACAGGTGTTGAAGTTCTGAGAACAAAAACCTGGCCAGCCACCACGGGGCTATGAGTAGAAGGGAACAGTTCACAGAGTTCTTCAACTTCCAAATTGCTCTGTGAACTAGAGGCAGAGGCGGGAAGGCGTAAGCTCTCATGTTGTGCCATGGAATCTCGAGAGCATCCCCCAGAGAAGAGGCACCCAGCCCCCCTCTGGAGGCATACTGAGGAAGCTTCTTGTTTACCGCCGTAGCGAAGAGGTCCACTTCCGGTGTGCCCCAACGCAGGAAAATCCCCGAGAGGACCTCTGCCTTTACCTCCCACTCGTAGCTGACCACTGTCCGCCGGCTGAGGGCATCCGCTGTGACATTCAGCTGGCCCGGGATGTGCACTGCAAGCAGCCAAACACCATGAAGTACAGCCCACTCCCAAATCTGGATGGACAGGTCCACGAGAGGGGGAGACTTGGTTCCCCCTTGCTTGTTGATGTAATACATCGACACACATTGTCCGTAAGTATGCGGACCACCTTGTTGGCTATGATCGGTCTGAACGCCCTGAGCGCTAGGAAGATCGCCAGAAGCTCTATATTTATGTGGAGGAGCTTGTCCTGAGGCGACCAGCGATCCGAGACCTGAAGAAGATCCAACGTCGCACCCCACCCCAGAAGGGAGGAGTCCGTCGTGATCGTCACCGTAGGGGCTGGGTCCTGGAACCCCGCACCCGCTGAGAGATGACCACCACTCCAGGTTCATTCTCATGGAAGCCGGAATTATTATCAACGTGGAATCCGGGTTCACAGCCCGACGCCAAGAACTCCGAAGAGCCATCCGAGTCTGCCTCATCTTGAGACGGGCAAGAAGAAGAGCCAACACGCACGAGGCCATGAGGCCCAGAAGACTCTGGAACCACCAGGCCGACATGCTCTCCGACTGCGCAAACATTTGACATGTGGCCAACAGATCCGCCATTCTGTCCCCGGTCAGGTACACTCTGCAGTTAATCATGCTCCAGCGAAAACCCAGGAAAATCAAGTCCTGCAAGACCGTCATGGAAGATTTCCGCCAGTTCACCGCCAGCCCAAGATGGAACAGGAGTTGAAGGAGAGACTGAAGATTGCACGCGGCTTTCAACGGGCAAGGACTGCGTAATAGCCAGTCGTCCACGCGACGTGGAGCGGAGGCCAAAAGGAAGCACTCGAAACTGGAAGTGCTCCTCTCCCAAAGAGAAACAGAGATATCTCTTCTGTAGATTCCAAATCAGAATATGCATGTACGCATCCTGAAGATCCACCACGCTGAGCCAATCGCCCATCTGCAAAGACCACCTATCTGGCCGGGCGTGATCTTGAATTTCTCTTGGGGTAGGAAAAGATTGAACTGGGAAAGGTCTAGGCTGGTGCGCAGGCCAGCCTGGTTGGGTTTGGGCACCGTAAACAACCGGGAGTAGAAGCCCTCCCCTCGCTACCCGAGGGGAACGGGTGCTACAGCTCTGAGGTCCAGAAGTTTCTGAACCTCGGCTTTGAGGGAGGGTGAGCCCGACAGCAGAAAAGGAGGGTTGGAAGGTGGGGTAGGGGGTAAACGGAAGCCCGCCCGAGCGACTGACTAGACCCATCTGTCTTCGGTGATGGTCTGCCATGCCTCCCAATGAGACGCAATGCGTCCTCCCACCGGGGTCTCGTGCGAGCGTCAAGAACCCTCATTTTGCAGGTTTTTCAGTGGTGTTGCCACCTGAACCTGAGGAGGAGGCTGAGGAGCGGGAGACAAACCGAGTCCATTGTTGCCTCTGCCAGTTATTCCCCGTAGGGCTATCCACTCTGCGAGATTTACGGTCTCGGAAGCCCCTAAAGCCAGAGGAGGGTCCACTTTGCGACAATGGCCTCTGTGCTTTAAAAGGAGTCTTAACAAGGACCGACAATGACTTAGCTGTCTGAGTGCTATCCTTCGTCTTGGTCAGCTCTACATCTATTGTATAATGAAAGAGCTCCTTACCATCAAACGGAAGGTCTAACACCTTGTCCTGTACTTCCTTCAAAAATTGTGGCATGCAGCCACGCCTGACGCAAGGCATCAACCCCCAGCATAAGGCCCCGAGCCGAGGTGTCTACGTGATGAGCCGCAGCCTCCAGGAGATCCTGGGCCAAGACCCTGGCGTCGGATAACCCCGCTTTAAAGTTTTCCAGCTTCTCAACCGGGATGAACTCTTCGAACTCCGACAGACCTTTCCACATCCGCATATTAGCCCCCGCTAACACCAGTTCGGAATTGGCCTGCCGGAGCAGCAAGGCCACGTTGGCAAAAATCTTCCTCCCAAGGGAGTCAAAGAGCTTGTCCTCCTTCCCCAGAAGGAGGAGTATCCGTTGTAGAAGAGGATGCAGCAGGCCTGGACTAGAACGTGGCCGCAGCCACCACTGTGGAGGAGGGGGGCGGACAAGATGACAGGGTCACCTCTTCCGAAGAATGCAGCCTGTATCTCACATCAATTTTCTTACTGACGAAAAGTCCAGAGTGTAGCTTTTCCCAGACCCTGCGGACCTCGGCCAGAAAGTCCTTCTGCAAGAACAGCCCAGTACGTTCCAGAGGAGACAGGGTGAACTCCTGCGGAGCGGGTGCCTCGGGCACCAGAACATCCAAGAAGCACATGTCCAGTACCCGGTCATGAAAAGCTCTAGTAGAGTGGGGCAGGTCCTCGTTGTCCTGATCTCCAGGCGCCTCATCCGACAGGTCAGGATCCTGCTGAGCCGCATCAGGCGCTGCCTTGTCCACATGGGACAATGGAGGCAAAAGGCGGGAGAGTAGGATAAGGCACTGTAGGTAAAGGGGGCACTGGCAGAACCACCAGAGGAACAGGTGGAGCCGGAGGCGCAGGTGGACATGTTTCTCTGAAAAGCCCTTTGAAATATTTCCTCATGGAGTCGGTACGCATAAGCGTCTGAAATTTGCAGAAAAAGGCTTCCTCCGAGGACTGCTTTGGAACCAGAGGCCTCTCATGAGGAGGATAATTCCAGGGACCTAACGGGGAAGGTTGCCACAAAGGCCCATCACCCGACGTATCCACGAAAATCAAAGGTGCCGACCTCGCAGGCAATGAAACATTGTGCGGAAGGGGAGTGTTCCAATCAGACTGGCCGATAAGGATGCGCACAAGGAACCATACGATCACCCGCAGGGCTAAGCCCTACACCTAAAGCCGATGGCATATTTTGTTTGTTAAAGAATTTTTATTGATTTATTCAAACCAACAATACAAACCAAACATGCAGTGCATATATCAACAGTTAATTGTTTATCGCTTAATTCCGGTCACTGCCCCCCTCATCCCCACCCCCCCTTACAAGCCTATTTGTTCCACACACTCTGTATCTGCCTCATGTGGTGGGGTCTCACTTTCCGTGGATTCTGTCAGATCTTGTGTTGTTCCAAACAATTCCGCTATTGATAATTTCCATGCCTTCAGGGTTCCCACCTTCTCCTCTCCTCCTACATTGCTTGCCTCTTGCCAAACCATGGTTTCTGCCTCCAACCATTTCTGCAACTCTTTCCACCACACCTCCACCCGTGGCCTGTGACATGTCTTCCACCCCATGGCAATCCTTTTTACGAGCACATATGCTAGATCCCTCAATTTACTAACATGCTTACGTTTCTGCGCTCTGGGGAACCCCCCCAGCAAGCAGGCCCAGGCTGCATCTATGATGATCGTGACCCTCTTTTCCGCCAGTTTCTGTGCTACTTCACCCCAAAAATGCTCAATCACTGGGCATGACCAAAACATGTGTACCATGTCAGATTTTTCTTCGTCGCATTTGGGACATGCCGGTCGTCCAGCATTTTCAAACCTAGATATTTTCTGAGGTGTCATATATGCCCTGTGCGTAATATACATTTCTATCTGTTTTAATCTTGCATTCCTCGACACCTTCTTGTGATATCCCAGGGCACGCTCCCACATCCCATCCTCTATCAGGGCTCCTACTTCCGCTTCCCAATCTAGTCTCAATTGTGTCAATTCTTTCCCGACTTAGACATCTCGTACAGTCTAGAAATCTCATGCCCCCCTTCCGTTATATAATATATTCCATCTATGATAGCATCTGGTTCTTCTTCCAGTACTGTTTCGGGCCATGTTTTCCTAATTCTCTGAACCATTCTGTGATTTGATATATACTGGCTTGTGTGTAATCCCGTTTTCTCCCACTTCAAAATCTATAATAGTCCCCTCTCGCCAGATATCTCCCATCGTTACCAACCCCACCGATTCCCAATGGTTTCTAATTATCATCCTTAACTGCTTATCTCCTCCTGCAAGTGTAGCTAGCGGTACCTGCGGGGAGCATGGGAATGGATTCTCCATCATCCGGCATGCCCGGCGCCATATCTTCCACCCAAGCATCATCTTAGGGCGCTCTTCCATTTCTGTCTTGGGCAGCCAGATCATTTCTTTTAAATAAAATGGGGCACAATCATGTCCAAACAACCTAGATTCGGTGGTCACCTCATCTGATCGCCATTTGGCAATATACTGCAGCTGGCTCGCCACATAGTAGACCTCATAATTAGGCAGTTTTATCCCTCCTTTTTCATAAAAGTTCTGCAGCTTCCATAGCGCTACCCTATTTCGGGTACCATGCCACAGGAAATCCCTATACATGCTGTTTAATTTAGTGAAAAACTTCTTAGGTATCAGGTATGGTATATTTCCAAAATAATGCAGGAGCCTAGGTAGGACCACCATCTTCATCATTGCCCCTCGTCCCATCATTGCTAGGGCAACTTCACCCAGAATTTCATACACTTCTCGATATTCACAATGGCTACATCGGTATTGTGCCCATGTTCTTCTTCAACCGTATGGTACACGTTTATCCCAAGGTACCGAAACGTACTTACCGCCCATGGTATTTTTTTTAACACCGGTAACCGTCCCACTGGGGTTCCCTTGTAACTGCCTAACGGGAAAATACTAGATTTTTGAGGATTCACCGCTATCCCAGACAGCCCCGCATATTTCTCCATCTCCTCCAAGATGTACTGGAGATTTTTCTCCGGGTGCCTCAGGTACAGCAACAAGTCATCCGCATATAAGGAGATCAAGTGTCGTTCCCCTCCTATCTCAATACCTATAGTATTGTATTGTTGTCTAAGGTATATTGCTAGGGGCTCCAGGGCTAGTATATAGAGCATTGGGAACCATGGGCACCCCTGTCTGGTGCCTCCACTGAGTTGCCATCTTTCGGATATCAGTGATCCTGTTCCAACTCTAGCCAGCGGTTCCCTATATAGCATCTTCGCCCACCTTATGTATCCAGGCCCCATTCCGTAGCCCGCCAGGACTGCCAGCAGCCATGGCCACTTGACCGAATCGAAAGCCTTTACCGCGTCCAAGGACACAATCGCCATTTCGCCCTCGTTCTTACTTTCCCATTCGACAACCCGCTGGAGTCGTCTATGGTTATGAGTTAGATTTCTGTCTGGGACATAGCCCGTCTGGTCGGGGTGTATGAGTTTGCCAATAACTCTCCGCAATCTATTTGCCAAGACAGCCATCAATATCTTGCTGTCTTGGTTCAACATCGACAAAGGTCTGTAGGAGATACAGCTTTACCCAGGCTTGTTGGGTTTGGGAAGCAGTATTATGATCGCTTCTCTAAGTGACTCCGGCAACCGTCCCACCTCAAACGCTTCATTTAACATTTCTAACATTGGGGGGGGGGGGAGCACTTCCTCCCTATATACTTTGTAAAATTCACTTGGGAACCCGTCCGCCCCCGGAGCCTTACTAGTAGGCAGCTGCCTCACCACTTCTTCTAACTCCTCCGAAGTAATCGGTGCATCCAACTCTTCTCTTTCCTCAACACTTATCGTAGGCAGTCCTATGTCTTCTAGTGTTTCTGTTATCTCCCCATGACTACTTCCCTCCTCATCCCCATATAGCATTTTATAATAGTCTACTAACTCTTGGTTAACTCCCTCTTGGGTGTCCACCACGCTACCATCTTCTCAGAATATCGTTCTGATCGTGGTTCTGGGAGTTTTGCTCTTGTATAACCATGCCAACAGCCTTCCTGTTTTATCCCCTCCGGCATGCTGTCTTTCTATATATTCTTTTATACTTGAGGTTGCACAATCTTTCCCATTGTTCCGCACATTTAAGTGTCAGCTCCATGTCTTCGCCTCATCTTTTTAATCCCTTTTCTAGTTCCCTTTCCGTTTCATGTAGGTCAGCCACAATCCCACCTTGCAGGCCTTTTGATTTCGCTATGGCTACCCCTTCCATCACTACCTTCCCACAATGTGCTCGCCGAGTCCACGCTACCCGTATTCATCTCGAAGTAGTTTGTAATCTCCTCCCTTATATCCCCTCTAAAAACAGGATCCTTAAGCGCTTCTGCCCGGAGGCGCCATACTCAGGCTTTATTTTCTGACCGAGTAATCTCGGTTATTACCTCCGACCTGGCAAAGACATAGTCCAGCCTCGTATGTAACTGCTGCGGGGCAGAGTAGTGCGAGTATTGCCTTTCTTGGGGGTATTTCGTTCTCCACACATCTGCCAGACCAAAGTCATCTAGCAGTGTTTGCAGTGCTTTGGCCGCTGGGGCAGGTCTATCAATCTTGCCATCCGATCCATCTACCCTGGGGTTTAATACACAGTTAAAGTCCCCTCCCAAGATCACCGCATTACCCATACACATGCTAAGGTTGGTACACAGAGTTCTGAAATACGCTGCCGTATTCTGATTGGGGGCATATGTATTTACAATTCTTATCTCCTTATTCTCCAATAATCCACACAGTATGACCATCCTCCCATCCGTTTCCGCCACTTCCTGCAACAGTTGAAACAGGACATGCAGCGCCACCCAGATGAGTACTCTTCTAGCGATTCCCCCATGACCCATAAGAGTTGCCTTTCCCCTCCCACCGGTGCAGTCCAGATCCCACTTCCATCTCAATCTACCTAGGCTCGTTCCCCAATTCAAACTCCCTATAACTACAAACACTCCAAACACCCCTTCCCCCTCTCCCTCCCGCCTCCCCCTCCTAGACTACAACAAACCACTGCACACAACCCCTTCCCTCCCCCCTCCTCACCCTACCCCAACAAATGCCCAGCTCCATCCCTGGATCTCAGGCTCCCCCGCGTTTGGACCTACCCTGGAATCCCAGGCCAAGACCCCATCAGGGTGTCACCACACTATTGGTGACCTAACTAAACTCTAAATGGGGGTATAAAGGTTAGCTCTGCAAGGCTCCCTAATGAAGCAATGGTCGCAGTGCTCACGGATCATGGTCTTTTCCAACCTCGTCATAGGGGCCCTCGAGCCACATCAATTACTATAATCAAGTACCATAGTCTTAAGCAACAACACCTTCAGGTGCCCCCACTGCGCATTACTTATCTCCTCCTTCTCCCCCTCCCATCTGCATGTCCGCCTCTTGGGGGCAGCCGTGCGTGTCAAGCCAGTCCATGGCATCCTCCGGAGTTTCAAAAAACAAAGTTCTGTTGTTGTGGATATGGCCCGCTTCCCGTAATCTCCTCTTGACAGGCACCAAAGTTCATTCGGCTCCGCTGCACCATCAGGGTATAGTCCGGGTAGGCCGTTATATTTGCTGACCTTCTTTGAATTGTTCCACCTTTACGAAAGTGTTCCAGGATCCTTTCGATCCCGGTAGTTTAGGATCTTGGCGATCACTGGCCTAGGTGGATTGCCCAGCAGCGGCCTCCTCGTTAGAGCCCTCTGCGCCCTTTCCACCGCGAACCCCTGGGACAGAGCTCCTCCGGGTATCTCCTGCAACAACATGGATTCAATAAACTCTGTGGGGTTGTGGCCCTCTGCTCCCTCCAGCAAGCCAACAATGCAGATATTATTTCTCCGGGCGCTTCCTCCGCCCTATTCTCCAAGTTGCCCACCCGCTGTACCAGGGCGTGTAGTTCTGCCTTGTGTGAAGCACAGTCCGCCGTGTTCGGGCTCACTTCTTTCTCGAGGTTCTCAGTGCTCTCCGCCAATGACCTGACATCCTGCCAGAGAAGATTCACCTCCTCCTGCACCGCCCCGACCCTTAGGTCCAGCGCTGTTTTTAGTTCAGCCACAGCCAGTTCATGCTTGGTCTCCCAAGCCACCTTCAGGTCTGCAATCGCAGCTAGGACCTCCTGGTTCGTGCCCATGACGGCCCTGCTCTCAGCGGGGGCCCTGTCCTTGCTCCTGGCTCCCTCCGTGCCGGGCGGCGTCCTGGTGTATTCGTCCAGCGTAGGCTGCTTGCCCTTCAGTCTTGGTTTGTTGGACATGGCGCTGCAGCTATAGGTCGTAGGTCAGCCCCACCACTTGTGGTCTGCAGTTCCAGTGAGAGCAACCTGCTGTGGTCGCTGCACTCAAGGGGGCCGCCCTAGAAGTGTCCCAAGCCTAGCTCTTGTTTCGCAGAAATGAATTGTGCCCTCCCACGTAATCATGTGGATCCCCTCTCCAACTCCGCTGTACATCCCAGGGGATGCCCTATAACTCGTGCCCGGTTCACCAGCGGGTAATTGCTGCAATTGAAGGTACCCGGCCTCGGGTGTCAGGCCAAACCCATGGTCCCTGCAGCATTCAATGGCATCCTGAGTCTGCCACCCGCATGGCATGCAAGCCGGCTAGCGCGCTCTCCGCTTCACCTCGTGGTGGGAGGGCGCTAGGGGTGTCACTGTATTCGTTTTATGACGGTACGATAACCTTCTTGCCAAATGACGGTATATCATGGTTATAGCGGTATAGCAGGTGGAGTTAACTGATCTTAACAAATATTTTCTAAAAGGTCATAAATTGACAGGTGTATCATCACAAACAAAACCAGGCACCCAGGGCTAGAATTGGGCTTTCCAACATACTTTCCACTGAAATGCCTTGCTTCCACCAAACACAAAAACACGTGTGGAGAGGAGGGGGTGGGGTGGATGCCTGCTGCAACTGGCAAAGCAAACTGAATAGCTTTTCTTAAGTGGTCATTTAGGCTTTTTGCTTCCCCACTGGCTACTGGTGAAGATGAACATGTTGCCATCTTGATAACCTGCATGCCACAGATCAATGGAGGCTGATGGTATTATAGGCTTGTGCACGCACGCACGCACACACGCACACACGCACTCTCTCTTTACGTTACAGCCTTTAGTTTACTTGCGGGCCAAAAGGTGTTCAGTAATCACTGACATGTTACCCTTTGGTATGGCAGCAGGGAATACCCAAAGAGATGAGTGAATTTCGCAGTGTGACTTATATGTAAATTCAATGATAGAACCAGGGAAATCCCCCATTGCCATATGTTTAGAGAACATTATCCATTATAAATATATAAACCCCAAAGCCGCCACCCCAAAGTAAACCCTTTTCCTTCTTGGCACTGTATCTATTCTTCCTATTGCTAACATATTGATTTTGTGTAAGGCACGTGTGGTTTATGGAATGGCATTAAAAACTGCTCCAACTGAAACTACTTGGCAGACAGCACATCCAACAGTGCAAAACCAAGACTGCGCAGCAATTGCTTACTACAGCCTTTCCAAATCAGATTGAAAAGCACACTTAACGGTATAAACAATGTGACGGTTATTATGGTTCAATTAAGTGGTTCACGGTATCTTTAACGGTATACCGTTATATCCCTAGAGGGCGCACACTTAGTCCCACAATGTAGCCAGCGCGGCCCCGGCGCGGGGGCACCAGCACCTCAAAGGCTCATCCAGCCTCCCTCTCAACCTGTCCTGGGCGGGCCTTTCTTCTCTGTTGTTAGGGAAGTGCCAGGATGCTAGTGATGTTCATGAATCTGGCCCAAGCCTTTGCAACATTAAGTGATTGTGCCAGGAGGCATTGCAATGCTGTGTAGAATGCTGTTGAGTTTCCATGCAAAGCCTTCTACTCATATCGTCCCATTGCTTTTATTGTGTTGTGGCGCATCCCGGGCGCTTCACTTCTCGCCTGGGGCCGCTGCCGAACATCTGCATCATATAACCTAGGGACTGATGCGCCGCCCAGCAGCTCCGAGGCTGCGGCCTTTCTTCCAAATGGGTTGCTCCATGTATCTTGTGCCTTTTGTGCGTTCGGGCTACCAGTGCTCCCTATTGTGCCTCTGTCTTTTGTTACAGTATGCACTCCCTCGGGACACGATTCTCCGGCTTACCGCCTCACTCCCCGTGCTGCCGCTCCGTAACTGACCAGCTAGCTATTGTCACACTTGGCTTCCAAGCTCGTTCCACTGACTTCGGTCCTTTACTGCGGCTCCACCTTACTTCCCAAGTTCGGTCGCAAGCTTCTGTCCCGTGTCCTCACGATCATGGACACCGCTGTCTAGTTTAGTTTCCTTGGGCTACACACCCATTGGAAGCATTGTTATCCTCCCGGCTCCTCACAAGTATTTGAGCTGTAGTCACGCTCTCAGGCAGCCTCCGCCACCATCCTGCTCGCGGGAGCAGGTGCTACTGCTGTGGTTCACAGCTGTCCCAGCGGCCCGCGAGCCTCTGCTGCAAATTGTCCGGGGAATCTCCTTCATATGTGCCAGGCGCCACACACATCGTCATCTGCCGCACTTCGGGTATTCGGGCTCATCTAAGCCTGTGTCTCGTCACGGGGAGTCCCTGCTCATTGCACCATGCGCTGTTGCTTACAGTCCGCTACAGTCGCTTCGCCATCTCGCAGCCGGCCGATTCCTTTGTTCTGACCATCAGTCGGCCATTTTACATCATCCTTCTTCCCCGGCTCTCACAATATTAAGAACTCAGCTCCTCCCATACGCTCCAAAAGTTCAGCGGGCATGCCCGCCCGCCCATGAACCCACATGTAGATTTTCAGCGATCATAAGCGTCTATTAATGCACTATTCATCGGGATCGTTGCAGGATCACAGGAGCTCCTCCAGAGCACGTCCTCCTACATGGTCCTCGTAGCCACGCCCTCGCCGATGGCGTAGTTGTAGGGGGTAGCGCCCAAAATGGCCACCGCGGTTGTGGCAGGAACGGCCGACATTTTGTTCTCCACTGAGGGGAACTGCGGCACGTGAGGAAGTGAGGCATAGGTCCCCGTCGGTGGATCAGGGGTCTTAAGTTTAGCCTTAACATAAGGAACCTCGGCAGAGCCGGTACTATGAGGCCTGGAATGTTTCTGGGACATACCTATAGCCAAATTAGCCTTCCCAGGAAGGACCTCGGCAAAGCCGGTAAAAAGTATTTTCCTTCTTTGCCTCCTCAACAGATCTGGTGTCGCCGCAAGAGCAGGAACGGTGAGAAACAGCCTGACCTCTAAGAAGAGTTGGTAACTTTAGCCTCTGCACAAGGGACCTCAGACCCTGGTCCGGTAACAGCCTTATTATCGTGGGCCTCGAACATCCGTTCGGTAACACCAAGCCCAACCAAGGCCTTGGGGCGCACCCCGGTCTTATTTTTGAGGGAAGCCGAAAGAGGACTCAGATAGAGCTCCGGTACCCCACGACTCAGAACTGGGTCTACAAGCATCCCCCACAGGAGGGGCCTCGGAGTGTACTCCGGTATTCACAGGCCCCTTACGGAGACCCTCAGAGAAAACTCTGGTAGAATTATTAGGCCCCACGGGCATCTCGGGCAATCCCCAGTGACAGAGCGATTAACGCCCCACCCGGCTCGGGAAGAACCCAGAAAGGTGTCTCCCGGCCGGGGTGCTCTGAAAAGTAAAGAACTTATCGGGCGCTTCTTTTCATCAATAAACTCTTGAAAATGCAACAGGGGAGTTCATCGGAACACCTCCTCCCACCGCTCCAACCGACGTTGAAGAGCCCGGACCGAAAGGGAGTCACAGTAAAAACGGGAGTCCCAACAGTGATCCGGACCCAAACACTCTAAACAAACACGATTAACAATCAGGAAAGTCTAGTTTAAAACGACATAGACAGACTAGTACACGATCGCTAGGGAGAACCAGAGAGGAAAAAGGGAAGAAAAATCTTCTGCGGATGAAAGTGCGTCCAGTCCCGATCGAGCGGAGAAAAGGACCGATGGGCGATGCAGAGCTAAGGTGGGCGGGATTACGGCCACATGCCGGGCCCCGCGTAATAAAGAGAGGAAGGACAACATTTTTGGATGCTTTTTACAAAGTGCTCTGGTCCCGTCCCACAGGACGGAGAGATGTCCCATAAGTATGGAGGAAAGGGGACGGGACGTAGGAGTAAAAAGAAAAAAAAAAAACCTACAGGTGCTACTGAGTGTCAGATCCCAGACTGAAGGGTGAGGCATAAATATAAAAAAAAAAGAATAAAAAAATTTTAAAAAAAGGAGGTTTGTTGGTCCTGCACAAAACAGTGCTACAGTTCGGTCTCATTCCCAGGCATGAAAGGTCCCATACGTATGGAGGAAAGAGGACAAGACGTAGGAGTAGAATAGGGCAACTGCCCATAAAGTTTTACGAGGACAGCCAGATTTAGGATGCTCAGAGGAAAGCACATCAGACAATAGTGCAGTAGATTCATTAGCCCCTTTTGAGGTAATCTACTTAACCAGTAAATTATTTACCCCTAGTGTAGCCCCCGAATGTGGAATCTATCCAAAGTCAGTGTTGTGTTTAACCCCAAAACAGGGAACTTCGAGAGCACACCCAGGTCCGGGCAGCCACTTGGTTGTCAGCGGTAACCTCTTAAACTTCTTGATTAGGAACCACAGTTTTACCGGAGTACTGCTGTTGGGACCGAGCCCTCCCCAGAACTAACAGCCTCTGTAAAGGAGTAGCAAGCCTGGTCTTACACCTGAATCAATGGTGTTCCTCTATATCTTCTCATCAATTAATTATTTTACGTGAGAAATCAAAGTCCTCCGCCAAGCAAGGAAACATGGGCCTAGTATTCAGACATTGCAATACAGGCACACGTCCCAGGGTAGGAATCTGGTTACATGCACTGAAGGCAGAGTGCATGAGGGTCTGACACTGCAAAAAGCGAATTCACAGGGAGCAATTGAGAAAAAAAAAAGAAATTGGTAAGAGCCAAAACTAATTAAAAAAAAACTGTTGAAAAGTGAAGGACAAAATTGGAAAAGGGTGCATGAAAAAAATGCTATGCGCACACATGCAGTCTGCAAGTAAAAAAGCCTAGCTCGTGTGCACACGCCCCACTTTGCAAAGTGGTGTGAAGTTTGACATCTGGAGAGGGTTTAGAGGCGCTGGCTTCTTTGATTTTTATTGAAAATAAAATTGCGCAGGTCATTCCGTGTCAGGACAGGAAATAGTGCTAACCAGATGTCACTCATAAGCTCAATGCCAAAAGCATAGTATACACCTATGCCCTTCTGGATCATTACTCTGATCTGCAGCCCTTTGCCCTCCAGTGGTACACAGCATGTTCAGGGGTCACAGATGCAGTTTTGACAGCTGCGGTGACAGCCAAGTCCTGTAGTGCAGGGACTGTATTTAAGACATGCACCCCATAACTATGAGAGTTGATATCCAGTAGGCACGTTCCAATTTAAATATAAGCCAGGCCTGAGTTTAAGGTAAGGTGGCTAGTAGCTCTCATAATTACCCAAGTCAAATAAAATAAAAATCACACACGTCAGTGCTGGGAGCCCAGCTCAGCTGTGAACGGGCATGTGTATTCCCCTCCCCAGCCAGTCGCTCTGCTGCTCAAATCAAGATTGTAGCCCTGGGGGATTGCCTCTATTGGATACTTTGTAAGGGCAGGTAACACCCTCCGCAAAACAGCCTCAGCAGAGGAAGCCAACAGGAAGTGCACATACTTCACAAAAGGGCTAGCCTCACGCCAGGGTTTTGCATACCGAAGGGGCCTTTCATGGTATTGGGAAGGGCCAGGGTTAGGGTAGACATAGGGAGCTCTTTCCAGCTGAAGAAAGGTGCCACCATCTTGTTTTCCCTCTATACCCCCTCTTCCTTCCTGTCCCCTCCACCTTCTTTAACAAAAAGCACTTTGGAAGGGATGTCAGAAGGCAACGTCTATGTGTTTGAAGCACAAAGAATGGGAATGGACCCTTAAAGCCGGTTTGCATTTATCCAATTACCTGTAGGCATTTGCCTTTAAAAGAAGGGGTCTCCCACTTCACCTTAGATTCAATTTTGATCACATTGGACCTCTACTGGTTTCTTTCCAAAGCCATCCAGCAGCAAGGTGAAGAAAGAGCATCCAAGGAAGAGCAAAGCTCCGTTCCATACCCATATCCAGGGCGCATTGGGGTTGGGCATCTTTCAGCCGCACTGTTGCACAGGACTTCAGCGTGGTGAAGGACTCATGAACGTGTGAGTCAGCCTCCCTTGCTTGGGAGCTAGAGAACATGGACTGAACTTGACCTTAAGACTCCAGAGTGGAGTATCCATAGGGCCAAACCAGCCAGCATCCCTGTTTTGTCCATTGCATTGAACTGCCTATGAAACCGGTTTGCCACATCTCGAACCTCAGGACCCGCTGATTCTGCTTTTGGCAACCGGACCTTCAAACCACTGTGCTTGCAACTTTGAGCCAGCTCGATGCTGCATCAAGTTCTTGCAGAGCCCATCACCTGCTTGAACCAACCAATTTGAAACGTGAGTGTAACTCACTGACCCTAATCAACAGTTTAATGACCTGGCAAGACCTCGACTCGCTGCTTTGTCAAACATCAGGATCACCTATTCGGACCATCGTCAACCTTTGACTTGAACCGCTGGAGCATCAACCTGACGCAGCAGTTACCATGTCTCAAGCCAGTAGGTCACTGGTCATTACTTTGCAAGCGGGAACAATAGAGCATTAAGTGCTGTGTGCCAACTTGCATTGTTATTAGGAGTAAAGGACAACCTTAAAACCATTGCAATGCGTTTCCCAGCAGGCGCCACAGGTACTTTACCATTGATGAATATCTTCATTTTTGCAAGTTTCATGCGTCACCATTTTTTCTAGTAAAGAAAAAAAATGCTATTTCCCCGACTAGTTTTGATACTAAACAAACCTGTAAGCTGCATTAGTGCTCACGGTTATGAAAATGCATGTAGACAGTAGTACTATTGCTTCTTCAGATGGGCACCATAGTTTTTCCGTAAATAGAAAATTGCAGACTAGTTTATGGTTTGAGTGCATTTCTCTATGATTGAGAAGATACACCAAGTTATTTGATCTGCGGATCTAGCAGGTTTTTAAAGATGTGTCGATGCCAGTCATACCACTTAGATCCAGAATGGAATTTAGAAATCCTATCCATTATGGTAGCCCACTTCTTTAGAGGGGGAAACAGGCTGTCAGGATTCAACAATTTACTTTTTTGTACATTGTAACTATGTGGGTGGTCTTCAAGACAGTAGAATTGAAGTGTATGCAATAATCTTCAAATAAAAAAATCTTACAATAAATTAGAACATTTGCCAAACCATTAGGCCCAGGAACTCTTCTAGATGGTTTGAGTTGTTTGATTAGTTCTACTCTATCAGATTTGGCTACACAAGCCCTCCAGTTACGTAAACATAATATTGAGCTGCGACACCATACTTCCTTCAGCAACATGGTTAAGTTATGAACTATCTTGACTACTGGTTTCTTCACAAAAGCAGGGACAGTATTTCCATCACATCCTTTTCAGTAATACTATTTAACAAGTATAAACCTGTAAGAATTAACCGTTGCTTGGCTGATTTTATCTAACTGTATGCCTTAATGTATTCTTTACAGTTTGACAGACATACTGGTCTATGGATCCAGCCTGCAGGCACTCCATTATCTAATAGTTCTAAGCATAATTTTTTTATTTTAATTTTAAAAAAAAAAATGTAAAAAATAAAAAAGGTTTACTGTCCCAAATGGGTTCGCCCGTTGTTTGCGCACAGTGCTGGTCACTTTTCCTAGTTTAACCTTCGTTTTATGTGTTAAAATGAAGTGTGTGAAATATTGTTTTTATTTTTAAAACTACTTCTCCAGGGTAAAATATTTTAGATAAATGTATTTCTTGCTCTTTGGCCAAATGTATTAAATATGGCACATACATAAAATGCAAATTCATATTTGATAACTGATATACCCGAGATAAAAAATGAATGCAACAAAGCATGCCCGGCTGTAACTAAATCTGAAGCCTATCAAAGTGTGCAGCTGTATACTTAAATCGGTAGGACTTATCATGGGCAAAATAAAAAAAAATAAAAAAATTTTTTTTAAAAAAAGTACACGAATTGGACTGCAGAAATAAGCGGTGGGGGAATTTTCATTTTTTCTTTTTTTTACCAAAACGATAAAAATATTTTCAGATCACTTCGAGCAAATCCATGCAATCATCTGAAGTTGTGGAATATTAGGCGGTGTCATTCTCACTTCACTTTAGTAGGTTTGGAAGGCGAGCGAAAAAAGTATATTGGGCATCATTAAGAGTTAATTCGGAGGTAAATCCTCCAAAAATAGCCCTGAGGAATTACCATTACCGCCACTTGGTAAGGCAGAATTTCCATCTGATTACAAGTGGTGGTGACGGTATAATTCTCCATTTATTTTGGGTCCATTGGACCCAATGGGGCATGAATTACCACTGTTATTTCCCACAAATTCTGCTGATTTTTCGGCATGGAGTGGGAAGATTTACCTCCAGGGTTTTGCTTCAGTTAATTCCTCCACTCAAAACAAGGCATAGTGGTAACATTGGCGGCAACGTTACCGCCTAACGCGTAATGAGGCCGATTGAGCTTTAAGATAAAGTTAATAGAAAATTGGTAGGTTTCATTTGTAGTGCTAAAACTGAAATAGTGGTCTTGTAGCTAGAAAAGATTGGAAGGATGGGGTCTGCACAAAGATGAAAGAAGCTTGTACTTATCGGTCAATGTTTTAGCATGACCCCTACTTCAGATTATTTGACATTGAAAAAAACGGAGTCTCTGCACGAATTCTCCAAGTAAACAGCAACAAGCACAAAAATATTATTTCACCTGAATAATATACTCACTTCTAATAAACTGCGATAAGTTTAGACCCTTCTTGTAGGATTTTGTCACGCAACAGTTATGGATCAAACAGATCTTAATCTTAGTAATGTTAAAATCCTACAGAAACTCAAACTATATCTTGTGATGTAAGAACTCAAAATTTCAGAAAGAGGCAACCAATATTTGAGGGATTATCTAGTTTAAAAAATGCAGTCAGTACCTACAACAGTGCTTTGTTCCCCTGACTGTAAATGTAAGGGTATCGTATTATCCAGTAAACATTTCCTAGAGATGTTAACATTAGATAACCCATTTTCTAACTCATATTTGGACATTCTGACCAAAATCCATTGGTGCTTCACAATTCTCAATTTTCTGGGACAACATTACCTCCTGCACCATTCTTAAACTGGAATCAACTAGTAGATCTTCTGGGTTTGCCACATTGTTGATCTGTCCAAACAACTCGCTTCTTAGAAGCTGAGAATTACGTAAAATAATCTAAGGGCCTCATTACAGGTATGGCGTTCCGAAATGAAGGTGCCAGTAACAACTGTACAGGCACCTTCGCTGGACCGGCATACTCAGAGTCTACCATTAGGGGCTGTGAACTACCAGCAGGCGTGACCGGTCAGTAGTTCAGGCCTCTACCGGCAGATAAATCACTAAAGCACAAGCACCATTAACAGTACCGGTGCTTCAGTGTTCCCATTCCTGTGGAGTCCTCACGGGAATGGGAACTTACCATTCCGCCACCGCCCGTAATATTGCAATATTACTGGGAGATCGCGCAGCAGAAACAGGAAGCCAAGGTTGTTGGTAGGCTGCCCAGCAACTTCGTAATGAGGCCCCAAGAGCCCTTGTGTGCCCACCTTTGGATGTGGAGGTATTCATGAAGGTTCTTCTATCACGTTTTCCCTAATCTGCATTCCCCTAAGAGACTTACCAGATGCTTCAAATGCTCTGTTATTTCCAATCAGTCACTTTAAGCATTGGTGTCTTGACATATTTTGCAGGATTTCCCTGTGCTTTTCAGGGGTTATTTTCCTTTTGTGACACAGCAACATTTCTTCGGACAATAGACCACCACCAATAATGTTAAGGGGTCCCACACTGCTTTCTATCAGAAACAGGGTGGTGCGGTTATATTCGCAATATCCTTCCAACGCACTTTGGTACTCTTGAATAAACAATCTATTTTTTCACACAAGTTCTCAAAAAGCTCGATTGGCCAGCCTCTGAGCAAGTAGATTCCAATACGAACACTAACAAAGTCAGTTTTCTTATCGCCTTTCTACTCAGTTAATTCTTCAGGAAGGCTTTGATGCATGTCTGCCCAGTATTGACCTTCACAAGTTTAAGCTCATTTTTGGGCAAGCTAGAGCTTTCGCAAGTGGGCTTCACAATGAAATTTAAACTATTTTCTGCAATAGCTTGACAACCGTAGTCTGGATCCAAAGATACAGAGTCAAGCAAGTGATTAAAAGGCCCAAGGTTAAAACCTGTAATGAGGGAGGAGACTGGAAGACCACTACATCTGGGTTCCCTATAGCAATGGGAGATTAATTGATTAGTGTAAATAAATATATTACACCCGATGCAGGCCTCATGTGCAGAGTGCAACTGCCACTATCACATTACATACAAAAACATGGGATTCTCTCAAAAAGACATCATTTAGTACAACATTACACTAAATTGTGTACCTCCTATAATATTGTTGTTTTACCAACAAAATAAATAAACTGTACATTAAAGTGCTGGTGTTTAAAGGTCTCCTGTAGAAAGATGTACACCTTCTTTTAAAATTACAACATCAATATAAAAATCATACACAAACAATTCATAATAAAAGCTTCATAATCCATAATTGCAAGATGTATTTTTTGAAACAAACATAATATCCTAGTCAGAGTACCGGTCATGGACGTGTCTGTGGCAGCCTCTTTGGACCCGCTGCCAACTTGCAGCACTGAGACGAGTTCCGTTATCACCCCCAGGCCCTTTCAAGGTGGCCAACAGCAGAGGCTGCACTGTGCCCCATCCAAGATGATCGACAAGACTTTCAGATGCCATTACGCAAACCCCTGTATACCAAGAGTACCCAGAATTGCGTCCATTGCAGATATATGGAGCAGAAAAGCTTTGCGCTTCCTCTTGTAACTGCAATGAGACCACAAACCAGTCATCCTTATGATTGCTCAGGTAATTCGTTATTTTAGTTTTATTTAACTTTAGACACATCCTTCTGGGCACAATCCAAGCAATTGGCTCCAAGCCAAGAAACCTGTGGGGACAGACCTCACTCACTGAGTGAAACTTTTGGACATATATCCTCTGAAGAGAACCAGCAGAAACTAAAGACTTAATCATTGGTGGTTCAAGAGAGTAACAGGGGATTAAAAAGGCAATTGGGGCAGAGGGTTTTCAGGAATCCACCCCATTCAGTCTGAAAGTGCATTTGCTAACTGTGTTCCTCATTGATGGGTATACCCATGCACAGCTCCCACATTACCAAGATTATAGCAAGGGGAGGCTCATCATAAATAGCCATTGCCCTGGAAAGGGAAACAGAATTGGTAGATAAAGTGTCAGCAACTCGCTCATAGCCTCAGAATCTGACAGCAAGGGACCAGAGATGTCCTGTGGTGCTGACAAAGCAGAGGGTCTGAGCCAGTATAAACCTAATGTTTCCGCCACATGGAGAATAAATATGCATCCCTGATCATCATCGTTAGTGCGGGAGTCTGTTAGGACAGTTTTTCTGAAGTCCAACTAATGGCTTAGTAAAACCATTTAACTGAGGCAGTACAAGACTCCACTCTTAGTATAAGGCTGTATGTACCACCTATGTTCAGGGTAGCGTAGACAGAGCAGCCAGGCATATCAGAGGGCGAGAGGGCTGTAGAATCGGCACAAATGAAATTGTAATACAAACGGTCCAAAGAAACACTAATTATCATATACATTTTTAAATACAAATAGGCCCAGATAAAACTTGGGGGGAAAAGTACCACCATCACAGATCATATAAACACATAGAAAATAGTTACTTTTAGATTACTTTCAGTAATACCAGGGTAGTAGACCCCATCAGTTGTACCGTCACACTAAGCAAGAAATCGCATAGTGGTATCATCTGGACAATGTACTTTATTGATCTAGTGAAACACAGATTCTAGGAACAGTATAAACCTAGAACTCAGATTTAGGATAAAAGTTATTCTAGGAGAAGGTGGACCGTCGGGGGTGGGGGGGGGGTATTCAATTACAGTTGCTTTTCAGTTAACAGACTAAGGGAAGCAATAACCCAACTTATTTTAAGATAACAGTTATACTCAAGTTAAGTAAAACCAACAAGAGCTATAAGCAACTCAAAAACAGTCTTAGGTTTATACCTGCTTTTTGTGTCTGTCTACAACAGACCAGGGAAAGCAAAACCCAGTGTTACACTTTATGAATGACTCTAAGATATTCTAGGTAGGTAAAACCCAATACAGACTTATGGACCGGCTGACAACAAGTCAGTGGAAGCAAGACCCAGTTCGGGAACACTCATACATTTATCCTAACAGAAATAGTGAAATTAAACCAGCACGACCAAATCACAGTTGAGTAATATAAGCTTTAATCTACTTTCTGTTAGAATGGTGAAAGTTTATAAGGAAAGAAAGATGTTACATATACTTTTAAGAACGGCAGAACATTTGAGAAGTAAATAATAAATAACTTTTGAACTGTTCACTCTGAGTTCGTTACCAACTAACTTATTTTGCAAGTAAGTAACTTTTAAACATGTATTCTTTCTTTGCCCTAGTCTTGGAGCATGAGTGTTCCCAGTGGCAGAAAGGGCGATTGGGGGTTGTGGGGGGGGGGGGGGGGGGGGGGGGGTAATCACTAGGGTCTAGTGTCCAACAGGCAGTGTCAGGATAGGTTCTTAAGTAGCAAATGTCAGGAAGACTGTTCAAACAGGTGAAGGTTTTACTTTAGTGTTAGAGGGGCCAGGGGCTTCACATAAGACACCCTAGGAGGATTCCAGCAAGGGCCTGGATGCACTGGACGAGAGGACTCCCAATCACAGGAAACACCCCAAAACTACACAGGAATCACATGAGACTTAAGGTAAGTAAATACCCAAGCCACCACAGTACCTCAGCACCGAAGATGATTTTGCAGCAGGACGCCTTCAGCATCTGCATCCAAAAACCTGGCCGGTGGATTCCTTTCCATGGTGACTGAGAAAAGGACCTTGGGAGGGACTTGCAGCAGGGACCAACAGGGAAGGCTATAGGTAAGGTTTCCCCTCGCAGCTGGGTGCGGCTCTGGCGCCTTTTTAGGAGCACAGAAGACAGAATATTGCTGGGTCGGATTCTCGTCATTTGCAAGGTCCAGCACTCGGCTGAGGGGACATTGAAGGAACCGTGCCTCTGGAGATTCAGCAGGATGCCCACGAAGTTTCAGCAAGATCCAGAATTCAGAAGACTGCACCACACAATGGCTCGAGGTCCCTCTGCATTGGGGTATTGCAGCTCCGTAAGGTCGCAGCACGGCATGGTATGGTTCAAAATGCAGGTCTTCTTGGTCTATTGTGTCTCACCAGGTGCTGTGTCTGGGTCGTCGTTGTCAGAGTCCTCAGGTCAATTGGAAGGAAGGGCTACAGCAGTCTCCGGTTACACAGCAGGCTCTCTGGAAATCCTCAGCCGCAAATTCCTCATCTTCCGCTTCGGTTTTAGTTCCATTGGTCGACTACCTCTTCAGCTTCCAGAATCGGACTCTTATGGAGAAACCCAGCCAAACAACCTTGCAACATTCAAACTATGGCAACCCATTTAGGACAGCCAGCCTTCCAGTTTGAAATAGAATCTCGCACTAAGGCTGGAAAAACAAAGGGCTGCAGAGTTTTGGACTCCTCCGTCGCTTCCTGCCTTCAGACACAGGAATCTCGACGAAGATAAAAAAAAATATATATAAAAATCACACAAAGGAATGTTCCACCCTGAATGTCGGGAGAAGGAACAAGAAAGGACAAGGAAAACTAAAATGGGGAAAAAAAGACCGGGACAATTTTGGTAAAAAGAGCACCCATGGGTACCTTTACTGGGCTAAGTACACAGCCCCCGGTAAAGGTGCACCAAAATAATAAAAAGGTAATCACTGCCACCAGCCATTAGAAAGGTACGCTTGTCCCTGTAACAGAATATTTACAGTTTTAGTGGGAAATGGGATACTCAGTATCTCCCCAGCACTCCACATAAGGTGGGAGGTGCTGGTCTCACTTAATAAAGTGTAAAAGGGATCCAAAAGATCCCTTCTACCCCTGGGAACTGTAGTTCTCACAAGGTTAGGCAGAGAATGTTAAAAGTGGAGCCCCTATGGCAACACAGCAACAATAGACACTTATTGCCAAAAAGTTGTCAAAGATGATAACTTTTAAAAGACACTATGAACATGGAGTCTTAAAAATGACACCCATAAAAAAAGAGTACAAGATTCAGTGAGTGTGGGAAAAGATTTCCATTCACCGAGGTAGAAGGAAAAATAATCCACGAGTAAAAGCAAAATGTTCTGGGGTAGACAGGTCAGGAAGATTCATCATTGCTATAAAAATGTTACCCAACAGTCTTCCAGAAGAAGCAGCACCATGAAGAAACCTGTGTCGTCAACAGGCTTTTCCAATTATTGTAAAAAGGAACTGGATGAGGAAGGCCTCTCCTACATGGTAGAGTGGCCCATTTTATTTTAGGTATTTGTTATGTTTCAGCATAGGTCACAAGATCGTGGCTTATAAACAAGGTTGGTGGTATGGTGGGTGGGTTGCAAGACAAAGCGGTCTTGTTCTTCGAGACTACCCAAAAGGATTGTATGAGCTTTGTTTCCAAGACACACCTTAAAGGCCAAATCAGCCGAGTCCTGTGGAGCATCCCCTTCTAACTTCGCTTTTTCCCCCGATCCAAACAGTTGAAAAAAAAAAGTGCGGAAAAAAAAAGAAATAAAGAAAAGAAAAATCTAGACTTTCCAACATCAGCTCCTGCATTGACCACAAAGAAATCAATCTATCTAGAGGATTACTGGCACCAACCCCATGTTTGGAAATCTGGCTGAAAACCAATTGCTACCTGCTCAAAGACCAGAAGATAAGTCGCATCAAATTCCTTGGATGAGCCATGTCCTGCAAAATATAAAAACTGGCTGTCAAATATTCCCATAATATCTATTATATTGATATTCGCGAGTGTAAAAGCAAACCAGAGGTCAGAACTAGTAGCATCTAGAGAACACAAAAGCACAAAACAAAGAACTGTTTTTATGAACTCCTTTTGGCAGGATGAAAGGGGATTTTTTTCTGCAGGGTAGGCCAAACATTTAGATTATTCAATGGTGATTTAGATCGGTCTCAATACCTCTCGACAGAGGGGATGGAAATGTTTTTTTTTTGCACTCTCCAAAGACATTCAGAGATTTTACTCAGTAAACCAGAATTCCAGATACTGACTTCTATGCCAAGACTTGCAACAGTTCCATTTGCTTGTGGCCAAGGGGTGCAATTTTGCAGTGATGGAAACCTAGATAAAAAGTGCAAATTCCTGACTGCTAAAAGGGGCACCATTATCTGATTTCACGCCCTTTAGAGTACCCAGTTTGGCTAAAGTCAGAATCACACAGTGCCGCTGTGGATGCATCAACTTGTAAATCATGTTAGCAAAACTCAGGTGCCATTTGACAGGTCAATGGCCAACTGTTCCTAGACAGCAAGTTGTCACTTTTCGTGGCTCCAAGAATGTGTGAAGCTACGCACTTACAGATCGAACAGTGATTCAAAACAGGCTAACTGGCAATCCTATGGAACCATACTTTTTGGCCCAACATTTACTCGATAATCCTCTGGTGGCCCTCAAACACCAGCTCAATTATTTTTGCCTTACGCGATGACGATTCCATTCCATTTTATAGCGTTTCCTTGCATTCAGTGGAGAGAGTTCATCCTAGGAGTAAAAATATCAGGAGTTCACTATTGCCAACATTCAGCTTCACTAATGTTTCAGTGGGTGGATCACGCTAGCCTTGCTGATCGAATGAGTTTGCCCACAACTGTCAAACTGGTATTCCGTGATGCATCTTGAATGATGGTTAGGAAAGCATCCCTTTTACTGCACCTTTCCTTCCATTTCTAAGGACCTCCAAACTTTGTGCTTTTCTTTTTGTATCGGACCTGTTCGTTTTACAGTGCAGTGAAACCTTAAGCTTTACTACATGGCATTTGCTCAACTGTTACAGGGAAACTTACCATGTCCTTCAGGCTGTCAGTACTGGGAAACATTGTTTCCCTTAGTCTAGTTGCTTTGTTGATACTTAGTAGCTTATCACTTGTGGTAACTTTATCATTGTACAATGCGGTACACTCAGAGGATTTTTGGTTACTCTAGGTGTGCAAAGTGGACAAGCTGGTGGCAGCAGTGACTTTTTACCATTTTTTGGTGCATTTTGTTTTGGCCCTACTGCTTTAGCCAACTAACTGTGGCTAGTGGTCAAACATTGCCATGCCACAAGATTTTGCTCGTCCTTTGGCCATTTGGTCTTTTAGCATTCTTCCCGGCATGTGAGACCAGGAAAATCCTTATATGGTCTTCCAGTGCCCGGGAAAGCAGAGGCTTTTGGCAGGCTACGGGAGGGCTGTGTGTGTTTGCTGCCAGGAAGTGGGCTGGGACTGTCTGGTCCCAATCCACAAACTGGTCACTGGCTAGTGGGAGCTGCTGCCCTTACCTGGTGTTTAGGATAAGCGGAGGACCCATGCACCCACTCTAGAGAGATCCTGGAAGAAACTGAAGGAGCCAAGACTCCCGTCGACAAAAGCACACCGAAAGTTGTGAAAACATTTGTTAGCTAGTTAACTTGTCCCCTGACACTTGGAACTGTTTACTGGACTCCAGAGACTGTTACGTTCACCTGGTATCCACAGGGACACCACCCAGCCGGGTTACTCGCTGGTATGCTTCTCAGCTTTGCCCTGATGTGGTCTGCGGGGAAGGTTCTGCCCTGTGGTAGAATTAGGCGTGCTCTCCGTCCTGCCTTCTTTGCAGGGGCGCGTTGTCTTTCATGGGCGAGTGCGGTCCAGTTACTTCACTGACGCCGGCCCGTTTGATATTGTTCAGGTAGGTCTTATTGCTGTTCTTTAGATTT
Source organism: Ambystoma mexicanum (assembly GCF_040938575.1). Taxonomy (NCBI): domain Eukaryota; kingdom Metazoa; phylum Chordata; class Amphibia; order Caudata; family Ambystomatidae; genus Ambystoma; species Ambystoma mexicanum. Next base: position 469,529,689 of record NC_090925.1, on the reverse strand, counting down.
GTTGGTATCCTGCATGCCTTTGTTTAAAATGTCTTTTTTCTCCCTTAGGTATGTGGAGCTTCAGCGCAGCGAACTGGCTTGGTTGAGCCCCGCTGGTAAATGATGGCGCATTAAGAGCACTATGATGCGGTAAGTAAGCGCTATGCGCAGCAAATTCTTGCCTTTGCTAACCTGTGTTCTCATTCCTTGTAGGTCGCAGTGTTCTTCAGCGCGAGTGGAATGACCGGAGTGGTGCTAGCCGAGAGGCGACCAGCCAGGTAAGCCTTTTGAGCAGTTCGTAATTTGTAAATGTCTCCTGCTTTCTTTAATGTTGCCTCTATCTTCCTCTTTCAGGTCGTTCTGTCCGGGAGGCGTGCAGATTCAAGGAAGCTGTTCTCAGTAGCTGTGTTTAAAGGTGAAGACTGCAGGTAAGATGCTGCTAATGATGTTCCTTTCGTCTCCTTGCAGGTTCTGCTTCTCCGAGGTTCGAGGGAATAGCTGGACACTGAGCGTCACGTTGCAAGCTGCAAAGTAGCACGAAGCGTGTTGTCTTGCTCGGGTGTGGTTTAAATAGCCCCAAAAAATAGTCCAGGTAAAGTAGTCCCTAGGCTACCACACCCAAAACACTAGACCGCATAGCTTGGTTCTTAGGAACCAAGCTATGTGGATGCCTCCATGTTGGCTGACAATACAATAAAGTAGTTCCCAAGCACATTGTTTTCCATGGTGTAGGAGCCTGGCGCCAAAGGCGCCAGGACTGGCCCCATGAGGGCTTTTGAAGAGGATGCCAGGCTCTAGAGGCCCGAGTCCTGACTCCACCTGGCCAATGGGTTTGCCAGAGGGGGTTTTGGGCAAGGGTCGTGACAGCGACCCTACCTTCATTTTTTGCAGCTTCACAAATCAATATGGAACTTTGCTGAACTTTTGGGCACAAGGCCCATACCAAGGTTCGATATTGAGATTCAATGTGCTGGAGCTAAAACCAGCTGCTGGGTGTCTGACATCACACAATAGACAGCAGGGGTACCAGGGGCTACCAGAGATGCTCCTTTAAATGTTTGTCCATTTTGCATGAACCATTGTGTATGGGTGTGTTCTAATTCCATTCTAAAATGCTGTAAGTTAATGTCACATTTACATGTTTGAAGGCACCAGTTGGCCGTACCGTAGGAGCTAAAAGTTGGTTTCAATCTAACCAGGCTCTACTAAGCTAGAAGCAGGAGCTAAAGTACCCAGCTCCCCTCAATTTCGAACCCTGCATATATTTTAGGGATGGACTTCTGAAGTTAGGATTGAATCTCTGTGCACTATAAGTGCAAATACTAATCTATACCTTTCTTTTAGGGGGGTGATATGTATTTTGCCCTACACCAGTAACTGTATATATGCATCTAATTTTTAGTATCAATTGATATTAGCTGTTGGTTGTCAGTTTTCACTGTTATTTGGCCATAAATAATTTTTATACCCATTTGTCCAAGTGTGTTCCGGGACTGCTTCACTGTGCTCATTGTGGACCCCTTACAAGCTCACCACCTCTTGAGACTTAGCTTAGACCACTCACCTTGCTACCTTAAACTGATTTGGCTATAGCTCCCAAAGTTGTCCCCGTCACAATATAGGTTAGCCTTCCATACATCTGTCCACCAGGCCAGAGTATAGGAAAATCAGTCCCAACAATGGTGTACATGGGAAATGCTGGAGAGCATGCACATGCTCATGTAATATTGTTAAGCTTTTGAGGTCCAGAGGCCTTGCATCATAGGTAATCCCCTATCCTGGTTTACAAACAAAGTCAAACAGACACTTGCAGGAACAGTCCTCATCTTGCAATCCTGGAAGTACCATCGCACAATGTTTGCCATAAATAGCTGTCGCTTGATGGGTGCCAATAATGATAAAGCTTTGCCACAAAGGAAAAAATAGTGTTCACAGGCCCATGCCACAGCAAGCTCTATCAGCATGGGAATAGGCCTGTTCGGTCGAGCTGACGCTACAGCCATGCTGAAGCTATGGCTTGCACATTATTAAGTTTTTTGGGGAAGACAACCCCGCTTTATGTTGGGCCAGAAAGTCACCAGGACCTATGGGGCTAGCATCCACCTAAATTTTGTGGACAGATCTGGGTTGTAGAAGGCCACACAGGCAGCAGAGGCAATGCAGTATTTGACAGCCGGTATTGGCACTTGGAGCCCACTGAAAGTCACAACTGGTTTTAGTGGGTAGATGTGGGATGTGCTGCTGGGCACTTATTGAGCATTTCAAGCTATTGCACCTAATAACTATTGCAATGCAGACATGTTGGTAGGGTTAGGCAGTGATGCGAGTACTTGCACAGTTAGGGTCAGGCACCCTTCACTTGAGAATATGGTCAAAGAATGTCAGTGTAGATTTGCAAAGGTCACATTTGAGAGTAAACTTGGCTTTCTCTGTGGCTATGCAAACTTAATGAAATGTGCCCAATTACTTTATGTACTTCCTCCTGAAAGATTTCTGCTGCAGATGAAACGCCAAAGCTAAGGTGCATACAACGATATGCAGCTAGGTTGCAGCAGTAATGTAAAGTTTAGAAATGAGGAATGTAATTCCAATTGATGGGAACCCTTGTTTAAAATCGCATTTAGAAAATATGGTTGCACCATGTAGAAAATACATCATATCAGTCAAGAGCCCTCTCCCTTTGTATGGCTTGGTTTGGAGTGCACATAACGCACAGCCAACACATCCTCCAGATTCTCTTTCAGTGAAAGATGAAGGGAATAATTGCATTACCATGTCCTTTGCGCTAATGTGTAGACCGTCAAGAGGCGATAGAAAGTCCCATTTGAAACTGAAGATGCATCCTCCTGGAACCTCTGCCTAAATGAGACATTCAGCTGTGCAGTTTGGTCTTCATAAGAGAAGGTTGCTGAGAGAATACCTTTGATTGGGAGAGCATAAGTAGTGACATAGGGGTAGATATCAACGGGGGCTGGTTGGGGCTTCACAATACGAGCCAGCAATAAGTATACTGTTGCACGGATTACTGCGGCTTCTGCATCAACGTGGGAATTGATGATTTTCGTTCAATTGCAGTAGGAAAACAGGACTATGTTCAATGGCAGCAGGATTTCCACATCCAAAAATATCCATTGTTTAAAGTAAACTGGGATGACGCTTCAGAACTATTAGATAGTGAGATTTGGCTCCGAGATATACTCTTTGTGGCATCTGTCGAGATTGGACTTGCTCGGGTGATACAGAAGTGCACTGGAGAGCACCACCGATGTTCCGATTTGTGCAAATTGGAGCACAACATTGACATTCAGGGGAGCATAGATTAGATTTCTTTTGCAGGGCAATTTCACTTGTGTAAGAGCAAAGTGGATGCTTGTACTCCGTGCAAAATTTAAATTGTTGGTTTTCACGGCCACACATATTTGCCCGCAGGTGGTTAAACAGCATTGTTGGGGAAGCAATATCCACATCGAGAGCACATACCGTTGAGTGTTGTCTGACTTCAGGGTTGTGTTAACGACTTATAGGAACAGACAGGTTCTGTAACTTTCACTTCATCCACTTCTTCGACTTGCACAATAATCTTCATTGCTGTGCAGCCATGAACAATATATCTTACAGCAAACACTTTTTTTTTTGGAGCAGTTTCTTTCTGAACGCAGAAGACTCAACCAGCAATTACTTGTGAGCTCAGAGCTTCCTCGTTTGAGTATTTATCAAAGTGACAGTATCTCACATGTGTTCTCAACCTCATGACAAAAGTATCTAATGGCTCACCTTTGGCTTGAACTGTGGTCTCTTGAAGGCAGGTCTCGTAGTCCACGGTTTTACGGAGAAGTGCATATGGCATCATCAGGAAGATCATATTTGCAATTACATACCATTTGACCCACAGAGTGCATTAGTATTCCTCTTGCACGCCTGCTATCTCGCAAATCCATCAAGTCCATAAAAACATCAAAATTTGTTGCTGGAGGCAGAGGCCACCAGGGGGCGCACAGGCGATGGCTGCCTGAAGACGCTGCTCCCGCCGAAACTGGGCCGTGTTGTGGGATTGAGCACCCCCCCCCCCCGGGGGCACATCTGCGGTTCTCGGTGGCGGTGAACCCCTGGGGACCCCCCCCGGGCGAAAGAGCGACGCCGAAAGACCCTCGGGTGCCCGAAAACAAGGCCTCGCAGCCCAACAAGAGTATCCACAAGAGGCCCCGCCCGCCTCCGGAGCTGCGTGGGGGCGGGGGGTCGTGGTGCGCGGTAGCCGTCGAGGCCTGCAAGCGCGCCTGACCTCTCCACCCCAGTCACAGAGCATGCCAGCGCTCCGGTGGGGACTCCGTCAGGGCCCCGCGGCACAGGAGGACGGTACCAGCGCAGAGGGGAAGCCCCAGGCGGCGCCGACTCGAGCCTCGGACCCGGACCCGCCAAAGGAGAGGCAGCCCGCTTGACCCAAGCTCCCGAACACGGAGTCGAGCAACAGGGGTACCGTGGCCCCGCCCAACGGACCCTGGCGAGGGCCATCAGAGCGGTGGACAGCGGACAACAGCGGGACACGGCTGGTGAGGAAGGTGAGAGGCCCAGGCGGGAAGAGACTTACACAGGTGGTGGCCCCTGGGCTCCTTCCCAGGGCGAGTGCCCGCCTGGAGACAAACTAAAGAAAACATGGCCGATGGCATCTAATCAGCACGCATTGGGCGCTGCACCCCCCTTCCCCGGGGGCCTAGCCTGGACCTTCATCCGATCACAATTTGACACATCATCGCCACCTCCCCACCACAGGGACAAATGACCACAAGCAGCGGGAAAAGGGCGTGTAAAAAGAGTGTGAGGGCCCCCACCAGAGGCCGGTGGGGCGTGTGCCCGCTCAAAGATAGCTCCCCACGGAGCGGTTTTGCCTGAAGGAGAGAGGGCAATCTCCCAGCAGGGTCATCGCTCTTGGTCCCCCCGAGGACCGCCGGCCGGAGGGAGAGGGAGATCGGATGAGTTGGCGCCACACCCTCCAGGAGTACCGTTACCAGGACGCCAGAAGGGAGAATAGCGGGCCGGACGATCAGAATGTCCCAGCCCGAGACCTCGCCCCCGCCCACACTAACAATGGAAAAGTGCTTTGCCTCGGTCCTGCAGGAGATCAGAGAAATGCGGGCGGACATTGCCCAGAAAATGGAGAACATGGACCGTAGGGTGGACAAGGTCGAGGACAGACTGTTGCAGCTGGAGACCAACCAGTCCTCAGCAACGACCCAAGAGATGGACATGTCCCTGAGAATAGCTGCTCTAGAAAAAAGAGACGAGGAGAGGGCCAGGCAAATGGACGATTTCGAAAATAGGGAACAACTTCAGAATCTTTGGGGTGCCGGAGTCAGAGGGAGAAACGGAAAGAGAATTGAACCAGGTGGTGAGGGACATCATCACCTTCCTTTTCTCGGATGAAATGACGACCGAACCAACGTTTGATTGGGTCCACAGAGCGGGGGGCAGAGCTGGGGGCCCCCGGTCAATTCTGGTCCGCTTTCATTACTATACCGAGAAAGCGAAGGTTCTGGAGGAGGCCAGAAAGACACGGGAGATAACCTATAACAATGCACAAGTGTCCATTTTCCAGGACCTCTCTTCATACACGCTGGCCAAACGCAGGATGTGCCGCCCTCCAACACAAATGCTAAAAGAGAAGAGGGTGCGCTATAGATGGGGGTACCCCATCTCCCTCACGTTCGAGTACGAGGGTCAACGGTCGACCCTGATTACAAAGGAGGACATAAGGGGAGCCATCCAAGAGTATGTGTCGGACCCGTCCCCGCGGAGAGAACCCACAGGATTCGCAGCGGAAGGAGCCAGAGAACGCAGGCCACAAGGAGAGAGAGGAAAGAAGACGGGTCCACGGAAATTTAAGAAACTGAACCCGCCGTCTCCGACGACATACAGGGAGGACTCCGACCACGGAGGAGCGGGCCCGTCGGGCCTGGGGTAGTCTGGTAGCTGAAACACCAATCTGGAAGTGAAAAAGGGTATGGGGAAACCGGGCAAAGAACTTAGTTCACGTCCGGCCTGGCTCAAAGACGAGTTGACTTCCAGGACCATGGGGTCCAAGGACGTAAGGGGCCTCCCAGAACAGCAAGTATGTCGGCTACCTGGGGAAGGGGGCTTGGGGGGGGCTCAAGGAGGAGTGATTTCTGACATTAGCCCAGCCGGAGGCGGTAGGCTGGTGGTCCGGCCAATTACCAGCAATAGTGGAACCATTTGGCTGAACGGAAATGGGGGTTGATAGAATAGTTGGGGTTGTTCAGTTGGGAGGGGGGACCAGGGGGCAGTTGGGGACAGGTTTAAGGCCCACCTGGGGGGCGGGGGGAGGGGTTAAGGGAGTTCAGGTTATAACACAAAAGGAGCTGGAAAGGAAAAGTGCCATGAGTCAGCTATCCAGTAAGATGTTGATCCTAGACAATGGCTGAGGATCTGCCTGCCCTGGGCGTGGGTTCCATTAATGTGCGGCGGTTGAACACAGCCCAACCAAGAGATCCTTAGTCTGCAGGGAATTCAGGAGGGCAAAGCTTGACCTGCTCTTTCTTCAGGAAACACACTGGGCTCGGGGGGGAGGGGGGTAACCGAAACTGCGAGGAGGCGGGATCTGGGAGGTCCTCAGCGCATCCCACAGAACCAAGAAAATGGGGGAAGCCATACTGCTAGCAAGGGATGTTGGCTTTGAAGTGGAAGCCATGGTGAAGGACCCAGAGGGCCGATATCTGCTGGCAAGGGGCTCTTTGCGGGGCTCCCCTCTGACTCTGGCCGTTTCTGGGAGGGAGTGAAGGACAGATTGAAATTGTTTGTTCACGGGATGTTGGTGGTGGTGGTGGTGGGGGGGGTGGGGGGGGGAATTTCAATATGGTCCTAGACCCAACCGCGGATAGAAAACGCTTGGGGCCCCAGCCCACTAGGGCTGCAGATGAAACCATGGCCCGTACCTTCCAGAGGGTCAACGCGGAGCTGGGCCTGGTGGACACCATTCCGACTCCCAGGACAGGGCTCCCCTCCTTCACATACTACTCAGCAATCCACACATCATACTCCCGTATAGACTACATCCTGGTAGACAAACCCCTTCTTCCACATGTCCCTGGCCACAGGGTTGACCCGGTCCCTTGGTCCGACCACGACTTGGTCCGTACCACCATAGTAGGGGGATGGCGGGGCAGCAGTAGAGGGCGATGGAAATCTAATGACTCCCTGTTGAAGGACGAAGTTCTGGCACAGGAAGTGCAGGGCGCCATCTCGGGGTACTTCGAGTTGAACGACAATGGCAAGGTGGGCACACACGTGCTGTGGGATGCCTTCAAGGCGACCTTACGTGGTGTCCTCATTAGAATGGGAGCCCAGAAAAAAAGGGAGAGGGAGGCCCAGGAAAAGTCCCCGAGGGAAAGATAGCCCAACTTCAGCCGGGTGACCTCCTGCAGGCACCCCTGGAAAGGGATCAGATTGCCTCCCTAGAAAACTATAAACTCCAGTTGAAAGACCTCCTGTTACGTAAGACTGAACGGAGCCTCCAACTAGTGAAACAAAGATATTATGAGAAGGGGGACAGAGCTGACAAAATCCTGGCCTGGAAACTCAGATTCAGAGGAACAGAATGGTGAAGGCAGTGAAGAATGATTGGGGATCATTAGATCACGACACCCCAAACATTGGAGCAGCCTTTCACCGTAATTATGAAAAGTTATACTCGTCAGAATATGACGGGAGCGACACTCTGAGGGTTTCCTGGACTCCATCCAGATCCAGTCCTTGACGGGCGAAATGGGCGGAGGGTCTAGAGGGCCGGACGGAAGAGGAGGTGGAGCACGCGATCAGTGGGATGAAGGTGAAAACGTCCCCGGGGGAAGACTGCTTCTCTGTATACTTCTACAAGAGGTTTCGGGCTATCCTAGCCCCACACCTGGTGAGGGTGTTTAACGGGGTGTTAGAGGGGGGGCTCTCTGCCGAATACCATGATGAGGGCCATAATAGTGGTTCTGCCCAAAGAGGGCAAAGACCCCACTGAATGCTCCTCATATCGCCCGATTTCCCTCCTCAATATAGATGTTAAAATCCTGGCCAAGGTGATAGGTAAACTGATGGAGGGGATAATGCCCAAGCTGGTTCACGGGGGATCAAGTGGGGTTCATAGGGGGCAGGCAAGGCTCTGATAACATCAGGAAGACGATAGACCTAATCCACCATGCCCAAGAACCAGACCTCGAAGCAAGTCTGTTTTCCCTGGACTCCGAGAAAGCTTTTGACAGGGTAGAGTGGAGGTACATGCAACTCCTCCTCCGTCGAATGGGCTTCGCGGCTCACATCAGGAACTGGGTTTCCACCCTATACGGGACCACCGGGATAGGTGCGAGGGGGATTGTGGCGGGGAGGGACTCCATTAGGTATTTGGGTGTGCTCCTCACGAGAGATCTCTCAAAATTGGCTTCGGCGAATTATGGGCCCATTATGACGGAGATTAAATCAAATCTGAGGAGGTATGATCCTATCCTGGTATGGGCACATGATAGCGGTGAAGATGAACAGCCTCTGAGGCTGCTGTATCTTTTCACGGCACTCCCAATGGGGATCCCCGACCAGATGTTTCGAGACCTACAGAGGCCAGTCCGAGAGTTTGTATGGCAAGGGTGGAACCCGAGGATAGGGAAGGCCATTCTAACATTACCTAGGGAGGAGGGTGGTTTCGGGCTGCCGGACTTCCTGCTCTACCACCGGGCCGCCCAGGTAAGGGTCCTGTTGGAGCATATGAGGGAGGGGATGGGCACCTATTGGTCTTATCTGGAGGACATGGATGCCCACCCTCTGAAAGTACGTGACCTTCTGTGGTTGCCGCGTAAACACATCCCAAATAGACTGCAGACCTACCCAACCCTGGGAATACTTTGGTCGATCTGGAAAGAAGGACCCACAACCGCACACCTCACTTCATGGCCCTCCCCGATGTCTTCCCTCTGGGGCCACCCGCTCAAACTAGGTAGCAGGGGATTCAGGAATGCCCAGTCCTGGTCGGATGAGGAGTTGGAATGGGCGGGGCAACTGTTCAAGGAGGGCGAGTTCCTCGAATACGAGGAGCTGCGAGATGCGCTTGGGCGGGGGTCTCCTTCAGTCTTTGAATATTTGCGCCTGAAGGGCATCCTCTGTGACCAGACTTGGGGCCTGAATCTGCAGAGACAGTTTACCCCCTTTGAAAAGTTACTAGACACGGCCACAGCAAGGAAGGGGGTAGTATCCAAAATGTACCAAATATTGAACACTTGGAAGGGAGGAGAGGGTTTCGTGGGTTCTGGAATGACTTGGCAGGAGAGGCTCTCGGAGGACGCATGGTCCAGGGTATTTAAAATAGCATTCCATGGGAACCTGTTTACATCGGACATGGATCACAACTTTAAGATCTTACAGGGATGGCATAGAGACCCATTCAAATTATCCAAGATGTTCTCGGGGGTGTCCCCCAGATGCCCAAGAGGATGTGGCCAAGTGGGGACGAGGGTCACATGTGGTGGTTCTGCCCTAAGGTACAGGGGTTCTGGGAGAAGGTATGGGGATGGATGGCGGAGGTCACCGATGAACTACTCCACTCAATCCGTTGACGATGTTGTTGAGCCTCCCACCTGAGGAGGCGGAAATATATAGGTACCCAAGAATGTGGGAGACCATGTTGCGAGCAGGAAGAGTGGCCCTAGCGCAAAGGTGGAAAAGCCCAGAGACCCCCTCTAAGGAAGACTGGCTAAAAAATGTTCCTCATGGACAAACTGACGGCCATCGTAAACAACGAATCGAGCACCTTTCAGGCAAATTGGTATGGGGTTTACCAGGCATGGGGATGGGATGCTCACTGACATTATGTAGACAACATGGGGCGTGAAGGCGATGGAGCCCAGAGAGTACCACTCAAGGACAATGGTGTAACCAACGGTCCGGGAGACAGCGGATCCGTCTAAGCCAGCATTTACATGAACGCATAGCACAACTCCAAAGCACCGAACTACGAGTACTGATGACGACTACTGCTATTGGTTTTTCGATGGGACACTGATCTGGGGGGAGGGGCGGAGTTGGGGAGGGTGGATAGGGAGTGGGAGGGGAAGGGGAAGGAGACCCCGGGGGTTTGATGATGATGTTAAATGTGATATTCATATTGCTCCCGGTGTTGTCATTGTTTCTTTTTCTGAAAAATTGACAATAAAACCAAAGCTTAAAAAATAAATAAATAAATAAATTGTTGCTGGAATCTGCAATGTCGTAATGAGGCAAGGCTTGTAATAGTACGGATGCAGAAATCGCCTCACTAGTGCGTGAAGAGGAAGACGTGGCACCGTGTGGTTGAGGAGAACTTATCGTCTGACATGGTAGCAGAAGGTTATTTATGTGGACTGTATGAGGTCACTGACAACTTGTCTCAAGTATCCAGAAATGTGGTGGCTCCCGGCACACCTCTATTGTTGCTAATAAAAGAAACAAAAAAAAAGGTAGTATAAAATGAGATGGAGGCCCTTCACTGCATGGTAGTCACGCTAGGTCGTCTGTGGGCAAACTTTTTCCCGTTCCAACAACTTCTTTGAAGCAGAGAAATGATCGGCAGAATCACAATGTCTTTTGAGGCTTGTATAACTTACTTGGAATACGAAGGCAAAGTCTGTCTCTCTCTGCTTGATGAGCAAGGGAGCACTACGGTGTTGTGAAGATAGATTTCTAAAATCTGGTTTGGTAGATTTTAGGAAGCCACCCTAGTTATAGTGAATAGGGAACTGAGAGGTTAGCTAAAACTCAATCAAGGGAAACGTGGAGAGCAGTCAAGGCTATTCTCTGGAAGGAGACAAAGTGGGGTCAGGGATCTTTAACAAGTCCACACAATGTCATAATACACCTTAATTCAATGTAGACACGCATGTATAATAAGGCAAATATATTCTAGGCCTTTACACACATTCAAATATTAAATTAGCAGGTGCTTTCGCACAATACTCAACATATATACAATCACCATAGGTTATTAAAATGCAAATGACCATAGCCAAATTTAACAATCAAAAGCAGGAGGCTCCAGATTCCCCACTCCAGCAGCAAAGCAGCACTGGAACTCCCTCCCACCTGCCCTAGGTGCCGATCATATTGGGCATTCCGCAAAGCCCTCAAAGCGCTTTTCTCACAACTTTGGCCTCGACTACAAATAAGCTTGACAATCTGACTTCAACCAAGATAAATGTAATTCTTTATATCATGATGGTCTTACTGTAACTGGTCTTGAAACCATGCCCTGATGCCTCTGCGCAACAAATAAAGGAGGCAGTAAACGAATGCAATAAAGATGGAACCAAGTGAATTCTTTTAATGTCAGCAGTCCAATCCCTAAATATAATGGGACCTTGTGCCCAAAAGTCACAAGTGTAACAGTGCTTCTCCCCAGAATGCAGTCTCTGTAGTTAAGTTCTAATCTTACTTGTGTTGATGATAATCAACAAAGTTAATAGGTAACTGGTGTCCTTATCTTTCAGATAATACTACCAATGTTCAATTACCAAAAAGCAGTGGAATGGAAGAAGGATACATAGGGATGTTTGCATTTACTTACACTGGCTCAGATTTCCCCAGATGACTTGATGAGTCGACTGGGGAAGGGTTGCTGGAGGTTGGATTTCCCACTGGCGAGAGGTGCTCTGGAGCTGCGGGTGCAAGGTTTCTTCTGGTCAGGTCCAGATTAAAGATGCAACCGCTGGTGATTAAGAAATGCAAGATTCATTGTTGCAGGCCTCGAGTTCCAGTGACGTCCACCACACACAGATAACGGCAGGCGTCTCAAGTAACAGCTGAAGCTTCTTTAGAACAGGATCCTTGATGGTGGGTCGCCGAATTTCGGAGGGAATGTGACTTGTAAAATAAGCTGGCAAGTACCAAAGTTCCAGGTACAACCACAGAATGGTGACGCTTCTGGTGAGGTAGCCCACGAGAGCTGGTCAGTTCACCGGATCATCCAGGGACACTTTCGAAGGTTCAGGACGGCTGACTCCTTGAGAAGGCATGGAGACTACTTGGTCCCACTAATCCAATGACTGAAGCACTGCTTAGGGTCTTCGGAGGGATCAGGTAGTCCAACAGGGCTTCACCGGGCCAGATGCAGGAAGGAAATGCCGGGCCTCCAGAGTCGTCTTTGGGTCTTCAGTAAACTGTTAGTAAACGAGGGAATTCTTTGCTCCAACGCGGACCACTTATCCACAATCCAGCCTGGAAGCAAATCCAAGCCCACTAATGGTAAAGACCTGCACCATTCAAATAGCCAGTAGTTGTCCAAACAGGGACAACTATTGGTTTCACTCATGCCCCACACAGACTCTGGATCCATGGATGTGGAATGGGACTAGACAGTCTCACCTCCTTACCAGGCCCCACACACACAGAGTCCCGGGCAAGTGCATGGCCTTATATGAGATTCCAAACTACAATATGACCAAACAAAAAGCAATAATTTCATGGCAAAGCCATTTTAGGGCACTAGCCATGTTTAGTAGCCATATGCGGTAAACGCAAATATGCACACTAAAAATAATTCAAAAAATGTATCTGCTGGCAACAGCTTGTCTGTAGGCACATATAAAAACCAAAAATCCCAAGTCAAAAATGCTAGGGTGATACAAAAGTAATCCCATTGCACTGCTTGCATTGTAAGATGTAAAAGAAGACGGGACACAGTTTCCCTGTACTGGCCTGAAGGACTATAACAAAACGCTGAAGGCTTTACTTTCCTTCAAAAAGTCAACAGGCTCAAAAACACAAGCAAAAGAATTGGGGTCCATAGAAACCATGGAGGGAACTTTGCCAAAAGAGAAATCTTTAACAATTGTGTACTTTAGTGGTGCTCGGCACTTATTGTAGAAAAAAAAGAGCTTTTACGCACATGCGAGCAGGTGTAATTACAGCATCATACCCGATTCAACGGAGTAACATCGCCTGTGTTACCAGCAGAGTGGTAACGCCCAGGGGCCCCAAGGACTTAATACTTAAATGAAACATGGGAGTGGGACATACACCCAGTAAAAGAGAAGCTCTGGGTACGCATGGACGTGCTTGTCACCAGTGTTTGCTTGATTTGTTTATAGATATTAAAAAACAGACACAAACACACACACACAGGAAAGACAGAGCCATCATTAGATGCATGCAGACTATTTTTCTAATTCTCGTTCTGCCACGCCGTTTCCTTTTTCCTCACTTCCTCCTCTCCTGTACATCCATATTGAGGAAAGAGGATTCTAGACCACAAATTGCCACTCAATACCCCAAAATTGCAAAATTAGAATCCACTCTTTTTTCAAGGTTTATCAATGTAGCTCTGCAATGGGAGTGGTCCTTGTACTTAAAGTAGTTTTGCTCCTCTTAGACAGCACCCACCAGTAGCCACTTGGAAGATAATTCACTCTTGGCAAGTAAGAAGTGGAGTGCTGTGTGTATGCAAAGAACTGGTATCTATGCCCGGCAGCGGAGAAGAGTTACTTACAGCTAGTTAGCAGTCTTTTTAACCATGCTAAGAATTTGACTTGGCAACAAGTGGATGCTTTGGATTGAAGTGTTGATTGCTGTAATTCTAATAAAGCATTTTTGGTTTCCTCATTTGCTCCAGACACATGCTTTCTAAAACTCCAATCACGAAAAATCAATACATATATAGTTTTATTTAGCAGTTTGCTCTTGGTAGTCTTTAAACTAATAAAGCAATCGTTTCTTTTGGATAGGTCTCTACTCTTGGATCAGATGTTTGGCACTTGCTTTATTACGAAGAAAAAAAAAAAAAAAGACTAAACTAGTGTGTGCAATTCAATTGCTTACCTTTGCAACCAGTAGGAAAAAACCTTGCTAAAGTCTTATTCTAACAGAGCTCATCCTCTTTAAAGAATAACCCCCACCTCAAACCGACTGCCCTTAGATCCATAAAAGCATATTTAAAAAGGTGGGTACTTAGCAGGTTTTCAAAACTATTTGCACATCAAAAGAGCACGCTAATCCTCATATCATTACAGCCTGGTACTTGCATATCTGAGAACGCCACTCAAGAGAAAGGTTATTTATCTGCAAAACAGCCCTTCTTCAGTGGCATATTCTTTTGGGCAAAGGCAACCTTGCATCTCCAAATAGAAATGGGGAGTCATTCAGTTGAGGTTACCGGTGAGGCACAGTATAGATTATGTGTAGGAAAAACAGAATAGTTCTCCATCACTTACAAAATGTTGCCCCTACTACCTGCAATCAGATCATCCAATCAAAGGAGCAGCTGCGCTCAACAAAAGCTATTAGGTTTATTCTGTGCATCTTTTTCCCCCCTCAAACTCCAAATGTCTCTAGACAGACATCCTATGCAACCACGGAAAGTGAGCAAGTCATCAGCCGGCCTTTATCAAGGATGCCCATTTTTCCCCCATGGGATTGAAGTTGACCTTGCAACGAAAACAGCACACCAGAAATAGCACATAAGTAGAACAGGAAAGTTATGAGACTAGAGAGAAAATTAGAAAGTGACTGCCACCACAAAGTCGCAAATGCAAAGACAAATACGTTTAAATACAACATTAGGAGGTTTATTCAGAGTAATCCTTCCTACCTGAAGAAATCTGGAGTCCATCTTCCGATCCATCTTCAGAACCATCTTCTGTCTTATCAACTAAGCCATTGTTCTGCAAAGTTTCAGTAGAGTTAGGCGAGCGTGTCCTGGGTGGTTTTGCTTCAGCAGTATTAGGGAATTCAGAATCATGCCTTTGGTCTCTTTTATGAACTCTCGAATGAAGGACTAGCTGGTGGTAGGTTCTAAAGGCTTTCCCACAGTCCAAACAATGAGTTGGTTTTTCAATACTTTGCGATAACTTTGGTTCGTCCTCCAAAGGAACTTCACTGGTACTGATCTGCTCTTTATCCCCCAAAATGTAGTTTCCTGTACAATTACTATTTTTGTTCGACTTTACTTTTCCTGTATGCTCCAAGTGTAAAACTGGGCAACCATTTTCTTCAATCCAGATTTCACTTAGTTCTTCTTTATCAGAGCATGAATCATCGTTATCTGTACTTCCTTCTTGGCCCGGTTCTTTAACTTGGCCATGACCCACAGCAACTTTCCCTTTGGTAGCCAGCTGCCATGCTTGGTATGTACTAAACGGATCTAGTTCACAAATCCATTTTCCAGATACTTGCTCATTTTTTCCCTTTTCTACTGTGCTAGGCTTAAGATTTAAAGCCTTAAAGAAATCATTCCTGTGAGCCAACGACTTCTCTTCACTAACTCCACCTACTTCCTTCGATGTATCCTCCACACATACGGAGCCCTTGGTGTGTATTTTACTGTGCTCCATTAAACTGTCTTTATTGGGAAAGAGAAAGCCACAAACCATGCACATCTTATAATCAGTGGTCATTTTTCTGGTTACTCCTTCCTGAACCATTTCATTTATAGTAACTGGGCTTTCGGACACTTGCTGCAACTTGTGTTTTGCTCCAGCCTTAGTGGTGTGTGTTCTTCTGTGATTTTTAAGAAACCATGGCTCTTTAAACCTTCTTCCACAAATGTCACAGCGATAGGTAAAAGAATCTTTATGCTTCTTCATGTGAGCCTCAAGTGCAAGCGACTCAAGAAATGTTTGCCCACAGACTTTACAGTTAAAAAACTCTTCATTATGTCCTTCTTCTAACTGGGAAGGGTCTCTCATTTGAGTTTTAGCAATAGGACCAAGATATTCAGCTTCAACACACAAAACTGCTGGTTCACAAAGCGTTGGCCTATGCCGGTTTAAGACATGCTTTCCAAGTTCTTCATGGTGTTTGAAGGTTTCATCACAAAACATACAGTCCATAGGCATACATTCCTCCATAAGCATTGAATATTTATCTTCATGGTTTGATTGCAAAATCGTGTTTGAACCCTTTAGACACAATGACAAGTCTATATTTTCAAGCTGTGTCCCAACAGTACTGGCTAAGCCTTCTGGTCCATCCATGTATGGGAAAATTGGCTGAGGTGGCATTTTTCTAGTGACAACTGTTCTTTCTGCACAGTGCCGTTTCATATGGATTCTTAACTTTGATTTTTGGAATGTTTTATGGTCACAATAAGGGCAATTGTACGACTGTTGAGACTTCTGCATACGGAGAGATTGAACCAAATCAGTAGTATAATGGAAGGGTAGTCCACTTGATTTAAGAGCAGGTGGTTCGGTTTCACTTTTTTCTTTCTTTAAATGTGTACATTCGAAGTCCTCCAGGGAATTATAACTAGGAATTATTTGGTGCTCATTAGTCTGCTCAGTATAACAAGGCATATGAACAATGTGCAGTATCTTGTAGCAAATGTGTTATTTCACTCGGCCTCAGAAACGGAGAAATAATTGCGGAATGTGTTTTTCTCCATCCCAAAAGAAATTGCAGTGCTTCCAAGTAACTGGCACCTAGCAAAAGGAAAAGAAGTTAAATTATGACATTTGAAAAAGTTACTTGTTAATTTTCCCCATTATGGATATTACCTTGCTGACTAGGTGAAGAATCTCAGAAAATGACTGGCTTTTTCTACATTTCATGATTTTAAAAACATAATATCAGTTGTGCACGTAATAGCCAACTTTTAGGCAATTCTAAATAAACACATTAGGTAATTTAAGGCAGCAAAAGTGTTCTTGTGGCCTGGAGCTGCCAACAGCACATCCAACTCCTTTGCTCTCCCGCTCAATCCAAATTACACCCCCTTATACTTTTGCTTTACAGAGCAACCAGAGCACCAAGGGACCATGCAGTGACAATGCGCCGTATACGACATAACGCAACATATTAGTGTGTAGCGACTGACAGTTCATTTTTCTGTAAGGTTCTGATAAAGGATGCTTTTCTTACTGTCAGTAGCGACTGACAGTTCATTTTTCTGTAAGGTTCTGATAAAGGATGCTTTTCTTACTGTCAAATACTTGAAGAGCTCTGTGGAGGTGGATTATTAATTAAATAAAGTTTAGATGGCTAACTAGGATTACAGATTACTTTGCCTTCTCCATCATGGCAGAGAAAGTATAACAAATCTGCAGAGACAAATCCATTTCCGGACAACTCCCCCCCCCCCTTTTTTTTTTTTAAACACCAGTTGTAATTGACGAGGAACGAGATCCCATTTCTGCTTAGACAATATGCTGGGTATTTTGTTGGAATAGCCCACACTTGTCCCGGGTGTTGACATTCCTACTACAACAGACTTAAAACTTTTGATTCTTGCAATAATCTGGTTCCCACTTTTGTTGTAAATGGGATACAATACTGTCTATTTTCCATTTGAAACCTGACCAACTGGCCCACCACTAATATTAGAAAGTACCAACTCAGAGCTCCCAAGTCCAGTATGTTGTTGCACGTCCATTTGCAACAACAGTCGAGATACAAGCACACTAAAGGCAGACACAATAAAGCTTAAAATGCATCCATAGTGATGGCCACTTAACGAGACAGATCCTGGAACACTGCTCATTATCTGCGCCATTGCTCATCAAATAGTGCCATTGCTCATCAAATAGCTAATTTGCAATCTGCAAAAAGGAATCAACAGTATGGAACAGGACATCAGACCCATGTTTCTTATGGAACCTGACGGACACTTGGCAGAGAAACCCAGCCATACTGCAAGCATTTCATTCTTTGGTCTGCAGGCTTGACATCGCTGTGTTGATCAACAAATTTAGAAATTCAAATAAATATTCTGAGCTCCATCTTGAGCGTGAAACCGCCACCACCCAACCGGATGTATTTAAAACTAGCAGATCCAAAAAGCTAACTTCAATTGCAGTGCTTCTCCCCTGGAAGTCAGCAACTTCTCTAAATGGCCAAAGGATACGCACTCATTAAATTCTCCTCAAATTATCTGCAACCAGCAATGGGTATTTTGTAAAAACCAATGGGAGCAGATCAATGAATGGAACTACCCTGAACTAGAAAGGTTTCCCAGAATTCCAACCTCAGGAACCATAAATGCCTGTTGGAGATGGAGGTAAGCCCATTGAAGATACGCACACGCGGAATAGCATCAGGTTGCATTGCTACTTTGTGGGTTCTTTATGATGTACTTGTCTAACACTCCAAAATCCATTATTGGTCTGTGTCCCTTTTCTTCTATCAAAATTCCTTTTATATCTCTCCAGACTCACAACATACTGCAACTATACCCAGCACCCATTATCCGATGGCAAGGAACTGATAAGCAATAGAAAAATTAGCAATCATGCCTCACACCAGATTGGCAGTGGTGGGAAAGAGGATTAGATAAAAGGGTCAGACATCCGGGTTAATAGGTAAGAGTCCCTCGTTTGGTTACTTCCACTAGAAGCTCAAAGTGCTAGAAGATGGCTTATGCCGGTGGATGCGCATACCCATGGCTATATCAAAAGGAGCTCAAATCGATAGTATGGTCAATACCTATGGAATCACAAATATAGCTGTTCCACTACAAAATTTCACAACACTGCCTGCTGGTAAAGACAAGCTGGTTTCACTTCTCTAAAACCTGCGTCCACAGAGCGTAAGGTAGCGCAAAGCGCCTCTTCTGCAAGTAAATTCGACAATAGTCGAGTAAATACTTAACTTCCTATTGGATTTCCCCAAGAACAAATTCACACAAAGCATGCACCCGATATCCACAATCCTGTTAAAACAATATTGCAGCTGTATGGCTTAAAGACGCAGACTATAGCACTTTCATTTCTGTGGCTCCCAATTCCCGGGTTTCCCGATTAGGAGGAAAACTAGAAGCAGACGCTGCAACATTTTGGGCCTGTTTCACAGAGCATTTTCCAATGGGCATGCGCCATTTAAAAACACTTCTGTGAATTAGGCCCAGTATTTCCTCCTTGCTGATGCCACCACAACGTAGTCTGGCCTGGGCTGATTGATGATTGTGATGGGTCTACTGAGCCAAGTCAAGTAGCGCACATATGTAATTAAAGGGTTGGACAGCCAACATGGCTGCAGTGCAGGCCATAACACTCTTCCCCACAGAAGCATGAGTTAGTGTCTTCCTGTGTGGCTCGGGGCCTTGATCTGATTGTATTTGAAACGGATGACCCTGTGGCAACACCGTAGGGGCAACGGATGACCATGTGGCAACACTGTCGGAGCAGCTGATTTATTTTGAAATATTTTTATTGCCATTTTAAGAATGCAATAAGAATGAACAGTTACTAAGTGCTACTATAGGTAAAGGAAGGGAAGGGGTAGCAAAAGAGAAAAAAAACGGGGAAAGGGGAGGAAAATGCACAACAAAACGTAACTTAAACAACAAAGGTCGTCACAGTCCGCTGTCTCCTTCTGGGGCTAAACAAGTGGCGGAGTGGGGCAGGCAAGTGATCCGCCGAAGGGAGTGTTACATTTGCTAGGTAGAGTGGGTCGGGTTGTCATGAAGTTGTAGCTCCAGATGTGTTTCCAACAGTAGTGGATGGGTTGGCGTTGTTCACGGGGGTTTGTCGTCAGACGGATGAAACATGTCCCATAGAGACTTCCAGGCCTCATAGGTTGTGACCGGGCCCTCGCCAGTCCTGGCTATTCCATCTCCCCATTGTCTGGTCTCCGCCTCTGACCAGTGTTCTAGTTCCTTAAGCCAGCTGGCCTAACGGGGGCCAGTTGGGGTTTTCCAAGTAGAGGCAATTGCTCACTTAGCCAGTATGCATGCCATATTCATGAATTTAACAATGTGCCTGATCTTGCTAATCCTTGGATGGGATCCCAGCAAGCATTGCTTGGATGTCCATTCATAGCGGGTCAGTCCCGCCCTCCTGCATGCTTGTTCAATTTTGACCCAAAAATATTGTATCTTCGAACATGTTGCCATTCCTGCATCCTCCGAGTTGCACCGGGGCACAACGGGGCAGGGGGGTTTGCTGAATTTTGCAATTCTGTGGGGGGGTCATGTATGTTCTGTGGAGAACATTTAGTTGAATTTGTCTAAATCTTGCATTTCTGGATACTTCTCTGGGGGTGTTGTAGGATTCTTCTCCAGTAATGCTTGTTCCCAGGTCAGTTTCCCATGAGCCCTGCAAAACACCGCCTCTGGGGTTAGGCCTGTCTGCAAGCTGGGCATATATCCTGGAGGTCGGCTTCCAGCCATCTCCGAGGTTGTGCATTAGGCTAAGGGTCAGATTCGGTCCCGGTTCCTCCGGGCATTCGCTACATTTCTGTTTTGCCACTTCTCTGATGTTTAGGTAACGGAGTTGTTGGCCACTAGGGAATCCCTCATCCTGTAGTAGGAAGTCAAATTCACAGAAGGAGTTCCCAACGTACATATCGCCCCAGGTGTAAACGCCATGCCTTTCCCATAGTCTGACGAGTGCTAATTCGTCCCTATTGGAGCAGGCTTCATCAGTTAGTGGTGTCTCTGGGTAATATGGGTTCTTCGTCTTCTGCAGTTTCAATGCCCTGTCCAATACTTTACGACCCAATTGGACAAGCAGGGGGACCTCCGGCGAATGTTTCCATCAGACCCAGAGTATTTCTTTCAGTCGCACCGTTGCTACTAAATGACACAGGAGATCGGTCTCTGAAGTAGGGTAATCTGCTAGCCATTTGGCCACGAAGGTGAGTTGGGCCGCCAGAAAATATCTTTCTAAATCTGGACACCGCCTGCCTTGTATGGTAGCGTTAGTGCATCTAGGGCAAGCTTGAGCCTGGAGCTCCCCCACACTAGGTCTTTCAGTAGTACGCCCATCTGCCGGAAGAAGGTGGCCGGTATGTAATAGTGGATATTCTGGAAGAAGTACAGGAAGCGTGGTAGCACTATCATTTTAGTGATGGCCCATCAACGACAGTGGGAGCCTGGTCCTGAACTTCGTTGATTTTTTGAGCCTGTGGACTGCTACCAGGGTGTTGCCCCCGTGCGACTGCTCGGGGGTGTGCGAGATGTTTATACCCAGGTATCTAAATGTGTGAGGTTCCCAACTTATCCCAACTTCTGGGAGTGCTGATGTTTGGGTCCCTACTAGCCCCGCCAGTGGGAATATGCAAGACTTCAGGGTTGAATGATATCCCTGTTATTTTTTGCTAAGGTTTTTAGTACCTCGAGGATCGTGGGTATATTGTGTTGGGGGTCCCTTAGATAGAGTAGAATGTTGTCTGCATATAGGGAGATCACATGGTATTGGTCCCCAATTTTTATGCCCGCATTAAAGAATGGTTTCCTAATAAATATGGCCAGTGGTTCCAGCCCAAGGATATATAGCATAGGAGAGAGGGGGCATCCCTGCCTAGTTCCCCTCTGTATGTCCCATCGTGCGGACACCGTTCTCCCCGTTTTTACCCTGGCCCTCAGGGTGTTGTAGAGAATCTTGAACCAGTGGATGAAGTCCCCGCCCAAGCCGAAATGGTTTCAGGGCGGCTAGAAGCCACTCCCAGTATATGGAATTGAACGCTTTGATAGCGTCCCAAGAGACTACTGCGTAGGGTTCCTGTGAGCTTGTCGTTTGTGCTATAATATGTTGTAATCTGCGTAGGTTCTCTTTTGTGCTGCGGCCGGGGATGATCCCTGTGTACTAAAGTCCCAATAACTCTTGCCAGTCTATTGGCCTATATGGTGGTGAGGATTTGTATATCGTAATTGAGGATGGCTATTGGCCTGTAAGAGCCGCACTCTGCAGTAGGTTCCCAGGCTTGGGTATGGGGGGGGGGGTAAGTAGGGTCTCGTTCATGCTACTGGGTAGTTCTGTTTCAAAGGCTTCCTTATAGGTCTCGTGTAAGATTGGGGTTAGTTGAGCAGCAAATGTTTTATAGAATTCCGGGGGTAGCCCGTCACTCCCGGGGGTTTTTACCGGAGGACAGTGCTTTAATCGCCTCCTGTACTTCTTCGGTTGTGAGCTCTTGATTTAGTGCTTCTCTCTGGACCTCATCTAGCTTGAAGAGGCCTATTTCTTCTAAGTCATGGCTGTATAGGTGGGAATAGAAGGTTTTGAAAGTCTCATTGATCCCCGTTTGTGTGGTCTGTGCGGCTCCGGACTGATCATGGATTTCGAGGATTGGGAGTTTCGGGTTCTCTTTTGCACAGCCACGACAGCAGCCTACCTGGCGTGTCTCCTTCCAACTGGGCCCTAGGGGTTTGAGGGACAGTCAAATTTAGAAATTCAGGGTTCCTGTCAGTCCTTTCTCCCTGTGGCCATTTCCCTCGAGTTCAGGAGACTTGTGAGCCATGGTTTCCAGTCTTCTTATACTCTCCTCCCAGCCCTCTAGTTCCTTAAGTGGCTTCCGGACCCCGCCAGCACTAGCTAGGATTTCCCACCCCCCCTTACTACCACCTTCAGGGCTTCCCATACGGTGCTCCAGCTGTTCACACTTCCCCACGTTATTGCCAATGTACTCCTATTTTGTCACAGAGCGCCTCTGTAAATGCCCGGTCTGTTAAAGCGTCCGTTGGCATCTGCCACATCGGTATGGGTGGTCTGGGGCCCTTTGGTTTCCAGATCATGAGGAGCAGGGAATGATCAGATTCGGATCTGCCAAGGTAAGAGGCGGATTCTATTTGGGGGAGGTGAGCCTTGTCTATCAATAGGTAGTCTATGCGGGTGTATACCTCATGTGGGGATGAATAATATGAGAATTTCCTACCTTCTGGGTGCAGGTCCCTCCAAACCTCCGACAGATCAAGTTCATGTATGGTGATTCTTAGAGCGGAGAAAAGTTGGTTGCGTCGGAGGAGCGGACCTGTCCAGGATAGGGTCATGAACGCAGTTGAAATCGCCTCCCCACATGATGAAGCAGTCTCTGTAGGGTGCCAACTTCTGTTGTAGTTTGGTAAGGTATGCAGTGGTTCCGCAGTTGGGGGATGTATGCGTTGACTAGGCACACTTCCTTCTGTTCAATGCTTCCTCCGAGTAGGAGGTATCTGCCTTCGGGGTCCGCCTTGACTTCCGCGACGAGATGCGTTTCCTGGAGCAGTGTGATGGAGACCTGTTTTCTCCTCAAGAAGGATTTTATCCCGTTTCTGCGCATGTACGTCTCCATGCCCCTGACGTTCCATGTCAGTATCTTAATATCAGCTGCCATGTCTATAAAGTTGGTCCCCCTGGCCCGTTGTAGCGCGCCCCTTGGCTCCGTAAGATAGTTATGGTGAGGACAGTTAGACCTTTTGACCATAAAAAAAAACAGATAGAAACGTACCAAACTTGTCCAAGTGGACCAACTGCACCAAGCAGTCGTGCAGTTTCTGTTTTGATCGGGTGCCCCCGCTCTGTCAAGGCCCTTCCGGGTCATCTCAAAACGGGTAAGATGCGTCAGGAACGTGCCGTCGCGAGTCCATTCGCTGGGGGGGGGGGGGGTTTGTTACAGGACGGTCCGATGCATCGACTCATCCTGTCTTGTGTTATGGAATCCATGGCTTGATCTGTGCTATCCATTTATCGTTGGGTGATCCTGTCTGGTAGGCTCAGCGTGTGGATCACGGCGCCTTATACTCACCATCCGCCAGGTTGTTGTGTTCTAGCCACATGGTGGCCACCGCCGGCGATTCCCAAAAAATTGCTCTGTCTTTGTATATTATCTTGAGCCTCAGGGGATACATTTGCATGTATTTGATGTTTACCTGGCGCAGTCTGGCCTTAATTGGGATGAAAGAGTTCCTTGCCCTTTGTACTAATGAGGTGTAGTCCGGGTAGACTCGACCACAAAGCCTTGTGAAAGATGGGCAGCGCATACTTCTTGTTGTAGGAGAGTTTCTAAGAAGATGGTCAGGTTGGAGCCTTCCATTCCCTCCGGAATTCCGAGTAGGCGTACATTGTTGCGCCAGGAGCGACCCTCCGCATCCTCAGCCCTTTCTTTTCAAGGAATTTGTTGCGTTTCTCGAGCATAATGTGTCTGAGGGTCTCTGTTGACTCCTTCTGTGCTGCCTCTGTGGTGGAGACGCGGTCTGTGAGATTGCATAGGTCCTGTCGTATCAGCATCACATCTGCTTTCACTTCCCCGATTTTGGCGTCTATAAAAGAGCGTAGCCCGCTGATGGCCTCCAGTATCTGGTTCTCCTTGGCTTTCTCTTCAGGTGTTGTAAGTCCCAGGCCGGGCTCCTTAGCCTGCGGGTCCAGATCTTTGGGTTTGCCTGCCGTGAAGGACCTTAGTAGTGAGTACCTTAGTAGTTTAAGTTCCCATAAAGATGTGGAAAAGGTTATCCACCGATACCTTAAAGCTCAGAGTTATCTGATATTATGTCCTAGCATTGCAGCTAGGAATTGTTTGAAACTAAGATTGAATCAGCTACCTGTTTGGGTTAACCTTGGAGCTAGGTATAAAATACCCCGTGTGGCACGTACATGTAGGATCTGTAAGAGTAGTGTACAATTGGAGACGACACAACACTTGTTCGCAGAACATGCGTGGCTGCGCCCAGAGATAATGACAACTTTTGGCAGCCAAGTGCATAGTTATTAGACTATCCAAACACATGCATTCTGGACCCATTGCCTGAACACGGATAATGTGACAATGCATCTTGCTTTATTTAGGCTTTTGAAAATAATTAAGCAATATGCCCCGAGCGGCGGGAGCATTACCGACTCAGGTAATGCCCCAGGGCCTATAGTTATACCCAAGTCGGTAATGCCCCCGCCGCTCGGGGCATATTGCTATTAGTACCCCAGCCCGCAATATCTGCTTAACGGGGGCACTTAAAGCATTTTTTCTGTCTCGAAACGCTGCGGACGAAGTCCATTTTCCCTTTCGATGGAGGCCATCGGGAGCGGACGCGCTGGGAACAGAAGTGTTCCTAGCGTATCCACTCCCGAAAAAAAAAGGAGCAGAAGGTTAAGTGGGGGTGGAGGGGAAAAAATAAAGTAAAAAATAAAATACAAAATAAATAAATCAATACAAAAAAAACGACCTGCTTCCCTGGTGGGGGATGATGGAAGCCTCCAGCCGTGTGGCGGCACGTAGAGGGGATGGCCCCACTTCGAGCCTCTTCATTGGCTGACGGGCTGTCACGCCCCCACCGAGGACAAACAGGCTGGAATCCTGGCCAAGAATCGAAGGATTCACGGCCAGGTAACGACCCGGCGAGAGCCAATCAGAAAGCGTGTTGCATTTTGCTTCACTCTCGGAAGGTACTAATAAGTAAAATGCTCTTAAAAGATAGTTAGCCTAATAACTCTACCTAATGTCTATGGTTAGAATGTTTTATACTCCCATTCTGACAATGAGTTTAAAAGGTGTTTTAATTGTCTAGACGCTGGACTAGCTTTTATAATTATTGTTTTAAAGTTTTGGTATCATGCATCTATCCCTGTGTTTTATAGAAGTTTCTAAATTGTGTTCATGTTGATGTTAAACCAATTTGGTGAATGTTTAACCCCTAATGCAAGGATAAGGTCTTAAGGGTAAAGTTATATGTTGTCACTGAATGTAAATGGTTTTATTTTAGTTAAATCTCAATTTTGTAAAGGTTTTATAACTGATTACAAATAAATATAAATAAATAACATAAGACTCATACCAAAGGGTGCATTTAAAAAAATGCAAGCCACTTATGAGCCTCGACCACGCCCCCCCCCTTCGTCTTGAGCAGAACTTTCTTAAATTCCAGAAGCTCCACAAAATGTCCTCTTTACCTCTGCCTTCCCCGCCACCCTCCTCTGCTAATCCCACAGTTGCTCGTTTGGTGTTCAGGGCCCTGCATCCACGGGCCCCGACCTCCCACACCGAATCCCCCCCAGCTTCTGTCCATCCTTGGCACTTAATGTGTTGCTCACCCACGAGCACCACAACACCTATCCCATACCCACTCCCTTCTGCACTTGCACATTCTGAACACTCAAGGCATAGTAGGTTAATCTCCCCCTCCCCCTGTATTGATCAAGATAGTTTTTACATCCCCTTGTCCCCACCCCACCCCTTTTGCCCTGTGGGCACTTTGAAACAGGATTTACTTCCGGTATAAGAGCCTAACAAGCAAACAATATATGAAAAGAAAAAGACTATAGTTGGTCTGACCAATTTCAGTATGTTGGTTTTTAAATTTAGTACGCCTTTTGAAATGTTGTCATTGCTCAGCCAATCTGGTAGTGGGATTTTGAGCACATCCTGGGCACCATTCCCTGGTGGTTGATCAGAATGTTTGTTCCTAAACAGCAGGGCCAACCAGAACACACTGCACCCCTCCACCTGGCTATTGCTGGTGTACACTTCTTTCGTCCCTCAGTACGCCAGTGACCTCTACAGCACCACTCCCCAAGCCTAGACTAATTTTTGTATACCAAGGGTGCGCCATAGCCTCCCTCCACCAAAAATGGGCGCTACAGCTGGTGGGCATTATTTCACCAATAGGTTTTTAAAGCATGCCTGAATAGCCCTGGCTTCCCTCCTGACCATTTAATCAGGCTGCCAGGCACCTGAACAGCATGAATTGCACCCCTGTGGGTTCTCAATACTAAAATGACTATTAATATGAACTTTCAACTGTATAGAATCACATTTTTAAACAGTATAGTTTGTCACCAGTATACTTTGAAGGGTTCAAAATTGCTGAGAGCCATTTAGCTCCTGGTTCTAGCTTAGGAGAGCCTGGTTAGCTTGACATATGTATACTAGCATGGTCACACATTATTACCGTTTTTGTAGGTTTCGAGGGTCTGACTCCAGGCATGATGTTTGCCAGACAACTTGGGATTAGTGATTAAAATCAAATTAATTGTATCCATGTTACAAATCCCTAAAAACATAGGTTATTTCATGTGTTCTGAATTGCAGAAAAATAAAGAGAGTCCCTTGAAAATGAGGCAGTGTCGAAGGAAAGAAAAGAAATCAAGTGCTGAAGAAAACTAGCCCAATCCCTAGATTATGGTTGAAACTAGACTAGGGGAGAGATCAGGAGACTTCCGTTCAGGAGCTCACTATAGAAGACAAACATTTATATTGTGTCTCTTTGTAGGAGACTTGATTGCCAATCTGATTAATTAATTCGTTATCACATTAAATAACCCATATATTAATTTTTGGTTCGTTTCGAGTTGCGAGTCTTTACATTATAGGATTCAATTGTCTGCACTCATGTTGTGTATATGTATTGCAAACTGAAGAGAACGTTATTGTGTGTAAAAGTATGTATTGAACATGTGTTTCACACATGTGATGATTTGTATGTTATTGGGGATTCGGGTTTTTCACAGAAAAATCCTTCTTTGATAAAAACGTAGTATTGTTAATTATAAACTCTTCGCGCAATTTTTTTTCAACCTTAAACACATTTGAACTTGTTCACGTATTCTGATGGAGCACGATCTTTGCAGCGATGTACCTAAAAATCTTGACCTACAAGGCAAGGCCTGTCCCTTTTTGCCCATCAGCAGTTTGAGTTCACCATAAAGTGCAAAACATCACTCTGCTTTCAATCATGGGTAGATGGTGCTCTGTATGCTGTTATTTGACCAGCAATTCCCTGTGTTCTACTGCTCCAACAGTACCGTCTAATAGATTAGGATTGTTTGTCCATCAAAATTTGTGAATGTTCTTCAAGCCCCCTGTCCCCCTGAGGATGTAGGGGCCCCCAAAATTTACAACCATAAAATTACAGAAGACCAAAGGAAAAGGCCTACCTCCCACTCCACCTCACGATAACAGAACACACTGGTTTTTAACTCCTTTTCTGAGAGCTCTCTCATCAAATCCTTTAGCAATCTTCCAAGGTGAAGACTATATTGCAGTGTAAGAAGAATTGAGGTCTTGGACGTAGATGTTCTGACATTCCCATTTCTCCAACTACTTATATGCTGCATAATTATTCTACTGAGAACCCTACAGCTAATATTGTCCCAGTCACTGAATTAAGTAGGATTCACTAAAATAAAAAGTAACGAAACAGTGCTCCATCAGCAAGTTCATAAGGGTAACTACATGCACATTAAAAGAAAAAAGTAAACGGGACAGGGTACAGAGCAACTTGCTCTGAAAGCTTGGTCGTGCAATCTTAAAAAGGGTCTCTAAATGTAACTGCTACGGCCGAACCCAAGCACCCTCTTTGTTTTGCCATAGTCAACACATCAGAAGATTCTCAACAAGTATCGCTTTTGGATGATGGAAAAAAAAGAAAAAGTGAAAGTGTGCTGAAGACAATGGCAAGTACCGCAGAACCAGCAATTTAACAATCAAATCTACACATCTAAATGAACGAATATCTTAAGAATACTGTACAAGTAGTACCAGATATGACATCAGGTCCTATGCGATGAGAACTATAAAATGAAAGAATGTCGATCTAACAACCACTATGGCTACTGTTAGTCTTAAAATAAGGTCGGTAGAAGCCCCATCATTTTTGGCTTCCTGTTAATTAAGCAAAGTGCTGAGAGCCATAGTATTTTGTAAGTGGTGTGGGATGTATTGACCCACTCCGCTATGCTCTGCGGCATCACCCTGCCAGTTATGGGGAAAGTAACAGCAACAATGGTGGCAAAACACTTGTGCGCGCAAAAAACCTACAAAAACCGTGTGCTTCAGCACACAAAAGAGGGATGCACAACCTGCCACCCATGGTGCATGTGCAGTGGATTAGAGCACACCCTGCAGAAATGTGCCAGTGGGTCCCATGACCAGCAAACAGACTGCACAGAGAAAGAAGCAGCACTTAAAATGAAACCCAAAAATGTGCCTACAAATGACATTTGATTTGTTGCCCAAAAACTCCAAAATGCCTATAACACAACACTTCAACATTCACAACCTTGTCTGGTGCTAAAAGTCATGTATCAAATGAAACATTGTGAAACATACAAAGTCTGAAAACTGACAGCCTCTATGCCAAAATCTGGGTGGAGTAACGGGAGCTGCCTGAATGATAGCTGTCAGAGGAGTACTGAGGAAGCTTTAAAATGACCTAAAATTAAAAAGTTTGCTGAATTAGCAAACAAACAGGATTTTTGCCAAAAAGGAATACAGAGTTTAGTTGCGATGTTCCCAGATTTTAAGGCCAAGAAAGAAATGTATTTATATGTGATGCAACAAATGTGGGTTTTGCTAAGTTTAAAAGTTAATTAGCTTGGCTGATGCTGCAAAAAACTGGACAAGCAGGTTTTTCTCCCAGAAGGAGGGCCTTCCTCAGCAGAAACTCACTGGGGGTGTTAATTGCAGGTTAGAACAGAATCTTGTCTACAGAAAGCAAGGGAACAATGACAAGGCTGCAGCCCAGGAAAGCGGAAGTGTGAAAGGGGTCATAAATGGCCTCTGGAAGAACAAGCAAGGAGGGGGATGCCCTGGACTGCAGGGAGACAAAAAGAGGCGGAGCCAAACGACCATCAGTTGCAAACATGAAAAAAGAACACATTTTTAAAAAGACTCATAACTTGCTATTCAAAATGGTGAAAAATATAAAAAGGACAGTTGTTAATTTAATTTCTGGCTGCACGCGTCAAGAGGTGGTAGAACTGTGTGACATGTTCTGGACAGGAATGGCCAGATGTGGTTTTATGCAAAATGTATTCCGGTTAGAATTATGAAAATGTACATGCATGTCCCTATGTTAAACACGCACATTTGTGGAAATTCGCATAAAAATGGGAAATTGTATTCATAGCGAAAAGGGCAAAATTTTGTATAAAGTCGAGACGAGAACCCACCACTGCAGAGTTTTGAGGAATAGCTGCCATGTAAAATATGGCATCTTTGTGTACGATTTGTATAAAGGTGACCAATGTAGAAATGTAAATTTAGTATCAAATCCGATTTTGAGACAAGTGGCTAAAGGGAGGTCTCTGAGGATTGTAAAGCAAATCATAAAACATGACACCACCCAGCATTGATCTAATCACTCAAATTGCAAGGCGGAGATAAAATTTGGTCCAATCCCAGCTGACAGGGGCAGGCTTAGCCAAGCCGGAACACACACCCGTTTTGTGACGTCATTCTATAGCATAGAGACAGCTAACAACATATAGGGACTCACAGATCCAGCCGCCTTCCTGATTCTGGCAAAGCACTCTGATCCAGCTTTCTACATCCAGATTTAAATATTCTTCCAGATCCAGATGCCAAATCTCTGGCCAGCAATAGACTATTGATTTCCAGCAAGGCCCCAAATCTTCAAATGTATTCTCTCCACTCATTAAAGCGCTGTGTGGTGTGAGAAGGCCTTTTGAACAAGTATCCAGAAATTCTCTGGCTTGCCTGAGGAACTCGCCATCCAGCTGATCCAAATACCCACAGAGTAGGAGAGCAGAACCTGTGCCAATCCTGCGACCGGCCTATAGGATCCAGTCCTGTGCCTGAAGTGCTGTCTTTCCTAGACCAGACCCAATCCTGACCAGAGCTGACGGTCCCATTTAAAAATATATCCAGCGAGTATGAATAGGAAGAACTGTGGCCCATAGCATATGTGCTTTGCATAGTCGTATCCCTATCTCAGACCCATCGTATCTTTCATTATGAACCAGTATTGTTAGAACTATCTTTGCGCTGACCCTTTTCTCATCTGAAGAAGTCGAGTTTCCTTATCAGGTGGGTCACCCTGATCCAGTGACTGATCTCCCTGTGTGGTATTCGCTTCTTCATAGTCATTCCCTAGTGTAAGCAAACCCATTTGTTATTTTAAAAGCGCATTCCTGTTTTCCATTCTCACGCCTATTTTACAAAAACAACCTTTACTAAAACCTTCATAACTCCCTCAGTTTGTGATAGAAACGAAATTTCAACTCCTACTTGCAAATCGGTGCGATTCTCCTGTTATCGGGCAATGAAAAGTTTGCCGCGATTTTAAAAATCCGAAAGGCTTCCACGTGTATAATAGCTCTGAACTGCTTCCGACTTGGACCTTAATAGGAATTTATAACAATCACTATTTTTGACCATATTTTGTGTTTTTGCCTAGTCCATCCTAAAGACAATCTTGAAGGCCAGACTGACAGCTGAAAAGTCAATTTCATTTTTCTCTTGTGTTTGCTGGGGGAAAGTGGGACTGATATTCTGTTTGATTTGTGCCATTCCGGAATACCTGCTCTCTCCTCCCATCTCTTTACATTGCTTATTGGTGGTTAAGGGGTGCTGCAGAGGGAACTGCTAACCACAGTGCTATCTGATCTGAACCCGCACAAAAGTATTATTTTCTGTGCTGCATTTGTTTTGCTTATTACCTATTCCCAGTGTATCTATTAAAACATATTGTGATTACATTTTAAATACATAAATATTTACCTTTGCAAACCAACCGATTCCTGGTTCAGTGTGACCGGGGGGGCGGGGTTCCAGGAGAAGGGTGTGATATGAGTGGTATCTCGTTCAGAATATTGAACTTTTAGACAAAAATAAATAAGGGTTTCAGTTGTGCACTACATGCTGGGCTTTGACTTGGGTGTGTGCCGGATTGAAATCACTTACAGCTGGCGGGGTGTAAATATTTGATAAGTGTGTGACATTGTCAAATAAATAGAAGATTCTGGTTGAGGAGGGGGTGCAGAGTTCCATACGTAGTCAAACCCCAGTGTAGAAGCAATTTGATGGTTCGCACTGGGCAGCAATCGGTGAAGTAGTTTGTAGAGTGAGTAATGTAGGAAGACCAGGATTCCCAGTGGAGAGGCGGCTGAGGGAGTGGGGGGGGGGCGAGTGGGCAGCAGTACCTTGGGGGTTAGCAACGGCCCTGTGATCTGCAATATATGTATTCACAGCAATCGGGTTTAAGGACAATCCAAAAAAGAAAGGCAATTGGTGACCTTCCGTCCTTGAATGGTTTAGGGGCCCTCACTATCAGAGGTTCCACTATTTGAAACCCTGTTGACTGGTTTCACTGCGGGTGTTGTCACGAAGCTGTGCAGGTTTTTCGGGGTTTACATCGAAGTGAAGTGTGGTGCTGTTTTTCCACCATGTTCTTTCCAACAGTGTACGTTGAAGGTTTATATTAGATCAGTGTTTTATCAGGAAGCAGATGGTATGTACCCATATTCTGGTACTTTCAAAGTTAAAGCAGGGTGGACTTGTGGCAATGCCCAAAGCGGTAACCCACGTTGGTCGAGCTAGCCAAAGAAGGTAAGAACACTGTGTTAAACCCTTAATGAGAACAGAACTGTATGTTACTTTTGAAAAGCATGCCCTAACAGGTCACTGTACAAAATGACATTCCAAACAATAAAGAAGTTTTAAAAAAATACCACAGTACAGTAACAGATTATAAAATGGGGCCATTCAGCAAAAAGCAGTGTTGCATAGCAATTTGCTAAGGAATTATGTAGGTTTGCTAATCAAATTGGCACTTGTGTAGCAAAGCTAGCTATTTAAGTTACCCTGTTCATTGAAAGCACAGCTTGCCCTTCGATCCTCTCTCACCCTCGGGGATGTCTTCAACCTCTTGAAATTGTGAAATTGTATTAAGTTAATGCTTTTCTTGCAAAGACCAGTATGTGCCATATATATTTTTTTTTTAAACACACTCATGCAATTCCAGTCCTAAAAATGAAAGTTGTTACATAATGCATAATACTGTATAACATTGCCTCATCTCCATGCTTTAAAGTATCTTTAGTGTATCTAAATCTAATAGTGTCATTTTGTTGGGGAAGATGCATCATATTGATGAGTGAACACTATTGAAAATGTACATGGTCACACGTGCTTATGGTGGCAAACCTAGTACTGTAATGTGCTGGTTGAATACATCTGTGCAACTGGTTCTCAACCCATGAGCTGATCCCATACTCCTCGACATTCTAACCTCCTCACCCTGTGCTTTATACCAGCTACCCTGAAAGCGAGATGGTCTCAAACTATAATATTCACCCTAGTTTGCACAGTTCTCTGCCTGCTATGCCACCCAATCTGCTTAGTGTCTTACTTTATTTCCCCTTACATAATGAATACAAAAAGCTAACGATGTTTATGCAAAGTAGTGATCAATAGTTCCATCCAGCCTGTACATCGACAGACGTACTGTACTACCATACACTGTAGTTAGCCTCCCAAGCTTGCTTTGATCTATAATTACGATTACATTATATACTAGCACCAGCAGGAAAGAGCTGTCCAAACTGTTTTCAGACCCTTTTTATCTTATGTATTTATGTGTCCAATCGTGCAGCTAACCTTTTACATTTTACAGACACTCATTCAAGACTCGTAAAGGCTTTTAGCGCACTCGAATAGTTGAGTCGAATTTAGGATGGGCGAGTTCCATTTGCATGGGTGTTGTTTAACATTGCCTTTGTTTGCAGTAATGTCCAAAAAAAGGTTTCACTGTGCCTGGCCTCTGGGTGGCAGTGTGCCAAAAACAGTGGGTTTGTGGTAACATGCACTATTTTACAAAAAGTGCATTTACATTTTTCATCCGTTGCCATGGGTCGAGTGCATGTCTCTTAGATCGAGTAGGTAAACTAAGTTGCTTGACCTGCAGGTCTAGCAGCAATATAAAGAATTTGCAAGGCCTGACTCTTCTCACGTCTTACTTCAATGGAAGCTAACCATACACAAGAATGAGCAACAATACACAAGACTGCTGTATTGTTGCTCATTTTATGTCTTAGGTACAAATAACTTCTGGTGACACTAAACATTAGTACAACATTGCTAATCAATTGGGTTTTTTTGCTAATCAAGAACATTTTAATGAGCAAACTGCTAATCAATGTTTTGAAAAACCAAATTTACACCTTGTGCTAGACCAAAAAGTGTCCCCGAGTAATCAGAAGTAGTAAAGAGGATCTGCAACAACACACCTAGCATTTATTCAGGGGTAGGGGGGGTTCAATTAGGCACGTTTCTGTTTTTGGGAGCATTTGCTGCTTGTAAACCTCAAACTACCAGTGACTTGAAGTTTCTCCGTTGGTTGGACCCACCTAGGCCATGCAGGCAAGCTTGTATACTGCCAGTAACTGTTTTGTCTACAGATTTGGGTCTAGCTGAATGGCAGGAGCTCGACTGGACACATAGGAACTTGAATTATTCTGCACTAACGGAAAAAAATATTGAGTCAAATAAGAAATGGGTACAGACCGTCCATTTATACGATGTGGGCACGGACAAGATACGAGTTCAAAGAGGGAAAAAAGAAAACACATGCCAAATTGGATTTATCATTTGGGGCACGGCAACGTTACTGTGATAGCATATTTCCCCTTAAGTGCCAAGGACGAGTATGCTCGTCCTTTTTGCATAGACTTGCATAAAAGCCTGGCACTTAAGTTAGAAGCTCTAATATGGTACGAAAACAGCGCCGTGCCTCCAACCACAGGAAGTCGGAAACAACTGTCGAGTTAGGAATACTACGTCTTTTAGTGGTATATGCACATATAAAAATCACCTTGAATGTATAAAGCAGACCCGAGGGGCTTTTGTTTATATCGGCTACACTGCCAGCACTCGAAGGAAGCTGTTGCTACTCTGCTACGTCTTTTGTTGCGCCTAATCTCAGAGCAGGTTACTCAACTGGGAAGAAGGCTGAATCAGCTAGAAAGAAAACCAAACGCAATATCCGGGGGGGTGGGGGGAGCGCAGGTAGTAATGATATGGACGGCGTATTTAAAAAGAAAATTAGGGGTTAACAAAGCAGAATGTATTAATACTTCTGGGATGCATGCGATCACTCGCAACCATTCAAGAAATGCATGCAGAATTGCGAGCACATGCCAAAAAATTAAATCATACTAATGTTTTCCACCTGCCCGTGTTGAGGTATACGAAACAGGATATTTTCCTATACGCAGAGAACAAAAGTCCCAAGAGGCGGCACGTGTCTTAATGGCAGCAAAGAGAACAAACTGTTGGACGGACACTCGGGAGAGCGCTGCAAACATGGCGTGTAGGCATCTGCGAGCTATTGTCATGTGAGACGGCGCCAATACCTTCGCAGACCCCGAGCCCGGCTCCAGTGACGAGTAATCATTAGTCAGCGGCAGATCAATGGCTGCTGATCATTTGGGATTTGTCTCAGTGCCGAGGTTCCCCGGTGCAGTTCCGGCGAACATTAGGCAACATGCAAGCAAGACGTCCTGGAGTCTTTAATCTCGTTTCAAACAGTCATCACGGGAAATCCATGCATTAACACCCACCCCCTTCCCCCTGCCCGCGGGCGACCCGGGTACAGGAAGGAGAGTTCACATTGCTCGGCACCCCGATGGGTTCTTATCTGCAAATGGTGCCTCCTCTCAAATTGGATAGTACGTTTATAACATCGCTCGTCAAGGTAATCAGAAAATCAGGCCACATCAGGGCTCCGCGTCCATTCATCAGCTGGACAATGGAAAGCCAACTGCTTCATGCCAGGCGGCATGGAAACTGCCCAGTACAACACAAGCAAGAAGGCACCGGATCAAAAAAAATACAACAGCCGCTTGCCTGGCTCACCTAGCCACTGCTCAATTTAACGTAACTTCATAAAAGGCCAGGTCAATAAACGGCGACTTGCGGTCCTATTCACGGACCCGACCGACCCTTGTGTGGTGGGATTGACACAAACGACAATTTTTACTTACACGACTTCCCCAAAGCAAGAGTGGCAATTAAACGCCGTCAACAAATAGAAACGAACGAGATCAATAAAGTTTCTACAAGAAGATGTCCTCTCACCATCTCTTCTTTCCAATACGTGGGCTTTAATCCAGCAGGAGGGGGCCTGGGGGCGGCAGTTTGAATCGTTAATGGACAGAGGTGAAAGATTTGGGCAGCTACTGTACCCGTAGCAGCAAACAAGTGTCCAAGGAGAGGAACAATGATCGAGAGAAAAAAAAAACTGGTTTGTGAAAGAGGATCTGAATCACTGAACTTTGAATAGCTGCTTTGCATAATGCAAGGCTCCAGCCCTCAAGCGCAGATCCCGATATCCTACCTCAACTTTGGGCAGTAGTTGAAGGGATTAATGGGGGCGGTTTATGGAATGGCTCCAAAAAACGTCATTACGGCTGCGGTTGGGGGTACAATAAGAACATAATCAGGTTTAATTCTTCATTGCCCGGGATAGATTGTATATGTTACTGAAGGAGTTGCATTTTTTGAGGTTGTGCGGAAAACTCGACTGTGGGGCAATGAGGGGGGTGAGGAAATGCATGCAGACGCAGACTAATTTTTAAGGTTAACTAGCGCCTAGATACTTTTGAAAGCTAGGCTATTGTCTATAGGCAGAACTGGAGTGTGGACGCAAGGGTAGACATTTGGGGTGAAAGAATGGCTCATGTTGAAGGAGGTTTAAATGAGGCTGGGGGAGATTATTATTAGTTGGCAGGGGGGTGGGAGCGGATGGGGCTGGGGGTTATATATTATAGCGTGAATAAGGTTGGATATTGAGGACCCGCGTGGGATTGTTTATGCAGGGGTGAGCTGTAGAATTTCACAACTGGGCAGTGGGTGTGCTCCTCTATTCAACACTCTGTGGCATCAAGTTCAGACCCTCCCTCCCCCTCTCTGAGCCTGCCTGCATTTACCTGCTACTCCCCGGATACACCAGGCTCCTCCCCCCGCCCGCGGTGCAGAGAGGGGATCACACAGCACGCGCTTGCCATTGACTATGTCTGCCAACCCCAGTCCTTTTGCGTTATCTGGCAAGAAGAGATGGCACTCGCAATTCTCAAACACCTTTTGCGAACCAGGACTTGTTACACGAGCTACGTGAATAGAAATTAAACACGCCAACGCCGTTCTGTGCTCAGGCACGTCATTATGTACTGTGCGCCCAATAACAGCACACCTTAAAACTTGAAAGCAGACAAAAACAGCCGTGCTGCGTATTACCTCCGACCCCGCTGTTGCCCTCAGGCCGCTGGCTCGCTGGTCAAGAGCTGTCGGGAAGCCCCGCTGCTCTGCCCCATGGCGGCGTCTCAGCGCAGATGCATGCTATTTCCCGGTGTGCCTCCGCGCTCCCTCCTCCCGCAGCTGTTGCTTCCTCCTTCTTCCTCCCCCTCTCTCTCTTTCAATGGGGCGCGCTCGCGCCGGGCCCGCTGGCCGCGCGCTCACCCCCTTTCCATCAAACTGTTTCCCAACGACTCCTCTGCACCTCGCGCCCAGAGGAGAGGGGGTCGTCACGTGACGGCCCCGGCACAAGGAAACTTTTTACTTTATTAAAAAAAAAAAAAACGTGTGTAACGCTTGAAGAACTACGCACGTGCTTAAATGGACCACTGCAACTTTGAAATGAACAGACAGCAAATGCGTGCCCGTCCCGTTTGATAGTGTCGGGTCACATAGTAGAAGTGGGGCCGGTATGATGACTTTGTTGAGAGTTGGCGCGCGCCCGGGCGCGCTAGCCCAGAAGCGGTTGATGGGTGACGGTTGAACGCACCCCCTCCTCTCCCTGCCGTTGAAGGTGAGGGATGGGTATGGAAAGGTAGTCCGAGTTTGTCCCCATATGAAACAAGGCTCTTCGTTGTGTCAGTCAGCAGCTCATCAAATATACCTCAGATGTTCCCCGAAAAGACAATGAGACCCATAATAATTGATTTTTTTAAAAATCTAATTGATCCTACTTCTCCGTTTCATCTATCCATTCAACATATATAACGCAAAGTACACTTGCACAGTACCATGTAAAAAGAGTGCAAAATAATTCCACTGTTCCTGCTTCTAAAAAAGAACTGTTACCTTTGCAGAACGAAGCCTTCTTGCCTTTTCTTATTCCGTTTGACCTTTTTTATTTTCTAAAATTGGCCGATGTATAACAACCATAGTTTTTCAAACATGTTTAGAAATCTGCATGAACGAAAATGTGCATAGCAAGCAGATAATATCAATTCACGCCAAGTCTTCCCAATATGAGCCTTTTAACCGTAGGCCAGGTAGTATATATTGAAAGGAGCACTTTATGCCTCCTATATTGAGCCCAATGGCCTACAGGACGATTAAGAGTAGTTTGATGCATTTTACTCACCCTAAGTACTATTGCGCCATTTTATACTAAAATCAATGGGTGCTGCACCCTGCGATTCTAGGAGAAAACCCCCCAAATTATCTGAAAGTGCCTGGTGCGATTTGTTCAGCATAATATTATCGCCCCTTCATAAAACAAGATACGTTTGTTCCAAAGAGGATTACGCATCCGTGTCTTTCCAACCTCCAGCCGCCATTGTTCTCGCAACAATTGCCTCGTTTACCAGAGGATAATTATATCCACATTTACCACCATCTCCGCCGAATACAATACCATCGTCTTGCAGCGTGACGTCATCATGTTTTAATATTTTGTGTTATTCAAACCCAGAAATTAGTGACCACGCTCTTAGAAGGCTTGAACAAAGGATTTGGATGCCATAGCAACAGGTATTTTTGCAGCCCTTCCGTACCTTTTCCTTTCCCCTGTGCCGTGTTACTTTCGCAATATCCTACCTCGCACAAACTCAACATTTCACAATTATATAAGGAAAGTGATAGTGTGTGTAAATATGAATACAACTTCTCATTTTATAATTATGAATGTATTAAACATGTAAAGCAAGACATATTTAGATATTGTCGTCATTTCTCTGTGCAACGTTATTTTCGTTTTAGCGTTCAAACGTCTGCTTGTGACTAAAGAAGACCACTTTTTAGGGTTTATGTGTCCTGAGCGCATTGAAAAGGTTGAACAGTTCCTTAAAATGCCTTCAGTTAGCATCTAGTTTAGAATACAAGTGGGATAAATAGGGCTGGATAGTGGGCCCCCAAAATGTTACAATTTGTAATATAGGAAAGTTTGAAGCTGTGTTGGTCTAGTTTTAAAATCCAACAAAATCATGTTTTTGTTATCTTTTATTGCACTAAGTGAAAATAGTACACTTATGTGTGAAGAAGTCTATGGGTCTTCGAAAGCTAATGCATTGTACAATCGCAGCATACGATTTACAGTTAGTCCAAAAAAGGTATACACATTTGAATTTTGTATGTAATATAGAAAAAAAAGCAGTTTTACAGTAGTGTCTTAACATTGCTCCAGTACAAAGCATTTTAATGGAGTGATTCAACTTTAAGACCCAAGGAGGCTCATTTTTGAAATTCCCCTAATTGGGCGACAGGGAGCCCACGTGTGTATGGGTACAAATAGGTGTTTCCCTACCACCACATTGTCATCATTTGCACTGCCAGGCAGCGTTTACTTTTACTTGTGAGTGCCGCTTGCTATCTTTGCATGGTAAGCTCACAATTACAATTAAACGCTGCCGGACATGAGAGCATGTCCGGCAGAATTTAATTTTCATTGTGAACACTGCCGTGCACACATGGTAACAAGTGTGCACCATTAAAAAATAAACGCTGTCCGACATGCAAGCATGTCAGGCAGCATTTATTTGTAATTGTTAATACTGCCTGCCAATGGGAGCATGGTAGACAGCGTTTACAGTGGATCCGTATGTGGTCCGGCTGCTGGTGCATAAAGCTGGTGGACCCTATAGAGATCGCCAGCATTTGTGCCAGCATGAAAATCCATGCCGTTGCAAATGCTGAAGCATTTGTATGGTGAAGAAGGAAGGCAGCAGAATTGTAAGTTGCGTTCTGGCACTCCTCTCCCCCATACAAAGGCTTGAAAATGAGTCGTGAGCATTTTACTCCTTTCATTAACGTTACATCACTGATGAAAATGGGCCTCTCCGAGGGCACTTGAGAGCAGTGTAAATAAAACGAGGATTTCCCTGTGTTGGGCTCTGGGGCAGGCAGCTTCCAGAATGCTGCAGTAAACACTATTGACTTTTGCCAGAATATTTCAGTTTTGAAGGCCATAGGAGAAAACAGGATATTTTTTATATAATCTATTGAATTTAATGTGTTCTGGTTTACACATTGAAACCGTTCACATTGTCATAAAAAAAGTAATCTAACATTTAACGAGACAAGAATTTTTATAAAAACTGTCATTTTCAATTATAAAGCCATGTGCACTTTCATGACAATCTTCAATGAAACACTAAAACCTTATTGCCTAAATACATATTTAGCTGTCCAGCAACTCAAATAACTCGAGTATAAAATCTGTAAAGCAATAACTAATGCTACTTGTGTACCTCTGCATAGTACGTGCCCAAAATATATCAAAGTGATATTCAAAGGGTTATGTCCAAATCGCCCAAATCTATGCAACCTTCCTGGCTAGGTCACACTACATATTACAATTTATTGCTTGAGTATTTCCATCAAACTTTTGTTTTTAGAAAGGCAACGCATACATTTAATCTTTTATTTTTTATTTTGGCTAGGTCCCATTATTTCCAAAGTAAGTAAAACGTATGAGCAGAATTTTAAACACAATTACCTATATTTTCTACAGGGACATGTCCACAAATATTGAAAAGTAGAGTCACGTTGAAGAGAAGATTTAGCATATTCATTGAATGTTACATACTTGGATGTTGAATGCAACGAGTTATACCTGTCTGGTTCCCATAGTTTCCTCGTTAGAAGTATTGGGGTGGTTTAACAATGTCCCCTTGCAATACAGAGCTCTGACAGTAATATTGGTTGCAATTCCTCTCTTACTCCTTGCTTAATAGGTTGAATGGCAAGATCAAAAAATGCTTATCCCTCTTCCCCCAAAACATATATAACAAAGAATTGCAATAGGAAACACAAAGTGTCTACTCTCTTATTGTAGCAGAAAAAGGGCATCGTTACAGCACATCAGCAAGTAGTAAAGGTTCATACATTTGTATATATTTTGTATTTTGCTATTGATTCGTTCAGCTTCTTCATGTGAGAAGTAGGCCAAACAGTGGCTAATCCCCCTCACTAACGTGAGAAGGGGTTTTAGATTCTATTAATGACAAGGCGGTGAGTATTATGCATTACAATCTTTACTTCTGAAATCACAGCAGCAAAGAAAAAACTTTTACAAACAAAAAAGTTTGAATAACAGAACTAAATAGAGTTCAATGCCACGGTAAGGAGGAACCCCCAATCCAACATGGAGGACAGGTCATGCCCTGCAGATGACCAATGAGCAGGGACCCTCCTCTATATAAGTCCTTTACTCTAATCCCAACTCATCTTTCTGCAGCCACCTCGAATCAGATGCCCACTGTACAGAACAGATGAAATATCATTCAGACAGGATCCAACAAAGTTCCAGGATCACTCACTCTCTGCATCTTTTAACATCGACAAAACTCTCCTGAACAGAACATCTCAGCCCAAAGCTGTAAGAACAAGAAACAACTGGGTGGGTGGGTTAATACTCGCCTGTTTGTCTTTAATAGAATCTAAACCCCCTTCTCACGTTAATGAGGGGTATTAGCCATTCTATGACAAGACAGGAGGCTTCATATTATGCAAGTTTGAAGCCCTTGAATTATATAAATTGCAACATGATCAATACAATAGCGACAATACAATATAATCAGATAAATGATTTGAAATGCTTTGATCTTTGACTAATCAGCTACTTACAAAATTACTCTCTGGGCTAAGCCCCCCCCCAGGAACTGACCTAGATGTCATTGCAGACTAAACTGCAAAGAACCCATGAAGATGTGCCAATTCCATAATCCCGGAGAACTCCACTGAATCCACCTGGGTAAAGGAGGAGAAGGGGAACCCAGACAAAAGGACCACAAATAGTAATTAGCAGCTGAGAGGCATTAGGAGTATTTAAGCTCCTCTGTCTTCAACTCAGAACATTTCCAGCACTCAATGACATACCAACTGCTGGAAAGCCTAGATAGCAATAGTAAGAAGGTAAACTCTTAGTTCTCCTGGAGATAAAGAAAGTTACTCCCTGAGGGGTGAACGTTTGTTGGCCACATCCAATGCTTTGACAACAGAATAGGTCGTATTTGAAAACCAAACATAACCACATGGCTATCCTGGAAAACAGTTCTTGGGAAGACAAATCTTCATTAGAAGGCCCAGAGCGGGAGAAATGGGACACCTCATTAACATTCCATAGAACAACAACCTAGTTTTAACAGGGACCTTAAAGCAAATGAACTTGAGGGCCCTGTGCACCCATGGCTCAACTTTAACCACAAACACGTCCCTAGTCGTATCCAAACCGCCTAGCAGTGACATGCTGAATAGAAGCCTAACGTAGAAGAGGCCTCCCGGGAGATCCCAATGACACAGAGATATTCCTGTGAAACCCCTAGAAACACCAGGAAGAACTCAATCTTCCAAGCCACAAAAGACAGAGACCCTTAAACACCAGCTCGAGAGGGACTTGATGAATCGGAGAGAAGTCTCTGGAGGAGAAAGAGAATACAAATCATATCCATTGCCAAAGCCAGAAAATCGAGAACCATACCTGGAAAGGGCCAACAAGGGGGGATGGGCAACCATCACTAGCATTGATGCCTACTTGTGCCCTTGAACAAGGACTATGCTATCATGACAAGAGGGAAAGCTATTTACATAAACCTGATCTCGGAGAGACAAGAACTTGGCAAGAGAGAGCTGTTTTACATCCAGCCGCTCCCGTCATGGAGATGTCTGTCATTCCAATCCGTAACAAAAGGCACTCCACATTAACAGAATGTCCCGATCCCGACCGAAACTAAATACCCCTGCTAAATGTGCTTGGGGCTTGGACCTCATTCTCCCTAGATGATTGATGCATCACATAGAGGAAACATAGTCCAACCTAAGGGGAAACAAAGAATCTCATGGTCCTTGAAAAAGATTCTCCACTATAAAACCGCAAGCAGCACTAAACAGTTATACAAAGTTGCCTACCAGAAGAGGACTAACTTCCGCTTGAGGAAAAACTAAACCATCCTGGCACCCCCAGCACACTCTGCTGGTATCTGATACCAGAAAGACCTGCGGATAGGGAACCAAAATGTTTACCCTGCTATCCAGGCAGTTTATTGTCTGAACCACTAAAGTAGTCTCCACCTACCCTCAGGGAACACAAAACACAGACTCTTGCAAGGATGATTGATGTTGAGGTGTTGTAACGTCCAGTGATAGAGAGGGTCGGAAGATAACTTGGATGGAAGACGATGAGCACCCCCAGACCCTGCTATCCGACTGCGGGAGACCATCCCTCCTTTGAGGAGGAGATGGATTTACTTCACTGTTAAAGAAAAAACCTGCAGCCCAGAAGAAGAAGGATGCAGAACCTGGGTCCCAAATTGAAGACCAGAAATTGGACACCCTGTGTCAGCTTCAACATGGACTTTTTGCATTTATAACCAAACCCCGTGACTGTAGAAGGGGCACCGCTAGCTCCATAGGAGTCTGGAGAAACTGAGAAGTCTTGAGCCGGAAGAAGTATATTATCCGGGTCTCTATAGACCTGAGGTGAGCCATCAGCGGCTTTGCTAATGTGGTGAAATACCAGGAGGTTGATGAATAAGGGCAAACAGACAGGAGGCAAAATGCCCAGCGGGAGCCTTGCACTGGCACTGAAGAAGCACTCCTGCTGAGGAAAAACCGGAAAAAACCATCAGGTGCGCATCCCTGAGGTGTCACTTTATTATGCAATCCACCTGAAAAAGGGGGAGGGGTGCTTGTGAACAGAGCTAAAGTGCTCAGAAATTGAGGGGCTGTAAAGGGATGCTGGGACCACCTTCCCCTCGAAAAATGAGGCTTTTGACCTCTGCATGCATGAAAGCCTGCCTTGCTTTGCCGGCCACCAGGGGAAGGGTCAAGGGAAAATAAAAACTGACAAGGGGATAATAGACTGAAACAAAACCCCCCTCTACTAACTGCAACCCCCCCCAGGGGTACGAGGTGTCTTGCCGGCCCGTTCCCCAATGGAGAACAAAACTCCACTGAGGGTAAAAACTGTCTTGAGCTCCTCGAGCAGAGGAGGAGAAAGTGTTCACACAGCTTGAAGTATTAGCAGGGACAGCCAGAGCCTTGGAAGGAATGGCTATAGGGGCGTTCTCTAAAATGATATTTTGGTGAATTTTTCCCCTAATACCAGCAAGCGGTTTCCAAGCACTATATCGGGATCCGAACCTCGATGCACTGCGTTGTCTTGGTTCCAAGAGGAATGTGTTTCCCTTGAGCCATCCTTCCTGCCGCAAAGATCTTTAATATTGGTATTGTCTAATACCATATTAGGTTAAAGACACATGAGGTGTATTTACGCTGCTCTTTAAAGATGTTGGCGTTGCAGAGCGGGCAAACAGATCTCAAATCCAGTGTCGCAGGACTTGCACGTCAATAGGGAAAATAGAGGTTACTTCCCTCTTTAACCAGTTGAGCTAACTGGGTTATCTGACCCAATCACACAGTTAACACTCTTCCAGACTTCATCTATCCCCTTCGTAGGGTCTTTCCCTTTTTACCTTAGGGTAAAGAAGGATACCAAGGACTGTCCAATCAATGTTGTGAGGGTCAGCATACCAGGCAAGAGGATGACACTGCATCCGAGGACTGTCCCTTTGATGAGGGAAAGAAGAAAAGGGCCTAAGTTCTTTAGCGCCTTTATGAAGGCAAGTAGCGTCTTCAGAATTATCTGTAGAAGAAACAAG
This sequence comes from Ambystoma mexicanum, assembly GCF_040938575.1. Lineage (NCBI taxonomy): Eukaryota > Metazoa > Chordata > Amphibia > Caudata > Ambystomatidae > Ambystoma > Ambystoma mexicanum. Next base: position 469,485,401 of record NC_090925.1, on the reverse strand, counting down.
GACTGTGGGAGCAGTAGCGGGGAAAAAAATAAGCAAGCAGGCTATGAAGAACAGACTGGAACTGTGGGTACTCCTCTTAACCTGCGCATTTGACCCTTTCTAGGGGAGGAGAAATGTCTAAGGGAAGTGGACGGACTGAGTATGTCCTGAACATGCCTAATGGGAAAGGGTGACTGACATACATTTTCGATAATGGGTCTATGAAATACTAAGCCTAGCGTAGGATTGAGGTCTGAGTGATGGCCGGATAGGAAGGCAAAGCCCCCTATAGGTCTGTTAACTACCTCCTCCTCCAACCCCTCTCTTTCCTTTGAAGGGCAATAAATAAGTACATAAATAAATACCATGTAATTCTGCCAACAAGAAAGCGTTAATGCTTCACACACAGCTTAAACTATTGCTGTAACAGAGGAATAAACTGACCAAGCGCACCTCAAGATGCTCACCCTCGCAGGGTGTGGTAACCAGCAGCACACGAGAGGATAACCTCGCCTTCAAACTCAGGTGAAGCCGAGCAGGCAGCGGCACTCAGATTACCTTTGCCGAAAATCAGGGGCAATATAACTACATTGCAATATATAGTGAAAAAGACACTTGTCATTTTTTTGAATTTATTTATTAATTGTGTGGGAGCTGGATGATACATGGCGCTTCCAGCTAGCTCTCAATATTAAATGGAAAAACGACCCTCCCATATGGGCAGCATTTAAAGCAAAAAACTGTTGCCAGGCTGCACGTGAGGTCTGGAGTGGGCGGGACACTGGAGGCAAAATGGCATTATTTTGTTATACTGAAAAAGACGGGGCAAGAACCCCAGACCGCATACATGGAAAAAAATATGCACTTCTCTCATAAAGCTTCCTCATAAAGGAAAAACTTGCTTGCACCTCACTCTGCCACATTTTGTTTCAAATACTCGAAAGGTGGCTTGAACCCTGCATCTTGGGGTCGGTATATTCATGCTCTATCCATTGAGCTATTGTGAACTCCCAATCTGGGACAGCGCATAATGTAGAGACACCCTCCCCACGTCGGGATTAAAGCAAAAGCTTTTAACGCCCGCGCACGTGGTGCCTGGGGAGGGAGGGGCCAGTCGGCGGTTAGCCGACAAATGTGTCAAATAAACTGAGAGCCTCCCTGCCGCGCATCGGGCCTGAAGCAAAAGCTTCTGGGAGGCCCGCACGCAACGGATCTGAGGTGGGTGGGCCACCAGAGGAGAACAAACAAAAGGCTGTGTGCACCGGGTCTGAAGCCAAAGCTCTGGAATGACCCGAGCACCTCGGGTTTAAACAATTGTTTTGATAAATGGTATTTACAATGCACTTAATACCCAGAGATTTCTAAGCGCAGACCTAAAAATAAACAACCTAGGTGCTCCGGTTCTGAAGCGAAAGCTTCTGACAGGCCCGTGCGCGTAGGGACTGAATACGATACACTATAAGAAAAGAAGAGTAAACAGCATGACAATACGAAAAACAGCTTAATAAAAGCAGCGGACACATGCAGTCACAATAAATCCTTCACAAGAATACCAAGGAACAATTTACTCTAGAAATAAAACGCCATACATCTTTATAGAATAAATTGCAACACCAATACATTCTACACAATGCATACAGGCCAATAAAATAAGGCCTACTACTGATTAGCATGCAAGGCACACAAAAAGGAGTGACTTAGCTGTGGCGTCAGCAGCAAAGAAAGAGGAGTTGGGATTAGAGTAAAGGACTTATATAGAGGAGGGTCCTGCTCATTGGTCATGTGCAGGGCATGACCTGTACTCCATGTTGGATTGGGGGTTCCTCCTTACATTGAAATTGAACTCTATTTAGTTCTGTTATTCAAACCTTTTTGTTTGTAAAAGTTTTTTCTTTGCTGCTGTGGTTTCAGAAGTAAAGATTGTAATGCATAATATGAAGCCTCCTGTCTTTTCATAGAATTTGGTTGTGAGGCAGATTAATGGTTAAGCACCCTAATGCGGGAGCCATATGAAGATTTGGTTCTGAAGATTTAAACTTCAAATAAAGGCAACTATGATTGCTAGCCTCATTCGTTACTATGGGCCTCATTAGGAGTTTGGAGGCCGCCACGCCCTTAATAAGGGCATTGCGGCCTCCAAACTCCTAATGAGGCCCATAATAAGGGCGTGGCTGCCTCCAAACTCCTAATGAGGACCTTAATAAGGGCGTGGCTGCCTCCAAACTTGGTTCCGGGTCCATGGTCCCTGAATGGGGAAATACCGGGCCATTCTGACTTTGGAGGGCCCGAGATTTCCCCATTCAGGGAACCCGGACCCGGACAATCCCCATTCCTATTTGATCCCCCATAGGGCTCAATGGGAATCGGGAGCATGCTAACAACGGGCCCGTTAATGACGGGCTCGTTGTTAGCATGCTGGTCCCCTCGCGGGACCCGCAAAGGACGTCTGGTCTGACCAGACGTCCAGAGCGGGTTCCGCGAGGACACCTCGTAATGAGGCGGTACAGGGTTAACGGTGCCAGCACCTTTACCGGCGCCGTTAACCCCTTACCGCCTCTGTTGTAATGAGGCCCTATATTTAACTGAGTACTGTTATAAAAATAGACACAAATGTATAATCAATAGTAGAAGAGGTCCTACATGGCCCTTCCTATGCCATCTCCATACAATCTCCCATTTAGCATCACAAATACTCATAAATGATGCCAATCTAGTACCCGAAGGAATACATCATTTTCTTCCAAATATGGTGTGGACTGTGTCACAAGGAAGTACAAAACGTACACATTTACCCCATCTGAACAAATCTCAACACTTAAAGTTCAAATCTCCTGCTACAAGGATTTTGTGTGACAAGCTTTTAAAGGACCACCCCAAAAGCAAAGCAAAACACCTTCTTTTAAAATTAAAATGTGTATATCATGTTTGGCAGGATTCAAATATACATACCTAGATGGATCCCGAAGACACACTTCCTGAAAAAAAAGAATATTGTCATTTTTAAGAAGACAAAGGGAGGATACATTCCTGAAAAACTATTGTGGCCTCTAGAAATCCAAGGAAGAATGAGATAACCCTGTTGTTAACATTCAGGCCACTGTGAGTTGTTATCTTTGTGTGCCGTAGGCAGCCAATCCCAATCCAATGGACTGTTTTCCCTTAGAAGAGTATTATTCGCTAACTCCACCACTTATTTCCCCACTCTGCCTTCCAAGCAGCAGATCTTAATTCTATATCAAGACCAGAGGCTTGGATTATGTTTTCTTCCTTTGCTTCAAACGTGAACAGCATTATAACCATTGCAATATAAAAAAAATGAACACAATAAAAACGAATTTCCCAAGAAATAATCTTTTTTGTAGTCAATTTTTTTAAATATGTTAACTTGAAACATGTGACATCCTTAGCCAATCCTCTCTCTGCTTGTCCACAAACTTCTCTCTTTTCTCTTGTCCTTCCTCTTTCTTTGCTGCTCGGGCAGCAGTTAATGACTCACTTATTTCTTTAATGTGAACGGTGTGTGTGTGTATAATGATTATATACATTAATGTTTATTGGGACAGTTAAAGTCAGGAGCGCATGCACAAAGTGGAGTGAGGGGGCTTCAGACGGAGTTACTCTGTGTAGGCCAGGAGAGCATGGGGCGCAATGGGCCCGGCGGAGAGACCTGCTCCAAGTTTATTTTCAGAAGTGGGTGCTCTCTCACGGACGACATATCGGCGCAATGGTATTCTAATTCCGGCACCGCATCAACGTCATTCAGTGAGAGGAGCGCTTGAGGATATTAGTGAAAGTTGATAGCAGTTTTATATATATACAGTGATTGGTTTAAAGTAGAGGGATGGTTTGTAGGTGAAGGTGAGGCGGATTCTTCTTTTGTAGAGGATTCACGGCCTGACAGGGGGTGTTCATGAGCATGTGGGTCCATGCCAGACCCATGCTGGATAACAATAATTACAGGTAAATAACTTGTTCCTTTTCAAACTTTTAAAGGGGAGTTTAGGGGGCAGGTAAGTATCTCTATAACACAGCCCCCATACTCTGATTCTTCATGAGACTTGCCAGGTTGGTTGAAGAAAGTCTGAGGTCACTTTTCCTGCCGTCAGCCTCTGCCTTTGATTCCCAGGGGTTGCCAGTGTGAGTAGATCTCCGGTCGGAGTCTGATGCTGGTCAAGGACTCTCAGTGGAAGAATGCAGCAAAACACAATGCAGGGCCCCTCTCTGGACAGGAATGGACGCAGACAAGCAGTTTCGGACGACAGCCACTGATGCACGGTGGCAAAAAGGGATTCACTTGTCACGGTCAGACTTTCCCTCCTATCTCAGGTTCCCTTGATGCTAGGACCACAGAATTTCCCAGAAGTAAATCTTGTTATACAAGCTGAGGATCCCCCAAATTCCAGGCCTCGACTCGGAATGGCGACGTCTGCAGCACGGTAGCCCAAACTCAGAGCGGTCAGCCACAGGGTGGTCCCGCAGCACTTCCTAGGGCTCTTTTCGTAGGACTCAGAGCTGACATTGAGAATTGATGTTCCCTCAACTCCAAGGGTCGCAGCTCCTTCGCAGGACTGCTGGAGATCTTCCACAGGACAGGGCTCTACCAGGGCAGAAGCAGAAGTTGGTTGCAAGCCTTCTTCCGATGGGTCCGCAGTCTCCTTGCAAGTCTTGTAGTAGCTGGACAGGAGTCTTGACTCCTTTGGTTTCTTCCAGGATCTCTCTAGAGTGGGTGTAGAGGTCCTCTTATCCTAATAGCCAGGTAAGAGCAGCAGCTCCCACTAGTCAATGACCGATCTGCCGCACACACACACACCGCTGCAGTGGTCCAAACAGAACCACTGGCGGCAAACTCATGTATTCTACCAAGACACACTGGCACCAGTGTGTGGATTGGGATCAGGCAGGACACGACAGTCTCAGCCCACTTCCTGGCAGCAAACCACATAACCCTCCAGATGCCTCTGCTTTCCTGGGCACGGGAAGTCCATATAAGGATTTTCCTGGCCTCAGAGGCCAGGGAGAAGGCTAAAAGACGAGATGGCCAAAGGCAAGCCAAAATCTCGTGTCATGGCCATGTTTGACCACCAGCCACAGTTAGTAGCCAAACACTGTAAGGCTAAAACTAAATGCACCAAAAAAAATCAAAAGACACTGCTGCCACTAGCATGTCCATTTAGCACACCTAGAGTAACCAAAAACTCTCTGAGTCTTAGTTTAGGGCCAAACAAAAAGTGTACCCCCATTGTACTGCATTGTAAAATGACAAAAAGTTACTAAACATAGTAACAAAGTAACAAGACTAAGGGAAACCATGTTTCCCAGTGCTGGCAGCATCAAAGATATGTCAGTTTCCCCATAACAGATGAGCAAAAGTCAGTTTAGTGAAGCTTAAGGCTTCCCAGCATTCAAAAAGAACAGCAACAAGTTTAGGGGCTCATAGAAATAGAAGAAAAGGTGCAGGAAAGAAGAATCTTTCCTTACAAGAGGTGTGATATTCCCATCGATTGTGGTGGAGAGTATAGAGGAGAGGAAGGAGTAGTAGTAGCAGGACAAAGAGAGGAAGTTAATGAGAGAGGGCAGACAATGGTCAAGGAGGAGAGTAGGTTGAGAGCCTTGGGCCATGAAAGTGCCATTGTGACATTCATGATGCATCTAGGGGATAAGTACTTACCATCTAGTGCCATCATTAATGGGTGAACGGGAGAAATGGGAGTGGGTGGAGACCAGATGGGGGGTCCATAGGTGAGGAGAGGGGACAGAAAGGAGTATGTGAGTAATAGTCTGCATGGAAGTAGCATTAACGTAGGCATCAGAAATAGGTAGGCCTGGGTTAGAGGCCAGGAGAACTCTGTAAGACTATTTTCTTCAAAACTTTGTTCTAGGTATATGATAGGTTATAGAGTAACAGTTGGAATAGATAGGGAGATCGATTGCACCATGGTAGTAAGTATTGTACACCCAAAGCCGTAGGTGAGTCTCTGTCCCTTTCTGGCCCATTCCCTGCTCCATTGAGCCCATTTACAATAGCTTTCCCCCCTTTAAATTGACCCTTGCAGCCCACGCCCTGCCTACAGCCCCCTGGTCTCCCCTTCCTGTTTGTGCTCTGGCCCGCTGACCCCCCAGCCCTCCCGCCTCCCCTGATTGGTCCTCTGCCTTGCAGTACCTTCGTTTGGCTCCCCTTCCCCAGTCCCGCCTCCCTAGCCCTCCCCCAGGCCCTGATTAGCTCTTGCTCTCCTTATCCCAAACCCTACCCGGGCAACCCGTCTGCCCAGCAGCGCCTGTGGGATGTATTTACCCATGCATCCGAGCCCTACCTCAAAACTGTGCAGTACTGACATGGAAAACATCATGATGGCCAGAGCTTCCCAGAAAATGCCCAGGGAAGTGGAAGAATAGGCTGCCACTCATTTTTGCCGATGTTATGGGCACAGAAGGACACTGCCTAAAACCACCATTGGACTACCCACACAGTAGTCTGAAACCATTGGGAATGGCAATGCTGATTGCCAAAAGCAAACCCATATCTGTGGAGAATTAATTTTCTTAAATCCCAAAAAGGGGTGCAGTACCAGTACTCACCACTATCCAAAAGCCGGCGTTTTAAAACAACACCAGATTTTACTTTTTGCAAAACTGAATAAATGAACCCAAAACAGGCCAAAGAAAGACTTACTGAGAGGTGGATCCAATGTAAAGTTATATTCTGAAGTGACTTGAAGGTTTATAACAAGACTGGCTGAGCTGTGGATTTCAGCAGTTTAAGTAAATTTGGACTGAAAGACATTAAAAATCTCAATGTTTAAGAGAAATGAGTGACCTACTTTTGAGTGTCACATAGGTTGCAATTGTTTAAATGTGATAGTTTTAAACTTAGAATCAGCATTCTAGCTGCATATGTGAAATTGTTAGTTTATTTGAATGCAGAAACTGGGGAACAGAAATGACATGTAGCTAAAAACTGGCTTAAAGAGATTCCAATTTGCCTGGCAACTACCCCCATCAGGAGTGAAACTTGAGTCACAGCTGTGTTCCCAGGCCTAGCTGCCCTTTTGCTGCTCACACCAAAAGGGATATGACACTTCCCTGATTGAATTACCTGGGCTCTGCAGGAAATTGAACAAAGCCCTGTCTTGACTCAGGCAAATGTTTTATGGCGGGAGTCGTAAATGGAGATTTCTCCTGGAAGCACAGGGGAGGGGCACTGCCTGTGAGAGCAAGCTGGCTTGGCAAAACTGGAAAAACCAGAAATTCAACCTTGTGCTGGAGGAAAACCACACCCCTTTGGGGCCAGAACATAACTCTAAAAAGATGAATAACTCATAGTACGGACTTGTGAAAATTATTTAAATGACACCATAATTCTTGTGATTTTTCTGCCCACATTTTAAGAGGTTTTTAGAACCGGTGGTATGTTCAGGGGGTTTTAGCGGAAAAGAGGATATTACTCAACATGTACGCATGTGAAAAATCTGACACTTCATCAACTAATGTCCATACTCCTTGCGCACATGTGTGTAAATTTGGGGTAATGTCCGGTATTGCAAATCAGTTAAAAAGTGCAAATATTGCCATTTCTGAATGCAAGCTCCCAGGAAGAGCAGAGTTTGAACAGGGTATACCTCCTGTAATGCATGATGGGTGCATATGATTTTAAAACAACATGTACCTCTGCAAATATGTATTTGGTTCAAATCTAGATTTGTGTGCAAGTTGACAGGAGGAGTGGACTTTCTGCAGGCTGTAAAATGACATCACTCTGACACAACTTAGCTCCCCCAATCAGGGGAGAAATGAAAGCTTGGCCAATGATAAGTGGAGAGGGGTAGGGTCTAGTGATGCTGCACACACACCCATAAAAAAACACATAAAAGCAGAGAGACAGGACAGATAGGGACCTTCAAATCCATTTGCAGCTGGAAGCTCTGCCGGGAAAATCCATACTTCAAATCCATCAACCTCCAGAGAGCTAACATAGAGACTTCAATTTATCAACCTTCAGAGACCCAGACCAGACCAGCAGAGTAGAGCTGACCTGTTAGCAGAACCAGAGAGAGCTGACCCAGATCACTGTGAAGTGCAGAGACCAGAGTCCAGTCCTAAACCTGACCAGATCCGTGGCAAGGCATATTTCTAAATATATTGTGAGTACATAGCAAAACTGTGCAGAACCAATCTCTTAGTTAAAATAATATAATTCAACCTATTTTAATCTAAGTAGAACTGTCTCCTAACTGTCACCTGTCATTTGTAAAGCTGTCACTTGTCATTTTCTAGTTGCAAGCTGCACTTGTCTTTTTGAACTTTAAAATTTCAAATCTGAAAAACGACCTTTATTTAATCGCTCATATCTCCGTGACCGTTTGTGCTAGAGACTTGCAGTAACTTCCACCTGGAAGCTGAGATCCTAGGCTTTCCTAGGACCCCAAAACGATAGTGATAGTCCTTGTAGTTCCTCTGTAATCGCGCTCGGCGCATTCGCAAATTTAGCCGCGATTTGACATTTTACCGCGATTTGCAAATTTCTTCACGTGTAAAAATCTGCTGCTGCTTGCCTTCCATTTGCCAAAAATTCGTTTAACCTACCAATTACTCCTAGATCCTTGCTAAAGTGAGCCTGGACTAATATTAACTTGATGTCACTCACCCTGAACCTCCTAGAGGGAATTAAAAGCATTTTAACATATTTTCACTCCATTGCCAGCACATATCAAAGCATTTTGCCTGTGTTTTAAACTTCTGTAGTCTAAGTTGCTGGGGTGAACTGAATCACATTTAATTGCATTTCTGAGAACTGTGTGCCTTCCTTCCATTTCCTTGCATTGCATAAAAGGGGGGGTGAATTGTACAAGAAAGTGATTACATTGTTTTTGCTGAAATCCTATCAAGTTATTTTCTTTACTGCATTTCATTCCACATTGCATCCATTTGAAACCATAAAATTATTGTTGCTATCTTATCCATTTCATGTCAACTCCTTAGTGATTATCAAGAAGTGTGCGAGTGCCAGATTCTCCGTTGTTAATCTTTATCATACCAGATTAAGTGTGATATTCAATTATTAATTTATTATAAAGCGTGATATAACATATATTGTTTAAATTATCAAATAAACCTTTTAACTTGCAACAGAACTACTTCTTGGCTCAGTGGGGTCAGGAGGATTCCAAGAGAGGGGTGTTATATAGGGGTAGTCATCCAGAACGCATGAACTGGACATAAAGACATATCAATAAGGGTTTTCATTCAGTATTCTAGACTAGGCGTTGACTTGGCTGTAGTGCTGAATTGAATCCTCTTACAATTTGGGGGCTCGTAGCCGGGATTCTGGGTTAGAATACCACTTGTGCAGCTTAATACAGTGTGCTAACTGACGGGATACATACATCCAGTCGGATCACCACGCTGCATTACGCTGTGAAGCATTCCTCAAAAGGGACACTCCAAGAAAAGTTCTGTTCTGCAAAAATAAAATACTAACTTCTGTAAGGTCAGTGGAGGGGGTACCCATCAAATCCTGGCAGCAAGGAGGAATCTGAAGACTCCTCTGAACTGCGCAGGACACAGGAGACCAGGTCCCCACATTCTGCCAACCATTCCCAGGCTCGCAGAATCTGGGAAAACCTGGAAGAGCAGACAGGAACCTCTGGGAGCAGTGCCTCTGAGTCAGAGGATGAATGGACAAGGGTTACCCGAACCAAAAAGGCCAATAAGGCAAAAAGGGCCTTGCTTAAGGACCCCTTAAAGCAGATTAAGGCGATCAGGAGCATCATCACGCCTTACCATAAGAACGCTAAGTATTCTGTTTGGGAGCACTTAGAGTTGTTTGAGCAAATGATGGAGACTTTCCAGTTGAAGGACAGCCAAAGCTGTATTCAATATGTAAAGTGGACCTTCTCCCCGGAATACTCCAGTTTCTTTGCGGGGCTGGAGGACCAAAATCATTTAAGATGGTCCACCTATAAGGCGGCCACCTTGAAACATTTTTCCATTCATAGAAATCCTCAAGAGGCTCGCAAGGCAGCCTACAATTTGCAATGTGGGGAGGATCAGGCCCCACAAGAATTTGTGCAGGAGTTAAAACGTGCTTTTGCGCAGACCACCAGAAGGGTGCGCACAGACAGTAGAGAATTCATTAATACATTTTTTCATGCCTTGCCCAAATACATAATGACACAGCTCGTGAGGGATTTTCACGAGAAAAGATCTTTAGACTGGGTCATTGAACAGGCTACCCGGATCTATGAGGTGCAGAAACCGGTAGATAGCAAAAGTAATGCCCAGAAAAACCCCAAAGCCAACAGCACCCCTGCTGCTGCCAAGGTGGCAGAGGTAAAGGTCACCCCCGTTTTGGATTTGGAGATGGGGGGGGCCTAAAAACCTACCTGCACCTAATAATGCTAGGCCCAGAAGGTCCTCGGGCCAGTCACAGACAGGGAGCCAGGGAGGCAGCCCCACAAATGGGGTCCCTCGCTCTCCTGATTATGTAAGTCCCCGTTACAAGGGAAATCGACCCATCCTGGGTTATGTGTGGACTCCTCCATCCCAAGGGGGGGGATCCAGCCAAGCACCTAGCCCAGGGAACTTCCCTCCTAACTTCCCACCGGAGGGCAGAAATTCTCCAAATCCTGGGCAGAACTTTTTCCCCAGGTATCCACCCAACTTCCAACCCCAAAATCATCCATCCTTCTTTCCCCAATTCCCTGAGCCCAGACAACCTAATCCGGGAGAGGGGAGGCCAAGGGTGGAGGGGTACCCAAATCTTCCCAACCCGGGGTACTACCAGAGAAGGGATAGCTACCCTTCCCGGGATCAGCCCAGGGGAGAAAACAGGGCCCCGTATCAGCCTGAGCGGGTTTCCCAGTTAGAGCGCCAGGTTCAAAACATGGCGCGGGATCTGGGTCACATACTGAGGGCTCAGCAGAACCCTCAGATCGGCATGCCGGCGCAGAACGCACCCAACTCTGGACCTGGTGCTCCAGAACAATGACGGGGGCAGCACCCCGATAACTCACCGGTTCCCAGGGAGGAGGCACAAAGGGAAGGGGGGTGTAAAGCCTTGGAGGAAGCTTCCTTCCTCACTTGTAAACAGCCCCTGGAAACCCAGGAACCGGAAACAAAATCTCTTGCCCCTGAAAGTCTGCCTCCTAAGGAGAAGAGGGGGGGTAAGAGAAACAAAAGACCCAAACAGACTCAGTTTGAGGAGGAGGTACAGATCTTCCAATTTGAGGGAGAGGGATCCTCAGAGGATCTTGGGAAAAGGATCTTCTCCTTCAGAGATGGGGGAACTCCTCCCAAGGAAGAATGGGTCCCTAGGGATGCAAATCCAGACTGGGGAGATGTGGAGACTGAGCTACCGCCGCCCACCATCTCATCCCAGAACCAACCGCAAGAAAATCCCCCGTTTCAAACCTATCCTGGTGACTGCCTCCAAAAATGGGGGGGCGGCCCAGAACCGGAACCAGGGGAACCCACAATGGCTCTGATCTCCAGTTGCCAACTTTTTCTTTCAGATTCCCAAGGCTCTCCACAGAATTCTGCCCAAATCTCTTCGCTAGCAATGTCCAAAACCAGAAAGTTAGCCCACCAGTTGTCCAAAAATGTTCATTATCTGTGCCCCCTTGAGGAGAAGGAGGGAAGATACTATGCCCCGGTACAAGTACAGGGGCAGGGTACAATTTCAGCGCTGGTGGACACGGGATCTCAAGCTACCCTTCTGTCCAGAAGGGCCTTTGATGAACTGAATGCAGGAAGGGGAGAGAATTACCAAATTCCTCTCACCTCACTTCCTGGACAACTCCAGAACTTTGACGGGAAGGAAATTCCCGTCGAGGGGACGGCAGACTTGGACATTAAAATTGGGCGACACAAGTTGAAACACCCGGTCATAGTTGTGACTCCAGAGGGCACCCCTTGTTTACTAGGGAATGACCTCCTGAGAAGGTTGTCACCCCTAATAGATTGCGTAAACAAGGTCCTCTGGACCCAGACTAACCGACCAATAAAATTAAAACAGAGTGTCAACCATGTTCGTTTAAACGGCACCTGCCACATGGTTGAACAAAAACCTGACCAAGTAGAATTTCACTTCCAGAATAGCCAAATTCCAGACGTGACAGTAATAGCAGTAGGACAACAGACTGGTGATGGAGGGTCCTCTCTATTTCTGAAAATCAACCTGCCTTCCAGTTTAAGGTGGTATTCCACACTGGAAGGAAACACCCTGAAATTCTTTACTAATCAACAATCAGAAACTCCCACTCCTACAGTCCAGAAAGATGTGAAATCAGCTCAGAGCCTGGCTGATATTCAGCAAATTGGAGAGCAGTTGTTCATCCCTGTTCAGTTAAATGATGGGAAGGACTCTGTTCTCGCTCGAGTGTGTGTGAACAACGGTAAGAGCTTCATCAGCGAAGCCATGTTCCGCCAACTCCCAAAAGATCCAGCCGTTCCCACATTCAAACTGATAGACAAATGGGAAATGGACCTGGAAGCGCCTAATTCCAAACATCTCCTGCCAAGCAGGTGTATGCTCAAAATCTCCATTGGCAACAAGAGCATAGTCCACAATTGTTGGGTCGTGCGAGACGTCCATGCCGCCTTTTCCTTAGGCAGTGACATTCTCAATCGCTTTGCCATTAGTTTGGACCTAATAAACTTCAAAGCTTGGTCCCGATTAGCGGATAATCCCATGGGCTTTGATGATCCAGAAAAAGCATTTAGGTCAGCTCAATTGCTACCTTATGCAGTTGAAATTCAGATCAAAGAGGAAGTCACCATCCCAGAAAGGACCCGACAATTCTCCCTGGAAGTGAAAGTTAAAAGAGGACAACATTTGAAAAACCCTGATGCTTACATACATCTAAACGCTTCTCTCCAACAGCAAGGGTTGGGGGTAAACCCAACTCCATTAGTCAACACAGAACATGACACCATTCCAATAGAGGTGGATAACAGCGACTTAAAGAGTATTACTCTAGCCGCAGGCACCATTATTGGAATGGCGGTTGATGACCGACATTTCTCCATTGATCTTGGAAATGAACTGTTAGGACCAATCCCCAAGGACTGCTTTGACAGTGACAGTGATGACAATACAACACCAGACAGGATTTTTACCCAGCATGGGGGGAACTTCCTGGTGTACACTTCTTGCCCTTATGGTAAGGAAGATGTGACTTGTGACTTCAGGAGGGATGAGGTGATTGTCCAGGTCCATGAGGGCTGCCTTTCCCACCTGAAGCCTCCAGTCCAAATCAGCACTCTGACCAGGGACTTCTCCACCCAGCTGGAGGAGGCCGCGGAGATAGCCAAACCAGAAGTCTTTCCAGGCTTCAGGCAGATGGTGGAAGAGAGAGTCAACCTAGCTGATGCCTGTGTGACTCTGGAACAAAAGCAAAAGTTGAAACAAGTTTTCTTGGATTTCCAAGATCTCTTTGCGGTAGACTCATATGACTGTGGTCGCACTGACATCCACACAACAACAATCCCCACGGACCCTGGCATGACTCCAGTGTTTGTGAAGCAATATCGCTTGCCTCTCGCATCAATGGAGTCCCTTACTGAAATAATTAAGAACCTTGAGTCCCGGGGAATAATCCGTCCAGTCCACAGCACCTTCAATAATCCGGTGCTGGGAATATTGAAGCCAAACGGCCAGTGGAGACTCTGCGCCGACCTCAGGGAGCTCAACAAACGGGTCCATACTTCCCGATGGCCACTGCCCTACATTGACCAAGGGCTGGCCCAGATCCAGGGGTCACAGGTATTCACTGCAATAGACCTGACCAAAGGGGACTGGACCGTGCCTGTCAGTAGGGAGGACCAATACAAACTGGCTTTTACCTTTGGGGGCCAGCAGTACACATGGACCCGGACTCCCTTCGGATACCTTAACTCCGATAATGAATTCAACATTTTTCTACGCAAGCCATGCCCGACCTGGGTGCGAGGGTTAACCTGGCTTATGTAGATGATGTCCTCATCAAAAGCTCAACTGTGGAGGAACACATGGCGGAGATCCGTTATGTTCTGACACAGTTGAGGGCCGCCGGAGCAAAACTTTCCTTTCAGAAAGCACAGTGGTGTAGAACCCGTGTTAATTTCTTGGGGCATGAGATTACTCCTCAGGGTCTCTGTCCCCAGGAAAAGAAAGTGGAAGCACTTCAGAAACTGAAAGACCCCACAACTCTGCGGGAACTAAGGAGCCTCCTTGGACTGACTAATTACAGCAGAAAGTTCATTGAGGGCTACGCAGAGATCACCAGACCCCTGATCCATCTCCTGAAGGGGGGGGTCAAGTGGGAATGGGGTCCAGAACAAGCCGAGGCAGTAAGACAACTCAAGAGAAGCCTCTCACAAGCGCCTTGCCTAGCTTACCCTGTCAGAAACAAGGAGTTCTTCCTGGAGACGGGGTTCTCTAATACGTGCTTGACAGCAGTATTATACCAAAAGCATGACAAGGTCAATAAAGTAATCTCCTATGCGAGCAAAACTTTATCCTCTGTGGAGGAAAAATTCAACGATTGTGAGAAGGCACTCCTGGCGACGGTGTGGGCATTGAAGAATTACCGCCCGTTTATCCAGGGGGAACACATCATAGTGGAGACTCCACACCAGCCTCTGCAATATCTCCAAAGTGACAGAATCCGGGCCGGAAATGTGAGTAATTCCCAAATTACTTCCTGGATTCTGTCAATGCAAGGCTTTCCTGTGGAGGTCAGATATGGCCAAAACAAGAAGAGTCCCCTCGCGCAAGGTCTGGCTGACTTGCATGATTGTGCCAGAGAAAACTGTCTCGAGGACGAAAGTCTAAAAATCAAGGACAACACGGAGGCATACCTTAATTCCCCACACAAAGTCTTTGAAGAGGACAAGTGTGAGGGAATGCCCACTGTCTATGTGGATGGATGCTCTTACCATGTTGACAACGACGGGGAGAAAGAACTGGTGGCTGGCGTAGGGAATGCATGGGTGAATGAGTCCCCAGAACCCTCCGCTGGATACAAAATTGGTCCCCGAAGTAGTCAGGTGGCAGAATTGATGGCTGTGCATCAGGCCATCCTCACTGCTGTCCAGCATCAACTCCACGAACTGGTCATAATCACAGATTCGGATTATGTACGGAACGGGTTCGTGGAGCACCTGGTTAATTGGAAAACCAGAGGCATGTTATGTGCTAATAACAAACCCTTGAAACATGGGAAGTTGATCCAAAACATTGATGATCTGGTCACCTCGAATGAGATGACCATCTATTGGAAAAATATCAAGGGTCATTCCAAAGTAGAGGGACCAGACAAAACTGGAAATGACTTAGCTGATCAGCTGGCCAAAACCGGGGCCATCCAAGGGGATCTAATTGAGATTGAGTCCCTGTTGGGGGAAATCCAGGTCACTGCTATCACTAGGTCCCAGACAAATGCTCACAACGACCTTTCAATTGCACAATGGAGTAAGGAGACCCCTGATGCTGATTTGATTACAGCTCAGAAGGGGGATCCAGTTATTGGTAAGTTTTACCAACACCTTGAGGACCCTGAGAACTTTCCCCTGACGGATACCGATTACATTGGGAAAGAGGACCTAAGAGTGTTGATGAAATGTCCAAAAATGTTCCGGATCCAAGACGGTTTGTTGGTAAGGAAATCCAAAGCTGGCCACGATCAGTGGGTGGTTCCTACCTCATTCCGAAGCCTGATGTTAAGTCACGCCCATGATGCGGCCACCGCCGGTCATAGGGGGTTTCACACAACACTGGAAATCTTAAGAGAGGTTGCATACTGGCCACACATGGGGCAGGACCTCGACCAATACTTGAAGGGGTGTCTTGTGTGTGCACAATTTCAGCCATCCTCCCTCACGCACCGTGCGCCTCTCCAAAAGAGGGGGATGACACTGCCATGGTCAGATTTACAAATCGACTTTGTAGGCCCTGTGATTCGCTCTGCTAGGGGGAATAAGTACATGTTGACTGTGACAAGCTTGTTTACCAAGTGGGTGGAATGTCTCCCAGCCCCAAATTGCAAGGCAGAAACTGCAGCTGCCCTGATGATTAACCATATCTTTTCCCGTTTTGGTCTACCTCAAAGGATTGAGTCAGACAGAGGTAGCCACTTCACCAGTGAAGTAATGACAAAGATGTGGGAGATATTGGGGGTCAAAAGGAAGTTGCATATTGCTTACAGGCCAGCTTCTTCTGGGGCAGTAGAGAGATATAACCGGACAATTGTGAGCATCTTAAAAAAGTTTGTGGCAGATTCTGGGCCAAGTTGGGATATCCGATTACCTCTGGTCCTAATGGCCATCAGATCTACCCCTTCATCTGCAACCAAAATGTCACCATTCGAGTTGATGACTGGGCGCAAGATGGTGCTTCCTCAGCATTTGCTCTACAGGACCCAAGAGCAGACACTAATAAATGCCTCCACTACTCATGAGTATGTGGAGAATTTAAGGAAACACCTTCAACATGCTTTTGCTTATGCTCAGCGGAATCTAGAAAGATCGGCTGATAGCATGAAGACCCATTATGACCTGAAAACTTCCAGGAAGGAATATCAGGTGGGAGACCGGGTCTATCTATACAACTTCCAAAGAAACCAGGCAAAACAGCGGAAATTCTTGCCTACATGGAAGGGACCCTTTGAGATCATCGACAAGATCTCCCCTGTGGCCTACAAAATCCACATCCCCAAAGCTCCTTTGGCAGCGGGGGAAGACAAGTGGGTCCACATAAACCAGTTGAAATGTTGCCATCCTAGGCACACTCTGCAACAACTGGAGGAATCCTCTGGAATCCTAGCGGGTACTGTCTCAGACTAATTCAGTTCCAACCATAAAACATACCACATCTAGGGCCTCATTACACGTTGTGCGCTAAAAACCGCATATTAGCGGCATGGCGCTATTAACGTGTCCGCCCTCGTAAGAGGGCGCTAATTATGCACCATTACGAGGACGCGGACACGAGCATAGCGCCATGCCGGTAATGACCCTACCGCCATGCCGCAAAAGTCCCAAAAAAGTCCCTTACCGGCTTTGACGAAAGTGCAGATAGCACCTCCGCCCTCACGCTACATGTAAATTGCGGTCACCGCTACTAGCGGTCACCGCTATTAGCGGTGACCGCAAAATAGCGGAAGCGGAAATAGCGTCATCGCGCCGGAACGGGAAAGAGCCCGGCGGCCATCTTTAAAAACACAATCCATTGCCATCCTCTGCCCCCTGGACCTGTATTGATTTGTGAGCCGTGCCAAACAATTGTGGACACCTGCATCATGCCCAAGGCACTCAAGAAATCGACTGACAGGCTGCGCAAAGAAAAATACACCAATGAGGAATTGGTGATGTTGACACAGACCCTTGCGGAGAATGCTGAGGTGGTCTTCGCGAATGACATGCGCCGGCCAACCCTGTTGAGGAAGAAAGCCATCTGGGAGGAGGTCGCAGCCAAAGTCAGTGCAGTGGGCACCAGCACGCGCACTGTGCGCGAATGCAGGAAGAGGTGGGACGACCTCAGGCTGCGGGTGAGGGGCATCCTGGCGGAGAACCACCGCATTGCCAGTGCTGGTGGAGATGGATCCCCAATCCTGATGAAGGAATGGGAGCAGACGTGCGCTAACATGATTGCCGTCGAGTCAATAGAGGGAGTAGGCAGCATGGAGCTCGGCGTGGGTACCACTTCTGATGGAGGTGAGTGTACACATGACAGGATGCGATGTGAATGTACTGTACCCCCCATATGTGAGCACAGACTCCTCTCATGCATGGACACACATCCACACATGCATCCATCTCTCACCATGCCTGTGTCAGACCCACACACACACACACATGCACACAACACCACAGACAAGTCCCAAACACAACCATGCATGGATGAGGCACTGAACTGGCACATCACCTGCATCCACAACCACTAAGTCCCAATTGCCACAACTGCATAATTAATGTAATCTGCATTAAGTATATTGAAACGCAACCAATGCCATCCCCCGTCTCGTCCCTGACAGGCTCACATACAGATGGGGAGGATGCCGCTGATGCAACACAGGCAACAGCTACATGCAAGAGGCCAAGGGCACAGGAGCCGGCGGATACCCCAACAACATCAAGGGGCAAGGGGGGCAGGCCGCACCAGACGAGTGCCAAACTTCGTCGGAGTGCCACTGCCACGGCAGTACTAGCTGCACCACCAACTGCGGCCCCACCACCGGTGGTGAACCCACCCGCACCGATGCCATCCACCGAGGGCCCACCATCAGCTGCGGCAAGCTCCACTGGTGAGGCAGCCGCCACTGCCCCCCTATCCGATCTGGAGGACACCCTAGACCAGGCCATGGAGATGCACACCCCAAGCCCCCCTGGATCATCAGAGCCAGTGCCATTCCAGACCCCTGCGTCTGATTCCACAGTTGAGGACACCGTCCCTGCAATCATGTCCCCCATGTTGCCATCACCTGCTGTAGTGGATGCATCCGAGGGCACAGCCTCAAGTGCACAGTCAGCCAGCACTGCCCACCAATTGACCACCATCCTGCAGCGCCAACAAGAGCTGTCTGTGCTGGTTGGGCAGCATGTTGAGGAGGCTGCCAATCGCAGTGAGAACATCGTGGAGGCGTTGAGGCACTCCACAGAGCGGATGGACGCCAACACCAACAGGCTGTGCGATGAGATAGGGAGGCTCAGGGAGGTCCTGGTACGCATGGCTGACACTATGGACCGCCACATTTCCCAACAAGGCCAGTCTGCCCCATCCTCATCTTCTGGGTCGAGACAAACAAGCCCCCTCCGGCGCTCAACGCGCACCACCAGGCGCACATCTGCCAACCCTCTGAATCCCCCTGAGGACTATTGAAAATAGGGGGTCGATAGGGATCCCTATGTGTGCATAGGCCAGGGCAAACTTGGCAAACACATGAGGGACTGTTGTGGGGGGTGGTGGGAAGGGTGTTATGGGTCTGTTGTGGGGGTGGGGGGAAGGGTGTTATGGGTCTGTTGTGGGGGTGGGGGGAAGGGTGTTATGGGTCTGTTGTGGGGGTGGGGGGAAGGGTGTTATGGGTCTGTTGTGGGGGTGGTGGGAAGGGTGTTATGGGTCTGTTGTGGGGGTGGGGGGAAGGGTGGTGGGATGTTTTTGGACTTGCACTTTCACACCTTAATGTTACTCAATACACTGGTTTCTGATCTAAACACTGGCTTGGACAACTTCATTGTGTGTGTGTACTTTATTGGGGACAGGGTCCATTGCGTGCTCGTAAACATACACCAGTGCATTACTCCCCATTACCATGTGACAGTACGAAAACATGTTCCTCAGAATATATGGTTGATCAGATGCTGTCTCACAGCACGTCCCTCCTGCCCATCCCCTCTTGCAAGACCTGCATCCCCTTCACCTCCGTCCTCATCACCATCATCGTCTTCATCAGGTGCTTCTATTTCAACGTCAGGGGGCAGTGGCACATTCCGTCTGATACACATATTGTGCAGCATGACACATGCCATGGTGATCTTGGCCACCTTCTCATGTCCATACAGGAGAGCACCACCAGACCTGCTAATGCACCTAAAACGTGACTTCAGAAGTCCAAAAGTCTGCTCGATCACGATGCGGGTACGGGTATGTGCACGATTGTATTCCTCCTCGTGCCTGTTCTGTGGGTTCCGTACAGGTGTGAGGAGCCAGGTCTTCAGGGGATAGCCCGCATCACCTGTATGGGGGAATGAACAGGGTCCTGTTACTGTTCACCTCAAGAGCGGCCTGTTCACATCACACTAATTGACATTGCATTGTGATTCAAGTACTGAATTGACAGCATACATGCAGATGGTCTGTGTGGCAGCAACGTGCAAGGGGGAGGTTGACCCTGCAAGTAGTAATGCAACATTAATGCCTCCAACAGTATTTGACATGTCCTGGGTGAGGCCAGGTCTTAGGTGTCCCTGTCCCAGGCAAATTTGGTACCACACTGCGAGTGTACTGACATTCTGACACCAATGTGGCCATGCTGTGAGGCATCACTTCAGTGGTGCTATAGGTGTGTGGTTCAGTGCTATGTCTAGGGGTGATCCCTTTGCATGCATTCAAGTGCGCATTGCTGGATTGATGTTGTGCTGCGCTGATTGTGTATTACTATCTTGACGCCATGTTGCAGATTCTTGTGAAATGTGGCGTGGTGGGATGTTCAATGTGGATGGATGTGTGATATTTTGCAACCTGCATTGTTGTCGATGTTGTGCAGCTTCAAATTGCATGTGGGTTCATTCCAAGTACATCGTGGCCTTCCCGGATGCACATTGGTGTACATCTGTATGTCCATTTCTCCTACGGACGACAGTCAACACCCAGTTGCAGTATGTATCTCCCCCCCCAATCACTCCCAGTTGCAGTATGTTTCTCTCCCCCCCCCCAATCACGTTGCCATGTGCTTGCCCTGCTACTCACCGAGTAGCCACAAACGTTGTCCGGGGTGTCGCTCCATGTAGCGTGGGATAGTTGAGTTCCGCAGGACCATGGAATCATGTGTTGATCCTGGAAATTTGGCACAGCAATGTGTGATTATCTTGTTGGCGTCACATACCATTTGGACATTGATAGAGTGGAATTGCTTCCTGTTTCGGTACACTACTTCATTGTGATGTGGGACCACCAATTCCACATGTGTACAGTCGATGGCCCCAATGCAACTTGGGATGCCTGCCAGTGAATAGAAGCCAACTTTTGTGTTTGCAATCTCCTGGGCAGTCCGTGGCATGGATATGTGTTCAGGTGCATGCTTCAGGAGTGCATCGAGTACCTGGTTCAGCGTGCGTGAGAATACTGGTTGTGAGATGCCATGCATCTGTCCCACTGTATGCTGGTAGGTGTCTGTGGCCAGAAAGTGGAGCACACTCACCACCTTCAGTAGCGGGGGGATGGCAGTTCTGATGTCTATGAGGCTCACAATGTCGTCGTGGATCATGTCCACGATGCTGGTGATGGTAACCCTGTCCAGACGGTACAGGGTGTGTATCTGCTCAGGGGTTAGGTTGAATGGACTGGCTCTGATCCTGGGGATTGGTGGGTGCCTCTGTGGTATGAATAGGTGCCGTTGTGGTGCTTGCTGTGCCTGTCTTGCCCTCCTCCTCCTCCTCCTCCTGCGTCTCCTTTGTGCTGCCTGTTGTAGTAGCAGCTGCGCTGCAATGAGCTCCCCCAGGCCATGTACTGCTGCCAGTATTGGAACCATCTGTGTGTGGGAAGGGGTGTGGGAAGGGGTGTGGTGTGCTCCTTTTGAGCTGCCACAGTCTCCATTGCCTCCACCTGTGCTGATTGTGTCCACCTGTGGCAGGTGGGAACACTGCTCATTCCTCTTAACGGGTGGTCCGCGATGCCGGTATTAGCACCATGGCGGTAAGGGGTTTGGGTGGATTTACCATGCCGCTATTAGCATGTCCACTGGCCTTGTGATGCTGTGCTAATAGCGGCATGGCGTAATTTACGGGATGGAGGGTCGCGCGCACACGGCCTGGCCGCTATTAGTGGCACCGTAATTTGCGATGCCGCTAATAGCGGTGTGCCGGGTCGTGATCCGCATGGGGATTTAACGTTACCGGTATTCCATTACCGGTAACGGTAAATCCCTACCGCCATCCGTGTAATGAGGCCCCTAGTCTCTAAAATATTGTGATTTGCATGAAACCGTCTCTTAGTTATACTGTTTTTTTTTTCAAAATAAGAATGTAAAGTTTGTTATGATGAAATGCATATGCTGCCCCACTATCTCAACAGTGGTGGAAGAAATGTCCATGAATAGGTATTGCCGCTCTTCCTTTGTTGTCCTAGGAGAAAGAAAACCTGGAGACGGGCCAAGGAGGATGATCCGGAGACTGGGAGGATGACGCAAGGGGGCCCGGGGTACCGCCCAATATTCCCATCAGGACCGGCGAGGAGAACCGATCGACCAGTACCGGATGGAGGAAGAGATGCTGAACTGGCCGCAGATGGCCACCGCAAGAAGGGGGGCTTGTGGGATGTATTTACCCATGCATCCGAGCCCTACCTCAAAACTGTGCAGTACTGACATGGAAAACATCATGATGGCCAGAGCTTCCCAGAAAATGCCCAGGGAAGTGGAAGAATAGGCTGCCACTCATTTTTGCCGATGTTATGGGCACAGAAGGACACTGCCTAAAACCACCATTGGACTACCCACACAGTAGTCTGAAACCATTGGGAATGGCAATGCTGATTGCCAAAAGCAAACCCATAACTGTGGAGAATTCATTTTCTTAAATCCCAAAAAGGGGTGCAGTACCAGTACTCACCACTATCCAAAAGCCGGCGTTTTAAAACAACACCAGATTTTACTTTTTGCAAAACTGAATAAATGAACCCAAAACAGGCCAAAGAAAGACTTACTGAGAGGTGGATCCAATGTAAAGTTATATTCTGAAGTGACTTGAAGGTTTATAACAAGACTGGCTGAGCTGTGGATTTCAGCAGTTTAAGTAAATTTGGACTGAAAGACATTAAAAATCTCAATGTTTAAGAGAAATGAGTGACCTACTTTTGAGTGTCACATAGGTTGCAATTGTTTAAATGTGATAGTTTTAAACTTAGAATCAGCATTCTAGCTGCATATGTGAAATTGTTAGTTTATTTGAATGCAGAAACTGGGGAACAGAAATGACATGTAGCTAAAAACTGGCTTAAAGAGATTCCAATTTGCCTGGCAACTACCCCCATCAGGAGTGAAACTTGAGTCACAGCTGTGTTCCCAGGCCTAGCTGCCCTTTTGCTGCTCACACCAAAAGGGATATGACACTTCCCTGATTGAATTACCTGGGCTCTGCAGGAAATTGAACAAAGCCCTGTCTTGACTCAGGCAAATGTTTTATGGCGGGAGTCGTAAATGGAGATTTCTCCTGGAAGCACAGGGGAGGGGCACTGCCTGTGAGAGCAAGCTGGCTTGGCAGAACTGGAAAAACCAGAAATTCAACCTTGTGCTGGAGGAAAACCACACCCCTTTGGGGCCAGAACATAACTCTAAAAAGATGAATAACTCATAGTACGGACTTGTGAAAATTATTTAAATGACACCATAATTCTTGTGATTTTTCTGCCCACATTTTAAGAGGTTTTTAGAACCGGTGGTATGTTCAGGGGGTTTTAGCGGAAAAGAGGATATTACTCAACATGTGCGCATGTGAAAAATCTGACACTTCATCAACTAATGTCCATACTCCTTGCGCACATGTGTGTAAATTTGGGGTAATGTCCGGTATTGCAAATCAGTTAAAAAGTGCAAATATTGCCATTTCTGAATACAAGCTCCCAGGAAGAGCAGAGTTTGAACAGGGTATACCTCCTGTAATGCATGATGGGTGCATATGATTTTAAAACAACATGTACCTCTGCAAATATGTATTTGGTTCAAATCTAGATTTGTGTGCAAGTTGACAGGAGGAGTGGACTTTCTGCAGGCTGTAAAATGACATCACTCTGACACAACTTAGCTCCCCCAATCAGGGGAGAAATGAAAGCTTGGCCAATGATAAGTGGAGAGGGGTAGGGTCTAGTGATGCTGCACACACACCCATAAAAAAAACACATAAAAGCAGAGAGACAGGACAGATAGGGACCTTCAAATCCATTTGCAGCTGGAAGCTCTGCCGGGAAAATCCATACTTCAAATCCATCAACCTCCAGAGAGCTAACATAGAGACTTCAATTTATCAACCTTCAGAGACCCAGACCAGACCAGCAGAGTAGAGCTGACCTGTTAGCAGAACCAGAGAGAGCTGACCCAGATCACTGTGAAGTGCAGAGACCAGAGTCCAGTCCTAAACCTGACCAGATCCGTGGCAAGGCATATTTCTAAATATATTGTGAGTACATAGCAAAACTGTGCAGAACCAATCTCTTAGTTAAAATAATATAATTCAACCTATTTTAATCTAAGT
The DNA here is from genome assembly GCF_040938575.1 of Ambystoma mexicanum. Lineage (NCBI taxonomy): Eukaryota > Metazoa > Chordata > Amphibia > Caudata > Ambystomatidae > Ambystoma > Ambystoma mexicanum. The sequence goes on along the minus strand of NC_090925.1, from coordinate 469,461,485 downwards.
CACCTGTCATTTGTAAAGCTGTCACTTGTCATTTTCTAGTTGCAAGCTGCACTTGTCTTTTTGAACTTTAAAATTTCAAATCTGAAAAACGACCTTTATTTAATCGCTCATATCTCCGTGACCGTTTGTGCTATAGACTTGCAGTAACTTCCATCTGGAAGCTGAGATCCTAGGCTTTCCTAGGACCCCAAAACGATAGTGATAGTCCTTGTAGTTCCTTTGTAATCGCGCTCGGCGCATTCGCAAATTTAGCCGCGATTTGACATTTTACCGCGATTTGCAAATTTCTTCACGTGTAAAAATCTGCTGCTGCTTGCCTTCCATTTGCCAAAAATTCGTTTAACCTACCAATTACTCCTAGATCCTTGCTAAAGTGAGCCTGGACTAATATTAACTTGATGTCACTCACCCTGAACCTCCTAGAGGGAATTAAAAGCATTTTAACATATTTTCACTCCATTGCCAGCACATATCAAAGCATTTTGCCTGTGTTTTAAACTTCTGTAGTCTAAGTTGCTGGGGTGAACTGAATCACATTTAATTGCATTTCTGAGAACTGTGTGCCTTCCTTCCATTTCCTTGCATTGCATAAAAGGGGGGGTGAATTGTACAAGAAAGTGATTACATTGTTTTTGCTGAAATCCTATCAAGTTATTTTCTTTACTGCATTTCATTCCACATTGCATCCATTTGAAACCATAAAAGTATTGTTGCTATCTTATCCATTTCATGTCAACTCCTTAGTGATTATCAAGAAGTGTGCGAGTGCCAGATTCTCCGTTGTTAATCTTTATCATACCAGATTAAGTGTGATATTCAATTATTAATTTATTATAAAGCGTGATATAATATATATTGTTTAAATTATCAAATAAACCTTTTAACTTGCAACAGAACTACTTCTTGGCTCAGTGGGGTCAGGAGGATTCCAAGAGAGGGGTGTTATATAGGGGTAGTCATCCAGAACGCATGAACTGGACATAAAGACATATCAATAAGGGTTTTCATTCAGTATTCTAGACTAGGCGTTGACTTGGCTGTAGTGCTGAATTGAATCCTCTTACACACCTGTGGCTAAGGGCCCCAAAGCAAAGGGTGGCTCCTTCATTGGTGGCTCCAAGGTGTGGCTGCAGGTGTTAACAGGGGAAGCCAGTGGCCAGCCGTCAACCAGCAGCAACAAAAAACAAAGTGGGGTATTGGTAGGGGGTAGAGCAATCACTCTACTCCAGAAAGCCCTGCCACTCCGCATTACCTTACCCAAGAACATAGCTTGCCAGGCGAACATCACTCACATCACTCACATCACTCATACTTAGATAGAACTGTGCACATTAGCCTGCATTGCATCTAGACAGGATTTTGAATGTTGGCAGGTGCCTCACTTAGATAGAATTATGAATGTTAAGTAAATGCCACACTAAGATAGAATTGTGAATGTTAAGTAAATGCCACACTAAGATAGAATTGTGAATGTTAAGTAAATGCCATCTGGACAGGATTTTGAATGTTGGAAGATGCCACACTTGGATATAGTTGTGAGTGTTGACAGGTGCCAGACTTGGATGGAATTGTGAATGTTAAGCAAACATGGACTCAAATTTAGGTATAGCCTCTCCCTTTGTCTATTGTATGGTGAAACGTAATTAGGATACCTAGGCCTCTCTCCCGCTCCGCAGGACTCTCGAATCTAGGTGTGGCCTCCGTCTCTGTCTGTTATATTTTAAGACCCACCTATTGTGGAACCTAGACCTTTCTCCCACTATACAGGACTCTCTTATCTAGGTATAGTTTCCATCTTTGTCTACTATATGGTGAAACGTAATGTATTATGAAACCTAGGCCTCTTCACGACTTTGCAGGGCACTCAAGTCTAGGTGTGGCCTACATCTTTGTCTATTTTATGGTGAAATATTGAGGACATGGGGACCTGGGCCTCTCCCCCACCATACAGGATTCTCAAAATCAGTAATAGTACTGTGATAGTACTGTAAATTTACTAGTCTTCATCGCAGTCAGAAAATTGCTAGAAATTATTAGCAATACATTGACTCACCCTTTGAAAATTGTTAGAAATTATTAGTATTGCATTGAACCAAGCCTAGAAAGTGCCCAATGTGATAGTGCTGTGAATTTACTGGTCTGCGTCACCTGCCTGTGCTGTTCTCAGGGGCGTTGCTAGGGGGGGGGCTAAGGGGGCTATAGCCCCTGATCTTTTGGTTGTAGCCCCGGATAGAATCTCAGGAGCTACAGCCAAAAGACTAGCTAGCCCCCAGTCCCGACAGTTCCGACATCAGTTTAGCCCCGGGTCTTTTCCAGACCTAGCAACTCCCCTGGCTGTTCTCCTAGAACTGGTCCTGTTACAATTGACTCAAATCTAGAGGGTGCCTGCTATGATGATACTGTGATTTATTTACACGCTTAGGAATTGTGCTTGCAAGATTGATTCACATCTAGAAAGCTACTTTAACTCACATCTTGAAAGTACCGACTGAGATAGCACTGTGACTGACTTGCATGCGCTACACAATTAGAATTTCTCTCACTCGCTCGACTCACAACTCGAAAGTGCCGCCTGAGAGAGTTCTGTAATATACTTACCTATGTTTCAGATCATTACTCAACCCAAACTCTCACCTCCCATATCACTATGCTTGCTCTCTTCTCTACACCATCACTCAATTAGAGTGCAGCTATACCCCTTGATCAATTTCGACCTAGCTGCTCACATACGAACATTAACATATAAACATCTCATCATTCTAATAAAACGCAGCTATATCCCATGACAAACCAGCCTGGCTGCACACATAAGCGTCGTACAGGCCCAATGCAGCCAGAACCCAGTCTTGGTGTCCACCCGCCAGACTGCACACATTCAACTGATAACAATACTGCCACACATAATGCTAGGATGCAGCTACCATCAGGCAATTACATCAGCTGCACACATAACTGGTGCAACCAAGCACCCTACCACACCTTCTTCTCTCAACTGACCTGGACTACGGTCCCGAGGGCATTCAACCTACCAGCGCTTTGAGGTCATACCAATGATATATAGAGCGCTATGTAAATGCCAAATAACATAACATATATATATGTTTCAGTTGCTAAACCCATAGAAAGACCACTTTTTCAGCAGCTTATAACGTTGCTCCCCCTGGAGGAATCCTCACCAAACTTTGCAAAAAAAAGGATATGGCCCGCTCGAAATTGTTTTGGCAAGTTTGGTGAGGTTTCGTGCAGGGGGGAAGTTACAGGGGGGTCCCAAATTATTTTTTTCCCCGTAGACTGAATGAGCAAAAACTTTGTGCATGGCTACAGCCCGAACAGCTGGACAACTTTTCACCAAATTTGAGGCAGGAGCGGGGGCTTGGTTCTGAAAGCGTGCTTTTGTGTGTTTGGTGGAAATCCGACCAGTACCTTTGGTGCAAAGAACTGAAATATACGTCTTAAAAATGTGTGATATCTGGCTCCGCTCCACGGACCCATTTCCCTGTTCGCTCCAGAGACAGAAGTCTCATTGGCTCGGAGTATGTTGTGATGTCGGCAAACTTTGGATGCGGCCGGTGGTTGGATGGAGGGAAGCGTGGTGTGCGTCAGAATTTTTGGGAAACGCCGGCATGGTGTATAGGAGGACAGTGCAGCGCCGAAAGGGACTGAGAAATGTAATGTAAGGCATGTGGTGGTGGGAAGAAGGGATGGAAAGGGCGGGGGAGAGAGAAGTGGTTCATATGAGATGTGTGATTATTAGGTGGACGAAGAAGGTGGTGTGCCTGCAGTATCTGTGCATTCTGCACCAATTCGCCAGTCTCTGCACAGTTGAGTACCATGTGTGGTGAATGCAGGCAGCCTTTGTTACGGCACAATAGCTTGTGCCGCGACCTCTTACCGTGGTGACTGGTGGCAGCTGATTTTCTGAAGGGGGGGAGTGCATTGGAAAACATATATTACGCCATGTTGTGGTGGGAAGAAGGGATGGGAAGGGTGGGGGAGTGAGAAGTGATTCATCTGAGATATGTCAATAGGTGGACAAAGAGGTTGTTGTGCCTGCAGTATCCGTGCATACAGCGCCAATCTGAGGGTTTCTGCACAGACCACTACCATGCGTGCTGAATGCAGGCAGGCTTCGGTATGGCAGGACAGCTGGTGCGGTGGGAGCTCAATTGCAGAAGGGGAGTGCATTGCATATGACATCACATTGTAAGAAAGCGTGTACTCCAGTGTGTTGCATGTGGTAAGCACGGATGGAGGCCTTGCACTGACAACTATGTCAACTATGTGCCATGGTTGCAATTAGGTTTGACATTGTTGCCTTCTGTGTGTGGTTCGTCAGCATTGCATACATTGTTGCAGCCATGGCTGTGGTGCTTGTTTGAATATCCTACAGTGTTTACTCCTTAGCTACAGCTAATTGAGTAAACCGTACTGCATTGTGCGCACTGAGTGCAGTGTTGGAATACTGTCAGTATAGAAGCGGGTAGGGTTGAAGTGCATCTTCTATGTGCATGGATAATGCAGTGTGTGAAGTGGGTGCAATACTCAAATAGTGTGTGCGGAGAAGTTGATAGGGGTGAACTGCATATTTCATAGGATTGTCTAGTGTACATTGCGCAAAGAGCTGACTACTATAAAGCACTATGAGGTATTGCCTCTGTGTACTGAATAGAGTGCTGGGAGCAGGGCCACTGTTGTGGACATTTATTTGGTTTGGTTGGCAGCAACACCATACTATGTGAATGAAAGTGGGTATGGGTGCCAGAGGCTGTGGTATGTTTGTAGAATCTGATAACTGTTGCATGTTTCCATGCATAGCTGAATTAAGGTGCGGAGGTTGGGTAGCAGTGGCGGTGGCTGTGGTACGTGTGTGGAGTGTGGTACTTGGGCACATGTTGCCATGCATGTCTGCATTACGTTGCGGTGGGTGTGGGCAAGGCCTAGACCTTGAGGTGCCTGCACAAAGGCCGTAGGCCATGCACCCTATAGTCTAGGCCTTGCCCAAACCCACTACAGTTTAGACTGCATCTGTCAGAGGGTGCTCACCTTTACGGAATGGTTGTGGAGCACATTGTACTCTTCATAGAGCACCAGAAGTGCGCTGTCATGCATATATTGTTGCTTCCATGGGTGCGGTCATTGTTAGAACATCCTACGGTTTTCGGTGTATGGCTGGGGATTGTGCATTGAAAAGTCCTGCAGTGTGCCCACCGGGTGCAGTTTTGGAACACTGTCAGTATAGAAGAGGGTAGGCTTGAAGTGAATGTTTTATGTGCTTGGATATTCTTGTTTGTGTAGCTTCCTGGGATTAGGCCCAATGATTGTGTGGTCTGGTTGGCAGTGACACAATACTTTGTGAATGGAAGTGGGTAGGGGTGGCGTAGGCAGTGGTATGTTTGTGGACTCTGCTAACTGTTACATCTTTCCATGCATCGCTGTCTTATGGTGCTGAGGTTGGATAGAAGTGCTGCTGGCTATGTTACGTTTGTGGATTGTGCTTTCTGGCCACATGTTTGCATGAATGTTGTGCTGATTATGGGCAAGCAGTAGACTCTTATGTGCATGGTCAAAGGCGTGCTGGGTGCCGCTCTGGATGATTTTGGATGCTGACATTGTGGTTTTTATTCCAGAACTTTGTACTAAAGGTGCTTTGGAAGTACACGCGACGTGTACTCGGAGTATTCAACTGTAAATATGGAGTGCTTTATAGAAATGATAGTGCTGGCTGCAGAGGTCTTTGCTGTGATTGCTGCATGCATGCGTGAATATTTCCCAGTACTCAATGAGGGAGTGCTGGAAGAAGAACAGTGGAGGGGGGAGAAGGACTGTCCCTGCTTTACTGGGGTGTAGCCCTTGCTGTAGCTGGAAAAGCGCACGTGCCATATCCTGCTATTCTCAGCATGGTGGGCATGCGACCGGAACTGTGGGGATTATAGAATCAGGTGTCAAGGTTTTGGTTCACAGGAAGGGGCGGCACTACTTTTTCCCAATACTCTCTGTGTAATGAGGTTGGTAGAGATGGAGAAATGTACAGTGCTGCTCGTGGGTGATGCATTTGTACAAGATCTGCACAGGTATGCCATGCAAAGAGGCGTTGCTGCTAATTTCGGGTTGTAAGGAGTGGAAACTTTGTGGGCCAGTCTCTATGCGTGCAGTTTCGGCGGGATGGTTCTTCTTTGCAGATATGTTGCCTCTATCGTTACTGGTCAAGTTGTTGTGGTGCATTATGGAGGTCTACATTTGGGTTAAATGTTGTGTGGACATTTGCTCCGTCACTTGAAGAAGTTGATGGATAAATGCAGTAATGCAGATTCTTCCCACTGCCAAGGTTGTTTTCTCAACCATTCCACCAAGCAGAGTATGGGACCGTGCCAGTGTAATTTGTCCCGAGCCAGAGCTTGAAAGGTGTCTTATAAACAGAAGTTTGTCTGCATTTATGTGCACTGCTGGAATGTTCTGCACCCACCATGAGAGCATGAAGTTGCAAAATATACACTGCTTCAGTGCAAATGGCATTTCTTTGAATGCCATTGAGATTCAATAAAGGGCGCCTGGCGGAGTCCTGATATGCCCAGGAGGGTACCTGTATGTAAAATGCTAGAAATCAGGATGGGAGATCCATAGACAGCTGTCTTGTTTTGAAGCTATTTTATTTTGCCTTCAAAACAATTTTGCACAGATAAATTGAATTAAACATTTACAGGACTTTCGATAAGCACGGAAGTATGGACAGATGTTTTTTCTTAAGGGAAATACAGGTGAGTATAGTCCTCTTCAATTATTGAGAGACAATTTCCACAGTGGTGCACGAGTATACAATACAGGTAGGTAGTAACATAGAACATGTGCAGGGTGTGACCCAGGACTGTAGTAGGTCCGGGGGTATTCAACAAAATAGTGTACACAACACTATCCATCAACACATATATACAAAAGTTGTGCCACAAAACGTCGACACAGAGGTGTTTCGGCCAAACAGGGCTGGGTAAGGGCCCATGGTGGTGGTGGCCTTCATCAGGATGATCACTGGTAGTGGTGCTGTCCGTATAGGTAATCTGTGGGGGAAGGGAAGGCTGTCAGGATCTCAGGGGATTGATGATTGATTCAAAAATTAATGAATAATGGCCGATTGGTGCCTCGAATACACCAGTGGTGTATCTAAAAACAGCTTACTGTCTGCTGTGGTGCAGCGGGGACGCTGTGCTTTGAGTCCTGTTATGGGTACTGGACTCTGGAAACCATGTCTGCAGTGAGCATGGGAAGACTCGTATGTTTCGGGTCTCCTTGGCCAATAAATACAGCCTTAGGCCTCTAGGAGCTGTAAGAGAAAGGATAACAGGTCGTTATCTATGCGTTCGAAGAGGACCGTGCCAGTGAACAGCAGGGTCCAGGCACATCCAGCATGGGAATGTGTGGTAAGTGACTGGCGACACCAGTTGTGTGGGTGCCCACTCGGTGGGTTAGTAAGGTCACGGTATAATAAAGGGGTCTCAAATAAAGTGCCTATTAGAGCCCTGCCGACTTTTGTGTGAGCTAAGCGCTAGGAGGCGCTGGCAGTGGTCTCAGGAGTGTTTGATTTTATTTAAAATTGTCAACAAAAAAAAAACGTTCACAGGAAAAGCAAGTGGAGATTGCAAATACATATCCTGTATTTCCCTTAAGAAAAAACATCTGTCCATACTTTCGTGCTTATCGAAAGTCCTGTAAATGTTTAATTCAATTTATCTGTGCAAAATTGTTTTGAAGGCAAAATAAAATAGCTTCAAAACAAGACAGCTGTCTATGGATCTCCCATCCTGATTTCTAGCATTTGAATGCCATTGGCAATACCATTTTCTTTTACACTGTGCAATAAGTGTTGACCATGATTCTGTAAAAATTGAAGGAGGAGAAACAAACAGAAACTCATACAAAGAGAAAAAACAAAAAGGTTGTTTGCAAGCACCTAAAAAAACATGTAACAAAATAAAAAATAAATAAAAGAAGACACAAACTTTTCACAGGGATCACTAAAAACCCAATCCCCTACCCTGTTTCACACTACCCCCTCCCTTCCTAGCACGAAAACTCAGCAGATTCTGCGGTAGTTTCAGGATTACCCATGCCACATCCGGCCATTTTCAGGATAGGTGCCATGGAAATGGGACTGTAGAGGCTATGGCATTGTGCAATAAGGTTTGTGGTTGTGGTGTGTATGCAAAAACTGTGGCAGAAGGTCTCTTTGTAAAAAGAGTGGCAGAAGGCTATGGTGGAAGTGTGCAAGGTAAGGGCCAGGCATCCTGTCTGTATGCATGCACTGTATGTACTTGTTTGAAGTTGGTAACATGCATTCAATGCTGCTTTTGTGCAATCATTTTTGAAAAGTTTGTAGTAAGTGGGGTACTACCGAAAAAAAATAACCAGTGAAGTGTGCAAGGCATCCTGTTGCTATGAATGCAATTTGTGTATGATATCATATGATGTGAAATTGTATGATATGCCATTTATAATGTGCCTATACACAAGTTTTGCAAGGCGCAACGAGGCACGGGAGGGGCAACAGAGGGGAGACAGAGACAACAAACCTACTAGGCCAGGTGTCACTCTGATCACCCAAGTGCATGGGTAGGGGGAAGAGAAAGTGCAGAACATGGGAAGAAGAACAAATAACCATAAGTAAAAATATGGCCCGATTGTGCCCAGTGCAAGGATAACTGCAGACATCAGGTGGTGGTGGAACTGTTAGCGATACAGAAAACAGTCCCCAAGTGCGGCATTTGCCAGAAAGGCAGTGCAAGGGTGCTACTGGCGGGGGGAGGTGGCCTGGGCCCGACATCATAGACTGGCCAGGGAAACAGTGGAGAATCAGTTGCAGCCAGCAAGACAGCCGGGGAGTGGAGGAGAAAAAGCAGATGCAAAGAGAAAGGCTTAGAAGGTGCTTCCGGAACCAGCGATGGTTCTCCTCAAGATTCAGGGAGGCAGGGAGGATGTTGCAGGGGGAAGCCCCAGCAGAAGAAAGAGATCTACCACCAACTGGTTGCTTGCAGAAGCGACTGACCCTGACAGAGTTGGAGGCGGATGAGGGCAGAGCTCGAGCAGGGAGATATTTAGGAAGTGAGAGTTGAAGGTATTGAGGTCCCAGGGCCCAGAAGGCCTTGTGAATGATGCAGAGGGATTTCGCCTTATTGCTTGCAGCCACTGGGAGCTATTGCAGACATTTCAGTCCAGGAGAGATACGATCCCTGGGCTTGAGGCCAAGGACAAGTCGTGCAGTCCTCCTCTGGATGAGTTGCACAGGGCGGAGAGTAGAAGCTGGCAGATTTAAAAAGAGGCTATTGCAATAGTCCAGCCTAGAGAGAATCACAGCTGTGCAGACAGTGACCTTTGGGAACTTGTTTTAGTTTGGTAAGATACATTCAGGGCTGGTTTTGGTGCCTTATCTTTACGATTCATGTAGGAGATGGGTTAGTGGGGAAAACAATTTGTAGCATTGTCAGAAGGAAAGAAGAGAGTTTCTGTTTCAATATTACAATGTATGATATAGGTAAATGGAAATGTTGCAAGCGCATAACATTGAAGTGCCACTTGATGGTAGGGGATGGGAGAAAAACAGTATGCTTTTTAAGAACTTAATGGACTCTCAGTGGCAGATACCGTGCGCAGAGGCACTTATAACAGAGTTGTAAACATACGGCATGAAAAGTATTCATACTTCTATTTTGTGGTGATGACTGCTCATGTGGATGAATGGGGATGCACACATCTTGCAATCTTTTACTGAACTTTCTACTGGACGTGCTTTCGAATGATAAGACACTTGCAGGCTGAATTTATAACGGTAAATATGAAGTGTTGTGCAGAGCTGACAGTGTTAGATGATACCGTCTTGAGTGGCATTGGTGGATGCATGTGTGGCTATTTACCCATACCCAATGAGGTAGTGGTGGACACAAAATAGTGGAAAGGGAAGAAGGACTGCTGCTGCTTTACTGGGGCGCGGCCCTCACTGTACTTTAGGAAGCGCATGTGCCACATTCTGCGCTTCTCACCATGATGGCCAATGGAAATGGGACTGTGGGTGCTATCCAATCAGGTACTGAGTGTGTGGTTCACAGGAAGGGGCGGTTATACTGTTTTACATTACTCTGCGTAGTGAGGCTGGCTGACATGGAGAAAGGCATTGTGTTGACTTTGGGTGATAACTTTGTGATAAATCTGCACAAGTATGCCCTGGAAAGACACTTTGATGGCAATTTCGGTCTGGAAGGAGTGGACGCATTATGGTGCGCTTTCTATGACTGCAGTTTCGCCGATATGCATGCACTTTGCAGAGACCTGTCCCCTTCTACTACAGTCAATGTTGTCGTCATGCACTACGGCGGCATGCATTTGGGTTATGTGGCTTGTTTAGATTTGTTCCGTTGACTGATGAGGTTGCTGAATGTAGTGAAGAGGCTTTTTCCCACTGCCAAGGTGTTTTTCTCATCCATAACACCAAGAAGAGTATGGGACAATGTTCATGGATGTTGTTCCGAGCCAGAGGTTGGAAGGTGTCTCATCAACAGAAGCATGTATACGTTTTTGTCTGCTGGTGGGATGTTCTTCTGCAACAATGACCTCATTAGTTGTGGAAATGCAGAGTTTTTCCAAGCAAATGACATTTTGTTGTCGCCCATTGGTAATGCTGTTTTGTTTGCCTGTCTACAGGATGCGTTGAAGAGTTTACTGTAACAATGTGAGCACAAGAAAACACAACATCAAATAAAAACCCAAAAAAGGTGTTTCACTAGAAGCACCTAAAAAAAAAGAAAAAAAAGGTTCTTTTCAGAGCCGCCAATAAAAACAAACTCCCCTACCCTGGTTGCAGTTTATTCCCCCACACCCGCACGCAGCACAAAATCCACATCCAGGGATTTTGAGGATGACCATGGAAATGGGACTGTGGAGCCTGAGGTATTGTGCAATACCATTTCTGGGTGTGGTGTCTACGCAGAGGACTGTTGTACAGAACTGATACTGTTACATGGAAGCTCTTCAATGTGACTGGTGGATGCGTGTGGAACGTTCTAACAGTACCCAATGACTGAGTGCTGGAAAGAAAAAAGTGGAAAGGGAAGAAGGAATGTTTCTGCTTTATTGGGGCACGGCTCTCGCCGTACTTGGGGAAACGCACGTGGGAATGGGACAGTGTGGACTATCGCAACTGAGGGTGTGGGACAGAGGAAGGGCTGTTAAAACTTTTCTCCATTACTGTGCGCACTGATCTGGGCTGACATGGTTGCCATTACTTGCAAAGGTAATGTAGCACAGCAGATTTGGTCCACCATCACTTATAGGGCAAACCTATGTGGCCTGCTACTCTGTTCTGAAAAGCTACAAACAGATTGCGGAGCAGCTCTGGGGTGTGGCCTTTTGTAGGGCTGCTGTGTAGAACTTGCACACGGAAAACATGCCTACATTGTTCAAAAACATATAAACATGTGCAACGGCATAATATGGTGTGTTGTGAGCGTGTACGTTCCGAAAAACATTATGGATATTGCACAACTCTGTACTTCTCTGCTGTCCGAGGGTCCGGATCATGTCCCCAACATAAGGGCATAAGGGCCCACGTGCAGTGGGTGCAGTTGCATGGTGACGTCGCCACTGTGCTCCCTTGGGATGGCTGTCCACAGGACGCGTTTTGGATGGCATATGTTGTGCGCATGTGCATAGGTGTGCTATGCACACCGTTCCCATGTCTCTACTGATTAATAGTACGACACATGTGTGCGGACCATTTTGGGAGCCACTAGGTGTTTATAGGGTATAGCAGGTGGGATGTTTATCTATGTAGCTACCTGTAGGACGTGGGTGGGAGGTGCAACCTAATTAACGTGTGGTTTACTCTGGTGCACAGTAGCGGTATTACCAGGACACAGAGGAACAGATACACATGAGTGTATTTGCACAACGAATAAAAGTCCGCTCCCACACTAATTATAGGTGGTGCACAACATGCAGACATGCAGGTTGTGCTGGCGTCGTACGGATGCCACGATTGTCATTGCGGATAGGCCGGGCAGGTGCAGTGTTTGTAGGACACCTATCTTTTGCTTAATTATGGTCATTCCTACAAGGACTATTCGCCACTGAGTCATAACAGCATTAAAAAAAAGCAATATCACATATACACTCAGCAACAATTTCAATATCATCGTTTGCTTGCACACATTCATACACACCATTAGGAAAATTAGGAATGGAAAGGGGTAGCAGAAGTGGATGCTTATTGTGGGGAATTGGGGATTTCCACAAGTTGGTCGTGAGGGGAGGAAGGGATTGAGGTATCACTGTAACGTCTCCGATCACACACATTTTGAGGTGATGGCGGGCCGTGACACGGGGAACGGGTTCATGTGCAGGTCTGCCAGTGCTGCTTCATTTTGTCCATAATATACCCTTGTACGCAATCTTTTAAGGAGGTACAATTGTTCACCAATTCTTCCATTTATTCTTCAAGGCTGTCCATTTTGCTATTTACAGAGTTTCTTTCCTTTCCTATGCTCGTATGCTGTTGTGGAGTTGCATCCCTCCTCTATCTTACCTTTCAATTCATATACATGCCGCTGCTTGCATACGTTCCTTGTGTTTGCTGAATGGTACCACTATGTAAGAGACCCCCTGCCTTTCTGAGCAGGTTGGATGCCACCCATGTCTGCAACCAGACGCATACTCCAAGACTTCTGTACGCATTAACATGGTGCCAACAGGTTCAGTATGTTGTACAGTACATCTTCAAAAAGTAAGGGTACCCTGCTAAAAACCTATACAATTCACTGAAAAAACATTGCTGAAGGAACTTTATGCTTAGGATGCACTAGTAAAAACCTATGAAATTCACTGACAAAAAACATTGTGAAAGGGACGTTATGGTTAAGTTGCACTACTAAAAAACTATGAAGTTCACTGACAAAAAACATTGTTAAAGGAACGATATGTTTCAGTTGACCCAAGAAAAGCATATAAAATTCAGTGCAGCAAGTACTTGAAAGGAACATTATACTTACTTTGCACTAATAACAACCTATCCATATTATGGTTACAAGTAAAACCAAAAACCCCCCAGAAAAAACTCCCCAGTTATGGTAACCTAAGCAACTATAACTCGCCCCTACACTGCGCACTGTTAAGACTAACACCCATGACATCACAAATGTCAATGAACAGTGGGACGAAACGTCCGAAGAGAGCTCTGAGGTGCGAGAGGCATCGTCCTGAGCCCTCCTAGAAAACATAAAGCTACCAGTAAAAGGCAAGGAGAGGAGGAAGAGATGGGCGAGGTGTACAATCCAGGCTCCCTCATCCATCCCAGGTCAATGGAGTGGGAGCCCCCACCAAGATTGCCAGTTATATTAAGAGGAGGATCCGAAAGCCTCTGTCAAAAGAGGCCAGGAGCAAACTCTGGGCGGGCTGCCCCTGGCCTTAGGTGCCGGACGAGGTGACGGAAATGCCTGAGATCGATGAAAAGATGTTATCCTTCATGGGAAGGTACATCAGAGACATAAAGAAGGGTAATGGCGTTCATGCCAAAATAAGATCTTAGACATTCTAGTCCCTCTAACAAAAATCTGGCAAACGGCTGAAGAGGCAAAGCAGCCAGAGCAAAAAGTGGACCCTGAGATCCTAGCGGGATGGGCACAAAGGGCAGTATGCCTACTCAGCAACCCCAACAGAGCCCTGTCTACAGAGAGGCAGAGATCTATCTTGGTCAAGATATACTCCAAAATGAGTGAGATGGCCATCTCGCAGACAGCAAAGTCTTTGGAGATGCCTTCATTAAAGAGATTACAAAATCCGCCAATACTTATGCCGCTATCAACAAAGCTCAGGGCTCAATGAAGAGTGTTTGGGCATAAGGTTTTTGGAAGGGCTGGCAGCGGAAGGGTCCGCTCAGACAGACGATTTTCCTACTGCAGGCCCAGTTACAATAACAGGAGTAACTGGAGGGACCAAGATGAATGCAAACCCAATCCCTTCTTTCAGTCAGGAGGAATGGGTAGAGGCAGAGGCTGGAGAGGCAGCAACAGAGGACAACAAACAAACACAGGTGAGAGCGGCTGCAGAAGTGCCAAATCAGCCTGTAAAACCAGGGACCCCAGAGATAGGGGGGAGGACTGCACTATTCTTAGAAAAGTGGAAAGAGTTATCATGTGATGCATGGGTGGAACAGACTGTACAAGGCTTCCAGTTGGAATTCTATCAAGAGCCAAAACAAATAGATTACAAAAGACCTATAATGTTCAACAGAGAAGATGAGGCTATGCTAGACAAAGCGATATTAGATCTAGAAAGAAAAGGGGTTATCGCATTGGCGTCCGACTCCTCAATCAAGTTTATAAGCAATATGCTCTTGCTAAAGGGCAAAAAGAAACAGAGACCAGTGATAAACATGAGAAGTTTAAACGCATTCATCATATACAAACATTTCAAGATGGGAATCCATCTTTTAAGAGACGTATTGTAATCGGGGGATTGGCTGGTGAGGAGAGACCTCAAAGACGCCTATTTTAATGATCCCAATCGCAGTGGAACATCAGAGATACCGTCAATTCTGGTGGTGAGGTCAGAAGTGGGAATTCACATGCCTCCCGTTCAGCCTAGCGTCAGCACCGTGGGTTTTTACAAAACTGATGAGGAAAGTGGTCAGTCACCTGAGAGAACAGGGCATCACGTTGATAGTTTATTTGGACGATTCCTGTCTGATGGGGCAGCACAAAATAAGGGGTAGAACAACAAGCAGAGGTAGCAATCCAACTGTTGCAGAGCTTGCGATTTTTAATAAATATATAGAAATCCGAAATTGGAACCGGCTCAATCTTTACAGTTCCTGTTTCCTGATAGACACGAGAGCGGCCACGCTCAGTTTACCAATCCCAAAGGTGAATCTGATCAAGAAGGAGATCAGGATGATTCTAGCGAGGGAAGTGATATCACTCAGAGACCTGGACAGATTGGTAGAGAGAGACTAGAGAGACTAGCATCATCCATCCGGGCAATCTTCCCGGGGCCTCTACACTACAGGGCACTGCAGCGCCTGCTAATTCAACACCTATGAAGAGGGTTATTGTACGAACAGAAAGTACTGATCGTCACAGAGGCGAGGACAGAACTATGGTGGTGGTTCAGACACATGGAGGCCTGGAATTGGAGAGCAATATTTGGCTCATCTCTGGACTCATCATAGAATCGGATGCCTGCCTTTGGGACTGGGGAGCCCATTGTGGAGAAATGACAACAGGAGGCAGGTGGTCAGGGAAGGAGCTAGAGCTCCACATCAATCGTTTAGAGCTGATGGTAGGGTCCTTCACAGAAGGTGTTGGACCCAGAACAAAGCAAACTGTTTCGTATTACTGAAAATGGACATCTCCGCAGTACGCTATGTAAACAGGCTGGGCGGGATGAAGTCCAGGATGCTGGCAGAACTAGCAAATGATTTCTGTCTACAAAACAAGATCAGCATCATAGCGGAATATCTACCAGGTCTGCAAAAAATAAATTGGCAGACTGGAATGCAAGACATTTGAGGGATGCTAGCGATTAGCATGCAGAATGAACAGTATTTCAAACCTTAATGGAAATCAGGGGCTCATACAAGACAGATCTATTTATATCCAGGTTGAATGCTCAACTAACTCATTTTTTCAGCTGGAGACCAGACCCAGCAACGGAAGCGACGGATGCATTTCTACAGAAGTGGCGTCCAGAGAGTGAGTACGCTTTTCTTCCGTTTGCAATGATTTTGAGAACGGTAGCTCAGGTCAGGAGACAGCATGCAACTATAATTCTAGTGATGCCAGACTGGAGGAGTGATGTGTAGTAACCGGACCTTATGGAATTATCAATCAGCAAACCACTGTTACTTCCCCAACTCAGATAGTTTATTCAGAATCCAGTGGGAGAGATTCATTACCTGATTCAAGAAGGCAACTTGAGACTGATAGGACGATTTCAGGGGAGGCTGGCAGAAGTCAGGACTTTCGGGAGATGCTGAGAAACACCAGGTACCAGGAAGGCCTACAGGTCGGCTTGGGTACATTGGAACAGCTGGTGTGTGGAACGACACATACATCCCACCCCACTAGAGCAAATATAATTGAGATTGTGAATTTTCTAGCAGCCTTGGCAGGTCAAGGTAAAGCATACAGGACAGTGAACACTTGTAGATCAGCCATTTTAGCCGGTCACCCCAAGATAGATAATGTGACAGTGGGTGAACACCCTCTAGTATGCAAACGCCTCAGTGAGGTAAGACATTTGAAAGCACCAATGCCAAGATACTCACAGATATGGGACATTAATACGGTCCTGAATTTGTTTAATAGCTGGCCAGATAATGAACAACTGACGAGGAAGGCATTATCAGCAAAACGCACTACACTGTTTTGCCTCATATCTTGTAAGACAGTGTCTAACGTGAAAGCACTCGAAGTGGGCCGAAAATCTTTAAGCCCTTCACGGGTCACATTCTATGCTAACAAGAGGACTAAGACAGGCTTCAAAACAGTTACTTACGCAGCATTTCCAGACCAAACCATACTGTGTCCGGTTAGTTGTTTGAAAGCTGATCGAGGAGATGACGGGTACCCTTAGGTCAGCAGGGGTAAGCCAATTGTTCATCGCACTAAGGAAACCATTTACGGCTGTGGCAACTTTAGCCAGATGGGTCAAATGGTGTATGCTACAAGCGGGCATTCACATTGGAACTTATGGGACCCATTCAATTAGAGGAGCTATGGCAGCAAAATCATAAAATGTAGGGGCTAGATTAGAAGACATTTTACGGTCTGGTCAAAAGAATCACTTTCAAACAATTTCACTTTAGACCAATAGATCAAATGTCTACGTTGGTGGTGAATAAGCTTTGAACAAACAATCCGAACCTCCAGAATACTGATTTTCCATACTAATTTTATAGAAAGTCAAGATTCTAGATTTATAGAAAGACACAAAGGTGAAGGATTATCCAACCCAGTTAATCGTTGTATGAGCTAAGTGAAATTCTGATGTAATGCATATGGTATACATTTGTTTTGAGGAATTGTGTTTTAACGATTGCCCACCCTATCACAGCTAACCTCAGCTTTGTTTATTTGATTAGTTAGCAGGAACAGAATCAAAAGCAGCAAGATCCTGAGACAAGCAAGAAGACACAATTATGTTTCAGCATCTACCGATTGGGGCGCAATGCTTAACATTGGAGACAGACAAAGAAAGAGGAAGGACAAGAGAAAACAGATAAGGTTATGGACCAGCAGAGAGAGGATTGGCTAACGATGACACATGTTTCAAGTTAACAAACACTGTATTGTATTGTATTGTATTTTATTTGGTTATTTATATAGCGCTCTTTCCCATTTGTATGGCCTCAATGCGCTTTGTGGTTGGAACGCCCTCGGTGACCATAGCCAATGTTGTGGAGGTTCTAAGAGCTTTAGATTAAGAGATGCTTGTGTGTATTTTCGATGGCTTAGGACTTAGGTGGCTGGCTAGGCTCCACCAAGAAGCCCAAAGGTCAGGCACGTGGGTGCTGTTGGTGGTTTGCGATAGACTGCTATTCTTGAAGATTCGATGTGTGGCCAGCTATACCAAATTTTCTTTTCGTTGGTAGTCGCTGTATAGTGGAAGAGGTGTTGAGGTATGTCAGGTGTTTCAGTGTGGACATCTATGTGCGCTGCTAAACCGGATGGGCGTAGCCATAGCTGCATTCTACGGTGCATGGATGTTTGGCCGTGCCTGCGGCCTGTGTCCACAGATGTGCTTAAATGTATAATACCGTATGCTTTGATGTAGTTCGACTGCAGCGTCCTTTGTCCAGTGTGGACGGCATGGTCTCATTATGCGTGGTCTCTCTGGTGCGAAAGTCTGAGCAGTGTGGGGCGAGTGAGGTTTATTGCGGTGTACCACAGCAAAAGCTGCTGCCTTCCCTGGTGTATTTGTCAGGTAGGGGTGTTGTTGCACATGCAGCAATAGTTTGTCAAGGTAAGCCAATGTGAATGCTGCCATTGTTCGTGTTGTAGTTAGACGAGGAGTAAGGTTTATTGCGGTGTGGCCCAGCGAATGCTGCTGGCTTTCATGCAGTATTTATCGGGTTGGAGTGTTGTTGTTCATGGGGCAAATAACAAGGGGGGTCCTGGGAGACTCTCTGCCAGACATGAGTCCTGGTTACAAGAGCCTTACCCAGAGTCTTTGTTCATTGGGCAACAGTTTGTCTAGGTGAGCCACTGTGAATGCTGCCGGCATCAGTTCTGTGATTGGTGTATAGCGATGTTGGGTCCAGCACTGTAGTTTAGAGTGGGGGAGGAGTTCAGGGGGAAGTTGGGAAGAGCCAGGTTTTTAGGGACTTTCTGAATTTCATGTGAATGTCAGTGTTGCAAATGTGTAGGGGTAGGGAGTTCCATATAATTGACACTTGGACAGAGAATGAGAACCTGCCCAGCCTGGAGGAGTTGTGAGGTGGCACTACTAGGCGATATGCTCTGCGAGATCTGAGATTCCTTGAGGGCTGGTATGGCAGGATTTTGTCTTGAAGGAATTCTGGGCTGGTGTTGCAGATGGCGTGGTGAGTGATGCACATCACTTTAAAGGTAGTGTGTCGACCAATCAGGAGCCAATGGGGGATTTTTAGTGTAGGGCTGATGTGTTCTCTGGGGGGTAGGCTATTGAGCAGGCGTGCTGCCGCGTTTTGGATTCTTTGGAGTTTCCTTAGTTGAAATGTTGGAGCGCCTAGGTAGAGACAATTCGCATAGTCCACGCGGGACAGAATAATGGAGTTGATGGCTGAAAAGCGGTGGGAATAGATGATGTAAGGGAAAATACACTTGAGAATCCGTAGATGGAAGAAGCAGGTTTTGGATACGGAGGTGGTGTGTTATGTGAGGGATTGGTCAGTGTCCAATGTGCATCCAAGGTTTTTTAGCACTTTCCGAGTTGCTGGTGCTAGTCCTAGGGATTGAGGCCACAGAATCAGTTGCAGAAGGAGTGCTCTTTTCCCACAAACAAGCATTTCACTTTTCCCAGGGTTGAGGATGAGGTGGTTGGTCGTCATCCAGCAGTCAATATCCAAGAGGCATGACGACAGGTCCGAACTGCCGGAGCCTTGATATTTTGGGATTTTAAGGATGATCTGGGTGTCGTCTGCGTAGTTGTGGCAAGTAAGATTGTATGAGCGGGTGATTCCAGGCAGGGGTTTTAGTAGTTAGAAGGTGAAGATTAGGGGAGGTAGGGATGCTCCTTGTGGGACACCTTTCCTTACTGGTCGTGAGGTGATGTGAACTGGTGCAGGTGCATTATTTGTGAGCGATTTGAGATGAAAGAGGAGATCCATGAGAGGGCTGTGTGTCTGATTCCTAGTGTTTGTAGCCTGTCTAGTAGGATAGTGTGATCAATGGTATCGAAGGCTGCAGAGAGGTCCAGTAGGATGAGTACAGCAGAGCCTTCTGCGTCGGCTGTTCTTTTTAGGTCGTCCCAGATGGACACTAAGAAGGATTCCGTTCCTCTGAGTGGCCTGAAACCCAACTGTGCAGGGTCTAGGAGGTTGTTGGCTTTGGTGAAGATGCCAAGCTGCATGTATGCTGCACGGTCAATGAGTTTGGCGATGAATCGTGTGTTGGAGATTGCCTGGTAGTTCTGGGAGAAGAGTGGGTTGAGTGTCATTTCTTTTTTTTTCAGATGGGTTTGATGTAGGAGGTTTCTAGGGCATCCGGGAAGGATCCTGAAGTGAGTGAGTGGTTGAGGATTGGGCGTGCGATACTACCTGGACAGGTAGAGGCTAGGATGTTTTTGAGGAGTGTGGGTGGGCAGAGGTCGTCAGGGGAGCAGGAAGGGCAGCTACCTGCTACGAGCGAGTGGAACTCCTGGTGTGAGATGGAAGGGAAAGAGTCAAAGATTTGCATCGAGGCAGGGTTTTGAAGAATGTCAGTCTGTGGGCGGGGGCATGTGTTCCAATTTAGAGATGACGGCGGAGTGTCTGTCAATAGCAACATTGACTACAGTGATAAGGTGTCACATAGGGCTTGGGAGACTGGCGGGGAGTGGCTCGAGCATGCCAGGGATTTGAATTTGTATATGATTCTATGTAGTTCCTTGATCGGGTTTCGAGCATTTAGGATTCTGTTCCCATAGAATGTTTTCTTGTTTATTCTGATTTCCAGTCTGTATGCTCTAGTTGTTCTTGCTAGGGCGGTTTTGTTCTGGGCTGTAGGGCAGGTTCTCTAGGTCGGTTCCAGACGGTGCTTGAGGGTTTTTATTGATTTGAGTTTGGCAGTGAACCACCTGGGTGTTGGTCCCGATCTCTGAGTGATCCATTTTGTTGGAGTGAGGGGTGTGAGGGTGTTTGTAAGCCAAAGTTGCAACGTTTCAATCACTGGAGATCCTTCCTGGAGGGAAAGTGTATGGAGAGAGTTGAGGAGTGAGTGTGCTAGATCTGGGGTGATTACTACTTTATTCCATGGTGGAATGATAGGGGAGGTGGTTGGTGGTGGTCGTGTGTGGCCTTGACCACCAGCCGTTGTGCTCAGTGGTATGGAGAAGTAAATTGCTGAGTGATCAGTCCATGATAGGGGCTGAGGGGGCTGGGTAGATATGTTTGTAGTGCTGAAGATCGCATTGAGGATGTGACCTCCCGTGTGGGTGGGTGTGCAGATGTATTGTGTCAGGTTGAGTGATTCTTGATTGTGAGTAATCGGGTCATAGGGTTTGAGGGTGAGTGGAACCATATGTTGAAATCCTCTAGGATGGTAAGTGTTGGATGTAGGATGGAGTTGGTGGCCAGTGCTTCACCAAGTGTGTCTCTGCGAAGCTCTCTGTGTAGCCAGGGGGTCTATAGATGAGTAGGAAGCTGTGGGAGGTGGAGGGTGAGAGTTGCAGTTTTGAGGGATTCGTAGCCTGTGGTGTTGGTTGAGGTTTCCTTAATTATTAATGAGAATTGGTGTATGTGTAGTATTGCAACCCCACCACCCCCAACCCTTCGCAATCTGTTCCGGGCAGTAAGGTTATAGCCAGGTAGGAAGGCCTTGTGCGAGATGGGCTCATAATCACCAGTAAACCAGGTCTCAGTAATGAAAAGAATGTCTGGGTTTTCTTCTGTGATGAGGTCAAAGATGTGGAATTTATTTTTGGACACTGACCTGGCGTTGATGAGTATGCAGGATGGTTGGTGGGGTGTCCTTGTGGGTGCTGGGAAGGTAGGCTTGTGAGTGGTGGGGGGGCTGGAGTGAAGGGGGCAAAGAGGAGGGTGGAACAGTTTGAGAGGGGAGGTTTAGTGTGGAGAATATGGAACAACGGGAATTGTAGATGAGGGGAATAGGGCTAGGACCGGATTGGGTGTAGGTGGGGAGGTTTGGGTCCTATAGTGTGGTGGCAGTGTTTGCGATCTGGGCTGGAGGATGGGTGATGCTATGAGGGGCATAAGGTGCCTTTGGTCTGGGCCTTTCCTTGACTTTTGGACAGTCCAAGGGGTGTGGGTGAGAGTGGGGAGTTTGGGGGGGTGTGCTGTGGAGCTGGGGTTTTGGCCAGAGCTGCTCATTCTGCGCTAAGGCTGGGGAATCATGAGTTGGAGGTGCTATGTTGTTCGGAGAGGGTGTGAGCAGATGGTGCAGTTGAGTGGTTGGTGGCAGGGGTGGTGTTTCATGGGTGTTTTATATGGCTCATTGTGTGGTCCGGTATGTTCCGGGGGACAATGTTCTCTTCTCCCTCTCTCCATCGTGCCGTTCTTAGTTGAGCGGAGCAGGATCTATGCAGGGGGATAGAGGGTCAGGGTGAGTGGGGTTGGTCTGGCGAGGAGGAGGAATAGGTGAGGACTGAGGGTTGCAGGGTGATGAGGTGATGGGTTGTGTGATGGTGGCGGTTGAGTTCTGCTGTGTTTGGTCTCATCAGGCCTACTGGTGTGCCAGCGTGCTGCTCTGCTTTGACCAGTGTGTGGCATGGTGTCTGTCTAGTGGGGAGGAAACGTGTCAGAAATGTGTCTGAGGAGAGGTGCACCTCCACTGGGCTACAGCACTAGATCTGGGTACTTACCCGGTCTATGGCACTTGGTCAAGGCAGTCAGGCGGCTTTGACAGGAAAGCCTAGGATTCACAGAGTGGTTTATAAAGGGATAATGCCTTTAGAGCTATGGGATCCCAGAAAGTATATCTAGAGGTCTAAGCCCCACAGGATGGTAGGCAGTAAACAGACTGCGCCTAGATGTGTTATTTCTAGAGAGTTGGAGAAGGCCTAGGCTTCACAGCGTGGCAGATGTGAGAACTACGCAGTTCAAATAGAGCAGGGGTCGCCAAACAGTCGATCTCGAGCAACCAGCAGGGGTGGACTGGCCTATACGGAACTCTGGAGATTTCCCGGCAGGCCTCTGCACCCTGGGCCTCTTTTCTGTGGTATTTCCAAATTTTCTCATAGGAAAAGCATTGGGCTTGCTGAAAATGTGTAATTTGGGGCCACTTTGAACTTTATTTCCAGGGCCTCTTTTGGTCCCCAGTAATTATTTCCAGGGCCTATTTTAGTTCCCAGTCCAGCCCTGGCGACCAGTAGCTCGCCTCAGCGTTTGAAGTCGATCGCTCTCGACTTTCAGAAAGTTGGTTAGCTTCACAGTGTAGGAACAACACAGAGTGTTTTACAATTCAATCATTTTGATCACAGAATTGATAGGCAATGCACACATATCATCAAGTAGCGAAATGGAATACAATGAGGTACTTCACTAGAGAAGACATGTTAAGAAGAATAGCAATATCTTTCAAGATACATTGTCTGGTCTATGCCCTAAAGCAGATCCATATGTTTTTGGGACGGCTAATTGGTAAGAGCATGAATATATTAATTTATTCATTATTGTAAGACAAAGTTTAATGACATAGCCAATTTCTTAACGCAGATGGATGACATTTGTTGTGCATCTTAAAATAACTCTCTTGGCAAGCGGGAAGCCAACATTTAAGAATCTTTTACCAAAGGCATTTTATCATAACAACCCAGGATTCACCACAGTGTGTCTGTGAGATACAAGTACCAACCATTCAGGGCAATTCCACACAAACATGTGACCATAACATTTCTAAAGCAAGGCATTACGGAATCATGTGGAAATAATCTGCGTTTTGCAACTTTCCTCTTCTACAGTGAGCATCCAAACTATCACCAAATGTATTCATAATCACAGCAGCATTATGTAGCCCGTGGAACATTTTAAACTGGATTAGATTACATTTTGAGTTAAGTGACACCACCCTAGTCTAGTACAAGCGGCTCGCAATTGTTCATCATCTATCTCTATACCCAAATCAGTAGCCCATCTCGTACGAGATCTCTGCAGGACCTGCCGCACATTGTTTTGGATCAATGAATTAAATATCAAAATGAAGCGATTATGTTCATTACAGCTCAACAGAAAAAGCATTCATAGATGCATTTTAAGCTTGTCAGAAATAGTTAAACATTTAGCACTACAAGTGGCCCGTATACGTAGATATTGCAGAGTAGTGAGGGTATTCTTTCCCAATTTAGTGTGCATTACAGAAAGCTATTTTCCCAGTGGGAAACAAGTCACCCAAATAGCAGAATCCGCCCTTAGACCATAATGTGCTTATTTTGGTGTCTAGTGTAGGAAGCATGTCTAGTATACCCCAGATATACACGCCCCTGTGATATAGGTCCCAGATACCTAATTTCCGTGCTAATCATTGCTGGGCTTTAAGTGTCATAATTAAGGGGTCAAATGGGCAGGGATGAACATAGGGGTCAGTGCAAACGTGAGGTTCATGCGGCCAGCATCTTTGCGCGCAATTTTCACATATGAAGGTTGAATGATTATGGTGTTCCAATCGGTGATGAAACTAGTCTGGGCAACTAAATAGTATAAAATAAGGGGCCTGAAGGCCCCCTCCCCAGGGGACATGGTTTGGACATATATTTAATTTTCATACATACTGCCCCTGGGTTCCATACGAATTTAGTTACCATTTTATTCAAAGAAGCGAAAAACGCATTGCTCAGTTCAGTAGGAATCTTAAAAAAATAATAAAACAGTTTAGGCAATACATCCATCTTTAACAGCACTATCTTGCCATCAAGGAGCTAGGCAACGTAGATCATTGTTCAAGTTTAAATTGTAATGTATTTTCCAATATTCTCATTGAACAGTGTGCCATTGGACCTAGACACTACAATACCTAAATATTTTATGGACTGAGGTTCCCAGTATAGCTTACATTTGCTGTTAGGAATTTCCATGTGAGGTGCTAAAGAAGAAATCTCAGAACATGTCCAATTAATTGATAGCCCAGAGTAACTATCATATGTAATTACACCAGACATGATGGAACTAAGTTTGTATGTGGTTTCCTAATATATAAAAGTATGTTATCAGCATACAGAGGAATTATTTCCTGATCCCTCACTCAGACGGATATCTTTGTGGATGTGAGAGTACTAGAGCAGGTCTGCCAGTTGTTCAACGCCAAGTTGTAAAAAGTAAAGGACACAGGGCAACCTGCCTGGTTCCCCTACCATTGCCCGAATAGTGATTAATAGCTGTTTCCCACTTTGATTTTGGCCACTGGCTGAGCATAGAGTAATCGAACACAGGACATAAAATATGGACCAACCCACCAACATCCAGCAGGAAACTCCCTGAAACAGTATCAAAAGCTATTTCAGCATCGAGTGACACTGCCACCACCTGGACATTGGGCTCGATCTGGGACATAATATTAAAAAGCTTTCTTAGGTTTGGAGCTGTTGATCAACTAGGAATTAAACAAGATCCACATCAAGGACTGTAGGCTGTATGCCAAGGCTGTAGCAAATATTTTGATATCCACATTTAGTAAGGACAGGGATCGATAGGAACCACAATCATCTGATGGCTTATTGGGGTTGAGCAATAATGTAATCCCAGGTTCCTGTAGTATTGCTGGAAGAATGCCTACAGTGATGGATTCCTCTCAAACCAGTAATAGTTATGGGGCAAGGATCGACCAGTATTTTTTAGTTTGGGCTATTAGATGGCAAAGCCACCTATAGGCCAAAACTATTGCATTTGAGTACAGATAGGGAGAAATGACGCATGCGCAGGGCCACACAGCTTGTAGGTGTTGTTTGGTTATTTGCCCACTGTGAGGTATTGTAAGTAAGATTTGGACACAGAGGCATAGTGTTGATTGCTATAAACCTTAATTAAAAGAAATGGGTGGGAGAGAAGCCTATCTTTCCCTAACTCTAGGTGGGGTTTCACTGCCTCAACAAAACTAACTACGGTCTCTGTCGAGATGTCCAAAGTAAAAGTCTTCCGTCCTATGTCCAAACCCCTACGCTGACCCTCACACACTAAACCTATCATGAAGTGCAAAAGGGCTTAATGTTCTTGAGGTGCCACTTGCAGCTGTAGTTCACAAGTTAAACTCAAAGTTTCAAAAGGGTGTCATAGAACATAAACAACCAAAAGTTCCAGCACCTTTGGAAGGGCGTTCCCTTCCCCTAAGTTTCTCAGTTCTTTCACAGTCTCATAAGCGGCAAGAGGGTGTTAATCTCCTCTCAGCCTTTCCTCCACTTTCAAATATACGGTATGGATTTCAAATCAAGAGATTGTCCTTTCTTCTCCTTACAATCTCTTCCTTCCAAGAGACTTGTTTCTCTTCACCGAGGTTTCACACATTCACAATGTTCCTTTACTTTCTCCACTGGCTTGCTTGCCGTACAGTTCAGGTGTGAGTCTCCTGACTAATGACCAAAAAAAGGCCTAGTGTACTCTCCTGCCAGGATTTGGTTAAAGCTTGACTATTTGATATGATATGATAAGTCATTTATAACATGCCTTTACACAAGTGTTTCTAGGCGCAACAAGACAAGGGAGGGAAGACAGAGGGAGGACAAGACAAACAATCGTACTGGGCCTTCTGTCATTCAGATCATGTGAGAACGAGAAGTGCAAGGGGAAAGGGAGGGTGGGAAGTGCAAGGGAGAGGGGAGTGAAAAACAGGGCAGCAATGCTCTGAGTAAATTAAGCCAGGGTAGTGCAAGGAGAACAAGGGACTTTAGGGTTACAGTTGTAGCCTTTAAGTGCATGGTAGGCCCGGAGGCAGTGCAAGGGTGACTGATCAAGAAATATCCTGGTACCCAGTGGGCCTCTGAGGGTAGCCAATTAACCAGTTGGTACATCATACAGGTAGTTCAGCAGTGGAGGGAGAGAGAGAGAAAGCAGAGGAGAAGAGGGAAGTTTTGAGCTGCTTCCGGAACTTCAGGTGGTCCGGCTCAAGTTTGAGAGGGCCAGGGAGGCCATTCCAGAGGGAGGCACCTGCAGAGGAGAGAGATCAACTCCCCACTCTCTGCCTGTAGAAGTGTCTAACCCTTAGAGAGTTGGAGGTAGCTTAGCGAAGGGCTCGAGAAGGAATCTATTTTGGAAGAGAGCGTTGGGTGTAGGCCCCAGCCCTAGAAAGCCTTGTGGACAATGCAAAGGGTCTTGATCTTGATCCTTGCAGCCACCAGGAGCCAGTGGAGAGATTTCAGGGCTGGAGAGATATGGTCCCTGGGCTTGAGGCCAAGGAAAAGTCTTGCAGTCCCGTTCTGGATAAGTTGCAGAGGGCGGAGAGTAGAGGAAGGCAGATTGAGAAAGAGGCTGTTGCAGTAGTCCAGCCTAGAGAGAACCAGGGCTCTAGAGGCAGTGAGTTTCTAGGGGAAAGTGAGAAAGAGAAGAGTCCGTTTGATGAGGTTGTAGTGTTCTGCATACACAATACACGGCACGTGAGGGAAGCGCGTGGAGCAGGAGCGAGGTCGAGCAGGGAAGATTCCAACTTGGAAGGCAAGGAGAAGTCAGTTGGAGAGGCGACGGAGAAGAGAGAGACTTCAGTTCATGTCCCCTAAATAATATTTATACTTATAACTATAAAACGTACATTAATAAAATAACTTATGAAAGTAAACATACATATAATTTCAACTCTGTAGCCCCTTTTCTTCAGAGGTGCAGCTGGTAGTGGGACTATTTGAGTTGTGAGGAGAGAAAGAGAGAATGTGGAGTCGAAGATGACACCAAGATTCTTTGCCTCGCAGGAAGATGAAGGAAGAGTGCCCAAGGCAGGATGTTTGTATTTTGGGTGCAGGTCCAAGACTTACATTCGAATTGACTGGTAAACTCTCCTGCCAGGACTTTGCCAATGTTGTAACACTCTCATCTGTTCATATTCTTTTCCAATTGAGTATTGGGCCTTTGCCCACCTTTCATTCACAACTTCCCATGCTTGCCACGTTCCCCCAGCTCCCCTGCTCAGGGTCTCCCAGGCTTTCCAATTACTTTCAATTGGCGTGCGGTGTCCGCCTCGAAGCGCCCTGGTGCCCCATTCTCCCTGTATGGGCTAACTGGTCTCTCCTGGCTGCTTTGGCATTTTCGATGGTCTGCACGTTGCCCAGCGGTAAGCTTTGTCTTCCGGTGAGCTTTGAGTAGTCTCTTACTTCCGCACAGTGGCCATCCGGTCTCGGAGCTTCCTCTTCCGACACTGCCACAATCTCGTCTGCTCTGCGTCCCTCCGATTTCCCAACTGGCCTTGAGTATGGTCCGTCTCTATTTTCCTGGCTTGTCGGGTGTTTTAAAGTTACCGGCATTGGTCATCTGTTCGGAACAACCAGCCTGTACTGTGCTGTTCATTACTCAGGCCGTCTTCCTCGTTCCAGTAGGCCTATAGGAACACGTATGTGTTTGTCTATTGTTAGTAACAGGAACCAACAGATTACAATATGCTATACATAGCTGAAAAAGCAATGACTGGTGACTATTATCCCTCTCAAGGGGGGGGTGACAGGCCTTCTTCTAGTGAGCCA
Source organism: Ambystoma mexicanum (assembly GCF_040938575.1). Taxonomy (NCBI): domain Eukaryota; kingdom Metazoa; phylum Chordata; class Amphibia; order Caudata; family Ambystomatidae; genus Ambystoma; species Ambystoma mexicanum. The sequence goes on along the minus strand of NC_090925.1, from coordinate 469,433,663 downwards.
TCTTCACCCCACTGAGGTTGACCTCCCCAAGTGATCCTCTCGCAGATAGCCACCCCTAGGGGAGGAGTCAGGTAGTTTCTGCCCTTCACTGGACACATGGGGGAAGACTTTTGCCGGGATGTTACTAACGCCTTCGCTAGATTCATCCTATACCCTTCCCCTAATGTTGCTGGTTTCTTCTGTACGTATTGGGAAATGGGAAAGGTAGTCTATATTCCCTTGTTCTTTTCCTTTCCTGTGCTGTATAGTGAAACAATAGGGCTTACATCTAAAAACCAGAGCATTACTCTGGCATTCATGTCCTTATGAAGACTGATCCAAGTTAAAGGGGAATGATCACTGACTAATCACATCTTCCTCCTTGTAAGACAATACCGCAAATATGACACAGCCCACTTCATGGCTAGGGCCTCTAGCTCAATTGTAGCATAGTTTCTCTTCCTAGGAAACAGCTTACGACTAATGTAAAGAATCAGCTTTTCAATGCCATCATATTCTTTGGAGAGAACTGCTCCTAAGCCAACCTGGGATGCATCAGTCTGCAGTATAAATTCTTTATTGAAATTAGCAACTTTTAAAACAGTTTCACTAAGCAGAATTTGCTTGAGGGTGATAAAACAAGCTTGGTCTTCGGGGCCCCATTTTAAACTTTGCGTTTCATTGTTTTTAAGTTTGTCTGTCAGGGTAGCTGTTATAGAAGAATAGTTGGGTATACACCTTCTATAGTATCCAACCACCCCTAGGAAGGCCCTTAGATCTCTCTTCATTTTTTGTATTGGAGTGTCTTGAAGGGCTTTTACTGTTTCTCTTTGGGGTTGTTGAGCCAGCCCATTCCCAACAAAAAATCCTAGGTACTTTACTGCTGATTGTGCTAAGTAAAATATTGTGGGATTAGCTGTGAGACCTGCTTCCCTTAGCGGCCGTATTATTTGGTAAAGGTGGTGCATATGTTCCTCCCAAGTCTTACTGTGAATGACCATATCATCCAATTAGGTTCCACAGAAGGCAGAGCATGGTCGAAGTATTCGGTCCATGAGTTGCTGAAAAGTAGCGGGACTGCCATGAAGCCCAAATGGGTGAACTTTGAACTGATATAGTCCCACCGGAGTGGAAAAGACCGTCTTTCCTTTGCCTGCTGGATTTATAGGGACCTGCCAATAACCTTTGGTGAGGTCAATTGTAGAAAGGATAAACAGAGGAGCCAGGCCAATCAATCAGATTGTCAATTCTTTGCACCCCTACAAATCTGGCAAATCCCCTAGGAGCCCAAACCCTGTTACTTTCAAAAACCATAACTCAGAGAATCCCTGTTTTTCTGGTTCCTATCCGAACACTCCCAGTCATTCTTCTCCATGTCCCTTTAATTATGATTTGTCACACTCCTAGTCTATTTGGACCAAACACTACCGTTCCCACAATCCCCCTTGTACGAAAGCTATAATTTCATAAAACACCTTTTCCCCCTCCTATCCCGTAGGGTACCTGGAATCTCTAAAAACCTCCTTTTCCAACCTGAAAACCTTTGTCCATGATTAAAATAAATGGACTAATGTTAGAACTGTTCACCCAACCCAAGGGTGAGGCAGAGTCAGGCAATTAACCTGAATCACCCACACCTGACAGCCCTTTCCTTTGCCCACAGGGATAAAAGGTGGAGCACAAGAGCACAGGACTAGCAAGGCAGACTGCATGACGTGAGAGCTAACTCAGCACAGCAGTTCAAGAGGAGAAGAAAGACGGCGCAGACCAAGAGGGTGACAAGGGGAGAGTCGACCTTGCCCTTTCCGAATTAGGCCCGTGGAACCTCAGCAGAGGGAATGATAAGTCCACAAACAATAGCCAGCGTGTGTTGCAGCAGATGTCAATGGTACACAAGAACCCCCCTCCACTGATTGCCAAGCAGGAGAGAGATGCTTGTCTCTTTGGTACCAACCTTGACTCTGAGGAGAGAGAAAGCCGGGCAGTTCATCTCAGCCAGTGAGCCGAGGGGAGTGTCCATTAGAAATCGACATGTGTTGAACGAAAAGTAACCGAAGGCTAAATTGAACTTTGAAAAGCAAGAGCTAGTATTCACGAAGGAGGGGAAAACCAGCAACAGAGGAGCTCGGCACCATGTGGGTGCACGGGCAGGAAACTCTGGGTGATTACCCAACGGTAAAAACTACCATAACCAGACGACCTGGAGAAGAGGCGAAGAAAGGTCAAAGTGGTCAAACAGAGGTCTTGTAAAATCCTCTGTACCGAAGAAAGTCTTTGACCAACAAAGAATCGTGAAAGCTAAGGGAAGCGGATCCCGCATGGTGAAGATTAGCACATGAACTGTGTTTCGTGAAGATTAGCAAGAGTGAATCCGGCCAAGGGATGCTAATAGAAAGGGGTGGAATCTAAAAGTCCCATTAGGCATTGTTGGTAAAGGCTGGCAAGAGTGAGCCCGGCAGATGGAAGCCAGCAACCAAAAGTCGACGAGACTGAACATGGCAGAGGGAAGCCCACAACCAAAAGTCGGAGAGAGTGAACCCGGCAGAGGCAAGCTGACAACCAGGGGCAAAAGCCTGTTTAAAAAGACAGTAAGATTTGTGAAAGCACGAAGCACCTCAAGACAAGGGGAAGTGAAGCGTCCCCCTTGCCTTTTGGGGCCCAAGCCAAGCCAAGGGAGATCCAGGGGTGGAAAGTTAACACCCAAAGTTCACTGAGAAAGGAACTGTCCTGTTAATTTGTTGAATATAATTTCTGAGGGGTTTTCACCAAGAAGAGGGGGATCCAAGGGTGACGCCATCACCCCAAAGTGTTCATTGAATTGAACAGACCTTTGTGTTTGTTTGTTGAGAATATCAGGCCTCAAAGGCAAGAGACTTTTATTGAAAAGAGACTTAACCATCGAAGAACCTGATAGCTGATACAGATCTGTTAGCTTGTGCTGGGAGGGCTTGAGAGTGTGCTCCAAAGTCTCATCTTGTCCCAAACAGAAACATGGGGAAGGGATACCTCAAGGCAATCACATCCTGACATATTATTTGTGAACACTTTTCCTTTATTTGAACACCCTATCCCACACTCTTTCTGTAAGTAGTTGTAAGGAATTGGCAACAGTTTTTTAGTATAGGCCTTTTGTTCTTTGACAAGACGCCACACAGACTGCCTTATTTTTCATTTGATGGTTGACGCTTGCTCCCATCTTAGATGTAGGCTTAAGTTAGGCAGTTTTCCACCCTGCACTTACAATTTAATAAAAACACTTGAACTGTGATCACTTGTATCTGTCTTTACTGTTGTCACCATGAGTTCCTTACAGGTCAACATTTTCTCTATCTCTTGTATGACTATCTCTTTCCTGGCCTCAGGAAGTCTATAGGGTGTTATATGTACCACCTTTCCTGGAGGTGTCCGAATATAGTGGAAAACCCCTTTCGCTCTCCCCGGTTTTCTTCCAAAAACATTTGTAAATTGGTCCAATAGATCTTGAAGTTCTTGTTTTTGAGTTTCTGACATATTTGTGTGGATCAGATTATTTTTCATTAGGACTGTCTAATAGAAGACTTGCCATGACCACAGATGTTGATGGGGTTGGGTCCTCCTTCCGCTCTTTCAGAAGGTTAACATGATATATTTGTGTTTTGACCTGTCTATAGGTTTGAGAAACTCGATAGTTGCAATGGCCGTCTGTTCTAAAATCTGGTACGGTCCATGCCATTTAGATAACATTTTAATGTCTGAAGTGGGTAATAAAATGAAAAGGATAAAAGAATGGCTCTCTTATCGTGGATAGATTTTTGGTATTTCTGAACATTGGCCAAGTTGGACTGTACTATAAACCTTACAGTAGCCATGTGCTCCTTCAGATGTTGAGCGGTCTGGGAAAGCGGTAACAAAACTTCTTCCCTTTCTTCCCATGTCTCCCTCAATATGTCTACCATGTTACAGGGTTCTGTACAGTACAGTAACTCAAAAGGTGAGAAACCTAGTGAAGATAGCAGAGTTTTTCGGATGGCAAAAAGGGCCCATGGTATCATTATGTCCCAGTTTTTTCCATCTGCCTCAACTAGTTTTCAGAGAACGCTCTTAAGGGTTTTATTAAAATGCTCAACAAGCCCATCAGTTTGGGGATGGTATACAGCGGTCCAGAGCGTCTGGATCTGAAGGACTTTTTATTTCAGTAATCAACTAAAGATAGTTCCCTTTTGGGAAGCCCAGCCAGAAAAAGAACGGTATGAAGTGTTTCAAAATTTGTTGGGATGTGTTGTTTCTCAGTGAAAGGGCCTCATGATATCTAGTAGCATTGTCTCAGACCACCAGGATAAAACCGACTGCCCAATTTAGATGGTCCAAGAGGACCGACTATATACATCCCAATACGGGAAAACAGTATGTCAATAATGGGCAAGGGCTGTAGGGGGGGTTGGTGCCAGCATTTGGGTACTAGTGTTTTGACATAGGGCACAGGTGGTAGCAGCATTCTTTACATAGGCGTAAACGCTGGGCCAGTAAAACCTACTGATCACCTGGCCCTGTGCTTTAGATGTTCCTAAGGGCCCCCCAGTTAAGTGAGAATGGGCAATCCCTAATGCATTCTTCTGTGTGATGTTGGTACCACAAGTGGGGGTACCTTCTGGGTTAACATCACCCCTAAAGAGCAAACCTTGTTACAGAAAAATAAAGGCCCCTCCTTCTTTCTTTCTTCTTCTTCTGGGATAGTCTGAAGGAAGGCTTCAGCTAATATAGTGAGAGGAGTCAGGAATGAAACACGCATACAAGGTAGTCATGTTTTTGCTTAAAGACCTCTATGGAAAATAAAAGGGGTTGGGAAAAAGCCTCTGTTACCCTGCTCTAAGAGGAGTTTCCCTACCTAAACCAGAAACTAAGGCTCTGTCTGTGTCAGAATGTCCAAAATAACTGTCACATGTCCAAAGTTCTATTCTGACCCTCACACTCTAACAAACTAGATTATACAGTGAAAATGGTAATGTCTTTGGCCTTGGGTGGTTTCGAAAAAGGGTTCAAAAAAGAAGAATGACTAACTCCAACACAAACATTCTTCAAGGATAAGGATCCTTGCTTCAGAGGGTGGCTTCCTTCCCCTAGATTCCTCTTGACTTTCTGATATTGTCAGAAGTAGCCGTTCCTTGTGCTTTTCTTGTCCAGCAACAACAATGATACACAAAACTGCCGGATTTTCTACTTTTGTCTCTTTCAGGATACCTGGCATACTCTCCTGCCATGGTTTTGCTCTTTCTCTCCTGGTTAACATAATGCTGTTTCTAGTCCTGATATATTCTTCTCAGGGCCTCTTTAACTTCTGTACTCTCTTGTAACTGCCTGGTTTACTCTTGAGCCCGGGGGGGCTCTTTTACTCAAGGTAACATGTCGTACTATGGATGGGACAGAGAATAACTTCTCAGACTAAATAACAAGACCGACTCAGGAAGTTAGAAAAGGTCACTGTTTTATTAACAATTATCTAAAACAGGGAGTACAACAGACATCAATGGATGTCACACAGCAAACGCAGTTTATTAAAATCACAGTTATATAATAAAAATGTGTCCTTCATGATATTATACTGCGTGGCAAACTAGAAAACCTAAGTGAGACTGTGGTTGGCTTAAGGGGAACATCTAAGTATACTTTCTATATTCGATAGAATCGTGATTGGGCCTTTATAGTCAGGTACTATAGGTGGGCACTCTTGCACTCCGCAAGTGCAAGTCATAGTGCAAGTCATCTTCGATAGCTACTGGAAACACAACATTTAATTGGCTCTCAAACTGTAAGGCTCTCTGTTATATGGCCTTCTACAATTGGTTGGCACGCTTGTACCCTTCTGGAATATTCGATGCTCTAGCAGCATGTAAGCTGGTAACCCAGGTGTTGGTGGGCGAGCCTGACAATGTCTTCCCACCCAATTAGCCCAGTATCTCTCATCACTCATGCCGTCTGCCATTCATTTTGCCTTTGAACTTTGTCATACCCAGCACTAGAACCACTACACACATGCACCCCTTTCAGTCAGTAAGGGCCAGAGAGCACCCGCAGACACACTCAAGGGATACATTCAGAGCCAGACAGACTGGTGATGGAACCAGTTGGACTCTTTTATGGCGCGCCTGGCGCTGTGTGCTGTCAAGGGGCAAGGACAATGAGGGACTTCCTAGTTTCCCCCAAGATGGCTGACCAGCAAGCCAAGGAAAGCACTGGGAAGGTGCCAACTAGTTGATGGGAGTGGCTATCTATAAAAGCCACTCCCAGGTGTGCCGCACTGCTTCGCGTTATTGTGCTCATGCAGCTTAACGCTTACCGGCAGTTTCCAGCTCTCTGCCTGCAAACAAGAAGAAAAGAACACAGATTAGAAGCGGATCGCAGCAACTGAGATGTACCAGCTATCAGCAGACTTACCTTTGACATCCTGCAACCTTTTCCAGCTCAACCTGCATCTCTGGAGATCATCCCTCACTGGCACCGGCTTCTATCCCTCATTCTCACCGTTCCGACGCTCATGGACTTTCTCCTGTGGAGAGAAGACAAGAGAAAGTTAAAGACAGGCAAGCACTCTGCACGCAGTCATAGTGACTGTTCGTTCATTATACTCATTCACACTAACTAATTAACAAAGTGCCTCCGAAGTCGCATGGAGCACATTGCTGCAGTAGCAGCTGGAACTCCCACGTGTGATCCACAGCAGCAGCTGTAACAACGGCTCAGAGCTCACTGCAAGCTGTAGCACTCTGCAGGCGGCTAACAGAACCCACAAGCTGTTGCAGAACAGCAGGAACAGCATCCCAGAACAGCCCAGGCTGGGCTTCACACAATCCAAAGACATTAAGGTCTAAAGGCCTCTGGAGATCAACAGGCAGCCTGGCAAAGGGGCTTTGGACACCAGCAGAACTACTCATACAAAACGCTAATGGGCCACAGCTGGTCTGGGCCCAGGACCAGTGAAGGAACTGGTAGTGCATTGAAGAACTGCGCCCCTGCAACCGACAGAAGGACAGAGATCCCAGCTTACATTATATACAGGTGAGCGCAGCAGCCACTGGGTGCCACAACATACACCTAGGGGAAGGGTGGGAGGGGAGAAAGGGGGCTGAGTGGTGGCACAGACACTCATCAGCTGCCCTGTATTTATTAGGAGATGCCCTTGCAGCCACGCCCATACAGCCCGCACCTCGAGGGTCCAGGAGCTCCAGCAGAGAGCAGGCACAAGGTAAGCATTACAACTCGGCCTTGTAGTATCTTCTCGCCCGTGGGAATAAAAGATAAAAGGGAGTATAGGCCAATCTGGTTCACCATGCTCTTCGTCTATTTTCATCCTCAGCTCACGTAACCATATACTGTGACTTTGCTCATATTATTAGCATTTAATAGTCTTTAATGAAAAAACTTGGCCCTCATGGTGTTTTCTCTTTGCAACTTAACAAGGGATGCCTTGACTTCTCACGTCTACTGTTCTTAGCCGTTCATAACCAGTTATTGGCTGCTTGCAGTCCTTGACACCAAGCAAGGCAAACTCTTTGGCCTTGTTCCGAATTTGAACCTTTTTTTTGCTGCGACACACATAGCCTTAATCCATCTCCTTACATGGCTTCTTGCTTACTAAATTATGTCATTGAATATCCAGAACTTTATATACATATTTGCGGCACTGCCTGCAGTCTACATACAATGTATAGCCAGCCTTAAAAATACTTTGTTTACTTGCTTTGCAGCATCTGTACAATTGTAAAACGACTTGTGTTTTTTGTAGTTCTTTCCTCTTGTTCAATCTTCAGTCCGCACATAAAAGCTACTTCATTCTTTATTCCGCCATCAATATATCTATAGTCTATACATCTCCTTTGACCATCCTTCTCAGTGTGTCACTTGTGCCTCTTGTGACATCATTAGCCTGTTTTTCCTTTCTTATTCTCATATTCCTTCGGGAACTGCTTCCATTGGATCATTATCTCTTCGGGGGTACGTCATATAATGTTTTCTTAACGGATACCTTGTTTCAAAGACCCTCCTCGGAATTGTCAGTCACTGGTATCAGAATTGGCACAACCTCTGGTTTCCAGCACACACCTAGCAGGGGGGTGGGACTTCTTGTAGAGGCACTTGGCTCCTCCTCTACACTCTCCTGCCAGGGCTTCTTATAATCACACACTTGTAACAGCCCGGTATACTCTCCTGCCAGGGATTCTTGTAATCACACACTTGTAACTGCCTGTTATACTCTCCTGCCAGGACATATGCTCATATGGGCTCTGTTCCCTCTTCCAGACTTTCAGGTTTACTTTGTTTGATAATGTATCTGCGAGATATATTATCTTGTCCGAGTTTCCCATTAACTTGCACTGTATACATTGACAAACTTACAACAAAAGTTTCTTCTTCTTAGTGACAAGGTTTTCACTTCCTCAGAATAGCAACAATGTAATTACTAGCCACAATGTGTTTCCAACACTCTTAGTTATCCAAGACGACTTGATGCAGTTCCAAAAAGAAATACAACTTCTAGTATGTTAGTGAAACAACAGTCTTGGTTAACAGTAATTATGCTTCTGTTCAGATTAGGATTCACAATAGGTATATTTGTCAAGATGGCTTCACAGTGCTGCTGCTTCTACTTCATCAACTTCACTTCTACTGAGAATTACCATGAGGGCATTCGCCTTTGCCTCATAGCATTGTCCTTCACTTGTACCACTGAAGTCTTGCATCTACTGACAATCAGATATTTTGTTTCAGTATTTTGTGCTACTACCGCAGCTTCAGTATTGTATGACTCGACAGATTTTGTCAAGATTCACTTTAAGGTACTTGAACCTCTTCAAATAGGCAAAGCACTCTTCCTCTGAATATCTCTCTTCAAAAAGGGCAGCCTCTTTGACTCTCTTGTCTGTCTACCACAATAACAACCTAAGTTTGTCTTTATGGCCGACTTCTCTCTTTCTCTCACAATCTTTGGCAATATAGGTTGTGTTAACTTCAAGTAATTGTTTATAGGCAGCAAGTTTCCATTCCCTAACTTTGTATTCACTTCTCTGCCAACTGTTAGCCAAAGTAATTACCCAGAAGCCCTGGTGCCACTGGCTCCAGGTAATGCTTGCACACGTGTATCTCAGGCAACGTTGAACTTCTATTGGGCGCACAGTTTTGGTTGTATTGCTTTTTGACTCTGAGAAAGGCTTGGGCAATGCTTGTTCTTCTCTTCACCTGCAGATACAATGTTTAACCGCTTAAATTATTTTATGAGAAATTATTGCTTGCGTCAAATAAGGGATAGAGTTCTGTCTTCCTTTGAAAAGCACAATTAGGCACAGGCGACCACTTCTTCATAAAGGTTTGAAAGGTTAAATGTTCAACAAGGGTTTTTGCAATGTTAAATGTTCAACAATGGCCTTTGCAACATTTTGCTCTGCATAGTGAGAGACACACAACTATTTCTTAATAAGATTTACAGTCTTTAAGGATTTAACAGTGGTATTCCGCAGCGTTTGCTCTTCACTCGAGTAAATGGGAATCACCTGATACATGCAAGTGCTACTTTTTCATTGTTCCCTTAGTAAAGCTTCAACAAACAACTGAAGCTTGCTTCTGACTATATGCAAGTGAATTTGAAGCTGGATACAGGTGCATGCAGTATTCCCACAAGGAATCAGAACCCCAGGTTTCACTCACCGGCTTCTGGGAGCCACTTGTTGCACGCTGCTACTGTTTCTGGCACAAATTCAACTGCTTCTAGCTTCACTTGGGTCCCACACCCTTCCTCGCTGATGGTGTCTCTGGTCTGGCCACTCGACAAAGGAGCCTCTCTCACTCCTGAGACCCACGCCTTGACAGCAGCTAATCACCTCGATCTCCGACACATTTCCTTCACAGCAATCAGGCTCACATGGGGAAAGACAGCCTTACTGCACGCCTTCTACTGCACAGCCTCTGCACTTCAGAGTTTGGGGGAACAGGACCCTCTCAGAAAAAGCAGGTGAAATCTGCTGCATCCACGTTCTGGCGTCCCTCTGGTTCTCCCACGTCTGCTTGGTTTGCCAGCACTGTGCCTTCTTCTTTCTGCTTCTACTGCTAAAGCACACACTCCATTCACAGTTCCAGCTCCTTCTAATTACCTGCACCTGAGGGGGTCTTTTATTCCTCCCAGATTCCTTCTGTTAGGCTTAATTGCCTGACTACTGCTACAACATGCCTCTTCAGCCCCCTTCCTCGTCCCAGCACATATGGGATTATGGGACTTGCAGTCCCCAAAAACAGAGTTAGTTCTTTTAAATAACTTCTGATTTTTAAGGGCAGGTTTATGCCCCTTAAAGTTATTTGTAGTATCATCGATACTACGCAATACAGTTCGAGATTACAGGGAGCTAGTGGGAAGGCGAAGCAAGCACGAGCGGAGATCTGCCGAAGCACGTCATAGTGCAAGGACGGCGGAGCAATGAGAGCGAGCGGTTTGAAATACCAACGGCACACGCGATCAGCCGGTGGAGCCTGAAATACGGAACTACACATCTTTCCCTATATGTTTATAAAATACAATAAATATATATTAGTTTAACTTACCCTGCACGCATATCGTTACTACAGTGGCGACGAGGATTCGGGCTCCACCGCCTCCTTCTCCTGCGTGTCCAGTTCGTGAAGAACATCTCATCAGGAACCGGGCCGCTCCGCTCAATTCCCCGAGCGTGGCAGTGGCCCAGCGATGGTGATGTCCGCTCCGTTCCTGTGAACGCAGCGGCAGAATGAAAAAAAAAAATCCACCGCCTGCCGAGCCCACATCAATGAAGTAAGTGCCATTGCTGTTTTTTATTAGAAACAGTCCGAGAGCAAACCCCGCCCACACTGCCAGCAGACAGCCTAGTATACGGGCATTGCATACCGTATGTCATGTTATAGATGGGCACTATTTAGCACAAGTACCTAACAGTGTAAAAAAAAAGAAAAAAAAAATTGAAAATACAAGCAAAACTATGGATGAAACATTGTGACAAGAAACACTTCAGTTGAAAGGCGCATGTGCACTGGATTTCTATCTACCACAAAAGCACACCACCAATTGTGTGTGATATAATAGATACAAAGCGAAGTGTTAAGAAATTGTCCAAAATGGCATTCAGTGGTGTTCCGCCTCCCATGTTTTTTCTGACGGATGTAGGGGAACCCTCAATACCGTGGAAAAGATGGATCAAAGCCTTTGAACACTATGCAGGAGTTGTGTGTGGTCCTAATTGTAGCATAGAGAAAAGAAAGTCTCTTCTGCTGCATTGTTTAGGACCGGCTGGGCAAGAAAAATTTGAAGATTTACCAGAATTATCGCCTGAAGAGAGTGCGGATTTAAACGACTATGAATGTTCCGTGAAGAAAATGGGCAAACACTATGAAAAGAAATTAAGCACTATCCTAGAACGGCACAAATTTGGAAAGAAAATTCAAGAGGAAGGTGAAAGTGTGGAACAGTACATAACAAATTTAAGAAAATTGGCCAGAACATGTAAATTCAATGCACAGTTAGATGAGAGACTACGAGACCAATTCATGTTAGAATGCAGAAGTAGCAAAGTAAGGGAAAAATTATGGGCTGAAGATGACCCACCTCTTGACACAGTTCTGAGGATAGCCAAAGAAGTTGAACATACGGAAAAGTGTGTTCAGGAACTTGAGAACAGAATGCAGTCTGTAGAGATTAAACAAGAAATTCCAAAGAGTAATAACACGATGAACACAAATAAAAACAATGAATCAATAGCCCAAGTGATGGAGACAACTGGCAGCAGAGACAAACCAGGAAGACCTCGCAAAGCATCGTGGAATGAAAACAGGAGAAGCAGAGTTGGACCCAGAATAAATGAGAAGAGAAGAAGTCCACGCAGACAAGGAGGAAATCCACGAAGGAGAGTTGATGGAAGATGTTTCAGATGTGACAGTACTGAACATTGGGCTGATAATCCTGAATGCCCAGCTTTAAAAATTATATGTGGCAAATGCAAGGGCAAGGGACACTATGCCAGATGTTGCAAAGCATCAAATACTTCCATGAATTGGATTGGCAGTGATAATGACAGTAATAATGATGATGATGAATGTGTTTTTGCTATATCGGATGAAGAACAAGAGGAAGAAATGGAAAGCCCTAAAGCCATGGTGTGTATAGATGGGGTGAATATGAACATGATGGTGGATTCTGGTGCCAAATATACGTTAATACCACAAGAGATGTGGGACAGAAAGAAACATGAATATTTACATGAACCCGACATCCGACCCAGAGCCTATGGTGGTATTAAAATAGATATCATTGGATGGTTTTGGGGTTCACTGAAGTTTAAGAACAGGAAAGCGAATGGAAAAATTTACATTACAAAATCTGGGAGAGTTCCTTTATTAAGCTGGACTCATCAGAGCAAACTCAAAGTGAAATTGGATGCCAATGCTGATGAGTCAGTGATGAATATTGGAAATGACGAAACAAAGGAACATTTAACACACGAGAAAATGGCGGAAATAATGAAGAAAGTTTTCAAGAATGAAATTGGCTGTTTACGTGGATATTCACATAAAATTAGGATGAGACCAGGTTGTGTTCCGGTTGCGCAGAAATTACGGAATGTTCCTCTTTCTATGAGAGAAGAAGTCAAGAAGGAAATAAAGAATTTAGTTGACCAAGGGGTCATAGAAAGCATTGACGCCAGTGAATGGGTGTCCCCGTTAGTTGTTTTAAGAAAGAAATCTGGTAAATTGAGAATTTGTGTCGACATGCGTGAGCTGAATAGATGCGTAATTCCAGACAGACACCCACTTCCAAATATTCATGAAATAGTTTCCACGTTTGGTCCATCAAAGCATTTCTCCACTCTTGATTTAACTTCGGCATACCATCAGGTGAATCTACATAAAGAATCCAGATGCATGACAGCGTTTATTACGCCAGACGGTCTATATCAGTATAAGAGACTACCGTTTGGGCTTATATCAGCTGCGTCTGTCTTCCAGAAGGTCATGTATAAACTGTTTGAAGGAGACCAAGGTGTTATATGTTTTCAGGATGATATTTTGATACATGCTAGCGACCAGGAGACACATGACGAGAGATTACGACAAGTATTTAAGAAACTGTGTGAAGCTGGAATGACTCTTAGTAAGGAGAAATGCAAACTAAATTGTGGTGTAATTGAGTATTTAGGACATACTATATCAGCAGAGGGAGTAAGACCCAAGAAACAACTGCTAGAAGCAATAGAAAGCATGCCAAGGCCTATATCCAAAGAGGAAGTACGCACATTCATCGGCATGGCCGAATACTATTCAAAATTCATGCGTGATTTTGCTACACATACTGTCCCTCTACGCGAGTTATTGAAGAAGAAAACATTTGCATGGGATGACGAATGTGAAGAAGAATTTCAATGGATAAAACATGAATTGAATAAAGCACCATCATTGAGGAATTTCAAGAGTGGAAAGAAGACCATTATCACGACGGATGCCAGTAATGCAGGCCTTGGTGCGGTAGTCACACAAGAAAGTGATGGTAAAGAGAGGTTGATAGCTTTTGCTTCCAGATTACTGAAGGGAGCTGAAAAAACTTATGCAGCCATTGAAAAGGAGATGTTGGCCATTAAATGGGCGGCAGAGAAGTTTCGGAACTTCATTTGGGGTACAGAGGTGGAGTTTCGCACAGACCACAAACCATTAGTCCATGTCATAATGAATAAAGGTTTGGACAATGTCTCTAATCGTATGAAACGATGGGTCGTACTTCTACAAGAGTACAATTGTGTAGTGAAGTATGTACCAGGCACGAAAAATCGTGCTGCCGATTTTCTCTCAAGGCTCACAAATGTCTCGGAAGTAGATGATGTTGAAGATATGGAATCTGAAGTTGTGTTAAATATTGAAGAACTAGCTATATCGGAAAAGGAATGGAATGAAGCAGAAGAGATGGATGAGACATTCATGAAGTTGAAACGCATCATTATGAGGGGTAAATCATTGACCAAAGCCAAATATGAAGAAAGTGGGCTTTTGGAATATTGGAAAGTTGCGAATGAGCTTAAGGTGGAAAATAACAGAATTATGAGGAGTGACAGAATTATTCCACCTGCAAGCTTACGCCGGAAGATCATTGAGTTAGGTCATGAGGGCCACCAAGGAATTGTAAAGACGAAGAGAAGAATACGAGATGAATTCTGGTGGCCAGGATACGATCTACAGGCTGAAAGAGTCATACGTGACTGTATCCTTTGCAAAGAGAGTGATAAAGGGTGTGTGAGTGAAAATTACCCCATGGTAATTACTGAACTTCCAGGTAACATTTGGGAAGACCTAGGTATGGACATAATAGGTCCAATTTATAGTGAGGGAAAACAACAATATTGTATAGTAATTATTGATCTTTTGACTAGATGGGTCGAAGTCATGATTAAACCATGCATGACTGCAAAAATAGTAGTTGAATTCTTAAGAGAAGTTTGTGGAAGAGAGGGCTTACCAAAAAGTATACTAACAGATAATGGAGTTCAATTCCGTTCGAAAGAAATGCAAATATTTTGTAGGGAAAACTCCATTGTACACAAGAGAAGCGCCATATATCACCCACAGACTAACGGAGTAGTTGAACGTTTTAACAGGGTGCTTAAAGATGCTGTGAGATGGGCTTGGGCAAATGGTATGAAATGGGAAGAAGCTGTTAAACAAAAGATTAATGCTCACCGTTTCACGACACACTGTACTACTGGTTTGTCACCGTTTGAGATGAGTAGGGGTAGGAAAGCTAATACTAAATTAACACCATCTTGGTTAAAAAGAATGACTGTGATAAGGAAGGATTTCGGAGATGCATGCCAGAACATCAGAGATATGCAATTGAGAAACAAAAAGACTCATGATATGTCTGTAAAAAAAAAAAAAAGGGGGAAAGGACCACCATTGATGGGTGGGGGACTAGTGAGAATCAAACTTCCGCCTGTGTTGAGAAATGGTCCATGTAAATGGTCAAAGCCAGTTGGGGTTGTTGAAGTGTTTAAACATGCGGTGAGGGTAGAAGATGGAAGAGTCTGGAATATGGAGAGAGTGTGTTTGTGGGATTCTCCTGTGAGTGATGCACCAATGCATGGTAGTCAAGGGAAGTCAAGGGAGAGAATGAATACTAATGGTAACAATGATGTTGAGGAATGTCAGAGGAAAGCAACACAAGGGATAGACCCATCAATGATTTCCTTGCCAAAACCTAAAACAGATATCTTGCGCACGTCAAGAAGAGGAAGAGTCATTCATCATCCCGGCAGATTGAAAGACTTTGTGTGTGAACAATGAGCTCAACACAAATTGAGGAGAGACATACTGTTTGTGTTGTTAAATATCTAAGAAGGGAAGATGTGTAGTATCATCGATACTACGCAATACAGTTCGAGATTACAGGGTGCTGGTGGGAAGGCGAAGCAAGCACGAGCGGAGATCTGCCGAAGCACGTCATAGTGCGAGGACGGCGGAGCAATGAGAGCGAGCGGTTTGAAATACCAACGGCACACGCGATCAGCCGGTGGAGCCTGAAATACGGAACTACACATCTTTCCCTATATGTTTATAAAATACAATAAATATATATTAGTTTAACTTACCCTGCACGCGTATCGTTACTACATTATTTAAGGATGAATCATTAGATTTTGGGATTACAGAGGAAGACAGTCTATTTAAGTCAATATTTCTAGATTCCTTTGCATTATACTTTTGGGAATAAGAGGGGTTTTATCCTGAAACACTTTGAAGGGTCTTTCTGTGGTTAAGGATTCCAGGTTTTATGTTACTTATACCCAGAGCCATCCATCTTATATGTGATTCAGGGACATTATAATGACAGTAAGCCATTACCTGTTTTGGTAACCTTGAAAGTCTTTCCCTTTCAAAGGACAAATACTTTATCTCATCCCACAGGATCGCCTCACCACCCTGAGCCTTGTCTCCTCTTAGGTGATCCGCCCGCATTACGCCACCCCCAAGGTGTGGATCTGGAAGCGTCAGCCTTTCCCTGGCAACCTGGGAGGAGACTTTAGGCAGGGTTTCAGTGAGGGATCCGTAAGATTCCTCAGAGTGGACTCACCAATTCTTGTTGACGTTCCTGGTTTCTCCCACGGCCAGCCGGTTATAGCCTTTCAGTACTTTCTTTCTTGCAACCGCTTTCTCTCTACTTTCCCATCTCTCACAGCTTCTTCTGGGATTGTCTGCTTCTTTCCAGGCTCTGGTGAGTTAAATGCTGCTTCTAACACCTGAGAATGTCCCAGAGTCTCATGTCAGCCCCTGGTATTCCCACTGTGTGTCCTCCTCCCGTAGCAGCTTCTTTCTTCTTGGCTCTCAAACGGGTCGGCTCCACCATGCTGGTGCCAGCCCTTCAGCCTCTCGATCCACACGGGGAGGCGCAGCTCTCTCCTGTCAGCAGCACACCTCGACTCTCTGCTTCTGCTCTTTAAATCTCCCTGTCACAGGTGTGTGTGTCCAACAACTAGAGCTCTCCTTTTGCTTGTGGCCTCCTCCACTCTGCATTTCTCAGTTCCTCTTCCTCGTCCCAGTTTTTTGGTAGTCATGGGAAAGGAAGTCCGTTCTTGACAATTTGCACGATAAACCTGGGTAAATAATGGTAATGGCTTTCAAGGGCAAGTCAGTCTTGGATGATTTGAATGTGGAACCTGAGAAGGCATTTTCATAAGTTTCACAAGACAGATCAGAGTTTGAAGGTTGGCCTATGGGTCTTGGGAAAAGCGTTTCAATACCCTTCATAGGTGGATGAGAAGACTTATGAAAATATGCCATGTAGGTAACAAGTTTGAGAGGGTTATCCTTGAGGGAAAATGGGGGATTCATGTCTCATCTGATGATGCCATGACACCTCCCCGGAGGTTGTTTCCCCCCATGTGATCCTCCCTCATATAGCCGCCCCAGGGTCAGGATGAGTTAACCGCTGCCTTTCCCTCGTGACATGGGGAGGAGGCCACTGCTGGGAAAGGAGTGATGACACCATCAGGTTTATCACTATAGGGTAATTGCAATGAGCAAACGCTAGGTCTGGAATCATTTCTGGCTCCTCCTACTACAGATTAGGTCTTAAGATCCCAGCTGGGTGTATTGGTTCTTTGTCGGCCTCCCCAAAACCTTTCTCTCCTCAATCTTTTTTGTCCATTTCTGCAGTCTCTACTACATTGGAGAATAATGCTTTCTCTAGAATTCCCTGTGCTCCCTTTTCTTCCTCTTTAACATCATATGGCTGTTTCCCGTTATTTTGGATTATTACTTTCACATCAACCCTATAATCGGGATCCACCACCCCAGCCAGAACGTCTATGCCATGCATCCAAGCCAAGGTTAATATTATATAAGTTCCCTGGGGGGCAATCAAGACCAAGTCTGTGGAAATTAACACCCACTCTCCCGATGATATCACTTCCTCCTGACTACAAGATAGGTCAAAACCAATAGACTCTTTAGTGGCTGTTATTGGATTGGAAGCCATTTAACTAAATTTTGTGAATTTAAGGATCCCCCAGTTTGTGTCAGCTGATTCGCATCCATCCCACCCGACACCATATGTGAGATATTCCAAAGGACTTGTTTCCCTTCCACTAGGTTTCACACTAGGTTTCACACATTAACAAGGTTTATTTACTTTCTCCTCTGGCTTGCTTTCCGCACAGTTCAGATTTGAGTCTCCTGAACAATAAAAAGCCTGGTGTACTCTCTTACCACGAATTTGTTAAAACTTTGGGAGGACTTTATCCGACTTCTCTATTTTTATTATTTGGGTGCGGGTCCCAGGCTTACATTGTTACGCTCACCTGGTATCCACGGGGGTGCCACACGATACTGGATGGAGGTCTAAGCGCTATCCCGGACCCCCGTCTGCTTGGTTATGTCTCGTCACATTCTTGTTTGTCTTTGTGTCCATGTCTCTGCTCCCCGAAACTCTTGGGTTACCGGCGCATTACAAATAAATAAATAAATAAAATAAAATAAAATTGTGTGTAAGACTCGGACACATAGGCATAGTGTTGATTGCTATAAACGTTTATTAAAAGAAATGGGTTGGAGGAAAGCCTATCTTTCCCTAACTCCAGAAGGAGTTTCCCTGCCTCAACACACTTAAATACGGTATCTGTCAAGATGTCCAAAGTAAAAGTCTTCCGTCCTATGTCCAAAACCCTACACTGTCCCTCACATCCAAAACCTATGATGAATTGTGAAAGGGATTAATGTCGTCTAGTTGCCACTTGAAGCTGTACTTCACAAGATAAACCCAAAGTTCCAAAAGGGTGTCAAAGAAATAAACAACCAAAAATTACAGCATCACTGTAAGAGGGTTCCCCTTCCCTACTGGATGGAGGTCAAAGCGCTATCCCGGACCCCCGTCTGCTTGGTTATGTGCCAGACATTGGGTAGCGCCTATAACAGGAGAATGGAGGGTTAAGATACTGGTTCTGTGATGGGTGGACTCCCACCTCCCTCTGGTCCAAATCCCCTCCCTTTGGGTTATTGCTCACCTTAGGTTTTTGTGCGTTAAACTCTCCGTCTTGCATCTCTGTGCAGGGGCGTGTGGTTGGTGTGGGCGTTCCGTGGACCTAGGTGCTTCACTGGACCATGAGCCCTTATGTCGGGTCCAGACCGGCTGTGACTCCGACTCTGCTTGCTGTCTTCCAGGTGAGTTATAATGTCTTTTCCGTCTTTATTCTATCTCTTTCTTTCCCTCCGTTTTCTCTGTCTTCTCGGCGTCTTGCTCCACTACGCTCTTCCCTAACAATGTCTCATTTTGTTTTCACAAGGATGGTTGCGATCTCGGAGTTGCCGTGCCAATGGCGAAGACCATGGTGAGTTATTGATGCGCGCTGCGCTGTTTATTGGTCTTAATTGCTAACCTGTGTTCTCTTCTATTCTTTGTACAATGTTGCGGTGTTGTTACGGAGTGATGAGCGATCGAAGCGCTGCTTGCCCAGGTAAGTGCTTTGTTAATGCTGACCTTGTTCCTTCTCCCTTGCAGGTTGCGGCGAAACCCAGAGATGGGTGAGGTAAGAGAAGCGCAGGGTGCTGCCAGGACTCGCTGCTTGCCCAGGTAAGAAGTGTTATTAATGCTGTCCTTGTTTCTTTACCTTTGCAGGTTGCAGCAAACTCCAGAGATGGGCGAGGTAAGTGAAGCCCACGATGTATTCAAGACCGGTTACTTCACAGGTAAGTGTTCTTGCTTGCTAATGCTGTTCTTGTTCTTCCAGGTTATTAATGGAATCCGGATCTAGAGCTTCAGGATCGGGCAGCCAGAGAAGCAGATGAGCATGAGCTGGACACGCTGAGCATTACGCTGTAGGAGTGCAGAATAACGTGAAGCGTGTTCTGCTGTTTGGGTGTGGTTTAAATAGCCCAGGTAAAGTAGTTCCAGGCCAAGTAGTTCCAGGCCCAGCCACACCCAAAACACTAGACCGCATGGCTTGGTTCTAAAGAACTGAGCTGTGTAATAGGCCTCCATGTTGGATTAAGCCCTGGTTCTCTCTAGCTTGGACTACTGTAACAGCCTCTTTCTAAATATTCCTGCCTCTACTCCAGAACAGGACTGCGAGACTTGTCCTTTGGCCTCAAGCCCTGGGATTGTATCTCTCCAGCTCTGAAATCTCTCCACTGGCTCCCAGTGGATGCAAGGATTAAATTCAAAACCCTCTGCATTGTCCACAAGAGGCTTTCGGGGGCCTGGGTCCAAAATACCTTCGGCTGTCCCTCCGCATATACCTCCTCTCTCGAGCTCTTCGCTCCTCTACCTCTAACTCCCTCAGGGTCAGTCGTTTTTCAAAGAAACGAGCTGGGGGAAGATCTCTGTCTTCGGCTGGGGCCTCCCTCTGGAACAGCCTCCCTGCCACTCTAAAACTTGAGGAGAACCATCTCCGGTTCCGGAAGCACCTCACAATCTTACTCTTTTCTTCTGCCTTCGCTTCCCCTCTCCCTTGCTGATCTGTTCTCTTTTTTTTTTTATTGGTTTATTCAAACCTTTAAAAGACAACAAAATAACATTTTTCCCTCCCTCCCTCCTCTTCTCATTAACAGTCCTGGAATCATAGTCATATATCATGATCAGATACTAGGTCAAATGCCTCCTGCATCAGGTTTCTCAACATTACTTTAGGCCCAGGTTTACTTTTTGATCGTCCAAACGGCCTTTTAGCACTTGAAGAAAATTTGTTAGTGCAAATAGTACTGCTCTATTAGGCCCCTCAAAGAGTGCTTTCCACCAATCTTCAGCACACATGAACTGGTACTCGTTGATCATTTGCCCAAAGTGGATTCCTCTTTGTTGTTGGAATGCTTGACAAGACATCGTCAAATGTTTGGGGGTCTCCTGTCCATATGCTTTGACTTCTCCTGGGACCTCGTGCATCAGTTTTGATTTTGCTCTTAAATCGCAGGTGTTTATCCAGTCTGCTCTCCAGATTTTCATCTTTGCCAGATCTGGATTCGCTGTTAGCGTTAGGAGGGTGATGTCATACTCCTTTAGAAGAGCTTGGCGGAGGAGATTCCATTCGAACAAGATGGTATGTGCTTTGGCGCTGTTGGGCTTGTGCAACATTTGAAATTGGGCCACAGGAGCTTTCACCATCGTTTTTCTAAACAAGCTCAGTAGGTTCCAGCTGACTCTAGCCTGGATTGAGATAAGGCCCAATTCATACCGTAGGCAGACAGTTGAGGTGCCCTTAGGAAGCTGTAGAACCCGAGTCCAGAATATATTTTCAAGTGAGTTCCACAAATCACTTGAGCAGCCAAATGCGTTTTCCCCACCGTAGATTAGGGCTGGGACAACATTTTGCTGGAAAAACCTGATGGATCTGTTCTCTCTTAGCACGTGAACCTGGCCATCCTCTGTCCTTCGAGCCCAGGTTCCTGCTCACCCTGCCACCCTCCCGCACTGCCTCCGGGCCACCCCTTCAACTGGGGTCTGTATCTGTATCCATACAGCCCCCCCATTTTTCTTCCTGCACTTATCAGACCTACCCTGTCTGCTGCCTCAAACCTAGCACTTGCAAATTGCTGCCTGCATAACCACTGTTTGTTGCCTTTACTATTTATTTATTGTTATTTATGTGTTTCTCCTCTGCTTCGCACTTTCCACTTCTCCCCCCTTCCATGCACTTTTCCCCTCCCCCCTCTCCCATACACTTGCGCATTCTCAATGTCACTGGGCCTAGTAAAATTGCTGTTTTGTCCTCCCCTGTTCCCCTCCCTTGCCTTGTCGCGCTCTGAAATACTTGTGTACGAGCGTGATAGAAATAAAATATCAATCAATCAATCAATTATGGTCCAAAACTGGTATTATTTTATTCCTGATAATGAGCCTGGCGCCAAAGGCACCAGTACTGACTCCAAGTATGTTTCTGATGGAGTTTTAAGACCCTTGGGGCCAGTGTGAAGGGCTTTAGCCCCACTGCTGCGAGGGGGCTGTTATACCTGAGGTGGTCTGGGGCATGGATCGTGACCTCGCAGTCACGGAAACCTGGCTGAATGCCGCATCTGGACCATCTCTGGCCCTCGCAATACCTAACGATTATGCCATTATAAGATCTGACAGAAACACCACTCAAACAAAGGGAGGCGGACTTGCCTTCATATATAGAAATACATTCGACATCAAAATCATCCAAGATGCGCAAATCCCGTCTGCCGAATCCCTGTCAATTAAGGTACCCCTCTCACCCAACCACACAGCCACCGTGCACCTCATTTATCGACCACCAGGACCCATCTCCTCATTCACTGAGGACATTGCATCACTTATATCTATAAACACCAAACCCAACTCGCAAACCATCCTACTTGGGGACTTTAACCTCGGTTTCAACGATCCCAAAGACACCAACGCCCTTGACTTAGCTAATTCCCTATCTGATCTGGGTCACACGCACATTATCCACGAACCCACCCATATCAAAGGTAGAACCCTAGACTGGCTCTCACACAGCAACTGCTCTATTGACCTCCTATCTAATGACCCATGCATCTGGTCTGACCACCACAAACTAATCTTTGCTATCAAAGCTAACACCACTCACTCAGCGCCTATCATCGCCCCTGCCATCCGCACGCGAAACAAGAAAGACATTACTCCCGACAAACTCCTACCTATACTACTCCCTATTCTGAATAATATTGATTCAGATGCAGACCCAACAGCTCTAGTGGACACTTACAACCAGGCTATACTTAAAGCCCTGGATTCCATTGCCCCGCTAAAACTGCGGAAACCGAAACCACAGCGCCACCTTAACACATGGTTCACGCCACAGTTAAGAGAACTACGTAAAACCAAAAGAACCGCTGAGGCACTTTGGAAAAAATACCCCACAGCTCCTAACAAAGCTGAACTAACCCTAGTATCCTCTAGCTACAAAGAAGCCATACTCCTCGCCAAAAAAGACTCATATAACAAAAGGATTACACAAGCAGAATCCAACACTAAAGAACTTTTCAAAATACTCAAAGAATTAGAATCACCTATTGCCCCGAGTGACAAAGGTATTACTGACGCACTATGGTGTAGCAACATCCAGAAAGCCTTATTAGATAAAATAGCTCGCCTACAATCCAAAATTACCTCAAAAAAATCCCTGCTATCTGCTGACCCCAACCACAAACAACTTCCTAACATACCTCCAACCTTCCAGACAACTTGTAAACCTTTCAGCTTCTCACCCCTTTCAACATGGGAAGTAGAAAACATCATCATGAAACTAAAACCTTCAAACTGCCAAGGGGATGCCTGCCCTGCCCCGATTGTTAAAGCAGCTGACACGATCTGGCGCCATTCATCACCAATTTCATAAATGCCTCTTTCAAATCCGGAATAGTCCCTGACAATCTTAAAGATGCCTGGGTCATTCCACTCCTCAAAAAACCCACACTTGACCCAGCCAACCCGTCTAACTACAGACCAATAACGACGGTACCATTCCTATTAAAAATACTGGACAGAGCAGCCTACCTACAAATACAGGATTATCTAGAAGCTAATAATCTCCTAGGGCTCAGGCAATCATGCTTCCGACCAAGACACGGTACGGAAACCGCACTTATTGACCTCACTACCCAGATCCAAACCTTGAAAGACCATGGCAAACCAGCACTCCTTTTGTTGCTTGACCTGTCAGCAGCGTTTGATTTGGTTAACCATCAAACACTCTGTCAACACCTGAAATCTGCAGCCCACTTCTCAGATGCAGCCACGACATGGATCGGCTCCTTCCTGGCGAACAGAACCATGAGGGTCTTCTCTCCCACAGATTCCGCCGAGCCGGCTCCAGTACCTTGTGGTGTCCCGCAAGGCTCCTGCCTGTCCCCGACACATTATAACATATTCACGAAACCCCTCTTCGATATCCTAGACTATCTGGGTGTTACGTATACCAACTATGCGGACGACACCCAGATACTCTTTCCTATCACGGGTGACTACGGAATAGACAGCACAACCCTCAACGAAATCTACTCCGTCATACAAGCATGGATGGCACGCCATGGCCTGTGTCTCAATGACGATAAAACTGAGTTGATCATCCTGGGCACTCATGCCAAACTTAAAAATCTCAATCCTTTATTCAAAGCCTTTACCATAGATGGCAACCTCATTTCAGTCTCTAATAACACTAAAACTCTTGGTATTTACATCAATGCTACCTTATCCCTCTCTAAACAAACTAACGCAGTAGCGTCATCAGCTGCTTACACCTGCAAGCTTATTACTGCATGTAGACCATTCATATCCGCACCCAACTGTATCACTCTCGCGAGAGCTCTAGTCCTCTCCAAAATAGACTACTGCAACGCCCTTTACTTGGGCACCAGCTACAAAAATATCAATAAATTACAAGTAGTCCAAAACAATGCAATCAGAGCTGCCCTTAACATCCCCAAAAAAGCACACATATCTGAGACCAGACGTAACCTACGTTGGCTCCCAGTCAAGTATAGAATATCCCTGAAAACGCTTGCCCTCACACACAAAGTTAGGGCTAACCTTGCTCCAGCATACCTCACTAACCATTTCACACCACACTCCGCCTCGAGACCTCTTAGAGCAGCCCAAACTAACACCTTAACCATTCCGAGATTTAAACTCCACAACTCGGGTGGAGCTAGCTTCCCGGTACAAGCATCTAAACTATGGAACACCATCCCCCCACATCTACGTGCAGAACCTTCATTTAACCGATTCAAACATAGCACGAAGTGTTGGCTCCATAACATGGACTCATGACAGCTTAAACCTTAACCTATTGGACATGGCCAATCACTTGGAATATGCACTTGCTTACTATGCCAGCTCCTACTTGTAACTATTTTGGAACTTGGCTTACTGTATTGTTGTGATTGCACACTTATGTAACTGTAACCTTCCTGTAATTGTAACTGTAACGTAACTCATTTAATTGCTCCTTTGTAACTAGCTCCTCATTTACGTGCCCTTATGCCCCCGGGCCTGGCTGCGCTTTATAAATAAACTAAATACAAATACAAATACAAAATACAGCATTCCAGGGGCCTGGTATACTCTCCTGCCAGGACTTTGCCAATGTTGTAAAACTCTGATATGCTCATATTCTTTTCCATTCGAGTATTGGGCCTTTGCCGCCTTTCCTTCACAACTTCACATGCTTGCCAGGTTCCCCCAGCTGCCAGGCTAGGGTTCTCCCATGCTTTCCAATTACTTTCAATTGGCGTGTGGTGTATGCCTCGAAGCACCCCGGTGCTCACCAATCTCTCCTGGATGCTTCAGCTTTTTTCCGAGGTCTGTGCATTGCCCAATGCTAAGCTTTGTCTTCTAGCCAATGTCGCATAGGCTCACTGGTCCTCGCACTGGAGCAGCTCTCCCAGTAGAATGTCTCTTGCTCCTTATTACCGTGTGTCAGGACTCGACGGTGGAAGTGTAACGCGGTGTATTGTCTGTCACCACGGTCTAGTGCTCACCCATCATGGCTGCCGTGTTTATAAAACGAAGCCCTGCCTACCATCCGGTGCGTTGTATCTGCTTCCTGATACTTTCGCTCCACGTCTAACCCTGTTAGCAGCCTTCGTTTGCCTTCTTAGTACTCCCTCGCTTCCCGGAACCTTTCCAGGATTCCTCCTGTACTCTCTCTTCTAGTGCTCGTTTACTCTTAACTCTTTCGGCATACTGCCGTTCCGTATTCCCACTTACTTAGCTTATCTTTCGGCGTGCTCGCCTTTCCGTGCTAGCGGTTTCCCTTCCTGACTCCGCCTCCTCCGCGGCGTTTCACATTCCCACCTATTCTTTCCGTGATCCGATCTGAAACTGTTAAGTGGGGTCTGTTTTCGGGTATTCTTACCTACATTCTGTCTTTCTCTTCTCAAGTCATCTGTGCTTGCCTTCCTCCTTGCCTTCTTTTTTTGTATGCTCAGAGCTCTACGGCAGCATCTTACCTTGTTCTCAGAGTTCAGCCAAGGATTTCTTCCTCGGATTGATACTACGCCCTGTGGTTCCAAGCTCCTAATACCAGCGCTCCTGGAATCCCATCTGCAGATTGTTTTCGTCTTTTGAGAAGCCTAACCATCTACAAGGACAACTCTTCAGGTTTTTTTTTGGCAATCCGGCTTTTTCCCTGACGATTGGGGTTTGGCTCCTCGGGGTCCCCCAAGACAGGTCCCCATCCCTGTCAAGGTGGCCTCCGAGGGAGCCAGGCCTTACTTGCATGACAGGAAGTCCAAGGAGAAGTCGACCAGAGATCCCTCCAGACCCACAAAGAAACAGTCTTCCTCCTATAAGGACAGTGAAACCAAAGCCACAGGTGAGGAGTCGGGGGAGGAAGGAGTTAGGCCTGACGGACTACAACGCCAGACCCAACAGGTGGCTTCCTTGGAACAATATCAAGAGCTAGTAGCTGCTCTTCAAGGCCTAACTATCGAGGTGCAATCCCTCAAGACGGAAAATGCCGCACTTCGCCAACAGCTGGTACTACACAGAGAC
Organism: Ambystoma mexicanum; assembly: GCF_040938575.1. NCBI lineage: Eukaryota > Metazoa > Chordata > Amphibia > Caudata > Ambystomatidae > Ambystoma > Ambystoma mexicanum. The sequence continues at coordinate 469,407,688 of NC_090925.1, read as the reverse complement.
GATCAAGGAGACTTACCATCCATGCCCTTATCCTTTGGAAAATATGATGGCTACCCAGGAGGCCTAAAGGAGTTCCTAGCCGCTTGTCAGGTGTATTAAGCCTTTAGACCTCATGCTTTTGAGACAACCAGAACCAAGGTGGGGTTCCTTATAGCAAACGTAACCGAAAACGCCCTAGCTTGGGCTACCCCTTTAGTCCTTTAGTCTCAAACAATGATCCTGCTTGGAACGATTATGACATGAGTGTGGAACAGTTTAAGGAGAGATTCGATCGCCCAGAAGTTCTTTACACATCGTATGAAACAATCCTTGATGTTAAACAGGGAACGACAGACGTCCAAACATACATCTCTCACTTTTTAAGGTTGGCTGTTAAGGCCGACTGGCCTGATTCTGATAAACAAACCATATTAAAGGACGAATTAGCCCGAGTAGCCCGTCCACCATCCTTTCGAGATCTCATGACACTTTCTTTACAAATAGAATACCGACTAATGGCATGTCACCAGGAAAGAAGAAGGCCTCGTCCATTCCTTCCGACACATAACCCGACTCCGCCGCCATCCAGGGAAGCTCCAACTACAGAGAAACCTATGCAGATAGGAGCCACCCGAGGACCTTTAACGCCTGCAGAAAGGAAGAGGCGTAGAGACTCAGGTCTCTGTATGTACTGTGGCTCTGCAAAGCATCTTCTCAGGGATTGTCCAGAGGTACCTCCGCAACGGAAGGAAAACTTCAGTCCCCGGTCTTATGCAAGGGAGGTCTCAGGGGAACAACATACAGTCCTTGCTATCTCACAAGACCCGTCACAGCAAGGGAAGACAACAGTTTGATGGTGTTTCGAGTCAAATTGTGGACCACCGGTCCAGAGTCATTTGAAGTCTTTGCCATGCTAGACTGTGGAGCAGCAGGGAACTTTATGGACACCAAATGGGCTCAAGAACACCAAATACCAGTAAGAAAGAAGGAGAGACCAATACCAGTTGAAGGAGTGGATGGTACACCTCTGTCCTCAGGTCCCATCAGTACTGAAACCTTACCATTAAACTTGGATTTATGCTAACATCATGAACTCATGGTTTTTGATCTGATCCGAGCATCACATTTTCCTTTGGTGCTAGGAATACCGTGGTTGAGGAAGCACAATCCCCATATAAACTGTGCTTCCAACCGGGTTAGATTTGACTCCTCCTTTTGCAAGAACAACTGCATGTCTACCCTCCAGAGTGAAGTGAAGAAGAGACAACAAGACGCAACCCTTCCAGCCTTAGGATTGTTTCTTCCATTCCTCATCTGTACCAGGAATACGCAGAAGTGTTTGAGGACACCTTACCCAGACACCTACCTCCACATAGAACTGAAGACTGTGCCATAGAACTTCAACCGGGTGCTGTTGTTCCCTTTGGCCAGATGTATCCTTTGTCACTGTCCGAGAAACAGGCTTCACGAAAGTATTTAGATGCCAATTTACAAAATGGACTCATTCAAGAATCTAGATCTTGCCGTCCTGCTTGCCGCCTTCTTGTTTGTATGCTGGGAGCTCTACGGCAGCATCTTACCTTGTTCCCAGAGTTCAGCCGAGGATTTCTGCCTCGGATCGATGCTACACCCTGTGGTTCCAAGCTCCTAATACCAGCGCTCCTGGAATCCCATCTGCAGATTGTTTTCGTCTTTTGAGAAGCCTAACCATCTACAAGGACAACTCTTCAGGTTTTTTTTTGCCAATCCGGCTTTTTCCTGGCGATTGGGGCTTGGCTCTTCGGGGTCCCCCAAGACAGGTCCCCATCCCTGTCAAGGTGGCCTCTGAGGGAGTCAGGCCTTACTTGCATGACAGGAAGTCCAAGGAGAAGTCGACCAGAGATCCCTCCAGACCCACAAAGAAGCAGTCTTCCTCCTACAAGGACAGTAAAACCGCAGCCACAGGTGAGGAGTCGGGGGAGGAAGGAGCTAGACCTGACACTGTGCCGGACCTCCGAAAGAGTCACTCTTCCGTCACTGCAATGATTCCGCCTGCTCTCCAGTCTGCTCGACATTCCTCTGGTTTCCCAACGGGCCTTGCGTATGGTGTCTCTCCATCCGGGTTGTCTGTGTTTTAAAGTTTCCAGCATTGCCCAGCTGTTCGGAACAACTTGCCTGCACTGTGTGATTCTTAACAGATGTGATCTTCATTACTCTGGCCCTCTTCCTTGTCCAAGTAGGCCCATAGGAACAAGTATATGTTTATCTATGGTTCTTAACAAGAAATTCCAGATTATAATATGTCATACATACCTCGGAAGGCAATGACTGGTGACTATTATCCCTCACAAAGGGCAGTGTAACAGGTCTTCTTCTAGTGAGCCATCTTCACCCCACTGTGGTTGGTCCGCCCCATGTGGTCCTCTCACAGGTAGCCAGCCCCAGGGTCGGAGTCAAATAGTTTCTGTCCTTGCCTGGCCACATGGGGGAAGACCTTCCCATGGAAGTTAGTGACGACTTCACTAGATTCGTCACACCACTCACTGACTGCCCATGGCCATGCTAATCACTATGGCCATTCCCACCGAGTTCCTGCCTCTCCCCGCCCCAAATACCTTATTTCAGCTCACTTTAATGAAGCCTTACCATCAACCTTTGCCATTGAAGTGCCTTTCAAAGCAGTCTTCTGAGAGTTAATGACTTAATTGAAGTTGTAAACACGCTATTGGTGCAATAAAAATGTCTTATCCAGGTCTGGCTTCAGGTACTTGATTTATAAGAACTATGATTGTCCTTCACTGAAGTCCTGTTAAAAACAAGCATTGGCAAAGCCAACACGGTTGGCTTGTGTATAAGTATAAGTATAAGTATTAGTCATTTGCCAAACACTGCTATTAGATGACCATGCACTTGCACCATTTTACACCTGCTACCATAAATGGGCAGTTAATACCACTACGTCAGTGCCTTTCCCATGCCTGCACTAAAGCCCAAACTGTTGGCATTGCCAATTCTTGTTTATATATAGGCCGTCGGACCCAGGCGCTTTGTTATTGGGACGAGTGCAGGTAGTTTACATGATCTCCTCAAGTGATAAAGGGTCTTCAAGATTTCAATGGCATCTAGGACAAACTGCCCCATTGTCATTTTTAACCATGACTAGGTTCTCAGCTGAAGATTCAGTTCTAATCACCATGGGCAGCATTCTTCCTGGACAATCCAATTCCCCATAGTGTCTGGCCATAGCTGGGATGGAAAAATAGTGAGTATCCAGCTCAGCTTTCAAGGTTGAAAGCAATTTAGCTTCATGAGTTTGAAGGTATTGTAGCTTGAAAGATTTTAGGTGCGATTCAATGGTATTAAGTTCTGATCGAACTCTGAATTCCATGGACATTTCTATGCCACGTATATGTACGGTTTAAATGTTTTCTGTACTGTACCTATGAAAGGGAAGGACCTGCTATTGGTGTATAAAAAGAAATGTATGTTATTTTATGTTATGTTACTTGGCATTTATATAGTGCCTTATGTATCATTGGTATGACCTCAAAGCGCTTGGTGGGTTGAACGCCCTCGGGAACCGCAGTTCAAGTCAGAAGAGAGGTAGAATGTCGTATGGTGCGTAGGTGCACCGGATATGTGTGCAACTGGTGTGGTTGTTGCATGATAGCTGGTTCTTAGCGGTAGGTGTGGTGCTGATGAAATCAGTTGATGTGTTCAGTCTGGAGGGTGGACAACTAGACTGTGTTCTGGCTGCGTTAGGCCTAAGGAGACACCTAAGCTAACCGGAATGTGCTCAGCTAGCTGTGTTTTATTAGGATGATGAGGTGTTCGTGGGGTCATGTTAGTATGAGAACAGCTAGGCCGAATGTGTCATAGTATAGCTGTGCTCTAGTTGAATGACGGTGTATAGGAGAGAGTAAGCGTAGTAGTGTGATATGGTGGTTATTAGTAAAGCGCCTGCGACCAAGCACGAGAGCAGGACATGAGGCGTACATAGCGGCATACGTATATAAAGCGACAGGATGAATGGGGTAAACATGTGATACAGATAACATGGGAATCCAGGTACATAGCATATACATAGCATAAATAGGATCCACTTCATCCGTTCCATCCACTTCATTCGTTCCATCCACTCCATCCACGCATCCACTCCATCCATTCCATCCAACCACTATATCCACTCCATCCTTCCCATCTGTTCTATCCCCTCATCCGTTCCATCCACTTTTTCCGATCCATCCACTTCAATTGTTCCATACACTTCCTGCGTTCCATCCACTTCCTCTATTCCATCCACTTCATCCGTTCCATCCACTTCATCAGTTCCATCCACTTCATCCGTTCCATCTACTCCATCTGTTGCATCCACTCCATCCGTTTCATCCACTCAATCCGTTCCATCCACTCCATCTGTTCCATCCGCTCCATCCGCTCCATTCATTCCATCCGCTCCATCCATTCCATCTACTCCGTCCATTCCATCCACTCCGTCCGTTTCATCCACTCTGTCCATTCCATCCACTTCATCCGTTCCATCCACTTCATCTGTTCTATCCACTCTATCATTTTCATCAGTTCCATTCGTTCCATCTACTCCATCATTTCCATCTACTCCATCCGTTCAATTCACTTCATCCATTCTGTCCATTCACTTCATTGCTTTATAATTAAACATTTCACTTTCGCGGAGACTGTCGAGTGGGCTACTATCTTTTGCTGGTCCACACCGCTACTCTGTATCTCTGTATCATTAGCTTCACAGTTATCGGTTATTTAAAATTCACCACAGGTCTGCGTTTCTTTGCTTCTCATCCACACACGCGCAGCCTTCAATTGTAAGATATATTGTTGCCACTTCAATCTTTCCTTAATGCACACTGGTCTTTCATCTTGCTCACCAACACACCGGCTGTGTGCATGCCTTTCTTGTCTTTGCCGTTTTAACTCAAATCAAGGTTAATACCACAGGCTTGGTCTCACCTCCCCAACTCTTTCGTTCACCCGCGCAGGGCACGGGTGCCTTTGAAACATGATGCAGTCTTCTTATCTGGGATTTGGCAACTCCTGGGTTCCTTTATCCTTGATTCTTGTCCCTCTATCCGTCTCTCTGCTCCAGTAGGTTGGCCTTCGCACAGGAATTTTTGCTGCTTCTATTATTCCACCTTGCTCAGAGTGTGTCTCCATGGTCCGCCTTTATCCGTGTGGGGAGAGCTAATGCGTATCAGATGTATGTGATTAAAGTCAAGTGTCTGACTTTGCCTGACCAGATTAGCGGGACATGTCCACTGTGATATGTAAGGGTTAGCATTGTTATTCTCAGTCACCCTCTTCCTCTGTCCAGTGGTTGTATAGAAAAGGATATGATATGATATGATAATTTATTTATATCGCGCTCGTACATAAAGAAGGGGAGTTGGGACATAAGAGAATCCTATGAAGTATGAGGGGTCATGGGTACTGGAAAGGGGGGAATACTGCGTCTCACCATTGGTCACCTCACCTGCACTTCCCGAAGATCCCTCACCCAGGTGATCCTCCCGCACTGGTCACCCCGAGGGTCTGGATCCAAAGGCGATGGCTGCGCCCTGGCCACCTGAGAGAGGGATCCCCAGGGACTAATAGGTGAGACGCCCTTTGGTTTCTCACATACCCTTCCCCTAGGCAATGTAGCAGAATCTGTTTCACAGTGAAACCAGGAAAGGAAATCGATGTTCCCCTGTTCCTTACCTTTTCGTTGTTCCACAGTGAAACAGTAGGGTTGCAGGTCTAAGAACCATCGCATGACTGAGATTTAGAGTCATTTCGTTGACTTATCCATACCAAAGATGAGTGGTCAGTGATGGGTGTGAATTCTCTCCCTAGAAGGTAGTACCCAAGATGGACAATTGCCCATTTGATGGCAAGTGCTTCCAATTCCAACACAGAGTAGTTCTTTTCACGGCAAAAGAGTTTACAACTAGTGAATAAGATGGGGTGTTCTAATCCATCGTTTATTTGCGATAGTACTGCTCCTAAACCTGTGAGGGAGGCATCGGTCTGGAATACAAACTCGTTTGAGAAGTCTACTACCTTTAATATTGGATTTTGGCATAAAGTTTGTTTCAGGTTAGTGTAACAAGCATCGTCCTAATCAGTCCAACACATTTTCTGTGGTTCTGCGTTTCTTAGCTTGTCTGTTGGTCTGACTGTCCTATCTGAAAAATGTAGGATAAACCTACAATAATATCCTATCAATCCTAGGATTGCCGTGAGGTCTCTTTTGGTCTTGGGTGTAGGAGCATCTAGGACAGCTTTCACTTTTTCTTGTTGGGGTTGGACACTGCCATTCCCTACAAAGAAGCCCAGGTATTTCACTGCTGACTGAGCTAGCTTACACTTTGATGGATTGGCAGCTAAGCCAGCCTCTCTGAGGTTTCTCATAATAGTGGACAGGTGGAAAAGATGGTCTTCCCAAGTCTTACTATAAATGACTATGTCGTCAAAATCGGAATAAGGCTGTAATGTCCTGTCCATGAGTCATTTGAAAGTTGCTGGAGCCCAATGCAATCCAAAAGGGAGGACTTTGAATTGGAATAGTCATATTGGCATCGAGAAAGCTGTCTTTTCCTTATCAGGTCGATGCACAGGCGCCTCCAAATATCCCCTGGTTAAATCTAGGGTTCACAAGAATGTGGCATTTCCAAATGTATCTATTAAATCATCAATACATGGCATAGGATAGGCAGGGATGGCATTGACCTGCCTAATGTCTATGCAAAACCTCCAGGACTGATTGGGTTTAGTCACCAACACAATAGGGGAGGACCATGGACCCAGAGAGGGTTTGATGATGTTTGCCTTTAGAAAAATGTAACCTCATCAATCACGACCTGCTTTTGTGCTTCTGGGAGTCTGCACCAGTTCAAATGGACCACTTTCCCTTTTGGGGTTCTGATATAGTGGTACGTACCATGTGCTCGACCTGGTTTTTCACAGAATACATCGGAGAATGCTGTAATAAGGTAGTTCAAATTCTCTTGCTTATGTTTACATAGTTCTTGGGGAATAAGTTCAAAGTTGTCTATCTCCTTGGGTACCAAGCAAGATAATATAGAAGAGGTAGTAGCCAAAGGATGTTCTTTCAACTCTTTCAGGAGATTTACGTGGTAGAGATGGGTCTTTTGTCTTCTATCGAGTTGGGCTATTTTATAGGTACAGGTTCCTGTTTGCTCTAGTAGTTCATAGAGGTTGTGCCACTATGAAACAGGCTTATTTTCAGAGGTAGGTAGGAGGACTAACACTGAAGAGGGATGGTCGAATCCTACCCCTGCTTCCCCTCCCACAAGAAACGTGACCCGGGAGAAGAACCACAAATACTGCAATCTCCCATACCACTTCGGACCGATTACTAGCGCTCCTATGTCAGACAGGTATGGTGAGAGGTAACCACTCCGCCAACCCTATAACCCAGGAGCAGTGCAAACGCTACCCAGAATGGATGAGGGGCCTCAGGATGCCACTAAAGAGACTTCAATTGACAGTGTCGACTAAAGTGCCAACAAGCTACACTATTGACGTTGTTAGAGACACAATGACATAGCAGCGTTAGACATGAAGCACACGTGCCATCCGCACACCGGGATATAATCATGCACAAGAATACATGAAGAACACGAGCGTACGGTTCTATAAGTTAGAGGACAGACACACATACATACTGTCTTTGCGTTATTACAGATTAGGGACTTTCTACAAACTATCAGCTCCTGATTCACACTGTGTTTCCTTTACTATAGAACCTGCATGTCGGAGTAGTGTCTGAATACTTTGTATGTGCATCTGAAATCGAGAGGCTGGGAGCGGTTGACTCTGCACTCGCCCTTGTGCACATGATTGATTCTTATCATAGGTATGCAGACGTGGCTCTTCCTTTTGTCTGTCTCTTCAGAATAGTTTTGATACTCAGTGCTCTATTTTTCATAATTTATATATATATATCCTTGTCTGATTATTTTTTTGTCTAGTCAGCTCTGTTTACCGTGACTTGAGGGAGCACCCTACGTTGATATTGATCCGCACACTCTGAAATATAACTCTCGAACGCTATGTGCTGAGATCCCTTGCACGTTAGATTACTTTGGGTAGATTTTTCATATTTAGCTATCATTTGGAGATTGAAACCTATCTAGGCGTTGTCCTAGATTAGGAGATTCATGTACACTATTTATATGTCCAATAGAGGCACCTGCGCTCATCTATGCACCTATGTACTATTACTTTCCCAGGTTGGGCATCATCCTTGGCTCATTCGATTTCCCTTCAACAGGACTGAATTTCGAAGCTAACACCCGCCGCTTTTGCTACACTAAGATATACACAGAATTAGCTCCAACTCGGGTGATTGCCTTTTCACCCTATCCCTACAGGTATGTCGCACTCTTTTGCTCTTTGACTTTTCTTGCCCTGTTAAGAATCTTTAAATATATTTATCCTCTCTAAACTATCCCCTCATGTTTTATTTACAATACAGTGTCAGCATGAGGGATTTATTGAGTAGTATCATTCAACCTGTGACAAACATATGCATACTCTGGGATAACCATATACAAATGCTATTTTAACATACCTTGTAGATCATGTATACTAGAAACCAAGAGCCATGTTCAGGATGAACGCTTATAAGCATTAGACTACTAATGTCAAAATCTTGATAAAAAAAGTCTCTGAAGTTCACAATCAATTTGATGCACCTTGTATATATTTTGTAATGATTTGACTGTAATACTGTAAATGATCTATTTTCCCAATATTCCGTATCGGCCATTGGAGAAGGGGAAAACTCCTCAAAACGCGTCGCCTCTGAAAAACAGACTTTTTTCCCATTATTTCTGTGCATATTTATTAATGCTGGATTGTTTGCTTGTTTGCAAATTCATTTCCTTCTAAATGAATTATACATTTTTCTCAAAAAATCTTTGCGTTTGATTAAATCATTACTCAATGTACAGAATGTACATTAATATATTGAATTTTTAAAGATGTTCTAGCAATTGGCTTTTGTCCAACAATTGATAGTGTGCAGGGGATGGGAGGTTTCCTAGGTTGAATCTTCATCACTTCTTTGTTTCTTGTAGGGGTTTTGTGCCATGATCCCAGTTCCTCCCCCGCACCTAAAAAAACACAAAAATGATATTTAAACTGATACTCTAATCATTTATTACCTAAAGGTGTGCACCAGTGTCTCAAACCTTCACTTTATTATTTTGTCATTAGATTAACCACAGCAACGCAGAAACCGCAAGGAGCATGAAGTCCTGAACGAATGCTTGCAGGTGCTTATACGCCATTAACCCTCTATGGGACCTGACAGAATCAATGTAGCACTGACATATGGAGAACTGTAGAATAACACGAACATGTAGAAGCCATAGTATGGTTTAAGGAAATTACAAAAGGCCACAGACCCTCAGCAGGAGCTGAACTGACCAAATTCAGGTTGCACAGAGGAGCAGACGTGTGGGACAGGGCCGGCTGCCACGGCCATCAAGATATGAGTGACATTCCATTGCCTGAACTACAGTAACTCCAGCCGCAGTAAATATAAATAAGTCTTTGTAAATTCAGACTAATTCAGAGCTGCAGAGCTCAAAAACACGGTGTCTGAACGCGTGATCCGGCTGAGCCGATGACAAACCAAAACCAGCAGCTGGGAACGATGTACTATCTCACACAGCCAGACAATGGCTTGCAACAAAGAAGTTGCATGATGATCACGAGAACTCTCATAGTCTTTGGTGGTGCACACATGTTACAATGCAGACACATAGTTTTTCTTATTACCTTGAGAAGGTGTACCACGAGCTGAGAACCTTTCAAATCCCAGGCTTGGGGAACATCAGCTCTAGCCCATCACAGCTCAGGACCTTATGGGTGGGTAGCAATGGGCAAGAACCAATGGTAAGACCTCATACTGCAACATTGTAGAGTATTAAGTAATCGAGGATGGGCCTGGCAAGACACCTGACATGGGAGAGCCAGTAAACTAAAATGTTTAATGTCCACTATAGGTGGACTATCACTCAGCACCCAATCCCAAGTGGCAATACGTTTTCTGGAGAAGGGCACGGGTTGTAGCCTCACTCTGACGTTATTTGGATACAAAACTGGCCTGCGAGCCAGGAGAAGTTGATTTGGTCCTGGATTCATGTCTATCCTTGAACTGATCCCAGTTGGATTTTGGCTGTAATATACCACAATACCAACTTGCTGCCTGTCTGGGCCTGTGTTCCTTTGGGGAAGGAAGGTGTTGGGCCTTCCATGAGTTCTGAGTCTGCAAACTCCTAGTATCCCTCGAACCTACCTTGGAGTTCCCGCCCAACAAGGTGGTAGCAGAGAGGATGGTTCTTGGCACCAGCCCGGCACTAAGCTGACTCCTTCGCCGCCAAACCAGAGAGGCTGTGGGACCCTCGCATGTATTTTGGGAAGAATAGGAAACACGTACCCATTTTTAAAGAGTGCCGGGAGCCGTTTGGAAATCATCCTGCCCGAGGTCGGAGAGTTGATCAGGCAGAGCATTATGGGGAGGCAAGTGCCTTGACGGGAAGCCGGCAGCCGAGCAGGGTCAGCGAACATGGAACATAAGTATTGGTCCAGGCTAACAGCAATTGTGTGCGCGAGCGAGGGTGTTGAGTACTGAGGGGTATTGTTAGATGTTGGTGAAGTATGGTCTAATGGTGTCATAGTACTGTCTAGTATTGTTGTAGTGAGTAGGGACTGGAGCAGAGGTAGAAGTCTGTTTTCTCTGTTTAGGGCATATTCAGTCTTTGTGGTAACAAGGGTTCTAGTGAACAGCGTGGGCTAGTATCTTAAAGGCGTGGATGACAGAAGTTGTAAATAAAGTATTCCCGTGAGTTGGACGTTTTTGCTTGGGTCATAGATGATGGTATTCCCGTGAGGGTTAGCTGGAGCTATCCGAGATTGCGGAAGGTGAGTCGACTGGTTAAGTCTCCTGGAGAGAGGTGTTTCACACGTTAGGCGATGCATAGGGTGCAGTTCGATCACAAGAGAATAGAGGTATACTCTGCTCTGGAGAAACAGGAAGACCGCTTTGGCTGGTGTGGGGTTGGAGTAACGGGTTGTCCATGCACGATTGTCCATCTACCTGTATTGTGATTTAGCTTGGTGACTTTGTGGTTGTGTGCCTGTGGAGGCAGCGATTTAAAGGCAGGGCGGTGCGCAGCGCATGCCTGAGAAGGTGCAATGCCAGAGAGGCTCGTTGTAATTGAGAAAGTGTTCTTATTGTGTTCTAACCTTTACTCCTGAAAAGCGGATTATCGGAAATAAACCTCAACTTGAGGTCCGGTAAACAGTGTTGCGATGTATCAGGGCATTAGCGGGGGAATTACCCCCCTTCAGCATTTGTGAAAAACATTACCCCCTTATAAGGAAAAGCTGTGCAAGTACAGTATAGAATGCCACCATGTGGGAGTTTCTCAAAGGACGTGCAGCCATCGCTATTGACACATGTTCAGGGTGCTTGTAAGAGGAAGAAATTGGCAAAACGTAGGGCTATATTCGAGTTGTGGCGCATGTTCCAGGCGGGAGAGGTGGATGCAGCAAGGCGTCAATGGATGCTAAGCCAGCAGGAAGTGAAGGAAGATGGGTCTCACCCTTCCGCACTTCCCCCCGCCCCTTCAAACGTAATATCTGATGACACAGATGATGTTTAGGGTTAGGGGATATAGCCACTTGGGGAATTAAGGGCAGCAGAGGGGTATTCAAATCTGACATATAAGCAACCCAACATACACTAAGGAGGACAAACGGAAAGGTACAGGACAGCTGCTGAGCAACGAAGGGGCGAGCAGCGAGGCAGAGAAGCGCGTGAAGGAGGAGTTCTCGAACTTGAGCACGAGCGAGTGGATAGCAGCAGGTGCTTCTAAACCTTGAGGGGAAGACAGATGGGGAAGCAGAAGGGGTGACAGGGGTCATTCAGAATCTGTAGAGGGACAGCAGGTCTATTGATTGGGCAGAGCTAATGGAGGAGGAGGAGAGATGGGAAAAGGACAGGGAGGTGAGGTTGGAACGAGAAGAGAGGGAGGGAAGAAAAGCAGGAGCGCGAAGACAGGAAGCGGAGAAGAGAACAGGAACGGGAGCATCTGGAGAGGGAACGCGAGGAAATAATAAAGAGGGATTTAAAGGAAAGGAAGAGGGAGGAAAGGGAGATGAGGGAGAAAAAGGAGAGAGAGATGAAGAAGGCAGAGAGGCGAAGGGTAATAGCAGAGCAAGTAAAATGCAAGTTAGCAGAGAGGGAACAGAGGAAGTTGCAGCTGGACCGGCTGGCGAGAGAGCGAACACGTAGGGAGGAAGAAGAAAAGGCAAGCAGGGCAAGGGCACAGACAGCGATGGACAGAGACAGGGATAGAGGAGAGGAGAGTGACATTGAAGAAGAAAGAGGGCCTATACAGATCAGGCAGTACTGAAGGACACCGGAGGAGAGGGCAGCATATTCACAAATGCCTTTACTCGAAAGGGGAGGGGCGAGAACTCGGTATGTACCTTGGAAGCACACAGACAAGGAAAATGTAAAGTGCAGGTTACCATCATTGAGTGCGGGAGCTGGGACATGGATTTATGAAATGGAAAAGCTGACAGCGGGTCTTTGACTGGCAGTGGGTGACGTAAAAGGATTATTAGTTTTGATAATGTGTGACGCAGCTAATGACATATGGAATAGGGTGGGGATCCCAGGGGTAATGATACAAAATACGGCCCACGATGGGTTGCCATTTGCAAATTGCAGAGCAGCCATTTGGTAAGCATTACGAACTCAGTACCCAGACACGTCAGACATAGAGGCTATTACGTCACACAAAATGAGGGATGACGAAGATCCTGTGAAATACATTCAGGAGATTCAATTGCTTTGGCGCCTTGAAACGCGAGAGCCTTGGGACAAAACAATAGCTATCTTTTATCACATCTTAGTGCAGGGATTACCAGAGCCTGTACAGATGAGTCTGAGAAAAGTAGTGGGGATGGAAGCAAAGGGATGGCAAGAAATTCAGCTCACAATAGTACACCACTGCAGACTATGGCAAGAAAAAGTTAAGCAAAAAGCAGAAGAGAGAAAGGCAGACAAGGCCAAGTTAGTGCAGAAGAAGTTATCAAAGTATGCAATGGAAGGGGCGGTTATAACCAGCCCTAACCCACAAGCACCAGCACCTCAGCAGCAATACCAACAACCACCAGAGTTTGCACCGCCCATGGAAAGAGGATACATGGGGCGGAGCGAACCACAGCAGGGATTTCGAGGAAGGGGAGGATTTCAAAGGGGGCGTGGCTTTGGGCCACGGATAGACCACAACCACGACGGGTTCCAGGGCTATGGACAAGAGGCACAGCAAGGCCCAGTGGATATGTCAGGGGGTTTCCCAGGACAACGGAGGGAACCACCTCAGTACTGGGCCTGCGGGCAGCTAGGACACATTTCTAGAGTGTGTCGATCCAGAGGAACACAACAGAATTGGGGAGATCAGGGGCAACAGAATTATCAAGGGGAGGCCAGAAGACTATTATGTTCAAGGTCAGCAGCAGCAGGGGCAGGTGCAAGGCTCCTATCAGAAAATGCCACCAGCACAGGCACCACCCCAACCACAGGTGCAGACGCAGGCACCACAAATGGCAGGACCACTAATCCAGTATCTACAAGCATCACAGTTTAAGGGGAGCACACAACTAAGGGATGACGACACAGGGGAACACATGGATACAGTGGCAACAGTGCCAGTTAGGCGACCGGGAGGGGTAACCATGGTGGGGAACAACCCCTTCACAGGGACCAAACTATCTATGTACCCTCAATAGGACAGCCCACAGAAGAACTTGATGTGTCCCATCACACCCAACCCTGCGGAGGAACCTCGCATAGGGGTGGCGATAGGTGACAACTTTTTCCTTTCTTGTTGACACTGGGGCGACCAGGTCATGTATTGGGGAAGGAATATTTAAGTTGTCAGGTGATGCCATTAACACTCAAGGATTCTTTGGGGCTCGAGAAGTGGTTCCTTTCACTGATAACATCTCCTTATCGATAGGAGATCACGACCTCCTTCACTACCTTTGCTTTACTCTCGACAGACACCTGTTAACATACTGGCATTAGACATCATGAGCAGACTAAACATGACAATTTCATTCACAGACAAAGGCATAATATGCTCAACACCAGACATACACATGTTGAATGTGAGACAGATTGTTCAAGCATATTGTGGGCATACAGTACAGAGGGGGTGCCAATGGACCCCAAGATGCTTCAGTATTGGACAGACATTGCATGGATGCCAGCCATCGCAGGAAAGGGATGTAGGGTACCAAATGAGTATCTATTCAGGCCAGAGACACCCTTGGAGGAGCCAGAGGGAACAATAGCGTCCATTGAGATTGAGGCAGTGTTGGCCAAATAGGATTGGATTGCAGTGCATGCCACAGATGAACAGGGAGGGCATGGAGAGCAATATTTGCAGTTGCAGAGGGGTGCAGGCTCACAACAGGGACAGATGATGAGCTATTTGGAGAAGAGAGACTGAAATTGGAAATTATGTTCAAAATTAGTGTAACATTCTGGTTACAGATTCATTACAGAGAGGTTCTACAGAAAATGGTGATAGAGCTAGAGGCGCCGCCCTCATTCTGGGAAGAGGACATTGCCAAGGTACCTGACAGCTTATGGACTACAAGTCTTTATTATTATTGTGGGGTGCATAAAGAGCATAGGGGAAGTGAAAATGAAACTGAAAATAGGAGCAATTCTGCCCAGAGTGAAACAGTACCCCCTAACTAAAGAGGCAGGTGAGGGCATCTATGAAACCATCAATGCCCTCATTGAGAGAGGCATACTGATACCATCAGAATCTCCAAGCAACACAGCAGTATACCCTGTGCACAAGGCCAATTTTATTCAGGATTTAAGACCCCTGAACGACATTGTAGAAGCTGGGTATCCAGTAGCAGCAAATCCAGCGACAATGTTGTGTGGCATTCCAGCGGAAGCCACCTGCTTCACGGTCATTGATCTAAAGAATGCATTCTTCCTAGTACCACTACACACACAGTCACAGGACTTGACCAGCTGTATGTATCGCAACCAGAAGTGGAAACATACTTGTTTGCCACAAGGGTACTGCGAGTCACCCTCCATCTTCAACAGGGTGATCCAAATGGATCTAAGTAACATACAGACAGAGAGCACAGCCCTACAGTACGTGGATGGCATTTTAATTTGCAGTGAGACAGAAGATAAGTGTAGGTGGGACTAAGTGCTAATGTTGAGAGTGTTAGCAGACAAGGGATACAAGGTGGACAAGGCCAAACTCCAGTATTGTCAGAAGGAGGTATTGTACATTGGACAGATGATATTCAGTGACGGTAGGCACATTGCCCCAAAGAGAGCAGAGAAAATGCAGAACACACCCCAGCCCAAAACAGTGAGGGAAATGCAACGATTTTTGGGGTTGTGCAATTATTGCAGAGCATGTTTTTTTTTTAACTTTATTTATTTATATATTTATGGTCATGACAGCCACATATAGCACACTCCATTAAACCACAATACAAAGCTGCATTTCCAATAATTTTACATAGTCAGACTTCTCATACTTTATGGTGTAGGCCTAGGAGAGGCTTCGTCATCTGATTTAATATCACACAAGTACAACCTGAATGGGGCCCAAATGTCCTTGGGGCGACTTGTTTTAGGCAATGTCATCACATACGGTTCCTCACATTCATTAACGAATGACAGTTCCTGGACGAAATGTTCCACTTGTGGTGCCGAGGGGCTTTTCCAGCTTTGCAATATGCATTTTTTGGCTAACACACAAGAAACATTAAAGAGTCTTCTTGTGGTTTCTGCCACTTTCCCAATGCCCCAAACAGATATTTATGTGGGGTAAGAGAAGCTGGAATCTGCGATATCTCTTCTATGACCCCGGCCACCGCCCCCCAGAAGTTTGCCACCGCAGGGCAGGCCCAGTACATATGAAACGAGCCGGCCTGAGGCTCCCCACATTTTGGACATTCCCTGGAGCAGTTTGCAGTAAATTTTGCCATTTTGGCCAGTGTGTGGTGCGAGTTATTCAGAATTTTAAATTGGATCAGGCGGAGGCCAGCGTTAAGTGACACGGCTTTGGTCAGTTAACAATATTTGGAGCATTTCTCTTCCGTGATCGTCACATCCATGTCCCTTTCCCATGTTGCCTGTACCTAGAATATAGTGCAGAGATTCTGGGTCCAGCCCGAACGTCATTGCTTGCAGGCATGCATGAGGGGGGGTTCACCGGGGAACAGCGACCATTTAGCACAGAACGCTGCTCTCATGCGGTGATATTGAAGTGCCTTGTGCTGCCCCCCCTACTGTGTTGTGGAAGTCAGCTAAATCAAGTCAAGTATTTCCCGTTGGGGAAAATGTCTCGCATTTTTATCTACCTGTTCGGGTCCCATGTTTTCTGCAGATCTTCATCGTATGTGGGGGAGATGCCTGGGAAGTACCACAACAGGGCTCCTGGGTCATAGGGTGTCTCTATCTGTAATTTTTTATAGATCGCGGTCCAGGCGTGGACCGTAACACTTACCAGGTCAAATCGACATGGGTCTCTGTGGCATGTGCTGAATATGATAGTACGGAGATCAACTGGGGATGCGGCATACCTTTCTATCCGAATGTGGGATGCAGTGTCTAATGGGTTGTACCAGTGCCTGGCTAATTGAGCCTGCACCACCAGATAGTACAACTCAAAGTCTTGCGCTGCAATGCCCCCCATGTTGTAAGGCTCAACCATCTTCTCCCATTCCATCCTGGCCAGGCTTCCATTCCATGCGAACTTTGTGACCATGGACCGGAGTCTTACAAAGAAAGCTCTGCCTGGCCATATGGGTATATTACCAAAGAGATATAGGAGCTTGGGGAGGACCACCATTTTCAGAATGACTATTCGACCATATAAGGAGATTGGTAGTCTAGCCTATATCTGTAATTTTATGTTGAGTGACTGCAAGAGTTGTTCATAATTATCGGTATATAGTGTTTGCCTATCCTTGTATATCAGTATGCCCAAGTAACAAATGTGTTGTGTTGACCATTTAAAGCCACAAGTGTTCGTTGGGCATGGCGTGACCGGAGTCAACTGGAATATTTCAGATTTAGCATTATTAATCCTGTACCCCGAGTACTCAGCAAATTCGTGTATGTCAGACGTAATGAGTTTTAAGTTATTCTCGTTGTCTTGGACGTACAAAAGTGTGTCATCCGCATACAGTGAGATAGATGGGGTTGGGCCTGTCATTCGTATGCCTCTGTTCCCATTCTTTTGTCGTATAAATGCTGCCATTGGTTTGATAGTTAAAGCAAAAAGTATAGGGGAGAACAGACAGCCCTGCCTGGTGCCCCTTCCCAATAGGAATAATTTGGACATTGTGTGATTCGTGAGAAATCTAGCCCGGGGTGCCAACTATAACAGCTGCACACACTTAATATAGTACGGGCCCATTCCAAAGGATTTTAGTACTGCAAACAGATACTCCCAGGATACGGAATCGAAAGCCTTTTCGGCATCTAGGGAAATCACAGCAGCTCTCGCTCCAGGGTCTATTTGTGCCATGACCCCTAACAGTCTGCGGAGGTATAAGGCGGTAGATTGAGTCGGAACAAAGCTGCACTGATCTGGGTGCACCACACTCAGCATACTGGGGAGCAGTCTGGTAGCTAAGACTTTCGCAAAAATGTTGGTGTCAGAATTAATTAACGGTAGGGGTCTGTAGGAGGACATGTCCTGCGGCGGACGTCTGGGTTTCAACAGTACAATTATTACGGCTTCCCTCATGGATTCCGGCAAGATATTCCATTCCATCGCTTCCTTCTATACCTTTAACAGCATGGGGCTAGCTCTGCCTGGTATTCTTTATAAAGCTCGGCACCCAGAACGTCAGAACCCAGGGCCTTCTCTGATGTTAGGGCCTTAATTGCCTCTAGTATCTCCTCACAGGTGATCAGTTGCTCAAGGGTCAATTTGACTTTCGGGGACAGTTTTGGGAGTTTTACCGCATCAAGATAGTTATGCGTGTCTAAGATAGTTTTGTGATCCCGGATGAAGTATAATTCTGTATGAATTTAGTGAATTCTTGATTAATTCCCTCTTCACTTGTGATTACCTTGGCATCTGTCCCGTGAATACCTGCAATGGAGTTATGTTGTCTTTCAGCTTTTATTAGATTGGCCAGGGACCCCCCGTCTTGTTACCTTCCCCATATCTACGTGCCATAGCAGGGGCCGCAATATACTGTATTTCCCTTCCAGCCAGCTTATCAAAATCTTTCAACAATTTATTGATGTCAGCAAGGATGTTTTTATCGTGGTTATCACTGTACCTAAGCTCCAGGTCACGCAATTGTGTTTCAGCCCTTGAAAATTCTAGTCTTACAGATTTCAAAAGCCCCATAATCTTAGATACAATGATCCCCCTTACCCAGACCTTAAAGGTCTCCCAAAGCATTGCATAGTGATCAACGGACCCTTCGTTATTTGAAAAGAATTCTTCAATCTCCCTATGGAGGGACTCAGTTACATTAGGGTCTTTTAGGATAGCCGAGGGCATCCTCCATCTCCTAGCTGGTTGTGGGGTCTCACGTAGCACCACCACCAATGATATTGGGGAATTGTCAGAGAGTATGAGAGAGTAAATGTCACAGTTTGTGAACGCGTTCGAGCAAGAGGACGAAAGAAGCCAGTAATCGATGCGTGATTCGGAATCGTGCACCGAAGAGTAATACGAGTATTGTCTCTCGTACAGATGTAGTGTTCTCCATGCATTGATCAGTGATAATTGCATCATTATTTGCTGCAAAGTGGTGGCTGCCTTGGTAGGTGTCCGTTGAATGTTAGAGGATCTGTCGCAGGCGGTGTCTAACACTGTGTTAAAGTCCCCAACCTATAATATCCAGGCTTCATCCGACGGGGTGAGTATAGCTAGGATTTCAATGTAAAAATTTGGGTCGTCAATATTGGGACCATAGGTGTTGACTAGGGTAACCGGTTGTCCCGCTATATCACCCCAAACCACAACGTATCGCCCTTGGGAGTCGATTTTGCTACCTGTTTATTTAAATCTCAATGACGGGTTTATCAACGTGAGTACCCCTCTGGTTTGAGTGGACTATTAAGTGTAGTATCGCTGTTTACCCCAGTTTGCACGGAAATCAGTGTTCACTTTCCCAAGTGCATATGTTTCTTGCAACATTAATATGTGGGGGCGGTGCCTGGTGATGTATGTCCACACTTTTCTAGATTTCATTGGATTATTGAGCCCACGTGCATTCCAAGACACTAAATTAATCTTCAGCCCTTCACCCGTTGGTTCCCTGTGTGCCATTTGCGTTCAGCATCTTTTACCGGATTCATGTGTGAATTTTCCCAGGAAGCACACGTGGTGGCATGAACATATATTTTAAAACATTTAACTCCCGTAACTGGACTTAAACTCAGACTGTGGGTGTCTGGGGGAGAAACCTGCTCCCTTCCCTTCCCCACCTCTCTCCTGCATCACCATCCCCAAATTGACGATGTTCCCCTTCAAACTTGTGGAGCTTTCCTGAGGCAGCCATGTTGCAGCCAATGACTGCCCTCACCAGGTTGGGGACTTTAACACAGTGTTAGACACCGGCTGCGACAGATCCTCTAACATTCAACGGACACCTACCAAGGCAGCCACCACTTTGCAGCAAATAATGATGCAATTATCACTGATCAATGCATGGAGAACACTACATCTGTACGAGAGACAATACTCGTATTACTCTTCGGTGCACGATTCCGAATGACGCACCGATTACTGGCTTCTTTCGTCCTCTTGCTCGAACGCGTTCACAAACTGTGACATTTACTCTCTCATACTCTCTGACAATTCCCCAATATCATTGGTGGTGGTGCTACGTGAGACCCCACAACCCCCGATCCAGTTCAATAGGTGACGTATAGCGCCACCCACATTATAACCATTCAACAACTGTAAAGGATATTTACATAAGCCCCATTCAGTCCGCTGGGCCATGCCTCTCCTCGTCAGGCCGGGGTCTCATGTTCTGATCTGCCCCGCGTTCCCTGGGGGGGAAGAGGGATAGAGGCCTCGATGTAGGCCATGGCCGTAGAGGGAGTCTCAAAGAAATGCGCTCTTCCACTTTGTTGGATTCTCTTTTTGGCAGGAAACACCAAGGTGTAGGGCACTTGGCGTGCTCGGAATAGACGCTTAAGTGGTTTGTATTACCTCCTATTTGATTGTACGCCTGTGGCAAAATCTGGATAAATGTGGATTTTATTCCCCTTGAAGTGCAGCATGCCTTTTTCCCTGGCCAGCCTGAGGATCGTGTCCCTGTCCCTGTAATTGAGGAGGCAAGCAATTATCGTGTGGGGTGCTGCTCCGGGTTTGAGTACAGTGGCAAGATTGCGGTGGGCCTGTTCAACCAGGAAGTGCTCTTAGAAGGATTCTGTATCAAAGAGAGATTTCAGGAGAGATTCTACACACCCTTACATTAAGCCTTTGCCAAAAGATTCCAAAACTCTGACTATGCAGATGTTGTTTCTTCTAGATCTCGACTAGAGATCCTCGCACTTGCATTGCATCTTAATCAGGTCCCCTTTAGGTTGAGCAATATCCCGGCCATGTTGGGTAATTGTGTCTTCATTCGAACTGATTCTGCCCTTGGCCTCCGTAATACATGCACTTTCTTTGTCCACCCTCGCTTTAAGTCAGCCAATAGTTGCAACAATGTCGTCTAATTTGATGTTCACAGCCAGGAATCCGTTTTACATGATAGCCGTCAGGCGGTCCTCTCTATCGTTGTCTAGTGTCTCAGTTTGGGTGTTGACTGCCGTGACGTTCCCGCCGTAGGGCCCTGCATCTGAGAGCTTGTGAATGAATCCATTGGCCCTTTCTTTTTGGCTCCTGCACCCTTCATCATTTCCCCTGTAGCAGCATTCTTAGTGCCGTTTCCTGTAAAGAAGGATAGGATGGGGGAGCTCCAGTGTGATTGTTCATATATTAGACGGTATGTCTCACCAGCTATCACCTGAGCCTTCTGATGGTAGGAGCTTGACACAATTGGGCCTCCACAAAGCCACTCTGGCGACGGATGGATTCAATTAATGTCCGTAGGCTGAATATGTGATTACACCCTATGACATGGGATGGACCAGTTGCACATCATACAACAGCTCAAATCGTCTTTCCGGCAATATAAGGTCTGCTAGTGTTTAGCCCCGTCGAAGCAGCTTTATATAGGATGCAGCAGAATATAATGGTCTGTGTTGCGAGGTTCAGTGTGACCTCATGAGCGCTTGCTGAGTATCCAGGCCTCCCTGGTCATCTCTGGCGTGGGAATGGGCGATGTGTCTGGTTAGGCGTGATTACAGTCATACCTGCCTTGTTATCCGTTCTGCCTTACTACATCCCACTGCTAGACACCAGTGTTCCAGACTTCGTTATGGGTTTATACCGCAAAGCGAGGGATGTCCAGCTCTCCCCCACCTCAGTGGCTCAATCAGTGTTTCCAATATGGTAGAAACCCCTTATGTGGAGTCTCACTGGTAAAGCTACTGTGTGGAGGATCAGGATTTAACCAGGGGTCTAGGTAACAAGGTTCAGCATAGTCGAACAAATATGCAGTGAGCTTCCACAGTCACCCTCAATCGCCCTTAATGGAGAGGGTAGCGGTGTGTTGAGCCAGACGCACTACTTGAATGCACCTGCACTGTAAACTGTGTCTGGGCTGGACTGTGTCCTCTCACGTAGCCCAGCTTTGTATGGTGCAGTTGATCTGTGGCCGTGTGTAGAGCCACCGTAGCTCGGCACCCATGGGACCTCTGTGCCTCCGTAGCACCACGTATGATCTATCCCGGTACAACCTATTCCGGATGGTGCTTCCCCTTGAAGTCTTCCAGGATGCGTGCCTCAATTGTTTAGATATGATGGCGGAGGTAGTTCCCCTGTAGTTGATGCCTTTATCTGCACGGCATATGTTTGCGTCGTCTCGGTGCCGTAATGTCTCCCCAGCAGTTCCCACTCCGTCGGGTGGGTGGGCTTACACTCCCAATCACTGTCCTCAGGGCATGAAAGAAGGTTGCGCGTATGCTGTCTTAGGTACCAGGGAGAGGGAGCCGAGGTACAGCAGTTTTATTGTTCGGACTCAGTCACCCACTA
Source organism: Ambystoma mexicanum (assembly GCF_040938575.1). Classification (NCBI taxonomy): domain Eukaryota; kingdom Metazoa; phylum Chordata; class Amphibia; order Caudata; family Ambystomatidae; genus Ambystoma; species Ambystoma mexicanum. The sequence goes on along the minus strand of NC_090925.1, from coordinate 469,385,495 downwards.
TAGTCTGCCGTGTTATGGGGCAGCGTCGCACTCAGCCTGGCTGTCTGAAATGCGGTGCTAAGGTAAGCAATCCTTCAGGATGCCGGGGCTCACCTCCGGATCGTGCGTGGCTGGCACCTCTTCTCTGCTCAGCCGGGTCGCAGGGTAGCTGGTTTCCACGGGTCTCCCCCAACACCGTACCGCAGCACAGCTACGGTCATAAAGTTATGACCAGGATTTACTTTGCCATTCAGGCAATGGGGCCAGTCAGGTCAATCGTGGGGTCGCAGGTCAGTTCAGGAGCCGCCTTGACCGTGTAATCCCCAATGATGTTGCCTGCTAGCATGGTCAAATCCTTGGAAGGGCTTCTGCTAATGCCCAGCGTCTCCCATTAGAGTTCTGCAATGCTGCCAATATCAGTCCACGCAGTGAGCAGCGTAGTGTAGTTGGCGACTGCTGTTAGTTTGCAGCTCCTCTCCCCCTGCGGCCTGCACTCGGACTCCCCCAGCGGCCTCGAGCATTCACAGCATGGTTCCCATGAGTGGCTTGCGCCTCTCTGCGATCATGGTGGTTTTGCCAACTAATTATCTCAGTTGTTTCCCTGCGTTTACGCCAAAGATTTTCGTGTAATGTCCCCCGGTCCTTCAAACGAGGGCACGTCTATGATTCCAGTCTGTGGGTGGCGCCAAAACAGGATAATTATGAGTCAGGATTTGTTTCGGATCGGAGTACCGTGGATTAGGCAGCCATCACTCAAGCGCGCAACAGCGCCCCCCCAGACCGTGGGTTTTTGACTACAGCACATGTACCAGACCACTGTTGACTGCACTGAAGGAAGCTCAGAAGAGAACAAAGACACTGACATGGACCACTGAGATTGATGAGGCCTTTGAGGAGCTGAAGCAAGCCATATGTTCAGCTCCAGTGTTAGGGACCCCAGACTCCAAAAATAAGTTCTTCCTGTTCTCACACACTGATGATGCAGGAATGAAAGTGGTACTGACCCAGACGACTAGCATGAGCAATAAGCCAATTGCTTACTACAGTGGACAGCTTGACCCAGTGATGAGAGGACATTATCCATGCGAACAACCATTGGCTGCAGCAGCCTTTGCAGTGGAAATGTCATCACAGTGACCACCTTGTATGTGGAGCATGCCCTTTTTGTGATTTTGCATAAGCCCAAGAGCACACTGGCCACACAAAGAGCATCAGGATATGAGGTAATATTATCAATGCCAGGACTGAAGATAGTAAGATGCAGGACAGTTAACCCAGCACTGTTTTTGGCAGATATCTATCGACCAGGGGACTATACAAACAACTATACAAAGAACATAGAGATGTTCAGTGGCATCTGCAAGGTGGAAGAGGATCCACTTGAGGGGGGAGACATACTGTACATTGCTGGCTCATCAACAATTGACCAGACTGATGGGATCAGGAGGAATGGAACTGCATTAGTGAGACTGAAGGAGGACGGGACAAGTGAGGTAGTTGTGAGTGCACAGTTACCATCCCATTATTCAGCACAAGCGGCAGAACTGGTGGCTCTCATCCTAGCACTAGAACACATCGTAGAGAAGTGTGTAGCGATATATTCTGACAATGCTTACGTTACATCAACAGTGCATTCAGGGTTGGCCCGATAGAACAGGAGAGGGTTCAGCAGAGCAGATGGGACCCCGTACAGCATACGTTCTTGCTAGGCAAATTGATTGAAGTGATTGCATATCCAAGGGAGGTGGCCCTAGTAAAATGCCAATCCCACACAAGAGGAGAGGATCCTATCTCAAGAGGGAACAAAGCAGCAGACTATGAGACAAAGTGTGCAGCATATTTTGGGGAACTGTGGAAGTTGGAGGAGAGGGCAAGAGCTCAAGGAGGGGTGAGGAACATGGCAATGAGAGAAGGGTACAATGCTTTACCAGAAACATAGATTATGGAGCTACAGGGAGCTGCACCACAGGAAGAAAAGTATTTATGGGTAAAGAGAGGATTCTCCATGGCCCCAACAGATGCCTTATGGCGACAAAACAACACAGGGAAGGTACTGATGCCACTAGTGCTATTTAATACAGCACTTGCATAGTTGTACCATCCAACACACTGTTACGCTCACCTTGTCTCTGAGGAAGCATCTGGAGCTTCGGCACCAATATCTGCTGGACGTACGCTGGGGGTCTGGTCTGTCCTGGGGTCAGCTCCTACCATGGGTCAACTCCTACAATGAGGGAATAAGGATTCATGTTTGCCATTACCCTTCTCTATCACCTTCCCCTCCTGTGTCTCTTGTCCCTTGTTCCCCCCCCCGGATTCTGCTCACCTTGTAATATTTGCAGGCAAGCTCTCCGTCCTGCTTCTTCTCAGCAGGGGCGGAATGTCTGTGCTTCTGTGTTTAGGTGGAACCAAGTTACGTCACTGGCTCATAAGTTTCTTAAAGTCCGAACCCAGTCCAGCTGCGGCGTTGGCTATGGTAATGTCTCCGCTCATGCTTGTTTGTTATAGTTCCTTGCATACTCCTTGCTTGGAATTGGCAGTCTTTCTCCTTGTTTACTCCTGGCTTGGGGTTGGTCTTTCTGTGGTGTTGGTGCCTATTTAGCACGGTGTAGCAGATATTTGTAGGTGTGTGCAGCAGCAGAAGTTTGTATGTGTGCACAGCGTTCGTGTGCCATCTTCCCCCGCACACTGGTGCCGTGAGTACACGTGTGCTAATGCGAACTGTTATTATTAGATCCACGACTCGCTCAGCATTTCATGCTTGGTGTTTTTATGTCCGACTTACTCACTTCTCTTGTTTTCTGCAGGTTCCGATCGACACTGAATGAAACCGCTGTAAAGATAAGGAACCGACCTGGTGCTCCGGATGACAGGAGAAATGCATTGTTAACGAGCCGGGATGACAGAGAGGAAATTCAGGTAAGTACAGAGTTGCTGCACTGAAGTCGTTCGTGATGGCTACTGGTTATGACTGTTTCTTCTTTTCTAATTGCAGGTCGCCGGAAAGCGGTGAGCATCACTCTGCATAAAGCAGAATAATGCAAAGCAAGGTTCAATGAATGGGTGTGGCTTATATAGTCAGCCACACCCAACCGATGGGCCGTGTGGACGAAAATACCATGGGCCATTATTCAGCCATGTTGGGGGAAAAAACAGGAAGTTGCTAGTTCCTTCTGCTATCCTCACCCCACACTATGAGCTTGGTGCCAGATGTGCCAAGACAGGGTTCAGTTGGCCCTTCCCTGCATTCCACGTGGGTTGGTTGTGGTGGCGCACACGTATGCTTTCTGGGTGGCAGTCTAAAAGCACTATGGGAGTGGCAAGCCAATGACTGAGTGTGTGTATGTGAAACTGGACTGATGGTTGTGACACACACACAGGGAAGGAAGTCATTGCTTCACGCATTGGAGAAACGTGGTTTTGCCCAAATTTGAATTAACATGTAGCTGATTTCATAAGTAATTGCTTGACTTGACAGCACTTCACAGCAGGGCATACGTTGAGGGTTGTGAGAGGAGCCATACCAAGACCTGTAGGCCCATTTCTGCACCTCCACATGGACTACGTGGACATGATCCAAGTCTGTCAAGGATACCGCTACATGATAGTGGTGGTCTGCTCATTCTCCAGATGGATAGCGGTTGGGCTGTGCTCCCATGCCGTTACACTCAGAGCAGCAAAACTCCTGGTTCGGGAAGTTTTCTCAAGATGGGGTGTGTGTGAGGTCCTGTGGTCTGACAATGGCCCTCACTTTGCCAATGAACTGTGTCAGCATATCACAGCCCTGCTAGGTATCAAACACAAATTTGCATGTGCATACCACCCGCAAGCAAATGGAACATGTGAACGCCTGAATGGACTCCTGACGGAGTGCATTGCCAAACCTCAGCAGAATACCAAGAGAAACTGGCTTCATTGTTTGCCATTGGCACTCTCTAAACTGTGCAACAAGCCAGGGTCTGACCACCATTTAATGCCCCACGAGGTGTTGACAGGACAGCACATGCATCTTCCCTTGGTTCCTCCCACTAGGGCAGTGAAGGATTGTGAGAGTAGTGCAGATGTGTTGGGGAAGAAAATATTTGAATATATAACTTCCCTGGTTTCTAGTGCTTCTTTTATCTCTCGCCAGATGCAGCGGATCCTGGCACGCCATAAGACAATGAAGAAAGCGGCTTCAATAATACAGACTCTGATAACAAACTTCAACACTCAGTAAGGGTGGAGGATCTGGTCCTCCTCAAATCTTCCTGCAGCGATGGAACCCACCTATATTCATGGGATCTCATGTTGTGGAGGCCGTGACCAACAGAGCAGCAAGGCTTGAAAGGAAAACTGTTTGGAACCACATCCTGGACATCAAGCCCTACAAAGTGGTGGCCGCACCTGGCAACGAAACTACAGAGATCAACAGGGCAAGCATTCAAGATTACAATGAGCAACAAACACCAACAGATCCACAGAGTCAGAGAAGGCAGGACATCCAATGATTTGATGATCCCAAGTAGCAGACGTTGCAACTGATATACTCGTCCAACTAGATAGCTAAAAAACACTGTCTGGTTGTTATTTTTCTTTCCGCACACACAGGCCACATGAAAGTAATAAAACCCTGTCTGTTTGTTATTTTAATTTCGGTACGTGCAGGTTGATGAGAATGTTGTTAGGGTTGCGTAGGGACTGCCCTGATGTTATCTCCTGTTGATCAACCTGAAACATTCTCCAATCAGTATGTGCACTACATAAGGAGACCCCAGAGATTCTAAGCTCGATCCCCTAAAGTATATTTCCTTGTGTTCATAGAGTACCTGGGCCAAGCGTACCCGGAGCTTGAATACAGTGCATATCCATTTCTGCTCACACTGACAGACCCCGCAGTAAGACATGTCTGGGAAGAGGTCTTTGATTTTGCCATCAGTGACTGCCTAGTTCGCAGAGCTTGAGGGTACTGATCAATATTAACAAACTAACGCATTTCTATGCGATTTTTAGGCAGGCAACTCTATCATCTCATCAGCTGCAAGGACCCAGCAGTGTAAGTGGTCATCAAAGGACTAATAAAGGAAATTGTTACTCTAGTGTGTTCACTGATTCCTAGTGGCATATTAGCCATTGTGCTCTGGTCAATTTATCATGCTATGGGTATTACTGCGGTGTCCCCTATTAACATTACCCCAACCCTAGCAGGAAGGACGACCATGTCAGGTGGAAGAGAAGACACTGCTGATAAGGTAAGGAGAGGTAAGCGCAGTGTTGACACAGACATGAAGGGAATTGACATGTTGTCACAAATCTCTCCCCGTCTCACCTGTTTTTGTTGAGAACTTGCGACCTTCTGGGATTTCTTCTTTTTTACGGTCCGGGATTTGTATAGACCCGAACGCTGATCTTCGGCGTCCAGCGTGAGGATAGCGGTTCAGTTTCCAGGAGCGTTCAGAAAGTCCAGGGTAACACCAGGAAGCAAACAAGTTACGCTCGGAGGCACGGAGGACCGTGACTTGAGCACAGAAGGTTTTCCAGGAGTTTGGAGAGGGTAGGAATAGGACGGGGAATCAAGGAGCTGGGAACAAGGAATCAAGCGAGAGCCCCGATCGAACTCCAGCAAAGAACGTCCGACTACAGGTAGCGGTAGCGTTGAGACACGCAGAGCCGCGGGGGTGTGTCTCTCTTGTAGGATGAGCAGCGTGGAACGCATAGACTGATCCGGAGCGTTCCGTTCCGAGCGGCCATGTTGGAAGGAATACTGCATGCAATCCTCTGCGAGTCAGGGACCAGGAGGACCAGAAAGGACGTAGACGACGGTTCATGACACATGTATCTCACAGACACAGCAGAAGTAGCAAACAACACGTGGTATAAGCACATGTATAATGTAGGTAGGGATACCACCGGGGAGAGCTGTTATGTCTAATCCCCTACACAATGAGTGCTTCTCGAATGTTCATTGCAACTGAAATACCTGCAGCCAGAGACAGTGCCTGATGTATCTCACAATGGTGCAGACGTGAGGAAGATTCCAAGGGAAGACAGCAACATTGATATGGATGTCCAAGGCAACGTTCCCATATGAAGATAATTACATAAAGACACTAGACATGATGAACAACTATTCGCAGCTAGACAAAGGATTGCAGTACATCACTGAAGGACCGGGGAAAGGGGAGACAAAGACTCTCACATCGAAGGAGTTACCATGCCCATGGACGAGAGTAAAAGAGATAGGAGAAGAACATGGATGCTGGGAACAACCACAGATTCTGATCTATGGACGAGTGTATACTAATGACGGATGGGAAGATGGAGTGGTAGGAAGCAAAGCACTTACGTTAGCACAATCAGCAGTGAACAAGGTCCAGGAAGAAAACGACAAGTGCCTGAAGAAGTGGGATTCAAGTGCAAATGTACTGACATGGGTGGAAAATGAGGCTAGACCAATGCCAATAATCCCCCTGAAGATGCCAGCCCTGTACTATCAGAACAATGGTGACATAGAAGTTGGCGAAAATACAGGGTGCAAGACAGTGCTGGGAGTGTGGATCAAAAGCCTATGAGAAACTGCCACCTGAATGGGAAGGAGTGTGCTCCTTGGTGCACATCAACATGCCCTCGTTGGAGGTACCCAAGAAGGATGTGAAAATCGATGATTTCCACAAGATGGACAACAATAGAAGGAAGAAGAGATCGATTGAGGTAACACCAACAGCCCAGGCGTGGAAAATGGAGAAACAGAGCGAAGTGAGAAGTGTGAAAAGAGGGGGAACTACTTCTCTGGTAAATCAGTAGTGGCCTTGGATGAAATCCCAGCAGAACACAGGCTGTTCAGCAGAACACAAATGTTCTTTGCATCACTAATACCCGGAGTACAGGTGTACACAAATACCACGTGGTTACAGATCACTTGTTGGGAGCTGATGGTAACAATTAACTTAATGGTGAATGGGTTCAACGCCATAAAGGAAGAGGTCTGAGAAATTGGGTTGGTGGCGCTCCAGAACAGGTACATTCTGGATCTCATCACAGCAATGGAAGGAGGAGTTTGTGCAAAAATAGGGAGTTCATGTTGCATGATAGTGGGACTCTCTCAGGCGCAGTTGCACAATTGGCACACATGCATGCGAAAATGGAAGCTGTGGGATAGGGAAAGACAAGAGCTGGCTGGCATATCTATGGTCTTGGATGCCATCATGGCTGTCTGATAGATTGAAAGTGATAGCTGGAGTGCTCATATTGGGGCCAGCATCAGCATTTGGAATCAGAATATGCATTGGAAGATGCTAGAAGACAGCAGAAGAGGCAATAGGGATGCAGATACTGATGGATGTGAACTTATGAGGAACAAAGGATGACATTGTGAGAGAAGGAGACAGACTAAGGGAACAAATTGCACAATGTGACTTGTTTCCAGCAGGAACAATAAAGGTAGTCAACCCCCGTAATCCACTAGCCTATGAGGGGAAATGGGTCTGGTGGAACCCCAAAGGGTCATGCTGCTACACGTATTGGTCCTTTGATGACCATGTAAACTATTATGACCATCTTGGATGGATAACATCCCAAGGAGAAGAATAATACTTTTCGAGATGTAGTTGACAATTCGACCAGAGGGGGGACTGAATAGGGATGGTCGAATCCTACCCCTGCTCCCCCTCCCACAAGATACGTGACCCAGAAGAAGAGCTTCAAATACCGTGATTCACTAATTCCGCTTTGGACTGATTCCTAGTGCTCCTGTGTCAGAGAGGTACCCACTCTGCTAACCCTACAACCCAGGAGCTGTGCAAACACTATCCAGAGAGGACGAGGAACCTCAGGATGCCACTAAGGAGACTTCAATGGACAGTGTCGACTAAAGCGCCAAGAAGCTACACTATTAACGTTGTTAGAGATATCATGACATAGCAGCGTTTCACATAAAACAAACATGCCATCTGCATATCGGGACATAATCACGTACCCGAATACATGAAGAACACGAGCGTACGTTCTATAAGTTTGAGGACAGACACACATACATACTGTCTTTGCTTTATTATTTTGTCATTAGCTTAATGGCAGCAATGCAGAAACTGCAAGGAGCAAGAGGACCTGAACGAATGTTTGCAGATGCTTATACGCCATTAACCCTCGAGGAACTGCAGGAGCACCTATGGGACCTGACAGAACCAATGTAGTACTGACATAGGGAAAACTATAGAATAACACAAACATGTAGAAGCCATAGTATGGTTTAAGGAAATTACAACAGGCCACAGACCCTCGGCAGGAGCTGAACCAAACAAATTCAGGCTGTTCACATAGCTATGCTCAGCCTTACATTCATTTTCAGTCACACTCATACACTCACGCATTCCGTCACACACACATTCTTAATTCCACTCCCAAACTATGTATCACATTAGCATTCCATGTCACACACTCACTTCCACTCTAACAACACTTTCATATTCACAATCACACTCTTTCTCACTCAAAATTGCTTTCATACTCGCATTGACACCCACTATCACTATGACACTCATGCCATGATTTGCCATCTTCTGTTATATCTAGTAATGTCTGCCATGGGTTGTCGAGTGCCCCAGAAAACCAGCAAAAGGCAATATAGGTCGGTAGAAGTAAGTAAGGCTCACTCACCTGAAAGCTTTTTATCAATTCCCTGAAGAGGAAACTTCAGTGCTGCACATAAGGAAATAGACTACATGAGAGAGGGAAGGCAAGATCAATCACGAGAGGAAGATGGATGCATAAACTGGCCCAGAGCTGATAGACCTTGGCACACAGAAACACCCAACAAAAGAGATGCATACCTAGCGCCAGTGAGGTTACAAGCAGGGGAGGACTGGCCTATAGGAACTCTGGAGATTCCCTGGTATACCACAGCACCCCGGTTCTCTTTTGTGTTGCATTTCCACATTTTCTCATAGGAAAAGGGTTGGGCTTGCTGACAATGTGTAATTTGGACCAACACACATCCACACTCGGGGAAACCAATCTGGCTAAAACATTAATGTACCTGTGATTACACCAATGTTATCTATGGACTCAAATTCCCATGTGGTTATTACTATGTGGGTATGCCTACAAGGAAGGCCAAAACGAGGTAGATGGAGCAGAAATCTAATATCTGTCCCAAAAATCAGAAATCTCCTGTAGCCATGCACTTTGCTGAGGCAAGACACACAGTTGCTCAACTGAAATGTGTAATTTTTGAGCAGATCAAGTTGGGGAGCAGAGGGGGATATATCCAAAGAAATTTGTTACAAAGGGAAATCCTATGGGTTGATTTATTGGATTCACTCAGCCCGAGAGGAATGAACTGTGACTTTGATTTGATGTGTTTTATCTGAAGTACTTTTGGGTTGAGTACCCACTCATCTTACCCTTTGATTATCTTACATGCTCTACAACTGACAGGAACATTGTGCCAGATCTGATATTTCTACAGATCTGATTTTGAGCTATAAACTGATTGTGTACTAATGTAGACATTAGATTGTTAGTGGGTTTTTCCTACGAGGGATTATGCTGAAGTACTTGCTCTTTCATCTATCTGTGGTTGATGTAGATTGGTAGATTAAGACTGTGAGCGGGTATCTACCCCAGAGATATCCTATGCATGCCTCCCCATTAATGGAGGGGCATGCCCATTGAATTGGACACACACTAATGACTAGACATTATTTTACACGAGCCAATTATGGGATAGGCCCAACTATAACGCTCTATACTCTTCACTGACCACTAGGAAGGAGTGGAGCACCCCGCGGAACTTGACTGCTTTGTTGCCCCACTCCTTGCCCATTGAACTCAAGCAGGTATGGGGCACCCCGCAGATGTAGGTCTGCGTTCTTGCCCGGTGCCTGCTGTTTACCTAATAACTTTTTTCATCCCTGGATATTCGTAGCTACCACCCAGGTGGTGGTGCAGTTGTACGGTGGAGACTGCACAAGGTGAGTAAGTCCAGTGCTGGATGGTAGGTAGAACACACGCTTGCTGTGTCTGTAGTACTTCTTAGGTTATTCTCCCTCTTATTATATATATCCTACTCAGAGCGCTCCTGCACTGAGCACGGATTCTACATGAGCCTGTAACTCCGCTTAACAGTTCCAGTGCTGGATGGAAGGTAGAACACACGCTTGTCGTGACTGTAGCTCTCCTTAGGAATTGATGATTCCCCCACTTTCTGGTTAAATACCACTCAGATTGCTCCTGCGCTAAAATTGGATTTTTCTCCATGACACTGTAATTCCTCTTTACAGTTCTTTATTAGATTATTGCTTAACCGATCAAAAGGTATATACCCTTTGGATTTACCTTTATTGTCAATATGAGTGATTTGGGATGCAATTGGCGCACGCCCACCTACAGGTCGCCTTAGTTACCGGGGACAATACTGTCCCACACCAAGATGGTGGTCTGTCGATGTGGCACTGATGCACACGCGCGCAGGTGCCATGAAAACGTTATACACAACAGGGATCCGAGCCGCGCGTCTCGCAGACCGTCGGTTTGGATCCCCTGTTGCGTTCCTTCGGTAAGTGTTTGGCATTTTCAACAGACATTCTATAACCCCAGATACCAACATGAGCCGCCCATGCAGACTATACCTGATTGTGACAGTTACCACTCGCGATACTGCACGTTGCGTGAGTGATTTACCGGCACACAGAGACCTGCCACATATACTCGGTTATACTTTTGAACAGCAGTGTTACTACTGCAGAGTCCCTCACCTATTACCCTAAGATGCACAAGACCTATAACGCTTTAGTTTTCATTTCCAATTCAGACAACATGCCGTACGCTGTTGTCTCCTACTCTCCCCTCCCACATTAGGGAAACTTGTATTCTCTACTATCAGGCCCATACCGGGATGCGTTCCTAACCCTAAGATATACTTTACTTGGATGTAAAATATTATCTGTTACCTTACTACCTAGGAAGTTGAAAGCCTTATTTTTCTTCACGTGCCAATACCAATTCGACCTTTTCTCTTTTTAACTGCATCAGCGAATACAGTGCCTCTATGACCATCCTGTTGTCATTACACAGCTGCTGTAGCTACTATCTCCACAGCTGGGTGAGTCTTGCTCAATTTTTTCTCCTTTATGGTCACAGAGGTACAGACATTTTACTACGACTGTGCACTGGTTACTCTAATAAGACTTACACAGTTAAGTTTTCCCTAACAGGAATGACCCTTCTTGCACCACCACTAAATGGGTCAGAAGGTCAGTACCACCTATTATATACCTGTACAGTTTAATGTACCACTCATATTATTCCCCGCACTGAGTTGGCACATTTATAACCCCTAAGGTATCTACAAGCAAAATAATACAACCCGTAGGAACTAATAGCTTACTTGCCCTGAAGATGGATCATTAGGAGTCCCAAACGTGTCAGCACCATTATAATCTGGAAGGAGCTATTTTGGATTAATGTAAAATTTAGTGGTGTAGGACCACTTAACTTGTGTGAATGTTGTAAACACAAGTTTTCACTTGTTGAAATGCATTATGTTTTGATATGTTTTGATATACATTGGAACAAACTCATGAACACTATGGTTCTGTATTCTGTTATTGTGTTCTGTACTGGTATTTCTCCAATTTTGATGAGCTAAAGATTTTACCTTTTGCTCACAACACCAGATGTCAAATTATTGTCCTGGAATCATTCTGGTACGTCAGACTAACTATTGAATACAAATGGGTTTAATGACCTCTGATTGCCTAACTATACTCTCAGAAACTTGATCATTAATAAATTAAACTGTGTACTGTACTGGTCTACGTGTGGGCCCTCCCGTTTGGGTGAACCATATTTGAGACCACTTGATTCTATTGGGACTATATGTCCCTCAAGGAGTGCATTATAGGGCTACTGTTTGGCAACATTCGGTTTTGTTTTGTATAGTCCTAATCTGTCTCAGGTGGCCTTGAGACCTTTTCCCTTCTGCACCTGAAATTACCCTAACAGATATCTAATTGACTTTTTGAATCTTTGATATAATTTTCTTTAAATTATTTACAAGGTAGTGCCTCCCTTTTCCCCCTACACAATGTGTAATTTGGGGTCACTTTAAAAATATTTCCAGCGCCTCTGTTGGTTGCCAGTCCACCCCTGGTTACAGAACCTCAACTGATGTAGGAGTTCACAAACCGGAGATGTTTGAGGAAGACAGCTGACTGAGCCAGAGAGAGAGAGCCCACAAACTGGATTTGAGTGAGGAGAACTAGGAAAGAAGCTTGCAAATGAGAGGTGTGTAAGGGCGTTGAGGAAACTAAAGAGGGGGCCTATCATTCTAAGGTGCATGAGTGAAACAACAGACCTGGAGCAAGGGCCAAAATACAAGCAAAGGCTCAACCATCTGAATGCAGATAGCAGTAGGAATAAGAGACTAGAAGGGGAGAGCTCTGGTAAGCAAAGGGGGTCCAGTATAAGAAGAGAATGAAAGTGATTAAGACTTTGCATTCTAGAAAACGGTGACTAATTCCAAAGCGGCACAGAAACAAAAGGACAAGCATCGAACTACAGTACTCTGACAGAGTGAAAGTCCCATATGAGAACAAAATTGATTAAATTAAGACACAACATTCTGGGAGACAGTGGTTAGTCCCAAAGCATCATGGAAAAAAGAAAATGAACAATGAACCACTGGACTCTGATAGAGGGAGAGAGCCCAGAAAGAAAGGAAACTGATTAGAACTCACTCCACATCACAGTAAACTGAGTTCAGCCCAGGAAATGGCAGGATGGTAAGAAAGAAACCATTAGCAAAAGTGCAATCTGACCTACGGAATGAAAACACAGAGCATGTAACCAACGAGAAAGAGATTGCCCCAATAAATCTGTTGTATTGAGGGAAAGACAGTAAAATCCCCAAGCATGCTTGAGGGAGAGACTTGAGAAAAGAACCAGAGACTAGGAAGGCAAGGGCTCCCAAAGCTGGAGAAATACTTTCATGGCACTGACCCGAACCTGACAACTGTATTATATTACATTCATCTTTGAACTTAAATGTCTTTTTTTGTTTGTATTCTTTGGGCAACCAGTTTAACATGTCATGGTAAAGTATAACATGACATTCTGGTAAGGTTGACAGTCAGGGTAACATCACAGTCCGATGTTTCCAGTGAGCCCATAATATTACATCTCCAATAATGAACACATGTGAGGGGTGCAACACCCAAGACAGGCACACAAATCTCTTTGAGCAGACGTTGAAATCTCACTGCTGTATAAAAGGTCCTCTAACAAAAAATCACTTCCCACGTTGTTAAACTCTTTTCACTGAAATCAATGGTATCCTTGCCAATCTGCTAATAAAAAGACTGGGTGTTTCCACTCAGTGGGCAAGTGGTCACAATATTATTCTCTTATACAAAAAGCTGCACTTTTTGATGTACATTACTTCATAATTTATTAAGAAGTCATTGTAATGTGCACACATTAATACAAGGGCCCTTTTGAGCAATACCTAGAGCTACCTACGTTTGGGTAGTGATCCAACTGAGTCGTTGAAAATCTTGATAGACCCCTGTGAGGGGTCAGAAATGTGAGGCGGGCAACTTTGTGAAGATTTTTCAAAAGATTACATTTTATTGAAATTAAAAAGGTTGGATGAATGCCTCTCTATCCCTACCCTGACAAGGATTTCCCTGCCTAACATAAACTAAAGGAAACACTCTAACAAAGATATCTGTCTCTCACACTTATTCAGACAATAACTCAATGAAGTAATATGTATGCAGTTCAAAGGCAGCAACATATCACAATTGAATTCTTAATAGTAGAACAATCTCTCCTTATAATCTGGGTGAATTCCTCTTCCCCAGATTCAAGCAGGATTGTGCTCCACAGTTCCAAAAGCAACAAGGAAATCCCAGTTTCTAACAAAGTTCCAACTAGTTCTTTGTGACTCCAACTTGACAACACAAAGTTCCGGTTCCATGTGTTAATATCCCCGCAAAAATATCGCCATACAAAAATATTGCCATATGTTTGCTGCGGTATTAAGGCATGGAACCTGAGGGGGACACCCCTGCAACCCCTACATTATTTTTAAAGGAGCAACCCCCGCTCCCAAAAAAACCCAAAATTATCCCCCCCAAAAATATCACCTATGGCCGTCGTTCGAGACGACCATATATACGGCAATGTTTTTGGTGGGCATAATATTATGTAGTGATACCAAAGTTCCAACACTCCAGTGATTCAAAAAAGAAAATAGAAAGTTCTCTCTCTTCCTTGAGCAAGAATAAGATTCTGAATTATACAGTTCTTTCTTCAGCAATGTACATTGGGTCTCATTATAAGTTTGCCGGTCCGGTAAGTACGGTACTGGTAAGCTTGCTGGTACAGTTGTTATCTAACCGGCAAACTACGAGTTCTGCTCGCGGGGCCAGAGCATGTCAGATGTACCGGCATCATTCTGAATGGTGCCGGTACATCTGACCTCCCCATTCCCATTGAGCTCTCTAGGGCTCAATGGGAATGGGGAGCAATTTTTTTCCGGCGTCCGCAAATGGGCAATTACCGGGTCCGGCAGAGCCATAATGACCCGGTAATTGCCCATTTGCGGGTGCTGGTAAAAATCGCAAGTTTGGCGGCAGCCTGCCGGTGTTACCGGCAAGGCTACTGCCAAACTTGTAATGAGGCCCATTGTCTTTGTCAGGATGTTTGCCACAACTGAGTATTTCTGAAGAAATATAGCTCCTCTGCAGCAGTATTTATACAGTTCTTTCTTAAGCACCACACCAAAATAAATTGTTTTTGTCAACAACACTTTATAGCACTTCATCAACTTCCACCTGGTTTACTTCCATGCCAGGCCAACTACCTCAATCACTCCTGGCCTTCTCCCATGACAGGCCTACTACTTCAAAGTGTCATGATCACCTCCAGAGTTGCAGGGTTGGGATCAAGTGTTCAGGCTAGGGGAGGGTCTTGTTGCAGATCAATGGTGGCTAAATGGGTATTAGCATGGTAAACTTGGCGTTCCCACATTCCTTAGTACCAAAGTTTCAATGGGCTCCCATAGAAATACAATGGTCACAATTCCTCTTAAAATGGCCGCCCTGCGGGTCATTGTCTAAGTAGTTATTCGGAACTAGTAGTTGGGCATTGAGGACTATAAAAGCCCCGCCCCCGCAGTAACACACGCTTTGCGTTAGTTCCGTTGGCAGCAGTGTAATGCTACCGGCGCTCAGCCCGTAGCGTTAATAGACCTGCAAGACAATAGAAAAAAGTAATGTTAACAACTTACTAAGTTAACCGAAAAACTACAGACTTAATTCTTCAACGTACCTGACAAGAATTTCCGCAGTAGCAGTCCTCCTGCAGGTGATGTTTAGTATCCGCAGTTCCGCAGTTCAGTCAGCAGTCTTCCTCCTCATTTGCGGCTTCTCCCGCAGTTCAGTCAGCAGTCTTCCTCCTCAGTCGTGGCTTCTTCGTAATTCAGTCAGCAGTCTTCTTCCTCATTAGCAGCTTCTTAGCAGTTCAGTCAACAGTCCTCTTCCTCAGCCGCAGCTTCTTCACGAAAACCTCCGACCTCCGAAAACCTGCAAAGACAAGGTACAAAAGTTAATTGAAGAACATTAAGACATTATAACGAGTGAAGATAAAAGACGTGCTTATGTACCTGAAGCTCCGACAAGCTTTTCCAAGTGTCCCAAAGTCTTTCCTCCAAGAAGGTACATTGCTTGGCAACGAAGGCACGCTGTGCTGCACGCCTTTCCAAAACTACACGTGCATGCTTACCTTAAGAGAAGACTTCTTGATTTTTCTTCAAAAGTCATCAGCGCTACCCATGGGAAAATCCTCTCTTCAACAAACCTGTAAAAGAAAGAGAGAATCAATCTCAAGAGCGAGCTCTCTCCTCAGAACTTTATTTATTTTTTCTCTCAGAGACTTTAACACCCTATTGATTAAAGACTACAGATCCTGCCAAGAGTCAAGACACTTACATTCAAAGGCTTTTGAAAGTCTATCAGCTTGAGTTCTTCTTGATTCTCACCATCAACGCGCCTTTGTATGAAAGCAGGATGGAGAGCTCCCAAATAACAAAACACAGGTAAGGAGCAGAACGGGGCACACAGAAACTTTAGGGAAGTCAGCGTTTGAGGCATAGTATCGTGATCACATAATATTGATTCCAGTTTTCCCCCATATGTTCTCTTTTTTGACACAGGGGAAAATCCTGTTTAAACCAATATTGGCAGATACCAGGGTCCCAGATCATTTACGCTCCTGCGGGCACAAGGTAAGCGTTACAGAACGCGAAAGCCATTTACTTAAAATTCTCTGCCAAGCTTAATGGATATAGATAGTTTGTCCCAGTTATTAGGGGAACTACGTGCTAAAGTCATTGCAGCACTTTCTGAAACCAATTCTTTGAGGCGAGAGTTGGTAGTTAATAGAGATCGCACTGATGAGTTGGGCCATCAATTATTACAAACACATGAAAGACAGGCCCCACTTCCCAGTGGTCTTCCTCCAGGGCACGCTTCTCCACCAGTACCCCCAGTCCAGGTAGTTGTACCAGGAAATATTCCATTAGCACCCCCAGAACGGTTTATGGGGGATCCTAAGCGTTTCGCAGTGTTCATGAATCAGTGTCATTTGCATTTCATGTGCAGACATGGGGTTTTCTCATCAGACCAGTCTAAAGTGGCATTTGTATTATCCTATTTCGGTGGATATGCTGCAGATTGGTCCATTGCTCTAGTGAACAGGGATGATTCTTTGTTAAGAAACTTTCCTGGGTTTCAGCAGGAACTCGAGAAACTCTTTGCCACTCATACCCAGGGGCAGGCCTTAGACAATGAATTACTTTCCCTACGACAAGACAATCAAGATTTGCTGGCCTATGTAGCTTCCTTTAATCGGTTGGTAGCAGAAACTAACTGGCCAGAAGAAAAGAGAACAACACTCTTTTAACAGGGTTTGCGGGGGGAACTAAAAGACATTTTGGCTCAGGTTGTGAATCCTCCCACAGGTTGTGCGGACTTCATTGATCTCACAATCCAGTTGGATCATCGCTTGCAAGATTGTCGAGTAGATCATTACCGATCAGAGAATAGATCATACTATGTCCGTCCAAAGGATAATGGGAGTCGCCAGGCATCTGAGAGCCATCCTGAGCCTATGCAATTGGGAGGTATTCGGGGCCCTATTTCAAAGGAAGAAAGGGAGAAGAGAAGACAGCAGCATTTATGCCTCTATTGTGGTTCGGCTGGACATTTACTTTGCAATTGTCCGGTGAAACCTCCTTGGAAACCGGTGGGAGCCTTGGCTAAGGCTGAAAAAGGAGAAAATAGAGAAGATCAGATGAAAACTCCAACACCCGACAAGCTTAGAGGTTGGCTTGTCGAGCCAGAAGAAGGAATCTCAGATCTCTAATTTCATTGTACCCGTCATCCTAATTAGCCACCATCAACCTTCCAAACTGCATGCTTTAGAAGCATACGTGGGCAGTGGTGCGATTGAAAACTACATGGATCACAAACTCGCAAGCAAGATTGGTATTGCTATGTACCCTAAACCAGTGGTTGAGAACGTCACGGCGGTAGTCGGTACCCAGTTAATATCAGGACCAGTGACTCTGTGCACTGAGGTTTGCACCTTGCTCTGCCAGGATGGACATCGTGAAAAGATATCGCTTGACCTAATCAGTGCTCCGCAGTTTAAAGTGATCTTAGGAATTCCATGGTTAGAAGAACATAATCTGCAGATTGATTGGCGTGCTAGGTCCTTGATGTTTATCGAAGAGTGCAAGAGCTCATGTTACAGAACAGGAGATACAGAATAGAAGAAGAATCAGGTAAGCAAGTTCAGGCGGTATGCAGAGGGTGTCCCACATTGGGATTATTGGGGATCCTACGTCCAGAGTATCGAGATTCCCAAGACGTGTTTGAAGAGGAACAGGCCAATGTGCTACTGCCGCATTGGCCATACGATTGTCAAATCGACCTGATTCCTGGATCTCAAACCCGGTGTAGCAGAATCTATGCTTTGACCGAGCAAGAAAATACACATCTGAAGACATATCTTGATAAGTCCATTGCTAATGGATTTATCCGACCTTCAAAATCACCTGCAGCTTCTCCGCTATTCTTCGTGCCTAAGAAGGAGGGGGACCTTCGCATCTGTATAGACTATCGTGCGCTAAATCAGATCACAGTAAAGAACAGGTATCTGCTTCCTATCATTTCAGTGCTGTTGGACCAAATCAAAAATGCTAAAGGTTTTTCTAAGTTAGACCTTTGGGGAGCTTATCAAGGGGAGCGAATTAAGGAAGGTGATGAGTGGAAAACTGCTTTCCGCATGAAGAATGGATTATTTGAGTACCAAGTGATGCCATTTGGCTTATGCAATACCCCAGCCACTTTCCCGAATTTTATGAATGATGTTCTACGTGAATTATTAGATGTGTGCGCTGTGGTGTACATTGATGACATCCTAATATATTCAGCCTCAGCACAAGAACATGTTGCTCATGTTCGAGCGGCACTTACTAAGTTACGACAACATCAAATGTACTTCAAATTGGAAAAATGCTCCTTTCATGTGACTTCTGTGGAATTTTTGGGATTTGTCCTGTCACCACAGGGTATTCAGATGGACAACAGAAAAGTGGAAGCGGTTTTAACCTGGCAATCTCCCACATCATTGAAAGGAGTCGAACGTTTCTTGGGATTCGCCAATTTTTATCGGCGCTTTGTGTCTGGTTTTTCTCAACTGATCCATCCAATAACATTGTTGCTACGGGAACACTTCTAGTGCTGCCACGGGAGTGGTACTGTCCCAAAAGGATTCAGAAACCGGACAGTTGCACCCAGTGGCTTTTTGGTCTAAGAAGTTTTCAGCAGCAGAATTAAATTATTCTATCACAGACAAGGAACTAATGGCTATAAAAAATGCATTCAAGGAATGGAGACATCATTTGATAGGAGCTCTGCACACAATGACTGTTCTCACAGACCATAGAAACCTGCAATACTTGCGCTCTGCCAAAGCTCAGTCATCACGACAGCTCCGTTGGACTTTGCTTTTTGCGGAATATGATTTTGTTATCACATATCGCCTTCTAGTGCGCAACGGCAAGGCAGACCCTTTGTCACTCATCAGGGAGAGTGAAGATGTCCATGTAACCCAAAATCTTGTGAACATCATTCCAGAAGAAAATATGTTGGGTGTTAAAGGATGCTCCATAAAAAATTTGAAGACAAAGATCTGGCTCAGTATGACAACCTCCGAATTAGAGGCCAGGGAGTCTAAAGGGGCTCAGCGTTCAATTCAAGAGAACCTACCGTACTTTCAGGGATGTCTTTATCTGCCCACTCGGGTCATGCAAGAGCAGGTCCTAGCAGGTTGTCATGGAGCGCAATTGGTCATCTGGGAATCGCTAAGACTACAGCTAAGATTAAAAGACTTTTCTGGGGGCCCACATGGCGCAGGGACATTATCGATTTTGTTCAAACCTGTGGAATATGCACCAAAAATAAAGGTTCAAAACAAAAACCTGCAGGACGTCTTCAACCGTTGGCTGTTCCACCAACCCCGTGGTACACCATCTCAATGGATTTCATTCATTACAGAGCTGCCCCCCGGTTGAGGCTACAACACGTTCTTGGTGGTGGAGGATTTGTTTTCTAAAATGGCACACTTTGTGGCCTTAACAGAAATTCCATCGGCATTAGTCTTGGCTAAGGTCTTCTTGAAACATATTGTATGTCTACATGGTTTTCAGTCCGTTGTGGTCTCTGATAGAGGGAGCCAAATTGTATCCCAATTCTGGAAGTGGTGTTGCGGGATGGCCAAGATAAAAGTGCATTTGTCTACTAGTCACCATCCACAGATCGATGGAAAGACGGAAAGAGCTGAACGCGGTGTGGATAGGTTGCCATTGCAAGTAACCTCCTCACATACCGTGTCTTTCTTTAACAATCTAGTCACTAAAATATAGTTTCAGTAAAAGATTCACTTTAATAACAAAACCGAGTTGTCCCGTGAAATTCTTCCCGTTTAAAAAGCGAATTTCCTTTCCTTTTAGGAATCTTATACTGTCATCCATTCAGAGTTACCCTTTCACTTTTATATTATACCTGTCATGTGCCTTTGTACCTTAGCATCAAAACCGTATTCCGATTTTGTCTGTTTAGCCCATATTCCAAGCCGTTTTGCTATTTTAAACCCGTGAAATAAGCAATTACATTTTCTCCACGTGTGAATTTGCTCAACTGTGTTTTGCCTTCCAAAAACAATTTTCGAATGGTGTGTATCCTCCCACGTATTCCTTATCTTTGATAAATGTACTTCAAGCTTGCTGGCCTCGGAACATTTTTTTCACAGTAGAGGGCGCTGCACGTCGACGTCCCTCCAGTTGGTGTCCCTCGAAGGCCTTTGTATCAGCGCCGACGTCACCACTGGTATAAATAGTCTTGCGCAGCGTCCGTTGCTCAGTTCAGTTTTTCCACGCTTCATAAGCCTCGTAGATGCAACGCTCGGTTCCTCAATAATTCTTCTTAATCTTCGATTTCCTTGAAGTAATCTTCGAATCTACGATGGCATCTTCGACCGCTTCATAGACACCATGATTCGGCTTCGAAAAATGCCAGGATTGTGGAAAAAAGATGTTGTTAACCGATCCTCACAGGATCTGCCTGTGGTGCCTGGGCTCAGAGCACCAGTGTTCGGAGTGTGAGGAGTGTATGTCCATGACGGCGAAAGCCTTGAGGGAGCATAGCGGGAAGCTGGAGAAAGGTAAGACCGTTAAATCCTCTACCCCTTCGAAATTGTCCTCGGCCGAGTCGAGACATTCGTCTCCTCGCCAACGGAGAAAACATTCCTGCTCGAGATCTCCAAGTGATTCTCACCACTCATCCAGATCGAGACATACTAAAAAGGGGTGTCATAAATCACCTTCATCTTCATCTTCTAACTCACCAGAAAGGGTCACCTGCCCCACTAAACACAGCTCTCCAGCTAAGTGGGAGGAATTTGCGTCCTTGTTCCCCTTGGAGATGCCTAGAGGTGATACCCCGGGTGAAAGACCCGAAAAAGAAAAAGGCTGTGAGTCATCGACCTCGGCAAATAAAAACCCTTGAGAGCATCATGAACCCTTGAGTAGAGACAAAGGCCCTTTGCATAAAACTGCATCATAGACATCATCATCGAAGGTGCCTTCGACTCATAAGACAATGTCATCGAGCTCGTCGTCAACCCCGATGAAGGAGAGGCCATCAAATCCTCATGCCCCAACCGCGCCATCGGTACCCGGGGCGTCGAAGGATCCCTCGAAGGCATCGAAAGGGGCCTCGGCCCCATCAACGACATTGAGTAAAATTCTGATTATCTCGACGACATCGAGGTCATACTCGAGTATACTGACACTGTTTGTAGTTTTGTCGAGACCTGTGACATCTACATCGACTACTACTAACCTATCTCAAGCAGTGTCGACCAATCTGGCACTCTCATCGCTTGAATTGGGTTTTACCCCTTACCCACGCTCTGACTACTTCAGAGCTATGTGCTCTATCTAGGAAGAAGGAGAAGACTCTGTTAATGAAAGGCTGTTTGGCTTACAGACTACAAGAGTTCCTATTCCAGAAGAGCTAATATCAGAGGAAGTCAGATTGATAGGAAGGAATGCAAGATGGTTGAAACAGTAGGCAGAATACTGGCCCCGTACCCTAGACACAGTTCTGTGTGGAGATCCCCCCACCTGGGCAACCTGTAAATAAAGATATATAGCACAAGCCCAGTCCATACAATGTTCGATAACCTTACTCCTTCCTATTAAGGTTATACCCCCCCAATGTACCTGGTGGAGTAGAGTTCTCCGACGATGCGACGGCCGATCCTTCTTGAGTGCCTCCCTTTCAGGCGGGAGCCATGGATCGTCGAGAGGTGTCGGGGAACTTGGCGTTCGGTGTTGGGGAATCGACGGCCCTTCTTGAGTGCCCTCCCTTTAAGGCGGGAGTCATGGGTCGTCGAACGTCTGACGGTGAACAGGGTGAACTACGGCAGGGAAGTGGCAGCTTCGTTCCTAGCGGTGCTCGTCGACGACAGAGCGTTGGCATCCTGCAAGGAAGAGGCGTGCGGGGCACCTCGGTGACGATAGTTCTGGACCGCAAAGAGATGATGAAGAACTGTGGCCCAGCAAGGGCATTGAGTCGTCGGCGTCTCTGTGGTCTTTAGGTGGCGGGAAACCCACCAGTGGATGCTCCTCGGCGCGTCAATGGTTGGACCTTCTCCAGCGGGAGAGAAGGGGATGACGATGCACACGAGAGCGTCCAATGATCAATTGAAGCTCTTAGGCAAACGGGAGCACGGCGGCTCTGGTCGGCGACGGCGGTCGTCGACAGTGGCGGACAACAGTCCGGGTGCTTCTCCTTGGAGTTCCGCAGCAGTCCCCGTATCGGGTCGGCAGCCTGTCGAAGGTCTATCTACCAGGGAGCGTTGGCAAAGATCAGCTGTGCACGATGGTCCCTTGTAGTTCGAGAAGAGGGCGCCTTAACAGGTCCTCTCTGGGTCAGTCCTTGGAGACATAGCAGCTTTCAGATTGTGAAGGAGAGCAACAGCAATTCTTCTCGTCCAGCAGGGCTTCAAGGTCAAGCGTCAGTTAATCCAGTTACTCGTCGTAGTGGACTTCAGCTTCTGAACACGGTTCCTAGCAGTGAGAGGTCCCCAGATATACTGTTGATCTCCCATTCATTCAGCTGGGTCACACTCAAGCATCCAATCACGACTATGGGCATTCAGGCAGGCAAGCAGCCAGTCAGGCACATGAGGTATTCAGGCCATTCACTTCTCTCCAGACACTCACAACAAGTTATGTGTATTGGGACAAGTACCGAGCCATTCAACATTCCAAGCCGCATTCATACCGGTTTCGGGCAGGGTTGTCTCAGTCATTGTGTCAACCACCAGATACTAGACACCCACAACACAGAATGCATATTCGTCACACACTCTATTCACCCAGGTCCCACCCTCAGGAGGTACCCACAACATACATCACCGGGAAGGCGCCAGCAAGTCTGGCCGGGCCTTCACAACAACACCATATGGCATTTCCACCCAAAAGCCAGTCAGGGGGAAGGGACAGAGTCAGGGCTTCCCAGGACTTTGGGAAAACAAGGTAATGGGTAATAGAAAGCAAGAGGCCACAGGCGCCATCTTGTTTTCCATCAGGAATCAACTGATCCCAATGGCACGGCCGGGGTATCCCAAAATGGAGGATACTCTGCACACCTGTCAAACTCAGCATGGAGCTGCCACCAGCCCATACCTGGCTCTGCGGGCCCCCCACAGGTGCCCAAAAACATACACAAGGGGCACAGGGTTGTACCCCCACCCATGGGTGCCATAAGGGTATCCCACGGGTCCGTTCACCAAACCAAAAGAAAGAGAGCTGCACCGCCAGGAGTCCCACATGAACTCCTGCGCGGAAAACACGACAGAACACACGATAAAGAGCAGTAAAGGACAAGGATACGGAGGCCCTATCCCTCCGATGCATTTCCAGCATCACACTCTTCATCTTCTAAGTCACCAGAATGGGTCACCTGCCCCACTAAACACAGCTCTCCAGCTAAGTGGGAAGAATTTGCGTCCTTGTCCCCCTTGGAGATGCCTAGAGGTGATACCCCGGGTGAAAGACCCAAAAAGAAAAAGGCTGTGAGTCGTCGACCTCGGCAAATAAAAACCCTTGAGAGCGTCATGAACCCTTGAGTAGAGACAAAGGCCCTTTGCATAAAACTGCATCATAGACGTCATCATCGAAGGTGCCTTCGACTCATAAGACAATGGGCCTCATTACAGGATGGCGGTAAGGATTTACCGGTACTGGTAAAATACCGGTACCGGTAAATCCTTACTGCCTTACTACGAGGTCCCTTTGCGGGTTGGGGGATTTAACGCCTGCTTTTTGCAGGCGTTAAAAACCAACCCGCAAAGGGACCCAGGGAGCTAATTACGGTACCGCAATTTGCGGTACCGCAATTAGCGCCTTCCCCATTCCCATTATGCCCTATGGGGCAAAAATGGGCATGGGGAAGGGCAATGGTGGAAGGGGGAATTACCGCCCCGCCAACCTTGGAATGGGGCGGTAATTCCCCTTTCCGCCAAGGCGGTGCCGGTATTTTACCGGCATGAACCATGGCGCTAATAGCGCCATGGTTCTCCGCCATCCGTGTAATGAGGCCCAATGTCATCGAGCTCGTCGTCAACCCCGATGAAGGAGAGGCCATCAAAGCCTCATGCCCCAAACGCGCCATCGGTACCCGGGGCGTCGAAGGATCCTTCGAAGGCGTCGAAAGGGGCCTCGGCCCCATCAACGACATTGAGTAAAATTCTGACTATCTGGATGACATTGAGGTCATACTCGAGTATACTGACACCGTTTGTAGTTTTGTCGAGACCTATGCCGTCTACATCGACGACTACTAACCTATCTCAAGCAGTGTCGACCAATCTGGCTCTCTCATCGCTTGAATTGGGTTTTACCCCTTACCCACGCTCTGACTACTTCAGAGCTATGTCCTCTATCTAGGAAGAAGGAGAAGACTCTGTTAATGAAAGGCTGTTTGGCTTGCTGACTACAAAAGTTCCTATTCCAGAGGAGCTAATATCAAAGGAAGTCAGATTAAGATGTCCTCAGGAGTCTCTACAAGATGCCAGTGGAATAGATACTTCTTCAGAGGCTGACTTCGGCAGACCAGAACCTGGAGAGCATGCAGAAATGTCTTACAGATCTCTTATGGCGAGAATTATGGAATTTATGGGGTGGTCAGCACCTGCACCCTCTTGCCAACAAAATGATTTAACTGACATCTTAGATAAAGGGCCTCAAGAAGACCCTATAGTTCCTTTTCATGCAGCATTACAGAGGAAAATAGCTGGAAATAGGGAAACACCTGAGTTAACCCTGCAGTAAATAAAAAGCTCTCTGCGAAGTACAGAACGTCGGCCTCAGATCCTCTGTACTTGAGTAAGCATCCGACCCCATTGAGCTTGGTAGTGCAGGCTGCGACTTCGTCAAGCAGTAAATTGGCGTACCCAACTATACCACAAGATAGAGACGACAAAGAATTTGATGCCATGTCCAAAAAGATATTCTCGGCATGCAGCATGGCACTTAAGTCTGTTAACGCCCTTGCATGCTAACAAGATTCAGCCACACCCTTTGGCAGTGCGCTTTATCGGCGGCTGATCGTCTCCCAGAAGGGGATGAACGAGACGCATTTTTCAACATCATCAAGGATGGGAAGGATGCGATGTGTGAGTCCCTCCAAACAGGTATCGACTCTGCTGACAGCATCAACAGAGCCATGGCAGCGAGTACCACAATCCGCCCATTTGCGTGGTTGCGGAAATCTGGTTTTGCTCCTGATGTACAAGCCAAACTTCTGAATATGCTCTTTAACAGCGCCTCTCATTTGGCAAGAAAGCTGATGACAGTTTGGAGAAATTGCAGACCTCTAAGGCGGCAACCAAATCCCTTGGGGATGCAATTCGTCAAACTCCAAACCGCCCCACAGGTACGTCCTGGAGGGGGAAACCCTTTTGTTTTTACTCTGCATTCGGAAAAGGCAGAGGGCAGCCAGCTCAAAAAGGCCAGGGACGATTCACCCATGGTGGATGGGTCAAAGGTACCAAGTTCGCATCAGCAGGTGCTGCTTTGCCCCCAGCATCTGCATCACCTGCTCCACACAAAACACCAGTAGGAGGCAGATTAACTCAACATCTGACAGAATGGCAGGCTATTACATCATATGCTTGGGCATTGGAGACAATTGCCCAGGGTTACTGCCTGCCCTTCCTACACACTCCTCAGAGTCATCCACCGGGGAGCAATTCTTTGAAGTTTCCAGACCCGCTCCTTATTCGGGAGATTTTAGACCTGCTAGAGAAAGGTTCCATAGAACCGGTGCCTGTAATGCAGAGGAACAAGGGTTGGTACTCCCCTTACTTCCTAATACCAAAAAAGGACAGAGGATTGAGACCCATCTTGGAATTGCGAGAATTGAACAAATTCCCCAGGAAGTACAAGTACAAGATGGTAACCCTTTCTCAGATCCTTCAGGCCCTCCGGTTTTAGGATTGGTTGGTATCTCTGGACCTTCAGGGTGCTTACTTTCATGTGCCAATCCATCACAAGCACAGGAAGTACTTGAGGTTCGCCATTGGCAGTTCTCACTATCTATTTTGGGTTCTGCCATTTGGGCTGACCTCCACCCGAGTGTCTTCACCAAGTTAATGGCGGTTGTGGCAGCAAGTCTAAGGATGGAAGGGATTCATGTCTACCCCTACCTGGACGGCTGGTTTATCAGAGCAGTTTCCACGGAACAACCTCTGGTCCATTTAGATCAGGGGTCTTCAAACTGTGGGGTGCGCCCCTCAGGGGGCGTGTTCGCAACCCAAGGGGGGGCGCTACGGCCCAGGGTGAAATGTAAAAAAAAAAATCTTTTTTTTAGATTGTAGGAAATGGGCAGGGGCGGCTCACATGGCTGGACTCGACCATAATACTGTCTCAGGCACCAATGAAAAAGTGCCCCGCAGTTGCAAATGGATATTCATTCCGTTAGTCAAAGGACGTTTTAATAGTACCCATGGGGGTGTTTTTTGTTAAAATGTAAGCAAATTGTGATATTTAAAGAATATTCATTCAGCAACAATGGTCAAAGCTACTAGCTGCATAACCTGGCGGCTCATCCATAACGGGCAAAGGGTCATCCACCCTGTGGCCCCCTCACCCATTATGGAGGAGACAGCCCAGTGAAAAACTGAGCACTCCCTCAGTGTTTCACTGGGCTGACTCATGCTCACATGCTCACTGAGCCATGCAAGGCTGCAGGTGTTTTGCTTCGCCAGCCTTGCATAGCTCATTGGACATGCTGGCTGGGGCACTGCATGTCTGTATGTGTGAGAAGGAGCTCCTGCGCCTCCTCGCACATACGGACTGAGTAACCTGTAGCTGGGCATTTCAGTAACCACGCACATCCCCCTGCAGAAGGTACATTTATGTTAATTTATTTTTTATTTAAATATGTGTATGGATGCGTGTATGGTTTTGTTATGAGTGAGTGTATGGTGATGGGTGCTTGCATGAATGATAGAGTGAATGCTGTGTGAGTGTGTGAGTGAGTGAGTGTGTGTGTGTATGTTTGTTCGTTTTGGTCCGTTGAGCTGATTTTGGCTAGTGAGGGTAGAGGGGAGAAGTAGGGTTGTATCCCCAGAATCCCCCGTGATTGGTTAGGGCTATTTCTGCCCCTCCATTAAAAAAAATCACCAGCTCCCACTGGCCCTCGGACTGTGTTGGAAACGGGGTGGGGGAGCCCAGGGACTGTGATGGGAGCAGGTTGGATGCGAGCACTGGGAAAGTGGTGGGAGCAGGGTGGGGAGAGTCTGGGATCTGTGAGGGGGTAGGGAGAGCCCAGGGACTGGGTGGCAGTGGGATATGGGAGCCCAGCGACTGTGATGGGAGCAGGTGGGGGAGCCCAGTGACTAGGGTGCAGTGACGGTGCGCAATAGTTCATAGCCATTTCTATATATTGTCCATTTGGCATTTTTGGGAGGCCCGGCCTGCCCAAATCTTGCTCAGGGGTGGCCCAGGCCAAAGAAGTTTGAAGGCCATTGATCTAGATTATGCTCGCCACTTCCTCTACAAGTTGAGCTTCTCCCTCAACTTAAAGAAGTCACAGATGATACCATCACAGAGACTCCTGTTCATTGGAGCAGTCCTGGACACATCCCTGGGAAAAGCCTCACCACCAAAGGTGAGGGCTCGAGATATTCTTCTGATGGTGACCAGATTTCAAAATGCCCAACGTCTACCAGCCTTTGACTTTTTGAGGTTGCTCGTCCTCATGGCATCCTGCATTTTTCTAGTGCCAGAGGCGCACATGAGAATGAGATCTCTTCAGTGGGTGCTTAGGACACAGTGGTCGCAATTCTCAGGAAGAATGTCAGATCTCCTACAAATCCCGAACAGAGTAGCACGGGCCCTTCAGTGGTTGGCCTGTCGAGAGAATGTCTTGAAAGGAGAACCGTTTCGGCAACCATGGGCGGAGATAACAATAGTCACGAACACCTCACTCACGGGTGCTTGACCCTTGCCAGAGCCCTCATATTATCCCGCCTTGACTACTGTAACACTCTTTATCTTGGGTCCTCCAAAGCCATTACCAGCAAACTCCAAACTCTCCAGAACAACGCTCTTAGAGCAGCATTGGGCATCTCTAGAAGAGAGCATATCACAGCATATCGTCAACAGAATAATTGGCTTACTGTTAAAGACAAAATCCTCCTAAAACGGCCTCACTTACTCACAAATCGCTCAACAACGCCTCCCCCATCTGTCTTATCGACAGATTCCATAGACAGACCTCCCTGAGACCAACAAGAACAGTATACAAAGACTGCCTTTCTGTCCCCAATTTTAAACGTTCTACCATAGGGGGCAACAATTTCCCAGTCAAAGCAGCAAAACTGTGGAACTCTCTACCACCACCCCTCAGAATGGACTTGCACTATCAGAACTTCCGAGCGAAGGTCATTTCATGGTTGAAAACATAGGCCTCCCACCATAGCCAGTTGCCTATTCGATCAGTCTCATGCCTATCGTACCTATCTATGCCTGCTTGTACATATGTTTATATTCCTCCTATTACTGTATGCTATATACTTGTTCTTATGTTGTAACCAAGCTTCGCAATCTCATGTAAATGCTGCGCACTGTTACCCGAGGGTATGATGGCGCATTACAAATAATAAAACAAACAAACAAACTCAGTGCAGTGTCCTTTGGTCCCACTCCTTACACAGGCTTTTGTATCCTCATGTAGCATAGACAGCAGGTTTACTTTTTCAGAAGGACACCCTTGGGACCTTGTCAAAGGCTGTGCTCAGGCCCAGATATTATAATTTTCTTTTAACCAAGGACTGTCTTATCAAAATGCCGATATCATTGCACCTCTGCATGCACATTGTTACTATTATACAGGCCAAAAGCACCACAGAGGCACCACCTGAAACCTGACAAAAGTATATGCCTGATGGAAGAGAACCTTCATGGCCACACCCCAGCAAGTGTTCATATGGCACCCTAGCACACCCCTTAACTAAATTGGAGTGGCCAAATTATCAAATATTAGTGAATCCACAAGTCCATCACTCACTCACTAAGACTTGTCCAAAAACATCATCTCGTAACAATATTGGATTAGCTGAGTAACTTTTAAATCACTTCGTTGTTTAATATGTTGTACTATCGTGACCTACGTCTTTTAAAGTAGCACATTAGCAAATGCAGGTTAAAGTATGTTGTACACTTGTATGTCTTTCCAAGTTTCAAGTGAGCAGATCCATATTTCTTTCTACTAATACGATGCACAACTGCGACATGTGTCTTTTAGGGATCAAAATAAAGATTTAGGGGGTAATTCATAGAATCCAGCGCACAAGTGGCGCACACGGCTGGCGCACAGTGTGCGCCTGCGAATCCCTGCGCCAGCCGCGTGCCCTAAAATCCAATTCCGCGCACAGCGTATTCATGGATTCCAGCCACCAAAACCAGCCGTGGCGCACAGTGGCGCAGCGACCCTGCAGCAGCGCCAGTTACGCCCCCAAGAACGCCTCTCGCGCAGGGAAAAGCCATCAATATACCCAATCCAGCGCAAAGGGCTGTGCTAACCCTGTACCAGCACAGCAAGCAGGCTACGTGTATCACTGGGGTGCGCGGGAAGTACCTCACGCGATTCCATCAGGGTACGTGTATTTTGGGGTGCGCGTGAAGTTCCACACGCGATATCAGCAGGGTACGTGTATTTCAGGGTGCATGGGAAGTTACACACGCGATTTCCGCAGGGTACGTGTATTTCAGGGGTGCGCGTGAAGTTCCACACGCGATATCAGCAGGGTACGTGTATTTCAGGGTGCAGGGGAAGTTACACACGCGATTACAGCAGGGTATGTGTATTCCAGGGGTGCGCGGGAAGTTCCACACGCGATTCCATCAGGGTACGTGTATTTCAGGGGTGCGCGGGAATTTCCACACGCGATTGGGCCCGTGCGAGCAGGGTACGCATATCTCAGGGGTGCACGGGAAGTTCCACACGCGATTCCATCAGGGTATGTGAATTACAGGGTGCGGGGGAAGTCTCACACGCGAAATCAGCAGGGTACGTGTATACCAGGGGTGCGCGGGAAGTTCCACACGCAATTCCATCAGGGTACGTGTATTTCGGGGTGCGCGTGAAGTTCCACACGCAATATCAGCAAGGTACCTGTATTTCAGGGTGCAGGGGAAGTCTCACACGCGATTACAGCAGGGTACGTGTATTCCAGGGGTGCGTGGGAAGTTCCACACGCGATATCAGCAGGGTACGTGTATTTCAGGGTGCAGGGGAAGTTACACACGCAATTACAGCAGGGTACGTGTATTCCAGGGGTGCGCGGGAAGTTCCACACGCGATTCCATCAGGGTACGTGTATTTCAGGGGTGCGTGGGAATTTCCACACGCGATTGGGCCAGTGCGAGCAGGGTACGCGTATCTCAGGGGTGCGCGGGAAGTTCCACACGCGATTCCATCAGGGTACGTGTATTTCGGGGTGCGCATGAAGTTCCACAAGCAATATCAGCAGGGTACGTGTATTTCAGGGTGCAGGGGAAGTCTCACACGCGATTACAGCAGGGTACGTGTATACCAGGGGTGCGCGGGAAGTTCCACACGCGATTCTATCAGGGTACGTGTATTTCGGGGTGCGCGTGAAGTTCCACACGCGATATCAGCAGGGTACGTGTATTTCAGGGGTGCGCGGGAATTTCCACACGCGATTGGGCCCCTGCGAGCAGGGTACGCGTATTTCAGGGGTGCGCGGGGAGCACCACACGTGAATTGCACGTGTGGGTCCTCCCAGGTGTTCACACCCTCCACGGCCCCTGCAGGTGGCTCACACCACAGGGGCCTACCCTGCACATGTCCTGCAGGCACCCCATCCACCATGGCCATGCCCCCCAGCCAACCCACATGTCAACTTGCACTACTGCCCACCAACGCATGTCCCCCTGCACCCCCAGCCACCAGGGGCACCCTCCACAGGCCCCCACCCATGTCTCCCAGCACCCCCACCCCCCAGCAGTGCAGGGGCACCCACCACCAGGCCCCAACCCATGTCTCCCACCACCCCCACCCCCAGCCACCAGGGGCAGCCTCCACCAGGCCCCCCACCCATGTCTCCCAGCACCCCCACCTCCCAGCACTGTGGGGCACCTGCCAGCAGGCCCACACCCATGTCTCCCAGCACCCCCACCCCCCAGCACTGTGGGGCACCTGCCAGCAGGCCCCCACCCATGTCTCCCAGCACCCCCACCCCCCAGCACTGTGGGGCACCTGCCAGCAGGCCCCCACCCATGTCCAACTCATGTTCCCCACCCCCCCCACCCCCCAGCACTGTGGGGCACCAGCCACCAGGCCCCCACCCATGACTCCCACCGCCCCCACCCCCCCAGTCACCAGGGGCAGCCTCCACCAGGCCCCCACTCATGTCCCCCTGCACCCAGGTCCTCACAATCCCCAATCATGTGCGTTATGGTCAGCCTCCACAGCCAAAAGGCCCTACCAAGTAACCCATTCACCCACATGGAAATGGAAATTACATGTTACACCCCCAATGTTCATAAAGCAAATGAACCCATGTCCGTCACACACAATGGTTGCAAATGAATGGGAAAACACCCAACATGACATGCATGAAACCAATGAGATGATACCACACAGTGAAGTATGAAAACAAAATTGTATTAAAAAAAATTGAATGCAAATGAAATGAAACAAACTACAATGGCAATGAAAAAAAGATAAGCTGCATGTCCGTCCAAAAAAATCAAAACTACAAATCCAAATCCAAAAAAAAGTTGTTCAAAGTCACATTAAAAAGAAAATCAATCCAATGAAGAACTATGTACAAAACATCCAAGGGTCCATGAGCCCAACTGAACAAAGGAAACCTACAAAAAACCCTAACTAAAATGCAACTATATACAAAAAGTGGAGCTGTGTCCGTCGACTCCAAATCATAAGAAGAAACAAATGAAACCTAAAACTAAAGAACTATATACAAAGGCGGCGGGCAAGTCCAGCGGCTCACTCCGTGGTGTTCCGGGCCAGGGCATCATCAAACTCCTAGTCTATGTCACAGAGGCGGTCCTGTTCCATGGCCCCGAGGGTCCGCAGGGACGACGCCATCTGCTCCTCCAACCCCCTGCGGATTGCCTCGAGGCACTCGGCCCGCCTCAGGGCCCTCCGCATGGAGTTCTCCACCCTGACCATTGTGAGCCGCGCCTCTTCCGCCCGCCGCCGCTCCGCACCTATATGCTGGCCCAACCGCTGCCACACGGAAGACACTTCCCGTCCTGGGTCCTCCTGCCCTCCGGCCGATGCCTGCCCCTCCGCTGTTGATGGCCCCGAGCCATGATGCCTCCCACGTTGACTCCGCTGCTGCCTCCGACGCCACTGCCTCTGCCAGCATGACGGCATCCAGGCTGATGGAATCCACCGACGCCGTCGTGCACGTGCCCTGCCTGATGATGCCGGCACATCCTCCATCTGCTGGGGTACAGTTGCTGTGGTGTCCGCCCCTGCTGGACCTCTGACTCCCGACTGTGGCAGGGATAGGATCCCCACCGAGCTGGCTGCATTGGTCAGGGCAGGTCCACAGGGGGCCCTGGTGGCATCTGGGCCGGAAGACGGCAAGGAGAACGACTGGCGTATAGTCTCCACAGAGGAGGAGAGGGCCGCCAGATTGGCCGACACATGCAGGAAACCCCCGAACATGGACGATCCCAATTGGGCCACGTCGCCACAGTGCTCTTCGTGATGACGTGCATGCTCCTCCTGGGAAGCACGCACGGCATCACGAATCACAGCCGTGCGCATCGCAACCCCAATCAGGACCTTCTCCATACGGCCAGGGGTCCCCTCGTCCGCAGGTGGAGGGGAGTCAGATGACATGGACATCCCCTCTACCTGCGGACGGGCCTGGGACGGGGCATCCCTGCTGGTGCATGGTGGTGCACCCACAGGGTCAGGGACAGCGACATGCACAGGCCCCTCCGCGGTGACCTGTGCTGCCTCCTGCCCCTGCCCCTGGACTGCACCACTTGCACCAGCAGGGATGCCCCCACCAGGCCCCATGTGCGCCTCAGTGGCGGCCTCCTCCTCCTCTGTGGAAACCACCAACCTGGATGGCTCCTCACCATCTTCCGCCGCAGCAGGCCCCTGTGGGGGCTCACCCACCCCTTCCGCTGCAGCCATGGGGGCATCCCCGCCGCCTTGCTCCACAGCGCCGTCTCTGCCCTCTTCTTCACTAGCCGCTGCGTAGAGGGAGACATAGAACACAAGCATCAGGGCACTGTACAATGGTCCCCTAGACAGGAAGCAATAGCAGATGAGTGCCACTGTTCCATCATGTCCCTCCACAACACATGTGTCAGCCCAGGCAAAACACACACAGTGACAGTCATGGTGCATGCCATGGACATTTCCATACATTTCCAATGGACTCTCAAAACATACAATGTAATGGAACTCACATGCATCATGGGTCATGCCTATCACATGCACACACTTCACCTCAGTCACATCCATCTGGCCCCGTACACCCCAATCACAGTGGATACAAGGATGACTAGGCTGCATCAGTGAATCTGTACATTGTCACAGACATGTGTCATGCATCCATGGCATCCACAAGTCACAGACACGCAGGTCAGGCACACAGACATGGACACCATATATGTACCTGGCATCAGCACCCATCCCTCACCCCCACCCATGTCCAGGAACAGAGACTGCCATGCTCTCATGTGTACAATCTGCATAGGGCTCCCCTTGTCGCATTTAAACACATGCAAGAACCGTGCGGTTCACACATTACTGGTCGCACATGCATTACCATGATGTCCCTGCACACATACATGCGTACATGGCCTATGTCACACATACAGGCAAGTATCAGACAACCAGCACACTGCAACATGCCCTGTCTCACACAGCAATGCTTGGCCACTTACCGCTCAACTCCAGACTGGTCTCCCTCTCAAGGACCTGGGCGTGGAGTGCTGGGTGTACGCGTTCCAGGACCCCCATCTGGATGGAACTCATGCGGCCCCGGCCCCCCTCCACGAGGCGCCGGGGCCTTCATGAGGGTCCTGGACCTCATGTCTTCCCAGCGCTTCTTGACCTTCTGGATGGTGCGGGTTGCCACCCCCTCCGCGTTGATGGCAACCACACAGTCGGCCCAGATCCTCTCCCGTCCTTCCTTGTTGGCGCGGGACGATCCGAAGAGGGCATCATACTGTCCCAGGACTTGCTCCACCAGGACACCAACTTCAGTGGCAGTGAAGCTGGTGCACCTCTGCCCCTCTGGCCGGGGGTTGCCACTGGTGCCAGATGTGGATGTGCCCGACATGGCAACCCCAGGGGCAGGAGTGGGTGGGCAACTGGGTCCTGGGGCTGGGCTGTGGAGCGATGTTATCTGAGTCGGGAGTCTTCTGTTCCAGCAGGGGTGGACACAGCAACTGGACCCCTGCAGATGGCTGATGTGCAGGCACCAAATGGCAGGGCACGGTGGCAGCAGGCAGGCAGGCAGCAGCGGATGGCACGTGGGAGGCTGCTCGGGGCACTGGGGGGCAGTAATTCGGCCTTGTGGGCAGGAGCGTGGTCTTCCGTGTGTTTTCGCGTGGCCAGCTTGATACGGAGTGATTTGGCACGTGAAAATCCTGCACGTCAGCGTGAAAATCGAGGAAAGGCCCTTAGCGCGTAAGCGCGTCAGCACGCGTACGCGATTTCATTGGACCAAAGGCCCTTACAGCGTAAGCGCATCTGTGACGTTTTGCGCACGGGCGTTGCCCTGGCAGGGCTTGGCGATCCACGTGCCTTTACACTGTTCTGTACGTGCTTTTCGTGCAGTGCGTGTGTTTTCCATCCGTTGGGGTTCACACGCTATTACTTCACAGCGGGTGTTGGCTACGCGTTCTTCTACACGCAAGTCAGACGGTGAGTGGTATCCCACTCCCCCAGGCCCCGATCGCGTGAGAAACTTCACGCAGGCCCCGATCGCGTGAGAAACTTCACGCGAACCCCTGAAGTACACGTAGCCCGCTCCCCCAGGCCCGATCGCGTGAAAAAGTTCACGCGAACCCCTGAAATACACGTAGCCCGCTCCCCCAGGCCCGATCGCGTGAAAAAGTTCACGCGAGCCCCTGAAATACACGTAGCCCGCTCCCCCAGGCCCGATCGCGTGAAAAAGTTCACGCGAACCCCCAATTGCTGTATGTTGCCACTTTTGTAATGCGCAGGGACGCTACCGCCTGCCTTCGTGTGGCGGACGTGTTTCGGCTTGTGCGTGTCTTTGGCTGTGCGTGGCTTTGCCCTATTCGATTCCATGAATACGTGTGGTTCGAGTGCGTGTGGGCGTTCCGTCTGCTTCCCTGCAGTACATCCCCAGTTACGCCCTTATTTTCGCGCGTTGTTCCCCATTCCGCGCGTTACGCCCTGTGTCCCGCCCACTTTCTGGTGTATGCGCCGAGGTTGTGCGCTTTCACTGTGCGCGTCGTGCACGCCTTTCGGGATGTTGCAGTGACATGTGCGCCATGCACGGGTTTGGCGCACATCCCGGGGTGTACACGCGCAGGGACTTCCATGGATCGCACGCGTGCGCGTGCACCTGTTTTATTCCGCTTGCGCCTGCTTGCGCCTGCTTGCGTCTGCTTGCGCGAAGATTTTCGGCGCACGTTTGTTCCATGAATCGGCCCCTTAATGAACAGTAACTAATAGAAAATCTAATGTCTAATTGTGATACACAAATACATTTTCCTTTTTATATGACTCATTAAGCTTTCAAAGACTTCTATATATGCCCTAATGCTGGTTTATACACACCTTCAAACATACAGCGTTAATGTCAGAGTGCTATGTTTGTATGGCAGCAGTTGGCCTACACAGTCAAAAGTACCTCTTGGTAGCTGTTGTTGTCGAGCTTACGCTGCTCTTCTAGGCCATGAGTAGAAGCTAAATAGCTCCAAGCTCTTGGAAATTTCAAATCCAATCTTTTGAAGTTTCGCTTTAGCAAATACATGTGTTGGCGTGTTGTATAATATGCTATACATCACACATACTTAATGTAATGTGCAAAAGCCACATGTTAACACAAGATCCCATAACTCAATTCGATTTGTAACTGTGCAGCTTTATAAAACGTATATCACAGTTGTACATCATATAAAATAGCACATATTGCAATAAACAACTCCACGGAATAATACATGCCGTTTTATCTAATGTGCAATTGTAAAAGCCATATTTCAACACAAGATGTCATAACCAAATATAATTTGCCACTATGCAGTTAAAAAATGTTTGCACAGTTGCACACAGCAATACATACTGAAATATAACTCCTTTATATACTCAACGGCAGGGGATCCTCATAGCCACCCCACAACACTCTTGCACACAACAAACAAAACCATCCCGTAATAAACAGAAAAGAAAATCAGAATGCCTCTGACTTAATAACAATGCATCCTTAAACACAGCACTCTCTCACATATGCTCTGTTCAAACAAGTCATCTTGTAATGGTATTGGATTTACAAATGTATCCTATTTCTTTTTTAAAGTTGCAGTGTAGCAAAACCAAGTGTAATTGTGTTGTGTTATAAAATGTACAAATGTGAAGTATGTTTTTCAAAGTTGAACATTAGCAATTCCTTGTTTCATTGTGTTTTCTCATATGCTGTACATCACACACACGTAATGCAATGGGCAGAAGACATATGCTGCAGTTGTACAGCTTATTAAACAACACTCCAAACTGTGCAGTAAAAAAACATAGGTCACAGTTGAACAGCATATCGTAAAAAATACACAGAACCAACCATGACAGACCTAATTTTTAGTAAGACATGTCAGTCAATTGCTGTATTAAAATGCAACCGACAACATCAAGTGTAGCATTTTAAAACACTTTAATAGCGGAAGAGAAAAGCCACCACCCTAAAAACAAAATCCTCACAGTCTCCCCCTAGCCTTTGCATGTAGATGAAACATTAATTTAAAATGTACCTAAGACATATTGGCCCTCATTACAAGTTAGCCGGTCCAGATTTAACGGTGCCAGTAAAACCATACTGCAATCGTTTTCCGGACTGGCTAACTACGAGTTTTGAGGCTGTGTGGTGTTGCACGCGTAACGCGACTGGCCGCAGATGGATGTGGAAACACTGGCACCATTACCGCATGGTGCCGGTGTTACCACGACCCCCATTCGCATGGAGTCCTACTGGAATGGGGAGTAACGGAATGCCGGCCCCGGAACTACCACACCACCGGGGCTGTAATGCCCCGGTGATTCCGGCAAGTCCGGAGGCAGTAAATCCCCATGAGTCCGGCGGCAGCCTGTCGGTTTTACCGGCACAGCTTCCGCCAGACTCATAATGAGGACCATTGTCACACATGTACCCCACAAAACAGCGCTCACTTAAAATAATTAATCTTGGAAACTACACAATCCCTAAACAAGTTAAAAGCAAACAAAAAAGTACACTAGCTAGTAAAGCATAACAGGGACATTTATTATCATTTACGTATGAAAAACTACCCTCTTGCTACCCCGGGGAAGAATAACGCCATTAGGCCCTAACCTATAACTCACAAGTCTAAAGGCCTGAACCGACCATCCATCCTGCTACAAGCACATTTGCTAAAGAGCCTAATTACAAATAACACAATTACCAATATTTGCAACTATAAAATCTAAATGTTTTGTTTTATTACAAAGACTTAAGAAGAAAGGGAGCAGAACATCTGCCCAGAATATTGAGGCCACACAATGGTGAAGAAGATGCACGAGAAGCATCAACAGCTTTCCTTGAAGACAACATAATTAAATAATTACAGCTTCAAACTGGGGGGGTCTCGCTGCTATGGAGGCCCAGAACATGTCCATTGATTGGGTTCAAGGCTCTTGTAAAAAGAGAGGCGGGTTACTGCTTTTACTAAAGCAGCAATTTTCAAACCATGAACGCCTACCATATTCAGAGGACTTCCAGTGGGTGAGCATAAGGTTCTTTTAAAAAGGGACAAGGACGACTGCTTTTAATAAAAAATAAGTAGGTCCAGTATTTTCAGGAACCTCACTAACATTATCTTTACACAGGGGGTGGGAGGCTCATCATACACAAGTTTGGAAAACCATGTAATGAACTGTGTTAATAAAATAAACAGGACAAGAACATCTGAAATAAGAGGATCTAAAGTTAGTAGTTCGACTCGTATTACTAAAATAAACACATATTTTAATGAATGAATGTAATAACAAATTCAGTACCAAACTACATAAGTGTCCATATGTACTCACAGCTTCAAGACATCACAATACAATAACCAATGAGAAAGGCACCATTCCACCAGGCAAATGAAGCCACCGACAACTGGTCTACACCATAAGGGACCTAGAACACTGGTAGACAATGGGAAGACCAACACCACTCCACCCGGAATCCTCACATACATTTACTATTTCAAACATAAATAAATCCATGATGCCACCTACCCCTAGCCTATATCAATCTCAAATTAAAAATATAAACATGTAAGAGAAAATTAAAGATGCCATTTCTGTCATCTCATAACAATTGATTTTGAATTGCATACTGAAAGGGTGCAGAAGAAGGAGGCTGACACCAAGGTGGCATGTTTGGGGCTAAAGATTTGTATTAAACAATAAAGCAAGAGAAAACGTATTTATCCCTACACCTAAAAGGTGTTTCCCTGCCTCAACTAAACATAAGGTGTCTGTCAGGATGTCTGTCAACTCAAATGTGTCCACTGCCCTTTTCCGAGAAATCCTTACTTCTGTTCATTACACTAGAAACTAAAGAATAAGGCAGTCCAGTTCTGGTCCCAGGAGAATGACTCCCTTCTTCTGGGTTATGGTTCCTGGTTTGTTAAAACAATTCCCACATCTTAGAACAGTCTTGTTTCTCACAGGATTTCAGGGGAATGGCTCACTTCCCCTGATAGTAAAGTTCCAAAAAATACTTTCTGGGTGGGCCTGAAGAATGTCTTCCTTCTTCTAATGTCCAGTCTCAAATAGCTCAGGGCAAGACTATCTTCCCCAGGACCTTTTGGACCTTACTGCCGGTCTGGGTACCTGGAGAATGTCTCCCTTTTCCAGATATCTTGTTATCAGTTCTTTAAAATCAGGGGGAACAACACACTTCCCCATGTCTTCTTTTCATTAGGCTTCATGTTGTGATGTTTTCTGCTCATTTCATGACGCTCAGGAACCTCCCCAGGTTTGCGAATGACTCGAGAGAGCCATTGAAAGAGAAGCAGTGTGAGGTGTACCAAGGGACTTCTCGGTGCTCAGGGGTTTCTTTCTGCCTATTAAAGTACTTATGTACCATTTACCTTTTTGCCTCATATGTACATCCCCATGAGACTTCAAACCTACAACAACCATTTCTGAGTTTCTCTTCTTCAAACTGGCCCACTTGGTTCACTTCCCTACCAAGTACTGCCAAGAGGAAGATGGCTCGTATCACTTTCTTGCTTTGTGTGCCAGGCACTGATTTCTCTTCTTCTTGGAACTGGCCCACTTGGTTCACTTCCTTGCCAAGTACTGCCATGAGGAAAATTACTCGTATCTTGTACAGGGTCCTTGACCCTCCTTTGACTGTCAGTAGGTTTATCCTTGCCACTGTTGTGAGGGACTCTCTCAAGTTCTCTTTGCCACAGCAATGAGGAGAACGTTCTTCGCTTTCTGCCCCTGTCGTGCCACCCAAGTGTTATGGAAAGGGGCCTAGGGACAACTGCATGCGCCCTCATGGTAAGCCGCCCTGCAACCCCTCTGGCTCCCCCGTGCCACCCTTTAACCTTTTTGGGGTTGTGGCATGTCACCGGGCTTCCTGGGATGTTGGGTGTTCCTTTCAGCTTCTCCGGTATCTTGCTTTCCCTGCGACTGTGCCATGGCATTCCTGGCTGCCTTCTGCGTTCTTTCCTCATTTTGACACTGCTGTGCACCGGTCTCCCCCTGCAGTAGTCCCGATCATCAGATGCGGCGGTTTGCCAGCGTCCTTGGAGCTCTCTCCCTCCGGATCAGTGAGGCAGGTATGAATCTCCCACGTTTGGTGCTCAGCACACCTGCCGTCATCTGTGGCTGCCTGAGACCAAGCGTTTAGTTCATTGTCGATTTGTATACAATGTTGCCAGCAGTGCCTGGGCCCATTGTATAAGTCCTTCACCACGTTCATAGGTTTCATCTTCATTGATCAGTGGGGCCAACTCATCCCAACACTTGGATTACCTAGGTTCCTGTTGTTCCTTTTCGTCTCAGCACTTTCCAGAACTTAGAAATACTCTGCCTTATAACAGTACATAGGTGTACTGTCTACAAAGAGTTAGCAGAGGAAGGAGAGGCTAGAGTATGTGGGGATGTGATGTTCTCATAAGGGTTGCACCCTAAATCGTCATTTCTATCCCTAGGGGAACCTCAGCATTATACCAGTCCCAGGGGGACTATCGGGTAGCTGTCTCCACTCCCTGGCCTCATGGGAAAGGGCTCCCCTTTGGGGAGAAGTGATTGCAACTGAAGGTTCGTCACAATACTCCACTGCTATGATGTCACACCAAGAACATATAGCATGATATAGAACATACCTAATAGCTTCCTATATAGCTTGGTAGAAGTGTGTTAAAAAAGAGTAGTGGTGACTGTGAATCCAGTGGGGGACTGGGAATGTGGAAGAAAGCAAGTTGCAAAAGATGTTTCATGGGGATGTGGATGGACCAGGTTGAAAGCCAAATGGGTGGAACAGACAAAATGACATACTCTGTATTGTTTTTCATTCATTCCTTTCATTTGGACAGTCAGGTGGAACATTTATATATGGCTTTTGTCAAACCAATTGCCTCTACTTGGTTATCTTAACTCTGCTGGATCCCTTCCTGAACAGCATCTGCCCTGCCGCTAGAGAAAACGTGTGTTGTCATGAATAGAATTTGGTAATTTAAAGCCTGGAACCCAAGACAACACGTCCTTTATCTCCTCTGGTCTAGCTTAATTAAAAGTCCTGAAGTCTTCCAAAGGAGTACATTACTATAGTCCAAGTGACTAGTCATTAAGACTTCTACCATAAATGCACACTTGCCCAGTGGCATGAGGCAGCAAATCTACCAGATGTTAAAATGAAATCCAATGGCAATGGCCTGAAACTTCCCAGCTGTACAATCTAAGCATTTAACCTGAGACAACAACTTGACAAGTTTTCCCAAAATCAAGGGGCAATGGAGTGTCGGGAGAGATAATTTCTTCATGTCAGTAGGACCACCTCATTCTTCGGATAGTTAAGATGTAGCCAGACAGTGACCATCCAGTCTGCAATTTCATCAGGCTTTGTGAATGAATGTATAGTGAAACAGATTTCCATTTGGCTGTAGCTACCATAGAGTGATACAATGAAGAGATAAGCTTTAACATGGAAAATAACAGTTCTGGAATGGTGAAGGTAGTTGTAAAAAGTAGCATAAGTGTTAACAGTAAAAGATAATAGTTTTGCTCCGATACCGAAAGCTCCCGTTCACTTAGACCTATGCCTGTAGAAGCCATACATAATAAAGTACTACAATTTACAAATGTTGTGGTAAATCAGAATCAGGGTGATTCTCAATTTTCTTTATTCTGTTTAATAAAATAAACCTAATCCCTCCCTAACATTGGGAGTCCAAGCTCTACTCTGAACAGAAAGGAATAAGTTGCTGTTCAGAATGTATAAATCATTCCAGGTCCTCTGTCCGAAAATCCTAATCTATCTTAGTAACTCTCCTTGTCTTATAAAATGAAAACTCAAAACAACCAAGATACATTTGGGAATTCCCCAAGTAAAATGAATGGTTGAGGGCTTCTGACTCCCACCTCTTGTAGTCTTTATAATAGGCCTTGTCTATGTTCACAGTTCCAGTTTATTTAGCTCTTGGAATGTAGGAATGCCCTTCTGGGTTCCAACCAGGTCTCTCTCGCTTTCCTTCCAACCATATAGGCCTCACAATCTCTCTCTCTCTTCAGGAATAGTGTCCTTTCCCAGTTTTCTCACTTGCATTTTCCTTTTAGTCCCTGTTCCCCACTTTGGGACCCTGCTCCTTCTTCCTCCTTCCCACTCTCCTGTTTCCCCTCACTCTGGGGGTTCATTATGCTCTCCCAACTCTGTGGCTTCACTCTTTCCCGACACTGGGGTTGGTCTCCTCTCAACCAGCTCCAAGGCATCTTGGTTCTTTCATCACTCAGAGGTTTCTCCCCATTCTGGGGTTTCTCTGTGCACTACCTACCCTGGGGTCGCTCTCTTTCTCTCAATTCACTATCAGGCAGCTCTGTGCTTTCCATACCCTGGATCACTCTCTTTCTGTCACCCCACTCTGGGGTTTCTCAGTGCTCCCACTGCCCTAGGTTGCTCTCATTCTCTCACCCAACTCTGGGGGTTTCTCAGTGCTCTCCCTGCCCTGGGGTCACTCTTGTTCTATCACCCCACTGTGGAGTTCTGCTTCCTCTTCTGTGTAACTCTGCTTTCCCTTTAGCCACTGTGTACCTTTTCTTGAGCAGGGCTCCTTGGGAAGACGTTAGAGTCGATCCGCCACGGAGCCGCTTCCTAAGTGAATTCCGTTTTGCCTGTGTCGGATCTCCTTTCATGCTTGCTTTGTGCTCGCATGCAGTTGTGGCTCCTCTGGCAGTGATACTACAAGGTTCCTCTGCCTCTGTGCCCTGTACGGGACAATTCCGATGGTTTCTCCGGTGGGTCCCACTGTCTTCCCGCAGCACAGTCTGTGGGTCGAGATGCAGCCTCTTGAGTTCTCCTTCTTTGGCTAGCCACACCTCCTCTGAGTCTTCTGACTTAATTGAACTCCACAGGCTTTTCTGAGCCCCTCCTCTGATTGGTTCTTATTCTGACTTGCCTCCTGGAGGCTGATTCCTTCGTCTCTCAGCTCTCTGCTTTCCAAGAGGACTGAGGAGGTTATCATATACCTTTACTCCCACATATCCCATAAAAGTGTTAGTGTCTGCGGGAAGGGACAGTGACCCGTATCCATCTCTGGGATTTTCCTGTCCCCTAAGGGCCCGGTCACCGCCAGAGGTAGCCCGTTTACCCTGTGCCCGAGGGGGTGTTGGGCATAGTGGCTCACCTCCTCAGTTCTAAAGGGGGTGGATCCCCGTTATGGACAGGTGATGATCTCCTGGGATTCATCACAATGTACAAGCTAAATAGCAACATGCAAACAGTGCGTTCCAGATCGAACTTTAAATGTGCATCAGAATTCTGGCACCACTCAGGAACACCAAACTGAAACAGCCATCACCTCCGGGGGAGGCCTCATCCTTGTTTGTTGCCGCAAGTGACTTTTGTCCAGGAGAACCACACTAAAACAGACCTCTGTGACAAACGCAGACTCCATACAACACACGCACACACACACTTACACTTAGGCACTATGACTACGCAACGTAAACCTACCACTAGATGACTAAGCAAATGTTCTTTAAAATATAAACTTTCTTCCAACCATACTTGTCCCGCAGCACACACGTAGACTAATCAGACATCCATCATTACCACACCCACCACACCACTGTTGCCTACACACACAGACATACACAAACCTAGAGTATGTCCAAGGATGCACCTATTGGTAATCTTGTGCTTTTGGATGTGCCAATATTTTGAGGTCCTACAAAACAAGAGATCTCATACTATATGATATAACTGTATTTAGCTGATTTGATTGAAACATGCATTAATGGAAAATGTCTATGTACTCTATGTACTTATTGCAAAGGAAAATGTAGTTGAACAAAACCAAATACCCCCTATTGTTAAAACACCAACTTAAGAACTAGAAGAAAAATGATTCCTCTCTATTCTATACATGTCTATTATAAAAATTAAAAAAAGACATCAGCAATCCCAAAACATAAAATAACCACTTTCTGTACTTTCCTTCCAAGTACGCCATACCTTCCAATGGCAAGGTCACATAGAATGGTCCACCATAAATAAAAGGTGATGTTGCAAATCCTACATAATGTTCATTAACACATTACAGTTAACAATAAAAGCTACAGGGGCTA
This sequence comes from Ambystoma mexicanum, assembly GCF_040938575.1. Classification (NCBI taxonomy): domain Eukaryota; kingdom Metazoa; phylum Chordata; class Amphibia; order Caudata; family Ambystomatidae; genus Ambystoma; species Ambystoma mexicanum. Next base: position 469,341,321 of record NC_090925.1, on the reverse strand, counting down.
TGTTCAAACTTTAACAGTTAAACAAAGTTTCCACGGGAATACTTGAAACCCCCAAAATAAATAATTAAGCTACTGCACACATTCATACAATTATCTGGCGACACAAAGACAAATATTATGTCATCCACATATGTCTGCTGCTTAACGAAAAACACACTGCGAATCAAATAATTATGTTCTACCACCAGTCGTGGCAAAATCAACACAGTTTCACTTAACAGCATAAACTAAATTAAAAAGTAACATCAGTTCACAGGTATATCTTTACAAAATAAACCAATAACAAAGCAACATAGATAGCAAACATATAATACATTATACACAAAAAAAATAGCATTTAAATAAAAAGGTCTGCAATGGTTTTAGCTTACAAATTTGATAGTGGACTGTAGGTTGTGTCGCAGTGTCAATTGCCACAACACAATATCTATCTATCTATCTATCTATCTATCTATCTATCTATCTATCTATCTATCTATCTATCTATCTATCTATCTATCTATCTAGATACATACAGATAGATGCGCTAAGGGTAAGCAGGGGTTAGACACGAGGGAAGTGGATAGGCAGGTCGGGGGTATTTGGCCGACCCCTCATTAGAAGAAAGGAGACACTGATTAAATAGCAACAAGGAACAGTCCACTATAAAAATTGTGGCGGTTAAACAACTTTGTGTTACATGCCCAAAGCGCACATCCACAATGACACCTTATATTAAATGACCTCAACCAATAGATCTGCAATCACACATTGGGCCTCATTAGAACCCTGGCGCTAAGTGTTAAACACTTAGCGCCTTACTACGAGGTCCCTTCGCGGGACCCGACCTGAACGGCTGGTCTAGACCAGCCTTTAAAGTAGGGACCCGCAAAGGGACCTTGGTGCTAAGTACGGTACCGCAATTTGCGGTACCGTACTTAGCGCCTTCCCCATTCACATAGAGCCCTATGGGACGAAACTGGGAATGGGGAAGGGCCATGGTTCAATGGAGAATTACCGACCCGCCAACCTTGGAATGGGGTGGTAATTCCCCATTGAACCATAGCGGACCCGTTACAACACCGGCACCAACCATGGTGCTAATAGCGCCATGGTTTAGCGCCGTTGTTGTAATGATGGCCAATATATAAAATGGCCTTGCCTCAGCACATTACACCTACAATTACTAAAGTGATTAGCCCCTAACAAGGTATACTCTTACTAACATCTTCAAACCCAATTTCGCACAAATCAACTAACATGCACATAAACATGGGCACATAGAACATCAGTTTACAAACTAAACACAAAATACTATTACCATATTAATGCAGCAGCAGCCGAAAACAGGGGGTGTGGAGGCAGTTAATGTTTCAGCAATATTGCTTTAACGTTTTTTTTATTTGTGTTATGTTTCAGATTAATGTTGGTTTTTATCTTTAGTAATAGGCTAAACATTAATGTTGGCACTTGAAAAGTAATAATAGTCATTTTTATTTGAAGAGATTTCTTCGCAAAATAATTGCAATATCATTGACACATTACATATAATTCATTAAAAAATAAAATAATAAAGACACAGCATTGTCTAAAACTCCAATTCATTCCATATCAGCATAATCAGTTGCCTATATCCACGATTCTACTTTCCTTTTTTTCTTTTAGCCTTAGTGCTTATCAATGTAAAGTGCAAATGGAATAGTCATTTGTTTGTTAGTAGCAGGTGTATGAATGCAACATGAAACTCTTACTTATTCCCAGTAGCTTTAAATATGGAACTAAACATTTAGTCCTAAAACATGAATACAAAGGGATCAAAAAGGAAAGGCATAACTGTTTCCACACTCAAATCACCGATTCTAGATCTGTCATCTCCATAAATGGCTGCCTGGGGTATGATCTCCTGCCTCCTCAGCCTCTGCATACTCTAAATCTCTCCTGAGACATGGCTAATATAATTGTGCCTGTGTCTGAGCTCTCTCTACCCGCAAAGCACACGAAATTTGTAAAAGAAAATGGAGAGACCAAAAGAAAAGAGAGGATTCTGGAAATGCATACTCAAGTCACCACTGCTGTAGCTGACATCAAAGTCAAAATATACAGCTCAGAAGAAAGACAGCTTGCTCTAACAACAAAAGTGAACACACTACAAAAGAGAACAGCAGTTCTATAGGCTAATAAAAATGGCAACGCAGATATATATTTGTAATATTAAAAACATAATTTAACGAATTAAGAGGATTATCACATAAAAAGTCATAATAGACATTATTTTTAAAACAAATAATCCAGACTTTAAACATTTTCAAATCATGGGAAAAAACGTAATTTATAAATGTGTCAATTTAGCACCTGGATAACCGAGAGCTGATAGTTTAATCAGCTTCATTCTCCTCAGCCATGCCCTATGAATGTCCTTGGCTACATAATTAACGGCATTAAAATAATTTGTTGGCTTGCAAAAAGCTAGGGCATCATTTACTTGTCTAATGCCATGCATTCTAAATAATGGATATTGATACAAGCTCTTAAACATTCCATAACGTTGACAGGGTATCCTAAAGTGAGCAATTAATTATTTGTTCATTCCACAAACTTAGCAACAACCTGAATTAGAAGTGTTCCAATATTTAGTGAATTTAGCCACCTGTAATATAATCTGTCTGTACTCTATATTGAGTGCTCTTGCATTATGAGGGCCTATACAATCTAGGTTCCCATTCTGAGCAAAGTCTAATTTATTGGTTAAATTCAGCGCTCCCGTACTCACTTGATTGCAGGCATCTTCCATTTTCTTCCCAGATCGAATAACACAAGCATCCTTAATTAGTACTTTGCTTTGACTATTAATTCTTGTTGGTGTTTCCCACATGTACGATAGGTTCAGCTCAACCAGCTCCTGTTTCACAAATTTGAGCCATGGGAATACCCTTCCTACCCTCAAATGAAATAATGTGGGAGAGAGCTTCCCGGTATTTTTCCAGCCCTGATATCCCCTAGATCCTCACCCAATACAGTAGTGCTTTATTAATCACCTGTTCCATAACAGGTCTCAGGTCACATTCCATGAGACGGGTGGCACTCTGTGTACTCTTGGCTAGCAAGAGCAATGTATTTACCTTCCGCAACTCCCAGAGCCTGTGAATTTGCATAACCACACATTTCTGCTCCGTATAATGCCAAAGATAGGCCGTGGATTTTGCAGAACTTGAAATCTGTTGTAATAGCCCCATCCCCTATGGCACGCAGAAAATCTAATTCCACCGCTGTTTTTGCCTAACCCTAGGCATGCTTTAGTAACATGGGAGGTACACAGGCCATTTGCAGAGAACCAAATTCCTAAATAATTGTAAAAGAGGACCTGCTCAAGTTTTTGTCCATCTATTAAGATGTTCAGTTTCATGTGTATGGATGTTTTAGGCCTAAAGACCATCCCCTTGGTCTTTCTCTTGGTATCACCCACAAAATGATTTAAAAAAGTAATCCTGAGCAAGAAAACATCTGCAGAAGAAACAAGGTTAAAACGGTATTCAAAGGCCGGACACCTGCAGTATTCCTGTATTTGGTAAATTACCTGCCAATTTGTTCCATCTAGGTAGCTTCTACCTTCCTATGGGGAATCCACGAATAGTTATTTGAAATAGTAAATCGTAAATCCCAGCGAGCAAAATCTATAAACCCATACTAACTTATCACTGTTCATTCGCATTGTTGACCCAGGCTTACTTCTATGTTTACCCAGACACATGACCAATTACTTTTTTATGATTAACTAGTAGGCCTCCCCACGTGGGAGAAAACATAAATTGAACAAATCATGACCATATTAGTACTCTGCTAGTGCTCCACCATTGTATAACAGTATATTCTGCTTGTCTCACGCCATCTTGAACCACCTATTCTAGCCACACAACCCAATGTACTGAACCTCACTGAGCATATCACTGCTCAAGAAGTGCCGCACACATTATTAAAGAATGCTCGCCTTCACTGTTCATGGTTCTAAAGTACATCCATTCTGGCATAGCTAAGCGTGTTTTGTGCTCTCACCTTTTAGTCTGAGTTGGCCTTAGCAATCACATGTCGTCATATTACAAGGCCTGTTGCGTGCTTCAAGGCGAGATGAGAAGCATTACGAGTAAAGTTAACTTGAATAAATGTGCTGAATGCAGTTGGAATGAAAACACTGTACATGAAGGATTTGTCTCAGTCAACAATAAAATGCAAAGGTGTGACCTTGCCAAGACTAAGACCACCCACTTCAATTGACACCCAGGTAGGCCTGGGATTATAAGACACCTGGAACCAGTTAGGGACGGGGGGTTCACTTACGCTGAAGTCTCGTGTTGATGTTGGTCATTTGCTTTGCTTACTGCTTTGACTAATAAAGTGTTCATCAATCCACCGGAATGAAGTGGTTTTTATTTTTCACAACAATCTGGTACTTTAGACGTCAGATACCTGCAACTCAGAGGCCTCACGGGAGGGCCACCAGGCATACTTCCCGGTGATCCCCTGTACCCAATAAAGATGATTTCATCAGAGGGGAGAACTGGCCACAGCACCGGGAGACACCAGGAGGGTCAGGGAAAGCAGCCGCTGATCTGCAAATCATGGGTTTATGAACACAGGAAACTGATCAATGTATTGTGATATCATATGTCGTACCGTCAGAAACAGATCAAAATGTCTGTAGTTGGAAAAAACAGTTTATCTGAAGTAAAAAGAGTAAAGCGGTTGGCCACTGCAGTTTTAAAAGCAGTGAATCCATGCTCACTACTGACTTAAAGAAGGAGACTGCTATGCCAGTCAGAGAAGTCAAGGGCTGGATAGGGTCAAGGAAGAATGTGTTCTGTATGCATTCGTGAATAAGAACCTTGTGTTTGTCTAGTCTCAACCCAGACCTTGTTACTTGAAACCCCATATGTGCAACGCAAGTTGTGACCCTGCTTTATATTCCACACTCTTCTCTATCCTAGTATGGGAGCTGTAACAGGCTATATTTCTACCGGTTTTGTGTCTTGTCTGTTGACCCTTAACTTCCCACGTCACTGAACACTGACTGCTGCTCTGCATTGTGGATAGAATAACGGGGAAAATAAACTGTGTAACAGCAGTTATCTGAATCTGACCAACACCTGTGGTTGTCTCTGAAATGTCTGTACCAGGGGAGGAACGGGGCCCATCTGATACCTGAGGCACCGAAAAGAAATGGCAGAGCAGTTCAATTCATGAGCCAAATCCACATCGCCAGCCACGGGACTTCATGGTATCCCGGTGCAGACGGGGTTAGGAACAGTCCTGGATCCGTAGTAAGTCATACCTTGTCTTGGCCCCCATTCGCCCAGGAGAATGGGTTCGGGACAATATAGATAACTGCCACTCCCTTCTAAAGGGAGTCCAGCCCACTTCATCTTTACTCACTATTCACGAAAAGCGTGCAAGTACCTGGAACAATTGCATGACTATACACAGACCGAGTCACCTAGATACTTTCCTCAGGGAGGCACATTCGATTTAGATAGAATAACAAACTTGCAAACAGCATTAGAGAAAATGGGCTCACGTGTATACCAACGCCAATAGGACACCAACCTCAATTTGTTATACCAAAGCCACTAAACAAATGACTGAATCTAAGACCAGGGCATTACAAGACTCACAGATAAAGCTCCAGGAGTAAGTAAAATCCATGATGAATGAATGCACAAACCTGCAGGTCCCGACCCACAAAACCAGATACAAATGGTTATATCCAGTCCTCCAAGGAGAGACCCCACCAAAAGAAAAACCTGAAGACATTCTGGGCAATCATGACCCGCCTATTTTGAACAACCCACCAAATAAGCGAGCCGATAGCCCCGATTCCTCACAACCACCTACCTACCACCATTTCGCACCCAGACAACCAATGGAGGGCCTGTTCACTTCTGAAATGCGAGCTCAGATTTCTATATTTCTTTCACCATCCTACGGGACGTTCAAAGACTTCCCAGACTCTCCCCTAAATTCCAGCACTGGCATATTCCCACTCAAACAGCTCCTGGGAGGAGGCAACACCATAGTCACACATGCCCTTTTGAGTGCCACAGACTTATTTATCAAGGTCCAGATTTTCCCCAAGATGCAAGAAGATCCCATCAAATTCCAGGAAGAGCACCAAGTAATAATAGACTGTTACCACCCACGTGTGCAGACTTAAAACAGCTACTATGGGCAGTGTTACCCTAGGATACGTTTGGCAAATTGGCCGACCGGAGAACCTGCTGCGACCTGGAGATTTAAAAACCTTTACTGAAGGACTGGTGCAAACTATTTGTACAACTTGTTCTTGTAAAACTGATTGGACCATCTTGAAAGTCTGAAACGATGCTTTGAACAACATTCAGGGATTGTGAATGCTGCGATTACCACACCACAAGCGTTAGTGGCACAGTTCTTTATGGGGTTACAACCCAAGGTAGCAGAAGAGATTCAGGCTGAAATGATTGTATGGGAAGCAAAAGGGCTAGTCGACGTTTTGTTGGTAGCTCAGCATTTTCACTAGAAGGTTGAAAGGCAGAAATGAATGACAGAATCCAAGCTTATGGCGCTACAGATACAGAGTTTACAAGCCTTTAAGGGAAGAGGATGGATACTGGGGGCGGGGGCTGGGAAGATGAGCTTCCCAGTCATTTAAGGCAGGAGAAGATGCCAACGTATATTACCCAAACACGAAAAATAATCAGTGCAATCACTGCAAACAGACTGGGCCCTGGAAAGCTGAGTGTCCAAATAGGCCTCAGTACAATGATCGGGGTGGACAGATGACCACCAAAGGAGGGGCGGCGCGAGGTCCGGCCCCACAATCGTTACTCATGACCGATGTATAGGGTTGCCAAGGGATCCCAGAGCTTGTTGCACCACTGATATTGATTAATCCTGCAGCCCCCTTTGTTGAATTTAATGTGGACGGCTAAAAGGTTTCATGCCTAGTGGATACCGGGGCATACCGCTCCACTTTAAGACCATGCAAGTTATTCCAGACACCTTGTTCAGAAGAGATCGTAGATGCCATTGACATAGGAGGAATGCCAATACCTCACTCCATTTCCACCCCAACAATTGTCACAATAGGATGTATTTCCAAACAGCATGCATTTTTACTAAGCCCCAGTTCTCCTGTCAATTTGTTTGGATTTTATTTGTTGTGTAAACTGAGTTGCATATTTCATTGTTCCCCTGATGGGGTGTATTTGGATATCACCGCTCATAGAGAGCACAAGGTGCTAGCTGTGTTACAAGAAGTAACCCACTTGAAATCTAAAGACCGAACCTATACACCCTGTCTGCAGCAGGGGCAAATGATACTGTGTACATGGTGAGTGCTGAACCAGTCAAGATCACACTAAATCCTGCCAAACAATTACTGTGTGTTGTGAGAAACCAGAAGCTGTCTCTCCCACTAGTCCCTGGGGATCAGTCATCCAGGTGGCCAGGACACGGCCATCACTTTTTGATCTAGTTCCTGGGGGTGGACCAGTGACGGAGGATCACCTTGGTGAGGGGTCTTTGGGGACTGGGAGTGGGACACCAGATGGTGAGACGCAGTATCCCCTTCCCTGTAACACCTTTACCCCATCCTACCCTGTAGGATATTTAGCAACTTTGCCCCCACCCCTTTTACAACACAAATACTTTCACATGGACAGCCCGCTATGAGAGAAAACAGACTAACACCTGAGCAGTATACCTTATGTGTGCCAATGCAATGGTCAGGCAAGGTCAGGCAATAACTGACCATCACACACACCTGACTTCCATTAAGCTTCCCACACAGATAAAAGGCAGAGGACGAGAGCACACTCTGAGCAAGGCAAAGCACATAAGGAAACAGCAGTTTTGAGACAGTAGTTTAACAACAAGAAAAGAAAGATGGCAAAACAGAAGGGGATCGCAAGAAGGGAAGTTCCATTGACCTTTTCGACAAGGAACCGTTACTTTCCAGGAACCTTGAGAATAGAAAGCATAAGACCATAAAACCAGGCTGAATAATTTTGCATTGTGTGTCGGAGATACCAGTAGCCCTCCCGCATCAATAATCAAGGCGGGGACAAGGGCGTGGCCTGCAGCCAAGTGATGTAGACGTGCTCTCACGTCGCTCCCGGGGCGCCAGCTAAATCCTGTCTGATATCCTGCAAAATATCAGCACATCCTGACAGAAACTACAGCCACGGACAGCAGAATCCCCAGGGAACGGATCACTGCAAAACCAACTGGAATCGGAGATCGAAACACACCAAAAACGCTGCTGAAAGCTAGACTTCTTGGAACCGAACACTCAATCCAAGATGGCCACCGGAGCTGGAAACTAAGAGGCGGGCACACACCGCAGCGAAGGTATCTCCACAAAGAACACCCCGCGGTGATCAAGCGGAAGGCAGGAGAGCTGCTTACCCTGCACCCAAACCTGCGTTAATTAAGGCATGGAGGACTGCGGACAGTGGGACAGGAGGAGGCGAAGACCCCCGCCAGTCCAGACACCAACCCCTGTCTTGGAACCTGACTGAACCGAAGAACGGAGAGCCGCACGCGGATACACCCCCGGAGGCCGCTGGTAGTGAACGCACAGCAAAGACCTGTGATCGCTCTGATCGCGTGGATCACTGCCAGCACGGGACCGGAAGTCCAAGCCCACAACCCCTGCAGCAATAAACCATAAAAATCATTACTAGGTTCAGCCAGCGGGAACAAAACAGAGCGTGGGCTGCGCCTGTCTCCGTGCGGCCACATCATAACCGCTAACACAGCTGTTTTCATATACGGCGGCAAACCACATGAGACTAGACAATTTTGTTTCTAAAGCTCACATCTAGCTAGCTGAAGGGAAGCAGAAGACGAGATCCCGCCATCCAGAAACCGTGTGCATCATCTGGGTGGACCCATAGGGCAGTGAGCCGTTCGTCCTGAGGAGATTAGAACATACGACTGCGATACACGCCTGATAAAGGTTGTAAACTGCCCCCCACCTGCCAGGACTGTGAGGCACAAAACACCCCCCGTCTATCCCCCGAACAGGGAAAACGGTGCTGCAGGGGAGGGGAAAAGATATATCTCTTCGGACTCGATCTCTCCTGCCTAGTGCAACGACATAACACCCGGAGGAAACCAGCCAGCCACGCACGCTTGAAACACTGTAAAAGTCACCCTGCAGCATCCCCTGCCGCCTCGTACTGAAAGAAGAGGGAGACATCACCCCCCCTGAAGGGAATACCCCCATAGCGGGGTCGGCGTCGTACTACCCGGCGCTCCGAAACAAAGGTGGACTATGTGGAGGTCGCGGGCGCTCCGTGTAACGTAGAGCGCCTGCTGCACCCAATTGTGTTGGCGGGTAATCTATAGCCCTGCACTGCTTCCCAAGGACCCAAAATGGCAGGAAGGAGAGGGGGAGGCGGGAAATAACTGGTGGAGCCGCCGTAGCCCATAGCAGGAGGAAACTAGCATGGCAGGCGGAACCCTTGTGGACCAGACCTCACTGTTCTGGGATCCCTTCCGAGAGGCACGGTCTACATCCATCTACGGCCCATCTCGGATTTGCAGAGCGCCCCGCTAACCATAACACGTGAGGCTACCCGAGGAGAGCCATCGTGCTGCGTGTGGTGCTCCCAACAAGCTGAAATTACAGAAAGGGAAAGAAAGCGGACATATAATGGCAGCAACCTCATGTAAAACAGATATAATTTGGACGAGTATTTAAATCGAGATACGCCACCTAAATATATCCTAGCCTATCCTAGTACAGGTACCTTTCGATCCTATTTAATAATGAAATTTAACATCACAGAAGCTCTAGAGACAAAGGGACAGAGTATGGGAATTCCACACACCCTAAGAAATTGTCGTCTCTGTGGAGAAAATGTTGTTCAGTCACTATACCATCTTATTATGTGTTGTGAAAGTCTTAATGAATTGAGAACCGTATGTTTTAAAGCCTACACAATGGAATTGTGATGTCAGAGATTTCTGATCTGTGGATGACTTTTATGATTGGAAATTATATTAATTTGATTTATTTTATTGTTGTATTTTACATGCAGATGGCAATTTTAAAATGTATTGAATGATATATATTGGAAATGTAAATGTTTTTAGGTTTTTGTATTAATGTTGTTTGTTTATGTGTTATACAAAGCCTTTTGGCTAGATAAATATCTAACAATAAATAAATAAATAAATAAATAAATGAAAACATATAATTCAACCCCGATGTACTACTGTGTTATCGAAGCTGTTGTGCCATATATAAGAATGAAATTAACAACTCGTGCCCCAAGGCCTCCATACAAGAATCCACAGAAAATCACTTAAAGATGTGATGAATGCTATTTCCAGCTCGCGAACATCGATGGAGGTAAAAATGGACTGCATCAGTACCGAGGTGTCTCTACTACGCCATGACCTCCAGAAACTGTCATCCCGGATGGGAGAACCGGAGAATCGCATATCAGTGGCAGAAGACGAGCTACGAGGTATGAGTCAACCAATGAGCAGTGCAATGGAACGTATCAAAGCACTGGAGGAGCGGGTGGAGGAAGGAGAGGGTTGATCGAGAAGGAACAACATCCGGATCCTCGGCTTGCCTGAAAAAACAGATGGGGCAAGCATGGGCTTTTTCTGGAACAGTGGCTTGCTGACCTATTCGCCCCAAAATCCTTGTCCAAATTCTTTTCCATTGAACGCGCCCATAGAATCCCAACAGGCAGACCAATTCCTGGGGCACCACCACGAACAGTGATCGCTAGATTCCTGAACTATAGAGACCGTGATGCGGAGCTCCAAATGGCCAGAACGGAAGGCGTGATAACATACAGTGGTTCCAAAATAGCACTCTTCCCTGACTTTACTAAAGAAGTACAAAAAGCGAGACAATCGTTTGACCCTCTGTAGAAACGCCTCCAGATGCTGAATGTGAAATATGGCCTACTATTCCCGGCACAAATGAAAATATAACACAATGGTACGACAGTGCATTTCACAGACCCAAGGGAGGCATGGAACTGGGCAGAACGCAACCTGGGAGGGGACTGGAATCCAAGGAGAAGGCAGGAAAACCGAAGGAACAGACCTCCACCAAATAGGCCACCAGATGAGCCTCCACAACAGCAACAAGAAGAGGAAATGCTCCCAGAAGTCGAAAAATAGGAGCAGACGCCGGTCATGCAGATAACAAGGTTCACGGTGCGCTTACCCTCATGAACATAGCAATCGAAAGTTATAATACGTGCTGAATAAGGAGGCTGGCGGCCCTGCTATATGTCGCATTAAGCACCCCTAACCACACACCCCTGTCGACATACTATGTTCCAGTAATAGAGAGGTGTACAACAGATGGGAATCATTGCATGAATATTGCGAGTGCATAGTTTTTGTTTAATCAGTGTTTGAGTTATGACAGATGCTTCAGTTGGGGACGAAGTATGGGGAGGGGGGAGTTGGATGTAAGTTCAGAAGATGGAAAAGCTCAATGGAACTTCGAAACCTACAAAAACCAGGTGTTAGTCAAACACGGGCCACTGTTCCCTGCCACAAGACAAGCATAAGCAACGCTCCCACACCGGGAGGCTTCACAGTCATCCGTAACCATGAGTGCTTACGTAACGCTGGAAGACGATAAGACTCGAGCCTTAAAGCTTCTTACCTGGAACGTGAATGGCCTAGGAAACAGCCTGAAAAGATGACTAGTACGACAGTTCCTGAATAGACATGGCCCAGACATAGCCTTCCTAACAGAAACTCACCTAGCAGGTACAACCAATGCACTATTCAACCGTTCCAACTATCGCACAGCAATACAGGCAGGCTTCACGATGGGAGCCAGAGGAGTTATGATATTAATACATAAAAGGCTGCCGTTTACACTCACGAAAACAACGCAAGATACTGGGGGCAGATTTACGTACGTCACGGGTACGCTCTGGAATAACATAATATCCCTGTTGGAGATCTATGCCCCACTCACGCTACAAACCACGCTAACAGAAGACATAACGCCGTTGCTGACCAGTGACACCTCTGATATCATTCAGTATCAGAGACGTTTGGCGAGACCTACATCCTGAAGACAAGGAATACTCCTATCACTCTGGTGTACATGCATCGTTGACATGTTTAGACTACTTCTTTGTACCGGCAGCAATAATACATACAGCAACACAAGCAGAATACCTCCCAAGAGGCATTTCAGATCACTCCCCCCTACACATGTCACTCAGGACATGCAAACCAACCCCCCACCCCACCGGTATGGAGATTGAACAGTTACCACTTAGGTTCCCCTGAGCTGATAGAACACCTACAAAATGCCAGCGCGACATACTTTGAACTAAATGAAGGATCGGTGGACTGTCCTATTACACTGTGGGAAGCCTATAAACCGGTAATACAAGGGGAGATCATCTCCTTGGCTACAGCGCAAAGGAAAGTGCACCTAGAATCACTGAGGGAGGCAGAGGCAAACGTAAAACAAGCAGAGGAGACACACCTAACCCATGACTGTCCTGACACAAACAGAGCTTTGGTTCTGGCTAAAAAAAAAATACAAAACATTTAATTGGATAATGCAAAACAGGCACATGGGGCAATGAGAGCCAGAATTTATGAAACAGGTGACAAGGCGGGGAAGATGCTAGTCTGGCTTGATCTGAGAGATGAGGGACACAACCAAGTAAGAGCAATCAGAACCCAAAATTCGGAACTCCGTCTGATGGATGCGGATATAGCTGAAGAGTTTGCAAGATATTATGAGGAGCTATATAAAGCACCTGCGGCTCCACATGAGGCCTCCATACGGGAAGAGATCACCCTCCCCTCCCTAAATACCGAACAAATTGCTAACCTAGAAATGGAAATCACGGAAGAAGATATTACAGCGGCCATGATGCAGCTCCAATCCGGGAAAACACCCGGACCAAATGGCTTTCCCATAGAAACCTGGAAAAAGATAGGAGGTAATGAACTGGCCCCCCACCTACTCAAAATGTTCCAACAGGCCCGAACCACAGGGTGCCTACCAGCGGACCTAAGGAAGGCAACAATAATTGTAATACCTAAAGCAGACAAAACCCCAGATAATTGTAGCTCATACAGGCCGATTTCTCTCATTAACAGTGAGGCGAAGATACTGGCCAAATTGCTAGAAATATGTTATCACAGACGTCTCGTATCTGGACAGAATCACATGCTTTTATAGGTTGGGGGGACAAAGTCACGCCAATACAACCACTATGGAACAATAGGAATCTCCTTGAGGTAGCTAAATTGCCGAAATAGCCAGTGTGGGTGAGATGTGGCATAGAAAAAGTGGGAGACTTTATAGTAGACGGTACTATTAGACCCTACGATGAACTGATTTTGTCTTTTAATCTCCCGGAGGTGGAAAGGTATCATTACACACAGCTCCGGCATGCACTACAACAGCACTACGACATGTCAGATGGAACGTTTTCACTACAGCTACCAGAATCCTTTGAGTCTAATTAGACACACCTGCTCAACAGCCTCCCTGATGATTATTTGAGATAAGAAAGCGCTAGGAGGAGAACAACTACAGACCACAGAAATGCAGCCGCGGGATCTAACCCTGTTATTACTGAGTACCTGATTTGCAGCAAGGGATCTAACCCTGTTATTACCAAGTACCTGATTTGCAGCAGAACGGATCTAACCCTGTGAATTTTTGTCCATTTTGGGATTTGACCCAGCTACTTATTTTTTACAACAGGTTCAATTGACCAGGACCGGGAGTGCGCGCCTCACCCACCTTCTTTTTTGTACTGAATGCTATGGGAGTCCCGGGCTCCAGAGGCAGCACCACGGGGTGACTGTGCCCCACTTTGGAGAATCATAAAGATGGTTCTCTCCCCTCCCCCAAATTTGGGAAGGACTTGTGCTTTGGAGGGGTGTCGGTTGCTGGTCACCTGAACAGAAAAAAACGTTTTCACTACAGCTACCAGAATCCTTTGAGTCTAATTAGACACACCTGCTCAACAGCCTCCCTGATGATTATTTGAGATAAGAAAGCGCTAGGAGGAGAACAACTACAGACCACAGAAATGCAGCCGAGGGATCTAACCCTGTTATTACTGAGTACCTGATTTGCAGCAAGGGATCTAACCCTGTTATTACTAAGTACCTGATTTGCAGCAGAAGGGATCTAACCCTGTGAATTTTTGTCCATTTTGGGATTTGACCCAGCTACTTATTTTTTACAACAGGTTCAATTGACCAGGACCGGGAGTGCGCGCCTCACCCACCTTCTTTTTTGTACTGAATGCTATGGGAGTCCCGGGCTCCAGAGGCAGCGCCACGGGGTGACTGTGCCCCACTTTGGAGAATCATAAAGATGGTTCTCTCCCCTCCCCCAAATTTGGGAAGGACTTGTGCTTTGGAGGGGTGTCGGTTGCTGGTCACCTGAACAGAAAAAAACGTTTTCACTACAGCTACCAGAATCCTTTGAGTCTAATTAGACACACCTGCTCAACAGCCTCCCTGATGATTATTTGAGATAAGAAAGCGCTAGGAGGAGAACAACTACAGACCACAGAAATGCAGCCGAGGGATCTAACCCTGTTATTACTGAGTACCTGATTTGCAGCAAGGGATCTAACCCTGTTATTACTAAGTACCTGATTTGCAGCAGAAGGGATCTAACCCTGTGAATTTTTGTCCATTTTGGGATTTGACCCAGCTACTTATTTTTTACAACAGGTTCAATTGACCAGGACCGGGAGTGCGCGCCTCACCCACCTTCTTTTTTGTACTGAATGCTATGGGAGTCCCGGGCTCCAGAGGCAGCGCCACGGGGTGACTGTGCCCCACTTTGGAGAATCATAAAGATGGTTCTCTCCCCTCCCCCAAATTTGGGAAGGACTTGTGCTTTGGAGGGGTGTCGGTTGCTGGTCACCTGAACAGAAAAAAACGTTTTCACTACAGCTACCAGAATCCTTTGAGTCTAATTAGACACACCTGCTCAACAGCCTCCCTGATGATTATTTGAGATAAGAAAGCGCTAGGAGGAGAACAACTACAGACCACAGAAATGCAGCCGAGGGATCTAACCCTGTTATTACTGAGTACCTGATTTGCAGCAAGGGATCTAACCCTGTTATTACTAAGTACCTGATTTGCAGCAGAAGGGATCTAACCCTGTGAATTTTTGTCCATTTTGGGATTTGACCCAGCTACTTATTTTTTACAACAGGTTCAATTGACCAGGACCGGGAGTGCGCGCCTCACCCACCTTCTTTTTTGTACTGATCTGTCCAGGAGCTGGTAGATAGTGGACGTTCTGCCGCTGCTGAGTGCCGACGTAAGCATGAGCTCCAGCGCTGTTGGATCTCTGGCGCATTTTTCACGCGTTTTCTTGTGAGATAACCAGTGCCTTATTTGAGAGTAGCGGAACGTTTCTCGTTCTCCCACTCCGAATTTTATTTTGCATCTTTCGAAAGTCATGGGGGCACCCTCTTCGAAAAAGTGGCATGTTTCCGACAGACCCCCTGCTACCCAGGCTTGGAAGTCCCTCGGAGGGTTACTTGGAGAAAATTCCGGGTTGTTCCAGATGGGGGATAGGGGACCCAGGGAGCAACAGACTCCCCATTTCCGAGCTGCGGATTTCCAGCAGTGGGTCGTTGTATTTGTGGCTGATAGGGGCCCGCTGTTCGCCAATGGTTTTATATGTGGTAGGTGCGGAAGAGCAGGTAGAGGGGCCAGGCACCAGGACTCTTCGATTTGTCGCCATTTTGGTGGGTCTGCTTCTTGCACCCAAGAGAAGGCGTGTGATAGTTGGGCGGCTAGAAAATATATGGCCAAGTCGGGAACCCCCAACCCCCCTTGTGATTTCCCTTTCAGCATGATTTGTTTGTTGATTCAAGGTTTTACCCCCCCACAAACAAAATCTAGGATTTTCTTTTGTAAAGCCTTAATGGCAGGGCCCGGGATCTGTACGGGAAGAGTTACACATTGGTATAACCACCTGGGTATCAGGTTCATTTTAATGGCGGAAATTCGCCCGAACCAGGAGATTTCCTGCTGTTTCCACCTTTTGAGGTCGTTCTGGAGGGCGCTAATTAATTGCGGGATGTTGTTCGAGTACAGTCGGTTCAGATCTTTAGAGATCTGAATCCCGAGATTTTCTATTGCCCCATTAGACCAGGGGATTGGAGAGAGTGGAGCAAGGGAGTCCCTTTCCTTAGCGGAGAGATTAAAGGGGAGTGCAGAGGATTTAGACAGATTGACCTTAAATCCTGACAGGGTCCCAAATTCCTCGATCTCACCCCAGAGCTCCCCCGGGAGGATGCTAGGTCTGTGGCGGTGACTAGCACGTCATCAGCATAAAGTGCAATTTTATATACTTGGTCGCCTACCTGTAGACCCCTAATGCCCTTATTTTGTCTAATTCTAGCGGCGAAGGTTTCCATGGACAGGGCGAAGACTAGAGGGGAAAGTGGGCAGCCCTGCCTGGTGCCTCTCGATATGTGTATATGGTCTGATCTACCGCCGTTAATTCGAAGTTGTGTGGTGGGGGTCTGGTAGTTAGACATGACCCAAGTGATGAAGTTGGGGCCAAAGCCAAAGTGTTTAAGGATAGCCTGGATATAGCCCCAATCCACCCGGTCAAAGGCCTTATGGGCATCTAATGAGATCACAGCCATCCCTGTCTTTGATTTGTGGGAGGACTCGATTAGATTTATAGTTCGTCTGATGTTGTCGTGAGTCCCTCTTCCAGGAATAAACCCTGTCTGATCTTGATTAATTAGCCTTGGGAGGATAGGCCCCAGTCTATTAGCCAAAACCTCGGCGAAGATCTTGCCATCGTTGTTTAAGAGTGATATCGGGCGATAGGACTCCATAAGTTCGGGGTCCTTCCCGGATTTGTGTAGTAGTACCGTGATTGATTCAGCCATTGATTTCGATAATGTTTTGGTGGAAAGGAAGGAGTTAAATAAAGCGGCTAGTTGGGGAGCTAGGACGATGGCAAACTTTTTGTAGAAGTTTGCAGAAAGGCCGTCCGGGCCTGGAGCGGAAGATTTGATGGCTTTGATAGCTTCAAGGACTTCTTCGTTATCGATAGGGGCCTCCAGATGATCTAGTTGGGATGAGTCGTGAGATGGTAGCGCCCGCAGATAGTTTGGTAGGCCCTCTAGGTCTGTGGGGTCCCCGGTCATAATTGCATTATGATATCTCATGAGTTCATTGACTTTGTCAGACTCAGAGTATAGCAGCGTGCCATTTTCCCCCTGCAGCTTGAGGATATTGTTTCGAGTTCGGATCGCCCTTATCTTCTGAGCTAGAATCCTATTTGCTTTGTTCCCTTTGTTGCAATAAAATTCTTTTGTATAGGCTAGGGATTTAGCCGTTCGGTCGGCGCAATGCATTTCCAGAGCGATCTTCGCCTTCCTCAAAGCACATTCGGTTTTTCTGGAGTAGCGTGTTTTTAGTAATGCTTCATGATGGCGCACCTCATTTTCCAGTTTGGATAGAGCTATTTGTGAGACTCTTCGTTGTTCCGCTCCAGCCCCAATTAGCACTCCTCTGATCACTGCTTTCATTGCGTCCCAGAATATGTTGCTGGGGGTATACTCCGATGTATTTTCTTTGAAGTAGTTGGATATTGCAGTCTCAACTTCGGCCCTTATGCTGATATCTAGTAAGAGTGAGTCATTTAACTTCCAGTACCTCTGGATAGGGTTCCTTTGGCCCGAGATGACTAGGTTTACGGAGACTGGGGCATGGTCGGAGATCATGCAGGTGTGAATTTCTGCCATGTTGACGCACGGGAATAGGATACCAGAGATGAGAATGAAGTCTATTCTTGAGAAACCCTTGTGAACATTGGAATAGTGGGTATAATCCCGATCGGTATCTTTGTATAATCTCCAGATGTCTACAGTTTCCGTTTCTCTAAATAGATTGGCTAGGGCTAGGGCTTGCGTGAGGTCTGCCCTTGTGGGAGGCAGCGTTTTATCCAGTTGTGGGTTCGGAATGGAATTGAAATCTCTGCCGATGAACAGGTGACCTTCCCGGAAGGCCAGTATGATTGGAAGGAGCTCCCCCAAAAAGCTGACTTGAGTGGTGTTGGGGCTGTAGATTGTCGCGATCATGATGGGTAGTTCCTCGAAATAGCCTTTGAGAAGAAGATATTGGCCCTCAGGGTCTCGCCTTATTGTGATCTTGGATAGTGGGATGTTGTCACTGAGTAGAATTGCCACACCCCGTTTTTTCAACCCTGAAGAGGCGAAGAAGACCCGCTTGAATCTCTTAAATTTTATGCGATGTTCGTCCTCCGATAATAGATGTGTTTCTTGAAGTAGGATGACATCCCCGGCCAGATGTCCCAGACGGTGTTCGATTGATCTGCGCTTTCTTGGCGAGTTCATCCCCTGGACATTCCAGGAGAGGAGTCTTATTTCGTTCGGACTAGCCATCCGGAGACTTATTGAGTTGATTGTGACTCGTGGATCTTCCCCCAGGCCTGGACTGAGAGCTCTGGAGCGACTCCTGCGGTTGTATTGTAGCGGATATATGCCTACTGTAGTTGTTGCATGATGAATTTGGATAGGACGGGACCAAGCCTAAGACGCATCTTGACCCTTGTATTGGAATTGGCAGAATTAGTCCCGTTATCCCCTCCACTTCCCCCCTCCCCTCCCAACGTTGAACTGGTAGGAAAAAACGCATCCTACCGCCACTGGAGAACTAGTGGCTCCAATACAATCAGAATAGGCCAACTGGGACGCCGAGTTGAACCATGGTAAAGTTTTGCCGCTGAACGTGTATCCGTGCGGATGAATATATAATCACAAACTTGGTGCTGGAGAGTTTACGGCTGGGTTTGGCAGGCCCTCCACATGAGGGAGTTTTTATAGAGCTTGAGGGCATCAACGGCTGATCAGCCCCTGTCACCGTCTTTCTTCGGGGGGCCTTTAGCCTGCGCCGTCTGCTGGATTTGGACCACTCTCCCCCCAGGGGGGGATCCTGCGGAGGGCGGGATGCTTCGTCAGACTCCGATTCGCCCTCTGTACCCCGACATCCCATTAGTTTCTCTCCTTCTTTCATGGATTGTATCTGTCTCTGTGATCCTTCCCAGTTGAACTTAACTGAGGTGGGGAAACCCCAGTGATAAGCGATTTTCTTGTCTTGCAGCCAGGTTGTCAGGGGACGTAAAGATTTCCGTTTCTGAAGTGTAGAATTTGATAGGTCTTGGTAAAGAGAGATCGTGGCTCCACGGAAAGTGATCTGTCTCATTTGCCTCGCTTCCCGCATAATATCCTCTTTGATTTGGAAAAAGTGAATCCTGGCTAGCACATCGGGGGAAGCGGGGATGATTTCCTTGGAATCGTCCTGTGCACACGGTCTATTTCCATGGGGGAGTTGTCCGGGAGAGTAATAATGAATCTGAAGAGGTCTGAGACGAAAGCTCTCACCTCTATAACTGGAATAGAGGTTGGGATGCCTCGAACCCTGATGTTGTTCCTCCGGGAACGGTTTTCCAAATCCTCCTGCTTTGCTTCCAGGTTGTAGCATCTTGACTCAAGGGCGGCTATTCTGTCTTTGTCGTGCTCGAGATCAAATCTTTGATCGCAGATCTCGGATTCTATTTCGGACGTTCGGCTTTCTACCTCTCCCACTCTCTTGTCTAAGGAAATGAGTTTCTTGGTAACCTCCTCAGTGCTTCTTTGTATTTCCTTGGTTAGGGCAGATAGTAACTCTTGCAAGTCGGCTTTGGTTGCAGCTTGTGTGGTGTTGGGGTCTGGACTCGTAGAAGCATGGGAGCTGCTCATGCTGATATCACCTAGAGGATCGGTTTTCTTGGCCCTATCCGCGGCTGACGAGGCCATGAGGGTGGTAATGTCAGTTTGTTTTGTTGGCTTACCGCTTCAAGACATGTTAAAGGTAAGGAGGTTGGAGAGGCAAAGAATACGTGTGGGGGAACCACTGAGAGCCAGGCGATGACAGGGGGATTAAGGATCGGGGGAGGCACGTAGGCTTCAGACTTGAGTCAACAGTGAATTGCTGGTGTGTGATGGGGCTGGAGTGACCACGGTCGATAGCCCCAGGGGCCCGCTCAGGGCATGAATCGCCACAATCCTCCCCCCGACTCCTCACCTCGAGACTCCGGGCCGCCCTGGCCGATTATAATCCTCAATATCCTGCAAGCAAGTAGCACGGGGGACCCCAGTGCTAAGGGCCAGATATTGCAGGACTGCAGGGGGTCTACCGCTGTGGGAAGGCGGATGTGTAGATAGCAGGGCCTCCCCGGCTGTGAATGGAGGATTCGATGTCCCAGGAGGGGGGTGGGAAGCAGACCGTGGTGGAGATGGCTGATGGCAGGATCACCCACTGGAGCAGATGGAAGAGGGCGGCAAGGGCTGCTGCTGTAGTAGAGGCGAAGGGCGCAATGCGGCGCTGTGGATATCAAGCCTGGAGGGCAGGTCAGGCCGTGGCCTGCAGCATCGGGCCGCCGTGTGTTGGGAGCCTCTCCCAGACGGGCGAGACCCAAGACAGTGTAGGAGAGTCTGGTGAGGTTGGAGCCCCAGATGTGGTGCCGGCGAGATGTCTCGGGGCTCGTACTGTGGAGAGGCGATCCTGAGGCGTAGCAGGTGGGATCGTTAAGGGTGGGGTGAGGCCCCTCGGTGGACCGCAGCACTTTAGGAGTCCCCTGCCCCTCCTCCCGAGGGAGTCGAGATAGCGCCCTTGTTCAGGAGCAGTTGCCGTGCTGGGGGGGTTGGAGTCGGCGCTGCGAAGCGTGGAGGCTGAATGGCAGCGAACCTCGGAGCAGAGAGGCCGCGCGATGAGAGCCCCCCCGCGGGTAGACGCAGCCCTGAGCAGTGCAGGCGGGACCGAAGGGTCCGGTGCTGGATGCGGTGTCAGCGAGAATCGGCGGGAGATCCAGCGGACCTACCCGGCAGGGAGAGCTGACTCGGAGGCGCCGTCCGGATGAATGAGCCCCCCTCGCGGGTCGAGCAGGAAGGAGCCGAGGAGAATACAGCGCTGGGGACCAGCGGCGGACTGCCGCGTAGCACTTCTTCGGCCAGAGGAGGTGCGGATCTATGGTCCGTGGAGCCTGTGGATCTATGGCACGTAAGCGGGCAGCAAGCAGGCTGAGGTTGCTTTATGCAACTCGGCGGTCCATCGGCATCGCATTCATTCCTGCTCCGCCCCCTCCTGCGGAGGTTCCAGGTTGCGGAGTAGCGACGACCATCTTGCCGCCGAGTGGGTCCCGGAGCTGGAGAGGGGCCGTGACAGGCCGAATGGGATCAGTGCCGGGACCCACTCGAGCGGGAGGTGCTAGAAGGGAACCCCCACTTGAGGCTTCAATTTTGAGCCAAAACGGGGCTGGGGAACGGCATATATCTTAAAAAGCGCATTGGGCCAGGCGGGAGCTCTCAGGCAACCATGCCAATCGAAGAAGCTCCAGGCCACACACCCCGAAAATCGTGGAACGAACATTTTTAAACGGCGTGTGATAAGAAATGCTAGTAAAGTTGAGCTGCTGATGAGTGATTGAACTTTCAAAGCAAGATACAATACCTTTGACAGAGTGGTCCGGCACCGCGTGGGTGCTCAATTGAAAGTCTCTGTAAGGTATCCAGCTGAGAAGTGGCAAAAGTGAAAGTGAGAAAAAGGTTATATCAAGAAGAGAATGAGTAATTGTGAATTGAAGTGGTCCTGCGACGGGTCGAGCAAAACCCTGCGCACAGTCGAAAGTCTTCGATTTTGATGACTAAGGAAAGTTTGGAAAAGTAGATAAAGTTTGGGATGAGCCCAGTGGAAGGAGATCAATTGAAGATTTTGTGCTAAAGTGGGTCTGAGCCTGGCGGAGGGGGACCGGGGTGAACAGTAAATCACCTGAGAAGTTGTACATGTGAAATTCTAAGAAGAACAGAACTTTAACGTTTGTTGTGATGCATCAGGCCCTCTGAAGTAATAGACTTTGAATGGCAAAGACTTTGCCACAGAAGGCCATGATGTTGAGGTTTTGAACTGCATCCTCATGCTAGAGGAGCCAGAGAGTGTGCTAAGCTCGAGTGTGCTGCCTTGTCCCGTGCTGAAAACGTTGGGCAGGGAAGCTAATGGCTTGAATATCCTGACATACCATTTCTTTAACACTTTTCTTTTGCAAATGTATTGGCAAAAGGTTTATTAGTATAGGCCCTTTTATTTTGACAGACTCGACTAGGACTGCGTTATTATTATTTGATGGTTATAGCTAGATCCCATCTTTAGTTTTAGTATTAGATAGATGTTTTTCAAACCCAATTGAAGTTCAATAAACACTCTTGAACTGTGCTTCCTTGTGTCGGTCTTACTGTTTGATACCTTGCCTTCCTTACAGTGTGCCCCAGTACCCCATTTCTTGACAAGCGGAAGAAGGTAAACACCCTGTGATAGAATCACTGCTCCAACAAGGTATCATTGCGCCAACCCGCAGTCCCTGCAATACTATAATAGTGCCTATGAAAAAGCCAGGAGAAGAGGTGTATCATTTTATTCAGGACCTGTGCACAGTGAATGGTGCTGTACTGCCATCTTTTCCCGTCATTCCCAAACCCGCCACAATTTTGTCATGTATTCCTTACGCTGCCAAATATTTTACTGTTGTAGATTTGTGGTTGGCATTTTTCTCTATACCTATACACCCCTAGAGTCAGTATATCTCCGGATATACAGAATACCACCAGACACTCACCAACAATCTACATCGCGGCATGGAGATCTGAAAAATCGTCCTCAGCTGGTTCAAATCCTACCTTGCAAAATGACAACAGTTTGTACAAATGGATTCTTCCAGATCACCAACTCTACACATCACCTGTGGGGTCCCGCAAGGATCCATCCTATCCCCCGTGATCTTCAATCTTTACCCTACTCTCTCACACAACATCCGCATTCACCAATATGCAAATGACACACAGATGTACCTCAAGATATCCTCCATCAAAGACATCCACAGGATGAAGGCCAGCCTCATATTGATCCAGTCCTGGATGTCCAGTGTGTACCTGAAACTCAACCCCTCCAAGCCTGAATTCTTACTGCTGACCAACATTACTGAACACCCTGACATCCAGACATAGCTTTCTGCTATGAACCACGAGGGATTCACACCCCAGCTAGTCCCCTGTGCCAAGCCCCTGGGGTTCAACACCGACCGACATCTCACGTTCAAACAGCACATAGCAAGGAAGACACAAACAGCCTGGTACCAACTTTCTATCCTGCAGAAAATCAATCCCCTCATATAAGAAAACAACTTCAGATCCGGTGCTCAAGCCTTGGTCCTCTCTCACTAGGATGGTGGCAAAGCCCTTTTGGAAGGCCTTCCGGTGACTACCCTGGCACCCCTGAAATGTGTCCTGCATGTTGCAGCAAGACTCATGAAAGGGCTCTGCAAATTCTACCAAATTACCCCGACCCTCATCGAACTGCACTGGCTCCCACTGCAAGCTTGTATCATCGACAAATCCTGTTGCATCATCTACAAGGCTGTCACCCTGAAGTCCCCAAGCTACCTCACTGAGAAACTCAGTATCTCCTTAGGCCTGCAATCCACCAGAAGTAAGTAAATTTGCAGACTTGATTTATGACAATGCAGGAAGGAAAGAACCAGAAGACAGACCTCCTCTGTCTGTGCTCCAAGACTCTGGAACCTCCACCCATCAACATCAGACTTGCCCCATCACTTCTACAGTTCAGGAAAGAGCTTAAGAACTTCCTATTTAAGGAATAGCTCCTCCTTAACACCTAGTTCCACACACCCTGTATCCCCACCCTACCTGAGACTGTATGTTCTGCTCCCTACTGTCTTCTCCCCATGCTGCCAATTTTCCACCCTCCTCTGTTAGCTCCCTGCTCTTTTTTTATCTGCTTCCCTCACTGTGTTCTTCCCCCCTATGGTTGTAAAGCCCTCAGTTGCTTCCCGAAGCAAGGTCTGCGCTCAATCAATACCTAAATAATAATAATTAAACTAGAAATATCTGCATTCTCTGACACTCTGCAAACCTTCAATACCTCGACATGGGGTCTCTGTGGAACCTTTCAATTTCTCTATATTAGTCAATGTAGAGACACTTGCAATATATGTATTCTGGGGCATTGTGGAAACTGCAATATCTGATTACTGGTGTTATGACATTACCTGTGTGCCATCAGCAGAGGAGAGCTAGGGAACTGCTGCATGAGGCCATATGTGGAGGAGACCTCAGAGCGTACCCAGCCCTTCCTCTAAGGACTTCCATGGGCAACTATGGCCAAGAGCAGTCGCATGAATTCATGTTAATCAGGGGGTGGTGTGTTTAAGGATAGGGGAAAATAATACTTCTTCTTTAAACCCAGAACCCAGTTTCATCGACCAGGTTGAGGACCCCCATAAAATTATTCCTGGAAACATTATGTAACATACGATTTCCAAGATGTTTTCCAAAAAAAAAACAGGCTAATACCTTACCCCCTCACAGGCCATATGACTGTCAGATCGACCTCGTACCTGGTGCACAAAACCCATGTAGTCGAATTTATGCACTCACCGAACCTGAAAATCTCCACTTGAAATCATATCTGGACCAATCTGGCAAACGGTTTTATCCACCCGTCCAAATGCCCAGCAGCCTCGCCCCTATTCTTCATACCCAAGAAGCAGGGGGACTTGAGAACGTGCATCGATTACCGCACACTAAACCAGGTAACAGTTAAAAACTATTATCTTCTACCCCTTATCCCAGAACTGCTGGACCAAGTCAAGGATGCCCGAATTTACACCAAATTGGACCTCAGGGGGGCATAGCATCTCGTCCGTGGAAAGAAAGGAGACGAATGGAAGGCTGCCTTTCGTACTAAGTATGGCTGTACGAATATCAGGTGATGCCCTTTGGGCTTTGCAATGCTCCCGCCACGTTCCAGTACTTCATGAACGATGTACTATGGGAATTGATAAACGTATGTGCCCTAGTTTACATCGACAACATCTTGGTGTACTCCTCTTCTAAACAGGACCATGTCAGGCACGTTCGCTCCGTCCTTGCAAAACTCTGACACCACCAGCTATACGCCAAACTTGAAAAATGCTCATTCCATATCACAGAAGTAGAGTTCCTTGGTTTTGTCCTCACTCATAGAGGCGTCCGGATGGATATGCACAAAGTAGACGCTATCCTTAGCTGGCCATCACCGTCAAAGGTATCCAAAGTATGCTCGACTTTTCAAACTTTTATCGCCGATTCATCCCGGGTTTCTCCTACATTGTGCACCCGATCACTTCTTTATTACGAAAAAACAACAAACTGTTCCAATGGACAGAAGAGGCGGAAAAGGCCTTTCAGGAACTCAAGAAAAAATTTACCTCAGCCCCGGTGCTACGACACCCCTGCCCAGATCTCCCACATGTAGTGGAAGCAGATGCCTCCAGCATGGCAATGGGGGCTGTTCTTTCCCAAAGGGATCCCGAAATAGGCCAGTTACATCCCATGGCCTTTTGGTCACGAAAATGTACTACACCTGAACTTAACTATGCAATAACAGACAAGGAACTCCTAAAGATCAAGGCAGCCTTTAAGGCTTGGCAGCATTACCTCCTAGGCGCCAGACATACCATCATAGTAATCACCGACCATCGCAACCTACAAAACCTCAAGACGGCAAAGTCTCAATCATCCTGTCAACTCCAATGGGCTTTATTCTTTGCAGAATATGATTACATAATCATGTACCGACCTGGAGTCCAGAACAGAAAAGCCGACGCCCTCTCCCGCATAGGTATTGATGCAAACGCATATTCAAACCCAGACCCGGTGGCCATTATTCCAGGTGACAAACTACTAGGACTTACAACAATGTTATCTCTGGACGAACTCCAAAAGGAAATTCGGCTCCTAATGAACACCGAGGCTCTACAAGATTGGACCACTCAAGGTGAACATTACACAACAAAGAACCAACTCCCGTATTTCAGAGGGCGTTTATATCTACCGAATAAGGCACTACAAGAACAAGTCATTTCTGGTTATCACGACCCCCTGATAGAAGGACAGCCAGGAATTACCAAGACCCTCGCCAAGGTGAAAAGAAATTATTGGTGACCGACCTGGCAAAAGGACATTACGCAGTTTATCCTGTCATGTGGCATTTGTGCACAGAATAATTACCAGAAACAAAGACCTGCAGGCCTTCTTCAACCCCTGGAAATTCCACCTGCACCGTGGCACACACTCTCCCTCGATTTCATCACAGATCTGCCTTCCTGTCAAGGGTTCAACACTATCCTAGTGGTTGTTGACCTATTCTCTAAAATGGCCCATTTCGTTCCGCTTAAGGGTCTACCAAGCACATCCAGTCTGGCAAAGGTGTTTTTAGAGCAAATCGTACGATTACATGGTTTCCCCTCCATCCTGATTTCTGACCGAGGGAGTCAGTTTGTGTCTAACTTCTGGAGGAAGAGTTGTGCAATTGCCCAAATCGATATTTGTCTGTCCGCTAGTCACCATCCCCAAAATGATGGCCAAACGGAGCGGACGAATCAGACACTAGACCAATACCTACGGTGCATGTTACATCAAGTGGAAGAAAGCTGGAAAGATGTGCTGTGGATAGCCAAATATGCCTACAAAAACTCGCTACACACCAGTAACGGACAGAGTGTATTCTATACCGTATATGGAAGGCATCCATGTACTTCCGAATTAGATACCTCCAAGGCCTTGCAAATGCCTGCGGTGAAGACTTTACATACGACCATCACTCAAGCCTTCAAAAAAGCAGCAGAACACTTGATCCAAGCCAAAGAAAGACAGAAAAGATTCTCTGATCAACACTGAAGAAAAGCCCCAGACTACCAATTCGGAGATGAAATCTGGTTGGCGTCTCGGCACATGCCCATAAGAGGAACTCGAAAATTTCATCCCAGATATCTAGGGCCCTCTACCATCAAGGCTATTATAAATCCCGTGGCAGTAAAACTAGCTTTACCATCAAATATGCAGATCCATCCAGTATTCCACGTGTCACTCTTAAAACCTGTTCAGCCTGGAACTCGGGTCCTAATACCAACAAATCCGGTACTGGTTAACGGAGAACCCGAATTTGAAGTCAAAGACATCCTAGATTCTAAGCTCACCAGGTCCACGTTATATTACTTAGTGGACTGTAAGGGATACGGCCCTCAGGACAGGACATTGGAGCCTAGCGAGCACGTCCATGCGCCATGCCTGGTAAGACGATTTCATCGGAACCATCCGACCAAACCAGGGCCAGACGGAGGAAATATATTGAGAGGGGCCTTAAGGGGGAGTGCTGTCACGATCCATGCCCCTGACCCCCTCAGATATAATAGCCGCCTGGCAGCAGTGGGGCTAAAGCCCTTCACACTGGCCCCAAGGGCCTTAAAACTCCATCAGAAACATACATTGTGTCAGTCCTAGCGCCTTTGGCGCCGTGCTCATTATCAGGAATAAAGTCATACCAGTTTTGGACCTTAATCCAACATGGAGGCCTATTACACAGCTCAGTTCTTTAGAACCAAGCCATGCGGTCTAGTGCTTTGGTTGTGGCTGGCCTGGAACTACTTGGACTGGAACTACTTTACCTGGGCTATTTAACCACACCCAAACAGCAGAAAACGCTTCACGTTATTCTTCACTCCTGAAGTGTAACGCTCACCGTGTCCAGCTCCTGCTCATCTGCTTCTCCGGTGGCCCGATCCAGAAGCCCTAGATCTGGATTCCATTAATAACCTGGAAGAACAAGAACAGCATTAGCGAGCAAGAAGACTTACCTGTGAAGTAACCAGTCTTGAATCCATCCTGCGCTTCGCTTACCTCGCCCATCTCCGGAGTTCGCCGCAACCTGCAAAGGTAAAGAAACAAGGACAGCATTAATAACAATTCTTACCTGGGCAAGTAGCGAGTCCTGGAATCACCCTGCGCTTCCCTTACCTCGCCCGTCTCTGGGTTTCACCGCAACCTGCAAGGGAGAAGGAACAAGGTCAGCATTAACAAAGCACTTACCTGGGCAAGCAGCGCTTCGATCGCTCATCACTCCGGAACATCACTGCAACCTGTACAAAGAAGGGAAGAGAACACAGGTTAGTAATTAACACCAATAAACAACGCAGCGCTCCCGCATCAATAACTCAACGTGGTCTTAACTCCGAGATCGCAACCATCCCTGTGAAAACAAAAAGAGACATTGGCCCTCATTACAAGTCAGAAGTTAAGGGTTTAACGGCGCCGTCGGCGCCGTTAACCCTTAACGCCTAATTCACACTTTAACGCCTGCTTTTTGCAGGCGTTAAAGTCCAAGGCGTTAAGCGACTTTGGTGCTAATTACGGCACCATAATTTACGGTGCCGTAATTAGCACCTTCCCCATCCCCATTATGCCCTATGGGGCAAAAATGGGAATGGGGAAGGGCAAATGGTGAATGGGGAATTACCGCCCCACTCACCTTGGAATGGGGCGGTAATTCCGCCATCCACCATGGCGGAATCCGGCATGGACCATGGTGCTAAAAGCAACATGGTCCACCGCCTGACTTGTTATGAGGGCCATTGTTAGGGAACAGCTTAGTGGAGCAAGACGCCGAGAAGACAGAGAAAACGGAGGGAAAGAAAGAGACAGAATAAAGACGGAAAAGACATAACTCCCCTGGAAGACAGCAAGCAAAGTCAGAGTCACAGCCGGTCTGGACCCGACAAAAGGGCACAAGGACCAGTGAAGCAACTAGGTCCACGGAACACCCGCACCAACCACGCGCCCCTGCACAGAGAGTTCAACGCACAAAAACCAAAGGCGATCAATAACCCCAAGGGAGGGGATTTGGACCAGAGGGAGGTGGGAGTTCAGTATCGTGTGGCACACCCGTGGATACCAGGTGAGCGTAACAGAACGCGAAGCCTCAATTAAAAAATCCACCTGGGCGTCATGGAAACATCAGAGACTGACCAACTAGCCCAGTTACTGGGAGAATAACGGGCCGAGGTGCACTACGCCTGGCAAGAAACCAACGCCCTTAGGAGGGAGTTGATTGTCACCAAGGACCGCACCAATCCAGTATTGTGTGGCGCCCTGTGGATACCAGGTGAGCGTAACTACTCCCTCATCTCTTGGTATTGTCACCTCGTCCACTCCTCCTTCTACACATTGCACTCCTCCCACCTCCACCTTCCTTAAACCCTCATCCACTCCTCCTTTCAGCTCTGTTCTTCTCACTGCTTTCTTCCCTCCACCTTTCACTTTTGTTTTTCTCACTCCTGTCTCCAGGCATTCCTCTTTGCCTTCTGTTTTTCTCAGTCTTTTCTCTGTTCCGTTAATTTTGCCTACATTCATTCTTATTCTTGCCTCCATTCCACCTACTTCCCTCACCGCTCCTCCTTTCACCTCTTCCATGCGTCTTCTCATCCCCACTCCATTTACTCCCTTCTCCACTCCTCCTTCCACCGAACTAATTCCCACCTCTGCTCTTTCTCCCAGCTCCTCCATCTGTTCTCTTCTCTCTGCCTTTGTCTCCCTCTCACTCTGTTCTTCATCGCTCTGCCACAGTCCAACTAATTCTCTGCACTCCTAACACCCACGATAACTTCTAATCCGGGTCCCCTTTTTGTTCCCCACTTCTATCAGACACACACTTTGGTAACTGGATTCAGGTGTGTAAAGCGTATATGTTGTTAGATTAGGCACTGAGCATGCAAATGGCAAACCCTGCCGATGATACTAATGCGCTGGCATGCCTCGTAGTGGCTTGCCCAGCCAAGGATAGTTCAGGTCTGTCCAACATCTTGATTTTAGATCACTGACTGCAGTGTTCTCTGCTGTCCGCCAGCATCAGCTTCCACACTGTTCCTGGACTGCACATAACCAGATTTCTCAAATCTGTGAGAACCCACAAAGGCCAGCAAGTGGGGAGAATGACTATGTAAGCAAGCAGGGATTGGGAACCAACTGTCCCCATCTGTATGATATGTTTCCAGCCATTCATGGTAGTGGCTGCAACCTACTTGTATTGTCGCTATCATTCTATTCATACCCACATTGTAGCCTAGATCACAGAGTTGTGTAGCGGCCTCCAGGGTGACTCTGGATCCATCCTCTAGCCTCCTGCATCATGGGACCCTGTTGCACCTATCCTACCTCAAACGTTTTCAGGCAGGTTTTGTATACCTACAAGAAACTCATTTGATGGCTCACACGGTAAAGAAATTGAAGCGGGCCGGTTGGGCTAAACATTCCATGCTACATACACTGGGAGAGCAAAAGGTGTCTCCATATTATTCGATAAATGTAAATCATACCAGTCTCAAACTGTAATCTTTGGCCCTCATGATACATGAATCCTGGCTCAAGGCACCTTTTGAGCGGCTGAAGATTGCATTCATGAATGTGTATGGCCAGATGAGGATAGACCTGGGTGTTTTGTTACTATAATAAAAAAGTGTTCCCCTTGTGGATCACATGATGCAGAAGTGCTGAGCAATAGCCATCTCTCTATCAGAGTATAAACTTCATTTTCAGAGATGAATGTACTCGACCTGGACTATTAAGAGCAGAGTTCAGTGTAGGGACACCTCCAACACCAGATTATGGGAAAAGGCAATAGCATTTAATTTCAAACTCTGCTTGTATCAAATCGCATAAACATTGCCTCACATAGGTATATAACACAGTAGTGCATCTAGTGCGATAACCAGAAGAAAGTGACTTTTCGCACAGATGCATATGTAACAGGTGTATGAACAGTTACTGCATGAAGGTTGCATAGCCTGGTGTACAGTCAATGATTGAGATTGGAGCAGGCAGTCACTTTTCTATTCCTATAAATCTGAAAGCGTTATCAATTATCTTTATGCTAAATGTAGTGGAGCACATCTTTCTCCACAGTGACTCCTACTCGTTAGTGCAAAATAATCTCTCAAGCAAATCCTTCATCATGAGGGGTGTCCCCTACATCCACTGCTTGGCATCACCCACTTTTCCGTCAGACATGCAATACCAACAAATCTTCTTACCCATTTATCTCTGGGTTCTAATACACTCAACAAACACGTCTGAGGGGTCTTCGGTTTACAGAGGCCAGTGATTTCCATTATGGTGGTCCCAACGTCAACCCACAATGCTACCAAAGGGCAGGACCAGGAGTCATGCAGGAAATCGGCCCTCTCCAACCCACATTTAGTGTAAGCATGGCCTCCTCGCCACCCCACCACGCAGCTCATTCGCTCTCCCCCTCACGTCTCCTGTCAGGATATTTTATTTGGTGCATAATAAAACTGAATGACATATTTATTTTGCAATACTGTTTACCAATAATTGAATAAAACTGTCCTAATATGTTGAAAATGGCCAACCAATCATCATCTGCTATAGCGTGGCCCAACTCAGTCTTCACAGATGACTAGGAGATAGGTCCATTGCCATGAATGATAAACATACTTGTATATTGCAGAAAATGGTGGGGGATACCTTTTCATATTAACAATACATTGTAATATCACACTCTTTGAGGGTGCCTTTGGGAAGGTGGGGAAATAGACATAGGCTGCACCGCATATTCTTTTTTAAAATGTGTTTATTAAAGAAGATTCACGTCTCACACAAACCAACAATACAGCAGTCAATGACAGTTTGTACCAGTGTACCTTACATATTGCTGCCTCAGACGTGGCACATTTCAATGCACATCAGTAAGTGAGATGCAGAGGTTTAACATTAGTCCAGCAGCCGTGGACTCACTTGTTCTCAGTAGCTGGATCTGGGCTCTGCCTCTGGAGGTAAGTCACAAGAGGGCCCCAAATGTCCTTAGGTTTCGAGCCCAAGCCACAGAGGAGTCCATAATCCTTGTCTAGGTCACGCAACCTGGTCAGGCTGTCCAGCCACGCACAGACATTGGGAAGGGCGGGGAGGTCCTACTAATCCACCTTAACACAATGCAATTCCTTGCCACTATCATGCTAGGAGCTAGCAGCTTTCGGCACTGAGCCACCAAAACATGCGACACAGTAGTTCACACGGTACTTCACAACTTAAAATACATGAAAGAGTGCCTGTCACACTCTCCAGAACTCACACAGCTGACGGCATGACCCTACCGTGAGGAGGCAGCAGTCTGTGCCTGGCATCGTGGGCACATATAACTCTTAGACAAATCAAACCGGGTGTGACGGGTAGGTGAGAGATATACCCCGTGCAAGGTTTTCAGTTGAATCAGTTGAAGCCTGGTATTAAACGCCCCATTGTGAGATCTCATACACATTGTCGCCTACTGCTTTCCAGTGAATGTACTGCCCAAATCGATTTCCCACTGCTTTCTACATTTCAGTACCATTATGGGAGATTCTCACTGCTCCAACCCATAGATGGAGGACACCAGGCGCCGCATGGAAGCTGATTTCAGGAGGTACCGTAGGATTGAGAGTGACGGGGTGGGTTCGGAAACATAGGGGTCCATGCTTTAAACATCGCCCTCATGCAAAAATATTGGAGCCTTCTAAGGAGTCCACCACCCATCATGGCCGTGAACAGCTCCAGGGCAACAAACTCACCCTCAGGGTACAGGTCTGCCATGGTAACAATCCCCACCCCCCTCAATTCGCTCTCTAAGGCCTTGTCACAGGTAGGCTTAAGGCATTCAATCCTCCAGAGCTGGAGCCCTGGGTCATAAGGGATGTCCACCCCCAGTCTCTTCAGGATCCTATTACAGGCGTGAATCGTGCAGGCGACCGGGTCAAATTTGCACTTATCTGCAACCTTCCTTGACACAAGGACGACCTGGAGTGCATTGGGACGCACAGAGCACCTTTCTATGCGGACATGCAGGTGCAATGGCAATCCCGGCATCCAATAAGAAGTTAAATGTGTCTGTGCCGCCAGAAAATATAGTTCCATGTCCGGTGTTCATATGCCTCCCTGATCCCATGGGATAACAAGAGTCTACCAACTAATTTGGGGGGGACCTAGGGTGCCAAGGCAGTTTCACCAAAAGCAAGTTCAGCTCTGCAAAAAAGGCCATAAAGGAATGTTCTGAAACATATACAATAACTTAGGCACCATCACTATTTTAGCAATAGCCATCCTTCCTAGCAGAGATAGGGGCAGCGCGCAACATTTGTCTACTTTGTGTCTCAAGGCCTCTGGGCACTCCAGGTGGTTGTCTGCCAGAAGCGTGCGGGAATTCCTACTGACCTTCACTCCCAGATACTTAAGAGAGGACTGTTCCCATCTAAAGCCTCTCAGCTCCCCCAGCCTTACCGTTGCTTCGTTTAGTGGGAACAGAATAGAATTAAACCAGTTCACTCGGAGTCCAGAATATCAACCAAACTTCGCAACCTCCTGTGTCAGGAAGTGGAAGTGTACACCACGGTATCGAAAGTAAAGTATCATATTGTCTGTGTTTAGAGACACCAGTTCTCTTGCGACCCCAGTGCTAGACCCTGATCGAGGTGGATTTTCCACAACATGGACACAAGGGGCTCAATCACGAGTGCAAAGAGTAGCAGAGAATGCGGGCAGCCCTTCCTAGTGCCCCTCCCCAGCGCAAATGCCTTGGAGTGTCTCCCACACAAACCGATCCTCGCCGTCATGCCAGAATACAAAAGCTGCACTGCTGAAAGAAAATACGTTGGGAGGCCCACGATTCGCAGCACTTCAAAGAAGTAGTGCCATTCAACGGAGTCAAAAGCCTTCTCCATATCAAGTAGAGCTGCCACGGCTTGCACTTCTGGGTCAGTTTGAGCCAGTATAGAGAAGAGTCTGCAGAGGTTGAGTGACGGCGATCTACCCAGGATAAATCCAGAATGATCTATATCGATTAGCTCGGACACAAACGGGAGCAACCTATCTGCCGGGTTCTTAGCATAGATTTTAGTATCTAGATTAAGAAGAGAAATCGGGCAGTACGAGGCACATTCTAGAGGCCCGGGTGATCTAGCTGGGAGGAGAACACCTGCTGCTGATATCTTCCACCATAATCGGCTTGGCTAATGCCTAATCAGCCTCCGGGCCCAGCCTTGGCAATGCTGCCACCTCCAGATATTCAGCCAACTCGACTGCCACTGTCGAGCCCTTTGACGCATATATTTCCTCAAAGTACCGCAGAAAGGTGCCCAGCACAGCGTCCGGCTCAGCCACCACCAGCCCGTCCATCGTGCGTATTCCCGCAATGTCTGGGGCCCCTCTTTCTTGATGCATCATAGCCACCAAGAACCACCCTGGGCGGCCTTCTGCCCTGTAGCGGCATGCCATCACTGGGCAAGACAAGTATTTAACCTCTCGATCAGTGAGATCATTAAACTGGCCCATAGCTACCCGCAACTGCCTCCTGATTGTTTTCAGCACCCCAACCTGCAGGGACATACATTGCACACGCAAACATACCTTGAAAGACTCCAAAATGGTGGCCATCGAGGCCACGCCCCCACATTTTCTTCAAAGAATGTCTGGACAACCTCGACCACCTCGCTCCGGAAAACTATGTCTGCTAAAGCTGCAGCCTTAAATCTCCATTGGGGACTAGGTACTGTATTCCTGACATTACCAGCATCCTTATCACTGGAGAATGATCGGATAACATTCTTGTGAGAAGAGAGCAAGCCCGCGTCATCTGCATTAAAGGAGGACTAGCAAGCACGTAGTATAACCTAGACGACGTACCATGCACAATGAATAAAAAGAAAACTCTTTTATCTCTGGGTGAAGCGTTCGCCACACATCGACAAAATCTAGCGACTCCATACTCTTGCGCACCAGGTCAGCCGCATCCAGTGCCTATCGGGCAGACACCTCTGATCTGTCTAGCAGCCTTTACAAAGCCACGTTAAAGTCACCTGCCCACACAATATTCGTGTGCATGTATTTGTAACACCTGGATAATAAGGATTCGAAAAAACCTCGGTCATCCACATTTGGACCATAAATATTGACGAACGTCACCAGGACATGAGCCCAGATTCCCAACACAATAACAAATCTACCCAGCGGTTCGACCACCTGCTCCAACAGGTTGAATCGTAACGACTTGTGAATCAACGCCATTACACCAGCCGAGTAGGTGGAGTATGACATATAATACCTGTTAGTCCCCCAAGAACTAGCGACACCTTCATTCATTGCCCCTACCAAGTGGGTCTCCTATAACAGGATTACCTTAGTTCCATGCCGCTCACAATAGTGTATAACCTTCCCGGTTTTGCGTGGGTTGTTCAGCCCATGCACATTCCAGCTCATAATGTTATATTCTGCCATGAAGTCATAATTTTTTATTTTTAGCCCAGCCCTACACCCCAGGGGCCTATCCCCAACGAAGTTGCTGTTGGCTTTCGCATTGCTCCACCACACCCTGGTGACACGTTAATAATTATTTTTAAAAAACACTTCCCCAAACCCCCCTTGCCCTCGCCCACCACATCCCGCAACATCCCCTTTGCAGCCCCTTCCCGCACCACCCCCACCTAAACTGCCCATCCCCAACCATCAGTGACTATTCCCCTGCCTAATACCAATCCCTCCCCAACAACACTCCAAGGCACGGGACTCAACGGCCACAGCCGGCCACCTACACCAACCAGTGCACCAGGAGGAGGAGGTCATCCATCATCAGGATAAATAGCAACTGGCCAATTTCTTTACATTATAGTTACAACATCGTACCAAACTTGGGAGCCCTAACACTTGTAACTGACAGGGGCATAACATTTCCTTCGAAATTGTACACATTGTACTCTCAGCTCTCAGACAGCCTTATAGCATTTTCATATTCCACTCGTCAGGATTCGAATGACTACGTTCCATGACTTCTCAGGATTTAGGAAATGATTCCACAAAGGTTACTACATCAGCGTGGCGCGTAAATAAGAAGTTCTTATTGTCATGGATCAGTTGCAATTTGGATGGGTATAACATTGCGTATTGCAGCCCACGGTCCCTCAATAATTTCTTAGCTGCCTGAAAGGAGAGTCAAGCTTTCTGCACAAATGGAGGGAAATCTTGATAGAACGAGATTTTAGCACCATTGTATTGCAGCTCACCCAGCTTGCGGGCCCTACGCAGGATGGCGTCCCGGTCGCGGTATTTCAGCAGTCTCACAATTATTGGCTGGGGGTTCTAGCCCGGTCTGGGTATTTGCATCGAGATTTGATGTGCCCACTCCACCAGGAACTGGGATGACAGTGGTGGCTCCTTCCCTGCTGAATGCTGCCATTAACAGCTCCATGTGTCGATTTCGGGACCCCCACCATTCTGATGTTGTTGCAGGAGGCCCTCACCTTGAGATCCTCATTTTTGTCACAGATCTCTTTGACTTCACTCTGCTCAGATAGCCTGGGTCACTTCACTGCTAGTGTCCTCCAGAACTCCCACCTGTCTTGAGCTTCGCGGATATGATTGCTCTCCTTCTCTATCCTCTCCTGCATGCAGTCCATTTTATATTCCATACCATCCAGTTTGGTGTTCACCAGGGTGAAACCGTTCTTCATTTCTTCAAGGACCAAACTCAACTCTGAGTGTGGGTCTGCCAATTCACCAGGCGCAGGTCTCCCCAGGGAAGCTGATGACCCCTCCTCACCACCACTCGGGCCGGAGGACACCATTGTGCCCTTACCCAGTGCCAAGCCTCCCATCTGTGTAAATTTCAGGTGACCCTGCTTCTTGTTGCCCTTAGCCATCAACTGCCAGGTCGCTCCTTCCCAAGGAGCAAGCCTCCTCCAGTAGCTGGGGTGATCCAGGTGGTGCATCAGATGAAAAAGGAGACCAGAACACCCCAGGATCTATCAGTACTGCAGTGCCATCAGAGGGGTGCAAGTGGTTCAGAGGAGAAACCATTGCAGGCTCACCACAGTTCCACAGACTCAAGCCGCGCTTTTGCCGCCGTCTCAAGTGTCCCCATATGGCCCACACCCCGTGGCCGCCACCCGAGAGAGAAGGTCCAGCGGGTGCACCCCCGCCTGCCAAGCCGCCCGACCCAGCAGGGTTCTATTTGCAGTTATTAGAGTACAGTTGTTGCAGTAGTAAATTCTTATCAACAAAGAGACAGAAATACAGTGCATCATGACAATTTATATCTTGTAGTGGTTTAGGTGTGGAGACAACTTTGAACGTTGGGGTGAGATAATTTATGGGGTCCTTCATGCTGTAATCATAAGGTCATTTGTCTGGGGGAGGGCTGCTAGGTAGGATCAGAACTCGGTCCAGGAGTTGCCGGGCGGGATGTAGAAGGTAGAGAGTCCATGTACAGTTCTTTGCAGCTCTGGGCCCAGGTTAGTGCTAACAGCCAGGTTTTGGGACAGGGTGGGGTAACATGCTTCCACTTCAACAGTATGCATCTCTTGGCAATCATACAACCAGTATTAGCAAATGAGCAGAGACTTTTGTTAGGGAAGTTATCCCATACACCAAATAGGGGTCCCGTCGGGACGGGTTCCAGGGGGACATCCACTACATCAGAGAGATTGCTTAATACTGTGTCCCAGTATCTTCTCAGTTGGACGCAGGACCAGAACATGGTCAAATGGTTAGCAGGGCTCAGACGGCATCTAGGACAAGTGTGCTCGCCTTCCTGGGAAATCTTACTGAGTTTTTCGGGGATGTAATATAGTTTCTTCAGCAATTCGTATTGTATGCATCTGAATCTGAAATTCAAGGAGTCCTCCTTTGTGTGTGTGCACATTCGCCCTGGCGTATTGGTAGAGATAAGGTGGAGTGAGCGTTTGCACGTATTTTGTAGAGCGTCGACAGTATGCAACGGCTACCGCTGGAGTTGGCAATAAATGCCAGCCCGGGCAGTCTCAGGGGGCGCTGCGGGATATGATGGCCACTGCAATTGCACGGCCGCTTGTAGTCTATAATATTGCATGAGCTCAATTCCAGAGCCAGTGTGTTCTCAGCCCCCCCAACGGCCCATTCATTTATGTATGTTTGATTTGGTGTGCCACCCCAAGACTTCAAGTGTGGCCACCCTTATGAAAATTGTCTGGGGGCAGCACTGCATGTCAGTGGAGTTATGAATTTGCCATCCACAAATAGGTCAGCCACAGTTCTGTAGCTGATACGTTCACATTGCGTTACTAATGTTACTTATAGTAGGGACGCGCTGTGATATTGTTCGAGAAGATACATTGCCAGGCAAGCATTGTGGAGGGTACCAGGCCAAACTGACATTTGTCCTTATATCTAACGCCAAGTACGAGCGTCCTGAGGTCCAACTCTCCCGCCACCAGGCGCTCCAGTTTGACATGCAGAGGTTGAAATTCTGCACAATACCAGTAGGAAGCATATTGGGTTTGTGCAGCCAGCCAGTATAGTTCAAGGTCAGGAGTCATAAAGCCCCCTTTATCGTAGGTAGTGGTCATGTTGACCCACTTTTTCTGAACTGCTCCAGCATGCCACAAGAACTGAGCACACAGTGTGTAAAGTCTCGAGAAGAAGGGCTTGCCAGGCCAGACCGGGACATTGGCAAATATATACAATAGTTTGGGTACCAGTACCATCTTGACAAGGGATTTTCTCCCCACCATTGTGAGGGGGAAAGCCCGCCATTTGGATAGCTTGGTCGTCAAGTAATCTTCTACAGCCTCATAATTGTTTTTCAAGAGGGAGGATCTCGCACCGGTTATCCACACTCCTAGATATTTGATCCCATTAGGGGACCAACGAAGAGAATACCTCCCAATTGGTTATGATATGATATGGCATTTGTATTAGTACTGTATTTGTTTGTATTGTATTAGTACATATGCTTAGTACTGCTCATTAGTGGGAGCATTTCAGACTTGGAGTAGTTTATCGTGAACCCGGAGGACCGACCCTTCTGAATGATGTCTTGGAGGATGGTATCTAGAGGCAGGCAGACTTGGAATTGCACTCATATATCAGTGAGACAGTTAAATCTGTCTTTTACAGACTGCATCTTCTGAATATATTTTAACTTTCGTTCCTGGAAACGTGCATGCAGGGTTAGTTGGGACTCTTATCAATTCTAGATTGACTACGCAAACAGTCTGTTAATTGATCAGCAGAAAACTGAGCTATAAGACTTATTTTTAAACTATCAAAATGCACCTAAATCTCTGATTACCATACATTCTTACACTGGCTACCAGTCCACAAATGTATGCAATTTTAAATCCTCTGTACTGTTTTTAAATGTTCACATGAATTGTCCCCACCTTTTCTCAAAAATACATCTCTACTTTCCCCCTCGCGCTTTATTCTCCATCGATCGAAATCTGTTATCTTTTCCTCTGTCTAGGTTCTGGTCTAGAGGTGACAGAAGAAGCTCAGTCGCTGGACCAACTCTTTGGTACACATTACCTCCCTGGCTCCCTTTAGCTCAGACTTTGACATCCTTTCGGAAAGGCTTGAAAACCTATCTTTTCTGTTAGAAACTTCAAACCCTCCCAATTTCATTCAGTCAGCTTGATTGTTTCTTGCCATAATCGTCTAGATGTGGTTGACACCCTTTCAAATCAAATCAAATCCTGGGAGTTGTCCAAAATGTAGAACTTCCTCCATGATCAGTGGGATTTTTTCCCCATGGTATCTTTCTTGAGTTTAATAGGATATCATCCTTCTAAAGTGGTATACGTGCTTGGTGATGATTTAAGTGTCTTTGTGAGCCTCACATAGTCTTCAAGCTACGGGATCCACTATCCTGGGGAAAAAAGAGGGTCACCAGGCAACCCTGTCATGTGGCACACGATAGTACAGATGAAGGTGAGACCATATTTTTGATGCATACCTTAGCCAGAGGATTGGTGTATAATAATTTGACTATATGTATGCATTTCCCACATATATACCCATTTTGATAAAGACTCAAAATAGAAAAGTCTGTTACAGGGAATCAAAATCATTCTTGGCACCAAGAAGAAGGGAAATGGTTGGTAGATCTGGCTTTATTTGGTGTTAAGGGAAACGAATCACCTTAAATAATACAGAGTGTGTCTGCCGGGTATAAAGCCTGATTGATCTGGCAACACCACAAAGATCATGAGAGGAGTCAGCCTTCTTATAAGGACAGTCTTATTTTCTAGGTTGAGGGGTGGAAGAGACCTACAGGAAGAGCACAACCAACTCTGCTTGCCCAGTTTAGGAAGGACCTTTTATGAGCCTCTATTGCAGGTTTTGGCAGAGATCCCCTACCAGGTGCCATGTGGTTCATGTTTTGGCCCTGTCTGGGGAGGAGGGAGCCCGACCCAAACACCCTTTGGTGCCAGAATGAGTGCGGGCAGGCCTCCTCCCTGCTCCGCCTTACATGCTAAAACTCTGCTGGAGACTATATTCAAAATGCCCTGTCAATGACACTAACCCAGCAGAGATTAATATTAAGCAATGAGGCACAAAGGCTTTATTGATGAATATCCTAGTAAACCACCAAGGATTACATTATTAATACATCGGGTCCCTGTGAACCACTACAGACTCCAAAGTCGAAATGTAGCAACACTGCATGGAGAAAGGGGACACGGCTTAGAGGCCCGTATAAGCCTCCCCAGCCACACTCCTGGAAGAAAGGTAAGTGATTGGGCAGGGTAAGCAACCATTTCTGGGAAGGGGTGGATTATTTAAGAGGTTGTTTGTGAATGGTTTGGTGTGGGTTAGTTGGGTGAGGACAGGAGGCAGCGGAGGAGTTCATCATAGTTAGTAATGAGGGAGAGGAATCACTCTACATTGGGGTTGGGGATACAATACTGTGGTGCCAAGGATTTTGTTCATTGCAAGTGACACTCATGCGCTGTTGCTTGTTGGATCTGTGCCGTCCTCTCGTATAGTTCTTTGGAGAAGGTAGTTATTGTATATTGTCCATATGTCCTTGGGCCACTGTTTGGACGTGGGGGTGATTTTCGCTGTTCCAGTGGCGATACATTTATGAGCTATCACAAGTAAGTAGCCAGTGAGTCTCTGGGCATGTACGGGTATATTTCGTGTTATATTCAACACCCCATTTTGTGGGTGGAGGTGATTTGGCTTATAACCTCAAATATCTCTAACCAGAAACTGTACACCTTGTTACATGACCAGGCTAAATGGAGAAAGTCAGCATCCGCCTTATGGCACTTCTTACAGGCATGCTCAATATGTGGAAATATTTGGTTGAGGCGAGCAGGCGAATAGTACATTTGGTGCAATTATTTAAACTATGTAAGCTTATAACTTGTAATGAGAGAGATTTTCATGATCTGGCTGCATGCTTTAGACCATTGTCTGTTATGGTCATGGCTAATGTATGTACTTTGCTTTAGTTTGGTCTTTATGTGACGCATTGTCAGTGTTTGGCTTGGTGTAGAGTTGGGAGACGAGTCTACCGTCGCCATGTGCTGTAATCATGCCCTGCAGGATCCCTATTGTGGTTGGTTGTGCAGGCAACAATGGGAATGCAACGCTTAGCATGATTTTTAGCCTTAAGTAAAGAATAATATCAAGTGGGGACCTGATCTTCCTGCTCCATAGATTTCCAAATATTCACTGTCAGGAACCTACCCTCTATGAACAGGTCAGCAATTGCCTCTATCCATAGTCTTGTTATTGTTTGAAAGTATCATTTTTCTGAGTTGATCCGTAGTCCTGACACAAAATTAATGTAGTCATATATGAGGATAGCTACTAATCTAGCTCTGTTTGAGATGGATGTAAACCAACAGTTGTTATCCCACTCTTTGGCCACACCAGCATGCTGGTGCAGTCCCAAATGCGTCTCTTGTAGGTCCCTAGTAGCAATGAAATATGCATTCAATGCCTGCAGAGATATGCCAGTACTTTTCTAGTTTTTATACAGTTATTCAGGACTCCAATGTTCCAGGTTACACAGTGTAGAACAGCAGCCATGCGCTAGGCAACCTCGTTTGTTGAACCTTTAACCCTGAGAGCCAACTATATAAGATATATGAATGATGATATTACTTGATCCAGCCGGCTCATTCTAACATGTTTAGTAAGAGCTTGGTACACTCGACTGCAGTTTTTATATACCATTGCTGCTGATTGATTTCACTAGATTTGTGCATGTAAAATCAAGTGAAAGTTGGGAACTACGGCACTAGTATTATAAGGTTTTAGAATATTGTCAATGCATCGTTTCTGTATATGATGTGTATGTATCTCTGTATTTTATGCTGTTTTAATTGTGTTTTTATTGGCTATTAACTATGCACCTATCGATTGTCTCTATCTCATTTGTAATTGTGTTGCTTTTATGGCTGATGGCCAAAATATAATATTACATTGATTGATACATGTTTACACGATTCCACTTCCCAGCTGCCTCTCACTGCCAAACCCCAATCAAGGTGTGAAATTCCTGCCCCAGTGATGTATGGACTTTGAGGTAAAATAG
Source organism: Ambystoma mexicanum (assembly GCF_040938575.1). Taxonomy (NCBI): domain Eukaryota; kingdom Metazoa; phylum Chordata; class Amphibia; order Caudata; family Ambystomatidae; genus Ambystoma; species Ambystoma mexicanum. The sequence goes on along the minus strand of NC_090925.1, from coordinate 469,298,997 downwards.
TGCAAATAAAGAAAAGCAGCAACCTCATTAGAAAAGAAATAGTCACAATTATTTTCTCTTCACCTGGGAGAGTGCTGGGTGTAGTCCCTTTGCACTTCAAACATATATTGTGCATGACCACTGTGGTGTTATGGAATGAGGAGTCTAACCAAACTGTGGCATAGAAGTTGTTAAAGACCTTTATTTCTTTAGTGAATAAACCTATCTATCCCTAACTGGAGGTGGTTTCCATACCTCAAACAAAGTAAACCTCAGGCAGTCAGGAAGTCTTTGTAGTCCAAATCAAAAATTCACTGTCCTAGTCCAAACTTCTATTCTATCCCTACTACTTAAACACAAAACCTAATCTAAGAAAAAAGAGTTGTTTCCAAGCACAGGAGAATTACTCCTTCCTCCTGGGTGTGAGTCTCTCATGGTGCAGCCTTCTCAAGCTCAGAAAAAGTTCCAAGGATTAGAAACAAAGGAAATGTTCCCAACTTCAAAAGGAAACAAATTTCTACTATTTCCAGGTGGGGCTAGGAGAAGAACTCCCTTCCCCTATCGTGCTGCAGAGTTCTTGTAAAGCCTCTTGCAGGCTACCTGATCTTCAACATCTCTAATATATCTTGTAGCTCCCTCCATTTGGTTCTTCTGCTCTCTTTCTTTCTGTCTTGGTTAACTTACCGCCACTGGGACGATGAAGAGATTCCCTGAATCATCTTTGATTCTCCATTGCATTGTTCTTCCGCCTTGAACTTCTTCTTCTGCTTCTCTTTGTCGGCCAGCTTGTGTTTGCGCCCAGGTACTGCTGCTGTTCTTTGCGCAATTTCTAAACTGGGCGATCCCTTTGTTACAGGTCACACCACCACCACAGTTTCTCATGCTCCCCATACATACAACTAAGTGGCTCCGCGGTAGGACAGAGTAGGCGTCTCCGCGCAGTTCTCAGACCACATGTTCACCGACGACAGACCTCTCAATGTCTCTGCATTAGGGGTGCAGGCTCCCAGCGGACCCGCCTCTCGTCTCTGCTACACTGGAGAGCTGCCTCACAGCAGTCTCCCGAAGCCCAGTTTCAACCTCACAGGCTTCTCGATGGAGTCCTCGCTCACAAGTTTGTCCTTCCAGATTGAGAACAGAACAAAGTCTTTCTTTGCTGTTTAGTTTAAATAGTGGGGACTGCCCAAGTGTAATGTCAGTTTGTTCGACAACAACTGATTGAGCACTATTTCTACTCAATGGTAACATGCTTGAGTTCTTCTTCGTCCCTGTACTCATTACAGCGAGATTGTCTTACAGTTTACAATAACACATGCTTTCAGACTGTAATTATTATTTTTAGCATTTATATAGCGCTACAAACCCTCAGGTATCTGAGCGCTGCTCATTATTACCCCTGGTGTGTGGTGCTCATTTATCGACCTCGAAAGGATGAAAGGCTGAGTTTGGCCCTGCCGGGATTCAAACCTGCGTCAGCAGGCTCTGCACAGATGTCAAAGCAAGTACTCTACTCACTGTGCTATCGGACCGGCCTAGGCCTGTAGCCTAGGTAGAGAAGGTTTGGGCATTGTTATTAACCTGTGTTGTAGGGAGTTAAAGGAGCCATGTCCCATACTCACATCTTTATCCCAAGGAGGGGAGTTCCTCAACATGAAGTCTTCCGACATTTTAACATCCCTAGGGGGACTATTGGTTAGTGACTGCACCTCTCTAACCTCATGGAAAGGGGCTTTCCACTCGGGAGATGTGACACCATCTGGAGGATCATCACACCACCTACAGAAACCTACTATAGTAAAAAAGCATCTAATTCCTGACCTTTATGAATTCTACAGATCAACTACCCTTAGATGTGATGGGAAGTGGAGGCAATGTTACTAAGTAATGTAATGAATCCAAGGAGCTTGTCAGCTTTCCCCAAGGGAGAGCCACGCCCTTTGGGAGTAGGGAGGTGAGCCTGCTACACTTAACACCCTCTGGGGGATAGGGTAAGCGAGATCCCCCACTAGGGTTGACTACCTCCTAAAGGGACAGGGGAACCCACAGGGGAACCCAGAGAGAGACTTACGTCACCATCCCTTCGCCTCAGAGATTGGCACCTTTATGGGGCATGCAGGAACTAAGGTGTGTGAGAACACTTTAACAATGGCTGGCTGTTCTCATAATCATGTACATCTTTTTGACATGGTTGACCTGGCTTCTGACCTAAACTTCTTTTCATCCTCTTTAGGGAAAACAGCTATGAAAACTGAGTGCACCAGCCCAGCATCCTGCATCACCACAGACAAAAGGAAAACAGCAGAACAGAGGAAAAACCATCTTCCTGGATGCATGTTAGGGGAAGTACAAATCACAAAGAAGTATCCACACAGCCCACAGAGTGTAATTAGGTCACAGTGTCCACTGGGAGGAGAGCCGCTTGGGGAGACGCTTTGAGAGATGCTCAGGGAGAGAGAATGACAGATGTGGTGTTGCACTCAGAAGTTCACATTAGGAGAGTGCAACGTCAGCCAGCGGACGAGAACCCGGGGCCGTGGGGTGTGGTAATCCGAGCAAGAACGGAGAACCTCAGCTGGCCTAGGCAGATCCCAGAGGGGGCACCACCCACAAGCTCCCACATTGAGCCAGTGGGAACCAGAAGGAGACACCCACTGCCGCAGAGTCCAGTTGAGGAGTTGCGCAAACGGCTCCGCAGCAACATAAGTGGCAGTCTGCCTAAATATCGCTCCAAGGAAGCGCCACTCATCACATACAGGTACACAGTGGCTCCAGAGGCAAGGGAAGTGCGCAGAAACACGAGACAAACAAACTCTGGTCTAGAAGAAAGAGCCAGAACCAACCCCGGAGTGGGAAAAGAGAGTAAAACAAGCCCTGGGGCACGGAAAGAAACCCCAGGGAGGGGAGGAGAACAGAGACAAGTCCCAGAGTGGGGAAGAATGTCATTGCATGCCATCCCAAGCACACTCCCACAGGACAACAGAACAGCAACTCTGAACCCTGCCACCCCCACACCAAAGTAAAAAGGAATCAGACAAACGGGTGGCAAAACTTAAACCAAGTTCAAAACAATACCCTGACTAAACCAACCAAAGTTGCACGTAAGAATTCTAACATCACACTTGCTGTCAGCCAACCCCCCTGCAGACAGCAAGCCTCTCACATACACTGGGAACCAAACAAAATCACTCTGATCCCGCACCTCTTGTTGCTCACCTGCCTTCGGGACGCCAAACCATGCCTCCAAGGCATACCACTGACCTCACATATCCATTGTGTGGGCACACAAAACCCTGTGTGACCCAGTCACTTGGCACACTGCCTCAACAGCAGAATCTACACAATGGTGTCCAACACCTCTAATAACTAACCAATTGTGTCCAAAACCCCATGCACAAAATTCCAGCTCTAAGGAACGCTTCAGTATCCTAAATGAGCTCGAATGCCCTGCACCGCCCACACAAGACTGCATCAAGGACGCAGAGAGGTGCACTAAAATCCAAAAAGCACTTGCAGACAAAATCACCATGCTCCAAGATAAGATCAGCGCTAAAAAGGCAAGCTTCACCACTGGAGCCCAACATGCCTCTGACCCAGAGAAAACGACTCAACCGTGCACTCCTTCCAGCTTCTCTCAAGTTACCCCTAAGGAAGATGAGGACATTATAAAAAGTCTGAAACCTTCTCACTGCTAAGGCGATATTTGCCCTGCCACCATGATTAAAGAAGGTGCCAAAGATCTAGCCCCCTTCATCACTGCGCTAATCAACTCCTCTTTCACCGCCAATCAAGTATCCAACAACCTTAAGGAAGCCTGGTTATGCCCCTACTAAAAAAAACAAGCTCGATCCAAATGTCCCCACTCACTACATGCCCATCACCACTGTCCCATTCCTTCTAAAAATACTGGATTGGGTGGCCTACCTGCAAATACAGAACCACCTAGAGGAGAATGAACTCCTTGGACTTAGACAGTCAGGTTTCAGACCCAAACATGGAACTGAGACAGCCCTCCTAGATCTTATGGTTCAAATGGACCTAGCGAAGGACAATGGTAAACTAGCAATCCTCCTACTCCTAGACTTATCCGCCGCCTTCGACCTCGTTGACTGCCAAATCCTCACCAAAGACCTTAACACAGCGGCAACCTTCTCCTCTAATGCATCCGATTGGGTCAAATCATTCCTATCAAACAGGACCACTAGAGTCTTCTCCCTGATACTTTGCGGCATCCCACAGGGATCCTATTTGTCACCCACACTCTACAATATATTTACGAAGTTACTCTTTGACTGACTGGATAACTTGGGTGTCATCTACACTAACTATGCAGATGACACTGAAGTTCTCATCCCCCTCACTGGCTGTTACAACCATGATTCCAAACTCCTAAACACTATCTACCTCGAAATACAGGCCTGGATGGCTACTAACAGTCTTTGCTGCAGTGACGATAATACAGAGTTGATGATTGTGGGATAAATTAACCCTTTCAGCTGTGCTTTGCTGCAGTAATGCAAGAAAGAGCAAAATGGCTGCACTGACACCTGTGCGCGCCAGGATCTCTAAACTGAGTTTTTGCAACAACCAGAAACTGGCTGCAAAACCCTGCCACACACATTTCAGGTGGGGTAGAACAGAGTACTCAATGCAGGAATGTGCCAGTGTGCTCTGCAACATTTAACATGGAGTGAAGTGAAAGGCAGCATTACTTTGCTGAAAACCCAAAATTCCTCTTTAAAATGACACCTTTTTCAACCTTTAAAAGTGCTACTTGCACTAAACTCATCCAGTCCTTATGAACCACTGTGGTTAAAAAGGCCCTGCAATGCCCAGGATCATCCATTGTGTCTCAGCAGTACCGGGCCTAATTCTTGAATGACAGCTCCTGTCAAAAGTATCTTTGAAAAATCAACCAGGGGCTTTGCTTTCATTGTACACAGGAAACACGTCTATTTTCTCTGCAAAAGTATCTAAATCAGCTGTTCAGAGAAAGACTCTAAATAGATGTCTATTTAAATGTATCCATACTGCAAAACAACTCCAGCACTCAAGAAAAGAACTATAGCTGCATAAAGTGTGTATTTGCTGGAGATGAAAACCGAATTTAAAGAAATAGTAAAATGTGCTTTTTCTGACTGAAGAGAGAAAATCTCTTATGTAAAAGTAAATTGTTGTGTGAAGGCCTGCTTACTTAGCAATGTAAAAGGATTTGTTGCTGGTAAAAGTACACCTATAAACTGTTTTGATTCCACAGGTTTAAGTCAAGATGTAAAATGAGAAACTAAAAGCTAAACCCATAGGCTAAGTTGGCAAGCTATAAAAAAACTTGCTCCGAAATACCTTCAGCTATCCCTCTGCAAATACCTCCCCTCTCAAACTCTTCGCTCCTCTAACTCCAACTCCCTCAGGGTCAGTCGTTTTTCAAAGAAACGAGCTGAGAGTAGATCTCTGTCTTCGGCTGGGGCCTCCCTCTGGATCAGCCTCCCTGCTACTCTAAAACTTGAGGAGAACCATCTGCACTCCTGGAAGCACCTCAAGACCTTCCTCTTTTCTTCTGCCTTCGCTCCCCCTCTCCCCTGCTGATCTGTTCCCTCTTGGCACCGTGCACCTGACTACCCTCTGTCCTCCGGGCCCAGGTATCTGTTCATCCTGCCACCCTCCCGCACTGCCTCTGGGCCTCCCCTTACACTGGGGTCTGAATTTGTACCCATACAGCACCCCCTTTTTCTTCCTGCACTTATCAGACCTACCCTGTCTGCTGCCTTAAACCTAGCACTTGCAAATTGCTGGCTGCACTACCACTGTTTGTTGCCTTTATTATTTATTTACTGTTACTTATCTGTTTCTCCTCTGCTTCGCACTTTCCACTTCTCCCCCTTTCATGCACTTTTCCCCTCCCCCCTCTCCGATGTACTTGCGCGTTCTCAATGTCACTAGGACTAGTAAGATCGCAGTTTTGTTCTCCCCTGTTCCCCACCCTTGCCTTGTCGCGCTCTGAAACACTTGTCTACAAGCACGATAGAAATAAAATATCAATAACTGTGCCAGTTGCTAGCCTTGAGAAAGGGTGACACCTCATAAACTTCTGGCACAGGAAAGCACTAATTGCCAGCTTGGAAGACTTTGAATGCACCAGGACAAAGAAACTTCACAAGCTCATCAGACATTCGTCTTTGCTCCAGGCTGGGACAATAGCAGGCTGAGACTCTCACCTGCCAAGTGTGAGGGGCAATAAAACCTCCAATCAAGAGAGAGGCATCTCATCCTGCTTCAAAGAAACTGACAATTGACAGCAGTTGGGGGAAAGAAATAAAAACTGATCAAGTGACAATGGACTTCCTTTTGGCTTTAAAGGCTATTTTGTAACTGAAATTTAAAGGCGTTTAACTTTGCAGCAAAAATTAGGAAAAATATGAAAAGTTCATAGTACTAAATCTAATTTTATGATCTTTCTTTGAAAACTTGGTAGAACTCATTACTGCATAAGGATCAGAAGTTATAAAAAATGACAGATTACGTGGAAAGTATTGATGTTGCAAACAAAAGATTTTGTACATGCATCCCTGGGGTCAAAGCGCATCTGTGTACAAAATTGGGGAATTTTAGGCCAAATCTTTCATGTTTAAAATTAACAAAATGTTGCAGCAATGCAAAACCAGGTCCCACAGACTTGGGGTTTGGATTGTAATATGATGCACAAAATATGTAGCCTGTGTTTCTGATTTCCTCAGAGGTTGCAACTGGATGAATATGTGTTTATGGCAAAATTTGATTTTGGTTCCAGTAGCTAGGGGAGGTTTGTAAGCATTGTAAAGATCACCCCATAAATATAACATCCTTTTTCTGTGAGCCAATCAGCGAAGAGCTAGGAGGAGACTTCTACCTTACCCAATCCTGTTATTAGAGGCGGGAGTAGTAAGCCTGTCCTGGTCATGTACTTTAGTGATGTCATCTGGCATGATAAATAAGGCCCCCTCCTGACAGCACGCAGGACACACACTGATTCCTGACTTTCTTCCTTAATTCCTGTGTGGCGTCCGGTTCCTGATTTCTTCATCCTGTTTGATCCTGATTCCAGATTTTTCATTACAAAGCGAAGGCCTATGCATTGCTGACCCAATTTTCAGCTAGGCCAGAAATTCTAAAAAAATCCCAAAAACCCAAGGGAAGCATCCTGATCCAGCCTGGCTTGCTGCTAGTAGATGCATGCCTGCTGCAAACTTGATACCCCCCTGATCTGTAGTATCCAGTAACCAGAAGTGCCAGTCCAGTGCAGTTCGGTGACCAGAACGGCCCAGCTGATCCTGTCCCGCCAGATTTGCCCAGCTGACCTGTGTTAGACCAGATCCGTGTGGTGACCAGAACCCTTGAAGGGCCAAAATCCTAAATTAAAGTGGACTGTAAGTATGAATTGGAATCATAGAATACCATAGCATACCTTACCTTGCCTTGTCCTATCCCAATCTCTAAACCATCCTGTCCTTACCTTAATAACTTGTGACATTGTCAGAATCCTTATTGCAATCCTGTCCTTGATTTATCTTGCTAAGCGCCATTTCTTTAGTCATTTTTATCTTGTGTAAATCCTAAACTATCAATCCTACTTTGAGTGAATTTCACCAGTTTTTCTTGAAAACCGTTTGGTTAATTTTAGGCGGGAATCAACATTTTTGCAAAGTTTTACATGTGTTATTTTCATTCTAAATTATTTTCAACCTTCCATTCAAATTCAAATTGTTTACTTTTGCTTAAACTATTGCTTATGACTGCTAGTATCTTTCCAATGTTGCTCCGTAGAGAATTGTACTTATTTAAGGATTTTTGCACACATTCATTGTTTTATTCAGTCATTTCCGAGTGTCACTTTAACATTGCAAAGGTTCAAATCCATTTTTCTCTTGTTTGGAGAGGGAAGGTTAGATTTGAATGTTGTTTATTGTTCCTCATTCCTGATTACCGGCTGCTTCCTTAAATCTCTTTAGAATTGATTATTTGTGGGTTGAGGAATATTGCAGGGGGAATTCCTAACTTAAGTGCTATCTTTTCAAACAAGCCAAAAGTGTTCTGTTCTCTAGTGTTTTCCATCTCTGTTGCTAAAGGGTCAATTTAAGTGCATTGTTCACATTCCTATCTGTTATTGTCACCACATTGGTGATTGTTGCTCCCTATTAAAAAGTATATGTTTGATCTGAAGTTTAAATAAATAAATAAATATTACCTTTACCAACCACCCTGATTCCTGGTCCATCGTCACCCGGGGTATTTGAAAAGGGGTGTGATATGAGTGGTGTATCTCTCAAATATTGAACCTATATATAACAAAATAAGCATTTCCGTTGTGCGCTGAATACTAGGCAAAGACCAGGGTGTATCGCCTGATTGAAATGCTTAACATGACTGTGGGGACTCAGGCACGCTTGAATAAACTCAACACCAAATACTCATCTTTCGTCATTGACGGCAATATTATCAATGTTTCCAAAGCAATAAAAACACTGGGGGTCTACCTCGATTCAACTCTCTCTCTCAAAAAACAGGTAAATAGCATGGCTTCCTCCACGGCCTATACCAATAAATTAATCTATAGCTGTAAAGCCACCTCTCCACAAGTAGCTGCCTAACTTTGGCTAGAGCACTCGCTCTATCTAAACTCGACTACTGCAACACTCTCTTCTTAGGCTCTTCTGAACACAACCTAAATAAACTCCAGATACTTCAGAATAACTCTCTGAGAGCAGCCCTCGGCTTGCCCAGATCCTACCATATCTCCTCTCATAGACAGAACGCTCATTGGCTACCTATCCGTGACAGAATCACATTACGCACCTTGGCCATCACGCACAAATGCCTCACAAACTCAGCTTCGAAATACCTGGCGGACAAATTCTGCAAACACCAACCTACACGCATTACGAGATCATCTCATGCTCACAACCTGATGGTACCGAGATTCAATCTAAAAACAGCCAGAGGAGCCAGCTTCCCAGTCCAAGCTGCCAAATGCTGGAACTCCATTTCCATCCCCTGCAGACAGGAACCTTCCTTCCTCACTTTTAAAGCCAATATAAAAAATTGGCTGAGCAATAAGTCCCTCCACTAAGAGACCTCACCTTGTAAACATACCACTGCTGATTTATGATTTACCAATCTTCTCTCTGCTGGGATTTATGATTTGCTAATCTTTTGTCTGTCATACCAGACTCTAAGCCTGTGTTCTCATACCCGAAGCACCTGTATTTTATATTTGACTGTAACATGACTGTATTGCAATTTTCTGTATGTAACCACTAAGTTTCTCAAGCGCCCAGTTACCTCAGGGTTTGTTGCGTGATACAAATAATAAACAAATACAAAATGCACAAAATACAACGTGTCCAACATAGCACGCACACAAAACTACTGGTGTGCAACACCTTATATAAATAACCATAGGTGACCCTGAAAGCAGTACAGAGGCAGTGCAAAAACTACACTAGTCACCCTCAAAACCGGTAAACACTATCCTAAAATCAACCCATAACACTACTGCCCCCTACTGGGCCCCTGGTTTGCTCGGCCACCTCCTCAGTTCCAGTGGTAAAATATTGGTCTCATACACATATAGTAGACATACCACCAAGGCATACAATCTCACCAATCCAAAACACAATAGGTAGGCATTTTCTTTGACAAAGGTGAATGTAGATATACTAAATTATCTCACTAAGTCCATAGTTCCAACCTTTTTGCAAAATGTGGTGCTCCTGTGGGAAAAACACTGTTACATACATTACATTATCTACACACTTTGGTGCCATACACTATCTCTAATACTCAAAATCTCTCTGCATCATACTTTAACTGTTAACAGAGGACACGGCAGGCATGCTTAAACAAAATTGCGCTCATATATGATTCATAGGCCTCTCATCACAACTGACCCTTATGACAAATTATAAAATGTTACTTGATCTAATTATGCACCCTTTAGTCATACCTGCACCCCTGGATGTTGCAAACTAGTTTATGCAGATTTTTCATTTAGGCTGCGAATAACATTTGGCAATGGATGCTCCAGTTACGCAGCAGTTTATTTTCTTCCATGAAGTTCTTCCAAGCAGGCTGCACTGTTGGGTTCAAGTCGGGAATATTTTGTAGTTGAACGCTCTCAAATTGTAATTCATCCATTTCTCTAGGGGCTCATAAGTTTAGATCATTGTCCCTGTATTAAATATAAAAGCAATCACAGGTTGCAGCACTTCACCAGTTGCTGGCTTTGGAGCTATGGAGCGGTGCACCCTTTCAATGAGAAAGTGTTGAGAGAGACCTTGTTTCCCAAGAACGGTTGGAAGATGTTTCTCAAGGAACAGTTCCTCTGAACTGTATATGGCTGATACAAGGAGACCTAAATTGCATATGTTGTTCCTCCTAGAGGGTGAGTCTAGGTCCTCGTTATTCAGTCTCATGGATGTGAGTTCCTTCTTAAATTCAGAGACTTCTGCGATAAGTTTATCGAGAGTGTCTTTGGGCTCAACATGTTGCCTCTCTGCCTCTTATATTCTTCCTTATAGCTTTTCTGTTTTATGCTGCAAGGCTTCAATCTTAAAAGTGAGGGTGTATATTTTGTGATCCAGGTTCTGATCCGTTTGTCTCAGATCAAGAAGAGGATTATTCAGCTCACTCGTGGCTGTCCTGGAAGAGCCCACCACCATAGTGCAAAAGGAATTCTCCCTGGAAGACATGTGAAGAGGTGACCTATTATCAAATGTGTCTAGTTCGGTCTGTTTCATGTCGTTGCCAGTCCTGGTGCTGACATGTTGAGGCCTTCTGTGGCCTCCACAAGCCTGACGTACATAGCAGCTATATGAACCAGCAAAACTCTTAGTGAATGATCTGCACATCCGGCACCTGGGGAGCAGGTTATACTATGCTAGCTGAAGACTGAACACCTATTTTAGTGACACAACCGGAAGACCATAACAGGCTGCAGCCATTGAGTGCGCTATGTTACCCATTGCACCACCAATCAGTGGCATAGCGTACCTCTGGGCTGATGAGTTATGCTTTTGATTACACACTTTTACAATATGAGTGTCAACAGACAATGATGAAGCTACAGAAGTCAGTAAAAATGATCCGAAGTTTGAACACTACTTAAATGATTTAGGTAGCTCAGGTTTATGGTTTAGGTCAGTGCTTGAGGATAGGGACACTGATCATGATTGGGCACTTTAGGCTGCAGGCAAAATGCTCGGGACCCAAGGTGTCACCCAGAGTGCTGTGGTGCAGGAGGAACATGCGCACATGAGGTGCACGCCGGAGATCTCAGTTCCATGTGAGGCTCGGCAGAAGGTTGTAGTTACCCTAGCTTCGAGAAGCAACAGAGCGTTTTACAGAGCTATACAACAATACAGATACATAATGGTGCGCTTTACAGAGGTGTACAACATTACAGATGCATAACAGAGCGCTTTTAAGTGGTAACAACCAAACAGATATACAGAGGGGGGTAGAATACAAAGGGGCATAGAGGATGGGTACAGCTATACCGTGTGGCAGGGAGGAGAGGGGTGTGCAGCGTCTAGCGAGGCAAGGGGTCGCGAGGGGCGACATGATGGCCTAGGTGTTGAGGAGAAGAGACTCCTTGAAGAGGTGCGTCTTGAGTTCTTTTCTGAATTGTAGGAACGTGGGGGCGAGTCTGAGGGAGGGGCAGCGGTACAGTTCTGTGGAGAGTGTCACAACAACAGAAGGCCCTGCGTGTGCTCATTCAGAGATGACAAGCTCTGATTCTCCTGTCATGTTTGCCTGGCTGCTTGTGTATGGGGCACAGCACCCTTCACTGCTGTGCACTCCATACCAAATCGCAGCACCAAAGCCTTGTGTTGAGGTAGGAGAGGAGCACTTTTAGCAGCCGGTTTACTGACCCCTTCAAAGCGGATCACTCTTCGCCACCACCCACATGTCTGGGTTGTTTAGTGATTCTGTGACAGGTTGATTATTTATTCATTTTGGGAGGATATAAAAGCAGGATTTCTATTGTAGTAGTGTGAGCTTTATACTTAGGTGGCCTTTTATCGCTGTGAAGACTGTGCTCTGAAAATGTCAACAGAAAGCAGAAATAAAATGGACAAATACACAGCACAATGCTCCGGGAAGCAATGTGGTCATGGCCCGGAAGAATGAACAAAGTATTTTCTATTGGTATGTACAGCAAAGAGTGAAAGATATTATTGAAAGATGAGGTGATGCCCAGAAACCCATTGGTGTTGCAGAGGACAGGCTACCCTCCATAAATGAGAAGGTACATAAGATTGATATGAATCTGAGGCAAGCCATGGCTAACAGTGAAACAGCAAATCCAACCAATATGGAAGCCAAATCTCTCTGAAGGTAGTAGCAATCATGGCCAGACCAGGCTTAACTTCAAGCGGGAGGAGGGATGATAGTCAATTTCAGTTAGTCCATACAGGTAATCAAGGGGAAAAAAACACACTGGCTTACTGAACATATATGCAGTTTATTAAAGTGTCATCTACAAACTCTATGGGGTTAAAATACGAACATTACGTTTGAGGTATGTATAGCACATGATGTAACCAGTGTATGTGCAAAAAGCAGCATTGGTCAGTTGTGACCCAATACACCTGCACTTCTAACATGTGAGACCATTATCTGTTGATAGGCACTGTGCATGAAATCTAAAGGGAAGAAAAACATTCCATTCGCATATTCATTATCAGGACCCAAGCAACCACACAAACAATAATCATAGTTCCTGGCACTCTAGCACATAGTATCATTGTAGGTGCAAATGCACACTATACCTTAACTGTATATAGACCAGCGGAAGAAGGTAGAACTACAGCAAACATAGGCAGGAATATGTTACAAGCAGTACTACTCACACAGACTCATAACTCTCCTAGAGTCAGTGAAACATTTGTAGCCACATGTAAAACAATGCAACAAAGCATTTCCATAGGCTGGAGGGTAGTGCAGGACTTTAAAAATAATATAGATAAAATCGTGAGCACCGGCTACAATTTCAATGCCCAGGTAAAAGTCAAGTGAGTGGGAGTTTTTAGGTAAGCGTTCAAAGTTCTATAGGAAATACAGGACACGTTTGACAAATTTGAGCGTCATTACAAGTTTGGCGATGCTGTAAAAAAGTGGTGGTAATTCCATTACCCCCACGTTTCCCACACAGCCAAGTTATCATTTTTGGCAGATTTACCACCAGCGGAATTACTGTGCGGTAAATCCGCAGATTTTCAGAGGAAAAGTCACTAATTCATCTCCAATTTATTGCAGGTGGGAAATCCTACAGCTTAGCACCAAAAATCTGTTTATATACCGTGCAGTAATTCTGCCAGGGGTAAATCCACCAAAAATCCATGTGGAGTCCTATGGACTCCAAAAAAACGGAATTGCCACCACTTGTAATCCAGTGGTAACACCAAGGGACCAATTTGGCGGATTTCGCAGAATTACCGCCAAACTCGTAATGAGGCGCAAGTAAGGCAACATGTGTGGTTGTGGTGAAAAGCTAGGTAAGTCCCAACAGGTGCAGAAATGGCTGCTGCCAACCCCAGGGGTAACCAGAGAAGACGGGACCAAGTTCGAAACCCAGCAGTCACTAGAAACATGCAATCCTGCAGGATTCAGGCCCAATGCATATTAATGGGACAAATGGGTTGAAGCACACCTATAGACATATTCAACCATGGGTACCATAAGGGCAAGTATTGGGAATAAGTTAACTCATCAACTAAGAGCCCAGCCATAGGTACTCACTCACGTTCGTTATTATTTAAATTCGGCACAACCGGATCTATCTCAATACAAACAAACACAAGACATCTTAACATCCTCGAGGCTTCTTCTGAGAAAAGCAAATAGCTCACTTACATTTTGTCTTGCTTTGTTGGAGTGATGCGTTATTTCAATAATTCATTGCTATTTAGCTCTCTGTTATTTCCCGTTTGAGCTGGTAGATGTATGCTTATATTTCATAGCTTTCCTGGTTTCGATTTTCGAGCTCTACATTTTTAAAACATTACGTTTTTTTAATTCCCAACCCTTAGTGTGTTTTATTTCACCTTTTGCTAATTAATGTTTGTTTACCTTCAAAACGTGTTAAAAAGTTACTTATTTTTTACATGGCCCTGTCTTTTTGGGGCATTATTATCTCAGTGAATCGTTTACTGCTTTCAGAACGGTGCTTTTATCTCTGTGCAGTGCACGTTCGTGGTAGTTTTTACAGGAAATGGTTACTGCTTCAGACGGTTTGTGTGGCAAAGGTCTGTGCCAAAAAAAACGACGGCCATGAATCCTCACAGTTATCTTTAACTGAAGCTTTGGAGAGTGTGCCCAAAACAGGGAACCTTTTTTAAACTTTTTTTTTCATACGACGAATATACGTCTGCCTCGGCTTTTCTTTGTTCAAGTAAACAGGCGTGTGAGATATCTGCCCCTCCCCCCACCAGAAAGCCTCCACCGGCGAAGTACACACACTGACTTGCTGTTTCATGGTTCAACAGAAAACTACCATTCGACTTCGCTGTGAGGTGTCACACATTTTAATCTTATTTTTTTATTAATATAAAGTAATGACTACCTAGGCGTGTGCCTTCAGTGTCAGAAACCTGCCACTTATCAAGGATTTTCACATTTCTGCCTCCCAATCGACACTATTCAAGCTAGTAATTACTGCAATCTCTTTGGCCACTAGTGTTTCATGCTCTCTTCCTGCTTCCTTATTGAACTGTACATTGTGAATCTTGCACTGTTTCGCTGCCGTCAATTCTGTAACATACATAATTTACCAAGAATATACCATTTCAGCAATGCCGTAAACAAAATGTTGGGCACGTTTTTTTCCAGGATTTATTTCAAGCTAACTGGCAAACATTCCAAAGAAATCACGCTAAACAACTCGCCAATATGGCTTCCAAAATCCGCCGAGAGACTTAAATGTTAATAAGAATGGGTGGGTCACATGGTGATTTAGAAAAAAAAATAAAAAATAGGAGTTTTGGCGGTCCATAAGAAATGAAGAGCACAGGATTCTATGTCAAAAGCGCAGGTTCGGATTATGCTAATCTCTACTCTTTACTTCTCTAGCAGCTCATGAAAAAACGTCTCAATTCAAATACAAACATGAATAAAAACTGTTCCCTCGAACATTTAGTGTTTTTAGTAGTGTGTGTTTGATAGGTTCTCCATTTCCATGTGACACTTCGGACCAATTTTGTCCATGAGCACCTACATCCTCCACTGAATTCCTGTCCTTTTTCTCTTTTTTTGCTGCTTCGGCAGCAGATACGTACATTTAATTATTTACTATTTGATTGAGCGCAAGTGTATGTGGCTAATTTCTTTTCATATCATGACTGCATTAGAGCTTAAAGCTGCAGCGATCGTGGGTGCAACGAGGCGGACCGTATCCGCTCAGTAACAATAGGGCGCGATGGGGCCACAGGCTCCCTTGTCTCTGACAGAAGCACATGCGATAGGAGGCGGTAATTGCCATGGAAGTCTCTTCAAAGCGTAACAGGATTTAACGTGTTCCGGCATTTCTGGCGTACCTCTGTGGGGTCAGACCAGCGCGCACACACATTCGTTAGAGGGAGTGAGTCATTAATTAATTAAGTAAGAACAATTGAAAAGAAAACAGACTAAGGCCAACGCGAGATCAGTCCAGCATGGGCATATCAGACATATCAGACAAGAACCATCTGTTGGAGCGAAGAAATAACGGGACTGACAACTGTCTCACGAATTTTGAACGGGCACGGTCCCAAGAGAATTACTTACAGGCTCAGTCCCAAGTAAACCTGACAATCAACTCTGAACGGACATAGTCCCAGGAGAATTGCAACACAGGCAGAGTCCCAGGTAAAACTGTCAAACACCTTATACATTCCCAGACCCATCATAGCTGTAAATTAAAGAGATACGTCTGTATTGAAGGGAGCAGACCCAAGTGAACTGCATGGACCCACTTGTGAGCCCCAGTAATATATAATAAATCCAGAATGAGCAGGAGACATGGTAACTCCAGTGAGGAGTTGGACGTCCCACATATGAGTCGTAGCAGGATTGATCCAGGGATGCAACAAGTGGTACATAAAGCATTGTGTGCTGGTTTAGGGAAGTTTACCAAACAACTGGTCATGGTGGATGATTGGTTGGCTTTCTCTCAGGGCATGCAGGAGTTAACGAATGACAAGAGAGAAACTAGCAAGGAGAAAAGGGGGTAGACATAAAACCTGCAGGGCATACAGCACCCACACCCCCCTGGTTCACCATGCTGGAAGCACAGTGGCAAGAAAAGGGTGAGGTTGTGGGAGAAATATATAAGCAGATGGAAAGAACAGACAACTGTTGAAGACATCTTTCAGAGCAGTGATAGCTCATCTGACAGAAGTGCAGATGAGACAGATGAATCAACGTCCAACAGTACAATGAAACGCAAAGTTAGCAAAGAAAGGAAGAGACCAGTGGAAGAAAAGGATCAGGGGCATGAATTTGATCAAGACTCATTAGTACACCCAAGATCCCTCGAATGGGAGCCACCAGCCAAAATAACAGCGTCTCCTGGCCATGTTGGACGTTTCGTCTAAGGTAGTCACACGGATTCTGTTGGACGAGCTAACTGCTTGGGCAGAAGATAATAACATCATTACTATTGTCAAGGGGTGGTGGCTGTTCAGTGGGGATATTGCTTAAGTTGTTCTCTGAAAAGGTTGTGCCAATTGTTTGCTATGCAGCAGAGGTCTGGGGTACCCGTCTTTTGGATGTAATTGCCAGGATTGAGGTAGCGCTTCTAAAGCGTTTGTTAAGACTACCATCCTATGTTCTGGCTGAGATGACCGCCCTGGAATTCCATCTTACTATGACCCATGAACACATTGTGCTCAGCAGCTTTGCTATCCTGGAAACTTGCACATGCTCAAGCAAATACCCTGATGGGGATTTTGTTTGATGTCCTTGTTACAAAGGTGGCTCATATGAAGAAATAAATATTGGGTAGGATGTTGAGCATGATTGATTAGTGGGTTGGCAGCAACCAGAAGGGTATGCTGATGCTAAGTGTAAACCAATTTAAATATGTAATTAGAAGGAAATTTTTACCCTGGCTGCCAAGTCCACCGCAACAGGTTTCTTCCCGTTTATACTAGAAAGACAACTCCTGCCTACTTACATCTGTAATTTTGTGGGGAATTTCATTGTGGCGACTATTTCTATCTCAAATATAATGCAAGTAAGCACCTTTGAAATTGTGGGTCGGTGGTCCAAAATTCCTAAAGGGGGATAGATGTGGCCGGCTCTGTGGCAATGGTGAGGTGGAGACTGTACAACATCTCCTGACAACCTGTGATGCATTGACTGTGCTGTGTAGAAGGGCCCTTCGAGCATAAGGATTGGACCCCCACTACCCTCCAGCTGCTCTATAGGGCTTGTTCATGTCTGGGTCTCATGAGGGACTGATTGTCTTTCTAACTAAGATGTGGAGAGAGGTTTACAGTATATTTTGAATCCTCATTGATTGAATGTGCACATATTTTACTCTCTTTTGGAGCTTGATTTGATATGAGAGCTGTATACTTCTTTTCTTTTGATTTAAGATGTTATTTGTGAAAAGTGATTTGTTTGACTGTATGATACACAAACAAATTAAAATAAAATAAAATAAAACGGCCTATCTGAAGAATATGTTGAGGGCCCCACTGAACAAAGATGCCATGAAAAAAACGAGAGCTGAGTGTCCCAGCCTGGTACCAGACGGAGTGGTGCATACACCCGTGAATAATGAGCAGATGCTCAGGGTCATGGAGCGATATGGGATAGATATAAAGTGGGGTCTTCATAGATTTTGGAGGTCATGCCAAAATAAATTGTTAGATGTAGTGTGGCAGGAAGGACGCATGAAATTAACACCCAGTGGGAATCATCTAACCCCATGGATATAAGCTTGTAAGGAAGGTAAGAGAGACAAGCTTTTAGGTGTTTATATATTAAGGATATGTTAAATGGTGGGCGATAGGTTGACTTCTATCCTTTATTATAGATTACTTTATTTCCTTGGACACTAGTCCGTCAACAATTGGTCAAGCATTATATGAGAGAAAGGTAAATACACACCTATCTTATTACAGAATAGACAAATGCATGGCCCTCTGATCACAAGTAAAGGGTGGCCCTCACTTGGGGAAATCACTAAGAAAGTCAAGCAGGACATGTGGGTGCTGGAGACAAGGATTCACTTTGGTCAGCCACACTTATAGTCCATCCAAACACATGCAAATAATTAATATCTTGAAATATATGGTAAACCACATTCAGTTTGATGCACGCTGAACACAGTGGTGTAACATGGTAGTCAAGTGATCGTATTTGAAATGGAAGACATGGTACATTATGTATTTATGATGATGTATTTATGTATATACATATTCTTTCTTCTTTGTATTCCTATGAAATTGATGTGGAATGGTCCCTGATATACTTGCTATGTAGTATTTACCAATTTGTATGATTTTATTTGGAAAACCATAACTTAAATGTACAACACAATAGGTTGGATCTTTCTGTTCAGTTTTGATGTATAATGATGATATTGAAATATGTGTAATTGAAGTTGATTTATTGGCCCTAGGGAATCATCTAACACCATGGATATAAGCTTGTAAGGAAGATCACTTTATTTACTTGGACACTAGTCGGTCAACAATTGGTCAAGCATTATATGAGAGAAAGGTGATTTATTGCCCCTGAGGATGACCTGTGTTCTAAGAGGTTGAACCATAACATGTATTGTCAGGAATATGCTAATCACCACTAGAAAATAAATAAGCACTGGAAAACGAAAAAGATTCCTTAGATATTTTATGAGCAAGAATTTCGAAGGATTTTGAATATTAATGAACAACAACCTAGAAGGAATTAGCTACTGAAGCTAAATTGTTGGACTATGCACAGTGGATAAACCAATACATTATTGATTACATACTTTTTGGTTTAGACTCATTATGGGACCGTGAGTCTGGATTGGTAATCCTTGCAGCTAGGCCATCTAATTGTGTGTATACATTGGCTAACGAATCTGGAACGTATGCTTAGTGGTTTGCGCATCAGAGTAGAAGTCTTCCCCACCCCCAGTCCTTTGAGGGTGTATTTGTTTGTTTTGCAGTTGTGCCTACAAATGAATGTCAGAGTGACAGTGGAACACCTGCCAGGTATGCAAAACCAGATATCAGACTGGAAACTGAGATACCTGAGAGATTCCAGCAATTGGCAGCTGGACAAAGCTATGTTGCAGGAAATCATGACCCGTCGAGGCCCTTGTTCGACGGACCTATTTGCATCGAGACTGAACTGGCAACTCCCACGATTTTACAGCTGTAGACCGGATCCGGAAGTGACAGCAACAGATGCCTTTCTCCAGGTGTGCGGCCCAGTCACAGATTATGCATTTCCTCTTTTCGCCATGATACAGAGGACTCTTGTGAAAGTTAAGGGATAGAAAGCTAGAATAATCCTTGTAACTCCTGATTGAAAGGGACAGGCCTTGTTCCTGGACCTGTCAGAGGTGTTGTACAACAATCCCATTCGACTTCCCCAAGTGGAGTCAATTATTCAGGGAACAATAGGCGAGTTTCATCAGTTAGTGCAGATAGCAAATCTGAACTTAATAGTGTGGGCAATTTCCAAAGATCCTGGAGTATGCTGGGGCTTTCGGGAGAGGCTCAGTGGTTCATCAGAGAATCCTGTGCTCCAGGAACTAAGAAAGCTTATAAAACAACTCCTGGTGAAAGCTAGAACAGGTGTAATTCACATGGTGAACTTCCTAGCCACTTTTGGGATCAGGGTAAAGCATATTGGACAATTAATGCATATCGTTCAGCGATATCGGCTGGACATGCACGGTTAGATGGTAACCTGACAGGGGAACATCCTCTGGTATGCAGACTGATCAAGGGCATAAAACGTACAAAGCCCCAAGTGCTGAAATACTTTTGTTTGTGGTATGTTAATGAGATGCTGAAATTATTCAAGAGCTGGCCAAATAACGAGAAATTGTCCAGGAAAGCCTTATGGGCTAAATTGACTACTCTGCGCTGTCTCATCTCTTGCAAAAGAGTATCTGATGTCAGAGCTTTGGAAGTTGACAGGAAAATATTTTCGCCATCAGGCATCACTTTCTGTATTTCAAAAAGTACGAAGACTGGGATAAGAACAGTTGATTATTCGGCTTTCGTGGAACAGCCGCGACTATGTCTGGTTAGATGTTTGAAGGTTTATGAAGCCATGTCAGGACGCTATTACCCAAATTGGTTGTTTCAAATTGACCGTATGGTACACCTGGCCGAATATGGCCATTACAGTTTGGTCGTTTTGAAACAATCAATTTGGGTAATCACTACCAATCATGAGGAACGTGGGTTGCAGTGATGTCCCCTGCTGCCCATGTATGGTAGTGATTGCCTTTGGAGGTAGCAGGGGTGTCCCTCGCTTCCGGAGATTTGGATGGAGGGGACCCAAAAAGAAGTAGAAATGAAAAGGGGACCCTGTGGCGTTGGATACCACTCACGTAGGAGGGACAGATCTGACGCTGCAGGGTAAAAACATGCACAGACGGCAAAAAGATAAGTAGGGGGTGGGTGGGGGGCTTTGTGGTAGTGGGTGTTTTTTTTTTAATTAGGGCCGTTTTGGCCATGGCAAAATTGGCTTTGTGGCCGAATTGACTGTGGTCAATCAGCCGTGAACAATTGTGCCACGGCCAAAACGTATACATCTGTCAGGACAGCTTAGACCAGCGGGCAAGTTTCAATTGCTCATTACCTTGCCAAAACCCTTTTCGGTAGTGTCCTCAGCTACACTGACCAGCTGGGTGAAAGGGTGCATGCAACAGGCAGGCATTGACATATATCAGTATTGAGCACATTCGATTTGACGGGCTATGGCGTCTAAAGTATTCAATGTGGCAGCACGTCTAGAAGACATTTTGAAAGTGGCTGACTTGCGGAAAGAGTCGGTTTTTAAAATTGTTTATTTTCGGCCAATCGATCAGGTGTCTACCTTGGTGGGTAGTATGCTTTAAACAAGCATAATCTGAGCCTCTTGTCTTGCCATAGAATATATATTTTCAATACTAACGTTATAGAAAGTCATCATTCTTTTAAAGACACAGTGTTGAAGGATTATGCTAATCGCTACACTTTGTATAATGGGACTTGTAGTTTCCTTTATTACCTCAAACTGCCGCCATGAAGGTGCTGTTTGCAGAAAGGCCGGACGACTGAACATACCACACATGAAATGGGTTCACTGGGTAGCTGTTTAACAGTGGAATACAGTGCACACAAGGCATTTTTTCCTTTAACCAGCCTCCATATGACTGTGTTCAGGTGGGCAATTTTGCAATTATTCAATAGGGTTTCCTTCTGCAGGTGCTAGATTTATTTCTATTTACACACGTTTCCTAGAGCTGTTATTTTTCTGAGAAGAACTATTTATTTTATGATGTGTCAAGCTTCTTTCACTTGGCCAACGCCCGGCATCACAGGTGAATATAAACACAGCGCTGCTTTGAGGTTTCAAATGACTGCGCTTGCACTAACTTCTTCTAAACAGCACAATTGTTTATAAAGTCTCTCCTGGGGAAATTCGTAAATACACGCAGTATCGTCTAGCGGCAAAACTGCTCTCCGTTCTATCAAAAATTGTAGAAATATCAGAAACAGGCGTATAGGAGTTACCAAAAATTAAAATAGGTTCAGCTATTGTGGTAAATTGGGATAGGAAACGGACCGTTAATTTTTAGAACAGTGAATCCTTGATTCTGTCACTCACTTATGATAGTTGGTGTGGCATTCCGAGATTATATTCCTCGGATCTGCAGCAGGTGCCTTAATAATAGTCTATTCCCTTCAATGGTTTCCTAAGCACATCTCATGGCCATGGCATAACTTCTTCCAAGTATCAAGAATTTCCCATAACTGGAAAATGGTTGTTACCGTAAGTTTTCTTTTTTCTATCTTTCTATGTCAACATTCATTCTGACCCACTGCCTACCAAACCATTACTCCCAGCCCCCCTTTTTAACAATATTATATCAATCACAACCCCAACATACCTTATCAGTTTGTTAGGGTGCCTCCCTTTATTTTTTCTGTTCCTCCCACTCGTTTTGCCTTGTTTTCTTTTATTCCTTCTCTATACAATAGAGTCTGGTTACATTGGGAGGGCCACAATGTGTAATTTTCTCAGACAAGTTACCTTGCATAAGGCTTTTACGCATTTAGTTTACCTAATGCCCCTTTTAAATTGGTTTGTATGTCGGTCAGGAGGGGCGCATAGTAACTTACAATTCGATGGCCCCCTTCCTGCCCGCCCGCCATGCAAATACTATTGCATTTGCGCTCACATGGATTTTCATGCAGGCGAAAATGCTGTGGATTCCTTTGGAGCCCAAATGCTTTTTATACCAGCAAAAAGCATGAGGACTCCATAGGAATCCATTGTAAATGCTGCCTGCCTTCCATACATGGCAGGTGACGTTTACTTCATTTGCATGGTGGAGTGTAAAAGGGCGCATACAAGCTTGTAAACTGCCCCATGCAAATGAGGAAAATGTGGTGGCAGGGACCTTTCTACGCTGAAGTGCAAACATAACATGTCCCCACTACTGAATTACGAAAGACTCGAATATGAGCTTCTAGGTGGTATTGACGCAGTACAAAAGATTTATAACATAACACATGTCAAATGTTTGTTAGGAGCGGGTTGTATGGGAACTAGGTGGTTTGAGGAGTTGAATTTGGATGCAGAAGCTGGAAACTTCCTGCATATTGACCTAGGTATAGTACATACAATGATTTCTCTTTTATCCTGACTTCAACATTTGTACTTCTGATTATTCTCTTTCACGTTGTTAATGTGTATGGTGCAGTCTAAAACTTGTATTTTCCCCTTCTTCGATCCTTTGTGAGAAATATTGACATATTTAAACATTGTGTGATATTTAAAACAAAAAGTTTTATTTTTATTAATTATTGCTTATGTAAATAATAAAAATATTTATCAGTTTAAATAATGTTTTAAACATTGTTTGAAAAAAATTAAGGTATGAAATGTGGCCTTTGTCTAAATTCCTGACATATAGGAACATGGAGACATATTTACTTTTTAAATCGCTGATGGCTAAATTCAACCCTTGTTCTCATCCTCCAGGAAACCCACTTCCCCTGCTTACCCACCCATCCCAGCAAGCTAATTGTAATCCTCAGGGTATGTCCTCTATAAACAGCACTCTGTTGCTTCACAACTAAGTTTGTGCCTTATAAATCCCACCCATACATACATTACATCCAGGCCCTCATTCCTTATCCCAATACTTACTTTTTAGGAGCGTCCTTCATTGCCAAGAACCTGTTATTCAACAAAATGTTCGGCCTTTCTGTTATGAAGATGATGCGGAAGCAGGTAAGTCTTATAATTGGTTTTTATTTAGGTTAATATACAAGAAAAGAAGACCCCACATCTCATGGGCTCCCTTCCCTTCAGTTCTCTCCTCCAACTGCCCAACTTAGAACCAAACAAGCAAAACACACACCAACATTCCATGACATCATAATGTATGCTCCCTTCACTAGAGAGATCTCCTCCCCAAAGAAGATGCACTAAAGGAGATGCACTACAACACAGGAGATGCACTACAACACATCTCCCCTCGTTTTTTTTTTTCCTTTTTTTTTTATATATATCGTCTGATCACCTTTTTCTTTTCAGCATGTTACAATAACATCTAACAACTAATTGATCTAAAACAAGCATATTACCCTAAGTCACAACTCAACACTGACCTAAAACAATTTCCCATGAGCGGCTCAGTTGCCGTTTCCTTGCTTTCCATCCTGGTCATTTTCCCGCATGTGACTTTCACACATTTCCTCTCCTCACAGAGGCAACTCTATCTTTATTCCACACTTGCCCTCCAGCAACACGCACTGCCCCTTTCATAACTGCCACAACTCTGACAGGATCCGAATAAATGGACTCCCCTTTCCTTCTTATCACCGCTTTCCTTATCCTAATCCAGTCACCACACTCCACACGCAACTCCTTTTTTCCTCTCCTCAAATTTTCACGCTTGACCCAATCTGACTTCTTCCTCACTAATGACCTTCTCACCTCATCCACAACAAGATCAGTCTCCCTACATCTTCCCAGCCATGGCGGACAAGCCATGGAATATGGCTTCCTTGCCCTCATGAGTTCAAATGGGCATAGACCGGTCGTAGAATGTGGCGCCATCCTCAGAGCCCACACTCTATTTTGTATTAGAGCCAGCTTGTCTAAACCACACTCCTCTCCCATACGTACACTCTCCATTACACACCTATTCATTCTCTCAACCACACCATTTGACTCGGGATGGTATAATGAGGTTCTTTTGTGACCAACTCCGCACTTCCTCAAATAGTTAGAAAATCTTTCTCCAATAAACTGGGGCCCATTGTCGGTCAATATGGTCTCAGGCAAACCCTCACTTGCAAAAATTTCCTGTAGAACCTTTATCATACATTCACTCGTGATATCCCTCACAACCTTAAAATCCACCCATCTGGAAAACAAATCCACCACCACAACTATATACTTTCCCCGAGCATAACCAAGTTCCACGGGACCAAGTATGTCCATGGCTATATCACACCATATCCTGGACGGAAGACCAACATCCACTAAAGGTTGCTTTCTGGCCGCTATTCCCTTTCCACTCTTAACACAAAACTGACAATTTGCCAAACGATCTTCCACCTCCTTGTCAAAACCCGGCCACCAATAATCTTCTCTTAACACTCCTTTAGTCTTGGTAATCCCAATATGACCACTATGTGCTAAATCTACCACTTTCTTCCTTAATCCTATCGGAACCACTGCCCTATCCCATCTGAACTAAATATTATCATTTACGGATAATTCATCCTTCACCTCCCAATACGGTTTCACTTCTTCCGCCAATTCCACTTTATTTGGCCATACTGCCGATTCAACATATGTGATTACCCTCCTTATGATGTCATCTCTCTCCATTTCATCCAACCACTCCTGCTTGGATACTATGCCATCGGTGTTGACAAACACCAATTCCATTCCCTCACTTTCCGTACTTTCAGGTGCTGCCACCCTTATCCTTGATAGACTGTCGGCTAAAACATTTTCCCTCCCGGGTATGACCTCCATCCTAAAACAATGTGTCTGCATCCTGGTAACCCACCCTGCCACTCTCCGAGATACTTTGTCCAGTCCCTTATTCTCAAAAATGGCCTTTTAGGGTTTGTGATCCGTTCGCAACACAAATTTTACTCCCCACACAAAATTCCTGAAACGTTCCACAGCCCAAAAACATGCCAAAGCCTCCTTCTCTAGAACAGAATACCTTAACTCTGCTCCCTTGAGACCCCTCGAGGCATGGGCGATTACCTCCTCAGAACCATCTTCCTGCTTCTGTGATAGCACAGCTCCTAGTCCACTCTCACTAGCGTCAACTGTGATCATGGTTAGCTTCCTCGTGTCAAAGCATCCTAATGGGCCAGCCATATTTATTTCTTCCTTTATCCTGTTAAACTCCCTGTCACACTGGCTATTCCATACAAAATCGGCGCCCTTCTTGAGAATCTTTCTCATCTCCTGTACTTTGTCAGCATAATTTATCACAAATTTGTGATAAAATTCCGTCATTCCTAGAAAAGAGCGTAGCTCCTTCTTGCTTCTCGGTTTCTCAACACTCTTAATGGTATTAATCATACCTTCCTTGGGTTTAACCCCATCGCCTGACACTTCATGTCCTAGGTAATCTACTTTCGTCACAGCAAACACACATTTTTCACCCCTCAAAGTAATACCCCTTTCCTCAAATATCCTCAAAACCTTTAGCAGGTTCCTGTCATGTTCTTCCATTGTTACACCACTCACCAACACATCATCCTGAAAACAGAACACTCCCTTTAATCCCTTCAACAAACGATCCATGATCTTCTGAAATACTGATGAAGCGGACGCCAGCCCAAATGGCATTCTCCTAAATTGAAAAACACCTTCATGCGTTACAAAAGCAGTAACCTTCCTACACTCCTCCACCAATTCAACCTGATGATATGCTGACGTCATATCTAACTTAGAGAAAAATCTTCCTCCGCCCACCATGGTCAACAGTTCACCCATGTTGGGCAGAGGATGTCTGTCCACCAACACACACTTATTTAACTCACGCATGTCAACACACAACCTTATGTCACCTGAACTTTTCTTCACAATCACCACTGGGGATACCCACTCAACCCCTCCAGCTCTCTCAATCACACCTGACTCCAACAACTTCTGTAATTCTTTTTGCACTTTCTCCCTCAAAGCTAGGGGCACAGGCCTGAGCCTTGCCACGATTGGCACACTATTCTTTTTCAATGTTATGTGGTGCTGAAACCCTCTCACCCTTCCCAACCTCTCATTAAACACTTTCCCAAACTCCGACATGTATCTATCAAGACTCGCAGACACTTCGGAAATTTGCAGCACTTGCTCTGGATGATTTGGATCGAGTCTGATCCCTAAATTCTTTTGTTCTCTCCACCCTAACAAATATTGCCCCTTCTTCGTGACATACACCTTGCCCTCACAGCTGCGTCCCTTGAATTCAAACTTACTCCACACATAACCCAATAAATCAATACGATCCTGGTTGTATCCTCCTGGACTTATGTCGGGCTCTGATAACTCAGCTACTACCCCTTTCATTTCGCACTCAAAGGCAACCCTGGATATTAAAGTTATTTTCGACCCTGAGTCAGCCATCATTGACACCTTACGCCCATTGACCATTACCACAGCATAAGGTCGTTCACAATCCTCCAGATCCCCACCATTCGTAACAACATTAACAGTATTCACGATAACATTTTGTAACGGCACCACAACTTCGTCTTCTGATGACCTTCCATCTTCTTCCTCATTTACATACAAAACCCTCCGTTGGCTTGTCTGTCCAAACTGGTAGTTCTTGCAGCACGATGCTAAATGCCCTCTCCTTTTGCATTTTGAGCACGTACTTTTCCGTCCTGGGCACACAACAGAGGATGCGAAGTGTGTCGCACTAGCACACCGATAACATAGCCTTTCGTCCTTCCTATCCTCCTTTTTTTCAAATCTCTGTATATAATCTTGACCCTTCCTTTCTTCCGGATTATTCTTCCCTGCCTGTCTGTTTCTTCCTTTCCTTTTGTTCTTTCCCTCAGCTACGGACAACACCTCCGGTTTATTTTCTTTGGGCTCCCCTCCTTCAGTTTTGGAAAGTTTGGCCACACATGCCAGAGAATGTTCCACACGTTTCGCCAAGTCCAATACTTCATCTAAACTCGGCTCATCCTTTAGCCACAACTCCTCTCGTATCTTGTTGGATCGACATTGTGTCATGAATTGATCACGAATATGTTCGTCGAAACTTCCTTGAAATTTGCATGTAAGAGCCAGATGTCGCAATGCAGTCACATAATCCTCCACAGATTCATTTTGGGCTTGTTTGCGCATCCGGAAATTATACCTTTCCAGAATTGTGCTCCTTTTTGGGTTAAAATGCTTGTCTAGCTTCACTAATGTGGACTCTAACTCATTTAACTCATCCCCGCTTCCATCACTCACTAGTTGCGGTAGAGTTTCAAAAATTCTTTGGCCCTCGAAACCCAAAAAGTGTAGCAATAACGCCAACTTCCTCTCGCTGGAATAGGCTGACCCGCCGGCTGCCTTCATGTAGTGCAGAAAACCCTTGCGCCATTGGGGCCACGCAATTCTTGCCGCGCCTGGGGCTGGCATAAAAATGGGGGGACCTGATATCCCTGGCAAGGCTGCCATACCCTGATTGCAAAATGTCTCTTGGTTGTGCTTTTTATGTTCTCCCTGTTCAATAGAATTTCCACACTTCAGGTGTCTTCTTTAATGTTAAGTAATATTGAAGTTCCCTAACACTTCAGTTATGCACTTGTTACTTTGCCAACAAGTAACAAATGAGGGGATCAGGTTCCTCCTTAAATGTGAAATGCCCCTCTATTATAAAGTTCACAGTAGTGTTCTGCTCACAATGTCCCTCCTTTAGGAGGAATACGGTACCGCTCCCCACGCCTTTCCTCAGCCGTCTATCTCGGGCAACACCACGAATGCTGCGCCGGAGCAATAAACAAGATCTGGCACTTACTTTACGTCGGAGAGGTGTGTTGGGGAGGTGCATACGCGCAGGCCTGCACGCGGTGGCCACTCAACGCTACAGGGGAGCGAAGCGGCCAACGTGAAGACCTCCGCACAAATGGCCGCTCAACGCCACGGGAGAGCGGAGCGGCCCTCCCAGAAGTTTTCCCTCGACGCCGGCAGTTTCTTCTCAATGACAGCCCCTGTCGGGCTGAAACGTCCGCGTGATCAGCTGGCTTCCTCAGCTCTCCGCGTCGGCCGATACCCTGGACAACGACGCGGACACTTCTCTCAGCGATCGTCGTGTGGGCAGCGTTTCACTTCAGAGGCCGCTCACGGGAGGGAAAACGAGCTGGCCCTTTCACGCCGTGCCGGCACAGGCAGTATAAATTTGGAAAGCACGGCCGGCAGCAGGAACGCGATCCAGTTCATGAAACGCCTCTCTCAACACGGGGCTCGCCAAAGCAGCAGTGTATCTCAGCTGGGGTCTTCTCTTCAGCTGCTTTCCATAGCCATTCATCCCATCCTCGTCGCCATTGTTATGAAGATGATGCGGAAGCAGGTAAGTCTTATAATTGGTTTTATTTAGGTTAATATACAAGAAAAGAAGACCCCACATCTCATGGGCTTCCTTCCCTTCAGTTCTCTCCTCCAACTACCCAACTTAGAACCAAACAAGCAAAACACACACCAACATTCCATGACATCATAATGTATGCTCCCTTCACTAGAGAGATCTCCTCCCCAAAGAAGATGCACTAAAGGAGAATCACTACAACACAGGAGATGCACTACAACACTTTCCCTCTAGGAGGCATAATAACTTCCTTAACCAATCATCCCAAGACGATTTCTTTCCTGTCCTCCAGTATGGGGCCATTATTCTCTGACACAGGGGAGAGTGGACGGGGAAAGCATTGAGGTTCAGTATTCTTGGGCTTCCTACTTGGAGAGAGGTCCAGGTTGAAGAAGAGCTATACTGGGCGGCCATCATAAAAGCACAATCCATTGCAATCTGCAGCATCCAGTCTACATCCACCCCTCCTGACTTCAGAAATCCATAGAGCACCATGACATCTTGCATCCATGAGCCCCGGCAGCACAAGCCGCGCTTCCCGGAGGCTGAACTGCACATGCTTGCAGAGACCATTGTCCTGTATGAAGGGGAGTTATTCTCCACAGACCAGCGCCGCCAAAAACAGCAGCGGAAGAAAGCCATATGGGATGAAGTGGCACAGAAGGTGTCAGCAGTGGGGACAACCCCACACACAGTCAGATATTGCCACAAGCAGTGGGTTGACCTCCGCCTGAGGGTCTGGAACCTCCTGTCTAAACACTGCAGACAATGCATGGCCACAGGTAGTGGACCCTCCTCGCCAATCTGACTCATGCCCTGCAAGGAGAAGTGCAGCAGTGTGCTGCACATGGAGGCCACTGAATGTGTTGGCACAGCAGAGGAAAGAGCCAGGAAACCCGACAAGGCCAGTGAGTAAACATAGCCCCAATATACTGAACATCCCCCCTGGTGACCCTGCTCTCACCACCGTACCACTATATCACTGAGATGGGAATTGCCCTGTCCCCATCCCCCAGAACACCCCTGACAGGCACACACCCACACACCTGAACCAACACCCAGAGCACCGCCATGGCCATATACCCTGGGCCCCTCAGAATGACCCATGACTGTAATAGATGCTGAACACTGCACAGACACCCTGTACTGGCATGTGTAGAAGCATCTTCCCCCACACAGACACACAGCAGCCAGCCACAGCGTACTGCATGTGTGCCTGCCGTACCACCACTGCCACCACAACACGACAATGTTTTCCCTCAGCTTCACCTACACATGGCCACCCTCCCATACAATGGCAATGACATGTGTCCCCCACGTCCCTGCCAGACCTACCAAAGACCTGCAATACATATACTGGCCATGCAACTGGGTCAGCCATCAAGTCCAGCCTTGCCCAATCCAAGCCCCCCCTTGACACTCCCCACTCCACATCCCTACAACTCACACACTGACAGACCCCCATACCACCATCCCCAGCAAATGCCAGAACACCACACCGGTAGTCCGGTAGAGCCATGTATCATGAACAAACATCCCACCAAGATCCCATAACCTGCAGCTAAGTCCGCACAACAGAAGCAAACTCCAAGACGGAACTTTGGTGCTTGTATGTTACGTCAGGCCCTCTGCAGAAAGAGACTGTTATTTGGAAAAATGCTTTGGCAGAAGGCTCTCTTACCTATGCTTTGAACTGTATCCTGGTGGCAGGGAAGCCAGAGTGTGTGCAAAGCTCAAACGTGCAGCCTTGCCCCGTGCTGAAAACGTGGATAAAGGAAGCCAACTGCTCAACCATCCTGACATATTATTTCTTGAACACTTTTCTTTTTGAATACACTATTGACCCCACCATTTGTATTTAGAAGTAAGGATTGGCAGAAGGTTTATTAGTATAGGCCCTTATATTTTTACAGAGACTCGACTAGGACTGTGTTATTATTATTTGATGGTCGTAGCTTGCTCTCATCCTTAGATTTAGGCTTAGATAGGCGTTCAACCAACCCACTGAAGTTCAATAAACACCCCTTATCTGTGATCACTTGTGTCTGTCTTCACTATTTGATACCATGCCTTCCATACATGTGGTGTCAGGAGTGGGAGGTGACTCAATCGAGACAAATTGGGGGACCCTAAAACACCAGAAACTTAGTCACAGGGCCTCAGATCCCACTACCTCCACGAAAGAATCCGTAGAATTTGATATTTTTAGCAGCAGAGAAGCTTCTATCCCTTTAGGGAAAAGAGGGACGATTCCCACAGACTTAGTCCTAACCCCCTGAGGGTTGTTATATAAGACTGCCCCCAAAATCTGGCCTAGCCTGGAAGTTTGATCTGGATGTTCTAGCAGGCGTCACAGATCCCGACTTTCAAGGAGACATAAAGGTTCTCCTGCAAAACCATGACGAACCTCCATTTGAAATACATTGTGGGGTCAAAATGGCACTGGGAATTCTTGAGAAGGCTCTTTTTTCCCGTTTTAAGGAAGAAAGTGAACCAGAAGAAACTGAGAGAGGTAGCTTAGGCTTGGAGAGGCTGATAAACCACCCGTCACTGAGGCAAAGAGGGAAGAAGAACCTAACATCCTTCCCGATCTAGCCTTCATCCAGTGAAACGATCCAGCAGTCGCAAAGGCTTTCTTGAAAGTGATTCCTGAGGGAGAAGGACTAGAAAAGGGGAGCTCCTTTCTCATCCTGAAACAGGGATTTCTATATAGAAAGGAAACCTCCAGAAAAGGCCTAAGTAAAACTCAATTAGTAATCCCCAAAACCCATCGTAAAACCGTGCTAGAGATTGCACATTCTCATTTGACAGGGGGACATTTAGAACAATCTAAACCCCAAGCTCACATCCGTGGGAAATTCTACTGGCCCGGTATCCATACTGTCATAAAGAACTTCATCCAGACATGTGAAATATCCCAGAAAACCAGCATGCATATTCCCTAACCTGCCCCTCTAAGCCCCTTGCATCAAAGTCCCTTTACCCCCAATTGGGATGGATATCATTGGACCGTTGGAGACCTCTAGATTGGTTAATAAATATGTTCTCGTAATCATTGATTGTGCTACCCAATACCCAGAGGTGTTCCCCATGCAGAACAATATAACCCAGCAAATCTTAAAACACATACTACCATTCTTTTCCCCAAGCAAATTCTGATGTATCAGGGATCCAATTTTATGAGCAAATGCATGGGTGAAGTCAAGGAATTACTACACATTTCTACCTTAAGAACCACAGTTTACCACCCCCCAGATGGATCGATTGGTAGAGTTTTAACAAAACCCTTAAATTGATTTTGAGAAAATGGTTGGATAAGAATGGCTGGGATAGCATCATCCGCTGGGCCCTATTTGAGTAAAAAAAGCCCTCAAGCATCCATCGGCATCTCTTCTTTTGAACTACTTTATGGTAGAGAACCACAAGCTGTCTTAGACATGCTCTGGGAGACATCGGCAGAGAGGGATGAAGTATTTATTCCCCTCTTACAAACAGATACCCGATTGCGAGAGCATATGAAGCTTGTTCAAAATCTAGTCTACACACACATGGACAAAGCTCAAGTCCACCTATGGCAAGAAGGTACATTTAAGATCCTTTTCAGTAGGACAAAAGGTATTAGTCCTCTTACCTACCTCTGAAAATAAACTTGTCTGAAAGTGGCATGGGCCGTATGAGGTACTAGAGCAAACGGGGACCTGTACCTATAAAATATCCCAACCTGACAGGAAGCAAAAGACCCACCTTTACCAGGTAAATCTCTTAAAGGAGTAGAAAGAAAATCCTTCTGCTGCCTCCGCCTCAATATTGTCTTGTTTGGTACCGGAGGAGATAGACAATTCTGAGCTTATTCCCGTAGAACTATCTAGACAGAAGCAAGAAGATTTAAACAACCTGGTTATGGCATTCCCCGATGTATTCTGTGAGAAACCAGGGAGAGTACATGGTACTTATCATTATATCCAAACTCCACCGGGGAAAGTGGTCCATTTGAAACCCTATATACTCCCAGAAGCCCGAAAACAAATAGTGGTTGAGGAAGTGAATGACATGCTGAGGGCAAACATTATTGAGCCCTCTTCAAGCCCATGGTCCTCCTCTATCGTGTTAGTAACTAAACCTAAACGTTCTTGGAGGTTTTGAATTGACTTCAGGCAGGTCATCGGTATCTCTGCCTTCAATGCCTATCCTATGCATCGATGAGTTAATAGATAAACTCAGAAGTGACAGACTCCTGTCAACCATAGACTTAACCAAGGGATATTGGCAGGCCCCTGTGCATGGGCCTAATAAGGAAAATACAGCTTTCCAACACCCCTAGGACTATTACAGTTCAGAGGCCTCCCTTTCTGCCTGTATGGGGCCCCAGACACTTTTTAACAGCTTATGTACCAGATATTACAGCCCTACTCTGATTTCTGTGGGGCCTACATTGACGACATAGGCATTTAAAGTAAGACTTAGAAGATCATCTTTTTCATCTTTTTACTATTATGAGAACCCTCAGAGAAGCTGGCTTAACTGACAATCCATCCAAATGTAAGCTGGTTCAATCAACCATGAAATACCTCAGCTTTTTTGTAGGGAATAGCAGTGCCCAGCCCCAACGAGAAAAAGTAAAAGCCTTTCTAAAACCCCCCACGCTGAAGACCAAGAGAGACCTTTACGGCATTCCTAGGATTGATTGGTTACTACCGTAGGTTCATGACAAATTTCACAGATAGAACAGCTAGGTTGACGGATAAATTAAAGAACGCTGAACCCCAAAAGATTAATTGGACTGATGAGGATGATGCATGTTACAACAACTTAAAACAAATCTTGTGTCAGAACCCAATCCTAAAGGTAGTAGATTTTTCAAAAGAATTTGTTTTACAAACTGATTCCTCCCTCAAAGGGTTAGGAGCAATGTTATCACAAATAAGTGATGGATTAGAACACCCTATCCTAATCACTAGTCGAAAACTCTTCCCCCGGGGGAAGAACTACTCTGTGTTGGAATTAGAGGCCCTTGCCATGAAATGGGCAATCACCCATCTAAGATACTATCTTTTAGGAAGGAAGTTCACACTGGTCACCGACCACTGTAAGAAAGGCATGGTATCAACAGTAAGAGAGACACAAGGGACCACAGTTGAAGGGTGTTTATTGAACTTGAAAAGGGTTTGAAAAAACACCTATCTAATCCTAAATCTACAGATGGGAGCAAGCTACGAACATCAAATAATAATAATGTAGTCCGAATAGTGTCTTGTCAAAATAAAATGGCCTTCACTAATAAACCTTTTGCAAATCCTTACCTCTAAATACAAAAAGTGTGGGAAATAATGTTACGAAAAACAAAGAAGTGTTCACAAAATTGTATGTCAGGATGTTCAGGCCGTTGGCCTCCCTTGCCCATGTTTTTAGCACTGGACAAGGCGGTTCACTCCAGCGTAGCACAATCTCTGGCTTCTTAAGCACAAGGATCCAGTTCATTCACAACATCGGTACCTTCTTTATGTAAGTCTCTTTACTCCTCAAAGTCTCTTCATTCAAAGAGTATTATTGCAACCAAACAAAAACGATAAGTCCTTTTCCTCTTTGTATTTCTGCAAGTATTTACTTTAGGTGATTCACTATTCACCCGGATCCCCCTCAGTCGGGCTCAGATCTCTTTAGCACAATGTTTGTTCCCTTTTTAAACACAATTAGTCTCCCTCAGCTGGGCTTGGACCAATTTCAATCAAGTATCAAAGACTTTCGAATGTGCACAGGGTTTAGCTTGACCCATTGCAGGACCACTGCGATTTTACAATTCCTTCTCTTTACATTTGTCCCCTTCAGGCTTGGATACCTAACAGAGACTTTCCAATAAGCATGCACGTGGTACTGGACCACTCTGATTATGGTATCTATCGTTGCTTCAAAGTAAAGTCACTCATTTAGTGCATTCATTGGGCCTCATTACGAGCTTGCCGGTCCGGATACAACGGTACTGGTAAGCTTGCCGGTACTGTTGTATCCGGACCGGCACACACCGAGTCGTGCTCACGGGTGCTTTTCATTCCACCAGGTCTGACCTGGTGGAATGAAAGCCACCCGCGAGGACAGCATGTCGGATGCAGTGGCACCGTTACAAACAGTGCCAGTGCACCCGACTGCCCCAAACCCATTGAGCCCCATGGGGCACAATGGGAATGGGGAAGAATTTTTTCCGGCATCCAGGAATGGGCAAATACCGGGATCGGCAAGGGCGTAATGTCCCGGTACTTGCCCATTTCTGGGCGCCGGAAACAAATTAATACTGGCGGCAGCCGTGCCTGTATTACAGGCATGGTTTCCGCCAGCCTCGTAATGAGGCCCAATTATGTTTGCATCACTTGCTACATATGCCTCTTGCACTATCCTCTTCAAATTCCTTCATACAATGTTGCCACTTGCAACCTTGGGTTCCAGACAGACCGGGTTGGTATCTTTCTCCCCAACTCACCAGCTGTGCTGCATTCACTGGCTTTTCTTTGCTGCAGGAGCCAAGGACAGTACCACAGTGGCAACTGCTTCTCCCCGCCTGGACTATCGACGCAGGGGAGCCCCGGGTACCTTCTACACACATTGCAGGAGTCTTCAGCTTTGATTGTAGGTCTTATGTTTTCTATTCTTAAAAGCTCCTAAAAGTCACAAACTTTCAGTGAAAAGGACAAGGGCTCTTCCTTTGTGTTCCTTTTTGGTCATGCCCTCATTTGCCTTGTATTAAACTGCCATCTTGGAACTGCTGCTTCCTCGTGTGCTTTGCCGCGCTCAGAGTGTGATCTCGTGCTCCACCTTTTATCCATGTAAGGGAAGTGTGATGGAAGTCAGGTGTGTGCTATAATCAGTAATTGCCTGACCCTGCCTGACCATCGTGTTGGGACATGTCAGGTATACAGCTCAGGTGTTAGTCTGTTTTCCCTCACAGTGAGTTGCCCATGAGAAAGTGTTCATATTGGAAAAGGGCGGGGGGTTTAATCCCTAAGTATCCTACATGGTATGATATGATATGGCATTTATAACGTGCCTATACACACGTGTTTCAAGGCATGATGAGGCAAGGGGGGGGAAACAGAGGGAGGACAAAGACAATGATTTTACGAGGCCCAGTGAAATTGAGACTGAGCAAGTGCAGGGGAGAGGGAAGGGGAAAAAGTGCCAGGGGAAAGGGAAGATGGGAGAGTGCCATAAAACGGAACAAAAACAACAAGTAGTGCGGCCAGTAAGGGCAAGGGTTAAAGTGCAGACAGCAGGTGTTCAATAAGTGCAGGTAAGGGGACTGTAGGATTGCAGATACAGACCCAAGTGCAAGGGTTGCCAGGAGGCAGTGCAGGTGTGCAACTGGGCAGGCAGGGACCTGTGCCCGAATTCAGAGTGTAGCCAGGTGGCCAGTGCAGTGTCAGACAGGAGATCAGCAGGCGAGAGGAAGAGAGAAGGCGGAAGCAAAGAGGAAGGTCTTGAGGTGCTTCCGGAACCGGAGATGGTTCTGCTCAAGTATCAGAGAGGCAGGGAGGCTGTTTCAGAGGGAGGCGCCACCCAAAGAAAGAGATCTACCCCCAACTTGTTGCTTGGAGAAGCCACTGACCCTGAGGGAGTTGGAGGTGGAGGAGCAAAGAGCTCGAGAAGGAAGAGATTTCTGAAGAGAGAATTGGAGGTATTGCGGTACCAGACCCCAGAAGGCCTTGTAGACAATGCAAAGGGTCTTGAACTTGATCCTTGCAGCTACTGGGAGCCAATGGAGAGATTTCAGGGCTAGAGAGCAATGTGTCTCACCCGCTAGTCCCCGGGGATCTGTCACCCAGGTGGCCAGGACACAGCCATCACTTTTGGATCCAGTTCCTGGGGTTGGATCAGTGTGGGAGGATCACCTGGATGAGGGGTCTTCAGGGAGTGGGAGTGGGATGCCGGATGGTGAGACACGGTATCTCCTTCCCTATAACACCCTTTCTCCATCCTACCAGGTAGGATACCTCGGAACTCAACCCCCCTCCCCTTTCCCGACACAAACACTCTCTCATGGACAGCTCATAGTGAGAGAAAATGGACTAACACCTGTGCCGTATACCTGACATGTCCCACCACAAGGGTCAGGCAGAGTCAGGCAATTACTGATAATTACACACAACTGACTTCCATCACACTTCCCCACACAGATAAAAGGCGGAGCATGAAAGCACACTCTGAGCCAGATTGAACACACAAGGAAGCAGCAGTTCCATGATGGCAGTTTAATATGAGGAGAAAGATGGCAAGACCAGAGAGGTTTGCAAGGAGGGAAGTGCCCTTGACCTTTTTGGAGAAGAACTGCTACTTTCAAGAGCCCTCGAGAATAAGAAACATAAGAACAGGAATTAAAGCTGAAGAAAGGCACCTGGGCCCTCCTGCATCGAGAGCCAAGGCGGGGAGGAGCGATTGCTGTTGTGGTACTGTCCTTGACTCCTACAACAAAGCAGCGCCAGTAAAGTCAGGACAGCCGTTGAGTCAGGCAGACTGCTAGCAGACCGGTCTGTGTTAGAACGAAGGTTGCAATCAGCAACATTGTAGGAAGAAATCTGCAAAGAACAGAGCGTGAGGCGCATGTGATAAGCGACGCAAATATAATTGAATATCCAATAAGTGACTGAACATTTGAAACCAAGATAGATACCATACACAGAGTGGTCTGGCACCACGTGGGTGCTCATTTGAAGGTCTCTGTTAGGTATCCAACTTAGAGTGTAAAATCGTGAACTGTAAAATCATGAACTGTAAAACCAAAGTGGTCCTGCAATGGGTCAAGTCAAACCCTGTGGACATTCGAAAGTCTTCGATAGCTAAAATGAACTGCAATTGGTCCGAGCCCGACTGAGGGAGACTAATTGTATAAAAGGGATCTGAGCCTGGCTGAGGGGGATCCAGGGTGAACCATGAGTCACCCGAGAAAAGAGCATTGGAGAAGAGGATCTGAGCCTGGAAGAGGGGGATCCAAACTAAATATTGTGGAATTTAAAGTATCTGAGCCTGACTGAGTATGATCCAGTTGGAAAGTGACTCACCTGACTTGAATATTTGTAAAGGAACATTTTGTTTGTTTTGGTATATCAGGCCCTCTGAATGAAGAGACTTTGATAACTTAAGAGATTTGGGCACAGAAGGCCCTGATGCTGGAAATGGAACTGTGTCCTTGTGCCGAAGAAGCCAGAGAGTGTGCTGTGCTCGAGTGAACCACCTTGTCCAACGCTGAAAATATGGGGAATGGAGGCCAACGGCCTGAACATCCTGACTTATCATTTTGTGAACACTTCTTTATTTTTCTTGAACATTATCCCACACTATTTGTATTTAGCGGTAACCATTGGCAATAGGTTTTTTAGTATAGGCCCCTTTTATTTTGACAAGACACCACTAGGACTGCATTATTATTATTTGATGGTTGTAGCTTGCTCCCATCTGTAGTTTTAGGATTAGATAGGCATTTATCACACCTTTGTAAAAGTTCAATAAACACCCTTGAACTGTTGTCACTTGTGTCTGTCTTACCTTGATACCATGCCTTCCTTACAATGGGTACCAGTAATTCCAAATCCTGGCACAAAAGAATTTAAGGGGCAGATATTTTGGGGGAATGTCAACATTTGCTAAATGAACAGTTGACTGTCATCCAATTGGGTTAGATCACCATCACATAATAGGGTGCTGCTGTAAATAAGAACAAATGTGTACTCAACACCAGGCCCAGTTTGCTGAATTTGCAGAGTACTTTTCAATAACTGGGGTTCTCTTGTATCAAATCTCACCCCTAGTCTTAACCATATTTATGTTTGGTCGATGTAAAAGATGAACCAGATATGCCACAACATTCTCAGTGTATAGATAATACTATTCTAATACTGTAAAAGCTGCAAACAAGAGTTACAACAAGTGTTCAGGAGCGAATTTGAACCAAGACCAAATCATAAATATATGAGAAGGTAATGAAAACAATTATTTACATCATTCATCAATCATATGGTTATACCTAACCAAAATGAATGGATAGCGAAAAGAGAGTAAAAAGGTGAACAAAGTGAAAAAAGCAGACAACCCGTGTGCAAAAAGGAGGGGGGAGGTAACAAGGAAAATATCCTCTAATTAGAAAAAGAAAGCAAAGACAGGGACTAAAAGAACCAATTTCATAATAGCAGTTGCATATATTTAAATTATAAAAGAATTTAAATAATTCAAATAAAGGTTAAGAGTTCCTTGGTTGTTAAATTTTGCATACACTTAGTTCTAAACGAGTCCTGGGATTATATAGTTGTTTTTTGAAAATCTGTTTTATCAGGACTCTTGTGGAAAACCCCCACTGGGTTAGATCAATACCTCACATTTCTCTAAATCATGAAGATCAAAGCGATAGTTGTCAACTTCTACAAAAGCTTGCACAAATCTAATGAGGCTAGCTGTTTAACTCACCGTAAATATGTTTTTGAAGAATTATTACTGAAATCCCAAAGAAGAGGGAACACTATATTAATTCTAGCAGGGGATTTCAATATAGGAAATGGTCCTCTCCTTGACCGCGTTGATGATACTGCAAGGCATATTGGATCCTAGTAGGCATGATCCCATAATGTTTTATAACTGGTTTAAGGTATTTTCCTGGTTACAAGAATGGGGCCTAAGGTCCATAAATGGGCATATACATAATGATAGACTTGAGAATTACATGTTTAGGAGCACCCAGGATGGTTCCTCTATCGATTATTGTGGCTTTACGGTTTTGTACTGGGGGTTGATAACAGATTTGTATGTCGTTGAGGATGTTCTAAGTGACCACCATCATCTGAAATTGAAATGGCTAGATAAAGGGAATTCTAATAACCCACATTTGATGATGGTGGTACCAAAGCAAACGAAAAAGAATTTGAGATGGGCAGCTGCCGATAAAATTTCAGCACAACAATATATGAACACTAACATTTTAATAATCAATTCTATACTTGAAGTGGAAGCAGAACCACTATATGCGCTGACCAGTATAACCACCGAGCAGTGCACAAAACTGTCCAAGCTGACCTGCAAGAGAATATTACACCCATCACACACCCTAAGGTCAAGCACTGCCCTATTACTAGTGATTTCAGCTTCTAATTCAACCAGGATTGGGGGGTCGGCCTACTCATTCCCAGTTCCAACTCTCTGGAACTCATTCCCTCCTCACATTGGACACACCCAAG
This sequence comes from Ambystoma mexicanum, assembly GCF_040938575.1. Classification (NCBI taxonomy): domain Eukaryota; kingdom Metazoa; phylum Chordata; class Amphibia; order Caudata; family Ambystomatidae; genus Ambystoma; species Ambystoma mexicanum. Next base: position 469,259,013 of record NC_090925.1, on the reverse strand, counting down.
ACTACATGGCCCTCCATAAAGCTCTAAAAACCTGGCCTTTTCCATAACCACAACTAATGCCTGCCGAAACGCACTACAATTGTATAATGCAGAGTTCAATGAAAATAGGCTCTCCAAGACATGCTAACCCTGAGAATAATGACCCTCTGATCGTACAAATCATAACCTACTACGGTCCACCATGTGAAACAACCCCTGAGTACCTATACTACGAATCATGAGGAAGATCACTGCCAGCTCATCCTGATCCAGAAAGTAACCTGGACCAGTGAACTCCAAAAAGTACACCACCCACTCCAGACACTCACCCCTCCTACCACCATGCTCACTTTCCACCAACAGACAATAGAATTAAGCTATACCCCTCGATCAATTTCAGCCTAGCTGCACACATATGAACAATCCTACATGAACACCTCAACAACCTGCTAGAACGCAGCTATACCCATGGATAAAATCAGCTTAGCTGCACACATAAACTTCCTACACAGGTCTAAGGCCTCCAGAATGCAGTCTCAGAGACTAAGCACCTAACTGCATACATTCAACAGATCTCTCACTACCACCACACCTAATCTTAGGATGCTACCTCCATCACGCTAATTTCACTGGCAGCACACATATTGAGGGCACCCAAGCACTGCATTCTACCCTACTCTCTCGACTGACCTGGACTGCGGTTCCCAAGGGCGTTCAACCTACAAGCGATTTTGAGATCATATAGAACACTATATAAATGCCAAATAACAATATCAAATAACAATATGTGGTCTTGAAATGTATTTCCCTTTGCTGTAATATCTCAGAAATGTTCCAGGGCGTTTACATTACGCCAGGGAATTTCTATCAAGAGGGTCTTGTAACAGGGATTGTAGCAGAGCAAAAAGGAAACTGCTACCTTTAAAAGTGAGGTTATAGATGCTAGGGATAATTGTAAGAGTTTGATCACTACTCAGAAACAAGAATTATATAACAATACTTGGGAAGAGCTGGTTAAGGCAGCAGAAGAACATAATACCAAGACATTCTCAGAACTGGTGACTCAGCTTCAATTCAGTATGCAGGACTGGACACATCCCTCAATCCTGGAGGCTGGCCATAATTCAACCGATATACAAAAAAAGAGTTAGGGATAGCCGGCATCACATAGGCTGATTTCCCTGTTGGATTGTCTTTTGAAAATATTCGGTCGAACGCTTTTGTCCGAATTAGGGCATTGGGCAGTGTGCAGGGATCATGAAGAAGGCACAGACAACAGATTCAGAATTCAAAACAAAAGTTTTTATTAACTTAAATGTCAGGATGGGAAAAGGCCTAACTTGCCCTATGCTAAGGTGGGATTTCCCTACCTAAATAGAAATAAGGAAACTCTGAGTCAAAGAGTTCAACTGAAGAATCTGTCTTCGTCCAAAACCTATACTTGCCCTCACAACTAATCTATACAATGTGTAGGGACGTCAGCAACCCAAGAAAATAGTCTCCAACATAAGGTTCTGCTCACAGCATCCTTTCAGCTCCCTTCTGCAAGTATAAAAACAGTTCTAGCAAAAGTTCAGAATAATGTAGTTTTAACCAGAACTTGTTCCCTTCCCCAAGTTCGCAATAACCCAAATCAAAGCACCAACACATCTTGAGACTTCATCCTCAAGTCAATAAATGATTCAAGTCTTAGTGTGCCCTTCCACAAGACTTATGTCCAACAGCAAAAACAGTAGAAATGGTTCCATCTTCAGAGTTCCCTTTGCCAAGACTAAAGTTTAGCAAAACAAAAACATATTTTATCTTTGTAAATGGGCCTTCTCTTTATGTTTGTTGGTTTGTGAACAAATTGTCATTATATTCCAAAGCAACTTCAACGTCTTGATTAGTTCTGCTTCAAATGTAATTCTCTGTGTTATGCAGTTTTTGGCTTCACTTTGATTTTAAATTCAACACCTAATAGTTTTACTTGATTTTAATGTTCTGTTTTACTTCTGAAAATAATATGTAATAGGTGTTGCTCTTTAGTAAAGGATTCATTCAGTTCAGCATTCAATAGATGTAGAATTGTACTTGTTAATGTTTCGTTTAGTTTAGTATTCAATAGACAGAACACACCTTGCCTTTTAACCCATGGTGTAAGTTCTCCACTTAGTTCGATGTTCAGTAGGCACGGGTTGCACTCAAAAAACACTTGCTAGTCAGCCAGCTGTGTAATACTTCTTTAATAATGTTCATTAGGCACAGGTTGCCCTCAAAACACACTTGCTGTTCAGCCCACAGTATAATACTGCTTTAATTCACTTCAAATGAAATGCCCAATGCTCGGAAACCTTTGAGAACGTGTTTCCTCCCGCACACGACTTCTATGAATGCAAAGTATTCATAGTATTTCAGCTTGACAATGGATTGAATCTGAGACCTTCGAAAACGTGTTTCCTCCCACGGGCGCCCACTCCGATACAAAGTATTCCCATAGGAAAGTTCAAACACTCATATACCGGGTTTCTCCTTTGCTAGAAAGTCACTGGTTGTGTTTAAGGGTCTCTCAGCAGCGCTGATAGCTCAGCCCTCTGCTTTACACATCAGGGTTCCAATTCCTGTCCCTCTGGCACTCCTGTGTCACTGTCTGAACACAGGAGAATGAGCACTTAGAATTTGATGAAAAGGGACAGCCTCTCCACACCTTCCCAATGTTTGATCTGCTCCACGTAGCCCAAGCTCCCATGCCATGCTTTCATAAGTCGTCTCGCTCAGCAGATCTCAGCGTCTCGGCGTGCCCCTTCAGAACAGTTATCTGCTGCTTCTCTTGGTCTCTCTGATGCTGCTGCTTCGACTCCACTTTCACTTCCAGCTTTACTCCTTCTCTTTGAATTGGGCTCCTTTAATATATCTGCAGCCCTTTGACAGGCTGCAGGTGTGAATGTTCAATTAGCTCTGCCTGACCACAATTAAAGGGACATGCCTGACCCTTACAACTCTTAGCAGAAATCTTCCTCGTCCCAGTACCAGAGTGATAAAATAGGCTAGTCTTCATTGCTCTTGGTTACCTCTTCCTCAACACAGTACTGACAGCTCTCATATGTGACGATATTAGGGGAACTGACTCACAATAACTCATGAAGGTTGGGAATGGGTTGGGTTGATCATCAATAAGGAAAGGGGGATACCCTGTCTCACCCATCTTACGCTTAATCATTTTCACCCTCTTTCTGGTGCGTCTGGTCTGGTGATATCTCCCATCATTTTCTTGTTAAATGAGACATGGGTAATAATATCCCATGACTGCTTCTCGAATAGAGGGTTCTTCCTGGAATAAAAATGCTGAATGCTGTGTTTCGTCTGAGAACATCTCGTTCCCAATTCCCAAGCACCTTCTACCAAGGTGATCCTCCCTTGCTTCTCAACCCCCCGGGGGTCAGGATCCAAAAGCAATGACCTTTCCCTGGCCACCTGCACAGAGGATCCAAAGGGAGTACATTTGAGAACGCTCTCAGATTTCTCACAGCAGAAACTAACCACATTTTATCTGCTGGCAGTTGGGGTTTTGCCCAGGTGTGGCAATAGGCGAACAGTCATTGAATCTGTATTTGATAGCTGCTATTTCAGTTTATTTCAAACAAGAACCAATTTATTTGGCCTTTAAGTACCTGGGCAGAGCCTTTGACAAGGATAATCAGTAAAAAAACAGTGGTTTTTGCTTGGGTCCTTAAAATGTCCACCTGAATTATGAAACCTACTAATTATCCTGCACAAAGACACTAAAGCCTGTGTGAGGAGTGGGGCCAAAGGAGAATGACCAGAGTATTTTGTGGTTAACATAGGGGTATGCCATGAATGTGTCTTGACCCCCTTGCTGTTTTCCTTATACGCAAATGGACTCTATGGGCCTCATTACGAGTTTGGAGGTAGCCCTGGTGCTATTAGCGCCATGGCTGCCTCCAAACTCGGGTCCGGGTTCCTTGAATGAGGAATTACCGGGTCATTCCAACCTTGGAGGTCCCGGTAATTCCTCATTCAAAACACCCATCCCCATTCCCATTCGAGCCCCCATAGGGGTCAATGTGAATGGGAAGGGAGCTAATAACGGGCCCGTTATTAGCTCCCTGGTCCCCCTGCGGGACCCGCAAAGGACGTCTGGTCTGACTCGACATTCTGAGCGGGTCCCGCAAGGGAACCTCGTAATAGGGCGGAATGGGTTTACCGGCACCATTACCGGTGACGTTAAACCCATTCTGCCCACCTCGTATTGAGGCCCCATGTGTCATTGGTACAGACGGGCGAGCACTAAAATGGCTAATCACAGCGTATACAGCTTTTATGAATGATCTTGATTTCCAAGTCAATGCAGGAAAATCGGCAGTCATGGTATGTCATGCTGGAACAGGTAAAATCAAGATGTCAATGATGTTTGGTAACAAAAGCATAATTGAAGGAGTTTGATTACTTGGCATATGTTTTGTTTCAAAACTGTCTGCCTAACCACACAACTCAAAGCAAACCAATAGATGCAAGCAAGCCCAGGGGGTTGGATGGGAATTAACTCGATTCATGAACATGTCCAAATCCCAACCCTTAGATCTAATTACAAAAGTGTATCATAGTCGGGTCAGTGGGTAAATATGGGACATCGATTTGGGAATATGTGAATGCAACAGATTTGCATATTTTTGAGGACAACCTTTTTAAAACACTGCTTGGCTTGCCATGGTCTGCCCAAATTGTGGTGTTCACATGGAGCTAGGAACTTCTTTTCTAGAAGACGATTTATGCGCCCAAACAATCTTACACTGTCTCTGAATTTGGAGCAACGAAAAGGCTGGACCCACACAGCTCAACATAAAGGAATTGCTGGTCAAAACTAGAGTGACATTTCACTTCTTCGATATGCAAAAAAGCACGTCTTGATCAAATTAACACTCACTTTATTGCTTCAACCATTTCGATCCGTCTTTGGCATGGCAACTAAAAACTCAGATGATTCTGTTCAAAATGAAACGCATGAATCACTGCAACTAGCAAAACCATCCAACTGAAAACATGCAACAAAAAAAGGCATGTTCGATACAAAAATACTTGGTATGCGCTAACAATCCAAAGGAAACAACCCTCATTACTAGAGCAAAATTCAATTGCCTCTGTCTTAGAGCGATAACATCACTGTGGTCTGGCAATACCTACAAATAACCATGTCTACTGTGTCAAGCTCTCGAAGAAGATCAAGTTCACTTTATGATCTTTTTCCAAGAGGGTTCCATCACCAGAGCAAGAACTCTCACTTCTAAACTAGGAGAGACAGGATTTACTCAATGCCTCCCTGCGATATCACTACATATTATCCCCACCAAAAATATTGCTGTATATATGGTCTTCTGCAACGGCCATAGGCAATATTTTTGGGGGGTTTTGGGAGTGGGGGTTGCGGGGGTGTCCCCCTCTCCTTTAAAAATAATGCAGCGGTTGCGGGGGTGTCCCCCGCACGTTCCAAGCCTTAATATTGCCGCAAAAATATGGCGATATTTTTGTATGGTGATATTTTTGCAGGGATATTAACATATGGAACCCTCCCTCCTTTACTGTATTGATTATGGGCAGATACACCAAGGACTAGCTTGTGCTTATTGTAGTACATTTGACTAGGAGGCGATTATTACTTGCACATTAAGACATTTTTACCTACTTTAAACAATGTTTTAGTATGAAGTTAAAGGAATGCATAAATGCATTGTTGTATATGGTTTGTTTTTATCCATTGTATGTGTTTGTGAATTATTGCTGTGTTTTTATGGAATATCAATTGCTAAAATAAACATAAATTGATTGATTGATAATAGTTGGAGACGAAAGGGGCCTTATCCACGAGAAAGTCTAAAGCAGATATACCATAGGCAGACCTGATTTCCTAGACGAAGGATAGAGAGAGAACAGAAGGGGACAGAAGACTTTAAATTCCCAGGAAATTCTGTGGGTCTATTTGGGCTCTGTGCCTTAAAGAATTATTTAAAGGTGAATATGACAATTCCCCGAATGTGTTCAGACATAGGCCCCCCAAGAGCCATTTCTCTGCTAATTCCCAGGAGTGGAGGAACTGGGAGGGACTTCATCTAAGGGATTTTCCTTCCAAATAAAATTCTTGAGCATGTAAAGTGTCAAGCCAAATTTGCTTTATATGTGAAAAGATAGTATTTGTGCATAGACAAAATGTAGCTCTATCTAAATATAAAGCCAAACAAACAAATACCATGTGGGTTTTCACAGCTATAATCTGACACCAGGTGGAGTGGGCTCAGCATTCCTCCATTCCTCTAATTGGAAGAAGTTGTTGGTGATTGCCTGGGCCCTAATGGTCTTTTCAAATGGTGTGCCAGGACAGTCAGTGTATGTCCAAACAGACAATGTAATGGCAGTAGCTTATGTAAATCGGCAAGGAGGCACTTGCTCTCCAGTTCTGAGCACTTGGCCAGAGTTTTGGGGGAATGGGTGGAGTCGAAACCCGCAGTCTCTGAAGGAAGTGGATAACATGGTTTGGACAATGGCAGTACGTACCGACAAAGCTGTGTGTATATCCTCCCAGGGGATGTCACTACATATGGCAGTATTTCAGATTTCTCGTTGGTGAATGCTCAACTTCCTTTGTTCTGCTCCAAGTTCCTGAGCAAGGGGGCTTGGGAGGTGGATGTGATGCACATTGAGTGGCCAGGGGGATCTTCTGTATGCATGTCTTCCCATCCCTTTAATTCAGGCAGCATTGAGCAAGGTCTGGGACAAGTCAATGCTTATTTTGGTTGGTGCCCTTTTAGCCCCAAAGGTCTTGGATTCGGACTTTGGTGGCAGTGGGTCCAGTGTGGAACCTGTTAGGTACCCATCCCCACTTAGGTCATCAAGGTGGAGCTGGGTTCGTCTCTGGAGAGATGGAAAGTGTAAAAGTTGAGAGTAGATGCTAGCAACATTTAGGCTTAATTCAAGTGGCCCATTCCCTTCAGAGGTGCAGGAGGCTAGCTACTCTGAAGTGCTATAATGGGCAATGGAAATATTTTGTATTCTGGTGTGTACGGAATGAGGTCTAGGCAATGTCCTGTGGCATTGCGTCTATGCTGCAATTTCTATCTGATGGATTTAAGAAGGGCTTGTACATCTACATTGAGAGTGTAGTGATCTGGAAATGCATTGCGAGAGCCCTAGAGGGGGAGATCTCTCATGGAACAATCTTGTGGGGCACATGTTGAAGAGTTTCTCCCTTGGCAGGTGGCTGGAATATTCAGACTCCTTCCTGAGTTCTTCAGCTGGTCTTGAGGTCTCTCCAGGGGTCTCGTTGTGAGCCAGTTGAAGACATTAACGTTAGATTATTGGCTCTGAAGACAGTCTTTTTGGTTGCTACCACATCGGCCCGCAAGTTGAGGGAGATTGCCATTCCTTTGTGTAAAGAGCCATTTACCAGTGTTCTACTATAAGCATTGGTGCTTCACTATGTGATTTTCTCCCAAATGTGGCATCCAAATTTCTCAGGACATTGGGGTTCTGGCCTTACATTTGAATCCTTCCTCTCTGGACGAGATGGTATGCCTTTGATGATCTGTACTCAAGTACATTAGGTGTACTGTGTATTTTAGGAAGGTGAACAATTTATTTGTTGAATTTAGGGATTTCAGGGTTGGCAGGAAGGCTTCAGAGGTTTCCATTACTTGATGGACTTGAACAATCATTTGCATGGATTGTGAGGCAGCAGGGGTCACAGTGCCTGAGAAGATTCAGGGAAGATCGACTAAAGGCATGGCAACATCCTGGCAGAGGCAGAGGGAATCTCTTTGTAGAACATTTGCAGGACAGCTATGTGGGAAGACCCAAATACCTTCATCAGACATTAGAGACTGAATGTGGGTAGTCAGGAGCACTCTACTTTTGGCACTGGTGTTCTGATGTCTGGCATGCACTAAGGAAAGAGGGTGTCAGTTGTCTGTCAATAAAGTTGATGATGGGTTGCGCTACATCATGCATTTGTTTTGGCTTTGCTTGATAGGCCCTATCATCTTTGTATTTGGTATTCCTCAAAAGTAGGTACTGGGATGAAGAAGATGAACCTGGAAGTAATGCTTAGATTACTTTCTGTAATCCTCATTGCTCATACTCTCACTCCTTACAGTACTTGCGATCCGCCTCTCCCTAACTGTGGGGGATAGTAGGTAATGACTGGTGAAAGGATGTATTATAATCTCTAGAGGGAGGAGGGAACATTTCATTGTATAAAGGTGTCCTGTCACTGGAGGCTGGGCTGTGACGAAGAAGATTAGGACTCAAAATATTTAGGATAACCAGTAAGGAATCTAAGCTTTACTTCCTCTCCCTGTTCTATAAATGTTTATATATGTGTGATATAAAGACTTAAAAAGGCAACGGTTATCCTCCCCATTATATGCTGGTTTCTGTATTTCATTTTGAACCAGACCAGACACACGTCATATGATTCTATTTGTAAAACCGATTTGAAATGATCCTGCTAGAATAACTGTCAAATGTACAATACTTGTTTGCTAATAGGCACTAGATACTCTCCTCATGAACTACCGCAAAAAGGTATATATCTGAGCTGTGATACTCGCCTTGTAAAATAAATATAATTTAGTACTTGCGAAACGTTAAGAGAGTTACAGCTGGTTCAAAGGTGTGAAATCGATGGCACTTCTAAACAACTGTTTTAGCTATTTATTTGGATTAGTTGAGCAAAAATATTGCTTATTTGGGCAGTTTTATCAATAAGTCATTAAGGGTGCGCAGAGATGGAACATTAAGCAAAGGAAATATCATGTTCTAGATAGTTAACATGATTATTATAATATTGGCGAGCTGGACCCGAAAAAAATCCCGAAAAAAATAAATCTTCAAATAATGGCTAGTAAAATATTTTAAAGTACTTGAATGATAAGTGTTAAAAAAGGTTTATTTGAGTTTGATCCACAGGGATGCTTCTGGATAGAAAAAGCAATGATGCTATGTTATTGGGATACATGCCACACTCGGTTGTCATGTTCATGGTCTCCAGGCGCTTTAGAGGATGTGAAGGAAAGGTGGATGGTTGCGGTTAGTGGAGAGAGAGGGGAAATGTTAGATAGCTTTGCGGTTGTGGTGTGTGCAGACTGGAAGTACCCTGAGCTCTGCATGTGGGTCGTTTCTAGGTGTTCTGTGTCGAGAGCATAGAGGCATTTCTAACCAAAGGTGAGATTTGTGTGCCTGTGATGCTAGGGTGTATAGGTGTTATGTTGGTTGTAGAGTGGCAGTGCCCTGATATTTGATGTCTGTGCTGACGGTGCATGTTCAATTGTCATGTGTGGGAAGCTTAGTTGGTATGCATATCGTGTGTTGGTAGGTAGAATTTGAGTGAGTTATACAGAGACCTTGATGGGCCGACAAGTCTGTAACCACATGTAGCAGATCGTAGAATGCATGAAAGTAATCACAGGGCATTACAAGTCACAGAACCACTGACCTCTTGCAGGCAGGTCCCGTTTCAATTTCTCAAATTGCCACTGTCAGTCTCTCTCTCTCTCTCTCTCTCTCTTTCTCTCTCTCTCTCTCTCTCTCTCTCTCTCTCCCTCCCTCTCTCTCTCTCTCTCTCTCTCTCTCTCTCTCTCTCTCTCTCTCTCTCTCTGTCTCTCTGGCTCTCTAAAAACACACAATAGATATATTTTACCCTATGTGACAAAAGTATCTGGGAGACTCGACTCATTACCATATAATAGGTGCTGTGGGTTATGGGAGGCTATGTCATTTTTAGACATAAAAAACTGCTGCTTGAGATATAAAGATACAAGGCATTAATGTCAACTTTCTTTGTATGTTGGCTGGGAGGGTGATTGCCATCTTAAACCTCACTCTAACTTGCTTAGGTGCTGTGCTTAGTGGCCAGATGAGCCTTTTGATCATTGGGACATTGGGTAGTGTTTGTCTGGGGTTCATCAGGTGATCAGGGCAGGTATTTCTCCGAGATGTCTTCCCAAGTGTTTCCCACCAGGCTCAAACTGATCTCACATTCTGTAAATTGCCATAGGCAAAAAATTAATTCACCGCCCACATCCAAAATGCCATCCCTTAACTGGTTTCGAGGCCGTTCATTAACTTCAATTTCAAAATGATGCTGAAAGTCTGCATGGGGTTCTATGTGGTGAAAGTAGGAGCAGGAAAGAAAAATGGTGGAGTCTGTATTTTTATTATTATAATAATCATGTTGCAAACTATCTAGAACATGATATTTCCTTTGCTTAATATTTCATCTCTGTGCACCCTTAATGACTTATTGATGAAACCGCCCAAATAAGCAATACTTTTGCTACACTTTTGCTAAACGAATCCAAATAAATAGCTAGAACAGTTGTTTAGAAGTGGCATCAATTTCACACCTTTGAACCAGCTGTAACTCTCTTAACGTTTCGCAAGTACTAAATTATATTGATTTTACAAGGTGAGTATCACAGCTCAGATATATACCTTTTGGGGTAGTCCATGAGGAGAGTATCTAGTGCCTATTAACAAACAAGCATTGTACATTTGACAGTTATTGTAGCAGGATCATTTCAAATCGGTTCTACAAATAGAATCATATGGCGTGTGTCTGGTCTGGTTCAAAATGAAATACAGAAACCAGCATGTAATGGGGAGGATAACCTTTGCCTTTTTACGTCTTTATATCACACATATATAAACATTTATAGAACAGGGAGAGGAAGTAAAGCTTAGATTCCTTACGGGTTATCCTAAATATTTCGAGTCCTAATCTTCTTTGTCACAGCCCAGCCTCCAGTGACAGGAAACCTTTATACAATGAAATGTTCCCTCCTGCCTCTAGAGATTATAATACATCCTTTCACCAGTCATTCCCTACCATCCCCCACAATTAGGGAGAGGTGGATCGCAAGCACTGTAAGGAGTGAGAGTATGAGCAATGAGGATTACAGTAAGTAATCTAAGCATTACTTCCAGATTCTTCTTGTTCATTCCAGTACCTACTTTTGTGGAATACCAAATCAAAGATCATAGGGCCTAAAAATGACACTAAAATCATCCCTGATTTGGCCTTCATGCAACGTAATGACCCAGTGTTAGCTGAGCCTCTCCTTAAAGTCATTCACGAGGAAGAAAGAACTAAAGAAGGTTCATTTTTTTTTCTTAAGCATGGTTTACTATATAGGGATGGTGTTGGACCAGATAGGAATCTCTGCTCACAAATTGTAGTACAGCAGAGCCATAGGAGAATGGTCCTTGAAATTGAAAATGCCCACCCTACAGCTGGACACTTAGGCACTGCTAAGACACAAGCGAAAATATTAAATGTTTTCTAGTGGCCAGGGGTACATGCAGAAGTTAAAAATGTTGTCTCGGCTTGTCTATTCTGTCTGAAAACCGCTGCTCATTCTCCTCATCAGTTCCTTTGCAACCATTCCCCATTATCAACATCCCCTTTTCAAGAATAGGAATGGACATTGTTGGTCCTCTGGAACCCTCCAAATTAAGAAACCAATATATCCTAGTGATAGTAGATTATGCCACCGGATACCCAGAGGCTTTCCCTATGAGGTCTTATACTACACAAGAAATCATCAAGCATCTCCTTCTCTTCTTGTCCTCAGTAGGTTTCCCTAAAGAAATCCTGACTGATCAAGGTACCACATTTATGAGTCCGCTTATGGCCGAAGAGAAGGAAGTTTTACAAATCAAACCCACAAACTGATGGGTTAGTGGAATGATTTAATAAAACCTTAAAATCTGTCCTTATGTAGTTGGTTGATGCCGATGGGAGAAATTTGGACACTATGATACCGTGGGCCCTTTTTTCTGTTAAAAAAAAACTAAGCCTCCCTACGTTTCTCACCATTCGAGCTTCCATATAGACGAGACCCTAGGCATGCTCTCGATATGCTAAGAGAGACATGGGAAGAGCGAGAAGAGGCCATATTACCTCTGTCCCAAACCACCCAACGTCTAAAGGGTCATATGGCCATATTTAGATCTATAGAACACTCACATCTTAATAAATCCCAGGAACATCAAAAGCTAATTATGACCGGAACACCATTACCCATTCCTATTCCATTGGCCAGAAGGTATTGGTACTCCTTTCCAATTCGGAACATAAGATGCTCTACCGTTGGCATGGTCCCTGTGAAATTCTTGAACAAACAGGACCTTGTAATTATCAGGTGTCACAGCCAGATAGACAGATTTATCATGCTAACCTATTGAAGGAGTGGAGGGAGGACCCAATTGAAGCAACTTCTGTTTGATGGCCAGTCTTCTGGCCGAAGAAACAGATGGGATCAATTTAGTCCCTGCTGATTACTATCCATTAAGAAACAGGATATACAAACCCTGTTAGAGCAGTTGCCAGACGTATTTGACAGTGAACCAGGAAGTGTAAAAGGGTTCTTTAATTTCGTACATACACCTCTTGATAAAGTTGTCCGTTTCAAACCCTATTGGATTCCGGAGGCCTGTAGAGAAATAGTCTGACAGGAAGTGGAGAAAATGCTGGCATCTGATATAGAACCATCGTAGAGCCCCAGGTCCTTGCCAACAGTCTTAGTAGCAAAACCAGATCAGTCGTGGAGATTCTGTATTGACTTCAGAAAGTAAAAATGCATTATTCCAGTTCGACAACTATCCCATGCCCTGGATACACAACCTTATTGATCGACTGGGATCTGCATGTTTTCTCTCCACGATTGATCTAACGAAAGCTATTGGCAAGTACCAGTGAATCCTCCAGCCAGGGAGAATACAGCTTTCTCCATTCCTATGGCACTATTCCAATTTAAAGTGCTACCTTTTGGACTCCACAGGGCACCCATGACCTTTCGGAGATGAATGGATCAGATGCTTTGACCATTATCTGGGTTTTGTGGGGCCTACTTGGATGACATAGACATTCATAGTAGAACTTGGGAAGAACACTTGATGCACATCTATAAGTTCACCAGGGCCCTGAGGAAAACTGGTTTCACCGGAAGCCCAAAGAAATGCCATTTGGCCCAGTTTGCCGTAAAGTATTTCGTTTTTTCTGTCGGCAACGTACTTGTACAACCCCAAACCAAGAATGTTAGAGCAGTACAGGAGACACACATACCCAAAGATAAACTAGACTTTAGAGCCTTTCTTGTATTTGTGGGGTATTACAGGCAATTTATACTGAATAACTCTTCCATCGCCTCCTGTTTTACCGATAAGCTAAGAAATGCAGAACCTCCAAAAATGAAATGGGATAAAACTGATCAGGCTTGCATTAATACTTTAAAATCTTTCCTTTGTAGAGCACCAGTATTGAAAGTACCTAATTTTGCCAGAGAATCTATTCTTGTAAACAGTCATTTCAAGGGTTGGTCTAGGTGCTGTTTTGTCCCAGGAGTATGAGGGAATAGAGCACCCGGTATTATGCCAGCAGAAATCTCTTGCCCAGAGAAATACATTTTGCAACAAATTAACTACAGGTTCTGGCCATAAAATGGGGCAGTTGAAGTATTATCTCACTGACAGAAAGTTTGAGCTAGGATCCGACCACTCACCCCTTAAGAGGATGAGTCTTCATAAAGACACATTTCCCAGGATTATGCGCTGGTTTCTTGATCTCCAACCCTATTATTTTTCTGTGGAACTCCGAAAAGGCAAGAAGTAGGTACATGTTGACATTTTACCCTGTTTTCCACTTGGAGATGAGGAAACCAGCAGCATAAGAGGAAAGGTATGTGACAATCTAAGGATACTGTCCCTTCTCCCATAGGGGGCGACCTTTCCCATGGGACCTGGGCAGTGTGTCCACAGTAGAATAATCCCCCCTGAGGGTGGTGCACTGAGGGAGGATGACATAGAAAGGGAACACCCCTTTGTGATTGTTGACACCTATTCTCAGGAAACTGGTATGCCACCGATTCAGCACCACCAACCCCTTCACATGGAGTAAGTCCCCCCGTCCTCTGGCCAGAGCTAAGATGTTCTATTTTCAAAGAGGTCAGACTAATATAATTGACAGGACTGAAATACCAACTAAGTACTTTGTATCAGGTTTTGAAAGAAGTACTGGGAAGAAGAAGATGACTGTGAGTTTGAGGATCACGTTGGAGGATCAACGGGAGCGGTCTAGCTTCTCATGACTTGTCATTGGCCCAAACTAAAGCAATAAGCCAGCAAAGGAGTTCAAAATAAACTTATCTGGGATGCAGAGGGAGAACGATCTTCAGGGGAGGAACTGTGGGAGCCGTGCACCGGGCGAGCACAAAAGGGCTGAAAGGGAAGCCGTGAAGAAAGGAAGGGGAGAATGTGAACCTGGTCCAAGCAGGAAGGACCCTTCGAGCTCCTACCGTGATGAACCACTGGTCAGCCCAGGTCCCAGCGAAGCACAAGTGAAGAAGGACGTGCAGTCTAGCAGAGTCAGATATCTGCAGGGCCGCTGCAGAGCCAGCTACAAACCCAGATGTTACCAGAGCCTCGAGGAACAACGCAGCTGCTCGGTAAATGCTGGTACCTTTAACTAAAAAGCTAACATGTACGCGAGTTACACAAGAGGCGTTGTAGGTCCGGGAAAGCAAGGGAGTGAAGAGAGAAGTTGGAGCAAGAGGGCCTGGGACCCTGAAAAGAGACTGCGGGTCAGGGATTGCACCCAAATCCCTTTGAAACGATTGTGTAGATACACTGAAGACGTCAAACCAGAACTAACAACCACACAAGGAGGGTTCTCCAAGTGAAAACCCGACCAGACCAAATGCTGAGAGCTAAAACCAAAAGGACATACACTTTCCCATGCATAAATTCTTGCAATTGCAATAACATAATTAAAGGTAATATTGTTTCACACACAAAGACAGGGGAAAAGGTCTTAATATACCACTATGCAACATGTGACACATCAAACGTGGTATATCCCATAAAAAGTCCCTGTGGGCTTTACTATGTCAGACAAACGTGTCAAAAAGCGAAAGTCAGGTGGAATGAGCACCGATCCAATATCATGTTCATAACCCCAGCTCTGGAGTAGCCAGACATTTTGCCCATGAAAAGCATCAGATTGCACAGATTTGCTTTCAGATACTAGAGGTCATAGAGAAAAGAGAACTTGAACTTGAATATTAGCAAAAAACCTGAACAAAGAGAAGCTTCCTGATACAGAGACTTTATTCTGTCTTTCCAAATAGACTGAATGAGGACATTTGTCTGAGCTGCTTTTTGTGACACAATCATGCTTTCTTGAACATTCACATTGTTATGCTATATCTTAATGTTGCTCTATGAGGTTCCTGATATGACCAATTTATTCTGTCGATCATACCATACTGTCAAAATAAGAACTTCCACATTAGTTTGGCATTTCAAATGTCCCCTGTAGTCAAGTGTTGCTTTCATTGGTTTATGTATTTACATGCATTATCGACTTCACTAATACTGGTTGTGAGACTTAGATTTTGATTTTGACCTGGGGAACATTCTCAGTATCCCACCCTGTACTGTGCCCGATTGCAGTAGATTTCAATTGAATTGTTGATTGTCACTGTGGTGTTACGCCAGCTTTCATTATCATTGTTCTCTTTTTGCTGTATCAGTATTCTATACTGCTCAACTACAAGTCACATCACAGACCGACACAGCAGTTAAAAGGGCTATAGTTTTTGCCATCATCTTTTGTACAGTATTGCATCAATATGTTTTATCACTATGTTAACCTTGTAATTGAGTCTGTCTCTCATTGCACATATTGTTCAAGCAAGATCATTTGTATTTTTAACATTAACTGCAGTGTTGGCATTGGATTACGCTTACAAGGTGACATAGTAGTCCACATCGCTGCCGTAATGGCATTGCTACTGCGATCAGGTCCCACATGATACATCATTGGGCCATGATGACGTTAAGCATACATCCCGATTGACCTGCAAAAACGTAGTTAAATAGCCATTTTGGTCAGAGCAACGCCTAAACTCGACCGCAGGAACACTTTTGGAGGACTTATCTTCTTTTCAAGAAGGTAAGCCCATGACAGCCAATACCTACCTAGTGCCTAGATGAGTTTATCTACATACTGCATTTTCAGTAACAGGGGGCTTTGTTTTTAGACTTTTCTTTTCATTTGAGCACTTGAAAATCATCAGGAACCAAGATCTGCGTAGACTATGAATACCTCCGTCCCCAAGCACCAGTCAGAGAGGTAGGAAACACATTCGCTGACTGGTTATTGGGGCCACAGGTGGCTGGAACAGAAGTACTGGACCCCAGGTAGGTGTAAGGGAAAACAGTAAAAGTGTCAGGTACACAATGTATCCAACAAAGGATAACAGAATCAGGACATACAGGACACCTATCTAGGGAACAGCTGAGGAAAGGCTTGAAAGAAGAAGGAGCTCCCAGTGTATGAATGCTCAACCCAAAAGAGCTGAAGACTCCTTCAACGCCTTCAAGAATAAAACCAAATCTTGGCTCTTTGACCAGCAATAGCTGTGTCAGACATCGGTCCTACTTACCCAACCCGCCTTTCCCCTGCACGATTTCCGGTCTACTACCTTTCCCAACTACCTCAGGGATACTTCCTCTGCAGAACCTTGGGACTCCGTACCACTGTACCATGTGTAAAATATGTAATTATTAAGTCTGTTTATTACGTTGTATTGTTATACTTTTTTTGTAATTTATCTCCCTGTATGTTCTTTTCCTGCAACCCTGTACAAATTGCACCCTGATGCCCCCGGGCCTGATGGTTTTGCGCGTTATAAATAAACAAATACAAATACAAATACAAGGTAGAGCCAGGTACCAGGTTTTAAGTGAGCCGTATCCAGCAGCTGCAAGTCAGCAATAGTGGCAGAGCAAGAATAGGAGCGGGCTTAGTAGTCCAACGGTAAACGGGCTGTGAACTGAATTAATCCAGGCAGGAACAGGAGGCAGAACATGAAGGGGAGTTCCAACCTTGAGGACAGAAATCAGGAAGAAGTAATCCGTGTCACGCTCCATGGTCAAAAAGCTGTGTATTGTAGCTGCCGAGTCGTTGTAGCCAAAATGTATGAAGACAGTCCAAATAACATAGCCAGGTTCCAAGACCAAACAAGAATGAAGCAGCCGGGACACTGTAGCCAAAGGACAAGACAAGAGCAATCCGGGGACGTAAGCGAGGTTTTTAAAAAGTTCCAAAATCGTAAAACATGGAAGCGCATAACAGACTGTGAAGAACAGGTGATAAGTGCTGAAGGATAGGCTCGGGGTCCTTTTAACTTGCAGCAGAGCGATCATGTGAATGGAACAGGACCCGGTCACGTGAACCCCAAATTCCAACGCGGCCATAATCGCCACAAACGCTGGTAATGGTTTGTCGGAAACCCTCCTGTCAAAGGGAGACTGCGGCGTTGTATACTAACATGCCGTTGCTGGATGGGCACATGGGGTACAGGGGTAGGTGTGTGTGTAGTGTATGGATCATAGGAGCTGCAAGGAATGGTTGAGTGCATGACAAAAATACAGCTAAGAAGGTATGTTTTGTACTTTTTTATATTTTCTGTATATTTTCGAGTTTTTCTTTAAATTGGTAGTTTTTGTATATCTTGAGGTTGATGGGACACCAACAGGCATTACTGTTAGTTTTTTTATTAATATGTATTATCCTTCAGAGATTCGTGTGCCAGAGCAGGCGTGTATGGACAGTTAGCCTCATACACAGACTTGACAAGTATGTTGGTTCTCACATAGAAGTAACTGTAAACATGTGTCTTTGTATTGTTTATAGAGTGAGTCCGGATTATGGACGGGATGTCAGAAATGCATTGGCTTCTGATTCTGCCGCTACAATTGTAAAGAAGGTACAACACAGGACATTACAGGATGTTGCCAAGAAAATTAAATAAATGTTTTTTAATTTGTACATTTGTGATTGAACTCTTTTTGAAACCCAGGAGTGCCTACTACACGGGTAGTCACCAGTTCTGATGGTGAACATCGTCAGTTTATTTTCATAGCAACACAAACCGTGCTACTAAAACAGTATATCTGCAGCAGAAAAGGCAAGTCACAATAATTAACAAAGCATGAGTGTGGTGGGGGTCTAGAGTTTGGTGCCTCCAAATGAGGTTTGTAACTACTGTTAGCCATCCCCAATAAAGAACATAATGTGTTGAACGCTGCTAAATACTGTGAATTTCATTGAGAGCCGACTCACTGCTACACTGTAGCTTTAGCAAATCTATAACCAGCAAGGCAAGGTGCAGAGCCTGCCTGCGTGGAGTCCGGTGGTGAGTCCACACTCACCAGTCAAGCGTCAGGAGGTGTGAGGTGAGTGACGGAGTGATGACGGAAAATATCCTCAGAATACACTCTGTAAACTCTCCAAACGTGAAGGTAGAGACACAAGAAACCAGTGAGAGATATAACTGAATTTGCCATTGTGAACTCCGTAATGGAAGAATTTGATCTGATCACGACAGTCGACAGGGATAACTGAAGTTCACAAGCTAGCTCTCAAACCTACGCCTACACCATCCAGTCAGCCGTTGCGGCACTTTCAACGCTGGACGCTTCGACCACTACTAAAGTGCCAAGCGAATTCGCCTCTTCCTTGCCAACTGAGACTAACAAATACATGCTTAAGACGGCAGAGGTAATAGAGGAGCTTAAAAGCTTAAAAGCATGGTCTGACAGTGGCACACAACTGCTATTGAGACTGCCTCCCTTGCCCCAACACCACCCCAAACTAATTTATTGTCCCCACCTGTAGACACTCGGGGGAAGTCCATGCAAGAAATTGTCTATGGGGACAAACCACCGAGTCGGAGGTTACGAGCGCCCACTTTGCCTTCTCAAACCCACTTTCAGAAAGATGCTCGACTAGTAGAGTCATCTGAAGACTGGGGGATGGCCCTTGTCAACCACTGGAGGTTGCTTCCTTTTCTGAATTCTCCTTACACACAGTCCTAAAATCGAGTCGAAATTACAAAGACTTGTTCTCTGAAGGGGTGCAATCGAGACTCAAATCTGCAACTAACAAGCCAGACAAGAAATGGAAATGGTCTGGTCCCTTTCTCCAAAAGGGGATGGTAGGGCAACTTGGGCAATTTAGGAAAATCACCAACAACGCCCGTGCCTTCGCAGAAAAGGAGCCCTCAGATGGACAAATCCTGGAGGGTCTAGCCGATTTTGACACTGGATTAAATGACAGGGAAGGAACATGGGAAATAGTACATGGAACAGCGAGAGCCCCGGTGCAAAAGAGACCGCGTGTATGTTCCTCAACGCTCTCCATCGAAGAAGCTGTAATCAAGCCTAATCAACCGGGGACTACTCATCTCACCCACTCAGAACAAAGCTAATTAATGCACTGGGACAGTTTGGAACTAAGAATGCGCATGATACACTTGCTGGTGAAATCTCCATGCCTCAAATTGAGCCCACTCAAAAGGAAGGAATGGCCAATCAGTTAGACAAAGCTTGGCCGGACCATTTGAGAAAGAAGAGAATCCACACAGACACCACAGTACTGCAGCCTAGCAATGCTCTCAGAAAACCGGACACGGGGGGCCAGAGGAGATCCCTGCTGCAAAGATTCGTTCTTAAGCAACTTGGTAACTCAGATGGGGCAGAGTGAGGAGATACCCACCAAGAAAAATGGACAATCCGGAGAGTGCAACAACCAGAATAAACTAACTGGCAAAGCAACCCAAGATCACTTTACACAGTTATCAGTTGTTACAATAGCAATGGCCCCCTTCATGAAGTTGTATGAGGCTATAAACTACACCTTAAAAGATCAGACAACGTTACTTGCCAAGTTACATTCCAAGATGATTTTCATTGAAAGCTTTTTTGCAACCCCCTCACAACATAAAGACCTCAATAAGCAACCCTCGATAGATGAGTAGCCCGTGAGAGAGACCATCAAGGTGGGGACGTCCCCCGAACTCTGAGCTGCACTATGATGCAAAACAACTAATCTCTTGGAAATCCAGGTGACGGGGGGTGCGACCTCCCCAGCTGTGCCGAGCGGAGGGTTTCCCTTTCCTTAAAATCTGTGAAACCTCCAATTAACACCTTTCCACCATTTGTGAATTGAAAGAACAGTGTGTCCCCGTCCAGTAAGATTGTAAAACGAAGGTCCCCTCTTCTAACTATAAGACCAAAAACTTGTAAGAAACTCCAAAAAAGAAAACTTTACTACAATTAGAATGCCCCACCTCAAAACAAAGAAATAAAAATGAAATTCCACCTAAGGGCAAGAGACAGTCAGTCATCGTCCCAGAACTTCCTGGAGGGAGGGTGGCAGGGGAGACCTTGGTAGAAGATGAGATGATTTCACGAACAAATCTGTCAACCTACTCCATAAATGACGAGATGGAAGACTTGATTGACGCTTAAACGTCTCGCCCGTGCTTAAATTCAGGGGGGCTTGAGGAATCCAAAGAGCTCCCACAGAAGAACAAACAGTCGGATAGTCCGCTCATGACCATTGCTGAAAGAAGAGAATTAGCAATAAAGATTCATGCCAATGATAATGCGGCCAAAAGGCCTCACCTAACCAGCCACTGGCAAACAGAAGATCGGCAAAGTCCTGGACCAGCTGTTCGGACAAACTTACAAGCTATCTGGGCTAGGGAATCACCACATCAGAAAGATCTGGGGCAAGGCCAATTGCGGTCATCCAACCTTTTTAAAAATAAAGACCATAAGAGAACTGAAGAAAGACACCTGTCAAGGACAGGTCTGTAAAAGGATCTTTAGAGGCCCGCTTCAATCAGGCTAGAGATTTGATCCGCTGTGTAAGGCTGGAGAGAGTATTGAATTTAGGAAGGGAATCAATCTTGAACAGGCACAACATATTGAAACTGTGCCACTGTGTTCTGTCTTTACGTCAAATTGTAACGGATGACTTTTCAATAATGGAGTTTCTGGTCCTGCTCAATCTCCGCTCATCAGTGGTAAAACACCTTATACTGGTGGCAAATACTAGCTTTTTATCGCTAGGCTTTGATGTAAACGAGCTCCAAGTAAGTGCCCCTTGTGTGGAAGTTCTCTCCAAAAGGGAAACTCTACATAGACTTAGTGGAGAGGATCCTAAGAAAATTTCAATAACGCAAGCTGACAGACCTGGCCTAGAAAGAGCGATCAATACCTCCCTCAATGAAAGGTTCCCCAAAGGACCTGTTGTAGGAGTACCCATCAATTTAATAAAAAAGAAAAAACCTGACCTTGACAATTAACAAGGTGGGGCCCTATCCATCAAACATGTCGGTTACATTCAAAAGTGCACTATCAAGTACATACAAAGAAGAAAATCTGGAGTAATCACCCGCAACCTTAGCAACTGAAAGGACTGTCTAGCAATGACGGTGACTGTAGGGGGACATCCTTCTGCTGGACTCCTGCCTCTGATAAAGACGAGATCGAACTTTGAACCGCTAATGTCAACCAACTACACCCCCTTTATCCAACTTACTGTTCTGAAACAGCGACCCAAAAAGTTATTTGCACCCTCTCCAGTCAATAAACACCTAGCACTGATCAACATATACTTGAATCCTAAGAAAAAGGGAGTGGAACTTATGATGACCGACACCGTGAAGGTCACTGACGAGGCATATAGCTGGGATGATGTTTCAATTTTCTTGTGTGGGGACTTAAAATTGTTTTCTGACAAGGGACCCAAATATGACATAGACGAGGCCACAACTCCCTCGGCCACGAAACTACCTATAGGACTCCACTGGTCCCAACTGATGAAATCTCGTGACCTACATATCCTTAACAGAGTCTTTGAAAGAGGGAAGAAATGTAAACCCACTTGGCATAGAGGGCAGTAATTCTCAGTGATAGATTTCATCTTTGTTTCTAGAAATCTGTATGGTGTTGTCAAATTCCTTGTGGTCTGCTGCACGGACCCCAGTAATCACAACCTGTTGAGAGTCAAATGGTTCATGATAGAAACATCTCTGAGGCAGTCCCATCTGTGTGCCTTGGAACTGGAAAACAAGGGATCCAGACTCAGGTTACAAAAACATGACGTGGCCAAAATGACCATAACTTTGCAGGCCCAACTGAATTATCTGGACACACTGACACCACGATCTATGATCAATTACACCACACTGTTGGTGGTTCACCTGCAACCCAGTCGAGGATCCTAAGAAACCCAGAACCCTCATAGACATGGCAATGGCACACAGCTAGCCAAAAACTGCGTAAAAGACTAGATAATGACACGGCCACAGAGACCATTGCTAGACTGACTAGAAAATACAAAAACTGGGTGAGAGGCCATAAGAAAGAAATGATTACGAGGGACGACCAAATAATGCTGAATACCCTGAAGAAAATAAATGACACCCAGGAAATGTGTTGTAACCAGAAACTCTTGCTGATAAACAGAGTAGCAGAAGGGAAATGGATCGACTTCTTCGAGCACTTGTATGTGGACCTTATCCTTATGACGATCTACACGGAAACCATCATCCATGGCTTGTGAACTATAACCGCACCCAACTAATTACCTTGATCCAAAAAACTAAGCCATCTCGAGCACTGGGTCCCAACGGCCTCACAAATAAAATGTTCAAAGACAATCCAGAGGAACGGGCCGAGGTGATGGATTCAATTCTTAGCACGATCATGGCTACCAAGACCATTCCAGCATCTTGGAAAGGCGCGATTGTAGTCCCGATCTTTAAAAGTGGAGACAGAGATGACCCTGGCAACTATCGACCCATAGCTCTACTTGATGTACTGGGGCCACTCTATGCAACACTTCTCTTACAAAGACTGAAAGAATGGATCTCAGATCAAAAGACTTTTTGACCATCTGCAGTTTGGTTTTGCTAAGGGCCTCTGGACTTCTACCCCTCTTTCTCTACTTTTGCTGCTGAAAAGCAGGATGTTAAGATAATCTCAAGAATTCTATCCGGTTTTGTATACATCTCAAACGTTTTTGATAGCATCAGCAGACATATTGTCAGGGCTAGGGGTGTCCCTGGGGCTGTGGGGCTGATTGCTACCTCCATGAGGGCTGCTGGAGGGGTTACAGGGTTCCTGGGGCATCCTACTAGGTATTCCAGGTGTGTCCTCTATCCCTTTTGCAGGAAGAAGGCCCAGGGATGGAGAACAGCCCAGAAACTACACTACCCAGCAGGCTGTGTTGTACACGAGCCTGTTGGTAGGAGGACTGCCACGCCCGCGCTATCGTGCATGCCCTGAAGACGGCGCTCGCAATTCCGATCACCAGAGGGAGAGGATGTGTTTCAGCGAGCACCGACAGGCACGCCCACGCGGGGCTCAAGCTCCTGTCTGAACACCCCAGGCCCCGCTTACGGCAAATAGATAAGTAGCAGTTCTTGTTCTCTACTGGGAAGCACACATGGGGAAATGTTATACCGACCAGCAAAGTAGAGACCCTGAAGAGGGCAAACACACGGAGACACAACCCATGATCCTGCATGACTTGCATGTACTAACTAGCCCTTGCATGTTCCATTTAGGGGCCTTTTTGTTATGCTTGTGGTGACAGTAACCAGGGAGAACGAATACCACCTAGAACATTCACTAAACCATTGGGGTACGCAGAAAGGAGTCGAACTCAGCATCCGCACGTACGTATTTGTGCTTTTGTGCTTTGGTATCTTTCAGCTGCAAATGAAGCCTGGTCACAGCAGCATTGGCCAAGCAGAACAAACAGGCCAGGAGAACCTGGTACACAAGACAGAAACCGAAGCTAAGTGTTTTTGCTATTTGATTGTTTTCTTGCGAAGCCTTGTAATCCTTGCATGGTGTTAATGCAGGGGCGGTCTTGTATTTTCCTTGCATGGTGTTAATGCAGGGGAGTTAACCCTGCATGGATGTCAATGTGGGGTGCGAGCACTGAATGAGTAGATATCAGAAGTGCTGGAACTCAATTGGGCAATACAGCTACTGCAGTGTTCTGAGGCTGCTGGTGTCACTAGCAGTATCATGTTCTGGTTTTAGGAGCTCCAGTACAAAGGCTCCGCTCACACCTCTGGGGCACACAGTATGAATGTGGTATGCATGTGAGCAAGGGCGGAGTCACATCAAGTTGGAGCTGAAGCAGGAGTCGAGGAGCATGTTTCCCTAAAACCCCTACCCATCCACTACCGCTTCCTAACCCTCTTCCTGGTTTTCCTGAATTCCCCCAACCTATCCAACCAACGGATCTTAACCCTCTTTCCTCAGGGGGTTGCGCTGGCCTGTGGTGATAGTCACTCTCAGGTGCCAAGACCTAACGGGGAGGTAGGTGTTTGTGCTGCCTCTGCGCCAGTCAAGATAGAACAGGAGGTTTGACAGAATTACAAGCCCACATATAGTCAGGCGACCAGGCAGCACAATCATGGCAGACATTGTAAACCTGCTCCAGGAGCTAAAGGCCGAGTTGGCAGCAGCTAAGCAGGACTATCAGACTCTAGCTGGTCAGGTCCATACCCTAACAATCCAAAACCAGGCTCAAGCGACACCCTTGCTCAGACCACCCCCGCCAAGGCCCGTACAAGTGCAGGTCTCCACAGAACCACTCTTGCCCCTAGCTGCCCCGGAGAGGTATCATGAAGACCCACAGAACTTTAACCAATTCATCATATGCTGTCGGAAAAACGGAGGAAATGGAATTGCCCAGAAGATCTACTGGCCCAGATAAAGGAACTGCACATGGATACCTTTTATCAGGGTGCGGCTAAACGCAGCGAGCCTCCTCTGTGATAAAAAATGTATACCAAGCATGATGTAAAACAAGGGTGCCCCCTTGCCCCATACTTCTTTAACCTCTGCATCTCAAATCTCCCTGCATTTATGAAATCCTGCAGAAGCTTCCATCCTAAAATTGGAAGGATGGAAAGCACACATCTCCTGTACGCAGATAATTTAGTCCCTCTGGACTGAACGCAAATTGGTCTCCAGAGACAACTAACAAGACTGGAAGATTATACCAAACAGAATAACTCACCAATTAATATAGGGAAAACAAAGATTAATCAGTTCATGAAACAAAACAAGAAGACCCAGTCATTTTGCTGGTCTATTGGCAGAAGGAAATTGGCCTGTGCAACATCTATCAAATATCTGGGGATCTATAACTCGCCAAACGAGGTGGACAGAGAAAATATGCTCTCTTTGAAAGGAAAAATCAAAACACTGACTAACCAAGCGGTAATACTAAAACGTAGGTTTTGCAATGTTGCAAATACCAACAAAAAATAAAACACAGTAATATCAGTAATATACCCAGCTCTGACCCAAGCTGGAAGCTTTAACTGACCATTTCATTGAAGAGATTTAACACCTCTAATTGCAGATTTACAAAGCTCATGGCTACTTAGGCATACTACCAAAATGCTTGCACGCATTAAGCAATGACTACAAGCGGGGGAGGGGGCTATCACGCAGACCATTCTGGGTTGTGAGTATGAAAGTAGTACAGCATACATGGGGTAATCGGCAGTGATCTCACATTGTACCATGTCAGGTGTGCCATGATGAACAATTTCTTGCGTTTAGATTCACTTTATATTGGTCTGGGAATTCTGGTTTGGCATATTTTTAAGACGCAAGAGTGTGCATGAAGGAATGATGTTAGGTGAGAAAAGGGGATCACATTTTCTCTGCATTTCTTCCTAAAGCCGAGTTATTCATTTTCATGTTCAGCAGTTGTTTTACATGCATCTTACTGGTCTGTGCCAGAAGAGAAAACCTGCATGTACTTGAATTCTGCCAGGGTCAACGCTTCCTTATATTTTTGTACAGTTGACATGAATACTTCATGGATGGGTAATACTACCATGCATTATTTTTTATGTTATAAAGCTACTGGTACTCACTATGATGCCTGTGAATTTCAGTCCTTTGCATGTGACAATTCTTCCTGGACATTGTCATGTTTGAGTAATTGACACTGCAATTGTTGCAACTGGTTGCAAAGCCACACACACCCCATTAATAATTGTAATATTCGAAAACAGCACATCAAATCACTAAGTAACCATCTTTCCTTTTTTGGTAGCATTTCAAATGTTTTATCACAACAAACATAACAAGGCACATTCCCCTTTCAATGACTACAAGTGGGTACCCTTGTCAGACAGTTTCTTTAGATGTTTGTTTTGAAAGTAAAATTCTGAGGGGATTATTCTTTGGGCTGACATTACTTTGTGTCCTAGGACAAAGGACGTAGACATTTGTATCTTTTAACTAGTGGAGAATGTTCAATGGCCTACAAAAGGTATAACCTGCCCATGGTCCGTGGGAGCATACGAAAGCAAACGCCCAGGAAAATAAATATATATCTCCTTTTACTGTGGGGGGACCTGTCCTGGGCCTCCTGGCATTATATGCAGGCTCGCTCTGGCAAGAAATCCTGGCTAGACCACTGGATAGGGGTTTGGTAAAGGCCTAAATGATCACTTTGGTGTTTTAAACAACACATTCATGAACAAATAGAGCTTGGGTTTGAGACCAAAATAAAATGTGATGTGGCCTTCCATGTCCTCTGCTCTTGGTAGGACCCTAGTCCAAAAGGTCCGACCCTCCCTAGGATCTTAGCTTATCACCCTGAGTGAATCAAAACAGTGTCTCAAATGTATAGTGTTTCCAAAACTTGTTTCTATTATGGTTGGGACCTTTCAAGTGAGAAAATAAGGTTTCCCCTCTTGGGCATAACAGCATATATCTGTTTCCTTGATTGGTAGACCAGCAACTGAATACTTCCTTCTCGATTTCTCTCTTGGATTGCCGGCTCCTTATGGCTAGGAAACAAGCTTGCCATTCAGGCCAAAAGGAAAAGTGTTGTGTTGGATTCCATTGCATGGTTAATGTGAGAAACCTCAAGGTGTCTCACTTACTAGTCCCCGGAGGTCTGTCATCCAGGTGGCCAGGACACAGCCGTCCTTATTGGTTCCTTTTCCTGGGGGTGGACCAGTGCAGGAGGATCACCTGGATGGGGGAGTCCTCGGGGAGTGGAAGTGGGACACCGACGGGTGAGACGTGGTATCCCCTTTCTTCTAACACCTTTTCCCCATCCTAGCACGTACGATACTCAGAAACTCTAACCCTCCCCACCCCCTTCTCTGACACAGACACTTTCTTACACCATGAAAGACAACGGACTTACACTAGAGCTGTTTATCTGGCATGTCCCAACACAAGGGTCAGGCAGAGTCAGGCAATTAATAATAACCACACACACCCGATGGCCCTTTCTCTTCCCCACAGGGATAAAAGGTGGAGTATGAGAGCACACATCGAGCAAGGCAGACCGCACGACGGGTCACCTTTTCCAGGACGGCAGTTCAAGAGGAGACGCAAAGCGGCGAGAACCATAGGGGGCGACAAGGAGAGAAGTATCAAAGCATCCCAGAAAGGAATCATAAAACCGTGAACAATAGCCGAATTATGCTGTAGCAGATGTTAATGGTGCACAGAGCCCTCCTCCACTGATAGCCAAGGCAGGGAGAGACGTCTGCTACCGTGGTACCGTCTTTGACTACAGAGACAAGAAAAGCCAAGTGGTTCATCATAGCCTGTGATTCGAAGGGAGAACCGATAAGAAACAAACTGTGTTGAGCAAAAGTTGCAAATGGCAAAATAAGGGAAATCAAAGAACTGTTAACACTGCAGGGGAAAGATCAGATGCAGGGGGACCCGGGGCCACGTGGGTGCTCTCTCGAAAGACTCTGGCTGATCCCCCCCTTTTGTAGAAACTACTGATACCAGAAAGCCTTAGGAGAGCCGCAAGAAAAAGATCAAAGTGGTCATAGGAGCGTCAAGCAAAATCCTTCGTACAGTCGAAAGTCTTTGACACATGGTGAACCCGACAGTGATGTGAAGCCTGACTGGGGGCTGAAACCAGAACTTAGGTAAGAAAGCAACCTAACTGTGACAAGTGTGAACCCGACACAGAGATGCCAAGAGAAAGCTAGGGGAAGGGAACTATGCTTTCTGATGAAATTGTGAACATTGTGAACCAAGGCAAGTGTGAACCCGACTAAGGGATGCCGAAAGAAAGCTAGGGGAAGGGAAACCCTGATGAGAATGAGAAAATCATGCTGTGCTGTTAAAATGGCTATGTGAACCAGACAGAGGGATGCCAAAGGGAAAGCTAAGGAGAGTAAATCCGGTATTGTGATAAATTAGAAAGAACTGTGTGACTGGCAAAAGTGAGGAATGCCTGCAGAATGGAGTGAAGCATGATGCCCCAATGAACATTGTGCTGACAAGAGTGAACCCGACGGAGGGTTGTCCACAGTGGATTGTTTAAAAAGACATTGAGCCTCATTACGACCCAGGCGTTAAGGGGTTAACGGTGCCGTAAAAGGTTGTGTGCCGTTAACCCCCTAACGCCTTACTACGAGGTCCCTTTGCGGGTCCCGACCTTAACAGCTGGTCTGTACCAGCCGTTAAAGTAGGGACCCGCAAAGGGACCTTGAAGGTAATTACGGTACCGCAATTTGCGATAACGGAATTGCCGCCTTCCCCATTCCCATTGAGCCCTATGAGGCAAAAATGGGAATGGGGAAGGGCCAATAGTAAATGGGGAATTACCGCCCCGCCAACCTTGGAATGGGGCGGTAATTCCCCATTTACCATTGGCGGAATCGGTAAAATACCGGCGGCAACCATGGCGCAACTAGCGCCATGGTTACCGCCTGGGTCGTAATGACCCCCATTGAGACTTGTGAATGCAACAGGTGAAATCTTCTGAATAAAAGCTGTAATGAACCCGACGGAGGGAGGCTAACAGTCGAGAAGGGTCTGAGCCCCGGAAGAGGGGGATGCAGGGGTGTACGATCATCATCAAACATACATACAGAAACAAACGTTTTGTTTTGTTATTTTGAACACGTCAGGTCCTCGGAGGCAACAGACTTTTTGTAGAAAAGAGACTTAACCACCGAAGATCCTGATACCTGAGAATGGAACTGAAGCCTCGTGCTGGGAAAGACTGAGAGTGTGCTATGCTCATGAGGCCTGCCTTGTCCCATGCTCAAAACGTGGGGAAGGGAGACCCCCGGCTCTATCATACTGATTTATCATTTGTGTACACTTCTTTTGTTTTCTTGTGAACACTATCCCACACTCTTTTTGTATTTATTTATAAGGATTGGCAATCGTTTTTCTTTAGTATAGGCCTTTTATTTTGAAAAGACGCCACTAGGACTGCCTTATTATTATTTGATGGACTTAGCTTGCTCCCATCTTAGATTTAGGTTTAGATTAGGTGTTTTTCCAACCTACCTATAAAGTTTAATAAACACCCTTGAACTGTGATCACTTGGGTCTCTCTTTACTGTTGCCACCATGAGTTCCTTACATAAGCTACTAGCCTCTGCAGCAGGACATTTCCAGTTGGGGGATGGGGACGTGCATTAGGCAGTAATGTTCTGAAAGTCCTTGGAACTGTTTTGTTACTCATCTGTGGTTTAGGTGAGGACTGGCATCCACTGGGATCATGCCCTTTTCCACGCTCTTTGCAGGACCCAGACTCCACTTTATTCCATCCCATGAATTGGCCTTGGTTTCTACCCACAATTTCGTTCAACCTCTTTTCCTCCCCTTTCAGGAAGCACTGTGTTGCCTCTTTTCACTCTGTGGCCTCCTCATATCCTAATCTTCCATTTACACACCTTTCCATATCTGGGTGTCTCTCTTCACATCCCCTTTCCTCTGCTGGTCATTTACTCCCCACTCCTAGGGAGCGTCACATTTTTCCTAACTCCTCCCTCCTGTGCTTGCTTTTCACCTTCCTCTTACTTTCATTACTTCTTGTGACATCTCCTCTTCCGTCTTAATGTTCATTTACCCTTCTTCCTCCCTCCAATACAGCATTATGCTTTTCTATCCCTCCTCGTACTCATGTATTTACATTTCTCTGAGTATCTTATTTACTTGTTTTCCTTCTCCTTTCTGTTCCACTCCCTCCTAATATACTCTTGCTTCCCGAGGATGCTTTCCATCTTCCTGCTGGTGGCTACCATTGTGTTCTCTCTTCTTTTCCTCCTGTCTCCACTCTTTTCATCTCTCTCTCTTTTCCCAATTTCCCCATGCTTTAGACTTTTCTTCCTCATCGATCTGCCACACCACCCTCTACCCTGTCCTAATCTCCTTCTTCACTCTCCAACTCCTACCTCCTCCTTATTTATTTGGACCTTTCCCTTTTTAACCCATCTCTTTGAACTCTAGCCGGGTCCTTAATTGGGGAATGGGAACCACTGGTGTAGTACTCAAAGCCTCTCCTGGTGGTTGGCTATGCGAGAACCGAACCAAAGCTTTCGCACATATAGGAAATCTTATGGCCGGTAGACTTCCACTTCGTGCCCAGGAGTTACAAAGGAATAGGCTGCCAATTTTCGGTCAGGTGAACTAGCTTCTGTGGATGCCAGATTCCGAAATGGCTTCGCTAGAGCTCAGCACCATGGAGCATCAGTCTTCATCGATATCTCCTTATCACTCTGTAGGTGCTGTACTTTACTGCATGTCTTCACATTATACAAAAAATGTTTTGGCTAAAACATTCACGCCCACCTTTTGTGGAGGTAAAAATTAAGTGGGCAGTAAAAACGGTCAGTATTTAATACTGCATGATTTAACCGTTACTGCCAGAGTCCTAATGAGGACCTTTTGTGTTTTGATTCCTCACTTAGGCACTCGCGTGTCATCTTGCCCTGGCAGAACAGGGTGTTGCCGAGGCTGAGTCAGACTGGCAACTTCAGAAAACAGTGAGTCATGTTTTAAAAGGTGCATAAAAATAACAACCCAATTATATTTCACTCAGAGATCAAAATTATGAAATCCATTTAATAAATGTGTTGCCACTCAAGCATTTTCAAATGAGAAAATTCCGATATGTTTTGGAGTCACATGAAGGCATTACAATAGCTTTTCAGGTACCTCTATCTGCATTCACTGTACCTGCAGTTTAAAACACAAAAGTGCTAATTTTCGAAATCGCCGTAATTAGGCACGATGGCCAGTTATGTTCACACTTTTGTGTAAACAAGTCCCTGCCACCTAATTTGCCTCATTTGCACAGTGGAGTGCAAAAGGGGAGTGTAAAAGGGTGGTGTACACACTTGTATGCCGCCATTTTGCACTCTGCCGTGCAAACCGGGCAAAGGCCGCCATGTCTGCATAGCAGTCAGCGATTCGTGCGAAGTTTGCCATCTTTTGCTGGTGTAAAAAGACTTTCATTTATGTTACGCCCGCTCCAACATGAGCTCATATCTAAGTTTGAAATAACACACGGAGCAACTTTCACATCAGTTACTGGGAGATTTTAAGACTTCCCAGTGTTAAGTGAATTATGCATATTAAAAGGGTTTGGCTTAATCCTTACAAAGATACACTGGCTGCAGAGCCCTATAAGCAAACCATACCTCCAAGGTAGGGTATGCATACAGAGGGCTTTCAATGTGTGACAAGGACATGCCGTTCTTCCCCGCCCTGCCATGGGGTAGAGCCTAGAACCATATTCCTACACAATTTCACCAATTCACACTTTGAACTTCAGGAAATGACTCAGATCTACAGGTGACAGGGTATCTCTGAGGAAGTTTTCATGTATACAATACAACACTTAAATTATCCTGGGAGTTTGGTGTGATGAGACCAAATACCTGCACAGCCATAGTGGATACAATTATATTATTATCTGGAGAGTGTTGAAGGACTCCTAACAGATTGAGTACGTTATTAATAGAAAATATGGGTCGCAACAGGCTATGGTAGGAAAGAGTGATTTATTCAAAAATATTGTTCTTAACAATGATGAAAAGTTAGCTGCCCTCGGAGTTCTCAGGCCAGTATTTTCAGATTTACTGATCAGGACAGACCTTGAGTTGACAGGATGTCAGCACTGGATGTGATGTTTGAGCAGTGGCGAGATTAAAGAATATAAACATGGGTGGGATCAGTCTCATTCCAGTGGATATGAATTCTCTCAGCCCTCGGGTTAAGCGGCGTATCAGCTAATATTCCCAAAAACAATTAATAGGGAGAAAAATACTCCCAATAAAATAAAATAGGAAGCAGCATTGCTTCCACTAGGGATTGCACGAAAAAGATCATATCTAAAATGCCGAAAGCACGTTTAGAGCGCATTCGGCATAGTAGATAGGTTCTAAGCCCATAATACTGAACAACAGGGGTGCAGTGGTTGCGGGGGTACGCTACGCACCTCGAGTTGGGTATTATGGGGGGGGGTGTCCCCCACATACATTATAGGCAGTGCGGGGGTCAAACGGCCAAAAATCCCAAAAGACCGAATTACAAAATGTGGGCTAGTGGGCTCCGTGATTTTGTAATTCGGTCTTTTAGGAGACAATATTATAACATACATCCCTTTCACTAAACAAGTCCACGAATTCGTTCCGCTCAGGTTTACCAGCAGACCAGTGTCAAATGTAGGAACTCTAATAGTGTTACTGTCTGATCCAAAGAGTAACTTTAAGATACAATTGTATCTTTTAATTTGCAAGAATTCAATTCTGCAAAGAAATAAGAATTTCAGAAATATATCAGTTTTAGATTTAAAATATGTTCATACTTGCTGAATAAATAGCCCTAGTGGGAATGGTAATAACTTTTTCAATCTGGAAACAATTATTTTATTCCCAACTTCAAATAATAGGAAGTAAAGGACTTGCACTCCAAATGGTCTTATCTAGAAGCAATGCTACAACGCGACCCACCATTCAATGTAAACTGATGAACATATGAACACTGACTTTTCGGAAAAATGCGATATTTTGGGAAAATACAGCGATGGGTAAAAATATATGCAGGGTAAGCAGTCCTTAGTCAATGGGGTGGGTAATGTTTACATTACTGTTGTAGTTTATACGCAACCTATGTTTTGCGGGCGTTGAAGGCTGATCATATTGCACACACCTACTGCGATAAAATGTTATTGTCTGCAGTTCAAGTAGACATCCATGTGGTTCAGGGGAGCAATTCTGTGAATGTGTATTGCCAATTACAATTCTTTTTAATTTAGAAGCTCAACCAGTTTATTTTATGATTTTATCCTGCATACCTCAGACTACTGGAGTATGTATTTTTGTGTGTAGAAACAGTTCTATAGAACTTCCTAATTCAGATCAATGTACATACCTTTCAGCATGGTAAGCAAACCTCAGTGCCCGTCCACATGCCTAGCTTCTTGGGTTGCTTATTGGACCCTAGCCAGCCCACCTAAATTCTAATTGTTAAGGTGGATTTCTAAACTCTGACCTGGTGGGCAGAGGTTTAGGAGGCCACCACAGTTTAGTGAAACAGGAGAACCTTCTGGACAAACCAGACCAAGCTACAGTAGCTTGGCAGGCGGACAAGACTAAGTCTCGGGAGAGGTGAGAGTGATTGGAAGCCCGCAGGGAGCACACACCTTAAAACGCCACAGATTATTCTTAGACTGATGTATTTCAAAAATACATTTATTATAGCCCTTTATAACAAAACATGACTAACCCACAGTAATAACAAGACAGTTACCACACACACATTTCACTATGTAACATATATACAAAATGTGTATAGCCTAATGCTGATGAAAGGGGAGAAATTAACCAAAGCCTGCAATACAAGAGGCAACACAGATATCGCATTGGGCAGTTCTTTGAAGCCAATCCCTATCTTATGCAGTCCAGCCCTAAGAATTGATGAGCCTTATGCTCAAATGCACAGCAGTTCGATAACAACGTGCGGTCATGCGAAAAGCAAATTCTCTTCTGAGGCTGTAGCTGTTCAAGAAAGGGGTTGAGGCGATGAAGAATAAAAGTCTACTCCTTGAGAATGGTCTACCCTTGCAGTTAGAGCGACCTTTGGAGTTCGGGAATAGCTGGGGAGCGCAGGCTAGCCCAGCTAAGGTGAATATCTTTTGAGGGACTCTCGTGCGTAAAAACAAATGGATGTGCCAGTGGGTCACGGGTAAGTGATGCAAGTACTCCCCGATCCTCAACACAGTCTGGGCCAAATTTGGCCAGTCTAGTCCAATTCGCTAGTAGGTTTCCCCCCTGCAGTTACAGGACGCTCCGGCTCTCAGCGGCTGCTGGACGGGACAGTCGTCCATGGCGGGACAGAAGCCTTTGCTCAGCTCTCGAAGAAAGGAGAAGGATAATTATTGTGCAGCACTTCTCAGGACACGGTGGTGCACGTCTGCAGGTACTTACAGTGACAGTCACCACTGCAGGGCGACATAGGGGCAACAAATGCTTGTGGCGTAGCACAATCTCATAAGCCGGGACCCATAGGAGCTAGGAGAGGGCCCAGGACTACAAGTAAGCGATTCCCAAAGTCTTGAGTCTCAACTTAGGATGGCAGCGCTCCTATACGATACCCCGGGTTTGAGGTGGTCAGTTTGCTGAACGGTCCAGGTACACTTCTGAAGAGGCTGTTTGCGGGGGTAAGCAGGAGGTGTTGAGAGCAGTTGGTTCCACTACTTCAAAGGGTCAAAACACCCTTTCAGGCCTCCTTGATATGGTACAAAATGGTATGATACAAAAGCAGAGGTATGACGGGATAGCAGTGGGGTCAGGGTGCCAAACCTTCCAGCATGTCTCTGGCAGTTCCACGAGTGTGCTCTTTCATTCAGGATTCTTGGCTCCTTCTGTAGTTCGGTGAGACCTTCCTGTGATCGACCTAGAATGGATGCAGAGCACCTTCTCTTATCCAAGATTTGTTTTGTGCCCAAATCTAGGATAACTAATGGAATGCATGCATGCCAGGCATGGGCCAGTCGTGGCCCACGGTCAGTGCTTTAAGTGGGGTAAGAAACTGAGGGGGGGCCCTCATTTGGGGGCGTGGCCTAAGACATGATGGGCGTGGCCCAATTGGTGGGCGGGGCCTAAATGCAACATGGTAAAACTGGTTGGGCCTACATTACGAAGTACATATTGTGTAGCAGACTGCTTGCTACATGGCTTAAAGTATAACAAATCAAAGCTCAAGTTGATTATGTATTGGACCCTTAACTGGGCCGTTGACAAAAGGATAGGTGTGAAGTACATTAACAGGTGCATTCAAATGTGTAAACAATTAATTGACGATTTCCCAGAACCCCACATAATAATCTTCAAGGGAGTCCTTCTTTGCATGAGCTTGCTCGCAGTGTGTTTCCTCAGCTGTTCGTCTCCCTTTTGCCAGCCAGCTTTTTACAAAGGACAATGGCTTAAATGCTTTTACTGGAGGGCCATTAAGTTTCAGCCATAAACATGAGGAAATAGTGGCCACATGGAGGGATGCTCGGCTTGGCGAAGCAATTAAATTCATGGCGCTGAAGCCCCTTTCGCAATCTGCATTACTTGCGGGCAACGTTTCCATGCAAGCAACCAAAGCCCTAAATGCTTCAGGGCACCTTTTGCCACCAAAGTCCTTAAAATCCCTGAAGGCATGGATGGTGATTTCGTACACAGTCTCTGAATCGCATTTTCACCATAAAGAACAATGTCTTCATCATTCGGTAAATTCATTGCATCCAAGACACTGAAACTGGCTACAAGTTCTTTATCCAAGTCTGGAGCACACCTTTTGGCAAGGTTAACTGAAAGGCTTTGATAAAATTGCCTTTCATTCAGAGACACAGAGTTTGCCCATCCCTGGGAAATATGAACGCCCTTGAAGTGTCCACAATCAACTGCACTCTGAGCAGTAGAAGCAAACTCCCCCGGAGATTCTTTCATCGCAAAGAATCTCTGTACTTGCCCCACCAAGAGTCTGTGTGCATCCACAATTGTGATATCCCGGCTCTGAAGAGCCAGAGACAAGTCTTTCAGTTCTTGAAGGGCATCGCACATAAGCCCTAAATCTTTCATAAAAGAGTTGGAGGTAAGCTTCTTAAGCAGACCGTCATATTTGCTTCTGTCCCTTGTGGGTCTTGAGAGATCCTTAGCAGCTTCTCCGAAATGCTTACACAAAGCAGGGAAGCAGTTCCAAACAGCTTGAACCGTCCTATAACTTGATGCAACCCATCGTGTGTCCAGCATCTTCCCTATCTTCTGCAGCTGCAAACCCAGATCACTGGCAGCCATTTGTAGCTGTCTTGTGTTTTTTGGTGACATGCTGTATGTGGCATATAAAGAGTCCATGAACATTTTAAAATGATTGGCCCCACCAACATCATCAAAAGTGTCTCCAATGGCCAGTTCAAGGCGGTGAGCTAGACAATGCCACGATAACACAAGATTTGGGAATTCCGCTCGCAATAATGTTATCACCCCCCCTTTGCTACCAAACATTACAGCTGCACCATCCGAACAAATAGCAATCCAGATCTCATGCAACAGGGTCTTTGTGATGCCAACATTCTCAAAATACCCCAGCAGAGCTTCCTTTATGGCCAAGGCATTTGTCTCTTGGAGATCCACTAGACCAAAGAAAATGGTGACTGGTTTACAATGAGCCCCGAAAAGACCCCGCAGATAAATAATCAAAGTTGATTTGTTGCTGACAGTGGTGCTCTCGTCCACAAACACAGAAATCTTTGGCTTGTGTTCTCTGATATAACACACTAACTTCTTTTGCATTTCTGATGCAATATGTCTCACTATCTCTGTTGCAGTAACATTACTGCGCAACACACGACCCATTTTAACACCATTCACCTCCTGGAGGTCCACCAAATCAGGGTGATCTGTGAATGGCCGATTCTTTTTGGTCAAGTAGAAAACAGTGTGAAACACTCTGCATGTGCTTTCCAAATGTTTGCCACTGCTTTGCTGCATGACTTCTGTCAAGTGGTTATTTTTTCGCGCTGTTAGAATGTCTTGTGATGCCTTATGAGCACCACTTGACTTGTGCTCCATAATCTTCTTTCGGAGCTGCTTCTGCCTAGCATGTTTGCCAAAACCTGAAGGACCCACCTTTCCATCGGCCCATTCCATGCTTATGCGCAAACCTTGCCCACAGGAGTGCACGGATAAGCCACCTGTTGCTTTCACGTCCCTACACACAGAGCATCCAATGTGGCCTGAAGCCAGAAAAATCCATTCATATTCCCCCTTAAAATAGCACCATTGCTGCACGCTCCAGCAATCAGGGGTTAGAAGAGGCTCTTCTGGCACAGGCTGCAGTGTAGCGGGAGATGCACTGGAGCTAATGGCCTCCTTAGCGCAAGAATCCTGGCATATTTCTGGTGCCTCACTTCTCGAATTGACTGGGCTAGCTTCCTCATCCCCACTCAGAATGGTGGCAGCCTGCTCCACCTTACATCTTTTCGCTGATGGCACGTAGTCAAACAATGAAGTCTGCACAGACTTGCGCTTGGGAAGTACCGCAGACATCGTTAATGGCCGCTCAAAATCTTGGGTGTATCACTAGCAGATCTGTTTCTAACCTGTGCACGGCCGAAACTCTCGGCTTCCTATCTGTAAAAAAAGAAAATGTGATTTACTGCCCTGAACCTAGTTTATATATAAATTACTACATCTTATTGCAGTGACAAAGGCAGTATTCTAATTTGGGTGGTAAATAAACCTAACAACCACTAATAAATGGATTCAAAGCCTTCCTGTAGCATAAGGTGTGATATCCAACACCTTGCCATTCCTAACCTGAGATCCATCCTGTAACATGAGATGTGATATCTCAATGCTTCTAATACCAAACCTGAGACCCTTCCTATAACATGAGATGTGATATCCAACTCTTTCCCATTCCAAACATGAGACCCTTCCCATAGCCTGAGATGTGAAATCTCAATCCTTCCTATTCCAATAATGAGACCCTTCCTATAGGATGGGATGTGATATCTTACAACACAAGAGTGTGAGTTCAGTTGACAGAGGTATGTAGTGTCCCCAACCTCGCATCTTACTTCTGGGAATCGATGTGATGATGCAAAGCTCCTGAATGCACCCTGTAGCCAGGGGGCACACACTGCAGCATCCAAGAGACAGATTTAGCATAGAGCGTAGTGTGGTAAAAGGCCATGGCTACTGTCGGCTGCCTAACCCTTTACTGTTTTCCCTTGGACCTCTCTGCAGTTAATCATATACTTTTAGTTCTTACACTTTCCACACAATTTTACACTATAACCTATAGTTCTCACTTTGTTCTCGACTATCCTGTTGACCTTTTATCTACCTTGATGCTTGCAATATAGTCTCCCATACTGTATCATCTGTTTTGGACTCTTTGTACTCCCAATTTTGTACCTTATGTATATATCATGCAATGTCTGTAACATGAAGCTTAAAGTAACCTTGTAACCTTTGCGCCCAGTTACCCGAGGGTTTGGTGCGCCTTATAAATGAGGAAACAAACAAACACACTCACTTTCAGTGAGTTTACTTCTCACTTCCCAATACATAGTTGATTTGTGGAGCAAGCATACACAAATAAGGATTCAAAGCAAAGAGGCAGCTCCACAACTTGGCAGATACTATGAAGGGGAAGCACTTGGAATTGTCTTCAATGGCACAGGGGCATTATGTAGTGAGGTGGGACACCAGGCGCTGCCGCCAGGTGCTGACCTCACATGCTATGTAATGAAGGAGCACACCCTAGGGTAGAACCATATATGCCCGAACATTCTGGCCGTGGAGACCGTTCGAAGCGGTTGGTTAAATGTGCCATAATATGAGAATGCAATGCTGAGCTCTGTATGACCAATACATCACAAGTGAACACAAATCTGAATTTGTAAGAAGTTTATTTAAATACATTAGAAGTAAGAACCCTACAAATGGCGACGAGAGACGGGACGTAAATAAATCCGCATAAGAAGGTCCATGGAGAGACAGAAGCAGAGCCCTAATGGAAAAACAGTTGACAAAGAAAATGACGACACCAGGGAAAAGCCGAGAATTCCAAGAGCTGAGATTCGCCAAGAGGGAAGACTCTCTCCTTGGAAAGAAAGCAGCTGTGTGTAATCATGAAGATAAGAGCAGGAGGCAGGGCTGTCATAAAGTGTGGCGAGGCCGGGGCAAAATGTTTGGTGAGGCCCCCTAATGATTTTTTGTATTGGGCCACCAGCGGCGCCGCCGCAAACAGGAGATGCGATAACTCTCCCCTGGTGTGTGTGGAGGATCCCAAATATGGTTCTTTATTATGACAGCAAATCAACTACAGCTAAGTTATGTTTCTCTACTGAAGACAAGTTCACTCCAGACTAACATTTTTATGCATAAATATATATAGGATGGCATGACGGCGGGTGGTGTGACGCCAGCTTTAGGGAGGACTGCCCTGCTCCTTTGTGCACATTAAAACACACATCATACACAGTGACAGGTAGATGATGTTCAGTGGTGGCTGATTAATTTTTGAACTGAAGAATGTCCATGGAGACTGCAATCAATCTATTTTATTTATTTATTCAGCATATGTAAAGCGCGCCAAACCCAAAGGCATCTGGGCCAGTATTACCATATAAGGACTCACAGCCACTAAAAAAAAAGAAACATGCCACGGAATGTATATCCAGACTAGCTGTGCACCATAAGTGTTATTACTGGCTAGACTGCCCAATATTCAATGCAGGCCAGTCTAGCCACCTGATAACACTTATGTTTTCTTTACCTAGGCATGGCTGAAGATGATTACTTAGAGCGGAAAACAGTCTAAGGCACCCGTTTGGTACATACATTATAATGCAGACAAAGAAATACAGCTAGGAGTTAATAGCCGCTGATTATCACAAGACGGCCAGCCAGCAGGGAGCTGAAACACAATGCCCACTGAAAATCTTTAAATCCTCCTTTGTCAGCAAGTGGTTGATGTGGAGGAACCAGTGTCAAAAGGCAACTTATAAGGCAAGCATTTCAAAGCACTAATTTCAAGCCCCATTGAAGGCCCTGCATAAGTCTTGGTACAGAAAGGTGCAACGTTGCAAGTTATGGTATTGGCACTAGGGCTAACATTCATACTTTCAATGCATTTTCGCATCAGGGCAATTAATTGCCCATGGAAAACGCCATGCCTTATTATCAATAGGACAAATATGGCCCTGGGGGCCACAATGCATTAAAAGAACACTTTTATTGTACTGGGGCGGATTTTGCCGTAGCGCATAACTGCACTTGCACCAGTGTAAGTTTAATGAATCCCACTGTGCCTGTCTAGATTTCTAAGTTAAGCACGTACGTGTAGCGTAAATGAGGTGCAACAACTTGCATTTTTGACACTCCGTGCAAACAATATATTACAGGCGTTGAAAGGCAAAAACGAAGGGTAAGGCTCATGATTGCCATGAGCATTTCCGCTCTAGGCATGGCCATGCAAGCCGGGGTATGAAAAGACCCGTTGCTGAATCGTGCTTTCTGCTGGGCCTGGCCTCCACCAGGGCAGACCATATCCAGTAGAAGGAGCCGCAGATGTAGGGTATCCCATGCAACATCATTTTATGAATAAGGGATGCACTCAGGATGGAATATGCTTCCCAGTCCGCTCGCACACCACATTCATGTGTATGTTTTAGTGTGAACAACAGGGCATGTGCCAAAGTATTGTCCGCCCCGCTCGCCCACCATTTATTCATTAACTTATTATTTATCTTGTTTCTCTCCTATGCTCTGCACTTTCCACTTTCTCCCCCGTCCCATGTACTGTCCCCATTTTTCCCTTCCCCATTCACTTGGCGTTCTCAATGTCACTGGGCCTAGTAAGATCGTTTGTTTATGTTTTCTTCCCTGTTTGTTCCCCTTCCCTTTGCCTGGTCACGCTCTGAAACACCTGTGCATGAGCGCGACATAAATAAAATAAATCCTATATCATATCATGTATCCATGCTGTGTTTAACTTTTTTTTTTTAATCTTTTTTTTTTTTATCTCTGCCATCCAGACGGCCGCGAGGGCCCGAGGCCTGGGGCAGTTTGCCCGCCCACCCCCCCTTCATGACGGCCCTGGCAGGAGGTATAATAAATGAAGAAACTATGATGGGAACACAGGCTGTTCCCTCGCATGTATTTTCTTTAGTTTCTTTTCCGCATTCCAAATGTTTGAAAACGGGAAAGAAACTAAAGAAAATGCAGAAAGTGCATGCGAGGGAACAGAAAAGTAAAACATGTAAAGGGGAACATTGATTTGAAAAATAAATAACGTTTATTTTTAAACGTAACAGAATTGTCTGTTGCAGTTTCAGCTTTCCAAGGCGAACACGTACACATTGAAGTGCGAAGTTCGTCTTCACCAGCTGAAACTGCAACAGCAAGGAACATTAAAGCAGGCAGACAGTGGCAGACTTACTTTCCAAGAAGAAGCAAGCAGGTAAGGAAACCGACGGACGGTCGGTTCAGTCCACCACTCCCAAACACATCTAATGGCGCACTTTCACTCCTCGTGAGTGAGCCTGAGGAAGTCACGTCACCGAGGCTCAAGAGGAGTGAAAGTGCGCCATTTCCATTGTTTCCATACCGGGTGATCACGACTCCTGCAGGCGGAGGTGTCAATCCCGCCAGGTCTGACCTGGTGGGTTTAACACCGCCCGCCTGCAGGCGGACGTGGAAACACTGGCACCATCACGAGATGGTGCTGGTGTTTCCATGGTCCCCATTCCCATTGAGTACTATGGGACTCAATGGGAATGGGGATTTACACCATTCTGCCTAAGGAATTCCCGGGTCACCGGGGTTGTAATGCCCTGGTAATTCTGGGAATCACGGAGGCGGAATGGTAAGACGAGTCCGGCGGTAACCGAGCCGGAAAAACCGGCAGGTTACCGCCGGACTCGCAATGAGGCCCATAATGTCAAGTGTTAGAGAACAAATACGGGCTTCATCCACATACGGACAATTCAGAATCACACTCCAGTAAAATTAATAGAAATTTAACATGTTTCTTCAGATACTACACAGGATATCAAAAAGGTCCTAAGTGAAGATTTATTTTAATTTTTTTCAAAAGCAAAAAAGATCAATTTAGAAAAACCGCTTTGAGACTGCTCAGAGCGGTCTTTCTAAATCGATCTGTCATGCCTCTACTTCAAACGAGTGTGTGCACAGCTGACAGGCGCGCCCAGATGAGGAAGTCACGTGAGTGAGATGTGTTTTGTTTATGTGTGTTTGAGAGTGAGTGTCTGTGTGGGGGAGGATGGAGAATTTGGAGGGAAAGTGAGAGGGTAAGGGAGCGAGTAAATGTCAGTATGTTTGCGTGTCTGTGTTAGTGATGGGGGTTGATGGGGAATGTGTTGGACTGGGCAGGAAGGTGACGGGGGAGCTAAGGGGGATCGGGGTGAAACCCCCTGCTTTCTAAAAATCTTGCCAGCATGGGAGAGGGCAGAGGTGTGACCGCCTTCCTACGGGTTTGGGGAGAACACCTCACACAGAATGTGATAAATATGCATTTTGAAGGTCGCACATAATCAGACGAAATACATCTGTCTTATTTGTGTTCGGCCTTCAAAATGCGTAAATATCATGTAGAACCATCAACACGTGTTTATATTGTGCTCCACGCCTCTCACTTCTAGTTTATAGTTCCTCAATTTCTACAAACGTAATAGCAAACTTTTTGTCATCTGTTCTGTCACTTTCTTTGGGCTCTTTGAAACAGTGTTTTCTTATTGTATAAGCGCCTAACAAGCAAACAATAAATAAACAAATAGATAAGGCACAGTGAAAAGAGAAAGATATTTTAGTCCTTTGCTCTTCAGGGTTTTTATAGTATTCCTACTGCTATTATGTTGTGTCATTGGGGAAGTCAACCTTTTATAGACTACAGATAGATCTAAAGGCTTGGACCATCTAAGCTTATTAGACAGGCCCACCCATTTTAGGCAGCTGCAATATTGATCAAAAATCTGGCTTTACATAATGGAATGGTGGACTGTCAAAGTAGGAAGATTACTACTGTAAAAGGTATTTAGAATGTCTCTCTACAAACTAGATTTGATTATGAAGATGAATGGTTAGCATGGTGTATTAGTGATATACACATAGGAGAAATGTTTACACAAAAATGCGCTATTTGCACAAAAAAACCTTTGTTCACAAAAATATATGTTGATTGGAAATTAATTGTTGTCTTATAATTTTTCAAAAATGATGTATTTTATGAAATTGTAACAGAATAAAATGATATATTTTTAATAAGAACACACTCTCTGGTCCTCAGCATGCGCTTTCTGAAACACATTTATCGAATTTTTCATCACATCGCGCATCCTCTCTGTTTAGTATATATTGAACTCACCCCAGATGCCCATGTAGGGGTCCCCACCTTTATTTTAGGATCCTCTAGTTGTGCAACATGTTAGCTCAAATATAGGATTCAGTGCGGCACATGATGTTATTACATAACGAATGGATTCTATTTGCTGGTCATATTTACATGGCCTGTCATCTTTACATAGCCTACATAGCCTACAAAGATGTTTTTCTCTTGGTATTTCTGACCATGCACCTTTGACATCAAGAACCTCCAGTCTGTTAAATCTCAGTGCCATAAAACTCTACGCATTGTGGGTGAAGGAACCAAATTTATATAATACTGTGGTTTTCTGAACATAAAATGCATCATTGCAAATGTGCTGAGAGATTTCATCGAGACTACTTTTTAATGGCTATTTGCCCAGTCTCATTTGTCAGCACTCATTTTAAGCGATTTCATCAATGCACCTTCACCATAGTCCCAATGCTCTTTCCACCCTATCTTCATGAAAAAGTCCTAATTTTTCCTTTTGTAAAGCTTTAATGAAGCATACTTGTTATCATTTAAGGCAGACTTTACAATGCCCATGACCGTATTGTCATTGGCCAGCTGGATCTTAATATATAGTTTTCCTCTATTGATGTTTACTATCGTAGATAGCGAAATGAGGCCAAACTCAAGGCGTATTGCTGCTACTGGAGTATAATTAGTGAGGCCCAAAATATTCCTCCATATTAGACCCTCTAATCGGTCTGCCCAATCTGTTATATGACCATAAGATGTTTCAAGGGCATGCAGAAATGCGGTGGCCAATTTTTGCTTGTATATATTTAACACTTTAATAAGACAATGGCGTGCAGTTGATAGGGCGTTGTCTCTTTTATTTCTTAGTAACAATTAGTTGTTGTTCTCTGTAGTCAATTCATATCCCGGGTATGTATAATTTGGCATCCTCTCCACTATACCCAAGCTGCAATTAATAAAACACCTCCCAGCACAGCTCCTACCAGCTGCCATAAATTGGGTTTCCTTTCAGTTTGCCTTCAAACCGTTTAGTTCAGCATATTTTATGGTGGCTTGGACACTGTTACTAATTCCTATAAAGGTGTTATCAAAGATGATCAAATTGTCAGTGTAGCCAAGTCATCCTATTTCCTTTCCACCTAATTTGGGAAAGGCCTTTGTTTTGTTTACAAATGCATCATGTACAAAATAAACAAGAGGGGAGCCAGAACACACCCTTGTCTGACTCCCCTCTTAATAAGTACC
The DNA here is from genome assembly GCF_040938575.1 of Ambystoma mexicanum. Lineage (NCBI taxonomy): Eukaryota > Metazoa > Chordata > Amphibia > Caudata > Ambystomatidae > Ambystoma > Ambystoma mexicanum. The sequence continues at coordinate 469,214,697 of NC_090925.1, read as the reverse complement.
TGTTCTGCCAATTCTCCCAAGTTATTCAATCTTATTCACGCTGAGTTGTCATCATTCAGCAGCTGGCAGACATATAATAAATGTGGGGGCATTCCCTGTTTTTCCAATTTGGTCCACAATTTTGGTCTGTCTACAGACATAAAGTCTAAAACAAAAGATATAGAGGTATCACCTTTTTCACTTTAGCTTGCTCCAAAAGGGTGTTTACCACAAAAATATTCATATTAGTAGGCAACCCCCTTCTGAAGCCGGTCTGGAAGCTACAAAGAATAGCCTTATTTTCAATCCAATTATTTATTTATTTTAACAACAGAAAGCAGAAAATATTGCTGGAAACATCTGTAAGGGCCAAAAGGCGATAATTTGCAGCAATGTCTCGCTGCCCTTTTTTTATGAACTGTGATAAGATGTGATATCTTCCAAGAGTGAGGGACCTTTCCTCTGCTGGTTATTTTCTCAAACAGGGTCTTCAGGATGTCTGCCCAAAATACCAGATTGGCTTTCAGTATTAAATTACACAAACCATCAGGTCATGGTGCTCTCGATGACTTAATGCTTTTCATTATTTCAACAAGATCTTCTAATTCAAATTCAATATATATGGTTGATTTCTTTTCCACCACATAATTGCTAACTGAAAATGCCTCCACTAAATAATCTTTCTATGACGATTTCTCAATACAAAGATCACCTCCTTGTTCCCTTTATTAGCCGATGCCTTGAATGTGGCCTTTAGTTTTTTGCTATTACCAGATACCAGTACCTTAACCATACCATGCCAATCCGCATTGTGGGAGGACACCCTGTTCCTTTTTAACCAATTATTGTACCAATTTTTCACTTTTCTTTTCCATAGCTATTTTTCAACCTCAGAATAGTCAGATCTAATAATACAGCGTAGCTCTTGTCACATACTTTTTTTCCTGCATGTATCAATTTATCATGGGTCTTTCCAGCTTTTTTTCCCCCCAATTTCCCATTGGCATAAAACTATATGTATGAAATGATTGCCAAGATACAATATCATTAGCACTAATCATATAAATATACTCATCTTGGACTTTACTAGCCCACTTCATTACTTTTTCAAGGTTTTTATCTGTCCAGCCGAGCCTATTGCCACCAGCATTCACCCTTACAGTTCAAACCTTCTCATGATGACTATACATTGTAACAGGAAGTTGGTATCTAAATGGCAGTATAGCATTGTCACTCAAACTTACAAAGGCAATTTGCAAGTCGATAACTAGCTGAAATTAACTTTCATATATGTGGATAAAGTCTAGAGTGGAATTTCAATTACCACTATGCCGCGTTGGAGTAGGGGGAATGACCCCTTTCACAGAGCCATTAAGCATTAACAGGTCTAATTCTTCAAATAAAACTATCCACGTTAAAGCTTTCTTTTCATAAGCACATCTTCAAAAGAAATCAGTAGAATTCGTTGTCAGTGTACTTTAAAATTTTTATACGAGGTGATGGCGTTAAGATCCCCACAAATTATGACATTTGTATCCTGATTACCCACTAACTGCGAACCCAGCAATTGAAATACTTTAAGTTGGATATCCATAGTGTCAAAGCCTCCAGGCGGATCATAAATATTGCAGGCAATTTGTGATTAGGATCAATTTGCACTACCACAGCTAATACGTTCTTGTCATTATCTACTACTAAACACTCATTTGATTTTAAGTTATTTGCTACTAAAATAGCTACACCACCTCTTTTGCCCCTATTGGCGGAGCGCAAGTGTGTGGTGTACCCATCGAACAATGCATCACCCAGTAGCCATGTCTCCTGAAGTTACATAATATATGCCTGAAAGAGATCTTTACAAGGGCCATCTTGACTAAATAGGTGAACATGCCTCCTAGTATTCCAAGATTTAATCTCTATACAGGATCAGGGTTTCGTTGAAACTAGCATAGCCATTCACAGTGCGACTTAATAATAGGGTCACATCCCTCTATAGATGTTTTTGTTTTCACAACTTTCTTAGATCTTACACCCTTCAGCATTTCTCCCTTCTTATTATTTTTAAGGTCTTTTGAAATACCTTTCTTGCTCATCACACAATCTAATTTGTATCACCATTTAAGAAGAGATTCTGAATTTGCCCTAATTAAAATGACTGCTTCAGAAGAGGAACAATGTACCCTAGTTACATGATACGGGCACGGATGCAACTGCTCAACAAAACCAAAGTCACAACTTTTTATCAAAATCAGAGAAAGGAGATTACTAAACATAGTAGTTAAACAGCCTCTATTTATTGGCTTAGTAGAGACCTCAAATAGCCTCACAATGGTAAACTCTGTAGATGGAAAAACAATCACAGCCCAAGGAGGAGAACATTCTGAAACCTTCAACACATTAGGTTGATTTTTAACTTTATTAGTTATAATCATTGTTCCAGTTTTTAATTTCGTGGTGGTTCTGTACTTGTGAGCACTCGTAATAGTGGTTGCAATGCTAGTTTCTAATGTTGTTTCAGTATCGACTATCATACTTTGTTCCAATTCAGATGTTACCTCTTGATGCTGCAGCACAATTCTTTTTCTTAGGTTACTTAGAGATAATTAACCAAGTAGTTAAATTACCAATTTTGTTGGATGCTCCTTTTGCTGTTCTCAATGCTCTTTTCCTAGCTCTTTTCATGCCAATCTTATTTTTATTGATGCCTTCCCCCACCTGATATGCCATTGCTTCCTTCAGTGAGCTGGCACTTTATTACTGATTAAACCTTTATATTTTTCATTCTTCTCTTTTCTGGATAGACGTAATCCATTGTCCTCATCATCACAGTCAACAAGAATCTTTACCTTTTTTAGTTCCATTATTTGAGAATGAGTTACTGGTGGAATTTCATAAGGCAAGAATGATTCGTGTTATGAATCTTCTGAGAATGATGAACATTAACTCCCTTATCACAAACATCCATTTTTATTTTTTATTAATTCAGATAGGAGGGAACTATTATTTTGTACATGGCAGGCAACCTTTAACAGAATCTTCAGGGCAAAACCTGTTGCTAACTTATGGGCGTCCGGCTCCTTAGATATTTCATTATCAGTGCTGTCAGTTATCGCTTGACTATTAACCACTTCAGTGAAATCAAGAAGATCGCTTATTTGTGGATTTTCATCCGTAATTCTGGTAAGTCGTGGTGAACAGGAAAGCCTCACAGTGGTTATAGCTGATTGCTCACTAACCTCAATTACTGTTTTTTCATTGTTACGAACGGCAGTAACAATAATATCTGAACCAGATTCCAACTGCATGACTTCAGCATGCAGAGAATAGCACAAACTCAACAATGAATTATTATTATAAAATTCTGTCGTACTGTAAGATAAGGCGCTATTCAAACTTTCACATGCACTAGGCACCGGATGAAAATCAATCATTGTGGTCGACCTTTAAAAAAAGACTGTTATTTTATCAATTTTCACAGATTCAAGGATTGTAGTAATTAATGTCTCAGCGTGGGCTGTTGTTTTATTAATGTTTGCTGCGGTCCTCGGTTTGCCGTTACACAAGTTCATTTTCTCAGGCATTATGTTCTTAATTGAAACAATACTGGTTTATTTGTTATACTGTAGCAAATACAGTTGTTATGTAAGAGCAGCTCATAGGCCATTGAGACCTGCAGTCACTGCTATTTTTAATATACGGGCGGTTCTAAGACAACACTCAGCGGTCACCGCCATATCAAGTAGTCTTTTTTTTCTCCAATTAGCAATGGATGGCTGCAATTACGCAGAGCAAGTGTTTGCACTTAATAAATTAAATATAAGCTGTTTTCACCTCAAAACACAATGGTCATCAATTGTGAGCTACTGAGCCCATACTCGATCGAGTTCCATTTGTTTGGGCGTGCAGTAACTTATTACAGCAGTAAAGCTCTTACCATCTTGCAGCATTTATCCGAGGAACAAGTTGAAATTCTGTCGAAAAGCTCAGCACATGAATTACAGAGAGCCTGCCCCACCATCCCCTGGTGGACCTCGGCATACCACACTCACTGCCTCATCTCACGTTGCGCTATCACGCTGGGATGCCCTTTTTAATTTGAAGTACTTGAAACTCTGACTTCAAAGGTGCAAGAGACAACAGACTCCCAAGGGTAATAGCTGCTCCAAATTCACAGAGAACACACGGCAGACCACACGCACTGCCACACTCTTGAGCCGCGCTATTGCACTGGGATGCTCTTTTTAAAATGAAGTACTTGAAACTCTGCCTCGAAAGGTGCAAGGGACAACAGACTCCCACGGGTACTACAAATTCACATAGAGCACACAGCAGACCACTCCTACTGCCACACACTCTGTTAGATACTGGCTAAATGTGGTTATTCTCAAAAACTGTTTCTTCAAAAAACGGTTAAAACGGGACAATTTCCTGAATAACAACTTTAATGATTACTTCCAAAACATCAGAAACCATTTATAACTTTTAGCTCTATCTAAAAGTTCAGTAGCATCAAACACATTCCACAAAACAATTAATTTGAAGCTTTTGCACTGTATCAATATTTGAAGGAATTGTTTCCCAAAGAACTGGGGTGTATGTACTGTAAAGATTAGAACCATAAGAGTTGAATAATTAAACCACAACCTCCATTACCATCATCCAAATGATTCTCGAGTCAACCACTGTTTGGAACCTCTCACTGTTTGCAATATCAAAATTGTAACTGAACCATCAAAGCAAGCCTTGTACACCATCCTTACACAGATGAAGCCCTTTACCTTATGTCCTATGATATTTGTTACTTGTCTAACATGGTCTACAGGATTGGCTGCCCATGCCGTATGTAGTACACTGTGGCATGTATGTGGAGCAAACTACTATAATTGTAAAAATGCTGATCAAATAACACAAATCTAACATGTCGTTGAGAAAGTCTATTTTTCTGTTATCTCAATACTTTTTGGAGAAAGGTTATTTGTTCCAATTACATTTTCGAGCATTAGAAACAATATAAATGTATGTAGAGGTAGGAACCTGGAACAAAAACTATTGCAATACAAAATCTTTTGGGTCAATAGACTTCGGCCTTTAAGACCTCATAGTTTGAGGAAGGAGATGCATTGTCAGTGTTTCTATGTCTGTCTTATGTTTTCTTGAAAATTTCTTCTATGAATTTTATTTTAGTTAATTGTTTTATTTGATTTAGGCTGCACAGTCTATATAGGTATTGATTGTTCTGTTTAATTACCTTGTTCTTCATTTATTCTATATTATCTGTTTTTTTTTCCAATGTTCCCTTATTTATTTTCCACTTACTATTTAGTTTGTTTTCTTTCCTTCATATATACACTATTTTAATATAAATCCTTTGATATTTATTTTATTCATTATTTCTGGCTTGTTTTATGTTTTATTATTATCTTATTTTTAATTTTTTTATGAAAGTCAACTTCATATTCTGATGGGCACATGGTAACATCACATCATCAGCCGCTACTTTAGCATGCTCTCATCACTGCATCCCTACCTGGCCCAGAGGATTTAATTATCTGTACTAAGCCAATCAATCTTTGAAAGCGTGAAACATTTTGCTTAAAAGTATAGGATCCTCCCTGGGCACCTGCAACTTTTAAACTGCCTTTTTGCCTCGAATTACTACAACAAATGGTATTTTGTCTTATGCCTAAATAATAGATCCAAAAACTGCAGAGAAATGCAGGCAGATCACAGTGGTTCCTAACCGGCTAAGAAGGCATCCTAAAAGGCTCAAGAGATTAGGGCACAGTGACATGCCCAGACTACTCTAAGCAGTGAAGTGGTGACAATGGATACAAATATTAAAGTGATTCTGAACAAACCAACAATATTAAACTTGTACTATCTAGATGGGGTCAGGTGAATTTAAGACCCCAAGCAAGCAGTATTGTGGTTGGTGGATCATAGTAAAAGTGTAGAGAACAGTATTGAAGGAGTTGCGACGAGCACCCTACTATACAGGGGCGAATTTTTGAGCAATTTTGTTTATATCTTCTAATACTGGGTGTGCAAATGCTCAACCAGTCTGGCAGTAACTAGACCGGCATGGCCTGCTGAGACATGAAAATGTTTAATGTTGAAAGGGGCCTGGGATACGGCTGGTGTGGACGAGAAGTTTTGATTGCCACATGGGGGAAGTTAGGGAAGAATGTATGACTAGGCCTTGGTGGTTTGGTGTATGATTTGCGCCTGATGTATTTGCATTTATAGTGTGGCTGGGGGTGTTCAATAACTTTGTTTTTTGTTTTCCACTTTGATCTTTACATGGGTGTACTTTCAGTGGAGCAGCTCAGTGACTGCACTTGCACAGGATTCATTGGATTGTGTTCTTACCGAGTGCTCTCAGTGAAATGGAGACTTGAGGGACTCATGGTAATGGATGGCTGGACAATAATGGAAGACTGTTTTGCACCAATTTATGGTTTACATACAAACCTATTAAAACAGTTGATTTCTGTTTGGTGCTTGGTACACCTATTACCCTACAAGGTCGCTGCGAACTCGTTAGAGTGGGCTTGGGATAGACAAATACGCTTATAATGGCAAGATCACTAGACCTCAGTGTAGCGCTTCCTAGTATCAAGAGGGAGGTCAGACTGGTGAAGTCGAATGTGGAGGGATGAAACTGACAATAAAAGAGGGTTGTTGACTCCCTTAATAATATGGGCTGTGACGTGGCCTTCCTGCAAAAGACCGACCAAGAGGAAAACGAACAACAATTAGATCAGGGGTCGAAATGTATGAAAAATAGTAGCAGAACTATGTTCTCTGCTGGCCAGCCCCCGCTCCCCACAAACCCCATTCCCACGCCTCCTCCCACACATATTACAAACCCCTAAACAAACGCACCTTCTGTTTAAGGGAATGTTCAGTGCTATGCACTGAAGTGCAAGTTTTAACTTCTTCCTACACTTTGATTTTAAAACAAAACCATTCTGGAATGGTTTCTTTTTAAAATAAAAGTATAGGAACAGTAACACTTAAAAAGTAGAGGAGCACCGCTCCTAGCCGCTCCCGTCGACTTCGACCACTGAATTCGATTGCTTGTAGGTTGGTATGGTTGTTAAAGAATGCCATCTGGTGAGGGCAGGATGGCATGAGCTTTTTTGACATTTCTTAACATAAATCTATGCTGTTAATTCTGTTTTTCAAAGGGATAATCAGACTCCCTTTTATCTATGCCCTTGGACTGCCTCTGGGCCTCCCAGGCACTTAAGGGTCTGTATCTGTAACCCTACAGTCCCCTGACTCTCTGCACTTATGAGCCACTTACTGGCAGCACTTATGAACTACCTGCACTTTCCCTTCCCCCAGGCACTTCTCCCCTCCCCGCCCGCACTTGCGCGATCAGAATGACACAAGGCCTAGTAAGATTGTTGTTTTGTCCTCCCTCTGTCCTCCCTTCCATGTCTTGTCGCGCCTAGAAACACTATGTACAGGCATGTGATAAATGTCTTATCATATCACATTATATGCTTCATGCCAGCGTTATAGTGTAAACATGTGCCTTTGCTGCGATAGCCAGCAGGTGTCCTCATGCCTCATCATTCAGTTGAAGGCTCACATCGTGCATGTGTATTCCTGACAGCTGTTGAAACACAATGTTCCTGCAGTCAGAGTTTGTGTTTTAATCTTCTGAACCTCTATTTCAAAATCTAATAATTACATTCCTTAGTCAATATGTTGGCATGTAAATTTGCAAGTATAAGTCAGGCATGGTGACTACTAAAGGCACACAATTATTCAGCCAAGGGAATTTTATATTACACGTGTGAGAGCTCTACGAACAGGGCCCAGCTATAACAGGACACACATGTATTGGTGTCTTGTCTGACTTGCTCCACAACTGCCATGTGGCAAAACTACCAAGATGGTGCCCTTTGCAACCCCAGAGGAAGGCTAACACCTTCCTCCATAATCACAGGAACCTCCACCAGGAGGTCTCCTATAAATGAGTGCTTCGAAGGCAGCACTGACATAACAAAGCAACCCTCACACCTGTGTACTGAACAATGGAGTCCTATGGATGTCACCCGGCATGGGAAGAGGGCACAGTTAGAGTAGCCAGGAGGGATAGGTGGGCTGAGAGAAGGTTTCCACCTTCTTGGTTTCCATGGGGGCTTGCAGCCTCTTCCTGCAACTCCCTTCCAATTTCCTGCAAACAGGGCACTCTGTGTGTGATGCCTGAAAGCAAATGGCACTTGTTGGAAAATCCTTGATTGCAACCCTTACAGCAAACTTGTTCTGGACCAATCACCTTTGATATTTTGCCTTTGTAATGAAGAGGCACCACTTCTTTCTTTGAGTCATCTTTGAACTCTCACAAGGACACAAAGGATTCACTGAACCTTTGTTGGGAGTACAGCTTGCTCCAAAGGCCTCTGAAATAGATGTGTAGACGAATGTCACCCAAGGTAGAGGCAAGCGTTGTTCCTTAGTCATCCCCAGGGAACAGTGAGGATGAACTGCTGTTGATCAAGGGATCTCTGCTGACTGCACTGGGACCAGATCCCTTTCCACAGGAGGTGCCAGAAAAGCTCACTGTAGTGGGACTGCAGAACGGAAGGACTCGCATTGTCCCTGGAGAACCTGATTGTGCCCCCCAGAAACCCAGACATCAAGGAACAGCTCTGGATCCTGCTTCTCACACTGAACCACTTTTGGGCTACATCAACCCAAACATTGCCTGCCTGTCCAGAGCTTCTACGTGCCACATGCCATTGCTTCTTGGACCGCACCATGTGTAGGGCCAAGTCAATTAGCTTACTAACATGTTGCCGAATCACCACCTCGGGAAGCTCCTAGAAGCGTGGCTCATTACTGTGAAGGCACCCTGTCTTTTCGGTCCAATTAGTGACTTTTATACCTCCCTTCTTTTCCTTTTTTCTGCAAAGACATACCTTTTAACTATTGACTTTGTTGTTACATTGCTTACCTGACCACCCCTACTAATGAGTTCAGGGGACCTCATTTTGCACCGTGGCATGGCGTGAATGAAAGGTATAAAATCCTTGTGTTAGGCTTTTTTGTTACATATTTTTCATTCACGCCACACCCCATTCTCGTCCATTTGTACAGCAGAGAGGAGGGGCATAACACAACTTGCATTTCCGCCATCTCCCTTCCTCTGTGGCATACACATGCCCCCAAATTTGCGCCGCCATCCAATGTCATGCCGGCACAAATGCTGGGGATCCTTATGGAGCCCACTGGCTTTATGTGCCAATAGTGTGGAGTTCAGTAGGCAGTTTAGGCAGTACTCATCCCTGTACTCACTCAGAGCAGTAATCATTTCATCACAATTCTATGTCAAGATGGAGGCGAGCATTATGCTTCATCTTCTCTTTATTCTACTCTCCAGCAGTTTCAACAAATAACATACATTTCAATTTTTTTCTTTTTGAAATAAACATTTTTTTTTCTTTTTCAAATCTCCATGTCCCATCAGTCCCAGGTCCTTGTAGTTCCAGTATCCTGGCCGCCATGTGACCTAGTCCTTCCTCTTCCTGTGTTCCTCCTCTTCTTTTCCTGCTCTCCAGAAGATACGTACTATGCTATCTTAGCTGTGCAATAGTTTATAGTGTAAATGCACGTTATACAGACTAAGTTGCGGCGTAATGGATGGTATTTGGAATGTTTGAAGAGTTTTATAGAAGCTCAGCGTGTCAGCGTTAGATCATAACTGAAATAGTAAGAGAAGCCGGCGGCCACGTGCCGCACTACCCGGCACCTAAGGGGCTCGCCGGCCGCCTCATACGCAGTTCAAACACGAGCAACGTGACGAAGAGTAGGCAGCCCCCACCCTTGTGGGGGAGCAGCAAGCGGCATGAGCAGGAAGAATCTCCCCCTCGGAGCCGGGAGAACGGCTCCCACCTTCACGGGGGCGTGGCCGCCAGCGCCATAAGAGCGTATTGAAGAGCTCGGAGCTCAGAGCCCCCACTCTCGGGTAGGAGAGTGCAAATGCTCCACAAAAGCTTTGGAATAAGAAGCATTATTCACCGCACAATGCTACGGAGTACATTTATAAGCTCCATTGCGCTCACAGACCAAATATGAATATTATAATCACACGTGATCAATAAGGAGATATTAAGAGAACTTTCTCTTGACAGACCTGCACATCCAGACTTACAGTGCAAGCAAGGTGCAGCCTCAAACAGAAGCAAGTGAGTCTGTGGACGTGCCACTACACCTGGAAAGGTATTGTCAAGGCACCTAACAGCACTGAAGTATGGCAAACTTTGAGTGGAGTGAAAAGGAACAGGGAGCAGTCTACCCAGAAGACTTAGCCTATAGTTTCAAGGAAGTGCTGGGGGACTCACTCGCAGAGGCAGTGGCTCAAGGGGTTAGACCCCTACAAGACAGACTAGGGACAATCAAGTTATTTTTGAGTCAGAAGGATAAGAGCACCATATCAAAGGAAAGCATGTCCACAAGGGTCATGCCAATGGACCCCAAGGGGTGTAATAAGGCCCGGAAGAGCAAGAACTGTTCTGACCCCCCAGGCCAGACAGAAGGGGCAGCTGCAACAGTCCCAGAGGCTATCGACGCTTTCAATTGGATTGAGTCCTTCCTGAGAGAGAGAACTGAGAGTCTTCTCTCCCTCTGCAGCGGCAGACCCGACACCTATTCTGTGCGATGTTCCTCAAGGCTCCTGTGTCTCGCCAACCCTATACAATATCTTCACCAAACCTCTGTTCGATGATCTGGACCATCTGGGTGTCACCTATACTAATTATGCAGATGATACTCAGATTCTCCTTCCGCTTTCTGGGGATCACAGTAAGGACACGGGGTTGGTGAACAAAGTATACCTTATCATCCAAGCATGGATGGCCACCAATGGCCTATGCTTGAACGATGATAAGACTGAGCTGATAATGCTGGGCTCACAGGCCAACATTAAAAAACTAGGTCAAGAATTTTCCTCATTCAATGTTGTCGGGAATACCATCAAAGTTTCCAAACGAGGCAAAAACCCTTTGTTTCTACTTGGACTCCACACTGTCTTTTGATAAACAGGTAAAATCCCTCACTTCCTCCATGGCTTACACTTGCAAGCTACTCAGAGCTGGTAAGCCATTCCTCTCGGATGACAGTTGCCTGATCTTGGCCAGAGCCTTAATACTCTCTAGAATCGATTACTGTAATGCCCTATACATCGGTGCGAATAAATCTACTATCCAAAAGCTCCAAACATTACAGAATAACGCCCTAAGAGCAGCCTTAGGCATACATTTAAAAAAACACATCTCCTCCCTTAGGCGCCATCATAAATGGTTATCCACGTCGAATAAAATACAACTAAAAATGCTTTCTTTGACTCCAGAAAAGAACTTCTCACAGACCTATTACAATTGGGAATATTAACTGTCTGACCATACCTAAATACAAGCTCACTACTATCGGTGGTAATAGCTTCTCTGTAAAGGCAGCTAAATTCTGGAACTCACTGCCACAAGATCTGAGAGCCGACCAACGTTACTTAGACTTCAGAAAAAAGGTAATAAAACATATCATCACTATTGACCCCTAGTCTTCCGGTACCCGTCTCGGATCTGTCCGTATCTGAATAGTCCTACTCACACTGCATCAATATTGTAATATTGTGTTAATACCTGAACGACCATGTGTGATCTAGCTTACCTATTGTGATACACGAAGGGTATCACCTTGTAACCTGTACTTGTACATTGTGTACTGTTTATCTCTGTAATTACATAGGCCATTTTTAGTTTTTGCACCTACTTGTACATTTTGTATATTCTGTAAGTATATAAGTATTGTATCTGGTGAATATTTCGCAACTTTGTAAGCTTTGCATTTTCATACTGCTGCGCCCCTTTACTTACAAGTCTGGTGCGCGTAACAAATGAATAAACAAACAAACAAACAAACAAACAAACAAACAAACAATAGACTGCGGGAAGCTTTCATGAAAGAGTCACAGGTGCCGAGCCTCGAGCCCCCCTACCCAGGGGAAGATAATATGGGTGATACAAAAGAAGGTTTCCCAGAAGAGGAACCAGTAGAATCCCTGACCTCCGCACAGGAGGAAGCCGATAGCGAAGGGGATGAGGGAAGTTTACATCCACCAAAGAAAAAGCTGAGAAAGCTCAATAATTTAGAAGAGGAGGAGACTTCAGACATGTTTCATCCAGAGGATATCTGGAATCCGAAATCGTCGGAATGGGTACCATTACAGAGGGTCGCAAAATACATGACCCAAAGACTACGGCAGGCACTGGAGAAAGAAGCCAGGCAGAGAATGAGGGCGGAGTGCCCAAGACCGGAACTGCCGGGCAAAGTAGTGGAAGCCCCAGAGCTAGATCCGAAGATGTTGGTATTCGTTTCTAAGTCCAACAGAGACCCCAGGAAGGGAATAGATCGCTCATGGCGAAATTGTCAGGAAAAGGTCCTCGATCTAGCCAGGCCTCTGGCTAAAATCATGGACTTATCCGAGCGAGCTAAAGAAACAGGAGAGGGGGTAGACCCAGGAGTCCTGGCGAACTGGGTGCAGAGAGCCGTATGCTTCCTAGGAAACACCAATTGCGCAATATCGTCCGAGCGCAGGAGAGGGCTTCTGCTCAATATAGATCCCAAACTGGGGGAGTTATCATCATACGCAGCAGGCTAAGCAGCTCAAGGACTTTTGTTGGAGACTTTCGGCAAAGAAATGGGGAGGTTCGTGGGAACCTACACCTCCCTAGAGAAGGCTCAGGCCTCCATAAAGAAAATCGTCCCCGGAAGAGTTTTTGGCGGAACCGGGTCACTACCAGATATCCAGAAGGCCTCAAGCCAATAGAGCCCAATACTGGGAGAACAGCCAGACACCTCTTCCCGTCGAGAGGCCGTTTCCCTAGAGGAAGGCGAAGCAGAGGGCAGGGAAGAGGACAGAACTTCCCCACAGGTGAGAGTTTTTGCATATCCACCAGTAGGGGGGAGGACAGCGGAATTCTGGGAGAATTGGCGCATGCTTTCCAGCGACACTTGGGTTCTGCAGACAGCCAAAGGCATGCGCATAGAGTTTACAGAGATCCCTACCCAGTACCAGGCCCCCTGCCCACTAGCCTCAGCACAGACAGAGAAAGTCTTATTGCACACAGAGCTGCAGAACCTAGCGGAAAACCAAGCAATCGAATCGTGTAAGGCACGACCGAGGTTCGTAAGCAATATGTTCCTGGTCCACTGGAAAGACAAAGTGAGACCAGTGATAAATTTGAAATACATGAACAGCTTGGTGGTCTACAATCATTTCAAAATGGAGGGTACCCACCAGCTCAGGGACGCACTCAGACAGGACTACTGGTTAGCGAGGATAGATCTGAAAGATGCCTATCTTACAATACCAGTACAAGAAGACTTCCGTGCCTTTCTAGCATTCGACTGGGACGGACAATTGTGGCAATTTCCGACAATGCCGTTTGGGCTGGCATCAGTGCCATAGCCATTTACGAAACTCATAAAGCCAGTAGCAGCAGCGATCAGGGAAAAAGGGATACAAATGATTATCTACCTAGACGATATCCTGCTGATGGCCAACAGCAGAGATAAACTCCTCGATCAGACCAACTGGGTGGTGAACCTCTTGACTTCCCTCAGGTTCCTAGTGAATCAAGAAAAGTCAGAGATGAGACCAACGAGGAGGATAGAGTTCCTAGGGTTCGTCATAGACACCAGGACAGCAACCTTGGAGCTCCCGAGCAGAAAGATAAGAGACGTAAAAAGGGAAATAAGAATATGCCTCGGCAAAACAATTATCTCGCTCCACACAATAGCGCGAGTAGTAGGCTTACTAGCAGCGTTGATGCAAGCAATATTTTCAGGGCCACTGCACTACCGAGCCCTTCAACGGCTGAAGATAAGACACCTTCAGCAAGGCTTACGTTACTACGAACTGGTACCCCTAGACCAGGAATCCAGGACAGAGCTGGAGTGGTGGTTACTAAATATGGAAGCATGGAATGGGAAAGCCATCTTTGGTGACCGGCCCGACATAATAATAGAATCGGACGCTAGCAGAGCGGGCTGGGGAGCTCGGTGCGGAGAGCTTCAAACAGGAGACAGGTGGAGTGCAGAGGAACTATGATTGCACATCAACTGTCTGGAACTGTTAGCCGGATCATTTGCGATCAAGGCTTTTACGAAAGGCAAAGTGAACTCATGTATTCTGTTGAAAATTGACGAAGTCCAAATTATTAGCGGAGATAGCTAAGGATTTTTCACACTCCTGCCTAGAATTGGGAACTTCAGTAGTGGCGGAATACCTGTCAGGCTCGTTGAATGTAATAGCAGACTGGAACTCCAGGCACCTAACAGACTCCAGCGACTGGATGGTGGACAGAGAGTTATTCCGACAGATAGAAGAGTGCTGGGGCCCAGTTCACACAGATCTGTTTGCGTCCAGACTGAACACACAGAAGGAAAGATTTTTCAGCTGGAGACTGGACCCAGCAGCAGCAGGAGTAGATGCCTTTCTGCAAGATTGGAGAGGACAGATACTCTACGCCTTTCCACCGTTCGTAATGATGAGCAGGGTACTGTCAAAAGTATGCAGAGAAGCAGCAAAACTGATAGTAGTAGTCCCGATGTGGAAATCTGAAGTATGGTTTCTAGCGCTCATGGAGTTAGTAGCAGACTACCTGAGAGTTCTACCCCGAGGAGAGAACCTTCTCACGGACCCAGTTGGGTAATTTCACCCTCTGAGAGGGAAGGGGACGCTGATGGAGTGCAAGATAGCAGGAGACGCTGGAACCTCCCAGGGATTTCGACACAGGCTGTGAGCCTCATCGCTGAGTCATGGGCTCCTTCAACTAGAAGTAGCTGCAACGCAGCTTGGAACAGATGGTCGAGATGGTAAAAAAGGAGAAGTATTCATCCCATTTCTGCCCCTTTAGTCGAGATACTGAATTTTTTTGCAGAACTCCTACAAGATGGCAAAGCCTATAGAACAATAGGAGTGTATAGATCCGCGATATCAGCAGGTCACTCAGCCGTGGAGGGAGTGCCGGTAGTAGAGAATGTAGCAGTGATCCGACTTCTAAAAGGAATAAAGTTTAGGAAGCCGCCACAGCGAGGGTTTGAGTCCTTATGGGATGTAGCTGTAGTGCTAAAACTACTAGCAGATTGGCCCAGTAACAGATATCTGTCGCTAGGAAATCTATCGGGAAAATGAGCAATGCTGTTATGTATGGTATCATGTAGGAGAGTGGCAGACGTCAAGGCGCCAGAAGTGAATAGAAAAGTATATGGTCCAGACGGAGTAATGTTTAATCTGGCCAGGAGAACGAAGACAGACTCCTCCACGATAACTTACCCTTACATGCAAGAGCACCCAAAGTGGTGTGTAGCCGCATGCATAAAAGAATACGAGAGTAGAAAAGCAGAGTTAAGACCAGTGGGGACGACCCAATTGTTAATAGCGTGCAGGAAACCACATAAAGGTGTAGCAACAGCCACTATAGCAAAATGGGTCAGAGAGATCATGAGCCTAGCAGGCATAGACATGACAACATTTGGAGCGCATTCAGTTAGAGGCGCAATGGCATCAAAAGCACTGGGGCAAGGCGCAACTTTGCAAGATATTATGAAAGCAGCAGATTGGGCTAGTGATACTACTTTTAGAACGTTTTATTTTAGACCGATTAACACTCTAGCAGAAGCTGTAGTAAGAAGCTTTGAACAAGCATAATGCTCGCCTCCGTCTTGACATACAATGAAGATTCCCCCTGCTAAAGACAAGGAGGCAAGCATTATTTTCCCGCCCTAGATACACAGGAGATTTAAAGCAGTGATGAATAGATTGCTATGATGTATTTCAAATGACTTACATGAATTTGTCCCAGAATAGGGTGTGTATCGGCCGCCCTAACATGTACTATTATTACTTCTGACACTAGGAGATGAGCAGCAGAACGGCTGAAATTGCCCTGGAAGGGAGCGAGCCGCGTGAAACAAATCCGCAAGTTGGAATGCGAGAGATTGATTCGACATAGACTAAGTTGGCCTGGTTGGCAGTTCAGTTTTTCGATTAGATTGCAGTTCGAAGCAGTCAAAGAAGAGGAGGAACACAGGAAGAGGATGGACTAGGTCACATGGTCAGGATACTGGAACTACTAGGACCTGGGACTGATGGGACATGGAGTTTTGAAAAAGAAAAAAAAATGTTTATTTCAAAAAGAAACATTTTGAAATGTATGTTATTTGTTGAAACTGCTGTAGAGTAGAATAAAGAGAAGATGAAGCATAATGCTCGCCTCCTTGTCTTTAATAGAATCAAGAGCTCCCTGCGCTATTAGCAGGGGGAATCTTTATTGTATACTAATCTTTTTTTGTCTGTCATTTTTCCAGCTCAATGACAATGGTAGTGGCATTCTTCATGTGCAAATGTTTTCCAGTAACTGTGGTCTTATCCTTGCATGATGGTCCGTGGTGATGAATGGATTTGCGCCAAATAAGAAACAAGTTGGGCACAATGCACTCCAATGGAATCCTTTGTTAGTTTGGCTTAAGTACGTTGAGTAGGTTTTTTTTAAAAAAATCCATTGAGCAGGGAGCTCCTGTACCCAAAAAGGTAGTTATATCACTGATGATGAATTTTTGGTTCCAAGACCTTTCGTTTCTGAAAATCCACTATTACACAGTTTGGGCTTCAAGATCTCGATTTGTTTTTGGGAACTGCCCTAAAATGATATATACAGTGCATGTAGGGTAGTTTTGAGAATAGGGACCATGTGCGAAGAGTAGGAAAGAATGATTTGGATAGCGTCACTTGGAGGGGGGGAGTTGACGAGATTGAGAATCTGTGTGAACAGCAAAAGAAAAGAGTAAACATTTTAGAAATATATAATATTGAGATGTAGTAATCACAGTAAGTGCTCGTTAGGTGAAAAACAGGCATTTAAAGTTAATTTAGGAAGCAAATTGTGAATTTTTATTAGAAAATTAAAAAGCAGGCTTTGATTCCTATATTAACTTAAACAGTGTGGGGAGGTAAGGTTTGTGGGTATTTTCTGGGTTGGGACGTTTCATGTATGTTTTGATCCTTTTGTGTCACTGAGGCACGATAAATGCTGTTTCGTGTTTACGTTGTGCTTTGTTTTGGTTGGAGATGTGACGTGAAGGTTTGGATCTTGATTCAGGGTATTCCTCTGTGTAGTTCTTGAAATTCGAATGTGTCCAGTGAAAGGTCAACGTTGTTTTTTTAGTATGCTATTAACTTTGATTTGACTGAAGGGACGATGTGAGGGGTATGAAAGAGTTAAATGAGTGGTATCAGTTTTGGGAAAATGTGCACTGTGGACAGAGAGAAAACCGCACTGTTTTGCAGGACATCTCGATTCCAGAAAGGACTACTGGCTGAAGATCTAGATTGTGAGGAGTGACTAATGAAAAGAGTAAATACTGTTACGATTATACATTATTCAGATGTGGTAAGCACACTACCCACAGTGTGTGATATTGTTGCTTTCTGTTTCTATATTGACATCAATATCTAACAAAGTACTGGGAGTAAGCAGGACATACAGATATAAGATCTAGATTTGTGATGAGTGGTTAAAGTAAGGATAAGAAACTAAAATGAATAATTTCACACATAGTGGGTGCTTTCCAAGTTTGAATAATGTTCAATGTGTACAGTACTTACTCATTCTTTTAGCCACTTGTGTTGAATCTAGGTATCATATCCGTATCTTACTCGCCTCAGTGCTTTCTTAGATCTCAGTGAAATCTCGATTTAAGGAGGGGCGCTGCGCTGAATATCTGGATTATAGTGGAACATGTTGGCCAAATTGAGATCTCATTAACAGATTATTAAGAAAAGCTAAAGAAATGAGTGCATGGTTTTGTGGAATGCCAGTGATATTTTATACGTATTGTACATACCTTTTGCTTGTAAAGAAGAAGTTCTTAAAAGGGCCTTTCAGTTTTGTGTGTGTCTATAAAAATGAATCTGACAAACAAAGACCACATGACCATGGCTTTCACATACCATGAATAAGTGATCTGATTACCTCACTGTGTTCTTTTTTTACATGAGAAATTTTTTTTTCCCAAAGGAATAAAAACATTTGGAACCAGTGAGGAAAATCTGACGGCATCTTGTGCATGGGGAAATTTGCCCTTCAATACCTTGGACAAAAAAAGAAAAAAATGTTCACACACCCAGTGACAGTTTTTCTGACCATCATCATCCTCTACTGGCTGACTGGCCAGCATCAGGCAAGAAAGGTACAGTGTGTTTGTCATTGGTACAGTACTCGAGCAGGCTGGCACTATCAGAAGGGGCAGGGATTTCACCCCCTGCTCCCTCACACACACATACACACTGACACCTCCCCTCTGGGCTCAGATTGGCTCTGGTTTCCACCATTGTAGGCCTCTCACCCCATGCTGAGAGGAGTCCCCAACCCCTCTTGACAACTGACCTTGCTACACATCCACCCTTTCTTCTAAGCCCTCCCTGTCGTCCCCTGGGCTACTAGCTACCTTAGTATACCTGGACAGGAACTCAGCCTTCGCTTGCTTGGACTCAGCCCTATGTTCAACTAGAAAAGAGTATGGCTGTAGGGTCAGGCACCATCTCAGAATGCTAGGATTGGTGTCCTTATTTCTCGACCAACAGGCCCAGGGGGCGTGGTCTGTGATTGCTTTGAACTGTTGACCTGTCAGGTAGGTATCTAAGGCTAACAATTGACAACTTTATTGGCAGACACTCCAACTCTACTAGGGGTTGTTTCTTTCTTTTGGGGAGAGTATTTGACTGATAATCATTATGGGTTTCTCCATTTTATACTTGGGATTGCAATGTCCCAAATCCATTGGATAAGACATCTAGTATAAACTCCTTGGCAAAGTCAGGCAAGACCAATACTGAACTCCTAGAAAGAACATTCGTTAAGCAGTTGAAAGCTTCCTGTGCCCTTTGATCCTTTTGGATGATGCTCGGCTGAGTCTTGACTAGTTTGTCAGTTAAGAGTCCGGATTTCTCGGAAGAATTAGGGTGAATGATCTATATTAGCCTACTAGGCCTAAACAGGTTTGTACATCTTCGTTGGTGAGTGGTCTCTGCGCTTTTTCCGGAGTCTCTACTTTGGCTTGCTAGTGTAGCACTTTCCATGTTCTTACCTGGGACCACTGGGACTTTACAAATGATCTTGCTTGATAACACTTGGCTACATTGACGGTGAGATGAGCTTTCTGCAGCTGGTCACACATGGTTGTCACGTGTTTGACCAGATCTTCCCAGGCGACTGTGTCATCAAGATATGCTTCGGGAAAACCACTGACATGGGGCTAACACTCTGTCCATTAGTCTAGAAAAGATAGCAGGTGACCTGTGAAGGCCAAATGGAAGCATTGTGAATTGGAAGAGTCCTTCTGGAGTTGAAAAGATGTTCTTAAATTGGCCCTCTTCCTTAGTCAGGCCTAGGGTGGAGATAAATTACACTGTACCCAATGTGTCCACCATGGGGCATCGGAAAAGTATAGAATTTTGAGATCTCGTTGAGTCTTCTAAAGTCAATGCAGAAACTCCACATAATGTCAGGCATGGCAGCGGGGACTATTGGTGAGGACCTTTAGTTATGGGATCAAACATTTTCTGTAGTTCTTCTTTTATGATTTGCTTCCTTGCCTCTGCTAGCCAATAGGGTTATAAATTTATAACCCTTCCTGGTTGTGTATGGATTTTGTGAACCAGCCCTTCAATCTACTTGGTTTAGTAGAGAAGATATCCAAGTATCTCTCTAGCAGTCAAGCTCGTTCTTAGTGACTGGATGTGGCCAGCCCCACTGGTGGCCCCATGAACTTCGACTGGTAGAGGAGTCTTTCGGTTATTGTTGGCATAACACTGTAGTAAATGGGGATTACTGTTTTGCTCCCAGTCCTTTAGTTTGTTCACCTGGCATAACTAAGATGGCTTTCATTGATAGTCTTGTTGTTCAGGGGCAGTAGATCACTGTCTGAAGGATTTTAATGTTCATTGATGATTTCATGTCTCCCAATGACTTCAACATGAAACTACTGCTGTGTCATTCAAGTTTTCTGCTGGAAAGCCAACAATGGTAAGATAAGGTATAAGAACCTTGAGGATAGCCTTGCTTGTGTTGCTCCTCAAAGGAAAGGTTTCTGGATATTGGGTTGCATAATCCAGGATTACCAAGATGTATTGATTGCCAGACCATGATGTTTACAAAGACCCTACAATATTCATGCCAGTCCCTATAAAAGGGCAACTATGTGATTGGTAGCAGCTGCAGGGGGGCTCAGAGTACATTGTTGGGCAATGTGTTTTGTCAGATCGGGCAACAAGCACAGAATTGTTTAAGTTATGTGTGCAATCTGGGTCATTAGAACCAGCTGAGTATGTTTTATGTATCTTCTCCAATCCCAGGTGATCTCCCTGTCAGGTTTGAATGAGCTATGTTGTCTGATATTCCATGCATACCCCTTGAACCAAAGGCCCCGCATCCTATTTGATGCCTGGGAGGCTCTAGCAGCCTCACTGGACCGGGAGATATGGTCCAAAATGAAGGTGGCCTCCTCTTAGTAATGGCGACCCCCGTGTTCCAATGCTTGCTGACCTGGAAGAGGAAGGCATCTGCCTACATAGACCTTGTGCGTCATGACGCACTTGTCTTTCAATCCTGTAATTTCAGAAAACGTAGCTGAGGATGGCTGCAATCACCCAGATCACTCTGAAGACCCAGAAGACAGCTTTCATTTTGTTTTGCCACACAGAAATGATCCACACTCATGCTGATAACGCTGACAGCAGACCAAGTAAGGTATTTAGTTTATTTAGTTATTTAGTGATCACGGAAGACTACTAGTCCTCTCATAGCATTAGTGAACTTTGCACTGACATTTTTGATGATTGTTGAACATTGCGTTCAGTCCCGCTTTACTTACTTTTGCGCTCTGTAACCCATGTGCAAGTGGATCCAGACTTAACGCTCCATTATAATACAATATGGCTACAATCTATGAACTGAACGCATTAGGCTTTTACACCAGAGGACAACAGCCTTATCCTGCATCACATATCAAGCCAAGCATCCGTTGGGATATACATATTGCATATACAATACCTAACCTCTGAGTGCACCCTGCAAACTCTATTGATGAAGGACCTGGTGTTTCTCTGGTGGTCTCTTACTCTTCCTGTGCCTTTTCCATCCCCCCAAAGAGGTATGGGCTTGTTCATGCAGAGTCCCCACTTCTTTGATCTTCTTCATAGAGATATTCTCGCAATTGAGTTGAGCTATTGGCTGGGTGGGAAGGAAGATGTAGGAAGGTTTCCCCAAGTTGTAGAGGACCACCTTCACTTCTTCTTGAAAATCGCCATCGATAACGCCAGCTCCTACATCTATAGAATGCTTCTGGGCCAATCCAGATTTCAGGGCAATCCTCCCATAAGTCGTATCTGCCATCTCCACTTCCACACCAATGTTGACCAGGGCCTTGCCCGGGGGTGGTACTGTTATCTTCTGTTCTCTTTATAGATTACAAATTTCAGCTGTGGGTGTTACTCTTGTGAGTACTCGGGCCATTCTAGTCCATCGTACTGCCATCAACATTCTCCATGGTTGTGGCTGATCTCTGTATCGGGGTTTGTGAAATCCTGTGATGACACCACGTGTCACAAATGGCCCCAATAATGTACCACCTCGCAGAGACAGTTCAAGGGTTTTTATTTGCTTGGCAGTGGGCCTAATGGCATTGCTATCCCTCTAACCTAGGAAGGAGCAATCCAACCCTTGCCCAGGAGTCCCTCAACGCCAGCCTGGTTCTGGTAACCCCTACTGTCTGAACAGCTATCACACTTTTGGTGATGACTTACGGGCTAATGCCTTATCTATCTGAGCTTCCTTACGGAACAATCTACGGGTTCCCAACTAATATTTTGTACCCACAGGAATGATTTGTGCCTGGTGGCAGACACTCTTGCTATTCCTTCCACACCCTGTATTTCCTCTTCTTGATTGTATTCAGTACTTGCCCTCATCTCATTCCACTCTTCTTCTGCTTACTCCATTGAAGGTCTCCATTAACTCTCCCTGACAGTCCTCCTACTGTCCCTCCGATGGTCCTCCTTTTCTCTATCAACTGTCTCTCGGATATTCCTCCAACTAAGGTCTGCCTCTGCCCTCATATCTTATCCCCTCTTACCACATCCCCCTGTCTGCACTACTATTTTCTCCTCTTCCCCCACTACTCTCCTTCTTGCTGCTCTCCCCTCTCCACACTACCATTCTCCCTTCTCCACACTAGCACTCTCCCCTTGCCACACTGCTTTTCTCCCATCACCACACTACTACTCTCCCTTTTCTGCCCTACCACTCTTCCCTCTACACACTACGATTCTCCCGATCCACACTACCACACCTATACACTCTCCTCTCACTTCCCTGCACACCTTCTCATTTACTCCATATTCTTTCCTATCACCCCATACATACACAAGCACATTAACTTCCAGTGCCACTTACTCTCACTAACCAATACTTCACTGTGCACACCGTCAGTATAGTCTTCCTCAGGGCTCCTATGCACCGTTCCTCCTCCACTTGGTTTCTTGCTCCACCTCTGCGTTCTTTGACCTCACCTGAACAACCCACAACTACCTGTCTCCCATCTTAACCTTTATACTTCCCTCTTTCTCCCCATTGGTTATCTCTTGCCACTGGTTACTGGGCCAATCGTCCTGTAGTCTGTCCCCATCCGGAGTTACAAACAACAGGGGATAGAAAAGGGTGTCTGGGCTCTGCCCCTTTCTTGCGTGTAGGTCTGCCGCATTTCAGAAATTGCGGTCTGCGTTGATAGTTTATAGTGTTCATGGACAGGTTAATATGAGTTCCATGTCGGCCTGTCAGTCCACTGGAGAGCCTTTTTGCAGCTCTCTCCGAGGTAAGTGTAATGTCCAGTAAATTAGAGTTCTTGTGTGGACCTGTATAGCCTGTTAGTTCATTTTGCGTGGCTGGGGAGCTATTTCGCGGCTCTCTCCCAGCCAAGGGCATCTTCATGGAGTGCTTAGGATGCATGCACTCTTCTGCAGCTTCTGATTCACACAGCATCTCTTCCCACTGTGCTGCTGATTGCCATTTCCCGACACGAAGAGTGATTTATTTTCCTCAAACTGTTCACGCTCACTCAGGGAACTTCTGTTCATCGGGTAAATTTGCTTCTCCTCGCAGGCAATGCTCGATAATGTAGTTTTTCTGCAATAACAGATAGCCCAGCATCCTGTGAGAAATGTTGTTGGTTGCCAATGGCACTGTAGGCGATAAGGCTGGCACTATGAGAAGGAACAGTGCTGTGCCCCATCCTCTGACTCTTAGTTTCATCCATAAATGTATCTGTAAATCAACTGCTTTGAATACTAGATTAATTTTTCGATGCTGTAATCTTAAAAACCTTTGTGCCTCATAAAAATGGCACAATGGTTTTACAAAAGTATTACCAGGAATTTATTTTACTTTCTCTGATTAGTTATAATAAATAATGAAGAAAGGAGTCCACACAAAACATTGTATCCTAATGCAGACTTGGAGGGCTATTATACTGCTCTCAGCCTCGGAAATGGAAGGGTATTCTTTTACTTAGCAAACTATAATTAACTTGCATTCGTAACCAATTTGCATATTGCAGAGAATGAAATAACACTAACTCACAAGTTTCAAAGGTGATTCAAATTGTGAAGATTCTTTATAAGACTCATTGGCCAAAATTCGAACAATTTGCATGGTGAGCATTAATAACCTTTTACTTGAGGTACATAAAGTTACAGTCTGTTTGTTTCATGGTTCTTTTCTCAGAAACTGACAGCAGGTGAAAGTAATCAATTAAATGCATTGGTTGCTTTGGGGTTACAGTCATTTTCTTAGACAATTGACAACTGGATTTTCATTCATTCACTGTTTATTGGGGACCTGAGCCGCAGGATTAGCCCTCATCAGGTGGAACTCGCATTATACGTGAATCCCGCTACCCCTGCCTAGATCACCCATATTCACACACACAATGGCAAACACCCCTGCCCTCACCAGTCTTCCTCCATCACTCACCACCAGGAACTATCGCCTCCGAACCCACACTACCCTCCACACCCCTACCCACTCCCCCATCCACACCCCCACCCCCATCCATACCAGAAACAAGTTCCTCTGTATGCAAACATAGCCAAGCCTCCACCCACATCGTCCAGCCAAAATAAACCCTTGATGCCCCACCACCCCTACCAGTATCACCCCTCTCAAATGTGCCTTAATCAATGCCAAGTCAGTCCCAGCTCATGCCCCTGAGATCTATGACCTCGACGACCTTGACTTGCTTGCCATATCCGAAACGTAGCTCCATCCTGCTGCTGGCCCTGCATTGTCCATTGCCATCCACCCAGCTACGCCATACTACGGAACGACAGAATCCTCAACAGAGGTGGTGGAGTCACACTCATCTTCAAAAACACCCTTGCCATCAGAGCTATCAACTCAAGCACTATCCAGAACTGCGAATAACTCGCCACCGAGCTCTTCATTTCATCAACATGCACCATCAATCTCCACCTCATCTACCAACCCCCTAGCCCCATCACCTCCTTAGAGGAAGATCTTTTACAAGTCATCAATCACTCGTTAAAACCAAGCTCCAAACTCATCATCTTAGGTGACCTCAACCTGGGCCTCAACAACCCCTCTGATATGATAAAAGCGTGGCGTAGCCATGTCTCTCGATCATGCTGGCTTCCTTCAGTGAATCACTGATCCTGCTCGCATCCATGGCCGCACCCTTCATTGGATTGCTGATCTCAACTGCAACATCTCCTGCCCGACCATCTCGACCTGCCCATGTTCAGATCACCACACCATCACCTTTGATATCCCGATTGGTGAACGGCCCTCCTGCTGCCACCCAATGAAACCTAATGGCCTAGCCCGCTGCACCAAGAACCTAACCAAGGACTACCTCCTATCATTCCTCTCAGTCCTCAAGAACCCAACCAACAGAACAACTGACCCTGTGGCTCTAGTTGACCTCTTCAATGCCATGATTACTCAAGCAGTTGACATACTTGCCCCCCTCAAACATCGCAAAGCCAATCCTGCTCTTAAGAAAAACTCATGGTTCAACCCTGAGCTCCTTGCTTCGCACACTCTGAAACGTGCTGCAGAATCGACTTGGAAAAAAAAACCTTCCTTACCTAAAAAAGTCCAATTCACTGCTCTTGCCAAAGAGTACAAAAAGGCCATACACACCGCCAAAGCCAACAACTACAACAAGAGAATAATTCTCCACTATCTTGCATGAACTTGAGTCTTCATTCACCCTTCCTACCGTTCACACACTAGACGACGACTGGTGCACCAAGGTGCAAGAAACACTTACAGGAAAAATCTACACACTTCAGAACAAAATATGCTCCAAGCAACAAGCCATCTGAGCCAAACTACCACCCTCCTATCACACTGTGGCACCACACTCCCCATCCTCCACGCCATTTGACTTTCTCTCTGTCTCAGAACTGGAAGTAGCCAATATAATCAAAAGCCTCAAGCAATCACGATGCAAAGGCAACATTTTTCGGGCCCACATCATCAAAGACTGCGCAGAGCCACTCACACCATTCATCACAGCCATAATCAATGTCTCCTTCTCCCCAAAAACGGTTCCAGCATCCCTGAAAGAAGCATGGATCCTCCTGCTACTAATAAAAACCTCTCTCAACCCCTCCATCTTTACCAACTACCGTCCCATCACAGCAGTGCCCTTCACCCTAAAGATCCTCAACCGTGCAGCCCACATCCAGGTACAACAATACCTTGAAGCCAACCACATTTTAGGCACCCGTAAGTCAGGTTTCCGCAGAAGGCATGGCACAGAAACTGCCCTGCTCGATCTGAAAAATCAACTAGACAACATTAAAGACACAGGTAAACCTGCCTTGCTCCTCATGCTGGATCTCTCCGCTGCGTTTGATCTTGTCGACCTTCAGTTATCCTCACCACTACAGCTGACTTCTCTCCTGCAGCCACTGACTGGATCAAATCCTTCCTAGCAGACAGATCCTCTCGGGTCTTCATAGATGATAATGCCACCTCACACACACACAGGCCTCCAGATAAGGTGCGTACCAGGCCGTTTTATGCATGAAAATCTTGTAAATACGACAGCTTTATTATTTTCCTGTGTGCATTTACACACAAGTTTAGAGCAGAGGGCAGTGCAAAGGTCAGGTTACTTGGCAGAAACCAGAAGGCTTCTTTTGATTTTTATCTACATGGATTTAATTGCAAACCATGAAATCAGAATGTATTTCTCTGAAGCCTTTCAAAAAAATAAACTGCACACTGTGATAAAAGGAATGGCTTCTTTCCATTCAGCTTCTGCTGTGTTGCTGCTAATGGAGCAAACAGAAGCACTGTGCATATGTATTTTCCTAGCATTTTTGGATTGTAAAATGAATAAGATGAATAACTAAGTTGTAATTGAGAATTGATATTTTGTAACATATTATGCTTTTTATTCCAGTGAAAGCAAACCAGTATTGCAGAATTGTATTGTTCAGATTTCCTGTGTTGTGTGCATAATCATGCTAAGGAAGATCATTTTTACACTTATAATGTACACTCTAATTATAAAAACAGTGTGCAAAATGATGACAATGCACAATCTAGTTTACATCCATTCAACCTTGCAGTCAATGGGGTACATTACTATAAATGGTCAGTGGCAGCAGAGTCTTTGCTCAAGGGTGAGTGATTGTCATTACACCGATCACAGGTGTTCTAGCCTCTCAAATCTCCAAGACTACAATTAAAACATCCAAAACCTGGCTCTCCAGGAAGTGCAAGAGCTGGTCAAAAACAAACAAATGAAGGTTACATTTGTAATTGAAATAGAAACTCAGCAAAACCTGTCCCTGTGATAATCCAGATAGGTATTTAACTTTATGTAGCGCTTCATACATGGTTCGTCCAACATCTAGGCCCTGTGATTATTATACCTCAGTCGATACTCAATTAACCGACCTCTGAAGGGTGTTAGCCAATAAGATAGCTCAGCTGTTTGACCACTTGTTGCTGCAAAATGTGCATTAGCTGGAGGTTGCAGGTTCAAATCCCGGGAAGGCCAACTCAGCCTTTCATCCTTTTAAGGTCGATAAAGGAGTACCGACTTCGGTTTGGTGATAATTGTGATAAATATGTTCTATGTACAGCACTTTGCCAAAAGCGCAATGTAAATGACATTCGACCATGAGATTAGATATAGAATTTAGCACGGTGTGCTTGCCTCTCTGCACTGCTGTATCATAACATTGGCATACCATTAGGTAGTAATAGCCTCAGGAAATGAGGATTTTCATGAAACATCAAAAGACAATTCGGCTATCAATCCTCAAAACACACAGTACAATTCATGCTTGCTTTACTAAGTAATTGGATAGGTTGTTGTGTTTTCAACATTTAAATATATACAGGAGAGATCAAATGGCCAGACCTTAGAGAAATAAATTAAAGGTGTATTCTGTCACAATGCAGAAAGCTGTTGCATAGTAATGATTTCCATACAGTTTTTGCACACGTCGGCTGGATGTCACATACAGTTTACTCTCTTGCAAAGGGGAAAAGTCATTTTTACTCTTTTAAAATCACATTTACTCTCAATGTTTAAAAAATCTTATCTGGATCACTGCACATGCCAGTTACCTGCGGAGTCGGCCAAGGTTCTTGCCTTTCCCCAACTCTGTATAACATTTATACAAACCCCCTTTTTGATCACCTGGAGGTCCTCGGCATTTCCTACACAAACTAAGCCGATGACACCCAAATTCTCCTCAGCCACTCATGATTTTACCACCAAGACACAGCAACCATCAATTCAGGCTACAACATCGTCCAAAACTGGATGGCAACACACATGCTATGCTTAAACGACGATAAACGTGTGATTGTAATTGTTGCCCCCGCCCCTCTGTAACTTGGATTCGGCTTACAATTTCTTCAACATCGACGGCAGCCTAATCCCCATCTCACAGGCTGCCAAAACTCTGGGTGTCTATCTGGACGCTTCACTCGACCTCAAGTTAATGCCATCATGCAACCTGAATGAACCACGCCTAGTAAGCTTGTTTGTCTTGTCCTCCCTATGCCTGTCTCCCCTCCCATGCATGGTTACGCTTTGAAACATTTGCTGTATAAGCGCATAATAAATAAACAATCAATTAAATTCAATTAAATCCCCTCCACTGCTGCCTACAAAGTCAAAGTCAAAGTCAAACTGATCAACGTCAGTAAGATTTTTCCCTCCATACGTAATTTCCTCACAATTGTCAGAGCCATCCCCGGGGCCAAGCTTGACTACTGCAACGCCCTCTTTGCTGGCACTTCAGAAGCCAACCTGAAAAGGTTACAAATCATCCAAAACAATGCCCTCCGAGCTGTCCTCAGCCCAAACAGGCCCATGTCTCAGAAGACAAAAAAGACGCCCATTGCCTACCGATCCGAGAGCGAATCAATTTCAAGATCCTCTCCATTATTCACAAGAGCCTCTATGAAACTGTACCTGCTAACCTTTCTCAGCGCGTAGAAAAATACACCTCCTCTCGCCCACTAATATCCTCACAGGTCCACTTGCTCAAAGTGCCCAGCTTCAATCGCCAATCTGCAGGAGGTTCAGGCTTCACTGTCGTTGCCACCAAGCCGTGGAACAATCTCCCCTTGTTTTTGAGAATGGAACCCTCCTATTGGTCCTTTAGGAGGAACTTGAAAACTTGGCTTTTCGCCTAAATGCCTTGGAGCCAAGACACTATTTTACTGCTGAACGTCTTGAATGTATGCCTAGTACTTTCCCTGTTTACCTTTACCTGTATGCTCCTTCCCCTTTCCCTAATGTAACAAGCGGCTAAATACCTGAAAGTTCAGTGCGCTGCTACAAATGCAAAAATAAATATATTTTGGATATTTTCAAATATACCAAAAACTTGCATCTACTCATCTTCATACATCCAAAAATATTCCCAATAATACAAGAAGCACAAAATTATAAATAGAAAAATTACGTAAATCAAGTCAAAAATTCAGATTAACACCTCTTTATGATGTACAACACAGTTAAAGCCCAATCAAGTGCATAGTACCATTACAGTGCAAATGAGTATTAGTCAGGCCAGAATAAATGTATTACCTGAACTGTTGATTTCAAAAAGCTGCTACATTTTCTCTCACAATAGACTTGCACCATTTTTCCTCTCTTTTTTTACCTTCTTTTACATTTCTTTTATGTACAAGTCGTCATCAGCATCATTACTTTATTCGAAAACAGAGAAAAAACGCCATTAAAGTACATATATTACAGTTTATACATGACCATAACATTTTTTAATTAAAACATGCCAGACACAATTCATGCAGATAAAAAGATCTTCGTTAGAACAACATTTCTTTACAAAAATGTTTATATTAATAATTTCCTAATTCTTGTAGCTGATTCAATATATTGGTCTATGGCCCAAGCACCACGCTTAGAGGGAACACTTAAAAGAAAGAATAAAGCTAAAAAAACATTGCTGTATTAAGATACATGTAAAAATGGTACCAAAAACCCAGGACTCATTATGAGTTGGGGCGGTATTCCGGCAGTAAATCCGCCTGAACACCACCCAATGGAATGACTGTTACCACCACTTAGTCCAGCGGAATTACTGCCGGATTACAAGTGGCAGTGGCGGAGTTAATCCCCATTTTTTGAGAGTCCATTGGACTCCATGGGTATTTTTAGCACAATGATCACCATGGAAATTCTGCTGATTTTGCTGATTTCACGCTGGAGGTAAATCCACCATTTCAGGGCCATCCTAATAGGATGGTGGTGTGGGAAAAGTGGCAGTAATTATGTTATCGCCAAATATGAGTTCTTGATAAGTACGGCAAAAAAGTAAATAATGTAACAGTGTCTCAGGAGGAATTTTACATTATGGAACGAAATGTACCATCCAGTTTACTTTTCCAGAGTACCATAGGTGAGTTAAATCCTGGTAAATTAAAAGAAATTCTGGTAATGCTAACTCTGTGCTTAATATGTGGACAACATGATAAATAAGGTTCCTAAATTCTTCGTACCTATTCATGAAGTGCTTGCCACAGAATAGTTCTAGCCACTGAAACAAATGAAGCTGCCAAATCAGGTCACATATGGTCAGTGATTCATAATGAAAATACAGGGACGTGGTGGCCATCAAGTAAAAATGTAAGGCATGATGGAAGGCACAGACACCACCTTGAAAACCCAATTGACTGGGAAATAAAAGATTATTTGAGACCACCCATTCCCTCAGTTTGTTCAGGATAATCCCAAATAGTTTCAAATAACAGCCTAATGTTGAAATGTGACAATAGCAGCATGGAGCCATATAGTCACCTTTCTCAAAGGTAGGAAATATAATTACTGTATTGCATGAGACCGGACCCCTTCTCATGACCACCATTGCATTCACCAAGGTACAAAATAGTGGGACCAAGGGCTCAGGTAGCTGTTTATATGAATTTGATGGGACCAATTGGGGCTGTGACTCCATCAGACTTTACTTCAAGTATAGCAGTTGCTTCTTCACCCAAGTTTATAAATTATTGCTGAGGGTTTAAAGAACGATCCAGTGGTATGTCACTAGTGAACCCTGCATTTACTAAGAAGTACTTGCATAAATATTACTAAAATATGTCTCCCATTCATTAGCAGATATTTTAGTTTTCGACAAGTACATTCTACAGTGTGAGCGAACATGGGCCACTAAAGCCGAAAACGTTCTTGTGTCTTTTGATTCAGCAGAAAGTTCCAGCTCTTCCCAGGCCAGATCTTTATGTTGTCTCTTTTTGTGGACTACAACCCCTTTATTGAGAGACCTTCTAGTGTATCTCTCTTCTCTGTTGACATTTTTAAGTGATCTTAACATCGTTTGTTTGGCCAATTAATACCCTTTATCTAAGCAAGAGCTTTTGTGGTTAGCAGAGCACCGACAGCAATCGAAATGAATCACTTGAATGCATATAATGATTACTTTAACAGTAGAGACAATTTCTTGGATAAAATTCCGAATTGACTATCTGAAGAATACAATTTGTTGAAGTGTGCAGATTAATACAACTTTGTTTTGATTGTGTATTCCGGTCAGAAAGTCTTAAACTGACACCTTGTCACCCTGAGTCAATCCGTCCTGAGTTCACCTTCGGAGGCTCAATGCTGCGCTGAGAATGTTGTCTTTCTTGGTCGGATCGGTCTCGAGTTTTAGGGACATACATTCTAATTCAGTGCTTATGTAAAGAAGCTGGGCTAATCCCTCAGTGCAGGCACTCTGTCCCTTACACAAAGATAGATTGCTGTATCTTCGATTACAACGAAGCCAGATGCAACTTTTGTTCAAAACCACTTTTCCATGCGCTTTCAAACATTGCGTATCTATTCTAGGGACCGTTTCCTTCCAGTCCATGGGCCTCATTACACGGTAGGCGCTAAGGGATTACCGGCACTGGTAAGGGCACCAGTGCCGGTAATCCCTTAGCGCCCTACTACGAGGTCCCTCAGCGGGTCCCGTCCTTAACGCCTGGTCTGACCAGGTAAGGGACC
Organism: Ambystoma mexicanum; assembly: GCF_040938575.1. Classification (NCBI taxonomy): domain Eukaryota; kingdom Metazoa; phylum Chordata; class Amphibia; order Caudata; family Ambystomatidae; genus Ambystoma; species Ambystoma mexicanum. The sequence continues at coordinate 469,183,062 of NC_090925.1, read as the reverse complement.
TGCTAAGGGACTTCAGAGCTAATAACGGTACTGCAAATTGCGGAACCGGTACCGTTATTAGCTCCTTCCCCATTCCCATTGAGCCCTATGGGGGCTCGAATGGGAATGGGGAATGGTATTTGGCATGGGGATTTACCGGGTCCTCCAGGGTCGGAATGACCTGGTAAGTCCCCATACTGCCTACCCGTACCTGGTATGCGGTAAGGGAGTATCCATGCTGTTATTATCTCCTACCGTGTAATGAGGCCCCATGAGTTTGAAAGGTACTGGGCAGTGTAATGACCTTATAGATTTGGGAAAATACTTAGATGCCCTGAAACATTTCTTGGGTCTTGAGGGGGCAAATCTATCCCCTGGGTGGCTCACGTGAAAAATGTTTGTACAATATCAATAAACCCAGTTTGTGGAAACAGTCATTAAACATGGACAATCCCGCCTATCCCAGAATAAAGAAGGCGGCCATTGTCCGGACAAGGAAAATGATTGAAAATGCAAGTAGATTACGCTGTGGCCCAGGGTATCCCTGTTCTAAACCAGAATTTGGTCTTGAATGTTATTTGTATTACTTATCTCCAGCGTTAGCAATATTGCTTTTTGCAAGATTGCGGTTTGGGACCTTACCAATTTCACTAGCCGCTGGGCAGAGGGAGGCTCAAAGGTCTATCCCCTACGTGGTATGGGAGACGAGACAGTATCCCATTTTTTGTTCATATGTATGGCCGCAAAGCCACTGAGGGTGAGATATTTACATCCCTTTCTTAGGGTATGTGGTATTAGCTCAAGTATTGAGGAACTACCTCCAATACCGGTACTGTGTCTGGTCCCGTTCAATGGGGACTTACCAGTGTGTTCTGACCTTTGCGGGACCTGTAAGTCCCCATTGAAAAAGCCATTCCCATTTCAGCCCCCATAGGGCTCAATGGGAAGGTACTAATAACGGTACCGCAAATTGCAGTACCGTTATTAGCTCTGAAGTCCCTTAACAGGTCCCTTCCATAACGCCTGGTAAAACCAGGTGTTAAGGAAGGGACCCGCTAAGGGACCTCGTAGTAGGGTGGTAAGGGATTACCAGCACTAGTGCCCTTACCGGTGCCGGTAATCCCTTACCGCCCACCTCGTAATGAGGCCTAATGTGCTATAGACATTGGGCCTCATTACGACTTTGCAGGTAGCCATGGCGCTATTAGTGCCATGGCTGCCTCCAAAATCGTGCCCGGATCCGATCTGGTGGAGTGGGGACTTACCGGGACATTCCGCCCTAGGCAGACCCGTTAAATCCCCATTCCAAATGCCATTCCCCATTCCCATTGAGCCCGGATACGGCTCGATGGGAATGGGGAAGGTGCTAATTACGGGCCTGCTAATGGCAGGCCCGTAATTAGCAGCCTGGTCCCCTAACGGGACCCGTAAGGGACGTGTGGTCCGACCACACATCCCTTGCGGTTCCCGCTAAGCGCCTCGGAATTGGGCAGTAAGGGAGTACCGGCACCGGTCTCCTTACCGATGCCCGGTATCCCTTACCGCCCACCTCGGAATGAGGCCCATTAACTCAGGTTTTTATTGTTCAGTATCAGTAGGGCTGCGATGATGGTCTCCCCACTGGACTTATCAAAAGATATTGTTTGTTCTTCACTCTCTTTACATCAGAGGTCTTCAAACTGTGGGGCGCGCCCCCCCCAGAGGGGCGCAGCCCCCTCCTAAGGGGGGCGCCAGAGCCCAGCATGAAATGCAAAAAAAAAAATTTTTTTTTTTTAGATTGGGGAAATGGGAGGGGGCAGCTCACATGGTCAGACTGGACCATAAAACGGTCTTAGGCACCAATGAAAACATGGCCAGCAGTTGCAAATGGATATTCAGTCCTTTAGTCACAGACTGTTTGAATAGTACACAAGGGGTTGTTTTTTATTCAAATGTAAACAAATTGTGATATTTAAAGAATATTTATTCAGCAACAATGGTCCAAACTATTAGCTGCATAGTGAAGCAACTCCTCAAACTGGCCCACATTGGCCAAAAAAGTGGCCCATTTTACAGTCATCGCCCTATTGCCCTATAGGCCAGTCCAAGCCTGCCGACTCATCCCTAATGGGTTAGAGGGCATTCACCCACTCGCCACCTAACCCGTTATGGAGGAACCGAGGAGCCAGCCCAGTGAAACACTGAGCACTCCCTCAGCTGCTTTTTCCAGCTGAGTGAGTGCTCCTGGGCTGGCTGAACTGTCAAAGGGAAACTCTGTTTGCCTTTGACAGTTCATTTCCCCAGCTGCACATGATCACTGAGCCATGCAACGTTGGGGGTGTTTTGCTTCGCCAGCCTTGCATAGCTCATTGGAAATGCTGGCTGGGGCACTGCATGTATGTATGTGCGAGGGGGTGCTCCTGCGCCTCCTCGCACATGTGGGCAGAGCAACCTGGAGCGGGGCATTTTAGCAACCATGCGCAGGCTCCTGCAGAAGGTAAGTTCATGGCGATTTATTTTTTATTTAAATGTGTATGGATGTGTGTATGCTTGTGTTATGGGACTGTGGTGGGAGCAGGATGGGCGGCAGAACTGGGATAGTGGTGGGAGTGTGGTGGGGAGAGCCCAGGGTCTGTACTGGGAGTAGGGTGCGGTGACGGCATGCAAAAGTTCATAGCGATTTCTACATACTGTCCATCCGGCACTTTTAGGGGGGCCCGGCCTGCCCAAACTTGGCTCGGGGGGGCCCGAGCCAAAAAAGTTTGAAGACCACTGCTTTAGATGCATTGTATTGGGCACTTTTTCAATATGTAAGGGATTTGGATGATTACGTATTATCTTTTTTTTATCATGTATGTTTTTTTATCTTTGTGACTGTTATGGCATTTTAGCCGAAGAAAGTTTTCATTGATTTATAATGACCTTACTGCTTACCTACATGGCGGTCATCTACCTAGTTTTGGAGCCAGGGAACCGTGACCGGCTTTTCTTCTATTACCACCCGGAGAAACGGCATGTGCCACTGCTAAGCCCTCTAATAGCATTAGAAAACATTGTTTGATACATGAGGCCAATCTAAGCCATTTCCCAATGAATACGAGAAATGACTTGGTGATGAAACCATATACACTAGAAACTTCAATTCCTAGAGTAACATATCCATTCTTATGGAAAAGTTATTCTCTTATATTTCCTGAGAAGTTGACATTCCACTAAATACCTTAATTCCCCTGCCAGGCTCCACAACCTTCATGCCACAAGTGATTTTATCCTACATAGAGAACTGTAAAAGCACTGCCATTCTTATCCATAATCCATCTTGAGCAAGTTTATTGTGCAGTCTCCACAGTGGTTTCCATTGCTGCAATGTAAGTCGTGTGTGCCCACCATGCACATTTCTTTCCCACCAAAGAATGGAAATGCCAGTCGTTCTAGCAACATGTTGGTTACATTTCGGCCCCTCAGGTGGCTGACTGCAGAAGAATAAACTATAGCAAGAAACACAATACCTGCTTTATTTTATGATGTATTGATAAGGAATTGTGCAGTGCAACACATGGTCTATCTGTCTTTGTTTACTCACAAAGGGCCTCATTACGACCCAGGCGGTAAGTTACCGCCTGGGTCGTACCCTTACCACGATGGTGTAAACTATGTTTACACCATGGTGGATGGCGGATTTACCGCCCCATTCCAAAGTGAGTGGGGCGGTAAATCCCCATTTCCCATTTACCCTTCCCCATTCTCATTTTTGCCCCATAGGGCATAATGGGAGTGGGGAAGGCGCTAATTACACCACCGTAAATTACGGTGGCGTAATTAGCACCATGGTCCCTTAGCGCCATGGATTTTAACGCCTGCAAAAAACAGGCGTTAAAAACACCATGGCTCAAAGGGACCTCGGAATCAGGCGTTAAGGGTCGGCGCCGTTAACCCTTTTTACGCCTGACTCGTAATGAGGCCCAAAGTGTCACATTGGTAGCCCAAATCATGGCAGTTCCATAATGTTATCTTTTGGGGTACCGGAGAAGTACATCAATGAGTAATATTTCTTCTTCAAAAGCCGGTGTATGTCTTCTTTATAAATGCATATCTTTTTCTTATTATTTAGTTGTTTTTCACACTGCCAGCCAGCATAGAAAACTGTATTTGTAGTGCCAAGGATTTAGGGGGAGGGTGGTGTAGTGTAGAAGCTAGGGCAAGGCTCAATACATGCAATAATACTAATAAACATAGTAATATTAATAAACTGAGACCAGAGTGGGAAGTTAGGTGGGAGCAGTCAATGATGATAGGTGTGAGGTGAGGAGGGAGTGAAATGAAGAGGTTCGGAAAAACCACATTCAACGCAAGCCCTCAGGCTAGTCCTAAGGTTACAGCATACATATTTGGCTAGAAACAATACGTATTGGATGTCACCAGTACTTTAATAAGGCAATTGGTCAGAGTAGATGTCTTTGAACAATAGATTTGGAAGCTGCTCACGATTTTCAGCAGCAACGTTTCTCTTGTAACCTGAGGCAATAAACGTGCCACGTGACACATTTCACCTGTCCCTCACATTCACTGCCTCTGTCAAAATGACCATTCTTCATTATTTTACAGCAGTGCTGGCTGCATCAATGTAAATGACACCGGCATTTAAAGCGTGTATTCATCATCAACATGCAGTGCTGGATTAAACCCTGCGGCGGCCCATCGGCAGTCTAAATTTTGGAGGGGCCCTCGCAAATTATAAGAATGCTAATGCAGCGCAGGCCGTTGCGCAGCACAGCAGTGCCTTCCCAGGGCCCCTAAAAGGAGTGGGGCCCAGAGGCTGGTTCTTACTTGGCCTAATGGATAATCTGGCACTGTCAACATGGAACAATACCCAATACTTTCCATGATACCTGAAGTAGGGCGAAAGCATTGTCAGAAAGGTAGTGGTATAATGCCAGGACCCCCTGCCGGCCAGGTGGGAGGTTTTGGCGTGCACCGCCCTTACCGGCGACACCCACTGCCGTGAGCAAATTCCTCAGTGTGGAGGGGAAGATAGGGGTGGAGTGGGGACTGTAAATTGGGCGCATTCTGGGCACTGAATCGTAATTGGGCTAGAGGAAGGGTCTTGGCTTGTGTTAGGAAGACAGGGAGAACCAGTTTGGGCAAAGGAAGTTTTAGAGCGTGCCTGCTTCCAAGCAGAAATAATATAATATAATATATAATTGTTCTTTTATAACGCACTTAATACCAGAGATTGGTTTCTAAGCGCAGGACCAGGATTCAAACTTGTGTTGCGCTGTCTTACTTACTTCCAAGACAAATGTGTTGCCCCTGAGCTATCCCCCCTCACCAGATATAGAGGCACACCAGCCATACAATCTCCAAAGAGCCAACTGGAAGCAGCAAGATGTCAGCAGCCACATGTGAGTCGTGGCAGAGTTACAGGTTGCATCCACTTAAAAAGTGCTGTTTGGGAACACAAGAGTTCAGCAGAGCAAAGAGTCAGATAACGGCACCAGCGGGTACAAGACATATGTCGAGGCTATGGGGCCTGCAACGGTTTACAGACATGGGGGGCAAACATGTAAAAGAAAACCCTGGGGAATTATGTCATCCGGCATCCCACCCCTTTTGCCAAGACTCCACCCACCCTGCCCACATTTTTTACAAAAGCAACCCCATACACGACATCAAATGACATCAATGTAAACGGGATTTGTGCTCAATACTTTGTCTCCTCCCACACCTCCATGTGATTGGCCACTAGCTCTCTGTTTGTATCCAATCACCTCGGGTGTTGGTAGAGTTTCTTGGATGGCCGGAAACCACAGAGACTTCATGCTCTTACCGTAGAGTCGGAGAACAGCATAGAAACCTGGAGTCTCCAGGATGAACCCGGAGACGAGGCAGGTCTGGTATGGGGATTGTGTACCATAATGAAAAGATAGCTGAATGGCCTGCGGGGGTCAAGCTAATATCCAACAGTGAACATATTCATGCAAAGGCTGAAGGGGGAAAGAGAGGGGGTGGTTAGGGGGAGGGTTTTGAGATACAGATTTCAATCAGGGAGTGGGTAGGTCAGCAGTTCTTGTAGGGAGTTTCACTCCCCCAAAATGGAGTGTGCGACAGACCAATCATAGGGCCGTTGCACAGGTGACGGTAAGGAGGTAAGCACTTCCTCACAGGCACAGCCAGCACGCTAGATCAGATTAGAATCCTGACACTGTGATGTCATTACACGGAGAACCTGTAAGTAAACTCCTACCTGGGCAAACTCTTGGAAAAGCTGGCCATCTCCCAGCTTAATCTACATATTGAATCTGTTGGTTGCCTCTATGACCACCAGTCTGGCTTCAGAGCTGCCAGAAGCACGGAAACTGCTCTCCTGAACAGCCGTGAAGACTTGCTCTCCAATCTTGACTCTAAACTCCCTTCTGTCCTCATTCTCCTTGATCTATCCTCTGCTTTTGACACGGTCAACCATGCCATCCTGCTCAATCATCTCCGCAACAACCTTGGTATTAATGATCAGGCCCTGGCCTGGTTGACCTGCTTTCTCACCGATCGACCTTATCAGGTCCAACTGGGGCCTCTCTGGCACCTCTTGCCCACCGCATCGCTACTTTCTGCTCCAATTTTCATAGTTATGCAGATGACACTCTCAGGCGCCCCAGCCACCTCTTCTTCTCTCATACCAGACTGTCTGGCCGCAATTCAGCAATGGTGTGCTGCCAATGATCTCTGCCTTAATGCCAGTAAGACTGAGATCCACCTCATTGGGACACCCGCTCCCTTCTTTGCTCTGTCTCTCTGGCTGCCCACTCTGAGCCCTCTTGGTGCTCCTTCCTGTGAGGCTAAGAACCTTGGTGACATCTTCGACTCCACCCTCCTTCTCTCCTCACATCTCTGACGTCTCTAAAAACCTTGGTGTCATCTTCGACTCCACCCTCTCCTTCTCTCCTCACATCTCTGACGTCTCTAAGAAGTCAAACTATCAACTGCACCTCCTCAGAGGGATTCTTCCTTTTCTCACTTTCCCCCAGAAGCTCACTGTCTCCAGAGCTCTGATCCTCTCTAGGCTGGACTATTACAACAGCCTCTTTCTAAAGCTTCCTGTCTCTACTCTTTGACCTAGGGATCGTTTCTCTCCTACTTTGAAATCTCTTCACTGGCTCCCTGTGGCTGCAAGGATCAACTTCAAGAACCTCTGCAGCATCCACAAGGCTTTCTGGGACCTTGGACTGCTCTACCTCCAACTTTCTCTTCCAAAACATCTTCCTTTCTCGAGCTTTCCGCTCATTCACCTCCAACTCTCTGAGGGTCGGATGCTTCTCCAAGCAGAGAGTTGAGGGCAGATCTATCACCTCTGCTGGGGCCTCCCTCTGGGACAGCCTCCCTGCCTCTCTCAAACTTGAGCAGAACCACCTGCAGTTCCAGAAGCAACTCAAAACCTTCCTTTGCTTCTGCTTTCCCTCTTCCTCTCCCCTGCTGATGCACCTCACAGCTCTGCGCACTGGTCACCCTCTGAACTCGAACCCAGGCTCCTGCATGTCCAGTTGCTCTCATACTGCCTCTGGGTTCCCAAACACGTAAGGGTCTGTATCTGCAACCCTACATTCCCTTCTTTCTTTACTTATGAGCCACATGCTGGCTGCACTTGTGAGTTAACTGCACTCCCCCTTTCCTCTCCCCCCGGCACTTCTCCCCTTCCCAGCACTTGCGCAATCTGAATGACACAAGGCCTAGTAAGATTGTTAATTTGTCCTTCCTTTGTTTCCTTCTCCTTGTCTTTTCGCACCTAAAAACACTTGCATACAGGTGTGTTATAAATGCCACAACATGTCATATCATATCAAAGCACACAGCAGGCGTTTTAGTTTCCCACACAGCACTTGTCCCGCGTTTCTCTTGTCCTCTGTTTCTGTCTGGTTTTGAAAGCCGAGTGTGTCTTGGTTGTGTCCTCATGCTGAGTTGTAGTAAGTTGTCTCTTGAATTTGCGGCAGGCTGGTGTTAGCTGCCGTTGCTAAATATTTAAAATCTGGAGTCGAGGAACATGTTTAAAATATTTTATGCCACTTTTAGCTATAAAACCTATTAGAAATTGCACAGCTATTAGTCATTTGCCCACCCACTGACTGCCCATGGTCATGCTAATCTCTACAAGTCCCACCCAGTTCCTATCCCTCCTGGCCACAACACCTCCTCTTTGAGTTTGTTTTATACAAGTGTTCTCATCAAACTTTGCACTTAAAGTGCCTGCTACTGTTTTTCAAAGCAGTCTTCAGGTGAGTTAATGACTTAATTGGAGCTGTAAACACTCTACCAGTGTGACAAAAATGTCTTAACCAGGTCTGCCTTTAGTCTCTCGATTTGTAAGCACCATGCATGTCCTTTACTGAAGTCCTGTTAAAAACAAATACTGGCAAAGCCAACACTTTTGGTTTGTGTATAACTGTTATGCAAGTGCCGTTCCCATGTGCCAGTGCCACACAAAAGCCCTAACTGTTGGCAATTGCCAATGCTAGTTTTTTGACTGATTTCGCTTTCTTCTGAAGAACACCAAATAACCTTCTAAACCTTTGGATCAAAGATCACATACAATTCCTTATTCCATGACTCGAGAGTAACAACACGCCAGATATTACAGCAGCTCGGTTTACTTATTGCCCGTGAGTGATTTGCAAGGTCAGTCAATGTAAATCGATCCGGCCATTGAAAAGGAACGCTGCCTCACTCACAGACTGCAATGGATAGACATGCCAGCGTTCCCAGGCAAAGGTTTTCCTCGGTCTGCCCATGTGTGACATCCTCCAGGCTCCGGCAAACGCACCCCTCCCCCTCGGTGCATCGTCCACGGCGGTCTAATCTTGCTTAACGAGTCAAGGAGACTCATTGTCGCAGATTAAATGAGCGTTCTGAGCATTTCCTTCATATGCAGGCGGTCTCTTTCTTTGAAGAACAAATGGGAGTTTCATTCTCCTGTCTGCTTCCATTTGTTCCCATACTCCGCTCCAGGGTGAAGTGTTTGCTTCTGCACATGACAGATGATGACTTCTTGATGGCGCATTATGGAGTGTCATCTGCATTTGAAAGTATTTAGCTATTCCTATTGCACTGTTCAGAGTTGTAAGTGGCGACTGTGTCTTGCAGTGGAGAGGAAGGCGTCGACCCGCTTAGCCGCTTGGATTTAACACTAACGTGTGAGAATGTCGTGCAGGGCCCCACGCGACCGATCGCCAAGGAAGCAACCGGAAATGACTCACCGCAAACTGTAACGAGAGCGAAAGCAAAGGGGAAGAAGAGAAGCTTTACCTGTGCACGTTTCAGAGTTACTTGCGTTGGCTGAGCACCGGTCCTTTCTGTAACACAGATATGAACAATAAAGTTGTGGTGAATTTTAAATTACATCACTACTGTAGGGCCTGGCAGGCTGGCACAGTGTGTAAAGGTGACAGAAACAGACAGGCTCGGATAAGTCAGCCGTTTCACGCTAAAACAGAGGCCAGAGCACCACACAATGGCTGACTCACACGTGCACTGGAACAGCTTGATTTTCCACCCGCTGCACCACCCGAGACAAATTCTTGGCTCATGGTTTGTCATCTAAACACGTACACGTTTTATGAAAGAAAATAAAGGACCGCAAGTATAATGTGTACGCGCTGCACGACACAGGCCTTTGCCAGTTTATAGCGTCCTGGCAGCACCGTGCCTTTTAGAATTGTAACTATCAGTACAAAAGCACGCGAGCCAGCTCAATGGACACATTCTGCATCGATGCATGGACGGATAACATTTGTTCAGACTATTAAATACAGGAAGCACTGCCAACTGCAGTTTACAAATAGGCACGGCTATCTAGGATTTGTTAAAGCAGAAACATAACTGTACACAATACATTTCACATTTATAAATTGATGTCTATTGTTTAGAATCCGCATTTTGTCAAATATAGTATTTTAAAATGGCCTCAATTAATCGGGGTTCTGTTCTGCGATTTTTTTCTGGCTGCAGAGGCGGAGTGGATGTGTACGCAGAATGACAGACAACACACACCTCAAGGAGGACGTTTAGTTCCGGTGTAAAGTTCGAAGATATCGTGGCGCTGGCAGCACTCACCCGCAGCCTAAACGCCTGATTCATGTTTGAATGGAATATTCTTCAGAGCCCTCACTGATCTGCATTAAATGAAAAGGTAACATGCCAATTTAGGGGCGCTTCACGTGAATTTCTGCTCAAATCCATAGTCGCCATGTGGCACCGATTCGCCACTTTGTTACCCACTTTTTTCGTTATTCGACAAATCCGTATTGGACCATTTTCCAATAGCCTTCAAAATTGATTAAAAGCAAATGCGCTAATAATGATTTGATGGCTCATTCTCTCTTTTTTAAATTTCCTTTGATATTCTCGATTTGTATTTGCTTATGAAAAAAGAATCAAAGGCACTGCAAAAGATGTGTACACTGACATGTTACACCTTATCCGAACATGTCCAGACGCTGTGCATAAATGCCTGCTGGAAAAACAATTTATTTGATATTTGAATAGTGCTTGCTGCCATTTTGATGGCCTCGAAACACTCTAGGATGGAAGGCCCCTCGGAAGACCATAGTCTATGCAAACATTAATTTTAAAGAGCATTACATTGCATGTGAACAGTAATTAGAATGCTGGTGAATTTTCAAATACTAGAATACATCGTTAAAATACATTATAAAAGCCATGTCAAGCAATGTGCTCAGGGGCAAGGGCAGCTTTGTCAGGGACAATGGATCAGCTGGACCGCATTGTTCATGGGACACAGCTGTATTCTAAGGGTTGTGGCACAAAAATGTGATGTGTGCTCTTGTACATGTTTCCTAGCATTTATGTCCTGTTTAAAACAAGTAATAACAAAGGCAAGTATTGTAACTTAAGTAATCCTGCATAGCGCATGTATGCCACTATTGGCGGCCTTCCTGTGCTTGGCTCTGTAAGACAAAAGGGGGTGGGATGTATTAGTGGGACAGTGGGAAAGGCAGATACGAAACCCGTGATGTTTATGGGTGCAGGTCGGAAGTGTCTGCTTCCTTTCGGAGTGCCAATCCGCTTTCTATGGGTATAGCAGAGAAACGTGCGAGTATGTTATCCATAGGGAAGAGCCCAAGATCTGATTGGCTATAGCGCCTGCCTAGCTGCTCACGTGGGAGAGTGCAACAGAGCTAAAGCAGAGAGCTTAGTTGTGACTCAGTTAATGTTGATGTGCTAACGGCTAGGATGGTGGTGGCCATCTACAGGGGGAGAGGGGTTTGTGTGTGTTTTGTAAGGCAGTAGGAGATCTCAGAAGGGAGTCGATTAGTTGACGGGGCGGAGGTGGCTGTTAAAATGGATTTCTGAACTCTGACCTGGAGGGGCAGAGGTTCAGAAGGCCAGCCTAGTTTCTTGGAACAGGGTAACCTCTGGACAAGCCAGACCAATCAGGGTAGCGATAGCAGCGGTCAAGACTAAGTCTCAAGAGGGGTGAGGGTGACTGATGAGCACACAAAGCAAGGACACTTACAAATTACTCCAGACAGGTGTTATATTAAAAATATAGACACATTTATTAAAAGGCCTTTGTAACATCGACCATAGCAAAGAATCACAATAATGCTAAAGTAAACCAACACTTCACCACCAATACAATATATATACAAGACCGAGGGGTCTAAGGAGTTAGGAGCACAAAATATGTAGACCACCTAGATGGGGAGGAAAACAGGCAGTGCAAGTAATCATTAGACCCAGTTCGACATCAGAAATACACCTAACTAGGAGGCAGTCCAAGTCCTACGAAGAGAGGAGCCTTATGCTCAATAGTACATGCACGCACCTGTGCCAATGGACAAAATAGGGTCTCTTCAAGGGTCTCTGACAGTTCAGGAAGGTGGATGAGGCGATGAAGAGAAAGTCCCCACTACTCAAGCAAGACCTCCACTTGCGGGCAGAGGCAGGGTGAGAGTGCGGGATGGATCAGCTATTTCGCAACAGCGGTAGAAAAGAGATGGGTTCCTGCACTAGGGGCCACCGGTTGGGGTATGGACTACTCACCGGTCCCCGACGCAGGCAGACCCAGACTTCGCCAGTTCAGTTCACGTTGCTGGCAGGTTCGGATGCGATAATCAGGACGTCTCGACACCGTGTAGATTCCGCGGTAGCAGGATTCAGGGTCGAGGGGGTCACCAATGCAGCGAACATGCACAGGTCGTTTCCACAGCAGGGCAACACGGCAACCGCGTTTACCCTGGTCTGGGTGCACTCGTCTCTCTTCAGACCTGGGAATGCCAAGTGTACGAAATCTGGTGTGAGGGTGCCGTGGACAAAGAGCTAGCAGTACGCCAAGTTTCGAGGGCTTCCCCGAAACGGCGGCGGTGACAGAGCAGACGTCCCGTCTAAACTGGTCAGCCCACTGGTTGGCCCAGGGACACTTCCGAAGAGGCTTACTTGCAGGGTTTGATGAAGGTGCCGAGAATAGTTGGTCCCACTATTCCAATGGGTCGAAGCGCCTTCGCAGACCTTCTAGGACAATCAGATGCAGAGGGGTCTTGCAGGACGACAGCAGGCTCAGGGTGCCAAACCTTCCAGCTGGTCACCAGCGGTTTCTCGACTCGGCTTCTTGTTGCAGGATACTTAGCTCCTTATCCCTTGTTCGGTGTGAACTCAGGAGATCGACATGGTAGTAGTGTTTTCAGCCTCCTCTTATCCAAAGTTCCCTTTGCGCCAAAACGCAGAGGACCCCATGGGAGATCTGCTCACAAACGCTCACTCCATTCGTGGACCAATCACAGACCATACGGACCACAGTGGTCCCAGGCATTCAGGACACTCCAGACTCTCTGGCACCCAGGATGTGCATTGGGAACAGACACCCCAGCCCACATCCTGGAGGCACACACACAAGGCATGCAGAAGCCCGCAAAAGCTTTGGGTTTCGCTGGAAAGTGCATGACCAAATAAGGACTGACCCAGGTCAGTTCGACCTGGGGAAGGTGAAGGGGCAAGATGGCCAAAGGACAGGATAAAGAACCGCGTGGCATGGCCATTTTGGAGCCAGGCCACCTATTTGTGCCAACGTGGTAAGCGTGGATAACATGGCAAAAAAGGGTTCAAAACATAAGATAAACGATAGCTGCCACCAGTCCTGTCCGTGACACACCTGCACAGTTCATAATAAGTCCAGCAAGAGTTTCTAGGGCCTTTGGAATGACTAGAGACCCAAGAGTGCGGTAAAGTAAGTTACATTGCACTCTTGTTACATGTTGCACAAAAGCTGCGACATGAGGAAAGGACTAAGGGAAACAAAGTCTCCCAGTACTGACTGTCTTAAGGGCATGTCAGTTTCCCCATAAGAATTGAGCGAAAGCCCAGAGGAGTGCGGCGGAGGGCTGCACTTCTCTGGCAAAGTTTACATCAGGGTTTAAAACAGCAGCAAAAAGTTTGGGGGTTGACACATGGAGGGAAAATTACTTTCAAATATGAAATCTTTCCTAACAGTGGCAATAAGCTGTCCAGACAAGTGGTCAACTGTAAATTGGTCGAAAGACAAATGGTCGACGTAATTTGGTCGAAAACCAAATGGTCGAATTTTTATTTTTATTTATATATGTATTTTTTTGGTTTTCGTTTAGGGAAAAAAAGGTTTTTTTAGAAAAAAAAGGGGGTTGGGGGGACCCCCCAAAAAAAAAAAAAAGGTGAAAAAAAAATAAATAAACATTCGACCATTTGGCTTTCGACCAAATTGGTTCGACCATTTGTCCAGTCGACCAAATTTTTTTGACCAAATGTCTGGCAACCTGGCAATAAGCCTTACAAGACAAAACAGCTTGCAACCCTCAATTCCTACCCCAGGCCATTTGCATACAGGTCCCATTTCTCTATCTCCCAATGCCATCTCTCTGTCCCTGTCTCTCGCTCTCTCTACCCCTCTCTCTCACGCTTTTACTATGTCACAAATAGATACATTGGACTCCCTTCTCCATGGAAGGAGAGCTTTAAATTTGAGGACCGCAGTCACACAGTTCACCTTCCTTAGTATGTTGGTTAGCAAGCAGAGAGATGCCGCAAACCTCACTTTACCCTGCACTGCGCTCAGTAGCCAGCTGGGAGGACTTTTTCCCATCAGGGCAGGGCAAGACGTTCGTAGGGGCAGGGTTTGGAATCCTTGCTTATTTCATCCAGTGGTCTACCCTGCTGTCTCGCACAAACCCTTCCCACACAGTCCAAAAATGAAACCCCCCTCTCCACCGCTACCAAATGAAACAACTCACCAGGTTTTGATCCGGCACCAGGCCTTGGGTGTACCCGTTTTCTCATCAGTGAACCCTTCACGTGTCAGGGGAATGCACACATCCCTAGTGGAAATCAATGAGTTCCATGTAATTTGTGTGACAGTGTTTTTGCCTCACTTATTCCAATGTCACGTATACTTTTCAATGCAGCAGTAAGACCTAGAGATGGTCAAGGAATCCCCTACGTATGTCTCCCATGAATATTATGGGACGCTCTGTACATATTCCACTGCCTTTCAATGGAACATTTCTTGGCTTTGCTGCTTGACAGTTATCAGTTTGTTTGTCTAATATAAGTGACTGGAATATGTTCTCTTATGCACATTTCTGCAGGGAATCTAACACAAGTTCATAGGCAGTGAAACAATTGTCACAACAGACCTTTCTATGGTTTTCATGTATGGTGACAGTTGACCTTTGCATTTCGTCTAAGTGCTTTGGGTCCCTTAAGAGTAGCACGCATATGAGAAATTGGTATTAGTGGTATAGCAGGAGGAGAGCAAGGTTGCTTTTGGTAAAATGCAGATGTGAGCCAGTTTGGATACACTGTGCTCTGTTGTGGGTATGACTTCTTTGTTTTGTGGAATACTGATTTATCAGAACCTGTCCATTTCATGCGCATAAGTAAGTAACATATTCACTGCATGTAGTACTTCAGAAATAATGCATGTCTGGAAAAGATTTTACCAGCCAAGTAATGGTATGTCATTATGGGTCGCTGGACCTCAGAATAGTCCATGTGATAACAGCAGTGATCACATGAAGCAGTTCTGAGAAAAATACCACAACACCCATAATAATGCTCCTAGTGGGAGCAAGGAACGTTTTGAATGGTGCCGCATGTATCTGAATCCTGCATCATAGCTCTTTTTAAACCAACAATAAACCAATGGCTAGTCATGAACTAGTATTTACTCAGTAATTCTAATATAATCATATGCCATATTTACTTTGGCTGGAGGTTTGGGGTTAATCCTTGAAGGCCTCTTTAAATTTAAAGGCAAATATGACATATGAATATATTATAAATAGATGCATATATTTTAATAAACAAGAACAAAGTAATCAATTAAAAAAAATGTTTTTATTGGCATTTCTGATATACATGTAACAGTTTGCTGCGCAATTTCCAATCATTGCTATACGTATACTTAAAAAACGATTAATATCAGCAAGTAACTTTACAATAACAACTAACAACAAATAACAAACAGTCTTCACCTCCCAGCTTGCTCATGCAGGCACCTTTTTTGTTCATCTAGACATATCCGTGTCTAGGGATTCCACCATGGCTTGTGAGGCTGGTGTGGGAGTATGGTCCACCAGGTTTCAAATACTCTACCGATAACAATTTTTGCCTTTTCAAGAGTCAGCATTGTTTATTCACGGGGTTTATCATCATATGGGTGAAACATGCCCCATTTTAGAGTTTCCAGGCCTCGTAAGCAGGACTCACATCTCCTCCCTCTTTGGCCACTCCAAACCCCATACTTTGGTTTCTGCCCCTGCCCAGTGCTCCAGGTCTCTGTGCCATCTGGCATAATGTGGTTTCCAGCCAATTTCCACGCCATTGCTATGACCCTCTTAGCCAGCACACATACCATGTTCATAAATTTAATGAAATGCCTGATTTTGCTAATTTTGGGGTATGCCCCCACGAGGCATCATTTAGGTGACCATTCATACCGCACCTCCCCCGCTTGTCTACAAGAATGTTCTATCTTGGCCCCGAAGCATTGTGTCTTCGGGCACCCCAGAACATGTGCAGCATATCCGCACCCTCCAAACAACACCAAGGACACACTGGATTTGCATTGTTGTTGAATTTAGCTATTCTGCTGGGTGTCATGTAAATCCTATAGAGGACATTCAGTTGGATCAACCCGAATCAGGCATTCCTTGACACTTCCCAGGGATATGCTAGGGTTCTTTCCGATTCTGTCTCTGTTGTATTGGTTCCCAAGTCTGTTTCCCACCCCTGTTTCAGTCTCACATTTAGGACTGGGTTGATCTGCCAGTTGATTGTAAAGTCTGGACACTGGCTTCCACCCGTCCCCCAGGTTGTAAAGTAGTGTCAGCATTGTGTCAGTCCCAGGTTCCACCGGCCACCCCCTCCACTTTTCTTTGGCCTCTTTCCTGATCCTACGGTACCATAAAACTGGACGCTTGGCAACCCCTCTTTCTCCACCCTGGTTTAAAATTCCCTGAAGACACCTTCCTAATACATGTCTCCCCATGTGTAGATGCTGTGTCGTTCCCATTGTCTTACCATAACAAGGTCTGTCTTGACTGTGCAGACATCAGCCTCCATCAGGGCCTCGGGGGAATAGGGATGTTCTCGTCCCAGTACCTTCGGAGCCCTGCTCCAAACTCTCCTTCCCAACTGTATAATCATTGGGGCTTCCCCCATGCACTTCAACGGTACCCAGAGTGCTTCTTTTAAGCGCACCGGGACTATAAATTGTTTTAGCAATCTACTTTCCAAGGTTGCCTCATCCGCGAGCCACTTGGACACAAAGCTAAATTGGTCCAAGAACAAAGTAATCTATTATACACTTGGCATATATAGCGCCTGGTAAATAATTAACAAGGCCCTGTTTGGGTGGAACGCGTGGCGTTTTTCTTACCCATGAGGGTGAGTGGTTTGAACTCGGTTTGGTTGTTATTTTTTAACAGTCCAGTTTCTGTCTGTATTTTTTTTGAATTAGTTTATTACACACTTTTAAAAATTCGTAGCAAAAATATTTTTTCTGCTCATCTATACATATGTTTCCTTTTCCAAGGATGGTGGACCATCTGTAACGTCTTTTAGCCCGATTCTTATCTAGCATATTGCACATACACATATGATTAGAGAGAATCATTTTTTAAGGGCACTTAGAAATCCAAGGGCACCTAGGTCTAGGCACATTTTACATGAATTGCCCCATCATCTTTCATTTTCAAATTTCTTGCTATCATCTCTAAAAATGCTGTAAGTGTGAAAGTTAGTTTGTTACTTTCTCCAATATGCATGGCCCTCCACCATTCTTCTGCAGTGTACGTAGAGTATTTGTCTAACTCTTGTCCCAAACACCTCGTTCTGACGTCTCGCAGAGTAGGACAGAATAACACGAGGTGTTTTAGTGAATCTTCAGAGGTATTAGAGTTGACAAGTGGGTTCTTCTTCGCTTCGCTATCCTCTTTGGTACACGGTCTCCATTGTTTCCCATTCATTTCATCTGAAGTACATACAAATTCTTCTTTTGCATGGGAATTGAGTCAAGTATTTCGCGAGTTCATTCAGTAAGTTTGCTTCAAATGGAGCATTTTTCATTCTTTTATGTTGTCTTCTCTTGTCTTGCGTATCAATCCAGTCTTTTGTTAGCAGTTTTTTTTAACTGCATCCGGATTCTGTACTAAAGTTTGTCTATTAGTATTTAACTAATTTAAGATGATTTCACAGGCTGCTTTCCATGTTTTAAAGAGTCCATCCATCTCTTGCTCTTTCTTTTGTTTTAGAATACCAAATTGTGGGGTATTATCATCTCCCACAATTTTCCTGTAGAGATTTAATGCGTTCCATGTAACAATCACATGCATAGATGATAGACTTAGTTGGTACCTCATGCAGGCAGTTGGAAAGCCTTTAGGCAGATTGAGAATTCTTCACCATATCACATGTTCGCATCTTAACCAGAACTCTTGACTGATTCCAAACAGAGTCTCAGCTCCGTATGTCAACACTGGTAAAATTTTATTTCTATAGAAGTGGACAACTGGGACCATGGAAAATTTTCCATATTTTATGTTAAGTTTTGAAGCTTGGGCAGCAAGCTGATTGCATTTGGACACTAGCTTTTTGACAATCGGTTCATCGCAAATGCTTGCACTTATTATTATGCCTAGATATTTTGCTTCAACAACAACTTTGAGTACATCATTGCCCAGCTTTCATTGAAATTTGCGGCACGCGTTTTAATTAGATGAGCATTGTAAGTTCTTTAATACAAGAATCTCAGTTTTTTGTTCATTGATTTCCAATTTGTTTGCGTTAATATAAGTTTTTAGTGCAATTATCTTCCCCTGGAGTCCGATTGGCGTTAAGTCCAGGATTGCAATATCATCTGTGTATAGGATCATGTTAACGTGTTCCTCACTGATCTTAGGAGGGAAAGAGTTTACATTACTCAATACCTCACCCATGTCCGATATAAAGAAGTTGAAGAGCGTGGCTCCTGTTTGACTCCACAACTAGTTATTATAGGGGCGGTAATATGCCCTCTCAAGTCAAGACAAACTTGTTCAGAGGTCTCTGAATATAGTGCCATTATCGCAGCGACCAAACGTGGTGGACATCCCCTACTTTTCATTTTTTCCCACAGCATCTCTCTGTCTACTCGATCAAAGGCGTGGGCCAGATCAATGAATGCAATGTAAATGGATGTTTTTTGCCTTATCGCCTCCATTTTCAGGGCATTCAGAATGAATAAGTTCAGACTACATCCTACGCCTCTGACAAAACTGGTTTGCCTTAAAGCAGCTACTCCTGCGTTAGTGATCCATGCTGTTAATTGGTTCAACAGCTGGCTAGCAAAGAGTTTCCCTACTACATCGAGTAATGCAATAGGTCGGTAATTATTAGGTTACAACTTTGAGCCTTTTTAAAAAATGGGCACGATTATAGCTTTTTTCCATGTTTGTGGTACTCTTCCTAACTTTAGTGCCATCTTAAACAGCTTATAGCAAAAATCAGCCCATTCTTCAGGATTTTCTTTTAACATATGATTTGTTAGACCGTCGGGTTCTGGAGCCCGCAATGTGCTTAGATTCTTGATGTTACTAAAGATGTCATCCCTCTCTATGCATAAATTCCATGGCCCTTCACTCGACGCTTCGGATGATTTATCGTCTTTGTTCTTCTGGAATAGTGAGGTGTAATGGGCAATCCATTGATCTTCTGTGACCACATTACTTAGGCTGGCAATTTGTGGTCTCTCTAAATCATTTATTGCTACTCAGAAATCCCTGGAATTTCTTTGAGCGAGGCATGACATCATGCCTTCTGCATCACTTTGTTCCATTGCAGATTTATGCCATTTTATCCAGTTTTTATATTGCATTTTCCTTTTTTTCTTTGTCTTTTTCATCTCTTGGTTTGTTGGTAATTTCAATTGCTCGTAGTTGTTTACTCAGATCTCTTTTTCCCCCCACAACTTCTGGATCGTATACATGTTTCTTTACGCTATCTTTCTCATTTTTATGCTTTTGGGTTTTGTATACCTGTAGAAGTGTGTCATACTCTAGCTTTTCTCCTTCTTCTTCAATATTCCACTTGTTTAACTTGACTGTAAGATCTTTTATTTTCGTGCTACTCATTCACAGCCGGTTTCCACCTGGTAGTACTTCAATTTTTTTATTCCATTTCATTAGATCTTGAGGTGGTTTCGTATTATAGGAGATGGTTACTAGATTGTGGTCACTTAGACTAGTTTTGCTAACCTTCATATTTTTTATCTTGCTTGTCATACCTTTGGATGTTATAAAGTAATCCAGGATAGATTTCTGAGTATCTCTCTCCCACGTTACTTGCACAGGGATGTCACCTGTTGTATTACCGTTGAGAATATCCATAATTCTGGCATCAAGTTCTTCCCAGATAGTTTTCCTCAGATTTTGTAGACGTGTCTCTTTTGATCCCTTCTCAGTTATTGTTAGGAGATCCATATTAAAGTCCCCACATATAATAATGTCGGCATTACCTTAAAGTCTCTGCTATCTGGTCCACAAGATCACATATTTGATCAACAAATGCAGTTTCGCCAAGAGCTTTGTGATGCCAGTATATGTTGATAATATGCATCTTTGTTGTGTGTATCTCTTCTCGGCAATGATTCATAACTGTAGTTATTTGAATATAGGGTGAGGGATTTTTGGAGTTACTAATTCGCAAACCACTCTCTCTTCTGAGCAAGGTGAGCATTCCAGACATAGGTCCCCCTCTGTCTTGACGTAAGGCGGGATTGAAAGCAAGGTCAACCCCGTCTACTAAAGGCGGTTCAGCAAGCCATGTTTCCTGACAACAGATAATATCAAGGGGCTTCAAGATATTATTTGATTTCTGCAATACGTGAGTAAAGCCACGTGTGTTCCAGGAGCCCACTGTTTTCAGATTTCTATCTGCATCATCCTTATGTTAGCTATGGTTTGTATAATTTGGGGCTCCAGCAACCCAGGTCCTGCTGTCATCAATAGTTCCTCTTAGCTGTACTTCCTCTGTTTGATTTAGGCTTTTTCTATAGTTTTGTGCTTCAATGGTAACTTTAAGAGTTTTTTTTTATTTCATTAGATCATTGAGGTTTTCTTCATCCCAACATAATTCGTCTTGGGCTACTTTTTGAGCTATTTTGCTGTCATGTGTATTTTTGGGACATTTTATTAGTCCTTGAGTAATATGACATTCTTCATTTACTTTAATGGTTGCACCTGGCAGCTTTCTCTCCAAATCTTTCTTTGTGTTAATCTCTTTTATTGTAAACCCAAGACAGTATATCTCCTCGGCATTTCTCAAAATATGGTCATAAACAATCTTCGAGTGGATATGCAGCACTACTCTATCTAGTATTGAAACACCAATGAATTCCACTCGCTTGATGTCATTAGATGAAATCATCTTCATGTTCGGCAGATGGTTTAAGAGCTGCATAACATTGAAGCGATTTAAGATCAGACCGTCTTCTTTGGGTTCCGTTCGCTCGATTAATAGCCGGAAATCAGATCCTCCTTGGGTCATTTTGTTGTATGATGTTTTGGTCGATGGTTTCACTCTTCTATCGACGCTCCATGATTTGCCAGATGGTTGGTCTACTGATTTGCTTTTTGAGGACACGCACTCACCTTCATTTGTTGCTTGTGCATTTTTTTCTTTTCCTTTTCAAGCAACATATTCGGATTTCGATCAACGTTGTAGTTTTTGATTCTGTCATCTGCTATCTTTAACTTGGCAAGCGTCCTCTCTCTTCTTTCTTTCATTGTGAGGAATTCTTGGAAGGCCAGTAAATTTTCCCTTTTGTCTTCTTCGTTGTCATTCAATTTCTTTTCCGGTGACATTTTTGCAACAATTCTTTTCCATGATTTAACCTCTTCACATGAGGGTTCATTGTCCCGATTGGCACCATCATTGTTCTCATATTGGGATGATCGATTTAACACCCCTTCTTCATCTTCTAGTGATTGATCATATCCTTCTTCTTCATCACTTATTTCATAAGTTGATACATTAAGTAAATCCTCTATAGTAGCAGCCTTCAATGGTTCATCAACATTTGGTTGTATTTCTTTCCGTGCAACATCTTTATTTTCTGGTGCTTGTGTTTTTGCCACTAAGGGCTTACTTGCCCCGTTTCCATATACACTGTTGCTGGTGGTTTGAATTGTTACATTCAGCGCCTTTAGATTTCTCAAAAACATACACAAATTCTTTGCATTTGGATTTTTTCCCTTTATCATGTTCTTTGTTTTTTTCTTCGTGTTAGGCACTTCCTTTTTTCAATCTTTGAATTCTTATCATTGCCAAGTATTTTTTTATTATCTTTTTCAAAGATGGAGTAACCTTCTTTTGTCGAATTCATCATCATTTCTTCATCACAAGAAGCAGGTATAGAGTTACTTGGCATTCGTTCACCAACTTCCTCTATTGGGTTTATCACAGGTAAATAATCGGCGGAAGTCTGTTGATTTTTTACTTTGGCTAACATCTTGTCCTTCTCACTCAAGTTCTCAAATGACAGGCCTCCAGAGTTTTTTGAGGTTGTAGGAATAGACATGTCCATTACTCTTGTTTCTGGGGATGCCCTGTCGGGCATTATCTTCCCCTCGTTGTTTGCCCTCTGTGGACAAATCGCCATTACAGCTTGGGGCTCTACTCGCATTCTCATATCACTTGTCTCACTCATTTTGGTATCGCTTTTGTCGCCGGTACATTTCTCCTTACACAACTGAGATACCTTCTGGTCTTTGTGTGGCTCACTTAGGAGGGCCACACGTTCAATTCCATCTCTATGCTATTTCCTTAGAATTGATAAAGCTTCTTTGGCAACTTCTGCCAACAACATTTTGTCTTCTCCTGAGCTTCTTAAAGCCCCCTTCAATATATTTGCTGTTAGCGCCTCTTTATACTTATCTTTTTGGGACTGAATTTTCATTTCTTGGAGCTTCATCTCCAGACTAGCCATTTTAGTATTTAACAGAGCAATCAGTGTATTCTGGTCTGCAACCTTCGTTGAATTGCTCATATTTTTTGGCTAATGGTGTAATTGCAATAGCCATCACTGACAGTAGGTTTGGTCTCAGTTCATTGGTTAGATTTTCTGTTACTTGATCGGTGAATTTCTTTTGTAGCAGATCTTTATTCTTTGTTCGCAATTTAACGTTATTAAAGGGTCTTGTTGTTTTATGTTTTCCTTGATGGTAGTCCACATCAGTAGAAGATTCATCCGTAGAGGAGTCGTCCGTAGATGACACGGACAGCAGTCTCCCATGTTCTCGTCTCTTGTCTTTTGATGTTAGGTTTTCCTCATTCCTGGGATTAACTTTCATTATCTTGCATTTTATCTTTTGAGAGCAACACAGCTCTGTCATTGGGCCTGAATCCACTCATCTTCTTTTAGCTTGCACAGCTCTTATAGCTGTATTAGGTGTTTTAATTTGTTCTTTCTTTTGCCACTGTATATTGGGCCCGCTTTTAAGATCAGTATCAGTAGTTATTAAGTCACTGTATTTGTCGATGGGCTGTTTGCAGCCTGCTTCCTTTTCCTTGCGCGATTTCACTTTTTCCGTTATGGCCATAATGTCTTTAATGATCTGGTCAGCAACTGCCAGAGAATTTCGCCTGTCGTTAAGTTCGGCAGGCTCCAGTTCTAGATTTGTCTCACAATCAAACTTGGGTTCAGCACACGGTAGGTCTGCAGTGTCAGTCTTATTATTGACATACTGTTTGCGGAAGACATATTTTTCTTATCTAGCGAGTTAATTTGAGCTCGCAGAACTTCTTGGGAATGCTCATCAACAGAGGTGCCATTTTCTTTCATATTTGCATTCGGCGCATTCAGCGCGCGAGTCTGATCATTATCATCGTTGGTATCTATCAGCTCAGATAAACCAGATCCTTTCTGGTGCCATGGCAGAGAGCTGACCTTCAGCAAGGGATATTGAGTATCGGGCCATTTATTGTCCTTGTTCGCTGTGATAGATGTATGATAATCCGAGTCTGAGCATTCCCTGCCGCTCATTAGAGCTCTTTTGGGTATTGGTTCCACCTCCTTAACAGCCTCGTCACCCGCACTTGCACATGGTGACACTGTCTCTACAATCAGGTCTCGAGGCATTTGCTTTCCCATGTCGGCACAATATTTGTCTCCACCTGATTTATCACAAATAGATAGGTCTAATTGGCACACGCTCTTGTTCAGAGTGCTGATATCGGTGGCATAATCATGTTCTCTGGCAAAAATGCCTCATGCGGTTCACTTAGCTGTGGGATACTCAGTAAAGGGTTTAAATCACCCGATGCGTATTCCCCTTCAACGACTTCAGCCATGCGCGTTGAAGCGGCCACAGCCATTCTTGTAGCTATCTTCCTCCCACTTAAAGAAGGGGGTTCACCAAATACTTGGTATTCGAAATCTAACGGAACAGTATCCTGCCCAGCAATATCCTGGCTAGCCTCAGCCTCAGCATCACCATTCGCTGTTATAAATGGATCAGAACAAATGTTAAAGTTCTCACTTACTTGGAATTTCACCAACGGCTGTTTCAGTGTCCGTACATCAATCTGGGCAGGGGCAGACTCACAGCGCATTGGCTTAGCGCGAGCACATAGCTGACACCTCATTTCCATAATGGGTTGTTTTTTGCAGGTACAGCGCTCCAAAGTGAACTTAATTCCTTGCACCCCTCGTCCCGTGTAACCCAAGGAACACAAAGAACACTCCCTCGTCACTCCGCGTCGCTCTGCGAGCGAGAGGGGTTCTTAAACACTAGCTCCTCCTTGTAAAATGGAGCTAGTGAAAATACTGCAGGTAGCAGGTAGCAGGCAATCCACACAGCAAAACGCAGAGAAACAAGCACAAAGAACACTCCCTCGTCACTCCGCATCGCTCCGCGAGTTAGAGGGGTTCTTAAGCACTAGTTCCTCCTTGGAAAATGGAGCTAGTGAAAATACTGCAGGTAGCAGGTAGCAGGTAATCCACACAGCAAAACGCAGAGAAACAAACACAAAGAACACTCCCTCGTCACGCCGCGTCGCTCCGCCTCGCTCCACCTCGCTCCGCGAGTGAGAGGGGTTCTTAAGCACTAGCTCCTCCTTGGAAAATGGAGCAAGTGAAAATATAGAAGGTAGCAGGCAATCCACACAGCAAAACGCAGAGAAATGAACACAAAGAGCACTCCCTCGTCACTCTGCCTTCTGTCTGTATGATTTGCACTAAATAAAATGATGTCAAGCACTTCTCTATGGTTGCTTGGGCGATTTTGTTATCGGTTTACCAGGCACTATATCTGCCAAGTGTATAATAGATTACTTTGCTCTTGAACTTTTTTGAGGTGTAGTTTACCTTGCCCTAGAGTACCAGCTGCATAATTGAGGCAGAGTGCTTATGCTTTGGCTAATGTTGTAATTTTTGATATTGTAATATACGTAAATTTCCATGTTTCCTTCTGAACTTTTGATGTTTTTTCTCACATATATCAAAGTGGCGAGTGCTTCTCTTAACAGTTTCAACTCTATCTGGTCCTTTGCCCCACATCTTAGAAATTTGTAAAGTTTAAACCAAAGCCATGCTTTTAGATCAAAGCTATTTGGTTGGGGGTATCGTGATCAACAAGGTTGTCAAGTACTTTGCGAGAGTTTCCAAATGCCCTTGTGGTTGAAGGGGAGCATTTAAAGGACAATTCCGTGTTCAACCAGAATCCAGTTTGTTTTCCTTATTTCATACTTATTTTTTGCCATTTATAATGTACCCAAATGCAAAACAAGTTTGCTTCAGAGCTCAAGGAGTCAAGGACCAGACAAAGAAAGGAAGGAACAGATCAGTAAGCAGAGGTAGAGAGAATAGTCGTTATGTGTTTGCGGACGCAAAGCGGGTTGTCTTCATTCCAACGCCGGATCCGAAGGCATGTCCACAACTTTGGGTTAAGAAATATGAACCATTTTTGGAATAGAATTACTTCCGGCCACAAAACTTCTCTGATATTCTCTGTAGTCGAACTGCTAAAAGAATGTAAGATTCATTCACTAAAACATTAACCCCTATTCTGAACACTGTCATAAAATATGATCTCTAAGTTAAGACCAGAAAGATAGAATAACCTGTAACCAGAAATATTATAAGTTAAGAATATGACACTTAGAAATGTAGTTTCAGAAATATGACTACAGAAAGGTTATGCTGGCGGCGTTACAGCATGGAACATTAATTTTATTGTTAACATGTTGCATTGTTTATGTCGTTTTGTGAAGGTTTTGTCAAACCAACACAAATCAAATAAAAAAATAAAAATAAAAAATATGAGCCAGTAGTTAAGTAGTCGAAGTGTTAAAAAAAAGTAGTGGAACAATGTGCCCTCTGCCCCACCCTCTTTTATGCCCCCTACTCACCATCAACCCCCACAATTCAAACTCCATACCTGGGTTCTTCCTTTCCTCCACAACACCCTCAACACTGTGTTTTACAACAGTTCTAGCAAGACAGTGAAAGAAAGTGATGCGTTTAAATGACCTCCATTAGTCTATCATTGCCCCTCACATCATGCAGATGTATGCAGCCCCCCCTTCATCACCCACCATTACCTGCAAAGACCACCGTGCCTACCGTCATTCAGACGGAGATCGCTGTCCAGCTGGGCTCTTTGGCTGCTTGGGAATAGGTTTTATATCCCAGGCAGTCGATTGAAATAAACAACACCAATCTCGCACATAGTTCAGTGAGATGTGAAACTGGGCTCAGGTTTGAATCCCCAATAGGGGAGAAGGTTAAAAAATAATTTGCTGTCCTGGAACGGTATCAAGAGTCCCATAAAGAAAGGGAACGATGACGGATTGCCCCAAAAACATGGCACCATTAATTTCCTGCCCACTTTGCCCTCTGCAGTTGTCTCCACATCATGAAGGCGGTGTCTGTGGAAAGAAGGAGCCTGTTTAGGAAGTATTTTGTAAGTGGCCCTGTGGGTAGGTGGGTTCCGTTCCATGGATGGCTTTGCAGGTAATATAGAGGGTTTTAAACATAATGCAAGAGGCAACGGGGAGACTTTATTGTCTATTATTTATGCATTTGCACAACAAATGAAGGACTAACAGATGTATGTTCCTGTTGACGTTTTCCATGTATCGCCACAGATTTCCGTATTGGTCATTATATATTTGTCTTGTCTGCCCACTTAGTTCAATGAGAAATAAAAAAGAGTCATGCTACAATTCTCCATGCTTTTACACTTTAAATAACGTCTCAAATATTGCATACTTTCACACAAAGCCTTTTTTCCAGAACCCTCTTCCCTTTACAAATTAAAATAGGACTCAAGACACATGCAATGTCCTTTGTGCCATGGCTAACCACTCTGATCGATGCTGAGGGAATGCACTTTTCTATCATTATTATACAATTATTGATTTCTCCAACTTTGCCAAATCAGTATAGGGTTGGGTATCTAACATTTCGAGTTATTTTGGGCTATTAGAAGACATACTATGATCCTTTTGGCTGGTCAGAACTGACAATCGAGTGGAGTCACTCTTCCTATCGTGTAGACATACTTTACTCTCCATGCACTTCTTTTGGTATTCTTCATATTCTGAACAAGACCACCATATTTACTTTCTTATCATTTCATATTTTCATCTATATATGAGCACACGTCCTACCCAGGTCAGTCACCAACCTTCATCATTACATTAACTGTGACTCAATTTATATTGATTTTTTCCTTCCCTTATTTCGATATTTAATGCTGGGGAATGCCTTTTTTTTCTTTTTTCTATCCACCATTCAAACATGTTCTCTTTCGATACCTAAGGATGAACATTTATTTTCAACTATTTAGCTCCATACAAGCACCTCGGAATTCGAGGTAGGGAAGTGACCCGCTTCGGTTGAGGCACTTAGCCTCTTTTTAGTTTTGGCAAAGAGGTGGCGCTTATAAGCCAAAACGATTGCATTAACGAACAGCTAGGGAGAAATGGCATGTGAGGAGGGAGACAAAGCTTGTAGGTGTTGTTTGGTTATTTAGCCACCCATTGACTGACCATGCTAATCCCTATGGCCGTCCCACCCACTTCCTGCCATTCGCAAAATACATCCTCCCGGGATCTCTTTGACCTAATTTTATAAAACCTTACCATCAAAATGTGTGCTCAAAGTGCCTATCAGTGATGATTAAAGCAGCCTTCTGACTTGATTGGAGTTATAAACACGCTAGGGCTGTAAAAAAATATCTTTACCAGGTCTGCCTTCAGCTACTCCGTTTTTAAGCAATATGCATGTCCTTCACTGAAGTTCTGTTAAGAAAAACTCTGGCAAAACCAACAATTTTGGCTTTTGTATAAGTGTTAGGCATTTTCCAGGCACTGCTATTCTATACCCAGGTACTCGCACCATTCTGCAGCTGCTTCGATGGCTAGTTAAAACCACTATGACGTTGCCTGACAAACGCCTTTCACATGCCTACACAAAACTGTTGACATTGCCAATGCTTGTTTCATGATGTCGCCACATTGGAAGTGTCAAACTTACCAGGAATACTCCTTGTCTATCTGTTTTTTTGTTGCTGGTCTGCCCACCATTTTGATATTCCATCACATACCTTGTTGCCTGTGAAACAAATCCCACACTGAAAGGGGGTTGAAACATGTAGAGCTCTGTTCTCTTTATTACTAAGTACAGGAAACAAGGTATCCTCATATCGCGCACTTTACAACAACATTACAGGTTAATGGAAAAAAAGAAAAGTTTGAATATTTGTTTGGCCTGCGTTTGAAGCACATTTGTGCACATTGTTTTGTATATGTAATTTGTCATGTTTTCACATGATTTATTTATGCTGTTTTCATTGTATATGGATTATTGTACATTCTTCTGTTGATTTGTGTTTGTTCCCCTTTATTTATTACTATGTTTATTAAAGGACTTTTTTCTGATGTATATGAACTCTACTGCGGCTTCCTGTTCCACCTGGCCATTCATGGTCTTTGGAGAGTGAGAAGGAAAGTATTTTCTCTACTTTCTGTAAGGGAGGAAGGGTCCGTATGCCCCCCTATACATTCCGCACAAAGTAAGTCTATTTGCTCATCCCATCGTGGGGAGACGTCCCCCTTAGAGAAGTCATGGGACGATATGCTTAGACTCCATTTTGTGCCACATCAGACTCCATATTTGTACTAGGCCATACAATGATCTCTAAAAAGTCTCCTCTACAAACACCCAATGCCGCGCACAGCCAGCTCCAACAGCCCCCAACACCTCCTCCCCTGTCAGCGCCGCGCCAGTCAATTTTCACGGAAGCCTAGGCGCGAATTGTTGCAAACAAGAGAATGTATTCTTTTTCTTCTTCTGAGCTCATTGCCCCGTGTGTGACCAGGACAGATCTTGACTTGTGTATTCATCCATCTCCACAAACCTGCTCCTGGTCCTTGGCCCCCACCTTTAGGAGTTACTGCCAGCACAACCTTTTGCCCCTCTATTCTCCTATAATGTAACAATTGGTATGACCCTTCCCCACTGACTGGCCACCCTAGATTGCCCCCATATAACTAATCCTGAGTGATCATATATTCTTCCTAAACTAACACCTATCAATCTATTCGTTTGAACCACGAGGTAGCAGGATGAATAAATCCTAGATCGAGCCCCTAGATAAAGCACCTGGGAATAGGACCACTGTACCCTTTTCATCCATGAAGGCCTGGGTCAAGAATGTGTAAATACCTGCCCACAATTTATAGGCGACCCCTCAGTCTGATATAAGTTTTATGTGCTACATGAATCTTCTGCATGCCAATGGTTATTGTGACAGAACAATTGCGTCCTGTGGACCCAACCTGACCTTCACCCCGCGGAGATGAGCCCAGCTGACCCACATGCCCGCAGGCTGCCCCAGCCACAACAACCAATCAGAGTCTGATGCAGTATATTGCTACATACCGGGCCATAGGTGCCCACCAATGAATTATGTTATGTTTTACTGTATGTTATGACGCGTTTTGGTTTTATACAGTACTGTTCATGTATTATTTAGCAGAGAGCTCTCAGAGTAGCAGAGTCCTCTGCATTCATCATTTTTACATTATAAATCTTTACTTATCTTTCCTGAATCTACCTCTCCTGCTAACATCACATTGCCAACCTATTGTGAATTGACTGCACCTTAATAGTATACTCTGTTAATCTGTTCTAGGAGTTGAACTTGCATACCTGTCAGTATACATTGTCAATAACTTGCACTGAACTTTTTTGCACTCTAATTCGCATTGCCTGACTTTGAACGGATTGTATTGTATTGTAAGGATATACCGTGGAATGATGTGTCATAACCTTCCCATTGGGTAGCTCATATCCCTACTATGTACTAACTTTGCCCTAGCTTACTCTGATGGTACTCACCACTGGGGGCACTTACACTCCCTTCTGCCTAACTAAACCATGCCAACCTCTGAGTTCCAACTAACACTCATACGGCTGCTACATCTTAGCGCTCTTATAACAATGGCCTGCCTTACTCTCATACCCTGCACCTCGCAGGAGAGAAACACAAGACTTAGAACAAGACTGCCTAAGATTTACGAACCTAAAACTAATAGCCTTAACTCCCAAGTCTCGGACAGACGGTTTAACACTAAAGATTCTCACGCCCACCTACCCACACTACTTGCAGAAAGTGCGTACAAAACCTATCCCAAAACTAACAGCCATAAACAAAGACCCTCCTCTACCCTAGGGCAACACAAAGTGACAACCATCACTGGAGCCATCATTAACCCCAGATCCCTCCTGGCCCACTCCACAGAAATATCAGATATATTCTCTATGCATGATCTAGACATTTTAGCTGTGACTGAAACCTGGCTTCATGACGCAGCTGGCCCCGCCCTCATGTTAGCCATACCTGAGGACTACCAAATACCTAGAGTGGATAGACCTAACGCCAGAGGGGGTGGCCTTGCCATCATAGGTAAAACTAAATTAGCATTGAGGCTTTCCACACACCCCGAACTTAAATGGTGTGAACTACTCTCTGCTAAACTCCCATCTCTGACAATAGCACTTTAACTATCTTCCTAGTATATAGTCCTCCTGGTCCAATTGGCACCTTTGAAGAAGACCTCTCCAGCCTCCTCACTAAGAACATCAAAGACACCTCACAGATTTTACTATTAGGTGACTTCAACCTGGGTTTCAACGACCCCAGGACAAGTGTGCTTTATCTATTGAAACTATTCTGACTGATCATGGACTATCCCAAAAAGTCCTCACCCCCGACACACATAAAAGGGCGCACCTTAGACTGGCTAGCCAATCTAAACTGTGACATCACCATCACCAAAATAACCCCTCAACCTTAGACTGACCACTATCTAATCAACTTCTCAACTGCCATAGAGTCACAAAAACAGAAAAACAATGAATTAGCACCTCCGCTCCCTACCAGAAGCAAAAAAAGACATCACAGTGGAAAAACTTCTCCCACTCCTTCTACCCACTCTATCTAATACCTGCAGTACTGACCCCAGTACACTAGTAACCACCTTTAATGATACTATGATGAAAGCCCTTGATACCACTGCGCCAACCACACTTTGCAAAAGTAAAGAATAGGCTCACCTCAATATGTGGTTCACCCCAAAGCTTAAAGAATTAAGACTACAAATGAGGAAGCTTCAAGCCATCTGGCAACACGCCCCCACTACTGAGAATACCTTTAATGAAAGAATTGCCAAAGCTAACTCCAATACTAAGGAGCTTTTCACTATCCTTTGCGAAATGGAAAATCCTATACCAACTACAGACAATGTCCCGAAAAACAAAAAATGGTGCACCAGCATCCAAAATGCCTTAGCCAATAAAAAAGCCTCTCTGCAGACCAAAATATCTGCCAAAAAAGCCTTGCTGCGCCCTACTGAGACTCATCCCACTCCTCCCATCACTACATCTAGCTTGAATACACCTTTCAAATTTACCAACATGTCCATACTGGATACTGAAAAGGTAATACTTTCATTGAAACCTTCCAATTGCCAGGGTGACAGCTGCCCCGCGCAAGTAATCAAGGATGCTGCCAGAGAGCTAGCTCCTTTCGTCTCCAAATTCATCAACGCCTCTTTCAACTCTAACACTGTCCCAACCAATCTTAAAGAATCATGGGTTTTACCACTTCTTAAAAAACAGACACTAGACCCTACCATCCCCACCAACTATAGACCTATCACGACAGTTCCTTTCCTCCTCAAAATTATTGATAGAATAGCTTACCTCCAAATCCAAACCTATTTGGAGGCCAACCACCTCTTAGGATCACGCCAATCCGGATTCAGACCTCAACCTGCTATTGAAAAGGCACTAATTGACCTAAAGACACAAATAAATGAGTTGAAGGATAAAGGTAAAACAGCAATACTACTCCTCCTTCACTTGTCGGCAGCCTTTGACTTGGTGGATCATGCAGTATTATGTGGCCATCTTGCATCAGCTGCTCACTTCTCGAGTGATGCTATGGCGTGGGTTTAATCCTTCCTAGCTAACCGTACGACCCAATCAGCCTCTGCAGACCCAATCCAAATCTCCTGTGGTGTCCCACAAGGCTCTTGTGTCTCACCAACAATGTATAATATCTTCACCAAGCCCCTATTCGACAAACTTGACCGATTGGGCGTCACATATACTAATTATGGTGACGACACTTAGATCCTCATTCCCCTCTCGTGCAATTTTGTCGAAGACAACGCTCTAGTGAACAGAATATACCTCCTCATTCAGGAATGGATGGCTTCACATGGACTCTGCCTGAACGACGACAAAACTGAGATCTTAATTCTGGGTTCTGACTCTAACCTAAAAAAACTCAAGTCTCAACTACGCTGCATTTACTATCGACGGCAACGTAATCAAAGTAGTTAATCAGGTAAAAACACTAGGCTTTTACTTGGATTACAAACTATCACTAAAAAAACAAATTAGTTCCATGGCCTCTTCCACAGCCTATACGTGTAAATTAATCAGGGCCTGCAGACCCTTTTTATCTAAAACCAGCTGCATTACACTCGCTAATGCATTAATAATGTCCAAGCTAGACTACTGTAACACTCTATATGCTGGAGCTAACAAAAGTACCATCAACAAAATTCAAACATTACAAAATATTGCTTTGAGTGCAGCTCTGAATATACCACGAAGGGAGCATATTTCCAATCATAGAAGAGACCAGCGCTGGTTAAAAATCAGTGACAGGATACTACTCAAAACAATATCCCTCACCTACAAAGGTCTTAATAATGCCGCTCCCCCTTATTTCTCGGCTAGTCTTACCAGAAAAACTACAACGCAACACACCAACACACCAGAGCCTCCAGCAATCTCTGCCTAGATATTCCTAGATACAAACTCTCCAAAGCAGCTGGATCTAGCTTCCCTGTTAAAGCTGCTCTCTTCTGGAATGCATTGCCTGCTTCCTTCAGAATGGAGCAACCTTACTCCTGTTTCAGACGGAACCTACAGAACTGGTTGCGAACCAATGGCACTTAGTTATCGACCTTCAGCTGGACCCCGACTTCCCTGCTTGAACACTGCATGTATACATATCGCCCTCCCACTTGCCCCATTAATGTATCTACCAGTTCCCATGGTTACCAGACCTAACTTCTATGTAATTTTGTATCTTGCTGTTGTATCATGTTTTATGTATTTGCCTGTATTCTGCAACTAAGCTTTAAGTATTCTTGTACTGCTGCGCTCAGCTACCTAAGGGTATGGTGCGCATTACCAAATAAACAAACAAACAAACAACCAATCTTTCTCCTGCTCTCATTCCCTGCTGGGGTCTGTCATTTTATTCTGAGTTTGGGTTTATAGGTTGGGGAATGACCACCTTCATTTCTTCTTGGCATTAACAGAACCCAGTGGACCCTTTTCTTTCTTGATTGGGCTGTTGTGTCGTCTATGGCAAAACATTGGAGGAGACACCCTATTTTGGCCTTTATTGTTCCAGTAACCATTTTATGACAACATTCTAACTTTGCAGACAGGGGAAAAGAAGAACAGCTCCCACTTCACCCTCAGCCGAGACACTGGATCAAACAAAAGGTGGACAGATAAACCTTTTCTCTCTCCTTCAAACTCCAAATGCAATATCCCCTCAAACAATCAGCATTGCCATTCAAAATTAGGACATTTTTGACACTTCCCACAAGGTGAAGAAGGGCTTTGAAGTGGCAACAGATTGACATATTAGTTGCATCAGCCATACTAACCATTCATCAAACCTGCACAATGCTTGATCAACCTGCAATGCTACCCATCAAAAGCACAACCCCCAAGCAACCTGCACAACAATGCATAAACAAATCCTATATAAACAACAATTCACCTGCAGAACCACATACCAACACATACAATCACACACTGCAACTCAAACCTCACAGCTCCACATCTTCACAACAAACCCAAATAACACACATTAGACACTCATCCAAAATAACCTCCAGCACAGAAGTTCTCCATTCCCGACCACAATCTAAACCCAAGACAATGTCATGCCACTAAGACATGAAATGGTCCAACCACAGAGCATTGTTTTAATACACCCACACTAGCACTGACACTCAAGTGACAAAGAGACCTC
Source organism: Ambystoma mexicanum (assembly GCF_040938575.1). Lineage (NCBI taxonomy): Eukaryota > Metazoa > Chordata > Amphibia > Caudata > Ambystomatidae > Ambystoma > Ambystoma mexicanum. The sequence goes on along the minus strand of NC_090925.1, from coordinate 469,148,953 downwards.
AGCGCGGAATAAACCCCTGAACCAAATTTAGATTCGCAGTATAGTCTGTTGTTGCAATGAAGCATAACTGTACCCCTTTGACAACCATCTCTATAAGTCATTCAAATGGCAAACCTTGGGCTTTACAAATACAGTTTAACATACTGTTACATGGCAAACCTCTTCTCTTATTACTGTGTATCCCTCCTTTCTCTCCGCTCACAACCTCAAAAATCCGACTTGTCCCATCTAAGGACTAAATCTTTATTCTAGTTGTGTGATGCCCAAAACGAAACAGTTATTATTTTCATTTAGCACCGGTAATAAGGAATGGTAAAGGTGGGTAGATGGTCGTGGGGGGAAAGGAAAGCCCAGATGAAAAAAATTGAAGGAATGGTGGAAATGTTAGGGCAGTATATTGTTGGGTACATCAAATTCCATTCAGAAAGCCATAGAGGTTTCTAGCATTGCAATGACAATATTCAGCATGCTGCAAAAACAATATAGCAACTCACTGTTTCCAATCCAGAGAATATTAAGTGCCCTGCGCAATGATACATTTATTCTGTGGCATACTATTTAAAATTTAAAAATGCCTCCACAAAATGTCTCTTCAATTCAAATCCCAGTTGGTGGCGTAGCTTGTAAGATTTTCCCTAAAAAGACTTTTAATTGCTATCAGGGGTTTAACTAGTAATGGAGATATATATCTAAATGCATGGGGGTTATTGTACTCATTTTTGGTTCCAACAAGTAAGTGCTGCTGCCAGTCTTTCTCTTGCTTTCAAAATCCCTCTCAGGCAATCTGGTTCTGTCTTGGGCAAAGCTTCTGCACTAGGCTCCCTCTGGCAAAGGTCTTCTTAGGGGGGATTTACATCAATGCATCCAGATGGAACCTCAATTAGCACTTTCCCTGTTGGACAAGCTCACCACATCTGCAGATTTCCAATAAATTCTCTCTATTCCCTGTATGTTTGGCCTTAAATATTTGATCAAATCCATTTATGCAGCATCATTTGATGCAATATCTTCTCATTGTCTAGGGCCTATGACAGTTCCTCCTCAGCTGCGACACTCCCAATTATCATCAATTTATTTTGATTGGTCCAATGTATTATGACATGTGACGAGCGGAGGTTTTTTTCTCCTCCCAGCCAGAGTTCTGATCAAGTTGTACTGAAATCTATTTTCTCAGATTATTTATGTAATGGACCTGCACCCTTATGGATACCTATATATTTGAAATTCCTAGAAAATACGGAATCCACGGATATCCTTCTTGTTCCAATAATTGTTAATATGAAAAAGCTATTTAGTTATGTACATGTTTTAATAATTCACACATATTATTATAGCTTGTTTATGAGCATGTGATGGGGAGCATTTTGCTGAATTCAAATCTGTTTCCATTTTTTAAAACAAGGAAAGCATTCCAAAGTTATAACTAATTATGGGAATTCATTTTGGTGTTCCTAGAAATCCATTTACTTTGTTTTCAAAAACTATGCATTTCATGTTTTATGGGAGTTTTCATTCTCCAAGCCATGAAGCAGACACACAATAGCTAATGGGTTATATCTCTGCCTTCGGTCAACCGGGACTGGAATGTATGGGAATTCGGTCTTTTAAAACATTGTTTCACTAAAGGAGCGGACCTGTGACCTTGTCATCCGGTGTCCTTCATAACTGTGAAGCTCCACAAAACTCAGCCCTTGTATTAATTAATGATGGGTCTTGTTATACCAGAGAGCTGACCTCTGTGCTGTTTGTCTTGGGTACTGAGCTGAATCAGCACAGGCCAGATTTACAAGACTCCAGCTAAATTTGGCCAATTTCACATAACATGCAAACTAAAAGCAATTATATGGTGAAAGGTTACTTCATCAGACGGATAATCTTATTTGTCTTATCCACATGTCTAACTCAATGTGTATAACGCAGAATACATATTTAATTACCTTTCTCACAGAATAGTAACATTCACTTTATGGGTCATTTTTGTTGTAAAATGGCTGCACAAAGGAGTTTTCCACTGCTCTGATTGTGGGATGTGTATACGTAGCCTGGATCATTTTAAGAATGTCTCCATATATCCCATTCGATGCAGACAATCAAAAAGAAATAACCAATCATCAAACTTCTTCTCTGCTTCAAGAACACTAAAACCCCAGGGAGATGTCTTCTGGAGATGTTTTCAATGAAATGTGCACTCTTGTTGGTGTTATATATTTGTTGGTTTTGAATAGAACTAGTCTGGTCACTGTGTATGAGGTGTGACATTAAGCTGTACAAACTAGAGGCCAGAATATGTGGACATTGTTTGCATTTTTATTAATCAAGGATTTGGTCTGTGGGACCAAGTTCCCTGGTGTCTGTTCCCTTTCTGGGTAACACTGTAATACAGAGAAGGATACCATATTCACACATTGACAACTCTAGAAGAACCTCTAGAACAAAGTATGTTGTTGGCTGTTAGGGGCTTATAATGTGGCTGAAGTAACATATCTACAGCCCAAATTCCCCTGTACATAAAGGTATCTTCCCCTCTTGTGTCTCTTTAATTAACACATCACTAGGGTAGCATTTATGAAAACCCTATTAGAACCCCTACCATCTCCATATGAGCCGGCTCATGCGAAATGGGTGCATATGCTCTGTGATGGAAGTGATGCTGGTCTCTCCATAGCAAGAGAGTTTCCTTTAGCACACCCATGCTAGTAGTATCCCACTATTTGAGAAGGAATTAAGACCCCCTTGTGTTATGTGTTATGTTAGAACCTAAACTAGGTAGGAAACTCCCTGGTAGAGTAGGTTTAGTAAGGGTTATTTTGCATTATTAATAAAATGTTTAACACTGAGAAACCCAAAAGCAGTTGTCCGCCTCGCATTACAGACCCCTCACAATAGCGAAGGCCATGTCCTACTACTTTTCATTTCAAATTATTTTTAATTATTTTTAAAGGGTAATGAACAAATAATATAGTACAATCATTTGTATGTACATATTGTAGAATAGATACAAACTTAACTCAGCTATCATAGGCGTAGCATAAAAGGAGACAACAAAAAAGGGGGTTGTGGGAAATCAGGGTGGGGTGGAAAAGAACAATAGAGAAAAAGGAAAACAGAAATACTGAAACCATCCTCCGCACACAAATGTTAATGAGGAGTCAAAACCAAGCAAACATTAAGGCACAATTGTAAACAGTTAAGCATAAAGGTCATTAAACACACCCTTGATGCTCTCATACCTATGATGTTGATCTTCACTATGAAAAGTTACTTTCTCCCTTTTAGAGAGAAGTGACAAACTCAGTAGCCAATCATCAACACAAGGGGCAGTATCACTTTTCCAGAATTTTAGGATGTGTCTTTTGGCAACCAATAATGCCCTGTATGCCCCAAAACGTTGTTCACAGGATAAACCAGTATCAGGGGAAAATAGGCCCAATATGCCAACAAGTGGGTCTCTTGGATGGGATATACCTAAGACCAAATACATTCTCTGGAAAATTCCATCCCAAAACAATTGCATTTTTCTACTTAACCATAACATACGGAGGGTGGTGCCGGAATCACTTCTGCAATTCCAGCAAACATCTTCACTGCATAATTTACACAACCACATCTTCCACGGAGACCAGTACAAGTAGTGGTTAATCCACTGCTGCATATATCGTAACTCAAATCAATCTTATATTTAACTGGTTCTGCACAAATGGGATTCCATTCAATGTCCAACAACAAACAGCCCAAGTCAACATTCCAATCATTTTTACCACAATGTGACACCAGTGTAAATTCTTGAGGCATAATACGTTTAAATTCTGTGGAAGCTGATAGAGGCATGGTTTTAGATAAGTGCAGGATCACAGGTGAGGCATGCACTGTAGCATTTAATGGTGATAGAATATTAGTAAAGAGATCCTGCAGTACATTATAGTGAAAATTCTCTCCTGCCTTTAGCTGACCATCATGAGCCTGGCCATCCTCCAAATGCCTGTTTTTCCAAATGCCTGCGTTTTGCCAAGAAATCCATGGCAAAGCACAATTATCCTGTTGCACAGCTGGATTTTTCCACAATCTAGAGCAGTGGCCTTCAAACTTTTGTGGCCTGGGCCCCCCCTGAGCAAAGTTTGGGCAGGCCGGGCCCCCCCAAAAGTGCCAGATGGGACAGTATGTAGAAATTGCTATGAACTTTTGCGTGCCGTCACCGCACCATACTCCCAGTACAGACCCTGGGCTCTCCCCACCCTACTCCCACCACTATCCCAGTGCTGATGCCCTTCCTGCTCCCACCACAGTCCCATAACACAAGCATACACACATCCATACACATTAAAATAAAAAATAAATCGCCATAAACATACCTTGCGTGGTTGCTAAAATGCCCCGCTCCAGGTTGCTCTGACTGTATGTGCGAGGAGGCGCAGGAGCACCCCCTTGCACATACATACATGCAGTGCCCCAGCCAGCATTTCCAATTAGCTATGCAAGGCTGGTGAAGCAAAATACCCCCAGCATTGCATGGCTCAGTGATCATGTGCGGCTGGGGAAATGAACTGTCAAAGGCAAACAGAGTTTGCCTTTGACAGTTCAGCCAGCCCAGGAGCACTCCCTCAGCTGGAAAAAGCAGCTGAGGGAGTGCTCAGTGTTTCACTGGGCTGGCTCCTCGGCTCCTCCATAATGGGTGAGGTGGCCAGTGGTTGGACACCCCCTCACCCATTATGGATGAGCCGGCAGGCTTGGACTGGCCTATACCAAAAATGCAAAATGCTAATGTAGGCCAATAAAAATGGGCCACTTTTTTGGCCAATGTGGGCCAGTTTGAGGAGTTACTTCACTATGCAGCTAGTAGTTTTGCTGAATAAGTATTCTTTAAATATCACCATTTGTTTACATTTGACCAAAAAACAACCCCTTGGGTACTATTCAAACAGTCTGTGACTAAACACTGAATATCCATTTGCAAGTGCTGGCCATTCTTTCATTGGTGCCTAAGACCGTTTTATGCTGACTATGTGAGCTGCCCCTTCCCGTTTCCTCCTTTTTTTATTTTTAATTTTTTTTACATTTCATGATGGGCTCTGGCGCCCCCCCTGGGATGCGTCCGCGCCCCCCTGGGGGGGGGGGCACGCCCCACAGTTTGAAGACCCCTGATCTAGAGTCTGCACAGAGTAAATAATTTTCACCTCGAGTTACATTACATGGCTGCCATTCTTTTACCACATGTTCTATAAACAGGGGAGTCAATTTGGCTGGCAGAAAATCGGACATCAATTGGCATAGGTGGAACAGCTTTTCTCTCAATGTTAATCCAACCTGCACAGTCTACTTGGTCAGGCATAATCCAGCGATGCAGAGTGCGTAATGTAAATGCATAATGATATCTCCTTATATCAGGGTAGCCAAAGCCACCTAGTGCACCTGTCTTTGAAGAGCATCTTTCGAAAATTCATGCACGACCATTCTCCCCCCACAAAAATGTGTTTAGCGATTTATTAATATTCAAAAATAGTTTGTTTGGGTGTGGTAGTGGAAGCATATTGAAAATATATAACAATTTAGGAAGTTTGTTGATTTATACCATACTAACCTTGCCTCAAAGAGTCAATTTTAATTTCTTCAATTTACTGCAAAGTCTGGCTATCTCAATAAGTTTCAGCTGAATGTTATTGACCAAGAGAGATTAAACATCTCTGTCAATATGGACACCCAAAAATGTAAAACCTGAGTCAGCCCATTCCGCCCGATCTATGTTAAATAGTCCTCAATGGCATGAAAGAGAGATTGGAAAAACTAAGGTCTTTGAGACATTCACCTTATAGTCAGAGACATTTCCAAATCCCTGAAGTGGTAATAGGAGTTCCTGGTAACAGAATTTAGGACCTTCAAAATATAGTCCCTGAATGGGGTGCCCGTAATGTCTGGATTATTCCTCAACATAACTGCTAGAGGTTCAATAAACAAGGCAAATAACAAGAGTGACAATGGGCAGCCCTGACAAGTCCCTTCATGGATTTGAAAAAAGTCTGAAATATATCCATTAACAGTTACAACTGCTTTTGCGCCACCATAAAGAACTTTGAGGAAACGTGGTCCCCAGTTAACTTTACGCAAGACTTCGCAGAGGAAGACCAAACTCACTCTATCAAAAGCCTTCTCAGCATTTATACTGATAGCTGCAAATGCGTCTATAGAGTGTTTCTTAAGGTTTGCTTTTCACGCAAAGTATCATAACTATTCCTACCATATATAAACCCTGTCTGGTTTTTATGAACTATTTTAGGAATTAAACCATTCAGTCTTCTGGCAAATACTTTTGCTAAAAGTTTTCCATCAACATTTAAAATTGAGGTTTAGGAATAACCGTGATTAACGCTGTGTGCATAGATTCACCAATCGCCTCAGTATGTATAATCTCCATATAAAGTTGTACAAGAAAAGGAGCCAAGACTTGACAAAAGGTCTTATAAATTCTATTGGGAACCCATCAGGCCCAGGGCACTTGCTACTTGCTGAATACGTGCTGAATTACCAATAGAATTTTCAACTTCCTGGACTGTAATCTCTGTTTCGAGATCCAACCTATCTTGTTCTCCTAAACTCAACATATCTATCAAGTAAAGATAGTTATTAACCTCCTCTTCAGACACAAGTCCATCATCTCTTTATAGAGAAGCGTAATATTTTCTGAATTCTTCACAAATCTCTTCATTTTTTCTCAAAATATCACTTTCTTCATCAACAACTAAGAGCACTTGCCTGTTATTCTCCTTATGTTTTAAACGATTGGACAATAACGCTCCCGACTTCTCACCCCGTTCTGAGAATGCTTGTCTTGAATAAAATTGATATGTCTCTGCCTTAAGGCGAAGTTCGGAATCTAAAGCATCTTTAGCATGAGACAAGGCCAACATATTTTCTTCACTAGGAATATCATTGTAATGTCTTGCAGCTGTCTTGTATGCATCTTCCAACTTGACCATAGCTTTTTCTCTTTCTTGCTTCTTACATGAAGCCAAACTAATAAGTCTACCTCTGATTGTGGCTTTTAAAGCATCCCACACGTCTAAAAATCTGTCAACCGTATTCAGATTATCTTTCAGGAACATAGAGATTTCTCTTTCAATTTGGCTGACAAATTCTGGATCGCTAAGTAACTGTGTATTCATTCTCCATTGTTTCTTAGTTTTCAAACCTACCACAGATCCATCTAATGCTAATTCAATAGGGTCATGGTGTGATATCACAAGCAGTTTGCAATTTCCAAACTTGACAACAAGCTTGCTTTTACGTTTTCAGAAAAAAAGATTACCAAAGAACCCTACTCAAGAAAGCAAACTCTTTTCCATTTCTGCAAAGTAAGTATATTCATGTGGCATGTATGTCACAACAATTTTAATAACATAACTGTACTGTGTATTATCCTAAACTATGTACTCTATGATTTTTCTAACTTCCTCATTCCATTGCTGCAATCACAATCTATTCCATTCCAGTACACCATTCCTCCTTATCCTATAACACCAGTACTCTATAACCCATACCACTTCACACATTTAATCACACAACCCCATCACCTACACATATATCCTACACAAACTGCTTTCCAAATTGCAATCCTTATCAGTTACCCCCATCCCTCAGTTCTACAACCTCTCACTCTACAAATAATTTCTGCCAAACCTTCTATCAACTATACATCTGTCTGCCTCATGTTACTTCCAAAATGGAATGTATATCATTTCCGCAAAAAATGTCTTCCTCATCCCATTACCCAACATTAATCTATATCTTTATGCTCACACCACTCTACCTCATGTGACGTCACTAACAACAATACATTCATTGCTGTATTTTACCCTTCCTCATACCATTACTGACATTACATTGTTTTGCATTATCCCCACATCCCCCTTCCTCATACAACCACATCAGAGTTCTACAACCTTTCCCCTACACATGTTATAGTCCACAGCTCCCATTATCTATACATTTCTCTCCCACACACTACTGCACAATTGTAATCTATATCATTACTCCAACACCCTTCTTCCTCATCCCAGTACCCAACATTAATCTCTATCTTTATGCTTACACCACTCATGTGACTTAACTGACAACAGTGCATTCATGGCTGTATTCCCCCTTCCATATACCATGACTGAAATCACATTATTCTGCATACCCTTCTTCTTCATACCACTGCACCAGAGGTCTACAACCTCTTCCTCTACAAATATGTTAGGCCCCAACTCCCATTATCTACATATTCCTCTTCCCCACCCCACTGCACAATTACAATCTATATTATTACTCCTACTCGCCTCTTCCTCATCCCACTATCCAACATTAATCTATCTATTTATGCTTATACCACTCTCCCTCATATGACTTCACTAACACCAATGCATTCATTGCTGTATTCTTTCCTTCCTCATACCATTACTGAAATCACATTCTTTTGCATTATCGTCAGATCCCTCTTCCACATACCACTACGTTAGAGTTTGTTTTAGTCCACAGCTCCCATTATCTATACATTCCTCTTCCACATTTTACTGCACAATTATGATCTATATTATTGCTCCAACACCCCTCTTCCTCATCCCAGTACCCAACATGAATGTATATATTTATGCTTATACCACTCTCCTTCATGTGATTCACAAATAACAATGCATTCATTGCTGTATTTCCCCTTCCTCATACCATTGCTGAAATCAAATTTTTTGGCATTACTCCTGCATCCCTCTTTCTCATACCACTTTGCAATTAAAATCTATATGATGACTGTAGTACCCCTCTTCCTTGGCCCAGTACCCAATATTAATCCATATAACTATCCATACACCACTCTTCCTCTTCCCTGTACAATAACACCCACAGCACTCTTCTACAGCATCAAAGTACAAGCATACTTTTTTCCCAACAGACACAAAACTACTAAAACTCAGCTCCATAGAAAACAAAGAAAAGATCAAGCACATTAAAAGAAGGCAAAGTTATATACTAACCCTCCACTAAAACAATTTATAGAAAATGCACAAGCAAGAGAACAAGTCACTCTGCTCTTGCAAAGTGCAACGGTCACCACTAACAAACATAATGCTTCTCCATCAAAAAATAAAAGTAACAACATTACAACTGAACATGAACCTCAAACTATATCTAGAAATGTCAATGTAGTCACAATAAAACAATCACAAAATCAATTTTACAATTTTTATTCTGGTGCAGAGTTCTTAACCAGACGTATAAAAAGATCTGAGAAGTCACGTTCCCCATTTCAAAATTACCAAAGAAAAATGATTGACAGTGCATTTAAACAAAAAAGAAAAATATTTATATTATTTTTAAACAGAATAAAACCACTTACTAAATTAATTAAAAAAACACAAAAAAATGACTAAATATATGCAATGTCAACATAGATAACTTTGCCAACTTCTTTGCAGGTGAATGGTTTCACACCAGTAGCACTGAACCATATGTCAATGAAGAAGCATACATCCAACCATAATAGCAAAATAAACCTTCATTGAAAAATCTTCCCCAACAAACTTTCAACCAAATGTTCCTCATGTTCTCACAGGTCGTCCAGTGTACACATTGACGTGCAGCTCAATATGCAATGTGCACCAACAGTCATTCAGAACGTCAATCAATATGCTAAAATAAAAGACAGAACTAGAATCAAAATGTTACGAATCATGGACTCCTGTCCAGTGTGCATCCACACTGGACTACAAGGACATTCCTTAGCCTGCATTTCAGGAACCGCTTGTAAAGGCACTTTCTATAACACACAAATGTTAACAATACACCATTCTGCAATGGGAAACCTAGTCCATAGATTGCACAATGTTAAGGGTGCCACTGCAGAACTACAACAACTCAATGACAATCTCCTAAATGGAGCAGACCAAGAAGTCCTGAGATGAATAAAACAAATATAAAATAAACATTTTAGAACTGACCAAGAGTTGGAAAACACAGTTAACTTACAAAATAGTAACCAACAACTTTCAAACACTAACCTTCTTACAAAGTCATACAAAAAAGAAATAGCAAACTTTGAAAACATGTATGCTGAAATTCCAGACAAAGTATGTGTCCGTTGGCACAGAACATTCTATTAGAAAAGTACAAAACTGGTTGACATGTCCTACAAGATAGAAGACAATGAGGAATCACAATGATTCCAATTGGCCTTGTACCTACCATCAGAAAATAAATACAACATAACTGATCCCTTCATAGTTTGCATATACTGTAATAGTAAGCCTGATGATAACTATCTTGAACTATCAATAAAAACGTAGAACTATTTCCACTTCCAAATGCTGTGCAAAAAATTCATCTGTATGGGAGTATCATAATTCAAACCGTTTACCCATTCCAAACTTTAATACATCTTCAGCCAAGATTGCCAAATTGCCTCCTTCAGAATTAATCAGAGGCATCATGGCAAGGTAGTAAGTATCCATGCCATTATACCTTAGAAAGATGAAATCACTAGGACTAGGACGACCGGTACAACCATTTTTTATTGTACTAGTTAATGGTGTTTCAACAAAAGACAACACAATTTGGTAACAACTAGTTGACTTGAACAAAGTTAAAGAAACCCTATAGAATCGTAAACAAAATAATGAATACTACAAAGATATAAGCATAGAAGAAAACCTGAAAGAAACAACACAGGTATATGAAGATACACCACAAACTGGTCAATTTAAATTACTTGATCTTATCACTATGGACAACATTGTAGACAAGTATACAATTCACCCACTACATTCCAAAGATGAAGATGCATTAGAAACATGAAATGTGCCAAGCCAAAGGGCCTTCAATGAGTATATGGAAAAAGTTTAGAAGCACATTGTATCCCACTACTCTTCTCGATAGGCAAAGGAGGAAGACACGATAAAAGACTGATAAAAATCAGTGCACCAGAGTATCGTTAGCTATGAATTTATTCTGAAATTCTAAGTTACCGCCAAAATGTTGAATACATTTTCCATTTCTTGTTTGAAAGCAAACTAGCAACTCTATGTTGCAGAGATGTACACACACTAGAAACAGGCAGCCGCTTTCTAAATATGCCTAACAATAAACTCTTTCAAAAGATAAAAAACAAGGATGAAGTGTTGGAGCCAAATATTACAAATCTCTTGGCAAATATGCATGTACAAAGAATATTGGTTCTGATGACATGCTGATGTACGCTACATGTTAAGAAAGCTAGCCCCTCCCAATGGCTTTTACTCTTGATTTGTGCAGAATATGCATGGGATGACTTTACACAACTTCTTTAAAAAGTGCAGGAGAAATCTGTTCTCTCAATCCTGCAAATGTCTCAAGATACTTTCACCATTGTTTCATTGCCATGTTACACTTCATCTGCAATAAAAAGTGTCCTCCACTTAGAGAAGTAGAACATTTCTTTTGGAGGAAATAATATTAGACCAGAGGAGCACCACACATTCACGTGTTTTTGTGGATTACAAATGTCCCAAATTTGGCCACAACAGTGATTACACTGTTTTACATATGTTGAAAAGTACATTACCTGTGATATCCCTTCAGAAGACACAAATAAGGACCTATGGACACAAAGCTTACCTTTGCATCGACGTAAATGTAGCAAATGCTGCTGATGTCAATACAAAAACAAGGGGAAATTCTTCACTAAATGTCGTTTTGGATTCCCTAGACCAGTTTGTACCAAAGGTCAAGTAAATAGTTTAATGTCTTCTGTTAGGCACAGTGTGAACTGCATATCTCCTCAAAACACATACGACATTAAAAGAGATGAAGCATCCAAGTACATCAATGAATACAATCCTCTCACTGTACTCCTGTGGAATGCTAACATAGACATTCAATACATTGCAGACAATTTACCTGAAGTTGCAACACAGCCTATCTCACTAAAGCTGAGAAAACTGAGTTAAAAGACCTCTGAGATGACATATCATCTGACCAAACTCTTTTGCAAAAATTGGACAGCTTTGGAATCAAAAGGTTGTCACATAGAGAGTGGGGGTCCTATGAAGCTGCTGATTGTTTAACAGGTTCCCCCCTTGTATGGAAAATATGAAAACATTCTGTGGCTCAAACCTTGCCCAGCTTCTTCACTAAAAAAGAGTACTAAAATCCTACCAATAATTCGAATCAATAGCTACAGAAAATCCCAACAGCCAAGACATCTTAAAAAATATTCTGATTAACACATACTATCCAAACAGAAATATTGCCTTGGAAAACATGTTCTTGTACGATATAGTCCAAAATATTATGTACAAAAATAGTGTTATGCCAAATGAGACAACTGGCAAATACGATTTGCAGAGCATAGAAAACTTTATTACATGGCCCTACATCAACTGTTCAAACATTGGAGAAAAGAGGAAGAATTGTTAGGTGACCATGACACATCTGAAGCTGTTTTCAAGGCAAAAAACAGTATAACAAATGACAATTGTTAATGGTACAAAGACATGTTAGACAATGAAGGCCAAGAAGAAGAAGAAATAGAAAGACATCTAGGTAAAGACCCTCCTGAAGGGAGTCAACCATCTCTTGTAGGAAGCCAAGAACCACTTGGAGAACCACTCTTTCAAAATAAAGCAGACATAGCGATGAATGAGGCTCCCTATGTGTCAACAAGCAAGAGTACAACTAAATAACGCAGGCAGATTTATCTCAAACACAGCTGGATTGGAAAAACAAGTAACTTCAGAGTGATACCAAAATGCAACCTTGACGTAGAACAAGGTTTAGTCAGTGGAGCAATTGGAACAGTTGTTGGCTTTCAAACATTTCCAAATAAAAACAATATCCATGTTGTCATCATCAATTTTGGTAAACCTGACCAAAGTAAATAAATCCTGCACCATATCACGTTTCCTTCTTTTTAAAGATATGTATGGATGCAGAGAACAATTCTCTCTGTCTCTTGCACATTCTGTTACCATTCACAAGTCACAAGGTCTAACCCTTAACATGCACTTCTAGACATTGGCAGCACAGTCTTCAAAGAAGGTTTGAGTTATGTAGCACTTTCAGGTCTTCAAACCCTAACTGGTCTATTCTTAGTGAACTTTGATGCCGACAAAGTCAACACTGACGTTCCTTGCACCCTAGAATACAACAGACTGCATGCACTGTAGACTCCACATTTGGATAAGTACCCTGTACCTCAAAAAAGAAAACCTTCAAAAAGACAAGTAGTACAAGCAGAAACAATAGCAGATCTCCCTATAATTCCTTAATCATGAAAAATCAAATGCAAGACCTTCAAACCATACATGGACCAAATTCTTGGTCCTTTTAAATTCAGCAACACAACTTCAGTAAATTGCTATGCAAATCTAGCAATCAATCCTCTATTCCAATTGCCACTAGTTGTGGACAATATTGGCTCAGAACAGCTATGTTTAAAAATCCTGACCCTGCACAGAAATGCCACTACAAACCCTGCCACTATATACAGTGTCTAGGGAATAAGACAGGAATTGGACCACTGTGCAAGAATTGTTAAATTCACTATAAACACACAGGAGGATCTACAAGAATTCCTAATGTACTTACTAGAAGTTCTGGAGACGGAACACATCCCTTTGTATGAAATCCTACGAATGTCATACACTTGGAAACATACATGCAGTCTCTGAAACCATGTTTTGGAAGAGCATGTGCCTAATGAACAATTTGTGTATGCATCAAGACCAAACTGTAATGCAATCACATTTCAACAACTTGTCCAAAATGCAGATCATGGCATATTATGCTCATTTTGCAATTGAGAAAATGTTTCTAACCTACAAATAATTTCACTTCACATGCCCAATATGGAATATTAATTCTATTATGATACAATATAGATGGCACTAAAAATAACTGTAAACTCACCAACTTCACACATGCCCAAGTATATCTTGGCAAGAACACATTTGAAACAGTAGGCATTGTATACCACACTCGTGCCACCGCCACCTCAGGCCACTATGCTGCATATGTGAAAAAAAAGAAGTGGCTGGTTTGAATCTAACAACACTTCTGCTACTCAAAAGCAAAGGTTTACCAGCAAATCTAACATATGCCTTAAACCCAAATGTAGTCACTAAATTACGCTTTAAATTCATATTTACAATACTATTCAGTTAGAATAGGCCAATGGGTATCTAACTGCTTTAAAAATAAACAAACACACAAAACACATATTCCTTAGTTAAATTACACTTAAAACATGCTATAACCTATGTAATTACTTAATACATCCAATACTACCACTGTACTATTTCTACACATACAATATGCATCTCCCTCTCATACATTTCACAGTGTGAAAGAAATGGAGAACAAAATGAACAAGATGTATAGTTTATTAACAGTAAATCTGCTAAGTGTATTTTTTAAATCCACCTTGGATTTTCCTCTATCACCCAATGATTAGCATATGTAATGTAATTGTGATTTGCATAGCACCTTTCACCATTGGTATAGTTCCAACACGGTTTAAGTTGAACGCCCTTGGGGGACAGAGGTCCAGGTATGGGAAATTCATCAGAGAATTATGGAATGCATGTGTGAATTGTAGCTGATATAAAGGTAGGTAGGGTTGGCAAAGTCTCTGCAAGCCACCCATGTCGAGCAGGCATGTGGATGGGTTCAGAGGAGTAGTACGGAGAGTATGTGAAAGTAGGAGAATAATTATGTGTGTAGCTAGACCAAATTTGTAGCATGGGGTATAGTTGCATTCTAATGGCAGAGGTGTTGTGCAATGTGTCTTTGAGTGGTGCATGTAGTGGATGGGTGCTGAGGGGTAGTACGAAGAGTAGGCTACAGTACGAGAATCATTATGTCTGCAGATAGACACATTATTATCGTGAGGTATAGCTGCATTCTAATGGCAGAGGTGTTGTGCAATTGGTCTTAGAGTATGCATGTAGTGGATGGGTGCTGAGAGGTAGTCTGGAGAGTAAGAATAATTTTCAACCTGTGTAGGTAGAACTTTAGTGCTCTGCACACCTATATCCGCCTATAAAGATGGATTTTCAGAAAAGGTAGACATAACAGCTTACCTGGTTAATATGGAAGTCTGAAATAATGAGGTTTCAGAATGAAAGATGGATGGATGCCCAGGACCTCCTGGTCCGAGGAATACAGTTTAAAGCTCAGATACTGAGCAAGCCTATAACAGACTCACAAGCTGATGTTGTAATTGACATGAGAAGTGTATTGGGAGATGGCCGAAGGCCCTGGTTAACAGAAGGCAAGGGTTGCATAGCAGCGAGAATTCCTACAGTAATAAATCCTTACTTCACCTCACAAATATACATTTTTGAAATAAAGTGCCTCATTCAAACACACCTAGGAGGGATACTGACAAATGCGAGGCCATTTCCTCCTGTACCTGTCCCTAGTTGGTTTGTCCTTGAAGCAATACATCCCTTTCATGTTATTGTCAAATAGACTTAAATGAAAGAACGTCAAGTATTTCAGAATCAGTCCACCAAGTGCAGAGATTCTGGGGGTTGCGAGAGTGCAAAATGGTAGATGTTATATAGAAAATCCAGTCTCAGAGAAAGAAGGAATAGTGGGCAAGTACTTCAGGTAAAACAAAAAAACCTAAAATTAAATACCTTGGTAATTCACGAGCCATTAGAATCATGCAGCAAGAGAAAGGTTCTTGAATGTCCACATTTTCCTATGTATTCGAAGGAAAGACAAACACATGGTGAAAAGCCCCCTGCAGGAAATTGCAAAAGCATCCCCCAGAGAGTTCAGACTCCTGCCTAAGAGAGGGAAACTCTGGAGACTTGCTATTGTGGAGAGTGCCAAAAGGCATCCATCACGAGTAATCCCAGCGGGAGAACATATCCTGAACCAGCAAGGCAGGAAGTTCCCATTTGTGATTGACAGATTATACCCTGCTCAGTGAATTTGTCTCCAGGGTGGAATACCCCGGAAGATAGGGGGAGGAGTGGCATTGATTTTTAAATCTCACATTACTATCTGGGGGAAAACAGTTAACAGCATTGCAGGCATTGAATCCTTACAGATCAAGATCGGCATTAATGCTGGGGCTACTCTCAACCTACTATTAATATATATAGGCCTCCTTCAAACCCTGCATACTTCACCACCGCCTTATCCAATCACCTGGTGGCATGTCTGAAACCCCTCTCTAGTTTTATTGTTATGGGTGACTTCAATTACTGGCCTGGCCACCAGAATGACCATAAGGGGTCTGATCTGGAGTCTGCCTTGGATTCCTTGGGTTTCACCTAACATAATCGCCATCCATCACATCAGCTTGGACATACTCTTAACTGGCTAGCAGCAACTAATGTGAACATAAAAGATCTGACCACCACCCCTTGCCCTTGGTCAGATCATTATTTTGTCATTGCTATTTATTCAGTCTTTCCTGTCAAACACAAAAGCAAAGCTTCTCCACCCACAAAGGGCCGCAATCCCAAACTACTCACCCTGGAAAAAATTGCTCCCTTGGTTACCCATTTGACTAATGTCCAGCCCACAGACTCAGCTCTGGTGCTCTCTACAGCCCTTATGGACTCCCTATGGGATATCACAAACAGGCTAGCTCCAGAGAAACCTTGGGTCACACAAGCACTACGCAAACTCAAAGTGCTTATGCGTAAACAATATCATAGCTGGAAAGCTAACCAATCTCTGGACTTACTCCTTGCCTACCAAGAGGCGGCCAGAACCTACAAAGTCGCTATACTGGAAGCTACGAAGAACTCCTTTAATGACAGGATTGTTGCAGCAAAGTCAGAGACCAGAGAGTTATTTAAAATACTTAAAGAGCAAGAACTGACTTCCAAACCTGAGGTAGACGAATTAGTGAAAGATTATTATTATTATTATTATTATAGCTTGGTGCCAGGCGATTCAGGACGCCATGGGTGCCAAACTTCAGGGCATCAAAGCTAATATCACCCAGAAAAAGGCCAATATTTCTATGAAAAACAGTGCTACTAGCTGTCAGGAACCATCTAGATGCCTCACAATCCCTGAATTTTCATTTACTGCCATTACGCTGGCAGAATTGACGGAGGTGATGAAGCAGCTTAAAACTTCAAGCTGCAAGGGTGATCCCTTTTCTGCTATCATTATCAAAACATGCCCCCCTATATTGCTGGAAGCTATTCTCCAGTTTGTAAATGCATCTTTTTGAGCAAGCTCAGTGCTGGATGCTCTCAAATGTTTCTGGGTGACTCCTCTATTGAAAAAACCAGGCCTCCCCAAAGAAGACCCACTTAACTACAGACCCATCACTAATTCAGCTTTTCTGATGAAAATACTGGATAGGGTTGCATACAAACAGATTGCTAAACACATCGAAAGTCACCCCATCTTAAACTGTGGTTTCAGAGCCGGGCATAGTACAGAAACAGCCCTCTTGGAGCTTAATTCTAGGCTCTTATCTAATATCAACAAGGGAGAAGCCACCATGCTCATGCTGCTGGATCTTTCAGCCGCATTCGACCTGGTTGACCACACGCTGTTGGACACCAGGCTCGAACAAGTGGCAGCATTCTCCTCAGAAGCCTCCCGGTGGGTAGCTTCCTTCCTCCAGAACCGGGTTAGCTGCGCTTGCTTGGATATTGCCGAAGCAACCTCGGCTTCGATTGAATACAGAGTCCCCCAGGGAGCAAGTCGATTGCCTTGCTTCTATAACATCTTCACTGTCCCCTTCTTTACTATGCTGGAGCAAGAAGACATATGGTTCACTAATTTTGCGGATGATACGCAATGTATCATCCCTCTGACTGTTGACCATGTACAAGATGAAGATCGCATTAACAAGGCATGTACTTGCATTGAAAATTGGATGGTGCAGAATGGACTTGCTCTAAATAGATCCAAAACCAAGCTTATGATCGTGGGGTCTCCTAGTCGGATCTCCAAGATATACCCGAAGTATAGCAACTTCCAGCTCGGTGAAATCAAGATTGACACCCTTAAGAAGGATAAGTCCTTAGGGGTGATCCTTGCCCAGCACCTTTCAATGAAAGCTCATGTGGGGAGTGTGGTCTTGGGGGCGGCCTACTACCTCAAACCTTTTGCATACCTCCGACCTATGATCTCTCAGAGTAATGCAGAAATGTTGGCCGGAGCCATAGTGGGGGCTAAAATGGACTACTGCTGCAGCTTGCTGACTGGCATCAGTAAAACCGAAGTAAGCAGACTCCAGGTTATTCAAAATGAAGCAGTGAGGGTCGTCATAGGTCTAGCTAGACAGGGCCACGTCACGCCAGCCAGAAGATCCCTGCACTGGCTCCACGTAGAGGTGAGAATTCGCTATCGCCTCCTCCTTAACACCTTCAAGAGCATTTTGGGCATCATGCCTCGCTACCTGAACAAACTCATCATGTCCAAGAGTACTTCTCGTTCTCTTAGATCTAATCAGACCGAAATGCTTATGATTCCGAGAAGTAAATGAAAAAGGAGGCTTTGCCATAGCGGCCCCGGAATCTTGGAATAGACTGCCGCTTGATCTTAGGCTGAAACTAAACTAGAGCCCTTTAAAAAAAAGTTCAAAACCTTGCTGTTTGACTAAGGCACCTGCATCAGCTCTTGACCTCTCCCAGATAGTTTCTGGATTTGTTTATTTGTTGTATTTTGTCTTGTCCGCACCATCATGCCCACGGGTTCATTGCTGCGCATTATAAATTAATTCAAGTAAAAGTAAAGTAATGTAAAGATGAAGATTAAGCCCATGTGAAATGGGTGACTCTGGCAACTCCACCCACAACATAGATTACTGGGAAGGGACTGTTCCTTTGCTGCCTGGTCACTTAAACAATGACTATGTTTTATCAGTCAAGACTTCACCAGCAAAGCGCTTGTTTGGAAAAAGTCTTTTAGCAGGTTCAAAATAACTAAGCTCCATAATATTTATACAGACCTTTGTCGGAGAGGAGCCTATGATCATCGGCTTGAAGATAGCTGAGACGCCCAAACCAAGAATATGAAAGTAATGGTGCGGGGTGGGGGTGGGGGGAGGTTGGTAGGCATCTGAAAACTGGACCCACAAGGTGTAAAGTTTCACAGAGCAGGTCCACCCCTCAGAAATGGAAGAGTTTGAATTACTAGATACCGTGGTTGGATAACCTGTCTCCAAACCAACACCAGGCATAAATGGAGTCCTACATTTGTGGCCACTTATGCTGCACTGGATGAACACAAGAAGCCACCAGGCCACGCATTCTCTGAGTCACCAAGCCGAGCTGAAATGTGAATCAGCAAGACACTGTAACAACAGTGTTTCACACACAAAAATAATGAACTACCTATGACGGTGAAACAAAGTAAATGTTTAAAACCTTAAGTATGTATATCATCCATACCATGTACTACAATTAATTATATTCTCTTTCTTTACAGACAAATAAACACATATGTTCCTTGTTATCATGTCCAACTAAGCACATTACTGCACATTACTGCAGCCACGACCAGTAGCCACATTGTTGCTGGCATTCAACCCAAACTAAACATACTATTGTGGCCACAGCCGCAACAATATGTAATGTTATTATTACTACTACTACTATATCCACACTCCATTCAGCCATGGCCCGAACAATAGTCCCTTGTTACCATGTCCATCTAAGCACACTATTGTAGCCATGGTTAGTAGACACATTGTTGCAGGCATTACACCCAAAGTAAACATACTGCTGTGGCCATGACTACTGCATTGTTATTGCTACTGCTACATCCACCCTCCATGGGACCATGTTCCGAACAATCTGTTCACTCGCCATTGCCACAAACTTTTGTACTGTAAGGTCCGCTACTGCTACCATACTCACACTCCAGCAGTACTAACTAAATAATTATTAAACCCAAAGTAAACATACCATACTTACCATAGCCAGGGGGCAGATTGTTCAATTAATTAAACCCAAAGTGAGCATACTATTGTGACCATGGCCAGTGGGTAGATTGTTTGTGGCATGGCTGAACAATCAGGCCACTGGCCGTGACCAAAAAATAAGTACTGTGACTACTACTGCTATACGTACACTCCAGAATTCATATTTGTCTCTACCCAGGGTTCATGTTGTTCAAACTACATATCTAGAACATTGAACTTGATACATGTGACTTTATGGTTCCAAGACTCCATGGCCAGAGTATTGCGGGCATTAAACCCAAAGTAAACCGACTCTTGTGACCATGCTCAATTTGGCTATAGTCACAGTTACACTCACTGATCCCACTGCACAAATATTTAACCCAAAGTAAGCATTGGTGTAGTATATAACATAACACCACCATTGTCAAAGGATGTCAGCAGACACTTATTGCTGTCTGTGTTTGCCACGAACAGCAAAAAGACTGCAAACAAAGCAACAACCCCACGCCATTTCTACACAAAATAACGCATAGATGTATCCTTTTCTTCTCTCCCCCTCCCTCCGCAGACAGTCTTTAATCCTCAAAATAAACAGAAATGTATTTTTCAGAGTTTTTTATACCATAATGTCTGCGGACAAAAGGTGCAGTTTGTGAATCCCACATGGCGTCCATTTCAAAACGTTTGACGCTCCACATGTTCCATTGACCAATCATCTGCTGTGTACCATGTCCACTAACGTTACACAGCTCCCTGATTGGCTCAGCGGCCTCTGCGGACACAAAATCAGGAAGTGAGTCCACGGACTGGACAGAGATATCACAAATTTAGTTGTGCCCTACAATCTGAGCATTTAAAAAAATCTATTAAACCAATTTACACCAAATTTACAAATACCTGCTGTTGGGGCCAGCCCACTGCACCTCGCGCAAGTTTTTTGTTCAAATCCATCCAGCTGTTTGTGCTGTAGATGCAAGCACATTTTCTTTACATTCATCTATATCCAGACTTCATAGGTTTTGGGACCCCCCTGTAACTTTTCCCTCCTTTTGCGAAATAACACAAAGCTTCCTAAAATAATTCAAAGTGGGGCCTATACTTTTTTTTTAAAAGGTTTGTGAGGATTTGTCGAAGGTACAAAGTTATACGGCACCCAACATCTGCTCTTCCTGTTGGAAGAACAACGTAACCATAACTGCAAGGTCCAGGGCCGGCCTTAAGGGCAGCAGCGCCCTGGACGAATTGGCGCTCCCCTCGCCCACCACGCGCCCCTGGTTAACAGGGGGTGGGGCGTAAAGGGGAGGGGCCAGGAAGGGGCACTTTTTTTATTTATTATTTTTTTAACCTCCTCGCTCGGGCGAGGAGGTTAAATAGGGCGCATTAGCACCTCATTGTCATCGAATGAGCCCGCCGCGGCAGGTTCATTCAGTGACAATGAGGCGCCTACCACGCCTTCTGCCACTACGCCAGCTCGGGGGAGCCCTTGAAAGACTCCCCCGAGCTGGCGTGGTGTGGGGCTAATGGTGCCTTTTCTTATGAAAAGTGCCCACGGCGGAGGGGTGCATTTAAATGCACCCGCTGCCTTGGGCACATTTTACAGTAAAAGTGCGCCTGCTGTGCCTTCTCCCACAACGCCAGCTCGGGGAGCCCTTGAAAGACTCCGCCGAGCTGATGTGGGGGGGGGGCTAATGGTGCCCTGGGGGGGTGTGGCCCCCCGGGCGGTTGCCCAGCTCGCCCCCCCTAAGGCCGTCTCTGGCAAGGTCGCTACCGGAGACCCAGTAAAGCAAACATTTTCCACATTAATCATTAAACTGACTGCATGTATCATCCCTTCTATACATGAATGTCTGCTTAATCTAGAATTAACATCTACTTATTGTGGACTACAGATTGTCTAATGCTCCATCCTCTAACATATGCTGTTGCATGATCTTGAATAGCAGTGTCATTGGTTGCACTCTCTTCTACCTGCTGCAAATTCATTATCTCCTCCAGGAAAATGCCTGTCATGTACAGGCGTACTTGCACTACCAAAACACGGGGTCATAGCCCTTTAAGGATTCTACAGCCAGGTGCCTGGAAGTTGGCATGGCAACGCTTGCGCCCTCTCTATCCTTCCTACACTCGACGCCGAGCTACACGCAGTGTTGTGACATGACCTATCCTTTTTAAGCACCACCCTCATTCTGCTTGGTGCTTCTGATTGTGAATTAGTGGCGCTTAGAACTTTCGTACTGTGTTTACCTTGTACCCTGTGCTCCCCCGTTCCTGTTTCCCTTCCCCTCGCCTTTCCCCCTTTTTCTCAGCAAGCTCCTTGGTTTTTGCCCGACTTGTGTATTGACCTCGGATCGCTATCAGAACTTCTTTTGCCTACGCCCACGGAACTACGCTACTGTGGCAGCTTCCTCCAACCCATCCGGCTGCCACATCGCTTAATCTTGACTTCTTTGGGATTGCCTGTGGATTTCGTGTTTTTGGACCGTGTGTTGTTCTATTGGATTATTGAGATTTTGGAACTTGGGACTTCCTTGTTTGTGCAGTACACGACTATAGAGACTTCCAGTGTGTACTTGCACAAACTAAAGACTTCCAGTGTGTACTAAGGCGTCCGCGTGCCGTCGGGACATGCTGCTGGGTTTTTCCATTTTTGGATTATCGGTTTTGGCCTTCCTGCTCCCCCCTATTTGGATTCTGCCTCAATGGAGAAAAGGACAAAACTATGTTAAGCCGTTTCATTGTTCATTAAGACAACGTGCATGTGAAGGGGAGGAGGGGCCTATTACCGACCTTGAGAAATAGTGGACCCATTAACATTAGACTGCCCTTTTTGTCTTTGGCTGGTCATTGACTAGGATTCTTATCTAGAAGTAGAGTTGACCTTACAGTTTGTGTTGTGTTAAACACTCACTTCATTTGCAGGTCCAGCACCTACTCTATACCATTGTGTGGTCATCTGGTTTCTGCTCCTGTGGCATCTGTTGTCCTCTGCAGTACCTGAGACTCCATTGGCATCCTTTCTTTTCTCTGATTGACCGCTCTGGTTGCTTGTTTTATTCTGAACCAGAGGGGTACATCAGGAAGAAGAATTCCTCGGCTACACTACGTGGCAACCCAGAACCTGACAATGCCCATGTAATGTGCCTGAGCATTTGTCCTCGAAAATGTCAAATCTTTGTATCAGATCAGTTTTCAAAAGGGGTGACTCTGAGGAGGAACATGCGTGATTGATCCCATTGTTATAGAAGGTAGGGAGGCCAACACATCTTTTCTCTAGCACTACCACAGGTCTCTCCACTGTCTGGGCTTGGCGGAATTTTTCATTCTGCCTAGAGAAAAGTAATTAAAGAGTAAAAGCGCATTGACTCTCAAGAAGCACCAAGCAGTAGTAGACAAATTGAGACTGGGGCTGCTGCATAAAGTACAAAGGATGCAAAGTGAAGTCTTCAGAACTAAATATGGGTCCTAGTAGATTGTACAGTGTTTCAGGCAGGTGGCCAGTGCCCCAATCACATCCTAACCGTGAAGGCCTTTCACCTGATGAACATAGCTTTGGAGATTCAAATGCTTAAGAAGAGACTGCTTACCCTAGTGTTGAATCCCCACTGTGGCATTTAGGGACCTTTTAGGCTGGCACCTGCATGCCACCCTTTGGTCCATTCCTTATTCTGATGTAAACCAGAGACATTAACTGTGCTCCTCCAGCAGGAAGATACAGTGGGAAGGTTATCCCATTAAGATGAGGGCCAACCTCAAAGAGGGAGATTATATAAGTGCCCGTAGTGCTCACCCGCCTACACCCAGTATACCCGGACAACCCATAAGACAGAATGCCGACCTGCTTACTACATACCTAAATCATGCAAGAGCCCTGGCTCCCTCAGACTCGCACAATGAGGCCCCCTTTCCCTCCAGTTCAGGCAAAGTCATTGAACCCTCCATCGTTTGTGTTATAATAGTCTGGAAAGTCAGTGAGTCCCGCCCCCACCAGCCTGAAGAGAGCTAGACCAGAGGAGAGATCCCATAGCACTGCTCACCACCTGTATATCTTCCTCAGCCTGCACATGCAGTGGCCAACTTCCTCTGCCAATTCACTGCTTCCCAGGACTGTCGTTTCCTGCTCACTCTGCAGAAGGAAAATGTCTTGCAGGTATTTCCTGAATATTACACGGTGTGCAACATGGGAACGGGGCTCTGTGCCTTTGATTCTCACAGACCATGCTCCAAATCATAGTGCTGCCGACCATGCCCCTGCTTTATTTTTAAGTGAGAAATATTTTATTGCATTGTATTTCATTTAAATACATAAATCGAGAAGGAAGTATACAATTTAATACAGTTTTCGTTTTTATTTGTATGTCATACAGTTAAACAAATACATAAAACATAATTAATGTACATCTCTCTGATTAAATCAAATCCTTCTCCACCAAAAAAGAAAGAAAATAAGTAAAATCAACCATCAGTCTGTTAAAATTCGGAATATGCCATATGCATCTCTCCACAACATAGTTAGAAAGACAATCAGTCCCTCGTGAGAGAGTGTGTGGGAGGAAAGGTCTTCTGGGCCCCCTCCCCTCCATTCCTGTCCTCACATGCACACTATGCTTGTCCCCCCGGCTTCCAATGCACCTCTGGCCAAAGGTGCCGGGCAGCCTCGGGATGACACATATAGGTGCAACTTCTCTAAGCAGTCGGATTACCTACTCCATTTTGTACAAACATCGATTCCATTTTGTAAAAGCCCCAGCAGGTCTCACAGAAATGCCAGCCTGCAGGGCTGCACCTCTACCCTGGGGCCGCTCACAGTCAGCCTGTTACTCCCCCCACCCCTCTGGTGTCTCTGCGACTGTCCTGTTCCCACGAAAAGTTGGGCGAGAAAGGCTGCAAATAAAACATTGTATCTTGCCCCTTCCGGCCAGCATCGCTGCCCTGCAAATGACTGGGCCAAGGCCTGGTCCTAGGAAAAATCCATCCATCTCCACAAACCTGCTCCGCACCCACAGACGCAACTCAAAGAATATACTATCCACTCAGCCCATACCCTCACCTCCTCTTTGATGTAACAGATGCCTGCCCCACGACTGTATGCCACTAAGATTCACCCCTGATACTAATCCCACCTGTAACCATATATTTTCCTTTTGTACACACGTGATAAAGTTGTTTGCATGAGATCCAAAGAGATGTTTGACGAATGTATTAGCTAATTGACTGTAAAATATAAGATATTTGGGCCCACGTATCTCTGGTTCATGATATAGATCCATTGTCTTTATGTAATATCTGCATATATGAAGATGGTAAATGTTAAAAGGGATTATGTGCTATGGTGCAAAATGTGAGGCCCATGGGGCTGACGTAAATAGAGTCATCCTGCAACAGAGCAGACATTGTACACTTATATACTTAACATATGAAGAACTGGTCCAAGGAACAACCAAACCTCCTCCCCTATCCCCTGCAGAAGAGGCCACGAGAACTCGTTTGAACTCCATTTTATTGTGTGTTTTAAACCCTGCTATTTTGAACTAGGCCACACTCAATCTGCCCCAGGGCCTTCTCACCCTCCACGGCAGTGCCGCACAGGGTGCGCAGGCGGCCCCCCATTTTCTTCTCCCTGCGACTATGCCCATTTCTCTCGGATGTCCCAGCGCAACAAATGTATCCTGTCATCCCTCCACAGGGCCCGCACGTACCATTCACCACCATGTACCATGACAGAGATGACCCCCCATACCTTTCACCTGACCAGTGATTCATGACAATGTATATAAAAAGCATCCAGTGAGATATACGGTTTTCTCCCAACCTGTCAGAATACAAATGATTTTCTTTTATTGTATACTTTGAAGTGGTGTTTAGATTAGAGAGTTAGAATTAATCACCTCATCCAGAACCACACGACCTTCACCTCGCACTGAACAGCCCAGCTGATACATGTGATGTCCGCCTCCTGCCAAACAACTATCCTGGATCTGCGGCTCTTCCAATGAAAGTGTAACTTTTGTACCATATATATATTTGTGTCACTGATGACGCTGTAACCTTTTTTAATGCAATGACAGTGTTTTGTTTAACAGAGCGCTCTCAGAGTATGCAGAGTGCTCTGCATGTCCTATTTTATCTAGATAAACTTGCTTCTTCAACTCACTGGTCATTTGGTCTCCGTTGCATTCCCTATTTGGGTGTGTCCTTTACTGACTCTCATTGGGGAGTTTGGATTGTATTTTGGGAACTGCTCACTTTCATTTGGTGACCCCGACGTGATTGCATCCTTCCGTTCCTTCTGACACGAGACGTCCCCCACCCACAGCAGAGACCCAGGGTGTGCCCCCTCAAGAGCTGCCCGCCTATGCGAACCGGTACACCTTAGACATGCACACCCAATAGGACGAGAGGGTCGACGCATCCCGGCTTTGCAAATACCCACCGTACTACTTGCCGGATGCGGCCATTGAGTGAGGGGCGGTGCCTTGACAGACCGGTTCCGGAGGGTCTCGGATCAACACGGACACGTGTGTATCAAGTGCGAGTGAAATTAAAAGATTAAAAGACAGTAGGGAGACGGGAAGAGAAACAGTAGTATAAGGGGTCAGGTAAAAAGACATTTGGAGGTGAACAGTGGGAATATAGAGGGGAAGAGGTTCAGTGAATATAGGGGGAACTCTTGGGTTATTTCTATTCTTTCTCTTTCTGCATATAGCAATTAGGACAGTTAAGGAGACTACAAGGTGAAATGAGGTACGGGAACCTAGCTCTGTGAGGGGGTGGAAGGCCGCGCTACATATAATGAAGAAAATAAGTGGAAATAGTAGGAGTCTAATTTAAGATGAAGACTTGAATAGTATTTAGAAAACGCTTTAATCTTCTTTCTTTTTCCTTTGGGTAGGGGAGACTCATAGACAGGAGGGAAGGTCCATAAGGAACTAAGATAAGGGGACAAGCTAGAGTGCAAGGGGGAAATATTAAAAGGGGGGAGAGGAACAAGCAGGGAAGATTTGCATTTAAATGTTAAGTGTGGTAGGTCTAAGTATCGTGGTGTATACTATGTGTTGTTTATGTTTGCTGCGCGCTATGGTTTTTGACTAATTATTGAAAAGAAAAAATGTAATTAAAAAGGTTATTTAAAAATTGTTTTTATTAGAGGTAGTGTGACCGACAACATCCAATCAAAGGTATTATCACAGAGAGTAACATAAGAAGTGGTGAAGCATTGTGTCCTATCGATTGTTGCCTAGATCTGATACACGTAGAACAGATAGGTATTGATAGAATAACCATGGGTGCAGAAATACCACTTTCACACATATGTCAAAGTTTGCCAGGGTATGCAGACAGGATAACCAAATATCATAACCAGTGGATCACAAAATTGAAGGGGGAAGGATTGCCCCAGGTATGGCCCCAAGGGGGGTCGTTTGATAAGAGTGTCCTAGATATGGTAGCAACATGTTTGTTCGTAAACTACAAGGGAAAACAGCTCCAAAAAAGGAGAGAAATATTGGACCTGTGGAGGCTATTTGAAGAAGTACCCCCTAGCAAAATAAAAGAGCAGGGTGCATCTCCCCTGGCAACAAATAGCAGCAAGGGAGAAGGGGAAAATAACGTAAGAGAAGTAGAGGTAACACAACTGTACCCACTTTTGCCCAAGCCAGCGCCATCTGAGGGATATAGTGACCCAGTGTATGTGTCAAAGCCCACATCGCCCCCTGCACCTTTACGACAGCCCCAGCACCGCCCCCATATCATGTTCGGGGAGCAGGTGCGCAGGTCAGTACGCCAGCAATAGACATAGAGCAGTTCACCCAAGACTTAGATTCAAGATTAACAATGGCTCGAACAGAATTGTCACAATTAAGAGGAATATGTGAACACACACCCAGAGCATAACAGCTGCAATTGCTCCAAACACCTGATAGATCAGCAGAAGAGGGTTGGGAAAAGGGAGAAATACCTGTTCTGAATTAATGATACCCCCACAAGAATAATAGAAATAGATCAAGTGGCCAGTGAGTCAGGTTGCAGAAGGTGTGGCCATGGTATCAGACAGGGAGGAAGAATACTGGTGTGACATAGAAGAGCAAGAAGAAGAGGAAAGAGGACTGGGGAGTGCAACAGGTGGAGAGCCAGCAGGAATAGCACAGTCCCCCTTGGGGAGGGCGATGGAAGAAGGGTGGCATGGGAGATTAAGGAATAGAACCGGAAGGATGGCAGTATTAGGGAAGAAGGGAGCAAAGGAACAAATTAAAATTACCCCTGATACACGGAGGGGCGGGAATGCCTAATTATGTCCCTTGGGCCCAAATGGATAAGGCACATTTGCTAAAGACACTTCCCCCGCTCTCGTGGGGAGCAAGCAAGTGGATATGAGCATTTCAGAAAAATACTGCAGGGGTCACCCTAGCTATCAGCGATGTCAAAAGCCTATTGGTGTCTGCGGTAGGTGGCCAAGCTGACAGGGTGTGGGCAAAGGCAGGATTCCCCCGGAATAACACTAGATTGTGACCATCATGATGGGGCTTCATTTAACACAGTACGAGCAAGAGTATGGGATGCAGTGAGAACGACTTTTCCAGATAAACCAGATTTACAGTCAGTGATGCAATGAACAATGGGGGAGGAGGAAGATGCGATGGCCTACATTCTTCGGGTGCAAGAGATATGGAGAGTGGAGACAGGCACAGCTTGGGATCAGTCCACATCCCTGTTTTATTTCATAATTAAAAGAGGGCTTCAGAAGGAGGAGCAGAAGGCTCTTGATAAAATAGCTTGGATGGAAGTCAAGGGCTGGGCAGAGATACAGAACATTATAGTGCACGACTGTGAAAGGATCAAAGAGAGAGAAAAGGGGATAGCTCAAAGAAGACTGGCAGATGAGGCTAAATTAATACAGACAAAACTAGTGAAGGTCATTGCAGCTGTAGCCGCCCTCCCCACAGAGAGAGAAAGGGAGGAGGAAGTCGGGCCAATAGCTATACAAGCAAGGATGGCAGCGAACTGGGCAGGAAATGGACAGGAGCAATAGGCTAGGAACAATATGGAGGACCACAATGGCAGGGAAGGAGTGCCCGAGGAGGAAGAGGTGGGTACAGAGGATATAGAGGGGGTGGGTACGGGTACGGGTACGCAGGACAAGGCCCCAGAGGAGGAGGACAAGGGACATGCTGGAATTGTGGGAGGTGGCGACATTTTTCAAGGGAATGTCGGAGTCATCCCATGGGCCCATATCAAAATGAGCAACAGTATGGTGACCCCCCCCCCCCCAGGAAGCCCGTAGGGATTACCTATGGGTGGTTCAAGAAGAGATGAGCAACCCGATCAACGGTATACAGACGAACACAGGGTACACACACAGAACGTACAACAACATGCCCAATCAAGGGAACACTTGCCCCCGGCCCGTGGAAATCCTTTTGTTACCACAGAGTTCCCAGAGGATTGTGAGAGTCTAAACCTGATGCCCTAAAGGCCCTTCTACGCAGCACAACCAGTGCATCAACCAGTGCATCACCATTTATCAAAAGATGTTGTACAGTTTCCACCTCACCATTACCGCAGAGCCGGCAACATCTATCCCCCCTCAGTGTTTTGGATCATCGGTCAACAACTTCAATGGTGCGTACTGCAATGAATTCAATGCACAGATAGTCCCACATGGTGGAATTCCCCACAGTATTGCAGATGTAAGTGGGCGCCATTTGTCTTTCAAGTATGTACGGGAAAAATACAGCTGCATTAAATTTAGCAGCCAAAGTAACAACCATTTGCTCTCGTTTGAGAGAGACCAGTTTCCCTCTCATTACAGTTTTAAATTGGAGAGCACTTGATGTTTGCATACCATCCCAATTCCTCCCAACCCATTAATCAACCATGCTCAGTATCTAACCCCAAGTTGAGTTCTTTATAAAACAGCTTTTGAAACAATAGCATTAAACAGAATCCCCATAAGAGTGCTAGCCTCAGCATGTGCAAGTTTCCAAAACAGAATCAAGCTGCTGAGTACAATGCATTCGCAGGTCATAATGAGATCAAATACCAAGGCGATCATCTCGGCTGGAACAAATGAAGGTAGTCTTAACAAACATTTTAGAATGCTAATCTCAAGCTTAGCAATTAGTTTCAAAATCCCCGAACCCCAAACCTTGCCTGCGTAACACAGGATTGGCACAACCTTGGCAGAGAACAACTTGAGCAATATCCCCACTGAGTAGCCTCCACCTTGTGATGCAAAGAAGCATAAAGACCCCACAATTCAAGTTGTGTGGACCTCGAGACCACACAGATGGGACAAACCTTTGGGGCTGGCTTCAAAAACAACACCAAAGTAAACATATTGGGACACAACCTCAATTGCCACACCATTCATGTTCCACCCCACTCTAACTACAGGTCTGTGAGATGGTTCAAAGACAGCGATCTTAGCTTTGTTGATGTTTACCCTTAGGAATTTAAAACCGAGAAGGAGTTGAGGTTGTGGAGGCAACATTGAAGGCCACCAGGCGTCAGGTCCAGGATGACAATGTCGTCCACATAACCCATCATAATACGACCATATTGCCTAACTTCGGCAGGTGAGCTCTAGAGTCCACCTATGTGAGGCCCATGTCAGAAACATAGAGGTTAAAAAGGATCAGGGCCAGAAGACAGCCCTGCTTCAGACTCACTTCCATTGGAATCCAGGCAGAGGTCTTCCCTCCCCCTCGAGCCTTATTTTGACACGTATATTGGTATGGAGCAATACAATCATCCTCACTAGGCTCAGTGGAATCCCCCAGTCCTCCAGCTTCCTCCACAGCCTAGCTCGATCCAGAGTGTCACAGGGAGCGCTATAATCCACAAACCATGCATATATTGGTTGTTTGCGGATCAGCCCTGCCTCTTCGACTATAGTAGAGAGTGCTAGGATGTTAACTGATGTAGAGCATCCCTTCCTGAAGCCAGTCTGATTCCAGGGTATGGTGTTATTCTCTTCTGCGCCCACAGTCAGCTCATCCAATAGAATCTGTGCAAATGCCTTGGACGGACGAAACATCCAGCATCGCCAGAAAGCCATAATTACAGGGATCAGTTTTTTTGTTGATAAAATGTTTTTATTGTTTTCTGCAACAGTCACAACAAAACTAAGAACAACAAAAGGAAATAGGGACTTGCATGACCAATCATAGGTTGATGTTAATACTTGTATCACTTATCACCAAATGCATTTCCCATAGCAGTGCACGTGTTTATTCAGGGTCTTACCACCCATATCCTTGGGTTCTAGGACCCCCCCCTCTTACCTCCCGCATATTTTGGAGGACTTGGTAGGGCAGCCTCTTGCGTTATATATTGTTTGCTCTATCATAGCACATGGGTCCATGTCCATTACCCATTGTTCCAGCATCAGGGATTCTGGGGCTCCCCATTTTTGTGCAATGTTACGCTTCATGAGTCCTGCTGCCGTGGTCAAGAGCAGTTTTTCCCATTTATTAAGATCACCCTCCTCCAGTATGCCCAGCAGTAGGACCCTTGGGTCCAATGGTATGGTACGACTGAGGATCCTGTTGAGTTTGTTACAGCATGCGGTCCAGAAGGTTCGGATCCGGGGACATGTCCATAGGATATGAAAGAAAGTCCCTTCCTCCCCCCCACACCGGAGGCAGTTCGGGTTCGAGGCCCGCTTCCAACGGTATAAGGTTGTTCTAGGGTAGTACATTCTATGCAAAATTTTAAACTGTACCAGCCGGATTCTAGAGGAGATGGTGACCTCCCGCGGGTGCATCAGCGCCTGAATCCAGTCCTCTCGGTCTATCTCTCCCACATCTGCCTCCCACTTAGCCTTCAAGCTCGTCAGTTCAGGGGTGTCAAAGGATGAGATGGCATTATATAGGATGGAAGTGCATCTGGGGGGATGTATGCTGGTAGCATGTTGTGTTCCATCGGTGTGTAGTCCGGGATAGTGGCCTCTGCAGGTATATGAGTTTTCAGGGCGTGGGCCAATTGCATGTAGTGGTACTGTTCCGTGCCCAGGAGTTGGAACTTGCAGGGATCAGTTTGATCACCCTTCTTATGCACGGGGATTAAGATGCTATCCTGCCAGGAATAGGGAACCATCTGAGTAACAATAATACAGCTAAATAGCTGATGCAGAACCCTTGCCCACAGGGTAACATCTGCCTTGTGAACAAGATTACAAAGCCCATCTGGCCCCCGGGCTCTAGAAGATTTACTGACCCCAATAACCCCTGCAACCTCCTGTACACTTTTCTCAAAGGTCCAGTGGCCTATATCCCTGGGGACAATGGGTAAATTCTGGTTAGAATGTCCCAGAGTTATTGAGATATAGGCTATCCATTCAGATTCTTGTACTCCATTTAGGTCAAAGTTAGAAGTACCTTGTCCATTTACTATGTTAATTTCGCTACAAGTGGTGACCAGTACCAATTCATGCCCCTTTTGACATTCTTTTTTGATCTTATGCAATCGGAGCAACTTAGTGTAAGAAGTCATAAGCTCCCTACTTCTGAGTGCAAGAACTACAGGGTCGGCCACTTCTTTCAGTAGTGACCGCACTTCTTTATGCACAGATCTTTTTTTGTCACGGATGGCTTTATCATAAGAATGTCTGTGCGGTAAAAATGACCCAACTGCTCTCCTATTGAGCCCCTTATTGGCTGTTGGAACACTCTGCAGGACCTCTGCAATCAATTCCACAAATTGTTTGATTACCGTCAGACCTGCTGCTTCATCAATCCCGTGAATGGATGCGGGAAAGTTTGAAAAAACCCTTTGAGCAGTGACAGTGCAGCTTCAATCGATGTAGAATTCCAATTTACCCTAGCCCCAGCTCAATTAACCCTGGTAAACCCAGTATTACGACACCATAGGAGGGAGACACCAGATCCAATATACCCATATCAAGGACTATGGGATCGCTGTTCGTCACATAAACATAGTCCATGATACTGCCACTGGAAAGCGCACATTGCGTAAACTGGGGAGGACAATCTGAAGGACGCACTCCATTCACCATAGAAAAAACCCTAGAATAGAAGAAAGTTGCCCAACACAGGCCCCTACGACAACTGTGGTCTAATTTAGATTCTGCCATGGGGCCACTTACTTTGGATTCCGTCTGCCCTTGCACCGAATCCTGATCAGTGGGGATCCTTGAATTGAAATCCCCAGCCAAAATGGTTTGGGAGTCAAACCACCTCACCAATTCTTCCATTAGGGCACAGTGGGGGGCAGCGTACGGGGGAATCATAGATGTTTAATAGAGAGTTTGAAAATCCTATGTCGGTGATCAACTATCATCGAAGGGAAGTCCTTGATAATACCACCCCCCCTGCAGCAAGCTTTCGGTGTCTTCACATACAGTACCTATTAGCAAAGTCTGCATATATTGCTTTTTTATCGGGCGAATTGGGCAAACATCTCACCGTGATTTTGGCAACAATATATCTATTATATCTGTCGTACACAGCCTTGCAAGATACTTTTTTAAATTTTATTTGCATTTTTAAAGCGCTCACACAGCCCGCAGGCATCGAGGCACTGTTACAGGAATAGTTTTTATTTTTTTTTAGTTGGGTAATTGTTTTTTTTTTGTCTTAGTTGCGTATATATATCACGCTTAAATACCTAGAAGTTTCTAAGCGCGGACCCGGGGATCAAACCTGTGTTGCTTCGTGTCGTCTTGCTTCCAAGGCAAACACGTTGCTGCTGAGCTATCCTCCCGGGACACTGTTTACCATTTCCCCACTAGGTGGCTGCTTACCATTCAACAGGGAGGGGAGCAGGCGCGTGATGTAGGTATGTGACATAGGCCTCTTTTAAGAACAAAGGCATTCAGATATCCATTGCTTGTCATGGAAATGGTGGCCGTAGGGTTGAACACCTACCCCGTCCACCCCTAGTGGGGATCAGCATTTGAACATGGTGTGTCATCAACTGGGTGCCAAGATTTGATGCGCACTACCGTTGTTATTTTTAATGCACTCAGTAAATTGTTCATTTTACTCTTGTGGCATACATTTATTATTTTGTATTGTTTTGGTCTATATTTATTCACTGGGTTTTTGTACACTCTGATTTTGGGGTGCTGGAAATAAGCACCAGTCATACGTCACAGGGAATTTGTGCTGCACTTATTGTTAGTTGTTTATTATTTATTCTTACTACTTAATCTCTTGTGTTTTCCAGTGCATATTTCATGCAGAGGGCATATTCCTATGTACTAAAAACAACAAAAACATTTAAAAAATCACTGTACGGTACACTTATTCAGCCCAAACTGGTCTCCCAATGTGCACTTCCATGCCTGAAGCCATTCACACCAGATGGCAACTGGGTTCTATGAGAAGAGGTGCAATGTACCAACACACTTCAAAAGACAAGAGGTGCTGTAAGGTTATTTAGCGTGTTACAACACAGAGTACAGCACAGAGTACAGCACTACTGCACAGGATCAATGTGTAGCATGCTTTTTTTTATGCAGTACCACTGCATGGGTTTGGTGCATTGCTATGATGCAATTGTTTCAAGCTATGTGTTGCCAGTGTAACATGGACATATAAGTGAGGGCAGGTTATTCAGTCAAAAACGATTTTTACATATAAAATGCAAATCATTTTTTTTCACAAATCATTTTTTTTCACAGTTAAAAGCACATATTTGTACATTCAAAATGCGCACTATTTTTTACCTGAAATGCCTATGTTGCAAGAGACACATTTGAAAATTAATAAACTAACCTCATTAACAACTAACCTGATCATAACCCACTAATAATAATGTGTTCTCCACTGCAAAATGAGGCAGACTCTGAAAGTCATTATTTAAACGCACATTCAGGTTTTTTTTTCTTTTTTCTCTGCTGCTCTGTCCACAGTAACTTCAGGAAGCAAAGACCTCGAATACGCAGGAAATCAGTTTGTTACAGTTGCAACTGTAAAAGTAAGCCATTGTGTAGTGAAGGAGGAGATGGCATGATAGAATCTTATTGGACAAGCAT
Organism: Ambystoma mexicanum; assembly: GCF_040938575.1. Classification (NCBI taxonomy): domain Eukaryota; kingdom Metazoa; phylum Chordata; class Amphibia; order Caudata; family Ambystomatidae; genus Ambystoma; species Ambystoma mexicanum. Next base: position 469,114,067 of record NC_090925.1, on the reverse strand, counting down.
TCGGTAACCAAGCTTTCCTGTAGAATCTTGAAAAGGAGAGAAGGCAGTCGATATTTGACAGAGCTGGGAGAAGGACTGGGTTGATAGTTGGGGATGCCTGATTCCTAAAGCAGATTCAACTTGGTTGCAGAGACTGGGATTTCCAGTCAACAAGTCCCAGTTTGAGTGACAGCAAATGCTTGTCCTTGCTGGGTGAACCCCTCCAGAAGGCGACCAGCCAAAGAAGTTACATGCTGAACAAGCCTGGTAATGATCTCGCTGAAGTGTGGGGGCTGAGTGTGTGCGAAAATATTCAGTCAGTGTAGGAAAGGAGATTCCTGTGCTTTACCCACGTGTTTAATGTTGCAAATTGAATTCTTGTTCCCCGCCACTCTCTTCTCAGTGTATCACAAATAATGCTGTTACTGTGCTATTTCATTTATTTCTGTAAAAAGAGTGAAATCGGGTTTAAATGCAACTTTTATAATACACAAAAATATCTGAAAGCAGACGGGTGGTGTGTTTTATTTTCTCTTTCCTTTGTGCATTTACCAATACAGTGCTGATGATGTGGGGAGATGTTTAGACAGTGCAATTGTCATTTTTAAGGTAGCTAAAAATAAGATTTGGCTGCAGCTGTGTGTACAATGTCATTCAGTATGAGCAATTATAACTAACTGTGTGTGTTATAGTCTGCCGGAGGTCTATGAGTCGGCGGAAAGAGAGGCCCTGGACATAGCTCACCAAACATAAATAAGTTGGTGATAGATACCGCATGATAGCTCGCTGCCGTAGATAAGACAGCGAGAAATTGCCCATGGTGGCACACTAAAAATGAAAATGTGGTGTTCCTGAAATGCAAGGCTGAGGTCTCTCTAGTGATTACACGAAACATCTAAACAAAAATAAGGGGTTCTGGATATTGGGGCCACATATAAAACAAAGGAATTATGCTCACCAAAAATACCACCAACCATGCATACCAACCACGCATGTCTGTGTACTGAAATAATGCATATCCACTGTATTATTATTATACATAACCCAATCTGAATACAAGGAGTGATTGTTGCTAAATTATTTTTCGGCAGTAAGAAAATACCGCCAGGCCCCAAATCTACACAAAATACCCAACAATGCCATAAACCATTCTGCAGGTGGATACCATCTGCATTTGCAGCATATGCACCCTCTCACCAAAGCCACCAAAAGCCAAAATTCAAAGGTACATAAGAAAGCTAAGAAAGGAAAAAGGAGGCCCTACTGTGATTAATGTTATTTTACACAACAAAATATGTTGGTTGTGAAGAAGTTTCAAACCTGAGCTATTTGATACCCGGAGGAATTTTTGGAAACTTTCCTGAGAGTCTTGGTTAATGGAGACACTATCTAGAAGTTAGTGTACGTTACCCCTCGGGTGACCAAAGAGCAATGGTAAATGCTGCTCCAAGCAAGCATCACTATAAATACTGTCAGCTGCAGCCCAATTTCTGTACCCTAATTATTGTACTGTTTATTTTTTATATTTTAATTGCTTGAAGACATCAGAACAAAAGCAGCAAAATCACATTTTAAGAAGGTCAATTCCAGAAGGCAGGGGCAGAGTTGAGATTCAATCTGCTGGCTTCTTACTGTCAAGTGTTAGTGCTTTTTCCGCTTCACCACCAATGCAGCATCGTTGAAGTGTGGAGCAGCCTAGGAAAGTTTCAACCAATCGCCATACGTCATAACACACGCTGCAAAAAGTGACAATCACATTGAAATATACTCAGTGCTATAAGTGGGCCGGGACCTGGCAGTCTCCAAAAAGTGTGGCTGAGCCGGGGCCCTGCCAGGCCCCCGGTCCCACCACACGCAACATTGGCAGGAAGCTTTATCCCATCGCGGCGGCAGCCGTGACGGGAGATGCGCCTGCCATGAAGTCAGGCGATCTGACAGGAGTGGCAGCCAACCACAGCGATGTTGTGCCTGGCTGCCACTTCTGTCAGTCATAGTAACTGCCTCTGGTGACCTCTCACGCAAGGGGTCACCAGCAGTGTTACCAACTTGGCGACTTTCTCGCTATATTTAGCGAGAAAGCACGGCCCCCTAGCGACTTCCCACTAAAAGAGCGGCCAGCGAGAAATGTAGGTACTTTTTTCTATTGGTTTGGAGACTTGCATCATTTATGCAAGTTTCCAAACCAATAGAAAAAAGTGTTGTCATTCGCCAGTGTTAACTGTTAAGGGAGGTGTTAACTGTTAATAACAATGTATGCAGCTAATCTTTGAGGAGTTAAGGTGCTAAGTCAGCAGGGCGGCAGGTAGCTTAGCTTGGAGGCAGAGAAGAAGACACAGGGGTGTGGTTAAGGGATGAACCGAAACAAAATAGTTAAAAGGGGAGGGCCACAGTAAAATCGATAAATCGTATGAGGTAAGAGTAGGAAATTATGTAAATTAGAACATGATGTCATTTAGTTACTTCTGGCGACTTTTAGGGCAGCCAATAGCTACTTTCGTTACTGAGGAGTTGGCAACACTGGTCAGCAGAGGCAGTTACTGTCCCTTTGTTTCCCCATGGTCGCCGAGGCGTCTTTAACCTTCGGCGAACCTGGGGATTCCTTGACATTTTTCAAGGTTTATGAAAGATGGCTTGAAAAGTACACAATTCAAGCCATCTTTTATAAAGCTTTGCCGATGGACAATTTTGTCTGTAGTCAAAGCTTTATAAAAGATGGCTTGAATTGTGTACTTTGCAAGCCATCTTTTCTAAACATAGAAATATGTTACATTACATTACAATTATATGTAACATATTTCTATGTTTAGAAATGGACACCTGACACATCTTGCTCTAAAAAAAGACCAATCACAAGTAATCCTTGGGTATTAAAGGGGCTGTAGAATATCAGTAGGTGTTAAAGACCCATAAGAAGCACCCACCCCCTCAATGCTCCCTAGGTAAGAAAAGACATCAGTACCTGGGGGAAAGTATTGCCTGTCTTGAGACCCTGCAGAGAGTAACTGAGCATAGTTTGGAAAACAGACCTGAAACCCCTGATATAGAGATTTGCTTGCTGCAGTTACCTCACCTAACCTAAAACTCCTTTAGATGCAATGGAGAACCAGCATCTTGAGTCTTTGCACCAGCAACCCTGAGGAGGAGAACCCTGGTACGAGAGGCAAATCATGGCCAGACAAGAACCCACATTTGAAGGTGGATAGAACACTCATCTACAACCATAGTCTGCTTTTGGACAGGGGAATAGCCCAACTTTAAATTACCTGAATAGGGGGGAGGAATACCCTGAGCTAATGTGATCCTCTAAACAGATTACCTGGATGTTTGAAGGGTCACATTTTGGATTTGTGTTCTGAAATAGGGCTGGACTTTGGAGTATAGGATTGGAACAGCCCTCATTATCGGTTAGCCGGTCTGGTAAAAATACCGGAAAAAATGCCAGCACTACTGGCTCCAGCATTTATACCGGACTGGCTCACCTTGAGTCTGCCGGTAGGGACAGTGAACTACCGTCAGGCCTCATCTGCCAGGACTTCAGGCTCCTACCGCCAGAGAAATGACTGAATGACCGGCACCATTAACAACAGTGCCACTGATTCAGTACTTCCCTCCCCATTGAATGCAAACTTACTGCCATTGCCGGCAGCCATAATATCCTGGTAACACCGGGATATCGGGCACTGATAACGGTAAATTGAGTTTTCCGGTAACCCACCAGCAGTACAGGCGAGTTACTGGCAAACTCCTAATGAGGGCCAAAGTGTTGGTTTAGAGTAGGGTTAGCTACGAGGCTAAAAGACTTGTGGTTGGCTACAGTTTGACTTCTGTGTTATATTAGAGTACAATGTCCCTGGAGGGACAGAGACTTGGTAAGAATAAGGTTTGTTTTTATTAAAACCAAGCACCTCGGTGTGTAGACAACTGTTACATTATCCTGTGCCTTGTGCTTTTTGTGAGTTGTTCCTTATTATTAAACCCTAGATCCGATAGGCCTTCCTCAATGTGACCCTGTTTGCCTAAATTGACAATAAACATATCGCAAACCTACAAAGTGTTACTTTTGTATAACTTCTTGGCAAACGATAATAGCTACTGTATAGCAATGTTCTGTGACCTACTTTTGAGCGGGAACAGTGAACAGTGAGCAAAGGGCATCAACAATAGTGATTGCTTTTTCTCTCTGCAAGTCAACTGCAGTGTGGTCAGGTGTGTTAAGAGAAGAACAATCTTGTGTCTTGATATGATAAATATTGATGAAGGTCGCCGGGCAGAACCCATGCTCATGGAATATGCCATCTGAACGTCATATCACTAAAGGTACAGTAGGCATAGGTTGCATGGCAGAACCCACGACCCCTGGAATATGCCACTTGAAAGTCATATTATTATTAATGAAACAGAGTGTATATGGCATGGCATGCCTGTCATCGGGCAAGAAAGCCACAGTGGAATGCCTCCACTCCCTCGCAATGGAAAACAACAGGCATCCATTGGCTGTCCTCGACTGAGCAGCACGGACAACTTTAGTCCCGCCTCAAATGAAAGACAATTATGGGGTACAGAACAGCAGATTCAGGACACAGATTACCAGAATAAAATTACTGTAGAGGCATTATTTGCTTCGGCCCTTCCCACTGTTCACACCTGACTTTGGCACTGTTCATCTGTGCTGTATAAGCAGATACCATGAGTAGCATATAAATATGTCTGTGACAAGAAACATGCGTGCTTAAAATCCCAAGCAATATTCAAATGTATCACTGTTGCTCTTGGTATTGGATTACTCGCTGATCATGGAAGCAAGGAACCTCTACACGAAACACATCCTTTCACAGAAAATCAGGTTTGATCAGCTAGAACTTGTAAGGCACTCTTCCCCCAAATTGTAAATGGGACCTGATACCCAAGTGCTCAGAGAACTCGTCGGCCAAGCCTGCATCTGCAAAGGTGGTACGGACGAAGAAGTTTCTCAGTATCCAATGGAGAAATTGATTTGAAAAATTCAGAAAAAAAGGTTGATTTAGAAAGTCCACTCTGAGACCGCTCAGAGTCTTTCTAAATCGACTAGTCATGCCCCTCTCTGCAAATGAGTGCGCAAAGAGGCTGACAGGTGCGGACAGATGGCAGAAGTCTCGGGCACGTAAGTTAAGTGTGTGAATGTGTATGTTTGTGTGTGTGAATGCAGCGTGGAAGGGAGGGGCGGGAGAATGTCTGTAGTGGGGAAGGGAGGTGGTGGGGGAGCAAAATGGTATTGGGAGCAGTTAAGTGCAGTTGAGTGTGTCATAACCCTGGAGTATCTCATAACTTCTTCCTGACCACGGAAGCCAAATGCAGTTGAACCCTCCCGCCTTGGTTGGCACAGACTCATGATTCTTGCTAACAGGTAACCTCGAGGCAGCCAATGGGGGGAAGAGGGTTAGGGAGAAGTTGTGGATTGGGAAGGGGGTGTTTAGGGTAACGGGATAGAGGGTGAGGGTTCATGCAATGGATGGGTAGTTGGGTTGCAAGGGAAAGGCACATAAAACATTGACCATCAAAACACAATAGTAACCCTCTTGTTCCTGGATTTCCTTTCCTCGTGACATCTCTCCTACTCAACATAGCACAATCCTTCTTGATTAGGAATATGCTCTCATAGTACTTGAACCTTCAAACATTAATTCCTTAGTTGTTAGCGACTAACATGAGCACATAGCTTCCAGGAGACTCCTGGTCAAGCATTAGCACAGAGAGAAAACAGACTGAACACATGACCACATTGAGCTCTTTAAGACCTTACTCAAAAGGAGTTATTTCCACAGAACAAATCTCCACAAAAGACACAGCACGCTTCCTGCGTGCCTTCCCGAGTGCCTCTTTGAGCAAGCAGCAGAAAACAAACATAGCATGCCCTTGAGACAAATGTTCTCACACAGCGTGTCCTTAATAGCGTTCAACGCTTTCCGCACAGCGTTCATCAATTAGCGTTCATGTGCTGTAGAGCGTTCCTCATCCCCAGCGCTCATGCGCGTCTCCCTTCCCTGTTCTCTGTGTTACTGAAAATGAGGCACTTAACTGAGTCCTTGGGAGGCCGGATGGCACCTCCCCAGGAAATGAAGAATCTGCATTGAAACTGGCAAACCTGTGCTCTCACAAACACTTGCCTCTCATGCTGCAAGGGAGAGGAAGCTCTAATGTCCTCTGCTACCAGCCAGCACAGCCTCTAACCCCCTCTGATCTGCTCAGCCCTCCAGCACTCCTTCCTGCTGTCCTATGGCCCGTGCCTGCAGAATGCCAAAATCACCAACACGAGCCGGAGAGGAGTGCCATAGCCACCCGCATTGTGAGCATGTGCCCACTCCACGCCCGTGAGGATCATGGGAGCTGAAGTCTTTTGAGCCTACAAGCCCGTGCTTAGGGCTTCTTGACACCCCATTTCCTCATATTGTGTGTTTGTGTATGTGTGGTATCTGTGGGGAGGTAGAGGGGTAATGGTTTTGGCAGGGAGGGGAAGGACTTTGGTTGCACAGAGGGTTTTGGGGTGAAACCTCTTGATTTAAAGGAAACCGCCTTTTCTGCCCCAAATAGATTCTTTCAATTCAAGGTACTGCCTTTTGGGTTGCACAGTGCCCTGGCCACATTCCAATGATTGATGGACAAAATCCTAAAACCACATTCTAGCTTCTTCAGAGCCTATTTAGATTAGATCATCATACATAGTGAGACATGGCCCGAACACATGCACCATCTTTATGTGATTGCCAGAGCCCTCTGGTGAGCAGGTTTAACAGCTAACCCCCCAGAAAAGTCACCTGGCCTAGTCAGCTGTAAAATACTTGGGCAACGTAATGGGGAGTGGGCTGATCAAACCACAAATTGAAAATCTTAAAGCAGTACAAACATCAGTGGTGCCAAAAACAAAAAGAGAGCTCTGTGCTTTCCTTGGAATGACACGCTATTACTGAAGATTTACACCAAATTATTCTTCCTTGGATGCCAATTTTACAGACACGCTCAAGAATTGACATTCCCAAAAGCTTGTCTGGGAAAGTAAAGACCAACAAAGCTCTGAAGGCCTCAAACAAATCCTTTGCCAGGAACCTGGCCTAAAGATGCCTGATTTCAACCGTGAATTCTTTTTTCTGACAGATGAATCTAAGGTCGGACTGGGAGCTGTGTTTTCACAAGAACATGATGGGTTGGAATAAACTGTTTTGTGCACAAGCCAGAAACTGTTCCCCAAGAGAACAGTCATATGCGACAGTAGAGCTTGAAGCCCTGGCCATCAAATGGGCAGTCCTGAACGTATGTTATTATCTCACAGGAAGGAGATTCCGGCTCGTGACTGACCACTCTCCCCTTACCTGGATGAGCCTGAGAAAGTGTTCTAATTCCCACGTCATGAGATGGTTGTTAGATCTACAACTATTTTGATTCTCATTATAACACCGAACGGGGAAAGAACAAGGCAATGTGGACTTTTTGAGGGGGGAAATCAAACTTTATTGTCATTTTTCAAAACACAGTCAACAATTTCATCAAAGTGAACCACAAATGGCTTCTGCACTACACCCCCAACGCCCTCCCACTTCCCCACCCTACCCCTTATGTGCATTACAGCCAACTCCACCAATATCACTTTTGCAACAAGGGGATTCCTATGTCATCCTACTGCTTTCCCTAGGCAGGCTACTGACCATACTTGTTAAAGAAAGGTAGCCATGTCCCCTCTATGTCTGTTAGTGCCTCGCCCTGGAGGTGTGTCAGGTACTCCACATCATATATGGACCTTAACTTCTGTACCCATTCCCTCTCGGTGGGCGCACCCCCTCTCTTCAAGTGCTGCAACACACAGCACCTTGCTGCCACAAGTAGGGCGCAGACCATGTAACCCCCCGTATCTTCCTCCTTCTCATGCACTCCAAACAGCAGCAGACTTGACTCCATAGGCCTTTGCATACCATCCAAATCTTGAAGCCATCCAAAGACCTCCGCCCAGTAGGTCTGTATAAGTGAGCAGATCCACTGCTTATGATAATAGTCACTGTTTCCCCATTTGCAGCGCCAACAGCGCAAATCCACCCTAGGGTATATCTTCGCCAAGGTTGCTGGTGGGTAGTGCCACCTATGTATCAACCTGAATACCTGCATTCGGTATTTTAAGGACAGCTTTGACATCTTGATCCTCCTACATATTTTTCCCCACAACTGGTCGGTTAAATCTATTCCCAGGTCTTTGGGCCATTACACAGGTGCAGGTAGGATACAAATGGGTTTGCTCCATCTCAACTCACCATATAGTTGGGATATCCGACCCTTTGTGTTGGTTTCTTGCAATATTGCTTTCTCGAAGGGGGTGAGCTCCCCGCGCACATTTTCTTCCCATTTGGCTTCAACAGAACCCCTCTCAGCTGCAAATACCTGAAGGCCGAAAACCCCTTCATATCCAGGCATTCCTCCAAACGGGTCAACGTCATGAACACACCCTCATCCCATAACTGCCCGGCCTTGAGAGTCCTGCCTTATACCACGACTGAAACCTTAAAGTGTCTACAATGAAATTTCTCAGGAGTGGCACCCAGATATAGCTGAGGGGTGAGGGCCTCTTCGACAGCCAATGGGCAGCGCCACTCTCATGCCAAATCAACTACACACTGCCAAAATAGGATGCCTCAGAGGCAATCTAGGGATCTCCTTCTGTGGGACCCACATCCATTCACCCAGCAATACTGGCTCCAAGGCTGTGTTGTTCATGTGAACCATACTGTTTATTTGAGACAAGGTCTAGATGGTCCACCATAATTCTCAGGTGGGCAGCCCTGTAATACACCACAAGATCTGGGAATCCCACCCTGCCTCCTCTTTCGGTAACACAAGCATACTATAAACTACCAGGGGCTTTGCTCCAGCCCATAAGAAACTTATAAGAGCCCTCTGGGAGTTGGCCAAGACGGCAGCTTGAACCGTTGTGGGCAGCATCTGAATCAAAAACAATAGCTTGGGCAGGACTGTCATCTTGATCCAATTCAATCATGCCATCTACGAGAGACCGATCGTTGCCCAATGCTGCAAGTCTGCCTGTATTTTGCCTCATAGCAGGAGATAGTTATTTTCTAACAGATCCCCTGCGTCCCTTGTAATCTCACTCCCAAGGTAACATAATCCCTCCTGTCACATTGCAAATCCTCATTTACTTACCAGGTCACTGTCCTCCTGACTCCAATTCCGAGCTTAAATGTTACTTGCTTGTCGAGGTTGAGCTTGAACCCTGAGAGTTACCTCTACTCCCCCATACCCTGTTGCAGGGCAGGTACCGAGGCCCATGGATTTGTGAGGTAGAGCAGTGCATTGTCCGCATACAAGCTCACTTTATATTTCATCCTCCTATCGTCACCACTGTTATAGCTCTACAACCCCTCAGGCCAATTACCCATGGCTCCACAACCAGTACATATAGCAAGGGCCAGATGGGGCACCCCTGTCTGGTACCTCTGCTCAGCGTTATCGGCCTGGATATCCCACCATTCACCACCACTCTTGCACTTGGAGAAGAGTATAGGGCCGATATCCACCCCATTCAGCGCTCTCTTATGCCAATCTCCACTAGGACCCCTTTCATAAAGGACCAGTTGACCCTGTCAAATGCCTTTTTGGCAACCAGGGAGAGGACCAAGAACCCCTCCATTTGCACCCCAGGGTTGTTAAGTATGTGTAGGGTCTTCCTTAGATTGTCTGAACCTTGCCTGTTTTGGATAAACGCTGTCTGGTCTGGGTGCACCAGTGGAGGGAGATGTATCTCCAGCCGAGAAACCAATATTCTCATGAATATCTTTGCATCTACATTTAGCAAAGATATAGTCCTATAGGAGGTGCAACTTGTCTGGTCCTTACCCTTGCTTGGGGATCACTGTTATTAACGCTTCATGGAATGAGGGGGGCCATATTCTCTGCATTCCGGATGGTGTTAAAGACCCTAGCAAGGGTCCCGCCAGGACCTCTTGAAATTGCTTGTACAAGTCATTTGTATAGCCATCCTGCACCGGGCTCCATCCCTGGCTTGAGGTGGCCTCCTCCCTTTTGTTGTTTGCCTCCCGCAAGGACCTCTCCCACCTACTCAGCCGTGGGACAGGAATCTTCCCCAGGTATTCTTTCACCTCCCTCTGCCCGGGCACGTACGGTTGGGAAAACAAGTTCTCATAATAGTCCACAAAGTGATCTGGGATACTCCCCATGGGGCCAATCAACCACCCTCTTTCATCCTTTAGGCGATGAACCGTCCTCTCCGCAGGGACATCATTTAGGGGTCGCCAGAGGTCGTAACTGCTAATCCTAAATCTAAAGATGGGAGCAAGCTACGACCATCATAAAATAATGACGCAGTCCTAGTAGCGTCTTGTCAAAATAAAAGGGCCTATACTAATAAACATATTTCCTTCAATTAGTTTCTCTCTGCCGGGCTCGGACCAATATATCTATTGTGACACAAACTTGCTTTATCACAAAGCTCTCAATTGATCTCCCTCACCGGGCTCAGACCAACTTTATCATCAAGTTTCTTTACTGTCTCAACATCGAAGATTCAATTGTGCACAGGATTTTGCTTGACCCGTTGCAGGGCCACTTTGATTCACAATCCTTTGCCACTCTGTCACTTTTGTCAACTCTCAGCTGGACACCTTACAAAGATCTTTGATGGAGCACGCACGCGGTGCTGGACCACTTTGTCAAAGATATAATATGATATGATAGGTTATTTATAACCCGCTTAATACCCAGAGGTTTCTAAGCACGTACCCAGGGATCGACCCTGTGTTACTCCGTGTCGTCCTGCTTCCAAGGTGAGCATGTTGCCTCTGAGCTATCCTCCCGAGACTATAGATCGTATATCTAGGTTTCAAAGTTCAATCACCCGTCTGCAGTTCAACTTTACTCATGTTGATTATCGCACACGTTTCATACAATGTTCGTTCCAACCCTCGCCATACAATGTTTCCACTTGCAACCTTGGCTTCAACACAGACCAGTCTTGTATCGGTCTCCCCAACTCACCGGCTGTGTTGATTTCACTGACGCTGCTTTGTTGTTGGAGCCAAGGACAGTATCACAGCAGCTGGCCATTCTCTCGACCTTTATTATCAATGCTATAGGGCCCCGGTACCTCCGACACACAGTGCAGGATTCTTCAACCTTGTTTCCTGGTCTTATTCTCGAGGCTTCATGAAAGTAACGGTCCCTTGTCGAAAAGGTTAAGGGACCGTCCCTCCTTGTGATTCCCTTCGGTTTCGCCGTCTTTCTCCTCGTGTTAAACTGACACCATGGAACTGCTGTTAACTTGTGTGCTTTACCTCACTCAGAGTGTGCTCTCATGCTCTGCCTTTTATCCGTGTGGGGAAGTGTAATGGAAGTTAGGTGTGTGTGATGGTCAGTAATTTCCTGACCTTGCCTGACCATTATAGTGGGACACATCAGGTATATGGCTCGGGTGTAAGTCCATTTTTTCTCATATCAGGCTGTCTGTGAAAAAGTGTTCATGTTTTGACAGGGGGGACTGAGTTACTAAGTATCCTACCTGGTAGGATGGGGAAGAGGTATTACAGGGAAGGTGGTACTGCGTCTCACCATCCAGTGTCCCACTTCCCGAAGACCCCTCACCCCGGTGATCCTCCCGCACTGGTCCACTCCCAGGAACTGGATCCAAAAGCGATGGCTGTGTCCTGGCTACTTGGATGACAGCTCCCCGGGGACTAGTGGGTGAGACACCTTCCGGTTTCTGACAGCATACAAGGATGCAAGGTTAAGCAACCTCCCCTCCAGGCATCCCTTCACTGCTACAAACCAGCTTCCAATGCCGCTCCTCACTTGGGCCTCCCTCAGTTGCATGACGAGCGACAGGACCATTCCCACAGCCTTCATTTGACTCATTTTGTGCAAGGCCCCATACACTTTCCCAAGATTCACACCTTTCAGGATGGGCTCCCTCCCTTGCCTAAAGTGAGTTGCTTGCAGGAAGAGCACATCTACGGGCTTTACGGAGCATGTTCGTGGTGAGGGACCTTTTGTTCATGGAGGTCAGCCCTTTCACATTAAGGGTTGCTACTTTCCAATTAGTCATGCCTCCACTGTTGAAGCCACCACCCTTGTGTGCCCTTGGTCAACTCTGTTCCCCTCCTTAGTTGCGACGACCTGATGCAGGTAACCCGCCTCCCCCACTGTTACCAACCACACTTCTTCAAAGCTATGTGAGCTCCTGTCTGGCACCCTGTTACATTCCCAGTCCCCTTCCGCCCCCCTCCCTCGCCCCTTTCTACCCCATCCCTCTCCCTCCTCTGTCTGGGGCTTTCGGCCACCCAATCTGGAGATTTCAGATACACTGGACAAACCACCAGTGTTGCGGCCACTGCCCTGGCTGCACTAGCTTCCCCTACTATCCCCCCAAATATGTTTTGTCCCGGCATCCCCCAACAGTACTTTCCCCCATAAGAAACATCCCCTCCTCTCCCACACCACATCCCATTGACCCCCCCTTTACAAACCTGTAACTCTGAAAAGAGAAGATAAACACAAAAAAAGCTCTTCCCGAACTTGGTTGCTCCATAAACCTCTCATTCTCCCCTCATCCCCCCAAAGGTACAAACATCCAGTTTGCAAAGGTAGCGGGCGCCCCTCTCTCGACAGAACAAGGCCTGATAACCTGTTCAGTGGTTGTTAACCACTTGAGAGTTCGCAGCCACTGCTTTTAATCACTGTGCCTTTCACAGATGGGAAATGTCCATTTGCATATCAGTCTTTGTCCTGCCCAGGGGCAGTCCAGCACCGAAATGCAATGGCAATTCCAACCTGAACGAGAGTACCACCAGCAACCCCATACACGTGTTTCACCCTTGTTGGGGATCATCAGTGAGGTGAAGCTGATGCCTCTCTAAGCACAGTGAGAGGGAGACCACGTCTGGTTGCCCCCAGGAGACCTAGGGTTACCAATCCCAGGTTCCTTGAAATTTAGTTTGCAAAGGTAGCGGGCGCCCCTCTCTCACCAGAACAAGGCCTGATAACCTGTTCAGTGGTTGTTAACCACTTGAGAGTTCGCAGCCACTGCTTTTACTCACTGTGCCTTTCACAGATGGGAAATATCCATTTGCATATCAGTCTTTGTCCTGCCCAGGGGCAGTCCAGCACCGAAATGCAATGGCAATTCCAACCTGAACGAGAGTATCACCAGCAACCCCATACACGTGTTTCACCCTTGTTGGGGATCATCAGTGAGGTGAAGCTGATGCCTCTCTAAGCACAGTGAGAGGGAGACCACGTCTGGTTGCCCCCAGGAGACCTAGGGTTACCAATCCCAGGTTCCTTGAAATTTAGTTTGCAAAGGTAGCGGGCGCCCCTCTCTCGACAGAACAAGGCCTGATAACCTGTTCAGTGGTTGTTAACCACTTGAGAGTTCGCAGCCACTGCTTTTACTCACTGTGCCTTTCACAGATGGGAAATATCCATTTGCATATCAGTCTTTGTCCTGCCCAGGAGCAGTCCAGCACCGAAATGCAATGGCAATTCCAACCTGAACTAGAGTACCACCAGCAACCCCATACACGTGTTTCACCCTTGTTGGGGATCATCAGTGAGGTGAAGCTGATGCCTCTCTAAGCACAGTGAGAGGGAGACCACGTCTGGTTGCCCCCAGGAGACCTAGGGTTACCAATCCCAGGTTCCTTGAAATTTAGTTTGCAAAGGTAGCGGGCGCCCCTCTCTCGACAGAACAAGGCCTGATAACCTGATCAGTGGTTGTTAACCACTTGAGAGTTCGCAGCAACTGCTTTTACTCACTGTGCCTTTCACAGATGGGAAATATCCATTTGCATATCAGTCTTTGTCCTGCCCAGGGGCAGTCCAGCAACGAAATGCAATGGCAATTCCAACCTGAACGAGAGTACCACCGGCAACCCCATACACGTGTTTCACCCTTGTTGGGGATCATCAGTGAGGTGAAGCTAATGCCTCTCTAAGCACAGTGAGAGGGAGGTTGCTGATGGTACTCTTGTTCAGAAAGGAATTGTCATAGCATTTCGGTGCTGGACTGCCCTTGTGGGCGGGACAAAGACTGATATGCAAATGGATATTTCCCATCTGTGAAGGTACAGTGAGCAAAAAGCAATGGCTGCGAACTCTCAATGTGGTTAATAACCACTGAACAGGTTATCATGCCTTGTTCTTTCGAGAGAGGGGCGCCTGCTACCTTTTTTGTATTTTTGAAAGGAACTTGGGGTTGGTCGCCCTAGGTTACCTGGGGGCAACCAGACGTGGACTCCCTGCTCACTGTGCTTAGAGAGGCTTAGTTTCACCTCACTGATGATGCCCAACAAGGCTGAAACACGTGTATGGGGTTGCTGATGGTACTCTTATTCAGAAAGGAATTGCCATAGCATTTTGGTGCTGGACTGCCCTTGTGGGCGGGACAAAGACTGATATGCAAATGGATATTTCCCATCTGTGAAGGTACAGTGAGCAAAAAGCAATGGCTGCGAACTCTCAATGTGGTTAATAACCACTGAACAGGTTATCATGCCTTGTTCTTTCGAGAGAGGGGCGCCTGCTACCTTTTTTGTATTTTTGAAAGGAACTTGGGGTTGGTCGCCCTAGGTTACCTGGGGGCAACCAGACGTGGACTCCCTGCTCACTGTGCTTAGAGAGGCTCAGCTTCACCTCACTGATGATGCCCAACAAGGCTGAAACACGTGTATGGGGTTGCTGATGGTACTCTTGTTCAGAAAGGAATTGCCATAGCATTTCGGTGCTGGACTGCCCTTGTGGGCGGGACAAAGACTGATATGCAAATGGATATTTCCCATCTGTGAAGGTACAGTGAGCAAAAAGCAATTGCTGCGAACTCTCCATGTGGTTAATAACCACTGAACAGGTTATCATGCCTTGTTCTTTCGAGAGAGGGGCGCCTGCTACCTTTTTTGTATTTTTGAAAGGAAATTGGGGTTGGACGCCCTAGGTTACCTGGGGGCAACCAGACGTGGACTCCCTGCTCACTGTGCTTAGAGAGGCTCAGCTTCACCTCACTGATGATGCCCAACAAGGCTGAAACACGTGTATGTGGTTGCTGATGGTACTCTTGTTCAGAAAGGAATTGCCATAGCATTTCGGTGCTGGACTGCCCTTGTGGGCGGGACAAAGACTGATATGCAAATGGATATTTCCCATCTGTGAAGGTACAGTGAGCAAAAAGCAATGGCTGCGAACTCTCAATGTGGTTAATAACCACTGAACAGGTTATCATGCCTTGTTCTTTCGAGAGAGGGGCGCCTGCTACCTTTTTTGTATTTTTGAAAGGAACTTGGGGTTGTTCGCCCTAGGTTACCTTGGGGCAACCAGACGTGGACTCCCTGCTCACTGTGCTTAGAGAGGCTCAGCTTCACCTCACTGATGATGCCCAACAAGGCTGAAACACGTGTATGGGGTTGCTGATTGTACTCTTGTTCAGAAAGGAATTGCCATAGCATTTCGGTGCTGGACTGCCCTTGTGGGCGGGACAAAGACTGATATGCAAATGGATATTTCCCATCTGTGAAGGTACAGTGAGCAAAAAGCAATGGCTGCGAACTCTCAATGTGGTTAATAACCACTGAACAGGTTATCATGCCTTGTTCTTTCGAGAGAGGGGCGCCTGCTACCTTTTTTGTATTTTTGAAAGGAACTTGGGGTTGGTCGCCCTAGGTTACCTGGGGCCAACCAGACGTGGACTCCCTGCTCACTGTGCTTAGAGAGGCTCAGCTTCACCTCACTGATGATGCCCAACAAGGCTGAAACACGTGTATGGGGTTGCTGATGGTACTCTTGTTCAGAAAGTAATTGCCATAGCATTTCGGTGCTGGACTGCCCTTGTGGGCGGGACAAAGACTGATATGCAAATGGATATTTCCCATCTGTGAAGGTACAGTGAGCAAAAAGCAATGGCTGCGAACTCTCAATGTGGTTAATAACCACTGAACAGGTTATCATGCCTTGTTCTTTCGAGAGAGGGGCGCCTGCTACCTTTTTTGTATTTTTGAAAGGAACTTGGGGTTGGTCGCCCTAGGTTACCTGGGGGCAACCAGACGTGGACTCCCTGCTCACTGTACTTAGAGAGGCTCAGCTTCACCTCACTGATGATGCCCAACAAGGCTGAAACACGTGTATGGGTTTGCTGATGGTACCCTTGTTCAGAAAGGAATTGCCATAGCATTTCGGTGCTGGACTGCCCTTGTGGGCGGGACAAAGACTGATATGCAAATGGATATTTCCCATCTGTGAAGGTACAGTGAGCAAAAAGCAATGGCTGCGAACTCTCAATGTGGTTAATAACCACTGAACAGGTTATCATGCCTTGTTCTTTCGAGAGAGGGGCGCCTGCTACCTTTTTTTGTATTTTTGAAAGGAACTTGGGGTTGGCGCCCTAGGTTACCTGGGGGCAACCAGACGTGGACTCTCTGCTCACTGTGCTTAGAGAGGCTCAGCTTCACCTCACTGATGATGCCCAATAAGGCTGAAACACGTGTATGGGGTTGCTGATGGTACTCTTGTTCAGAAAGGAATTGCCATAGCATTTCGGTGCTGGACTGCCCTTGTGGGCGGGACAAAGACTGATATGCAAATGGATATTTCCCATCGGTGAAGGTACAGTGAGCAAAAAGCAATGGCTGCGAACTCTCAATGTGGTTAACAACCACTGAACAGGTTATCATGCATTGTTCTTTCGAGAGAGGGGCGCCTGCTACCTTTTTTGTACAAACATCCAGGCCTAGCAAGATCCCAGGCACAGGGTTCCATCACCCGCATGAAACAGATAACTTTCAACATTCAACTTGGCCCCCCCTCATGTGGCCTCCTTGCAGGGGGGGGTGTTAAGTCTCTGGAATTTTCTGGCCCCCTGAATTTTGCACCTTCCAAAGTCTGTATTCTGGCTCCTGACTTCACGTCCTGATGAGGGCCCTTCCCTCGCCTTCCCTTCTGAAGTTATATTGTCAGTACCCCATGAGGTCCTCATCCGACACAAGCTGATACCTCTCTCCTTCCCATTCAAAAACAAGTGCGAAGGGGTAACCCCACCTATATCTCATCCCTTTGTCCTGAAGCCACCTAGTAAGAGGGCCACACTTCTTATGCCTCAAAGGGGTCTGGGCAGAGAGGTCCTGAAATATTGCCACTTTGGAGTCTTTGTACTCGATATCTCACATGCAGTGTGTCTGTTCCAGAATTTCTGCCTTGTCACAGTAGTAATGCAGCCTGGCCAACACTGAGTAGGGCCCCCTGTTTCCACCGCCTGCTTGGTGCACCCTGTCTAAGGCCACCCGCTCATCTTCCTTAGTTCCTAGGACCATCCCTAGGACCATCCCTATAATTTCCTGAATTCTTCATTCCAGTCCAGCCAGGAATTCCCCCTCCTTCTCTCGTAAGCCCAAAGCGCGGCGGTTATGATGCCTCTATTTCCAATGTCATCCACTTTGAGACTTCTTGGAGATGGGCCCCCATCCTTGGTTCAAGAACCACTGATGATGCATGATTTGCCTCCACCCCTTCCATCCGCTCTTCCAAAGTGAACAACTTCGCTGACAAGTCTACCACTTTCGCCTCAATGTCCGTTCGCATTCCACAAATTTCCTCCAGAATCTCTTGGATGTCTCTTTTATTGGTACCAATCTCTGCAGTGCAGGGGTGCAGTCCTCCGTCTCTCCTGGCCTTTGCAATGTCTCTACCGTCAGGATAGTGGAACTACAAAAGTGTAACTTTAGAGCTTATCCACATGATTTAGCCCTGTCGTTATGCCACTCCTGGGCTGCTCTCCGCACCTCTACTGGACACCCCTTCACCTCTGCATCCCTCTTTGATTCCCTGTCAATGGGACCACTATCACCTCTGCTTCTCAACCTGTGACAGGTTTCTGGGTGTGCACCCCCAGACTGGGCTCCTTCTCACTGCTTCCTCACAACAATGATCTGTCTGCACATTGGGCCTCCCAGGTCTTTCCCTGACAAGCATGCACTCCACAAGCTCCAACTCCACCAGTGTCTCTATGGAGCCGGGCTGCACCTCCCCACTTGTCACTTCTTCCAACCTGTGGCTCCTCTCTGGACACTTTCTCCTCAGGGTAGCTGCTCGCCTTGTGGGGAACCCTTACTCGAGGTCCTGCAGCAGCCCTATACTGCCCCCCCTCCATACAGGGTCCCGTGGGACACCTCCTCTATGCTCCCTGTTCCTCCCTGCACTGCTGCCACAGGATGTCCTGCAATGCCGGGCCAGCTCTCCTTGCATTTACTGGGAGCCCTGTATCAGCTGCAGCACGCTCCATGCTTCCTACTTGCTGGCCTCCCGGGGGGCCTCCCTCTTCTTGCCTTGTATGTCTTTTCAGCCCATGGGGAGCCCTCCGGGCCAGGCCGTATCCTGAGCACCTGTGGGTTGCACTTCTTGGTGCCCCGCTCCTCCTGTGTGCCTCTCCCCATTTGCGCCACGGCTCCGGCCTCTCCTGCGTTGCTGCAGCTCACCTGCCGCAGTCCGGATCCACCTCTACTCATGGCACCCGTGGGGGATACCGTCCATAAGGTTGTCCCTACTTTCTGTGCCCTGCAGTCTCCATGCACCGGCGAGGTACCGGGTTACTCTAACGGTCCGGCCTCACATTTGCTGGGCACCACAGGTCGTCCCTGCAGGAGTCACTGTTCTAATTGTCTGTGCTCCTTCAGCTGGCCTCGCGGCCCATCACACAACCGCAACACTAAGCCTAACGTTGCAGAACCTGGCCTTTCACTTCACGGGGCCAGGACCGATCCCCCTGAGCTTGCCGATGCGGCAATTCATCCAAAGCCCAGGGACCCCGTCAATAAGGTTCCCAGGCAGACAACTCCACAATAACCAATAATCAGGGCAGGGGCCAGTGCTCGGCTATCAGGTGTCCATCTTGCCTGCACCCCTAGTGTCCATCCATGTTGACATTTTAAGTTGTTTCTCAATTCCTAAACAAGCAGGAGCCCCACATTTAACGGAAAGGGTATGTAACACATCTGTACAAATAGTCCCTTCTCCCCAGAGGGGAGCCCCCCCCTTTGAGGCTAGTGAGGGGAGCCCACTACGCAAGAGTCTGCTAGAGGTCTGGGCAAGTGGGACCTCACTGGGATTGACTACCCTCTATGGGACCAGGACTCCCAGTCCAGCATGGAACTCCCTATCCAAACCACTCTTTCAGAATATATGGGTGTCAAAAAAACGGTTGCATTCACTGTTAAAAATATAATGCACAAAGATTCTTCCTTGACTCTATTTGCTTCAGATAATGGTGATGCTTGCCTCAGTGCTATAATCAAGGAAGACAGACAGCATTTCATCATTGATTCTAATGACGTATTTAAGAGGTGAACAAACTGTGAATGGAGGATGAACTCCCCCGCAGGGAGGAGAGCAAGTACTACACAGGGGCAAGCCCCTGGAGTACAGGCATCCTGGAGGAGCAGAGCTTCGTCGACCCACAGAGACAGCTGTGACATGCGGAGTGGGAAACCCACTAGTTGGAGGCTGAAAGGTGGGTACTTTGGCTGAGCAAGACACTTCGGTCAACGGGAAGGCCATCACAGAATGCCAACCATCTTAGAGGGTGGTGTGACAACTGAACAGCAGCGGTGGCCTGCCGCCTAGCAGCCAGGGCCGAGACTCAAAGAAGAGAGGAGCCTGAGGTCCTGAGCTCCTGCTGAGAAACGTTGTTCACGCTGCCCACAGACAAAGGGATACAAACAATGTGATGCAAGGCTGGAATAGCTGCCAAACATATGAGAAGTCAAGAAAATGTAATGGGCACCCGGCCCTACTAATCCAGAGAAAAGGGATATGAACACTGTAATGTTAGGCTACAATATCTGCTAAAAGTATGAGAAGTGTAGAAAACAAACGAGACAGGCACACAGACCCAATGAATGAGAGTTGAGAAGATACTGACACAGTGTATCCAAGCTGAATCAACCACTAAGAGCATCAAGGAAGCACAGGCACAGGTCCTGTGTTGAAAACGAGTGAAGGGAGGGTGAATACTCTCTAACCCTAACCGCAAAATGCATGAAATCACGGGAAGCTGTACTCTCCGCCTCTGCAGACACTTAAACCACAGAGCTACTAGACTTTGGGTAGTCCCAACTCAACAAAGGTGGGAAAGGGAAGGAGTGTAATTTCCAGATATCCTGGTGGGATTGGAACATTTAAAAAACAGAAACTGCTTCCTTTTCAAAGGGAGAGGAAAACCCAGGCCGACGATATTTGTTAATTTTAAAAAAGGATTTGATACTAAAGCTGTGTAGACAATCTGCAAGAACTGTGAGACTGAGAACAAGTCGAATATAATTGCGCCAGACGGAGGTCCGTACCGAAGCTATTATAGAAGCCTCCCTTTTCTTTTCAGTTAGCTATTTTTTAAGTGGTAGGGCCAGTTAGGTACTTAGGATTCAGACAGAAGACTTTTTGTTTGGACTTGACGTGCACCCTTAGTTTTACTTGTGTTTGGTAGGAAACTTCCCTCGTAGTGATAAGGCACGTTAGGAGTTTTTTTAAAATTTAAACGAAACACTGTTTGTCATTAAGCTGTCCGACTCCTTCTTCTGTTTCACCACACCTGGTTACCACACAAATATGATCCACAAAGCGCGTAAAATAATCAGAAATAGCATGGTTATAATTAATTAATTAACTGTCCTAGTTACCACACCCACATACTCCATGGGAGGAAGGCCAAGGAGACAGGATAAGGTAGGGTTACCAAATCCTGGTTACCAATACATTAAAAGCACGTTCCGAAATCAATATTGCAATTTGTTTTATGGAAAATATGTTTTACCTAGTGCAGTGTTCCCTTTCAAAAATGTATTTGTGAGTATGTTGAAAGGAATAGTTTTGAAGGCTAGCTTGCTCAGTACAGACAGCCTATTCAGGCACCGTCTGTAAATTAACTTATGGCCACACATATATTGATACTTTAAAAAAACAGCAACCCATTTACTTTGAAGCAAGAGTAGGAATATTCCAGTGGAAATACGACTTTACTTTCCCTTCAGGTACACGGGCCTCAAACATTTACTGCTGGGACATGAGATAGGCACAATGTTGGCAAGCTCATTTTCGTAGTAGCTCTGTGCAATGCACTGTCGGATTTCATTACTAGCCTCTCTTGCCTCTAGTTTGGGAAAGCTGAATCCGTCTATGATTGGGTGTCCTCACATTCCTCTTCTTTGCTCTCTGTTGCATGTTGTGCTTTCCATCCCTCGCATTTTATTGTTTGCAAAACAGGAAATACTTGTAAAGGAGTGGTTACATGATTGACTTGTCATACGCTTAAGGGGTGTTTAAGATTCACTAAGAGAAACCTTTGTAATGCAGGCTTTGTCACGTGCAGCTACTGAGTAAGCACTCACAGGGCTGTTTATGCTTTCAAGACCTAGGAAATAAACTAAATCTGAATTGTGCAATGCTTGGAAAACAGCGTATCTGATAGCCCAGACCTTTGCTTATGGGCAGACTTAATCTAAAATGGTACAGTATATTCACTGGTATGTACATTTATTTCAAAATGCTTTCCAGCCTTCTAGCTTTCCATTCTATATGCTATATGGTAGATGAATGGCCATATGCTATGTTATGTTATCTTGCATTTGTTAAGTGCCTACTGCCATAGTTTATGGCATCAAAGCAGTTTTGACTGTATGGTAGATGGATGGTAAATTGAAGAATAGTGAATAAGTAGGGCTCCCTGTTTCCATGTATTCTTACTGATAAATACAGAACAGAATATACCGAAACAATTTGTATCCTACTCTGTATTTATTTATTTTTATTTACTTGTTTATAATCACTAAGATTTTTACAAGAGAAATTTTCATTTATGAAACTCATTGAAGAAACAAAAAACAGCGACAATCTGTATTTAAGTCAATCAGTATTTTGAGTAGAGATTGGATTGGAAGCGATGGTAAGTTTCGTTTTTTCCATTGCAATGTTCAAAAGCTTTGCGGACGCCGTGTGCCATCTGATCTTGTCGCCTGTAATAAGGCGATTCCACCATGTTGGTTCATCACCGTCGAATGAATTTACAAGCAGGGGACTAAAAAAGGTTTTCCTAGCTTGGTGCAGAGCAGGGCAAGTCATCAACAAGTGTCTAATAGATTCGATCTTTTCTGAGTTTTTGCAGAGTCTTCAGGCTTTTTCCTTAGATCCTGTTCTGATAGCTAGGATTTCCTGAGTCGGTAGTACATTGAGGCGAGCTTTCAATAATGTTCTCATTAGTGGTTTGCTTGGGTATTTTTTGCAGTAGATCATAGGTTCTTTCAATTTATTTAGAGTTATAGGAAGATGGGCTAGTAGTTTCTTTGATGTTGCTTTCTCGTTAGTGGTAATCTAGTCCATACACTCCATTTTTGTTTTGATCCTTACCGGATTATTAATCAGTTCTTCCTCGGTGCAAGCGATTTCCTGCAGTTTGTGTTTTTGGGCTTTAGCCCAGTCATTCATAAAGCAGTTGTTTCCTCTGGCGATTTCTTCTGCTATCATGCAGTAGATTTCAAGACTCTCTGGGCGTCGGATTTTCCTATAAAGCTGTAGGGTACTATGATCCACCACTGCTTTCAGGGAGACAACACCAAGTTCCCGTCTTATCGCTGCTACTGATGTAGAGCTAGGTAGACCAACCACCTATCTCCAAATTAAACCTTTGAGTTTTTGCCATAATAGAGGGGGGATTGTGGGTGTGGCATCCATACCGTACGCCAATGATGGAATAATCTTGACCTTGTAGAAATTGATGACAGGTTGGATTAAGAATTTGCCGTACTTTCGATGGACTGCTCATAATTGAGCTGCTAAATTCTTCGCCTTTGACCACAGTACCTCTTGCATTTTTAAGGCTTTCTTGGAACTGTCAATTTGAACTCTGAGGTATTTGAATGTTTTAACCACTTCGAGTTTCATCTCGTGAAGGTGCCACTGTAGAGTCTCCTTCTTTTGTCCCTGGTTTTTGGAAAATCATGATTTTAGTTTTCGATCTGTTGATCTCGAGATTATTTTCTGTAGTGTAATTTGTCAGGTTATCAAGCTGGAGTTGCGGGCCAACCTGAGCAAGATCGAGTAGTATCAGGTCATCACCATATAAGAGTCTCAGGACCATTGGGTTTCCTATTTTAGGTGTGAAAGACCTGATCTTAATTTGGCTACCTTTGAAGTCACCGCGAAAGGATATGAACAAGGCCGGTGCCAAGGGGCAACCTTGCTTCACTCCGCGGAACGTCGGTATAGGATTCGAAATTAATCCTTGGTTGTTTAGACAAACTATGATGCTTGTGTTTGAGTGTAGGTTGATTATGGCTTCCAAGATTTCTTCTGGACAGTGCCAGGTCCTTCATTTGGACCAAAGCTTCTGTCTGTCCACTCTATCGAAAACTTGAGAAAAGTCGACAAACGCTTGAAACATTTGCGATGCTCCTATCAGGACTTTTTCCTTCAGTATATTCAGGCATATTATATTAGCACTAGTACTTGCGTTTTTCTGAAATGCTGTTTGCAAAGGATCGAAGCACAATGAGGTATGGGACCAGTTTCGAAAATGAGTCAGAAGTGTTGTAGCTAAAACTTTCCCAATGACATCGAGAAGGGCTATTGGCCGATAGTTCTGGGTGTCTTCTCTAGAGCCCTTTTTAAAGATCGGAACAATCACGGCTTTGGTCCAAGAGTCTGGGATTGTTTTTCTTTTTCTACAGACTTTGAAGATTGAACTAATTAAGATTGACCAGTCGTCTGGGTGTTGCTTGAGATCACAGTTTGCAAGTCCGTCGGGCCCCGGGGCTCTGGACAAGTTCAGTTTTGAGATGTTTTTTTTTTATTTCATTGCTATCTGTTTGGTCCACCCAAAATGAATCGTTCGGTTGCTCAGTTACATGATGGTATCCTTTCAATGGTTCAAACAGCTTCGAGAAGTGTGTAGACCACTTTTCTTCCGAGACAGGATTGATCATATGCGAATTTAGGTGGTTGCTCGGTTTATTGATGAGCGAGCAAAACCTGTGAGATTTTTTGTTGGACAATCCCATCATCATCGCCTCAGCGTCAGACTGGTATAGAAGAGATCTGGAATTTCTCAGCCATTGCTTATATTTTCTCGTTTCAGAATTAAAATGTTCCCACAGTGTGGTTCGATTCAGGGTAACAGCCTCTCTTTTTAGCTTTCTCAAAAGTCTGTGTTTGGTGACCAGAGTCGTGTTATACTCATGGCTATGATGGTTACTGAGGTTATTAAATATCTTCTTAGGGTTTTTGAAGGCGAGAAGGAGAGGAATGTAACTGGTTCTAGCAGTGACTTCTTGCGATCCTGGGTTTGTTGTGAATTTGTCTCAATTGATGATTCGGAAGACTGCTGTTGGCGAGCTTCACTTCTGCAGATGAGATTCAGTAAGTTATGGTCACTGTCCTTAGTTCTGATTACTTCAAATGACACTATGTTGAGGAAAACAGGCTCAGATGCGAAAATATAATCAAGTGTTGCGCTTGACCTATCACGCTCCCAGGTCGGTATTAGGGTGCCTGGATCAGTGACAGTCGCTGTGGTGAGAAGGTTCCTAGATTTCATAATGTTGGTCCAAGCAAGTCCCCTAGTTATTGCTAATGACTTGATAGCTTGTTTCGTTTCCGATCTGTTGGGGGTTTTGCAGTTCGCGTTGAGGTCCCCTCAAATCATAATGTTAGGAGATTGATATTTGATAGCGATCTCGTCAATAATATTAGCCACTTGGTCACAGAAATTCTCTGTTGATATTTTTAGAGGATTCCAGTAGACATTAATGATAGCTACCAAATCAGACGATGAAAGCTTGTCCATTTGAGTTGACAAATTCCACGTAGTCAGTACGGCTAAAATTTCATAGCTACGGGCTATTACCTTTGTAATGGATACTCCAGATCCTGTGCGGGTAGCTATCAATAGTCCAGAAGAGGGGCGTCGCAGTGGACCTTTAAGGGGCAGAGATATTTCTATGCAGTAGCCATCAAGAGTGGGGTTTTCCAAGAGCCACGTTTCCTGAAGGCATACAACATCGTAGGAGCCCAGGTTGTGGCTGTCAGGCTTAGAACGGTATTCCAGGACGCTATACTTAGGGTTTCTTTTAAGTCTGGTTGCTGGGCTGGTCAGGGTGGCAGTAACAGCGACGCAGCACCCCTAGATGGCTGCTATCTTTTGGACCCTGGTGTTAAGGCATTCCGGATCCAAGACCAGTTGTCTCTTTGAATATCTTTCGAGTTTGTAGTTGGGATCTCGTAGAGGTTAAAACCCAAATGGGCTAGATCCGCATATACTTCTTGCGGTATTTCTTGTAGTGCTAGTTGTTTAATATGTAGATAGGCCTTCGCTTGATTCTTTCTATGGTAGGGTTCAATCAGAACGAAATCATCTGATTTTAAGTTCAGCAGAGTTTTTACCTTTCTTAGTGTTCTGAGGGCCGTGTTCCTATTTAGGACCATGTACTGATCATTTGATGTTTTTTGTTCAATTTTGAAGAGACAGGTCAATCGTAATGACAGATCTCTTAACTTTCCTTGGTCATCTGTCAAATGTCTCAAAGGACTGATTCTTTGGTTTGTTCGATTAGTAGAGGCCGGGGGAACGTTCTGTTGACTTCGTTCCGCAGAATCCGGTATCAGTTTAGTATCTTTGTGATCTGTTTGGCTGGTTGTAGGAGATAGGGAATTTTCCCCAACTAAAGCACGAGTTGGCAGGTTCGGTGTTTGTACAGACGATTTATTTAAAATTTCTGATTGCGAAACTTGTGTATCAGTTGTGTCCCAGTGTTGGATTATGTCCATCAATGAACTTTGAGCTATGAATTCTTCTGTCGTCTTAGGAGAAGTGGAGATGCAGATTACTGAGTTATTTAGACTTTGGTTTCGTTGTAGAGATGATGGTTTTTCTTTCGTTGATTCTTTTGGTTTAGTTTTTTGCAGGCATCAGGGGGTCAAAGGCCGACACTGTTTGCGAAGCGCTGGTATCTAATTCACCTGACGTTGCGATTTTCAGCAATGGCTTCGTTTTGGAGCCCTGCACTGTTTTTTGTTGATTTTCCACTGGTTTCAGGGTTTTTTTTTTTTTTTTTTTTTTTGCAATTTCTAGTTTCTTACAAACTTTTATTACAATTTATTTCCAACTTTCTTCCTCAGTCACTTCACTCCTGCAGTAGAGTTAACCTCCGGAGTTAGCAACTTGTTAGATCATTATTTCATAATTTGCTCCAGAAAGTTTATAACTGCACAAGTCAAGTGAACTGAGGTCCCACTTAAAATTTTCAGCCACAGTTCTTCTATACAGTCGGTTCGGGGGGCGAACTTAAGTAGGTAGAGAGACCTTGTGTCTTTCAGTAAGTGACAAACAGTCAGTAGATGTTTTAGTGATTCTGGGTAATTTCCACAAAACCTACATGAAGGATCTTTTACGTTATCGATGTGTCGGAGAAAGCACATTTGTCTAGTTTTATGGAGGTTTGTTCTTAACCGCAAAAAGCTATCTCTATGATGACGAGACGGGAATGTGCTTAGGTATTTCGGTAAGCAATCTAATTTATTCGGAATCATGCTCAAGTCTATGGCAGTCTTTAGTTCATTAAGTTTTTCCGTGTTGTCGATCCAGAGCTGACGTCTCAGTTTTTGTTTTGCGTTTTGAGGTCGTTCTATTAGCATCTCCATATAGATGTTTACAGCTTGCATAGTTGATTTTACTTTTTTGACCCATACTTCTTGTAAGGTGTTTGAATTTGAGTTTTTTTGTGTGATGAACAGTTTGAATGCTGGCTCAACCTTTTCTGACGACATCTTTCGTAATAAAGTCATTGATTTCCAAATGACAGCTCCATACATTGGTTCAAGTCCCAATTCATTACGGATTACTGATACTGACAGGTATTTGGGTAATCTTAGCACCCGACGCCAGAATAAACCCTCAAATTTAGACCAGATCTTAAAATCGATGTTCCAGCCTGTCTCTGCACCAAACGTCAGAGATGGTATCACCTTTTGTTGGTAGAAGGTTCGTACTGGAATCAGGGAGAATTTTCCAAATTGTGAGTGTATCTTTGCACCTTGTAGGGACAATGTTTTTATTCTTTTTTCGAGTTCAGACACCCAGCTCCATTCTCTTATTGACATAGAAAATGGAATACCCAAGTATCGGAATGAGGTCACTTCCTCGATTGGGACGTTGTTCAAGATCCATCTGAAGTTCTTATTTTTTTTTTCTTCGCCATGACATAATTTCAAAATTTTTGTTTTATCGACATTGATTTTTAAGTCGTTATCCATCATGTAGGTATTTAGTGTATTTAATAGCCTCTGTAGCCCTATTTGCGTTTTGTCAACTATGACGAAGTCGTCGGCGTAAATCAAGTAGCTTACAGGATTGCCGTTAAGTTTGGGAGGAAAGCAGTGAGTATTTTTTAGTGTAACTGACACATCTGCAATGTATAGTTTGAAGAGGACCGCTGCTAAAGGGCAGCCTTGCTTCACTCCCTTTTTCGTTGTAATGGCTTCAGAAAGAACTCCGCTTTCGTTCAGCCTTATTCTTACTGATGTAGAGTCATGTAAGGCTTTTATGGGATTTAGTATGTTCGGTGGACAGTTCCATTTTTTTAGTTTTCCCCAGAGTTTTTCTCGGTTGATTCCGTCAAAGGCTTGTTGCATGTCTATAAATGCAAAAAACAGTTTTCCCTTACTTCTCAGAGTTTCCAACTTTAATAAATTAAGTATAGCAAGGTTGTTTTCAGTGCCTACTCCCTTTGTAAAACCAGTTTGCCGTACATCGTTTAGTCCACAGCGGCAGGCCCAAGCTGAGATCTTTTCTTGTAGGAACGAGGCAAAGATTTTCCCGAGGGTATCCAATAGCGCAATAGGGCGATAGTTTGCGGGTTCATCTCTATTGCCTTTTTTGTAGATCGGGACAATTATAGCTTCCAACCAGGATGACAGAATTGTCCTGGAGGAGGTTATTGTCGCGAATAGATCAGCTATGAACTTGGCCCATACTTGAGGATGTTGTTTAAGCATGATGTTCGAAATACCGTCTGGGCCGGCTGCTCGGGAATTTTTTAATTTTGTTATAGCGCCACTTATGTTTTCCACGGTCTCTGCAGTGTCCCAGCACACGTTTTCATCGTTTTTCTCAACCACCGACGTGTTGCTTGTGGACGAGAAGACGTTTCCAAAATGCGCTACCCAAGCTGCCTCGGGTATGCCGTTGGCCATGATTTCAGCTCGATTTGTCTGGTCCATATTTAAAATTCTCCAAATGTCTCTGGTGTTCTGAGATCTTATCAGGGACAACATCTCCTCACCACGTTCTTGGTCACGTTGGAGGGCAAAAGCTATTGTCCAATTTCGATATAATTGTTTTCGATGTTTGATTTTTGCTACTCTATTGATACTACTCCCAGCTCGTAATTCCTTCAGATCTTTCCTCAGTTTTTTTTCTCATTATTCTGAAGTACACTCCATGTGTGTTTATGTGCAGACACTGACATGTTCTTTCTTGGATAGGAGCTGGCCACAGTTTGGAGAATGGCGGGATAGTCGATAAAGGCTGTGGGTGCTTCATTTCTTGATTGAAAATCGAAAGTAAGGTACTGTATCTGTTTTGATGACATCCGAAGTCTAATGCGGCTGGTATTTACCTCTAGATCGGTGCATGCCGTGCCGCTTAGACGCTTACAGTTGGGTTGCCAGTACATTTTCAACGGAAAATGGTCGCTGTTTTTCGTTGGCGTGATCTGAAGGTTGGTAATTATCGACATCAGGTTGTTTGAAACCCAGATATAGTCCAGTGTTTTCTTTTGTCCCATGTTCATCCACGTGGTTTGCGGTGGAGTATCACCCGGCACATTGCCGTTTAACATGGTACAATCTCTGGCTTCCATAGCCTCATGCCATCTTGCTTTTATAGAAGAGTCCTTTAGTTCTTTATTACGACGCTGATTGGAATCCAGGTGGTTTCCATTAAACCAAGATGTGTTTAAGTCGCCACACACAATCATCCACAAATTATGGAGATTCCTTTGGTTTGTGTCGATTATTGTTGTTATTGATAAGATAAAAACCCCTGTCGAGATCTTTGCAGGGTTCCAATATACGTTTACCAACAGAAGATGTTGAGATGAGCTGGAATCTTTTCTAGGTTCGCTAGTTTTTCTTACGAGTAATGTTGCCTGTACATGACCATTGGGATTTGATGAGTCCGCCACTTCCCAACCTGTTCCTATTTTTATCATTGTCAATAGTCCTGAGGACGGGCGACCTCTCGCATTTTTGCTTGCAGGATTTATTAATATGTGGTAACCGTCTTTTACGGGAAGCTGGCGAATCCAGGTCTCTTGCAGGCATATTATAAAATTGTCCTGGAGGTCTACTGGAAAGTTGTTATATAAGTGGCCAAATCCTCTGGTGTTCCATGAGATCAGGGTGTTGACGTCCTCTGATCCACCGTTATCTAGTTAGTATTTTCTTGTGTTATGTTGTGAAATCCTGTTAGTCTTGGCAGGTATCAAATTTGAGTTCAGTTGCCTTCGAATCTGCTCGCGCCGATGACTCAGGATGGTTCTTTGTTCATGTTCCTCCGAGGGATTATCTCTGTTCTGTTTAGTTGGTTCAGGATATTCAAGAATTTCAAAGCCGAGCCGTAGTATGTCTTCTCTTGCCCCCATCATAGATCTTCTAACTGTTTGTGAGTTGACATGTAGTAATACGCAATCGACTCTTTCTTCGGAATAATATTCGACAATTTGAATGTCGTCAGATGAAATTGACCTTAAAGAAGGTACTGAATGCAGAAGGCGCATGACATTGCCACGGTTCAAATTTACATCAGAATCGTCGGGCAACACATTGGTCAATTTGATTTTCTTTGATGTTATGACACAGTCATGTCTAATAGTGGTATATTTTGTTCTTGTGTCCCTGAATTTGTGATTCTGAGCAATAGTGCGCTTTGGATTTAGTACAGTAACTAGCTTTTCCTTACTGGTATTTAAGTAAAGACGTTTTCCTCCGGCCATTTTACTGTCAGACTTTCTTACATCTGGTGTGTGTTTCTCAGTCTGTTTTGTTGGCAGACCTTTTTGATTTTCTTTTATTTTCCAAGGATTGTTGTATGTTTGAGTATGGTGCTCAAGGAGGGTTTTATTACTATTAGCCATGTTGTCATCGATGACATGGTCATAGTCCCCACTCACTTCTTGTGAGTAGGTGGATAGGTTGCAGAGTTCTTCAAGGTTATTTACGGACGAGTCACTGTCAGAATCTGAAACGACCCTCCTTCGCTTGTTTGGATTTGGTTTTATTAGCTTAATGTCATGGTCTTGCGTAGTTTTCTTCAGAGATGAAGGATTGACTGTTTTTGCTTCTTCTTCTTTTTTTTTGCTGTTTTCTCTACTAGAGACCGGGGCCTGGAATAGGGACTGACTCATTGACAATTTTCCTGTCATATTGTCACGGACAAAAACTTTAGATGTAGGGGGCGTTGTTAGGTTTCTGATGAATTTCTTTGAAGTCGGCAATTGCTTTGGGGTTGTTATAGATCTTGTCTTTTTTTTCTTTTTAATATGTGAATCACTACTTTGAGGACCTTCTGATTTTTTATTTTGTGAGGAACTTGGAGTCTTTCCATTTTGCAGGTTTTTTGCACCCCCATGAAAGATACCAAAAGAAGCCTTTAAATTTGAGCAGCTTGGTGCTGCTAGGGGAAGGTCCCAGATGCTAGGAGGGACTTTTCCTATTAAACTTTGGTGTATTTCTCTTTCTTTTGGCAGTTGAGAGTCCTCTACTAAAAGGGGGTGAGGTTTCGTAGGAGTGTCGGTTTTATGGCCTGTTTCTTTCACTTTTGACACCTCTTTTATTACATTTGTTACGACTTTTGCTCGGGGGTAAGTAATACCTTGAACATTCACCTGTACTGTTTTCCCAGGGAATGTTGTTGGCAGTACAGCTGAGTCACCCGCGTTTATATGTTGGCAGCTTCCATTTTCTGAATTAAGCAATTCTATTGGGGCTGGACTTGGATGCAAACGAGTTTTTTGCATAAATGTCGACAGCTCGTCCATTTGTATCTTTGCTTCATTTGAGTTTTTTCCAATTAGCTGGAATATTTTTCTGAGGCCGTCTTCTATCTCTAATTGTTCTTTTGTTCATTGTTCCAACTGCAAGTTGAAGTTGTATTCCAGCAGAGATACTTTTTCTGTCAGATGTCCAATAATTGCCCCATTATTGTGAAGTGTTTCATTCATACTCTCATATAGCTTTATAAAGGGTATTAAAGCCTGAGATGTTGCTGCTAGCACGTTGTTGTGTATTTGTATTGCTGCAGCGACCGAAAGATTGGATTTAGCTTCGGAAATTGAGTCCATTGGGTTAGGCAATTTAGGCTTGCAAAGGTCATTATATTCGGAGATGTCCGCTTGAAATGGCAGACGTTGTTTCTCTCATCCTGTATCAGCCAAATCAAGTTTATGGGCATTAACGGGGGTCGAGCAATTTGGCGCATTGTCACCGCTTTTGTTTGTCACTGACTTTGGTCTAAGCGAGATCCCTCCTGCTTTCTCAGCTCGATAATCTCTCAGCACATGGGACCGGTGTGAACTAGGGACACTTCTTTCTCGTCTTGGTGAGGTGATCAGTGTACGTTCTTCCTTTTCTTGAGGGCTGGATTTTAGTTGGTAGCTTATAGTTCTTAATTCGGCATTGGGAGGTGACCCCAAACCTAACCTTGTTCGATTGTTAGTCCCGTTTTCATGCTTTTCTTCGGGGTAGCTTTCTGATAGCTTTACTTTCATTAGCTCAAAGTCAGCTTGTAGCCTTTGTGTAAGTCTGGCCTCTCGACCAGGTGAATCAATTGCAGTATTTAATGATCTTGTAAAGGCTGTGAGGTGTGTGGAGTTTACTGGTATGGTCTCTTTATTAATGTGCGCTGATTTATTGCTATTTTCTGTCCGTAATTTAGGCGATATGTTGTTCCGGGACATTCCACACGGAGTTGTAGTGACAGTGGATTGAGCGACATCCTTGTTTCGAAAGTGAAATCGTAGCATTTTGAGGTTGTTTTGGGTACGTGAAGGATCCGAGTTTAGAAGCTCGGCATCTGTCACCTCAAAGGGAGAATAAAACAAATCTTCTCCGTCTTCATTGCGCTCTTCTGTTGGACAGCATGGTTGTAAGATCTTACATGCAACGTCGAGATGTGTTTTGCATGTATGTTCCACGCAATCGGTATTTAAGACAGTTGCAAATTCTGTATTTAAGTGTGCAGAGTTAGGTAAAGTTGCGGTATTCTCAGGGAGTCCCGGTTTTGGTGGATCTCGTTGGACATATAGACAGACGATTTGCGCATGATTTGCCGCATCTTTGACGTGAGGCTGATCCAATACATCTATCGCCTTTACCTGGGACTCAGAGGCTGGAATGGCCTCGTCCAAGGACATAGCAGGCGAAGAGCGACTCTCCGCAGGGCACAATCCGTTTTGTACAGCATCAATGGGCGATGTTGAGGCAAAAAATGCTGTTGGCAGCACAATAACGGGGAGTTCGAGTGGAGCATTTCGTAAGAGGGCTGGGGCCAGTTGAGCTTTCTGATCAGAGCTCAGGATGCTAGTTTCATTTCTCACGGCTTCCTCTCTTGGGTTGTTAAGCTTGTTTACTCCTCCAAGGACAATCGTCGGGGGAATGAGGTCTGAATCAACAGACATCGAGTTCAAGGGTGAGTCACACCCAGTTTCACATAAGGTCTGTTCTGACTTGAGGCGAGTTAATGAACGGGTATCCATGGTTTTGAGTCTTAACTGGCAACTGGCTGCCTGCTGCTGATTGAGGCGCAGCACGAAATGATGAGTAGCTTTGCTGGATTTTCTCCCTCTGGCGCCACCAGCGCCTAACAGTCGCACAACAGTCGGCGCCCTCTACCCCTGCCGGGCTCAACGCCACGAGGGTGAGAGCGAGTGCGTTTTCAGGATGAATTGGGTCACGTGACTCCTCACGTGAGCGGCACACAAGGCTCCGCCCCCTCCTGGGAACGAAGCAACCCGCTGTGGTTGTTTCAAGCAGCTGAGTGCGGAAGAATCGCCGTGCAGCCTCTGGTACAGGAGTCTCAGGTGAGTAGAGGATTCTTAGCACAGGGTTTTGGCCGATGATGGAGCCGGATGCGAGGGCTTTTCCGTTTGCCTTTTGAATACAGGGGCCAGCTCAAGTGGGTGGGATGGTTTTTCAGTCTGAGTTTCCTTTTCAAGAGTTACCGGCGTAGCGGATTTAAAGTGGTATAATTTGTCTTCTAGTAAAGTCAACTTCTATTCCGAAAGATCTGTGTGTTCCTTGCTTTTTTGATCAAGTGCTGTGATATATCCTTCGACAAAAATCAGTTTACTGTGCATCATTGCAGTGATGACGGTGCTGTGTTTCAACGAGTCATTGATGGCTTCATTCAACTTCCCAAACGGTGATAGAGCTATTGTTATTGCAGACATGATTGTTGTAAGGTCGATTGTTTTTGTAGGTGATTCCTTATTTCCTGAAGTGGCTATTTCACTAAATCTTCTGTTTTTAGGAGGGGATCGGAGACGTGGAGTATTCAAAATCAGCAAGTATAGCACACCAGAGTGGTCATCTGTTTGCATCTGTCCATCATCAAGGATCGGTTGATCAGACGAGGGGCATATCACAGGTTGCATCGATGGTCTGGAAGCTTGGGCTCCGGCGTTGAGGGTGTTTGTTTTTCATCTGTGGACCCAATTTCTTTAGGGTTGTTCGAATTAGTCAGTTCAGAGGTACTCTCATCCGTTATTGGTTTGTTTGGGGTCCCGGTTATATTGGAAGCATCCAGATTGATTATCGCTTCTGAAGATTCAGGCTCTTTTTTGGATTTACTCTTACGATGCGCCTCATTATTTGATTTTGCTGGGGTCATTCGGGTCTCTGCGTCGTTTCTAGGCGTGGTAGACTCTGCGTTTGTTCCAGTTGGGCACTTTTGGCTTGATGATTGGATCTGAGCCTGGTTCAGAGTCCCAGAGGTTAGTTTCCTTGCTTTACTGACAGGCGGAAGATCCTGAATAGCCTCAAGAATTTCTGTGTCTGAAAGTCCTTTTGTTTGATCCAGCTTTCTTTTGTATTGCTTGTTAATAAAGTCTTTAAGTGCACTGGAAAGAAGTGGCGCCGGAAGAGTTAATTTCCCTGCTTTCTTTAGTCTGAGTGTTTTTGTTTTGCAATTGTTTTTTTTTTTTGTTGTGTTTGGGGAAAACTTTCTTGATTTGCCAACTGTTCCGCAGTATCTTGTTCTGATAGAAGTACGCTAAAATCTTTCTGCTTTGTCGGTAATGCACATGTATTATTTTTCAGGGTTTGCAGAGGGGACTTGGGGGTTGCCCAAGGCACTATGGCAGCTGTTTGGGTGTTCTCCGGCACTGAAAGATTTCCCCGAGTACTCGGGGTTAGCTGTTGAGGGACAGAATGTTTATTCCTTGTTTTAGGAGATTCCAATGCAGCATGAAATTGAGCCGGCCCCAGGACTGTCGTTGAAGTTGCGGCTGTCGGAATCACCTCCAGGGGGCCGCCCAGCTCAAGCGCCATCGACTCAGTGTGCCGCGGTGGAAAAGGGAAAAAGTCCGGCACCTGGGCGGTGCATGTAGAAGGCGGTGCCTCGAGAGCCTGAGGCAAACTGGGGTGCTGCTGGGTTGCCCTCTGTCCCTCAGCCGAGGCAAACTCACTCCCGGCCAAACCACCGCCCGGAACTGTCAGCACAGGGGCCAGGGCTTACAGTCCTCCGACGGCCGAAACCGAGGCACCCCTCGTCGCGATAATGTGACAGGAAGGCTGAACACGCCGGGTGGGGGACGGGCTACAGGGCGAAGAGGAGCGAGCCACTGGCGAGGAAGTTGAGGAAAACTGGCGGGACGCTGTTGGTTAGGCGAAGACATCAAAGACCACCGAGCCAGAGACCCGCGGTACCGGTGAAACGGGTAAGGCGGGGAGCGTCGTCACGGCAGGCTCAGTCTCGAACTCGGTCTCTGTCATGTTCGCATTCATAGCCTTATCCAAAACATTTGCAGAGGTTTTTAATGATGAGTTGGGAGAACCAGTGGGTGACTGGTTCTCGGCCGTAACAATTTCCAAATTGCTCTGTTCCGTTCCAAACGTAGTCTTTGTCTTTGGACTCAAAGAGGTCGAAAGACTCAAGGAGGAGGAGGCAGGGATTGTCTTGGAAGCTGGCCTTGCCTCCTTTGCTTTTTTAAAAATAGGCATTGGTTTTGTTCTTTCCGAATCGAGTGTTTAGGTGTTGCTCCGTAATGCCCGGGTTTCTGATGAAGCTGATAAAGCTACCGGCGACGGTGACGGTGTCAAGCTCATAGTCTGCAGAGCCTCGGTCAAAAGGGCGGCTCCATGCTGCTCCTGCAGCAGACTGCAGACGACTGCTCACCCTCTGCTCACGCTCCGCTCACCGCTCCGCGGTGTGTCAGGTGAATAAGAGACCTCCCACAAGGTAGCACTGTAGAAAGACTGCGGTTTGCATACGACTGCTCACCCTCTGCTCACGCTCCGCTCACCGCTCCGCAGTGTGTCAGATGAATAAGAGACCTCCCACAAGGTAGCACTGTAGAAAGACTGCAGTCTGCAGACGACTGCTCACCCTCTGCTCACGCTCCGCTCACCGCTCTGCGGTGTGTCAGGTGAATAAGTGACCTCCCACAAAGTAGCACTGTAGAAAGACTGCGGTCTGCAGACGACTGCTCACCCTCTGCTCACGCTCCGCTCACCGCTCCGCGGTATGTCAGGTGAATAAGAGTCCTCCCACAAAGTAGAACTGTAGAAAGACTGTGGTCTGCAGACGAATGCTCACCCTCTGCTCACGCTCCGCTCACCGCTCTGCGGTATGTCAGGTGAATAAGAGACATCCCACAAGGTAGCACTGTAGAAAGACTGCGGTCTGCAGACGACTGCTCACCCTCTGCTCACGCTCCGCTCACCCCTCTGCAGTGTGTCAGATGAATAAGAGACCTCCCACAAGGTAGCACTGTAGAAAGACTGCGGTCTGCAGACGACTGCTCACCCTCTGCTCACGCTCCGCTCACCGCTCTGTGGTGTGTCAGGTGAATAAGAGACCTCCCACAAGGTAGCACTGTAGAAAGCCTGCGGTCTGCATACAACTGCTCACCCTCTGCTCACGTACCGCTCACCGCTCTGCGGTGTGTCAGGTGAATAAGAGACCTCCCACAAGGTAGCACTGTAGAAAGACTGCGGTCTGCAGACGACTGCTCACCCTCTGCTCACGCTCCGCTCACCGCTCCGCGGTATGTCAGGTGAATAAGAGACCTCCCACAAGGTAGCACTGTAGAAAGACTGTGGTCTGCAGACGACTGCTCACCCTCTGCTCACGCTCTGCTCACCGCTCTGCGGTATGTCAGGTGAATAAGAGACCTCCCACAAGGTAGCACTATAGAAAGACTGCGGTCTGCAAACGACTGCTCACCCTCGTCTACCGCTGTAAATGTCTGCTAATAAACATGTTGGCATCCTCCAGCTGCAACCCTTTTCTTGATGCTAGCCTCTTCATTTATAAATACTGAAAATGGTGGACAGTTTTCAGTTAAGAGCAGACACTTGGGCCACTGTGACACTGGTGGCACTGGCAGGCATTTGCTGGCAGGTAAGCCTTCATAAGCTGTAGCAAGACACACTGTGTAGATAGGTAATGTAGAAAACTCCTGTCAAGTCAACAAACTATCCCTGTAAAGTATCCACGGTAAGAGGCGAGCTGTAGGAGCACATCTCAAAGTTAACATTTGAAGATTCTTCTTAAAGATACTAGGAAAAGGAGAATTGTGAGTTTGGTAGGCAGTGGTGTTAACAAAGGGAGATGCTCTCTATCCATTAGAGAAAGAGTCGAAGTACTAGGTTGATTTCTCATATGATTTAGTAGCACATGATTAGGGGCACGACCAGGTGGATAATGTGTATAATTCTGCAGATCAGAGGCAGCGGTTCTGCTGGCACTAGGTTGAACCGGATTGTTGAATGTTGATCTTCAGTATGCTAGAGCACCATGGTAAAGACATGACAGATAGTGATGCCTACAGCAAGGGTAGAAGTGGTTACCACGCCCATTCCATACAACAAGAAAGCTAAAACGACCGGTGATCTTTACCGCAGTGACTCTCCCTGGGGCACAGGACTCGATAAGGAGACATTGAGCGAGGTCCAAAAGGCCTGGTACATGCCAAGAACCCCCTGAAATCTTTTATGTTTGGAGTGGAAGGTGGCTTGGGGTACAGCGAATGTGGGGGAGCTTGGAGGGTCTCAGAAGAGGTGCTAGAAAGTTGGAAGATGACAAGAGGCTGCCACTATCAGTGCCAGCAGCGGGGACCATTTTGTCTGAAAAGGCTGGGTGGACACCCTAGAATCAATGAGTTATGTTTATCAAAGACCCCCAGAATCACTCTCAAGAAGAGACACAAAAAGGGATATGCATAACCGGAGCGAGTCACTGAATGTACTCAATATTCAAACTAGATGTCCACAGTGGATGCTTCTAGGTCAGTCTTCCAACTCATGAAACATTGGAGATGTGTGTTTAGCCATGAGGTGGAGAAACGTTTCACTGAGGAACCCCAAACTGCAAAAGTACCTCGTCCATTTTCCAGACGCTTAGCTCTCAGTGTCAACTTCAGAACCGGTCTGCCAAATTGGTGGCTGTTCCCGGAAGGAAAACTACTTTCAGAACAATCTTGATCGGGAGACAGTGGGATGTGAGACATCTGTAGAGATCTGCAAGTGCCTTTGATTTTGTCACACTCAAGAGATTCACATAGGGACAGCCAAAATATTGTCCATGCTTGGGAGTTTGTGTAATGGTCTGCACTGCACTCCACTGCAAAGGAAACTGCTAGTCACTCCTGGTGGTTAATGTGGTGCGATTGCAATGTTGGAGACCAGAGGCCACTTCTGGTCACAGTGCCTCATCTTGTCAGACTGGCATCCGATTTGAGGATGATGTTACAAGCCATACAAAAAATGGCTTGCCATTCTAAGACTCCATGTTAGCTAATCATCAGGCAAGATTTCACTTTGAGTATTCATCAAGGGAAATTATGTTGGAGTATCTCCGACCCAGGTCAGGGTAAAATGTATTATTGCATTTGTAGTCCACTGCCCTAAAAGATATGAAATATCCATGAAGGAGCGCTTTTCCCTGCTGGAGGTGACAGGATCCTTGAGTGAAGGTAAGGCTTTCCCGGGCAACAGTCATGAGAGGGACAGTGCTATTCACTTCACAGAAAAAAAGGAAGCATGAATGCGAGTGTAAAGATGCTGCAGGCGATTAAGGAGTCTGAGAGGCAGTTTTCATTGAACCAGGGCAAAGGTAAATTTAGTTACTTGGTTAAGTATAAGTATAAGATGAAAGTGAAACTGTTGAAGTCTGTGGATCTTAATGAAAGTGAAACCAATATATTTCATATGGGCCAACAAAGGAGCAAAAATGACTTGCCTCATATCTTGATATTTAGATGAAATTAGGCAGTCTCTAATCAGTACAAAGGCATATTGTATTGGATTGTCTGGTTTCTTTTGACAATAGCTTAATTTCTAATGGTGCGAGACTCATTGCTAGAAGCTAACATTACTATCATCCCAAAGCCGGGCAAATATTTAACCTTCCTAAAGGACCACAGACCTATATTGTGCCACGCTCTCCCACCTTTTTGTCTGTAGCCCTGTTCCCCTCCCTGTCGCTCTACCCACCCTTCCTCTTTCCCATTCTACCAACCCATTATTATACCTTCAACTTGCCCTACTCTCTCTCCTATTTTCAAACCACCCTCTTTCCTGCTATGCTATGCTTGCCCTACCCATTAATTTCCCCCGCTCATTCTGCTCATTTTTGTAATACTGACTCCAATCTTATGCAGCCCACACAAGACATTCTCATCAAAAGGTAGAAGAAGAGAAGGGCGGCATCAGTTGCTGGCCCTGTTTGAAATTCTGTCAGCCTGGGACAAACCAAGAGACAGGACTCCCTACCTCCAAGCAAGTGAGTGGATCACTAGATGCCACACAGAATGTATACTCTTCCCTCATTCAGGAGAATAGTAGACTGCAGACTACTATTTATTTCTCTTAAAGAGAAAAACTACTGTAATATTGCTTGCTGTTCCTTATCTAGCACACTTCTGCATTCTGCCCCTCAATAATGTTCATAGATGGTGCCCAAGATCAATTGGATTCTGTATTTTAACTGATTTAATATGCTTCGACTGCGCCAAAGACTAATCTCCTTTTAGGGCATGCCCCAGATAATCTGTGGGTCCCAGTTAATGTGTTAATAAAATAACCCTGACTCAATTTTCTTTTAGAAAGGGTCCAACTAGTTCGCTCTTCAGTTGGATGTCAGATGATTTGGACTGAACAGCACCTTAATTGATCTATATTGTAACAAAGACTGGACCCTTGCAGTTGCCTTAGCTTGTGCTTCATCCAACTGACCTATACAGTTATTTCTACACCCACTACCTGAACAACCGTAATGACGAGGAGTTACAAAGACAGTAGAATCAGATCCCAAAAAACTATGGAGACAAACCTAGCCATAAGTCACACCCACAAGCTGTGTACCAAAGGGGGTTACAATGAACACACAAACATATATGAAACCGCTGTGGACCAAATACCAACTCACATGGGGAAGAAATTAATTTGGGTTACTCCTATCTTCTGTGTACCTCACTAGACACATCTAACAATACCTTGGCATCTACTAGAACCAGCCAGACAGAGATGGGCAAACATCAGCGGAGAAAACTCTCAATGAGGGTGTGAAGCAAAGTGAAAGAGACAGTCAACTGAAAGCCAATGTAACAGCAGAATTATCTGACCACTTCCACTCAGTTCACCACCAGTGAACATTGCTGATGCTCAAGGACAACCTTGGAGATACCTCCATGGGAGCATGTCTTCACCAACAATGATGCATAATGAAAAACAGGTCAAACCTCCCTCCGAATAGGCACCTGGTCCCTAGGAGATACAATCCAGGACAGCAACAACAATCTCAAAGGAACCTATTAAGCTTACTTGACGATAAATCAATTCTCATTAGAATTTGGAAATATGGGGGACCTCAAAATATAAAAAAAAATAAGATGCACAGCCAATGCAGGACATGTCCATAGTACAGCCCACAAATTAGTATCCTACTATATCCCAACCTTGCAATCAAGTGCTCCATCGACCTGTCCCAACTGCGTAAAGGGAATCATGGGAAAAGCTGCATTCTTATCAACATTAAATCTACATCAAAGAACAACACTGCCATCTATGACCTCCTTCTGGAGGCCATTACAGACTTCCTCTTCATCAATCGGACCTGGCCTGGCTCACAGGTGACTATGCAGGGATATTCCATGAAGCTGTTACTCCCAATTTCAAGATGTTCATCATCAGCTTTGCTGGTAGAAATGGATAAGAATCACCCTCATTAACAAGGAACAACTCTGCAAAAAGTCATCACCATCCACATCAATCTTTGACTGAGGGTCAATCCTGGTAGACAGCCACAACACCAACTCTGCACTGTTCATATTCCTATCAATCTACCACCATTTACTTGCAACCCCAGCATTGCGGATACATTCATGGATTGAGTTGCAAACTTAACATTGGATCATGACTATTTGTCCATCCTGGGTGCTTCCGACCTATGCCATATGGTTGGAGAAATGATAAGCTGAGCATGGGAAAGCATCAAAATGGAAGACATTTTTCCAACCTTAATTTCTCTAAGCCCATGGTGTCCACATGGCTCCACCTGCACCCAGACGAAGGACATGTCATACTCACATCAATGGATAATCAAAGCTCTTGGCAAATTGGCCCCGAAGAGGCCTTTCAAACACTTAAACAAGTTGCATGACACAAGATGGTGCAGTACTTAATTTGTATAAAAATAAGGGCCACGGCTGAGATATTCTCTAG
This sequence comes from Ambystoma mexicanum, assembly GCF_040938575.1. NCBI lineage: Eukaryota > Metazoa > Chordata > Amphibia > Caudata > Ambystomatidae > Ambystoma > Ambystoma mexicanum. Next base: position 469,073,081 of record NC_090925.1, on the reverse strand, counting down.
TCCACACCTGACATATCAGGATGGCCAGCTCCCCGCCCACTGTTGCCACCACGCACAGCTGCTCCCCACAGTGTCAACATATAGGGGGTAATGCTGCAACTCTTACCAGGTCATTGGTTGATGGATGCACTGACCATGGCAGATGTGTGGTGTACAACTACCAATCAACATAAGATAAAATGTGACACTCATTGGGCCTCATTACGACCCAGGCGGTAAGTTACTGCCTGGGTCGTACCTTTACCACCATGGCGTAAACTACGTTTACGCCATGGTGGTTGGCGGACTTACCGCCCCATTCCGAGGTTGGCGGGGCGGTAAGTCCCCATTAACCCATTTACCCTTCCCCATTCCCATTTTGCCCCATAGGGCATAATGGGAGTGGGGAAGGCGTTACTTACGCCACCGTAAATTACGGTGGCGTAATTAACAACAAGGTCCCTTAGCGCCATGGATTTTAACACCTGCTAAAAGCAGGTGTTAAATCCTCCATGGCGCTAAGGGACCTCGGAATCAGGCGGTAAGGGTCGGCGCTGTTTACGCCGCCGTAAACCCCTTACCGCCTGGGTCCTAATGAGGCCCATTGTGTCTTGCTATGAGACAAATGTTTAAGTGTGTCTTTAAACTCAATCATCGTTAACATTTTACACTGATTCTATAGGTGCTTCTTAAGTGACTGACAGTTAAAATAAAAAACTTGCCAAAACACCACCTCATAGTCAAAGTGAGCCTGAGACAATAAGAGCTGGGGCTCTGATTTTTTTTCTCTTTCTTTTACCCGTTGTTTGTTTGTTTGTCTTGTGTTGTCTTATGTACTTGGTTGATTTGATTGTTGGAACAAATGTGTTTGGAAAAAGTTGAATTTTGTTCTGATTCATGTAATGTGTACTTAATTCTGTGAAATTACTAATTCTCTTGTTGTAACTGCATTTGGAAGTAATGTATAACTTTGTATAACACTGTTTGATGTACAACTACCAATCAGCATAACATACAATGTGACACTCATTGTGTCTTGCTATCATTGATGCATCTGTTTATACTTTCTTCTGTAAACAATAAATAAAGATGAATACAAAAAATGAAATATGGCAAAGGCTGAGCCCTTTCAAACAACCCACAAATTAAGCACTGGTGCATGATAAACTTAATGACCTCAAAAAAGAAACAGGAGGATAGAATGCATTTGGTGAAAATGCACAACAGAACAGAATAAAAGCTATCTTTTCATTAACGTTGCATTTACAGGGCAGGGATAGGTTGCAGTGGCAAAAATAGTCCTTTACACGGCCCACTAAACTAGTGATACGTGTCTACTAAGGGAAATATTTATACTAATAAAGGATATCTGGGACCCCTGAGCCTTGTTTAACACACCTACACCTTCACAGCTTCTCTGTGAGGCCATAGCGCCAAATTTAATAGCCATGGTGGATTGATTTATGCATCCAAGGATGCAAAACACTTTCCCCTAAAACGGGACAGTCTTCTTGGTTCTTCACTCCTCTACCATGCACCAATACCCTGAGAGCCTTCTGTCTCCTCACTGAATAGGAATTCAGAAAACTGATAAAATCCAGCAACCAAACAGGCACCCCCTAGTAATGCTACTCTCCTACCATCTGCTAAGCTATTAAGGATTTTTTGCCCTCCTCCAGACATGGCTCAACTCCTCCATTGAACATGGACCCATATATCTAGCCTTCAAATCAGCTCTTATCAAACTGCATTGCAGAATACCACTACGGAACCAACAAACTCGGCTCGCTGCTACCCAATTTCTAATTCCTTAGACCTGGCTAAGCTCCTGGAGATGTTTGTTTACCAACAAATCTTAGACCCTGTTGAGACAAGGATATACCCTCCTCTATCTCCAACTTTGTTTCAGATCCATCATTGTAACCAAATCAGCACTATCGGCAATCTCAGATAACCTAAAAACTAACACTGATACCATTCAACACTGTACACACTGACTCGACCGCTACACACAGCAGGATCCGCAACACTATCTAAATTGAGAGTCTAATAAAGGAGAGGCCCTTCAGGCAACATACACTTTGCTGAACCCTAATACCAGGTTGATGACTAATACACATAAACTGGATTCTCCTGATCTGCACACCTTAACACGTTTACCTCTCCCTCTTTCCCACTAATGCATCTTAACCTTCTTCTTGCAGAACTCAGCATGAAGATGTTTCAGAAAAATTTCCGAAGCTTTGCTTTACAAGAGCCAGTTGCATTAAATGACATCAATAGGGATGTTAAGATATATACTGGGATTTTCAGAGATAGGATTGATAAAATGCCTGTCCCTGGTAGTTAACCTTCATCAGAATGGGTTTGCCATGGACTTGTAAAAAAAGTGGATGCTAAAAAAGACTTTTGTTAGTGTGGTCTAGGGCTATTAGATAAAGGATTTTAAATTATGTTGTCATGAACCATGGACATAGCCCCTTCTGGTCTTCCTGGTCCTGGTCCAGACGGAGAGTGTGCTCCTTGATACTTCCAACATGGCCGTGCCCAGTGCCGTGTTCCGTACTAGCCTGTACATCGGACACGGCACGTTCTATAAATGGGCCACGCCCCCGCGCCTCCGCGCGTCTCAACGCTATCTCTAGGTAGTGTCTCGACGTGTGTGTGCTGCTCGGCGTTACCCTTCCAAGTTCCTGGCAAACTCCCTTATTCTTTCTTCCCTTTTCCCCTGTTACCAGAATCTCTTACCTTTTTTCGATCCTCTTCCTGGACGTCCTGGAACACGCGACTTCCTGGAACTTTGAACGCTCGCGCTGGAGTCAGACTCGACTCGCGCGCACTTATACAAGTCCCGGTCCGGCCGGGAGAAGGAGTCCTCCGCGGAACGCCACAAGAAGAGAACTCAGGTGAGCCGGGGGAAACCTTTGACAGATTGAGACGCCAAACGATCAACACTGATACCACTATGGAGAAAGCGGTCCAGGACCTCATGCGTGGCATACAGGAGCTAACAACCGAGGTACAGAACCAATGCAAATAGGCGCCTTTCGTGGGCCAATTACTCCACAAGAAAGGATGAGAAGAATTCACACCGGCCTGTGCATGTATTGTGCCTCAGACAAGCATCTCATTAAAGAATGTCCTTTAGCCCCTCCACGGCGTTCGGGAAACGCCAGCTCCCGGACCTAGATGGAGCGAGGTTTCCGGAGAAAGATGTCTGCTCCACATCAATCACATCCTTGAACTCTCCTGGACAGAATAACCTGGTGGTGATACAGGCCTTTCTATCGCCCTCCAAGCACAAGACCTATCCCATACTGGCCCTGGGGGACTGTGGAGCTATGGGAATTTTCATTGATCAAGACTGGGTTATCAGACATAAAATACCATATGAGTCACTGAACATTAAACAGCCGGGAGAAGCAATTGATGGGAGACCTCTCTCTTCAGGACCCATAACCCTACAGACAAAAGAGGTCCGTCTCTCCATAAACCACCACCAAGAGCAGATTACATTCGACATCATCAAATCAGCCCATTACCCTATGGTACTGGGTATGCCCTGGCTTCAAAGACATAATCTGTACATTAATTGGACAGCAGGGTCATTGTTTCTGGGCTCTGAGTTTTGTATGTCCCACTTTTTATCCCTGGATCTCTCCTTAACACCAGCTATTGAACATTCAGGAGAGCAAAAAACCTCACTCATGGTTTCCAACATTGTACAAGTCCCAGAGGTCTGCCAAGGATATACTGATGTCTTTTCGACTGCCATAGTCCAGGCTTTACCCCCTCACAGACCCGAAGATTGTGCCATTGAGACAGATCCCTCGGTAGTAATTCCCTTTGGCAGAATCTTTATCCTTTCAGAACCTGAGAAAAAGGCCCTCCGAGAATACCTGGACATCAATTTGGAAAATGGTACCATAAGAGCCTCAAAATCTCCAGCGGGTGCCTCATTGTTCTTCGTTCCTAAGAAGGATTCCAAGGAACTCAGACCGTGCCTCGACTACCGTGGTCTAAATCAATGCACCCTCAAAGATCGGTACCCTCTGCCTCTGATTTCAGATATCCTGGAAGCTGTCAGAGGCGCCGTAATATTCACGAAGTTGGACCTCCGGGGTGCCTATCACTTAATCCGTATCCGGGAAGGGGACGAATGGAAGACCGCCTTTAGAACGCCCTTTGGTCACTTTGAATATCTAGTCATGCCCTTTGGATTAGCTAATGCCCCTGCAGTTTTTCAACGTTTCATGGATAGGGTGTTTTCTGACATGCTTTTTCTCTTTGTCATTGTCTATGTAGACGACATTTTGATTTATTCCAAGGATCCCTTGAAACATGAAGAACATGTCATGGCGGTACTACAACGGCTCCGTGAAAACAAGATCTTTGTCAAACCTGAGAAATGTCTTTTTCACGTGACTTCAGTTCATTACCTTGGATTCATCCTCAGCCCAGAAGGAGTTGGAATGGACCCTTCAAAGGTAAAGGCCATACTGGCCTGGCCTGCTCCTAGATCAGTGAAACAGGTTCAGTCTTTCTTGGAACTTGCTAACTTTTATCGAAAGTTCATTCCTACCTGTTCTGAGCTCGTCCAACCGATCGTTGCTCTGCTGAAGAAGGATGTTCCCTTCATCTGGTCTTCCTCGCATGAGAAGGCTTTTCAACGCTTGAAGACAAGATTCACGCAAGCCCCAGTCCTGTCTCAGCCTGACTTAGATCGCCCTTTCATAGTGGAAACGGATGCCTCCAACCATGCCCTAGGAGCAGTCTTGAAACAGGTGCTTGAGGACAAGATGGACCACCCAGTGGCTTACCTCTCTAGAACCCTAACAACCAGCAAAACCCATTACTCCGTCCTGGAAAAGGAGCTGTTGGCAATCCGCCAAGCCTTCACAGAATGGCGACATTTACTCCTGGGTGCTAGATATCCAGTCCAGGTCCGTACGGACCATCGAAATCTACAAATTCTCCAATCTATGGAGTGCAGGAACAGTCGTCAGGCGCGTTGGGCCTACTTCTTCACCCAGTACCAATTCCAAATCACTCATGTTCCTGGATCACAAAACGTGATTGCGGATGCATTGTCCCGACGTCCTGACTATTTAACCACTGAAGATAGGACCTATCCTACAATGTTTCCCAACACAATCTTTATAGCTCAAGCGATCAACCTCTTGGAAGAGATTCGAGCCAAAACCCAGTCCTCGGACCTCTGGAAGGACGTCTGTAGGAAGAATCCCTGGAACTTGAGAATCAAGGAAGGATACTTATTCAAGGACAATGCCTTGGTCATTCCCACACCAAAACTTCAACATAAAATAATAACTCTCTGCCATGATACTTTTCATTCTGGACATTTTGGTGTAACCAACACGCTCCGTCTTTTACAAAAACAGTTTTGGTGGCCGGAAATGAAATGCAAGGTACAAGAGTACATCAAGACCTGTACTGTCTGCAGTCAGAATAAGCACGACAATAAGAGACCGGCGGGCCTTCTATTGCAACCTACACTGCCAACAAGACCATGGGAATGTATAGCTACAGACTTCATCGTGGAATTACCATATTCCCGGGGTTACATGACCATCATGGTAACCATAGACTTGTTTACTCATATGGCAAATTTCACGCCTCTCTATAAACTTCTTTCCTCTTCAGAGCTCGCAGGAATTTTCCTAGAACACATTTTCCGTCTTCATGGACTCCCTTCCAAGATCATATCGGACCGAGGACCGCAATATATTTCACAACTCTGGAAACATCTCTGTCGTGTTCTAGGGATTCAACGCGCTCTTTCATCTGGATATCACCCACAGACCAACGGGGCCACAGAACGTGTTAATCAAACCCTGGAGCAATATCTTCTTTGTTTCGCAACCAAGGTACAGGATGATTGGTCCCTCCTTATACCCTTGGCCGAATTTGCCTACAACAATTCAGATCACTCAGCGATCAACGTTAGCCCCTTCTATTGCAGTCAAGGTTTTCATCCCTCCGTGTTACCTTCAGTTCTACCACATCCAACTCCAGTACCTTCACTTGATTCCTGGATTGAAACTCTCCTCAACATCCACAAGGAAGCCAAGGAACAATTGGGAAAGGCCCAGATTCGCACTAAGCGATATGCTGATTGCAAAAGAAGACCAGCACCCTCCTATTCTATTGGTGACCAGGTCTGGTTGTCCTCGAAACTATTACCACGACATCTACGCCCTAACAAGTTAGCCCCCCGATATTATGGTCCATTTTCCATAAAAGAAATCATCAATCCTGTTTCTTATCGGCTCAAGCTACCAGACTCCTGGAAGAGAATACATCCAGTTTTTCACACTTCTCTACTCAAACCCTACATTCACTCCACCCGGAAAACTGGCAGACCCAGTCCTGTGATTGTGGACAATCAGCTGGAATATGAAGTATCCAGAATATGTATTCCAGGTACAAACAGGGTCGGCTTGAATACCTGGTCGAGTGGAAAGGCTATCCTCCTAGCGAGAGAACATGGGAACCACTATCCAACCTAAACACCCCTCGATTGCTGAGAAGATTCCATCTCATACACCCTGACAAGCCTGGTGGGACGGGGTTTCGGAGGAGGCATGCTGTCATGAACCATGGACATAGCCCCTTCTGGTCTTCCTGGTCCTGGTCCAGACGGAGAGTGTGCTCCTTGATACTTCCAACATGGCCGTGCCCAGTGCCGTGTTCCGTACTAGCCTGTACGTCGGACACGGCACGTTCTATAAATGGGCCACGCCCCCGTGCCTCCGCGCGTCTCAACGCTATCTCTAGGTAGTGTCTCGACGTGTGTGTGCTGCTCGGCGTTACCCTTCCAAGTTCCTGGCCAACTCCCTTATTCTTTCTTCCCTTTTCCCCTGTTACCAGAATCTCTTACCTTTCTTCAATCCTCTTCCTAGACGTCCTGGAACACGCGACTTCCTGGAACTTTGAACACTCGCGCTGGAGTCAGACTCGGCTCGCGCGCACTTATACAAGTCCCGGTCCGGCCGGGAGAAGGAATCCTCTGCGCAACGCCACAAGAAGAGAACTCAGGTGAGCCAGGGGGAAACCTTTGACATATGTTTTAGGGCCTAACCTTACTTTTAGAAGAAACTTGTAGATTGGTAACCAAGGGCTTTGGATTGTGCTAAAGGCACTTCCTTTCATTTCTCAGTGACGTAGAAGCAGACATGGTGTGCCAGCTCTCACGCCTTCTCTTTGTTTTCTGTCTTGAGCAGCTTGTTGGGGATATCCAAAATAAAATGGAAGAGTGTTCACGAAAGGCTCAGCTTTTGCAAATGATATCCCTGCCCAATTTGAATGAGCCAATCTTCCCTGTCCCGTATTGTATGGACGTTATCTGCCATTTTCTGGTTATAACTGTTTTTTAAGTCAAAGTTGAAAAACCTGAAGCCATGCAAATAGCAAAATTGTCATGTTTTGTAGGTCAGATTTTGGATCTGCTAGAATAGTGTGGCAGCAAAACAAATCAACCATGTGGGGATAATTTCCTCAACCCGTTTTTATTTTTATTGTACACCCTGTGACTTAAAGCGACACTGATACCACAGACGTGGGGATCCCACTAAGGTCGCAATGTGATGGCACCAAGATCAACATCAGTTTGAGCATTCATTAATGAAATCCAAGCATAATGAATAAGATATTTGCTTTGAAAGACCCAGTATTTTTTAGAAGTTGTGTTGTGAAAAGTAGATTGCCATTTGTAATGCAGTTCTTGTGTTGATTTAAGACATGTCTTCATTGTAATTGGATGATATGCCTGAGTTGTTCAATAACTGCCTGTGAAGGTGACAAAGCCTGGGAGAACATTCTCAAAAGTGATCCACGGCATGCTGCACATCTTCTAGTGAGATCCAGGTACCGTGGGTTCCTACACATTTTTCTTCAAGTCTGAATCTGCCTTTAAGAGTCAGAAATCATCAGGGATGTTTGGGAGACGTTCAGGCAGGTTTGGGCTCATTTGTATGGAAGCGACATTCACAAAATATCTCTTAAAAGGCTCCAGGAAGGGAGAGACATGTTAGGGGAAAGGAAGAGATTACGGGAGGCTGGGTGGGGGAGGTGAGTGAGAGTCCTGTTAATCTGTGAATGTTATCTAAGTAGTAAAGCACATTAAACACTTCAGAGAGGTATCTCTGTAGACTAATACATCGTTTGGGAGATCTATGTGTAAACTGCAGATCTCAGGTTTGAATCTGTGTAAGAAAAACTCAGCCTTTCATCCTTCCGAAGATGATCAAATTAGCAAAGTTGATGTGGAGAATTCAACGATTACAGTCACATGTCAGTCATGCCTGCGTCTGATTTTAATCATTACTAGATCGACGCTTTGAGTGTGACTGAAGTTTATAATATTACAATATAGGGAATTCATAACAGACATGGACCTCTGACATGCGGACCTCTGACATGCCGATAGGTCAGGGGAAGAATCAGTAATGCATTAGGGCTGCACGAAGCTCCATTGTGTTGAGTATGTTTCCATGAAGTCTACAGAGGGTATTTATTTATAATATGGAGAGTCCATGGGTGTAGATCAGTGACCTCTGAAAGGCCAGTAGGGCTGAAACAGAGTGAGTCACATGCCAAGCATTCATAATGTAGACTGTGTAGTTCCTTAAAGGAATAGCATTTAGTCAGGTAGGATTGCAATTCTTCCTCAAAACATTTGTTGGAGTAAGTGAAGAGAAGTGCTGGGGCATCTCATTATTTGCACCCCCAAAAAGTGCCCTATTCACAAAGTTCCTTTGGATGTGTTCATCATATAGAATTAAAGATGCATATTAAAATACACAGAAAATAAAGACATACCCCAATTCCTCTATGGAACGCGCACAGTGGCTGCACAATGCATCAGAAGGTAATTTCATACCCCTTCATTTTTAAGTGTGGAACATCAGTGGCATTAACCATTGCTGTCTCACTTAAATTGTTAGCTCTCAAACAGAGATAGAGATAATATTTCCATTTATTACACATTTCACAATGACAGACTCTTTAAGGGCCTGTCATGATGAAAGGCAATTCCGGCACCCAGAAGGGTGCAGGGAGTGCTATATATGCTCTCGAAATTAATGTATGGAAGGGGGCCGGCAGGTGCATCATTTCTGTAGCAGCACAATTCTCTGGAAATGTGCAGGCCACCTTCATGAATAAGGTGACCTGGTCATTTCTCAAAGTAATGCGAATAAATAAATGCATCCTCTGAAATACGTTTTTGCGAATTTGAAGCTAAGTATTTTGTTTTCTACATTAAAGAAACACCCAGGTGCAAGCCATTAGTCATTAAGACACTAAACGTTCTTGGTGCATCCCTGGTAGGAAAGGTTCTAAACGTTTGACCTATTCCATTGACTTTATACTTTGCTTTGAATGTGTGCTGGTAGGTCTGACGTCTTTGATCCAATGTTTACAGTAGCATTTCATCAGCATGAATTGCCATAAGCTTAAACTGAATCTGTCACCCAAATTTCATAAAGGGTCGGCGTATTGGAACACAGTGAACATTTGGGTGATTTGGGGTTCAGAACAAATCTATTGGCCCAGGCTTAAATGGGACCTTGGTCAACCTGAAATATTGCTATTCAATACATACATTAATTAAGAAAGAGCATAAAGTAGTATTGTAAAGAAATTCTGCATGGCATGGACTACCACTGTTTAATTGGGATTTATGGTCTGTTATTGGTGCAAGCATTATGGGGGATGTGTTTACCTTCTCATTGTGGTTTTTCATAGGTTGAAGTTATAGTGATGGAGTAAATGTGTGGTGTGGTGAGTTGCTGTATGGTATAAACTAAGCAAATATGAAGTTCCTGTAGCAGTTTATGTAGCATCACATATGTGGTTGGGAGACAAATAGGTCTCTTTCTGTGGTTGGCAGAACAATATTTGCCTGTGTAACAGCAATATGTGTGCAGTGCATGGAGCATCCCTTATGTGGTCATTTGTCTGAGAATAAACTGTATCAATGTGGTGAGTAGAGCTTCCATTCGGTGGTTGGGATGTGTCTTTAAGGGTTTTAGTGAGTCATCTATGCATATGTGAATGGTGATCTCCCTGCGCCATATCATCCACTTTCCTTCCATGTGTGTGGTGTAAGAGAAGGCGTGTCTGCCATCAGTCGCTCCCCTTGTTTGTGTATATTAAGTTGGGAAATGTATTCCATCTGATTCCTCTTTGTCCTTGGTTGTGAGTGCATGTGCTGTGATGTGTGATGCCACGATGTTGGTGTGATGTCAATAATAGATTTTTATTTCCCTAAGGTTCCACCACTGGCAATTTGAGCTAAACTGCGTGTGTCATAGCCTCTGGTGGGTTCAAATTTTCACATATACCTTCAAAACATATCTGTTGCTCTCGGGACACTGGACAAAATCATTAACAGAAAAGGAGGAGGCGAAATAGAAGGTGTCATGGGGATAAACATGGACTGGGGGTAAGACTAGCTTATGGAGTTGAGAGCAGAAAGAAGAAGAACGGCTGGTATAGTAAAGAGGTGAACTTCAGAGTTAATTTATCATTGACATTTACTTGGCAGCTGCCCAATAGGGATGTTTTGAAATCAACAGACCAATCAGGGGTTGCTTTTTCAAAGGCGTGCCTTTATTTCTAGAAATTCACTTTAAAAAACACATGGACCACTTCTTTGATTTACGGGTGATTACCTTCGTGCATTGCTGGTCCCTTATACATCAGTAATGGGCCCCTTCAAGGAAGTAGAAGACAACATTCGAGGGTGTTCTGGCAAAGTTTGATGGTTGGGGAGTGGAGAAGAAGCTGGGCCTGCTTCTTAGGATCCTGCTCTCCTTCAAGTGCTTTACTTTCCACTGTTCTAGTTTGTCCTCCTGATTTAAAGCAATGGACCTGCTAACAGGGAGAATCTGCACTTAAAGTAAAAAGGTTCCAGTGGGTCACATACTACTGGTTGTCACTGCAGTGGGGTGGGACTTCTGGCTTTTCCTACCATGGCTTTCTTACCATCGCTCCAGATTCTCCATTCTCTGGACCCAGATGATCCCTTTGCCCCTGTTACTGCTGCCATACCATGGAGATCATCGTACTGTGTCTTGTTCCTTCAGGGTCACCATGGTGTCTCACATTTTCTACTTGAAGGTTTAAGTAAAGGTGTACGACCCGTTGCATCATATTTAAACTTTAGGGTTTATTTATTGTTTTAAAAACGATTTAAACAAAAACTATTCAACAGAACACTATAACATTCAAATGAACATTGCACAATTTCTTAGTTAACACCGTCTAAAACGTCCTACACAACTCATAGGGCCTCATTACGACCCAGGCGTTAAGGGTTAACGCCGTCGTTAACCCTTAACGCCTATTCTGATTTTAACGGCTGCTCTTAGCAGCCGTTAAAATCCATGGCACTAACCTGCCATGATGCTAATTACGCCACCGTAATTTACGGTGGCGTAATTAGCGCCTTCCCCACTCCCATTATGCCCTATGGGGCAAAAATGGGAATGGGGAAGGGAAAATGGGAAATGGGGATTTACCGCCCCACTCACCTTGGAATGGGGCGGTAAATCCGCCATCCACCATGGTGTAAACTTAGTTTACACCATGGTGGTAAAGTTGGCGCAATTAGCGCCTGGGTCGTAATGACCCCCATAATGTTCTTATTGTTCCATTCATTCATTTATGAAATTCGTTATGTGAAAAGTTTCAAAGATAGAACATTTTCAGCAGTCAAATAAAAGAGTTGTAATGTATGTTGAGTTTGTAATACCCTATATTTCAGAAATAGCAGTTTAAAAATATTCTCTCAGCACTTATTAAAACAGGACAAATAGACAGAACATGAATACAATTTCGAACAGCCAATCTGCACAATGGAAAGATATTTTAACATAGGCTCCAACTATTCCCCTAATACAGTTCTAGCTTAATTGTCAAATAAAATCTTCACATCCTACCATCATATAAATCAACTAGATATCTTTGGGTGTCTATGAGTTCCTTCATCAACAAATCGCCTCTAAGTGTTTTAAAGTATGCCAATGAAAGATATCTGATCTACAGCTTCCCTTGTTATTGTTATTAAATGTTTTGAACAGACCCTGAATATGAACATGATGTCATTAGTTTTAATCCAGTTATAGTCAGACTAGTACTTTCCACACCCCAAGATTACGCAGTTAACATATCAGAGTTAGTGGAATGATTTGAAATCAAATCATTGTAAACTAGAAACCTCAGAGCCTCGAAATTAATTTGTACAGCTGTTGCCAAGGTCTGAAGACTTTCTATTGCTTTGCAAACTATATTAAGCATATTTCTGATGATCTTATGCCTTGCCTTGACTTCAAGTTTCATAATCAATGTCATTGGTAGACATTCCTCTCCATATCAGGCCAAAGGCCTTATAAATGTTCAAGAGCAAATTAAAGTCAATGTATCCCTGGGCTCACACAGACCTTTTCAGAGCATTGGTCATAACTATTGATCTTTTAGATATTTCATTATGTAGTTTAGGCCAGCTTAGATTAGCTAGAAATATAATCCCCCAATATGTATAGTCCTTAGCTGTTTCAAGTTTTTCTGAAGACAGCCTGTATGTAAATGTGTGCTGCTGTAGCTGATTTTAAAAAACACCTGTCTTCATCTTTTGTGTATGTACTTTAATATTATTTTTTAAATAGGATATATCAAAGACAGACAAGACTCTGTGAGTTGATTGGGGTTAAATCTAAAGCAATGGAATCATTTACCTGAAACAAAATGTCTATGTTAGGTTCTCTGTAGTGAAGGTAAATAGGCAGGATAAAATGAAAATTACAATGAGGCCAAGAAGCAGCCTTGTCACAAGGCTTTATCTCTCCCTATTCTCTTTGTTATGTGTCCTCATGAGCCTTACTGCACCTTCACCCAAGTATTTTTTAAGAAGCTTAACTATAATGTTTAATACATTGCTGTGGATACCCCCGAAGCCATAACCTATTCCAAGGAGTTATTCTGTCAACTCAATAGAATGTAATGGAGAAAATGATTTAAAAAACTGCATGTCAATGCATTTTCTTTACATTAGAGTACAACTTTGTAAGCCGTTTATGAGCTTTGTCATTGTCAACACAAGAATGAGCCTTATGGAAACCAGATTGCATTTTACAAAGCAAAAAACCAATCTTCTGGTTAGTTCCTCAGCCCAAGCCCTAATTGCCTGCACCTCAACACAAGGAGAACAACAAATCAATTAGTACAATGGGATGAGAATTACATGGAAGATCTTTTGCTTGATTTTGATCTGTAGCGATCATGTTACTCCCATGCCAACTCTCAGGCTGTAAGCAGCTGAACAAACATCTCTTAAATAAAGACTATAAGATTTGTGCGCACAGCCTTGGTATTTGTCCTAAAATAAAATCTGACAGTCCACCTGGGCCTTGTGCCCTTGAAAAACTACCTTTTTTTTAAGCGTTCTATTTGATGCAATGATAAAGTTAATACTTAATGCCTGGTATGTTAGGACCAAACAGATGATATTATTTTCAGTTAAATGCAAGCTCTCTAAGTGCAGTAAGCCCACACCTAATGCATGCTACAATGCAAATGGATATTCAAAGGTGAACACTAATGGAATTGTTGTTCTCCTTGTCACTTGAGGTGCAGGCAATTAGAGCTTGGGCTGAGGAACTAACCTGAAGATTGTTTTTTTGCTTTGTAAATAATGTTTGTAAATGTAAAAGCACTTAAAATTCCATAACTTGGTTTCCCAATGACATACAACAAAAATAAAGATGTGTACTTCATTGTTATCCTATACTGCATCCATACACATAAAATAGTAAAATTCAACCAGGCTTTTGCGACTAAAATATTATAATGATACATTTGCAATTGCACCTTCTCGACAAATGGAACTAAATGTGAAGTAGTATACACAGTCAGAGACCCATGAAAATGTGATGTTGTAAATTCAGAGTTGAACAGAACCTATATTTATAAAATTGTGGAATTATCCTGCCTAAATTCTGTGATTCATTGATATCAGATGCTGGTAGGACAACGTAGAAGGAAATAAAAGCAGAACTTTAAGACAGGGACCTCTCTGTCCAGCCTTCCTATGTGAAAAGAGCTAATAGTAAAGCAGTGAGTTGTACATGTGTCATTTTCCTTTCAGTCTAGATACTAACCCAATACAATTACCAGCAGGAAACAGCTGTACTCCCATTCCCTTTAGGGGTGGTGTTTGCTTGGAATTTAAACTCCAGCACATAGGAAGAAGGAAGAGTTTTGGGAAAACAGAATAAGGCAATTGGATTCCAACTAGGCTTAGTGAAAGGGAAATATGTTTATAGGGAAACTTAACAAGAACCAGATTGTACTGAATGCAGAGGCTGTTCTCAAAGCAGGACCAGATTACTTGAAAGGGATATTGGAGTAGTTCCACTGACAAAAGCGAGAGCTGAAATGTTGGAGTTGTCAATGGCTAGATTGTGTCCTTACCTGTCCTCAGTCTTTGAAAGACAGACAAGTGTTGCGTGAGCCCTGTTAAAGGTTCTACCGCTGAAAAAGGAAGCGTAGTGTAAGGTGTATGTGCTTTGTGATTTATGATTTAAACTGAAACAAAGGGTAACATCATTGTATTAGGACTTTCTCCTTCAATTTGGATCTCTGGAAGCTTTAGACATCTCAAATTGAATGTGGAACCACATTCCTATGATTGGTGTCTGCCGTAGTCAATAACGTCATTGAAATCTATTCCTTTGTGAATACAATAAACTGTGGTGTTGTGAGGGTGAAGCTGATTCCTGGAAATTTCAAAATCAATAGATATCCCAGGAAACCCTAGTCTTCATAATCGTTTGCAACAAAACCCACACCATAGAAGTTGCATTTAATGAATGTCTATTGCCAACCTAGGAAACAATAGTTTGCCATAGATTGTACCTAACATTTTAAACAGAAGTAAATTGTAAACATAAAACATACAAATTGATTGTTCGTCTCTTGTTCAGGAGGGTTTAGGCTTCATTGTATAAGGTGCCACCCTATTGATAATTAATGCTATACTCTGAGCTGATAGCCTTGCTTTTTCCTTAATAAACATATCTTATAAGTAACTCTTGTTTCTTAGCTTCATTAGAACAGATAGATTTCTTTCTCAAATAAGCTTTTCTTATTAGTTTATTTAACTCAACTTCTTCAAGATACTATAAGAAGTCAATTGTATTGAAGAGTTGTTGGTTCCTTTGTTTTTTCTGATCTTACTGTTAATCTCCGAATTTACTATTTGCAATACATTCTTGATTCTCTAATAGTGTTATATACGACTTGTGCAGGTTGGCGAATGAGGATAAAATATATATTTACCAACACAAAGTTCTCCACCTTTTAGTTTACCATACTCTATGCAGAGAAACTAAGTTTTATTATCTATATTTTCAGATTATTAGTTATAAGAAAACGAGCTGTTATTTCTTTCGATGCGCTACATAATGTCACTTATCTGCCTTTAGGCCTAACTGCAACAGATTTTGTAGCTAGTGTAGTGTAAGAGGTACAATTATTGCAATGTATAACCACCTCCTAAATGCAGATAATGTCTGCTTACTGTTCAATGCCTTATGCATTCCATGAAATCACTGATATGTTTTTTTAAACCTTACACTATATAGAAGAAACATATAAAGCATAGTCACAGTAACAATATCATTTCCTTTAAAATTAATTTGTTCATACATTTATAGGAAAGATAAATTATTCAAACCCACCACATTTAATAAGGTGCAAATGCTGATACTAAAAACCTATAAGTATATTACATTTAGCCTGTGTTAACTACGCAGATAGAATCTAATATTATGAAATGCAAAATGCTAAAATTGATGTCCACATGCATATCAGATTTAACCCATATAAAAACTGTATCAATGAAATCAGTGAGTACTATACATTCTTTCCCAGAGTAATGGCCGAGGAGAAACAATCACACTTCTCAACATTGATATCATACGTTTACCAGGAGTTCGCAAAACAATATCAGTTGTTTAAGTTTCTCCACTTCTTTTGAGCAAAAGTGACACAGTGGACTGCCATAGTCAGGAGGCTACAATAGATATAAATACTCTCTCATTTGCCGAAGGTTTAGACGGAACCTCATAATAGATGATCTACATTTCTGAGATGAAGATCGGATTAAGTGGGGTGCATCTGCCCTAATTTCTTATGGATTGACATTAAGGGGGTAATTCATAGAATTCAGCGCACAAGTGGCGCACGCGGCTGGCGCACAGTGTGCGCGTGCGAATCCCTGCGCCAGCCGCGTGCGCTGAAATCCATTTCCGCGCACAGCGTATTCATGGATTCCAGGCACCAAAACCAGCCGTGGCGCACAGTGGCGCAGCGACCCTGCAGGAGCGCCAGTTACGCCCCCAAGAACGCCTCCCGCGCAGGGAAAAGCCATCAACATACCCAATCCAGCGCAAAGGGCTGCGCTAACCCTGTACCAGCACAGCAAGCGGGCTACGTGTATCACTGGGGTGCGCGGGAAGTTCCACACGCGATATCAGCAGGGTACGTGTATTTCAGGGTGCAGGGGAAGTTTTACACGCGATTCCAGCACGGTACGTGTATTTCAGGGGTGCGCGGGAAGTTCCACACGCGAATAGCCTGGGTGCGTGTATTTCAGGGGTGAGCGGGAAGTTCCACACGCGAATAGCCTGGGCGCGTGTATTTCAGGGGTGCGCGGGAAGTTCCACACGCGAATAGCCTGGGCGCGTGTATTTCAGGGGTGCGCGGGAAGTTCCACACGCGAATAGCCTGGGCGCGTGTATTTCAGGGGTGCGCGGGAAGTTTTACACGCGATTTCAGCAGGGTACGTGTATTTCAGGGGTGCGCGGGAAGTTTTACACGCGATTTCAGCAGGGTACGTGTATTTCAGGGGTGCGCGGGAAGTTTTACACGCGATTTCAGCAGGGTACGTGTATTTCAGGGGTGCGCGGGAAGTTTTACACGCGATTTCAGCAGGGTACGTGTATTTCAGGGGTGCCGGGGAGTCCTACATGTGATTTGACAGTGTGGGTCCTCCCAGGTGTTCCCTGTACACCCTCCACGGCCCCTGCAGGCAGCCCATACCACAGGGGACTACCCTGCATCCCTGGCATGCCCCCCAGCAAAGGCACATGTTTCCTTGAACTAATGAACACCAACTCATGTCCCCCACCACCCCCACCCCCCAGCACTGTGGGGCACCTGCCAGCAGGCCCCCACCCATGTCCAACTCATGTCCCCCACCACCCCCACCCCCCAGCACTGTGGGGCACCTGCCAGCAGGCCCCCACCCATGTCCAACTCATGTCCCCCACCACCCCCACCCCCCAGCACTGTGGGGCACCTGCCAGCAGGCCCCCACCCATGTCCAACTCATGTCCCCCACCACCCCCACCCCCCAGCACTGTGGGGCACCTGCCAGCAGGCCCCCACCCATGTCCAACTCATGTCCCCCACCACCCCCACCCCCCAGCACTATGGGGCACCTGCCAGCAGGCCCCCACCCATGTCCAACTCATGTCCCCCACCACCCCCACCCCCCAGCACTGTGGGGCACCTGCCAGCAGGCCCCCACCCATGTCCAACTCATGTCCCCCACCCCCCCCACCCCCCAGCACTGTGGGGCACCTGCCAGCAGGCCCCCACCCATGTCCAACTCATGTCCCCCACCACCCCCACCCCCCAGCATTGCGGGGCACCCTCCACCAGGCCCTCGCCCATGTCCCATCCATGCCCCCCTGCACCTGGGTCCCCACAATCCCCAATCATGTCCGTAATGGCCATCCTCCCCTGCCAAAAGGCCCAACCAACTATCACATCCACCCACATATCAAAGGCAATTACATGTTACACACCCAATGTAAATAATGCAAATGAACACATGTCTGTCACACACAATGGCTGCAAGTGAATGTTAAAACACCCAACATGACATGCATGAAAGTAATGAGATGATACGACCCATTGAAGGATGAAAATAAAAATGTATTGAAAATCAACTAGAATGGAAATGAAATTAGAAAAACCACAAAGCAAAACAACAAAAAGAAGATGAATGTCCATGAAAAAAATCCAAAAAATCAAAAAATCCATAGAAGAACTATATACAAGACAATCCCGGGTCCATGAGCCCAACCAAATGAAACCTAACTATGTCAACTAACTAAAAACTGAACTATATACAAAAAAGTGGCGCATTGTCCAATCGCAACCAAATAAAAAAAATAAATAATTCAAAGGAAACCTACCACTAACTATATAACTATATACAATGGCAGCGGGCAAGTCCTGCGGCTCACTCTTTGATGTTGCCGGCCAGGGCATCATCGAACTCCATGTCGATGTCCTGGAGGCGGGACTCTGTCCTGGCCCCGAGGTCTCGCAGGGATAACCCCATGTTCACCTCAAACTCCCTGCGAGCTTCCTCGAGGCACTCGGCCCGCCTCAACGCCCGACGCAGGGAGAACTCCGCCCTGACCATGGTGAGCCGCTCCTCTTCCGCCCGCTGCCGCTCCGCACCTATCCGCTGGACCAACTGCTCCCACACGGAAGACACTACCATCCCAGGGTTCTCCTGCCCTCCGGCCGATGTCTGCCCCTCTGATCTTGATGGCCCCAAGCCATGATGCCTCCCACGTTGAGCCTGCTGCTGCCTCCGACGCCACTGCCTCTGCCAGCACGACGGCATCCAGGATGATGGAAACCACCAACGCCGTTGTGCACGTGCCCTGCCCGATGATGCCGTCACATCCTCCATCTGCTGGGGTCCAGTTGCTGTGTTGTCCACCCCTGCTGGACCTCTGACTCCCGACTGTGGCAGGGATGGGATCCCCACCGAACTGGCTGCATTGGTCAGGGCAGGTCCACAGGGGGCCCTGGTGGCATCTGGGCCGGAAGACGGCAAGGAGAACGACTGGCGTATAGTCTCCACAGAGGAGGAGAGGGCCGCCAGATTGGCCGACACATGCAGGAAACCCCCGAACATGGCCGATCCCAATTGGGCCACGTCGGCACGGTGCTCTTCGTGATGACGTGCGTGCTCCTCCTGGAAAGCACGCACGGCATCACGAATCACAGCCGTGCGCATCGCGACCCCAATCAGGACCTTCTCCACACGGCCAGGGGTCCCCTCGTCCGCAGGTGGAGGGGAGTCAGATGACATGGACATCCCCTCTACCTGCGGACGGGCCTGGGACGGGGCATCCCTGCTGGTGCAAGGTGGTGCACCCACAGGTTCAGGGACAGCGACATGCACAGGCCCCTCCACGGTGACCTGTGCTGTCTCCTGCCCCTGCCCCTGGACTGCACCACTTGCACCAGCAGGGATGCCCCCACCAGGCCCCATGTGCGCCTCAGTGGCGGCCTCCTCCTCCTCTGTGGAAACCACCAACCTGGATGGCTCCTCGCCGTCTACCGCCGTAGCAGGCCCTTGTGGGGGCTCACCCACACCTTCCGCTGCAGCCGTGGGGGCATCCCCACCGCCTTGCTCCACAGCGCCGTCTCCGCCCTCTCCTTCACTAGCCGCTGCGTAGAGGGAGACATAGAACACAAGCATCAGGGTACTGTACAATGGTCCCCTAGACAGGAAGCAATAGCAGATGAGTGCCACTGTCAAAGTACACTTCCATCATGTCACACCACAACACATGTGTCAGTCCAGGCAAAACATACACAGTGACAGTCATGGTGCGTGCCACGGACATTTCAATGCATGTCCAATGGACTCTCGAATCATACAATGTAATGGGACTCACATGCATCATGGGTCATGCCTATCACATGCACACACTTCACCTCAGTCACATCCATCTGGCCCCGTACACCCCAATCACAGTGCATACAAGGATGACTAGGCTGCATCAGTGAATCTGTACATTGTCACAGACATGTGTCATGCATCCATGGCACTCACAAGTCACAGACACGCAGGTCAGGCACACAGACATGGATACCACATATGTATCTGGCATCAGCACCCATCCCTCGCCCCCACCCATGTCCAGGAACAGAGACTGCCATGCTCTCATGTGTGCAATCTGCACAGGGCTCCCCATGTCGCATTCAAACACATGCAACAACCGTGCAGTTCACACATTACAGGTCGCACATGCATTCCCATGATGTCCCTGCACACATACATGCGTACATGGCCTATGTCACACATGCAGGCAAGTATCAGACAACCAGCACACTGCAACATGCCCTGTCTCACACAGCAATGCTTGGCCACTTACCGCTCAACTCCAGACGGGTCTCCCTCTCAAGGACCTGGGCGTGGAGCGCTGGGTGTGCGCGTTCCAGGACCCTCAACTGGATGGAACTCATGCGGCCCCGGCCCCCCTCCACCAGGCGCCGGGCCTTCATGAGGGTCCTGGACCTCAAGTCCTCCCAGCGCTTCTTGACCTTCTGGATGGTGCGGGTTGCCACCCCCTCCGCGTTGATGGCAACCACACAGTCGGCCCAGATCCTATCCCGTCCTTCCCTGTTGGCGCGGGACGATCCGAAGAGGGCATCATACTGCCCCAGGACTTGCTCCACCAGGACACCAACTTCGGTGGCAGTGAAGCTGGTGCCCCTCTGCCCCTCTGGCCGGGGGTTGCCACTGGGGTCAGATGTGGATGTGCCCGACATGGCAACCCCAGGGGCAGGAGTGGGTGGGCAACTGGGTCCTGGGGCTGGGCTGTGGAGCGATGTTATTCGAGTCGGGAGTCTTCTGTACCAGCAGGGGTGGACACAGCAACTGGACCCCTGCAGATGGCTGATGTGCAGGCACCAAATGGCAGGGCACGGTGGCAGCAGGCAGGCAGGCAGGCAGCAGCAGATGGCACGTGGGAGGCTGCTCGGGGCACTGGGGGCAGTGATTCGGCCTTCTGGGCAGGAGCGTGGTCTTCCGTGTGTTTTCGCGTGGCCAGCTTGTTACGGAGTGATTTGGCACGTGAAAAATCTGCACGTCAGCGTGTAATTCGACCAAAGGCCCTTACAGCGTAAGCGCGTCTGTGACATTTTGCGCACGGGCGTTGCCCTGGCAGGGCTTGGAGATCCCGCGTGCCTTTATGTTCTGTACGTGCTTTTCGTGCGGTGCGTGTGTTTTCCATCCGTTGGGGTTCACACGCTATTACTTCACAGCGGGTGTTGGCTACGCGTTCTACTACACGCAAGGCAGACGGTGAGTGGTACCCCGCTCCCCCAGGCCTGATCGCATGAGAAACTTCACGCGAACCCCTGGAATGCACGTAGCCCGCTCCCCCAGGCCCGATCGCGTGAGTAAGTTCACGCAAACCCCTGAAATACACGTACCCCGCTCAATCGCGTGTGTAACTTCCCGCGCAACCCCGAAATACACGTGCCCCGCTCGCACAGGCACTATTGATGTATGTTGCCACTTTTGTAATGCGCAGGGACGCTACCGCCTGCCTTCGTGTGGCGGACGTGTTTGGGCTTGTGCGTGTCTTTCGCTGTGCGTGGCTTTGCCCTATTCGATTCCATGAATTCGTGTGGTTCGGATGCGTGTGGGCGTTCCGTCTGCTTCCCTGCAGTACATCCCCAGTTACGCCCTTGTTTTCGCGAGTTGTTCCCCATTCCGCGCGTTACGCCCCGTGTTCCGCCCACTTTCTAGTGTATGCGCAGAGGTTGTGCGCTTTCACTGTGCGCGTCGCGCACGTCTTTCGGGATGTTGCAGTGACGTGTGTGCCATGCACGGGTTTAGCACACATCCCGAGGAAGACACGCGCAGGGACTTCCATGAAACGCACGCGTGCGCGTGCGCCTCTTTTTTTCCGCTTGCGCCTGCTTGCGCATGCTTGCGCCTGCTTGCGCGTAGATTTTCGGCGCACGTTTGTTCCATGAATCGGCCCCTAAGTCTTCTGTGTGTTTAAATGTCAACATATCTTGACACGTTTGGCACCAATCCTGCATACGTACATTTTCTTCTGTAATTCTAGATTCTGCATAACATTCTGCAAGTTAAAACCTCTTATTTCAAGCAGTTTTTGACTTTTCAGCACATAGTACATTTCCACCTTAGGATTGTTATGTTTAAAAGGATCACATAGTGAATTCGATGGTGGCTCAACAAATATTTTGCATATCAAAAGGTGCTTCCACAACACTCGCATATTTAGTGAGACTCGAATTACAGTCATTTGGGTGCTCTTAAAATTCCTTTCCATAATAAACCCTCCAGAAAGGTGAAATCTAGATCGAACAACAGATGGTAGGTTTCGAGGCTATATAAAATAGAAGGTACAACCTTTCCTATTGTAGCACTCACTGTTTAGAAAATATTCCATATCAATTGTTGAAGTGCTTCATTTGCATAAGTAACTATACATGGCTAACTGTTCAAAGACTTTTTATTGTGCTGCATGTACATTTGAAAACCGAGATATTTTAGTTTATTCCCATTATCTAATTTCTGTCCTGAGAGCCACCAACTGTGCATCATCCTTTTCTTTCCGGCCGAAAATTGTGAAACCTTTTTCTTTCCAATGTTAATAACAAGATTGTTTGCAACTGTATTTTTTTCGAAGTAGTTAATTAATCTCTGCAATCCTAAACTGGTGCAATCCAATAGGATAATGTCAACCACAAAGGACAGTAACGCCAGTTTAGTACCATAACTCTTTGGTGATATAAAGGTTGATTCCATTTACGGACTTCTAATGTATGATAAGTATAAATTAAAAAGTAGAGGCGCCAGGATGCACCTTCTTAATAATCATCACTATGAGCCTGATTAACACAAATGTTTTAACATGGGAAAGTCGCATAGAAAACAGTTTTGTAAATCAAGCCTTATGCCTTCTATATCAAAATTTAGAGACCATGCTTCATAGATCACCTTAGGCTTATCGGATATTAAAGGAGCAGCATATATACTGGTGAAATGAGAAACCCAATCTGACTCTGCAGTGGGTTTTTCTTGACTGTGTAATTGAACATTTCCAGCAGAGGTTGCCATTTTCCAATAACTAGAAGTTGATTTTTAATAATACACATCAGCATTTTCTCCCCATCTTGTTGTTATATTTTATGTCAAAGCATTTTAATCTTGTTTTTATAACTTTGCTTTATTTTCCAAATTGCTTCCGATTTAACTACCCACTCTGCATTAATCTTGCTGAAAACTCTAATGCCCACTTTCAACTCACGCTTAATACTTTACACTTGCAGATTGTAAGCCCAGGGGCACACTACTTGCCTACTTGGGGAATTTGATTTGTATATTAGAGTATTTTTAATAAAGATGAGGAAGTTCGAGGGAATCCATATATAAGATCTATCTTTCTCTGTAGTTTGATTCAGTTTCCGCATCAATGTAATATTATAACGACTTATGATTTGGGTGGTCTAGATCAGCCGACTTGTTTTGCTTGAAACCAGGACTGTGGGTATGCAACTCATGTGCCTGCCAGTAAGTAAGGCACATAGAATCTGGTAATCACTGGGGGTACCTTCTTGTACTGAGAAATACCAGCACTTCTTAAAAAGGTTTTCGAAAACATAAATAAAATTGATACAAGACGACTGGTTACCTCACTGGTTACCTTGATGCCATGTGCACTTCCCCTCTGTCTCACCTTGTACATTACCATTTAATCTTAGCAGGTGCCATTCTTTGAAGAAATGTACCCAATGTTTATGAATTTTTTGCTGACGAAATTGATAATCCCTATCGTTTTTTCAACAGTGATGACGCAATTCTATTACCCATAAAATCTGCATTAAAATCACCTGCTATCACAATATTATAATTACAATAAATATTGTGCCACTGAATTAATATGTTTGCTAATTTTGAAAATAGCAATTTGCGAGAAGTCATTGCATGATTACAATGCATATTTATCAAAAGAAAACTCAAAGCAGTCTCTTTAGTTATGATATGTAAAGCTAAGATTCCTGGCAGTGTGTCATCTTAAATTGTAGATTTCCAGGACCAACCTGAGCTCAAAGCAACAAGTGGACATCCCTGGGGCCTGCCCTTTAAACCACAATTTGTACTTCGTATTTTTGTCTGAAAACCATCAAGTGTAAAATCATCTTTTAAAAAGGTTTCTTGCAATAATATTATTTCAAACCTCTGTATTTGGGCACAGATGCTAAAATCTTTTAAAAGGTGTTTAAAAACCCCTTGAGTTCCTGGTGGAAATTCTAAAGGCTCAGACATCGCTAAAAGCCAGGCCAGTTTACCAAGCCTTGCGAGTTTAGAGATCCAACCAGCCATGACCAATCATCACTAGACTCAACCAATTTAGAAGCTGTTTCTAATATTGTCACTTTTCTAGTGGGTTTCTCATCTAAATAACAGGATATAGTCATTGGTTGGTACATTGAATATGAAAGGCTATTTATTTTTCCTTGCAATGCTTGGTACTTTTGTTGACGTAAATCAAAGCCCTTTGTCTCAGGTCGTCCACCACAGTCAAAAGGAAACTTCTAACAAGCTGTGACAGCACGTCTATGGCTGCTATGTCTGTTCTGGTCTCATTTACATACTCCACTAACTCAGTATCTCTTGACGTAATCATCCGCAAGGACAGAATATCATGTAATATCATGAGGATGTTGTTATGGTTTGTTTAAAGTCACTTTGTCATCACCTGGAGAGAACAATTCCATAATTAATCGCAGACTTTCCATTTGATAGTTATGTACCACTTGGTTGTTTGACGAAATCCTTAAAGGAACCAAGGCAGCTAGACCATCATTGGATTCGATAATTGGGAGATTCTTTGAAAGGGATTTAATGGAAACCAAATCCATAGTACCCAAAAAAAAGCACTCTTTGATTATTTGCCAGTCTGGGTACAACCAAATAGTTCATTTGCAAAGCCTCCCCTGCGTTTTCTTCTTGTATAACTGGTTCTTATTTTTAGATAACCTGAAACCTTTGCTAAATAACGCAGCCAATCTCAGGCTTGATGGAAATTTGGAGCCAACCTTCTTTTCAGTTGGACGTATAAGTTTCAGACTCTTCCTTGTCTTGAGTTGAGAGAGATCGTATACATTTCAATGAAGGACGTGTATTCATTCTTTAAATTTTGTCTTTTTTTTTCAGCTTTCTCTTTATTTTGTTTCCTTATTTTTGTTTCCTTATTGTCTAGGGTGTGAGTTTCAGATCTTCACTAAGGAGGTTTCTTCAATTTCACAAGGAAAAAGGGCTTACCTGCTCGAATTGTTGCATAAACTCTTTTGACGGTGGAGTGTGCTGGCCCATCTTCAATTCTTCTACTAAGGACAATTGATTAACAGCATTTTCATAAGAAACATTTATTTTAGGCCCAGTTTGATTTTCAAGGTATGTTATGCATGTCTCAAATTTTCCTTCAAGCACAAATAATTGAAGCGTATGGATCTTTACCTCTTCTTTAATCAGATAAATTCACTCTTGTCTTCATTTAAAGGGTCTGAGCGAGGGCAGGAGAAAGATGTTGAAGGCAGATCCCCAACACTGACAGTTCGATTTTTCTGGCAGAAATCTGTAATCTTCCTTTTTATGTTTGTTGATGTCAGTGTGTAATTGTGATTTCCAGTTAAGAATGTATCTACCTTTTCAACAAATTTAGATGCCCCTTTCACGGCTGGAGAGAACACCATAGGATTTGTGGGGGGCGGGGAAGGGTGGTGGTGGTGGTGGGAGATTTGAGATGGTGAAGTAAGAGGGAAAGCATAGCCAAATTTCCTTCTGCAGCAGTCTCTTCATTTGTGCTTTGGCTTCTCAGGAAATACATTGTTTCTTTAAGTTCCCTCCAAATGTGTCAGTTTTAAATCACTGTCTCATGATCTGGGAGGTTCACTACTCCGCTTCCACTCTCTTCAGCTTCTAATTTCCAGTAACTGTGCTTTGCCGCGCTTCGCTGCACGAGTCACTGTGGTCTTTTTGGGAAATAAGCCCTGTCCCCTTCTGACTCTGTTTTCCACAATCCAAATGCTGCAGCACAAAACAAAGAAGAGGGATTGCTGATCTCGCCTTACTCTTTGCCAGTAACTGCGCTTTGCCGTGCTTCGTTGTGCAAGTTTTTGCAGCCTTTTTGGAAAATAAGCCCACCCCTTCTCGCTCCATTTTCCACACTCCTAATGTCGCAGTATAAAACAAAACAGCAGGATTGCTGCTCTCGCCTTACACTCTGCCAGTAACTGCGCTTTGCTGCATAACAAGTTTTCTTTATGAATATCCATAGTTCACATTAAACTGCTTCCATACTATCTGGCACTCTCCTTTATTTAGACAGATTACTTATTTGGCCCGCTCTTTGTGAATTTTTGGCACCAACTGATAGCTAATTACTAGTTGAATTAGCATTATATTGGAGGATCTCAAGGAGACTATTCCCTTTATTGATTTAACATATTTGTCTTTAATGTAAGAGATCCTACAGAGACAGCATGACCTTTTCCAATAAATAGGACAGTGCAATACCACTGGGTTTTCTATGCAATATGGCATTCTTTGTTATTTCTCTTTAGTTTCCTTTTTGCTCATTGCCATTTTTCATTCATTTTCTCCGGACCATTGTCCACCTTTTGTTGTGTTCTCTAAGGTTTTTGTTGCATAGGCTTTATCCAAATCTGACTATTAGGCCAGTTGTTGTGCTGTTGTTTTTCAGATTCTTAGAAAATATTCTACTACAACTTTCTTCTATTATGAATATGAGGAATGCAGTAGTTGCCAAAGTGATTCGATGCTCCAATGAAAGGGAACATTATAAAATCAAAACAACACAACATACCTAAACAGACAACAGTAAACTACAGATTTCTGCTTTCTACTTAGAAAACAAGTGAAAGTTATGATAACTCTACTACAGACTTTGTTAAAGTACCAGATTTCTATTTTTCTTTAGGGTAAAGATTACATCTAAACCTCTCACTGACATGGGTGTATATGGTACAGTTTGGTATCCCTGGAAACAATTATAATAATGTATATGCATTTAATTATATAATGTGGAGTTTTTTGTACAGAGCTAGAATGACTCACACCCACCCCAGGGCACTTTGCATCCATCCGTTTAGGGTAGGGTAGGGAGCAGTGGCTGAACATGAGTATTTGAAAGTTCAGGCATTATCTGTGTCAAGGGCAGAGGCATGCAGGGCAACACAACATGTCCTCCAAAGGGGGGCAGGAGGCCCCAGTATGAAGGGATCCCAGATTGACTTATCACCATTATACGTCTATTGTTGTCAAGAATCTCAGGGGAACCTCACCCCATGTTGCAGGAATCCCCATTGATTTTGTGTTACACACTGATTTTGTGTTACACACTGGTCATAGGACATGACTGTATTGGGTGATCAATCCGAATATGCGGACTGGCGTTATTGGCTCTTTGAAGGGACTTGAAACCCAGTGTCATTACGATGGGTGAGATGTGTTGATGAGTGAAGAAATATAATTGTGATCATAGTATTGACAGGCATGTCCACAGCAGCATCTTAGTATCAATTTTAGTGAAAGAATGAACATTTGTGATACATGTTTGTCATATGATCATGGTACTTGACCTGACCCATGACCGCTCATCTTATAGTACATAAAACTGAGGACTTAGATTGAGGGTGCACACTTAGGCAGCCATCAATGCTTCCAAGTTGAAGATTAAATGTTTCTGTCTTCACATACCAATATGTGCCAGGATATTGCGCAACCAATCACTACAGTTCCACCCTGACCACAAAAAAGCTTGCTGTAAGGCGAGTGAACATAACCTACATTTAAGCACCAAACACTCATACAATCGTGCACATTCAAGACGTTCACCTAATGGAGGTTCACACCATTGCAAAGAATTGCGCATATAGACATAATGCATGATCATTCGTTTGAAAGAGTAAATGCAGAAACGCATGCTAATTAATGTTGGTCCTTTTTTCCAGTAATTTGTGTTACTCTGATTGTCCTTTCTTTGTCCCATTCCTTACGTAAATGAGGTTAGTTCACTTTCCATCAGGAACCCCCTCTATCAAAAGATATTGCACAAAAACTAAATCGCTACAGGCAAAGTGCCTCCTCTTTCCTGGCAAGCAAAATAAAAGGCCACCTCACTAATGATCCATCCTGTGTAACTGCCCACGCTCACAGCGATCGAAGCAGAAATGTCCACCTGGATGGACGAAAGCGGGGTAAGAACTAGGGTTGGGAAAGGAAAATCAGAATAATAAAGAATTATAGTAAGTGATCAGACTTAAAATCTTCATTGATTTCCACCTCTCAACCTTCGATCAAATGTTGGTATACAAATGTTGCATGCACTGCCTGGATGTCTGTAATGAGGGCAAACCACATCAAACCAAGGCTTGCATGTGAACCTATCTAAAAGTATAAGATAGGTCACAGAACTG
This sequence comes from Ambystoma mexicanum, assembly GCF_040938575.1. Classification (NCBI taxonomy): domain Eukaryota; kingdom Metazoa; phylum Chordata; class Amphibia; order Caudata; family Ambystomatidae; genus Ambystoma; species Ambystoma mexicanum. Next base: position 469,044,716 of record NC_090925.1, on the reverse strand, counting down.
GTAAATATGGTATACAGTGTTAATAACGACTTAACAATAACAAATTTATTTTATAACGAAACATAAATAACGAAACATTTCAAATTGTATGTCAAACGTATATATGGGGTTGGGGTAAGGGATTAACCTGGGTGGGGAGGGTGTTGGGGGTAATACAGAAAGGGAAACAGTGGACTCCCCAAAATTGAAAATAAAATGAAAATTTGAAATTCTTTTGTTGTTTTAAATTCGTTATAAAATTAGATACAAGTGCCTCCGGATATCATCTCTAGGATACATCTGCTAGCACGAGCTAGAATTGGAATAAACTGAGGCGATATCCTAGTAAATGCAGCATGCAAGGCTCACCAAGAATTGAGAAGATTGCCACCTAGGACTAGCTGGCCATAAAAACATGGCAAAGCCTGAAACCAGCGTTAGTAGTACTGAGTTACTGATATTTTGTCCAAAAGTGACAATGATTGCCCTATCAAGGTGACAGAACTGTTCTACTACAGCTAGCTCAGAGGAAATGCAAAGGAAAATCTCCAACATTCCAAAAGAGGTACTATCGACATTGTTTAAAGACGTGACCTGGTTGCACATTAGTGCAGACAATAGCAAGACTACCAGGATATTAGAAACAGGAGTACAAGAAGTTATTTAAGGTTCCTGAACTTGGGACTCAAACAACAGTGATATATTGTCCTAGTAGACAAATCACCCATTACCAAAATGCAATAAAAGTAAATATCTGGTGAACCATGAAATATGGTGTGCCACCCTCTCGCCACCGACAGATGCTCCAGAAAATATAAAACAGACTGGGTCAGAGGCAAAGCCTTATCAGGAACCTATAACCCAGAGGCAAGAGTACTTTAGATAGGTGAGGAGACAGAAAGAAGTCCACTTCTCCAGTTGTCATTCCAGAGTCTAGGTGAAAATGCTGGTAAGAACAGCATCACACTGAAATCTGCCATGGATGGTTGATACCACATGTGAGAGGACATTTCCCAAGCTAAAAAAGATCACACAAAAGAAAAGGAAAACAATTCCCTTCCTAATAAAACTTTACAATAGGAAATGGCAGGTAAGGCACCTCATGCCGCATTCCTCAATCTTCTAAATACCTTCAATAACAGGGGGTGCTGCTACTCAAGTCAATCAATTCCCCATAACCTTAAAGATCAGGAGGGAGAAGGACTGACACAGCTAGCACTCTGTCTTGTGAGAGCAGGCTACACTCAATCACTGAAGCAAGCTAAGAATTCCCTCTGCTATCTTTTCTCCAGGTAACAATGACTTATGGTCTCCCATTCAAGGTGAGGCTGGAGTCACTCCTGTTAAGCTTTGGGGAAGGAAGCTACTTTGTACACAGTTATTCCATGAGAGGAATGGCTTCCAATTTTTTAACCTTGCAATCTGACCCCTGATCATCCGGCAGGATTTTCATGCACTGGACACTCACTGCCAGCTTCATATTCTGATTTGAGTGGATATGAATATAAGCAGTGGCATCATTTCAAATTATAATGGAAGCAGAAGTGACCCACAAGGCAATCTTCCAAGTCACGTTATAGACTATTGGACTGACAAAGTTATGCTCTGTCATGTGTCACGGATGGTCTCTTTAAATAATGCTCCATGCCAGTGGCTGACAGCTTTACCATGTTTTTATTCTCATCTTCATAAAGGTAGGTATGGGTTGTAATGCCTATACTTTGCCCGTAAGAGGGAGGAAAGTAAAATGATTCTAAACAACCCATGACTAAGGTAGGGCTTAACATCAAAAAGCACTGGGACAGGTTAATCTCCTCATAGCCGGACCACTGAGTCAGCTTTCCAAGATTCCTAATCTTGTTCGGGTCAGGGAATGTTATCCTCAACCTGCCATCAGTTGACTGCAGACATTGAGGAAACAGGTATTTCAACCTTTCTCTTGAGAGGTCACCCAGGGTCTGTCTTGTGTTGTGGCAGTGCGTATTTGGGGAAATATCCTCCTGAATTGAGCATCCCAGTCCTTTAACACACCTATCCTCTGGAGTGTACCAACTGGTGCATCTAACTGACTTGTCCCAGTTTCTCTGTGCCACAGATACCTGAGTCTATCTTTGGTCCAGCGCACTTTCAGGATACACGGTCCCCACTCCATCTGCCTCCAACCTGGTCTCCTCCTCTTTCCTCCTCCCTCCATCTCTGAGAATTCTCTCTTCATGCCATGGCTTCATATTTATTTCTTCTCCTTTAAGTTGTGTATTGCCCACTTCTCATTGGGTTTTCCATCCCTGACTCCTGTTGCCTTTGCTTTTTTCCAGTCCCTGGTGTCTTGGATTCCATTCTCTCTGGGTTTAGGCAATTTTTTGTTTTTCATATTTCTTCCTCAGGTCCATCTACTCCCAGAGTTTTTCCTTTCCCTGGGGTCCTCTTATTCCGTCTTTCTTCAAAAACCCTTTTTCATACCTGGCTGTGCTATCACCCTTTCTAACCTTATTCTTGCCTGGCTTACTTTATAGGCATTTGGTCATGATATCCGACTTGAGGCTGGCCTCTCTTTTACAGATCTTCTCTTTGTTTCCTCTATTTCTTCACCCATTTTTCTCATTGGGGATTGTCCTGGGGCACCTTCGCTCATCACTAACTCTTCTGCTACTGAGGGTTTCACTCTGTCTCTCTTCAAAGTGCCACCTGTTTCCGCCTTTGTGTGATGTCCTCACAATTCCCACTCTTCTTCTCTTTGTACCAGGTTTCTTCCTTTTGGGCTTACTGACCCATTTCTTCACCTTCTTCCAATTCCTCCTCCTCTTTAATCAATTACGGTTTCCCTTTTTTATGCTCCCTTCAGGCTCTCTCAAAGGCTCTTCACCTCCTCACTGGTTGCCTTTCTTTCTACTATTTGTCTCCTACTTTTCTGGATCCTAGACATCCTCATCCTCCTCTATGCTTTCCAATTTTTTTCTTCTATATCTGTTTGTCACCTTGATGCAGTTTTTTCTTCCTCTTTTCCTATTTCGACTTTCTCATCCCTGTGCCAACCTCACCCTCCTCATTACTTTGCCAACCTCTGTCCTTTCAGTACCTTGTCTCTTTGCTTCCTTTTTCCATTTTCCTATCTTTAATTTCCCTACTTTCTTCTCCTTCGTTACCCTACACCTTTTACTCTGAATCATCACTTCTCATAAGGATTCTTCTCCACTCTCTAAAAAGCTCACCACTTTTGTCCCTTTCCTACAGTGTACTTTTTGCTCTATTCCTTACTCTGGCTTCTCTCGTCTTCTGGCTCCCTTCACTGACCCTCTTGCATCGTTCCTTTCATTCTTCTGCTTTTCTTTCTCTCGTAAGGAATACTGTTTCTTTATCACTCTGAGTAATCCCCCTCCATGCTCTCTATATCACCCTATTGTTATGTGCCCTATGACTCGATTATCCTTATTTTTGCCAATGCTCAGGTCCCGGTGGGCTCTCTTCGCCTCCCCACCTTACATCCTCTTTGCTTTTGCCATTCCTCATCTTTGGTTTTGGGGTTGCACGCAGCCCAGGTGTGTGGCTTACCTCCTTGATGGTAATCCCGTTTTGCTTCGAACATGGGTCCATGGTCTCCCTCTCTTCTGCTTCACACCTCTCCCCTTTGTTGTGGGTATTCTCATTTTGTTAACAAGAGCCCCTTTGGCATGGGGAGTACACTGTTTATCTGCAGCCCTGCCCATCACCAACTCTCCCCTGCCTCACCTCGCTGAGCATACCTGGCTTCAGCTGTCATTCACCTAATCTCTTCTAATGGCCATGATGAATCTTGTTGGTCCCATGGAGCTCTTGCACCTCCTCCGGCCTGGCCACCTTAAGGTTAGACAGACCGTCTCCGGATGGCACCCGACTCTCACCCCAACCTGTGAAGCAGACAGGGACTCCTAAGTCAGCAAAGGGACCCACAGGCTTTGGCACGTCTAAATACGTCACTCCACCTGTCTGTGAAGAACACACAGGGTGTTGTGGCTGTACATGGGTTAGGCCGGAAGAGCGTTAAGGGATCCTGAAAATTAGCTAGAAGAGTGTTTTTGGAAAAGAGAGGTAGATGATATTGATGGTTTATATCAATAGAATGGACTGTTAAAAACAGTACTTCACTCTGGTATGGCACCCAATAAAGGCAAGCAGAAACTGAAGTAGGATGGTTAAGGGATTTATGGAGGAGGGCCTTGATACTCAGTGTCTGCTATCACATGTTTGCAGAAGGTCCTATAGTCTTTCTGAATTTCCTGATGTTTCGTCTCTATTGTATTCTGTCTCCTATAAGAGATTCCTTGCCTCCATAGGTAATGGAACCCTCTCCTTTCCTCCGACTGATCATTTCCCTTGACATGGTGAGTGTAACTCCAAGTTTACATCTCTGTAAATCGGAACCTTAGCCCTATTTCCCACCCCCCCCCTTGTGTTTTTGTTTTCACTTGATGTGAAGGTGCGCTCAGTGGGAAGGCTCCAACTTACATAATTCCCCTATGAAACGCGATGTTGGGGTATGAACAAGTTGTTTTGTAGTTCAATTGAGGAGTGATGGATCTTGTAGTCCAAGAGAAGGATCTTGTAGTCCAAAAGGCAAAGTCCAAAAGGCAAAAGGAGTAATGTCCTGGAATCAATAACTGTTTGTGAATTTTGCAGGAGTTCCCCAAGTAGAGAGATAGAGAGGGAATGAATGGGAATGGGAGAAATCGAAAGGATGACTGAACAGAGCTGATAACTGCGAGGCGCGGAAGATACATAGTGGAAAGAAAAAGGAAGGCAGAAGGCGATGAGGGAAACTGGAACGGAGCTGAACCGCAAAGAGCGCAAGGAGAGCAGAGAAGATGAAAAACTACTAGGGACACGAGCATGGTCAGGAGTAGGCAAGGACAAGAGAGAAGTACAGAAAAGGATTTGCACAGATAAGGATAGCCGCACGAGAGAAAGAGCACAACTACCTCAGGACGAAAACGGAATTACGTGACACCATCATCATCAATACGTTTATTCAGAAACAAATTTCCATAAACAGCAATACAAGATAAAATACAATACAAAATTCACAATATAAAAAGGAACACATTAGATAAAAAATGGCAGAACTTTAAAAGTGCATGTGTGAATGGCGATTAATATCCTCCAAGGGAATGCCTGAATAGTCATTAGATTGTCAATATTCAGTCAGATTTTGAGAGATGATTTTAGTTCTCCTGTGCCAGGCCTTTCTCAAATAGTCCACCGAGCCCCATGCCACTGGCAACGTGGCAGCTGAGAGTAAATAGCAAAGGGCTGGTCTGGCTTGAGACAATCCAGCTGACCTCAGTAGTGGCAAAAGTGTTTTCCTCCTTAAGTCGATATATGTTGGACAAAACAACACGAAGTGCTAAAGATTCTCCACGGGGTACTGACAGCAAGGACAAGCCTGAGGTTGAGCATTGTGAGACCAGTTTTTTGTACAGGCCCCCAGCCGTAAACAGTCAAATCGTGCTCTTGTAAGTGCCCAACGGTCATAAGGTTTATTACTAAATAACAAGTACGGCTGGATAGTGTCTGCGATAGTTACATGACACAGGAGCAGGCAGTACAGGGCTGATTAGGACAAGCAGCAGCAAGGGAATGCTAGGAAGCATAAACGTAGCAACGCCCCGGCTTGGCTATTTCCATGACAGATATAGTTGTCGGAAATCAGGCGCCATCTTGAAAAACACTATGGGCCTCATTACGACCTTGGCGGAGGTCCATGGCGCTATTGGCACCATGGACAATGGCGCTAAGTTGCCAACTCCGCCATGGTGGTTGGCGGACTTACCGCCCCATTCCGACCTTGGCGGGGCGGTAAGTCCCCAATCCCCATTTACCCTTACCCATTCCCATTTTTGCCCCATAGGGCATAATGGGAGTGGGGAAGGCGTTAATTAAGGTCCCTTAGCGCCATGGATTTTTACGCCTGCTAAAAGCAGGTGTTAGATCCGCCATGGCGCTAAGGGATCTCGTACTCAGGCGGTAAGGGTCGGCGATGTTTACGCTGGCGTAAACCCCTTACCGCCAGGGTCGTAATGAGGGCCTATAAGTTTAACTGGCGCTATGAATTGGATGTAATAGTCGCCATCTTGCGTGATGTTTAAATTGAAGTGGATGGCACTCCATTTATTCCATAAGGAGCGAGCAGTTTGTTTCCTAACAGAAAGAGGGTTAGAGGTTCTGAGGTCTGAAACCTGTTGGGTTTAGGTTCACCTGCATCATCTCTACTCTAGGCTCCATGGTATCCCCATGCCACATCCCAATGATTCATTTTCCCTTCCTCCTGGACTGTACATCCTTTTACTGGCAGCTCAGGGGAAGTAAGCTGAAGGTAAGCCAGAGTGGGCCCTAGAAGAGGGAAGGGGGAACGTTTTTAGTTAACTACCCATACTAATATTTTTTTTACTCATCCTATGCCTTAAGGCGGGAGGATAGCGCAGGGTTAATGCATTTGTCTTGGAAGCAAAACAATGCAGAGCAACACAGGTTTGAATCCTGGTTCTGCGCTTAAGGACTGGTCTCCGGTGTTAACTGTGTAATAAAAGATAAATTAATTATTCACTCTTACCTGTGAAAACCATGAGCCAGTGCCAGGATGGAGGGGTTCTTCCTACTTGTCCCAGTCCTTGCCTCCCTTGGGGAGTGTTATATATTCATCTGGCCTCTCCAGCGTGGTAGTGGTATTTGCTTTTGCTCCTGTGTGCAACATGTGACAGGATGGAGGGATAGTGACAAAGTCCCTCCAAAATTACCCCTCTCATCTTCGAGAACAACCCAAGCAGGAGTAAATGCCACCCCCCATGTGACATTCATAAAGCGTTTATCTGCCATGCTATGTTCACAAAGCAATGTGGTTGTTTGGGAATTCAGTAGACTGCAGGCTGATCATTGCATGACAAACTGGACATTGTATTGCTGGAAATAATAAGAGAGATTTTTAATGTGCTATTGGTAACTTCAGTTTTAAAAAAAAATATCACTGTGTGCTTGTTTGTTTTTATTTGATCGATGTTGTGTGGTGTTTTTTGTGTGGTTGTATATGGGTGGTTTATGTGTGTCTTGGGTGTTTTGGAGAGTTAGTAGAGTGCTTGTAGTTTGCAGTGTTTTCGTTTTTTTAGCAGAGGTTTGCGTCTGGTTTCTTCAGTGTTGGAGGGTGGGTATGCAGAGCATTAGACAGTTTGTAGTAGGGTTAGCCGCCAGTCTGAGTCTTTTTCTGTGTCGCAGCTAGATTTAAAACAGTGGCAAACTTCACAGGGCACCTAGCTTCAACATCATGGTAGATTTTAGAGTGCAGCAAGATTTAACTCACTGATAATGTTCCTAAGACGGCAGGATTCAACACAATTTCAAACTTCAGAGTGCAGCAAGATTTAAAGCAGTGGCAACTTCACAGGGCACCTGGGTTAAACACCATGGTAGATCTTAGAGTGCAGCAAGATTTAATGCACTGACAAGGTTCCTAAAATGGCAGGATTCAACACAATGGCAAACTTTAGAGCACAGCAAGATTTAGTGCACTGACAGGGTCCCTAAGGCGCATACTCAAAAATGCATCTAAAATCCACACAGAGGCTACACTCGAATATGAAGCTGACATCAGCACAGTGGCTATACTCAAAAAGCAGCTAAGGGTAACACAGGGCAAGTTGCAAAATGCAGTTAATTGAGCTCAGTGCTTTTATTCAAAAGTAGTTAAAATTAAGAAGGCGCTGAAGATTGAAGTGCAACTAAATTCAAGCACAGCAGCAAATTTCAAACGCAGCAAGAGTCAAAATCATGGTAACAATATCTTTCAGGTAGATACAAAATAGAGTCAAAATATCACAAATACAGCACTGGCTGTGTAACCAAATAGTCATCGGCCCTCATTACGACCCTGGCGGAAAGTGACTGACCGGACCGCCACAGCGTAAATAGCGTTTCCGCCATTGCACGATGGAGCAAAGTGCGGCCCATTCCGACCCATCGGGCACGAGCACCACGCCATGGCGGAAGTGCAAAGTCCGCGATGGCGGAAATGACCCCAAAACGGCCCACACCGCCGCCGTACGGCGCCCTAGGTGCAATACCGCCACCCATCTTAGCGGACACCGCAGTGAGCGCCAACCGGAAAGTACGGTGACCGTAAATATACGGAAACGGAAGTAAAAACATGGTCCCGGAACGGGAAACATCACGCCGTACACCTATAAAACCACTAAATCCACACAACCACTAAAAACACTACCCTGAGACACATCCCAACCCGTCATCCACCCTAGTGTAACCAAGAAAAATGGGAAAAGTAGCGAAGAAAGCGTGCGACCGCAAGCGGCAGGTCCACTTCTCCCGTGAGGAACTCACCGTGCTCACAGAGACCCTCCAGGAGAATGCTGCCGCCGTCTTCTCCACGCAAATGACCAGGACGGCACTTGCGAACAAGAAGGCCATATGGGCCCTGGTGGCACAGCGGGTAAGTGCGGTGGGGACCGCACCCCGCAACCCACAGCAATGCAGAAAGCGATGGGACGACCTGCGGATACGCGTCCGTAGCATACTTTCTGCCAACCGCAACATTGCCACAGCCACCGGGGGAGGATCGGAATCACCCATCAAGTTGACCCCCTGGGAAGAAATCTGTGCCTCCACCATTGGAATGGAGAGTATAGAGGGAGTCGGAGGGATGGAGAAAGGAGTGCAGACATCCGAAGAATCCGGTAGGTGGCCCAAATAAAACCATGCCAAATCCACAATGTCCAATCATGTGAAGTACCATGTGTCCACATAGCGCAACAGTAACACATGTCCAGGAGAACGTCCACACACATTGGCCTGACAGCGCACTTTAAAACGCACAATAAATACATAAATAATTAAAAACCCCAAAAACACCCTCTACACGTGCAGCAGGCACACCCTAACTGCAGGCTGCCAAACAACTGCACCCTCACTCCACACACAAAAGAAAGCACCTCCAAGGCCCCGACCCAAATCACCCTCAGGTACCACCCCAATGGATGTGATACATTGCCATTCCAATTCCCACAGACCCATTAATAACGCTCGCCCTCCTTTACTCCACCACAGGGTCCGATCCAAACGACGAGCTTCAGGACACCCCTACCAGCACACCTGCAAAGAGGGCCAAGACCAACGGCCAAAGACCCTCCACCTCAGCTGCACGCATCAAGACACGGCAGCAGCACAAATCAAGTGGCAGCACAGAGGAGGGAACTCCAACAGGCACCCCAGCAGCCAGCATGCCCACACCACCACCACCACAAGTCCCCCCAATGGATGCCACAGTAGGCACTGCTTCTGGTGGCAGCAGCACCATAGGTGACACTGCATTAATGGCAGCATGCTCCGACACAGAAAACGGGGATGTCGAAGTCAGATCCATCCATGACCTGTCCCAATCCCCCTGTCTGTTCCATCCCGTACACCATGAGGATACCACGCAGGGGCACCCACAAGACGACGACTGGCCATCCCCCACAAGCCCTGTGGCAGGGCAACATGAGGCGAACAGCCACTCTGTGACACCACCGCAAATGGCCATGGCCCAGCAGAGGCAACAGTCCCTCGACCAGTTAATCGTGCAACAGCAGCAACTGGCCACGCTCCTCAAGGACCATGCCGATGAATGTGGGGGCACTAAGGCAGACATAGAAACATCAACTGAGACACTTAGGGCAGAAATGGAGAGAAGTACAGAGACACTAAGGGCACAAATGGAGAGTAGCACCGAGAGCCTGAGAGTCCAAATGGAGAGTAGCACCGAGAGCCTGAGAGTCCAAATGGAGAGAAGCACCGAGAGCCTGAGAGTCCAAATGGAGAGAAGCACCGAGAGCCTGAGGGGGGAACTGCATGCGACGTCCAAAGACGTATGTGCCGAACTTGCCGCAGTGCGCCGTGTGCTCACTGAGCTCTCACAAACCCTTAGGGACATGCATGGACGTGAGCAGGCAGAGACATCATCCGTTGCAAGTTCCGTCCAGGGCAGCCCCCAACGTAGATCTGGGAGGAACCTGCGCTCCACAGGCAGGGGTGCCCCTGATACCCGCAGAGGGGGCTTGCAATAGCGACTGCCCACTGGCAATGAGCATCTCTGGACACTGGTGTTCGGGGGGGAGGTAGGAGGGTGGAGGGGGGGTGTTGGGCTCACTTGGGTGGCGGGTCGATAGGGTGTTCAACATGATATCACATATGCCATAAACAATGCATGATCAACCAATGAGATGTGTGGACATTGATCTTTGTGTACGAGGCCATCATAGGCGTACAGTCCATATTGTGCATGTACCAGACACACACAGTGCCACGAGTCCCGTGTCCATGTATCAGCCACCAGGCGTGAGTGCTAGAAGCATGCATCTATGAGATGCTGACGAATGTCACGGCCCTCCTGTGCCTCGCAGACTCCTTGAGGTGCTGCCACATCCCCACCCTCATCATGACCATCTTCAGGTGCTTGCAGTTCTGCGTCAGGGGGCATGGGCACATTTCTACGTACGCACATGTTGTGTAGCATGACACATGCCATCACCATCTTTGCAACCTTCACATGGCGGTACAGGAGTGCCCCGCCAGACCTGCTGAGGCACCGGAAACGAGTCTTCAGTAGGCCGAATGCCTGTTCAATGACTACACGGGTACGTGAGTGGGCATGGTTGTAGTCCTCCTCATGCTGGTCCCGTGGGTTCCGGACTGGTGTGAGGAGCCATCTCTTCAGTGGATATCCGGCATCACCTGTATGTGGACGATAAACAAATAATGTGGAATGCCATTGCTACGTACGCACCCCCCCCCTTCCTGCAAGGTCATTGCCGCATCACATACCCCACATCAGCATGCATGAAATGTGACTCACCGAGTAGCCAGGATCTGTTCCCTGCGTGTCGCTCCATGTAGCGTGGTATTGTAGAGTTCCTCAAGATCATAGAATCATGGGTTGATCCAGGGAATCGGGCACAACAATGTGTAATGATCCTGTTGGAGTCACACACCATTTGTACATTCAGTGAATGAAATTGTTTTCGGTTGCGGTACTGGGCCTCCATGGCATGTGGGACGACCAATTCCACATGGGTGCAGTCGATGGCACCAATGCAACCCGGTATGCCGGCAAGTGCATGGAATCCCACTTTTGTGTTGGTAATTTCCTGCTCCGAGCGTGGTAGAGAGATGTAGTCGTCTGCGTGCTTCAGGAGGGCATCGAGCACTTGCAATAGTGTCCGTGAGAACAGTGGCTGTGAGATGCCATGCAACTGTCCGACTGTGTGCTGGTAGGTGCCTGTGGCCAGGAAGTGGAGTACAGACACCACCTTCAGTAGGGGTGGGATGGCGGTTGGGCTATCTATCATGCTGACAAGGTCAGCCTGTGTCATGTCCACAATGGCGGCTATGGTGTCCCGGTCCAAACGGTAGAGGGTGTGGATCTGCTCATCAGTGAGGTTGAACGGATGTGCTCGGAGGCGTGGGATTGCGGGCTGCCTGCGTGGTGGTAGTGGCTGTGCTGGCGGCCCTTGCTGGCCCTGCCTTGCCCTCCTCCTCCTCCTGCGTCTCCTCCGTGCGGCCGGTTGTGGTTGGTGTTCGTCTTCTTCTTGGAGTTGGAGTACTTGCAGTGCTATCAGGTCCCCCAGGGCCAACATCGCGAGTCCTGCCGGTAGCATTTCGGAGTGGGTGTGGTTGTGGGAGGAGACTGGGTGTGCTATTTATGTGTTTTCAGGCTGTATGGCCTCCACCTGTGGTGATTCATTCCACCTGTGCAAGCTGCTCTCCCCTTTGGGCGAGCACGTCCCGCACACAACGCTGCAATTCGAGGAATGGCATCTTGCTATTACAATCATGTATTTGTACCCGATGGCAGTGTAACATTGGTTGATATGTTCATTCGGCTATGGTCCCATTGTTTCACATACTATCTTAGCAGTCGCGAACAGACTTGTGAAGGGTCAGTGGAACGTAGTACTCGAGTAACGGTGGACCCTCATGCATCACTGTACCGAGTTTCAACGGCGGGCGGGGCGTCCCATTTGTGAGTGAAGGCAGTTGCCATTTACACACACAGCCGCACTAGATGGATTAATTTGTGATTTCAAGCGGCCACAGATGCCTTTTCGACGTGATGTTGCAAATGAGGAATTCGAAGGGCGGCGCTTTCGGTCTTCAGCTAGCGGCGAGGAGATGCCCACAGGTCTGACTGCAAATATAACGTTCTATTGTTCAATGTCCTTGGGACAGGGGCCATGGCGGGGATGCAATGATTGATATGAATAGTTTGGGATGCGCAATAGCGAAGTGGACGATGAGGCCGGACGTTCCCAAATACATGTTACTTCACAACACTGGAATTACGGGCTGGGGCACAGTGGATTATGCAGGCTGCATGACGCACAGACTCAATGGAATTTTCACATGTTATGTGAGTATGGGAACAGGCGTTATCATTACGGGATGAGGGAATGATGAATGGATGCATGGACAGATGATTTGATACAGAGTTTGCCATGTACAGGGCTTCTTGGGATCTGTCCGCCTCCCCTGCGCTATGTGATGCAGGGCTGCCATAGTGGGACCATCGTCTATCTGGCCTTGTTGAGCCCTCCCTGTCTCGACGCGCCTTCAGACACTTGTGTCCATGCACGTTACCAATCCCATCTGATGGATTCTGTTTTAACAGACGCATGCACAGGTACACTCGTTTGTGATGGTGTTTTCACCTCGATATAGATAGTTATGAGTCGCAAGTGGTTTTAGGGTGGTGATGATCCTTTGGAGTGGGCTAGCATGCATATGGCTGTGGATTTGGTGTGATCATTGAAGTGAGTAATTCAAATGTAGTTCTGATGGCCATTCTATTCTTTTTCATTTCATTTGGTTGACAGGTATCTCCTCCCCTTTTGCCACTGCCATCTGTATGCCACTCCTGCAGATGGATTTTACTCCCGACACCTGCTGCTTTGTGTTAATCAGTGGAGCAGCATTACGATCTTATGGGACGATCGCCAATGGGCCACATGCCCTTACGCAGTACTAGTGGCTCGGAGCAACATTTCGGCCTTTCAGCTGGACTAGTGCCTCCCCATTGGGTCGGCCCTGCGGTTCTGGGCGCTTCCATGTTGCCTTTTCGTACGAGAATGTGGCCCTGTGTACCATGAAGGAACAGGGCGTCACACAAGAAGTAGCTGGTCATTTATTGCGGATGCAGCCCACAATGGTGAAATGTGTTTTGGAGTTCATGGCCTAATGGCTGTATGGGCTTGGTGAATTTGTTGTGCATTAAATTTCTATTCTGATATGGGCCGTGTAGCGTTCTTCTTTGCAAGTGATGTGGCATATTCCTATTTGGGGAGCGATGTATTGTGAGGAGATCTGCATTGGGTTCCAGCTTCGGAGTATAGTTGCGTGGTACTGTGCTGGGCGCGTTTGCCTACGAAGCCCAGTGAGGTCAGGGATAAGGGCTGCCAATATGACTGTTTGAATGATGTCATGCTCAGGGGCGGGGGATTAGGTTTTGTGTAACAGATGCCGGTCAGCCAGGTGGATTGGTGGAATGATGTGATTTTCTGAATGTTGCTGGTCACAGGTGCCTGTGTTTGCGTGCGTTTCTTGGTGGGAGACTGAGGTCATGTCCATTGGAATAGCTTCTGTATTCGTGCCATCTGTGCCCTGCAGCTCCCATTGGCCCCTCTTGAGATTCTTTTGTTCGTTGGCATGCATGGGTGACTTGTACATTTCACTGGTTGCATTGTGACTTCATTGCACCTACGGGGAGTTGTACAATGTGGCCAGGGAGCGGTGTACAGGCACTCAGTGGGGCCGTTTACAGTTGATTCGCGATGCCGTACTTCTCACCATGGCGGAATGGTACTTTCCGCCGTGCTTGATGGCGTTAGGTGCATGTCCGCTAGGGTCAGAATTCGCGTACCGTTGCGCCATGGTGGTAATTACGGTTTGGCATGGCGCGCGCGCGCGTACTTGGTGCAGTTAGCGTTGGCGTTCACTACGGTGTCGCTAATGGCATCGTACTTTGCGGTGACGGGTCATAATCGCACCGAGCGCTATTCGATGGCGGTATTGCATTTCCGCCATCGTTTTTCGATTTCCGCCAGGGTCGTAATGAGGGCCATCGTCTCTTACCTGCAAGTTGCTGCAGACAGCTTTGGAGGCATGACAGGGGTCCTCTAGTAACACTTATCATAACAACTATTTTAGAAAATATTCCAAGTCTTAGGTTGTTAAACATCTAATTTATAGAGGTACATTTCAATGCAGCATGCAGAGCTATAAATCTAAGTTAAGAGAGTTATATTTTTCATCTTGTGTTATACATCTAAATAATATAAGCACCTTTCCATGCAGCAAATATGGTCATAGATGTAAATTAGTAGAGGTACATATTTATGCCGTGTGTAGAGTAATTTAATACATTACATATATTATATTATGTTCTAAGTGTCATCATTGATGACACTTCATTATGGTAAGAAGGGGACATTGTATGCAAACAAATAGTTCCCTGCATGGGTGGGGCCTACCTGTGACAGGAGGAGCCCAATGCAGGCAGCCCCTGCTCTTGAACTGTATAGTTGCGTTCTGTTTCTATGCCTCCATAGCTTCTTCCCTGAATGGGGGAGAGGTGCTATGTAAGGAGGAAGGGAAGAGCTAGAGAAGAGCTAGAGAAGAAGAAATGGTGCCAGAGAGACAGTTTGGAAGCATCGAGGGGCCTCTGCAGCAAGCCAACTTCAGTTGTCCAGCGTTCATCCAACTTTCATCGTGTCCCAGAATGGCCGCCTTCACCAAACAGCGGCCGGTCGGGGAACAACGCATGTGCTTACTGCATCTACGTTGATGGACTAGGAAGTGGCGGCCTACTGAGAGGTAAGTAGGGGGTTAGGGGCGGGAGATGTTTGTGTGTATGTGTATATATATTATAGGATTGCAATGTCATCATTTTGGTCATAGGCTGCGCAACAGGGGGCGTGAAGTTATGCTGGCTTTAGCTGAATTTCAGGGGTTTTGTTGCATTAAGTTCTCACCTTAACGTCCCTGCAACTAAAAAATGTTCATTGAATATATATGTGTGTGTGTGTGTTGTGTGCATGTTTTATGTGTGGGAAATGGGAGAGTGGGTCAGGTGTCTGGGTGTTGTGAGTGTTTTCCCCGTGGAACACAGGACAGGTTGGGGGAGGAGGCCAGAAAGTGAAAGGGGTTTGCAGGGATGTCTCCTGCATTGGGAGGGGGCAGGGAAGGGGGCACTCAGAGTAAATGATGTTTCCCTGCAGTACAGACACCCTGCAGGGAAATATCATAGATCTGTAATCCAGGTACCCTGCATGTGTTAGCCCTTAAATGAGGACAGCCCAGCCACAGACTCAAATGATGCTGTTGCAGAGTGTATGGCTTTACGGCATGAACCGGAAGGCGACACCAGGGCAATTGATGGAACGAAGGGCATGACGGGCCAGCATTTGCCCAAGTAAGGCTGTAAGTAATGCTTTGACAAGTAGAGCTGCAGCTTATAGATGTAGCTACAACAGGTATGATATCTGCCACTGAGAACATCCTTGTTTTAAGTATGAGGGTACAACACAACACATACATTACTAAACCCACACCTCCTCTCCCTGGCTGCATATCGCCCCTGCAAGACAAGATTGTCAATAATGGATCAGGAACCCTGTCATAACCCCTGAAACCTGCATTGATCATAAGATCTGGGCATAGAAGGGAACAAAAAACACCTCTTTCAAAATAGTGGACCTGCTATATTCACTGGCGGTCATCTACTATAATCACGCCCAAGCCATCCCATATCCTTATCTCTCAGAATCCCTAAAGGGGCCCAATTCAGGGTAATGCACAAGGAGTCACATTGGGTTGTCAAAGATCTATATTACCCTTTATTGGCTGAACACATTGCTGATTGATAGAAGAACATTCCAAAATGCCCTGAATCGGTCTAGCTAATTATGTTTTCAAGGGAAATGCCTATTTAATATTAGTGCCTGGGGAGTTCATTTTCTTTGCTCACTGGCTAAACAGCAGGCATGCCCTGATGGCAATGGCCGCTGTCTCTTTCACACTTCACTAACATCTTTCATTCGGTGTCTGCACCTCCTGGCATGATCTTTCCCTGCCACTAGTTCCTCACCCGCCGCCTTGCTCTATCACCACCTTACCTACCACATCAATCTAGATCTCCCCATGCACCTGCTTTATGCCTGCCTCTGCTGTCACTTTCCTGCACTTAGTCACTGTCCTGCCTCCCTGTGCTGCACATCTGGAGTCTGTCATCTCATTCAACTCTACCAACGAGGCCTTCTCGGTATGCACTCTTCTTGTCAGCCTTAATACTTTGTGGACCCCAGGTTCATGCCATTGGCACCAATGTACTAATAGCAATAGTCGCCTCAGTGGGGGGGCTTTACTGCCAGGCAATGCAGCCTGGTCCCTACATCAAGGTGATCACTTTGCTTAGGCCTGGGCCATTACACAGATACACTTTACTATATAAACAATATGCACTGTGACATCAAGCGAAAAGACTGGAAGCAAGAGCTCATCATTACCAAGCATGTTAATTATATAGGTCCTATTCTGCAGAACGATCTATGAGTATTGCCGGTGTTCATTATGAAGTGAGGAACATATCCAGGTTCAGACAGGATGGGCATTTGTCCAGGGGGTGAGATACAAAGCATTTGTTTTTCTTACTTTTTTGTCAAAATATTTATTAAGAAATTCAAACAACCATATACTTCAAAGAAAGTATCACATAGCTAGGTAAAATAAGGACAAGTAATATTGGTGCACTATAACACAAAATACCCCTTCACCAACGTTTTAGCTTAATACACACACGCATTAGCACTACAGCACAAGATGCTACAAAGAGAAACACAGTGCAAACCATCAGTAAAAGCACAACAGGACAAGGGTACTCCTAATAATGATTAAAACAGACCAGCTTAATTCCTATTCATTGTTCTGATTTTTAAATAATCATACGTGATGCAGTGTTATAATCGGTCAATTAATCAAATGACTAATGGTTGAAAGGATTTTGGCCAGGTGTTATTCTCCACATAAGGATGATAATTGATTATATTTGAAGTGACCATCATATAACAGATTTCTGAGGTGTGTATCTCAACTGTGCGATAGCCGCACTCTCCATCCCGCCGTGTGGGGGCACAAGCCACCCTGTCAAATCACAATTTCTATACTATGGAACCAAAATATAAGATCACAAAGACGCAGAGATGGATATTCTAACAGAACACAGTTTATTGTGCAGAAAGGGGAAGTCAGCTGTCGCACATAAGCCAAGGTCCCCCACCCCCGCACTCAGCTGTCGCACTAGAAATGAGCATCAGCACAGAACTCAGCAAGCACACCATAGCACTCAGAGCTCTAGCAAAATGAGCAATCCGCACACGCTAGCAATGCAAACCTCTCCACTGAACAGAAATCCACTGTTATGCATAGTGGCATTGGCGTACATTTACAATTACATGCATAGAAAGCATTCCATGGCAACATCATTTTGCCTAAGTGCATACATTGTTATAGCATGAACTGTACTAGACCCTATTCTAATAAGGCGAACATTCTTTCTCGTAGGAGACTAATTCTGCAGAATGAAAAAAAAATGTCATGCTATCAGCTCCTACAGCCAAGGTTGTTTCTCTGTGCTAATGAATAGCTGAAAGTCTGCCAAGAGGCAAGTTGTAATGATAACATCTCTACACTGTGTTCAGCTGCGTTCAGCATTTCCTTTCCACGCGCAGCAAAGCCGAATTCATAATAGACAAAAACGGACCACATTTTAGCGCTTAGAAAACTAGAATGTGCGCTATACAAAATGACAAGCATATCTTTCTGCATGGCTCTCAGCAAATATTGATCCATGATAGCTCAGAACAAACTACATTGCAAAACATATTTTACATTAGTTCAAGAATATCTTAGCCCATGCTATCTACAAAAATATGCAGATTGACAACCCTGCAACAACAGAATTAAACCACCAAGGAGTGTGCCCTTGTGAACCATGGAGAACAAGATACCCTCCCACCTGCTCACAAAGTGGGCAACCCAGGGATAAAAACTTAGATTACAAAATCTGTGAGTCAACCTCACACCCATGCTGACCAATACCCATTACATTTAATTAAGCTTCTGTCCTCACTGAGCTTGGTTTAGGACACCTGTTTCATCGTTTGGTGTACTACCCCAGTCACACTCCCCAACTGCCACTGACCCCGGAGCGGGGTGCGCCCGGAAGAGTGCCAGGTCCTTGCAGCCAAATGCGAGAGCTCCACGTGGCTTACCCCCACCTCACTGGGTAAGAAAAATAAGCATTTTGAGCAGTGGTATTTTACCTGAGGCCCGAGCCTGTAGCCAACCGACCCCCTTCCAATCTGATCTGACTGCTGGGGAGCTGCTGAGCTGCTAGGCCTTCGCACTGCTTGGAGGGGAGGGACACCTATGTATGGGGGGACTCCCCAGGGGGTATGCTCCAGTCGTTGCCTCTCACAGCGGCTAAGGCCGGCCAAGCAATCCAACCCTAGATGGATCAAGTGTGCCAAACAATCCAGTCAATTGCAGGGAAATAGATGGACAGGCTGCCCTGCCATTGAGGTTCAGGTGTCCTAAGTTTCTTCTGTCAGCCAGGTACCCTGCTGGGCCAAAAAAGGACTTGGCCACTCAGAGGAGCGCCCCAGCAGGCACAGTGCAGCTGGGACATTGCTTGGTCATGGCCCTTGGCCGTCTGGTGGATGTGTGGAGGCTGGATGCGTCACAGAAAACAGTAAGCCAGAGGAAGGCAACTATGATTACTTGTCATCTGTGTACCTTGGGTGACAGAGGAGGAGATCAGGCCAAAAGTGTCATACCACCTCATAGCCACAACAGGAGTATATTCCAGATTGGAGCCCATCTGGACTTCCGGAGCTGGCCAGCCCTCTGGACCTACCATGCATTACTAAGGTCAACTATTAGATGACTGGGCATGGAGAGCAGACAACTGGCATTTAAAAGAATCACAATGGGCACAGTTAGCCCATGTGCCTGGCCACCTGGCAAAGATCCCCCCCACCACAGCGTGGCCCCAGGAGGCAGAACACAGCGCTAGGGGGGTGGGTCCATTCATGGGGTGGGTAACCACTAAGTGCATGGCAGTATAGCTGGTCCGGGGGACCTCCGTGGGCAAGCCGTGGGCACTGCTGGCTACGCCTTAGCTCTCGAGCTACCTTGTTCCTTGCAGGACACCTCGAGCCAGTCATGATGTGATTCCACACACTATGTCCATGCAAGTGAGTGGAGAGGTCTCACAAGGCCTGCTTGGTCACTTGTACATCCAATAACATGTAGCAACATGCACCCATGACAGTATGACCCAAAGGCATGCAAAACGCACAGGCTCCCATTGAGAAGTACAAGCAGTAATGCTGTTGCGCCGAGCTCCAACAAATGCCATGATGACACGTCATGTCTGGCACCTCATGCAGTGCGCCGACAGATCAGACAGTTGTCCCTGGAAGTCCAATGCACCAACATGTCATCACCATTCATCCATACACATGTGTCAGTCTCAGCTGCTGAGTGTGGATGATGCAAACTTAATTTGCAAATGAGCAACAATAGAGGTGGTGTGCATATATGTCCCTCATATGCCCCCAACATCTCAATCTGGCATCTGTAAATATCTGAGTACTTGCTGTCATCAACTCACATTGCATGCTCATGAGTGCACTTACTCATCAAGTGCTGACAGTGCACATACCTATGCTTGTCCACTTCACAGATGTCTGCCATCACAAACGCTAAGAATCGGAATCAGGCTGAATGCCAGTGTAGATAAGTGCAACACACATGCTGTGTACAGAAGGGATACCCTGAAATCATGCATACCCATGCAGAACACACTAACACTGTTGAGCAGTACTTCCATCTGCGACTGCAACTCGATCTGGGTGTAGAGTGCTGGGTAGAACCTCTCCAGGACCCCGAGCTGAAGGGGTGTCCTGCAATAGTGGCCTGCATGGTGCACCTCCACGGTGACATCTGCCTCGAGGGTCTCCTTTCCTTGCCCTTGCACCGTTTCTTCATGTCTTCCCATTGCTTCGTAACATTTTTGACTGAACAGACTGCCACACGCTCCACGTTGATGGCAGCCATGATGAGTGTCCGGGCTGCCCAAGCTGTGTCTCTGGTCTGAAGAGGGCATCATAATTCGCCAGGACCCCATCAACCAGGATGCCAACTTCGGTGAAGTGAAGTTGGCAGCCCTCTGCCTCACCTTGGGGGAGCCTGTCAATGGTGAGGACGATGGAGCAGAAATGGCAGCCCTTAAGGAAGGTGTGGTGGAGCTGGACCCTGACGACTTGCGGTGGACCTGTGGTGGTGGTACAGAGAGGTTGCAGCCCAAAGATGACAGATGAGGTGGTCACAGAGCCTTAGAGGTAAGCCACAGGAGAACAGGCAATGGGGAAACAGCAGGCAATCCAAGGCAGTGCTGGTGGTCAGCAGGCACCCACATACTACCAGGCAGCAGCAGATGGCGATGTTTGGAGGCAATACAGGGCAGGAGGAGACCATAATGGCACATGACAGGAGGAACTGGAGTGGTTTATAATCACAGGAGGCAGTAGCGTGAAGATTAGAGTAAGGGGCCCTATCGCATAATATATGCTTTACGTGCTGCACGCAGCATGCCTATGCTGCCTGACACAAAGACGGAAGCATTTAAGTGGTGCAACTCATATTTCCAACTGTGCGTGCAAAGGTACGGAGACAGAGGATTAACAAAATCAGACACGCATTTCGCAGCGCACATTTTCTGGGGGTACCTCGCAAGTAGTTGCCTTTACGGTAGGCTTTGCGAACCTTCTTTTTTTGGGGGGTGCAATGTGAGCCTTTCCTCTTAAGTTAGGCATCATGGGTCTTTTCTTTTTGGAGGTGCCTTGAAAGCCTTTCTCCATAAATTAGGCATTGCGTAACCTTTTTTTTTTTTGGGTGCCTTGCAAGCATTTCCTGTTAAGTTAGGCATCATGTACCTTTTTTTGTTTTGGGGGGTGCCTTTCAGAGCCATTCAGAACCACTTTTTTTACGGTGTGCATGGTGCACCTCCACGGTGACATCTGCCTCGAGGGTCTCCTTTCCTTGCCCTTGCACCGTTTCTTTTTTTTTGGGTGCCTTGCAAGCATTTCCTGTTAAGTTAGGCATCATGTACCTTTTTTTGTTTTGGGGGGTGCCTTTCAGAGCCATTCAGAACCACTTTTTTTTTTTTGGGTGGTGCAATGTGAGCCTTTCCTCTTAAATTAGGCATCATGGGTCTTTTCTTTTTGGAGGTGCCTTGAAAGCCTTTCTCCATAAGTTAGGCATTGCGTAACCTTTTTTTTTTTTGGGTGCCTTGCAAGCATTTCCTGTTAAGTTAGGCATCATGTACCTTTTTTTGTTTTGGGGGGTGCCTTTCAGAGCCATTCAGAACCACTTTTTTTACGGTGTGCATAACTTAGCCTATTTCTTCTGGAGGTGCATTTCAGATTGACTGCACCATGAGTGGGAAGGCTCTGCAGAGAGGGAGAGGAAGAAGAAGATGGCAGGAGAGTGGTGAAGTCACTGGTGCCCCTGTACCACACCAACAAGGTCAGCCAGGGCCAAGAGGGGCCAGCCTGCAGAGCAGGAGGAGGCACCACCCCACGAAGAGGCAGAGGCAAAGGAGATGGGGCCACCGAGGAAGAAGCACTTCACAGATGTGGAGCTGGAAATCCTCACAGAATTTTCAGAGGACCACTATGTGGAGCTCTACCCTTTGGCTGGCAGCACCCTTACCTCCACCCAGTGGGTAAGAATGTGACAGGAGGTCACAGACCTCATCAATGCCTGTGGGTTGGAGAGGCACAATGCAAGACAGGTCCAGAAGAGGATGGGGACCTCTTGCGATGGACTAAGGATAAGCTCTGTGGGAATCTGGCCTTTGCCCGGGCCACTGGAGGAGGTTTGCCACAGGAGGAGGAGCATACTCCATTTGAAGAGGTTGCAAGTGGACTGATCAGCAGTGAGCAGGTGGTTGGTGAGGGAGGCATGGACACCCATGCGGCTAAGTCAGGTGAGTGCTATGTGTGCATTTCTTATGTGCTTCCATTTTTGCATGATATGCTGACAAAATGTTGTGGTGGAGTTGGCTGGAGAACTCCTCAGTCATCCATGGGCACTGCGGAAATGCTACCATGTACACTTCCATCACATGATCTGCATTCATGGAGGCGGTTGTGCGGTGTCTGTGTGTGGTTCGCAGCAAGGTGTGACTGATGTTACAGTCATCCATTCCCTGGCCCTGGCTGCCGGTGGACATTGATGAGTGACAATGGCATGTGGCTGTCTTCCAGACAACAGTAGAAGTGGATGGACAATAGCCGTTTGAGTGATGTACAGTCCATATTCAGAGTGTCAATGGAACAGTGGCCATGCAAGCGTGCACTGGTCATTTCCATATCACACTCTCCTCACACATGGTTGAGATGCATGTGCGCGTGACTGACCACGTATCTGGCTGAGTGCAATGTGGCAACGGGGGTTTAGGGAGATCATGGCAACACATAAGCCTACATTCACTTCATGTCATGGGGCAAGGTACCTATCATGGTGTCCCAGTGCTGGGAAAGGATCAGAGACTAATGGTAGCCAGCACCATGAAGAAACATGCCTTTGTAAGTAGAATCCTGCCTTACAAAAGGCTTCTATGTCCTTTCTGCAGGAGAATTGGCCTACAGACTACATTTCCCAAGCACCCCCGGGCCAAGAACTACTTATTACAGCCCACTTTGGGCAGGGCACGTGCGCGCCTGCGCACAAGACCATCAAGATCACGCGGCTTGTGCTCAGAACTCCAACCAGAGAAGACGTGTTCTCCAGAGCTCCGAGCAAGGGGAAGCGCACGAGGGGCCACGCCCCACGCATCCTCCACCCAGGCCCCTCGCCTCATTCAGATAAGTACCGCAAGCCACAGGCAGGCCAAGCAGACCTGGGGGAAGGCGCGCAGCGCTGTAGCGCATCGTAGAGAGTCAAGAGATTTCACCAGCAGCTGCGGCCAGGGGCACGCGCAGGGGGCTCTGCCCGAGGTTCTCATGTCCCCCTGCTCTAGTAAAAGCTAAGTGTGAACGTCCTGACTACCAGTGCAGTAGTTTCAGCAATCCAAATCACGTGCAGACTTTAGGAGCTACGCAGCGCGATAGCTGTGCATGTATTAACCCACTAATTGCTGCGAGTTGACCTACTGGAAGTGAACGCTCCTGATATTACGCGGCTTCCTGAAAAACTACAATTCGATTTACAAAATGAGTTGTTGCTACGCAGGGGCCCTCATAGTAGAAATATTACTTGGGGCAATTACAGTCGCGGAGCCACGCGCGGCTGTAATCCGCTCGTGTAGGGCATAGTCTGGGCAGATGCATGTGCCTAACGATTTGAGCACGGCGCACCTTGAGCATGTCTAGGGTGCAATTAACCACTTGTGTGAGAGTGTATGAATGCAAGGTTCGGTGTGTGATGTAACACGCAGATGGTAATTCCCACTCTCTTTTCAGCAATAACACTGCTCCCGATTCTGGACCTGAGAGTGTGCAGGCAGGAGGCCAGCACTCACCCCTTGAGATAAGCTTCTTTTTGGCTCTTAGCCCTTGTTGTGGGTGTGGGGGGGGGAATTGTGCATGCTGTGAATGTGCAAATGTTTTATTGGACTAGGACTATCCTAGTCCTCTCACCGGTTACCCTTGCTTCTCCGCCAGGGTCGTGGAAGCTTGTGTAAGTCTTAACTTGCAGGCATCAAAACAGTGGAGGGGTTGGTTGGTTCGTGCCACTCCTGAGCCTGGAAGCTGGAGACCTGACACTTCAGGTCAGCAGATGTACTGGTCAGACTTCCACATGGTGTAAGAAGACAGGGCGGGGGTAGAGTAGGGGCTCACTGATGATGCATGGACCTCCATCCATCCACTGGTGGGACTCACACTCTCAATCATGTCTGTGCCCAAATACGTTCTCCTGATCCTACAAATCATACCATGTCGCATGGTCTACTTTGCCCTGACATGATTACACAGGTCATTGAATTCCATTAATCTGTGCCTTTCAGGTAAAAGTGTGCTCAGGTACAATGTGTGATGTATGTGTGGCTGGCCATTTTGTGTCTCTATGCATTGTGAGCCACAAATGCATGTTCTGCCAGGTATTCATTCCTCTGTATGTTGTTGTCCTTTTTGCGCAGGTGATGACGCAGCTGATGAAGAAAAGGAGGTGGAGGAGGGGGATACAAAACAGTGCACACTTGGGCATTGTGTCCGGTGAGAATCCCCTCAGCCTCCAGGCAGTCATCAGCTGGACTGCAGACTCTTTGGACTCTTCATATGAAGCTGCCGAAACGGATGTGGACTTCCTGAGCGACATGGAGGTTTCCTCAATGGGTAGCATGGATGCCATGGACCTCTAAGAGTTCCTTGAGGCTGGTGAGTCCGAGAAGGAGAGCCAGATCACCCGGGTCTGGGCAGTGGGAAGATCTGCATGAACATGAACATGGATACGGCTGCAAGATTACCTTCTCCCGTGATGGTATCCGCAGCAGGGGCTGGTGCCCAACGAAGGGTTGCAGATCAGCAGCCAATGACAGGGGAACCACTGTGACAGGCCTATACTCCAGCATCCCGTCTTGGTAGGCCCCCACACACATGGTGGATGTGTGCCTGCTGGACAGTCCGAGTGGGAGCAGCAGTTGATACGAGCAACCACCCGACATGGCAAGGTCCTGCAGAAGATGTCCAGGGACTTCCATCGCCTGACTGAGAACACCATCTCCTCAACAGCTGCACAGGATGCAGAGTATTTGGCCTCTAGGGACTGTCAGCGGTAGTTGATCAACACCTTAATGGAAACTCTGCATGCAGAGATGAAGGACTCAAGGCTTTCTCACAGTCTAGATGTGGATGACCACATCAAAATCCAGCAGGCAGTTATGGCATCTCTGCAGGAATCCCTGCATAGAGACATAGTCACCCAGAAAAAAAGCCTGCAGCTGGAGATGTTGGCATCTAGGACATCCCACAGACGAAACGCTGAGACCATGAGGCAGTCTCTGTATGACGAGCAGTTGGCCACCAGGGACCTCCACCGCCAAGAGATTGACACCTTGTGGAAGACTCCCTCCCTGCAGTTGGATGCCTCATGAGTGAGCTTGCATGATGACTCTGTGGCCATTTGTCACGAACAGCAACATGACCTTCTGGCAATTTGGGCCCTCCAGCATGCATGTGTATTGCGAGCGGCCATAACTAATGAAGACCAGGCTTTCGCGCTGTGTGGACAGATTGCATCATCCAAGGATCCACCACAGGATTTTGTGTTCCCAGCTGAACCACACCACCTCTCCTTCCTGTGCCCTAGTGAACATGAGCCCATGGAGGGGTTATGATTTATATTTGTATTCTCTTCTTGTTCACATATGTGGACACTCCCACCTCCCTTCACCTCCCCCTCCCCCCTTTGCAGGGTGGACATTTCATTTTTTTTTCGCCCATCCAAGATGCACTTATGTTGGACTTTCTTCCTTATCTTATTACCTCATGTCATTGATCATTGCCCTCTAGAGGCCATTTTGAATTGGATGACTGGACATGCGGCCATGCACAGTGGAGTTAACTTCCATGGTCTTGTCGACTGCTACAATCTCCCACATACAGGTGCAGATTACTATCTACATTGATTCTTATTTGTGCAGTCAGTATGAAAGATACTTTAGCTGGTCCAAAACAATTTCCCATGTTGTTACAGGTATCTTGCCTGATCCAATGTGCGAACTCCCAGAGAGGTCCACCCAGCACCCTTTTCCCACCATACTCTCCAGTCCTTCTGCTGGAAACTGCCCCTCAATTCCCTAATGCGGAGGCACAGTGTTAGGTCGAGATTGTGAGGGATTCACAACAGAACAGCTGTACCAGCAATTAGGTTTGTGCACTGTCAATCATGTACATGGCTGGTGAAGTTTGCACACTTATGGTGGTATGCAGTGGCACATGTAGGCTTTGCATGGATGATGTGATTTGATGATGTTTGAGTGATGGTGACTGTCATTGAAGATGTGAGTTGGCCTACATGTCTGTGTATGTGCATGTTTCCTTGATCAGCCATGCATGGGCCTTGGGTTTCTGGTTGCACATCCTCTAATAACAGCAGACTTAGAAGGCTGTACTGTACTCATCCTCCTTGACCTTGGCAGCCTTTGGCGCTATTGACCACAGCATCCTCACAGACATACATCACTCTCTAGGCATCAGGGACTATGCATTAAGATGGATCTCGTCTTACTTCAATGACCATTCGCAAAATCACCATCCTATCACACTTATCCTCTCCCCCACCCGGTCTCCAACAGGGTCCCACTGGGGGACTTCCTATTACCCCTACTCA
The DNA here is from genome assembly GCF_040938575.1 of Ambystoma mexicanum. Lineage (NCBI taxonomy): Eukaryota > Metazoa > Chordata > Amphibia > Caudata > Ambystomatidae > Ambystoma > Ambystoma mexicanum. Next base: position 469,018,274 of record NC_090925.1, on the reverse strand, counting down.
TAAACCTCTACCTGAGCACCCTCCCTGCCCTTATCTGCTCACATGACCTAACCCGCTATGACTACGCAGATGACAACCAGATCAATTACTAGATCCCCAAGACCCCGGCTTGTTTACTGTTGGTTTTCTGTATGTTCTTTTCATCTTCAATGTATTGCATGATGTTTCATTTACCAAATGTTTTTCTCATGTTGCACTGTGAGTGACTGCACAGTATGTGACTGTGTTTTGTGGGTGCATGTCTGAGAAACGTCCTCCCATCCCCCCAGCCACTGTTCCCCCTGCATGTGTTTGCAATACATCCTATGATTCCCCCTCCTTTCTGGGGTACAGCTCCTCTTGGGGATGGGCTCAGGATGAAGGGGAGCCACAGCCTTATATGCGTGGGGAGAAAGGACACAAGTCTCTGACTGAGTTACCTGCTGTGGTGTGCTGACCATGGGGGTTGGTGGCAGAGAAGCTGACGAGGCTCCTTTCTCAGGTCCACTTGTTTTCCCTGTCTCCCCTTCACCCTCTCTCCCTTTTGTCCCCCTTCACCTCTAACCAACTCAATGTTTCCTTCAGTAGGTTTCCTGGCCTCTCTCCCCCAGCTTCCTTCTCTCTCACCATCTGTCTCTCTTTTTCTCTTCCCCCTTCTCTTAGTCCTCACCTCTCTATCAGCCCTCTTCTCTCCCCTCACCTCCCCACCAGCTAATCTCCTCCTCTCTCCCCACTCCACTCTCTCTTCACCACCCTGCCCATTTCTTCCTCTCTCACCATTCCCCCAGTCACTCTTGCCCTCTTTCCTCCTTTCCAGCAGTCTTCCCACTCCTACTTTCCCTCTCCAACCCATACCCTCCTCCATTGGTGCCCCTTTCCCTCCGCTGCATCCAAGGGTAACACACAGGCCCCCGTGTCCCATGAAAGTGGGTATGCCTAACTTGTATGACTGCCATAAATGCCCAAACTAGACCAAGAGAGACAGTGGGGCCAATTTTAAGACACCAGGATCCGGGCCTAAAGCTCCTGATGGTCAATCTATCACTGAGGAATCCGAGTGTCTGTGTCTCCCCTCCCCCACAGTTTTGAACAGCTCAGTCTGTGTACCAAATAGGTCCTGAGTCTTAAATTTTATATTTGAACAATGATTTTATTCATAATTATTCTCAAAATGTATTACCAAAAGAAAACACAAGAATTAAAAAGACATTTAACAACAACTGACATAACAGAATGCACTTTAACACCTTACAATTAATACAAGATACATTTTTTTAAAGTATTTCCTAAAACTACCCTTCGTGTACACAATTCATAAAATTATTCATTAAAACACCCTTCCCATACAAATCTAAAAACCAACAGTGATGTATATTACAAAACCTTACAGTGCAATAACTGTGCAAAAATAAAGAAAGAGCAAATAGAATGTGTGCGTTTGTTAGCAGAACCAGACTGCTCCTCTGTTCTAGACTGCCTTGCTGGGATTCACAAAGTCAAAGGGCCTCATTACAACTCAGGCGGTAAGGGATTTACGGCGCCGTAAACAGCGCCGACCCTTACCGCCTGAGTACGAGGTCCCTTAGCGCCATGGCGGATTTAACACCTGCTTTTAGCAGGTGTTAAAATCCATGGCGCTAAGGGACCATGGAGTTAATTACGCCACCGTAATTTACGGTGGCGTAATTAACGCCTTCCCCACTCCCATTATGCCCTATGGGGCAAAAATGGGAATGGGGAAGGGTAAATGGGGATTGGGGACTTACGGCCCCGCCAAACTCGGAATGGGGCGGTAAGTCCGCCAACCACCATGGCATAAACATAGTTTACGCCATGGTGGTAAAGTCACGGCCCAGGCGGTAACTTACCGCCTGGGTCGTTATGAGGCCCAAAGAAATAACACCCACTTTCTCTGCTTGCAGGGGATAAATACTCAATCTATTGACAATTGAACACCCTGTTTATTTTACAGTGTATTATACCCAGCATGTTTCGTCCATCTCATAAACGCTCAAACTGATCTTTGCGGACTTCCTCAGGGGAACCAACTTTGATCTATTTAAAGTAGACTGAATGTCTTACAATGCCTATTTATGTCAGTATATAAAAAATACTGATTGTCTCCTCCATTTATTTAATGGGTGGAGAAATCATCATCCAAAACTGTGTTGAAAGGCAAAATTCTGTTCCTATTTACACGTTTATTTTCGTTCGGGGGGTCTCTTCTGTAGACCGCTTTTTCTTAATCTATAAATCATCTCTTTCAACTTCGCGTAGTATGCACAAATTCGTTATTTTTGATCTGGGCAACATAAATTTGGGTACGTGGCTATCTTCCAGCCTCATCAGTATCCATTAGTAAACATGTTGAGAGTGTGGCGGTCTATCCACACCTCGTCATGTTTGGCTTCTTTAATCCAGTGTCTGCAGCGCATCCACGTCTGCAAAGTTGGTGTCACCATAAATGCCTGCCTGGGAAGACACACCCCTGTGTGCAGTGTGCATAACGTACTCTACCTGCAATGTGTTTAACCCTCTGCCAGTAATTTATCTGTTCCAGAGTTCAGATTTTGGCGTCTTTGTTGGTGCTCACACTCTTTGGTGTTACCTGCCTGTTATTGCCAGGGGGACTCAGTTCATCCCCACATATAACACACCCACTCTGGGTCTGTCATTCCCTGTTTCACACCAGTGGCTCTGCCTGGAGTCTCTCAGACAGCCTTTCTCATTATGCCATGCCTCCCCCATCCATAGGCTGCTGTTTTAAGCAATTGGCTTCCAGCTGCCTTGGGACCGTGCCAAGGGTATGCCCACTTGTGTGGGCCCCTTACTTGGGTGTGTCCATCCTCCAAGCAGACCAACGGCTGAGCATCCTGGCAGTTTACTGGTGGTCAGATCAGAGTGGACAGGGTTGGCTGGTGTTAGGCTCAGTGCGGCCCCTTTTTGCCACGCTGTTCACCCTTCTTCACCAAGCACGTATGTGCAGTGGTTCAGAACAAATGTTCTCTGCGGTCCTAACCACCCTGTCACCCCACTGGTGGTGGCACTTGCAGTGACCCCTTCCACTTTCAGTTGTGCCTGAGCCCAGCCTCTCCCCTTCAACCACCATCCCCGGAGCAGACTGGCCTGCTGCTGCCCATTTAGTTGGCCTGTCCGCCACCACAAGTGTTGGGGGGTGCACGCTCTGTTGCTTCTGTCCCACAGATGTCACAAGGGTGTGAAGATCGGCCAGAGGGAGGTACAAGTGTCACCCCATTGCCAGCCTTCAGCAGGTACAGCTGTCGGGTACATCCTGCCAGTGGCATCTTCTTGTTGAAAGATAGAGCCATACACATGTTTGAACATGTTTCAACATGTGGCCAGTACAGTAACACTGTAAATGGCTTATAGAGTTTGTGATTTTCCCTTTGATGGTTGAATCTGTTATTTGGATTACTGTGGTGAATGTATGGCAAATACATGGCGGCAAACGCTGACTTCCTGGGATGCGTGCACTAATCAGACCTAATCAAATATGGCATGGCACTGCTGCTTTGGTGACTGTGGCTACACTTGGTCAGTTCTCACCTCCCCATGACTGCATACATACATTGTGATATGTACCCTGTGAACTACGTGCCTACCATGGTGATCACAGGAACGGGTGAATCGGGATTCAAATCCAGAGAGTGAGTCTGAGAAAAGGCTAACACATCCAAGGAAGGCAGTATGCATGCACTTTACACACTCCCAATTTGGGGTGGCAGTGACTTACATTAATTTCACAGGACTCTTTCAAAGCCCTGTGATTGGTATTTGTACACCTCACATCCTTTAATGTGCATTTATTGGAGGGCAAGTCTGGTGTCAGCCGCTGCAGTGATTACAGCTCCAAATGCGTATGTTATATTCGCTGCCCCTGCATTTGCTCATAACTGGATCTTGTGATTTAGCTGGTGGTCTGGCACAGGGCACACAAATGCCTGTCCCAGCACTGGATACATTGCCATGTGAAGGACTGTCACACTGCCACAGAGGACAGCATGCAGACTTAATTTGCTGTGCACCGGGAACCCATTTGTTATGTACCACAATGGTCTTGTTGGACTCCTGAGTTGGCATGGTAAAAAGGGCATGGGTCCATCTTGCCATGCAGGCAGGACAGGTGGCGCTGCCTCCACCCAGCCTCTCCACCGTCGGCAGGTTCAGGCTGACATCCAGATGGATGACAGTTGTCTGTGACTCCTGTTAGTGGATTACTCAGCTCATGCGTCAATGAAGAACGCAGCTGGCTGCAATGTATTTGTGTGATTTGTCAGACACATTGATCATTGTCATTTCAATCTCAGATTGCAGCTCTGGGTTCCTCCTGAGGCTAAGCCTGTCTGAGGGTCACTTCAACATCACTTGCCCTCCCTGGGGTGCAACTGGGGCTCACAGAGCATTCCCGTTTGCTTAATCAATGCACCTGATGCAGTGACTTCTTTCATGCGCCTCCTGACCTCTCAGTTTCACACATCATGGGGTCAGGTGAGCCTGGCACACAGCATGCACATGGTGGTGGTGAGCTGAACACACCAATGCACATTCCCCTACTCCAGGCCGGTATCAGGTATTAATATCGCCACATATATGGTTGCCGTAAATAATATCACCGGGAAAATGTTGTGGCAATATTATTTGGGTGACCATATATATGGCGACAGGGTCAAAAAAAAATAATTCAAAAATAAATTAATTAATAAATAAAATAAAATTTTGGGGGTGGTGGGGGTGTCCCCCGCATGTTCCATGCAATAATGTCGCCACAAAAAATGACAATTTTTCGGCAATATTTTTGCATGGCGATATTTTTGTGGCGACATTATTACATGGAACCTCCAGGCCAGCTGGTGTTCCACATGTGGCTGTCTGTGGTGTTCCATGGCTGCCAGCGTGGGACCAGCCTGGGGCACAGGCCTCACAACCACGTCCATCTGCCAACCACTCCCCAGGTGGTCTTTGTTGCAGATCGGGGCAGCGCACACTTGCCAGCTCTGGGGGTGCCATGCTTTCCCAACAGCCCAACTGGCTCAATACCATCAAATTAAGAGGATACCACGACGATTATGGATTTGACTGCAACCGACACTATGTTGACACAATAAAGGAGTTCTTATAGAGTGGAGAATGATTTTGAATGAATGTTCACTGGGCTTATTATTCAGGAACTCACCTTGGATATTGAAATAATTGAAAGAGTGATTTCAGATACCAAGAGAATTTTAGATCAGCAATTAAGATCATAGGAAGAATATCAAATGGATTTACAAAAAAACAAATTACACCAATTTTAAAGAGATACTTTGGCTTATCCATTCGACCTAGTCTACACATAGCTGGATTACCGGCCTGAAAATAAACTAAATTGCTTTTGCAACAAACAAAACACACAACCAAGCACTGATTCTACAAATACTTCAAGTTCATTTACAGAAGCAGAGGAGGAGACCCTCTCTTCTGCTGAAACTGAAACCACTACCTCAGAAGTCAGTCTCATAACTACATTGCCTTTTTTAGACATAAGACCATCCGAAGAGGGAAAAAGAAAAGAGAAACAGACCTTGATACCAAAGAAAACCTAGTAATCAATGTTTCTGACCTACCGATTTCAGAAACAATCACAAAGATTCTTCAAAAAGGGCTACGTTTCGTCCCGACTTGATACAATTCAAGCTTTAATACATTCATAGGAGTTGAAAAATAGCATTAAAATTGTTTTTTCAAGGGCATACAGATGAAACTACAGACATACACCCATACAGAGAATATAGCGGCAAGACCACTTTTTCGCCTTCAGTGCAATACAATGCACTAACTATATTCAAGAAATTAGTACACCGGGAATTGAGAAAAGAGCAATTCAATAAGAGAATAAGCCACCCAAACTGCCAAAACAAGAATAGGACATGTTACAAACCTGGAGTCCTAACCAAAAACTAACAATCAAACAGGTGAAAAGGGAGGCGCAATTTTGTTCTAATGAAAACTTCAACTTATGTAGAGGAATGTGACTGGCAATTACAGAATATCACCACTTATAAATCACTGAAAGAAGATCCTACGTCCAGCATAAAACACGTTTAGCAAGGATATTGGAAAATGCTGAGGCTGACGGCTAGATTAGTGGAGCTACGCTTCGAGCTCTAAGCAAAATTGATCCCATTACCCCTGTCTTTTATTGGCCCTCATTACGACCCAGGCGTTGGACCATGGTGCTAATAGCACCATGGTCTATGCCGGTAACTTACCGACTCCGCCATGGCGGAATGAGGAATTACCGCCCCATTCCGAGGTTGGCGGGGCGGTAATTCCCCATGCCGCCATGGCCCTTCCCCATTCCCATTTTTGCCCCATAGGGCTCAATGGGAATGGGGAAGGCGCTAAGTACGGTGCCGCAAAGTGCGGCACTTTACTTAGCACCAAGGTCCCTTTGTGGGTTGGTTTTTTAACGCCTGCTGAAAGCAGGCGTTAAAGTGCCACCCGCAAAGGGACCTCGTAATCAGGCGTTAAGGGTTTTACGGCGCCGCCACCTTTTACGGCGCCGTTACCCCTTAACGCCTGGGTTGTAATGAGGGCCATTGTCTGCCTAAGATTCACAAAAACATGATGAATCCTCCAGGTCACCCCATTGTGGCACAGAACGATTCAATATTTGAAGACATTTGCACATACATTTATGACACACTGCAACTAGTAGTGTTAAACAATATCCATCATATAAAAGACATAACCAACTTCATCAGAATTTTTTAACAAATACTTATCCCTTTGAGAAAATGTTGGCTGGTGACCTTGGATGTTTCAAGCCTCTACACAAACATTCTGCATGAAGAAGGCATTGAGGCAGATGCCATGTCATTACACAGACATCAGGTAATGGATGTTATTTAATGGTTTCTTTGTGATCTCTTGAGATTTGTTCTAACAGATATTTCAAATTTGGAAAGATTATTACCAACACATGAAAGACACCTCAATGGGGGCAAAATGTGCACCAGCATATGCACATTTGTTTATGCAGTGGTTTGAGAGTATCAACATTTTAAATTCAGCCATGTTACGAAAGGGGTAATATTGTGGTTAAGATACATAGACAATCTGAAATTGCTCTGTTGGACTTTTTGACATATGTGAATCAAGCACATGACATGATCAAATTTATTTAATCTTTCTCGGACAGAGAGATTAATTTCTTGGACACCAATGTGATACTGACAAATGATAACCAACTAAGTTTCACTGCTTATCATAAAGTTGCAGACAGAAATTCTTTATTACATTGGAATTCATATAATCCAAGGAAACTGTTACATAACCTTCCCTATTGACAATTTCTAAGGATACGAAGGATTTCTACACATGATAGGGATTTTGAAAGAGAATTGGAGGTGCTACATAAAACATGTGCCAACGTGAGATATCCTGAAGAAGTCACAGTACAAGCATCCAATCAAGTTTGGCTGAAAAATAGAACAGAACTATTGGAATACAGGGAACAACCTCCTAGATTGGCAAAACTCATGTTAACCATTACATTTGGCCCTTTGTCATGAAATGTTATGAAAACATTAAAAAAGTTCTGGCCAGTTTTATAAACGGATACAGCGTTAGGCAAGATCTGTAAAGAATTCCCACAAATTGCTTACAAGCATCAAAAAATGCAGGAGATCCACTGGTCCAGGTAGACATCACCACAAAGAAGCAGCAACAAAGCTATTTACAAACACGAAAGATGGGGATATTTCCTTGCTTGAATTGCATTCATTGTAATAATATAATCAAAGGAAACATTGTGTATCATCCAGAAACAGGAAAAGAGAAAGTTGACCATGTGTACCATGGCAAGTTATATGTAGGAGAAACCACCAGAAGGACCAAGGAAAGAATATGTGAACATAAAGGTGACATCAGACATTGTAATTCCAAATCACCTGTAGCAAGGCATTTTACAGAGATGTGTCATCAAGTGACTCAATTGAAATTTCAAATTATAGAAACAGTTCCACAACATCCCTGAGGAAGAAGCCAAGAAAAAAGACTGCTACAAAGAGAGGCCTTTTGGATTTTCAGACTGCAAACTATGTTCCCCCATAGGGATGAAAAAGGGCTGTATTCTATAGCTACTGGTTTCCAGGATATTTGGACCTTTTTTTTTTATTTATATCTATTTTTTGTCAGTCTTTTTTTTTACCACTTTTGCTCATTTTCAAGTGTTTCTTTTATTTTTACATTTGAATCCTTTGACCTTTGATTTCTAATCTGGATTTTTTCATTGAGTTAACCTGTTAATCTACTAAGTGTTGCTTCTTACACGTTTTAAGCATGCATATGTTCTTGGGCTTGGATGGAGGTTTCAGACATTTCATAGTAAGGGCTATGTATACATCCACACACCACCTGTTGGTGTTTCGTTTAATATATTTCACTTTTTATTAACACATTTTATTATGTTTTATATGGATCATTTAACACAAATGGTTTCAATTCCAAATGAAAGAGTCTCTTGTTCAGCATTAGAGAATTACTCGAAACACTTGCACATCATTGTCTGTTTTGGTATGGGTGAATATAATTCCAATATGGCCGCCATGATACCATCCAGGAAAGTCCATTCAGTATAGTCCTTTGTTTATTTTTAAGCCACTGGGCATGACCATATCAAAATGTTAATTTCATCAGGTATCGCTGAGTAGTTTGTAACATTGACATGTTACATGGGAAGCGTTTGGCAAGGCGGAAGGTGAGATCAGCATTTATGGTCCACTGATAGATGGATATATAGAGTTTGTTTTTTATTTTTTTCACACACGGGTATAGCACACATAGGTCTTGGTTCTACTTATATAGAATGGTCACATTTTTTGAAGTCTTGTAAACCTAATGCCTGTGGCAGCTTTTTGTTTTGTTTTGATTTGTTTTGTTTTGTTTTTGGGTTATTGGACTTTGGTTACGGGCAATATGGTTTTCCATTTGAAAGCACAATTTGTGAAGGTATTTAACTAACTTGGCCTTTGAGTCATTTGGGGCGGATTTGAAATATTTGCAATTATATGTAAGGTGTTTTTTCAGAGTTAATGGAGTGGTTTAGGCACAGATATTGTTTTGATAACAGTTGAAAGCCAGGAGATTTGTAAAGAGCAGGGAGTTTGCATTCTTTACTTGAATTCATTTTGGACAATATAACAGAGTGAGATAACTTGCTGTTTTTTTGTTTTTTGTTTCAGCTATTTGTAGCCACCTGAAGACGATCTTGCTTGATCGAAACATGTGCATGTCGTGGCTGTAATCATATAACTGCGCCAGATGATGAAGTTGAATTATATTGGTGACACAAACAAAAATGATTGAAGTATCTGAAAAACAAAAGTAAATAAAAACAAGAATAAATACCAAAAAGCATTCAACGTCTCTTTGCAATTAAAGGGTGTTTTACCCAGCATGTAAAATTATCTCAACATAAGGCAGACATTTCTGATAGCTCACTACTACAATACACACCCTTGACCGGTATACACGTTTAGAGATAAAACTGAAATTGGTCAAATCTGGTGTGCTCTGGTATCTATAATACCAACAGCCCAACTGGTCTGGGTCCAAGTCCTGCCAAACGAGTTTTGGCTCCCCCAGTATCGCCTCAGATCTGATGTGACGATCTGCTGAATTTCATCATTTCAGTAAGTGGAGGTGAAGTAGCGGACTAGGATTCCCACAGTGATAGCATGTTTAGCGGGAAGATCCCAGCACTGCATCCACATCCAGCGGTGGGTGCAGGGAATGTGGCATGCAGAAGACCAACTCTCCAGCATCACTCAAGGGACCAGAGTCCTCCTGTTCATTTCACACAACATGTATGGTATCAGACTTGTTGCGTCCCCCAGCACTGCAGGATCTGGTCTTCTCTGAATCGGGTACTTGTGAATGCAACACACAGTGGGTGGGTGACTACATCAACGAATCTGTATGGTGGTGAGACTGATAGCCAACAAGTAACATACGTGAAAGAAGAAGTGTACATTGAAGAGTGAGTTGAAGAGGTCCCAATACCATCAAGAGGCGAACAGGTAGGAATTTTACATGGTAGGCTGTTTGGTCACCCCAAACAGTGGATCCACTTGCAGGACCACCGGCCGGCACACACAGGGTGCATTACCTCCTTAGTGGTGCACCTCGACTGGCTCCAGGCCACCTGTGTGGCCTCCTCTGGCAACCGTCCCAGCATCTCTCGAGGGTCACCAGGGTAGAGACGGGGGACAGAGTGCCCTACTCCCAGTGCGACAGTCAACTGGGGTGCACTGTCCTCAATGTATCCCAACCATGTTGCACCAACAGGCATGGAGGCCCTCAAAGAGTCGCTACGTATGCGGTGATGTCAGTTACCCACCCAACCCTTTTTGTTACACAGACCAATGTGTCTGATTTGGAGAGCCAAAACAAAGCCTGTGACACTATGGAGATTAGGTCCGGCGTACAGGAGAGGAGGTATGATCCCATTGCATGATGCACACCACCAGCACCTCTCATCGACTCTGTTGGGGAGGTGTTGCATGATTTTGTGTGACAGGACCCAAGACATGGTGCAGTATGCCTGGGCTGGGTGGAGCCAGAGAGCACTGTGTTGGTGGTCCATTGCAGTCCTGCCATGCTAATCATTAGTCTGACCTGGATATAGGAGCAGATGGCCAACCAAACCATGTACTGTCTGTGTCAGAGCCTTCAGTCTTCTCCTGGCGCAGAGGCAGCACAAATGCCTCCCTTACCGTTAGGTCTTGGGGCCTGGAGATTACACCATCGCAGGCTTCCGCGACCCTTCGGGGAAAGAGGGTTAGGGTCCGTGGAGTGGATAGGTAGAGGGTTGTAGGATCACCGGGTAGAGGAGTAGGAAGGAGTTGTGGATAAGAATGGGGAAATTAGGGTAACATGCTCCTGGGCTCCTGCTTCCTTTTTGTGGAGTTTCAACCTGTCACTCCTACACACTTCATAACATTTACTATGCACTAATACGGGAGCCTTTGTGCTGGAGCTCTAACCAGTTGGCCAAATGCCTCTACACTGCCAGTGAGTATGCCACTATTGTTCACAAACCCTTGTAAGACGTTTCCCACATTACTGCATGTAAGATTCCCACATTACTGCATGTAGGATAAAGCTCCCCCACATTGCTTCATGCAAGGTACAGTACACCTACACTTTGCCCACTAGGTTCGCTCTGTCATTAATGGCAACAAGAAACATAAACATGAACTTAGCTTCGTTCTCAGGTGATTCCGCGGCATCTGCCGTTTTGCTTTTCTGTCCACGCACTCTTCTGCAGAGTCGTCTTCCACTAGAAACAAATAAGGAATGTCAGAACAGGTGCGTGCGCTAGTTCTACCCTTAAAGGGTTGACTGTTCACGGGCGGCCCGTGTCTAGTGTCCCCCGCACAGTGGCCCAAGGAGTCTGGACAATACAATGCCCCCCAAGATGCACGCGGTAGTTGTGCAACCACTACTCATGCAGGATTAGTAGTTTGTGCCCCAAGAGTTAGTTTCGTTTTGCACGTGACTTGGTTTTCATGGCGTTCGTATTAGTTTAGGGAAATCCCTTCCATGCAATTAGCCGCTGCGCGTAGGAAACATGATGCTCTACTTATCTCGAATGTGACGCAGGGCCTGGGGTATGCTTTCAGGCGGGCTGGTGCCCCACTGATGCATGCCGACCGGAGCTCTGTAGATACACGTCAGCTCAGGTTGCCGGTCAGAATTGCGAGCGGCGCTCGTGGGGCACGGCTCGCGCATGCACGCTCGTGCGGGCGTGGTCCCCATTCCAACCTCCATGTGTCTTGCCGCCAGGATTGCTGGGAAACGTAGTTTCTTGGCTGTTCTCCACCCCTGGTCTCGCGACCTGCTAAAGGGGTGGAGAACACGTCTTGAGAAGCCTGTCGGATGCCGAAGAGGCCCCCACCTCCCTCCAAAACCTAACATAGGGGCCCTTTTCCCAGCCACCACCCCAACACTTGCCAGGGTCCTGACAGTCTGGTTCCCACTGATGTTTCACTCAGGATGGCTGGTGCTCACATACCCCAGTTTCATCTGGTGAGGCAAGTGATTTGAGGACTTGGGGCAAAATAAATCTCAAACTATTCTCAGTATTGATATGACTGAGGAGCCAATTGCCTTGCAGCCCACTCTGGAAGGCAATGCTGAAAGACATAGAGGGCATGCCCAGACGGCCAATGGTGGAGCCTCACCCTTGGGTGCCGCTGGGTGGACCATTACAGTCTACTTTCCTTGTTTCACACAGGACACATCAAGGGCTGTCCAGTTGTTCCTTATGTATGCTCTGCATATCTATGCAAGCTGACAAGGTGAGTAAGCAAGCCCTGATGAAGATAGGAGACAGGTGAGTCATTTCAGGCACTTGCTTCATGGCACTCAGGGGTGCACACTGTATGGTGATGTTGTGGGAAAGGATGTGGTCACTCTGTGGGGAGTTTTTCAGTGCGTTGGCCTGATGGAAGCAGGTCCAGCTCCAATGGTAGAGATGTGAACATGATGAAGATGGGAGCCAGGTCAGTCGTTTCAAGCACTTGTTTAATGGCACTCAGTGGTGCACGCAGTATGGTGTAATTGGGTGCAAGAATGTGCTACCTGCTCAACACTTGTGTTTTCCTTTCTTCTGAGGCATTCTGCAAGGGGAGATGGTTGATGCTGAGCAACGTCACAGGGCTGTGGTGTGCCAGCACACCAAACCTCAGTCAGTCTTGGTTGGTTTTGGCACCTCATGAGAAGTACATTTCTCTGTGAGCGAGGACAGCTGGAGCAGGTTCACAAGGGCAAAAGCTGCCATGTGACAACGTCATTCTTCTTCAACGCAACTTGCACTTTTCTCTGTCTGTATCACTCCTTTTTTCAGGTATTGTTTTCTGAGCTGTGTTATTGGCAGAGAATGGTGAAGCCACTCCACCTGTATATTAGGTTGAGACACATGTAAGGTGGGCAGGGCAGTCATCCCAGGCATTGTTTCCTGCTTACATTTTATGCTGTGTCTTTCCACTTCTGGTCCCATGTGTGTGATTGGGTGTCTAGGTACATGATTATTGGTGGGGAACAGGAGGAACTGGTGACAGGATGCATTGATTCTGGTGTGTGTTTTTGCGTCAGCGACAAGGATACTGTTTCCACTTGCTATGACTTTGTCAGTGGTTTGTGCACTTGATGAGATGGATGTTGGGCACACATAGTTTTCCTCTGACAGACACACATTCTCAGGGTGTTATGATCCAACTGCATTGGCCCCATTTTATCAGTGAAGGGCATCAGGGATGTGGCTTCACTGTCTGCGCTCCACAGGGGTTGCAATTCAGGTGAGGTAGGTGTGTATGACCTGATTGCGTGTCTCCTGTCTCTGTGCCCTTTGGCCTGCCAAGGGACTGGGTGGTGCCTGTGGATGAGGGTGTTGTCCCTCCTTCAGCTCCACTTCTATGTCACGACGTGTGGCTATATTGTGGAGGACACAGCATGCCATGATGATCCTACTGGCAGGCCACATAGCAATCCGCCACTTGAGTGGTCAAGGGAGCGAAAGCATGACTTTAGCACACCAAACCTTCACTGCTTTGTGCCCCTAATGATTATGTGTGCTACGTTATACCTTACCTCACCTTTGTTGCCCATATTCCAGAAGGGTGTGAGCAGGAATGATGAGAGCGGGTGGGCACTGTCCCCTGCAAAGGTGGAAAGAATTATTATTTACATTGGTTGTCATGGCTTGTGTTTCTGTGTGTCGTGTTACTGCTTGCGTGTTTGTGATAGTTAATACTCACCGCTGAGCCAGGTGTTGCTAAAGGTTTCCGATGCTAGGGCCTGGTATAAGGGAGAACGGTGGTAAATGTAGCTATCATGGGTGCTTCCTGGGTAATTGTCATTCACATGCACGATGACTCTCTTGGCATCACAGATCACCTGTGCATTGATGGATTGCCAATGTTTCCAGTTGCGGAAGATGTGCTTGCTCTCTCGGGGGGTGGGGAGATGTAGCTCTACATGGGTACAGTCGATGGCTCCCAGTACCCATGGGAAGTTTGCAATGACATAGAACTCCTGGCACACTCCCTGCCTTGCCTGCAGTGTGCGTAGCATGTATATGTGCCTTTACACACATGCTGATATACAGCGCTATACCTGGTGTATGCACTGAGATTGCGTGGACTGTGATATGCCACCAAAAATGGCAGTGGTGTGCTGGAATAAGCCTGTTGCCAGAAAATGTATGGTTTTGAGCACCTTCTCCAGGGGTTTCATTGATGCAAGGTAATTCTCCCACTCCCCGACGAGGTCAAGGATGACATGGGTAGGGAATCTTTATCTTGCATACACCTCCTCGTCTGGCATCCCAAATAGTGTTGTGTGTGAATGGAAAATCCTGGTCCTCCTCATCATCCTACTCCTCCTTCCATGATATATGATCAGTGCCATTAAAGGTCCGACATTGTAGTCCTATTTTTAATGGGGTTGCCTTGCGTGCATTGTAAGCTTTTATACTTGGGCTTTCTGGGTCGTGTATAATGTGGCGCTATGAACGTAAGATTTGCATCCTCCTTTGGACTCCGGGCAATTGCATGATTAATTCCATGAATGGGGTTTTCTTTGCGCTTGATAATGCGTGTTTGTAGTTTGCGTGGTGCGTCTCTCAACACCTCCACGTTATTCCTCGTTCTCCATTTGGCATGCAGAATGGGGAATATGCATGTTCTGTCCTTATTTATTTCTTTGCGCTGTCCATTGCCACTTTGCGCAGTGCCGTACAAAGGGCACAGCACAAAGTAAGACATGCCCAGTGCATAGTAGGTGAAGTCCTGCGCAAAGACCGATCTATGAATCGTCAACTTACGTTTTGCGTGGCGCAAAGTGTACTTAAAGCCTTTGCGCAGCGCAAAACTTTCTACAAATCGAGCGCATTGTCCCTACTGCTTTGGGAGAAAATATGAAAGAAAGTGGATGTCGTGTAAGTAAAGAAATGTAGTCTTGGAGCATCCAAACTCAGCTCGAGTACTAAAATTGCAGTAAATGTCCCTAGTAACATTACAAACAAAAGACAATAGCGCAGTATTTGAACTCCAAATGGAGCATGCACAGGCAGGCACACCCCTTCACACATACAACCCTCAGACGCTCGTTGTGATTCATGTGTTCTCTTTGATGTTTAGGGCCCGATTCATGGAATTTTTTGCACGGTTCAAAGTGACTTTGCACTGCTGAAAAGTGACTTTACACTGCTGACACCCTGCTTCATGGAACTGTGAAAAAGTCTATTTTTGCAGTGCAAAGTCAGTGCAAAGTTATTTTGTACTGCACAAATGACTTTGCACTGACTTTGCACTGCAAAATACACTTTGCACAGTTCCATAAAGCAGGGTATCAGCAGTGCAAAGTCACTTTTCAGCAGTGCAAAGTCACTTTGAACTGTGCAAAAATAAATGCCCATGAATCGGGCCCCTAATGTAGCAAAACGGTTTCATACTCCTTTATGTGTCACCGGGCTCTTGTAAAGTGCAACCATTTCAGGCACAGTGCCCTTTACCCCACATCGTTGTGATTATTCCAGAGAGCGGACGATGGATAAGTGGCAAATATGTTAGCATTGGGCAGACAGCAACATTACAAATGTAGCCCTTAAACGTGTGCACAACTTTAAAATGCAGTAGGGGGACGCAAACTATTTGATATTGCTCTTTACTTTTTTTAATCTGCATTTTACATTTCCTGAAAAGATTTAAAAGGGCTAAAGGACCACATGTTTCTATAGAAGCCAGAAAAATGATGCCACTATATCGAATCGGCTGCCAGCCTGAGCTCAGTCGACTTCCTTGTGTGGATTGGAAGAGGTCCAAATAGATTACCCAGTTAAGTTATTACTGTACTATTAAAATGGTTCATAATGGTACTCAAAGTCTGCCCAGAATTGCTTGTTAATTCACTGAAACGTCATTCAAAGATCAGAGTATCACTGACTGCGCTTTATTTACCCAGTTCAAAAATACACCGTGTTTGAAGGCTTGCAAGTTAAACATCTACTTCAGTGTGCTTCTCCCTTTGGATTCCTTACAAAAAGCCAAGTATTGCTTTGGAGTAAACGGGAAGGGGAGATGCAAATAGATCAGGCCCTGTTAAAGGGACCCCTGCTGCTGAGGAGTATGAAAAGGGATGTGTTTGAGTGTACATTTAAAAATATATATATATAATTGGGCTTCATGCCAGCGGCCAGCCTCTACACGTGGGACGTGTATGGAACCCATGCTGCTCAGTGTTGTCTTGCTTCCAAGACAAGCATGGTTTCACTTTGCACTATGAGTTATCGGAGTCACTTAACAGTGGAGCAGTGGCCTGATTTACGAAAGCATTTTGCATGGCACAATCACTTTGAAAAATGCTTTGTAAATCAAGCACCAAGCGTTTTCTACTCAACCACCCTTGAATCTGCCACATTATCATTTTAAACATTGTTTGACGTCTGGTAAGAGTTTTTGCACAAGTCTCAAAAGAGCAATCATTACAGGTAGATTGCTCTTTGCAATCTTTGCAAAACAAAGATTAAAATGTCATGACATTTTACTTAAACAATACGTTTCTGCCATTAGGACTATGTATGACCTAGTACTAATTGCACCTGCACTATTGCAGATTTTCTCTCTGGCCCCGGGCCATATGTACTTTTGTTTCTGTCGCAAAATGTTGCCGGAGAGCGGTGCTGTGCCCACACCAAGGCTTCCTGTCTAGAGCCTGTGGTGAGCCGACGGAGCCAGGGGCCAAGAACGCTGCCCATTTCCCAGAAAATCCGCTCCATTGACATTACCTCCGCAAGAGACTCATCAGGGTAAGTGCCTGAACTACGCCCAGCTGATCGCACTACATATTCTGACACTTGCAAGCAACCGTATCGGATATGTACGTGCATCTGCCATACTTGTGCCCTGTTCTGGTGTGCTCCGCTCTACTAATGTAACCTCGCCAATCTGTGTTCTACTTCCCCTCAAACATGCTGCAATTTATACGCACTGCATTTTGGCCATCCGCCTGGCATCTCAGCACGGTATCTACTACAGGCGAAATGGTTCTTCTGATCTCCATGTACGGCCGGTAACACAGACTTTCGCCTTCTTTCTTGCACCAATGCTCTAATCACTATGTTCTACGTGTTAATCTAGTCTGCTACATTCTGGTCTCATAACACGCTGTATGTGCAATTGACACCCTGTGTTGTAGCGCCTAGCCTCCCTCAGTTCATGCAAACCCTTCCCAGCCTTACCTATGGACCTGCTCCGCCCATTCATACTCAGAGTACCATTCTACTCCCTCCCACGCTAGTTTTGTGCATTGCACTGCCTTTGCCTTGCACATCCTTGTCATTATTTGTGTATTGCACTACCTTTGCCTTGCACATCCTTGTCATTATTTGTTTGGCTCATGTGGGCATTACTAGGCACTCTTAGTCACCGTCCGAGTGCCACCCATGTCATTACTCACTGGACAACCTTGGGCATTGCTGGTTAGGCATTTGTACTCACTGTGAATCCTATATTATTTTATGCATATTACCTTGGTCACTGCCGACACTCGCTGATTCATTGTGCCTCCATAGTCATTCTATGCCTGATTTACATGCGCACTTCGAGATACCTGTTGACTCATTGTGCCGCGTTACACTGTCAATCAGTGACTATTGCACCTCCAACCTACTGAAGTACTTTGTTCTGCAATATCTCCTATAATGCCTTGCACACTAAATACACACTTGCATCACCCAGCATCAGACTTTAGCACCATAAAGCGAGCCCATCTGCCTGCCTTACATCTCGCCATTTACATACTGTTCACCACCTTAGCTTCATCTAGACCACAGCGCCGTCCCACTATTGTCAAGGAGTTGCCCCCTTCTCACTTGAGTCCGATCTTTGCTGGATTTCTTGGTCGATGCCTTCTTGCGGACGGATCGGGTCTTGAATAAGGCTGCACGAGTCTCTTCCGACTCCAGCGTGCGTTCAAAATTCCGGGATGCAACCATCCAGGAATCCGGGAAATTAAGAAAGTGCACTACTCAGCACACGAGTCCAGGAAGTAAGAAAGAAGGGAAAGGGACTAGGAATGGAGTTAGTTGAGATAGAATCAAGGAAACAATACCGCGAGCTACGGAGCACACGTCTGGTCGCTACTTCGCAATAGCATTGAGACGCGTGGAGCTGTGGAGGGCGTGGTCTATTAATAGAACACGCTACGTCCAACGTGTAGAGCGAGGAAGGTGTTTCACGCTGGACGGCCATGTTGGGAGTACCAGGAAGTGCAAGCCACGTTGAGATAAGGACCATGAAGTCCAAAAGGGGCGCGTTCTGTAGGTCATGACAGCATGCCTCCTCCGAAGACCCGTTCCTCCAGGTTTGCCCGGGTGTATAAGGTGAAATCTTCTGAGCAGTCGAGGGGTCTTGAGATTAGAAAGTGGTTCCCAGATTCTTTCAGTAGGAGGATATCCCTTCCATTCAACCAGGTATTGAAGCTGACCCCGTTTATACCTGGAGTCGCATATTCGGGATACTTCATATTCCAGTTGGTTGTCGACCAGTAGAGGTGGGGGTCTGCAGGATTTCCGTGAGGATTGGATGTAGGGTTTTAACAAGGATGTGTGAAATACTTGGTGAATTTTCTTCCAGGAGTCTGGTAGTTTGATCCGGTATGAGACTGGATTTATAATTTCCTTGATGGGAAATGGACCATAGTACCGAGGGGCCAACTTGTTTGGCCGTAGATTGCGGGGTAGTAATTTCGAGGACAACCAGACTTGATCACCAATTGCATAAGAAGGCCCTGGTCTTCTTTTGGAATCCGCATACCTCTTAGTCTGTGTTCTGGCCTTCTCTAAGTTTTCTTTGGCCTCCTGGTGTACGTTGAGGGTTTCGATCCAGGAGTCGACAGTAGGTACCGGTGTGGGATGAGGGAGAACAGAGTGTAGAACCGATGGATGGAAACCTTGGCTACAATAAAAGGGACTGGTCTTAAGTGCTGAATGATCGGAATTGTTGTAGGCAAATTCAGCGACGGCTAACAGGAGCGACCAGTCATCCGGAACCTTGGTGGCAAAACATTGAAGATACTGTTCCAGGGTCTGATTAGCACGTTCTGTGGTCCCGTTGGTTTGGGGATGATAACCTGATGAGAGGGCGCGTTGGATTCCTAAAATGCGACAGAGATGTTTCCAGAATTGTGAGACGTATTGAGGTCCTCGATCAGATATGATCTTGGAATGGAAGTCCATGCAGACGGAATATGTGTTCCAGGAAAATTCCAGCAAGTTTGGACGAGGATGGTAGCTTACACAGGGGTGTAAAATGAGCCATATGAGTGAACAAGTCAATGGTAACCATGATGGTCGTGCATCCTCGCGAAGGTGGCAATTCCACAATGATGTCTGTAGCAATGAATTCCCATGGCCTTGTTGGCAGGGTAGGTTGCAGAAGAAGACTCGCCGGTTTCTTGTTATCATGTTTATTTTGACTACAGATAGTACAAGCTTGGATGTACTGCTGTACGTTGGTCTTCATTCCAGGCCACCAAAACCGTCTTTGTATGAGGCGGACGGTGTTGGTTATGCCACGATGTCCGGAGTGAAGGGTATCATGACAGAGGTTTATTATTCTTTGTTGTAATTTCTGTGTAGGAATGACCAGTACATTGTCCTTGAATAAATATCCTTCCTTGACTCTTAGATTCCATCGATTCTTCCTTGAAATATCCTTCCACAGATCAGAGGATTGGGTTTGCACTCAAATTTCTTCCAGGAGATTGACTGCTTGAGCTACAAAGATCTTGTGGGGAAACATCTTAGGATAGGCCCTATCTTCAGTAGTTACATAGTCAGGACGTCGAGATAAGGCGCCAGCAATCAGGTTTTGTGATCCGGGAACATGAGTGATGTGGAACTGGTATTGGGCAAAGAAGTAGGCCCAATGCGCCTGATGACTGTTCCTACACTCCAATGACTGTAGAATTTGAAGATTCCGATGGTCCGTGCAGACCTGAACTGGATATCTAGCACCCAGAAGTAGATGTTGCCATTCAGTGAAGGCTTGACGGATGGCTAACAGTTCCTTTTCCAGGACGGAGTAGTGTGTCTCACTGGCAGTCAGGGTTCGTGAAAGGTAAGCAATGGGGTGTTCCAGTTTATCCTCAAATACCTGCTTCAAGACCGCTCCTATGGCGTAGTTAGAGGCATCCGTTTCCACTAGGAATGGTTGATTTATGTCGGGTTGGGCTAAGATTGGGGCTTGCGTGAACTCTGCCTTTAAACGTTGGAATGCCTTATCTTGCGGTGTAGACCAGATAAAGGGGGTGTCTTTCTTCAAGAGAGCAACGATCGGCTGAACGATCTCGGAAAAGGTGGATATGAACTTCCGGTAGAAGTTGGCAAGCCCCAGGAAGGATTGAACTTGTTTCACGGACGTGGGAGTGGGCCATGCCAGTATGGCCTTTACCTTTGAAGGGTCCATACTGATTCCTTCTGGGCTAAGGATGAATCCTAGGTAGTGAACAGAAGTAACGTGAAACAAGCATTTTTCGGGTTTGGCTAAAAGTTTGTGTTCACAGAGTCATTGTAAAACTGCCTTTACATGTTCTTCATGCTTTAGAAGGTCCTTGGAAAAGATCAATATGTCGTCCAGATAGACAATGATGAAGAGGAATAACATGTCAGAGAACACCCTATCCATGAAACATTGAAAAACTGCGGGGGCATTAGCTAGTCCAAAGGGCATGACTAGATATTCATAGTGACCAAAGGGTGCTCTAAAGGCTGTTTTCAGTTCGTCTCCTTCCCGGACACGGATCAAATGATAGGCACCCCGGAGATCCAACTTCGTGAATGTTACGGCACCTCTCACAGCTTCCAGGATATCCGAGATCAAGGGCAGTGGGTACCGGTCTTTGAGGGTGCATTGATTTAAGCCACGATAGTTGAGGCAAGGTCTGAGTTCCTTCTTGGGAACAAAGAACAACGAAGCACCCGCTGGGGATTTTGAAGGTCTTATGGTGCCATTTTCAAGGTTGGTATCCAGGTATTCTCAGAGGGCCTTTTTCTCAGCTACGGAAAGGATGAACATTCTGCCGAAGGGAATCACTGCTGAGGGATCTGTATCTATGGTGGAGTCTTCAGGTCTGTGAGGGGGTAAGGCCTGGACTATGGCCATTGAAAATACATCAGCATATCCCTGATAGGCCTCAGGGACTTGTATGATATTGGAAACCAGGAGTGGTGTTTGCTGGTCTCTTGGTGGTTCTTTAGGGGGTGTCAAGGAGGGATCCAGGAATAGACAGTGAGACATACACAACTCTGAGCCTAGGAATAGTGATCCTGCTGTCCAGTTGATATACGGATTGTGCTTCTGTAACCAGGGCATACCCAATCCCATGGGGTAATGAGCTGACTTAATGATGTCGAATCTAATCCGCTCTTGGTGATGGTTTATAGAAAGCTGGATCTCTTTAGTCTGCAGGCTTATGGGTCCGGAAGTGGGGGGTCTTCCGTAGATTGCTTCCACTGGCTGCATGGTGCTTCGTGTCTCGTATGGAAAATGATGACTAACAACCCAATCTTGATCAATGAAAATTCCCATAGCTCCGCAGTCTACCAAGGCCAAAATGGGATAGGTCTTATTCTTGGAGGGCGATAGGAAGGTCTGCAGTATCACCAAATTGTTTTGTCCAGGAGAGTTCAAGGATGGAATTGATGTGAAGCAAACATCTCTCTCCCGAAGCTCTGCTCCATCTAGGATCGGGAGCTGGCGTTTCCCAAACGCCGAGGAGGGGCTAGAGGACACTCCCTAACCAAGTGTTTGTCTGAGGCACAATACATGCACAACCCCGTATGAATCCTTAGGTCCACGGAAGGCTCCTATCTGCATGGGTTCTGGTTCAGTGACTGAGCCTGGGTTTGTGTCCATCTTGGTGGTGCTCTCAAAGGACACTTTCGGAGGAATTCCTCTGGATTTCTTCTTCTCTGCCTTCCTTTCCTGGATACGAAAGTCTATTTGCATGGCAAGGTCCATTAGTGCCTGGAATGAGTTTGGGCGAGCCACTCTGGCCAACTCATCCTTAATCTCCTCATTCAGTCGTCTCCTGAAAAGGGTAAAACTCACCTCAGGGGACCAATCAGCTTCCTTCACTAATTGCTTGAATCGGGTTACATAGGTGAGCATACTTGGGAACTCTGCTGAAAGTCTAACAGGCGTTCCTGGGCACTATAGACCTGCTCTCGGCGGTCAAACATGGCTTTAAGGGCCTGTATGAACCCATCATAGTCATCTAGGAGAGCATCGTCGGAATTAACGAGGGGCATAGCCCAGGTTAAGGCATTTCCTGAAAGGTGAGAAATTATGAAACCCACCTTAGCCCTGGGAGTCGAAAAGTAGTAGGGCTTAAAAGTAAAGTGGACCAAACATGAATCCAGGAATCCACAAAGGGTTTTTGCCGACCCATCGTATTTGTCCACTATGCTGCCCAGCAACACACTTTTTCTTGTGGCAGAATCACAGGAAAGAACTAATTGTTTGAGAGCTGCGTTTTCCGCCTTTAGATTCTGTACCTCGGTTGATAGCTCTGGCATGCCACGCATCAGGTCCTGGACGGCCGCTTACATGTCCATATCGAGTTCGGTCGGGTGGCAACTCAAACTGTCAAGAAGTTCCCCCCTTCTCACCTGAGTCTGATCTTTGCTGGATTTCTTGGTCGATGCCTTCTTGCGGACGGATCGGGTCTTGAATAAGGCTGCACGAGTCTCTTCCGACTCCAGCGTGCGTTCAAAGTTCCGGGATGCAACGATCTAGGAATCTGGGAAATTAAGAAAGTGCACTACTCAGCACACGAGTCCAGGAAGTAAGAAAGAAGGAAAAGGGACTAGGAATGGAGTTAGTTGAGATAGAATCAAGGAAACAATACCGCAAGCTACGGAGCACACGTCTGGTCGCTACTTCGCAATAGCCGCGGAGGGCGTGGTCAAGGTGTTTCACGCTGGACGGCCATGTTGGGAGTACCAGGGAGTGCAAGCCCCATTGAGACAAGGACCAGGAAGTCCAAAAGGGGGGCGTTCTGTAGGTCATGACAACTATGGCCCTACACCACATACTGGCCTCCACAACTTGCACAATTCTACTGTGTTTACCTCCTTCTTGCAACACGACAGCGCCAACCCAAATCTAAATGCGCCTGCCCTTTGGCTACAACATTTCGCCTCCAAACCCATACCTAACCAACCTTGCCATACGCGCATCAGGAATGCTAGGCTTGGCACTCGCCTGCACCAAACACCAGGCACCCATACTACACCATGCAATAGCATCACTTCTCCCCACCACCCTTTCACTATGTCTGACATAGGCACTTCAATACCTGCTGTCAATAAACCCTCACTGCCCTTCCTACCTAGTTGTTGAACTCCAAATCTACTGAGTCAACCATGTGACACCTCAGTCAGAAACCAAAGACTAGCAGCCAGATATCACCATTGGTCCTACCACGCAAATTCCCTCAGTACGGATAATATTGTTGCCAACCCCAACAAGAAAAACACTGTTGCCCTGGCTGCCTCGATTACTGACGAGACCCCCACAACCAATAATTCCAACACCACAACCATACTCAAAGCTGTGCTCATTAACGCACGCTCTGTACCCGTAACCGCATAAGACATTGCAGATTTCATCTTGACTGAAAACCTTGACTACCTGGCGATCATTGAAACCTGGCTGCATGCGGCCCCGGGCCCTGCCCTGACCCTTGCTATTCCCGATCGCTATTCTATCATCAGGTGCGACAGGGATACTCATCAAACTAAGGTGGGGTGGACTAGCATTCATATTTAAGAGCTCCTTTAATCTTAGAGTTGCTAACACCCATCAGTTGCCCTCAGCTGAACTACTCTCTATTAAACTTCCAATCTCACCTAATCACACCGCCTCAGTGCACCTCATCTACAGGCCACCCGGTCCCACCTCCACATTTGTAGAGGATTTCTCATCAATCCTAGCCTCCAGCACTAAACCCAAATCTCAAATCATTATACTTGGAGACCTCAACTTGGGGTACCAGGATACGAATGATCCTAAAGCTAGGGACGTAGCTAGTGTTCTGACTGACTTCGGCCTCACCCAACATGTCATTGAACCGACCCATATCAACGGTCGTACCCTGGACTGGGTCACATACATGAACTGTGCAGTAAATGTAATCTCTGTGTCACCTTGTGGCCGGTCTGACCATCATAAAATAATATTCTCCATCAACTCTAGCCCCCCGTTAGACAAACCCATCACTGCTCCGCCCACCTATACTCGCAACAAGAAGGATGTTACAAATGATAAACTACTCCCACTTATCCTCCCTCTTCTGAACACGGCTTCCTCCACTTGCTCTGACCCTACCGCCCTAGTGGATATCTACAACCGGGCTATGTTAAAAGCTCTCAACACCATTGTCCCTCTCAAACTGCGTAAACAAAAACCACGCAACCACCTTAACTCGTGGTTCACACACCACTTACGCGAATTGCGCAAAGATAAAAGAAAAGCTGAGTCACATTGGAGAAGTTCACCTACACCAGCGAATAGAATTAACCTTACAGCCGCCTCCCTCCCTTACAAAGAAGCCGTGTTAGCGGCCAAAAAAGAAGTGTACAACAATAGGATCATACAAGCTCAATCTAACACTAAGGAACTCTGTAAGATCCTCAAGGAACTAGAGTCCCTGGTCGCCCCGCTGGATACATGTACCCCTGATGCTGAATGGTGCTCCAATATACAAAAAGCACTATTAAACAAAATTGATGTACTCCAAGCCAAAATTAACGCTAAAAAAAGCCATCTTTTGGATTCAGTAGGTAACCCCAAGTCCTACAATACCCCATCCCCTAAGCACTCCTTCAAACCTTCCAGCTTCTCTCCACTCACCATTAAGGAAGTGGAAAATATCATCATGAAGCTAAAGCCTTCCAACTGCCAAGGTGACGCCTGCCCTGTGCCGGTTGTAAAGGAAGCAGCGCCCGACCTCGCCCCATTCATCACTACCTTCATCAACTCCTCTTTTAAATCTGGCACAGTACCTGACAACCTCAATGATGCGTCGGTCATCCCTCTAATTAAAAAAACGGATCTTGACCCCAGCATTCCCACCAACTACAGGCCCATCACTACGGTGCCCTACCTTCTCAAAATCCTGGACCGTGCAGCGTATCTCCAGATCCAAGACTACTTGGATATTAACAACCTACTAGGACTCAGGCAATCAGGCTTCCGTCCGAGACACAGCACTGAGACGGCCCTGATCGATTTAAAAACACAAATCGAGGACTTGAAAAACAAGGGCAAACTAGCGTTCTTACTCCTACTGGACCTCTCTGCGGCCTTTGATTTGGTCGATCACCAAATCCTCTGCCAGCACCTTAAGATTGCCACCCACTTCTCGGATGCAGCTACCACAAGGATCAGCTCCTTCCTGGCAAACAGATCCATGAGGGTCTTCTCCCCTTTAGCTGCAGCTGACCCAGCTCATGTGCCCTGCGGAGTCCCACAAGGCTCTTGTGTATCACCCACGCTTTACACCGTATTTACTAAACCGCTCTTTGATATTCTTGACCATCTGGGTGTCACCTACACGAATTATGCGGACGACACCAAGATACTCATCCCTATCGATTATGTAACCGATGTTAAAGCACTCAATACTTTATACACTGTCATCCAGGCTTGGATGGCTCACCACGGGCTCTGCCTCAGCGATGAGAAAACTGAGTTACTCATCTTAGGCTCTCAGGCTAAACTCACAAAACTTGACCCTAAATACGATTCCTTCAACATTGATGGCAATGTTATCAAGGTCACTATCGTCACAAAAACGCTTGGAATTTCCCTAGACTCCACCCTCTCTCTCAACAGACAAACCAACTAGTTTCAGAATCCGCGTATACTTGTAAACTCATCACTGCTTGTCGCCCCTTCCTGACAATAGACAACTGCCTGATCCTTGCCAGAACCCTCATCCTGTCGAAAATCAACTATTGCAATGTCCTCTACCTTGGGACGAGTCAAAGAAACCTCGATAAACTCCAGGTCACCCAGAATAATGCCATTAGAGCTGCTCTTAACATACCCAGACGCACCCACATCTCAGCTACCAGGCGCAACCTACATTAGCTTCCCATTACACTGCGCATCGCCCTCAAAGCACGTGTTCTAAGCCACAAAGCACAGAACAATGCTGCACCGGCCTACTTGTCTGCGCGCTTCACTCAACACACAGCATCCAGACCATTGAGATCTGCAAAGATGCACACACTAATCATTCCCAGCTTCAAGCTTCAGACAGCCAAATGTTCGAGCTTCCCAGTTCTTGCAGCGAAGCTCTGGAACTCCTTACCCAATGATCTCAGGAATATTCCATCCCTCCATTCCTTCAAAGACAGAACCAAATGGTGGCTTTACGAACAGGATGATGCACTGGCCTCCTCTCTGTAACTCTTGCTGCTCCTATTCTGCTAACCGGCTACTCAATGTATATACTGTATCTGCTTGCCGATCGGACACCTCGTGGAGGGTCCCACCACATGCTCCACTCTCATTGTAAATTTTATGTATATATTTATATAACTGTATATTGTATCCTCTTATGTAACACTTTCTTGTAACTACCTTTCCAAACATGCGCCCTGAGGCCCCTGGGCAGGTTGCGCAATATAAATAAACAAATCCAAATACAAATACACAGGACGCAAGGTAATCCAAAGGTCTGCAGTGCTGGGCCTGCATCACAGAAGCGTTTTATTTCCCAGTCACGTTTTACAGTAACTGAGTGTTTCTACGTTAGCTGCGCTGTTCTGATCTATTTCTTTTTCTGTCAAGCGCAGTTGTCGGGACTGTAATCCTGTGCCAGATCCCAGCCCTCGATTGGTCACACTTAAGCACTTGCGCACTGCATTGTTTCACTGCATCTGTTCCTCGTTCTTCGGGATCATTAATCTTTGAGCACAATGAATGCTAAATGCAGGTCAGTCCGTTGGAGTTTATTGTTTTTACGAGGTACCCAAGTTAAAGGCAAATAATGCCCTCGCCCCCCGCCCCCACTGCTTACCCCCAGTTTCCCTCGTCTTGGCCTTACTTCCTCAATGATCATGTGCCTATATCGATATAACTGTTTAGGACACTGCGCGAGTGGATGGGTTTTAATGCTAGATAAGGGGGGCTATACATATTGGGCGGATTAATAATAACATAAGTGTACATTATCACAATACACTAATATTCCTTCCTATTAAACTGATATGTCCTGAATTGAGTAACTTTTCTGATTGCTCTGCCTACGTAAAAAGAATAAAATGAAAATGTCACAACACATTTCTGAGAACTGGAAGTTATGATAAAAGAATACCACTACTGCCTTTAGGAGACATGATAAATATCATGTATTTGAAAATGATGCCAATGCACCCAAAATGTTACAAGTCATCTCAACGTCATTACATCTGTGGACAAATACCCCCTGAAGTGTGCAATAAAAGCAAACTACATTCTTACATTCCAATTGTGAAAATAGCCTGGGGCCAATTCCCGAAGCACTGCAGATGCAGATCTTGGCTCTCAAGGCCCTGATTAACAAAGGGGACTTGGGAGGAGGAGGGGTGGTGACTGGGGGCACAAGGGACCACAGCCACCTACCCATGCATATTCAAATATGAAGCCCATTCACAACCGGGCTTTGTCCTATAGTAAACCCCACTCATTTGGAGTCATTCACAGTATCTGCAGGGATGTGTTTTAAACTGCCCGTGACTGCAAGTGCATGTTTTACATTTCCACCTTAATTCAAGATGTGGAGATGTAAAAACAAATATATAGAAACGGCCATGCAAAGCATAAGAGGTTCTATTTTGGGTTGTTCAATGGTGTTTGCAGTCGTTTCAGACCCCGGGTAGAATTACGCTTTCACCATCAATGGGTGAGAGCGTAGGCGTAGGCCTCGCAGTTGTGCATTGGGATACGCTTTGATCAATGGCGGACTGGTCCCTGTGCACACTCAGCACTCGCTCTGATTCACAAAAGGGAATTTACCTTTGCCCATACACACAACGTAGACCTTTTCTCAACTTGTGCACCTCGATTGTGAATTTGCCCCATTTATGTTATGTTATATTACTTAGCATGTATATAGCGCCTTATGTATCATTGTTATGATCTCAAAGTGCTGGTAGTTCAAGTCAGTAGAGAGAGAAAGAGTCATGAGGTGCGTGTGTGCACCGGGTATGTGTGCAGCCGGTGTGGCAGTTGCATGATAGCTGCTTCTTAGCAGTAGGTCTAGTGGTTGGGAGGTCAGGTATATGTGTTCATTCTGGAGGGATGACTCCCAGACTGATTTGTGGCTGCGTTAGGCCTGAGGAGACACTTAAGCTAGCGGTGTGTTCTCAGCTTGCTGTGTTTAATTAGGATGATGAGGATTATGTGGCGGGTGTTAGTATGAGAACAGCGATACCGAATGTGTCATAGTATCGCTGTGTTCTAGTTGAGTGTTGGTGTATGGGAGAGAGTAAGCGTGGTAGTGTGATATGGTGTTTATCAGTTAGGCGCTTGAGATCGAGCACTCCATCTGCACCATCTATTCTATCCGTTTTATTTACTCTGTCCGTTCATTCCACTTCGTCGGTTCATCCATTTTGTCTGTTGCATCCATCTGGTTATCAGTAAGGCATTTAAGATCGAGCATTCCATCTGTACCATCTATTCTATTTGTTTTATTTACTCTGTCCATTCGTTCTACTTCGTCTGTTCATCCATTTCGTCTTTAATATCCATTTAATCTATTAGTCCTTCCATCATTCCATCCACTCAACCCATCGTCCACATAGCTTACTTCATCCATTCCGTAGACCCATTTCATCCTTCCCATCCGTTTAATGCGTTCTATCCGTTTCATCCTTCCTATTCATTCGATCAGCTCCGTGTGTTCCACCCATTCCATCAGTTCCATCCACTCAATCCATTCCATCCTTTCCATACACTCGAGGTGTTCCATCCACTCCATCTGCTCCATTCACTCTGTCCACACCATCTGTTCCATCCACTCCATCTGTTCCATCCACTCCATCTGCTCCATCTGTTTCGTCCACTCCATCTCTTTCATCTGTTCCGTTCCATCCACTCCATCTGTTCCATCTGTTCCGTCCGGTACATCTGTTTCGTCCGGTCCATCTGTTTCGTCCACTCCATCTGTTTCATTCATTCCATCTGTTCCGTCCACTCCATCTGGTTCCGTCCACTCCATCTGGTTCTGTCCACTCTACCTATTCCATCCACTCCATCTGTTCTATCCACTCCATCTGTTCTATCCACTCCATTTGTTTAATCCACTCCATCAGTTCAGTCTACTGTGCCCGTTTCATCCACTGCATCCGTTCCATCCACTCGATTCATTCCATCTGTTCCATTTGTTAAAACTACTCATCCTTTTCATTCGTTCAATCTGCTTGTTCATCACATCCGGTCCATCTACTCCATCCGTTCCATCCCCCCATCCGCTCTATTGGTTCCTTCTGCTCTATCCGTTCCATCCACTCCATCTGTTCGGTCCACTCCATCTGTTCCATCTGTTCCATCCACTCCATCTAGTCCATCTGTTCCGTCCACTCCATCTGTTCCGTCCACTCCATCTGTTCCATCCACTCCATCTGTTCCATCTGTACCGTCCACTCCATCTGTTCTGTCCACTCTGTCCGGTCCATCTGTTTCATCTGGTCCATCTGTTTCATCTGGTCCATCTGTTTCGTCCACTCCATCTGTTCCATCCATTCCATCTGTTCCGTCCACTCCACATGTTCCCTCCACTCTACCTGTTCCGTCCACTCTACCTGTTCCATCCACTCCATCTGTTCTATCCACTCCATTTGTTTCATCCACTCCATCAGTTCAGTCTACTGTATCCGTTTCATCCACCTCATCCGTTCCATCCACTCGATTCATTCCATCTGTTCCATTCGTTAAAACTACTCATCCTTTTCATTCGTTCAGTCTGCTTGTTTGTCACATCAGTTCCATCTACTCCATCCGTTCCATCCACTCCATCCGTTCCATCTCTCCATCCTCTCCATCAGTTCCATCCTTTCCATGCACTCCATCCTTTTAATCTGTTCCATCCACTCTACTTGTTTCATCTATTCCGTCTGTTTTTCTTTAATGAACCCGTTCCATCCATTTCATCCGTTCTATCCACTTCATCCATTTCTTCCATTCCCATTTGCTCCATCTGTTCCAGCTTCCATTCGTCCCATCTATTCCTTTTGTTCCATCTATACCATCCGTCCCATTCATTCTAACCAGTATGTCCACTCCGTTCCATCTGTTTCATTTGCTCCATCCGCTCCTGTTCTATCCATTCTTTCTGACAAGTAGACTCTGTCCAACAAGCTCTCTGTTCCATGAGTTCGATCCGTTTCATTCACTCTATCCCTTTCTTTCACTCTATCTGTTCCGTCCACTCTATACGTTCCATCCATTGCATTCGCTTTGTCCACTCCTTTTGTTCCATCTACTCCATACGCTCAATTTGTTCACCTTTTCCATCCATTTCATTCTTTTATCCACTTTATCCATCTGTTCAATCCTTTCTACACGTTCGATCTACTTTTCATTTCGTCTGCTTCATCCGTTCTTTATATTTCATCCGTTCGTATCTACTTCATCAGTTCTTATCCACTTCATCCGTTTCCATCCAATTCATCCGTTCCATCCACTTCATCCGGTGGCTAAGTAACTGATGTTTAGCACTCGATCATGCAAAATAGAAATGGGACTCAAGGCTACAAATGCGCGGACATGTTCTAATGTAACAAATTGAATTTAGCCTAGTGTCACCGTTATAATAATGTAAACCTTTGCCCTGTTGGTCATCAACTAAATCTAAAATCTTGTCAAAGAACAAATTACACAGATGTATAGATGCATGTATGGCAACTACCAACAAACTGGCTATTAACAAAATGTAATATCTTTTAGAAAACCTATTTACACAGGCATATGAAGGCATAGATGATATTACAGACAACATATATATGTGAGAGACTGCCAATGATCCTCATCTGGCCCACATACATTTGTAAAAAAAATGATTTCTCAAAATATTTTGTGCACTCTGGTAATGCAACATGTATTCTTACAACTATGTGGTAATATATTTGGTAACATGCTCCAATTATACAGCAACTATTGTTACAATTGATCCTACATTAATAAGATCTACACTGTTTTGTCAGCGTAGCCCGTATAGGCCATTTTTGTAGTTATAATCCCTTATTTGTACAGCACATTTTGGACAATTTAGGGGGGCGGGGCTTGTAAAGCGTCAGTATATGTTTTAGTTGTGGGAAATTAAGCTATTCTACTCAACTGACAAGTTTGGACCATGTTTTGCTATATCTGATCTGTAGATTCAACGTTGTTCTAGTTTATACAACTGGGTGGCCAGATTTCCGCCCTCCAGGTGTGTAAGCATCTGCATCACAAATCAAGATATATCTTGGTCTGTGTGTCACATTAGTTTGTATTGATCCACTAGGGGCTTGTCGGGTACCAAATTTCATATACATGAACGATGTTCGGAGATATGCTTGTCTCACCTGGCGGATTGGTTTGCCAACATATAATAACTTACAAGGGCACTCCACAATGTAAATCACAAATTTACTTTTACAATTTGTGTGGGTCCTCACTTCCCATTTAAATGTCCCATGTTCAAACATCTTGGTATCCGTGAAGTTACAAGCTATGCACCCTCCACATTTAGGTGTCCCACTACTGGGGCAAGCCCCACAGCGGTAAAATCCCTATACTGTCCCAGGGCTTTTTTGTACATTTGGACCAATTGTTGCCCAAGGGTTGCACACTTCTTGAATGTGAATAGCGTTTTTTATATAGTGGTCCTGGTTGTTTCACCAAATGCCAGTTTTTCTGTTTGATCCGTGTTATTTGGTTACTAACCGGGCTAAATGTAGCGACACATAACAATCTTTCTTGCGCTTCTTTATTCTGTTTGGTGAGCACCGTATCCCCATCTGTGTTGGCAACTCTTTTCAAATTATACTTCACCTCTTTGGTAGGGTATCCCCTATTCATGAATCTCCTTTTGAGGTGCTCAGCATGTGTCAAAATGTCTTCTGAGTACAGTTTCTACGAATTCTAAGGAGTTGACTGTAGGGCAGATTAAGCTTCAGACGTTGTGATGCTGGAAATGCATCGGAGGGACAGGGCCTCCGTATCTTTGTCCTTTACTGCCTTTTTATCGCGTGTTCTGTCATATTTTCCGCGCAGGAGTTCATGTGGGACTCCTGGCGGTGCAGCTCTCTCTCTTTTGGTTTGGTGAAAAGACCTGTGGGATACCCTTACGGCACCCATGGGTGGGGGTACAACCCTGTGCCCCTAGTGTATGTTTTTGGGCACCTGTGGGTGGCCCGCAGAGCAGGGTATGGGCTGGTGGCAGCTCCATGCTGAATTTGACAGGTGCGCTGATTATCCTCCATTTTGGGATACTTCTGCCCTGCCATTGGAGTCAGTTGATTCCTGATGGAAAACAAGATGGCCCCTGTAGGCCTCTTGCTTTCTGTTACCTATTACCTTGTTTTCCCAAAGTCCTGGGAAGCCCTGGCTCTGTCCCTCCCCCCTGACTGGCTTTTGGGTGGAAGTTCCATATATGGTGTTGTTGTGAAGTCCAGTCCAGACTGACTGGAGCCTTCACAGTGACTGATTGTTGTGGGTACGCCCTGTGGGTGGGACCTGGGTGAATGGAGTGTGTGACCAATATGCACTTCTTGTTGTGGCTGTCTGGTTTCTGGTATGAGAGACAAAGACTGAGACAGCACTGCCCGAAACAGGCCTAAATGCAGTGTGTAGTGTTGAATGGCTGTGTGCCTGATTAGCTGACTGATTGCATGAATGCCCTTCTGTATGATTGGCTGCTGAGAGTGACCCAGCAGTGTGGATGAGAGACAAGATAGTAGATCTGGGGACCTCTCACCACTGGAAATTGTTCAGAAGCGTTCAGAAGCTGTGTCTATACTTGAAGAGTAACTGGAACTGCTGATCCTCGACGCGACCCGATCTGAAAGCTGCCGAACTCGTCAAGGACTGATCCAAGAGAGGACCTGGTAAAGCGCCCTCTTCCCGTGCTCCGAGGGACCATCGAGCACCGCTAACCTTCGCCGAAGCTCCCTGGAAGTCAGACCCTTGAAAGGCTGCCGACCCGAGATGGGACCGCTGAGGAGAACGAAGCAAAGCACCCGGACTTCACCGCTGTCGAAGTCCATTGCCGTCGACCAGGGTTCGCAGATTTGTGTAACCCCTGGAGGCCTGCTGAAGTTGTGTTGCCCAGCCGTGGGGACCACTTGACGCTGTGCCGCCGACGACCGGAGCTGCCTGCTCCTTTTCCTAAGAACATCTGAATCCAAGGACTTCCTTGTCCGCAACGTTGATCACTTTGTCCCGCCGGAGAAAGTCGAGGACGACCAACGCGCCGAGGCGAATCCGCCGGTGGGTTTCCCGCCACCTGAAGGCCACAAAGACTTTGACGACTCGACACACTCGTTGGACCACAGCTCTTCTGAAACTCTTTGCGGTCCTGAACAATCTATCGGCGAGGTGCCCCACACACCTCATCCTCGCAGGACATTTCTGACGAGCACCGCCTGGATCGACATCGGGGTCACGGCACCCTTGAACTTCTCATCACCGCCGTCGATGACAAGTTCACCATCTTCGACGCCTCTTGATGATCCGTGGCTCCTGCTTTAAAGGGAGTCACTCAAGAAGGATCCTTCGACGCATCTTCGAAGAACTCTAATCCACCAGGTACATTGGGGGAGTAAAGCATTATAGGAGGAAATAAGGCTATTGAGCAATATATGGACTGGGCTTGTGCTATATATCTTTATTTTACAGGTTGCCCAGGTAGGGGATCTCCACACAGAACTGTGTCTATCGGTAGAGGCCACCATTCTGCCTACTGTTTCAACCATCTTACATTCCTTCCTATCTCTATTGCTGGTTTCCTCGTTATTGATCTGTGTGACATTTTAACCGTACAGTTGATGCACTTTAATGAGATTTGATAACATTGGTGGTTCCACTTTAGAATTGTATATATTTATCATTGTTGATTTCCGAGTACAAAGTGCATTATTGTGATCGTGTACATACCTTTGAATATTAATTAAATAAAGACTGTGTTTTCAGTAATACAGTGTGTGGACATTCCTTTGTGGGGGTTCGGGGACTACACTGTACTTAAGAACCAGCCTGCATCACCTCCTGAGAAGCTAGGCCTTGATTGCTCGACTACGTTACCAATAATAGAGAATCTTGGCTGGGGTCCTCTGTGCCTCCTCTACCATATAGAGAGCGGAAGTACAGACACCCCCCTCCAGTCTTTACACTGGTGGCAGCGGTGGGATTCCTATGGTTTTAAGAATCAGTGTATAACCGTGCCACTTACAAAATATCTGCACTTTATTAAATTAAGGTTTGGTTGTGTACAAAATAACTGCATTACAAACAATGGAGTCTATTGCAAATGGTAAATTGACTAGGATGAGCTTAGAGGCTCTCCAGAGTGCTTGTGAAGCCAGGGAGTTAGACTTTGTGGATAAGTCTAGGGCTGAGCTGATAGCTGCCCTGGTGGACTACCAGACTGATGAAACTCTTGATGAGGGGGGGAATGCAACCAATGAGGACTCTGCCCCTGGGGGTTCTACTGAATCTGTTTCGGGAATGCCACCATTCCTGCTGCCTCTGTTCCGAACCCCAGCACTGCTCTTCAGGGGGAAGCCCTGAAGATTGAACTTTTAAAATTGGAGCTACAATGGGAACAGTTAGCCTTTCAATACAAAAAGTTGGCAACGGAAGCTGAGTTGAAGAAAGAGGAGTTGGCACAGCAAGTGATACTCAAAGATAGGGACACTGAGCACCAAAGAATCCAGCTAGAGAAAGCTAGAGTGGAGACTTCAGCTAAACCAGTTGAGAGTGGCAGGTCCCCAGCCACCAAGTTTATGAAAGATTTGGTTGGTGTGTTTGTGGAGGGTTCTGATATCCTCCAATGGATTGAAGCGTTTGAAATGGCTTGTGCAATTCATGATGTTGACGAAAGAGATTGGGCTAAGTGTTTGTTAAGCAGAGTGCCTCAGACTGGGTATGACTGTATTCTGAAGCTGAGTGTGGAAGAAAGGGGTCAATATGAGTATATGAAATCTGCTTTGATTGCCAAGTTTGGCAAGACACTTACCCAATACCTTAAAAGGTTCAGGGATTTTAAGAAAAGAGAGAATGTGTCTTGGGTTGACTGGGTGAGTGCTGCGCTCATGAACATGATGGGGTGGATTGATGGTTACAAGGTGAAAACTTTTGTTGAATTGTCCCACCTGTTGTTTTTTGAGCATTTCTCTGAAGCCTTTTCACCGGAACTGCGTCAGGATGTTGCTGACCAGAACATTTTGGATCCCTTTAAGCTGGTTAGGCTGGCTGACAAGTGGGTCTCCCACCGGGTGTCCCCTAAGGACTCCAGTGGAAAGGACAAGGACAAAGAAAAGGGGGCCTCTCAGAAAGCTGAGGAGTCCCAAAAGCAGTCACAGTCGAGTAAACCTAAACCCTCCTCTCCTAAAACCCAATAATCTAGTGGGGATAAGTCATCTGTGGGTGGGAATTGGAGTTTTGGTCCACCTGCTGCAAAGCAGGCTCCCAGTGGTTCCAGTACCATACCCCGCACTCCCGGCACTTGTTGGGATTGTGGGGCTCTTGATCACAAGAGGGGTGACTCCAAGTGTAAAGGTAAGGTACTTGGAGTACAGGCTGTCAGCCTGACCTACCCTTACCCCATGTCTGAGGTGGAGGCCACTATCCTCCCCTCCTCTACAGGGATCACATTTGGTGCTCCTGTAGAGATTTCCTTAGTGTCCCTTGGGGCCTGGGACCAGTACGCGGAAGAACTGGCGACTATCCCACAGAACACCTGTAGATTTTTGAGAAGTGTCCTCCTGAATGGCCAGCCTTCTACTGGTTTGAGAGACACTGGGGCAAGCATGACAGTGGTGGACAGTGCCCTGCTCAAGCCAGAGGACTATGTAGGTGCTTCTCTGAGAACCACCAGGTTAGCTAGTGGGCCTCCCAAATTATCGCCTGCAGCCTTATTCACACTTGTAATTGGAGACAAGACAGCAAAGCTTCCTGTCCTGGTTCAGGACAATGTCCCTGCTAACATTCTGTTAGGTAATGATCTAGTCGAGCTGGGATTGTTCTCGGATGGTCTTCCCATGACTGCTGCTGTGGTCACTAGGTGACAGGTGACCCCGGGTCTGGCTGTGAGTCAGGTACCCGAGCCAAAGGCACGGCCTAAGGCCAGACGAAGGAAGAACAAGAAGGCCACCTCTGTGGAGGGATCTCCTTCTCTTCCTGCTGTTCCTACAGCACCCATTGGGATCCATGCTCCGAAGGGCTGGGTCCAGTGGTAAACCCCGTCTCAACTCCTGTGGGAGAAGAGCCAGAAGACTCTCCTGTGGGGGAGGTTCTCAACCCGGAGGATCATCCCGATCTTCAATGCTTTTTAGCTGAAGGGGGACCCTCCCGGGCAGACTTCTGTAAAGGACAGAGAGAGTGCCACTCCCTCGAGGGTCTGAGGAAACAGGCCCTGTCCCAGGCACAAAGAGAAGTGCCTAGGACATTCCGAATTTATTGGGAGGGTGAGCTCCTTGTTAGCGAGCCCACTAAGCCTGAACCTGGTGCCCTCAAGAGGTTGGTGGTACCCCAGGTTTACAGGCCCTTCCTACTGCAGTTGGCGCATGAGGTGCCCTTAGCTGGTCATCTTGGTACCAAGAAGACTAAGCAGAGGCTCTCTGCCCATTTCTACTGGCCTCGGATGGGAGTAGAAGTGAAGTCCCACTGCAGGACCTGCCCAACTTGTCAGTTGTCTGGCAAGACTGGAGGCAGTGTCATTGCCCCACTGCAGCCATTGCCAGTGGTTGGCACACCATTTGAGAGGGTGGGCATCGACATCGTCGGTCCACTGGACCCTCCCACTTCAGGTGGACATCGGTTCATCCTGGTTTTGGTAGATCATGCCACCAGGTACCCTGAGGCTATACCCCTTCGGACTGTAACTGCCAAGGTGCTTGCCAGAGCTCTCCTGGGCATTTTCAGCCATGTTGGATTCCCCAAGGAGGTTGTCTATGACAGAGGATCCAACTTCATGTCTAGTTACATGAAGACCATGTGGAAAGAGTGCGGAGTAACCTATAAGTTCTCCACCTCTTACCACCCCCAGACCAATGGTCTGGTTGAGAGATTTAATAAAACTCTCAAGGGCATGATAGATGCTTTGGAAGAGCCCCTACGGAGGAAATGGGATCTCCTCCTCCCATGCCTGCTGTTTGCTTACAGAGAGGTACCTCAAGAGGGTGTTGGTTTCAGCCCCTTTGAGTTATTCTTTGGACATCCCGTGAGGGGGCCCCTTGCTTGATCAGAGAAGGTTTGGAAGCCACCCCTCCTGGTCCCGCCAAGCAAGTGGGGGGCTATGTGTTAGGCCTCAGATAGAGGATGACACAGATGATGGTTCAGGCAACAGCGAATCTCAAGGCCAGCCAGGAATTGAACAAATACTGGCATGACCTTAAAACATCGCAAGTGGATTGGACTCCGGGACAGGAGATCCTCGTGATGGAGCCTACCAAGCCTCGGGCATTGGCAGATAAATGGACTGGACCCTTCAGGATAATCTCCAAGATGGGCGAGTTCAATTATCTGATTGACATGGGAATCCCAGGGGTAGCCCCTCAGGTATTACATGTTAATAGGCTCAAGCCTTTCCACAGGCGAGCCGAAGTCTCATGTCTCTTGCTGGCTTCAGAGCAAGAAGAGGATGAGAGTGAGCCCCTTCCTGATTTGCTGTATAGCAACCCTCGGGATGGCTCAGTGGAGGGAGTGCATCTCTCTCCAGATTTGACAACAGAGCAGCAGAGGGCCTGCAGGACTTTGCTCCAGCAGAATGCCTCTCTGTTTTCGCTGACGCCAGGCCTTACACCGTGGTGTAAGCACGAGACTGACACTGGTGACAGCGTGCCTGTCAAGAGCAGGAGCTACCATATGTCAGATACTGTTAAGAACCACATCCTGACTGAGGTCACCAAGATGTTGGATCTGGGTGTTATTGATCCCTCAACCAGTCCCGTGGTCCTTGTCCCCAAGGCAAGTTCCCAGGCAGGTACCAAGGATTGGAGGTTCTGTGTGGACTACCGAGGAGTCAATGCCGTCACCAAAACTGACGCGCACCCATTGCCCCGGGCTGATGAGCTCGTGGACACCATAGGTGCTGCCAAATTTGTGAGCACCTTTGACCTCACCTCAAGCTATTGGCAAATAGCTCTGATGGACCATGCCAAGGAAAAGACAGCGTTCTCAACACCAGAGGGACTCTACCAGTTTAGGGTCATTCCTTTTGGGTTGAAGAATGCCCCTGCCACCTTCCAGAGATTGGTCAATCATGCTCTCAGTGGGCTGGAAGCCTTTTGTGTGGCTTATTTAGATGACATTGCCGTCTACAATTTCACTTGGGAAGAGCATTTGACACATCTGGGTAACGTGTTGCAGGCCTTGAAAAGGGCTAACCTCACTATTAAGGCCACCAAGTGCCAGATAGCTCAGGGGAAAGTCACATATCTTGGTCATGAGGTAGGAGGGGGTCAAATCCAACCTCTCCCCTGTAAGGTACAGAATGTACAGGACTAGGAGACTCCCACTACTCAAACCCAGGTTGGAGCCTTTTTGGGCCTCACTGGGTATTATCGCAATTTCATGGCGGATTAGGGAACCATAGCTGCACCACTGACAGCTCTGACTTCCCCCAAACAACCTAGGAAGGTTAATTGGACGGAAGACTGTCAGAGGGCCTTTGATGGCTTGAAAGAAAGTCTGTGTAGGGCACCTGTGTTGTGTGCGCCTGACTACAGCCGACCCTTTATCGTCCAGACGGATGCCTGCGACACTGGAATTGGAGCTGTCTTGTCCCAGTTAGATGACAAAGGGAGGGAACATCCTATCATCTTCATCAGTAGACAACTTAAGGGTAGAGAACTTAGGTGGGCTACTGTTGAGAAGGAGTGTTTCAGTATAGTTTGGAGCCTTAGGCGTTTTAGGCCCTAACTTACAGGGTCTGCTTTCAAGGTCCAAACAGATCATAAGCCCCTGAAGTGGCTTATGCAGATGAAGGGTGAAAATCCGAAACTGCTCAGGTGGTCCATTAGCCTGCAAGGGCTAGACTTCACCATAGAGCACAGACCAGGGAAGAGTCACGATAATGCAGATGGCCTTTCCAGAAGGTATGTTGACTGTCTGGATGAGGGTGTCTTTCCCGTGGGAGATTAGGCACCCTCCACCTCAGTCTGGGGGGGGGCGATTGTGATGCTGGAAATGCATCGTTGGGACAAGGCCTATGTATCCTTGTCCTTTACTGCCTTTTTATCGTGTGTTCTGTCATATTTTCTACGCAGGAGTTAATGTAGGGACTCCTGGCGGTGCAGCTCTCTCTCTTTTGGTTTGGTGAACAGACCCTTGGGATAC
The DNA here is from genome assembly GCF_040938575.1 of Ambystoma mexicanum. Taxonomy (NCBI): domain Eukaryota; kingdom Metazoa; phylum Chordata; class Amphibia; order Caudata; family Ambystomatidae; genus Ambystoma; species Ambystoma mexicanum. The sequence continues at coordinate 468,978,630 of NC_090925.1, read as the reverse complement.
CCTTACGGCAACCATGGGTGGGGGTACAACCCTGTGCCCCTAGTGTATGTTTTTGGGTACCTGTGGGTGGCCCGCAGAGCAGGGTATGGGCTGGTGGCAGCTCCATGCTGAATTTGACAGGTGCGCTGAGTATCCTCCATTTTGGGATACTCTGGCCCTGCCATTGGAGTCAGTTGAATCCTGATGGAAAATAAGATGGCCCCTGTAGGCTTCTTGCTTTCTTTTAACTATTACCTTGTTTTCCCAAAGTCCTGAGAAGCCCTGACTCTGTCCCTTCCCCCTGACTGGCTTTTGGGTGGAAGTTCCATATATGGTGTTGTTGTGAAGTCCAGTCCAGACTGACTGGAGCCTTCCCAGTGACTGTATGTTGTGGGTACGCCCTGTGGGTGGGACCTGGGTGAATGGAGTGTGTGACCAATATGCAATTCTTGTTGTGGCTGTCTGGTTTCTGGTATGAGAGACAGAGACTGAGACAGCCCTGCCCGAAACTGGCCCGAATGCAGTGTGTAGTGTTGAATGGCTGAGTACTTGTCCCAATCCACATTCCTTGTTGTGAGTGTCTGAGAGGGAGGAGGATGGCCTGAATACACTGTGTGCCTGATTGGCTGACTGACTGCATGAATGACCTTCTGTATGATTGGCTGCTGAGAGTGACCTAGCAGTGTGGATGAGAGACAAGATAGTATATCTGGGGACCTCTCACCACTGGAAATTGTTCAGAAGCATTCAGAAGCTTTGTCTACACTTGAAGAGTAACTGGAACTGCTGATCCTCGACGCCCAGCTGGAAGACGAAGACTTGCTGTTGTTTTTGCTTCGACCTGATCTGACAGCTGCCGAACTCGTCAAGGACTGATCCAAGAGAGGACCTGGTAAGGCACCCTCTTCCCGTGCTCCGAGGGACCATCGAACACTGCTAACCTTCGCCAAAGCTCCCTGGAAGTCAGACCCTCGAAAGGCTGCCGACCCGCGACGGGACCACTGAGGAGAATGAAGCAAAGCACCCGGACTTCGCTGCTGACGAAGTCCATTGCCGTCGACCAGGGTTCGCAGATTTGTGTAACCGCTGGAGGCCCATTGAAGTTGTGTTGCCCAGCCGTGGGGACCACTTGATGCTGTGCCGCCGACGACCGGAGCCGCCTGCTCCTTTGCCTAAGAACATTTGAATCCAAGGACTCCCTTGTGCGCAACGTCGACCGTTTTGTCCCGCCGGAGAAAGTCGAGGACGACCAACGCGCCGAGGAGAATCCGCCGGTGAGTTTCCCGCCACCTGAAGGTCACAAAGACTTCGACGACTCGACGCCCTCGTTGGGCCACAGCTCTTCTGAAACTCTTTGCGGTCCTGAACAATCTATCGCCGAGGTGCCCCGCACACCTCATCCTCGCAGGACGTCGCTGACGAGCACCACCTGGATCGACATGGGGGTCTCGGCACACTTGAACTTCTCATCACCGCCGTCGACGACAAGTTCACCATCTTCGACGCCTCTCGATGATCCGTGGCTCCTGCTTTAAAGGGAGTCACTCAAGAAGGATCCTTCGACGCGTCTTCGAAGAACTCTACTCCACCAGGTACATTGGGGGAGTAAAACATTATAGGAGGAAATAAGGCTATTGAACAATATATGGACTGGGCTTGTGCTATGTATCTTTATTTTACAGGTTTCCCAGGTGGGGGGATCTCCACACAGAACTGTGTCTATCGGTAGAGGCCAGCATTCTGCCTACTGTTTCAACCATTTTTCGTTCCTTCCTATCTCTATTGCTGGTTTCCTCGTTATTGATCGGTGTGACATTTTAACCGTACAGTTGATGCACTTTAATGAGATTTGATAACATTGGTGGTACCACTTTAGAATTGTATATATTTATCATTGTTGATTTCCGAGTACAAAGTGCGTTATTGTGATCGTGTACATACGTTTGCATATTAATTATATAAAGACTGTGTTTTCAGTAATATAGTGTGTGGACATTCCTTTGTGGGGGTTCGGGGACTACACTGTACTTAAGAACCAGCCTGCATCACCTCCTGAGAAGCTAGGCCTTGATTGCTCGACTACGTTACCAATAATAGAGAATCTTGGCTGGGGTCCTCTGTGCCTCTCCTCCACCATATAGAGAGCGGAAGTACAGACACCCTCCTCCAGTTTTTCCAGACGTGCCGGATGGAAACCTTTGAAATGCAATAGGCCATTCCGGTCAGTAGTTTTCCTGTAAAGGGAGGTCGCATATCCATCCATGTTCTTATATATTGTAAGATCCAGGAAACTTAGACAGTGCTGGTTGGTCTCCATTGTGAACCTTAGGTCCATATCACAGAGTCTTTTTTAGATCAGTCTCATTCCCGGTCCATATACAGAACACATCTATGAAGCGCTTCCATGTAGCTATTTTAACTGCACGGTTTGTAGATGGAAAGAATATATATCTCAAAGTATGTCATGTTATTTTATTTGGCATTTATATAGTGCTCTATATATCATTGCTATGACCTCAAAGCGCTTGTGGGTTGAACGCCCTCGGGACCGTAATCCAGGTCAGTTGATAGAGTATGGTATCATAGGGTGCTTGGGTGCACTCGTTATGTGCGCAGCTGATGCGATTGCCTGATGGTAGCTGCATCCTAGCCTTAGGTGTGGTGATCAGTTGAATGTGTGCAGTCTGGAGGTTGGTCTCCGAGACTGGATTCTGGCTGCGTTTGACCTCTGTAGAATGCTTATGTGTGCAGGTAGGCCGATTTTTTTGAGTGGTATAGCTGCGTTCTAGCAGGATGTTGAGGTGTTTATTGAGTATTGTTCGTCTGTGTATGTAAGCAGCTAGGCCGAAATTGATCAAGGGGTGTAGCTGCATTCTATTGTGTGTTGCTGTAGAGAGTGAGCATAGTGATGGGAGAGGCGAGTGTCTGGAGTGGAGTTTTTTATTCCTATGAGCTGTAGGATATTTTGTGTAGATTTGGGGTCTGGCAGTATTTTCTTACCGCCAAAGAAGAGTGGTAATTTGGTGATGACTTATCCTTGCATTTAGATTGGGTTTGGCCTTACCTCTTTTCAGTGACCATGTCTTGTTACACTATATGGGATAATTTAGTAGTTAGTAGTACACACTATTGGTGGTAATTTCTAATGGTGAGCATAATTTTCCTGTTCTATTTATGGCCCCATCATACACAAAACCTTCCTTATTCTTATAATATTCTTGTGATCTATAGAGAGCCTTGGACCTACATTCAGAGACACCACAATTTCACATAGAACATCATAAATCCCCTGTGGTGTTATCACTGATTTATCTACATCAGTGAAATATGCTTCCATAGGCCTCATTACTGATTCATTACTGGTTCATGGACCCCCAGTAATCTATATTTTGTATTAGAGTTCACCCAGACATCATGCACTGGGGAACACACGCATACATCTATTTATCACTGCTAATTCTATTATTCCATCTGCATGGAAAAATGACAAATGTACTACCTAAAAAGAAATCTTCCCCGTATCATAAAAGCTATTCCAAATGCACCAAGAAAAGAGAAAACCAAAACTCTCTACATGTTCTGCTTTTATATTGTGTGTATTAGAAAGAATTGCAATTCAAAATAACATCTTACCAATTACATCGTGTTGCTCTCTAATAAAAACAAGAAAAGAAACAATACAACAATAGAGCAACATTCACTTTGCAACATTATCATATGACGAATTAAATGCAGGGGATTTCTTTTGCTTTACTATCCTAACTGCCTAGCATTTTTAGAACACATTCGCCAAGCAATCGCTTAAAAATAACCTCACTTCGAACTTAGCTGCTTACCAAAAGATCTGTGGTTTTCTCCCCCAGGCGACCTCCCTCAGAAAAGCGGCCCAGTCGACAGGGTTTGCCTTTGTAATCTCAGTGTCTGATATGCACAGTGAAACTTCCAAGACAGTGCCAAGACACCAAGATCATCCGTCTCTCAAGCTCAGCAAAAGCGATCTGCCAAAAGATCTGTCATTCTTGTTCCAGCAAAACTCTGCACCTTCCCCTTTTCCTATGTGGGGCCATTGTAGATACTTTGCACCAATCAAATTAAAAAAGGCTGCATCACCCTTCCTTCCACACGATAGCCCATTTTTACAGTAAGAAACTGTAACTAAATCATTTCCTGGCATGCAGATTCTGCTCGCTGCAAACACAGTGAACAGAAAGAAAAAAAATATCCTAGTGCACGTTTGAAAACGAATTTCAGAACATGTACTTCCACCTCATTTTTCACATAGAGGTTACATTATAATGTTAATGAGTTAGCACTAGCGATTAGTACTTGTTAATTAAGTCAGTCAGTTAGATAAATAATGTAGTCTCCTGTGTATGGGGCATTTCAAGAAAGAGAAAAGAAAGAAAAAATAAATAAATCTGGTGCACTTTTAAACCTGCAGCCTGTCCCCATCTGCATACTCATACATTATGCTAGCAACATAGGACTGGCTATATGTATATGCCACATAATTGCTGTCAATAGAATGCTAATACATTCAATGAGGTGCTATACTTCAAAGCACTATAAATTATACTACATTATCCCTCCTTTTCTGACAATTTGGCAGTGGTCCAAGCCACAATTGGAGGAAACCCAACTTGCGCTCCTCTTTTTCTTCCCATCACAGAAACTCAAAAATATGAATGTTAAGATTTTTCACAATAAATTACTGTTTAACCAACATAAAATCAAGATTCATCTCAAATTAGTCCATTAGTTCTTATAAAATATTGTACATATTTTTTCTCAGCTGAACTGTCCATAGTCCAATGTTTTTATCAATACTTAAAGTCAATCATAAAATAATGAAATAAAATAAATAATTAAAACAAAGAATTAATATAACAAATTAAAATAATTAAATAAAATAATAAATATGTTGAACTCCATCCTTCCAGGATACATTCGAATTAATGCACCCACAACGTTGCCGATTCAGTCAAGTATTGTTTCTATAGTTATGTCCACCTCTGATACGTCCCGACCAGCAACATCATCTGTTTCATCCGGTGAATTCTTTCATCCTGGCACTCTTGGATGTTTTTCCATAGTAGTCATCCCTTTTGGCATCCCGGTTACTTTGTCTTCACCTCCACCCAGAGGCAGGCATCACTTGATCTTCATCCCGTGGACTCCAGGACTCCATCATCTCCCATGTCATCCGGTCCTGTGACCTCCAACCTCAAAAGACAGGTTAGTGATTCTAAATCAAATAGAAAATAAACAGATTAAGTACATGGCACAATACTAATTTCACCCTTTTACCAAAAATAAAATGCATTTCGCTCTTTCTCTTTCGCTTTCTGAAATTAAGCACATGTTAGATAGAAAACATACATAAAGCATCATTGATCATTTAACATATTTCAACTTTCTAAAAATAATTTCATTAGTTTCAACCCCCTTTTAATGATCATTACATATAATATGTTTATTTACATATATTACATTACAACAATCACCTCTATTTTTATTTCTCTGTTATTGGGCCCTATAAATAGACTCATGTGTTTTCTTTCATGTATTTAAGGGACCTGATCTGTTTCTATACGCTCAAGCCTCCTTACCTCATATTTGGGATGCCAGGGCTTAATTTAATTAACATGAACAAATTGCTCTGTTACCGTTTCACCTTCAGTTCTCAAAATTCTATAAGCCACTGGAGATACCTTATCTATAATTTGAAATGGCCCCTGCCATGCTGCTAGAAATTTAGAATTTTTCTGTTTACCTTTTCCAAAATGAAATTTATACACCTGATCCCCTACACTATACTCTTTCACAGATGTCTTTTTATCATAATATGATTTTGCACTGCCAGCGGCTCTTTCTAAATTCCTCTGCACAAAAGCAAATGCATGTTGTAAATGCTTCCTCAGTTCTTCCATATATTCATGAACTGTAGATACGCTTACAAGTATCTGTTCATGTGTTCTGTACAATAGGTTTTGTGGCAACACCAGCTGCCTACCCTTCAATACTTCATGAGTGCTGATACCTGTTGCTTTGGCAGGAGTTGATCTGATTGCCATCAAAACCAGAGATAAACGTAAATCCCAGCTGGATCCTGCCTCTGCTACAAACTTCTTTAATATATCCACAACAGACCTATTAGAGCATTCAATTCCACCAGAAGAGGCAAGTCTATATGCAACATGTAGTTTTCTTTTCACTTCGAGTATTTGCCATACCTTACTCATTAAATTGCTCTGTCTGATTCTATTCTTTGTGGTAACCCAAATCTCAAAAATATATGATTTACCAGTAATGCAGCTGCCGTTTGCACACTACAATCTGGTGCAGGAATACACTCTATCCATTTTGACATTAAACAAACCACACTCAACATGTAACGGTTTTCCATGCTCGACCTTTTTACAGGCCCTACATAGTCTATTTGCAAATCTGACCATGGAAGAGTTAAGCCTCTTTTCATTAATGAGGCTCTATGCATTGGTGAAGCAGGTTTAAATTGGGCACATACTAAACATCCCCTAGTATATAATTCCACATCTTGGGACATATGTGGCCAGTAAGCATAATCTTTCAGTATCTGTAATGTTTTTTGTGAACCTCTGTGTCTTGCAGTTATTGCATCATGTGCATGGTGTAGCATTAGCCCTCTGAATGAAAGGGGTACCACCCACTGTATTTGTCCTGTTATGGACTCTCTAATCATGAGTCCATCCTGTAGTCTAATTCGTTTATTATTCTTTAATAGCACCCTCAACTCTTCTTTTCCCACACAATAATGTTCTGTTAAAGGGTTTTGTTCAGGGTCTATCAAATGATTATACTAGATTCCCAAAATTGGATCATCCTTTTGTGCCTTAATCAGATCTTGATCTGGTTTTTCATAACTCCATTGTACTACTGGTTGATCCACTTCTTTTGGAGCTTTGGAGCGTGTAACTGCATCAATTTGTATTTCACCAAGTAAATGTTCAATAGGTAGCAACTCTCCCATCACAGCCCCAATTTTAGCTAAATGGTCTGCCTCATCATTCCCCTCCTTATCCTCTCCTGGAGTTTTTAAATGTCCACGAATGTTCCTCCAGTATATTGTCAAATCATTCTCTGACACCATTTTCTCTATGGCTTGTATCATTTTTCCATGTTTAAGGGGCTTTTTATTGTATGTAATCATGCCTCTTGCTTTCCAGCCAGGCAAATATTCCACAAAGCTTTTTCGTGCATAATCAGAATCAGTCACCAGGACAATTTCACTACATTTATTATCAACTGCAGTAGTAATTGCTTTATAAATGGCTGCCAATTCCGCTACTTGACTGCTCCTAGCCCCAATTCTCATCCCTATACTGGGAATACCTTCACATTTCAAAAAGACATTTCCTATTCTTGACACCAATTGTTTATTACTGTCATTTTCAATGTGAAAAGCACAACCGTCAACATATACAGTTGGCAAATCATTGCATGTCTTTTCATCAAAAGTGTTGTGTGGTGATTGCCCAAACTCCTGTAAACTAGATTCCACTTCTACTTCATTTGATACATGTTCAGCTGCACAGTCATGTAGATCTGCCAAACCTTGAGCAACTGGGCTCTTTTTATCTTGGCCATACCTCACTTCTACAGGAAAACCTTGCAATGCCGGTGTCCATAAAGTAATTCTGGACTTTGCTAGGTTGCCTGACCTAATTCTTTTACTCTCTAAAAACTGCAAAGGTTGATGATTTGTCTCAATAATTACCTTTTCTCCCTGAACAATGGGATGGAAATGCTGTAGCGCCCACACAGTGGTCAAAAGGGCCTTTTCACATTCACTGAATTTAATTTCAACTTGGGAAAAAGCCTTACTTTCATAAGCAATGGTTTTGTGATTCAAATCATGTTTTTGTGATAACACTGCTGACATACAATGTTCAGAGAAACCTATTTCTTTAAATAAATCCCTATCCTTTATGGGGTATGCTAAACATGGTGCCTTTATAAGACATTCCTTTAATTTAGCCACTGCATCAGACTGCTCTTTTTCCCATTTCCAGGCTGTATTCAGCTTTAGTAGTTTAGTCAATGGTTGAGTAATTTCAGCATAATTTTCAATAAACTTTCTGTTATAGCCCGTCATTCCTAATACACTTTTTTATCCTTTCACACTTTTAGGATCTTTTAGCTTTTGTATGGCCTCTACTTTCTTCTTTTGTGGGTTTAGTCTATGTTCAGTCACTTCATGGCCAAGAAAATTCACTTTGTGGCACCAGGCTCATAGTAAGTGTTGAACTCATGGAACTATATTCTCGGCTTAGTGAGGCTGAGCCTTCCTGTACAGGGTGTGGCTGTGAGACTACTTTACCTGAAGTGGCAGGATACGGCTAAAGGACTGTTTGCGTGGAACTACTTGCAAGGCTATTTAAACCGCACCCTGCAAACAAAACACGCGTTGCGTTATTATGCACTCCTGCAGCGTAACGCTCTCCGTGTCTGCTCAGCTGTTCTTCAGCCACGCCCGTCCAGCTTCCATCGGCACCTGTGAATGGAAAAGAGAAGAACAGGAGTTATTAAGCGACAAAGGGCTTACCTGCAATCGAACATTCCGGATTTGCCTTCCGCTATTTCCCAGACTGCCGCATCTGCAGAGAAGAAGCAGAAAAGAAGGTACCGCATGAGCATCCACCCTCACCTGGGCCGGCATCTTCCAGGAACTTCATCGAGCGGTCCTTCCATCATCTTCCTGGAATTGCACCGCACCTGCTGAATAGAAAAGACACCGCGGGTTAGTCACGCACAGCAAGAAAGGCTAATCAAACATTCGGCGCGCCTCGCATAGCGCTATACTCACCTGCAAGAAACCTGCTTAACATTGCAAGGAGAGTCAATCCATCATCGGAAACCGCTCGACAATACGCTTAAAAGAAAAGAACAAAACGCTAGTTAAAAACTTGGGCTACAGAGACTTTAAGCATCTATTCCGAGAAGGCATTGGTATAGAGACTTACCTGCTTACTCAGGTTCTTCCAAAATCAGCAGCAACCTCCATCGGATCAGTGAAGTAACTTGATCTTGGAGAAAGACTGTACATACCGCGCCCCTGCCAGAGAGTGCAGGACGGAGAGCCCACCTTTTAAAAACCCAAGGTGAGCCAGAAGAAGAGAAGGAAATCGGAAAGTGGTGAAGCCAATCCGGCTCCATTCAGTTGGCTAATATCTTGTTTCGACGTTGCAGGCAAATGCCTTCCGAGGTGAGAACAAAGGGAAGGCGCGGGCTAGCACCATCTTAGAAGCAGTGCAACACCAGTGCAGACAGCAGCCTTCAGCCACGAGCTACGCCCCGTGGAGACCAGGTGAGCGTGACAGTGAGATCTAATGTAGTAAACACTTTTGAGCCATGCACCTGAGCCAGGCCTTCCTTGATCAATGAATGGCAGTGGCCATCTGGACACTGGCACTCTTTTATTTAATTCTCTCAGATCTGCACATAGATGCCATTGACCATTTGGCTTTAACACACCTAAAATGGGTGTGTTGGATGTGCTATGAATAGGCCTGATAATTCCCAGAGACTCCACATTTTTAATTATCTCTGCCAATGACTCTAAACATGCCAGTAGTAATCTATACTGGCGCACAAATACTGGGCTTCTATTACACCCTTCCAATTGTGTGGTAGCATGTAAATTAGTTAGGCCGGAATCATAAGCATCTTTAGCAAAGACATCTTTAAACTCCATAAATATTTTTCTCAATTCATTTTTATCTTCATCGCTATCGCATGCATCTGCTGATGAGATCTGCTCCTCTACCATTTTTGAAAATTCTGGCAATTCTTCCAGTGGATGAATCTCTGTGCTTTCTTCTAACTGTGTGGCTGTGTCTCTCTGTAAAGCTGCCACTTTTAAATATTTTGGCATATCAGCTTCCACTTCAATGTGCTGATTTTCTGTTTCCTTTTCATTTAAATCAAATACTATATAATCCTTTTGATGACAGCACACTGTCTCATTTGAATCATAAGGGTACACAGATTGAATTTTAAAGATTCCTTTGGGCTGAGAATCCAGGTATTCTCGCAACACACCCCTGGCATCCACATACCTTTCAGGGATATTTTCAATCACCATGTTATTTAGATCTGCAGTATAATGTGATTTTTGTATGGCCATTCCTAATGAAGAATTTTCTTCTAAATGAATATACTGACACCCTTTATTATTCACCAAAATTTTACAGACCCTTCACCAACATCTATTAATGGAATGTATTCATAATCCAGGCCTTGCTGTTTTATGGATTCATTCAAGCACACAAATGCATCAGAATCCTTCACCTGTTGTTCATTTTTGCATTTTAGTGTTATGGCAACCTGCTTGGTGAATGCAGAAATAATAGTATTCTTCCTCAGCTGTAATTCAATTGCATATGGGACCAGCTGTGCGCAATGATAAGCCATTTTTTTTTCTTCAAATTCAGGTGCCGGCCCACCTAGCCGTGACCATATTTTTTGATTAAGAAAATCTAACACCATACACATTCTGTGCGTGATATCATTTACCATGTAAAAGTCATTTTGTGTCCCACTCACTATCCACACATTATGGTGAATTGTTTTCTGTCCAATACTAATCTTCAGCCTGCATCTGCCTGCAATTCGATTTTCAAAGTCTGGACTGTCCAAACCAGACGTATATTGGTTTTTAATTCTAAATTTTGGGATCTCCTCCCTCTCCATTATTTTCTGCAGTAATTTCTCATTAATAAAGCTTCTTTCCTGTTCAAGTGCTAGTACGGCTTTTACTACTTTAGAACAGGCATTTATACCAATGTGAACCCATGGTTGCTCATCTTCCATGTGTATTTCAGCAAGAGTAGTAATGTGTTTTTCTGTGTCTGTTTTAGGAGTAGTATTCTGTTTGCATGTCTTCTCTTTTAAATAAAAACGTAATGTGTGCTCATCTATTGCAGTTTGCCATTTGTTCCTAGGGTCTAAATAAATTTGTACAGATTGTTTCTCATTTTCACTTTGCATTTTATCTTGACATATCAAGATAACAGGACGCTAGGTATACAGCTATTATGGAGATATACCTCTACTGCATCATTTGTTTTGGCAACGGTGTGACATTCATTTATATTGCTGTTTTGTGATTTTAGTTTCTTAGGTCTCAATGGTTTTTTGGTTAAGGACCACAGTACTCCATTCACCCCATCTTTGAGAGGAGACAATCTTTTCAGGCAATCTGTCCCCATCAGAAATGAAATTTCACAAATAGATGTGATCAATACCTCCTGTTTCATTCTGTGTTTTCCTATCTTTATGTCAACCTCGGTAACACCTATAATAGGCACCTCCTCCCCGTTAAAATTATGCACAGGACCTTCATTTTGCCTCACTGTGATCTGATTCTGTGGAGATCTCCCCATATTAATACTTTTTACCAATTCTTTGGACATAATTGTGGCCTGTGCGCCAGTGTCAATCACTGCAAATGTATTGCATTTCTCTTCCACAGTGATGGGAGCATAATACCTGTCTTCAACTTCCTCTAAAAAACATAAGAAGTGTGAATTCTTACTGATTTCAGGACTCACCTTTCTCAGGCCTTTTTCACTTTTGGCTAAGCACATTGGTAATAGAAAGACATTTTTCCCTCCTTTCTGTCCATTTCTGTGTGAGAGACTTAATTCATTTCCCCATGTTTCCCCATGTTCAGAGGTTTTTTGGAGTGTGGCCACTGTTCGCCTATCCATCCAGGTATCATCAGAGGTCACATTACAATCCTCCACCTGAACATGTGTAACAACCTCACTTGCCAATTTGTCATTGTCTAACTTCTGTGCATTTGTAGTTCTTTAGGATGGTATTAGTCCTTTTAACTTCTTCAAAAATATGTGGCTCAAAGAATTCTTCGGGTGATTGAACTGTACCCTCCTTTTGAGTATTTATTTTTTCTGCCCATGTTTGGTTATTGTTCTGATTGACTAGGGAAGGAGTTATAGCATCCCCACTTACTCCCTGTTCACTGGTATTCCCCATGCATGAGTCATTTTTCTTAAATCTGTCTCTTTGTTCTTTTGGAATTTCAGGTTTTCCTGTTTCATTTGTACAAATCTCCAATGTTTGATTTAGCTCTAGGTTAAACCGAACTTCTTTTTCATAAGTATTTGCACTTTCTGTCACATGTTCATTTACCGGTATCTTTATTTTTGAATCTTTAGACATCTCAGAGTCATTATGCAAAATCATATCAAAGCAATCTGTTTTCTTAGCATTGCAGGTATCATTAATACTTAGTCACTTATCAGAAACCACCTGGTCAGTGCTATGGCCTTCTCCCCCCTCTTTTGATGACTGTTTTTGTGATGTACAGAGCTTTCCTATTTGCTCAGCCAAAATTTTCACTTGGACCTCGAGACACTGGAATCTTTCCATTTCTCTAGAATCCTCTCTCTGTGGCCTAGATCGATATTGGTTGTTTTCCCCCTGATTGGATCTATTCTGATACCTCTCAGGGGAATGATTTCTATTGGGATTGTTCCTGAACTCTTGATTCATATGTGGAGGGGAGCGGGGTGCACCCATCCTTTGATTGTAGTCTCCTGGTGGTGGTGAATTATTGTATTGACGTGGAGCGTAATTCATATTCTGCCTCATGTCCTGTCTCTCATGTTGTGGGTACTGACCCCTATGTTGATTCCCATTATCAGTAAATCGATCCACATATCGGGGTCTATCCTGATCACCATATACTATGGTGTTGGGATCAAATCTGCTCTGTGTTCCCAATGTCTGGTAGGGACCATTATTTCTTTGATCCTGACTTTGTCTCTGGTTATTGTTCTCACCTGACATATCAGGCTGATAGCCTGCCCCGGGCCTGCGTCCTAAGTACCTAGGGCTGATGTAGCTCTCCCTATTACTAGGATGTGATTGAAACATTGGTGCAGAGAGTGACGACCTTTGTTGATTACCCCTTTGTTCAGGTGTCAAATTATTTTTACCTGGACTTTGAGCAGATTCAAGGGGCATTTTGGCTGACCTGATTTCCATCACTGTTGCTGAGGGTTCTTTAGATTTTGCTCTAGTGTCTTTCATGTTATCACATTCTCTACCCTGACAATAGAGTACTTCATATAGTTTTGTGCTTTGGTGTACAATCCATTCAAGGGACTTGTCACAGTCAAATTCAAAGACCAACTGGGATATGATGTCTTTCTGTAGCCCATAGAAGTAGGCAGTTTTAAACTCATTGCAATTGGGGTCAAAAGATACATCAAAGCGAGACAAAGCTCTTTTCAAGTCTTGTAAAAATTGGCGAGGGGATGAATTAGGCCCAGCAGTGATTGTGTAAGCAACTTTCTTTGCCTCCTGTAATGACTGGAAAGGAGAAAAATGACGTCTAATCTCTTTTTCAAACTCAGCCCATGTCATATTCTGCTGTTCATTTAATCCCCTTATGATACTGGCTGTGGGAGCATCTAGAGTTAAATGAAAATACTGTCTGTATTGTTCCTTGGGTATCTGGAGGGCTTTAAACATGTCATACACACTTCTAAGTGATCCTCTATGCAACATTCCCCTCCCTTTTTAAATGGTTTGATCAGGGCTTTGATGGATTTCATTATCTTTATGGGGCTACTCGTCGCAATGCACGGAATTGCACTACTTGGTGATTCAAACCTGGTTTCAGGTGTATGGGATTGGTGGCAGCCCCCAATGGGTGTATCAAAACCCCCAAGGGCGCTGCAACCAAGTTCAGTCACTGGCCCACTCACTGGGGCACTAGCTCTTTGGGTAGAAATAGGAATCACCTCAACTCCATTGAATGTGGTGCCTTGCCGTCTATCCTGGGACCTGGAAATGCACATTTGCTGTTCCAAATCCTTACACTTCTTAAGGAGCCTGTCTGCCTCTTTTTGCAAATAGTTGTTTTCATCACTCATTTTATTAATTACCTCCTGCATATCGCACATTTGCATTTGGCATTCATTGAATTCTTTGTTTCTCTTGTCTCTTTCTTGAAACATTTTAACCATTTCCTGTTCATCATTTTGAAGATCACTTTCTTTTACACAATGTTCTTTTTGTAAATTCTGCATTTCCAAAACAACCTCATCTTTGTCTTGTCTAATATGGTCTACCAACGCTTTTAAATGTACCAATTCTTGTTCACTATCCTCAAACTTTCTTGCTTTTAGACAATTGAGTATCAAGATCCCTACGTTTTAACTGCATGACTTTTTGACATACCTCCAATTCTGCTCTTAACATTTCCTCCTTTTTACTTGCCCCATCTAGATCAGCTTTTAACCTGTTAATCAGCTTAGTATCATTTTCTTGCATTCGCAGGGACCTATTCAAGATTAATCATGTCTTGTCGCATAGCCGTATCAGACAATCTTTCTCTGCATGTTTATCAGCTGCATTTAATAATCTCAGAAGGCAGACCTGAATTATGCTGCCTTCTGCAAAAACGCTGTCTAGTGGTTCTTTCTGTACTTCACCATAAATGCAGTCATGCCATTCTGTGGCATTATTTGATGACCATGTCCCATGTGCATATAACTTTGCCTCCAGATATTGCACTAGTTCTGAGACTGTGGCTTCTATTTGAGACATTCTGAAATTCACTTTTAGTGCCACACTGCGATTATGAAATGAGTTCCCTCTAATGCACGGATGGTAGTGTGAGACACACTTGCCACGCCCAGTAGGTGCTCTATAATCACTTTCCCGGCCTGCAACGCACCATATATATGTAGGATATTTTGCGTAGATTTGGGGTCTGGCAGTATTTTCTTACCGCCAAAGAAGAGTGGTAATTTGGTGATGACCTATCCTTCCATTTAGATTGGGTTTGGCCTTACCTCTTTTCAGTGACCATGTCTTGTTACACTATATGGGATAATTTAGTAGTTAGTAGTACACACTATTGGTGGTAATTTCTAATGGTGAGCATAATTTTCCTGTTCTATTTATGGCCCCATCATACACAAAACCTTCCTTATTCTTATAATATTCTTGTGATCTATAGAGAGCCTTGGACCTACATTCAGAGACACCACAATTTCACATAGAACATCATCAATCCCCTGTGGTGTTATCACTGATTTATCTACATCAGTGAAATATGCTTCCATAGGCCTCATTACTGATTCATTACTGGTTCATGGACCCCCAGTAATCTATATTTTGTATTAGATTTCACCCAGACATCAGGCACTGGGGAACACACGCATACATCTATTTATCACCGCTAATTCTATCTATTATTCCATCTGCATGGAAAAATGACAAATGTACTACCTAAAAATAAATCTTCCCCGTATCATAAAAGCTATTCCAAATGCACCAAGAAAAGAGAAAAACAAAACTCTCTACACGTTCTGCTTTTATATTGTGTGTATTAGAAACAATTGCAATTCAAAATAACATCTTACCAATTACATCGTGTTGTTCTCTGTAATAAAAACAAGAAAAGAAACAATACAAAAATAGAGCAAAATTCACTTTGCAACATTATCATATGACAAATTAAATGCAGGGGATTTCTTTTGCTTTGCTATCCTAACTGCCTAGCATTTTTAGAACACATTCGCCAAGCAATCGCATAAAAATAACCTCACTTCGAACTTGGCTGCTTACCAAAAGATCTGTGGTTTTCTCCCCCATGCGACCTCCCTCAAAAAAGCGGCCCAGTCGACAGGGTTTGCCTTTGCAATCTTAGTGTCTGATATGCACAGCAAAACTTTCAAGCCAGTGCCAAGACACCAAGATCATCTGTCTCTCGAGCTCAGCAAAAGTGATCTGCCAAAAGATCAGTCATTCTTTTTCCAGCAAAACTCTGCACCTCCCCCTTTTCCTACGTGGGACCACTGCAGATACTTTGCGCCAATCAAATTAAAAAGGCCGCATCACCCTTCCTTCCACACAATAGCCCATTTTTACAGTAAGAAACTGTAACTAAATAATTTCTTGGCATGCAGATTCTGCTTGCTGCAAACACAGTGAACAGAAAGAAAATGAAATATCCTAGTGCACGTTTTAAAACGAATTTCAGAACATGTACTTCCACCTCATTTTTCACATAGAGATTTCATTATAATGTTAATGAGTTAGCACTAGTGATTAGTACTTGTTAATTAAGTCAGTCAGTTACATACATAATGTAGTCTTCTGTGTATGAGGCATTTCAAGGAAGAGAAAAGAAAGAAAAAAAAATCTGGTGCACTTTTAAACCTGCAGCCTGTCCCCATCTGCATACTCATACATTATGCTAGCAACATAGGACTGGCTATATGTGTATGCCACATTATTGCTGTCAATAGAATGCTATCACATTCAGTGAGGCGCTATACTTCAAAGCACTATAAATTATACTACAGAGCACACTGTTCCGGATTTCATTTTGATTGCTGCGTTAGAATGACCCGATTAGTGACATAATAGTCATTTCCAGTGCTGTCATTGCTCGGTATTTTCTTGAAGATTTGTTTGCCGGTTGTAAAACTCTTTAGATGGTCTTAATTGGCATTATGGAAAGAGCCAGGTTTTTACAGCTTTGCGGAAGGCCATGTAGTCATGGGTGTGACGAATGTGTCAGGAAAGTGAGTTCCACAGAGTTGGGGCCACGGTTGAGAAGGCGGATCCTCCAATTCTGGCAGAGTTGGAGTTTGGAATCACTGGTAAGAGGGCAGTGCTCGATCTTAGGGTGCGTGATGGGAGGTAGGGTTTTATCTTCTCTTGTAGGTATGTTGGGCCGGTCTTGTGCACTGCTCGGTGGGTAATGCATACGGTTTTGAAGATGGCCCTTTGTCCTACAGGGAGCCAGTGGAGAGTGCGGAGAGCGGGGGAGATGTAGTCTCTGTGTCCCAGGGTAAGAAGGAGTATGGCAGCAGTGTTTTGGGCTCTTTGGAGTTTGTTGAATTGTTAAATTGGTATGCCAGTGCTCCCAGGTATAAGGAGTTAGCATAGTCCAGTCTCGACATAACAATAGACATAACAGCGGTGAGTCTGTTGGGATAGGTGAGGTAAGGAAAAATGCGTCTAAGTAGGTTGAGGTGGTAGAGGCAGGATTTTGATACATTATTGATCTGACGGGAGAGGGATAGGCCCAGTCCATAGAGCAGCTATGGTTTTTGACTGTTTCAGAAGTAGGGGGAGTGGGGGTGTAGAGAGGCATTCCATGGGAGTGGTTGCGGGAGAAGGGCACTATTGCCGTGCACCATGATTTCAGTTTATCAGAGTTCAAAAGGAGGTGGTTACTTGTCATCCATCGGTCAGTATCACTGAGACATGCTTCAAGGTTGGGACATGGGTTGTTGCTTGTTTTGGGAATTCTTAGGATAATTTGGGTATCGTCAGCGTAGTTGTAATAGGAGAGGGTGCATGCGTGGATGATTCCCGATAGAGTGGTCGGATAGAGATTGAAAAGGAGAGCAGAGAGGCAGGTGCCTTGGGGTACTCGGGCTTTCACAGACGATTTGTTTCCTGTTGCTACGGAAGGAGGCAATCCATTTGAGTGCTGAGCCACGGATTCCTAGGGAGTGGAGGCAGTCAAGGAGGATTCAATGGTTAACGTGGTCTAAGGCTGCAGACAGATCAAGACAGATCAAGGAGAATCAGCGCTGCGCAACCCTCAGAGTCTGTTGCAACCTTGAGATCATCCCAGATCGAGATCAGAGTCGTTTGGTGTTGGAGATCGGCATGTAATTCTTAGCATCAAGGGGGTCGAGGGATGCCTTTTTTAGAAGCGGTTTGACATGAGCTATCTTATAGGTTTCTGGAAAGGTGCCAGAGGTGAGGCAGTCATTTAGTATGAATCTTGCATGTTCTCCTGCGCAGGTGGAGGAGAGTATTTCTTTCAGAAGAGAGGCGGGGCAGAGGTTGAGGGGGGATCAGGAGGGTCTGCTGCCGGATAGTAAGTCTAGGAACTCATCTCTCGAGAGGGTTTGGAAGGAGTTGATGGTTGGCATAGTGTGCGTCGGTGCAACAGGATCAGGAGGGGTAGATGTAGTGGTGGGTAGAGGGTGGAGTGTTGTCATCCTATCAAGAGCGGTGTTGTAGAAATTTAGCAAGAGGGAGTCGCAGAGTGTTTGTGTTCGAGTGGTTTGGGCAGATGAGCAAGTAGGTTTTACAAATTCAGAGATGATCTTGTGAAGTTCTTTGCTGCTGCCACAATTCAGAAATCGTTTATTGTAATATGCTGTTTTGGCCTTTCGGATCTGTGATGTGTAATTATGGTGGTGGCGGGCAAACATGTATCTGCTGAGATCAGATTTAGATGCTCCCCATTTGTGTTCAAGAGTGTTATTTTGTTTTTTGAATGTCATCAAGTGGAGCGTGAACCATTTGGGGATGGTCCTTTGCGAGAGGCTGCGGGCGTGAAGGGGTAAGAAGAATTAGTGATTCTTTAAGACAGGAGTCAAAGGACTCAATGGTTAAGGGTTTACCACAGGACAGTGTTGCTGGGGGACAGAGTAGCAGGGCTTCGGCTCTGTCAGGGAGTACCTTGACTTTGTTCCAGCATTTGTGATCAAGAGTGGGGATAGGGGGAGCTGTGGGAGGAAGGGCTGGTGTGTGGATAGAGAAAGGGATGGCAGAGTGGTCTGTCCAGATAAGTGGTTTGGGGCTGGATATGGAGATGAGGTCATAGCAGCTGAAGATCGCATCAAGGGTGTGCCCACCTGAGTGAGTTGGACCAGTGGTATGTCGGGAGAGGTTGAGTGCATCAAGATTGTCGACCAGAGGTTGGGTCATGGTGTTGTTGGGCATATCGAACCAGATATTTAAATCTATTAATAGTGTAAGAGTTGAGTGATTTACCTGGATGGTAGCTATTGAGCCACAGAAATTGTTGGCAACATGTCTGTCGTATCCAGGGGGTCTGTATATGAGTAGGAAGCTATGGGTGAGTGTTGATGGTAGCTAAAGTTTTACTAGAAGGGATTCACAGGAAGCGTTGCATGTCTGGGGTTTGATGAGTGATACAGAGAAATGGGGTTTGTAGAGGATTGCCACTCCACCGCCTATGGAAGGTCTGTTGTGGGCAATAAGTGAGTAGCCAGGGGGAAAGGTCTTGTGTGCGACTGGTGCAAAATCGTCGATGAACCAGGTTTCAGTGATCAAAATGAGGTTGGAATTGTCAGAGGATAGGAAGTCAAAGATGCTGTGCCTGTTTCTTGCTACAAAGCGGGCATTGAAGAGGATGCATGTGACTTCATGAGGGGGTGAGGTTTTCGTGACGCTCATTGCTGGGAGTGCTCGGAAAACATTTGTGCCTGGTGAGATGGTGTGTGTGGTATGATCAGTCTGGGTGGTTGAGACTGGCTGAGGCAGTTAGCGGGGGTCTGGATGGATGTGCACTTTGAACGTCGGGTGAGAGGGTTAGGTCGATGGAGAGCAGAAAGAGTAGGCGGGCAGTGCTTCTCTAATCATCGAGTTAGAGGTGGAATGATGGTTGGGGGGAGCATAAGGGGGGTGTCAGTATCGTTGTTCAGGGGCAAGGGTTGTGGGTGGTGAGCTGATGTGGTTTATAAGGGGGTGTTCATGAAGTTAAGGGGTTGGAGCGGAGGTTATGCACTGGGAGGGGGGAGTTATTGTGGGGTGGGTATGGTGCTATTTGTATCATATCTTTGTTTAAAGAGGAAAGGCAATGCAGGAGGTCCTTATTCATTAGAGGCCGAGAGGATGTTTTTCAGTACTGATGTCAGATCTGGAAGGGACTACGTCAAGCTGGTTCCATTTTTCAGGGTATTGATATTGCAAACTACCACAGTGAGGTAAGCACCTTGTGCGTAAAGTTTATGTGCGGACATCCAAGGCACTGGGCCAGGGACCGTGAGTAGACAACTACCTCAGCAAAACAAAACAAGACACTCCAATTTCAACCTGTTCCCTGTACTCCAGAATTGACCAGTTCGCGCAGAAGGATCAGATGGCTGCTAGCACTAGGCCCCTCAGATTATGCTAGGTGTGCCCCCAAAGTCACAGGAAAGGGGGATCCAATTCCCACCTGCTGCGTGCAACATACATTTTCCTTCTTTTAGCCAGGGGGAATCCCTCAGAGGAATAGTGACGGCACCAGCTTTCACCTGCAGTCTACTATAGGCTTTTCAGCAAGTGCTCAGGCAGCACCGACTACTCCCATCATGCAAACGGTTTCTCTAGAAGGCCGCCTGCTCTGGTCTACCAACATTTTCATTTGTAAACTGCCTTACAGAGTTCAGAATTTCACAGTTCACAGATCAATAAACCGAAGGCCACTACTCCAGTGAGATCACTGGTTGCAAGTCTCAATCATGTGTGGCCTCCCAGGATTTCGGTGGCTCTTGGATGTCCCAGTCCCCAGCAGAACGGGAAAGTGAGGAAACATTGATGTTCTACTGGAGACCCGGGAGTTCCAGGAGCCACCGCAACCCTGGAAAGTCACACATGGAGACTTTTTAGTTTAGTACACAGGGATCTCCTCACTGGGGAAGCCTTTGTTGTATTGATCTGCGAACTAGTCCTTGCAGTACTTCTTACTCGTCCAACGGTAGCCAATACATGGGATAAAAAAATTGAAAAAAAAATGTTATTATAGGTTTGCTTCCGAGTGAGTCGCTTCCCAGTCCTCCACTTGCCAACAGCATGCCCTGCATGTGAACCAACAACCGCTTCATCTTCTTTCCTGGGGGCACAGCAGCAACATCATGGGGGATGCACAACTACCCTCAGTTCGTTCTGCTCTTCTTGACATGGGTCCAGTCGGACAGCAAATTTAAGCTGTTTGTAAAGCCGCCGCCTCCCTCCACGACATTGCGAGCTCGGCTGGAGTCCGCAGGCATCTTTTGTGCAGCCAAGTTCTCAGTTCTCAGTCGATTCCTGGATGTTCAGGCACAGTCCCTTCAGGGATCTCTCGGTGCTTAGCATCATCATGCTGCGTTCGGAGATGGACTAAGGGTGGGATGGAGTCCTCGTTCACACCGGGGCAGCCATAGCCCAAGATCTCTATGGCCATAATGGTGCCGCCCCCCCTACACTCCCCGCACCACCCGCTGGGATTTGGGGGATTGGGTCTGCTTCAGTTCTCCCTTAATCGCCTCAGGGTCCTCAGCTGCTTCCAGTTTCCCCAGATGTTTGTACTCTATTCTCATGCTCTTCTCAAAAATCTATAAGAGTAGCTGTCGAGGTCTTAAAAGCACAGGTGGCAATCATGAAATTGGGCAGAATGCCTGGTCTGCCACACGTCTATGCTATGTTAAGAACTGTTTTTGGTCCAGCATATCCCTCACTATATGTTCAATCATGTTAAGCTTCCCTATTTGAGGCTGTGTGCTGGCCTTTGGTGTACAGTGGCTTGTGGAAGAACTTATTGCTTGTGCAGGCCTGGCAGCTTATGTCCTTCTCATAGCGCCCAGGGAGACCATGACACAAGCACGGTGACAACATTTACCTTCATGGTTGTAGAGAAGAATTTCTCAGCTGTCACCTCAGGATAGGGTGGTGGGTTCCAATCAGTGTTGATAGAGGGGGAGAAGGGGACAAGGAAAGAGGGACCCCCTGCACAGCCAGAGAGCAAGCCCGTATACACAGACAGAGCTAATAAAATATAGGATAACAGAGACATGCAAGGTAAAACTGGCGAAAATGTAGCTAGCTCATTTGCAGAAGTGGGTTAATGAAATCAGATCACTGATCAACGGATGTAGGAAAGTAAAGAGAAGCATGCTGACTGTGAATGAAAAAGGAATAGGATTTGTATGCATCGCGGTCGGTGGTGTGGGTAAGAGCAAGATTGGCCTAGGCAATTTTGCAAACTAGCCAGTATGCATTCTTTACTCTGGTCATGTAGGACAACCTAAAGAGATCGGTTTGAGGATTGACCATGCAAGATTTGTATCATGAATCAATCTGTAACCGACACAACCTTTTCATCGTTAGTACACAAGCCCCACTGGCACATTAAGCAGCCTTGCAAAGCACTCTTACAACTCTGCCATATTCGAGCAGCTCAGCTCCTTGCAACTTTTCAAAAGCACTTTGCAGTACTCCTGTAACACCCTATAGGTGTTCATGAGCCCTGGCACCTATTTTCTCAGACCACCTTTTTAATGTCGCCGTGTTCTTGCCATTTTTGGTAATTTTAAAAGTCATTTAAAAGTCATTTTAAAGTTGCTTTGAGATTCATTGGTGCTATCCTCATTTGACTCGAATTGCAACCAAAGCATATAGCAAACTTAGCATATAGTAAATTGCATGTAACTTCCTTGTGTGCTTTGCTGACATAGTGTGAGAAAGTGTATTTTACTTAATGCGCAGTTTGACTGCAATTTCGATTACTTTCCTACTCGTGCTGTCTGGGCAGTGAAACTACACTTCCCAGCAGCCTTGTAGTTTGTGACTGCTTCATTAGCTCAAACCCGGCGCGAACGCGCCGGCGCGAATCGGGGGAAAGCCGGTCTGTGCCGGTCTGGCCGGACTACAAAGTCCACTTGAGTCAACTCCTACTCAGGAACCACCTTTTTAATGTCGCCTTGTTCTTGCCGTTTTTGGTAATTTTAAAAGTCATTTAAAAGTCTTTTGAAAGTTGCTTTGAGATTCATTGGTGCTATCCTCATTTGACTCGAATTGCAACCAAAGCATATAGCAAACTTAGCATATAGTAAATTGCATGTAACTTCCTTGTGTGCTTTGCTGACATAGTGTGAGAAAGTGTATTTTACTTAATGCGCAGTTTGACTGCAATTTCGATTACTTTCCTACTCGTGCTGTCTGGGCAGTGAAACTACACTTCCCAGCAGCCTTGTAGTTTGTGACTGCTTCATTAGCTCAAACCCGGCGCGAACGCGCCGGCGCGAATCGGGGCAAGCCGGTCTGTGCCGGTCTGGCCGGACTACAAAGTCCACTTGAGTCAACTCCTACTCAGGAACCACCTTTTTAATGTCGCCGTGTTCTTGCCGTTTTTGGTAATTTTAAAAGTCATTTAAAAGTCATTTTAAAGTTGCTTTGAGATTCATTGGTGCTATCCTCATTTGACTCGAATTGCAACCAAAGCATATAGCAAACTTAGCATATAGTAAATTGCATGTAACTTCCTTGTGTGCTTTGCTGACATAGTGTGAGAAAGTGTATTTTACTTAATGCGCAGTTTGACTGCAATTTCGATTACTTTCCTACTCGTGCTGTCTGGGCAGTGAAACTACACTTCCCAGCAGCCTTGTAGTTTGTGACTGCTTCATTAGCTCAAACCCGGCGCGAACGCGCCGGCGCGAATCGGGGCAAGCCGGTCTGTGCCGGTCTGGCCGGACTACAAAGTCCACTTGAGTCAACTCCTACTCAGGAACCACCTTTTTAATGTCGCCGTGTTCTTGCCGTTTTTGGTAATTTTAAAAGTCATTTAAAAGTCATTTTAAAGTTGCTTTGAGATTCATTGGTGCTATCCTCATTTGACTCGAATTGCAACCAAAGCATATAGCAAACTTAGCATATAGTAAATTGCATGTAACTTCCTTGTGTGCTTTGCTGACATAGTGTGAGAAAGTGTATTTTACTTAATGCGCAGTTTGACTGCAATTTCGATTACTTTCCTACTCATGCTGTCTGGGCAGTGAAACTACACTTCCCAGCAGTCTTGTAGTTTGTGACTGCTTCATTAGCTCAAACCCGGCGCGAACGCGCCGGCGCGAATCGGGGCAAGCCGGTCTGTGCCGGTCTGGCCGGACGTGTTGGCGTTGGCAGAGTCAGGTTTGGCCTCCCTTCATTTTCTGTCCGATAGAATATCCCTCTGGCTTTTAGAGCACTTTGGAGTTTCGTGTTTATGTAAGGTCAGACTACGCAATGGCAGCATTAAAAGTAGCAAGCGAAGTTGGGCTTCATGAATGCAATAGAGCAACAAGTAAGGCGGTGGGGGGAATTACTGACACTGATTTACCACGAGAGTGTGTGGAAAAGTTTGCTGAACTCAAGATTGGTTTACTTAACACACGCTCCTTACCTAAACATGCCTCTAATATTAAAGAGATGATTATCTCCAATAATTTCGACATTTTCTGTATAACCGAAACCTGGCTTAAGGACCCAGTGGGGCCTACTTGCGAACAGGCTATCCCTAACGACTACACTATTTATTTTGAAAACAGAGTGCAGGGTAGAGGAGGTGGGGTGGCAATCATTGCCAAAAACAGTCTCAAACTTTTCAAAGTGACATTAGGACTCAGTGGGTGCGAAACATTGCATCTTAAACTAGTGTTTTCACCCAACAACTGCTTAAACCTAATAGCAATTTACAGACCACCTGCGTTGGTTTCAGAGTTCTCGTCGGAACTCTGCTCTTACTTAAACACCCTGAGTACTGCTAATGCATCCATAGTTGTTATGGGCGACGTGAATTTTTGGCGAGGCAATAAGAAGGATAAGGGTGCCATTGCCTTGGAAAAAGCTCTGAATAACTTGGATTTTACCATTCTTAACAAGGAACCTACTACTCGGCAGAGCAACCAGTTAGACTGGTTGTGCGGTCACAACATATCATTACTAAACTGCAGAACATCCCCTTGCATTTGGAGTGATCACCACATGATATCAGCTAACTTAAAACTACCACACTATGTATATATACCAAACCCCCACATCAAAGTAGCCAAGAGAGATTTTAAAAATTTGAATGTGCTACTCCTTAAAGCCTGCACGGATAAAATAGCGGGTTTCCTGCATTATCCTCCTGGATAAATATAATAAGCATCTCACTGAATTAGTGGAGGCAGAAGCTCCGCTTACCTCGAAATTAATTAGGAAAAATAACAACAGCCAAAAATGGTTTACTCCAGAGCTTCATTCTTTGAAGAGGGAAAAACGGACCTTAGAAAGGAAATGGATTTCAGACAAAGCCGCGGAGAGCAAAATTATCTGGAAAAAAAAGGACAAGGAATATAGAGATAAGATTAAATCAGCAAAGGCCGACTTTTTCAATTGTGAAATTGAGCTTGCAGAAAACAAGACAAGCAAGCTTTTTGATATTCTGAAGATTATTGAAAAGCCTGACTCTCTCACCCCTCCATTTACGCCATCTGAGGAGGATTGTAATATGGTTTTAAATGCCTTCCAAGCAAAAACAGAAAAAGCAAGACAGAATATTATCAAAGCTAGATCCTCTGCTAATCTAGACACCTGCCCTTTAGTAACAGATAATTCTGCCAGAGAGCAGTCTTTTAAATTTAGCTCCATCTCAGAGTCAGAGATGTTAGAGTTACTGAATAACATGAAGCCAACCACTTGTGCAGAAAATATCCTGCCTCCAAACATCATTCTACAACATAAAGACATCTTCGCTCCTATTCTACAGAGAATAGTGAACTCATCTTTTCAAGAGGGCATAGTGCCTAGAGATCTTAAGAAAGTTACTATTACCCCTCTAGTTAAAAAAGCAGGTCTGGATCCCAAAGACCCTGGGAATCTCTGTCCAATAACTAATTCGAACTTTGTTCTTAAGTTATTGGACAAGGTAGCTACACAACAACTGCAGCAGTTTGTTGAGAATGAGGAGATCCTACATCAACAACAATCTGGATTTAGAGCATCCCATAGTACGGAAACTGCCATGCTGGACCTGCAGAACCAGATGCTCAGCTTAATGGATAAAAGCAAGTTGGGAGTACTTATGCTTTTGGATCTAAGTGCCGCATTCGATCTGGTGGATCATCGCCTTCTTATAAAGGCGCTTAGAGAGAATGTGGGTTGCTCGGAAGGAGCCATTGACTGGCTCTTGTCTTTCCTCTCGGATCGCCAAGCAAGAGTACATTGGGGCAGTAGTTTTTCCGATCCGTATGAGATCTTATTCGGAGTCCCACAAGGGGCCAGTCTGTCCCCCATGTTGTTTAACATATACATGCGCACATTGTGCAGTCTACTGGTGGATGCGGGGGTGTCGTTTACTAATTACGCAGACGACACCCAACTCATTCTGGAACTGGGTGGCAGCCACTATGATTCAGACAGTGAAATAATAGCCAGGGTTTATAAGATAATCGACGATTGGATGTAGACAAACTGGATGTGTCTGAACGACTCTAACACCGAGCTGATGCTGTTTGGATCAAGTCATCAGCTAGCGAACTTGGGGGCTGAGTATAAATCGTTTAAAATCAAGAATGCCACTATCCAGGTGGTCCAGAAAGTGAAGACCCTGGGAATAATGGTCAACTCACAGGTGGATTCTCATGCCCAGACTAGCTACCTACAAAAAAATACGGCATATTACTTAAGGCTCATAAAAGCCATTAGGCCGTTTCTTAATGAGGGTAATATGGCCACCGTTGCCAGGGCCATTATACTTACAAGGCTTGACTATGGCAATGCCCTGTTATTGGGGGCCTCCTCTAAGGATGTTTCTAGTTGTCAGGTGCTTCAGAACAACGCGGTTAGGCTGGTAAAAAATCTGAAGAAAAGAGATCATGTTACTGCAGAGAGAATAGCCTTGCATTGGCTCAGAGTGGAGGAGCGCATTAAATTCAAAGCTCTCTGCCTGGTGCATAAATGCCTGTACGGCTCTGCTCCTGAGTATCTGAAAAAGGGCTTAGTGCTTCATACCCCCAGTAGGAATCTTCGTTCAAAGGGTAAATGTCTGTTGATCGTCCCCAAGTTTAAATTGAAATCTGGGCTGGGCAGTTCCTTTTTGGTGCAGGCCCCCAGCTTGTGGAACAGTGTTCCAGAAACACTCAGAACCGTTACCAACCTTACTGTTTTTAGGAAAGGGTTGAAGACTCATCTTTTCAGATGATGAACTGGGATACGGGGGATTATGACCACCTCATGGCTTAGCGCAGACGTTCCTATTGTATTGTTTTGTTTTTCGTTGTTTGCCTAAGCGCCCTGATGCCCACGGGCTATCGGCGTCATACAAAAAATAAATACATACATACATACATACATAATGATGTACAGTAGCAGTCACACAATAAGCAACAGTGTGCCTTGGCCAGTGGGTCTACATCCTCAGCTGGCTCATTGTAACTCAAGAATATGACACAAGGAGTCAGAGGTTGACAATGTTGGGCGCTCGTGAAGGACACCCCAGGGCACTGATCCAGTCAGCTTGCATTGATGCAGCTCCACTTCTGTTATAACCAGAAGCAGTGTCACAGCAGGGTTGATTGCCAACATGACAACCACTAGCACCAACACCAGCGCACTATCGGGGAAAAAGCCATGGCCGAGTAGGAGGGCCTGTCCAGAGTGCCAACCTACACCTGAAGATATTGCTGCAGTGTTGGAAAACTGCTTGCAGATGAATTATCCATCAATTTACCATGGGAGGAAAGTAGGATTCCTCTGTTTTCTGCGGCTGGAGATTCCATAAGTTCCTCTTGCAACCTAAAGAATCTTAGTAAGAGGTTCACATCCAGCTTTCCCTCTCTAAATACTTCCCGACACGATTCCTTCAGTCCTCTGGCTCCAACTCTCAGTACCCAGTCAATTTATGGAAGACCATAATACCAAAAAACACAGAAAATATTAAATATAGAAAGGGTAGTGGGGTAAGCGGTTAAAATGAATTGGTATGGGTTTGGCGTGGCACTATAGGGGTAGAAAACAGGTGGATTGGCGGGACCCCCCAAATTAAAAAATAGATTTAAAAAAAAAGAACAGTTTTTCAGTATTTTGGTCGTGATGAAATGTACCAATCTGAATTTTCTGTCTGTAAAAATCGCATAACTCAACTCTCTGCAGGTCAGACGTTTCTCCAAGCAGAGAATGGGAGGTAGATCCCTTTCTGCGGCTGGCTCCTACGTCTGGAAGGGCCCTCCCCCCCCCCCGCTTACTTGAGCCGGATCTTCCAAAGTTTCTGGAAACTCTTCAAGACTTTCCTTTTCTCCTCTTCCTCTGCCATGCTAACTCTCCCTCTGCCGCTACAATGGGGGACTTTTCCCTTCAGAGTCATATAGGGGCCAGTCCATCCCCCACCAGTACTTTCAGCATCCTTTGCCAGCACTTGCCAACAGGATCCCTTTTCCGGACAAACACAACTTGGTCCAACCTGCCCACTGCACTCCTCGTCCCCTTGCCCCCCTTTTCCCCTGGATCTTGCCTTCTTGATCCCTCTCCCCCAGCACTTCCCTGCCCCTTCCCTGTGGGCACCCCACTCATGCACTTCTCACTCTACCCCTTCACCCCCTACACTTAACACCTTCTCAAGCATTTGCACGGTAGGATAGTCACAAGGCCAATATAACTGTCTTTGTTTTTACTCCCTTGTCCCCCAATTTGTTGTGTGGCACCTGGAAACACTTGTGTATAGGCACCTTACAAATGTCCAATAAATAAAATAAACTGGGTTTAAAAGTACTTAATCATGCGTTTAATTTCAAGAAACAAGAAGTAATCTACGTTAAGCTGGTATTCGTACATCACAAATATGTCAGTTACTGCATCCATCAAGCCCAATGTGCTAGTTTGACTTGTAGTTTCAACTCCAAACATGTTGACGCTGAGGAGCAGCTGTGGGTGGTGGCAACGGTGACAGTAATGAGTCACAGACGTACTAGAACATTTTTGGGCCCAGGCACTTTGGAAATTAACTCCCCAGTATAGCTATTAACGGTGCTTCATTTGTAAACTGTCCAACAAGTGCTTACAGAGGGGGGCACATGCCTAAATTGAGGATTAATCCTTAAGTACATGTATGTGGCCACAGAGTGGGTAATTCCGTATACTGCCAGATCTGGCAATGTATATGGCCAACTGCCTATACGAGTCACAAGCTTTGACACACTCCTCCCTGAAGGCAACAAGATCCTCTCTGTTCCCAGGCCAAAGACGACAGGTGGGGCAGTGGCGCTGACTTTCCCAGAATGGATACCTTTGTTCATCATCCCTACTCAGGACTACTCCTCCTTCGAGTGTCTTGTCTGCAGGCTATCACTCGCTCCTAAATATTCCTCCTGGCCACCTGGACAGTCCACTCTCTTCCTCTCGGAATGGGCTGACCTGGCTTCCTCGCTATGTTCCTCCTCCTCTCCTCCTGCTGGGTGATCTCAACATCCATCTGGACTCATGACCCCTCAGTACCTTTCACAACCTATGCGACTTTCTCCCTCTCAATCCTACCCTCTGGCTCCACGCACACTGCGAGCCACACTTCGGATGCTCTCATCTCTGCTGACACTCATCTCTCTATCCCTCTCACTACTTCTCTCTCTTGGACTGACCACTCTTCTCTCATCACACTTGAAGCTCTCCTCTTGCAGCAGCACAGCCACTCAGCTTCAAAGTCAACAGACCCATGAATAGAGTGACAGCAGCTGCCTTTGCCTCAAACTTCTCACCTCCTCCTATTCCTGTGGCTGACTCCCACCCTGAGTAGCCCTTGCTAACTTCAATCTTTCCATCTCCAGCACTCTATCATGGTGCATGGTCCCAAACCCTTGAAACTGGTGAGGGCACCCTTGACACTGGCATCCTTAAGAGCTTATCAAGCCCCTAAGGAGTACCCTAGAATCTCCTGGACTCAGTCCTGGCGCCGCTGGCGCCAGGCTCATAGTAAGTGTTGAACTCATGGAACTATATTCTCGGCTTAGTGAGGCTGAGCCTTCCTGTGCAGGGTGTGGCTGTGGGACTACTTTTCCTGAAGTGGCAGGATACAGCTAAGGGACTATTTGCCTGGAACTACTTGCAAGGCTATTTAAACCGCACCCTGCAAACAGAACACGCTTCGCGTTATTCTGCACTCCTGCATGGTAACGCTCACCGTGTCTGCTCAGCTCTTCTTCTGCCACGCCCGTCCAGAGTTTTCTATCCTTCGGCACCTGTGAATGGAAAAGAGAAGAACAAGAGTTATTAAGCGACGAAGGCCTTACCTGCAATCGAACATTCTGGCTTTGCCTGCGCCATTTCCCGACCGCCGCATCTGCAAAGAAGAAGCAGAAAAGAAGGTACCGCATGAGCATCCACCCTCACCTGGGCCGGCATCTTCCAGGAACTTCATCGAGCGGTCCTTCCATCATCTTTTTGGAATCACACTGCACCTGCTGAATAGAAAAGACACAGCGGGTTAGTCACGCACAGCAAGAAAGGCTAATCAAACATTTGGCGCGCCTCGCATAGCGCTATACTCACCTGCAAGAAACCTGTTTACCATTGCAAGGAGAGTCAATCCATCATCCGGAGACCGCTCGACAATACGCCTAAAAGAAAAGAACAAAACGCTAGTTAAAAACTAAACTTGGGCTACAGAGACTTTAAGCATCTATTCCAAGAAGGCATTGATATAGAGAATTACCTGCTTACTCAGGTTCTTCCAAAATCAGCAGCAACCTCCATCGGATCAGTGAAGTAACTTGATCTTGGAGAAAGACTGTACATACCGCGCTCCTGCCAGAGAGTGCAGGACAGAGAGCCCACCTTTAAAAAACCCAAGGCGAGCCAGAAGAAGAGAAGGAAATCGGAAAGTGGTGAAGCCAATCCGGCTCCATTCAGTTGGCTAATATCTTGTTTCGACGTTTCAGGCAAACGCCTTCCGAGGTGAGAACGAAGGGAGGGCGCAGGCTAGCACCATCTTAGAAGCAGTGCAACACCAGTGCAGACAGCAGCCTTCAGCTACGAGCTACGCCCCCCTGGAGACCAGGTGAGCGTGACAGAACGCAAAGCCTTACACAAATTCTCTACCTGGGCGTCATGGAAACTTCAGAAACCGATCAGCTATCCCAGCTTTTGGGGGAACTCAGGGCCGAGGTACATTCACCTAGACAGGAAACTAATGCCTTGAGAAGAGAACTGATTGTAGCCAAGGACCGCACCGACGAACTCGCCAGACAGCTGCTCCAGTCACAGGTGGGGCAAACGCCACTACCAGGGTTGGGGTCAACGGTACCCACTGCATCAAGCAATCCAGTTCAGGTGGTCCTCCCAGGAGCTGTACCTTTGGCACCTCCAGAACGATTTGCAGGAGACCCAAAAAGATATGCGGTTTTTATGAATCAGTGCCGTTTACATTTCCTATGCAGGCCGGGAGCCTTTCCAAACGACCAATCTAAGGTGGCCTCTGTACTTTCGTACCTCAGTGGCAGTGCTGCAGACTGGTCGGTACCGCTGGTCAATCGGGACGATCCCATCTTGCGAGACTTCCAGAGGTTCCAACTGGACATGGAGAAGCTGTTTGTCTGGCACTTCCAAGGGCTGGCATTGGATAACGAGCTTTTGTCTTTGCGTGAAGGCAACCAGGATCTGCTAACTTACATCGCAACCTTTAACAGACTGATAGTGGAAACTGATTGGCCAGATGACAAGAGAACAACGCTGCTTTACCGTGGCTTGAGAGGGGAGTTAAAGGACGTTTTAGCTCAAGTGGTTAACTCACCCAGAGACTGTGCTGAATACATAGACTTGGTGGTCCAGCTAGATCATAGACTGCAGAAGCGTAAGGCAGATCGTGCTAGAATGGATTCTCGTGTATATGTGCGCCCAAAGGAAAATGCTTCCAAGGCCACCGACGTGCCAGAACCTATGCACATTGGAGGAGTGCGAGGGCCGTTATCCAAGGCTGAAAGGGAAAGGAGAAGACAACATCAGTTGTGCCTGTATTGTGGGTCAGCCAGCCATTTCCTTCGAGAGTGCCCAGTGAAACCACCCAAAAAGGCAGTAGGGGTTGCTGGCAAGGTTGAGGCAGAGTCTGAGCCGGAAAACTTCTCTGCCCGACAAGCATAGAGGTCTGCTTGTCGAGCGAAAAGAAGGACTCCCAGACCTTGCACCTAGTATTGCCCATGATCCTCATAAATCACCAACAGCCATCTCGAATGCATGGAATCAGAGCATATATCGATAGCAGAGCCATTGGAAATTATATGGATCAAGAATTGGCTACAAGGATGAATCTTTCCCTTTGCGAAAAGGCAACAACAGATTTAGTCACCACTGTCGACGGAACTGAAATGGCTTCGGGCCCAGTAACGCACTCTACGACAGAGATGACACTTTTGTGCCAAGACGGACATCGGGAAGCCATCGTGTTTGATATAATCAAGGTTCCACAATTTCAAATAATTTTGGGAATGCCATGGCTAGAATCACACAATCCTTGCATCGACTGGTGTGTTAAGAGGCTGACCTTCTCAGTTGAATGTGCTCAAACTTGTTATCAAACTAAAGAACCTTTGGTCACAGGAGCGGCAACAATCATGAGCCTAACAAACCCACTACCTCCGGTATATCAAGACTATCAGGATGTATTCCAGAAGGATCAAGCCAACACGCTTTCCCCCATAGATCTTATGACTGCCAGATCGACCTTATACCAGGCACACAGATTCCGTGCGGTCGAATCTATGCACTCACAGAACCTGAGAACGTGCGTTAAAAAAAGTATCTAGACCAGTACCTGGCTAACGGTTTCATTCGCCCGTCCAATTCCCCGGCGGCCTCACCCTTATTCTTCGTGCCTAAAAAGGAAGGTGACCTTAGGACTTGCATCGATTACCGTGCATTGAATCAAGTCACTGTAAAAAAATGTTACCCGTTACCTCTGATTCCCGAACTATTGGACCAAGTTAAAGATGCCCGGATTTACACCAAGTTAGACCTCCGCGGAGCATACCACCTGGTACGAATTAAGAAAGGGGACGAATGGAAGACCGCCTTCCGCACCAAATACGAGCTATTTGAATACCAGGTGATGCCTTTTAGCCTTTGTAACGCCCCAGCGGCGTTCCAATATTTCCTGAACGACGTTTTGCGGGAATTGTTCGATGTGTGTGTCGTAGTATACATAGACAACATTCTGGTATACTCCCGTTCAGAACAAGAACATGTGAAACATGTCCGCACAGTTTTGGACAAACTTTGACAGCACAGACTATTTGTTAAGCTGGAAAAATGTTTTTTCCATGTGACTGAGGTCGAGTTCCTTGGATTTGTCCTAAGTCCTCATGGTGTGCGCATGGACTCACGAAAGGTCGATGCCATTCTCAATTGGCCGTCCCCAACCTCAATTAAAGGAGTTCAGAGCATGCTCGGATTTGCGAACTTCGATCGTCGTTTCATTCCAGGTTTTTCGCAACTAGTGCATCCCATCACCTCCTTGCTGTGCAAGAACAAACATTTCCTATGGACTGAAGAGTCTGAGAAAGCCTTCCTGGAGTTAAAACAAAAATTCATATCAGCCCCAATTCTGAAACATCCTCGTCCAGATCTACCGTAGGTGGTGGAGACGGATACTGCCAGCCTGGCAATGGGAGTGGTCCTCTCGCAAAGAGACCCCGAAACTGGTCAACTTCACCCGGTAGCCTTTTGGTCACAGAAATGTACGGCTCCCGAGTTGAATTATGCTATTATGGACAAAGAACTGTTGGCCATCAAGGCGGCCTTCAAAGCTTGGTGGCTTTATCTCTTAGGAGCAAGGCACACGATCACAGTAATCACTGACCACCGCAATCTACAGTACCTGAAGGTGGCGAAAGCTCAATCTTCTCGCCAACTCCGCTGGGCATTATTTTTTGCTGAATATGACTTTGTAATTACTTACCGACCTGGTTGTCGAAATGGCAAGGTGGATGCATTGTCTCGTATAGGGGTAGACGAAGAATTCACCAACCCTGACCCAGTCCCCATCATTCCTGGTGAGAAGATTCTCGGCATTACAATGTCTCTAACATTAGATGACATCCAAGAAGAAATCACACATCTCATTGATTCCAACACCCTAAAGGAGTGGCCGACCAGAAGTGCGCACCACTCCATCTCAGACCAGTTACCATATTTTTGAGGACGTCTCTATCTGCCCAGCAGGGAACTTCAAGAAAAGGTCATCTCCAATTACCAAAAATCATTAGTAGAAGGACATCCTGGAATCGCTAAGACTGAGGCCAAGATCAAACAACACTTTTGGTGGCCCACATGGCGTAAAGACATCAAGCAGTTTGTATTGTCCTGCAGAGTTTGTGCTCAAAACAAGGCCCAAAAAAAGAAATCACCTGGCCTGCTACAGCCATTGGATATTCCACCTACACCATGGCATACCCGGTCTCTTGATTTTATAACAGACCTTCCTCCTTGTAACGGATTTAACACAATTCTAGTGGTGGTGGATTTGTTCTCTAAAATGGCCCATTTCATCCCACTGAAAGGGTTGCCTTCAGCTTCGATCTTGGCCAGAGAATTTCTGGAACAGATAGTCCGAATACACAGATTCCCTTTCATCCTGATCTCAGACCGAGGCAGCCAGTTTATCTCACGTTTCTGGAAGAAATGTTGTGAATTAGCTCAAATTGACGTAAGACTTTCCACCAGTCACCATCCCCAAACTGATGGTCAGACTGAGAGGACCAACCAGACCTTGGAGCAATATCTCAGGTGTATGTTGCATCAAACAGAAGGCAGCTGGAAGGATGTGTTATGGATCACTGAATATGCCTACAACAACTCCCTACATTCCAGCACTGGTCCTTTCTATACAATACATGGGCTACACCCACTTCCAATCTTGACCCGCCTCAAGTTCTGGAAATGCCCGCAGTGAGAAGCTTGCATTCTACCATCACTCAAGCCTTTAAGCAAGCGACAGACCATCTAAAACAAGTTAAGGAAAGATACAAGAAATCGGCTGACATGCATAGAAGTGAAGCTCCAAGATACCAGGTTGGGGATGAAGTCTGGTTGTCACCAAAACACATACCAGTGAAAGGAACTCGTACCTTCAATCCTAGATATTTAGGTCCATACACCATTAAGGCCATAATCAATCCGGTAGCTATGAAATTGGACTTACCCCCACACATGAAGATTCATCCTGTGTTTCATGTCTCACTTTTGAAACCGGTGCAACCTGGACACGTGTTTTGAAACCACCGAAACCAATCACAGTCAATGGAGAACCTGAATTTGAGGTCAAAGAGATCCTGGACTCAAAAATCACCAAATCAAAACTATTTTACTTAATAGACAGGAAAGGATACGGACCACATGAAAGATCGTGGGAACCTAGCGAACACGTGCATGCTCCACGGTTGCTAAGAAAGTTCCACCGCAATCACCCGAACAAACCAGGACCAATGGGTGAACCCGCCATTAGGGGGGCCTTGGGAGGGAGTGCTGTCATGGTGCATGCACCCAAACCCTTGAAACTGGTGAGGGCACCCTTGACACTGGCATCCGTAAGGGCTTATCAAGCCCCTAAGGAGTACCCTAGAACCTCCTGGACTCAGTCCTGGCGCCTGTGGCGCCAGCCTCATAGTAAGTGTTGGACTCATGGAACTATATTCTCGGCTTAGTGAGGCTGAGCCTTCCTGTACAGGGTGTTGCTGTGGGACTACTTTACCTGAAGTGGCAGGATACGGCTAAGGGACTATTTGCCTGGAACAACTTGCAAGGCTATTTAAACCGCACCTTGCAAACAGAACACGCTTTGCGTTATTCTGCACTCCTGCAGCGTAACGCTCACCGTGTCTGCTCAGCTCTTCTTCTGCCACGCCCGTCCAGAGTTTTCTATCCATCGGCACCTGTGAATGGAAAAGAGAAGAACAGGAGTTATTAAGCGACGAAGGCCTTACCTGCAATCGAACATTCCGGCTTTGCCTTCCGCTATTTCCCAGACCTCCGCATCTGCAGAGAAGAATCAGAAAAGAAGGTACGGAACCCTCACCTGGGCCGGCATCTTCCAGGAACTTCATTGAGCGGTCCTTCCATCATCATCCTGGAATCGCACCGTACCTGCTGAATAGAAAAGACACAGCGGATTAGTCACGCACAGCAAGAAAGGCTAATCAAACATTCGGCACTCCTCGCATAGCTCTATACTCACCTGAAAGAAACCTGCTTAACATTGCAAGGAGAGTCAATCTTTCATCCGGAAACCGCTCGACAATACGCCTAAAAGAAAAGAACAAAACGCTAGTTAAAAACTTGGGCTACAGAGACTTTAAGCATCTATTCCAAGAAGGCATTGGTATAGAGACTTACCTCCTTACTCAGGTTCTTCCAAAATCAGCAGCAACCTCCATCAGATCAGTGAAGTAACTTGATCTTGGAGAAAGACTGTACATACCGCGCCCCTGCCAGAGAGTGCAGGACGGAGAGCCCATCTTTTAAAAACCCAAGGTGAGCCAGAAGAAGAGAAGGAAATCGGAAAGTGGTGAAGCCAATCTGGCTCCATTCAGTTGGCTAATATCTTGTTTTGACGTTGCAGGCAAACGCCTTCCGAGGTGAGAACGAAGGGAAGGCACGGGCTAGCACCATCTTAGAAGCAGTGCAACACCAGTGCAGACAGCAGCCTTCAGCCACGAGCTACGCCCCCGTGGAGACCAGGTGAGCGTGACACACTCTTGATACTCTTGCCCTTGTCATGAGAATCCGACTGAAGCCTTCCAAAAAGTGCAACTCTTGGTATGACTCCGATCTGGCTGCTCTTAAACGCATGTGTAGAGCACCTGAGCGGAATTGGAATAAGTCGGGCAGACCCTCTGACAAACTGGCCTGCCGCCTCCTTCAAAGGCAATATCGACTCTGCATCCACTCCAAGAAAAAAGTCTTTATTCAAGCCTGCATCTTTGCAGCATCAAGCAACCCGGCCACACTTTTCAAAGTATGTAAGGAACTGGCCAATCCTGCAGCAGTCTCTGCTTCTGTCACACCCACCCAGGACCTTTGTTCAGCCCTGGCTGCACACTTCATCACAAAAACACAAGACATTCTTTCCTCCCTCTCTTCCACCCACACTACAACATATACCAACACCAGAGCCTCTCTTGGCCCCCCCTTCCACTTTCCCTGTCTTCTCTCCCACCAATCACACCCGATGAGGTCACCAGACAAGTCTGGTCCATGAAGACTTCATCCAAACAGGTGGAGCCCCGCCCCTCCAAAACTATCAAGGACAACATTGACTCCCTCGCTCCAGCCTTGGCTGATCTCTGCAATCTCTCTTTTGCCACTGGAGTTTTCCCAACTGCTCTTATGCACTCCTTGTGCACCCTCTGCTTAACAAACCCTCTGCCGAGCCCTCCATGCTGGCAAACTACCGTCCTAGCTTTATCACTCCTTTCCTGGGCAAACTCCTGGAGAAGTCGGCTATCTCTCAGCTGACCCTCAACACTGAGTCTATTGGTTGCTTCTACAACCATCAGTCTGGCTTTAGAACATCCAGACTCACGGAAACTGCTCTTCTGAACACCTGTGAAGACCCGCGCTCTAATCTTGACACTAACACTCCCTCTGTCCTTATTCTCCTTGACCTCTCCTCTGCCTTTGACATGGTTGTGATCACAGGTCTCTGTAACACCCTGGGAATCACAGGTCAGGCTCTCGCGTGGTTAACCTTTCTTTCCAACCGCCCATCCCAGGTGGAAATCAGAGCCTTTCTCTCTACTATCGCTCTTTCAACCTGTGGCATTCCCCAGTGATCTAATCTATATCCCTGATTCTTCAACGTCTATATGGCTGCCTTGGCACAGGTAATTGCCACTTTCACTTCTAACTTCCAGTGTTATTTGGATGACAACTATCTTTCAGGCTACCCTCAGCTGCCTCCTCTTCCTTGCTAATATCGGACTGTCCACTATTCAGTCATGGTATGCTGCAAACGAAGACTGAGATCGTTCGCATTGGGACCCCTGCTCCGCTTTCCCACTCTCACTCTGGCCAGCCTCCCTTGGCCCTGCACCCGCACACACCTGCGAGGCTAAAAACATTGGGGTTATCTTCGACTCCACTCTCTCCTTCTCTCACATTTCGGACACCTCTAAAAATCAGCTACACATCCTCAGAGGTATTCTACCTTTTTTTCACTTTCCCCCAGCGGCTCACTGTCTTTAGAGCCCTGATTCTCCCTGGGCTGGACTACTGCAACAGCCTCTTTCTCAACCTCCCTGCTTCTGCTCTGCTCCCTCTGCAACTCATCCAGCACAGAACCGTGAGACTTATCCTTGGCCTCAAGCCCAGGGACTGCATCTCTTCGGCACTGAAATCCCTCCATTGGCTCCCTGTGCCTGCAAGGATCAAGTTCAAGACCCTCTCCATTGTCCACAAGGCTTTCTGGGGCCTGGGACCTACCTACTTGCAACAATGCCTACCGAGTCGCTCCCAAGCCCTCCACTCATCTACCGTCAACCTTCTGCGAGTGAGCTGGTTCTCCAAGCAGAGATTTGGAGGGAGAGCTTTATCCTCAGCATAGGACTCCCTCTGGAATAGCCTCCCTGCTACCCTCTGTCTTCAGCCGGATCTCCTTAAGTTCTGGAAACTCCTCAAGACTTTTCTCTGCTCTTCCTTCTCTCCCTCCTTTTCTTTACAGCTTGTTGACTGGCCGCCTGGTGTACCTCAGTCTCACAGGTCCCTGGCACCGCCGCCAGTCCTCTCGCACTTGCCTCCGGGCCCTGCACTCGCCACATCATCACTGCACTTGATCAGTGACACAAGAGAGTGGCATCTCTCTGCACTTACCCCCCCCGTCTGTGCACTTGCAGGATCCGAATGCACCTTGCCTGAAGATAGTCTGTCTGCTCCCCCTTGTCTACACTCCCTGCATGGTGGCGCCTTATGCACTTGGAAAAACTGCAGAATTGTCGCCAGACCTATTTGCGGTCATCTCCCCTGTCAATTTTATTATATGCACTTAGTCTGCCGGTGCAGACTTATCATTGCCGAATTTTAAGGGCTCTGCACGACTGTTTTCCCCCTTGTTGCCTCCCTCCTTGAGTGCTTTGAAACACTTGTCTTGTGTATAGGTGCTTTACAAATAAACATTACCATTATTTATAGATTGCCTGATAGGCTGAGGTTACACCCACAATTCATGAGGTCAGACATTTACTCTCTAATGGGGTATATGTGGAAAAAGCTTGCTGGACAAAAAACAATTGGCTTTGCTGTTGCTTGTTTACCATTAACTTACATTAAATCACATACCACTTTTATAAAGCAATTGCAAAACCAGTTAATCTTTTTTTTTAAATTCTAAATAAAATGTTTGAAACCCTTGAAAGGTAATTTTTTTTCAAGTATTACATTTTTTTAATAATTGGTTTGCTAAACGCTCATGTTAGTATACGATTTCATGATCGCTTCTGTTCGAATTAAGACAAATGTACAAGATGATAAAAATGGAAAAACGTTGAACGCTTAGTTAATCCAGAGTTTCAATCGCACAAAATTGTGCATGCAGAAATAAAAGGTCACTACTACCTTATAACTAAATTACATTCGATAACAAAACATTTTTGTGAAGTTAATTTGTACTATTGAAGAGAAGAAAGTATTTTATTTGAAGAGTGGACAGGTGAATAATGTTGAAGAACAAGTAAAACGCACCCACATTTTCACATTCATTTTGTATTGACTTATTTTAGGAATTGTCATTTTCTTACGGTGCTCAAATAATCAAACTAGAATTTTAGCAAAGGGCACATCAGCAAAAGCAATGTTTCAAATGTTATGTTATGTTGTTTGGTCTTGTACCACACACTGCTGCCACTTAAGTGGTCTCTTGGCGCTCTGGCGGACCTGAAAAGGAAGGAGGTCTGGGGAAGTTTTGTTATTGGGATTGAGAGGAAAAAGCGCAAGAGCTTTGATGTGCTGTTGGTAGCTTTGGTTTGGAAAAAACAGCCACTGTGTGCTGCTCTGTGTTTGGTGGTTGTAATCTTGTGCTTGTTGTGTGAATGTGAGAGTATGTTGTGTGGTTGGCTTTGTTTCCTTTTTGGTGCTGTGTGTAGTACGTAGTTGTTTGTGATGGCCTTATGTTTTGTTGCGGTACAGGCATGCAGTATGTTCTGTGTTTTAGGGTGAGTAAGCAGAATATTTGTCAGTGGGTTTGTGTACATTTATATCACGTTCCTCTAAATTCTGTACAATGGCAGCCCGCAACAAACAACCAAATTCAACCCATTGGCTTCCCTCAGATTTCGGCGTGCAGCATGGCATAATCTAGTGGCATTTCCGAGCATAGTGGGCAACATTGTGAGTTTGCAATTGTAGATTCAAAACCCACGCTGTGTGAAAGTGCATCTAGATTTAGAACATACATTGTGTGAAAAAAAACACCTAGATTCAGTACTGTACATTAACATTCCCTTTAGGCCTCTGTGTAGCATCGTGGACGGGCTGCTGCAGCAAGATGCTGAGAGGGCAGCTTGGCAGCTCAAGGCAATCCTGCTGCATGATCACTGCACATCGGTGTGTCTAGTGTGTACTAGACACACGGGGCATGAGCGGGGGGTGGAGGGGAGGGGAGAGACACACGGGGCATGAGCGGGGGGTGGGCGGGAGGGAGAGACACACGGGGCATGAGCAGGGGGTGGGCAGGAGGGAGAGACACATGGGGCATGAGCGGGGGGTGGGCTGGAGGGGAGAGACACACGGGGCATGAGCGGGGGTGGGTGGGAGGGGAGAGACACACGATGCATGAGCGAGGGGTTGGCGGGAGGGGAGAGACACACGGGGCATGAGCGGGGGGTGGGCGGACACACGAGGCACTTTGCCCTACCCCCGCTCATGCGCCGTGTCTCTCCTGTTCACCCCCACCCTCGCTCATGCTCCGTGTCTGTCTCCCTCCTTTTCCCCCCACTCATGGCTCGTGTCTCCCCTGTTCACCCCCACCCCCGCTCATGCCCCGTGTCTCCCTTCTTTCCCGCTCATGCCCCGTGTCTCCGTTCTTTCCACCCCCTGCTCATGCCCCGTGTCTCCCTCGTGTTACCCCCCACTCATGCCCCGTGTCTCTCTCCTGGTCTTCCCGACCCCCTGCCGATTCCCTGTTGTGTTCTCTTTACACACCCTGCCTTCCCTTTCCCTGGTGTCCATCTTGGTAAAAGATTTTCCTTCCTACACCGGGACGCCTGCCTGCGGTGTCCTGGTTTGGGAAGAAAAATCTTTTTTTTACCACCCCGGGTTCCCACTTTGAGAACCTAGGATGCTAGTGGTCTTCTCCATTGAAAAGGACGTTATGGTTACGTTGCACTAATAAAAAACTATGAAATTCAGTAAAAAAGAATGTGTTAAAGTGACTTTATGGTTAAGTTGCACTAATAAAAACCTATGAAATTCAGTAAAAAAACTTAGTTAAAGGGACGTTATGGTTAAGTTGCGCTACTAAAAACCTATGAAATTCAGTAAAATAACTTTGTTAAAGGGATGTTATGGTTAAGTTTCGCTACTAAAAACCTATGAAATTCAGTAAAAAAACTGAATGTCATCAATGACATTTGTGATGTCATCTTTGATGTCGTGGGTGTTAGTCTTAGCAGTGCACGGTGGTGGCGCGAGTTATGGTTGCTTAGCTTACCATAACTGGCAAATTTTAAGGGTTTTTCGGTTTTACTTGGAACCATAATGTCCCTTTAACAACGTTTTTTTACTGAATTTCATAGGTTTTTAGTAGCGCAACTTAACCATAACGTCCCTTTAACAAAGATTTTTCACTGAATTTCATAGGTTTTTAGTAGCTCAACTTAACCATACTGTCAAAGTTTTTTCACTGAATTTCATAGGTTTTTAGTAGCACAACTTAACCATAACGTCCCTTTAACAAAGTTTTTTCACTGAATTCATAGGTTCTTAGTAGCGCAACTTAACAATAATAACTTTGACTTTATGTACATGTAATATGGAACATACTGAACCTCTTCTACTGAACTTGATGTCAGCAAACTCTTTTAATGTCTGCGGACATGTTCGGAGAACAGTACCTAAAAACTATGGGGGGGTATGTTTGATTGTTATATCATGTCATAGGAACATTTAACAAATTCAAAAAGCAGCACACATACACATTATATGTAGTGATACATAAGAAATATAACCCATATATGTAACACACTAACCATTCATTTAAATACAATATGTTGTAAAATGGAATATACCAAAAGAAGATAAATTGGCTTCCAACATAATTACCTCACAGACACTACAGAACTAAGAACAAGACCAGACCTACACAGTACTTAGAACATATCTTACCTGAAATAGTAAGTGTACTTCATTTTACTCATATATTTATAAACATTCTGTATTAGATAAAAAAAATATATATTACCTTTTTATTTCTTACAGAAATGTGTAGTACTCTGGAATGGCTAGAGGAGCATTTCCCACATGAGGAAATGTCACAAGATAGTGAAACTAATGGTACACACTTTACAATATAAACCATTTAATTATTATTATTTTATATACATTTAACATATATATATTTTTTGTACAGAGCATACCAAAATAGAAAATACCTCTGAAGAAACTGTTATGGATAACAAGCTTGACAACATAAAAGAGAAAATGGATTTATTGTTGGCCAATTTTAATAATTTGAAAACCTTTGTTGAAGATCATTTTAAAACAAAAACCTCATACTATTGTCCCACATGTACTTGTCCCCCCTCACCATATCCCAGTCAATTATCCCCAAATCCTCTCCATAACCCAAAACGTTTTTATGAGACTTCCATCCCTTCTTCACCTGATACCAATCATGTTGAAACCCCTAATTCTCCTGTTTTTGTTTCTGTTTCTGCCTCACCTTCTTTGTCATAAATTATTAATATATGTTACATAAAGTTATATTTTTATATTGTGTTGTAATTAGTTTCCGTTTAAAAAAAAAAAACAATGTAGGTGTCCGCGGACAGCGCGGGTGTTCTGAAATGTTTGTAAATAAATGAAAATGGAGCTGTCCTGAAGAACACTATACTTGTCCGTACTGTTCGCTAGCAAGTTGAAACTGTTCTGAGAACACAATTGGTGTCCTCAAATGTTCGTAATTAAACGAAAATGGAGGTATCCTGAAGAACACTATACCTGTCCGTAGTGTTCGCTAGCAAGTTGAAACTGTTCTAAAAACACAATTGGTGTCCTGAAATGTTTGTAATTAAACAAAAATGGAGGTGTCCTGAAGAACACTATACCTGTCTGTACTATTCGCTAGCAAGTTTAAACTGTTCTAAGAACACAATTGGTGTCCTGAAATGTTCGTAAATAAACGAAAATGGAGCTGTCCTGAAGAATACT
Source organism: Ambystoma mexicanum (assembly GCF_040938575.1). Lineage (NCBI taxonomy): Eukaryota > Metazoa > Chordata > Amphibia > Caudata > Ambystomatidae > Ambystoma > Ambystoma mexicanum. The sequence goes on along the minus strand of NC_090925.1, from coordinate 468,935,700 downwards.
ATACCTGTCCGTACTGTTCACTAGCAAGTTGAAACTGTTCTAAGAACACACGCGGTGTCCTGAAATGTTCTTAAAGAAACGAAAATGGAGGTGTTCTGAGGACGCTATGTCTGTCCGTATTGTCCGCAAGCAAGTTGACATTGTTCTAAGAACAAACGCCTGTCCGTAACTGTTCGTTTGACGTCTGACGCACTTTTAATTACTTCAGGACCCGAACGGTGTACGTAGAACATCAACGCGCATGTGCAAACCAATGCCCGTGCATTTGGTGTCCTGCGGACAGCCGCTTCCTTCGCGAACATGTTTGCGAAGCGACCATGTGACCGCGCCCACGCTGGTCGCGTGTTCTGAATGCGGACACTATTCGTGTCCCCGAACAATTTAAAAGTACATTTTCAAGTAATCCACAATATTTTTCAATAACAACTCACCATAGGACAAGTCCCACATACTAATTATAAGTTTATACATACTTTTTGAAACCTTTTGAACCTTTTTTGTGTTCGATCTGTCTGCGGACAGCACGCATGTCCGTGGACTGCGCATAAGCACCCCTATAAAAGACCACACCCTAGAGCTTATTCTCATTGTGTTTCTGGCTATTCTACAGAGCACAGAGATTTTTGCTGCAACCTGCAGATTTCCATCTTCAACCTGATGGCTTCTGTGGCTCCACTGCTGCCACCTGGTGCTGTGTATGCCTCAGCACCACCCCCAGCCCCTCCACCACCACTACCTTCCCAAGGGCCTGAAGAGGGGAACAGGAGTGAGGATGCAGAGGAGGAAGAAGAGGATGACGAGAATGAGGTAGAGGAAATCCCTACTACCCGCACTAGGCGTGAGTCTTGGGTGTGGCGGTTGTTTACCATTCATGGGAATGGTCCTAAGGCTCGTGCGAACCGTGTCACCTGCAATGAGTGCAAAATGATACTCAGTCGCGGGAGGCATGGTTCGTACAGCTTTGGGACCACTACCGTGTAGCGACACCTGAGGTCATTTCACTCTGGGGCTATTCGCAAGGTTGTACCTTGCGAAGAACGTAGTAGGTTGATTTCCTCTACTTCATCCTCCGTTTCTGATTCTGTCACCACAAGGACCACCTCTGTGGGACAGCGTCTTCCTCAAGCTGCCTCACAGGCCATACAGAATTCTGATGACCCTTACCTTTCGAGGGTCACAGTTGTATGTATGTATTGTGACACAGTACTGTGCAGGGGGGAGCGACTTCGCAGTGCTTTTGAGACTATCGTCTCAGAGCATGAGAAGACCTGCTCACTACTCAAATAAAACCCACTCTACATCTTCCTCTCTCACCTCGCCCTTTCTTATTCCTGTGGTTGGTGTCCGCCCCTTTACCCTCCTTTCCCCTCCTCTCCTAGTGTGTCGTGTATAAAAAACCAAAAAAGATACAAAATAAAAAAAATCAGAAAAAAATAAGGCTCTTTTCAGAGCCACCTTTCACAGTTAAAAAATAGAAGTGAGAATAAATGAAGCATGGCCCTTTGTATTTTTTAGAAGTCCACGGACATCTAAAAAATTGGGTTGCTACCCTATCATAACCATTGCAATTTTCTCTGGTAGGAAGTGGTGGCTCTGAAAAGAGCCTTTTGGAGGTGTTTGTATGTCAAAAATTATAAATACTTAACACCTACTTCAAAATGGATGCTGTAATTCTAAAAAAGTTCGTAATGCATTTTGTATATTTCTCAAAAAAATCTGATTGCTAGCATAAGTAAGATGGACTCCATCTCTGCGAAAAATGTATGTACTACGAAACATAATATTTTCATTGTGAAAAGAGGACATGCCAAAATCTCTTAGAAAGGCACAAACAGCCTTATTAACATTGCGCCTTGCTTTTTCGATTTGTGGGCCAAATGAAGAAGAACGAAGCCACATTTGTCGCTGTGCAATCCGTGAAAATATTACTTGAGAATTAGGGAACATGTCCATGACCTTCCCAAGTACTTCTTTCATAGAAAATTGCAAAGAAATTCCAGACACATGTCCTAAACTGTTCCCTCCACAATGAATTACATTTATGTCTGGATGTTGTTCTGTCTCCAAACTAGCACAAAGAGGTAGCCAGTCCAACCACTTCATTCCACGTACTCCATGCCAGTGTACTTCCACATGTGGAAAACCAAGATCTACAGCTACTCCACAGCTTTCTGCATGCACCTTCAACCAATGTATCCATGAATCTCCCAAAATCCAAACAATCTGTTTTCTGAAACACACAGCCATAGCTATCTGTTGTTCTCTCAGCAAAAAGAGTATCTGAGAAACTCTCTCCTGGCACAACACACCCACTAAACTTTCCTGACCAATCCCTTTCAGTGCTCATTCTCATTTGCATGACTTCTGAACCCAAAAATCCACAGATGTAACACCCGATGTCTGCGAACTACCGCCATGTCCGCAGACATATGGTAACATGAACAGCCCTTCTACCATTTCCACTTCACTTTCTGTGCCATTCCCTCATTGGATGTAGCTAAGAAGTCACATGACCATCCACCAATCACATTCAAGACCTCTACATCTAACTGCATCATCATAGATCAGCACTGCAAATGTACTGTGAATCTCTCTGAGTACAAGTGTCATATCATTGGCAAGCACCATCTACAAGAAATACTGTACAAGTCTCCAAGATTTCTACTTGCAGCTCCATGCATATCCATATGCATGAACACAAACTACAGGTATGCATATTTTCTGTACAGTACATGAACACATTTTCAAACTGACTTAATATTTTTGTTTTTATTTCTTTATTTATTCAATTACTTTAATTTAAGCATGACATTGAGGCACTATTACCTGGAAGAGCTTAGTTACAGAAATAGTGGTATTCAGTGGTACATTATGAAGTTCACAAACATAGTAAAGATATTTTGTTTGCTACAGTTAGTCATTACAATACAATTTGTTCATTAAGAACATATCATATGTATTGAACTTGTGCGACATATCTTATGTAAATAAGATAGTTTTAATGGTTTTGAGGAAGGCGCTGAGGATTTCAATTAAAAAAATCAATGTCTAAATTAAAAACAGTGCTATATACAAATAAAATTACTAATTTATTTCTTTTACAATTGCAGTGAAGACCATTCTCCTGAAAAGAAGCAACCGAATTTGAAGAACAAAGAAGAACTAAGAAGTAACCTGTTCATTTCAGAAAAAAAGTAAGTAGAATATCACCATAATATTTGTATTATTACTGAAACACACTGTAAAGTTAATTCATGCTATTTCTGTGTCTAAAAATAGAGATTGTGCACCATTCTGTCCAAAATCCCCATGTCTTAAACAGAGATTTACAGCCAGAATGCCCCACAAATTCCTATTTTTGGACACACAAATTACCCAACTCAACCGTTACAAATTTGATATTATAGAACAAACAACTGTTTTAATTGTATACATTAGATTTACTATTTGTACTTCTCCACACCACTAGCTTAATTTTTTCTGTCATCTGAACCCCAGTTTAGTAGCACATAAATTCAAGAATACCCATCCCTACTAGTTGTAGTTTCCAATGCACAATCACACACCATTACATACATCTTTATCATCTTACTCAAACACTCATGCACACAGCACACATACATTGCAGAACATCCCAACCCATACCTTCTGTATTTTTTTCAACAGACTCTAAAGAATGCCTACCAAAAGTCAAGTCCGTAGAAAGCAACGCAGAAGTAGAACAAATGAAAATAAAAGTGTCCAACAAATGCATCCATCTCTAGCAGAATTTGTAAAAAAAAGTTGAAACAAAACAGCTAATACATTCATTAGTGAAACAAAAGAAGTTTCAAGTGCAAAAACTTTGCCTCCTCTATCAAAATGTAAAACAAACCAGAAAACAATTAACAAAAAATCAGCTATCACTACAGATAAAACTGCTTCTATAAATCTTGATAAAGTTCAAAGTAAGCATACCAAGAAAAGTATTTTAGCCAAAATGTTCCATCACAGAGTCCTTCAAAATCTTATAAAAACAGGAGAGAAACCAGGCTCAACCCTTAAAACCTATCGTAGGAAATTAATCTTAGAAGCGTTGATAGATAGTGCGATTCTTCTCAAAAGAAAGTTATTTATTTTAGTGTTAAACAAAATGAAACCACTAACAAAACTAATAAGTAAATTACAAAAAAGACTTCTCAATAAACTAAATGTCAACAGAAAGAACTTCTTAAGTATCTGCGGAGGTGAATGGAATCACACTACGAGCACAGAACCATACTTTAATGAAGACGCGTACAAACAAAAGCAAACAAATACAATTGCCATACATAGCAGTGGTCGAGGTTATGAAAAAGTGAATAGTACTCCTTACAAAAATATGCCCTGAAAACTTAGAATTACCCGTCCATTCAACTGAATCAGAACATCTATTGTACAAATGGCCATGCACGTCAATGTGTAACATTCCCAAACAATTTTTCAAGTCTTTACGCCAATTCCTCAATCAATATGTAAAAAGCAAAGACAAAATCAAAATTAAACTACTGCAAAATATGGATACCTGTCCAGTGCGCAAGTACACAGGACTACAAGGACAATCATTGGCCTGCATTACAGGACCAACTTGTAAAACCACCTTCCATGATATCAAAAGGACATCAACACATCATTCAACTATAAGAAATCTAGTTTATTAACTGTACTATGCTAAAAGTCCTGTTTTAGCACTAGCAAATTTAAATAACATTCTTCTACATGGTACAGCAAAAGACCTACTTGAAGAAATTGACTATATCCAGAAAAAATATTTTGGAAGTGAAAGCCACTTACAGAATGAAATAGCTTTAAACCAAATTAGCAACAATTCTACACATGGCAACCTTTTACTAAACACATACAAAAAAGAAATACTAAAATTTAAAAGTACATCAGCTGAAGTACCAAACCATGTGTGTGTATGTTGCTGCAGAACTTTTTTTTATAAAAGTAACACAAAAACTGTAGACCTATCATACAAAATAGAAGACAATGAAGATTCTCAATGGTTTGAATTAGCTCTCTACCTTGTAGCAGAAAACAAATACGAAATAACTGACCCCTTAATACTTTGCAGTTACTGCACTACAAAACTTGACAACAACCAAACTCCTTCACGTGCTATCACAAATAATTTGGAATTATACCCACTACCAAAATTCCTACAACAACTTAATTTATATGAGAGCATCATAATTCAAACAGTGCACCATTTCAAGCAATAATACGCCTTGAACCAAAAACAGCAAAATTACCTCCCTCTGAATTGGTAAAAGGCATTCATGGAAAAGTAGTTTATTTATCATTAGATTTAAAAGAAAATGTGCATACTCTAGGAGTGCAACGTCCAATACAGCAATCTTTAATTGTCTTAGTAAATGGAGGACCTACAAAAGACATACAAATATGGCAACAGCTGGTAGATTTACATAAAGTTAGACATGCCTTGTAATATCTTAAAGAGAATAATGAATATACAAAGAAATTAATATTGAAGAAAACTTGAAGGATACAACTGAAATAATTCAAGAAACACAAGAAGCTGGTCAATTTGAGCTCCTAGATCCTGCTACAATATCAAATACTTTAGACCATTATACAATTCATCCTTTGCACTCTAATGACACCATGGAAGATGTACTGGAAACATACCAAATGCGTCAAACAAAAGGATCACCAATCAGCATATGGGAAAAAAGTATAGAAGCACGTGCTTTTCCTCTACTCTTTCCTACTGGCAAAGGAGGAAGGTACGATGATAGACCTATTCAGATATCAGCTTCAGAATACCGCTCATTACGGATGTATTCTGAAGATCCCAGATTTAGACAAAATGTGGAATACATATTCCACCTACTCTTTGAAAGTGAACTAGCAACTTTATGTTACGGAGTTGCACACATATTAAAATCAGGATCACACTTTCAAAATATGACAGCTACACAATTATTACAAAAAGTGCAACAAAAGGATGAGCTTTTACAATCAAATATTACAAATCTATTAGCAAATATGCGTGGTACTAAAGAGTACTGGTTTCGACGTCATGGAGATGTACTGTCAGGAATATGGGATGGTGGAGGCGAAAGAGGTGTTTTAAGCTGAAAAGAGCTTAGTATTGGTAAAAAAATACTTTCCCAGCAGTCTTTTGTCATTTCGTAGTCCTTGCCGTGTGCGTTGACCAGCTGTCTGTAATTAACAACAGCTTATCAAGGGCCAGCGGCGCACGGCAGGTGTGGCTTATTGTTTCCACGTGGCGGAGCCATGCCGGATGTTCGTGCGGTCCAGCGCATGCTTACAGCAGGATTCAGGAATCTTGGCAGCACATGGAGAACTATGCGGTCCTAGAAAGTACGCGCGGCTAAGCACATGAAGCAAGAAGACTCGCGCTACTTCATTAAAGCTCCGCTCTTCTCCCGGCGCGGACATTGCGAGCGGGGTCACTCTCATTTCCATCAAGGCGTCATCGTTTCTCATCTGGGACGGCTTGCGAGTCTCCCAGACGCACAGATAAGTGCTCAATGCTTTTGTTGCTTATTGTGAACTAATGTAGGGCAATGTTTGCAGGACCTCTTTGAGCATATCATATGGGTCGAACTCTTGATTAGACCAGATCTGGGAATTACTGAATGTTTGACACTAAGGAGGCAATCAGCAGTCACGCTGTACAACATACAGTTTATCATTAGGGGCCTGCTACCTCATTATATATATGTGTGGGAGTTCATTCTATGTGGGTGTTGAAAATCACACCTTTTGTCCTACATGTTTTATGAGTGTTTATGTTGCTTTTGCTTGCCCAAAAGGGGCCATGTGTTATGTTCTTCATGTTGGGCAGTCATAGCCCTGAGTTTGATTCATTCACGCTTGCTTATATGTATTCCATGTCCTAGTAATAACTACATGTGCCTGTATCAAGAGGCTATTAGAGAGAACAATTACACTATCTAAGGTCCTTATTCAGCCTGTATTAAGGGGGCATATTGGTGATCTATGTGAGTGTTATGTTTCATGGTTTATCATATCAGACAGTGTAGGGTTTTTCCCTGTTACTTCCCCTATCCTATCCACTGTAGGTTTTTTCCTAACCCTCTATCCGGTTTTCCTTAATCTCTCCATCCCCGTCCACAACCTCTCCCTAATCCTCTTCCCCCAATTGGCTGCCACGTGGTATCCTGTGTTTTGAATATCAGGTATCTGTGCCAACCACGGGTGGTGGGTCGGCTTCATTTGGCTTCTAGGGTTCGGGGGAGAGTGTCAATACTTTCCTCCCCTATGGTGTTTTTGACATGTACGTTGTATGATCAGAAACCTTGGGCCACCCACTTGGTTTGTTACATTAAGTTGTGCAGAATATGCATGGGAAGATTTACATGATTTCCTACGCATATCAAACAAAAACAAAACAAACATAGATATACTAACACCTGGAGAACTTTGTTCTTTGGATCCTGAAAATGTTTCAAGATATTTTCACCATTGCTTCATTGCTATGCTACATTTTATTTGTAATAAAACTGTTCCTCCCCTTGGAGAAGTGCAACACTTCTTTTGGAGAAAAGAATACCAAGCCAGAGGAGCACCAAATATCCACATGCTTTTATGGATTAAAGATGCTCCTAAATTTGGTCAAGACAGTGATGCCACTGTTTTACAGTTTTTTGAAAAATATGTCACTTGTGAAATTCCATCAGAATCCATAGTGATCTTCATGCACACATTTTACAATTTCAAAGACACAAATGTGGAAAATATTGTGGTCGCAAATACAAAAACAAAGGGAAATACTACACCAAATGCCGATTTGGTTTCCCTAGACCAGTTACAAATACAGGTCAAGTGAACAACCTCATGTCTTCAGTTAGACATAGTGTTAAAGGTAAGTCACCTAAAAATACATATTACATAAAAAGAAAAGAAGAAGAAAAATATATCAATGATTACAATGCAATCATTGCCCACTTATGGAATGCAAACAGTTGTGCAGTACATTGCAGACAATTCTACTGCAGTTGCACAATATGTCACAGCATACTTAACCAAAGCAGAAAAGACAGAGCTCCAAGACCTGTCATCAGATAAAACACTGTCTCAGAAATTATACAGCTTGGGCATAAAAATGCTCTACCATAGAGAATGTGGATCATATGAAGCAGCTGATCGTTTAACTGGTACTGCATTGTATGGTAAATCTGAAAATATAGTATGGCTAAGTCTTGGTTCAGCTAAATTGAGAAAAAGAGTTCTAAAATCCTACGAAGATATAGAAACAATAGCCAAAGTTGATCCCAACAGCCAATACATTTTAAAAAACAATTTATTGGAAACATACTATCCAAAGAGAAGTAATACTTTGGAAACCATGTGTCTATACCACATAGCCCAAAACTACACATACAAAAATAATATAAAACCTGATGAAAAAAAAGGTAAATACAGAGTGACAAACTGTGAAGGCAGCTTAGTTAAACTCACTAAAACAAATTTAATAATCATATCAAATTGTCATTAAAGACTCCTCAACATAAAGAAGTATATTACATGTCCCTGCTACAAATCTTTAAACCAGGGAGAAAAGAAGAAGAAATACTAGATAACTATGACTCATATGAAGATGCTTTCAAAGCAAATGAAAGCACTATAACTGATGTAAACTTTACACAGTACAAAACAATGTTGCACAATGAACAGCAACACGAAGAAGAGCTCCAGGCCCAACTAGATAAGGACACTCCTGACAGTAGTCAACCTTCTGTAACAGGAAGCCAAGAACCACTGGGAGAGCCACTAATAGCAAATGAGGCAGAATTAGCTATGATAGAAGTAGAAAACACCATGTGTCAGTATGAAGATAAAGAAGGCGTAACTATACTACAATCAAAACTAAACAATGAGCAACGTAGCATGTTTCAAGAAGTAACAAAACAAATTGCACATGGTGTACAACACGAAATAAAAAATGTTCCTGCCATAATTATAAACCTATACTACTGTAAGTCAGTGGTGAAGCTGGTTCTGGCAAAACATTCCTAATCAAAATCATCAGTAAGTTCCTTCAACAATTGACAAACAACAAACTGTCAGCTGTTGTCACTGCTCCCACAGGTTTAGCTGCCTACAACATAGGTGTTGTCACGTTACACCGATTACTACTATTGCCAGTAGAACACCAGAACAAATTAGACTATTACAAACTTTCTGCAGAAGCTGCAATGGAACTACGCAAAGTATTGAAACAAATGAAAACGCTACTAATAGATGAAGTAAGCATGGTCTCCAACCTAATGTTGGCTTTGATTCACCTCAGGTTACAAGAAGTACTCAAAACAAACTATGAAGAGCTCTTTGCAGGAAAACACATTATTGTTTTTGGAGATCTTCTTTAATTGACACCAGTAAAAGGTGAGCCTATTTTTAAAACATTAGGACACAAACTCTGCCGTAAAACTGTTGGGAGCATTGGAAATGTCAACCTTTTGCAACATTTCCAATACAGAGAATTAACAGAAAACACACGTCAATCTGCAGATCTCACTTATGCCAACATCTTAAAAAGTATCAGAGTTGGTATGCTTTCTAAAGAAGCAGATGCAATATTGAAAACCCGGCACATTAATGCACTTTATGGCGATAATGCATGTGCTACAGATGTTATGGAACAATTAGCCCACAAAAATGTCAATTGTATGGCCTTAATGCCAACTCTTGCAAGCTGTTTCAAATTCAATGAAATAATGTTAAGTAAAGAAATGCAACCAATAATGGAAATTAGCGCCACAGACAAACTAGATGTACATGGTATGACACTACCTATGTGTGACCAAGCCACAACAAGACTAAAAAGTTTGGAAAAATCAATCTCAAACACAGCAGGCTTAGAAAAGATATTAAAATGATCCTTAAATTGCAGAGTAATGCTTAAACGTAACCTTGACGTGGACCAAGGACTAGTTAATGGAGCACTGGGTACAGTTGTTGGCTTTCAAACATACCCACGTGACAACAAAATTCAGTTTGTTAATATTCTCTTTGAAAAACTTTCAGAAGTAAAAAGGATAGGACGCTCAACAGCTCGATTCCTTCTCTTCAAAGACATTTATGTACGCAGAGAACAATTTTCTCTAACTCTTGCATACACAGTCACAATTCATAAATCACAGGGCATAAATCACAGGGTCTTACCCTAGACAAAGCAATGATAGATATTGGTAACACAGTGTTTAAAGAAGGCATGAGCTATGTAGCACTATCACACTTACGTACACTTGACGGTCTATTTCTAATCAACGTTGATGCAAGTAAAGTAAAAGCTGATATTCCTTGCATTTTAGAATACAATAGACTTCACTCACTATACACCCCCCCACCTAAGCACATATTCTGTTCCACAAAAAGTAAAACGTTATAAAAGAAAAATAAATCAAACAGAAATGCAACAGGATGTCACTGCAAATCCTCCAAAGAGAGTAAAAGAAACTAATACTTCATCAAGTACCACAAGCAAAAAAAAATCAATTAGGGAAAGTAAACCAGGTACTTCTTCAAAGAAGGAAGACAAACTCCAAAAAAAGCAGTCAGATACAGAACTACCGGTCCATTTAAACTCTCAAATATAGTTGGTGTAAATTGCTACGCAAATGTAGCAATGAATATTCTATTTCAATTACCACCAATTGTTGACAACATTTACTTACACAGTACAGACCAATTGTGTTTGCAAATGTTAGTACTTCACAGAAATGCAGCAAACAATCCTGATAACACACAGGGGCCAATTCATAGAATTTGGCGCACAAGTGGCGCACGCGGCTGGCGCACAGTGTGCGCGTGCGGTAGTCTGCGCCAGCCGCGTGCGCCGAAACACATTCAGGCGCACAGCGTATTCATGGATTCCAACATCCACAACCAGCCGTGGCGCAGAGTGGCGCAGCGACCCTGCAGCAGCGTCAGTTACGCCTCCAAGAACGCCCCTCGCGCAGGGAAAAGCCATCAAAATCCCCAATCCAGCGCAAAGGGCAGCAGCAAACGCAGAGCGGGGAGCGTGTATTTCAGGGGTGTGCGGGTGTTCCCACACGCGATAGGCCTGGGTACGTGTATTACAGGGGTGCGCGAGAAATTCCACACGCAATTGGCCTGGGTACGTGTATTACAGGGGTGCGCGAGAAAATCTACACGCGATTGGGCTGGGTACATGGATTTCAGGGGTGCGCGAGAAATGCTACACGCGATTGGCCTGGGTATGTGGATTTCAGGGGTGCGCGAGAAATCCTACACGCGATTGGCCTGGGTACGTGGATTTCAGGGGTGCGCGAGAAATGCCACACGCGATTGGCCTGGGTACGTGGATTTCAGGGGTGCGCGAGAAATGCTACACGCGATTGGCCTGGGTACGTGGATTTCAGGGGTGCGTGAGAAATTCTACACGCGATTGGCCTGGGTACGTGTATTACAGGGGTGCGCGAGAAAATCTACACGCGATTGGGCCGGGTACGTGGATTTCAGGGGTGCGCGAGAAATTCCACACGCGATTGGCCTGGGTACGTGTATTACAGGGGTGCGCGAGAAAATCTACACGTGATTGGGCTGGGTACGTGGATTTCAGGGGTGCGCGAGAAATTCTACACGCGATTGGCCTGGGTACGTGTATTACAGGGGTGCGCGAGAAAATCTACACGCGATTGGCTGGGTGGCTGGGTACGTGGATTTCAGGGGTGCGCGAGAAATTCTACACGCGATTGGCCTGGGTACGTGTATTACAGGGGTGCGCGAGAAAATCTACACGCGATTGGCTGGGTGGCTGGGTACGTGGATTTCAGGGGTGCGCGAGAAATGCTACACGCGATTGGCCTGGGTACGTGTATTCCGGGGGTGCGCGAGAAATTCTACACGCGATTGGCCTGGGCACGTGTATTACAGGGGTGCGCGAGAAATCCTACACGCGATTGGGCCTGTGCGAGTGTGGCAGTGTATTACGTGGGTGTGCGGGAAGTTGAAGAGGTGAATTGCCAGTGTGGGTCCTCCCAGGTCTCCCCTCTACCCCCTCCATGACCTCTGCAGGCAGCCCACACCACAGGGGACTACCCTGCACCCCTGGTCATGTCCCGCAGGCAGCCCATCCACCATGGGCATGCCCCCCAGCCAAGCCACATGTCCCCTTGCACCCCCACCCCCCAGCACCGTGGGGCACCTGCCAGCAGGCCCCCAACCATGTCCCACTCATGTCACCTTGCACCCCCACCCCCCAGCACCGTGGGGCACCTGCCAGCAGGCCCCCAACCATGTCCCCTTGCACCCCCACCCCCCAGCAGGCCCCCACTCATGTCCCCCTGCACCCCCACCCCCCAGCACTGTGGGGCACCTGCCAGCAGGCCCCCAACCATGTCCCCTTGCACCCCCACCCCCCAGCAGGCCCCCACTCATGTCCCCTTGCACCCCCACCCCCCAGCAGGCCCCCACTCATGTCCCCCTGCACCCCCACCCCCCAGCACTGTGGGGCACCTGCCAGCAGGCCCCCAACCATGTCCCACTCATGTCCCCTTGCACCCCCACCCCCCAGCACTGTGGGGCACCTGCCAGCAGGCCCCCAACTATGTCCCCTTGCACCCCCACCCCCCAGCAGGCCCCCACTCATGTCCCCCTGCACCCCCACCCCCCAGCACTGTGGGGCACCTGCCAGCAGGCCCCCAACCATGTCCCCTTGCACCCCCACCCCCCAGCAGGCCCCCACTCATGTCCCCCTGCACCCCCACCCCCCAGCACTGTGGGGCACCTGCCAGCAGGCCCCCAACCATGTCCCACTCATGTCCCCTTGCACCCCCACCCCCCAGCACCGTGGGGCACCTGCCAGCAGGCCCCCAACCATGTCCCACTCATGTCCCCTTGCACCCCCACCCCCCAGCACTGTGGGGCACCTGCCAGCAGGCCCCCACTCATGTCCCCTTGCACCCCCACCCCCCAGCAGGCCCCCACTCATGTCCCCCTGCACCCCCACCCCCCAGCACTGTGGGGCACCTGCCAGCAGGCCCCCAACCATGTCCCACTCATGTCCCCTTGCACCCCCACCCCCCAGCACTGTGGGGCACCTGCCAGCAGGCCCCCAACTATGTCCCCCTGCACCCCCACCCCCCAGCACTGTGGGGCACCTGCCAGCAGGCCCCCAACCATGTCCCACTCATGTCCCCTTGCACCCCCACCCCCCAGCACCGTGGGGCACCTGCCAGCAGGCCCCCAACCATGTCCCACTCATGTCCACTTGCACCCCCACCCCCCAGCACTGTGGGGCACCTGCCAGCAGGCCCCCAACTATGTCCCCTTGCACCCCCACCCCCCAGCAGGCCCCCACTCATGTCCCCCTGCACCCCCACCCCCCAGCACTGTGGGGCACCTGCCAGCAGGCCCCCAACCATGTCCCCTTGCACCCCCACCCCCCAGCAGGCCCCCACTCATGTCCCCCTGCACCCCCACCCCCACCCCACAGCACTGTGGGGCACCTGCCAGCAGGCCCCAACCATGTCCCCTTGCACCCCCACCCCCTAGCAGGCCCCCACTCATGTCCCCCTGCACCCCCACCCCCCAGCACTGTGGGGCACCTGCCAGCAGGCCCCCAACCATGTCCCCTTGCACCCCCACCCCCCAGCAGGCCCCCACTCATGTCCCCCTGCACCCCCACCCCCCAGCACTGTGCGGCACCTGCCAGCAGGCCCCCAACCATGTCCCACACATGTCCCCTTGCACCCCCACCCCCCAGCACCGTGAAGCACCTGCCAGCAGGCCCCCAACCATGTCCCACTCATGTCCCCTTGCACCCCCACCCCCCAGCACTGTGGGGCACCTGCCAGCAGGCCCCCAACCATGTCCCCTTGCACCCCCACCCCCCAGCAGGCCCCCACTCATGTCCCCCTGCACCCCCACCCCCCAGCACTGTGGGGTACCTGCCAGCAGGCCCCCAACCATGTCCCCTTGCACCCCCACCCCCCAGCAGGCCCCCACTCATGTCCCCTTGCACCCCCACCCCCCAGCAGGCCCCCACTCATGTCCCCCTGCACCCCTACCCCCCAGCACTGTGGGGCACCTGCCAGCAGGCCCCCAACCATGTCCCCTTGCACCCCCTCCCCCCAGCAGGCCCCCACTCATGTCCCCCTGCCCCCAGGTCCTGACGAAACGCAATCATGGCAGTAATGGGCAGCATACCCAGCACAAACACCCAGCCAAGGATTGCATCCACCCACATAGTAGATGCAATTACATGATACAACCCCAATGGCAAGTATGTAAATGAACACATGTCCGTCACACACACATACACAATGGGTGCAAGTGAATGTCAAAACCCATATCATGACATGCATGAAACCAATGAGAAAATACCACAAATGTAAGTAATAAATATATGTATTAAAGATGAAAATGAAGTAAAGAAATAAAACACACAACAATGGGGATGACAAAACAAATGGTCCATGTCCGAGAACTAATAGAAAAAATCAAAAAACAAAGGAATCCAAAAACTAATGTAGTCCAAAGCAAAATAATGGGGGGAAAAAATAAGGAAAAACCATTGCCTCATGGTGAACACAAATATAAATCCAACAAATGTTTTCCAAACATCAAACTATGTACAAGAATATCCCAGGGTCCATGAGCCCAACACCATAAATGAAACCTACTACTACTAACTAATAAAAAAAATATATACAGAAAAGTGGCCATTGTCCGAGCGGTCCAAAAAAAACTTAAAAAATAAAGGAAACCTAACACTAACTAACTAAAGAACTATATACAATGGCAGCGGGCAAGTCCTGCGGCTCACTCTGTGATGTTGCCGGCCAGGGCATCATCGAACTCCATGTCGATGTCCCGGAGGCGGGACTCTGTCCTGGCCCCGAGGTCTCGCAGGGACAACCCCGTGTCCACCTCAAACTCCCTGCGAGCTTCCTCGAGGCACTCAGCCCGCCTCAACGCCCGACGCATGGAGAACTCCGCCCTGACCATGGTGAGCCGCTCCTCTTCCGCCCGCTGCCGCTCCGCACCTATCCGCTGGACCAACTGCTCCCACACGGAAGACACTGCCATCCCAGGGTTCTCCTGCCCTCCGGCCGATGCCTGCCCCTCTGATCTTGATGGCCCCGAGCCATGATGCCTCTCACGTCGAGCCTGCTGCTGCCTCCGACGCCACTGCCTCTGCCAGCACGACGGCATCCAGGCTGATGGAATCCACCGATGCCGTCGTGCACGTGCCCTGCCAGATGATGCCGGCACATCCTCCATCTGCAGGGGGACAGTTGCTGGTGTGTCCACCCCTGCTGGACCTTCGACTCCCGACTGTGGCAGGGATGGGGTCCCCACCGAGCTGGCTGCGTTGGTCGGGGCAGGTCCACAGGGGGCCCTGGTGGCATCTGGGCCGGAAGACGGCATGGAGCACGACTGGTGCATAGCCTCCACAGAGGAGGAGAGGGTCGCCAGAAGGCCACACACATGTAGGAAACCCCAGACCATGGCGGCTCCCAAATGGTTCACGTACGCACGGTGCTCTTCTTGATGATGTGCATGCTCCTCCCGGGAAGCATGCACCTCATCACGAATGCCAGCCGTGCGCAACGCGACACCAATCAGGACCCTCTCCACACGGCCAGGGGTCCCCTCGTCCGCAGGTAGAGGAGTGTCAGATGACATGGACATCTCCCCTACCTGCGGACGGGCCTGGGATGGGGCATCCCTGCTGGTGCATGGTGGTGCAGTCACAGTGTCAGGGACAGTGACATGCACAGGCACCTCCACGGCGACCTGTGCTGCCTCCTGCCCCTGGCCCTGGACTGCACCACTTGCACCAGCGGGGATGCCCCCACCAGGCCCCATGTGTGGCTCAGTAGCGGCCTCCTCCCCCTCTGTGGAAACCACAAACCTGGATGTCTCCACGCCGTCTTCCGCCGGTGCAAGCCCCTTTGGGGGCTCACCCACCCCTTCCGCTGCAGCCGTGGCGGCATCCCCGCCGCTCTGCTCCACAGCGCCTTCTCCGCCCTCTTCTTCACTTGCCACTGTGTAGAGGGAGACATAGAACACAAGCATCAGGGTACTGTACAATGGTCCCCTAGACAGGAAGCAACAGCAGATGAGTGGCACTGTCATACATCACTTCCATCATGTCCCTCCACAACACATGGGTGAGTGCAGGCAAAACACACACAGCTACAGGCATGGCGCATGCCATGGACATTGGCATACATGACCAAGGGACTCATGATTCATACAATGTTGGTTTTAAACTCACATGCATCATGGGTCTTGCCATCACATGCACACACCTCACCGTAGTTTCATCCATCTGGCCTCGTACACCACAGACGCAGTGGATACAAGGATGACTAGGCTGCATCAGTGAATCTGAACATTGTCACAGACATGTGTCATGCATCCATGGCATTTACAAGTCACAGACACGCAGGTCATACACACACACATGGACACCATACGTGTACATGGGACCAGCACCCATCCCTCACCCCCACCCATGTCCAGGAACAGAGACTGCCATGCTTCCATGTGTCCATTCCGCACAGAGCCCCCCATGTTGCAATAGAACACATGCACCAACCATGTGGTTCACACATCACTGTACTCACATGCCTGACCATGATGTCCCTGCACACACACATACGTACATGGCCTATGTCACACATACAGGCAGGTATCAGACAACCAGCACACTGCAACATGCCCTGTCTCACACAGCAATGCTTGGCCACTTACCGGCCAACTCCAGATGGGTCTGCCTCCGAAGGATCTGGGCGTGGAGCGCTGGGTCTACGCGTTCCAGGACCCTCATCTGGATGTCACTCAGGCGTGCCCGGCCCCCCTCCGCGAGGTGCCGGGCCTTATTGAGGGTCCTGGACCTCAAGTCCTCCCAGCGCTTCTTGATGTGCTTGATGTCGCGGGTTGCCAGCCCCTCCGCGTTGATGGCAACCACTACATCGTCCCAGATCCTCTCCCTTCCTTCCTTGTTGGCGCGTGGTCTTCCGAAGAGGGCATCATAATGCCCCAGGACATGCTCCACCAGGACACCAACTTCCTTCTGACTGAAGCTGGTGGCCCTCTGCCTCTCTGGCTGGGGGTCGCCACTGGTCTCAGATGGTGCTTGCCCCGACATGGCGACCCCCGAGGCAGGCGTGGGTGGGCAACTGGGTCCTGGGGCTGGGCTGTGGAGCGATGGTATCCCAGTCGGGAGTCTACTGTTCCAGCAGGGGTGGACACAGCAACTGGACCCCTGCAGATGGCTGATGTGCAGGCACCAAATGGCAGGGCACGGTGGCAGCAGGCAGGCAGGCAGGCAGGCAGCAGCAGATGACACGTGGGAGGCTGCTCGGGGCACTGGGGGGCAGTGATTCGGCCTTCTGGGCAGGAGCGTGGTCTTCCGTGTGTATTCGCGTGGCCAGCTTGATACGGAGTGATTTGGCACGTGAAAAATCTGCACGTCAGCGTGTAATTCGAGGGAAGGCCCTTAGCGCGTAAGCGCGTCTGCACGCATACGCATTTTCATTGGACCAAAGGCCCTCAGCGCGTGAGCGCGTCTGTGACGTGACGTGCGAGGGTGTATCCCTCATTGCACGTGATGACAGAACACACGTGGATTTCAACCAATCGCGTGTGAAAGTTCACGGCACCCCGGAACACCCGTACCCAGGCTAATCGCGTGTGGAACTACCCGCGCACCTGGAAACACACGTACCCAGCCCAATCGCGTGTAGATTTTCTCGCGCACCCCTGTAACACACGTACCCAGGCCAATCGCGTGTAGAATTTCTCGCGCACCCCTGAAATCCACGTACCCAGGCCAATCGCGTGTGGAACTAGCCGCGCACCCGGAAACACACGTACCCAGCCCAATCGCGTGTAGATTTTCTCGCGCACCCCTGTAATACACGTACCCAGGCCAATCGCGTGTACGCTCGCTCCCCTCCGATCACACGCGATGACACCCGAATACGGGAAACACGTGCACGGCAAAAGACGTGCACAGGCGTCAACGAGTCCGCCCACACGGAGGCGTCCCGCGGACAGCATAAAAGTGCGCGCAAACAACAAACGCGTATATACAGCGACGATGAATGCCCCATTTGTTGCTGCACTGATCGTGGGACACCGCAGGAGGAGGAGAATAGCCAGGGCACGCATTTTTGCACCACGGACAAGCCTTTTTGGGATGCCTGACGACCAGGTCTACGGCAGGTATAGGTTTCCACCCCATATCATCCTAGACCTGGTCAGGGAGTGGGAAGATGACCTCACATCCCCCACCCTTTGCTCCCAAGCATTGAGCCCCTTGGAGAAGCTGCTCAATGTCTTGCATTTTTTGGCCACTGGGTCGTTTCAGCGGACCACTGCCATAGTGGGGGGGTCTCACAGGCCACGCAGTCACGCTGCCTACACCAGGTACTGGCAATCATGACAGCGCACCCCTCAGTCCGCAGGCACATATACATGCCCAGAACACCCGCAGAAAGGCAGGCCGTTGTCCTGGATTTTTTCAGGGTGGCACACTTCCCCAAAGTGCTCGGTGCCATAGATTGCACCCATGTGGCCCTACGTCCACCTAGGGCCACTGAGCACATCTACCGAAACCGCAAGCACTGGCATTCCATCAATGTACAGGTGGTATGCGATGCAAAGGGAATCATCACCTCTGTCTATGCAAACTACCCTGGCTCCACCCATGACAGTTTCATATACAGAATGTCCGCCCTGAGCCGGGCCCTGGAAGCTGGGCAGCATGGCGACACATGGTTCCTAGGTCAGTACAAATGCCCTTGCACATGCATGCAAGTCACACACAGACAAATATCCCAACCCTAATAATCTCAATTATTATCACCTCCCCAGGGGACAGTGCCTACCCTCTGAGCAACCACATGATGACGCCAATCCGGAACCCCACCACACCACCCCAGGTAAGATACAACACCGCCCATATTGCAACCAGGGGCATAGTGGAGCGCACATTCGGAGTGCTCAAGTCACGTTTCCGCTCCCTTGACCGCTCTGGTGGGCAACTACTCTATGCACCACCAGTAGTGTGCAGGATCATTGTGGCAGCATGTGTCCTGCACAATGTTGCAACACGGCAGGGCGTCCCGGTGGACATGGTGGTGCCCCCGCATCCCCAACCACAGGCACAGGCGCTGCCCATGGGAGGGGACAGGGCACGTGGCGAGGAAGCCCGGACCCAGCTTGTGGCCACATTTTTCACCTAAACTCCCACCCCTGCGGAGTGCACACAGGCCAGGCACATACCAGGTGACAATCGATGATGACAAAGTGACAGTCAACTGTCACAACCCTACCACCCTGAGATAGTTGCCATGGAAGTGCCACATCGTCTGCATCCCTAGCTACTTAAACACAAGCTATCCTGTGCAACCAAAATGCACACATATGACATGTGACATGACATGGGCCATACACAAGTATTCCAAGGCGCAATGAGGCAGGGGGCGGGGAACAAGGGAACACAGAGAACGGTACTACTAGGCCAGGTGTCATTGAGATTGTGCAAGTGCAGGGGTAGGGGGAAGGGAAAAGTGCAAGGGGAAGGGTGGGGGGGAGTCCAGTACAGGGGAAGTAGGCCAAAAAAATAATACATAGGTCGCCTGGTGGCAACTGCAAAGGTAAGTGCAGACAAGTGCTGGGAAGGGAAGGCTGTAGGGATAGAGAGACAGTACTGCAGTGCAGGGGTTGCCAGGGTGGCAGTGCAAGTGGACAGTGGCTGGGCCAGGGACCGAGGTTGGTGAGAGTGTCCCAGTAGCAGCTCCTGTGCAGTTCCAGTGAAGAATTCTGCAAGGGAGAGGCAGAGAGTAAGCAGAAGCAAAGAGGAAGGTCTTGAGGTGCTTCCAGAACTGGAGATGGTTCCCCTCAAGTTCAAGTCAGGCAGGAAGTCTGTTCCAGGGGGAGGGCCCTGCTGCGGAGAGAAACCTACCCCCGGCTAGTTGCTCTGAGAAGCAGATGACCTGGACATGCAAGGTGTGCATCACACACACCTGCAAAACAGGCCATGGCCATCACTGTCATGTCAGTCAAACCCTCCCAAACATCAACATGACATGGCAAGCAATACCCATACACCGACGCAGTAACGATAAGGTACACATTGCCATGTCCTAAATGTACAGTGGCATCGGACAATGATGCCTGACCCGGAATCAGATGAAATGACAGACCAACAAAATGTCCCACCCAAAATAAGTCGTTTCCAAATGCATTGCAACAGTCGTAGACGTAACATCACAATGAATGCCTGTCTATATGCACATTATGCATTGCAAAATCAACACTGCAGCTCATGTGTGCAGTGTCCCACTCCTGCATCACACTGCTCAGCGCACAGCACAGTGAACAGCCATTGCGTGTGATGCACACCCTGAGCATCACATCTAAGTGACAGACTACATCAAACATCAAATTAGGCATGTACTGGAACCATAATCGGTCACAGAACATGTGCTGCCGGGACACAGTGGGCACCAGAAGGCAAACAGTGTACACGTGGATATGCAAGGGTGGGAGTACATGGAGTGCATCCGAGTGCAAGTGTGTGGTTCTGCAGGGACATGCACTCCACATATGCATGTGCACTCAAGTGACCATCAGTGTTCCCTACACATCACATGTGAACATCCACCATGTGTACACCCCAGCATGTCAAACCACAACTATCCCCTCGCACCTGAAAGGAAAACACAACACATGAACAGGCATTGATCAGCAGAACACAACATGTACATAGGACAACAACATTACAATGTCAGAGTTCCCATTACACTGCAGGGCAATGCAACTATCAACAACAACACCCCCCTCCCGCGCAAATGACCATGACCCACTGAACAACTGCACCTGGGTCATGGAGCCTCCAACCCTCATTTCCACCTGGCCACAGGATCACCTTTACCCTTCGTGTCCATCTCCTACCTTGTGTGTAAAAAGATGCCTGAACCCTCAGAATCCACACTCATTTCCAAAATCACAAAATCCAAGGCATTAAAACGAACCCAAACACCCTCCAGTAGATGACTTGACGTAGCAGTACCTCACAAACGCCAAGTACTACCACAATGATGCAACAACCAAGGTAGCACAGCAGAACAATGTCACGACAGGATGTGAGACATGTGTGGTACATGACATAGGATGATGCACCATGAATGGATGTGTACTGTTACAGGTCCCCTGTACAGGCGCGGGAGTCTCATGAAACAACCACCCACACCATGTCCCGGGTGCCTGCAAGGTCAAACTCACACAGGCCCCTGAGATCATGGTGGGGAATGAGGTTCAGGGATATGCAGTCGGGACAGGTGTAGACACACTGGATGACTGGAATGAGTGGCAGGTGAGGGGAGGAGGAATGACACATGAAACTAGGGAATGCACGAAAATGTACAACCTGCATGAACACATACACAATCCAAACAAACTTGGACATCATTGTCATGGCCTTCTGTAGTCCAGGCTCAGGAGTGGTACGAACCAACCACCCCCTCTAGGGTTTTGGCGCCTGCAAGTTCGGGGCTTACACAGGCATCCGCAACCCCAGTGGGGAAAGAGGGTCAGGGAACGTTGCTTGGATAGGCACGGGAAGCAGGAACACCGGGTAGAGGGCACAGGTTTCATAATTGCATAGGATCACAGGTGATTAGGGAAAAAAACATACCAAATAGGACCACACATACATCCATGCATCAGTACACTCCACAGCAAGCCTATGCAGGGCAGTTTGTAAGGAAAACAACAAGACACTTAGCTCTGGTTTTGAGTGCTGGCCTCCTGCCTGCGCACTCTCAGGGCCGGTTACAGGAGCACTGCAATGCTGCAAAGAGAGACACAGTCAACAACCTGTATGTGCCAATTACACAAAAACACAACACAAAACATGCCCCATAGCAACAAACTACTCTACAAACAGACAATCAGTGCTCGATGCTTCGTACCCATATATGACATCACCCCTGTGACGGGTCATACACAGTCAATGCAGTAAGTCAGGCGCTGGTGGGTGCGTGGCAAATGGAACACCAATGTGTCACAATTCACACAACATGCAATGTTCCCTGGGTAAGCAGACAGACCCATATGGCAAGCCATGACTACAGAGCAAGTTGCGTACCACCATGACCAAAACAAAGTTGGCAGTGCATTTATCATGAAGTACATGGAATAGACATGCACTGCACCCAAGTATGTCCCTTGCTGTATGTCCCTGTGAGCTGCCCCTTTCCATGTCTCGGAAGGCTACATGGTTGATACAAGTGCCTCAATGAACCTTGGTGTACCGCAGGGTATGTGCCACTGCCCCTGCATGTGTCCCAGACAACCCTACTATCAACAGCCATCAGTCCACAAACACATCTGAGCTGCATTGTGTGCTTCAACACCAATATTCGTCTAAGCTCACCCTCAGTGCTGTGACTAAGCCTGCATGTGCAACTCGCCTGGTGCAAGCTTTGCTGTGTCGTGGCCCCCCTGTGATGCTCACCTTGCCTGGAGTTCCTTGGAACATGTCAGCAGTTCTAGGTTGTGGGTCTGCAATCACTGTGGCTCTGCTCGTGCACACATGTGCATGTGGGCACCAACAAACGGGTCAGGAATTCCGTCGTCCAATGGGCCATGTCTGCTGGCAAAGGTGCTCTGGTGCCTCATCCCCCTGCAGAAAGTGCATGAAACAAATGATTAATGCATCAAAGTGATCTGTGTGTGTCTCATCAGGCATCTCATTACTTGACCATGTCAGAGAGTCACATCACAAATCACACCATCAGTCCGTCTTTGACTTCCAAAGTGTGGAACACTATCTACAGCATGAATTGCAACAGGCACATGTACAGGAAAGATATGAGACATAATACACAATGCATAGCAATCAATGTCCACATTAATCATGACACACCCCATCTAGCAAAAGCTGAACAGTGGACAATGACACCTAAATCATCCCCACTAGGGGTGTCAACACAAGTCACAAAGCACCAGACATGCCACAGATATGACAGTCCAAAGCCCTTGTGTAAAATTCTGTAACACCGAACCATCCTTGCGAGCCCATGGATAAGGGAGGCAGGAGTGGCATATGTGAGTCAAGGAACCCAAGCAGCAAACACATACACAAGACAACCATGAAGGGCCCAGCTGGAACAGACAGTGGATGCCTTCAAAAACCACAAGGCACCGCACTGTCACATGAAAGCACAATAGACTACAAATTTTAAACTAACTCAACTATTAACTAATTACACTAACTATGGAAAACCTACATTACCTATTTAAACTAACTATCAAACAGAAACTTAACTAACTAAACTAAAAGAAAAATCAAAAATGGCCACATACGACCCGGGGGGAGGGGAGGCACCCAGGAGGGGGGAGATACAGGGTGCTGCTCAACATCCACATGCGATGATGCTGAGCCAAAAAAAAATACCTCCATGGGCTCAACGCCTGCACAGCACGACCTATGTGGGAGATAGATGGTCGTCCGAGTCTGGCTCATCCTGTAAAGGAGGACGTGGCACAGTAGCCTGGCCACGCCTAGCCGCAGCTTGCCCCTCGTCGGCAGCAAGTCTGCCGGACAGGTGAGCCTGGTTCTGTGTGGCGATGTTACATAGGTCTGCATGCAGAACCTCACGTGATACACGTGCTTCCTCTTGCAAAGTAGCACGTGTAACACGGAGTTCCTCCGGCAAGGCCTGGCTGGACAACCGCTGCACCTCCCGGCAAGCCTGTAGCTCAGCCGAGATGGTGCGCTCAAGCTGTGCAAACCTCTCCTCTGCCTGCTGCCTCTGGGACATCATAAGGACACCCAGAGTTGATCTGAGGGAGGCATACTCCTCCCTCAGGGCATCCATGTGCGCCTCTGCGTGAGCAGCAATTGCTTGACGCAGAGACGACATTTCAGCCTGGCGTGCCCTGTCTGAGGCCGCCATGCCCAGCCTGAGCGAGCGGGCCGTGGACCGTGCCGCCTGCTGCTGGAGAAGCACCTGCCTAGCAGGGGGGAGCACAGATCGGGCCACACGCTCCATGCTCTCAGCGATGTTCTCCATTGCTGCCCCCTGCCGTTCGGAATTGGCAGTCATGTCTTGCTCCCACTCAGTATACAGCGGTTGCGCGCGGCGACCGCGTTGCCGGGCTTGACCCCTGCGGGACCCAAGGACCGGGGGTCCTCGCTGTGTTGGCAACGCCTGCGGCTGCACGACTACATGCCCCCGTCGACGTGATGTCCCAGGCACATCAGTGACTGGTGTGGAGGGTGACCCTGCGTCCCGATCCACCACGGGCGGAGGAACCAAGACTGTCTGATCCCTCAGTGCAGGTGTCGCAGACAGAGGAGTGTCCACATCAGAATCACTCACCCCTGACACATGGACTTGATGCTCATCCAACTCAACATGGACGTCAGAGTCGTCATCAAGGCTGGACTCATAGGCAGCCAGAGACAGGATGGACTGCAGCACTTGGGGGTTTTCGTGGCCTACCACCCCACAACCCCCACTAGTGCCGGGTTGATGTGGTCTTACCAACCCTGTGTCTGGCATGACAACACCATCCTCTGCATCCATTGCGTCATCACCTGAAAAATAGAGAGGAAAAGGTCACTACACATGTCAGAAGCACACAGCACACACACACACCGACAGCAATGGCATCCGGCAGACATGTGACACACAACATATGACCTGGCATGCATGCTGGGTCTACTTTGAATAGCTACTGTGATCAGACCTGTTGAAAGGTGGCAGTTTGCATGGAAGTGGGTCTATGCAGTGCTGAAAATGTGTACGCCACACACTACCTACATGTACAAGCACTCCATGGTGTGTGCCAGGAAATGTGAAGGCAGTGCAATGTCAAATTCAGACATCACGTGCATTGTGTATTCAATGTGTACCATGTCTAGCAGCCAAGCACCCCTCCACCCCAGTACCAAAGCAGGGATGCCTAGCATGGTATCAAAAGGCTGCCCATACACCTGTGTATTGACAAGCAGTGTTGACTGGCATCAACAGCTTAATGTGATTCAAATTACAACACTGCAAATGATGCTGGGACAGTGGGCAGGACACATGATGGAAGATCCGGAGGCCGGCCACGTGTGAAGAAGACACGACAAGAGTTGGACAGAGTCATTGGCCATTGAACAGGCTGAGGCCTGTGAGCCACACAGATTGTCAGAGCCTAAACATGTGTGCAACGCAGGACTGAGCCACAGTTGACATGGGGAGGCCGATAATATGGCAGGCAATGTATGTAACCAAGGACTCATATTACAGTGATCATCCAGTCAAGGACACATAGGGGCATGCGTGCAATGCACATGGAGCATGAATGGGCACTCATGTCCCTGCGGGACATCTGACCCATGCACAGTACAAGTGGGATACCCTGCATCGAGTACTAAGGCTGTACCACACGGCATCTGTCTGGCAGTTTCTAAGCTGGAAGTTAGCATCTACACAGGACACATGAACAAGAAACTACACATTGGCAAGAATGTAGCAGACCAGTGCAAAGGTGGAACTGGGGTGCAGAGTGGCGGAGGAGGGGCAAGGGAGCATGCCCACATGGAGTCCCGCATGCAGGCAGAGGAGACATGCATGACGGTAGCATTGCATTACTTACACATCAGAACCATGTACACGTCACATGTAGCAGCAATCATGCACAACACATCCCACAAGTGAAACACACACGTCCTCAACAACTACGCATCAACACTCACTGGACTGGGCATCAAAGTCCAGCATCTCTCCCACACCTTCGACCAATTCTGGTGGTATGAACTCCGCAACGAGAGCCTCATGCGGAGTGAGTTCTTCCTCCTCTGGTGCAGGCCCACCGCCAGTCACCAGAGTCAAGTTGTAATTTGAGGCACGCTTAGCCTTAGTGCTGCGCTTGATGTCATTCCAGCGCTTTTTGCACTCCTGCGCCGTGCGCACCTCATGGCCGAATGAACTGACATGTTCCGCAACATGCTTCCAGTGGGTGTCACGTTGGGCAGCCGTAGTCTGACTATTGGCACCCACTAGCATGTCACGGCTGTGTCCCCGCACGTAGTCCACGAGGAAGTCCAGTTCCTGCTTACAGAAAGGCTTCTTCCTCGACGTGCAGGAGGTCGTGGCTGTGTGTGGGGTCCCAGCCTGTGCTGCAGGTGCAACCTTCCTCCTCAGGACTGTGGCGCAGACCCTGGCTGGCTAATGCCGCCCTGACCAGTATGGCCAGTGGGTTCGGTGGATTGAGCCGTGGGAGTGGCAGGTGGAGGGATGACCAAAGGCCTGACTTGTGTCAGTGGCAGCTGAAGGTCCCCACAAATGGACCCTGCGCAGCAACATCAGCTGTGGCAGGGTGGTTGGCCGCAACGGTCCTGGTTGGCAGACTCACAACCGGGGTGCTGTTGGGTGCATCTGCCCCTGCACTTGCCAACACCCGGCTGTTCGGGGCAGCAGATGACATGACTGCCCCAGGGACACGTGTCTTGGTCTGAGCAGCCCGGCGTGCCCCTATGGTTTCCCCCCTGGCCTGTTGGAGATCTACCAAGGGCTCTTCAAGTGCCAACGCAGCCTGCGCTGGCAGACCCTGAGCCTGGGTGGTGGTGTCCACAGCTGCACCTGCAGCTACCGCTACCCTTGGGCCCGTGGCAGTCGATGGAACGGACTGCCGGGTCATACGGGTGCCAGTGCCAGTTGCAGGAGCTGCATCCCCCGGAACCACAGGGGGTGGTGGCATGGCTGCACCAACACATGGCACAACATTGTGCTCAAGTGGCGCACCCCTGCCTCTTCCCCCTCTGTGGCTGCCCTGGACACCCTGGAGTCCCCCTACTCCCTGGTCACCACGGCCACGTCCCCGACCACGCCCGCCACGAGGAGTACACCCAGCTGAGGCGCCCCTCACCTTTGGTGGCCTCCCAACCATGGCACAGATGTAATAGTGCTGGCACAGATGGAGTGGTGCCAATGGGAGGTGTACAGCACAATTGACCTGGGCAATTGGGGTGAAGGGGGTGGGAAGCAAGATGTTAACAGCCCCCCTGCACCTGCAAGGCTGTATGTGACCCCGCTGATGTGGTGACGGGTCACGCAACGCTCAGGCACCCCAAAACTGCAGTAAAACCATGCACGCAACCCTGCAGCCTACGTGCGTGGATTTAACCTCCCGCAGTACGCGGTGGCACCCAGTAACACGAATAACGCGTACGCGTGGGACACGCAGGCTACGATGACATCGAAAATGGGTGCAATACACAGGGGCACCCGCAGTGGGAAAAGGAGCGTTTGCGACTCACCGTCTGACTAGCGCGATGCAGAAAAACACGCGTAGCCAATACCCCCGCCAAAAGAAGAGATACGTCCTTGAGAGCTGTGAAGTAGATGGCGCGCGAAACAACTGGAAGCAGCAACACACGTCGGTCTCCACGGAAGGCAAGTACAGCAAACTGCTGGGCCCGCTCACCTTTAACCCGTGCTGAGGGAAACGCACGCGCGCGTCACGTCACATGCGGACGTGCAGTTTTTCACGCGCGATTACGCACATTACACGCGGACGTGCAGTTTTTCACGCGCGATTACGCGCATTACACGCGGACGTGCAGTTTTCCACACGCGATTAGCCTGGGTACGTGTGTTTCCGGGTGCGCGGGTAGTTCCACACGCGATTGGCCTGGGTACGTGGATTTCAGGGGTGCGCGAGAAATTCTACACGCGATTGGCCTGGGTACGTGTATTACAGGGGTGCGCGAGAAAATCTACACGCGATTGGGCTGGGTACGTGTGTTTCCGGGTGCGCGGGTAGTTCCACACGCGATTAGCCTGGGTACGTGTGTTCCGGGGTGCCGTGAACTTTCACACGCGATTGGTTGAAATCCACGTGTGTTCTGTCATCACGTGCAATGAGGGATACACCCTCGCACGTCACGTCACAGACGCGCTCACGCGCTGAGGGCCTTTGGTCCAATGAAAATGCGTATGCGTGCAGACGCGCTTACGCGCTAAGGGCCTTTCCTCGAATTACACGCTGACGTGCAGATTTTTCACGTGCCAAATCACTCCGTATCAAGCTGGCCACGCGAATACACACGGAAGACCACGCTCCTGCCCAGAAGGCCGAATCACTGCCCCCCAGTGCCCCGAGCAGCCTCCCACGTGCCATCTGCTGCTGCCTGCCTGCCTGCCTGCCTGCTGCCACCGTGCCCTGCCATTTGGTGCCTGCACATCAGCCATCTGCAGGGGTCCAGTTGCTGTGTCCACCCCTGCTGGAACAGTAGACTCCCGACTGGGATACCATCGCTCCACAGCCCAGCCCCAGGACCCAGTTGCCCACCCACGCCTGCCTCGGGGGTCGCCATGTCGGGGCAAGCACCATCTGAGACCAGTGGCGACCCCCAGCCAGAGAGGCAGAGGGCCACCAGCTTCAGTCAGAAGGAAGTTGGTGTCCTGGTGGAGCATGTCCTGGGGCATTATGATGCCCTCTTCGGAAGACCACGCGCCAACAAGGAAGGACGGGAGAGGATCTGGGACGATGTAGTGGTTGCCATCAACGTGGAGGGGGTGGCAACCCGCGACATCAAGCACATCAAGAAGCGCTGGGAGGACTTGAGGTCCAGGACCCTCAATAAGGCCCGGCGCCTCGCGGAGGGGGGCCAGGCACGCCTGAGTGACATCCAGATGAGGGTCCTGGAAGGCGTAGACCCAGCGCTCCACGCCCACATCCTTCGGAGGCAGACCCATCTGGAGTTGGCCGGTAAGTGGCCAAGCATTGCTGTGTGAGACAGGGCATGTTGCAGTGTGCTGGTTGTCTGATACCTGCCTGTATGTGTGACATAGGCCATGTACGTATGTGTGTGTGCAGGGACATCATGGTCAGGCATGTGAGTACAGTGATGTGTGAACCACATGGTTGGTGCATGTGTTCTATTGCAACATGGGGGGCTCTGTGCGGAATGGACACATGGAAGCATGGCAGTCTCTGTTCCTGGACATGGGTGGGGGTGAGGGATGGGTGCTGGTCCCATGTACACGTATGGTGTCCATGTGTGTGTGTCTGACCTGCGTGTCTGTGACTTGTAAATGCCATGGATGCATGACACATGTCTGTGACAATGTTCAGATTCACTGATGCAGCCTAGTCATCCTTGTATCCACTGCGTCTGTGGTGTACGAGGCCAGATGGATGGAACTACGGTGAGGTGTGTGCATGTGATGGCAAGACCCATGATGCATGTGAGTTTAAAACCAACATTGTATGAATCATGTGTCCCTTGGTCATGTATGCCAATGTCCATGGCATGCGCCATGCCTGTTACTGTATGTGTTTTGCCTGCACTGACCCATGTGTTGTGGAGGGACATGATGGAAGTGATGTATGACAGTGCCACTCATCTGCTGTTGCTTCCTGTCTAGGGGACCATTGTACAGTACCCTGATGCTTGTGTTCTATGTCTCCCTCTACACAGTGGCAAGTGAAGAAGAGGGCGGAGAAGGCGCTGTGGAGCAGAGCGGCGGGGATGCCGCCACGGCTGCAGCGGAAGGGGTGGGTGAGCCCCCACAGGGGCTTGCACCGGCGGAAGACGGCGTGGAGACATCCAGGTTGGTGGTTTCCACAGAGGGGGAGGAGGCCGCTACTGAGCCACACATGGGGCCTGGTGGGGGCATCCCCGCTGGTGCAAGTGGTGCAGTCCAGGGCCAGGGGCAGGAGGCAGCACAGGTCTCCATGGAGGTGCCTGTGCATGTCACTGTCCCTGACACTGTGACTGCACCACCATGCACCAGCAGGGATGCCCCATCCCAGGCCCGTCCGCAGGTAGGGGAGATGTCCATGTCATCTGACACTCCTCTACCTGCGGACGAGGGGACCCCTGGCCGTGTGGAGAGGGTCCTGATTGGTGTCGCGTTGCGCACGGCTGGCATTCGTAATGAGGTGCATGCTTCCCGGGAGGAGCATGCACATCATCACGAAGAGCACCGTGCGTACGTGAACGAGTGGGGGCCTGCTGGGGGGTGGAGGTGCAAGGGGACATGGTTGGGGGCCTGCTGGCAGGTGCCCCACAGTGCTGGGGGGTGGGGGTGCAGGGGGACATGAGTGGGGGCCTGCTGGGGGGTGGGGGTGCAAGGGGACATGGTTGGGGGCCTGCTGGCAGGTGCCCCACAGTGCTGGGGGGTGGGGGTGCAAGGGGACATGAGTGGGACATGGTTGGGGGCCTGCTGGCAGGCGCCCCACAGTGCTGGGGGGTGGGGGTGCAAGGGGACATGAGTGGGACATGGTTGGGGGCCTGCTGGCAGGTGCCCCACAGTGCTGGGGGGTGGGGGTGCAGGGGGACATGAGTGGGGGCCTGCTGGGGGTGGGGGTGCAAGGGGACATGAGTGGGGGCCTGCTGGGGGGTGGGGGTGCAAGGGGACATGGTTGGGGGCCTGCTGGCAGGTGCCCCACAGTGCTGGGGGGTGGGGGTGCAGGGGGACATGAGTGGGGGCCTGCTGGGGGGTGGGGGTGCAAGGGGACATGGTTGGGGGCCTGCTGGCAGGTGCCCCACAGTGCTGGGGGGTGGGGGTGCAAGGGGACATGAGTGGGACATGGTTGGGGGCCTGCTGGCAGGCGCCCCACAGTGCTGGGTGGTGGGGGTGCAGGGGGACATGAGTGGGGGCCTGCTGGGGGGTGGGGGTGCAAGGGGACATGAGTGGGGGCCTGCTGGGGGGTGGGGGTGCAAGGGGACATGGTTGGGGGCCTGCTGGCAGGTGCCCCACAGTGCTGGGGGGTAGGGGTGCAGGGGGACATGAGTGGGGGCCTGCTGGGGGGTGGGGGTGCAAGGGGACATGGTTGGGGGCCTGCTGGCAGGTGCCCCACAGTGCTGGGGGGTGGGGGTGCAAGGGGACATGAGTGGGACATGGTTGGGGGCCTGCTGGCAGGTGCCCCACGGTGCTGGGGGGTGGGGGTGCAAGGGGACATGTGGCTTGGCTGGGGGGCATGCCCATGGTGGATGGGCTGCCTGCGGGACATGACCAGGGGTGCAGGGTAGTCCCCTGTGGTGTGGGCTGCCTGCAGAGGTCGTGGAGGGGGTAGAGGGGAGACCTGGGAGGACCCACACTGGCAATTCACCTCTTCAACTTCCCGCACACCCACGTAATACACTGCCCCACTCGCACAGGCCCAATCGCGTGTAGGATTTCTCGCGCACCCCTGTAATACACGTACCCAGGCCAATCGCGTGTAGAATTTCTCGCGCACCCCCGGAATACACGTACCTAGGCCAATCGCATGTAGCATTTCTCGCGCACCCCTGAGATCCACGTACCCAGCCCAATCGCGTGTAGATTTTCTCGCGCACCCCTGTATTACACGTACCCAGGCCAATCGCGTGTAGCATTTCTCGCGCACCCCTGAAATCCACGTACCCAGACCAATCGCGTGTAGATTTTCTCGCGCACCCCTGTAATACACGTACCCAGGCCAATCGCGTGTAGAATTTCTCGCGCACCCCTGAAATCCACGTACCCCGCTCAATCGCGTATTTGACTTCCCGCGCGCCACTTTTTTGATGCGCTGGGACTCTACCGCCTGCCTTCGTGTGGCGGCCGTGTTTCAGCTTGTGCGTGTCTTTGGCTGTGCGTGGCTTTGCCCTATTCGATTCCATGAATACGTGTGGTTCGAGTGCGTGTGGGCGTTCCGTCTGCTTCCCTGCAGTACATCCCCAGTTACGCCCTTATTTTCGAGTGTTGTTCCCCATTCCGCGCGTTATGCCCCATGTCCCGCCCACTTTCTGGTGTGTGCGCTGAGGTTGTGCGCTTTCACTGTGCGCGTCGCGCAAGCCTTTCGCGATGTTGCAGTGACTTGTGCGCCATGCACGGGTTTGGCGCACATCCCGTGGTGAACACGCGCAGGGACTTCCATGAATCGCACGCGTGCGCGTGCGCTTGTTTTTTTCCGCTTGCGCATGCTTGCGCCTGCTTGCGCCTGCTTGCGCGAAGATTTTCGGCGCACGTTTGTTCCATGAATCGGCCCCATAGTGTGTATGGAATAAGACAACAATTGGACTACTGTGCTGGAATGGTGAAATTCACTATAAACTCACAGGAAGATCCACAAGAATTTCTAATATACTTACTACAAGTACTGGAAAATAAAATCATACCTATAAATGAAATCTTCCAGATTTCATACATGTGGAAACATACATGCACTCTCTGCAACAATGTGACACAAGAACAAATCCCCAATGAACGCTTTGTATATATATCAATACCTAATTGTGAATCCATTCCATTTCAGCAACTTGTACAAAATGCAAACCATAGTAGATTATGTTCTACCTGCAATTCAGTTAATCGCTCCACGTTACTAATACAAACACGTAGTAAATATGTAATACTAATGCTTCTACGTTATAATGCAGATGGTACCAAAAACAACTGCAAGCTGACTGGATTCACACACGGTCAAGTATCACTTGGTAAGAAAACCTTCACAACAATAGGTATAATCTACCACACAGGAGCCACAACCAATTCAGGGCACTACACTGCATATATAAAAAAGAAATGTGGATGGTTTGAATGTAATGATAGTACCATTACTCTAAAGCAGAGATTACCAGCAAATCTTACAAACGCTTATTTAATGTTCTTAAAACCAAAATTTGATAACTAAACTGTACTTAAACCCTAAGTAAACACGTAGTAAAAAAATGTAAACTGTTAGAATATTCCAAAAGCTATCTAACTGCCCAAACATTCTACAACAACTAATCAGATAAATGAATACCAGTAAATTAGAGCAAAAAATAGACAGTTAGAATATGCCAATTGGTATCTAACTGTCCCAAAATGTAACAATATCCAAACAGATAAATCAATACCACTAAAATATATTAAAAAAAATAGACAGTTAGAATACGCCAATTGGTCATGCACCCAACACTCTATGCCCTGGCCACAACCACCGCAGCAAATCACATTCAACTTACCATCAAGCAATACGGACAGAGTCCTCAGAACACCCCCATTTTGTTTATTTGCGAACATTTCAGGACACCACGAGTGTTCTTAGAACACAATCAACTTGATAAAGAACACTACGGACAGCGTCCTCAGAACACCCCCATTTTGTTTATTTGTGAACATTTCAGGACACCACGAGAGTTCTTAGAACACATTCAACTTGCCAGAGAACAATACGGTCAGCGTCATCAGAACACCCCCTACGAACATTTCAGGACACCGCAAGTGTTCTTAGAACACATTCAACTTTCCATCGAACAATACAGACAGCGTCTTCAGGACACCCCCTACGAACATTTCAGGACAACGCAAGAGTTCTTAGAACACTTTCAACTTCACAACGAACAATACACACAGCGTCCTCAGGACACCCCCATTTTGTTTATTTGCGAACATTTCAGGACACCGCGAGTGTTCTTAGAACACATTCAACTTGCCAGAGAACAATACGGACAGCGTCCTCAGGACGAACAGCGTCATCAGAACACCCACTACGAACATTTCAGGACACCACGAGTGTTCTTAGAACACATTCAACTTGCTATCGAACAATATAGACAGCGTCTTCAGAACACCCCCTACGAACATTTCAGGACACCGCGAGTGTTCTTAGAACACATTCAACTTGCCATCTAACAATACGAACAGCGTCTTCAGGACACCCCCTATGAACAATTCAGGACAACGTGAGAGTTCTTTGAACACCTTCAACTTCACAACGAACAATACGGAGAGCGTCCTCAGGACACCCCCATTTTGTTTATTTGCAAACATTTCAGGACACCGCGAGTGTTCTTAGAACACATTCAACTTGCCAGAGAACAATACTGACAGGGTCCTCAGGATTCCCCCTACGAACATTTCAGGACAATGCGAGAGTTCTTAGAACATTTTCAACTTGACAATGAACAATACGGACAGCGTCCTCAGAACAACCCCATTTTGTTTATTTGCAAACATTTCAGGACACCGCGAATGTTCTTAGAACACATTCAACTTACAAGAGAACAATACGGACAGCATCCCCAGGACACCCCCATTTTGTTTATTTACAAACATTTCTGGACACCTCGAGTGTTCTTAGAACAGTTTTTTCCCTTTCAGTCTATAGGAAAAAAAGAAATTTTGGGACCCCCCCCTATAACTTGTTCCCCCCCTGGACGAATCCTCACCAAACTTTCAGAGTGAGCCATATACTTTTTTTGCAAAGTTTGGTGAGGATTCGTCCAGGGGGAGTAAAGTTATAAGCCGCCCAAAAAGTGCTCTTCCTATGGAAACACCAACTTAACCATAACTACATGGCCACTACTGTGGCCATGTAATATATACACAGTTAAAAGTAACACCTAAGAAAGGGGATTATTGTTTAAATATGAACTGTGTAATTTGAAATACCGAACTGAATGAACGCTTTATGGGCAGAGCTGCGAGCAGACGAAAGTTCAAAAGGAAAATGCCCTTTTAAAAGTGAACCTTATGAATAAATACAATGAGGAAAGGCTGAGGACTGGCAGAGGTTGTGTACCACATTGTGCTAAAGCAAAGAGGCTAACCAGGAGAAGCCAAGAGAGTGTGAATCTGCACATAAAGTAAAGAGGCCAACCGGGAGAAGCTAAGTGAAGGTGAATCCATAAACAGGACCAAATATGGAGGCACCTGTGTGGGCTGAAGAACCTAGGGTTCCTGGTTGCGCGACTTGTGATGGGTGGACCATGTGGTCTGACAACTGCGCCTAGACCAGGGAGCCCTTAATCGTAAAAGCCAAAGACATTGCGAAACAAGCATTGAAGGAGCATTGTGAATAAACTGTTAATGCAATCCAGAAGGAGTGTTGCGTGAACCGGAATTTTGTTAAGCATTGAAAGACTGGGACCAGTATTAGTTGTTATGTTGAAGTCTTGGGGAGGGGAACCCTGAGACTTGATGATATACAAATGTTGTCTTGAGGATGGAGCCTCAAGACCCCTTTTCTTTGAACTGTGTTGGCTTGAATTTGGGGAAGGGAACCTCAAGGATTTGTGGACTTGTTTGAACTTGAGAAAGGTAATATTGAGCCTTTTACAGAACTTTCTTGAACTTGGGGAAGGGGAGCTGAGAAGAAAGCAAAGAACGAGAAGAACTTCAGAATTTGATGTTGATCACCATTTCTTTGATTATTGACATCCCTACACATTGCTTAGCTTTAACTTTGCAGGCAAGTATAGGTTTTGGACACAGACAGACTTTTAAGTTGAACTCTTGCCTTAGTTTTATTCAGGTAGGGAAATCTCACCTTATTGTGGGGCAAGTTAGGCCTTCAACCATCCTGACATTTAAGTTAATAAATATCCTTTGCCTGTGTCTTACTTCTTGATGCCTTCACACTCTTTAGATCACAGCATTGGGTTATGTATTCAGCATGTGCACTGTGAGGAGTCAGAAATGTGAGACAGACACAAAGGCAGAGTTTCACATGATGCCATTTTATTAATTAAAAAGGTGTGAGACAAACGTCTATCTTTCCAGAGACTAACAAGGATGTACCTCCTAACAAACTAAGACTAAAGTAAAATGACCTAGTGTCCAAAAATGTTTTTGATCCTTACACTAATATACACAACAAAATTGTACAATGTTTGCTTGGCTGTCTTAAATTCCATAAAATAACACATCAATTCAAACTCAAAGCTATTGAAAGTACTCCTTATAACCAGGGTTGGACTCCCTTCCCCTGGATCAATTCAGAAATACCTCGAGTAAAGTTCAGATTCAAGAAAGTTCTGTGCAATAACAAAATTCCATTCAACGTATCACAAAAGGTCTTCCACTCAATTTATCCTTCCACTTCGCAAAGTAAATATCTCTCTTCCAAAGGCTTGTTCATAAATCAAAGCAACTGTTATTTTTCCACAGTCTCTTGCTTGGCAAAACAAAAGTCTTTTCCTCAAAACACAAGTTAGTTCAAAACCTAGGACAAATGTTAATTTCTCAAAGGCCAAACAATTGTTACCACATCATCCTTCTTTAAAAGAACCACTTTCTGAAATGCAACAGTTCATCAAGACAAGTTGGCCCTCATTACGAGTCTGCCGGTAACCTGCCAGTGCTACTGGCGGGTTACTGGCAGACTCGCCTTACCGTTTCCACCACCCGATATCCTGGTGTTACCTGGTTATTACGGGCAGTGGAGGAATGGTAAGGTCTCATTCCCATAGAGTCCAGTAGGACTCCATGGGAATGGGAACACTGAAGCACCGGCACAATTACTAACAGTGCTGCTGCTTCAGTGAAAAACTTGCCGGTAGGGGCCAGAAATACCGGCAGTAGTTTACTGTTCTGGAAAAGTTGCCGGTAACCATTTTTACCAGTACTTTTTTCTGGACCAGAAAACTTGTAATGCGGACAAAGGTGATTTACACTTCTTTTCCAACACACCCTTTACCACAACCTAAGTAATTTATATCATCTTCTTCTTTCCTGGTATACTACCTTCCAGGACTAACTGCTATTGGTCCCTTTCCTGGTATACCCACCTGCCAGGATAAACTCCTACTACTACAATTGTACTCTGTGGTAATGCTTGTTCCATAGCTCTACACACCAGGAAGTGAGGAGGTTTGTACAACTGC
Source organism: Ambystoma mexicanum (assembly GCF_040938575.1). NCBI lineage: Eukaryota > Metazoa > Chordata > Amphibia > Caudata > Ambystomatidae > Ambystoma > Ambystoma mexicanum. The sequence continues at coordinate 468,899,051 of NC_090925.1, read as the reverse complement.
TTCTCTCGCGCCCTGAAACACTTGTGTATGGGCGCAATATAAATAAACTATCATATCACATCATAACTTTATAGTCTCTTGACTATTGATAAAGTGGGTTAAAGCTCTTCCCAAATTAAACAAATATTTGATAAAAAAGGAAGTTGCTCCCTTGCTGTCTCTGTATTACTCTGTATTACTCTTTTACTGCCATTTGGCTCTAGGCAATGCAGGTAACAGTTCTCACCCCCTCGATCTCTCATACAAGGAGGGCTTTGCTCCTGTGCTCCTGCAGCTTTTGTTTTTTACTTATGCAACTTCTTGGCTGCTGCCAATATGTGTTACAATTGTCCCCTAATTGGTATCCCTTGTTAGGAGCATTGTGACCAGTCTGCCTTATTTGATTTGTTCGGCATTCAAAATCATCAAATTCACATAGCAGTGTTTTTCTGAGCGCCCCAGTGTCATCTGCTGTCGGGCCAACTCACCGGTATGTCTTGGCATCATCTTCTGTCTCGCAGTGCTGTTGCAGAGCTCTTGGGGTTCCTATACGCTTCTGCCAGCTCCTGTCAGAATGCTGTGGTACATGTAGTCCTTCAGGGGAGCTCTGACAGGTCTGTGTGATCTCCGGTTCAACTTCTGTACCGGCTCGGTTTGCGCTGTGTCGGGAGCATGTCGAACCACACAGCGTAGCGTTCTTCAGAGCCACTTCCAGCTGCACATTCCCTGCATGGCCATGCTTCCTCTGCTTCCACAGCGTCTCCCAGACGTAGTCCTGCTGACGCTACTACTAAACCATCAGCTTCTCCTTCCTCCCTATGCCCTTGCACCTGAAACTCAATCATACATTTAAAGGTCCCGCTAAGGTGCTTTTATACGACAACTAGACCGCTTGTTATACTTCATCAACTCTGAACCCCTCTCCCTCATCCCAGTACCACAAGCATTATGGGACTTGACGTCCATACTGTTTTTGTTCATTTTATGATTAGTTGACTTTAACTGATTTGTTAACTGAGAGTTGTCAAGTTTAAGGGGGGGTTATTAAAAGAGATGATGGTTTACCCTTTGGTTTTCTACCTCTAAATAAGGCAGAATCATAACAATTAGAAGTTGTGATATTAACTTCCCGAACACCCAATGTACCACTTTCATGATGGTTAACAGAGCTTTCATATTCTGTACTTTGGGTATTTCTAGGAGCGGGAACCGTACATTGACAGCATGCCATTAGATATTTAGGTTCTAGGGGAATCTCAACCTCTTAGTGTAGTCATCACTTCCCCTTGATAGCCGTCTCCTTCCATGTGATCCTCCCTCATGTTACCACTCCCAGGGTTAGGATCAGGTAGCGGATGCCTTCCCATGGCCACCTGGGAGGAGACTTTAGGCTGGAGTTTAGTGATGACTCCAGGATTCAGCACACTCAAAAAATGTCAAAAGTCAGCATCCATGGAAGGGATTAGGTTACACAATTACAAGAGATAACCGTTAATAAAGTTAATAAACTAGAATAGGCACACACTTCAAACAAGAAAAGTAGAACACAACAAATACTGTTCTGTCAAGCGTGGGACATTTGGGACTCTTTTTATTACCCTGATAGCAGAACCAACATAATAAAGCTGGTAAAAATCACACCCTGGCTTGCACGTGCCCAACAGGCATTTAATAAACCTGCCACAAAAATGCTGCAAAAAAAGTTGCTGTAAAATTTCATTTTTTATGCCACAAAACATTCAATTACATGCCTCGATAGCCTGGAGGGTCTGATCGTTAACAGGGTGGGCTCCAAATAAGCTTCAAAAAGGACCACGAAAATCCTGAGTTTCGAATTAGTTTTGGGACAGGCCTTTGTCTCAAGTAAGCACATCTATGACAGCCTTTGTAATACCTTCATTACAGTGATGGAGAACGAGGCACATGCATTTGTGGTTTTAAAAAACGGACGTATACATAAACAGCCCTTTCCAGTTTCCAGCTGAATTGACAATTTGCGAGGTTACTTCTAAATGGAAAATGCTCTCTTTATGTCATTTCCAATGGTATTGGCAATCTCATAAAGTGAAGACCTATTCACAAATTGAACTTGATATATCAGATGATTTGTAATACACATTGGGGCTATTTTTATTAATCCCAGTAACTGGACGGCGGGGACGCGTTACATTTTAATTTTCCTCATTTAATTTTTCTCATTTGTATGGCAGACTGTGAAAGAGGAGGGTAAAAAGCATACACATTAAGTTAACACCACCTGCTATGTATACATGGCAGGCTGCGTTTACAATGTCTTCACCATGGAGTTGCTGGTGTAAAAAAGCTGGTGTAAAAAGTAGGCAGACTCTACAGGAATCTCCAGCATTTGCGCTGGTGCAAATGCTGGAGTTTTTGTTAGGCAGCGAGGAAGGGAGGTGGCGTAAACGTACGTTACGTTCCGCCCCCTCTTCTCCACCATACAAACACATAAAAATTAAATGTGCTATGATGGAAATTCAATATGTTAAAGCCTTACACAAGTCTTTTACACATTTGATTTCCGTTATGGCTCATTTAAAATAAACTCGATTATGTCTATCATTGTCGTACAGAATACTAAAATACAAGCAGTGTAGTAGCGTAACTCGGCATGACTCCTTTCACATGGCAGCATAACTAAAGAAACTCCTTTGCATTAATTAATTTCGTTTTTCAATCGAACATATGGGGTCTGATTCACAGAAAGTTTTGCACAGTGCAAAGGGAAAAAGTACTTTTTGCGCCGTGCAAAACCCATGTTGCTGATTCATGAATCGGACCTTGAGCTGGCCTTTACCTACTTTGCGCTTGTCTTTACCTACCTTACGCGGTGCTGAGCGCTTTGCGCAACGCACAGCGCAAAGTTTGGGAATTGTCAGAGCAAAGAAATAAATAGGGGCGGAACCTGCATAAACCCGATTCTTTGCGCAAAATGAGGAAGAAGAAGAAATAACGTGGGCATCTTGAGGGAGGCACCCTGCAAGCACCTGACACGACAGAACAAGCACAAAGAAAGCTTTAGTCATGGATTTTATTGCACAATTCCCCGGAGTACAAAGGAGAATGCACATCTTGCGATCTTACCGCCACATGATACGTGTCGCAAGGTACGCGGCAAACAAGAGTTAAGCAAAAAAGAACGCAATGCAACCCCATTCAAAATAGGACTACCACTGATGTCGGAGACCGCTTTTGGGGCACCAATCATATATATTAGAAGAAGGAGGCGGAGGATGATTAGGAGGGACAGAATATTTCACCTTTGAACATCATTATTTGGAATGCCAGATGAGGTGTATGCAGGATACAAATGACCTCCCCGTGTCATCCTTGAACTGGTGGTCAGGGAGTGGAAGAATGACCTTGCATTCCCCACCATCTGCTCTCATGCACTGACACCCCTGGAGAAGTTGCTAACAGCCCTACATTTCCTGGCAACAGGATAAATCCAGCACAACTCAGCCATTGTGGGTGGCATTTCGTAGCCCAGGAAATCCTGGTGCCTACAGCAGGTATTGCACTGCATAATAGCACACGTGCATAGGCACATATACATGCCATGCACACTGCAGGCAAGGCAGAGGGGCGTCATCATCTGCACCCATGTAGTGCATCAGCCCCCCTTTGGGATCGAGCACATCTTCTGCAACAGGAAACATTGGCATTCCATTAATGCGCAGGCATTCTGTGATGCCCAGTGCCCCAATATGCTTGTGAAAGCCAATTTGCCAGGGAAACACGCATGATAGGTACTTTTACAATCGTTCTACCCTATACCAGTCTCTGGCATCAGGAACCTTTGGGAACACCTGGCTCATCTGTGAGTATCAACTAGCATGCACATGCAAGCAGTCACATTACACACAGAAAAACAAGCCATGACAATCAATGCTAACAGCGATTTCCACCTTTGCCTACACGCTCTCACTATACCTGCTCACACCCTTTAGGAATCCTGCCACCCCAGGTGTGTTAAGGTACAATGCAGAACACATAGCCACTAGGGACATAGTAGAGCGCACGTTCGGGGTGCTTCATTCACGCTTCTGCTTCCATGTTCACTCATGTGGCGTACTGCTATATGACCCACCAGTAGTATGCCAGATCTTCATGGCTTGTGTACTGCAACGCCCTCATCCACAGGCACCACCCATCCCCTTAGCAGGCCAAAGGGCACAGGGGCAGGAGACATGCAATCAGGTTATACATACATACTTCACGTGAGATGTAACCCCTGTGGAGTGCACAGAGTGAAGCCACATCTCTGATGCCTTTCAGTGATACTCTGGGAGAGGTACACTGTCCATATCCATCAAATCAAGTGCACAGACCACTGACACAGTCGTCACAAGTGGAAACAACAGTATCCTTGTTGCTGACACAAAATCACACAATACAATCAAAACATCCTGTGACTAGTTTGTCCTGCTCCCCACCGATAATTGTGCACTCAGACACCCAATAAGACACAGGAAACCAGAAGTAGAGAGGCACCACACATAATTTAACCAGGAACCAACGGCTGGGAGGACTACTTTGCCCATCTTAGGTGTGCCTCGCCCTAATATACAGGTGGAGTTGCTACTCCATTGTCCACCAACAATACATCTCAGAAAACATATATCCATATGAGGCGCGATACAGACTAAGAAAAGTGCAAGATGCAATTAACAAGAATGCCCTCCTCACATGTCAGCTTTTTCCCTTGATAGCCTGCTCCAGCTGACCTCAGTCAGGTAGCAATTTACTTCTCTGGAGGGGTTGAAACCAACTCAGACTGCCTGAGGTGTGGTGTGCAGGCATTCCACAGCCCTGTGATCTTGCTAAGCAGCAACTACCTCCCCTTGTAGAATGCATCAGAAGAAAGGAAAACACAAGGTTAGAGCAGGTAACGCATACCTGCACCCAATTACACCATCCTGTGTGCTCCCCTGAGTGCCATGCAACAAGTCGATGAAATGACTCACCTGGCTTCACATCTTCATCAAGTCAACCTCTGCACCATTGCAGTTGGCCCTGCTCACCTCAAGCCAATGCACTGAGAAATACCCCACACAATGACTACAACCCCACCCACAACAACATGCCGTTGGCTTCCCTGATTGCCATGCAACAAGTCCAAGAAATGAATGACCTGGCTCACATCTTCATTAAGTCACCCTCCATACCACTGCAGAAATACCCCACACAGTGAATACATCCCTGCCCACAACATCACCAAACCATGTCCTCCTTTGAGTGCCATACATCAAGTCGAAGAAATCACTCACCTGGCTCACATCTTCATCAAGTCGCCCTCTGCACCGTTGCAGCTGGTCCTGCTCACCTCAGGCTAACACGCTGAAAAATACCCCACACAGTTACCACATCCCTTCCCACTAAATCACCATAACGTGTGCTCCCCTGAGTGCCATGGAACCAGTCGATGAAATCACTCACCTGGCTCACACCTTCATCAAGTCAACCTCTGCACCATTGCAACTGGACCTGCTCACCTCAGGCCAACCCACTGAAAAATACCCCACACAATGACTACAACCCCACCCACAACAACATGCCGTTGGCTTCCCTGATTGCCATGCAACAAGTCCAAGAAATGAATGACCTGGCTCACATCTTCATTAAGTCAGCCTCCATACCACTGCAGCTGTACCTACTCACCTCCTAATGCACTGATAAATACCCCACACAGTGACTACATCCCCTCCCACAACATCACCACACCATGTGCTCCCCTGAGTGCCATGCAGCAAGTCCAAGAAATGACTCACCTGGCTCACATCTCATATCTTCATCAGGGCTTGCTAAATCTCTTTGTCAGCTCGCATGGACATGCAATGTATGAAACAAAAACAACTGGACAGCCTTGCAGTGTCTCATATTGAACAAGGAAACTTGACAGCTATGGTCTACCCAGTAGCACCAAAGGGTAGGGTTCACCCCCGGCCATCTGAAGCCCTGCCCTCGTTGCCTTTGAGCTTTGCCTTCCAGAGCAGACTGGGGCACCCGTGAGGAACACCGGCTGAGTAATGTGGTTTGTGCACTGCATCAGAGTCTAGTGCACAATGGCTGGGTCAACACCCCTGGATGCCTAGAGCCCTGGCTGGGACACCTTTGAGCCATGCCCTCTGGAGAGGCCTGGGGCCCCTAACTTCTTGGCCCAGACCCAGTAGCACTTTCTTGAGACACCGACCAAACCCTTGCTCCCACCTGGGCCTCTAGCTGCTGGGCTTGCTTAGCCTTTCCCTCTGTGGACAGGCACATTGGTCCACATCTGTTCTGGGGAGCCAGTCCTAGCATGAAGGAGCCTGTCCAGCTCCCCCACAGGGAGAACCTACCCACCTACTATCATGGACCCAGGCTGCAGAGAAATGTAGGAGACAGCCATGCCAGCTGTGACTCAGGCTATCTGGTCTGACCACTGCAGCCATATGGTAAGTTGGGTGCAGTTGAAGGCCCAGATGGCCCGAGATGGTCCTCACAGTCCACTTGGCTTTGTGGCCATGAGGTCAGGCTTGCCTTAGGACCGCCGTCCAGGGCTCATGTTGCCATCTGCAAGCAAGGCTCAGCCTCTCTTCCCTGACTCCAGCAGGCCATCTGGTCTGCTAGGCTCACTAGAAAGGGAGAGGAGCACTCACCACCCAGCCTGCATCTGTGCAGGTGCACCCACGCTGTGTCAGAGTTTCCTGTGCACACTGTGGCGCAGCAGGATGAGGAAGGATACATACCCTTGCCGTACCAGCACCACCTTTGACAGACCGTGCCTCAGAAGATGACTCCCAATTGATTGCAGCAAGGTATCTGCTCTGGTACTTACAAACCCCTGATCCAGAATCAGGTCATCTCCAAATGATCATGCATCACATTCCCCACAAACATGTGGTGCACTATGGATGTGAGAGGTTTCCCCCTTACATCTCCACTCAAGTCCTCAGGCAAGCGGCTTTCTGCACTGGCACACAGGCTGGCTATCTTCGGCCAACTGAAGCTTCACAGTGTTGTGTTTCCATGACAGTTTAGAGGGGATACAGACTTAAAGGCATTCAGTCATAATCCCACAGATGGCTGCTTTGCCCAATTGGCTCTTCAGCCATATAAAGACTGAGAAGAGTTTGAGATTGATTAGGCCCCAATACATCTAATAATTTGTCTCACCAGGTTAAACTGGGGTATTCATGCACCAGCTATCCCAGAGGAAACCAGCCACTATTTGGCTCAATTGGTTATCTGCCCTATACCCAGGTCAGACAAACAATTAGCATGGCAGGACCATTATGGACCTCCACCACAGTACCCTCTGGCTTCAACCTGCCCAGGCATACTGCACCATCTCTCGGGTCCTATCACACACACTGATGTAACTCCTCCTTAATGGAATGGACGAGAGGTGCTGGTAGTATTGATGGTGCAATGGGATCACATCTCAGCTGTGTATGCTGGACCTCACTTCCATAGTGCCACATGCTTTGGTTTGGCTCTCCAAATTCTACACCTTGGTCTGTGTTACAAGATGGGTTGGGTGGGTAACCGGTATCACTGCAGACCCCTGGCACCCTTTATGGGCCTCACTGCCTGGTGCTGCAACGTGGTCAGGGTACATGGAGGACAGCCCACTCCAGTTGACATTTGCACAGTACGAGCAGGGGGTTCTGTCCTCTGTCTCTTCCCCAGTGACCCCCGACAGACGCTGGGGTGGTTATCAGAGGAGAATGCGCTAGCGGTCAATCTCCCTCGGCCACGTGGACATGTTGAAACTGTAGCTAGGGGTCAGCAACACTGTTCACCAAAATGTAGATCCACCTGCCCCCAGGGCATTCCCAGCTGACGTGCAGCTATTCGCAGTGCACCACTATGGTGGTAATGCACCCTCTGTGTGCCGGATTTGCCCGGGAGGCTGTCTTTCTTGCAAGGGGATCCGCTGTTTGGGCTGACCAAACTACCCACTGTGCAAAATCCCTACCCGTTTTCCTCTCAATGGTATCATGCCCTCTTTAACTCACTCTTCACAACTTCATCTTTCACTAACGGTACTTGTTGGCTATCAGTCTCACCACCATTCACATCCTTGGATGGAGTCAACCATCTGCTTTGTGTTGCATTCCCAAGTACCCAACTCAGAGAAGACTAGATCCCGCTTTGCTGGTGGATGTTACCAGCCTGACACCATCCATGTGGTGTGCCCTGAACAGAAGGACTCGGGCCTACTGAGTGATGCTGGGGAGTCAGTGTTCTGTACGCCACATTTTCTCAACCCGTCGCTGGATGTGGATGAAGCGCTGGGCTCGTCCCTCTACATGTACTGTCACTGAGGGAATCCTGGTTAGTTACTTTGCCTTTGCTTAGTGAGATGCTGTCATTAAGCAGCTCACCACATCTGATGTAAAGCCATACTCAGTGAGCTGAAAATCGGGTGGCTGAGCTTTGGTCTGGGTCAGTTGGGGTGTTGGCCCAGCATGGCACCTCCAGCGTCATCAAGTGTGCGCTGTCCCGATCTGCAACAAAGATCACCTGGTGAGTGGTTGCGTGATGGACATGAATGTCCTGTGCTGGCAGCCGTGGAACACCACAGACAGCCACACGTGAAACAGCCAGCTGCCCTGTGGCAGGAGAATGTGCAATGGGGTGTCCAGACCACCAACAACACCACCGCTACTGGGTGCATGCTGCTGCCTGGCTCACCTGACCCCACGAGGTGTGAAACAGAGAGGCCAGGTGACACCAGAAACAAGTAACTGCACCAGGTCCATCTATGCAGCGATGGTGCTGATTGGGGTCTGACTTTAGGGGGAACAAAGAGAGCGGGGACCCTGTGACAGCCCCAGTTGCCCCCGCGGAGAGCCCCGAGGCAATTGACGTTGAAGCGACCCTCAGACAGGGGTAGCCTCAGGAGGAACCTGGAGCTGCAATATGAGATCGAGATGAAGATGTCTCACAAATCACACCAATAAATTGCAGATAGCTGCATTCTTCATTAACGCATGAGCTGAGTGAGCCACCGACTAGAGTCACAGACCACTGTCATCCATCCAGATGTCGGCCTGAACCTGCCATGCAGGAAAGGCTGGGGGGAGGCAGTGCCACTCGTCCATCCCTCATGGTGAGATGGACCCATGCTCTTTTTAGCATCCCATTTTACCAGTCAAGCAAGACCATTCTGGAACCAACACACTGGTCTGCCTGCTGTCCTCTGTGGCAGCATGACGGGTCTTCACATGGTGACAGTGGCCACTGGCTAGGACAGGCATTTGCGTGCCTTGTGCTAGACCACCATCTTAATCACAAGATCCAACTATGAACAGTTTTAAGTGCAGCAAATATAAGATACGCATTTGGAGCTGGAATTACCACGGCTGCTGCCACCAGACTTGCACTTCAATGATTCCTCGTTAAAGGATGTGAAGTGTACACATTCCAATCACAAGGCCTCAAAACAGTCCTGTGACATAAATGTAAGTCACTACCTCCCCAATTGGGAGTGTGTAACTGTCTTTTGCTTTCATGGATGTGGTAGCTGTTCCTCAGGCTGACTCTCTGGATTTGATTCCCGATTCACCTTACATGTGATCACCATGATAGGCACAGGAAGTTGACAGGGCAGACATCACAATGTATGTTTGCTGTCACGGGTAGATGTGACCTGAACCAAGTGTAGCTACAGTCACCAAAGCGGCAGTGATACGCCCTATTGGTCTAGGTCTGATTAATGGTTGAGAGGTGAGGCTGCTCCCTGTGGGACTGTCATTTTAAAGCCACTGGCTCTGATTATTTAATTCATTTTTAATTGCTAAGTGATTTGCTTTTTAATGTTTTATTAAGTGGCTACTGAACGTTGCTTTTGCTTCCCCGCATGGATCTCCTGCCTTCCTCTCGTTATCTGTCCCACTTTACTGAGGCTCTCCTTTACTGTGTTTCACTCCTCGCCATAACGCAAGTCCTCTTTCTTTTACCATTAACAGCGTTCTACTAAAGCCCTGCTATTCCTTCTCTCTGGCATAAATGTGCCGGAGAGAACGCACCGTTCTGGGCCTTAGGCTCCTGGGACTGCTAGTAACGATGGCCGCATTCCGCGCCATACTACTTACTCACATAACGACCTAACCACTCTTGCTCCTCCTAATCTTAACTGGCCTCCGTGCTTCATGACTCAGTCTCTGTCGGTTACCATTGGGGACAAAATTGCACCTCCTTCCCGTTTGAAATGACTCGTAATCAATGCAAGGTCCGCAGTGGCCCACTGCGATGATATTTTTTGCACCTTAGATGATTTAATGCCTGACGTTCTCTGTATTACAGAGACATGGCTCGACATCAACTCTGGACCCAATATTGTTCAAATGCTTCCTCCTCAATATGTCATTCTCCAACTTGATGGACCCGCCCCCAAAACCTGTGGTGGAGTTGCTATTGTGGTTAAGAAATTTATCAGCTGTCAAACCATTGATTTCAATTATAAACTCACTTGTGAGCTGTTTCTCATCAAAATTCAGGTTTCTCCTGAAAATTCTATAAATTCTCTTATCTTTCGCTACGCCACCAACCATTTTCTGAATGATTTTGTGCAGCTGCTGGATGACCTGTCCCTAACCTACGCTAAAATAGTTATATTAGGGGACTTTAATCTCCATCCCAATAACCCCCTTGATTTACAAGCCACCAAATTAGTCTCTTCCCTAACCGACTGTGGTCTCCTTTTAAGTAATCACAGGTCCACCCACTGGGGTGGTAACCAGCTTGATCTTATTTTTTCTGATGCCCATGAACTTCTTTCTTTCCCTCCCTGGCTGGTGCTCTGGTTACACCACTTTCTGCTTCCCTTCTCTCTCCCGCTTGCCCAATCCAAAATCAAACTGAAGTCTCAAATTAAATTTTGGCGCTGGTGGTCTAATGTTCTACCTGAAACAATTTTAAAATCTATTGAAATCCTCGCCCAACAGGGCCCTATTGCTGGAAAACGAATCTGCAACTCTCCGAATGAGGCCTTGCAGTCTACTGAGGACTCTCTGGACCCTTCCAGGCTCTCTATTGTCCATGCTAAACCCTCTGCTCCCTGGTATTCTCCTGAACTATGAATGTTGAAGCAAAAATGGCGACAAGCCGAACGGAGATGACATTGCCTTCCGACTCCTCTATGAAACTGGCCTACTTACAGGCCTGCAGTACTTAGCAGAGTTCCATTAAAAAGGCCAAAGCCCATTACTTTGCAGATCGTATCTTGAGTGCTGCCTGCTCTTCCAACGAGTTGGTCCGAGTGGCCAAAGAACTGACCACTCCTGTCTGCCCCCCCACTACCTATTGATATTGATATTTTATTTCTATCGCGCTCATAGACAGGTGTTTCAGAGCACGAAATAGCGATTACTTTACACACTCAAACTTGCTGTGATCACGTTTCTTCTTTTTTTAAAGATACGCACTGAAAGGCCCACTCTCAATGACTCTCCCAATGCTTTTCTTCACCTTGCTGAGTATTCACCTAATGCTTTCAGTTTCACCACAGTGACAAATACCATGGTCTCTGCTGCCCTACTCAAGCTTAAATCTGCTTTCCCTATCTCTCTCTCATAAACTTGTCCCCTACTCACAGCAGCTCTTCAATATTATTTTTCTACTGGATACATCCCTGACTCGCTTGAACATGCTGTGATTTCTCCCCTTCTGAAGAAACCTCACCTAGATCCTGCTGCCGTGGATAACTATTGGCCCATATCCCTCCTTCCTGTTATTATGAAACCGCTTAAATCCATTGTTACTCCTCAACTCTCGGCTTTTCTTGAAACCAACCATCTTCTCCACCCGTTTCAGGCAGGGTTTTCTTCCTGGAATGGATACTGAATCTGTTTTGGTGGCTCTTCTCGATGACATTGCCTTACTCCAGGACCGCAGAGAGGCTGGTGCCCTTATTCTCCTTGACCTCTCCGTGGCCTTCGATACCATTGACCATCATAGGCTTCTCCACTGTCTCCAGGAAGATGGAATTTCAGATACACCCCTGAAGTGGCTCTCTTCCTTCCTTTTCTAATCAAGTTCCAACTGTCTCCCTCCATTTAACTCTTCCCCCACTATTTTGGACTGTGGGGTTCCTCAGGGATTGGCTCTCTCCCCTCTCCTGTTTAACTTTTACATGTTGGCCCTGGCCAAACTAATTTCCAGCTACAGTCTTAATTTCTTTTCCTATGCTGACGGTACGCAGATTCTCTTTTGACTCAATGTTGCTGCGACTGACCACTCCCCCCCCCCAAAGAAGCTGAAGGACTGTCTTTCAGCAGTTGGTGTCTGAATGGCCAACAACTGGCTTAGATGAAATGGAGACAAAACCGAGATTCTACTGGCTGGCTCCAGCCATGTAGGGCCGTCTTTGACTTCTGGCTACTGGACTATCTCCTTTGCCCCCTTCCCCGAACCCTCCTCTGCTGTGAAGAACCTAGGAATAAAAATGATGTCCTCGGCGGTCTGTCAATCAGGCTTTGCAAAACCTCAAGTACTTAAAAAGGTTCTTCCTTTTCTCCCGATTGACTCCAGATCACAAATTGTCACAGCTTCCATTATGGGATCAATTGATGACTGTAATGGTGTCTATCTTGGTCAACCTGAAGTGTTGCTTAATTGTCTACAGACTCTTCAAAGCTCAGCAGCGTGCCTTGCCCTAAATGCCCCCAGACTTGCTCACTCCCAGGATCTTCTCTGCCACCTTCACTGGCTCCCTGTTAGGAACCTAGTTAAATTTAAAATCCTTTGCTTATTCACCGGGCCACCCACAATTTTGTGGCTGAGTTTCTCCAATCCAGACTCACACCCTATAAACCGAGCAGAGCCCTTCACTCGGCCAACCAATCACTGCTCACTATCCTTCTATTCCAGCGGACCGGTCCTTTTCCATGCTTGCCGCTACACTGTGGAATGCCCTTTCTTCTGAGATCCGTAACATTCCTGCCTTTACCCCCTTTCGTAAACATCTCAAAATGTTTCTGTTCTAATTCCTCAAGTCTGAAGTTCTCTACTTCTCCTCTCTTAGCACCTTGATGCCTTTTGGTCTTGTTCACGCTCTCTAAGTCTCAGTACAATACAATACAATACAATGGATGCATCCAACGAGGTCAGCTTTTGCTGGCATGTATTTGCTGTACATTCACCACAATAATCCAAGTAGCAGATGCAGCCATCAAAGGGAACACCACTAACTCAGTGAGCCATTTGCTGTGTCACTTTACTGGCCATGTGTACAAACAAGTGAATGGCTCAATCTTTGAGACAGGCATATGCCACTGCTGGCAGGATCTACCCAGTCGCTGCACCTGCTGGAGGGTTTCAATGGGGGAGACGTGCACCCTCCCTAGGCCGATCTTCACGCTCTTAGGCCATCTGCGGGACAGAAACAACAGAGCGTGCTCCCCCCAAACACTTGGGGGCTGGACAGGTCAACCACCCAGGCACCGGCAGGCCAGCCTGCTCCAGGGTTGGTGGTAGAAGGGGAGAGGCTGGGCTCAGACACAACTGAAAGTGGGAGGGGTTACTGCATGCACCACTACTGGTGTGGTGACGGGGGTTGGTACCCCACACAATTGTCCTTCTGAAGCGCTGCACATACGTGCTCGGCTGAGAAGGTTGAGCAGCATGGCAGAAAGTTCCTGCACTGGGGCTAACACCTTGCAACCAGTCTACTCTGATCTGACCACCAGTGAGCTTCCAAGAAGCTCAGCCTTTGCTCTGCTTGGTGTATGGAACCACCTACTTAATGGGGCCCACCCGAAAGGGCATAGCTTTGACACCATGCCAAGGTGCGGTGGAAGCCAGTTGCTCCAAAGAGCAACCTGTGGATGTGGAAGGCATGCCAAAATCAGGAAAGCTGTGTTAAGAGACCCCCAGGCAAAGCACAGTTTTGAACCAGGGATCAGCAGATCCGGTGAGGGTGGGCTGTATGTGCAGAATGGACTGGGTCCCCACCTCTGGCAATAACAGGCAGGTTACACCAAAGAGTGTGAGCACCAAAGAAGACACCAAAATCAGAACTCGGGAACAGATTAATTACTGGCAGAGAAGTAAACACATTGCCGGCAGAATAAGGCAGGCACACTGGACACAGTGGTTTGTCTGCCCTGGTCTGCGGGCACAAGGAGGGGCATTTATGGTAGGCATACAACTTAGGCACACCACCTTTCATGGGACCCAGGCGTGTGTGGGGTACCATTGGATGCAAGGTAGGGAAAGGGACACCAATGGAGGAGAAGAAGGGTTAGAGAGGGAACGTTTGAGTGGGAAGGCTGCTGGGAAGGAGGCAAGATGGTGAGAGAGACTTGGGAGAGAGGAGAGAGAGGAAAGAATGGGCAGCTGAGGAGCGGATAGAGAGAGGGAGTGGGGAGTGAGGAGGAGATTAGCTGGTGGGGAGATGAGGGGAGAGAAGGGGCCTGGAGACGGTGAGCGCTACGAGAAGGGGGATGAGAGAAAGAAAGAGACAGAAGGAGAGATAAGGAAGCAGGGGCAGAGAGGCCAGGAGGTCTACTGATGGAAACATAGAACAGGTTGGGGTGAAGGAGGACAAAAGGGGGAGAGGGTGAAGGGCATACTGGGAAAACAAAGGTACCTGCTAAAGGGGCCTCCTCAGCTCCTCTGACACCAAGCCACACCACGGCAGACAACACAGAAACAGACCCAGGTCCTTCCTCCCCACTTATAGAAGGCTGTGGCTCCCCCACTCCAGAGTCCGCCACCCCCCCACGTGATGCACACAATAGATCAGGGACAGGTCCTCTCTCCCCAGCTGTTGCTTCCCCCTCATTCACAGCCCACCCCCAGGAGGTGGAACAGCTGTTCCCAGGAAGGCACCGTGCATCTTAGGGTGTAGTGCAAATATATGCAGGGAAAACAGATGTTGTGGGCAGGGTAGGAAGTTTCTCAGGCATGCACCCTCAATATACAGTCACATACAGTTCATTCACTTACAGTGCAAGATAAGAAAAACATTTGGGAAATGAAAAGTCATTCAATACACTGAAGATAAAAAAACATACAAAAAATAACGGTAAACATAAGTTACAAATATGTGAAACACAGGTAAAGGTTGTCAGGGGTCCACATGTGTCAAGCAGTTCAAACCTAGATGGCCCAAGTGCGCTAAATCAGGTCTGTGGAGTGCAGGGAGGCATACGGGGAGTTCGCCCTGCCGTCCGTATGCAAGTCAGCTGTTGTATTCCTTTTCTCCAGGCACCTTGCTGCCCGGGAAAAAAAGGTCCCTCTGAATACCACCACAGGCATTACATATACTAGAATACTGCAATGGGCCGGCAGGGTGCCCCAAGCATGGCAAGCTGTGCTGGGACATTGCGTGGGATGTGGCCTTTGTCCGACTTGGGGAAAGGAAGAGCCAGGTTTTGAGTGTCTTCAGGATGGAAAGGTGGTCCTCTACATGGTGGATGCTGAGTGGGGGGGGGTGGTCCCAGAGTGTGGGAGTCTGGATGGAGAAAGAGGATCCTCCCATTCTAGTGGCATTGAAGGAAGGGATCACAAGGAGGGGTACAGAGCCCCATGTAAGGATTTGTTTGGTTGGTAGCCTATGAGTCAGTGTTGGAGTACGTCAAGGCCTGTGGGTGATACACATGGTCTTGAAGGTGTCGCGTTGGCCAATGGGGAGCCAGTGCAGCACCCAGAGGGCAGGAGTGATGTGTTCTCTGGGGGTGAGGGCAAGGAGGAGTCTAGCTGCAGAGTTCTGGATTTGTTGGAGCTCTCTGAGCTGATAGGCAGGGGTGCCAAGATAAATGGAATTGGCGTAGTCTAGGGTGGAAAGGTTAATAGCCAATATTGCTGTTACTAGGTGAGGTTAGGAGAGGTAAGGGAAGATTCATCTAAGGATGTGTTGATGTGGTTAGAGAGTGTTCTGTCACACTCCCTGGTGCATCCCAGGTTCTTTACTGAGCTAGATGCTGTGGGCGGAGGATCTAGGGAAGTCGGCCAGGGGGTGGGTAGGTGGAAGAGTGCTATTTTACCACAGATCAGGATTTCAGTTTTGCCAAGATTAAGAAGGAAATGGTTAGCCGTCATGCAGCGGTTGATTTCTGTGAGGCATGAGGTGAAGTCCGAATGGGGAGAAGCCGGGGTCTTGGGGATCTTGAAGATCTTGAAGATAATCTGGGTGTCATCTGGGTAGATGTAGCAGGTTAGTCCAGGTGAGCGGATAAAGGTGGGGATGGAGTCAGGTAGAGGTCAAAGAGTAGGGGGGTAGGGAATCCCCCTTGTGGGACCCCATTGAGGGCAAGGTGGGGGGAGAGGAGAAGGGCGCTTGGATGGTGATCTGTGAACGGTCAGCAAGTTAAGAAGAGAGAATGCATCTGAATGACATCTGAATGCAGAGTCTGTGATGCCTAGAGAGTGGAGTCTGTCAGTGAGGATGCTGTGGTTGATACTGTCAAAAGCTGCTGATAGGTGAAGGAGTCTGCAGATCTTACTTGATCAACCATGCCATCCTGCTCAACTGTCTCCTTGATAACCTGGGTATCACCGAACAGGCCCTGGCTTGGATGACCTCTTTCCTCTTCGATCAACCACCCCAGGTCCAACTTGAGTCCTTCCTCTCCTCTATCTCTATATCTACTTGTGGTGTTCCACAGGGGTCAAACCACTCTCCCTGGCTGTTCAACCAATACCTGGCACTTCTTGCCCACAGGGGTCTCACAGAGGGATTCCCTATCCCCCCTACTCTTTGGCCTCTAGCTGAGTCCATCCCCACCTTTATCCGCTCACCTGGACTAACCATTGCCGCTCTCTGCCCCACTTTTCAGTGCTATGCGGACGATGCTCATTTTCAGGCTCCCTTCCACCACCTCTTCTCCTTCTGTTATCTCTGACTGTCTTTCTGCTATCCAGGAGTGGTGTGCCGCCAATAGTCTCTGCCTTAATGCCAATAAGACTGAGATTCTCCTCATCGGCACACCCCTCCTCCTTTCCCTCCCTCCTTTCCAGTCGCTCTCTGGCCAGCCTCTCTAGGCCCTCTTCTTTCTCCTACCTGTGAGGCTAAAAACCTTGTGGGTCATCTTCGACTCCACTCTCTCTTCTCTCCTCACATGTCTGACGTTTCTAAGAAGCCACACTACCAGCTGCACCTCCTCAGAGGTATTTTTCCTTTACTCTCCTTCCCCCAGAGGCTCACTGTCTCAAGAGCTCTGTTTCTCTCTAGGATGGACTACTGCAACAGCCTCTTTCTAAATCTGCCTGCTTCTACTCTCCGCCCTCTGCAACTCATCTAGAACAGGACTGCAAGACTTGTCCTTGGCCTCAAGCCTAGGGCCTGTATCTCTCCAGGACTGATATCTCTGCATTGGCTCCCAGTGGAGGCAAGGATTAAGTTCAAACCCCTCTGCATTGTCCACAAGGCCTTCTGGGGCCTGGGGCCTCAATACCTCCAATTCTCTCTTCCTAAATATCTTCCTTCTCGAGCTCTTTGCTCATCCACCTCCAACTCCCTCAGGGTCAGTCGCTTCTCCAAGCAACGAGTTGGTGGTAGATCTCTTTCTTGGCTGAGGCCTACCTCTGGAACAGCCTCCCTGCCTCCCTGCCTCCCTGCCTCCCTGCCTCCCTGAAACTTGAGGAGAACCATCTCCGGTTCTAGAAGCACCTCAAGACCTCCCTCTTTGCTTCTGCTTTCGCTCCTCTCCGCTGCTGAACTCCTGACTGAAACTGCACTGGTCACCTGACTACCCTCCGATCTCTGGCCCTGGTCCCCTCCCTCACCAGCAGCACGCCTGCACTGCCTCCAGGGCGAACCCTGCACTTGGGGGCTGTTTCTGTATCCTTACAGTCCCCACCAGCTCTTGACACTTGATGTCTGCACTTACCCCTGCACTTGCCACTATCTGGCCGCACTTTTACCTACTGTTTTTATCTATTCTATTTATTTTTTACTGTTGAACCTATGTATTGCACTGCACCCTCCCCCTACCGGCACTTTCCCTTTCTCCCCTCCCTTGCACTTGTGCGATCTCAATGTCACCTGGCCTAGTCAGATCGTTGTCTCTGTCTTCCCTCTGCTCCCCCTCCCTTGCCTCGTCGCGATTTGAAACCCTTGTGTATAGGCACGTTATAAATGCCATATCATATCATACCATATCATATCATGTACAAGCAGAAATCCAAAGCACGTGCATGGCTGATCAAGGAGACATGCACACACACAGCCATGCTAACCAACTCACATCTTCAGTGACAGTGACCATCACCCAAACATCACCAGATCACATCATCCATGCAAACTCTACATGTGCCACTGCATGCCACAATTGGGTACACACATCACCAGCCATGAACATGATTGACAGTGTACAACCTTATCTGTTGTGCTGTGAATCCCTCACGCCCTTCACCTAACACTGTGCCTCCGCTTTGGGACATGGAGGGCCAGTATCCAGCAGAGGGAATGGGGACTAGGGTGGAAAAAGGGTACTGGGTGAACCTCTCTGGGAGTGTGGGCACTAGATCAGGGAAGATACTTGTAACAATATAGGACCTTGTTTTGGACCAGCTAAAGGTGTCAGTCATACAGACTGCACATATGAGAATCATTGTAGATATTAATCTGCACATGTATGTGGGAGACTGTAGCAGTTCACAAAACTATGCCCGTTAACTCCACTGTGCATGCCCACATGGCCAGTCCTGTAACTCTAAATGGCCTTGAGAGGGAAATGGCCCATGACATGAGGTAACCAAATAGAAACTGAAAAAGGACGTGGGTTATAATCAAATAAAGTCCACCCAAGATGATGAAAGAAAAATTGAAAAAGAGTACATCTTGGATGGAGGTACATATCAAATGGAGTCCAGCATGGACCCAGACATAAACAAATGAAAAAAGTCCATGTTGAACAGGGGCAAAAAATAACAAAATCTCCACCATGGGGGGAGGGGGGATTGTCCACATATGTGAACAAAAAATATATAAAGAAAAAATCATACCCCCTCCATCGGCTCATTGTCACCACGGCCCAGGTCGAAGAGGTGGAGTGAATCAGCTGGGACCGCCATCCTGTGGTGGATCCTGGGATGGTGCACTCTGACAAAACAGTGCCAAAGTCTGGCCTTCATTCGCTAGCAAACAATAATATAATGGACCTTGGTTGGTGAGATTGTGGACTCCCTTACACAAACAACTTCAATGTGGCTATTATCACAAAATATATTTTGTGATAATACTTGTAACACTGGTTGAGGCATCTCAGAGGTGCAGACCAATATTCTGTTCATGACTCAAAGGTCAACATTCGATCTGTGACACAGGATACTGATAGGCGATCAGTCCGGCTTAAATTCAGACAGAATTAAGATAACCAAGTGGACAAGCAGTGGTGAGAAACACCCCATTCCTCTGGATACCAAACAGGGATCCATACATGGCACTTTGATCTCCAGGGCTCCATCTGACCACGTGATCAGACTCCTGTAAATTACTTCTAGGAGTGTGAAGGATATATTCCAGCGCTGATACTACCCCCACTATTGCTGATTGGTGATGCATGCTAGATGGCATCTCCCACCAGATGACACGTTGGGGTTTGGTTCCAGTAATTACCTACCCACATCCTGAAGAAGGTCGCCAAATGCTGGGGCACTATTAGTGTCTTTACCAGACGACCGAAACATATGTCGATGCTATTAAATACGCAGAATGCTATTTAATTTGTTGTTTTTTTGAACACCCATTTAGAGTGGCTATAGGTGTAAGGAATTGGTTTAGTGTGTGAATGTCGTTGGGTGCTTAAATAACCCATATAGGGCCTCATTACGACCCTGGCGGTAATCGCCCGTCATTACCGCCATGGCGTAATGAGCGTTTACGCCGTGGGACGATGGCGTAAAGAGCGCCACATCACGACCCATCGCGCACGAGCATTACGCCATGGCGGTAATGCAATTAACGCCATGGCGGAAAAGGCCCCTACCGGCATCGCTAAGCGAGCAAGGTGCCCTTCCGCCAGCGTAAGTAGCGGCCACCGTAATTTACGGCCACCGTAATTAGCGGCGGCCGTAAAAGGCCAAACCGGAAATAGCGTCATCGCGCCGGAACGGGAAGCAGCCCGTCGGCCATCTTTAAAAACACAATCCATCGCCATCCTACCAAACAACACCAGACCCAACCCTGACACCTGTCCCAACCAAACACCCACCCATCCAAGTTCCCGAAAATGCCAAAATCCGTGAAAAAGGCATGTGACCGCCAGCGCCAGGAGCGATTCAGCCGGGAGGAACTCTGCATGCTAGCGGAGACACTGCAGGACAACGCAGGTGTTGTTTTCTCCCCTGAAATGACCAGGACAGCAATCGGGAAGAAGAAGGCCATCTGGGCCCTGGTGGCTGAGCGCGTCAGCGCGGTGGGGACCGTACCCCGCACCCCACAGCAGTGCCGGAAGCGCTGGGATGACCTGCGCATACGGGTCAGAGCCGTCATCTCGGCAAACCGCAACCTTGCCCAGGGAACCGGTGGAGGGTCGGAATCCCCCCTGAAACTCCAACCGTGGGAGGAGATCTGTGCTACCACCATCGGCATGGAATCCATCGAAGGCGTTGGAGGGATGGAAAGGGGAGCCCCGACATCAGGCGATGAAGGTAGGTGCCTCATACAAGACATGCCATAGTCACAGCAGTCCAATCATGTGTAGCACAAGGTTGCCCTAGAGTGTAAATGCAACACAAATCAATACTGCCCATAGCCACATGCGAGCACCACCCTGCATACACTGCTGGCACCCGCATACCTGCATCCACATACCACACCAAAAGGAGACAACCTGCATGGCACTGCCTGAAATCTGCCTCATCCACTGGCCAAAATAATGTCAACCATTGTCATTCAAAAGTCCGTAGACCCATCAATAACGCCCTCCCACCTTTGCTCCACCACAGGCACAGAATCACACCCAGAGGACCAGGACACCCCTGCGCCGAAGAGAGCGAAGTCCAACAACAACCTCCCTGCACCCTCAACCTCAGCTGCAGTGAGGCAGACCCCACGACAAGCAGGTCCCACTGCAGGCATACCGGAGGTCCCACCGGCAAGCACCCCTGTTGGCAGCAGGCCAGCAGCAGCTGCTCCACCTCCACCGACATTGCCTGCCACAGAAGGCAGGGGGTCAGCGGCCAGCAGCAACATCGGGGAGACAGCTGCAACAGCTGCATGTTCTGACTCGGACATGGAGCAGGAGGTCAGAAGCCCCACTGACCAACTACATTCCCCCTGTTTCTCAGACGCCAGCCCCCATGAGGGCGACACACAGGGGCACACTGAGGCAGAGGAGTGGCCTTCCACCCCATGCCCTGTCCACACTCCACAGGAGGGGACCAGCCCCTCCATCACTCCACCTGCACTGGCCATGGGCCAGCACGGCCAGCCGTCCCTCGAGGACATCACTCAACGGCAGCATCAACTGTCCGCAATGCTGGATGAGCATGCCGCGGAATGTGTGGGGGCTAGGTTTAGCATTGAACAGGCCACGGAGACACTAAGGGCGGAAGTGGCGCAGAGCACTGCCACCCTGAGGGATGCCATGCAGGCCATGTCCAGGGACATCTGTGCCGAACTTGCGGGCTTGCGTCGTGCGGTCACTGACCTCACCCACACAGTACAGGAGCTGCATGCACAGGGGCAGCCAGGGACATCCTCCACTGCCAGTTCTGCGCAGAGCAGCCCCGTGCGCCGTTCCGGACGCAACCTGCGCTCCACAGCCAGGGGTGCCCCGGGGGCCGGGAGAGGGGGCTTGTGACGGCCTGTGGACACTGTCACAGGCATCTGTTGACAGCTACATGGGGTGTGTTGGGGTGTGCAGGGGGGAGGTGGGAGGTGGGAGGGGGTGTGTTGGGGTGTGGAGGGGGGAGGTGGGAGGTGGGAGGGGGTGTGTTGGGGTGTGCAGGGGGGAGGTGGGAGGTGGGAGGGGGTGTGTTGGGGTGTGCAGGGGGGAGGTGGGAGGTGGGAGGGGGTGTGTTGGGGTGTGCAGGGGGGAGGTGGGAGGTGGGAGGGGGTGTGTTGGGGTGTGCAGGGGGGAGGTGGGAGGTGGGAGGGGGTGTGTTGGGGTGTGCAGGGGGGAGGTGGGAGGTGGGAGGGGGTGTGTTGGGGTGTGCAGGGGGGAGGTGGGAGGGGGTGTGACACGACAGTTCATAGTTCCAATACACTTTTTTCTTTCAAAAAAAGAAATGTGTGGACATTTTCATTGCGTATGTGTGCTTTATTGGTGTACAGTCCACAGTGTGCATGTCCCAGAGACACACAGTGCCCCAAGTGCAGTCTCCATGCGATAAACACCAGCCGTGTGTGCTAGAAGCAGTGGTCGATGATACTTTGGCGCATGGCACGCCCCTCCTGTGCATCGCCTCCTCCATGTGGTGGCGCCCCATCTGCATCCTCCTCATCCTCATCGTCAGGTGGTTGCAGTTCTGCGTCAGGGGGCAGGGGCACATTCCGTCTGACGCACATATTGTGCAGCATGACATATGCCATGACGATCTTTGCCACCTTCTCATGGCCATACAGGAGTGCCCCACCAGACCTGCTGAGGCTTCGGAACCGTGCCTTCAGGAGGCCGAATGTCTGCTCTATGACCACACGAGTACGTGTATGTGCACGGTTGAAGTCCTCCTCGTGCTGGTTCTGCGGGTTCCGGACTGGCGTGAGGAGCCACCTCTTCAGGGGATAGGCTGCATCACCTGTATGTAGGCGAGAATGTATGTGTCAGTCATGTTTGATCAGGAACATGATGTTCCACCATGGCTGGCATGGAACTGTTACCTTGGCTCACTTCTACATGCACTAATTGATTCACACTATGCAACCAGTATATGCTCATTGCTGCCATGGCCTGTTTTGCATGCCATCACCCTATGTATGCAGAGGGGTTTTGTGCATTGTGAGTGCCCTTCCTCTGTATCCGTTCTCTGTGTTACTCACAGCCAGGTGGAGTATGCATCATCCCCCCCCCCTTTCTGCCAGGTGGAGTATGCATCTTCCCCCCCCCCTTTCTGCCAGGTGGAGTATGCATCTTCCCCCCCCTTTCTGCCAGGTGGAGTATGCATCTTCCCCCCCCCCTTTCTGCCAGGTGGAGTATGCACTGGTACGTCATTCCCATGCCCACTTCCATGACATTGCACTCACCGAGTAGCCAGGATCTTGGGCCTGCATGTCGCTCCATGTAGCGTGGTATTGTGGAGTTCCTCAGGACCATTGAATCATGGGTTGATCCGGGGAATCGGGCACAACAATGTGTGATGATCTTGTTGGAGTCACAGACCATTTGCACGTTGATAGAGTGGAACTGTTTCCGGTTGCGGTACGGTACCTCCATGGCACGTGGAACCACCAATTCCACATGGGTGCAGTCGATGGCACCAATGCAACCGGGTATGCTGGCTAGTGCATGGAAACCCACTTTGGTGTTTGCAATCTCCTGGGCAGTCCGTGGTAATGAGATGTGGTCGTCTGTGTGCTTGAGGAGGGCATCGAGCACTTGGATGAGTGTTCGTGAGAATAATGGTTGTGAAATGCCATGCAGGTGCCCCACTGTGTGCTGGTAGGTGCCTGTGGCCAGGAAGTGGAGTACAGCCACTACCTTCAGTAGGGGGGGGATGGCGGTTGGACTTTCTATCATGCTGACGATGTCGTCGTGTGTCATGTCTACGATGGCGGTGATGGTGTCCCGGTCCAAACGGTACAGGGTGTGGATCTGCTCAGCAGTGAGGTTGTTTGGATTGGCTCTGATGCGTGGGATTGGGGGCTGCCTGCGTGGTGGCACTGGCTGTGCTGGTGGGGCTTGCTGGGCCTGCCTTGCCCTCCTTCTCCTCCTGCGTCTCCTCTGTGCTGCCTGTTGTTGTTGTTGTTGCTGTTGTAGTAGCACATGCATTGCTATCAGGTCCTCCAGCCCCAACATTGCTAGTCGTATTGGCATCATTGTGGAGTGTGACTGGGTGTGGGTAGGGGTGGGGTGTGCTCTTTTTGTACTCCCCTGAGTCTGTATTGCCTTCACCTGTGCTGTTTCTGTGCACCTGTGGCAGCTGCATTCACTTGAATTGGCCCTTTACGGTTGGTTCGCGATGGCGTTATTTGCACCAAGGCGGTAAGGTACTTAGCGGCCTCGGTGATGGCGTTAGGTGCATGTCCGCTTGGGTCGGCATTTGCGTACCTTTCCGCCATGGCGCTAAGTACGGTGTGGGCGGTCGCGTGCGCGCACCCTTAGCGCAGTTAGCGGCAGCGTTAACTACGATGCCGCTATTGGCATCGTAGTTTACGGTCAGGAGTCATGATCGGACCTGGCGGAAAACGATGGCGGTAACCATTTACCGCCATCGTTTTTCACTTACCGCCAGGGTCGTAATGAGGCCCATAGTGTGTTAAGGATTTCAATCAAGCGATATACCCTGGTCTCAGCCTAGTATGCAGCGCACAAATGAAATACTTATTTTATTATGTCTATAGGTTCAATATTCAGAGTTATATACCACTCATATCACACCCCTTCTCAAAATACCCCCAGGTCACAATGGACCAGCAATCAGGCTGGTTGGTAAAGGTAATATTTATTTATTTATTTAAAATTCAAATCAAAACATATACTTTGTAATAGGGAGCAGCAATCACCAATGCGGTGACAATAACAGATAAGTAGGTATGTAAGGCAGTTAAATTCACTTTTATCAAAACAGAAGAAAAACACAGAGAAAAGAACAGTTTTGGCTTGTTTGAAAGATAGCACTTGAGTTAGGATTTCCCCCTGCAATATTCCTCAACCCACAAATAAGCAATTCTAAACAGATGTGAGTAAGCAACAGGTATATAGGAATGAAGGACAGTGAACAAAATTTAAATATCACCTTCCCTCCCCAAACAAGAGAGAAAACGGGTTTGCAATCTTACACTTTTAAAAATGACATTCGAAATTGGCTTTGTAAAACAATGAAAAGTGTGCAGAAATCCTTAAATCAATACACATTTCTATGGGAGCAACCTTGAAAAGAAATTAAGCACTTTGAATCTTAATGGAAGTTTGAAAATAATTGAAAAGAAGAATCACACGTGTAAAACTTTGCAGAAATGCAAATTCCCGCCTAAATTTGACTAAACGGTTTTTAAGTAAAATGTGTGAAATACACTGTTTTGGCATGCTTGTTGGGATGTAGCTACAGGTCTTATGTATAAGTCAGAAGTGGAATGAAGTCTCTAGCTATTAAATTGAGTGAGTTATGCAATGTTGAACCAGGGGCGTTTTTGGAAAATAAAGGCGCGGAAAAGAAAACAGAAATCAACTTTTACAAGAATAGTTTTATTCTACACTAGGGCATTCAGGCTAGGTTACCAGATTGAAACACAGTAAGCTCTAGAGTTGATCCGCGGTACAACCCCAACACCTCCGTGTCCGGCCCGGCTGACTCAGTCCGATTACCCGAGGGAGGATTTAAAGGTTTGGGATTTCACAAGGCACAATTATTTAAATTAGTTTAGCACTAGCGCAAAGAATCAAGGCAAGGTTTCAAGAATGGTTGTGGCAAGAGAACAAGTTCTGAAGGTAAGGATAGGATGACTTAGAGATTGGGATGGAACAAAACAAGGCAAGGTATGCTATGATTTTCTATGCTTCTTATTAATACTTACAGTCCACTTTAATTTAGGATTTTGGACCGTCAAGAGTTCTGATCATCACATGGATCAGGTCTAACCAAGGACAGCAGGGCACGTCTGGCGGGATAGGGTCAGCTGGGCGATTCTGGTCACCTGGACTGGCACCTCGGGTTACTGGAGACTGCACTGGACTGCACTGGTTACTGGAGATGGGAGATCAGTGGGATGGCGAGTTTGGAGCAGGCATGCATTAGTAGTAGAAAGCCAGCTGGATCAAAATGTTTCCCTGGGGTTTTGGGATTGCTTCAGAATTTGGGGCCTACCTGAAAAGGAGTTCAGCAATGCTGAGGCTTTGGCTTTGTAAGGAAAATCAGGAATCAGGAATAAGGATGGTGAATTCAGGAACGGGGCGCCACACAGAAATCAGGATGAAGTCAGGAAATCAGTGTGTCTTGGGTGTTGTGAGGTTCCCTCATTCATCATGCCAAATGACATCACTAAATTATATGACTGGGGCAGTCATACAACCCATACCCATAATGCTATGATTGGGCAAGAGCATAGTTTCTGCCTTGCTCTTTGCTGGTTGGATAACAGAAAAGGATGTCATGTTTTATGGTGTCACTTTTACAATGTCTAGGAACCTCCCCTAGCTCCTAGAACCAAAATCTAATTTTCCCACATATACATATTTATACAGTGATGACCTCTGAGAAAATCAGATGCACAGATCACATATTTTGTGGGTCACATTTCAATCCAAATCCCCAGTCTGTGGGACTTGGTTTATGCTTTCTGCAACATTTTGCCAATTTTAACCATGAAAGATTTGGCCTAAAATTTCCCATTTTGTACATAGATGCGCGTTTACACCTGGGATATGTGTACAAAATGTCATGTGCGCAATTTCCATACTTTCCCCACAAACGGTTATTCTTCACAACTTCTGTTCCTTTTCAGTACTGGGTTCAATCACGTCTTCAAAGAAAGAGCGTAATATTAGAGTTAAAACTACCAAGTTTCCGATTTCTCCTCATTCTTGTGGCAAAGTTAAATGTCTTTAAAGTCCAGTTGCAAATAGGCATTTAAATACAAAATGTCCTTAGCAGTTTTTTTGTTCTTTTCTTTCAACTGGCGGCAGCTGTCAAATTCTTTTTAAACAGGATGAGGGGCCTCTTTCCTTTGACTGAAGTTTCCTGCCTTTCACACTTGACAGGTGAGAGTCTTAGCCTGCTATAGTCTCATCCTTAGGCAAAGACGAATATCTGATGCACTGGGAAACCCCCCATTGTCATGGGATTCAAAGGCCCCATGCTCGCAATTAGCATTTCCTGCTCCAGAGGTTTATGAGGTGTCACCCTTTCTCAGGGCTGGCACTCTGGGATAGGAGATTTTTTTTTCTTTGACATAGTTTGCCATTCAGCCTGGGTTTTTGCTTTGATGTATACTTTTAAATCTTAACTTTAAACATATAGAATTAAACAGTTTTTATGTGTATTTCTAACAGTAGCAAATCCTTTCACATGCTTGAATAATCAAGCTTTATACAATGACACACTTTTAAAATAGGCGATTTTGCTCTTCATTCAGGAAAAAGCACATTTAACTTATTTCTTTTAAATTCGGTTTTCCTCTGCAGCAAATACCCATTTTAGTCAGTTATAGTCTTTCCCTTGAGTGCTGGAATGGTTTACAGCATAGATACATGTATCATGCCTTTGTTTAGAGTCTTTCTCTGGACATCTGATTCTTGATACTTGTTGCAAAGTTTTAGCCGCGTTTCCCCCTGGAAAATGAAAAACACAACTTCGGGTTTGCTTTTACAAAGATACTTTTTCCTGGAGCTGTCATTCAAATGAGGCCCGGTTCCTCTGAGCCACAATGGATGATCCTGAGCATTTCAGGGCCTTTTTGATCATAGTGGTTTATGAGAAATCATTGGATTTAGCACCAAACAGCACTTTGAAGGTTGAAAAATTACCTTTAAAAGAGGCATTTTGGGTTTTTCAGCACAATAATGCTGCTTCTTTCCTTTGCTCCATGTTGACTGTGGCAGAGCCCACTGGCATGCTCCTGCAGTGAGGACTCTGTTTTCACCCCACCTGAACTGTGTGTGGCAGGGCGTGCAGCCTTCTTCTGGTTGTGACACAAATGCAGTTTTAGAGATTTTGGCACGCACAGGAGTCAGCGCGGTCATTTTGGGTGGTTTCTTTCACCATTGCAGTAAAGTGATGTAGTGAGGCACATCTGAGTGGGTCAAAATATCCCACAAGTGTAAAGATTTCCATTAATGAGTGTATGAGTGAAGAGTTGTATAAATGGTGGAATATATCTGTGGATGTTGAATAAGAGATATGTTGTATGAACAAATATTGTCAAGTTGTGTATAAATAAATATATTTTGTGATAATAGCCACATTAAAGATGTTTGTGGAAGAGGGTCTCCAATCTCACCAACCGAGGTCCATTATATTATTGTTTCATGTTACTCACCTGGAGGACCGCCGGTATACAGGTACCCTTATTCTGAATCTTCATTGGCTATGACCACTCGTGAGAAAGATGCATGCAGGAGGGTCCCAATTGAGATGAGGTCCTGATGATGTTCATCACGAGTGGCCACAGAGTCATTATGCATTCTCACTTGTGACGTCTCCAACTGTAGGGCGAGGGTTTGTCTCTGGGTGACCATCTCTTGGCGGAGGATGTCCCTTGTGGCAAACATCTCATCATGCAGAGACTGCTTCAAGATCTCAGTGTCTTGATGGCGGGATGTCCTAGACGCCAACATTTTGAGCTGCTGGCTTTACTCTGTGGTACCGCGTCTCTATGAAGGGATTCCTTCAAAGACGCCGTATCTGCCTGCATGCTTTCGATGTGGGCTAACGCATCTTGACAGTCGTAGAGCCTTGAGGACTCCATCTTTGTATGCAGTGTTTCCATAAAGGTGGCCATCAACTGCCACTGATGGTTTCTGTGGGCAAAATACTCTGCATCCTGTATAGCTGTTGAGGAGATGACATGATTAGTCAGGCGATGGAGGTCCCTGTACATCTCTTGCAGGACCTCGCCATGTTAGGTACTTGCTCCCAGCATCTGCTGCTCACACTCGGAGAATCGGGCAGGCATATGCCCACCACGTCCAAGTGGACAGAATAAATAGAATCAGTAGAGTGGATGGAATAGGTAGAATGAATAGAGTGAATAGATGACATAGATAACATAGATGGAATGGATTGAATAGACGAAGCAAAAGAAAAAATTATAATAAATAAAAAAATGGACGGAATGAAAGGGGCAGAATAGAATGAGTGGAACCTGGTGAAATTTGCCCCACACGTTGTATCAATGTGCACCTTTGCTGCTATATATCTGTATCCCCCTATATATCTGTATCCCATATATACCTGTATCGACCCCTATCCCTATATATCCGTATGTCACTATGTATGTCTCCACCGTCCTGTTCACGTGCCTGTCTCAGGCACTATACAGATAACCACCATATCACACCACTACGCTTACCCTCTATTATACACCATCTTTCAACTAGAACACAGCTATACCCCTGATAATTCGGCCTAGCTGTTCACATGCAAATACGACCCCATGAACACCTCATCGCCCTAATAAAACGCAGCTAGCCGAGCACATTCTGGCCTAACTGCTCACATAGGCGTTCCTCAGGCCTAATGCAGCCAGAACCCAGTCTGGGTGTCCACCCACCAGACTTCACACATCCAAATGATATCTTCAACACCACACCTATCGCTAGGAAGCAGCTATCATCCGACAACTACACCAGCTGCACACATATGCGGTGCACCCACGCACCATACAACACTATCTCTCTACTGACCTGAACTACCGTTCCTGAGGGTGTTCAACCTACCAGCGCTTTGAGGTCCTACCAATGATATATAAAGCACTATATATGCCAAGTAACAGAACATAACATAACGTGTGCCGGGTCTACCAAGCCGGGATGCCAGAGCCCAGGTTTGTCGAAGTGAGTGGACCGTCTTTGGCTGGCGTTCTGCAACCCTCCGTTGGACACCAGTCTCCGCTGCTGGTTCCATCATGGGTGAAGGCAATCTTGCAGACAATGTATCCACAGTTGATGCAGGGCTTCCCACTGCCGGGTTCAGGGTCTCTTGGCTCTCCTCTGACTCAGAGGCCTTAAGGTACTCTTGGCGCTCCATGACATCCAGACTACCCATTGGGGAACCCTCGATGTCCCTCAGTATGTCTTGCACATCAGATTCAGCAGCATCATCTGAAGAGTCTGCAGTCCTGCTGATGATTGACTGCAGCAGGGGGGATTCTCACCGGGCACAACACCCTGGAGTGCGCTGGTGGATGGTTTTGCATCCTCCTCCTACCTCCTCCTCCTCTCCATCTGCTGCATCATCACCTGTACAAAGACAAACAACAGCATACAGAGTTATGAGTACCTGGCACAACATGCATATGTGAATTAAAATGCATACAGACACAAAATGGCCAGCCACACATACATCACACATTGTAACTGAGCGCACTGTGATCTGTAAGGCACAGATGAATGGCATCTGATGACCTGTGCAGTCATGTCAGGGCATATTAGGCCTTGTGCCATGCCATGGTTTGAAGGGTCAGAAGAACATACATACACACAGACAGGATTGAGAGTGTTATTCCCACCAGTGGATGGATGGAGGTAGATCTAATTGCAACATATGGACGTCTGGCCTGTACATATGCTCACCTAAAATGCATGCAGGCATATGTGTTGCCATAATCTCCCTAACACCCCTCGCCACATTGCCCTCGGCCAGATAAGTGGTTAGTGACCCTCACATGCATCTCATGCGTGAGGAGAGTGAAACTTGGAAATGACCATTGCACGCTTGCATGGCCACTGCTCCATTGACACTCAAAATGTGGAATGTACATCACTGAAACATCTATTGGCCATCCACTTCTACTCCTGTCTGGAAGACAGTCTCCTGCATTTTTGAACCGACATTGGGCCTCATTACGACCCAGGCGGTAAGTTACCACCTGGGTCGTACCTTTACCACCATGGCGTAAACTATGTTTACGCCATGGTGGTTGGCGGACTTACCGCCCCATTCCGAGGTTGGCGGGGCGGTAAGTCCCCAATCCCCATTTACCCTTCCCCATTCCCATTTTTGTCCCATAGGGCATAATGGGAGTGGGGAAGGCGTTAATTACGCCACCGTAAATTACGGTGGCGTAATTAACAACAAGGTCCCTTAGCGCCATGGATTTTAACACCTGCTAAAAGCAGGTGTTAAATCCTCCATGGCGCTAAGGGACCTCGGAATCAGGCGGTAAGGGTCGGCGCTGTTTACGCCGCCGTAAACCCCTTACCGCCTGGGTCCTAATGAGGCCCATTGTCACTCATCCATGTCCACCGGCAGCCAGGGAATAGATGACTGACATCATCCACACCTTGCTGCTATTCCCTGCTAGTCATGATTTGCATTCATAATGAACTATCTGCATGCATGACACTGTGAATGTGTCCAATGAGATGTGCCTTGCATGCTATTGCCACACTTAGGTGTATTGGCATAGCATTGAAATCCTGTATACAGTTATGTGTAGTGTAAGATCAATGTGAACCACACACAGACCCGTGCAACCACCTCTGTGAATGCAGATCAGGTGATGGAAGGGTACACGGTAGCATTTCTGAAGTGCCCATGGATGGCTGAGGACGACTCCAGCCAACTCCACCAGAACATCTCTGAGCTCACCATGCGAAAATGGTAGCAAATATGAAATGCACACATGACATTCACCTGATGTGGCTGTATGGGTTTCTACGCCTCACAAGTCACCCACCTGCTCACTGTTCAGATGTCCATTGGCGATCTCTTCAAATGGAATCAGCTCCTCCTCCTATGGTGAACCTCCCTGAGTGTCCTGGGGAAAGGCCAGTTTTCCACTGAACTTCTCCTTGGTCCTTCACACAGTGCCCAGTGATAATGTCACCAGGGAAATGGCCGCTATGGGGTGACATTTCCCAAAAAATGCACCCTTAGTAAAATCGAACAATTTCCCCAAGTATTATAGGTTTGGAGTTTATAATATATAATTATACCCCTCCTAGAACATTTGGGGAAAGTATTTTAGGGCTCAGAAAAAAAGGTTGCTTACCTAGCCACTTTTATCCAAGTGACATTATCACATGGAACCCTTCACAAGAGGTCCCCCAGCCTCTTCTGGACCTGTCTTTCAGTGCGCCTCTCCACGCCACAGGCATTGATGAGGTCTGTGACTTCCTACCATATTCTTATCCACTCAGGGAAGTAAGCAAGTTAGATCTGTAACTTCGGCATAAGGATTGGCTCTAAGGGCTGGGTTGGTTGAGCTTTGGTGCAAAGCAGGGCAAGGCATGCGCCACAGATGGGCAAGGTGTCTCTCACCCGGGGGCTGTGCCGACTGAACGTAAGACAGGCCCTTTCTGTAGATCACCCTAGCTGTGGTGGTCACCTCTTTCTGTTCGCCTCCCGGAGTTCAAGGCTGGCATTCTGCCCGAGCCAACACCTAGCAGCTGACTTAGAACCAGTGCGCACCAGGGGAATCCGACTGTTCAATTGTAACAAAGCATTGTGAAGGCCCACCCACTCTTTACCCATCAATGAAGCATGGGTAAACACTAACTATGACTCTCGTAAAGGTAGCCAAATGCCTTATCATATGATTAGTGATGCATGAATGGATGAACGTGATTTCCACTGTCCCTACCTACTATCTAGCAGAACCACAGCTGAGGGTACAGACATGGCAGAATCAGCGGGGAAAGGAGACCATGTTGAGCTTGACTCTAGTCTGGAACTTTGAAGAGACGTGAACAGACTTGGGAATATATACTTGGCTCAGGAACCAATGAGACATAGCTACCATCTGTGGGATTGTGACTGAATGCCTCTAAGTCAGAATCCCTCATAAACCGTAACGATACTGCAGAGCTGTGGAACCTTGGCTGGCCTAGGATAGCCGTCCTCTGGGCCCGTGCCTAGATTTGCTTGCTTTGGTACTCGAGTGTGGACAGAAGGAAACCACCTTTCTCGCCTTTAGTGCACCACATGTTCATGGGAAACCTGGTGTTGAATCATTCGTAGGCAACCTGATTCTGGGTAAGGGTTTTATAAGTAGTAGAGCAGGTATTGCGCTGTGATCTATTGGAAGTAATCCTCAGAGCCAAGCTTTTGTGAAAGGGACTCGGTTCTTCCCGCTGTGCTGCAGGGTGCATGGGAAACTCCCACCCACCCTGGGTCCAGCCGCAGGGGTGCAGGCTGGGCATTGAGTACTCTTCTCCCTTTCCAGTCAGCCTAGCAGACCAAATGGCCTTGGCCCAGCCGGCAGAGGCAAAGTGGCTCGACCCAACCAATGGGAGACGAGGAAGAGAGGCTGGTTCTTGGTTCATGGATGACAGTTTAAGCCCAGGCGCCATGGTGCAGAGATGGCAGCTTGAGCCCAAGACCCTGGGCACTGAGGTAGTAGCTTAAGCCCCAGACCAGAGGCAGTGGCTTTAAGGCAGGCACAACCTCATGGCCGGACCAGATGGCCTGAGTCGCGGCTGTCTGGCTGTCTCCTACATTTGTCTGCAACCAGGTTCCATGAGCCCCCACTTTGTGGAGGCTTTATAGTCATTGGCAAGTGTCTCCCTATGGGATGGACATGTGGCACTATAGCCAGACAGGCACCTGTGCGCTTGGACCAGAGGCCCAGAGCAGGTGCGGCCCAACGGGCCTGGCAGAATGAGTAGAGGCTACACAAGCCCCGCAGCTGAAGGCGCAGGTGGGATCCGGGTTCAAGTAGGAGTACCAGGGAAAGGATTACTGGGGCTCTGCAAAGGCGGTCGGGGTCCCTAGGCCTCTCAGGAAGGTACTGCTCTGGGGCTTCAAATGACCCGGGATGGGCGGGTTGCAACCCTGCAGTTGGGTGCCGCTGGTTCAGCCATGGATGTCACCTCTCCCTATCCCATGCGTGACGTCTTGTGGCTGTCCTGTTTGTATACTTTCCCACTCTGAATATCTATTTCAGTGGACAAGGTGATATTGCGAGCCGTGCAATGTTGGTACTGAGACATGTGCCCAGGTGCACTTCCCATGGCGCTACCTGTAGGTTACACTTTGCTCACTTTGGCATTGGTATTGTGCTGTGAAATGATTTCTTGCAATGTGTTTGTGGCCACACGCATATGCTGGGTTGACATATCGTGTCTCATGCATGTGTCTCATTATTGTCCCTACACCTGTGTGACAGTATTCACGCTGATTGCCTGGGCATGTGTGTGTGTGTGACAGTTGCTGGTTGACTTGTGCTGAATTCATGCGACTGTTAATGTTGTGTATGCCACACATGCATTGCCACTGTGACTGATGTCTATGTTCCTTGTCACCTTTTCCACAGTTGCTGCAGTTGGGGAAGAGGGTGGAAGCAGTGCTGTGGAGCAGAGAAGCTGAGGCAGAGCCTCCAGACCAAGGCGCAGACCCCAGCCACGCCCAATTGTCACCTCCTTTTCCAAAAGTGATGTGGCTTGGGGAGCGCCAGTACCGTTAGTCCAGGCTGCTGAGTGTTAGTCCGAGGAGTTGATTGTTGTGTAGGACACCTCAGCAGCAATGGGACAGCATGCTGCCATAGAGGGGCCAACAGGGATGGAGGCCGCTCTGGAGGCACCTGGGTTTATGTAGGTGGAGGTAGAGGAGGAGGCCATTGCACCCAGCCCACAGGCCCATGTGGGGCATCGAGGAAGGTGTTCAGGCTGCACTCGTGGCCCAGAGACATGAGGATGTGCAGTCTACTGGGAAGGGATGGGCACAACCTCCTGTCCTTGGGACACCTGCTGCAGACTGATGCCGCACTTCTGGCCGATGTGGCCATCCGAGATGTGGTGCAGCCACTGCTGGCTGGTTTCATGTGGCGGATGGCATCAATATGTGATGTTGTACATTAATCTTGCGAGGAGCTTGTACGGCATCACAAGCAGATGCGCTCCTTCCTCGCACAGTTGGGGAGTACACTGCTCTCGGGTGGACTCTCGGGACTGGCCACTGCAATGGCCCCCTCCTCCATTTCCTCATCTGTGCCCCAGTCTTCCTACTGTCAGGCTAACGTGCCATCTAGCAACATAGCCCCTTGTGCACAAGTCTGGTTGTGCCTTCATCCCTGCCAAAGGTGGAAGTCCGTACAACAGCACATGAGATGGTCACTGAGCCTGCCCAGGCCCCCACACATGAAAAGACAGTGGAGGGACAGCAGGCACTTCAGGGCAGTGCAGGTGTCGTACTCCCCCAACAACTGTCATCTAATTGGAGGGAGTCCATTCCTAGGGCACTCACTCCAAGGCAGCAGCACATGGTGGCTGTGAGGAGGCACATTGTACAGGGCATTACCACCTGAAGGAGGCACAGTGGACGACAGGTGGCACAGTTCAGGCAAGGGGAATGCCTGTGGCTAGAGACTCTGGTGTCGGCCAGGGTGCGATATGCAAGGCAGCAGGAGGTGGAGAGGTGGCATTCAAGGGATGTGGTTATCAGGAGGACCTGGGCTGAGGGGAGGAGAGAGTGGTGAGGGGGCAGGCTGCTATCCTGGGGGAGTCTTGTAAGGATGCAGAGGAGGCGGATATGCACTTGATTGCCAGCCTGCAAGACGTCCAGGAAAGAACGGAGGACTGCCTACAGGATGAAGATGTGGTTGGTGAATCAGCCCTGGTCGCAGCCCTAGCCGGCATCCCAGCAGACTAGCGTGCTGCCATTGTTAATAGTTTTATAGTATTAGGCTCCATTTTGTCTTTTTTTTTCCTCCATGATGGACATTTATACCCTTCTCATTTTTGTGTACAAAGTTTTCTTTAATGTAAGTTTTCATACCGTTCATACCACAGTGTCTGTGGTGCCTTTGCCATGTGCTCATTTACTTTTTCCATATTCCCCAAGTGCATATGTCCTATGGGAGTTATGTGGGTTGGGGCCTCACTATGTGTGTCATGTTGTTGCTGTGATATTTGCTGGGGACGTTTGTGCATGCTCCATGTATGATGGATGTTGCATCCATGCCCAATGAACATGGGTAGTCTCTTGTGGAGGTGGAGAGGTGATATACTTTGGTATTCACTTTTTTGACAGCAAATTGGTTGCGTGCCTACTTGCGTGCTTTGCAATACAGCCATGTTGTTGAATTATGTACATGATGTGGATGTGTGTGTAGGAGTTGTATGCTGTGGTTGGGTTTGTACTCCATTGGTGAATGCGTTCATGTTTGTTTGGTGATGTGTGTTGTTAGCGCTTGACAGGGTAGTGGGAGGAGGCAGGAGTTGAGGGGGCTGCCTGAGGTTTGGGGCGGAGGTCAGAGGGGATAGTGGAAGGATGCAGGACTTGAGCGGTCTGCCTGGGGTTGGGGCAGAAATCAGTGGGGGTAGTGGGAGGAGGGTGGACTTGAGGGTGTTGCTTTTAGTTACGGTGGACAGGCCGCAGTTTTGCTGGGGTGCTACTTTGAGTTAGATGGGGCGATGCTCAGTTTTGCCATGGTGCTGATTTGAGTTAGGGGGTACTGGCTGCAGTTTCACCGGGGTGCTCCTTCGAACTACGGGGGACATGCCCATACTAACACTTTTTTACCTTGATCTATAAAAAAATATCCTTGACAGAACGATTAACATCTATAAATAAGGTATGTTAAGTTCAATTTGATAACTAGAGTATTCAAAATCTACTAAAATGCAAATATTGTAACAAATAAAGTAAAATCAAAGTCGACCAATGCAGGCTTGGTATGTTAAAGTATGTGCTGCAAAGATATGTATGTACCCTGCAAAGGAACATTTCCCATCACAGCAAGGGGTCAATGTTTCTACTGCAGAAATCAGTGTGTAAGATGCTGGGCAAAGTCCCCCACATCAAAACAACAACAGTCGTGGTTTCACTCCCATATTCCATTCCATCCACCCAAAAAATGAAAATATACTCCTCAATGTTTTATTTCTTTTTTGTTTGTTTTATGCTTTAA
This sequence comes from Ambystoma mexicanum, assembly GCF_040938575.1. Lineage (NCBI taxonomy): Eukaryota > Metazoa > Chordata > Amphibia > Caudata > Ambystomatidae > Ambystoma > Ambystoma mexicanum. The sequence continues at coordinate 468,862,450 of NC_090925.1, read as the reverse complement.
CAAAGTTAACCTTTAACAAATTCACTACACTTAATAACCACAAACAAACAAATGATTAATCCAACAATCATTGCACAAAAATGTTATCAGGCATAAAATCAATTCATCAAACGTTATACTCAGGTAAAAACTACTAACTATATAAAACAAATCACAAATGTTCATCAATTTTAAAACTTAACAAAAGTTCATCCTCCAGATATAAAACGTCTGATTGTACAAAACTATGTTTCAATTACACCAGGTTTAAGATTTTCTTCAAGTTTGAGATTTTAAAAAGTAGTAATGGCAATCACCGTCGAAGCTGTATGACCTGACAACATGCAAACCAAACTTGCTTGCCTTCACCCCTTTCAAGGGCTAATACATTTTTTTTTATAGTTCCATCTCAACCCCTGAACAGATGAACAGCTGGACAAACTAACATTAAATGCTCAAGGGTTTCACACTCGGCCTCAACCTTGCAAAAACAAAATCTGATCTGATAGCTTCCAAATGGCCAAGTCTGATCCTGATCTCTTTTGTTGGATACAAGTTCCAGCAAAAGCGTAAGAAGGCAAACTTTACCAACTTCGCTGGATATATTGCTAAAAAGGGGGTCAGCATACCTTGTTTCTTATAATCCCACTTTAAATGACATGAAGAGGGATATCCATGCATATTCTCGATTCTATCAATCCAGTGGTATTCAAGAAGAGGTTCTTCACTCTACAAGGATTCTCTCTTGGCTCTACAGCAGAACTGTTCACCCCCAGTAAAAGGATATTACAATGATCAAACACCTCTGTCAACCATCTACAACTCCCTGACTCGAGAATGATTTTCAAATCCACAAACAGGGAGCCTGACTCTGGGCATAGGATCTTTCTTACCAGTGACAATATCTACCACTGTGTTCGGGCTTGCAAGGAAATAATACCCAGCTCGTAACGAATTGCATGTATAGGAACTGAGTTGGGTACATGCAAAACCCTTCGCCAGACCAAGGCTTCAAAAGATGGCATCACTTCTAATAAAGACAAGTGTATACATCCATACCATACAAAATCTTGGGAACAATTTTCCCTTCATAATATTTTAAGCATGATTTCAGAGTGTATATACCGTAACGGGAATCCACCCTCACTAATTAATTAGCTAGTGTCGAGGTATGATCCTTAAGCCACTCTTTCAGCCTGGTCAGGGCCAGGTTAGGCTGCATTAGAAATCACAGATATATCACTGAATTCACCTTTACCACTGGTTCTGAAGCAATATGCCATTTAAAGTTAGTTTTCTTTTGACCCTTTGAACATTGAAATATTTTGGTCTTGATAGGGTTAATTTGAAGTGCATGATTGTCCATATAAACTGCAAAGCATCCATCAGCCTTTGAAGTCCTACGGGCGAACAATCGAAAATAAGAACATCGTTCGTGTAGGACAGCCAAAAAGGCCTTAGTTTTTGTACCACTTGTGTAATGAATGTCGCTGTTTTTAGATGATCACCAATGTTCAATAAGTCAAGCTTAAACAGGCAGGGTGCCAAAACGCAACCCTGCCTAACACCCCGGGACGTAGAAATCGGGCGTGAAAGTGTGTCGGAATAAATCAGATACACTTGGATTTCAGAGTGGGAATACAAACCAACTATTAGTCTTAAGAGACCCGGAGGAACACCCCACTGATGAAGCTTGGACAACAGATGTTCACCATCTACAGCATCAAATGTAGCTGTTAAATCAATTGACGCAATAAAGACTTAGTCGTACTTTACCTTCGAGGCCAGATGTTAAATGTTTTGAATATTAGCCCATTTAAAGATGTTCTGAGGTTCTGTTGAAAACCAATTTGCCATTTTGTCAATCTACCGGCTGATAGGGCCCACGCTTCTAGATGGGATGGCAAAATGGAGGCAAAAACCTTGCTATCCGCATCTAGGAGGGCAATAGGTCTGTAATTTAAAGGCCTCATTCTTGCTCCCTTCTTATAAATTGGGACAGTGTGTGCTTTGGACAAAGTGGCAAGAAAAAGATCTACGGTTACCACACTCTTAAACAAGATATTAAGAGTTACTGCCCAAGCCTTTGTATTGGTTTTAAACAAGAAGCTTGATCATTTATTTGGGCCTGGTGCCCGTGATGGACTGATCTTCATTATTATCTCCAAGATGTTATCTCCTCCCCCACCTATTCATCCTTCCACTCCTCATTGAAATCACTTCTTCTTCATTCCCCTCCCTGACACCCTTCCCCCTCTCTCCTTCTCACTATCTTTCTAGTGCCATTCTCCCTGTTCTCTTTCTCTTTCTCTTTTCCCGTCTCTCCTAAGATCTCCTCTTTTCCTGTTGCTCACTTTACTCACTACTCTTTCTTTCTCTTCCTCCCTTCCCCACCCCCTCCTCGCCTCTCCTTTCTTATCTCCTCGCCTCTCCTTTCTTATATGCAAATTGTTCTACATGCCGATTTTATGGCTTGATTCATGTATACATGTATTCTACTGTTCCATGTTTGATGTGTTTTTTTGTTGTTAACTGTAAAGCACCTTTGATTAAGGCGCTATATAAAACAATAAATACAAATACAAATGCTAAGTCCATCCTATCGTTAAAGTCCCAGACCGGTATAGTATACTCTATGTTGCCCATAGGCCGAGCATATAGAGTTGAAAAATGTAAAACCCAATCATTCTCAGTTACTTGGTTTATTTGTTTCCCTGATTGTGAAGGGTTAATGTTGTTCAAGAGATGCAAGAAGTCCTGGACATCCTTGTTTTTTATTACAACAAAGAGTGCTTCCGCACCATCTTGTATCCTCTTACAACAAGTATGTCAGAGCCAATTCCTATTTGTTTAACGCATGTGCCCCATCAGATTTATCTTTATGGCTAACGAAATATCCGACCGTTGGTTAAAGGACCTAATGTCCTTCCTTAATTGGCGTTTTTGTACTACCAGTTACTCATTATAAATGTGTATGTATTTTCTGGGCTTTATAGCCAGGGATACAGAGCCGGCCGTTGGTTATGCTGTATTGGTCTGGCCTTTATGAAAACCTCTAAGTTGGAGAGAGAAAACAGCAATTATTTCCAATCAGAGGAGGAGGACTCCGGGACATCCGCAAAGGACCGATTCACCCTAGTCTCCAAGGCTTGTTTCCAATATATGCAGGTTTCTGTTCAAAACGTAAACAAATCAACAAGGCCGGGAATATCAGATTCCTCAGCTACATTCTCCAATGCAAACTTAGCTATCAACCTAGCATGATCGCTAAATAAGGCAGGAAGAACGGTCATCAAGCTACAGTTTTCCAACATCCAATCCCGCACAAAGATGTAATCAATGGTCGAGTGCACCTTCCCGTTGGTCAGGTCGAACATTGCGGAATGTCACTGTGCACGGATCCATCCAATGGATATAATCCTAGCCCCTTCATACAACTGTACCATTGCTTACCCCTGTGCAGCTTTGTTGTCGGTGATGTTTCATCCCCGGTATAATTTGTTTGTAAATCAGAATCCATACATTTGGAGTTAAGATCGCCTGCCAAAAGTATCTGGCCACCCACATATAGATCACACAACACATTGGTGAACCTAGTCAAGTAACCCAAAATGGTTGGCAACTCTGGGGTATTTTTATGGCAATACACGTTAATAATTAACAGATGGAAAGTCACAACACTGAGTCAATAAAGCACCAATAAATGTATTATCTATCTTTTAATGAACTCAGTGTATCTTATATACTTACTGAACTAACCAGAGTTAGGAATCCTCCATACAGACAACCCACCACTCCACACCTTGCAGCTTGAAAAAGCACAATATACTCATCAAACACTGGTGGAATTTGCAGCCAGGTCTCTTGGAGACGAACCATCATTTGCGACTTAAATTCAAGACCCGCTGCGGGATTGGTAAATAGGTGGGAGTGGCCCGAGTATTCCACAACAAAATGGAAAAGGGGCTCACTCCCGCCTCTCTGGGGTTCAGCTATTGGTGGAGTTTAGCATTTTGTCCCATTGAATAACCAAGACCAATCCCTTCTTTCTTCTGAGGTCTTCGTTTTTAGTCTCGAGGCTTGAATTTCTGCACGTAACTGTTGTTCATTGGGCCTCATTACGAGAATGGCGCTAAAAATCTCTCATTACTGGCATGCTGGTAATAACATGTCCGTGTAGGCTTGATCCCGCAAACAGCGGTTGATCACGAGTGTGCGAGCATGTGCACCCCTGCATGCCGGCAACAGCCGTACCAGCATGCCGGTAACGACCCTCAAACCCCCAGATAGTGGCATCATCAAATGCACACATAACACCTCTGCCATCGGCAACCCCCAAATAGCGGTACCAGTATTAACATAGTGGTATGAACAGGCCCGTCATTACCGGACCCGGAAGTAACATCATCGCGCCGGAACAGGAAATGCATTGACGGCCATCTTTAAAAACACGATCCATTGCCATCCTCAACAGACTGGACCTTCATAGGCAAAACTCCAAACACACCACAGACAAAATGTTAAAGGCTACCCAGAAAGGCACTGCCCGCCTGCGGAAACCAAGATTTTAGGACGAGGAGCTCAACATGCTCGCAGATACCCTTGTAGAGAATGCGGATGAGGTTGTCTGTAGTGACCTTTGGTGTCCAGCACAGCTCAGAAAGAAGGCAATCTGGGAGGAAGCAGCAAGGAAAGTAAGTGCAGTTGGCACCCACCGCACGCACAGTGCGCGATTGCAAAAAGCATTGGGATGACCTGAGGCTGAGAGTGAGGAATATCTTGTCGGCCAATCAGAGCCAGGGGCTGGCAACAGGTGGCGGACCTCACTCACCTATCAAATTGGCTAGATGGGAGGAAACTTGCAGCACATTGATAGATGTGGAGTCCATTGAAGGAGTAAGTGGAGCGGATTTCTGAGTGCCATCATCGGCAGATGAAGGTGAGTGTCCCTCCAAACACCTGACAACCAATCATCACAGATGACCACCAAATGTGACAGCGATGAAAGCCAAGACATGGCCTATCATACACACATACACATATCCCTGTCCACATGCTGGCCCCACCATTATCACATCCAAATGCATGCTGCATGCCGCTCCCATACACAAATACACACCCGACACACAGATGACCTGCACGTGTCACACAGCACGCAAGACACAACACACCTGTAGGCCCCACAGCAGACACCATGGTGACCATGTGAACACCTGAGGGATTGCAATACTCACCCCCCAAACTTGCACGTACCCAGCCCGCCCCAAAACCAGGCATGTAACTGATCACATGGCGCCAACTGCACAAAGACCAATGCATGCATGATGCAAGCACCACCATCACTGATGCCCTGCCACTCTCTGTCCCCCACAGGTACGGATGCAGACACCGAAGAACCTGATGGAAGTGCACAAGCTACGACACCAGCCAAAAGGCCCAGGGGCCAAGATGATGGCACCAGGCCATCTACGTTGAGGGGAGCAAGGATGGTCCAATCGGCACGCAAGACAGCAACCAGTGCCCAACCAGCCACGCAGCCACCTACACAGGACCAGCAGACACCTGCCCTGCACCCCTGGAGACACAACCCACATAGGGTGAGGCCACATATGCTGATATTGAGAATGAGGGCTCACAGTCCGCTGCCACAAGCTCAATAGGAGAGACGGCTGAATCGGCACAGCATAGTGGCGAAGAGGAAGGGGTCCATGACGACAACACCAATGCAGGAGTCCTCCACACAGAGGATGTAGGTTGGAGCCCAAGCCCGCAGGTCACCCCACAGGGCACCCCTCACCAGGATTCAGTAGGACAGGGTAGCCATGGAGAGTGGTCTCCAACATTGCACAGCCCCGTATTGGCTGCAGACAGACCACCAAACCCACCATCCACCACCACCACTGCAAAATGGGACCTCGAAGGACGTCTGTCCAGGATGGAGGGCCGGCAGGAGGAGATGCATGGCTATGTAAAACAGTATCTTGCAGAAGGCGAGGCAACACGCTGTGTAATGCATGACACCACTGCAGCAGTTATCAAGGCCATCAACCGTAACACTAAGCGCGTCCACGACGGATTCACTGCTGTGGGCCAGATCCTCACCAGGATTGCAGACAGTATGGAGCAGCGGCAAACAGCGGCTTCGGGGACACAACCATCTACCTCATCTGAATCTACCACACCAGCAAGTTCCAGACAGACCAGCCCCGTGCGCAGGTTCCTGATGCAACCCCCACCTCCGAATGGGGGTCCACAGTAGCGGGGCCACCCTGCACATTTTGATTTGCACCGCATCCGGACACATGTTGTGTCATTGATGTCTTGGGGTGTTAGGGGGAGGGTGGAGGGTGGTGTAGTACTGGGGGTGTGTGGGGGGTGGTGGGTGTTTGGGAGGGTGTTGGTGGGAGGACGGAGGGGTGTAGTACTGGGGGTGTGGTGGGGTGGGTGTGTGGGGAGTCTGGGCGGGTGTCAGGGGGAGGGGTGTTTGGGGGCATGGAGTGTTAAATCATATTGTACAAACCGTCACTTGAATACACCCATTGTGTAAAAAAACCTCACATGAGTGGACATTGCTTCTTTGGTGTGTGTTAATTTATTGCTTTATAGTGCACTGTGCCCATATACCCCCACACCCAGTGTCCAGAGTCCCACATACATGGCACCTTCTGCATCCCAGTACATCAGAATGATTGGTCTATGACTGATTGGCGCACTGCACGTCCCTCAAGTGTATCTCGTCCTGGCCGATGTCCAACTTCTACTCCTTCCTCTCCTTCTACTTCACCTGGTGGTGGCAGCTCCATGTCAGGTGGCAGGGGTATGTTCTGCCGGATGCCCATGTTGTGCAGCATAGCACATACCATGATGATCTTGCCCACCTTCTCAGGCCCGTAAATGAGGGCGCCACCCGACCTGCTGAGGCAGCAAAACCGTGCCTTCAACAGGCCAAAGGTCTGCTCAATGACCACACACGTGCGTGTATGTGCACGACTGAAGTCCTCTTTGTGCCTGTTCTACGGATTCCTGACAGGGGTAAGGAGCCACACCTGCATGGGAGCAGAAGGAGGTATGTGTAAGGATACTGCTCAGTTACCATATGTGCTGAGCCTGTACATCGTTCATGTTCACATGCACTATCCCGTCGATGGCAGCCATTGACTTCAAATCTACACACCTATCTGCCATGTACAGTACTTGCCAATCCATGGTGCTAGCCTTGGGTGACGTACATGACTTAGGGGCCTTGACAATGGAACCACCAGCCACCCCGAAGCATTGACAACGTCCATGATGTACGCACATGTGAGGGCTGTGTGGCAGGGGATTACTCCAGATGCATTTGTGCCCCCCCAACCCTCTCCTACCATGGCACTGTGGGCATTCCCCTTGCGTATGCATGTAGGCCCCCCAACACTCTCCTCCCATGGCCCAGAGGGCATTCCCCTTGCCTATGCATATAGGGCACTCTCCCCAACCCTATCCTTCCATGGCCCAGAGGGCATTCCCCTTGGGTATGCATGTAGGCCCCCCCAACCCTCTCCTCCCATGGTCCAGAGGGCATTCCCCTTGCGTATGCATGTAGGCCCCCCAACCCACTCTTCCCATGGCCCAGAGGGCATTCCCCTTGCGTATGCATGTAGGGCCCTCTCCCCAACCCTATCCTTCCATGGTCCAGAGGGCATTCCCCTTGGGTATGCATGTAGGCCCCCCCAACCCTCTCCTCCCATGGTCCAGAGGGCATTCCCCTTGCGTATACATGTAGGCCCCCCAACCCACTCTTCCCATGGCCCAGAGGGCATTCCCCTTGCTTATGCATCTAGCCCCCCCCAGCCCTCTCCTCCCATGGCCCAGAAGGCAGACTCGCCCAACAGCCAGCCACGTCGTACGACGTCTCCTACCATGTAGCGGGGTAGTGAGGAGTCCGCAGCACCATGGCATCATGCGTGGATCCTGGGTATCTGGCACAGCAATGTGTTATCATCTTGCTGGCATCACACACCATATGCACATTGATGGAGTGGTATAGCTTCCGATTGTGGTACACCACCTCCACGGCATGTGGTACTATCAACTCTACGTGGGTGCAGTCAAGGGCACCAATTACATTGGGCATGCCTGCCATTGCATGAAATGCTATTTTGGTGGCATTCGCCTCCTGTGGTGTCCGTGGTAGCGATATGTAGGCCCTTGCGTGCTTTAGTAGTGCATCCAGCACTTGGTTTAGCACAACAGAGAAGCATGGTTGCGACATGCCATGCATTTGGCCCACTGTGTGCTGGTAGGTGCCCGTGGCCAGGAAGTGGAGCACAGATGCCACCTTCAGCAGAGGGGGATGGTTGTGTGGATGTTGATCAGGCTGACCAATTCTTCCTGTATTAATTCCACTATGGTGGTGATGGTGTCCCTGTCCAGGCGGTACAGCATGTGGATCTGTGCTGGGTTTAAGTCGAATGGATTGGCCCTCATATGTGGAATTGATGGCTGTCTGCGGGGAACAACTGTCTGCACTGGTGGGATTTGCTGCCGGTCTCACCCTCCTTCTCCTCCTGCATCTCCTCTGTTTTGCATGTTGTACTGCCTGCTCAAGGAGAAGCAGTGCAGGCATGTCCTCCAGCTCCAATATGGCAAGTGCAAGTGGCGTCATTTTGGTCCTGGAAGGGATGTGGTGTGTGGGTGTGCTCCTTTTGTGCAGGGCCTGGCTCCATTGCCTCCACCTGTGCTGATTGTGTGCACCTTTGGCAGTTGGGTGCACAGCAGTTTCCTATTAACGGGTGATCCGCAATGCCGGTATTTATGGCATCATGGTGGCCCTTCTTACCAGCATCTGGATGCCAGTATGTGCATGTCTGTGCGATTCGTGATATCCTCTTCCTTGCGGCATGCCGGTATTACGGGTACGGCGCCCACCTGCGCGTGCACATGCTTGTATGGTGGTGCACAGCCACAGCGGGTCCTTGTCGATGCTGGTAAGAATGGCGTCTAGGGTAGTAAAACTACAGCCCGGTAATGGATGCCGGTATTGCCTTACCGGCTCCATTATTACCGGACCGCCAACCTCGTAATGAGGCCCATTGTCTAGCACATTGGCTGCAGTACCCACTGGTTTGAGCTCCACATGTTTTGATAAATCAAAGCCAAAAACTCACAATGACTCCCTCTCTTGTAAAACAATATCAGCAACAAGCTTAGATTAAAAATAAACCACAGATCGATCAATCCTGTGCCCATCTGTAAAATATACTCTCTTTAAATCAATTGTAGAAGTCCTGCTAAGCTTGGAACTTCAGACAATAAACAATGTTTTTGCGGATCTATTTTCAGGAATTACACTTTCAAACTTTCAAACAGCATGCCATTCTGGGGTTCTACAACCTTTGCCTCATAAAGTGGACCCCTAACCATGTTTCGAGTGCCTCCCAGTCCCCCTGGGCCAACAGGCCAATGTTCCACTGCCCTGCTCCCCTTATACCCCCAAGTTATTAAGGTGCATTGAGGCTGTGAGTCCGCCCTGGCCATCATCAAACACAAGTCAGTGCCCACTGCTGAGCTATGGTTTAAAGTGTGTGGCTCGTGCATTAATTGCCTCCGTGAGGAACAGGCGATTCAACAAATCTTAAACAATCAGGGAAGCCTCAGTGAACCCAAGGAGGTGGTGGACCTTTCCTCTACGCTGGGAGCATGCACCATAGAAATTGCAGGCGGTTCTTCCGTATTGATGATAATTGCGTTGGTCTTTCCAGGACAAGCTGTCGTGATTTCCTCATCCTGAAGCGAAGGCTCTCTCACAGCTGCGTTAGAAAGCACCATTCTCACGCCAGGCTGGGATAACAGACTATTCAAGAATTGTCTAGATGCTGGAGTGTTCACGTTTAGGGCGGGACCATTTTTTGTTTTTTTCTTCAAAGAGGCTTTCTGTTTCAACACTTTCGCTGTGAAGATGGTAAAGTATTTTTAGGTGCCTCTGGGGAAATATGAATATAATCGTCAGCCCCTAACATTCCGCAAGATTCCCCCCAGCTAACTGCCTTTGTTCCCAAAGTTGTGCCTTGAGGCCGGGAAGGCTTCATACTAACTGCAGACAGGCGCAAATCTCTGTGATTTAATCCAGTCTCCACATCACCAAGAGGAGTCACCCGATTTAGGGGGGCTGGATCAACATCACAGATAATGACACTTTCCGAAGTAAGATCCCCCGAAGGCATCGGCTCTTGCCGATTCAAGGCCACGTTAGCGTCAATAGTCACAAGCTCTATGCTTCGAGTACCAGACCTTATATCCCCCGTTGTGCCCCTAGCAAGCTTCTCGGCGGAATACACGGCTTGTGATGTCATGCAAACCTTTGTATTAGCCAAACTGAGAAAACAGAAATTATTTTGCTCAACATGCAACTTTGGGGGTAATTCATAGAATTTAGAGCACAAGTGGCGCACGCGGCTGGCGCACAGTGTGCGCGAGCGAATCTCTGCGCCAGCCGCGTGCGCTATCATCCATTTCCGCGCACAGCGTATTCATGGATTTCAGCTACCAAAACCAGCCGTGGCGCACAGTGGCGCAGCGACCCTACAGCAGCGCCAGTTACGCCCCCAAGAACGCCCCTCGCGCAGGGAAAAGCCATCAAAATCCCCAATCCAGCGCAAAGGGCTGCGCTAACCCTGTACCAGCACTGCAAGCGGGGTACGTGTATTACTGGGGTTCGCGGGAAGTTTCACACGCGATTGGCCCTGTGCGAGCGGGGTACGTGTACTACAGGGGTGCGCAGGATGTTTCACACGTGATTTCAGCAGGGTACGTGTATTTCAGGGGTGCGCGGGAAGTTTCACATGCGATTTCAGCAGGGTACGTGTATTTCAGAGGTGCGTGGGAAGTTTCACACGCGATTCCAGCAGGGTACGTGTATTACTGGGGTTTGCGGGAAGTTTCACACGCGATTGGCCCTGTGCGAGCGGGGTACGTGTATTTCAGGGGTTTGCGGGAAGTTTCACACGCGATTGGCCCTGTGCAAGCGGGGTACGTGTATATCATGGGTGCGCGGGAAGTTTCACACGCGATATCAGCAGGGTACATGTATTACAGGGGTGCGCGGGAAGTTTCACACGCGATTTCAGCAGGGTACGTGTATTTCAGGGGTGCGCAGGAAGTTTCACACACGATTTCAGCAGGGTACGTGTATTTCAGGGGTGCGCAGGAAGTTTCACACGCGATTTCAGCAGGGTATGTGTATTTCAGGGGTGCGCAGGAAGTTTCACACGCAATTTCAACAGGGTACATGTATTTCAGGGGTGCGCGGGAAGTTTCACACGCGATTTCAGCAGGGTACGTGTATTTCAAGGGTGCGCGGGAAGTTTCACATGCGATTTCAGCAGGGTACGTGTATTTCGGGGGTGCCGGGGAGTCCTACACGTGATTTGGCAGTGTGGGTCCTCCCAGGTGTTCCCTGTACACCCTCCACGGCCCCTGCAGGCAGCCCACACCACAGGGGACCACCCTGCACCCCTGGTCATGTCCCGCAGGCAGCCCACCCAACATGGGCATGCCCCCCAGCAAAGGCACATGTCTCCCTGCACTACTGATCACCAACTGATGTCCCCTTGCACCCCCACCCCCCAGCAGTGCGGGGCACCTGCCAGCAGGCCCCCACTCATGTCACCTTGCACACCCACCCCCGAGCAGTGCAGGGCACCTGCCAGCAGTCCCCCACTCATGTCCCACTCATGTCCCCTTGGACCCCCACCCCCCAGCAGTGCAGGGCACCTGCCTGCAGGCCCCCACTCATGTCCCCTTGGACACCCACCCCCCAGCAGTGCAGGGCACCTGCCAGCAGGCCCCCACTCATGTCCCACTCATGTCTCCTTGCACCCCCACCCCCCAGCAGTGCGGGGCACCTGCCAGCAGGCCCCCACTCATGTCCCCTTACCCCCCCAACCTCCAGCAGTGCAGGGCACCTGCCAGCAGGCCCCCACTCATGTCCCTTTGCGCACCCACCCCCTAGCAGTGCAGGGCACCTGCCAGCAGGCCCCAACACATGTCCCCCAGCCAACACGTCATCACAATCTAGATCCCTGGCCCTTATGGGCAGCCTCCACATGCCAAACACCCATCCAAGTATTGCATCCACCCACTTAGAAATGCCAATTACATGATACAACACCAATGGCAAGTATCTAAATGAACACATGTCCGTCACATACACACAATGGGTGCAAGTGAACGTCAAAACCCATATCATGACATGCAGGAAACCAATGAGATGATACCACACATCGAAGTTTGATGAAAAAAATGTATTAAAAGCAGCATGAATGGAATTAAAATCAAACAAACGTCAATGGAAATTAAAAAAGAAAAGCTGCATGTCTGTAAAATAATGAAAAACAACAAATCATAATCCAAAGGAAAGGTGTCCAAAGTCACAGTTCCAAAAATAAAATCCAAGGGCAAAACATTGCTCCATGGGGAAATCCAAAGAAAAAAGTAGAATCCAACAGTGAACTATATACAGATGAACAATCCAGGGTCCATGATCATAACTGAAGAAATGAAACCTATCAAAAACTCCTACCTAATAAAAAAAACTATATACAAAAATGTGGTCCATTGTCCTAAAGGTCCAAAATAAAGAAAAAACCAAAGGAAACCTAACACTATCTAACTATTTACAAGGGCAGCGGGATAGTCTGACGGCTCACTTTTGGATGTCCCGGGCCAGGGCATCATCGAACTCCTGCTCAATGTCCCGGAGGCGGTCCTCTTCCATGGCCCAGAGGGTTCGCAGGGACAATGACATCTGGAACTCCAGGTCCCTGCGAATGGCCTCGAGGCACTCGGCCCGCCTCAGGGCCCTACGCATAGAGTTCTCCGCCCTGAATATATTGAGCCGTGCCTCTTCCGCCCGCTGCCGCTCCGCATCTATCGCATGGCCCAACCGCTGCCACATGGAAGACACTTCCCGTCCAGGGTCCTCTTGCCCTCTGGCCGATGCCTGCCCCTCCGATGATGAAGGCCCCGAGCCATCATCGCTCCCACCTTGTTGTTGCTGCTGCTGTGCTGCTGCCTGTGCCCTGGCTCCTGCTGCCTGCACATCCTCCTCCAGCTGGGGTGCAGTTGTGGAGGTGGCCACCCCTGCTGGACGTCCGACTCCCGACTGTGGCAGGGATCTGTTGTCCACCAGCCTGGCCGAAGGGTCAGAGGCAGCTCCACAGGGCACCCAGGTGTTACATGGGTGGGAAGATGGCATGGAGGACGACTGGGGCATAGGGGGTTCAGTTGAGGAGGGGGGCGGAACAAGGTCCAGGAAACGGAGGAATCCGGCCCTGGTGAGCTGTCCCAGTGGGTCACCGTGGTCAACGAGCCATGCGAGAAGACGTGCAGTCTCCTCATGAAAAGACTGCAGGTCACCTCGCATGGCATGTTGACGCAACGCCACCCCACCCAGGACAGGCTCAACCTGGTGCCGGATAGCCACATCCGCAGGGAGAGGAAGGCCAGTTGGTGTAAGCCAATCCCCTCCCTGAGAACGGGTCTGGACGTAGGCATCCCTGCTGGTGCAAGATGATGCAGTGACAGGATCAGGGACAGGATTGCACACAGGCACCTCCGCGGCGGCCTGTGCTGCCTCATGTCCCTGGTCCTGCACTGCACCACTAGCACCAGTGGAATCCCCACCTCCAGACCCCGTCTCTGTCCCTTGCACGGCCTCCTCCTCCACCAAACCCCCCACCAACCTGGATGACTCCATGCCATCTTCCTCCGTTGGGCCCTGTGGGGTCTCAGCTGCCCCTTCTGCTGCCGAGGAGTCCAACTCCGACCTCCGCCTCTTGGACCTCCCCTCGGCAGCTGCGGCCTGGGATGCGGCACCGGTCTCCTCACTCCCCGACGAGATGACAACCTGGGAGGGGAGCCGGGCCTTGCGTCTCCGGCTGGCTGTGCGATCCCTGCCGCTGTGCTCCACAGCACCTTCTCCGCACTCTTCATCAGTTGACGCTGCAGACAGGGAGAAATAAAACACAGGCATCAGGGCACTGTACAATGGACTCATACACACATGACAGTTCCACATGAGTGGCATTGTCAAACTTCAGACATGGCATCACAATCCCCAACACACATGTCATTTTGACTCACACACATGAGCTATTCCACAGCCATATTGCAACAGCCAGCACCATCCATACACATACAACAGCATGAGCAGCCAAAGGTGAGCCAGACATCACATGAAACACAGGGAGTGCACTACACATGCACACACGCCACCACACTTACATGCATGTGTACACCTCCGCCAACTGTCGCAGTGTTGAGATCCGCATCCATGTCACATCTGCAAATCAGTTTTCCACATATCAGGGTCACATGTATCCATGTTGCATCACTGTTGCACCCTTGTCAAATAGACACACATGCACATGTACACGGTGCACATACATGCAGCTGGAACCAACATCCATGTGTGACACCACAACCATGCCAACTGACATACACAGTAATCCAAACATGTGTGCTCACACATCTGCATTTGACTTGCATGCTTACCCACACATACACCATCCATGTGTCTCACACATGAAAGGACTTGCATGTGTCTGCCTCACAGCCCTGTACATACACATCCATACATGGCCCTAGAAAAACACATGTACAACCTGCACACTACTGGCACACCACCACACGCACAGCTTCCAATCAGTATGCATGTACACTTACCGCTCGACTCCAGACGGGTCTGCCTCTCAAGGACCTGGACGTGGAGCGCTGGGCATATGCGTTCCAGGACCCTCATCTGATGTTCCGACAGGTGGCCCCGGTGCCCCTTAACATCCGCTGCCTTCAAGAGGCGCCGGGCCTTGTTGAGGGTCCTGGACCTGAAGTCCTCCCAGCGCTTCTTAACATGTTGGAAGTCGCGGACTGCCGCCCCCTCCGCGTTGATGGCAGTCACGATGTCCGTCCAGATCCGAGTCCGTCCTTCCTTGTCGGCGCGGGAACTTCCGAAGAGGGCATCATACTGCCCCAGGACTTGCTCCACCAGGACACCAACTTCGGTGGCAGTGAAGCTGGTGCCCCTCTGCCTCTCTGGCTGGGGATTGCCAGTGGTGCCAGATGGTGTAGTGTCCGACATGGCAACCCCAGAGGCAGGAGTGGGTGGGCAACTGGGTCCTGGGGCTGGGCTGTGGAGCGATGGTATCCCAGTCGGGAGTCTTCTGTTCCAGTAGGGGCAGTCACAGCAACTGCACCCCTGGCTGATGTGCAGGCAGCAAATAGCAGGGCACATGGGCAGCAGGCATTCAGGCAGCAGCAGATGGCAGGTGGGAGCGTGCTCGGGGCTCTGGGGGGCAGTGATTCGGCCTTTTGGGCAGGAGCGTGGTCTTCTGTGTGTTTTCGCGTGGCCAGCTTGATACGGAGTGATTTAGCACGTGAAAAATGTGCACGTCAGCGTGTAATTTGAGGAAAAGCCCTTAGCGCGTAAGCGCGTCAGCACGCATACGCGATTTCATTGGACCAAAGGCCCTTAGCGCGTAAGCGCGTCTGTGACGTATCGCCCACGGGCGTTGCCCTGGCAGGGCTTGAAGATCCCATGTGGATTTCCATTGCTCTGTACGTGCTTTCCGTGGGGTACGGTGCGTGTGTTTTCCAGGCGTTGGGGTTCACACGCTATTACTTCACAGCGGGTGGGTGTTGGCTACGCGTTCTTCTACACGCAGACGGTGAGTGGTACCCCGCTTGCCCAAGGCCTATCGCGTGTGAAACTCCCCGCGCACCCCCGAAATACACGTACCCCGCTCAATCGCGTGTGAAACTTCACGTGCACCCCCGAAATACACGTACCCCGCTCAATCGCGTGTGAAACTTCCCGCGCACCCCCGAAATACACGTACCCCGCTCAATCACATGTGAAACTTCCCACGCACCCCCGAAATACACATACCCCACTCAATCGCATGTCAAACTTCCCGTGCACCCCCGAAATACACGTACCCTGCTCAATCGCGTGTGAAACTTCCCGCGCATCCCCAAAATACACGTACCCCACTCAATCGCGTGTGACACTTTCTGCGCACCCCCGAAATACACGTGCCCCGCTCGCACAGGCCCAATCGCAGTATGGGACATTCATCATTGCTGTATATTGCCACTTTTGTAATGCACAGGGACGCTACCGCCTGCCTTTGTGTGGCGGACGTGTTTCGGCTTGTGCGTGTCTTTGGCTGTGCGCGGCTTTGCCCTATTCGATTCCATGAATACGTGTGGTTCGAGTGCGTGTGGGCGTTCCGTCTGCTTCCCTGCAGTACATCCCCAGTTACGCCCTTATTTTCTCGCGTTGTTCCCCATTCTGCGCGTTTCACCCCGTGTTCCGCCCACTTTCTGGTGTATGCGCCGAGGTTGTGCGCTTTCACTGTGCGCGTCGCGCACACCGTTCGGGATGTTGCAGTGACGTGTGCGCCATGCACGGGTTTGACGCACATCCCGAGGAAAACACGCGCATGGACTTCCATGAATCGCACGCGTGCGCGTACGCCTATTTTTTCGCACTTGCGCCTGCTTGCATCTGCTTGCGCCTGCTTGCGCCAAGATTTTCGGCGCACGTTTGTTCCATGAATCGGACCCTTTATGTTTTCAACCTTGAACAAGAGAGATTCCAATATCATACATTTAGCTTTAGTTTCCACTTGGAGGCTCGCATATAAAGCGACTAGAATATATAAGACATGGTTCATCTCCACCAATGATTGATTCCAAGCAGGGGGGACTTCCCTATGCATTGCAAAAGTAATATCTGGATTCCTAGATGGCACGAGCAGGGGTGGAGAGTCAATTGAAGAAAAAGTGGATTCTAAGTCTGGAATATATTGCAGACCTATCTCCGGTGGAGAATCTAAAAAACTTGAATGTTCTCCATTCCAGCTGGAAAATGATGAAGCTTCCATTACGGCTTGTGAGGCGATGCTTGTGTTTGTAATGAGTGAAGGTGATACTAAGGGCCTCATTACATGGTAGGCGGTGGACCAAGGTGCTATTAGCACCTTGGTCCATGCCGGTAAATTACCGGCACCGCCTTGGCGGAAAGGGGAATTACCGCCCTACTCCAAGGTTGGTGGGGCAGTAATTCCCCCTTCCACCATTGCCCTTCCCCATTCCCATTTTTGCCCCATAGGGCATAATGAGAATGGGGAAGGTGCTAGTTACGGTACCGCAAATTTGCGGTGCCGTAATTAGCACCAAGGTCCCTTTGCAGGTTGGGTTTTAACGCCTGCAAAAAGCAGGCGTTAAATTCCCCAACCCGCAAAGGGACCTCGTAGTACGGCAGTAAGGGTTAACGGTCACCGTTACAATTAACAGTGACCGTTAACCCTTACCGCCGTCCATGTAATGAGGCCCTAAATCCTTCTTGAAAGTCCTCGTCTGATTGCCCCTTGGTGGGAAAAAAGAGGTCATCAATTTTGAAAAAGGTTTATCCTGTTGCAAATTCTCTGCACCGTCGGCCGGGAGGCATTTCACATTCTCCAGAACCTGTTGCTCCGTGTCCAACTGTGGCACAACTTCCACCATACAAAAGTCAGAGGCCAAACTACCCTCAGGTCGATTTGAGGAGGGGTACATTTATTGCTGCCAACATATGTCATCAGTAATCGGAGCGAGGTCAGTTAAAGGAGCCATACTATACTTTTGGGCTTACTGCACAAAAACACCCAGACTTGCTTGTAGTGGAAAATGTCGCTTTAATGTGACAGGCCACAGCTCACAAATAAACGCTAACCTTGCTCCCTGTCCTTATAGACTAACATATCTGTTTTTAACAAATTTCCAAACAAATGTAATAATTAAACACTTTCCATTCCCCCAACAATTAAATAATTAAAGCAATTCAAATTCCTCCCTTGCTATCCCTTGCTCCCTACTGTCTCCTTAACATCTTCTCAAACCTTCCTTCCCGCTTTCTCCCATCTTCTCCCCAAGGCCATGCCCCTCCATCTTCGATACCTGTTCCCCCTGTTTGTACCCCGGGATAGCCCGTTTGTGCAAACAGCACCACCCACTTCCTTTTCCGTGCTTGTACCACATTGTGCTTCCCCATCCTCCAAAGGGCCATGTCCCCAGCACCAGAAAAACCCTCCCCTGAGGTGTTCTTTCTGCCCCACACGCCCGCAACGTTTCCTTCTACACCCAACTTTTTATTATTTCCTGCACTTGCAATGTCACACCCAGCAGGTAGTAACTGTTCCCAAATACCGACAGATGAACTCCGAAGAATCCTCATACACTATCTCTCTGTGCTGAAGTACTTGCACCACTGCCACACTACAAAATTGTCCCATCTCCCTATTAATTTTCTTCCTAGTTCTCTCTACTGCACACTCATTCACTGCTCCCCTCCAAACTCTGCTCAGTAACAACTTTGTCCAGACCAAACTTACCTTGGGTCATGCCTCCCGTAGCGATGCCAAATCCCTTTTCATTTTCTTCAACAGAGCCACACCTGTGTCTCGGAACAAATCATTCTCCCCCGCATGTATTATCACCCCTTCCGGGACTCCATGATGCTCCTTCAGTCCTGCCAACATGGGCAGCAGCTGGTCCCACCGAAGCCCCTCTAAACCCGACCATCTCACTCGCACCACATTGTAACTGCAACCCAATTGAGTACCAAAAATCCTTTTTCCCTCCTCCTTCCCCACCCATTTCACTATTGAATGTCCATCGATCCAAATCTGCGGCAACTCACCCCTCCTCCGAACCGTATCTGCAAAAGAAATTACATCGTGAATGTTCTCTCCTCAAGCTCCCGAAATTCCCCCACCCCTCCCCTTGCGCTATTCCCCGCTCTCAGACAGCGCCTTTACCAAAATCCCTGATATATCCTTTGTACTTCCCCGACCTCCACCTACCCAGGCTTTTAACCTTATTCTCCGATAACCCCAACCTGCTATCTTCAGATGCCGCCCCCATCCTGAACAAATAACTCCCAAAATTCTCTGCGTTTTCTCCCAAGGCCACCAAAGCCTTCCTCATAACTACCAGCTCTTGTGCTGCCTACACTGCCGCCCCATCCTCATGCTGGCAAACCAACCCTGCTCTTCCCCTACATGTCTCCTTCCAGGCCAAACCTATCCTTACCGGGCACAGCTCCTTAGTACCCCACCCCAGCAGCACCCAACAACCCCTTCCTTTTTGGTCTGTCTTGGACCTCCTAATTTTGATATCCAAATCCAACTCCGAGAAATAGGTATCCTCCCACTGTAGACCACCTTTCCCACATTTCCCCCCACCAATTCGGACACCCTAAATGCCCCAAAAAATAAGCAATTGAAGCACGCTGAAAACATGGCCCCCTCCCAAGCTGACCAGCAGATACCGTTTAAAGCCCGGCATAACCTGACCAACAAAGCCACGGAGATCGGCCTCTTGCTGTCCTTCTCCCTCCTATTTGCCCTCGCCCCAACCCTCTAACATTCTGCTTGCCATCTCCCCACCACTCGGCTGAAAGCCCCAGAACCATTTCCCATAGAAAGCAATGGCCGCCAGCTTCCCAAATATTGTTGCTTTTGACCAGCCTTTGTTCATACACTCCAATAGGAAATTGATCACATCATCCCTTTTCCTCTCCTCCGCAACCTCCCTGTCTTTCTAGCTACGCGCTCCCCCATTTATAAATTCTGCCCATGCCCTCCTGTATGCCGCCTTAGATGCCGGGGCCAGCGAACCCTTCACTAAGACAGTGCTCTCAATTTCCTATCCTCCACAGCTCCTCCGGGATCCGATGCCCTCTCTGCTCCACTTCTGGCGCCAGTCCACGGAATCTCTGCCACTGAAAATGAGATAATGCATCAGCAATGCCATTATCCTTCCCCAGCATGTGCGTCGCTCTAAACACCACATTCCATTCCATACAGCGCAGTGCAAACTCTCTCATTCATCTCGCCACCCTCTGGTCCCTTGCCGACTGCCTGTTCACCACGTTAACCACGGATTTATTGTCAATATTGAAATTTACTTTCCTGTTTCTCAATTCCCTTCCCCACAACTCCATTGCAACCAACAAAGGAAAAAATTCCAGAAAGGCTATACTTTTGCCCACTTTTTGCCATTGCTGCGGCCTTCAATCTTCCCTAACCGCCCCGACACCCTTACCTGATGATGTGGGCACTTCGCTCCCACCATAGACAGCGCCATGCTCCTACAAAAAGTGCGCCCAGGGGCCACTAACCTACATGCAAAATTCAAATGCCCCACAAGCCTCTGCATCTCCACTAATGTCATCTTACGCACTACTATTGCCTTTTCCAGCAAACCTACCAGCCTGCTCACCTTGTCGTGCGGCAAGCGTGAGGTCATGGCCACCAAATCCAATTCGATCCCTAAAAAGGTAAACACCACTGCTGGTCCCTCAGTTTTGTCCTCGCCAATGGCACCCCCAACTCCTGCATCATAGCCTGAAAAATCCCTAGCATCTTCCGGCATTCCTCTTCTTTGCACGCCCCATTAATGACCAGAAAATCATCCACATAATGTAATACACCTTCCGATCCCAAACTATATGTAAATAACCACTGTAGAAAGGAGCTAAAACGCTCAAATAAGGCACATGAAATTGCGCAACCCATAGGCAAGGCCTTGTCTCTGTAAATGTGTTACTCAAACTGCATTTCCAGCAGCCAAAAATCCTCTGTGTGCACCGGTAGCAACCGAAACGCTGCCTTGATGTCGCACTTGGCCATGAACGCCCCACAACCAGCCTTCCTCACCAGACCCACCGTCTGATCCACGCTCGCATATGACACCCCACAATCCTCCGGGGCAATAAAATCATTTACTGACATGCCCTCTGGCCATGATAAATGGTGCATTAATCTGAATTCCCCCGGCACCTTCTTGGCCACGACCCCCAATGGGGACACTACCAAGTCACCCGGCAAGTCTGTAAATGGCCCTACCACTCTCCCCGCTGCCACCTCCTTGTGCAATTTTTCCCTTACCACTTCAGCATTTTCCCTGGCCGACTTCAAATCTTCCGCCCAACGACGCAACCTTGGACCCTGATAACCCAACCTAGAACCCTCACGAAAACCGTCTCCCAAAATCTTCGCCCCTTCACTGTCCGGGTAAAAACTAAGCCAGTTCTCCAGAACCTCCACTTTAACTGGAGTATAAGCCTTTCCCCAAAACCCCTCGTCCTGCTCCTCGCCCTCTCCCCCTGTCCTCTTGTTGGAAACACTGTGTGATCGGGTGCTGCCCTGCACATATGCTGCACTTGTGTCTGAACCTACAAACTGTCCTTGTGGAGCCTTCTTTATTGAAGGCCCAACATGCTTCTGAGGGCTGACCTCTGCCTCCTCTCCCCATCCCATCTGGGGCGGGTGACCAAGAAAGGGCCGGTAAGGCACGGGTAAGCTGCTCGCTGTGTGTAAAGTTGGAGCTGGCCTCATCAGCGCCATCCATTGCATCCAGATCTCCCCCCACACCGCCTAGCTGTCCTCAGCCATCTTCACCCTGAACTCCTCGTCATATCATACCCACACGAAGCCCCCAAAACTCATGAATGCTTTCCTTATCACATCCATGTATTTCAACAGTGCTATGCACCTCTCTGGGAACTTCTCGCAGTAAACGCTTGTGTAAATAATAAAAGCTGACGTCCAATTCTCAATCGTGACCGGCACCTTTGGACGCAAGGTCGACTCCCTATCCTCTTCCTTAGACCCCTCCTTCGCTCTTACTTCCCTATGCAGGAGCTTAAAAATTACCATAAATTCTCCTGGCCATATCTTATCTTTTGCTGCCCCCATTAAATGCGTGCCCAATGGCTTCGTAATGCCTATGTATGGCAACCTTTTATCCTTCCCGGTACCTTCTGCAGCCTTCTCCTTCGGGCCTGTATCACCTTGGGTGCCACGGCTCATCAACCTTATCCGTCTGCACCTCTACCGAGGATACCCTCCTCTCCATCTCCACGGACCCCACTGCCCGTAGGCCCTTTTCTCCCCCTGTGCCCCAACACCTTCCCTTCCTGCCCCCCAACTCGTGCCCCCCTGTGCCAAGCCGCTGACCACTCCCCTTCCCTCTCACCTCTTTCTGCCCTGCCATTGCCCAGCAGTAGCCTGGCCTCCACTCCAACACTTCTCATCTCCTTCCTCATCGGGCTCCTGCTGCGGGGACAAAACATATCAGCATTCTCACCTAACCAAATTCCCCATCGTCGCCCCCCTACCCACCTGTCCCCCCTGTTCTTGGCCTCCCCTTCCCACCTTAAACCCTCTCTGCCTCTTTCTCTCACCCATAAACCAATGTACCCCTCGTCCTCCCACTGTCCCACATACTCCTCCCCTTCGGCATCCCCGGTGTAATACCATGGCTGTTGCAAGCGCATGCTCGGGCCGGGCAGCTCCTCCTCTGGTGAGCCCGGGGCGTCCGCCCCACCTCTCCATCGGCATCTTCTCGGCGGGGCCATAGAAACCCCTGCCTGGTCCTCCTTTCTCGGGCAAGGGGTCTTCTCCTCCACCCTTCAGTCCTCGGTGCCAGGGGCCATGCTGAGCCCTCTAGTTTGTCCTCGTAAGTCCTCCAGTGGGGCCGTTTTTAAACCCTCTCCTGTCTCTGCCTCCTGAACCACGGGAGACGTACTATGCCCTCTGCACGAAATCCTCCTGGTCAGGGAGGCCGTTCTGCACCTCTCCCTCTCCTCACTACTCGGCGACCACTCCCTCCTCCTTCCAACCGCACTCTCTGCAGGTATTTTCCTCCCTTACCCCTCCGCACTGCCACACCTCTCTGGTCTCCGGCACCCCTACCCTCACCCCCAGCCCACCTTGCACCCAACTGCATTCCCCTTTCATCAGAGTCCTCCACCGACTCCTTATCCCCCAGCATCTACCCCAACTCTTTACCCACCTCCCCTGCCCCCCTGGACACTCTCCTGGGGATCTCCTTCCTGCTTCTCCTGGCTCCTTTATCCCAAATCTCCCGTCTACCTGCCACAGGGCTACATGCCAACACTGCAGCGAGAGGCCTATCTGCCGCCGCTCTCTTCCGTGGCCAGCCCCCACCAGCCCCCTGTGCCCCGATAACTTCCACAAACGCCCCCTCGAGCTGGGCTTTGGTTGCCATGCTAATAATATCCAGAGCCTCCCTCGGGGCCTGGGCATCAACCAAACCCTGCCTCTTTGACCCTTGCCTCGCCATCCCGACACCCCAGCGATGCTTAGACAGGGAGCAACTACCCCTTGCTGCTCTCCCAAAAATTAAGCTAGCCCCCGAGCCAGCAGCCTACCTGCGCGAATTGCCTTAATGAAGAGGTGGCGGAGCACCAGGCTTCTTAGTTGAAACCTAAATGCTTTCCACCACTACACTGTAATAAATCACTCTGCAAAATGATTTTCCTATTTATTTTTTTTATTTTTTATTACAATGCCTGCCCCACTGCATAATGTGCTGCCAATAGGGCCCCTGCACTGCCCCCTGGTGGTACACGAACATCAACGCACTGATGCCGGTCCGGGTGGCAGCCTCACAAGCTAACAGGAGCAAGGTTGCCTGTTGTGGCCCCTGTGTGGTAGGGGCGGAAAAGAAAGCCCCTGTCCCACTAAAAGAAACACTGGAAAGCTAGGTGTACTGGCCTTTTATAGCAGGTGCACCACCCCGTGGCTGTGTAGTGCGGTCACTGCACTCTCCACACAAAGCCAAGCCCCCAACAACTATAAGCTTGGAGCTCCTGCAAACACCACGCCCTTATGACCGCTACTGAAGAGCTCCTAATTCCCCGGCCGCCCTCACCGGGTACCTACACGGCACCAACCCGCTCAAGTTCTGCTAACTCCCCCCAAGAAGGACCACGCGGCCAACTTCCCATGACTGACCAACATGAACAACAGCCCCTTGCCAACCCTGCAGAGCCCGCTGGCTGAAAATCCAGAAATACTGAGTGACACACTCACCAGCCAAGCACGCCTGCACAGGGGACCTGGCAAGGTAAAGTTGAGGGGCACTTTATTTACAGTGCCCCTGGCTATATTAGTAAAATATAGAAATGTGCATACACTAACTCAACACCGGCCCCAATGCACTACCAATCGCTAACACTGCCTGGGTCCTACCTCAGGGTACTAACTGATAAGGCCCCACAGGACCAACGCTTCTCCTCAACTGTCACCTGCTCCCGAACCTTCCCTGCCCCCTTTTACACCCGTAGCGGTGCACTATGCGCAGGCCAGCAGCGCCCAAAACCACCCGGGCGGAAATGCTTCGCGTTCCCCTCAGATCCCACCTTCCACCCCGTCGATCGTACATGCAGGACGGTCTTCTGTAAATGCGGGTTTTACCTTAAATCCCAGCATACAATAAAGAGCCATATACAGCTAATTTTAAAGAAGATTAATAACTTAATTCCAAGTTGTTGTTTTTAATCAGCAATAATTAAGTCCTCCTCAGCAAAAGTGACACAGGAATCACTCAGGTTGAGAGGAAGTGACACCACACTACCATTGACCCCCGACGAGGAGCCAAATGTAATGGGTTCTGATGCAAGTCGTTATGCCTTCATACGGGAAATCCCATTATGACATGCTTCAACCTTCACAATGGGCCCAGACTGTATTTTTCTTTTAGGGTCAAAATAGGACCCTGTCTAGTACCCCTCAGATGGAGTTCCCTATCCAGCCACCTATAA
The DNA here is from genome assembly GCF_040938575.1 of Ambystoma mexicanum. Taxonomy (NCBI): domain Eukaryota; kingdom Metazoa; phylum Chordata; class Amphibia; order Caudata; family Ambystomatidae; genus Ambystoma; species Ambystoma mexicanum. The sequence continues at coordinate 468,837,819 of NC_090925.1, read as the reverse complement.
TCACCAGACTTGGTTGGCCCACAATAACTGACAATTACATTTTTTAAATAATTTTGTTTGAAAATGTGAACTTGTAGTATGTAAATGCTGGTTTACTACCATTGGTCCGGGTGAATAGCTCAAGAGTCCAGTGCTCCCCTCAGACACGTGAAGAGTCTGCATTTCTCAAGTTTGAATCCCATGCTAGGGCCGACTCTGACCCTCATCCTTCTGAGGTGGATCAATTGTGTACCATTTAAATTGGGAACAATAAAACCTCTTTATTATTATTTTATTTGGCATTACGTGGTTTACACTTTTGAAAACCTTTCGCCAACAAAAAAAATGAATACTGATAATTACAGCGTAAAACCGTTTACAGAAAACATGATAGTTCCAATATACAGAAGAAGGAAAAAGTGCCTCCGGCCTGTCATGCGACCAACGGGTCTCACGAGCCAAGACAGTAAAACCTCCTCAGTGCTGGAATTTACGATGACCCGTTTTCGTCCTTACTTGCTATAGCTAATCTTGCAAGGATTAGTAACAAACATTTCGACAGGGCTAAAATGACATGCGTTTTTCCCCTTAAATTGAAATTTTCGACCACTCACCAGAGGTCCTGGTGCCATATTGTCTAAAAATGTCTCCCATTTCCAGTTCTCTTTCACCTCTTATTAGTGTTTGAAAGTGAGAGGGGAATATGGGATGAAGCGCTGTATAAGAATGCAACTTAAACAAAAGCAAAGGCGAAATTACCTTTGGAAGATCAATCGACAAGATGGTTAAGGGGTGGCAAAGGAGTCGACAGTTGTTCCATACAACCGCGCAGGGCTAGCGCTGCTAACCCCAAATGACGCCCATGGAGTACTTCTTCCACTGCCTTGAACATAATGCTACCATGGAATACGTCTTTTCAAATGCTATATATAACTGTGACGTATTTATTGAAGGTTTCATACTTTAATTCTAGGGCTTGCGACGGTGTCTCAGTGTATTATTTGAGGGGCAGTTTTACAAATGTTTATTTTGCTTATCTCCCAAAGCCCTCACAATGGCAAGTAAGGATTAATCTTTTGATTTGCTAAACGCAGAACATAAAGGAATGACACTGGCGGCTTGAAAGGCGAGAGCCCTCCTGCAAAGCATTGTTGGTGCGTCATGCAATGCACGTGCTTTGCCGCTGCGCCGGGGTCTCGGTTTATGGCAGCACAATACTTTGGGACTGATTTACAACGCATTTTTCAATGGGACTGTGCCGTTGTAAAACACCTTTAAATCAAGCACTTTGTGTACTCATTGCAAAGCTGCAGGCGAGGCACAGCACTTGGCTTTTACCAGGGAAGGAATGCTGCTCATGCAGGAATGGTATTATTTAGGCGTGGCTTTTTATGACGGTGGACGGGTGGAGTGCTCTGATAGCTCGGGAGGAAACGGTGCATTTTAGCCTGCCCTGATTGGCAAAAAGGCAAATAAACGCAGGCGGGACACATAGGATTTCAACATACGTCTTTCCCTCATTTTGCAAGCAGCTGGCCAAAAGTACAAACCGACCGTGGTAATTTTCTGTGTGATCAGAGGTCTGATTCACATAGCTTGTTTCAATGGGAAGGAACCCCATAACAACAAGCTTTGTGAATCAGACCCTAGGCCTAATGTATTTTTAGGAATTCCAAAAATGTAATGTAGGTTTGTGGAAATCATTTGGAATGCAATTGAGGAAGCAGCCGCTGTACTCGGAAATCTATTAAGACATTTGTTTTCTGATAAGGTTAGTGCATTCATTTTCGCGGTGTTCTCAGTTCTCTTCAGTCGCCATTATGGGGCCTGGTCACAAAGATGGCAACAATATAACCGTTTCTTTGTTGTTTTATTCTTGCGACTCCCATGTTCCACTCCCCCCAAGCTATCTTGTGGCTATTTGGATGAATTTTATTCGCATGTTTACTCTAATTGATCATCTGTAAACCCAAGTTGACTGTTTTGAAATTGATGTCGTAATGTACTATTTGACGAGTTTCTTGTGACTTGATTCTGATGTACAAAATAAAAATGTAAATGTCACAAAAAAAAGAAAAAAAACCCAAAAAACAAAAACAAAAGTCCAATAAATAAATATGGGGGCCTCTGAGTTACTCATCTTAACTTCTTTGTGACTTGGCGCCCTGTGTGTTTAACTGCCCTCTATTCTGCTTTCCTAAACTGTGTCTCAGGGTGTGAGAGAAGGTTGCTTGTGCTGGCGGGTACTCTGTTCAAAGCTCATGCGATTTATTTGTGGCTGGGCCGTGTTGCAGATCTTTGTTGTAGGTAAAACAAATAACTTGCTCTAAAACCAAATAACCTTGTGTCCCATCGCAACGCCCTCTCTATGATCCAGAAAATGATCAGTTCATTAATCACCATTGAAACGTCATTCCTTGGCAGGGCCGGCAGAGGGAGCGTTTGGGCTCGTGGGGGCCCATTACAAAATGATGCTTGAGGTCGGCCTTGCCTACAGATGGGAAAACCAGTCTGAGGCACCTGTGGGATGCATACATTATATTAGGACATAAAGCAATGGAGGGAAGGGGTGAGTAGCTGCAGATGTGATGGGTTTATTGGCCTCTGCACAGAACAAAGAGAGTCAGCCAGATGGTACCTGGAAGACCGTGCGCCTGATTTACAACATATTTTTCAATGGGTGTTTCCCATTGAAAAATGTGCATGTAAATCAGGCTCTAAAACCCACTGCAAAGCCATGACGGTCTCTTTGTCAGCAAGGTGCTAATGTGGCGTAAAAAGGCAACAAAGCGATGAGAACACTGCTGGATACAGCAAAGCCGGCCTGAGGGCCAAAGGTAGCATGCAACATGCACGCTGCAAATTTACTGAATGGAAGTATTTTGCTTTGTGAAAAGAATGGCAACATGGCAGAAGCTCGGCGGCCACCCTGAGGTTCGAGGGCCATTTCAATTGAAAATATTACAAAGCCCGACACTGTTCCTGCGACTTGGGTTTGTGGATGAAAAAATCCGGAACACATTCACTTCGAATCCCATGACCCTTCTTTCTGGTCGAACTTTAAGCAGACGTTTTTAATTGTACAACCGACCCTGGCAACAGCAGATGATCTAACAGTGGAAACCGCACATTAGAATATGTCATGTGTTTTTTTTTAAATTAAAAAAGGTACCTGTTATGCAGCAGTGCATTGACCCAGTGAAACACACATGAAAATCACCTAGCAAGAAAAGAAGGCATTTGGCGATTATGCATCAATCTAGAGTTCATTTAAAAAGCCATATATGACTGGACGAGCTTTCAAGAACGGAATTAAATGCTTGAGTCTTGTGTGAGGTCGCAGCCTGTGATGGAGGCTGCGTGCGTGCGGGCCTAAGCACTCCTGTCGCAAGGAGACACAACCACACACCAAACAGTAACTGGTTTATTCGTGTGCTCACATCAACTATTGTCAGCTGACCATATCACATGCGCCGCAGTGTCCCTCATTCAGGGGATAACAGGCAATGCTACATCTTCCCCTAAATAACATTGTCCGACCCCATTTCCTTGATCGATCGTCTTAGTTTTCAAATGGTACCGCATGGTCTGTCGTTCACTTGGTGTGATGCACTTTCTTCCCTTTGTGCCCCCTCAGGTAAACTCTCCTCCCTTTCTTCCAATTCATCTTCATCTCCAAAGTATCCTGATGTTTCCCTTGCATAATCATCCTCCTCACTCCTTGCCTGGGAACCACACTCTCCTCCGGAGCATGCATTTGGTTGACACCATACCCCGATGGTTTTCATGCGCGATGTTGACTGCGTGTTGGTGGAGAGATTCTGGCAACACAATCCGGTCCCCTTTGAGTATCAGAAATCAGGGAGACATGGACAGCTTGTCTTTGGACTCTGCTTGCGTCTTCAGTAAAGGTCCATCCAGTGCTTGGCTATTTTGTATGCCAGTCTCGGCTGAGATCCACTGTCTGTTTCTGATGCACGAGGTTGCGAGGGAAAGCGTTGCATCTTCCGCCATGCACTTTGTCAGTTCTGCCATTGATGACTGGCGGTACCACGTGGTGAATGATGTAATTGATGTACCCGTCCGCTCGAAAGCCTTACCTAGGCAGACCAGAGATACTTATACCATCGGTTGCTCGATGCCTGGGGGCTAATGAGCGGCTGACGAGAGAGAAAATCCACAGGAATTTCATCTTTTCCAGGCTTGTGGACGATGACGTATTTGTACTCCTTCAGGTGCAATCCCCATCTCGCTATCCGAGGCAGCATCTGGGCGGTTGGTTTCCTGTAAATGGTGAAGAGGGCCTGATGGTCTGTAATTATCGTGAAAGCTTTCCCGTAGAGTGACTGTCAAAGCCTCTTTTTCCACCTGCGAGTATCTCTGTTCTGCCTAGTTGAGGCTTTTGCTGATTTATGAAACCACTTTACTCTGTGCGTGTTCACTCACTGAGTGTTGAGCCAGGATTGCCCTGAGACCCACCGGGCTTGCGTCCACCATTACTTCGTTGTGCATGTTGGGGTCGAAATGGGATATGCACACAGAGGCGGCGATGTCTCTCCGGATCTTGTCAAAAGACTTCTGTTGTGATGAAACCCATGCGAAAGGGCAGTCCTGCTTCCTGAGGGAGCGAAGAGAGGAGCTTGTGGTGGCAAGTTTATTTATTTATTTATTTATTTTATTACATTTGTTATACGCCCAGACCCGGGGGTATCACGGCGTAGTTACAGACAATGGGAGAATGCAATCTTAAAAGCGAACACAGAAGTACACAGGAATAACAGTCAATAATATACAACAATATACAAAATAGTCAGATATGTACAGTTAAATGGAGCGGATTGGTGCTCTGGTTCAGTTAGTACTTATTTGGTCTTCCAGGACCTTTTTTGGCACTGGTACCACTGGTGAGACCCAAGGAGTTGGTCCCGACTCTGGTTTGTTTATGTCCGTCTCTATGAGGGAGAGCAGTTCTTTTTCTACCTGGTGTTGAATGTTGAAAGGGATATCCCTGAAGTGTTGGGCTATAGGTTTCACTGCTGGGTCAATATGCAACCAAATCTTTCGCCCTTTTAGTTTCCAAATCCCCTTGAAAAGCTGGGGAAAGCTTGTCTCTATCTTGGCAGCAGGCGAGATGTACTTATTTGCCATGATATGATAAAGTATATGCATAAATCCCATTTGAACGTCTGACTTTACACATCCACTTGCTGCTTTGGTTGCCAGAACCTGGACTAGCATGTGATCTTGTGTGTCCTTGCTTCGGCAGGGGCGTTTGAAGGGGCCCAGGCATGGGAGAGGTTCCTTGGCCCGTATGCATAAATTGGCACCCGCACACTCTTCAGTTTGGGCTTGTGTGCAAGTTTAAGATATTCTGATTCCGGTATTGCATTGATGGTCGCTCCTGAGTCCACAAGGAACTCAAACTCTTGTCCTTGGATGGATAGCGGCAATGTGGGGCTGTGTTCAGATGCCGTGGGATTGCCCTGGGCATATAAGTACCCTCTCCCGTTCGTTCTGTGTTGGACTGTGAGTCAGACTCGCAAGTGGACGGCATGTTCGTGTGCAGATGGTGAATCCTCCTCCTCCCTTTGCGGCGGCCATCAGGTGACGGGGAGTTCTTTACTCCTTTGTGGAATCTCTCCTTATAGTGCTGCCTTTCTGGGATCCTATTCCTTTCTTCTCAGTTGTGCTGAGGTGGGGACTTCTGCAGGTGGGATTTCAGTTCAAAAGAGCTGCTTGTAGCAGCCTTTGGATTCCAGCGCATGGCACGACAATGGTCTTCACCCCTATAGGCAGAACATATCTGGCCACTGGCTGGCCATGACCGGTCGTGGGGGAGGTCATAACTGCATCGAATACACTGCCGATTCTCCTATCAGGTGTTTTATGCTGAGTGTTCTTGAGTCATGACCTTGTTTATGGCTTCCTCTTTGATGGACGGTGGTGTGGAGATGAGTGTTTTACTCAACATGGATATTTGTAGGTCCAGTGCTGAAGACGTTCTGGCTAGGATGAGGATTTCCACTAGCGAATGTGGTACTTGTAGTAGTTTCTTTTTAGTATAATTGACTCACACCCCGCAATTATTGGAATTTAATGGGCTCCTCATTTTTGTATAGGTGAAATTCACACTGCTTTACTCTCGATTTAAGCCGTGTCACAAATGTATCCATGCTTTCACCAGGGAGTTGCGTCGTGGTGTGGAACACGTGTCTCTCATAGTCGACGTTTCTATGAGTCGTGAAATGTTCCTTCAGTATTTTATTGAGTTCTTCGAACTTGTATTCTACATCCACTGGCAATTCAAAAACAATGTCCCATACCTCTGAGACAGCCGTGCAAGTGAGTAGTCCAATGATGCGCTTGTCCTCCTGCATGCCAACCATGTCTAAGTAAGCATCAAATTCCTCCATCCACCTGGTCCTCCTCGGACCTAGACTGGTGGTGTCTATATTGTAAAATGACACCACCAGTCTAGGTCCGAGGAGGACCAGGTGGATGGAGGAATTTGACATAACAGACGGTAGCGGGAATACATCTCTCCCTTTTGGTGCTGGGCCTGGAGCTGGAACAGCCTGGTCCTGGCCTTCCACATGGTGAGACGTGTTGCTGTGGCGTATTGGGTTGCTCTCCCTTCACTGCGTTGTCTGGATGTGGGCGCACCCTGTTTCCCTTCCAGGGTATTTCGTTTAGGTATGTGATGGGCTGGGGTGGGCTGACTCAATGCCCTGCAACCTCCCAGCTGCTCCCTGTACCCCTGTGCCTTTAATCCTGTGCCTGCACCCTGTGCTTCTGGCCCGTGTTGTGGCTGTTGGGCCTGTCCCTTCAATTCACACGTACCGTGTGAAATCAGCAGTAAACTCTGTCCCTTGAGTCCTGGGCAGGCTTCCCTCTCCGTAATGCAGCCCTTAATCTGGGCGGCAGGAAGCCCGCCGGGCCGGCTGAGGCTCCAACCCTCCCATGCTGCCCTGTTCTTCCAAGCCGGCGGGGAGCAAAGCTTCTTTAATGAGCAGCAGCACTCTGCTATGAGACGGTGCTGTGTATTCACCTCATCGCCAGTTTGAGGTTGCATGCCTTTGAAGGAGGCTGTGTGCGCGTGGGCCTAATCGCACCTGCCGCAAGGAGACAGAACCACACACCATGTGGGTCAAATAGTAGCTCGTTTATTCACGCGCTCGGCACGCTCACATCAACCATGGTCAGCTTTTCCAGGCTTGTGGACGATGACGTATTTGTACTCCTTCAGGTGCAATCCCCATCTCGCTATCCGAGGCAGCATCTGGGCGGTTGGTTTCCTGTAAATGGTGAAGAGGGCCTGATGGTCTGTAATTATCGTGAAAGCTTTCCCGTAGAGTGATTGCCAAGGCCTCTTTTTCCACCTGCGAGTATCTCTGTTCTGCCTAGTTGAGGCTTTTGCTGACTTATGAAACCACTTTACTCTGTGCGTGTTCACTCACTGAGTGTTGAGCCAGGATTGCCCTGAGACCCACCGGGCTTGCGTCCACCATTACTTCGTTGTGCATGTTGGGGTCGAAATGGGATATGCACACAGAGGCGGCGATGTCTCTCCGGATCTTGTCAAAAGCCTTCTGTTGTAATGAAACCCATGCGAAAGGGCAGTCCTGCTTCCTGAGGGAGCGAAGAGAGGAGCTTGTGGTGGCAAGTTTATTTATTTATTTATTTATTTTATTACATTTGTTATACGCCCAGACCCGGGGGTATCACGGCGTAGTTACAGGCAATGGGAGAATGCAATCTTAAAAGCGAACACAGAAGTACACAGGAATAACAGTCAATAATATACAACAATATACAAAATAGTCAGATATGTACAGTTAAATGGAGCGGACTGGTGCTCTGGTTCAGTTAGTACTTGTTAAAAAGCCAAGTCTTCAAAGAGCTTTTGAATTTTGGGAAGGATGTTTCTGTTCTGGCAGGTACCTGGTACAGAAACTCGCCAAACCCAAGAAAGAACTTACTTGCGCAATGTTCACCTGGCGTGAGGCTTCTGTCAAATCTCAGATCTTGTCCGGGTCAGGCTCTATTCCGTTTTCCGAGAGAATTTGTGGCCGAAAAACTGTAATGTACTTTGTGTTGAAGGTACACTTTTCTTTGTTAAGCGTTAGGTTAGCGTTGTTGAGCGCTGTGCAGACTTTTGTTAGGGTGGCATCATGAGCTTCCTGGGAGTGTCCAAATATTAAGATATCGTCACTGTAATTGATGCAGTGTGGAATGTGGCAGATGATCTTGCATATCTCTTCTTGGAATATTTCCACTGCTGAACACATTCCGAAACTCAGGCGTTTATAGTAGAATGGTCCTACGTGGGTGGCAAAGGTCATGATGTACTGCAACTCTTCACAGAGTTCAATTTGGTGGTATCCTTTGTTTAGACCAAACAGGGGGAGACTTTGGCCCCATTTAGTAGATGCATCATGTCAGTGATGCGCAGTGACTGGTGGTGCCCTCTGAGGATAGTTTGGTTGGGTGCACGCATGTCCACACGTAGTCTTATTTGGTGTTCCAGGACCTTTTTTGGCACTGGTACCACTGGTGAGACCCAAGGAGTTGGTCCTGACTCTGGTTTGTTTATGTCCGTCTCTACGAGGGAGAGCAGTTCTTTTTCTACCTGGTGTTGAATGTTGAAAGGGATATCCCTGAAGTGTTGGGCTATAGGTTTCACTGCTGGGTCAATATACAACTGAATCTTAGGCCCTTTTAGTTTCCAAATCCCCTTGAAAAGCTGGGGAAAGCTTGTCTCTCTCTTGGCAGCAGGCGATATGTACTTATTTGCCATGATATGATAAAGTATATGCATAAATCCCATTTGAACGTCTGACTTTACACATCCACTTGCTGCTTCGGTTGCCAGAACCTGGACTAGTATGTGATCTTGTGTGTCCTTGCTTCGGCAGGGGCGTTTGAAGGGGCCCAGGCATGGGAGAGGTTCCTTGGCCCGTATGCATAAATTGGCACCCGCACACTCTTCAGTTTGGGCTTGTGTGCAAGTTTAAGATATTCTGATTCCGGTATTGCATTGATGGTCGCTCCTGAGTCCACAAGGAACTCAAACTCTTGTCCTTGGATGGATAGCGGCAATGTGGGGCTGTGTTCAGATGCCGTGGGATTGCCCTGGGCATATAAGTACCCTCTCCTGTTCGTTCTGTGTTGGACTGTGAGTCAGACTCGCAAGTGGACGGCATGTTCGTGTGCAGATGGTGAATCCTCCTCCTCCCTTTGCGGCGGCCATCAGGTGACGGGGAGTTCTTTACTCCTTTGTGGAATCTCTCCTTATAGTGCTGCCTTTCTGGGATCCTATTCCTTTCTTCTCAGTTGTGCTGAGGTGGGGACTTCTGCAGGTGGGATTTCAGTTCAAAAGAGCTGCTTGTAGCAGCCTTTGGATTCCAGCGCATGGCACGACAATGGTCTTCACCCCTATAGGCAGAACATATCTGGCCACTGGCTGGCCATGACCGGTCGTGGGGGAGGTCATAACTGCATCGAATACACTGCCGATTCTCCTATCAGGTGTTTTATGCTGAGTGTTCTTGAGTCATGACCTTGTTTATGGCTTCCTCTTTGATGGACGGTGGTGTGGAGATGAGTGTTTTACTCAACATGGATATTTGTAGGTCCAGTGCTGAAGACGTTCTGGCTAGGATGAGGATTTCCACTAGCGAATGTGGTACTTGTAGTAGTTTCTTTTTAGTATAATTGACTCACACCCCGCAATTATTGGAATTTAATGCGCTCCTCATTTTTGTATAGGTGAAATTCACACTGCTTTACTCTCGATTTAAGCCGTGTCACAAATGTATCCATGCTTTCACCAGGGAGTTGCGTCGTGGTGTGGAACACGTGTCTCTCATAGTCGACGTTTCTATGAGTCGTGAAATGTTCCTTCAGTATTTTATTGAGTTCTTCGAACTTGTATTCTACATCCACTGGCAATTCAAAAACAATGTCCCATACCTCTGAGACAGCCGTGCAAGTGAGTAGTCCAATGATGCGCTTGTCCTCCTGCATGCCAACCATGTCTAAGTAAGCATCAAATTCCTCCATCCACCTGGTCCTCCTCGGACCTAGACTGGTGGTGTCTATATTGTAAAATGACACCACCAGTCTAGGTCCGAGGAGGACCAGGTGGATGGAGGAATTTGACATAACAGACGGTAGCGGGAATACATCTCTCCCTTTTGGTGCTGGGCCTGGAGCTGGAACAGCCTGGTCCTGGCCTTCCACATGGTGAGACGTGTTGCTGTGGCGTATTGGGTTGCTCTCCCTTCACTGCGTTGTCTGGATGTGGGCGCACCCTGTTTCCCTTCCAGGGTATTTCGTTCAGGTATGTGATGGGCTGGGGTGGGCTGACTCAATGCCCTGCAACCTCCCAGCTGCTCCCTGTACCCCTGTGCCTTTAATCCTGTACCTGCACCCTGTGCTTCTGGCCCGTGTTGTGGCTGTTGGGCCTGTCCCTTCAATTCACACGTACCGTGTGAAATCAGCAGTAAACTCTGTCCCTTGAGTTCTGGGCAGGCTTCCCTCTCCGTAATGCAGTCCTTAATCTGGGCGGCAGGAAGGCCGCCGGGCCGGCTGAGGCTCCGACCCTCCCATGCTGCCCTGTTCTTCCAAGCCAGCGGGGAGCAAAGCTTCTTTAATGAGCAGCAGCACTCTGCTATGAGACGGTGCTGTGTATTCACCTCATCGCCAGTGTGAGGTTGCAGCCTTTGAAGGAGGCTGTGTGCGTGTGGGCCTAATCGCGCCTGCATCAAGGAGACAGAACCACACACCATGTGGGTCAAACAGTAGCTCGTTTATTCGCGCGCTCGGCACGCTCACATCAACCATGGTCAGCTGACCATATCACGCGTACCGCCATGTCCCTCAGGTGATCACAGGTGATGCTACATCTTGCTTGGCCTGGCTTGCAATAACCCCACTCTGCTTTCCTACACCTGCCTCATGTGCGTGCTACATATATATGATTAGGAGAAAAAAGCTATGAATCATTAGGTTGGTTTCATTTTGAGCTAAATACCAGCGAATCTGTAAGAAATGTTACTTGGAATGTGTACTTTCTGTTCAATTTTAATGCAATAGTACACAAAATAAGAAAAAGGTGGGCAAGGAATATGTTGTTTTATTTAATTTGCAATATAAACTGACAAGGAAGCATGAATAATGATAGCAAGAGCAGCAGTAGAGAAGAGTGATGGAGGGTGCGCTTAGAGAACTAATAGAAATGCGTGAAGGATATGAGTGCAAAGAGGAGATGCAACAATAATGAAAGGATGGGCTTGATGTTGAAATGAGGGTAGGAAGGACTCTGCTCCTGCAAAGGGCAGAAGGTACACAAGGAAAGACATTGGACCAAAGGGCCAGCTAACCCCTGGGCTGGAGCTCAGGTGGAGCCTGCGGGCGAGTCAGAGCAAAGATTCCATAAGGACTTAGAGGGCGTGGTAATGACATGAACCAATAGTTAGAGATAGAAGGCAGAGGCTATCAAGGTAGCTTATGGCCAGCGTACCTCCACATTGATCTGCACCAGGCTAGCCTGTCCCAGGGCCAGAGTACTTGTTCATCAAGAGGGGGTAGGGGGAGGGAACAAGGATTTTGGGAAGACTTGGGGCCTCATTTGGAGTGTTGCAGTAAGGCGACAATGGCGCCGGTAGTGCTATCGGCGCCATTGTTACCTCACCGAACATTCCAAGTATGCTCGCAGGTGCTGTTCTGGAACGCCTGATCAGACCAGGCGTGCAGAGCGGCTCCCACGAGCATTACCGGATTGCAGCAACGGCCCCATTATCAATGGGGCCGTTGTTGCCATCCTCCCCATTCCCAATGAGCCATATGGGGGCTCAAATGGGAATGGAGACGTGCCGAGTCCGGGTCCCGCGAAAGGGATTTACCGGGCCCTCCCAGGTTGCAATGGCCCAGTAAGTCCCCTTTTGCGTGACCCGGAGCCGGACCCCGGCCCGGGTTTGGGGGTAGCCATGTCCTTATTAAGGGCATGGCTACCTCCAAACTCGTAATGAGGCCCTTGGTCTCTTTCTTAAAGGATGTTTTTGGGGGTGCAGTATGCATAGAACTGTGATCAAGAGTGTGGCACATGGAATAAGAAAATGTATGGCGAGCAAGTCACGGGCAGCATGAGTAGGAGTGTGGTCATGAACAAGTGGCAAAAGGGTGTGCTTTTCACTTGATTTGTTGACTTGGAATTGTTTCCCTCTGATACCCCACCCTCAGAAAATATCTTGCCCACCTGTCTCAAAATCTGTCCTTTTCCTCTCTAATCTGGTTATAGAAAGCATTTGCTGTTGGTAGTTAGAGTAGCGTGAGGATCTGCGATGAGCAGTCCACTGGAATGGCAGTCTTTCCGGATCAGCCAGGCATTGCAGTGTCCTTTGGCACCCCCGGACACATCTACTGGGACTGGGATCCTTATGTCCTGTTTTGACTAGTCTTTTATGCTGTGCACGCTATTGCCGTGGTGGTATTAAAGTGCCAAAGCTGTGTCTGAGTGGAGGCAAATCCTGAGCCCTCCCAGCATTGCAACCAGGCCCAAGTCTGTTGAGGTGAAATGGAGAGAGTCTTAATCCACTAAAATATGATCCAGAACAAAAATGGGAAACAGGTGATGTTCCAGTAATTCAGAGAGTGGCTCGAGACAGAGTAGGAAGAGACCCAACTGAGAAAACAATTTGGAACTTTCTGCGTGGCATTTCTGCCCTATAGAAAAGCAGAAAAGCTTTGAGGGGGAACACTGCTTGAAGAGTTCAACTTGGTGAGTGAAATATGCAGTGAAGAGCAAAGTGGTTAGAAATAGATTTTAGAAATCAAGGGCCAGATTACAGAAACCTTGCACTGGTGCAACTGCAAAGCTGCACCGTATTAGCAACAGGGCAACGTTTGCCATTGTGTAAAAAAACATTGGGACCATATTTGAAAACCTTTGTACTGTGACGAATGCCATTTTTCATGGTATAAGCACTAGGGAAAAAATGTCCGTAGTATTTGCAAAGCATTTTTGCAACAGGGCATGTGCTAATACGGAATGGTAATAGCAGTAGGGCAAAGTTTACCCTGTTTGAAAAATGCATTGAAAGTGCATGGTTTTTATCTATGGCTAATTTTGCTCTAGTGCTTATGCCATGAAAAATTCCACTTTTCACCATGCACCTCCATCCCCGACGTGGGAAAGCATGGGCCGCTCGTCCTCAATCAACTACGTCTTTGTTTCAAGGAATTTGTTACCATGGGTGAACACCTTTAAGGTTATTAAAACAGCAAATAGCGACCATCATTTGTTACTATTGGAATGGTCTCTCCAAGTCCCTCACATACAATGCAGGAAAGTTTGGAGGTCTGTAATGGCGGACTGAAAATTCAAAACAACAGCATAACAAATTTACCACGAGACTTCGACCAAGGAAGAAGACTAGTTGATTACATACCTCTGCTAGAGCCATATCGAGTCCATAGTAAAAGAGCTGGAACAGCATCAAAAAATCATCATCACATGTTCAATAAAGAATCTTCAGAAGTAGAGTGGTCAGAAAACTTCAACGACGTGCAAACAAATCATTGTCACCCAAAGACCTTGACTTGTTTCGTAAAGAGAAAACAAAATATAGGAACTGGCTGCATTCTGAAAGACGGCTAATGTATCAAGTTGACTCTGAAGAAATGTTAAAGTCACTTGCATCTAAAGACACCACAGGTTTCTGGTCCTTGATCAAATCATCTGTCTTAGATTTAACTAATGACCAAAGAAACCCAATAGGTGAGGCAGACTGGATGAACTATTTTACAAAGTTGTATTTTGCTGAACCAGATGCTAGCGAGAACATCACACATACGCAATGCCCTGAGCCTTGGGTTTACAGCAACGAAACTGACAACATCAAAAGACGTATTGTGAGATTAAACGGTTCTCGAGCTCCGGGGCAAGATGGCCTGACAAACCTGATGTTGAAAGAAGAGTGGGAAAAATTCATCCATGCCCTACTAACTCAGGTGACTTTGTCCCATCAACTGCCGGGCTCGTGGAGGAGGGCAATAGTCCCGATTTTCAAAAAGGGAGATCGACAGGAGCCAAAAAACTATCAACCTATTGCCCTCCTCGATGTTATTGGCAAACTTTACGGTGCAATCCTTCTGGATCATCTGCAGACGGGCTTTGTTGAAGGACTAGGAACGGGAGTAACCATCTTCCTACTGTACACCCTGAAGGCTCGAACACAGACAAATAAATCTAAGATTTTCCTGGCATTTGTGGACTTGGTCCAAGCCTTTGATCGCATAGATCGCCAGAGGCTTTGGACCAAACTGGAAGCCAAAAATTGTCCATCCATCACATTAGAGCCTATTAAGGCGATGCACCAAGAAACACCATTGAGAGTGAGGTTAAACAAAGCTGGTCTGCTGTCTGATGAGATCACCAAGAAAGGGGGTTAAGCAGGGACGCCCGATGGCACCCACGCTTTTCTGCTTCTTTCTTGCAGATATGGTGGAGATTGAAGAAACAAATAGAATTTCCCCACCAAAAATAGGGGGTGGGAACACATATCGTGCCTTCTGTATGCGGATGATGTAGTACTGATTGACCAGACCCCGGTGGGACTGCAACACCAACTGGATACACTACGCGGCCATATCAGATCGAATGGTTTGGAGATGAACAAAACGAAGACCAAAATCTTAAAATCGAGGGAAAAACAGTTTTTCGTGGTTTCTAGATGGCAAGAGTATCGATCAAGTCTCATCTTTTAAATACCTGGGCGTTTGGCTCAGTGATACACAAATGGAGGTACCAATGATAACACAACTGCGCATAAAAGCGAAAAACCTGGCAGCGCATAAAAGCGAAAAACCTGGCAACCCAAGCTGGTGCAGTAAATTGGAAAAACAGCAGTCTTTCAACTTTACTGCTTCTGCGATTTTACAAAGCAAAGGTTACACCAGCCCTAACATATGGTGCGGAAGGCATGCCAAATATTAGAACAAACATCTGGGTTCAGCTGGAGGGAATCTTCTAGAGGAAAGTGCTGTGTATCTCCTCAATGCCAATTCCAGTAGTGCTTTGAGAATTGGGGCTGATCTCCTTGGCTATGACTGCAGAATGGAACATCATGACCCTTTACAGGAACATTTTCCTCCAACCATGTCCTAAAGTTTTGGAAATGCTGAAGAAGGAAATGTTCATAGGGAAAACCCCGATGTTGACAAACTGGCACCTGAAGATATCATCACGACTGGATGAGATTGGAGCTTCTCTAGATTTGCTGTTAAGAAAATCCCACCAAGGTGAAGAACAAATTAAGAGAGTGGGATTGAATTATTACACTGAATGCAGCAGCGAGCTACAAACTCACCGCTCACCTGCCAGCAGTACGTGGAAATTGGATTCTGCTTGTAAATACTTGAATCAATTCCCTACAGGGATTTTTTTCTATGAATACGCCTAAACATTCTTCCCACGAATGACGTCAGGGCAATACGTGGAGAAACAGACACGAATACATGCCGATACTGCAAAGATAATGAAACGGTAGACCCCTTTAAACATTTCATTATGCTGTGTCCGGCATTATCGGAGAAACGTACAGCTAATTTTTATTCGTTGAAAGGTGACTACCGATTATCAAATGCAGAATCATGGTGGGAAAGGTTGATCGATGGTAACAAAACTGTCCTTGATATTTTAGTTGTAAAATTTCCTAAAATGTTGTTCAACGGCCAATAATGAGTAAAGAGGAAAGGGACTTTGTCCCCTTAAAGACTGAATTTTGTTGTGACAGACTAATCGAATGCGAATTAACTAATTGATTTACTCTGTCTTACCCTGGGCTGTTCTTTTCTTGCTAAAAAAAATGTTTCTTTTCAATTGTTCGCATGTAAAAGCTAAATTATTATTCAAGTTGTTCGCCTCACATTTCTGACCCCTCACAGTGTGCAACTACGTATGGAATTTATTTGTGTGAACACGAGATGCATTCCTATGGCAGAGGTGTTGTGCGAAGTGTCTTAAAATAGTGTATGATAGCAGATGCGTGCGGGTCTATGGCCGGGCCTTTGGTTAGTTTCCCTACGCATGGAGAGAAAGAGGTTAAATGCATGGTCTGCATTCTAAGCATGGACCCAGAATTACTATGATAGCTAAACTCTGAATCAACTTGCATTAATGTAGGCCTAAATTCTACATCCTCCTAAAATCGGTTGAAGGTTACCATCAACATTCTTCTAGGGTAAATATTTGGCTGTATTCTACATTCTTCAAGATTCCAAGCCTCATTTATATTCTTCATTTGACCTAGGTTCAGAATCCGAACTCGATTGGACAATTAGCTTTGGTTCCTTAAAGGAGTATGCTACTTACATCTAATTGAGTGCAATGGCTACATTCAGAGTTCACCTGGAGAAACTATAGTGGCTGCTTTCTGCAAGGTTCTGGAATTAATTGAAGGCTACTTTACAACGGTATCCAGAATCAATACTTTGGCTGTATTCTTCATTCATCTAGATTCGAGCCTTCCTGCATTCTGAAATCATCAAAGACCTTGGAATAAGTGATGGCTACATTGAACAGGTACCTAAAGCTCTTGATGTAGTCTTCATACACCTAGGTTCGTACCTGGATGCATTCTCTGCTCATATAGTGTTGATACACTGGTTGGACTATGACACTCAACTTTAAAGAATGCAGTGTATATACCTTAATGGTTGCCTTACTGCCATGCAGCCACTGACCATGAGGTTAAGGGCGTTTTGTCTTACCTGGCCGTTGCTGTTGTTGGTTTCGATGTCTGTATGGGCTTCTCACGGGAGGAGGGGCAAGCTGTGGATGGGAGTTGTCCCTGATAACGTCCCCATCTTCTGCTGGTCTCCCAGGCAGAAGTGTCCTGGTTGAGCAATGAAGTGTGGGAATCGACTCAGGGGAAGTACAGGGCTGAGCCAGGTTGCTTGAGGGAAGAGCCACGTTTTTAGGGCCTTCTTGAAGGCGAGGTGGTGCTTTTGGAGGCAGAGGTTGAGAGGGAAGGAGTTCCAGATTGTTGGTGCTTGAACCGAGAAAGATGTTCCTCTTAGTCTGGTGGAATTGAATGGGGGAATTACCAGGAGGTGTTCAGACCCAGATCTGAGGATTCTGTTTGGTTTGCAGCGGCAGAGATTGTTTTCGAGGAATTCAAGACCTTTCTTGTGGAGGCCATGGTGGGTGATGCACATGGCTTTGAAAGTGGCCCTTCTGCTGATTGGGAGCCAGTGGAGCACCCTGAGTGCAGGGGATATATGTTCCGTTGGAGAGAGGGCAAGGAGGTGCCTTGGATCTGTTGGACCTTTCTGGGCTGGGAGGCAGGGGCACCTAGGTAGAGGGAGTTGGCGTATTCCAGATTCTTTGAGGGTAAGAGAGATAGGGGAAGATTTGCCTGAGAAGGTGGAGGTGATAGTGGCAAGAGCTGGAGACAGCGCTGATGTGGCGAGAAAGAATAAGGTCGAACTGAGGGTGCATCCCACGTTCTTTACTAAGGTGGATGCTGTGGCAGGGGTACCTAGGGAGGGCAACCAGGTGGTAGGTTGGGGGAGGAGTGCTGTCTTGCCGCATATCAGTGTTTCTGTTTTGCCCAGATTGAGGAGGAGGTGGTTGGTCGTCATCCAGTGGTTGATATCCATGAGGCAGGATGCATGGTCTG
This sequence comes from Ambystoma mexicanum, assembly GCF_040938575.1. Lineage (NCBI taxonomy): Eukaryota > Metazoa > Chordata > Amphibia > Caudata > Ambystomatidae > Ambystoma > Ambystoma mexicanum. The sequence goes on along the minus strand of NC_090925.1, from coordinate 468,820,156 downwards.
GATGCGGGGAGGCCAGGGAGTTGGGAATCTTGAAAATGATATGAGTGCCACGGTGTCATTGTAGCAGGTAAGGTTGTGGGAGCAAATGAGCGTGGTGCGGGGGCCTAGGAAGAGGTTGAAAAGGAGGGGGTAGGGGGATTCTGTCTAAGGTACCCCCTCAGAGAAAGGGCAGGAAGGCGAGGAGAATGGAGGGAGTGTGGTTATTTGCAAGCGGTTAGAGAGGAACGAGGAGATCCTTCTTAAAGCAGAGTCCGTGATGTGTAGGGAGTGGAGTCTGTCTATGAGGGTGGCATGGTCAATTCTGTCAAATTCTGCTGAGAGGTCAAGGAGGATGAGGGCAGCACATCTTTCAGAGTCGACTGTTCTTTACTTGTCATACCAGATGGAGACAAGGGAGGATTAGGTTCCATGGAGAGGTCTGAAGTCAGATTGGGCAGGGTTGAGGATGCTGTGGGATTCTGTGCAAATGGAGATGGGATTATGCAGTGCAATCTAAGAGTTTGGCAGTGTAGCGGTTGTTGGAGATTGGGCGGTAGTTGGATGGGAGGAGAGGGTCAAGGGTGGGATTTTTATGTAAAGGTTTGACATGAGAGGTTTTGAAAGCTGCTGAGATTCTACTAATGTTAGAGAAAGTTTCATTATTGATCTAGCAATGCTGCTTGCACAAGTGTAGGAGAGGATGTATTAGGAGCAAAGGGGAGCAGGGGTCTCTGGGGCATCCTCAGGGGCGGCTACTGGATAGTAGCTTCCGGAATTCTGGATGGGAGATGGAGGAGAAGCAGCGGAAGAGGGAGTGTAGTGGGGCAGGACAGGAGGGGTGGGAGACTTGAGTGCGAGAGGGGGGAATTACCAATCCTGAGCTGATGGAGAGGTTTCATTCGATGGCAATGTTATAAAGGTGGTCTGAAGGGGCATCAGAAAGTGATTGCGAGTGAGGGGTGAATGGTGAAGAGCAGAGAGGGGCCTTGAACTCTGCAATGCTCTTGTGCAGTTACCTGCTGGGGTTGAGGGTATTGGAGAGTCAGGAACCATAGGAAGATCTTTTGGCTTTCCATACCTTGGCCCAGTAGAACCTGTTCAGCCTGGCTAGGTTCAGCCACCGCTCCCCACAGACCCCATAGCCACACCCCCTCCCATGCACAATAAAAACCCCAAAACACATGTGCCTGCTCTTTAAGGGAACGTACAGTGCAGTGCACTGAAAGTGCAAGTTCCAACCTCTTCCTATGCTTTTATTTTAAAACGAAACCGTTCTGGAACAGTTTCTTTTTAAAATAAAAGTATAGGAACGGTAAAACTGAATTAAAAGAAGTAGAGGAGCACCGCTCCCGACCGCTCCCGCCCACTTCGACCACTGACTTTCCCACACAATGACCCACAGCTTCCTACTCATCTATAGACCCCCTGGCTATAACAGAATCTTCGCAGCCGCCCTTAGTGACTCCCTAAAGTTCGTCCTGATATCACATGCTTCTCTTACCCTGCTAGGAGACCTCAGCATCTGGTTTGAAACCCCCTCAAACCGCATGACCAGCCCGCTCATCGACAACTTGGAAGCCCTCAACATGGCCCAACTTTTATCAGGCCTCACCCACATAGAAAGGCACACCCTTGATGCTGTATTCACTCCACTGAATTCATCTCCCCTCCCTCCACCTGCCCCCTAATATGGACAGATCACTCTGCTATCTTCTTCTCTCTACTTTCCCCTTTCCCTGCCTTGTTAAGGGGGGACAGATCTGCCTGCCATTTATGTTCCAGGCGGTGGTTGAGGGTTTTAAGGGATTTGAGAGAGAGTGTGAACCACTTTGGAGAAGGGCCTGCTCTGGGGATATGAAAGGGATCAGGGGGGAGAGGCCATCAAAGAGCCAATGGTCAAAGAGTTTGACGGATGGTGCAAGGATGAGCGAGAGTGGGAAGGGAGGAGAGCAAGGAGTTAGCTAGATCCAGGGAGACAATTACCTTGTTCCAGAGGAGGACATGGGGGGGAAGGGTCGGAGGATGAGGGGCAGGGAAAGGGGAAAGTAGAGAGAAGAAGATAGCAGAGTGATCTGTCCATATTAGGGGGCAGGTGGAGGGAGGGGAGATGAATTCAGTGGAGTGAATACAGCATCAAGGGTGTGCCTTTCTATGTGGGTGAGGCCTGATAAAAGTTGGGCCATGTTGAGGGCTTCCAAGTTGTCGATGAGCGGGCTAGTCATGCGGTTTGAGGGGGTTTCAAACCAGATGCTGAGGTCTCCTAGCAGGGTAAGAGAAGCGTGTGATATCAGGATGAACTTTAGGGAGTCACTAAGGGCGGCTGCGAAGATTCTGTTATAGCCAGGGGGTCTATAGATGAGTATGAAGCTGTGGGTCATTGTGTGGGAAAGTCAGTGGTAGAAGTGGGCGGGAGCGGTCGGGAGCGGTGCTCCTCTACTTCTTTTAATTCAGTTTTACCGTTCCTATACTTTTATTTTAAAAAGAAACTGTTCCGGAACGGTTTCGTTTTAAAATAAAAGCATAGGAAGAGGTTGGAACTTGCACTTTCAGTGCACTGCACTGTACGTTCCCTTAAAGAGCAGGCACATGTGTTTTGGGGTTTTTATTGTGCATGGGAGGGGGCGTGGCTATGGGGTCTGTGGGGAGCGGTGCAGGCCAGTAGGGAACATAGTTCCACTACTTCTTTTCGTACACTTCGACCACTGGGGAAAGTTGTATTTAACTATCAGAGATTCACAGTCTGCATTGCAGGTTTGATTCTCAGTCAGTAGGACTGTGAGATGTAGTTTGTGGAGAATGGTTATCCCCCCAGCTCTTCTGGATCTGTTGTGTACTGGCAGGGTGTATCCAGGTGGGAAGGCCTCATGTGCGGTGGTAAGGAAATCGTGATAGAACCAAGTTTCAGTAATGAAGAGGATGGCTGGGTTTTCTGAAAAAAAGTTGAATATAATGTGTTTGTTTTTGGTGACAGACCTGACATTTATAAGAATGCATGAGAGAGGGTGGGGCAGCTGCAGTGTGGGGCGGAGGGGGCAGGGCAGAGTGACTGGGTGTGGGGGAGAGAGCATGCAGGGGAGGTAAACATCTAAGGGGGACTCAAGGGGGAGGACAATTGGAAGTGTTCGGGTGATCAGGGGTGGGAAGGGTGGATAGCGAGGTAGGAGGGTTTCTGTGGGTGCGTGGGGAGTCGATGCTGGGGGTGGACTCAGACTGGGGGGAAGAGTGAATGAAATTGTAGGAGGGGTGAGTGACTGGGTATGGGGGAAAGAGCGTGCAGGGGAGGCAAACATCTAAGGGGGATTCAAGGGGGGAGGACAGTTGGAAGTGGACAGGTGATCAGGGGTGGGAAGAGTGGATAGCGAGCGAGGAGGGTCTCTGGGTGCATGGGGAGTCGATGCTGGGGGTGGACTCAGATGGGGGGATGAGGGCACGAGATTGTAGGAGGCGTGAGTGACTGGGTGTGGGGGAGAGAGTGTGCAGGGGAGACAAACATCTAAGGGGGGCTCAAGGGGAGGACAATTGAAAGTGGACGGGTTGATCAGTGATGGGAAGAGTGGATAGCGAGGGAGGAGCGTTTCTGTGGGTGCGTGGGGAGTCGATGCTGGGGGTGGACTCAGACTGGTGGAAAAAGTGCACAAGATTGTAGGAGGGGTACTAGGAGATCGGAGGGAGGAGGGGGCAGGGCTTGGAGAGTTGGAAGGGGATGAGAAGAGTGGATGGATAGGGTTAGGAATATGGGAGAGGTCGTCAGGGTATAAGAGATTGGGGTGGCATGGGTTCTAGGCAAGATGATCTGACAAAAATGGGGTTTGCTGAAATGTATCAGTCAGTAGAAGACTTAATTATATGCAATGTTGTAGAGCATGGCGTCTCTAAGTAGTGGAGTTCAAGAACAACATAAAGTAAACAGAAGCCAGGCCATGCCCCATTGTGTCATAGCGCAGATATTCACCCCGGCCAGCATTTTTCATTTCATTTTAGATTCCAGCATATCATTTCTTTGTTAGGCAAGTGTCTATGTCCACAGCCAAGTAATTCTACCTTTGATCAACAATTTTACACCTCTTTTTAATCTTAGGGCCTTGTTACCAGCCCTACACATTGTTTTGATCGTTTTTGCTGGTGGTAAATTACAATCACTGCTGGTGGTAATCTAACGGTTCATCCCTCCTTACAGGTTTCCCGCCATCATTGCAGTAATGGAGGTGGATTTGCAGAAGTAACCCCGGTGGTATGTCAGTAAAATCACCCATCATGTCAAAATCACATTTCTTAGAACCATTTCTATCCTCGTCTGGAGTGTGTCCCATATTTTCCTGTATTGAAGCGACTCACTTGTACTTGCCTGTTGTGGAGGAAACACACTTTAAAATACATCAGAAAACATTTCACGATTTTTACATGTACCTCTTGGGTGGAGGTACAAATTGGAGTCATTCCAAGTTGGATTTCCATCTTGCACTACTGCATTATTTACTGCTGGCTCTATTGCCTTGCAATTCCACTGGTGTGTTTACTCATCCAGGCATGCAATGTGGTGGGAGATAAAACAGGCAGTATGCCCAAAATACTTTCTGTTTTTTTGTGTCGCTATTCCTGCAACAAAACCCTTAACAAAGTTTGATTCTGTCACACTTCTATTTTAACATGTTTCCTTTAATTTTATCTTGCAGAGGAGCACCAAAGCCAGAGTGCATTCTAGATGCCAGGCTAAAGTTCAAAGTCTAATGCTTTTTAAAATAATCCTAGGTTATTCTGCCCCTAAGTGCTCATAAATCTGTCAGATATTGGATCACAGGCAGAGGTAAGTAAAATGATTTGCTCAGGTACACACAATTTGGGCATTTAGGGAAGCTTGGACAAAAACCTAGGGTCCTCACTGTCAACAGCTCAGTCACTGTCCCACACACTTCGGCATTACTGTTGATTCTAAACTTACATTTGTTCCACACCTGAATGCCCTATACCACAAAGCCAATCATCAACCCCACCTCTGTCAAAAGATTATGCCACTGGTAGTAATACCACATAAAGTGTATGTTAGGAGTGTACTCATCATTACTCGCTGGGACTGAGGTAATTTCGTGTATGGCAGCCTCCCCAAAACACTACCACATCAACTGCAGACAATCCAAATCAGGGCAGGGCAAATGGTCCTAGGGCTAACATTAAGAGATCACACAAACCCTTCACTCAAAGTGTTCTACAGGTTTCCCAGCAAGTTTTCAAGACTTGATGCATGACTCATTACACCTATTGGCTTGATCATCTGCATGAACCATTAAGGCATTTCCAATATTGTGACAGAGAAGACACAAGGAACCCCTCACCTGCAATAAAGTTTGGCTTGAGGGAATAATTCTGTTATCCTTGGACCCTCAACTCTGAAATAGCCTAGCACCGACCCTGAGCCTCCACAACCACCAACATCAATTTGATAAAAGACTTAAAAGTGCATTTTTCTAACAAAAAGTGAGACTCTTTATGCAGCCATCTCCAAATGTACTTATGTTAATAGTTTAACTGTATATTACTGCATCTAAATGACTGCAATTGTTAAGCGGTATCTTGAATGGGACTGCTGGTCAAACTCTTGTCAACATAGTCCTAATAATTGATGCTTTCTTAATGTTCTCCCATTCAATGCATTGTAACCAAATCATCCTCCTCCCTTTACCTCCCTACTTCTTAAAGGGACTTTGTTGGAAGTTTTAATTTGGGTAGTCCTGAATTTAAATGTCACAATTATTAAAGTTTTAGTATCTGCTGATACAACTACAATTCATGCTCGCATGTGCATGGAAATAAATGTTGATTAACTTTTATAATGCAAACCAGAATTCAACAGATAAATCATCATTGTGCGACCTACACCAGCACCTAATTAACATTCTGGAAGAATCCTGGTCTGACAACCAGGATAATTGGGGATATTTTAATATTAAACTGGGACCCTATGGAGAATTTGACCTATTTGATTATGAGGAGGATGAAGCCTGTGTGATAACCCAATCATCTATGGTAGGTGTGAGATGTGAGCAACATGGTTTATGGAATCTTTTATTTATGTATGAGCCAGAGCATAGACGGCTTGATATCAAAACTCGCTCTGATATCCCAGGGGAATTTACATTTAAGGGGGGATGTTGGAGGAGTAGCACGATTGATTATTTTATGCTATGCACCCACGGTTGGCCCAATATAAAGGATATGGAGGTAGTTGATTGAGAAGACAGCATTCACAACCCTATCATACTTGCTGGGTTCAGATGCTCATAGCAAACCCCATGCTGCTACATAACATGTAGGGAACGTTGCAAACAACAGATGTGCGCTGAAGTGGGATCAATGGCCTTTTGTTAAAGTTACAGATAAGCGGAACTGGATAAATCTTCAAGTGAGCCCAGAATCATCATGCAGAAATGTGATAAGATTCTCTTTCAACTAAGAATGTGATTCTCTATGGAGGCACCGCCACACTGTTAACACTTTGGAATTAAAAAGTCACAAGCGTTTGACAAAGTGTGTAATATTACCAGAAAAGACATTCTGAAATCTTTCAAAACATTTCCTAGAGACTAGATTAAAATTGCCATGAAATGACAGAAGTTTGAAAAGATTCTTTGAATTGGGAAGCTATGACAATCAACTAAGGCCTGTGATTCCCTGAATCTGGAACTTAATGAGAATGATCATTCCAGGTTCTGGATATTGGTGTTAGAGGGGACAGATTGCAGTTAAGGATATCAACCATAACATTCAGGAGCAGGATGGGGTTAGGGCTATTTCTATTCAGATAACGGAGGAGGAGATTTTGAAATTATGATTAAACCTGATGTGTATTCCACTTCATCTATGCCCTCCCTTTTTTAAACTTGAAGGAGATTACTCACTCTGCCTTCAGTGTATCAGGAAGACACAAGAGCCCATGCCCAGACATCTGCCCTATCAATGTGCGCAAACCTGATGCAATCTTTTGGAGACCATTATTAACCAGGCTATTTAATAACATCTGTAAAGGTCTTTTGATCCCTAACAGTCTGGAACAATCAATATTTGTAAGTATATTTAAGAAAGGTTACAGAGGAAATCTGTCTTGCTATTGCCCTATATCATTACTTCACGCAGTGTCCAAATTAGTTGGCAGAAGATTGCATAGCAGACATTTGAGCTGGCCAGAAATAAACTACCCAATATCTGCCACCCAGTTTTGTTTCTGTGAGGGACGGAGTACCACCAACCAGGCCCTAAATGTATTATTATTATTGACTTGTACATGCAGCATTGGTTAGACATCACCAGTCTTTCTAGCTTTTGTGGACTTCACCAGTGATTGTGTCTGTGTCATTGGGGCTGAATTGTGGGGCAAACTATCTGTGAGAGGTCTAAACAACCAATTTGGCCCCACGGTATCACAAAACCAGTAGTGATCCCAGTCATAAATGTATAATAGACATAGCCCAACAGGTATACTGCCTTTGGGCCTCATTACAAGTGCAGCGGTAGCCATGCCAGTAAAACCGGCAGGCTGCCACCAGACTCGTGATGAATTACTGCCACCCGACTTGTCGGAATAACTGGGGTATTACAGCCCAGCGTTCCGGTAAGTCAGGTGGCGGCAATTGTTACTCCCCATTCCAGTCCCATAGGACTCAATGGGAATGGGGAGGATGGAAGCACCGGCACCAAGCACAACAGTGCCGGTAATGCCGTCAAAGTCTGCTGGCGGGTGCCGATCCGCCTGCTAGGATCAGACCTCGCGGGTGAAACGGCACCCGCCAGCAGACTCGTAGTTTGCTGGTCCGGAAACAACAGTGCTGGTAAGCTGACCGGCACCATTGTTTCCAGACCAGCAAACTTGTAATGAGGCCCTATGTCTTTTTTGGTAATGTGGGTAGAGGTTAGGCTAGTCTCTCCAGGAGTGGTGTGAGGTGATAACAGTAGCAACCAAAACTGAAACAGTACAAAGATTCCAAAGTAAAAGAGTGTCCAATGAAGGTTCTATACAAATATCTATACTTTAATTAAATAATCAAGTACCAAATAACTAGAAAAACACCAACAAGACATTCTCCTGTGGAAAGAACACAGAAAATGCCGAACTGGTAAAGAATAGTATTCTTGGCATTTGATCAGGGGTGGACATGCAAGCAATTACAGCAAAGTCACTGTTCAAGGATATTTCTTTCAAGATAATAATTGAAAAGGGTGTTTTTAAGTCACTATGGTCTCGAAAGTGGTCCAGGACTCTTAACAGCACCTTGTTCTTGGTCGTGTAGGGTGGTTCGACAGCGTTGAATTGGGCTTCTGTGCACTTTCCTTGCAGTCAAACCAGTTTCAAGATGCAGCAAATCATGTTGATACAGGCGTCGATTTGGTATAGAGACAGGGCTTTCTGTGGTTCGAGTCAGTGTTTGATGCAATGCAGTTTAAATGGTTCAACAAGTCTGGATTTTGATCTTTTCGTTTTGAGAATATGTTACCACTGGGTTTAGTTGGCGCATGACACAATGGGGGTCATTACGAGTTTGGAGGCAGCCATGGTGCTATTAGCACCATGGCTGCCTCCAAACCCGTGTCCGGGTTCTCAGAATGACGACTTACCGGGTCATTCCAACCTTCGGAGGACCCGGTAGGTCCCCATTCTGAAAACCATTCCCATTCGAGCCCCCATAGGGCTCAATGGGAATGGGGAAGGAGCTAATCACGGGCCCGCAAATTGCGGGCCCGTGATTAGCTCCATGGTCCCTTAATGGGTCCTGCTAAGGACGGCTGGTCAGACCAGCCCGCCCTGGTGGGACCCGCTAAGGGACCTCGGAATGTGGCGGTAGGGGTTTAAGGGCACCGGCATCCTTACCGGTGCCGTTAACCCCCTACCGCCATACTCGGAATGACCCCCAATGTCTTCTAGCAGTTCAAATCAGTGATCAAGTGAGATCCCGTTGGTTCGAATGCAGTGCTCAAAGAACCGGTGAGTCAAAGGCTTCTGCAGTGGTAAGCTGGTGTACCAATCGCTGCTGGTACAATGCAGCATCAAACCATTTTGAAGATGCAAGCAGCAGTTTGAAGATGCAAAGAGTGCGAAAAGCAGAACTGCGAGACCAGTGATGGGTCAAATGCACAAAGAATGGGCAAATCAGTCTAAACGTGGCAAAACAAGGTGAAACAGAATTCCAGGCTGCATTGGACATCTCCAGATTGCTGTGAGTCCCAAAACAGGGTCTCTTTGACAAGGTAAATCCTTCTGATGCACTCCCATTCCAATGAGCTTTTCTGGCATCTGCAGGGGTCTTACACCGCCACTGTTATTTTTATTTTTACTTGAAGAACAGGGAGGCCACTTTTACTCTGAAATGACTTACAATAAGACAAGTCCAGATGGCAAAGGCAATCCCACAAAAGGTGCCTGTACAATAGCACAAAGATGACAACAAGTAGGGAGCCAGTTTGAGGGTGTAAAAAGGTGGAACATATATGAGGGGCAAAACAAACAGAAATAGATATACATAGGAACAAATATAGGTGACATGTAAATGTAACATTAACTTAAGGGGGTAAGGGCTTCAAACTAAAGAAGAGTACTATTTAGATATATAAAATAACATTGTTAAGTGCTCTGGAGGCAGTAGTGGGGTCAGATGGGGAAGTTCGGGGAGAGGGCATTATGGATCTTTCTCTTTAATAAGTTAGTGAAGTTTAAGCCAAACTTTAAAGCAATCCACAGTTAGGCTAGCTTTGATTGTTATGGCCAATTTGTTTCCAGTGGAGCGAGGCAAGTAGGAAGAAGAATGGAAGCAAGAGGAGGTACAGGGAAGGGATGGGATGGTGAGATTGAGTGCAGAGGAGGACCAGATGGAACGAGATGGTGAGTAAACTGGGATACAATCAGAGGTGCAATACCATTGGCTTCATTGTCGACTAGGAGAGGGAACTTGAAAAGAGAGCACTTGTGCTTGTAGAGCCAACCAGCATGTTGCCGGAAGGTAGAAGTGGGGGAGGGGCTGGGTAGGTTGTAGTGAGTATGGATAACAAAGTTTAGTACTTTGTCTAGAGGGAAGAAGGAGTAGAGGTGAAGGCTAAGGAGTAGGCTTGAGCAGTAATCAAGCCTGCTTAGTATTTGAGTGCAGAATAGAGTTTTTGTAGAGTGGTTAGTAAGAAAAGTATGAATTGATAAGGATAACACACGCACCAGAGGCAATGATAAGTGATGAATTGTTGCAGCCGTAGGTCCCTATTAAAGAGGACCCCAAGATTGTGAGGCTTGGTCGAGTGAGAAAGAAGGGCAGGCAGGATATAGATACGAGAGGGAAGAGTAGAGATGGCATTGGAAGCCAGGAAAAATATAACTTCTATTTTTGAAGAGTTCAGCATATGGCAGTGGAGAGCCATACAATGATGAATTTTAGTGAGACAGTTTGTAATTCTTTTTGAGATTGCTGGGATGAAGGAGAGAAAGGAGAAACATATTTGAGTGTCATCAGCAAAAAGTTAATAGTGAAAGACAAAGATGAGATAGGTCTTCCTAGGGCAGAGGTACAGAGGGGAAAAAAGGTGAGGTCCACGACTGATCCTTGGGGGGTGCCGACAGGCATAGGGATGTGGTCTGAGGTTTGTGAGTTCCAAGAGATTTTAAAGTTTCACACTTCTTAGGTGATGGTGATCCAGGCAATAGCAGATTTGTGAAACCAATGGTCCTGGAGAGTGAGGAGGAAGAAGGAGTGGTTGACAGTGTTTAAAGTGACAGAAAGGCCCAAAAGGATGTGTAAAGAAGGGACTTTGGATTGGTGAACATTAGAGAGCAGTCCTGGTGGTGTGTTTCATACAGAATTCCAATTGAAGTTGATCGCCAAGGCCATTATCCTGAAGGTACCTAGTGATCCGGTCGAAGACCACCTGCTCAAGGACTTTTGAATAATTGGAAGAAGAGAAACTGGGCAATAATTTGCTGGGCCAGCAGAGGGTCTTTCATAGGGCTAAGACAGTTGCAGATGCGAAGGAGGCAGGAAAGAGTCCAGCAGATAGAGAGATGTTAAACAGCACAGAGAGAAATGGGCAAGTGATTGAAACGAAGTCTTTGACCATTTGGGGAGCAAAAGGGTCGGTAGGAGCACAAGGAGGAGCACAAGGATGGGTGCTAATTCAACACGTGAGGTAGAGGAGAAGCATTGGATTGTAGAAGGGTTAGAGGGAGATTTGGTGGACAGAAGGATGGGTTAATGAGAGAGACATAGAGAGAGAGAGAGAGAGAGAGAGAGAGAGAGAAAGAGAGAGAGAGAGAGAGAGAGATAGAGAAGGGCTGTGAGAGTGTCATTAATTTTAGACATTTTAGAGGAAAAGTAGTGAACAAAGTCATTAGACAAAAGGGAGGAGGCCTTGGATATTGGCTTTGGAGTCAGAGCAAAGATTAGAGTGTAGATTAATGTTTGGTTAGGGCAGCAAAGGAATTTCTCTAGGTTTGGAGTATGGTAGATGTCTGCAATTTTCGCCAGCATTGTAGGTAATGGCACATGGCTGTTTTGAGACTTTGGGAAGGGGGAGGTAAGGTGTGAATGTGTGAAGATAGTGTTGGTCAAATTGAGTCATAAGTGCATAGTGAAAGTCAGAGAAAGCACAGTCATTAGAAGATGCATGAATAAGGGAAAAGAGACAGGAGGGAATTCCTCACATCATCAAAGTAAGAGGCAGGAGAGTCCTGTGTGAATCTTCTCTTAATTATTAAAGAGGAGAGACAAGGAGTAGAAGGTGGAAGGATAGAAATGTTAAAGTGAATAGAGTGATGAGAGGGAAAGGTGTTAATCGAGAGGTCAGACAAGGAGAATGAATTAGCGGGAAAGACAAGGTCAAGAGTGTTCCCACCAGAATGGGTATGCTTGTCGTGGAGGGAGTAGAGAGAGTAGTCAAATAGGAGGGAGTTAAATTCAAGGCAGGTGGCTGCAGAGGGCTTGGCGGGGTAAAGGTCCCCCGGCATGACAATGGAGTTGTCGGTAGGTAGTGACACAAGGGGTAGGGTTACATAAGGGAAGAAGGAGTTGAGAGGATAAGGACCTGAAGTTCCATAGAGATCCAGAGGAATGAGAGAAGTAGGAGGGAGGAGTTGAATAGTGGCAAATGCAAAAGAGGAAGAGTTGATGTTAGATGGGGTACAGGGACAGTGTTTAGGGCCCTATTGGTAAGGGACTCTATACTGGCCCTTCCCTACAGGTTGGAGAGAACTGCAGAAAGTGATAGAGTAAGTGTGGATACTGGTTCCTGTGCTGCCAACAATGAGTTCTTGGCCCAGCAGGTCACCCCCAATGTGCCATAGGGATTGTTAGAGAGCAGAGCTTTCCTCTGCCTTGTATAGGTCTTACCTTCACCTCTATGACAGAAGACTTTGCAAAAGACTGCACCCCCTACACAGATACAGAGATCTAATTCTAGCATGCCCTGTCCTACAGAAAATGGAGGAGACAGAAGGCAAAAGAGCCCCAACAGAAAACCAAGATGGTGGAACCCTTTCTTAGGTCCAACTTTCTCTCTCTGGCTATTCTAACCCTGGCCATTTTCCATACTTGCTGACTTCAAGGGCCCTTAGGTGTGCAGCACACTAGAGTGAGGCTGTCGTTTGTTATATTTCTGCCCCTTTAAAGCAAGGTTCCCAATGGATTGCCTGGTGAGAGCTCCTGTGCATGGGTGGAGGTATTACCCTTCTTCCCATGGAGTCAAAGTAAGATAACACCCTGTCTGTTGTCTCACAGGGAGTAATGGAGACAGCCATGTTAGCCATAAATATACATTGCTTTGACATCACTCTGCGGGACTCACAGGGTTGACATTTGTATGAAATCAAATTGGTGTGACTTTAATAATTGTGTGCTCTTGTCAGCACCAGACTAATAAGTTAACAATTAAGATATTGTGAATCGAAGGTGTAGAAGTTAAAATTCCACCTCTGGCTTCAGTGACTTTCGGTCACAGCTGCTCTCAAGAATGCACAGCTGCCCCTTGAATCGACACTGAGAATACAACATGGCAGAAAACACCTGGCGTCTCCGGGAGGCTGGCTTAATAGGACTTAAACAATTCAATGACAAAACACTTACTAATTGAATACAAAGACTAACGGGTCCAAAAAAAGCATATTGGAGGAACATGTACAGTGGTGCGCTGAGTTAAGCTGGTCGTGACTTCCCACATCCGCTGAATTTCAAGAGTTTTGTTGAATTCAATCTGTTCACCAACTGTACCTTAACTAAGGTTTTTCAATGAATATAACTTATAAGCACTGTTCATGTATGGTGCGTTTCTGTCAGCTAACATCTCAAAGTCCAATTTGATGGCTGTGAGGTTAAAGAAGACCCAGCATTACCCAATTTTCTGTAAAAGAAAACTGGAATGGCATCCTCTTATATACACGTGGGCATTTGTTTCTCTTGCTTGGCTGGTCAAGCACACTAAAAAGCAAACTGTATGAAAAAAAGACTGATACTTTCTTTCATTTTGCCAGGAGAGTAGGGAGCAAACCGTTTAAGGTTATGCTGAAGGCACATAAGATTAAGCACATAGAAATGGCTACTTACAGAGTGAGAGTGTAGGGTTATAGTAATATGCAGCCAATATTACCTCTGGGACTCCCTTCTTGCATAGCCTATTAGGGATATATCACCTGCCCCAACTTATCCACTCAATGCCAAACCTGGGGTGCCTTATCTGTACTGTGGTGTCCCATTTGGTCAAAACCGGAAGCCAAAAGAACAGAGGGTTTGATGACTGATGTAATGAAAAGTGATATTTAGCCATGGATGGTTTGGTTGAAATACGTGAGAGGCGAGCTGAAGAAGAATGGTTTGGGATCATTGCTATTAGAACGAGGGCTGTTACCGCCTAATTTGAAACATGTGTTGCGGAAAGGGTATTATGATTATGAAACTATACAAATTGAAAGTTCAGAATTAACTAAACGCTTGGTTTTTCTCAGTGGCGTCTGGTGAACTTTTAAAGTGGTGGGGCGTAAAATGGATGTTCTAGCAAAGCATGAGTCAGCCCATCTCCCACAAAGGGGATCCCGGGGGGGGGGAGGGGGTTCTTCCCCCGGTGAAAATATTTTGAAATGAGGAGTGAAAATGGTGCATTTTACAGCATAATTTTCAAGAAAAGCAGTATAAAAAGACATAATTCTAAGGGGAGTACCAGAGTACCCGCACTATATTCTACTACCAGAGATGCCAGATTACCAACAGTATACAGGGCCATTTTGCAGCTGCAGGAATGAAACAAGATTTATCTCGCAGTGTGATGAAGAAGGGACAGAGTCTTTGGGAAATTGGGAAAGCAGTTTCAAGTTGCTGCAAGTTCCCTATTTCCCAAAGCCTTTGCAGTGCATGGCCACCTGCCTGACAGTTCCACTGTCTGCACAGTGCTCAGGCCCAGCTGAAGATGTGTGGGGGCCCATTTCAACAGGATGGTCCAGGCCCCCCCTTGCTTAGAGCAGAAAACAGTCTGAGGCACCCATGGGGTGCATACATCATAATAGAGATACAGAAATACAGCCAGGGGTTAATAGCTGCCGATAGTCACGAGACAGCCAGCCAGCAGGGAGCTGGAACACTAAATGCCCACTGAAAAACTAGAAATCCTTGTCAGCAAGTGGCTGATGTGGAGGAACCAGTGGTAGAGGCCCGAGGTAATAACACTTCTGTGAGTTCTTTCCTAATCCATGCATTGCTTCGTGATGGGGCTTCCACTGTCACATGTTCTGTATGTGCCTCTACCTTGTATGTATTTATTTAAACACTACGTAGAGAGCATTACTGTATTTCAATTGACTCCCATTTTCATTCTGTGGACAGATTTCCGAGCCCCAAATGTACACCCCAAGCACATTATTTAAATTGTAATTAGAAAGCAATGCCTCATTTGTTTCCAAACAAGGGAATGCTTTCTTAATGTAATTAAAATATTCATCACCGTCCACTAAACTCTCTGATTTATACTGCTTCTAAAATTCCATTTAGTTAGAGTAGGACCAGTCTATGTGTGACACATAGCTCCCATTGTAATTCTGCATTACAATGGGAGCTATGTGGCACACGTAGGCTGCTGTAATGCTCTTTCCAGCAGGGGTGCAACACCATTGAGCTGACTAGGTTTCCGAGCCTCACTCCATTCCGACATTTTGGGCTATGTTGACTTGACCTGGCTGACCTACAGAGCGGGACAGAACAGGACACAGCCGATAAACGGTGCAGACAATGAAACATTTCATTATTAGTACCGACGTTCATTTGCATACATGTTTAGGCAATTGAAATTGTGATGTGGAGTTAGTACATGTTAGGGGAGTGGAAGGCTAGAGTGGGGGCAGGAGACCGCTCCTTCTCACAGCAGTCCTTAAGTGGGTGCTTTCAGACTTAAAGGAGATCGTTCAGTGCTTGTAACATTGACGGTGCACTAGAATAGTCTAATTGGAATGTGTAAAGGAGTTAGATGCCCCTTACACAAATAGGTTTGCCCCTCCTCCACCGCCTCTGAATTTTGCACTGCTCCTAACATTTGAAGGGTTATCCTCCCCCAAAAGGTAGGTTTTGTTGCACCCCTGCTTTCCAGTGCCCAAACCTGTGTGTGAAAGTTCGAATACTGCAGGGACATCATTTAGGGGTCGCCAGAGGTTGCAACTGCGACCTCTGAGGTCTCCCTTGCGACCTCTGTGGTCACCCTTGCGACCTCTAGAAAAAAAAGAAAAAAAATGATTTTTTTAAAAAAACATTTTATTTTTGTAATTCAAGCTCATGGGCTGTGGCCAGCACCATGTGGCTGATTAGTTTTGGAGTGGCTGGCTTTCTTGTTAAAGCCCCTTAAAAAAAAAGAAGAAAAAGAAGAAAAGGAGTGACACAAGTCTAACACTTTCAGCATTGACCCTAAATAAAAAAGATTAGGAATACCAAATAATGTGTCTTTCTGGAATTCTATACAATAATTGATAGACTCATTAAAGGTTTATTTCAGGCACACTTCAGGGCATGAGTCACTGATTTAGTCTGTTCTTAAACGCCTCAACTCAGCCTTTCATCCTTCTGAGGTTGATACATGAGTGCCAACACAGGGTGGGTGATATTGGGAGTATATTTTTTCTATATAAAGCGCTTAAGCGTAAGTGCTATATAACAACACATCATTATCATTTGGTCATGGTGCTTGCAATCACAGTTATTTGGTATTATGGGCCTATACACACTGATCTTAACGATACATATGGCGATCCATTCTTGTATGAAATGTACATCACATTATAGTGATATCGTAACCATATTTTTTGTAGTGTACAATGCTATGCCATAGCACTTCCTGTTTTGTCAACGGGTGAAAGGTTGTGTTCCATCGCATCCCGCGATATCACTTCGGGGTGCGATCAAATGACATCACTTCCTGTGATGTCACCAGGGGGTCAAGGGTTGTGTGATGTCACTTCCGCTACCCCTGGCATTTTGGTGAAATGACGTCCCTGAATAATGGGCAGCAGCGCAGCTCTCAGGAACTTGACAGGACCCTGGGAGACCTCAGGAACCTGACAGGACCCTGGGAGAGCCGCTCTTCTACCCAGTGTTAAACCTTTTTTATTTAAACTTCTTTTTATTGACATTTTAGAATAAACAAACACAAAGCGCCATGTGCCAACAAACCCACCCCGCCCGCCCATTGATACACTCCAGCATTGATACATTATGCCATATACATTATGTCCTTTGTTATATATGTGCCATACAGTCAAGCTGATTTGTTTACATTGTTGAATGGCTGTTACTTATCATGTCTCTTGCCTCATCATATATAGACTCAAGTTACTACGCACACCTTCCTGTTGGTCAAGACTTGTTTTCGGGCGCGAGCAAAGTCGCCTCTGTGGTGTCAGGCTGTTGAACTAAAAAGTGTGTGTATGCATCCCACATGCTGCTGGCGATGCACCGACCACAGTTTAGTGACCCCCACCTGTTTTCCATGTCTATACAATACAGTATATCAGCACGCCACTGCACTATTTTAGGGGTCCATTCCCCCCCCCCCCCATTGCATTGCCACCCGTTTTTTGGCTAATATGAGTAGCAGGCCAACCAGTTTCCTGGTGCATTTGGGGATCCCTTTGGTATACCCTAACAGGCCTATCAGCGGTTCCGGGTCTATTGTCTGTCCTGTGACGCCACTGATCGTGTCACACACCTGTTCCCAGTACTGATGTATGATCGGGCAACCCCAGGCCACATGGAGGAAATCCGCCTGTTCCGCATTGCATCTAATGCACCTCCCTGAAGTATCAGGGAAATATTCCTTCAGTTTGACAGATGTGTAATAATACTGATGTATGTATTTAAAATGAATACGTTTAAATTGCGAATTGATTGCCCCTTTTCTGGTGCCCTCGCAGCAATATCTCCACATGTCTTCCGGGATCTTCCGCCCCAAGGTTTTCTCCCATTTCCCCTTCAGTGTTGTTCCGGCCTCTACCCTAGATTGAATGCCCATGGCATACAACTCTGATATCACCTTACGACTTATAGTGCCGCGAAGCATTTCATCCAGCATGTGGGAAAGCTGTGGTTGATTGGGGAATGTGGTGAACACCTGTCGCAGACTCACTTTCAATCTGTAACATATAAATATGTCCAAAGCCGACATTGCCCCCTTTTCTCTCAGGCCTTCCAATGTTATAAACCTCCCTTCGGGGAATAGTTCTCCGAGACGTGATACCCCCAGCCTCTTTACCATGGACACAAATATCCTCTCACTCGTGATGGGGATCCCCGGTACATGCATTGCCGGGAGTAGGAGTGAATAGAGGACCTCCTCCCTCTTTCTGTGCTCCATTCGTGTCCAGGCCCTGCAAGTCACTTCTACCAGATTACGAGTGTGTTGTGTTGTACCTGGTGCTGTTTGAATGATCGATCTGAGCAAATCTGGTGCTGCTGACACCCTTTCTACTTCCACATGCCTCCTCTCCCCTTGTGTATCGTACCAATACCTAAGGAACCCCGGTTGTGCCGCGTTGTAGTATGTCTCAAATTCGGGCAGTGCCTGTCCTCCCGCGTGCATGGGGTAGCAGTGGAAAGGGGCACCCCTGTCGTTTCCTCTTTCCAGCGCCATGATTGGTGACAGTTGAGCATTCACGCTCACCCGGGCCACCGGCTGTGTGTACAGCCATTTGACCATGGCGATGTAGTGTTCGCCCATGTCCATTCGCCGCATCACAGCACACAAGATTGGCTATTCAACCGAATTGAACGCCTTAGCTGCCACCGCCGCAATCAGCCCGAACATTCTCCGGAGTCCATATGCTGTGGAACGACCCGGGATGAAGCCCGCCTGGTCTGTTTTTACCATTATTGGCATCATTGGTGATAAGCCAGATGCTAGGATCTTAAGCAAAGATTTTATTATCTATATTAATCAGGAAAATTGGGCAGTAAGAGGAGCAATCAGAACTGGGTTTATCCTGCTTCAGTAATGCTACCACTACCGCCTCCCTCAGCGTTTCGGGTAGGTGTCCTGCCTCTAGGCTGTGTTGGAATATTTCCAACAGATGGGGGCCCAGTTTATCTGCGTAGTGCTTGTAAAATTCCACCGTGAACCCATTGGGCCTCAGCGATTTCCCATTTGGTAGGGATTTTATAGCATTCAGCACCTCAGCTAGTGACAGGGGCCGGCTTAGGTATTCTCTTTGATCATCAGTGCACCAGTATAGGGTTACTTGGTCTAGGTATTCCTCGATGTCCGCCTAAGTGGTGCAGAATTGGGAGGAATATAGATGACTATAGAATTTGAAAAATTGACGGACTATCTCTGTGCCTTCGAACCGATCTTGTCCTTGCTCGTCTGCTATGTCCTGGACCTTGCCACCCAGATGATCTATTCTGGTTGCCCTTGCTAATGTCTGACCTGGTGCTTTCCCCTCCCTATACTGGCGAATATTGATCAGGTTTCCAATATATTTGACCTCCCTGAGTGCTAGGGCTTTGTATTCTTGTAGTTGCTTCAGAATTTCAGCTTGTTCCCTATTTGTTGGAGTTGGGGTTGCTGTCTGCAGACTGTGTATACTGCTCTCCTTGGCTACCAGCTCCTTCCTAATATTCTGGAGTATCCCTGCTTCTTTGGATATGCATTCTCCCCTTATAACACATTTGAAGCTGTCCCACAGTACCCCTACGGACTTCACCAATCCCCTATTTATTTCTTTATCTCGAAAAAAGTGTCTATTGCCGATGTTAGACTCTCTCGGAAAACTGGATCTGTGAGGCCTTCACTTTTGAACCGCCATGGGTCTCCCTCTCTCCCGGCCCTTTAGTCCCAGCACCAGCATCACAGGAGCATGGTCCGACAAGGTTTGGGCCAAAATCTCCACTTCCTGCACCTGCCCCAGCAGCGAATGAGATATCAAAAAGAAATCCAGCCTCGATGCCGAATTATGTGGCGCCGAGTGGTAGGTGTACTGCCACACTGTCTGTTTTCTCATCTGCCACACGTCTGCAACATCCTATGAGATAGTCATGCCCTGTATCCGGTTAGACTCAGACTCAGGTGTTAAGTGAGTCTTTTGCAGGAATGCTATTCCGATCATGTGACACTGCATATAGAGTAAGATCTTCTGGCATTTAGTGGGACATTTTAGCCCCTTGATATTCCAGGTGCAAAGGTTAAGTGCCTATGCATAGAACGTTCCTAGGAGTGACTGCCTTCTGTAGGCACTGTTCGGGTGTTAAGGGTAGTGGGGTTAATTACTTGAGTGTACAAGGATTCTCCCCCACCAACAACCCCAACTTGTCAGTGAATTGCAACCCCTCCCCTTGGTCTGATCTCATCCATACAAGCGCACCTACCCCCAAAACGTGTACTATCTCCCTCACCCGGCTGATCACCCCAACTTCTCAGTGCCCCCTTATCAACAACCCTGTTTATACTTGAGCTTCCGCTTGAGGGGCAGCTGCAAGCTCGACCTCCTAGCACAACTGCAAGGATACATGGTTCCCCGGTATTAACAGGTACTTATTACAACTGTCAGCAGCGTTCCTTAAAGGATATGTTGTTTAAATCCAATGTTATTCGTTGTTCCCCCGCATCCGAGGGTTTCTTGGTTGCAGTTCCAGGAAGGTTGTGGCTTCTTCCGGGGTACTAAAAAAGAGCGCCCGCCCATTGTGCTCAACTCTCAGTTTAGTCAGGATCATCATTGCGTATTTTATCCCCCGGTCCCGCAGCCGTTTCTTGATGTCTAAAAATCCCCTCCTCGATGCTTGCACTTTCTCAGAGAAGTCCGGGAACAGCTTGATCGTGTCCCCTTTGTAGAGGACCAACCCCTTTTCCCGAGCCTTGCGGAGAGCCACGTCTCTGTCCCGATAGTTCAACAGACTGTCTATGATTGGACGAGGTGGTGCACCTGGGATCGGTTTCCTCCCGTTTGGGACTCGGTGTGCCCTTTCGACTATGGATACTGCAGAGAATCCTTCCGACCCCAGCATCTCCTGTAGTAGTTACTCCACGAAGGTCTCCATGTTTCTTTGCTCGTTCGTTTCTGGGATCCTGACAATACTGAGATTATCCCTCCTTGATCTTGACTCGACAACGTCTTGCTTGTCGGTAAGTTCCTTCAGCGCTCTCTTCACAACAGTCATCTCCCTGGCTATGGAGGTGGATGTATCCTCTACCTCTGAGATTCTCCTTTCTGCTTCATCCAGCCTTTCACCGTGTTTATCTAGACAGACCTGCATGTGGTCAACTTTGCAGGTAAGTCGAGTTTCCCATTTAAGGACTGGATGCTAGATTGTAACTGGGTGAACATCTCTTTAACGTCCTGAAATGCCCCAGCCAGATCCTGAGGCAGTACCTGGGGGCGTGCGTCTGAAGGCGCCACCATCGTGCTGCTGGTTTTGGTCTGTGCAGGCGAATCAAAGTGTAGTTTTGCTTGGTGTTTGCCCCCTTTACCTGATTTGGACATTGTTGGTGTTTTGGGTCTCAGGTGGCTTGGGTCTGCAGTGTCTGACGGATCTTATCGTGAGGGGGTCTGTCTGCTTGCTCCAGAACTGATCACCAGGACGGTGAGCGGCAGCTTCAGCTCACTGTATCCAAGTCAGGGATATCTTATTTTGCCAGTGGTAACCAAGATAGAGGTATGAATATCTTAGCCAGGCCAGTGTCAGCTATCCGCTTCCACAGGTGATGGATTCCTGGCAGCAGGTCACGCGCCAATCATCGGATTAGGCCCTAGAGTAGGTTTCTTGCAAGTATTGACCCTGCTATGGTGAGCGTCAGTGGTTGTACCCGAACAACAGCATTGGGCTCAGAGAGCCTTGAAGTGGCAGGCCCGGTTGCTTTGTATCACAAAGATAGCTGTGGTCGTGTCCACACTCCAGTCCTGTTGATCTTTAAATGCCTTTATGACCCAATTACCACATATACCGCCCCTGCCTGTGAACCCCATCATGCCGGTTAATGTACATTAGTGTCACGACCCGTGACCCAGAACCTCACTGGCATGGTCACATGCCAGGTAGGCTCAGGACTCAGGGTTCATTTGGGGCCCCAAGGGCCTTGCATTATCATCATAGACTCTCCTGGAGTCAGTCCTGGCGCCTTTGGCGCCAGGCTCATGTTCAGTTTGGGACTTTACCTTGAAGGGACTACTTTTCCTGTGAAGGCCTGCAGCCAATATGGAGGCACCCATAGAGTCTAGTTTCTAGGAACCAGATTGTGCGGTGCAGTGTTTTAGGGTGTGGTAGCCTGGACTACTTTACCTGGACTACTTTACAGAGGGCTATATAAACCGCACCCAAGCTACAGAATGTGCTTCGCGTTATTCTGCAGCCAGCAGCGTGACGCTCATCGTTTTCAGAGACCAGCACCCGGTGATCCTTGAATAGCAGACCTGCAGAGGAGACAAAAGAACATAATTAGCAGTCTCTTCTTACCTGCAACTTTCCATCCGTCGTTTCCTGCTGCTCGCGGTCTTCCATCCAGCTGGCAGCATCATCAGGACACCACGCTCACACCGGAATGAAGCACCTGGAGGGAGAGATAAAGAAGGACAACGTTAAACAGGTTACTCACGGAATTCACGGCAGTAATCACAAGATCCTCACCTGGCTGGGCATTGCTTGACTGGTTCCGCTCCGGAAATCTTCACACGCCCAGAAATACCATTGTGACCTGAAAAGGAATAAAGAATACAGGTTAGCAAGAAAAGACATTATCGCACCGCACTTCGCGCTTAACCTACCATCCATCATACACTCCTGCGTATATCATCATCCTGGCAGGAGCCTGATCCAAGTAGTGCACCCACCGAACCTTCGTGCACCTAAGGGAAAATAAACAAGAAAAGACATTATTAGCAAGAAAGAAAAGAAGGGACATTTAAAGACTGTTATAACCAGACTTACCTCCTTAAAGACACTTGAATGGGTTAGCACCAGTGAAGTTAACTCTGTCGCTTCAACCCGTAGAAGACTACGTGCCCTTGCACAGAAGGCAGGACCGAGAGCACGCCAGACATCATAACAAGGTGAGGAGTGGACAATCAGGTCGAGTCCAGGGGGCTGGTGGGAGAAAACGAAGTCTGTTCCTTAGTCCAGGCCTCCTGTGTTTTCAGGCCTGACCGCCACGGAAGGCATCGTCCAGAATTGGGAACGTCCAGGGTGAATCCGGCAACCAGGGCATAAGGGCATCCCGTGGATACCAGGTGAGCGTAACAATTAACCGGGTGGTCTAGTGTCTTCAGTTTTTATCTGCTCACCTTTAATATTGTGTGATCAGTCCGGATCCACCCACAGTGCACCACACTGCAGTGATCGTTACAGGATTCCCTCGTGTGGGCTGACCCGTGAGCAGTTTCGTCCCCTCACACAGGGTGCCTGTCCTAAACGCCGCGTTACTCCTCCCTGCTATACCTGGATGGTGGTGGCTGTGGGCCTCTCTTAACCGCTCTCCTCGTTTGGTAGGTTTCATCATGCGCTGCTCCGGATGTCTGCTCCTCCGTCCTACAGGGGGTCAGATCAAGTGGGAACACGCTGCTCCAGCGTTCCGATCCACCTTCTGGCCCTGTATTATTTGTTGGGGTCAGTGAGTGTTGGTTTGGCTGGTCTGATCCCTGCCTTTACTCACACGCTCCAGTCATGTGCAAATGCCTGATCGCAGCTATGCCCAGGTGGAGATCATGTCACTTGTCCGGTTGTGGCTAATCCTCCAGCAGGGCCGGGTCCCAGTGTTTAAACTTTGCTTCACACAAAAGTGTGAGTACTGGAAAGGCTGTTCTTCATCCTGAAGACCCCCTCCACAGCCTTGAGCAAAAGCGGGACTTTTGCAGTCCTGGAGAGGGGATCTGCAGAACTCAGGATCCAGGGTGCGCCACCCCAGCCTTTCTATGAGCTGTGGTCTCAGTAGGGTCATCCTACCGAGAACGCAGCTCACAGGAAGGCTCATGACAGAGGCTAGCTTAGCCTAAATAAATCATGGAAAATGGAATGCCTATTTTGTAATTAGTTTGCAGGCACTGCCTTGCAGGCTAATTAACAAAGGTGCACTTTTGTTTATTAGCCTGCGAGGCTGAGTGTGCCATATAAAGTAATTCGAAAAAGGCATTATTTTAAAAAAGAAATATATATATATATATAGCAGGAAGGGAGGAGAAAACGAATCGCACTCCCGCAGGCACAAAGAAACAAATGCCAGGTTCAGTAGGGGGTCGGAAGAAACACCACAGACACAGTGAAACAGTTACTGATGTCTTTTAATGTTAATACAGAATAAAAAAACCAAATGCATTGTGCAGAAAACAAATGCACGACACAAGGCAGCACATAGAGGACAGAACAGCAGGACGCCTAAGTTTAGCAGCCTGCAAACAACGAGTTTCGCGCTATACTGAGCGCTTGATCACGTGAGGGGGAAAGGGTTGGACAGTGATAAATACACCACCAACAACAATCCCTTAACTATGTCAATGGCAACAGCTTCTACCAACACAAGAGGGAACAGGGGCGGCCATGTTGGAAGGGAGTGTGTAAACATGCTGAAACAGAAGAATGAAAGCACAGTGCTTTTACAAGCGCTTCTGTCAATGATCAGTAGAAGCAAATAAAACTGACCAAGGTGTAAAACATTGTGTGTAACACCACAGTCTCCAAATAGGGAAAACACTGTTATACATGTATCAATACCTATATGAGGACCTTGCTAGACATCAATGCACAGTGCATAAAATAGCAGTATGATGACTACATAGCATGGAAGATGTAATAAGCCACACTCAAAATAAATAAACCAACATTAAAAATCACCCCATGTAAATGCATAATCAGCCTCATGAACTAACATATCATTCCCGACACTTAAGTAGAAAATACAATACAATAACAATAAAACTGGTCAACCAAGATTAGATGTAAAATCAGGTTAAAAACAGTAGGACTGGACCTAAATGTTAAAAAATGTCAGCAAGGTAATACAGCCAGCAAGATAATTTGTGCAAACAGCAAAAATAGCAGCTAGATCATCAGATGTCAATTATACAGTGCAAATAAGCAAATAGAGCAGCAAGGCAACAGTGTGCCTACCCAACCTCAAAAGTAGAGGATGTTATAAAGTGCAAGTGCATCGACCTGATAGACTGTGCAAAAATTGCAGAAAATAGCAACTAGTCCATCAAAGTGCAAGTGCAGACCATAATGTCAGAGTACCCAAAGCCAAAGGCAAAAAAGCAGCATAACAGATCCAGAGCACACAGTAAACTAGACCAGTAATTTCAAAACATTGAGGAATAGTAAAACAATGTCAGAAAATGAAGGGAATAACACAAATATATAGAACAAGAAACTACATGTAGGTCCCCGAAGTAAACAAGACATAGTTGAGAGAGCGCTCCCCCTATTGCAAAATAATCAGCTAAGACAGGCAGGTAGTAAAAGAAAAAAGAACAATAATAGTAAGTGTGAAAACAAAATTGGATCAATAAATACCTGCAACAAACCAACAAAAGTGAGGCAGGAATACAGAAATACAAAAGTGTCGAACCAGAAAAACCACATATATATTCACTAAAAAGAAACTTTGTTAAGGGGACGTTATCGTTAAGTTGTGCTACTAAAAACCTGTGAAATTCATTAAAAAAACGTTATAAACGTGACATTGCGTGATGAAGTATGTACTTTATTACACATGTCCCGATAATCCCTGATATTATTTTGCTAAAATTACATTCACAACCCCTCGTCTGAAATATAAATGGACATGTGATGTCATCAGTGATGTCATCAATGACATTTGTGATCCTGGGTGGTAGTGTTAGCAGTGCACAGTGGTGTGGGCAGTTATGGTTGCTTAGCCTACCATAACTGGTGCATTTCAGGGGTTTTTCGGTTTTACTTTGAACCATAATGTCACGTTTATAAAGTTTCTTTAGTGAATTTCACAGGTTTTTAGTAGCGCAACTTAACCATAACGTCCCCTTAACACATTTTGTTTTTGTGAATTTCACAGATTTTTAGAAGGGGAACTTAATCATAACATCTCTTTAACAAAGTTTTTTACTGAATATACACTTTCATCAGGTGATTTTGGGAGATATGTACTATAATTTCCTTACTTTATGTAGATGTAACATAGAACATACTGAACCACCTCGCTAATGATATTTGAAAGGCACGGACTGAGTGCCTGTCTGCGGACGGGCGCAGACGAGGTCAACAGTACCCAAACAGTCAGGGGATATCTGGAATTGTACTATTGTGTTATATGGAAACTGCAGAACTTTGAAAAAGGACACATAAAGACATTATAAGTACTAATAAAAAAAGAAGTGAACCTAAACGTCTGAAACAATAACCATGCATTTAATGACCATGTAGAATGAAATGGATTGTACCATAACAAAAAAAGGCATGCCTCCAACGTAATTACCTCACAAAGCCTGCGCAAGTCAAGGGCGCGCTATTGTTGACGCTGTTTGGCTGTGCTGTGCATCTACTGTGCATCTACTGCTGCATCTACTGTAACTGGCTCTGTTCCTGACTTCTCTGTCTACACGAGACATTCGAGGCACAGAACCTCGTTTTATTCACAGACTTCTACTGAAGTAAAAAGGCACTGTTGCCTTAAGAGCGGCAGTCATTGTAGCTCTGCCCACTTTTCTACCAGGAAGCGGATAAAACTCCAACATCAATGCCCTTGCGGCGTGAAGCCCGTGCAAGTCAAGGGCGCGCTATTGTGGACGCTGTTTGGCTGTGCTGTGCACGGGACGCGGCTCAACTAGAGTTTTGAAGAGGAGCTGCACTAGGTGCTCAAGTCGCCCCCAGCCTCCGTAGGCTCGCGCTCTCCACGTCTTGTAAATGACTTTATCCGCTGAGGGACCGCAAACGCGAAGGAAAACCCTCCAGCATCGTCGTATGCTGAATCCGTGTTCAGTGCTGAAAGCAGCCACAGGTGAAAAGGTAAGCAAATCTACTGGCCGAGCACTTCTCGCCCCCTTAATGCTACCTGCAGCCTTACCAACAGCTCCAATAGCACTGTCAATATCAACGTCTTCATCGCATGTTACTTCGTGCAGCGTCTCTAGCGCCCCTTTCCTTCTGGTTGAACCACAATCGGAAGAACTAATTGACGTAGCCGTGAGTCAGCTGATAAATCAACTTCATAAACCCTGTCACGACAAGTATGTGACCGCACACGAAATTTCATCCGACATTGAAACCGTACCTGTATCTGCCTGTGAAAGAGTCCCAGTTGGTAATGACTTTGCTTTTTGCACGTTTGATGTGCCCCCTGCTTCCAGCGAATTAAATACTGGTGCCCCTCTAGGCACAAGCTGCGATAAAATCCTTTCTGTCACTAGCTTGGCCTCAATTGCAAAGATAGGTCCGGCTGGAAAAGACTGCGAACTGCCTATATAATCATGTTCTGGAAAGTTAAATACACCCATACAATCAAATGAAGCTCTCACTGAAAAAAGGTTATCATCATTTTTGGTTAGCGACGAAGAGCTATTGAAGATCACGAATGCTGATGGATCTCTGTTGACTCTTCACCATCCAGTACCTCTTGCTCCCTCTCTAAAAACCACGAAGTCAACTCTACCAAATACTTCAACCTGGTCATTTTCAGAAAATGGCTCACAAGCTCAGACAGTCTGGCCTTCGACGGATAAATACCAAACCCTTGACCATCAGATACGCATGCAGGCGCCCTTGAGAACTTTGCTTCCACTGTCTCACGTTTCCCTGCAACCTACTGCCCCGCTTGGTCAGCAAAAACAAACGGGGGACCATGAACATGTTCAGACCATCTTGACTTCAATTAGTCCTCAAGTGATCACCAGCGAAGCTCGAGCCATGGCTTTCTGTGACAGAAGCTTGTCGAGAAGAGTCCCTGAAATTACTGAATCTGGAAACGAAAGCGCACTTGCATTTCAAGCCCCTGAAGGGCTCTTGCACTGTTTTAAGGACATCCTGGATCGCTTGCGGCTGATCCATTGCTAACGGGAGTTCCTGCTAGCACTTTTAGCTCGCTCTCCATCCAAAATAATCTAGATTCAAGCTCTATTGCGAGGGCACGTCATCTTCAAAGCATTGTCGAGCTCAAATCTAAAGTTAACTTGCTGACACCAACGTTGATTGACAAAACAATCCTGAATGCAAGCATGCCCCATGGAAAATCTAGCCGTCCAAGTGATGAGGTTATTGCCTCAATCCAAACTAGAAATACCTCTTTCACTAATCCTCAATTCAATCTAGACAGTTCACAATCCTCGTTAACATCCCAAGATCCAGGATTGCTCCCCCTGAGCATTTCTGTTGAAGCACTAACCCAGATTCACAACAACGTCCTAGCAGCCTCTGCAGTTGCTCTTGCCCCTTTCACAAAACTACTTGAAGCAGTAAATGGGACAATTTGTAATCAAGGAGCGGTGCTGTCAAACTTGACAACAAAGTTAGACAAATTAGATTGCTGCACTAGTTATCTACAACATCAGATGGAGAAAGAGGCAGAAAAAACAATGAAGTGGCAAGATAGACTAAGTGACCTGGCAGCTCGCTACCACTGCCAAAATGATTCATTAAGTGAAGGTCTACTGGAAGTGGTAAAATGGATGCGCAAAAAGGACTTTAACGATCACAGAAGCCAACCTGAACTAGTTTCTTACACCAAAGGAACTCTCTTCTCAAACATCTTGGCTCCCTTGGTCGGAACAGCGCATGTCAGCGAAGTGGTGATCGGCGTACTGCCTTGCGAAAATCCCAATCACTTCTACAGGCAAACACTCATCTTTCCAATCAACTGCACAGCAAAGGAAAAAGTGGTCAAGTTTCCAAAGTAGCAAAAGGCTCGCGAAAGTAACAATGAGCGTTTAGCTCATACAGCGAGCTAACCTTGCTCTCATGGAACACTTGAGGATTCACACATTTGTTCAAAAACTTCACTGAATCTCTTGTGCACGTCTTCGTAATTTGTCTCCA
Organism: Ambystoma mexicanum; assembly: GCF_040938575.1. Lineage (NCBI taxonomy): Eukaryota > Metazoa > Chordata > Amphibia > Caudata > Ambystomatidae > Ambystoma > Ambystoma mexicanum. Next base: position 468,791,714 of record NC_090925.1, on the reverse strand, counting down.
GGAAACATGGCTCTGCGACCCTCCGACCCGTGATGGGTTCACCACCTTTATCAACCCGGCAAGAAAAAATACCAAAGGACGTCCGTACTCAGGTTTAATAACGCTATTGAAAATCCAAAACTGGTGGTCACTCCTTGCTTCCTCCAATCCAAATCCATTTGTACAAAGCACTTTGATCCAGATTTCATTATCAAAAATTAAGTCTAATTTACTTATAATCAACGGATATTGGAATCCTGCCATGATCTCTGCCACGCCGTTTATTCATACCATCACAACTTTAATTGATGACACCTTTCTCAATTATAACAATCTTTCCATTCTGGTATGTGGTGACCTCAATTGTAGCTGGTTTAAATATGACCCGTTTACGAAGACAAATACTCGATTGATGGACAATGCAGTTCTCCCAAGAGGACAAGCTTGGTCGAATGCCCTCATTCAACGACATTGTCAGATGGTCAACGGGTCTATCAAAGGTGACCAACCCCCCGGACCGACATGGAAGGGTATGCAATGTTATAAAACTCTAGACTACATTTGGGCTTCGGACAACATTTTCGCAAAATTGGTTTCCCTTAATGTGATGCAGATGAAGCAAAGCGACCACGACATGCTACGGCTTGTTTGGACAGAAGAAGGTTGTATCTCCACTGAAAAATATGCACCAAATCTATCAATAAATGCCGCAGGAAACAGGCTTTCAACAACCGGCCCCTTAATTGCAACCCTAACCCATAGATTCAATCAATCACAGAATGTGGAATACACACCACTGCTGACAGACTTCACCTTGAAGGTTGTAAATTCAAGATCAGTTGGATATACCCCAAATCATTTATATTGTCATGATCTAGCTGTGGCAAAAAAAAGTTTAAGGAAAGACTTACGCATGATTAAGAAAAGATGCCTAGATCAGGTTGTCAAAATACTGAAAATCAAAGAACGGCGTCAAATCTATCGCAACTGGTTGAGATCTCACAAGACTCTAATCGATCAAAATCATGCAGAAATCATGCTATCACTACTAATAACAAAGAACACACGTGAAATTTGGGCTATTTTGAATAAAGGAAACACCAAATCCATACGTACCATCTCAAATGAAATCTGTAGTGACACATGGTTTGATTACTTTACATCAATTTATAAAAAGCCCATGGTTATTTCAAACGTACCTTCAGAGTCACAAGCGATTGCCTGGGAGATCACACCTTCGCCCCAAGAGCTTGAACTCTCCATCGGAAAGCTTAAGAACTCGAGAGCTGCTGGGCCTGATCAAATCTCAAACCTAATGCTAAAAAAACACAAGACATATTGGGCTAAATTTATTCAAGGCCTATTTTTGAAGATTTCGGCTACTAAGAAAATACCAACCTCATGGTGTAAAGCAATAGTGGTTCCAATTTATAAGAAGGGCAGTAGAGCTGATCCTGCAAACTATCGGCCTATTGCCCTTCTCGATACAATTGGGAAAATATTTGGCTCTTTCTTGTGTCAAAGATTGGTGCAATGGGCATCCAAAGCCAGCAAATCTGACTGTCGTCAAACTGGCTTCACGAGCCAAGTAGGCATGGACGTCAAAAAAGTCTTCTTTGCCTTTGTCGACTTACGACAAGCATTTGACGCAATCAATCGCCAGAAATTATGGGATAAATTACGATCATGGAAGTGCCCAAAACAGCTCCTGGATCCAATTATCGCCCTGCATAGGGATACTATAATCAAAATCAGATTGAATTCCCAAGGCAACCTTACTCCACCAATAACGACACATAAAGGCGTGAAACAGGTCTGCCCACTTGCGGCAGACCTTTTCAAATTATTCCTTGCTGACCTCCCAGAATGGTTGGATAAAGTCCATTGTTTTCCGCCAAAGATCAACGGGTCTCATCTGAAATATCTGGTTTATGCGGACGACATTGTCTTGATCGACCAAACACAGATCGGGTTACAACATCTTGTGCATAGGCTAAATGATTATCTGACTGCAAATGACTTGTCTTTAAACACCGAAAAAACCAAGATCATGTGTATTGGGCATACCATCTCAAGAAAAGACAAACAATTTCGATGGGCCATTGGAAACAACCGTTTAAACACTGTGAAGTCAATCCGATATCTGGGTGTACTGATAAACAACTCAATCTGTGAAGCCGCTTGGACTTCAGATCTAATTGATAGAACCGATATCCTAGCCCTACAAGGTGCTAAAATCAATAAGGAATATGGAAAATTCTCAATTGCACCTGTAAAACTGTTCTATCTGCAGAAAGTAATACCTACACTCACCTTCGGTGGAAAAGCAGGGTGGAATATGGATCACAGCCTTTGGCAGAGACTCGAAGGAAAGTTCTGGCGACGTGTCCTGGGCCTTCCCAATTACATCTCGATTGTCACTTTGCGATACGAATTGACTCTGAACTCATTATATATGACGATCGTTTGGAAATCGTTATCCACCCTACGAAAAATGTATCTTGGCTCTGAAATTCCTGCCTGCCAAATCTTTATCAACGATAACGACTGTTCACATACATCAATCTTGACATCATGGGTGAATAAACTAAAAGCTATAATGGAAGTCGCAAATATCAGTAAGTCCGAACTTCTCACCCGTCCTCAATACGCCAAAAGAAAGCTAGAAACATGGGACTGGATCTCAACCTACGATGCACAAGCTTCTCTCAAATCAACCTTGCCTCCGTCTCGAGGCACAATGTAACTGCAAAATCCACCAAACTACCTCACAAACTGCCCCTCACACCATCATAGGAGTTAGTTCCTAAGATTTCGCTTAAACGCCCTACAAACTAAAGAAATGCAATGGATACGGCACAATAAGGAAATCAGCGACAATAATTGTCGATTTTTTGCTGCATCAGCGGTCGAGTCATTAAAGCATCTTGTAACCGAGTGTCCAATGCTGACTGCACAACGTGAACTCCATTTGGGCAAATTTAAACCATCTTTCTACAATGCAGACGATTGGTGGGAACTTGTTGTGGCCGGCAGAAATATCAATCTTACATGCAACTTAATTAACTTTCTTGACATGATCTTGCTGACTGAGCCAATTTGAGCTGTCCTTTTTTTTTGCTTAAGGTTTTAGATTTAAATGCAATGAAATCTGTTTAAGTTCCACGGAAGTCTGTAACTCTTTGAGATTATTTTTTCTTTTCTTTGAAAATTCAAAAGTTGACCAAGGTGTTTTGAATTTTTTGTAGACTCAGGTCGTTGCTGAATCAATATAACAAAAGTTGCAACCAGGAGCGACAGTAGATGCACACAGTACAACGAAGAGAAATTACGACAAAATAGTAAGTGAACTTCATTTTTCTTATATGTGTGTGTATTTTTTTTGTACGAAACGCAGAAAAGTAATGTATTTCTGTTGTTTTGACACAGAAATGTGGAGTACTTTGGAGTGGCTGGAGGAGAATTTTCCACATGGGGAAATGTCGGAAGATAGCGATAATATTGGTACACACTACTCTGCATAAACAAATTAGTGATCAGTATTTTATGGTCATTTAACACATATATATTTATTTTTAACAGACCAGGTTAAAAAAGAAGAAAGGCCAACAAACGACACAGATGAAGATAGGCTGAAAGGATGGAATTGAAAATGAACATAGTAAATGACAATTTTAACAATTTAAGGCAATTTGTGGAGGAATTTCCTCACAAATCATCCCCTCAGAACCAGCCCGTATTAAACCCTAATTCCCCTATATTTGTTTCAGTGTCTGCCCCCCCCAGTATTTCTTTTGATTGATGTGTGTGTGTGTATTGGACATTTTCTTATGTTAGTTGTAGTGGAAGGGTGTGTGTCAGGCCTGTTCCACTGGCACACGCATTGGCAACCATCATGGACGATTTGGTACTCATTTATCTTCATAATACTCTTTGAACAACCCCTATTCACACTTTGGTCCTTAATTTCCATTTGCACGAACTTGGTACTTTCTTATTTAATTCAACTAACTACATGTACCATAATGCATCTTGCTACAGTGATCAATTCCTTGCTATTCCCATTCATCGGTATTGGAACCACAATCCCCAGAAGCCCTAGCGATCAGTGCTGCTTCCACCTTCTCAGGACCAGAGAGGGTGGAGGCAGATTACCTTCAGGTATGCTGCTCCAGGTGCTGCCAATTAGCCTGCCTCAGTACAGGGCAGGGCTGTATTTAAGCAGCTGCCTGCAGGAGCTCAGGCTCTTGCAGAAATAGTTCTCCCAGCCCTTTTTGCCTTGTGCCTCGAATTGTATGCTGTTTCTGTTGCTGCATTATCCTGCTTATGATCCAGCGCCCTTGCCGGCTCCCCTGGGCTCCCTGCCTTGCAGCCTGCTACACTCTGCTGCCTTCAGCCCTGGTCCCCTGGGCTCCCGGCCTTGCAGCCTGCTACACTTTGCTGCCTTCAGCCCTGGTCCCCTGGGCTCCCTGCCTTGCAGCCTGCTACACTCCGCTGCCTTCAGCCCTGGTCCTCGGGGCTCCCTGCCTCACTGCCCTGCTCCTCTGGGCTCACTCCTTGTTGCCCTGCTCCTCTGGGTTTACTCCTTGTTGCCCTGCTCCTCTGGGCTTACTCCTTGCTGCCCTGCTCCTCTGGGTTTACTCCTTGTTGCCCTGCTCCTCTGGGCTTACTCCTTGCTGCCCTGCTCCTCTGGGCTTACTCCTTGCTGCCCTGCTTCTCTGGGCTCACTCCTTGTTGCCCTGCTCCTCTGGGCTTACTCCTTGTTGCCCTGCTCCTCTGGGCTTACTCCTTGCTGCCCTGCTCCTCTGGGCTTACTCCTTGCTGCCCTGTTTCTCTGGGCTCACTCCTTTCTGCCCTGCTCCTCTGGGCTCCCTACCTCGCTGCCCTGTTCCTCGGGGCTCACTCCTTGTTGCCCTGCTCCTCTGGGCTCCCTGCCTTGCGACCTACTACAATCCTCTGCAGTCCACTACAGTTTGCCTCTGCCTACTAGAGCTCTCTGTCCTGTTCCTCTGGACTCCCTGCCTTGCGGCCTACTACAGTCCTCTGCAGTCCACTACTGTTTGCCTTAACCTACTACAGCTCTCTGTCCTGCTCCTCTGAACTCCCTGCCTTGCAGCCTACTACAGTCCCCTGCAGTCCACTACAGTTTTCCTGCACCTTGTGCCATCCTTTCCTGTAGCCATGCTTACTTGCCTGCAGCCCCTGTGTGTCCTGGCTACTCCCCCCTTGCTCTCTTCCTTTCCCTGGATATTTCTGTTCTTGTCTTCTCTTGTGTCTTATGTAAATCCTTTGTACAGAGCTTGACTGTTGGTTTCCGGCAGGCAACCTCTGCCCCTTCCCTTGTCGCGTTTTCAGTGTTACAGACACCCACAGCTGTTGTTCCCAGCCATGAGCATACAGAGTGGGCCCCTGTAATAGCAATCTGTGCAGAAGGCTGGAGTTTCCAAAGGTCCGTGGAACACTCTTTCCCATTTCTGCATACACCCCAAGAGGGATTCCAGATTGTTTGTACCTTTTGTATTCCTGCTACAGTTGCCTACTCTTCTTTCTTGTTGAGCTTCCCGCTGTGTGTGTGCTTATCTGTCACCTTACATCAGCACCATCCCTGACAGTGTGAGGCAAAACATTTTTTTTAAAAAGAGTTAAAATGTTTGCGGACAGCGCGCCTGTTCGAGCTGGCCGTAAACAATACAATATGGATGTCACAACAGCAATACACCTACCGGTACCAATGGCATCCAAGATGGAACGGATCTTAGAACACACCATCTGGTCAAGTTGTGCGTAAATGAACAGAATGGCGCGTCCTAACGAGATTATACCTCTCCGTACCGCTCACAAACAAGATAAAAAATGTTCTTAAAACACACCAGGTGTCCGGGATGGGAGTGTCCTAAGGACACTATGGGCCTCATTACGACCCAGGCGGTAAATTACCGCCTGGGCCGTGACTTTACCACCATGGCGTAAACTATGTTTACGCCATGGTGGTAGGCGGACTTACCGCCCCATTCCGAGGTCGGCGGGGCGGTAAGTCCCCAATCCTCATTTACCCTTCCCCATTCCCATTTTTGCCCCATAGGGCAGAATGGGAGTGGGGAAGGCGTTAATTACGCCACCGTAAATTACGGTGGCGTAATTAACTCCATGGTCCCTTAGCGCCATGGATTTTAACACCTGCTAAAAGCAGGTGTTAAATCCGCCATGGCGCTAAGGGACCTCGTACTCAGGCGGTAAGGGTCGGCGCTGTTTACGGCCCCGTAAACCCCTTACCGCCTGAGTTGTAATGAGGGCCTATAACTGTCTGTACCTCCGTAGAACAGGCGCGGTGGCCGGCATGTCCGTAGGCAAACAAAATGGAGGTGTCCTAAGGACACTGTATCTGGCCGTACAGTCAGCAGATCATATACGCACATGTGCACTACACCCATAAGTACTGCGAACAACGCGCCTGTTCATAACTGTCCATGTCACTTGTGTCGCATTTTTAATTACTTTCAGGACCCGAACATTGTCCGTAGAACACCTGCGCGCATGCGCACGTCCGTTACTCTGTATTTGCTGTCCAGCGGGCACGCATTTCCTTCATGGATGTGTTTAGGACGTCATCATGTGACCGCACCCACGCTGAGCGTGTGGACTAATTTGCGCAGTTTGTCAGCTTCTGCAACATTTCAAAAGAACCTATGTAAATATGGTAAATTATTTTACAGTATAAAATCACCATTTCACATGTCCCATACAATGGCCCTACCTTTGAATGTTGTGTTTGGAATTTTTGAAACGCTTTTGAGTGATCAATAAGGTCATGAGCCGCTCCCCTCCACCCCTATAAATGGCCACACCCCCTCATCTTCATTGTGCTTCTGGCTATAGCAGATTGAGTTGTGCTGCCTTTACTGCTGTAGCGAACCTTAGCCAACTAATCCTTATGGCATCCATGGCTACTATTGCTTCATTAGCTGCAGCACCACCCCCAAACCCTCCACCGCCACCACCTCCCCAAGGGCCTGCAGAGGGAAATACCGGTGAGGATGTAGAGAGCGAGGAAGAAGAGAAAAAAGAGAATGAGGTGGAGGAACTCCACACTACAAGCACTCGCCGGGAGTCGTGGGTGTGGCGGTTGTTTTCCCGTTTTTGGGAACGTACCAAAAGCACGTGCGAACCTGGTCAGGTGTAACCAGTGCCAGTTGGTGCTGAGTTGTGGGAGACCTGGTGCGTACAGCTTTGGTACGACAACCATGAAGCGACACCTAACTTCGTTCCACAGTGCGGACATTCGCAAGGTGGTACCATGTGAAGAACGTAGTAGATTGAGTTCCTCCACATCATCCTCCGTGTCCGATCCTCTCACCACAAGAGACACTCCTGTGGGGGAGCGCATCTCTCCAACTGCCTCACAATACATTCGCGATGCTGTTGACCCTTACCTTTCGAGGGTCACAATATTGTGTATGTAATGCGACACAGTACTCTGCAGGGGGGAGAGTTTTCTAAGTGTTTTTGACGCTACGGTCATGGAGTACCAGAAGACCTGCGCCCTACCTAAGTAAAGGCCACCCTACATCTTTCTCTCTCCACCTGCCCTTTCTTATCCCCATGGTTGGTGTCTCTTCCTTACCCACCTTTGCCCTCCCCTCCTAGTGTGTCGTGTGCTGAAAAGCAATAAACTGGAAAACACCAAAAGATTACAAAAAGGTTCTTTTCAAAGCCGCCTTTCTCATTTTAACAGTAGAACTATCAAGTGACGGTTGTAGGCCCCCGCGCATTTCTCAAAAAGTACGTGGACAGTCGTAGGACGCTCAAAAATGGAGGGTGCAAGCGGAGCAAAACCAAAGCACTTTTCGCTGGGAGTAAGTGCTGGCTCTGAAAAGAGCCTTTCGGTGGTGTTTTGTGTGTTTCGAAAACTATGGATTGGAAAAAATGGATTGCCAAATAGGTGACTATGAATCCAAAAAAGGTTGCAATGCATTTTGTACATTTCGAAGAAAAATCTGATTGCCATATATGAGATGGACTCCATCTCTGCGGAAAATGAAAGTGCTGCGAAACAAAATGTTTTCATTGTGGAATGAGGACATGCCAACATCTCTTACAAAGGCACAACCAGCCTTATTAACATTGCGCCTCGCTTTCTCCATTTGTGGACCAAATGCAGAAGAACGCAGCCATCTTTGTCGTGCAATACGGAAAAAAAGTATTTGGAAATTTGGAAACATGTCCATGACCTTTGCAAGTCCTTCCTTCATTGCAAATTGTAAAGAAATTCCAGAAACATGGCCTAAACTGTTTCCTCCACAATGAATGATAATTATATCAGGATGAAGCTCTGGCTGTAAAGAAGCACAGAGAGGTACCAAGTCCAGCCACCTCATTCCCTGCACGCCATGCCAGTGCACTTCCACATGAGGAAATCCAAGATCTGCAGATAGACCGCAACTTTCTGCATGCACCATCAACCAATGTATCCATGAGTCTCCCAAAATCCAGATAATCTGTTTTCGAGCACACAGAGCCATGGCTGTCTGGTGTCCTGTCAGGGAGAAGATGTTTGCCGTAAATTTCTCAGTTCAGAACACACCCACTGAACTTTACAGACCAATCCCTACCTTTGCACATTCTCATTTGCATGCGTCTCCACCCCAGAATGCCCGTTGGTAATACGAGCTGTCTGCAGACTACTGCCATGTCCGCGGACAAGTAGAGGATCAGAGCGCGATGACTGTACATTTAAATATTATTCCCCTCTTCCCCTTTAAGGTGGGCTCTGAAAAGAGTGTTTTTTTTGTTTTTTGGCAGATGCCTTACAGACACCTGTTATTTTGTATTTTTTAAAATATTTTTTCTTCTTACTTTACTCCTACAATCATTACAGAACCTTCTCCAAAGCAAGCCTTACATTCCAAAAGAACATGGCATTTCCCAAAGAAAATAATGCAACACCATCTGCTTCAAAATAAGCCGCATTACTGGGAACAATGTTCTCGTGGCTGCAGAAAAACATACCAGCTCGAAAGCATGCATGCCGCGATTGATGTTACACCTCCCAATAGTTTGATCAGGACAGAAAACAGAACTGTTGTCCCATTTTCCTCTAGGGAGTAACCCAGAAAAAATGACTTTTGCAATTGGAAAGATGTTAATGACTGCTTGCACCAACTGTTCCAAATCTTCCAACAAAGTACGTGAACTCACGTAGCCCAAATGGCAAGCACCATAGTGCAAAAGTACCACATGGGGAGTGGTCATCCTATGCATGTCTCTGCAAACTTGGAGAATTGCGATCACTCTCAGCGCGCCACACCACCTCCACTCCTCTCACATCGAAATTGTGTGCCACATACCTACTTTCGGAATAGTGCTGTAAACCATGTACAAAAATATCTCCAAGGACCAAAACCCTGACTCTCTCCACCTCTGCCATCTTCAGTATACGTACCGTCTTTCAATACAAAAGAACAATGTGAACATCTGATTGGCTGATGCCTACAGTTCCCTTTCCATGCTGGATTTGTTGTAGAACCCCGTATGTGACACGCCCTACCCGCGGACAAGTGCTGTCTACGTGCGGCATGTAACTCTTAGCCAGTCCTTCTACCCTTTTGACATCACTCGCGAATCCATTCCCTCATTGGACACAGCTAAGCAGTAACACAACCATCTGCCAATCACATGCAACTTCTCTACATCTAACTCGGTCATCAAAATTTCATACTTCATATGTACTATTGATCACTCTGAATGCAAGTTGCATATCATTACAAAGCACCTACTTCAAAAACTACTGTGCAAGTGTCGCGGATTTCTACGTACAGCTCCATGCATGCGCACATGCATGAGTATAAAGTACAGGTATGTATATTTTAATCAGAGAACATGTACAATCCTTATGATTTAATGTAAACAAATTAATGCCACTAAATCTGCATAGCCAATACATAGCAATGCTCCCCCTTTAAGTGCAAGACTTCCGATTTTTCATTCACAAACCGCACTACTTCTTACTGTCTCCCGCATAACTTATAAATACGTAACAACACACCCTATTTAGCGCGAAACTCAATTTTCCATTAGAAAATGTCACAATTTTTCACTGTGTACCGCCTACATTAATGCTACTTCCAATCCGATTGTATGAGAAAAATAAACGCTCCCGATTGCTGTGGTGACATCTCCCTCTGAGGGTCTCCCAATTTCTCGGATTCATACTTATAATATGAAAGTAGTGAATTTATTCCCATCTACTACAATGACCTATCATTTACAAACCTCTCTGCTATTGACAACACAGCTTAACAAAAACAAGGCATTTTCATAAACTAAAAATATTACTCATATGCGAATCATGTTCAATTAACATACTGCTAATAACATACGAAGGCAGTACATAGCGTAGTGAAATGCACACATACGCTCTGTTGAGATGACAAAGGAGAATACTCTGACGAAAGATGCAAAATTAACGTGCACCGTAACATCACTGCTTTAAACACACAAAGTTAGTAACTTCTTCTTTTTACAATCACAGTGAAGACTACTCTCCTGAAAATCAGCAGCATCTACAGTGCAAATGACAAATCTGAAGAAACCTGGTCAATCCGCAAAAAGAAATAAGTACAGTGCTACCTTTATATTCTTACTGCTCCTCAAAGAGACTGTGTGGGTTATTTATTTAATTTCCACCCCAAAACAAACATTTATTTCTGAACCATTCTACCCACAAATCCCCATTTATTGAAAAAAAGAATAACAGGCAGAGTGGCTCAAAAATCCCCTTGTTTTGGAACTCAAATACCATACAGAAGCCTCAGAATGTTTGTACTAGAAAAGAAATAGCTGTTTCAATTTTATAACATTACGTTTACTATTAATGCTTCTCCTCGCCACTAGCTCACTTTGTACTCTCATCTGAAGCACAGTGTAGTAGTATACAAACAGAAAATTAGGCTCCCGAGCTCATTATAACAGGCCACTGCACATTCACACACCACCACAAACAGCTTCCCCATCAAACTCATGCACTCATCCACACAGCACACATACATTGTACAACAGACCAAACCATGCCTTCTTTTTTTCAACAGACCCCAAAGAATGCCTACCAAAAAGCAAGTCCTTAGAAAGGAACACAGAAATAAAGCAAATGAAAATAAAAGTGACCAAAGTAAGCATCCATCTGTAGCAGAGTTTGTAGAGAACGTTGGAACAAAACACCTAATACAGTCGTTTAGCGAAACAAAGGAAGCTTCAACTACCAAAACTGTACCTCCTCTATAAAAATGTGTCACGAAACACAAAACACTTCACAAAAAATCGGCTACCAGTACTGTTAACAATGTTCCTATTAATCCTGATATAGTAACAAGAACCCATAGTAAAAAAAGTATTTTAGCAAAAATGTTTCGCCACAGAGTCCTTCAGAATCTAATAAGAAGAGGACCAAAATCATCCTCCACCTATAAAATTAATCCTACAAGCTCTCGTAGACAGTGCAATCCTTCGCAAAAGGAAGTTGTTTATATTAGTGTTAAATAGGATAAAACCACTAACAAAACTAAGTACTAAACTACAAAAGAAACTTCTCAATAAACGGAATGTGAACAAAACTAACTTCTTAAATATTTGTGGACGTGAATTGAGTCACACAACAACCACAGAATCATATTTTAATGAAGAAGCATACAAACATAATCAAACAAACACAATTGCCATCCATAGCAGGGGACGAGGGTATGAAAAAATCAATAATACCATCATGGAACAAGAAACGCGGCTTACAAAAGTATCCCCTGAAAACCAGAATTACCTCTCGATTCGACTGAACCAGACCGTCCAGTATACAAATGGCCATGCACGTCAATGTGTGACATTCCTAACAAATCTTTCAAATCTTTACGTCAGTTCCTCAATCAGTATGTGAACGGTAAAGACAAAATTAAAATGAAAGTGCTGCAAAATATGGATATCTGTCCAGTACACAAATACACAGGAGTACAAGGACATTCATTAGCCTGCATTTCAGGACCTATTTGTAAAAGCACCTTCCATGATATCAAAAGGATATCAATACATCATTCAAATGTAAGAAATCTAGTGTATAAAATGTACTATGCGAAAAGTCCAGCTTTAGAATTATCCAATTTAAATAACACTCTTCTGCATGGTACACCCAAATACCTACAACAAGAAATCGACTGTATCCAGAGAAAATATTTTGGAAGTGAAAGCCACTTACAAAATGCAATAGTTTTAGAACAGACTAACAACAATTCTGCACATAGCAACCTTCTATTACACACACACACAAAAAAGAAATACTAAAATTTAAAAGTTCATCAGCTGAAATACCAAACCATGTGTGTGTGTGTTGCCGCAGAACGTTTTACAAAAGAAACACAAAAAATATAGACATATCATACAAAATAGAAGACAATGAAGATTCCAAATGGTTTGAAGTAGCTCTCTACCTTGCAGCAGAAAACAAATACCAAATAAGTGAACACCTAATATGTTGCAGTTACTGCACTACAAAACTGGACAACAACCAAACTCCTTCACGTGCTATCACAAATAATTTGGAATTGTTCCCAGTACCAAAACCCCTGTGACAACTCAATGTATATGAGAGCATCATAATTCAAACAGTTCACCCATTTCAAGCAATTATACGCCTTCAACCAAAAACAGCACAATTACCTCCCTCTGAATTGGTGAAAGGCATTCGTGGCAAAGTAGTTTACTTGCCATTAGATCTAACAGAAAATGTACACACTCTAGGAGTGCAACGTCCAATACAGCATTCTTTAATTGTCTTGGTAAATGGTGTACCAACAAAAGACAAAAACATTTGGCAACAACTGGTGGACCTACATAAAGTTAGACAAGCCTTGCAATATCTGAAAGACAATAACAAATACTACAAAGAAATAAATATTGAAGTAAGCTTAAGGGAAACAACTGAAATAATTCAAGAGTCATCAGAAACTGGTCAATTTGAACTTCTGGATCCTGCTGCAGTATCCACTCTTTTGGACCATTACACAATTCATCCATTGCATTCCAATGAAAGCATAGATGATGCACTAGAAACTTACCAAATGCGACAAACCAAAGGGTCACCAACGAGCATATGGGAAAAAAGTATAGAAGCACATGCTTTTCCACTGTTATTTCCTACTGGCAAAGGTGGAAGATATGATGATAGACCCACCCAGATTACGGCATCAGAATACCGCTCATTACGAATGTATTCGCAAGATCCCAGATTTAGACAAAATGTGGAATACATATTCCCGCTACTCTTTGAAAATGAACTAGCAACCCTATGTTACGGAGTTGCACACATTTTGAAATCTGGAATCCACTTTCAAAATATGTCAGCTACGCAATTAATACAAAAAGTACAAGAAAAAGATGAGGTTTTACAATCAAGTATAACAAATCTGTTCGCAAACATGCGTGGTACAAAAGAATACTGGTTCCGATGGCACAGAGACGTACGGTGTATGATCAGAATCCTTGGACCACTGACTCGGTTTGTTACACTAAGTTGTGCAGAATATGCGTGGGAAGATTTACATGAGTTCCTACGCATATCAAACAGCAACAAAACCAACATAAATATATTAATACCTGGAGAACTTTGCTAACTAGATCCAGTTAATGTGTCAAGATATTTCCATCATCGTTTAATTGCTATGCTACACTTTATTTCTAATAAAACTGTTTCTCCCCTCGGAGAAGTGTAACACTTCTTTTGGAGAAAAGAATATCAAGCGAGAGGAGCACCACATATTCACATGCTTTTATGGATCAAAGGTGCACCTAAATTTGGTCACGACAGTGATGCCACTGTTTTGCGGTTCATCCAAAAATATGTCACTTGTGAAATCCCTTCACAATGGACACAAAGTGACCTGCATGGACAGATTTTACAATTTCAAAGACACAAATGTGGCAAATATTTTCGTCGCAAATACAAAAGCAAAGGGAAATACTACACCAAATGCCGCTTTGGTTTCCCTAGACCAGTTACAGAAACAGATGAAGTGAACAACTTCATGTCTTCAGTTCGACATAGTGTTAAAGGTAAATCACCTAAGAGCATGTATTACATAAAAAGAACAGAAGAATCAAAATATATCAATGATTACAATACAATCATTGCCCTCTTATGGAATGCAAACATAGATGTGCAATACATTGCAGACAATTCCACTGCAGTTGCACAATATGTTACAGCCTACTTAACAAAAGCAGAAAAAACAGAGCTTCGAGACCTATGGAATGACCTATCATCAGACAAAACACTATCTCAGAAATTGTACAGCCTAGGCATAAAAATGCTCTCTCATAGAGAATGTGGCGCCTATGAAGCGGCAGATCGTTTAACCGGTACTGTTTTGTATGGAAAATCAGACAACATAGTATGGCTAAGTCTTGGTCCTGCTAAATCTAGAAAAAGAGTTCTAAAATCATATGAGGACATAGAAACAACTGCCAGAAATGATCCCAACAGCCAAGACATTTTAAAAAACAAACAAATTTACTGGACACATACTGTTCAAACAAGAATAGCACTTTGGAAAGCATGTGTCTATACCACATAGGTCAAAACTTTGTATACAAAAATAGTATAAAACCGATGAAAGCAAAGGTAGATATAGAGTGACAGATTGTGAAGGCAGCTTAGTGAAACTTACCAAACAAAGCTTAATTAATCATGTCAAATTGTCATTAAAAACTCCTCAACAGAAAGAACTATATTACATGTCTCTGCAGGGAGACAGGAGTGGGGGCCTGCTGGCAGGTGCCCCTGGATGCAGGGGGGTGGAGGTGCAGGGAGACATGAGTGGGGGCCTGGTGGAGGGTGCCCTGCACTGCTAGAGGGTGGGGGTGCAGTGAGACAGGAGTGGGGGCCTGGTGGAGGGTGCCCCTGGATGCAGGGGGTTGGGGGTTCAGGGGGATAGGAGTGGGGGCCTGGTGGAGGGAGCCCTGCACTGCTGGGGGGTGGGGGTGCAGGGAGACAGGAGTGGGGGCCTGGTGGAGGGTGCCCTGCACTGCTGGGGGGTGGGGGTGCTGGGAGACAGGAATGGGGGCCTGGTGGAGGGTGCCCTGCACTGCTGGGGGTGGGGGTGCATGGAGACAGGAGTGGGGGCCTGGTGGAGGGTGCCCTGCACTGATGGGGGTGCAGGGAGACTGGAGTGGGGGCCTGCTGGCAGGTGCCCCTGACTGGTGGTGGGTGGGGGTGCAGGAAGACAGGAGTGGGGGCCTGGTGGAGGGTGCCCCTGGATGCAGGGGGGTGGGGGTACAGCGGGACAGGAGTGGGGGCCTGGTGGAGGGTGCCCCTGGATGCAGGGGGTGGAGGTGCAGGGGGACAGGAGTGAGGGCCTGGTGGAGGGTGCCCTGCACTGCTGGGGGGTGGGAGTGCTGGGAGACAGGAGTGGGGGCCTGGTGGAGGGTGCCCTGCACTGCTGGGGGGTGGGGGTGCAGGGAGACAGGAGTGGGGGCCTGGTGGGGGGTGCCCTGCACTGCTGGGGGGTGGGGTTGCAGGGAGACAGGAGTGGGGGCCTGCTGGCAGGTGCCCCTGACTGGGTGGGTGGGGGTGCAGGGGGACAGGAGTGGGGGCCTGGTGGAGGGTGCCCCTGGATGCTGGGGGGTGGGGGTGCTGGGAGACATGCGTTGGTGGGCAGTAGTGCAAGGTGACATGTGGGTTGGCTGCAGGGCATGGCCATGCTGGATGGGCTGCCTTCGGGACATGTGCAGGGGTGCAGGGTAGTCCCCTGTGGTGTGGGCCGCCTGCAGGGGCCGTGGAGGGTGTAGAGGGAACAGCTGGGAGGACCCACACGGCCAATTCACGTGTGGGACTCCCCGGCACCCCCCAAATACACGTAGGCTGCTGGATTCGCGTGTGGAATTTGCCGCGCACCCGGAGTACACGTACTCTGCTGAAATTGCGTGTGGAACTTCACGCGCACACCGAAATACACGTACCCTGCTAATTTGCGTGGGAAACTTCACGCGCACCCCGGAATACACGTGCCCAGGCCAATCGCGTGTGGAACTTCCCGCGAACCCCGTAATACACACACACGCTATTTTTCACACAGCGGGTGTCCGTGTTTGTCGGTACCCCTTTGCACCTCATTTGTCCTAGAGGGCCACTGTATGGACCATTCATCATAGCTGTATATGGGTGCTTTTTGTTAGCGCACATTTTGGCGCACATTTATTTCAGGCGCAGGGACGCTACCGCCTGCTTTATTGTGGCGTACTTGTTTGGCCCTGTGCAAGTCGTTGACCGTGCGCTGGTTTGCCCTATTCGATTCCATGAATACGAGTTGTAGGCGAGCGTGTGGGCGTTCCGCGCACTTGCCTCCTGTACTTCCCCCGTGACGCCCATATTTTCACGCGTTGTTCCCCATTCTGAGTGTTACGCCCCGTGTTCCGCCTACTTTTGTAATGTGCGCTGCGCTATGTGCGATTTCGCAGCGGCCTTGGCGCACGCCGTTCGATGACCTGTGCGCCGGCGTGCCCCGTACACTTTTTCAGCGCACATCCAACATTTTTCTTGCGCACGGACTTCCATGAATCGATGTGCGCTGGTTTCCTTTTGCTGCGAATCACACGTTTTGGCACCTCTGCGCCGGAATTTTCGGTGCACATTAATTCCATGAATCGGCCTGTATATGTAGTAATACATAAGAAATACATACCCATATATGTAACACACTAACCATTCATTTAAATACAATGGGCCTCATTACGACCGTGGCGGTCCGGAAATAACGGTGGCGGTAAACCCGCCGCCACCGTTGTTTCCGGACCGCCTGATCCCGACCCCTGCAGGCGGGAGGTGATGTTCCCGCCAGGTCTGACCTGGCGGGTTTAACACCGCCCGCCTGCAGGCGGACGAGGAAACACCGGCAGCATTACAAGATGCTGCCGGTGTTTCCATGATCCCGATTCCCATTGAGTCCCATAGGACTCAATGGGAATGGGGATTTACACCATTCCGCCTCCGTGATTCCCGGAAAACCGGGGTTGTGATGCCCCGGTAATTCCGGGAATCACGGAGGCGGAATGGTAATACGAGTCCGGCGTTAACCAGGCGGTTTTACCGCCTCGGTTAACGCCGGACTCGTAATGAGGCCCAATATGTTCTAAAATGGAATATACCAGAAGAAGATAAATTGGCTTCCAACATAATTACCTCACAGACACTACAGAACTAAGAACAAGACCAGACCTATACAGTACTTAGAACATATTTTACCTGAAATAGTAAGTGTACTTTATTTTACTCATATATTTATAAACTTTCTGTATTAGTTTAAAAAAATATATAATTTTTTTTTTTTTTGCTCACAGAAATGTCTAGTACTCTGGAATGGCTAGAGGAGCATTTCCCACATGAGGAAATGTCACAAGATAGTGAAACTAATGGTAAACACTTTACAATATAAACCATTTAATTATTATTATTTTATATACTATACTATACTATTCAAAATATATATATTTTTTTTGTACAGAGCATACCAAAATAGAAAATACCTCTGAAGAAGCTGTTATGGAAAACACGCTTGACAGCATAAAATAAAAAATAGATTTATTGTTGACCAATTTTAATAATTTGAAAACTTTTGTTGAAGATCATTTTAAAACAAAAACCTCATACCATTGCCCCACATGTACTTGTCCCCCCTGACCATATCCCAGTCAATTATCCCCAAACCCTCTCCATAACCCAAAACGTTTTGATGAGACTTCCATCCCTTCTTCACCTGATACCAATCATGTTGAAACCCCTAATTCTCCTGTTTTTGTTTCCATTTCTGCCTCAGCTTCTCTGTCACAAATTATTAATATATGTTAAATACAGTAACATTTTTATATTGAGTTGTAATTAGTTTCCGTTTAAATAAAAAAAAACAATGTAGGTGTCCGCGGACAACGCGGGTGTTCTAAAATGTTCGTAAATAAACAAAAATGGAGGTGTCCTGAAGAACACTATACCTATCCGTACTGTTAGCTAGCAAGTTGAAACTGTTCTAAGAACACAATTGGTGTCCTGAAATGTTCGTAAATAAACAAAAATGGAGGTGTCCTGAAGAACAGTATACCTGTCCGTACTGTTCGCTAGCAAGTTGAAACTGTTCTTAGAACACAATTGGTGTCCTCAAATGTTCGTAAATAAACAAAAATGGAGGTGTCCTGAAGAACACTATACCTGTCCGTACTGTTCGCTAACAAGTTGAAACTGTTCTAAGAACACACGCGTTGTCCTGAAATGTTGGTAAATAAACAAAAATGGAGGTGTCCTGAAGAACACTATACCTGCCGTACTGTTCGCTAGCAAGTTGAAACTGTTCTAAGAACACATGGGTGTCCTGAAATGTTCGTAAATAAATGAAAATGGAGGTGTCCTGAAGAACACTATACCTGTCCGTACTGTTCGCTAGCAAGTTGAAACTGTTCTAAGAACACACACAGTGTCCTGAAATGTTCGTAAAGAAACGAAAATGGATGTGACCTGAGGACGCTATGTCTATCCGTGTTGTTCGCAAGCAAGTTGAAACTGTTCTAAGAACAAACGCCTGATTGTAACTGTTCGTGTGATGTGTGACGCACTTTTAATTACTTCAGGACCCGAACAGTGTCCGTACAACATCAATGTGCATGAGCAAACCAATGTCCGTGCATTTGGTGTCCTGCAGACAGCCGCTTCCTTCGCGAACATGTTCGCGAAGCGATCATGTGACCACGCCCATGCTGATCGCGTGTTCTGAATGCGGACACTGTTCGTGTCCCCGAACAATTTAAAAGTACATTTACAAGTAATCCACAATATTTTTCCATAAAAACTCACCATGGCACAAGTCCTACATAGTAATCCTGAGTTTCTACATACTTTTTGAAACTTTTTGAACCTTTTTTTGTGTTCGATCTGTCCGCGGACAGCGCGCATATCTGCGAACTGCGTACAAGCACCCCTATAAAAGACCACGCCCTAGAGCTTATTCTCATTGTGTTTCTGCCTTTTGTACAGAGCACAGCGGATTTTGCTGCCAACTGCGAACTGCAGATTTCCATCTCATCTTTGATGGCATCCATGGCTGCACTACTGCCACCTGGTGCTGCACCTGCTTCAGCACCACCCCCACCCCCTCCACCACCACCTCCCCAAGAGCCTGAAGAGGGGAACAGGAGTGAGGATGCAGAGGAGGAAGAAGAGGATGAGGAGAATGAGGTAGAGGAAATCCTTACTACCCGCACTAGGCGTGAGTCTTGGGTGTGGCGGTTGTTTACCATTCATGGGAATGGTCCTAAGGCTCGTGCGAACCGTGTCACCTGCAATGAGTGCAAAATGGTACTCAGTCACGGGAGGCACGGTTCGTACAGCTTCGGGACCACTACCATGAAGCGACACCTGAGGTCATTTCACTCTGGGGCTATTCACAATGTTGTACCTTGCGAAGAGCGTAGTAGGTTGATTTCGTCTACTTCATCCTCCGTTTCTGATCCTGTCACCACAAGGACCACCTCTGTGGGACAGCGTCTTCCTCAAGCTGCCTCACAGGCCATACAGAATTCTGATGACCCTTACGTTTCGAGGTCACAGTTGTATGTATGTACTGTGACACAGTACTCTGCAGGGTGGAGCGACTTTGCAGTGCTTTTGAGACTATCGTCTCAGAGCATGAGAAGACCTGCTCACTACCCAAATAAAACCCACTCTAGATCTTCCTCTCTCAGCTCGCCCTTACTTATCCCTGTGGTTGGTGCCCCTCCTCTCCTAGTGTGTCGTGTCTAAAAAACCCAAAAAAATACAAAATTACAAAAATCAAAAAAATAAGGCTCTTTTCAGAGCCGCCTTTCACAGTTAAAAAATAGAAGTGAAAATAAATGAAGCAGGGCCCTTTGTATTTTTTAGAAGTCCGCGGACATCAAAAAAATTGGGTTGATACCCTATCATAACCATTGCAATTTTCTCTGGTAGGAAGTGGTGGCACTGAAAAGAGCCTTTGGGAGGTGTTTGTATGTCAAAAATTATAAATACTTAACACCTACTTCAAAATGGATGCTGTAAATCTAAAAAAGGTCATAATACATTTTGTATATTTGTCAAAAAAATCTGATTGCCAGCATAAGTAAGATGGACTCCATCTCTGAAAAAAATGTATGTACTACGAAACATAATATTTTCATTATGAAAAGAGGGCATGCCAACATCTCTTAGAAAGGCACAACCAGCCTTATAACATTGCGCCTTGCTTTTTCCATTTGTGGACCAAATGAAGAAGAACGAAGCCACATTTGTCTATGTGCAATCCGTGAAAATATTACTTGAGAATTAGGAAACATGTCCATGACCTTCCCAAGTCCTTCTTTCATAGAAAATTGCAAAGAAATTCCAGACACATGTCCTAAACTGTTCCCTCCACAACGAATTACAATTATGTCTGGATGTTGCTCTATCTCCAAAGTAGCACAAAGAGGTAGCAAGTCCAACCACTTCATTCCACGTACTCCATGCCAGTGTACTTCCACATGTGGAAATCCAAGATCTACAGCTACTCCACAGCTTTCTGCATGCACCTTCAACCAATGTATCCATGAATCTCCCAAAATCCAAACAATCTGTTTTCTGAAACACACAGGCATAACTACCTGTTGTTCTCTCAGCAAAAAGAGTATCTGAGAAACTGTCTCCTGGCACAACACACCCACTAAACTTTCCTGACCAATCGTTTTCAGTGCTCATTCTCATTTGCATGACTTCTGAACCCAAAAATCCCCGGATGTAACACCCGATGTCCGGGAACTACCGCCATGTCCGCGGACATATCGTAACATGAACAGCCCTTCTACCATTTCCACTTCACTTTCTGTGCCATTCCCTCATTGGATGTAGCGAAGAAGTCACATGACCATCCACCAATCACATTCAAGACCTCTACATCTAACTGCATCATCATAGATCAGCACTGCAAATGTACTGTGAATCTCTCTGAGTACAAGTTTCATATCATTGGCAAGCACCATCTACAAGAAATACTGTACAAGTCTCCAAGATTTCTACTTGCAGCTCCATGCATATCCAAATGCATGAACACAAACTACAGGTATGCATATTTTCTGTACAATACATGAACACATTTTCAAACTGACTTAATATTTTTGTTTTATTTCTTTATTTATTCAATTACTTTTATTTAAGCATGACATTAAGGCACTACTACCTGAAAGAGCTTAGTTACAGAAATAGTGGTATTCAGTGGTACATTATGAATTTCACAAACATAGTAAAGATATTTTGTTTGCTAAAGTTAGTCATTACAATACAATTTGTTCATTAAGAACATATCATATGTATTGAACTTTATGTTATGTAAATAAGGTAGTTTTAATGGTTTTGAGGAAGGCGCTGAAGATTCCAATTAAAAAAATCAATGTCTAAATTAAAAACAGTGCGATATACAAACAAAATTACTAATTTGTTTCTTTTACAATTGCAGTGAAGACCATTATCCTGAAAAGAAGAAATGAAATTTGAAGAACAAAGAAGAACTAAGAAGTAACCTGTTCATTTTAGAAAAAAAGTAAGTAGAATATCACAATAATATTTGTATTATTACTGAAACACACTGTAAAGTTAATTCATGCTATTTCTGTGCCTAAAAATAGAGACTGTGCACCATTCTGTCCAAAAATCCCCATGTCTTAAACAACGATTTACAGACAGAATGGTCCACAAACTCCTATTTTTGGACACACAAATTACCCAACCAACCGCTACAATTTGGATATTATAGAACAAACAACTGTTTTAATTGTGTACATTAGATTTACTATTTGTACTTCTGCACACCACTAGCTTACTTTTTTCTGTCATCTGAACCCCAGTTTAGTAGCATATACATTCAAGAATACCCATCCCTACAAGTCGTAGTTCCCAATGCACAATCACACACCATTACATACATCTTTATCATCTTACTCAAACACTCATGTACACAGCACACATACATTGCAGAACACCCTAGCCCATACCTTCTTTATTTTTTTCAACAGACCCTAAAGAATGCCTACCAAAAGTCAAGTCCGTAGAAAGCAACGCAGAAGTAGAGCAAATGAAAATAAAAGTGTCCAACATAAGCATCCATATCTAGCGGAATTTGTAAAAGCAGTTGAAACAAAACAGCTAATACAGTCATTTAGTGAAACAAAAGAAGTTTCAAGTGGAAAAACTTTGCCTCCTCTAACAAAATGTAAAGCAAACCAGAAAACAATTAACAAAAAATCAGCCATCACTACAGATAAAACTGCTTCTATAAATCTTGATAAAGTTCAAAGTAAGCATACCAAGAAAAGTGTTTTAGCCAAAATGTTCCGTCACAGAGTCCTTCAAAATCTTATAAAAACAGGAGAGAAACCAGGTTCAACCCTTAAAACCTATCGTAGGTAATTAATCTTAGAAGCATTAATAGATAGTGCAATTCTTCTCAAAAGAAAGTTATTTATTTTAGTGTTAAACAAAATGAAACCACTAACAAAACTAATAACTAAATTACAAAAAAGACTTCTCAATAAACGTAATGTCAACAGAAAGAACTTCTTAAGTATCTGCGGAGGTGAATGGAATCACACTACGAGCACAGAACCATATTTTAATGAAGAAGCGTACAAACAAAAGCAAACAAATACAATTGCCATACATAGCAGTGTTCGAGGTTATGAAAAAGTGAATAATACCATAATGGAACAAGAAGTACTCCTTACAAAAATATGCCCTGAAAACTTAGAATTACCCCTCCATTCAACTGAATCAGAACATCTAGTGTACAAATGGCCATGCACGTCAATGTGTAACATTCCCAAACTATTTTTGAAGTCTTTACGCCAATTCCTCAATCAATATCTAAAAAGCAAAGACAAAATCAAAATGAAACTAATGCAAAATATGGATACCTGTCGAGTGCGCAAGTACACAGGACTACAAGGACATTCATTGGCTTGCATTACAAGACCTAATTGTAAAACCACCTTCCATGATATCAAAAGGATATCAACACATCATTCAACTATAACAAATCTAGTTTATAAACTGTACTATGCTAAAAGTCCTGCTTTAGCACTAGCAAATTTAAATAACATTCTTCTACATGGTACAGCAAAAGACCTACTTGAAGAAATTGACTATATCCAGAAAAATATTTTGTAAGTGAAAGCCACTTACAGAATGAAATAGCTTTAAACCAAATTAGCAACAATTCTACACATGGCAACCTTTTACTAAACACATACAAAAAAGAAACACTAAAATTAAAAAGTACATCAGCTGAAGTACCAAACCATGTGTGTGTATGTTGCCACAGAACTTTTTATAAAATAACACAAAAACTGTAGACCTATCATACACAATAGAAGACAATGAAGATTCTAAATGGTTTGAATTAGCTCTCTACCTTGTAGCAGAAAACAAATACGAAATAACTGAGCCCTTAATACTTTGCAGTTACTGCACTACAAAACTTGACAACAACCAAACTCCTTCACGTGCTATTACAAATAATTTGGAATTATACCCACTACCAAAACCCCTACAACAACTTAATTTATATGAGAGCATCATAATTCAAACAGTGCACCCATTTCAAGCAATAATACGCCTTCAACCAAAAACAGCTAAATTACTTCCCTCTGAATTGGTAAAAGGCATTCGTGGAAAAGTAGTTGATTTACCATTAGATTTAAAAGAAAATGTGCATACTCTAGGAGTCCAACGTCCAATGCAGCAATCTTGAATTATCTTAGTAAATGGAGTACCTACAAAAGACAAAAAAAATATGGCAACAGTTGGTAGATTTACATAAAGTTAGACATGACTTGCAATATCTTAAAGAGAATAATGAATATTACAAAGAAATTAATATTGAAGAAAACTTGAAGGATACAACTGAAATAATTCAAGAAATACAAGAAGCTGGTCAATTTGAGCTCCTAGATCCTGCTACAATATCAAATACTTTAGACCATTATACAATTCATCCTATGCACTCTAATGACACCATAGAAGATGCACTGGAAATGTACCAAATGCGTCAAACAAAAGGATCACCAATCAGCATATGGGAAAAAAGTATAGAAGCACGTGCTTTTCCTCTACTCTTTCCTACTGGCAAAGGAGGAAGGTACAATGATAGACCTATTCAAATATCAGCTTCAGAATACCGCTCATTACGGATGTATTCTGAAGATCCCAGAATTAGACAAAATGTGGAATACATATTCCACCTACTCTTTGAAAGTGAACTAGCAACTTTATGTTACAGAGTTGCACACATATTATAATCAGGATCACACTTTCAAAATATGACAACTACACAATTATTACAAAAAGTGCAACAAATGGACGAGGTTTTACAATCAAATATTACAAATCTATTAGCAAATATGTGTGGTACTAAAGAGTACTGGTTTCGACGTCATGGAGATGTACGTTGTATGATCAGAAACTTTGGGCCACCGACTTGGTTTGTTACATTAAGTTGTGCAGAATATGCATGGGAAGATTTACATGATTTCCTACGCATATCAAACAAAAACAAAACAAACATAGATATACTAACACCTGGAGAACTTTGTTCTTTGGATCCTGTTAATGTTTCAAGATATTTTCACCATCACTTCATTGCTATGCTACATTTTATTTGTAATAAAACTGTTCCTCCCCTTGCAGAAGTGCAACACTTCTTTTGGAGAAAAGAATACCAAGCCAGAGGAGCACCTCATATCCACATGCTTTTATGGATTAAAAATGCTCCTAAATTTGGTCAAGACAGTGATGCCACTGTTTTACAGTTTATTGAAAAATATGTCACTTGTGAAATTCCATTGGAAGCAACAAATAGTGATCTTCATGCACAAATTTTACAATTTCGAAGACACAAATGTGGAAAATATTGTTGTCGCAAATACAAAAACAAAGGGAAATAATATACTAAATGCCGATTTGGTTTCCCTAGACCAGTTACAAATACAGGTCAAGTGAACAACCTCATGTCTTCAGTTAGACATAGTGTTAAAGGTAAGTCACCTAAAAATACATATTACATAAAAAGAAAAGAAGAAGAAAAATATATCAATGATTACAAACTTTCTGCAGAAGCTGCAATGGAACTACGCAGAGTATTGAAACAAATGAAAATGTTGCCAAAGGTTGACATTTCCAATGCTGCCAACAGCATTACGGCAGAGTTTGTGTCCTAATGTTTTAAAAATAGGCTCACCCTTTACTGGTGTCAATTGAAGAAGATCTCCGAAAACAATAATGTGTTTTCCTGCAAAGAGCTCTTCATAGTTTGTTTTGAGTATTTCTTGTAATCTGAGGTGAATGAAAGCCAACATTTCCAATACAGAGAATTAACTGAAAACATACGGCAATCTGCAGATCTCACTTATGCCAACTCCTTAAAAAGTATCAGAGTTGGTATACTTTCTAAAGAAGCAGAAGCAATATTGAAAACCCGGCACATTAATGCACTTTATGGCGATAATGCATGTGCTACAGATGTTATGGAACAATTAGCCCACAAAAATGTCAATTGTATGGCCTTAATGCCAACTCTTGCAAGCTGTTTCAAATTCAATGAAATAATGTTCAGTAAAGAAATGCACCAATAATGGAAATTAGCGCCACAGACAAACTAGATGTACATGGTATGACACTACCTATGTGTGACCAAGCCACAACAAGACTAAATAGTTTAGAAAAATCAATCTCAAACACAGCAGGCTTAGAAAAGATATTAAAATTATCCTTAAATTGCAGAGTAATGCTTGAACGTAACTTTGACATGGACCAAGGACTAGTTAATGGAGCACTGGGTACAGTTGTTGGCTTTCAAACATACCCACATGACAACAACATTCAGTTTGTCAATATTCTCTTTGACAAACTTTCAGAAGTAAAAAGGATAGGACGCTCAACAGCTCGATTCCTTCTCTTCAAAGACATGTATTTACGCAGAGAACAATTTTCTCTAACTCTTGCATACGCAGTCACAATTCATATATCACAAGGTCTTACCCTAGACAAAGCAATGATAGATATTGGCAACACAGTCTTTAAAGAAGGCATGAGCTACGTAGCACTATCACGCTTACGTACACTTGATGGTCTATTTTTAATCAACTTTGATGAAAGCAAAGTAAACGCTGATATTCCTTGCATTTTAGAATACAATAGACTTTGCTCACTATACACCCCCCATCTAAACACATATTCTGTTCCACAAAAAGTAAAACGTTATAAAAGAAAAATAAATCAAACAGAAATGCAACAGGATGTCACTGCAAATCCTCCAAAGAGAGTAAAAGAAACTAATAATTCATCAGATACCACAAGCAAAAAAGAATCAATTAGGGAAAGTAAACCAGGTACTTCTTCAAAGAAGGAAGACAAACTCCAAAAAAAGCAGTCAAATACAGAACTACCTGGTCCATTTAAACTCTGAAATATAGTAGGTGTAAGTTGCTACGCAAATGTAGCAATGAATATTCTATTTCAATTACCACCAATTGTTGACAACATTTACTTACACAGTACAGACCCATTGTGTTTGCAGATGTTAGTACTTCACAGAAATTCAGCAAACAATCCTGATAACACATATACAGGGTAATTCATAGAATTTCGCAGAAAAGTGTCGCAAGCGGCTGGCGCAGAGTGTCCGCGTGCGATTGACTGCGCCAGGCACGTGCGCTAAAACCGTTTCCGCGCACAGCGTATTCATGGATTTTAGGCTCCCAAACCAGCCGTGGCGCAGAGTATCGCAGCGACCCTGCAGCAGCGCCAGTAACGCCCCCAAGAACGCCCTCGCGCAAGGAAAAGCCATCAAAATCGCAAAATCATCGCAAAGGGCTGCGCTAACCCTGGACCAGTTTACAGGGCTGCCAAACAAGGAACGCAAAGCGGGTAACGTGCATATCAGGGGTACGCGTGAAGTAATACACGCGATTAGCCAGGGTACGTGTATTACAGGGGTACGCGGGAAGTTTAACACGCGATTGGCCAGGGTACGTGTATTACAGGGGTATGCGGGAAGTTTAACATGCGATTAGCCAGGGTACGTGTATTACAGGGGTACGCGGGAAGTTTAAGACGCGATTAGCCAGGGTACATGTATTACAGGGGTACGCGGGAAGTTTAACACGCGATTGGCCAGGGTACGTGTATTACAGGGGTATGCGGGAAGTTTTACATGCGATTAGCCAGGGTACGTGTATTACAGAGGTACGCGGGAAGTTGAACACGAGATTGCCCAGGGTACGTGTATTACAGGGGTAGGCGGGAAGTTTCACACGCGATTAGCCAGGGCACGTGTATCACAGGGGTACGCGGGAATTATCACATGCGATTTGGCTGTGTACGTGTATTACAGGGGTACACGGGAAGTTTTACACGCGATTCGGCTGGGTACGTGTATTACAGGGATGCGATTTGGCCAGGTACGTGTATTACAGGGGTGCGCAGGAATTATCACACGCGATTTGGCTGGGTACGTGTATTACAGGGGTGCGTGGGAATCATCACACGCGATTTGGCTGGGTACGTGTATTACAGGGGTGCGTGGGAAGTCACACGCAATTAGGCTGGGTGGGTCCTCACAGGTGTTCCCTGTACACCCTCCACGGCCCCTGCAGGCAGCCTACAAAACAGGGGACTACCCTGCACACCTGCTCATGTCCCCCTGCACCCCCACCCCCCAGCAGTGCAGGGGCAGCCTCCACCAGGCCCCCACCCATGCCTCCCACCACCCTCAACCCCCAGCAGTGCAGGGGCAGCCTCCACCAGGCCCCCACCCATGTCTCCCACCACCCCCACCCCCCCGCCACCAGGGGCACCCTCCACCAGGCCCCCACCCATGTCTCCCACCACCCCCACCCCCCCCGCCACCAGGGGCAGCCTCCACCAGGCCCCCACTCATGTCTCCCACCACCCCCACCATCCAGGGGCACCCTCCACCAGGCCCCCACCCATGTCTCCCAACACCCCCACCCACCAGCACTTTGGGGCACGTGGCCAGCAGGCAGTCAGGCAGCAGCAGGTGGGAGCGTGCTCAGGGCTCTGGGGGGCAGTAATTTGGCCTCCTGGCCAGGAGCGTGGTCTCTCGTGTGTGAACGCGTTGACAGCCTGATAGGGAGTGAAATCCCACACGTCAGCAAAGGCCCTTAGCGCGTAAACCCGTCAACAGCATATGCGCGCCTATAGTCACCTGCACGTGCAGGAAATTGTTGCGTGACACGTCCCAGTGTCAAAGCGTGTGATTGGTGAAAATGGATCTACACGCAGAAGTGACAAAGCGTGTGATTGGTGAAAATGGATCTACACGCAGAAGTGACAAAGCGTGTGATTGGTGAAAATGGATCTACACGCAGAAGTGACAAAGCATGTGATTGGTGAAAATGGATCTACACGCAGGAGTGACAAAGCGTGTGATTGGTGAACGTACACGCCGCGTAAGTGACGCTGTACGTGTGGGCCAGTATATAAGGTACATGTAGAACACCATTTCCTTGTACGTGCTTTTCGTGGAGAGCGAGTGGGTGAATTCTGTACTTCTTGTCGTTTCACACGCGATTTACTTCACGGCGTTTCCAGTTCGTATTCCCTGTTACCTCTGACAGCTTTTTCTCTTTTTTCTCTTTTACTGGTTTACCTGGGCCTGTTCCCTCAAACAGTGTCCCCTTCTACTGTTGTCCTGTCTTCTCAGACAGCGTACACATCTTCTTTTGGCGGGGGTTTAGCCAGCCAAACGCGCTCATTTTTCACGCTCTTTTACCTGGCAGACGGTGAGTCACGCACGTATCCAACTTCTGTGCTTGCCCCGTGTGTAGCCTACCCCTTCAGAGGTCATTCTAGGCTGCGTGTGACACGCATACGTTCATTCTTGTGTTACTGGGTGCCACAGCGTAGTGCAGGTTTTTCTTTCTGCACACGTGGTCTAGGAGGGGTTGCGTGCACGTCATCTCCCTTTTTTGGGCCTCCTGTGCGTTGCGTGACCCGTCATCTTTCCCCAGGGGTTACAATCAGCCGTGCTAGAGCACTAGGGTACAATTACCATCTGGTACCCAACCCCTTTGACCCCCAATTGCCCAGGACAATTGTCTACAGCCACTCCCATACGCACATTAATATCAGTGCCATGGCTGGGAGGCGAGGATTCCGTAAGGGTGGCAAAGGTGGAAGAGCCACAAGTGGTGGCCGTGGTGGATCCGGTAGGGGACGTGGTCGTAACTTGCAGGGTGAGCCTGTCCCCCCATGTGTGGAGGACCAGTCAAGGGCACCCATCATCCCCCCCCTCCCCCCCTCCCCCCCTCCCGTTGAGGCTGAAGTGGCTGACACCATCCATGCTCAGCCCTTGTTGGACCAGCCCATTGTGGCACCAGACCTGGCTGACTCCATGGCTGACTTCCAGGTCAGCAGGGCTACGACACGTGCGCTGGTGCACGTTGATGCCATCATGCCACGTGGATCTGGGGCAGCAAGGTCATCTGCTGCACCAAGGAGGCAGGGCGGAGAGGCTGCAGGGGCAGCTGCGGCTCCATCCACCCCAGCCCTCACACACCCAGCCAGGACAGTGTCGGTCCTAGTCCATGCTGCTGACATTCCCCCTGACACCATCACACTAGAGCCAATGCCTGCACCAACTCCCATGCTGAGTGTGCAATCCCACACTCCTGATACAGAGTCCACCAGGGCTCCTGCCCCTAGTGTCCAGAGCGGCGCAGGACACTCAGGATCACCACCACCTTCCAAGCGGAAGAGGAAGAGTGCTCGTCCGGCACAGGCTGATGCCCCAGACACGGCTACACAGTCCGGCCCGTCCAGGAAGCCCAGCTTCACGGATGACGAACTGAATGCACTTGTCGAGTATGTGTCCGGACATGACAACGAGATGGTCATTGTTGCAGGATCCAAGACCACACCTGCACAACGCCAGGCACACTGGCAGACCGTTGCGGACATCGTAAGTGCCCTTGGAATCGTGAGGCGCACAGCCAATGATTGCTATAAGCGCTGGAATGACCTAAAGCGCAGGGCAAAGAGTAAGCTGGCCTCAAGTCATGCCGCAACTCTAGTGACTGGAGGTGGGTCTCCAGTAGTAGACATGGAACTCACTCCACATGAGTCAGTCGCTGGGACCTACGTCACGGAGGAACAGATCCAAGGCGTGGGAGATCTGGCTGATTACGAGGCATTGTCCGGTGAGTGCACATGCATGTGTGTGTCATCCATGTGCATGGTGTGTGTGTGAGGGCTTCTGTTCGGGTGCCAGGTGAGAGTGTGTGCGCCTGAGTCGTATG
Organism: Ambystoma mexicanum; assembly: GCF_040938575.1. Lineage (NCBI taxonomy): Eukaryota > Metazoa > Chordata > Amphibia > Caudata > Ambystomatidae > Ambystoma > Ambystoma mexicanum. The sequence goes on along the minus strand of NC_090925.1, from coordinate 468,761,360 downwards.
GGTCAGCCATGTGCTTCATGCAATCCTTCCTGCGCAGCTGCATTTGGCCATAGCAGTATCCCTTCTGCCAACAGTAGACATCTAGCACAACTGCACGCCAGTTGCCCTTGAAGTGTCACCTTGACACAACATATTTGCTTCTTTTTCACTGTTCATTCAGTCAGTTTGTTTGCATTCCACCACTTTCACTAGGCATGTCGCTGTCCACTAGTCACATGTCTGACATGGGTATGGTAAAGTGGAGTGACTTTGTTACCTGGATATCATTTGTACACACATGTCCCTGTGCAATTTGACCATTTCAGACTGGCAGCTCCAGGTGAAAAATCTGACCTGTTAGAATTAGAAAAGCTATTACATGCGGGAACTGGACTGAATGAATAGGTGCTGCCCTCCTCTCCATCTTCACTCAATAGCAATGGTACATGCCATCTGTGTGATGGCATGTGTGTTTCACCTGCCAATCACAGGCCAATGTGTGATGCCACTGCCAGGCAGCATGCAGAAAATGTGTTCATCTTCCATCTTGGTGTCATCAGTGTGTGCCATTTGCCTGCACTTCATACGCAGTGAGGGTGCATGCATGGGAGGGTTTTAGTCATGTGGGACATGTGTCAATCAAGTACTGGTTCTCTTGCTTCTCAGCCCTCAATGTGTGCCATGGTGCTAATGCCTGTTTCCATTTCTTTGTTTACATGTCTTTGCAGGGGAAGACGCACCTGATACTGCTGGGGTTGTGGAGATGGTGCAGACCCAGGAGGTGTCCCAGGGCCAACCAACCACCAGTGAGGGACGTGGTGTGGTGGTGGGGGAGAACCCACAAGTGCTGCAGGTCGTGCTCTCAAGGGGTGTCTCTGGCTGCATCTCCCCCGAGCTGTACTCAGGTGTTGATTCGGATGAGACCTACGTGCCGTCGCAGGTGAGTGTTCCAGGGAGGGATTCTGTTCTGTCTCACCCACCTGCACCAGGGTCAGTACCCTCCATGGGGATGTCAGTGTTGGCAGCTACGCCTTCGGTGGTTACGGATGCAGGGTCACACTCCGCGACATCTGATCCTGTTCCTGGGCCAGCAGATCAGAGGGGGAATGCAGTCCTGCAGCCTCAGGCAGTGCCGGCACAGCAAGGCGCAGTTCGCCTTGCCCCAGACAGGTGTGGTGCCCGCCGACGTGGTGGCCGTACGCCACCCGGCAATACCGCATGGGAGCAATCCATTTACGGTATGGCTACCCAACAGGCTGCATCATCCGAGATGATGGCTCAGGCCATGGATAGGGTGGCCACTTCCATTGTCCCCCCAGAAAGGCTGATGGAGCGACTAGAGCAGGCAACCGACTCCATCTGCCAGTCACACAGGGAGGACATGTTGGGGTCCAACAGGGACAGGCGGGCGGCACTGGCGACTCTGCAGGAGGCCATCTCCATTGAGTCCCAGGGCCACAGGGAAGCCCTGAGGCAGGAGCTCCTACACCTCAGGACGACTCTTGTTGAGCTTGAGGCTTCAACACACCAAAGGACAGAACAGCAGCTGGAGCGTCTCACCCGTACGCTCTCAGCTGAGATGCAGGCAACGAGGGCGGAGGTCCGGGCATCCCGTGAGTTGTTGCATGGGGACCTCCGCACACTCATCCTCCAGAACCAGACCTACCACACCCGCATGCTTGCAGCCATGGAGGAGCAGACTAGGGCCTTGCGTGGGCTGCCTCCCATAGTGCAACCACCTCCGGATGCAGCTGTACAGGGTGATAATAGCGACAGCAGTGATACTCCCACAATAGGGTAGCCGTGTGGGCCATGAGCCCATGGAGGTGTTTTATCTTCCCAGGATCCACGCAGGTGGGTTCTGGTGTGCATCCTGTCCTCGGACCTCCTGGGTGGCCTCCCCAACCCCCCCGGGCCCATCAATGGCCATTGTTGATTGTTTCTTATTTTTATTTTTATTTTTATTTTGATTTCTTTTATTCCCAAATTATTTGGGACAATCTGTTGGCTTCGATCTGTTGGCTTCGATCTGTTGGCTTCGATCTGTTGGCTTCCGTGGTTCCTGTGGGCATACGCTGCATTGTGGCTGGGCACATGCAGGCTTGTAATGTATTTGGTTCAGATGCTTGGGTTTGAGTCACACACACCCCTCCTGCTTCCCGTTTCCATGGGCTTGCAAAGGGTGTGCCCAAGTGACAGTGAATTACACAGTGACGTTGGACTCCCATGAGCTGTGTGGCCAGTCTGTAGTCAATACTGTGTATACATTCATAGTGCATATTGCTGTTGTGTTGTACACTGCATGTTGCATTGATGTGTAACTCTTCTTCTGTGTCTACCTCCCAATTTGCAGGTCCCTTCCTCATGTCCACACAAGGACCTCTAGTCTGGAGATGGGGACCATGTTGGCAGCAGTGCACCTACAACTCTACATGGCGACAACACTGCACAGTTGGTAGTGGTGGGAGTGCAGGCATTTCCAGGTGGTGAGACTACTAATATGTAACATTTGTGATGTAATGTTAATGGTACTACGTGCTCAAGTATGTTGTTGGTCCGGCATTGCTGTGAGCATTTCAGGTGTTGCAGGTTTCTAATAGTGCCACTGTACATAGTGAGACTGATGTCATGTTGTGGGGATTACTTTGTTTACCTGCAATTAGCATGACATGGCACGGTGTGTCGTGTGGCGGTGCTGGGGTTGGGTTGGCTGACATGGCACTGTCCTCTTGTTGCATTTTGCAAGTGGGTATTCATTTTAGCTGCTTCAATGTGTAACTTCACAAAACTGCATTGGTGGTGTCTGTGTGGGTAGGGATGCACACATTGTGACACTTCCAGGTGAACAATCTCAGGCTGACATGGTATTCCCGGTTCATTCTCCAGACATTCAGGATCGGTGTCAGGTTGAGTCATCATTGATTGTCAGATGGAATGTGCCAGGGCAGTGTGCACTCCACAGGGGTGTGATTTCTATGTGAAGTAATTAGCCACTAGCTGTGTACGGGCTGCCTCCCCCCGTGCCCTTTCCCCTCCCATGCGCAGCGGCTGTGCATGTGGTTGGGGATGTGGGGCCACCACCATGTCCACGGCCAGGCCCCGGCGTGTTGCAACGTTGTGCAGGACACATGCTGCCACTATGATCCTGCACACTACTGGGGGAGCGTATAACAGCTGCCCGCCAGAACGGTCAAGGGAGCGAAAGCGTGACTTTAGCACTCCGAATGTGCGCTCCACTATGCCCCTGGTTGTAATGTGGGCTGTGTTATATCTTACCTGGGGTGGCGTGGTGGGGTTCCGAATTGGCGTCATCATGTGGGGGCTGAGAGGATAGGCACTGTCCCCTGTGGAGGTGGTGATTGGTATCATTGGTGGGGTTGTGACCTTGCTCAGTATCCAACATGCATGCATGTGCAGTGGCATACATACTCACCAAGCAGCCATGTATCGCCATGCCGCCCAGCATCTATGTCCCGGCATAGGGTGGACATTCGGTAAATGAAGCTGTCGTGGGTGGACCCGGGATAGTTGGCATATACTGAGGTGATGATTCCCTTGGCATTACATACTACCTGCACGTTGATGGAATGCCAGTGCTTGCGGTTCCTATAGATGTGCTCTGATGCCCTGGGGGGACGTAGAGCCACATGGGTGCAGTTGATGGCACCTAGCACTTTGGGGAATCGTGCCACTCCGTAAAAATCCAGGGCGGCAGCATGCCTTTCTGCAGGTGTTCTGGGCAGGTATATGTGCCTGCGGACTGATGGGCGTGCAGTCATGATGTTCAAGACCTGGTGTAGGCAGCGTGACTGGGTGGCCTGTGACACCCCACCCACTATGGCACTTGTCCGCTGAAATGATCCAGTGGCTAAGAAGTGCAGTACATTGAGGACCTTCTCCAGGGGGCTGAGTGCTTGGGAGCACAGGGTGGGTGATGTGAGGTCATCCTCCCACTCACTCACCAGGTCCAGTATGATGTGTGGTGGAAACCTGTACCTCCCATACACCTGGTCATCAGGCATCCCGAAAAGGCTGGTTCTGGGTGTGAATATTCTGGCCCTGACTATCCTCTTCCTCCTCCTTTGGTAGCCCACTGCCACTGCTGCTAGGAACGGTATGTTCATCCTGGCGTCTGAGCTTGTTATTGTTAAAGTCCGCAATTTTATGCTTTGCGCGTGTTCTAGGCGAGCGTGTGACCCGCGCACCCCTGGAATCCAGTTCCCAGTCCAATAGCGTGTGGAAATTCACACGCACCACGGGATACAGCGTGTGACCCGCGCACCCCTGGAATCCAGTTCCCAGTCCAATAGCGTGTGGAAATTCACACGCACCACGGGATACAGCGTGTGACCCGCGCACCCCTGGAATCCAGTTCCCAGTCCAATAGCGTGTGGAAATTCACACGCACCACGGGATACAGGTTCGCTGACGTACTTGCGTGTGTAAGTGGCCGCGCACCCATTAAATACACGTACATAGGCCAATCGCGCGATGACACTCTGACGTGCAGTATTTCCACGTGTGTTCCGTCATCACGTGCTGAGTGGGGAACGCCCGTGCGGGTCACGTCAGATGCGCTTACGCGCTGAGGGACTCTGGTCCAATAGAATTGCGTATGCGTGCTGACGCGCTTACGCGCTAAGGGCCTTTCCTCGGATTTCACGCTGACGTGCAGGATTTTCACGTGCCAAATCACTCCGTATCAAGCTGGCCACCCGAAAACACACGGAACACCACGCTCCTGCCCAGAAGGCCGAGTTACTGCCCCCCAGTGCCCCGAGCAGCCTCCCACGTGCTATCTGCTGCTGCCTGCCTGCCTGCCTGCTTGCTGCCACCGTGCCCTGCCATTTGGTGCCTGCACATCAGCCATCTGCAGGGGTCCAGTTGCTGTGTCCACCCCTGCTGGAACTGAAGACTCCCAACTGGGATTACATCGCTCCACAGCCCAGCCCCAGGACCCAGTTGCCCACCCACACCTGCCTCTGGGGTTGCCATGTCGGGCACTTCCACATCTGGCACCAGTGGCAACCCCAGGCCAGAGGGGCAGAGGGGCACCAGCTTCACTGCCACCGAAGTTGGTGTCCTGGTGGAGCATGTCCTGGGGCAGTATGATGCCCTCTTTGGATCGTCCCGCGCCAGCAAGGAAGGACGGGAGAGGATCTGGGCCGACTGTGTGGTTGCCATCAACGCGGAGGGGGTGGCAACCCGCAATGTCCAGAAGATCAAGAAGCGCTGGGAGGACTTGAGGTCCAGGACCCTTGTGAAGGCCCGGCGCCTCGTGGAGGGGGGCCGGGGCCGCATGAGTTCCATCCAGAAGAGGGTCCTGGAACGCGTACGCCCAGCGCTCCACGCCCAGGTCCTTGAGAGGGAGGCCCGTCTGGAGTTGAGCGGTATGTGTCCAAGCATTACTGTGTGAGACAGGGCATGTTGCGGTGTGCTGGTTCTATGATACTTGCCTGTATGTGTGCCATGGGCCATGTATGCATGTATGTGTGCAGGGACATCATGGTAATGCATGTGGGACCAGTGATGTGTGACCCACATGGTTGTTGCATGTGTTGAAATGCGGCATGGGGAGCCCTATGCAGATTTTGGACATGAGAGCATGCCAGTCTCTGTACCTGGACATGGATGGGGGTGAAGGATGGGTGCTGATGCCAGGTACATATATGGTAGCCATGTCTGTGTGCCTGACCTGCGTGTCTGTGACTTGTGCATGCCATGGATGCATGACACATGTGTGTGACAATGCACAGATTCAGTGACGCACCCAACTTACCCTTGTTTCGCCTGTGTTCGGTGTGTTTGGGGCCAGATGGATGTGACTGAGGTGAAGTGTGTGCATGTGATATGCATGAGCCATGATGCATGTGAGTTACATATTATTGAATGTTTCTAGAGTCCATTGGACATGCATGGAAATGTCCATGGCATGCACCGTGCCTGTTACTGTGTGTGTTTTGCCTGGACTGACCCATGTGTTGTGGAGGGACATGATGGAAGTGTACTTTGACAGTGGTGCTCATCTGCTATTGCTTCCTGTCTAGGGGACCATTGTACAGTAGCCTGATGCTTGTGTCCTTTGTCTCCCTCTACGCAGCGGCTAGTGAAGAAGAGGGCGGAGACGGCGCTGTGGAGCAAGGCGGCGGGGATGCCCCCACGGCTGCAGCGGAAGGGGTGGGTGAGCCCCCACAGGGGCCTGCTATGGCGGGAGACGGTGAGGAGCCATCCAGGTTGGTGGTTTGCACAGAGGAGGAGGAGGAGGCCGACACTGGTGCACACATGGGGCCTGGTGGGAGCATCCCTGCTGGTGCAAGTGGTGCAGTCCAGGGCCAGGGGCAGGAGGCAGCACAGGTCACCGTGGAGGGGCCTGTGCATGTCACTGTCCCTGACCCTGTGAGTGCACCACCATGCACCAGCAGGGATGCCCCGTCCCAGGCCCGTCCGCAGGTAGAGGGGATGTCCATGTCACCTGACTCCCCTCCACCTGCGGACGTGGTAACCCCTGGCCGCGTGGAGAAGGTCCTGATTGGGGTCGCGATGCGCACGGCTGTGATTCGTGATGACGTGCGTGCTTCCCGGGAGGAGCACGCACGTCATCACGAAGTGCACCGTGCCGACGTGGCCCAATTGGGATCGGCCATGTTCGGGGGTTTCCTGCATGTGTTGGCCAATCTGACGGCCCTCTCCTCCTCTGTGCAGGCTATCCACCGGTCGTTCTCCTTGCCGTCTTCCAGCCCAGATGCCACCAGGGCCCCCTGTGGACCTGCCCCGACCAATGCAGCCAGCTCGGTGGGGATCCCATCCCTGCCACAGTTGGGAGTCGGAGGTCCAGCAGGGGTGGACAACACAGCAAGTGGACCCCAGCAGATGGAAGATGTGACGGCATCATCGGGCAGGGCACGTGCACGACGGCGTCGGTCGTTTCCATCAGCCTGGATGCCGTCGTGCTGGCAGAGGCAGTGGCGTCGGAGGCAGCAGCGGGCTCGACGTGGGAGGCATCATGGCTCGGGGCCATCAAGATCAGAGGGGCAGGCATCGGCCGGAGGGCAGGGCAACCCTGGGATGGTGGTGTGTTCCGTGTGGGAGGAGTTTGGCCAGCGGATAGGTGCGGAGCGGCAGCGGGCGGAAGAGGAGCGGCTCGCCATGGTCAGGGCGGAGTTCTCCATGCGTCGGGCATTGAGGCGGGCTGAGTGCCTCGAGGAAGCTCGCAGGGAGTTTGAGGTGGACATGGGGTTGTCCCTGCGAGACCTCGGGGCCAGGACAGAGTCCCGCCTCCAGGACATCGACATGGAGTTCGATGATGCCCTGGCCAGCAACATCACCAAGTGAGCCGCAGGACTTGCCCGCTGCCTTTGTATATAGTTATTTAGTTAGTTAGTGCTAGGTTTCCTTTATTTATTTTTATTATTTTGGACCGCTCGGACAATGGCCACTTTTTTGTACATATATTTTTCATTAGTTAGTGGTAGGTTTCATTTTTGGTGTTGGGCTCATGGACCCTGGAACATTCCTGTATATAGTTTGTTTTTTTGGGAGATACATTTTTTTAATTTCTTATTGTTTTCACCATGACGTAATGGTTTTTCATTAATTTCCTATGATATGATATTGCTTTGGACAAATTCTTTTTAATTTTTTATTCCTTTGTTTTTTTGTTTATCACTTTTGTTCTCGGACATTGACCATTTATTTACTTAGCCACATCGTTGTATGTTTGAAAAGTTCACTTATTTTTGGTATTTAATACATTTTTTATATTTTCTTACACTTGTGTTATTTTCTCATTGGTTTGTTACATGTCATGATATGGGTTTTGACATTCACTTGCACCCATTGTGTGTGTGTGTGTGACGGACATGTGTTCTTTTGCATACTTGGCATTGGGGTTGTGTCATGTGATTGCATTCACTATGTGGGTGGATGCAATCCTTGCCTGGGTGTTTGTGCTGGGTATGCTGGCCATTACTGCCATGATTGTGTATCGTCAGGACCTGGGGCCAGGGGGACATGTGTGGGGGCCTGCTGGCAGGTTCACCACAGTGCTGGGGGGTGGGGGTGGTGGGAGACATGGGTGGGGGCCTGGTGGAGGCTGCCCCTGCACTGCTGGGGGGTGGGGGTGGTGGGAGACATGAGTGGGGGCCTGGTGGAGGGTGCCCCTGATGGCGGGGGGGTGGGGGTGGTGGGTGACATGAGTGGGGGCCTGGTGGAGGGTGCCCCTGGATGGTGGGGGGTGGGGGTGGTGGGAGACATGAGTGGGGGCCTGGTGGAGGGTGCCCCTGGTGGCGGGGGGGTGGGGGTGATAGGGGACATGAGTGGGGGCCTGGTGGAGGCTGCCCCTGGATGGTGGGGGTGGTGGGTGACATGAGTGGGGGCCTGGTGGAGGGTGCCCCTGGTGGCGGGGGGGTGGGGGTGGTGGGAGGCATGGGTGGGGGCCTGGTGGAGGCTGCCCCTGGTGACTGGGGGGGTGGGGGTGGTGGGTGACATGAGTGGGGGCCTGGTGGAGGGTGCCCCTGGTGACTGGGGGGGTGGGGGTGGTGGGTGACATGAGTGGGGGCCTGGTGGAGGGTGCCCCTGATGGCGGGGGGGTGGGGGTGGTGGGTGACATGAGTGGGGGCCTGGTGGAGGGTGCCCCTGGTGGCGGGGGGGTGGGGGTGATAGGGGACATGAGTGGGGGCCTGGTGGAGGCTGCCCCTGGTGACTGGGGGGGTGGGGTTGGTGGGTGACATGAGTGGGGGCCTGGTGGAGGGTGCCCCTGGTGGCGGGGGGGTGGGGGTGGTGGGTGACATGAGTGGGGGCCTGGTGGAGGGTGCCCCTGGTGGCGGGGGGGTGGGGGTGGTGGGAGGCATGGGTGGGGGCCTGGTGGAGGCTGCCCCTGCACTGCTGGGGGGTGGGGGTGGTGGGTGACATGAGTGGGGGCCTGGTGGAGGGTGCCCCTGATGGCGGGGGGGTGGGGGTGGTGGGTGACATGAGTGGGGGCCTGGTGGAGGGTGCCCCTGGATGGTGGGGGGTGGGGGTGGTGGGAGACATGAGTGGGGGCCTGGTGGAGGGTGCCCCTGGATGGTGGGGGGTGGGGGTGGTGGGAGACATGGTTGGGGGCCTGGTGGAGGGTGCCCCTGGATGGTGGGGGGTGGGGGTGGTGGGAGACATGGTTGGGGGCCTGGTGGAGGGTGCCCCTGGTGACTGGGGGGGTGGGGGTGGTGGGAGACATGAGTGGGGGCCTGGTGGAGGGTACCCCTGGTGACTGGGGGGGTGGGGGTGGTGGGAGACATGAGCAGGTGTGCAGGGTAGTCCCCTGTTTTGTGGGCTGCCTGCAGGGGCCGTCGAGGGTGACAGGACCCAACCAGCCTAATCGCGTGTGTAACTTCGCACGCACCCCTGTAATACACGTACCAAGCCAAATCGCGTGTGATAATTCCCGCGCACCCCTGAAATACACGCGCACAGGCTATTCGCGTGTGGAACTTCCCGCGCACCCCTGAAATACACGCGCCCAGCCTATTCACGTGTGGAACTTCCCGCGCACCCCTGAAATACACGCGGCCAGGCTATTCGCGTGTGGAACTTCCCGCGCACCCCTGAAATACACATACCCTGCTGTAATCGCGTGTGGGACTTCCCGCGCACCCCTGAAATACACACGGCCAGGCTATTCGCGTGTGGAACTTCGCGCGCACCCCTGTAATACACGTACCAAGCCAAATCGCGTGTGATAATTCCCGCGCACCCCTGAAATACACGCGCCCAGGCTATTCGCGTGTGGAAATTCCCGCGCACCCCTGAAATACACGTACCCTGCTGTAATCGCGTGTGGGACTTCCCGCGCACCCCTGTAATACACGCGCCCAGCCTATTCGCGTGTGGAAATTCCCGCGCACCCCTGAAATACACGCGTCCAGGCTATTCGCGTGTGGAACTTCCCGCGCACCCCTGAAATACACGCGGCCAGGCTATTCGCGTGTGGAACTTCCCGCGCACCCCTGAAATACACGTACCCTGCTGTAATCGCGTGTGGGACTTCCCGCGCACCCCTGAAATACACGCGGCCAGGCTATTCGCGTGTGGAACTTCCCGCGCACCCCTGAAATACACGTACCCTGCTGTAATCGCGTGTGGGACTTCCCGCGCACCCCTGAAATACACGCGGCCAGGCTATTCGCGTGTGGAAATTCCCGCGCACCCCTGAAATGCACGTACCCTGCTGTAATCGCGTGTGGACCTTCCCGCGCACCCCTGAAATCCACGTACACGGCCAAATCGCGTGTGAGACTTCCCGCGCACACGTATTTTTTTTCAGCGTGTCCGTGTTTGTGGGTACCCCTTTGCACGTCATTTGTCCTGGAGGGCCACAGTATAGGACATTCATCATGGCAGTATATGGGTGCTATTTGTTGGCGCACCTTTTGGCGCACATTTCTTACAGCCGATGAGACGCTACCGCCTGCTTTCTTGTGGCGGTCGTGTTTGTGCCTGTGCGCTGGTTTGAGCGTGCACTTTTTTGACCTATTCTATTCCATGAATACGTGTTGTAGGCGAGCGTGTGGGCGTTCTGCGCACTTTTACCCTGTGCTTCCCCCGTGACGCCCACATTTTGGCAAGTTGTTCCGCATTCCGAGTGTTACGCCCCGTGTTCCGCCTACTTTTGTTGCGTGCGCCGCGCTATGTGCGATTTTCGCTGTGGACTGTGCGATTTTCGCTGTGACCTGGCGCATGCCGTTAGATGGCCTGTGCGCCAACGTGCGCCGCGCACTTTCTTATCGCACGTCCGATGGTTTTCTCGCGCACGGCCTTCCATGAATCGATGTGCGCTGCTTTTCGTGCGATTTTCGCTATTCCACTGCGATTTTCGCTATTCCACTGCGAATCGCACGTTTTTGGCCACTTGCGCCGCGCTAATTATTCCATGAATCGGCCTGATAGTGTTTATGGAATAAGACAACAATTGAACTACTGTGCTGGAATGGTGAAATTCACTATAAACTCACAGGAAGATCCACAAGAATTTCTAATGTACTTACTACAAGTACTGGAAAACAAAAACATACCTATAAATGAAATCTTCCAGATTTCATACATGTGGAAACATACATGCACTCTCTGCAACAATGTGACAGAAGAACAAATCCCCAATGAACGCTTTGTATATATATCAATACCAAATTGTGAATCCATTCCATTTCAGCAACTTGTACAAAATGCAAACCATTGTAGATTATGTTCTACCTGCAATTCAGATAATCGCTCCATTTTACTAATACAAACACATAGTAAATACATAATACTAATGTTTCTACATTACAATGCAGATGGTACCAAAAACAACTGCAAGCTGACTGGATTCACACATGGTCAAATACCACTTGGTAAGAAAACCTTCACAACAATAGGTATAATCTACCACGCAGGAGCCACAACCAATTCAGGGCACTACACTGCATATATAAAAAAGAAATGTGGATGGTTTCAATGTAATGATAGTACCATTACTCTAAAGCAGAGATTACCAGCAAATCTTACAAACGCTTATTTAATGTTCTTAAAACCAAAATTTGATAACTAAACTGTACTTAAACCCTAAGTAAACTTGTAGTAAAAAAATGTAAACTGTTAGAATATTCCAAAAGCTATCTAACTGCCCAAAGATTCTACAACAACTAATCAGATAAATCAATACCACTAACATATATCAAAAAATAGACAGTTAGAATACGCCAATTGGTATCTAACTGTCCCAAAATGTAACAATATCCAAACAGATAAATCAATACCACTAAAATATATTTAAAAAATAGGCAGTTAGAATACACCTACTGGTATCTAACTGCTCCAAAATTTCATAATATCCAAACAAATAAATAATATGTTAATGCTCCAAAAAAATGCAACAAGCCAATGAATAAAGCATTACGCAGAAACAACAAGTGAACACTGAAAACAAACAAACAAATAAACTGTAGCATAACAGAAAAAGCTTTTTTTTAATCCAACATGGATTTTTTTTCTCCCGCAGACCCAATGATTTTAGCAACTAACACAGAAACTGAGCAAATTGCAAAGTACTCTGGTTTCTAATCTACTAAATATGAGGGTCCAAAAAAAAACAATGTTGATTATACAATGTAATAAGTCATTACAAAATACTAATACTAACATGCTATTTTTATTTATCACAGAAATTAACAAGAAATACATGTACTCCAGTTACTAAACCAAACAGTAAGTATATTATACACTCTATGCCCTGGCCGGTTTATAGTGAAAAGACCAAAAAATAAATATCGAAAAAAAGGTCGAATCAAAAAATCACAAAAAAAATCTAATTTTTTTTTCAATACTTTTTTTTTTTCGAAATGGGGGTTCCCCCCCACCCCCCTTTTTTAATTTTTTTTTATTTTACCCCTTTTTTTTACTTACCTGACCCCAAAAATACATATAAATAAATAAATAAAAAATGCGATTTTTTTTTTTCAATGTTTTTGTTATTCGATTTTTTTTTTTTCGGCCTTTTGACTGACCACCGCCCTGGCCACAGCAGCATATCACACCCATAGTATCTTATAACTTTGTTCCTTATAAATTTGTTTTTGACCCAAAGTTATAAGCAACTATAAGTGTGATATGTTGCAGTGATTGTGGCCAGGGCATAGAGTGTTTGGTGCATGGCCAAATCAATGGCCATGCACCCAACACTCTATGCCCTGGCCACAACCACCGCAGCATATCACACCCATAGAGTCAAACATTTCAACTATGGCCTATGGAAACTTTTAATGTCTGCGGACATTATGAGTCTTCTTAGAACACTTTCAACTTGCCAGCGAACAATACGGACAGCATCTTCAGGACACCCCCTATTAACATTTCAGGACACCACGAGTGTTCTTAGAACACAATCAACTTGACAAAGAACACTACGGACGAAGTCTTCAGAACACCCCCTACGAACATTTCAGGACACCGCGAGTGTTCTTAGAACACATTCAACTTGCCAGAGAACAATACGGACAGCGTCCTCAGGATGAACAGAGTCATCAGAACACCCCCTACGAACATTTCACCCCCTATGTAATATTCCACACTAAGAACGAGAGTTCTTAGTGTGGAATATTACGGCTGTTACACCAAGCAAAGGAAAATACACCGAAACGGGCTTGTAAAGATTCCCAGAATCTTTATTACAAAACTGAACAGTATTCAACAAAGTACACAAATAGCTATTTGGCCGTCAATACATCACAGAGACCACCAGCAAGGTTCAATGTGAGCAGTGAACAGAATTTCCTAGCTGGACATCGACGCATTTATACAATTTGTAAAATGATGTCCAGCCTCTTACAGGTTAATTATACACTGTGCTACGGTCGCGCCAGGTTCACTTTCCTAATTTACATATCTCGTGCATACGGTTTACTTTTGAACATATTTACTAACACACTCCATTATTCTTTAATTTAACATTTACACTCTTTACATGCTGTTTTAATACAGACAAAACAAATGTTTCACATATTATATTCGGATAGCATTACAGTTCTTGTATACTTGTAGTTTAACATTGCTAATTCAAGTAATCCCCTGCTCCCGAGGTCAACAAAGGACAAGGTCTACATGACCCTAACATGAAGGCAGGTTGGACATTAACTCTCCTACAGAGGTTGGAGAGGTTAAGGCAAAAACAAGGGCACACGAGACGGTCATTTTAGATTACAGGGTTACTTTGTACAAAAACCCCAAAATGGCGGTTCTAACCTAAAATGGAGGCTTGATTCAAGATGGCGGCTTACATCAATTTCTAAGGTCAAGGACTTGCAGTAGAGAGTTATTTGCATACAATTTTAAGCAATTTAGCGTTATAATAGGAGGCATAATTTAATATCCAGTTCGACAAACCCTCCTTTTGGCCTATGCCAAGTGCTAACACTACTTCTGATCTGCTTGCAAGTAACTCCATACGTCATCGTCCATACACCCCGAATCATTGTCGGACATATCTATTGCCATTAGATCTGACACCAGAGTTTCTTTCAACACATACTCTTTGGAAACCTTCTTTGGGGCGTATATTTTATGCCCTAATACACTTGTTGCTTGCGTGCAACATCCCCCTAACACTGAGCATATACCAGGGAGACACTGTATACAACAACAAAGAAACAGAAAACTTCCCAAGATAATCAGCAGGGCCGAAAACAACTTCCATCCACATGACCGCAGGAGGTCCCAAAACCATGTACCAAGTTCCCAGTTTCCCTCAGGAACATGTACTTCTGAACTAAGAACATGTAGATTTTGGATAGCCCTAAAGATCGTCGGAGAGGAGTCTGGCACGTAAACGCAGCAAGCGGACCCCACTAATTTACATACTCCTCCTTGCTCTGCCAGGATGACATCTAATGCCATCCGGTTCTGAAGAGCCACTAATCTTATCGCTCTCTGCTCTAACGTCATATTATAGAGTATGTCATTGGTTCGGTTGATGGTTCTCTCCAATACTCTCGCTAGTCCCCTGATATCTTCTGAATTCGTAATTTGCCCAAAAGATGGCACAAAGGATTTCATAATATCTCCTAGAGTTTATGCTGGAGTATCCCCTTTTACACCTCATCGTGGACGAGTCTTCGAAATTTCTACAGTACTGGCAATAAATACCCCAGGTAATAGAATCCCTAAATAACAGGTTCCTTGCCAATCCCTGGGCAACCATGGAAATGCCACATTACCGCAAACAAAATAGACAGGTTCGTCTACGTACAGAGGTCTGTTTTCACTAGTCAAATTCTCAATGTTGGCGCACTTTCTAAAATTACCCATTGACCGTGTTCCATTCCTCTGTATGCAGAAGGATACTGAATCGGGGCTATGATTAACAGAACAAAATGGAGGCGTGGCATCCTTATTGCCTATAGAAGCCATTTTGAAAGAGATTAAAGAATGAAAGGGACGAGACAATCTATCAGAGGGCGTAACAGAAGCAATGTTTGGCTTACTTCTATTTGCAAAAAGCGAGCATCCCAGGGGCATCAAAACATCCATTTCAAAACTATTTAAATTTGTACCATCAAAGTTCCCTGAGATGCTGTCATTCCATCGACCAAAAAATAGTGCTCTAAGACAAGCGTAACAGGAAGTTGTCAAAGGTAAGGGATAAATATACCAACCTAGCCCCTTATCCCCATGTTGCGGTAGATGTGTACAGATCCAGCAATTGGTCTTATTAAAAATTACATGAGTGGCATTCATTATTAACAAAAGGGTATTATTCTGATAGTTCCGTCTATACAAAGAATCCCTAGGCGACAAAGTATGCAATTGCACAGAAGGAGTGAGAATAACAGATACATTTTCAATAGGTAAAAAGTCCTCTAACGGATATGCTTCCTCCAGATACCATAACCCAAACCCAACAGTTACTAAAAATCCAGTAATTATCACAAAAAGGCAAAAATATACTTTGGGGGTCCCCTTACATGCTTGATCATTGTCTCTGCTAGTCAAATGTTTATCTAAAAGCTCGGTACGAGCGGTAGCGGGTGCAGGCATTGTCGTCTTCAACCGAAAAAACCACCAATTGTTTGTTTGCTGGCGACTCCAGTCGCGCGTCTTCTTAATGTCTTTCCCACAACCCTTAGCCGACAGAATCTTCCCGCACAGTCGGGCCAAAAAGGCAAGCCCTCAAATGATTTTCTCAATCGCACAGTCAGACCATGCTGTACGCTTACTTCCTTGGGCGCAAATTATATTTTGCAGTTTCTGGTGAGAACAAAGTGTCGTCACTTCCTCCTGGAAGTGGTGAATGGACGGAAATGGGATCAGAAAAGGATTGATCCGGAAGTTCCACTGTTGGGGAGTGTGGAGACAAGATGGCCGTTTTGTCCGGCCTTGCGGATTCTGAAGCGGTCTCCGATTCTCCCTTGTTGGTTGTTACTGTTTAAGACACGCTAGTTACAGCAGTGGGAAGGGATTCTGTGTCTTCTGTAACATATGGCACGGGCTGTGGGATCCATTTGGTGTGCGTCGCATGGATCCAGTGTTTACGACCCGCTACCCGCACGGCAGTCTGGGTGACTAGCAGGACTTGGTAGGGACCCCTCCACCGAGGTGCAAGGCAAGACGACCTCTCAAAACCCTTTGTGAGGATCCAGTACCCCGGTCGTAGACTGTGACCAGGACCCTCGTAGCACACAGGTAATGCCTCTCGCACCTGGTGATAAATTAAAAACAGATTTTTAGTCAACTGGTTACAGTAATCTGAAAGAAGCACATTTTTGATATCCCGTAATGAGCGACTTTTTGGCATACCCCAAATTTTAGCAGGTCTCCCCCTTACCACCTCAAAGGGAGAGAGCCCAGTCTTAGTTTGAGGGGTTGTTCTCATCGACATTAACACGATTGGTAAGGCGTCCGGCCATTTTAGCTTGGTGCCAGCACACGTCTTAGCGAGTTTGTTCTTTATAATGCCGTTGTGCCTTTCCACTTATCCGGCACTTTGGGCATGTCTAGCTGAATGGACCCGCTTGTCAATCTGTAATCCTTTGCAAATTTGTAGGATTACAGTGGCAATAAAGTGTGGCCCATTATCTGACCAGATGACTCTCGGCAGCCCGAACCTAGGAAAAACCTCTTTCAACAGAGTTTTTGCCGTGGTTATGGCCATTGCATCTCTAACCGGGAAGGCCTCAACCCACTTACTAAAGTCACAAATAACAACCAATACATATTTAAGATTGTTACACCGTTCCATTTCAATAAAATCAAAGTGGATAACCTCAAACGGGACAGAAGGTGGAGCAAAACTTCCTCTAGGAGTGGAGGTACCTTTTCCTACGTTGTGCTGCAAGCAAACCATGCAGTTCTGGGCAAAATTCTCTGCAGTTTTGAAAATCTTATCAATGGCCCATACACTGTGCAGCATTTTTGTCAATTTTCGCACACAAACATGTGTCGGACCATGAGCCATAATAACCATCATTGTAATGTAGGCGTCAGGGAGTAACCATTTCCCTTCAATATTGTCTACCCAACACCCATTGTCATCCAATCTCCCTGCACCCTCGATCCATCTCTTAGTTTCCTCTATGGTAGCATCTGCTTAAATATCTTTTACAGCATCGATACTTTCACCCAAAGTGCACATTTTTACAATTTCTTTTACAGCGTACATTTCTGAACTGAAATAAGTGGCAGTCTGTTTAGCTATCTGATCAGTGAAAGCATTCCCTTTTCCTACATCATCTGTAACCTTTTGATGTGCTGAACATTTTCTAATAGCTAACTGAACAGGGAGTGCAAGTGCTGAAAGTAATCGCACTATTAAAGTGCCATGCTGGATTTTCGTTCCGTGCGAGGTCAAGAAACCTCGTTCTTTCCAAAGTCTACCGAAATTGTGGGCCACCCCAAAGGCATACTGACTATCAGTATATATATTCACTGTAAGCCCTTCAGAAAGTTCACAAGCTCAAATTAACGCTATCATTTCTGTGGCCTGCGCAGAGTTATGCATAATTCTTTTAGTTTCCATAACCGTGCTTAAAGTAGTAACAGCATAAGCAGCCGTGGATGTACCGTCTGGAAGTTTAAAACAAGAGCCATCACAAAATAGCTCTCCTTGTGGGATATTCAAAGGCGTGTCTTTCAGATCGATTCTGCCTTTAGTCTCTTGTTCTGTCATATAAAGGCAATCGTGTGATGTATCATCACCATCATCAGTATCTTGCGGGACAGGTAAAAGTTCAGCCGGATTTAATACACAACATCTCTGAATTTGAATGTGGGGGGCAAACAAGATTAGTTCATATCTTGTCAATCGTGCAGAAGTGAGGTGTTGCGTTTGAGTTCTATTCAATAGAATATCTACAGAGTGAGGTACCATTAGGGTTAATGCATGACCGAGGACCATTCCCTCACTCTGTTTTACAGACGCAGCAGCAGCAGCAACAGCGCGCAAACATCTTGGCAAAGCGCATGCTACAGGATCAAGGGTGGGGGAATAGTAGCCGCACGGCCTATTCTTCCCTCCATGTTCCTGTGTTAACACAGCCAAAGCACATCCATCACGTTCATGCACAAACAATACAAAGGCCTTGTCATAATTCGGATTTCCTAAAACCGGTGCTGAACACAGCGTGGATTTGAGCAAATCAAATGCTGTCGGGTGTTCCAAAGTCCATGGCAATGGCAAAGAAATGCCCTTTTTTGTCAAAGCCAGCATTGGTTTAATCATTAACGAAAAGTTAGGGATCCACAATCTACAATAAGAAGCAATACCTATCAAGGCTCTAACTTCCTTTTGCCTATTTGGGACAGACATGCCAGAAATGGTCTTTATTCGTTCAGTTGTCAACGTCTTCCCTCCTTTGACAGGAGATAGCCTAAATAGGCGACCTCCTGACAACAATATTGGAATTTTTTAAGTGAAGCTTTGTGGCCATGTTTTGCTAGATGACAAAGCAACAACACGGTGCCTTCTTTACAGGCGCTCTCAGAATCAGCAGCCAAGAGGAGGTCATCTACATACTGCAGTAATGTACAAGTAGTAGGCAACTCGAGGGTATCAGGCTGCTCTTTCAATGCCCTACTATAAATACTTGGACTCTCAGTGTACCCTTGTGGTGCACGAGTGAATGTAAACGAGCGTCCACCTAGGGTAAACACAAACAAATACCTGCTATCCTTGTGTATGGGAATACTGAAAAACGCGTTTTAAGATCAACAACGCTAAAATTAGTGGCAGAAGCCGGAATCATGGTTAGTATCGTTGTAACATCAGGTACGATAGGAAATTGAGGAGCCACCATTTTGTTAATAGCGCGTAAGTCAATTATAAAATGAAAGGGAATCGCATTATCACCTTTTTTGTATAATGGCAAAATGGGGCTGTTACATATGCTACTCGTAATCTCTTCAATTACTCCACGATGTACAAAATCAGAAACTTTACATTTCAAAGCCTGTTCGCCTTCAACTGAGATCTTATATTGCGGGTTGTGAGGCAATTTTACTCCATGTTTCAAAATTATTTTAACAGGTTCAATTTGAAGAATGCCTACATCATTATCATCAATTGCCCATAAGCATTCTGGAACATTACTAAATTCTGGCGGTAAAGGTCGAGTCAAAAACTGAGAGGCGAGTGATTGCTGAGGTGAAATTGTTAGTCGAATTCCGTCCGGAGAACAATGTATTACTGCATGCAATGCGTTCAACAAATTTAGCCCCAGCAAGTTCTCGCCACAGTTTGTGGTAAGTAGAAATGGACACTGTTCCGTGAAGGGACCCAGTGTTATCGGTACCGGCAAAGAGACTGTTGGATTGCCCTGACAGGGGAATATTTGGAACCCGTGAATGATCAATGGAACATTTCTGTGCTCCCGTATCTACTAAAAATAGATGCTTCCTATTTCCCACCGCCATCTCAACGTAGGGGCCTTTCTGACGAACGGGAATAGACGTAGGTTCCAAATCCTGCTTCAGGCAATCCTAGCGAAACAGAATATTATCAAAAGGAAGCTCTTCAGAGAGGTACGTGGCAGAAGGGTGATTAAAAATGTTTCTATTATCCACATTCGAAACTTGCTTTTCTTGTGAAGGAGGTTGCTGTGATTCTGGTGTAAATTGACCTCTGCCAGGGCCCCCTGCACCTGTGCGACCTCTGGATCGTCTACCCATGTTCCCAAATGACCTTTGCTGCAAGGTCGGACATTGTGCGCGCCAGTGGCCTTCCTGCCGGCAATAGGTACACTGGTTAATGGTTACCGGAGCCAAGGGCGCACTTCCCTGTGGAATGTACTGACCTCTAAATTGATTACCCCCTCTAGGGTTTCTAACAATCTGCTGTAATAAAACTTTAGTTTTCAGGTCACCCTTTTTTTTCTCAAGTTTTTCCTTTTCAGTATTTACGCGATTTTCATAGTACTGAGCCATATGCAGTACTTCTGTTTGAGACTTCGCCTGCCAAGCGCTTTCAGAAGACATAATCTGTAACTGGATGTCAGGCAGCAATCCACGTACAAATTTGTCGACAAACAACCTTTTCCCTGACTCTGTGCCTAAGTCTTGTCCACTGAAATCTGAGAATACCTGCTCGAACCGATTGAAGAAATCGGTAGCACCCTCAGACTTTCCTTGGACACAGGCCGTAAGCTTGTCCCAAATGATTCTTTTTTCTGGGACCATAGTTTTCAATTTTACAATAATTCTATCAGGCAAGGTTAATATCACTTGAGGTGGTCAGTCGCCAGCTGGTCTTTCTCTGTCTAGCCTAACCATGTTATCCCATGTATCTCCCAACCCAGGTATGTCATCTATAGTCCTAATCTGTTTCCACAAATCAACTGGCAGGAGTACGGGAAATAATAGGTCAATATCACTTAAAGTTAATACCGATGACTGTAAGACCGACTCTATTTCTTTATAGAATCCGGTCGGATTCTTTCTTATATCGGGTATAGATTGCTTTATGGTGTTCACTTCCTGTCTTGAAAACGGGACGTGAACAAACTGTGAAACGTAATGTGCAGGAATTTTTCCGGCGACTATTCCTCGTCCAGCATCGGCCGCAATTTCAACTTTCGGGACAAATGTCGGAGGGATCTCTCTCATAGGCAACAGAGAAGGAGGCAGCTCCGAACGCTTACTAAGCAACAGAGCCAAATCAAGCGCTAAGGCAGTCGAAGAAGTATCAATCGAAAAGGCTCTCTTATAAACACTCAACAATTCTGCAGGACAACAAATCCTTCTTCTTACACACTCATTCTGCAGGTGCTCTACCATCACCTGTATCACTTTCTTTTGCATTTCTAACATATACTGACTATATGTGTCATTTACTTCATCTGGAGTTATCGACATATCCAAAATCCATATTATCGCATCCTTTATACAAATTCGCGCTTCCTCTCCTTTTAATTCTCGACGAGGAGAAAACTGTTTCTGTAAGTACATAATACCTAAACTACCGCCATCTGCTTCCTCATTCTGTAACTCTTCCAACTCCTTCCTATACTCAAAAATCCTCTCAACATGCTCATATACCTTCTCCGCAGTATCTCTGGACAACGCTAAGGTGACAACAAAGGTTCAAATCCCGTAACCTTTGTGGGAAATCTACATCATTTAGTCTATTCCACATTATACTCAAATGAGTCCCTAATCCTTCGATAATTTTTTTTTCTCAGGAATATCTTTTCAATTTTCGAGTGTGGAAAAAACATCAGCTTTTTCACCCTTCTCCATACAATTAGCCCAAGCAGTCAATTCACTCTTTTTGTCTGGGGACACAGTATTACGAGTCACAACCCATGGTCTTGCTCCCTGGTCTACTACAAGCGATGCAGAATCACTTGGAAGAGGAAGAGTAGACACATTCTGAATAACAACAGGCGATGGCAAGGGGGCAGGCAAAGGGGCGACGGCTGGAAGAACAACAGGAAGAACAGCAGGGAGGACCGGAGGAACTATGGGAGGGGGAACTACAACCGGAAGGGGCAAAGCGCCAGGAGGAGGGACGTACGGAGGTGGCGCGGAGGCATCGGGCCTTCGTTCATGCAAAAGTTTATTAATCAATTCATCTGACATATGAAAATCTTTTGAAGGGTAGATTTTTTGAATGCCTAATTGAAACGCCCTGTCCGTGTTCCTAACTGACTCCAATTGTTTATTTTGATCATATAACCGTGCCTTTTCAACACTTGTCATATGTCTACGCATGTGTTTCTCTCTACTCTTTTGTTGCTGCAAAGCTTCTGTTTTCCAACTGTGCAACGCGTCAAATGCTACAGGTCTAGCCTTTTTCTTTACTAATACAGATTCTAAATATTCTATACGAGGGATTTCAAAACTACCATTGGTTGGCCACCGAAGATTAGAATTATGTCTGGTTTGTCTGTGCCAAATGTCATTAAATGCTATACTACCAAAGCCTTTCTTACAGTACATAGTACATGCCGGTGACCCCTCCTGTGGTGCGGGACGGCTATCTTCCAAAGATTGTCTGTCGCTGCGGAATAATGCCCTAAAGCAGGCAGACAATTTCCCAGGCATATCAAAGTTCTGGTGTTACCTAGTTAAATAATTGTGCTCATGAGTACAATGCTCCAAATTCAAATTGTCAGGGTTAGATTAAGGATCGGGGCACGATTCACCTGACCAAAGGACTGGGGGGCCTGATCGGGTTACTAAGGACAATGCTAAGGACCCACGTGTCTGGTGATTTTCGGCAAATTTACCCACCTCAAATATAAGGACCCTGGTCAAGACGTCGTCTCGGGCTGCAGCTCACCGTCCAGGGATCGGATCATGCAGTTTTGTCGAGGAATTCGCTTCTCATCTAGAGTGGCCGTTTCTGTTGGCACCGTCCGATCCCGGTCCGATAGCCGAGCCAACCTTCAACGAGACAAAGTTAATCTTGAGAGTCCCTATTCGGGCGCCATCTGTGGAATCAGAAAAAAATACAATATTACGGCTGTTACACCAAGCAAAGGAAAATACACCGACACGGGCTTGTAAAGATTCCCAGAATCTTTATTACAAAACTGAACAGTATTCAACAAAGTACACAAATAGCTATTTGTGCGTCAATACATCACAGAGACCACCAGCAGGGTTCAATGTGAGCAGTGAACAGAATTTCCTAGCTGGACATCGACGCATTTATACAATTTGTAAAATGATGTCCAGCCTCTTACAGGTTAATTATACACTGGGCTAGGGTCGTGCCAGGTTCACTTTCCTAATTTACATATCTCGTGCATACGGTTTACTTTTGAGTATATTTACTAACACACTCCATTATTCTTTAATTTAACATTTACACTCTTTACATGCTGTTTTAATACAGATCAAACAAATGTTTCACATATTATATTCGGATAGCATTACTGTTCTTGTATACTTGTAGTTTAACATTGCTAATTCAAGTAATACCCTGCTCCCAAGGTCAACAAAGGACAAAGTCTACATAACCCTAACATGTAGCCTGAAGGCAGGTTGGACATTAACTATCCTACAGAGGTTGGAGAGGTTAAGGCAAAAACAAGGGCACACGAGATGGCCATTTTCGATTACAGGGTGACTTTGTAGAAAAACCCCAAAATGGTGGTTCTAACCTAAAATGGAGGCTTGATTCAAGATGGCGGCTTACACCAATTTCTAAGGTCAAGACCTTGCCGTAGAGAGTTATTCGCATACAATTTTAAGCAACTTGGCGTAGGCCAATACACATACAAATCGTTATAATAGGAGACATAATTTAATATCCAGTTCGACATTAGAACACATTCAACTTGCTATCGAACAATACGGACAGCGTCTTCAGAACACCCCCATTTTGTTTATTTACGAACATTTAAGGACACCACGAGTGTTTTTAGGACACATTCAACTTGCCAGAGAACAATGCGGACAGCGTCCTCAGAACACCCCCATTTTGTTTATTTACGAACATTTAAGGACACCGCGAGTGTTCTTAGAACACATTCAAATTGCCAGGCAACAATATGGTCAGCGTCCTCTGAACACCCCCATTTTGTTTATTTACGAATATTTCAGGACACCGCGAGTGTTCTTAGAACACATTCAACTTGCCAGGGAACAATACGGACAGCGTCCTCTGAACACCCCCATTTTGTTTATTTACGAACATTTCAGGACACCGCGAGTGTTCTTAGAACACATTCAACTTGCCAGAGAACAATACCGACAGCATCATCAGCAAGGACAGTGTCATCAGAACACCCCCTAAGAACATTTCAGGACACCACGAGTGTTCTTAGAACACATTCAACTTGCTATCGAACAATACGGACAGCGTCTTCAGGACACCCCTACGAACATTTCAGGACAACGCGAGAGTTCTTAGAACACTTTCAACTTCACAACTAACAATACGGACAGCGTCCTCAAGACACCCCCATTTTGTTTATTTGTGAACATTTCAGGACACCGCGAGTGTTCTTAGAACATTCAACTTGCCAGAGAAGAATACGGACAGCGTCCTCAGGATGAACAGCATCCGCAGGATACCCCCATTTTGTTTATTTGCGAACATTTCAGGACACCGCAAGTGTTCTTAGAACACATTCAACGTGCCATCGAACAATACAGACAGCGTCTTCAGGACACCCCCTACGAACATTTCAGGACAACGCGTGAGTTCTTCGAACACTTTCAACTTCACAACGAACAATACGGACAGCGTCCTCAGGACACCCCCATTTTGTTTATTTGCGAACATTTCAGGACACTGCGAGTGTTCTTAGAACACATTCAACTTGCCAGAGAACAATACGGACAGCGTCTTCAGGACACCCCCTACGTACATTTCAGGACAACGTGAGAGTTCTTCGAAAACTTTCAACTTCACAACGAACAATACGGACAGCGTCCTCAGAACACCCCCATTTTGTTTATTTACGAACATTTAAGGACACCGCGAGAGTTCTTAGAACACATTCAACTTGCCAGAGAACAATACAGACAGTGTCCCCAGGACACCCCCATTTTGTTTATTTACGAACATTTCCAGACACCAAGTTTCAGCTTGGTTCCGAACAAAACGGACACATATTGAGTACTCAGAACACCCCCCATTCAGTTTATTTAGAAAATTTCAGAACACCTGTGATGTCCACAGACAAATTGAACACAACAAGAACGTCTACCACATAAAAAAATGCAATTATCAACCTATCTCATACTCTCCACCCTCCCCAAACACTCCTACACACCAACACACTCTACTAAATACAAATTTGAACCAAGTTTCACTGCGCTCTCCGCGGACGTCCGCGAATTCAAGATGGCGGGCGCCACCAAAAATCTGACGCGCTTCACGCTCCACACCGTCCAATCAGCGAACACGTCGCATGTCCGCGGACATGACGTAAGCCGATCGGCCAATCAGGACACTGTCCGCGGAGCGAACAGGGAAGTGTGTCCGCGGACCCAACACAGATATCACTAATTTTGTATGACCCACTTTTTGGTCATTTATTAAAAAACTACTGGACGGATTTTCACCAAATCTGCTAAAGCACGCTTTCGGGACCAAGCCGCTGCTCCTGGTCCACATTTGGTGAAAATCCGTCCAGCGGTTTGGGCTGTAGGCATGAGCAAAGTTTTTTCCCCATTCAGTCTATGGGAAAAAAAGATATTTTGGGGCCCCCCCTATAACTTTTTCCCCCTTAGACGAATCCTCACCAAACTTTGAAAAACAATTCAGAGGGGTCCATATACTTCTTTTGCAAAGTTTGGTGAGGATTCGTCCAAGGGGAGCGAAGTTATAGGGGGGGGTCCCAAAACTTTTGTTTTTTCCCATAGACATAATGGGAAAAAACTTTGTGCACGCCTACAGCCCAAACCGCTGGACGGATTTACACCAAATTTGCAGCAGGAGTGGGGGCTCGGTCCCGAAAGCGTGCTTTTGCAAATTTGGTGTAAATCCGACAAGTAGTTTTTTTTAAAATGACCAAAATGTAAGGCAAAACAATTAGTGATATCTCTGTTCGCTTCGCGGACGGACTTCCCTGTTCGCTCCATGGACAGTGCCCTGATTGGCCGAGTGGCTTGCGCGATGTCCGCGGACAGCCGACATGTTCGCTGATTCGACGGCGTGGTGCGTGAAGCGCATCAGATTTTCTGTGGCGCCCACCATCTTGCATTCGCGGACGACCGCGGACAGCGCGGTGAAACTTGGATCAAAAATTGTATTTAGTGGAGTGTGTTGGTGTGTAAGAGTAATTGGGGAGGGTGGGGGAGCATGAGATAGGTTCAATGTTCTGTTTTTTTTATATGCTAGACACTTTTGTTGTGTTCGATTTGTCTGCGGACAACACGGCTGTTCTGAAATGTTCTATATAAACTAAATGGTGGGGTGTTCTGTGGACGGAGTATGTGTCCGTTTTGTTGGCAAGCAAGCTTAAATTGAGCTAAGAACACTCGCGGTGTCCTGAAATTTTTGTACATAAAGAAAATGGGGGTGTTCTGAGGATGTTGTCCGTATTGTTCGCTGGCAAGTTGCATGTGTTACAAGAACACTCGTGGTGTCCTGAAATGTTCAAAAATAAACAAAATGGGGGTGTTCTGAGGACGTTCTCCGTATTGTGTGACTGCTTAGCTGTATGCAATGAAGAATGGCACAGAGAGTGAAGTGGAAATGGTAGAAGGGCTGTCCAAGAGTTACGCAGTCCGCGGACACCGCGGCTGTCAGGGACAGGGCTTGCTACAGCCGGGGTTTTCCAGCAAATACAGCATGGAAAGAAGACTGTAGGGATCAGTCAATCAGATGTTGAGGTTGTGGATTTGTGTTGAAAGAGACTGTGTGCAGTGAAGATGGCAGAAGTGGATAAAATCAGGGTGTTGGTGCTCAGAGATATGTTTGTGCATGGTTTACAACAGTATGCTCAATGCACGCATGTTGCAAAGAATTTTGATGTTAAAGTAGTGGAGGTCGTGTGGAGCACTGTGCCTGATTGCAATGTACAGGGAATTGTACAAGTTTGTGAAGATATGGCCAGGATCAACAATCCCCATGTGGTAGTTTTGCACTAGGGTGCTTTCCGTTTGGGCTATGTCAGTGCCCCTACTTTGTTGGCAGATTTGGAACACTTGGTTCAAGCAGTAATGAACATCCTTCCAAATGCCAAAGTATTTTTTTCTGGATTACTACCTAGGGCAATATGGGACAATAGTTCAGTTTTTTGTCCTCAGCAAAATATTGCTAGGTCTGTCATCAACCGAGGCATGTGTGCCTTCATGCTTAGAGCTGGTATGTTCTTCTGTAATAATGAGACTATTGATTCCAGTAATGCTGTTTATTTTAAAGAAGATGGCATTTCCTTATCTTTTATGGGAAATGCCATGCTGTTTTGGAATGTAAGGGTTGCTTTGGAGAAGGTTATGTGAAGATTTTAGGAGTAAAGTAAGAAAAAAAGAAGAAAAAAATACAAAATAACAGGTGTCTGTCAAGCATCTGCAAAAAACCAAAAGAAAACGGCTCTTTTCAGAGCCAACTGCAAAGGGGAAATGGGCCACACTATTTAAATTTACATTCACCACGCTCAGATTTTCGATATGTCTGCGGACATGGTGGTAGTCCGCGGATATCGAAATCACCAGCTAGGGGTTCAGTATGTTCTATGTTACATGTATTTAAAGTCAGGGATATTATGGTTAAGTTGTGCTACTAAAAACCTATGAAATTCAGTAAAAAAACTTTGTTAAAGGGACGTTATGGTTAAGTTTCGCTACTAAAAACCTATGAAATTCAGTAAAAAAACTTTGTTAAAGGGACGTTATGGTTAAGTTGCGCTACTAAAAACCTATGAAATTCAGTGAAAAAACTTTGTTAAAGGGACGTTATGGTTCAAAGTAAAACCGAAAAACCCCTGAAATTCGGCAGTTATGGTAAGATAAGCAACCATAACTCGCGCCACCGTGCACTGCTAACACTAACACCCAGAACATCAAAGATGACATCACAAATGTCATTGATGACAGCGTCTAACGTGCACTCTTTAAAGCACATATTCAATGCCCTTTATCAGAGGCTTATGTTGCTGTGTCATAAGGTTGCCAACATGCGGTTGCTGCTCAGCCCCTCCCCCGCCAGGCTCAGGCCCATTTCCACTTTAAAGATTCAACTACACTGACCCTGCTGACTGAGAAGCTACATCAAAGTAGACCGGAAGACATGCTTTTAAGGGTATCCATCTATGTCACATGCACACATTGGGCCTCATTACAACTCTGGCAGTAGGTAAAAGTGGCACGTCTGCCGCCGGAGTTGCATTTTTTCCAGCACCCACGAATGGGCAATAACCGGGTCATGCCGACCTTGGCGGACCCGGTAATTGCTCTTTCGCGGGTGCCGGTAATGTGGAACTCCCCATTCCCATTTGAGCCCCATAGGCTCATCGTATGGCGGTACGGTAGCAACGGTGCCGGTAGCACTACCGGCGCCGTTGTTGCTGTACCGCCATACTTATAATGAGGCCCATCAAGTGTACATGGGAATACTTTGGCATATTGATGAAGTAAATAGAATATAGCAGGTGTTGGCTCTAAGCCAGTGCCACGTTACCCAAC
This sequence comes from Ambystoma mexicanum, assembly GCF_040938575.1. NCBI lineage: Eukaryota > Metazoa > Chordata > Amphibia > Caudata > Ambystomatidae > Ambystoma > Ambystoma mexicanum. Next base: position 468,733,301 of record NC_090925.1, on the reverse strand, counting down.
ACCTGCATGAACCTTGATAATGTACGCTGGCTTTAGGAGAGCCAACAGTGTACTAAACAGACCGGTGAGTTGTCATTTGAAAAAGTGAAATGAAGCATGGTACAGATATACAACACTATAAGGATATGAGAAAAGGACGGCAAAATGTCAAGTGCAAGGGTGAATTGGGGATAATAAATCATATCTGCACAAACAAATAAGAGTGTACAAACAGCATGACAAATAGGCAACTTGGGTGATCTCTTTGTAAGTTGTGGGAAGACACGGGAGAGCCCGAGATCTCAGCCTGCTAACCTTTTGTATGAATATTCGATACGGTGCCTGCCACGGGACATTTGAGCCTTCCCATCCAATGGTTACCTTTCCCGTTCCCATACTCCATCGGAAACATGCCACTCCCATCATCTGTCAGACATCTGCCGCTCCCAAAAGGCTCCCGACGCTGCAAATAACAGCTGATTTGCCCGAGGATCTGTTTGGCTTCAGTATAGCAGGGACTGTTCATGGCCACGAACCTCAAGTCTGAATAAAGAACGCCTGCCCACAAACTATGATGTGTGCATATTGTATGTCACACAACTAAAGTGGGCGGATCTGGGTCAAAGGTGAACCTGTAACCTATTCGTCCGATGACAACATATGCAGCCAGTTTGGTACTTCAGACACCATCATCCCCAATAATCCTTTTACAACGTCCCTTCTAACTTTAGTGCGGGAGGGGGTGGGGCCTACACTAATTCCTTATGGGAATTCAGGACGAACATACACGCCATTAGCTTCAACCATAGTCTCAGTCAATGGTCGTTCAAAGTGAGATAACTTCCACACCAATGGGTGCGTGCTCTGCAAATGACAGGAATCTCTAGGATGGGGGAGCACACACCATAATAGTGTAGGGGTACTCAAGCTGCATGATTTTGGACTATTTTTCTCATGATCCCTCAGCATTGGGATTCGAGTTATAGTCCAAGGTTTGGTGGCCTGTACTGGTGTAACCTTTTGCAAGTAGGCATCCATTTAGCGATGTTATGAGACCCAACCAAGCAAAGGGAAAGAAGACGATGGTAACGTGTGTTTAACATTGCAATAATGAAAGGCGCCTATTATGAGGTGTGCGAATGAGGGCTTGCGAAAGGGCAATGGGGCGTGCTGGCACAGGTCTGCAAGAGCAAAGACACTTGCCAGGCTGGAGATAAGGTACGCCTTGCTGATAACGCTGGAGGAAAAAAAAAACAGAACTGTGATTGCTAATTCTTTGGATTGTGCTAACTACGATGGGAATAAATATGGGCAACAAATGAAAATCATTTCTCGCATGTATTTTCCCAGCTCACCTAGATTTTTGGTGAACGCTTAACACATATTTTTGGAGTGCCCCATTATATTTCATTATGTACTGTGTATGGTGCCAAACCGTTTTGTGATGGTAGGCATGCTTGCACTTTTAAGTGCTACGACTTTAAAACCTGCACCATGATGTATATATATATATATATATATATATATATATATATATATATATATATATATATATATATATATATATATATGGAAACATCAACTTAACCATAACTACCGCGTCCATGTAATATATATATATATATAGTCATTGAAAAAACGTTGTTAAAGGGACGTTATGGTTAAAAGTAAAACCGAAAAACCCTTGAAATTCAGCAGTTATGGTAAGCTAAGCAACCACTACTCGCACCACTTCCGTGCACTGCTAAGACTAACACCCAGGACATCAAAGATGACACCACACCCTTAATTGTCACATACAGGTCTAAGCAAAATGTATGTATAACAGGACAGAACCAAAACATATGTGACAACGTGCTTTTCTGCCCTCATCCCCTACATTAAGAGGAAGAATGACCTTTGTTTATACTGTGGAGCTCGGCAGGGTGCCAGTGCATTCTCTGTACAATTGTATGTGAGATTAACTGAGTATGTGTGTCTCTAGCATCATTACACCATTCTATGAGGAAATTCCCCATATTTTCAGATTTAGGGCCTCATTACACGGATGGCGGTAAGGATTTACCGGTACCGGTAAAATACCGGTACCGGTAAATCCTTACCGCCTTACTACGAGGTCCCTTTGCGGGTTGGGGGATTTAACGCCTGCTTTTTGCAGGCGTTAAAAACCAACCCGCAAAGGGACCCAGGGAGCTAATTACGGTACCGCAATTTGCGGTACCGTAATTAGCGCCTTCCCCATTCCCATTGAGCCCTATGGGTCAAAAATGGGAATGGGGAAGGGCAATGGTGGAAGGGGGAATTACCGCCCCGCCAAACTTGGAATGGGGCGGTAATTCCCCTTTCCGCCAAGGCGGTGCCGGTATTTTACCGGCATGAACCATGGCGCTAATAGCACCATGGTTCTCCGCCATCCGTGTAATGAGGCCCTGAGTGTTATGTTAGCTCTCGCTCCCACACATTCTTCAACTTCTCCAAGGGGCACTCGCCCATTGATTGAAGGGAAACTTATGTCCATGAAATACTATGTTTCATTTTGTCCCATTATCCTAAAATATGAATCCACAATGGAGTCATTGTGGCTCGGATGCTACTCTTTTAATCTCCCCACATCCACCCTGGAGCCAAACTGCTCCATGCACCCTCCTAATACCATGTTAACCATGTTCTTGTTTCTGCAACACCCTTCAAAAAGTAAAGCACGTTCTCATGAGAACCTCACTCTTGTTGAGAAAAGTCAAAAAAGAATGGAAAGAAATAGTATGTCCTAGCCTACCACAAACATCCCAATTGTGCTCTATCGGCCTTCCAGCATCCACTGTGAAGACAAACAACCCCCTCAGCTCCTCCTAATATCATTTTAAACATGTTGTGCTTGCCTGATGGGGCGAGAATAGTCATGTGAACGCCTCACTTTGGTAAACACAAATGATGGCTTTTTATTTCTGGAAAAGTCCTTGTTGATGCAGTGCACCAAAGTACATATATAAAAGACAGCACCCCGATCTTTGGCAAATGTTTAAAAAACTACTGGTCAAGGTGGCTGCATCTTGGTGAAGCTCCGTCCCAACCGCCCGTCCACCGATAATTTTGGGAATTTGGATGGCCGATGAATCGTTCGTGAGCACAGGTTGCCTGCCATCCGTGAGCAATCACCAATGTGCTGTGTTAGCGGTTCACATCTGGGGCCCGGCAGTCACTGGTGAGAAAATGATTTCCGGAAGGGCCGCCGGTGTACAGCGACTGCGTGGATGCCGGGTATTGCCATGCCTGACTGTTGCGGCAGCAGTGACGGTAAGATTACAGCGGCCTGTATGTATGGAAAGCCCCAAACAGAGTAAGGAAGCAGGGAGACGGTGTGAATTGATCTATCAATGGAGACCTGCTTGTGATCTGTGCCCTGCCCGCTTTGAATGCGATGCAGCATTGATTCGAGTGACGGCAACACGGTCCTCTGGCTAAAGACCTCTATCTTGCTGCATGAATACCCACTGGGAGCCCCCCCACCTTTCCATGGGAGGGATCTGAGCCCCAGTCATATTCAATACAATCCTGTGGCAGTAGACAGCTGACTCCCGCCAATATGGTGCACTGTAGGAAATTACAGGCCCACGTTTGTATGGCCACATTTTGGTAACCTAGCCATTTAGAGACAGACATAAGAGGTTGTGAAGGAAGATCAGTCCTCGGAAGCTGAGTGAAAGACATATTGGGGGTCATTAGCGGAGATGGTGGCTTGATGTGATTAGATCACTCCATGTATGGGAAGCACTCTTGAACTTGTGTTCCTGGATCACTTGGGAAAGCGCCTCCAACAGTTTAAGAGACATTTATTTAATTTTTTTAATTTTTTTTTTTTATTTTCACATTTATAGCAGTGCACAAAACCCTCAGGCATGTAGGCACTAGTTACAGTAAGTGCAAAGTGACATTCTACAAAGTGCAGGACCACGCAAAAGGGTTACAACATGAGTGTAGTTCTTGGAGTCATAATCTGCCAAAGCCACGCCTCATGGTATGGGGGGCTATATGAAGAATACATGAACGCAAACGACAAAATTAAGGTAGGTGCACCGTCTGGCAAAGCTGTGCCTCTTGCTACAGGGGGCTAAATCAGGTATGCATATTCACAGATGCCAAAATTGGGGTAGTTGCACAATCTGTCAAGGCTGCGTCTCATGGCATGGGGGCTACATCAGGCATGCATATACACAGACAACAAAATTAGGGTAGGTGCACAATCTGGCAAATCCAAGCCTCATGGTACGGGGGGCTACATCGGGTATGCAGATACAGTGTATCTGCATACTGTAGGTTATGTCACTGATAAGTTAAATTATGTGAACAGCAGTAACCTACAGGAGAAATCAGGTATGTTACAGGTAGGTTCAATTGCAAGTACAGCACAGGCTGTAAGTCAAATCGGGTGAATTGCGGATAGGTTAGATTGCATACACAGAAAAGGGATGTTGGTCATTCTGGTATGTTAAAGAGAAAATGGAAAAATGGAATAGCGTTTACAGCACTGAGCAGCCGGTCAAATTCCGTATGGAAGTGGTCTTCAAACTCTTTAGGCCTGCCCCTCCGCTGCGAGCAAAATGTGAGCAGGCCGGGCCACCACAAAAATGCCAAATGGACAGTAAGCCCACATGGCTATAAACTATTGCGTGCCGTCACTGCACCTTACTCCCAGTATACTGCCTAGGCTTCCCCACCTGCTCCCATCACTTTCTCTGGGCTCTTTCATCCCACTCCTACCCAATCCTTGGGCTCTTCCCACACCACCACAGACCCTGGGCTCTCCCCACCCTGCTCCCACCACTATCCCATGGCTCCCACCCATCCTGCTCCCACCACTGTCACTGGGCTCCCCCACCCTGCTTCCAGCACAGTTCCAGGGCCAGTCGTAGCTGGTGAATGTTTTAAAGTGGAAGGGCATAAATATTTCCAGCAGATATGCCATAGCAACCGAGCGCAGTGAGGGAGCCGAACCAATGAAGTGCGCTTTGGGGGTTTACCCCCAGTCATATTTCTTAATAATGCGTTAAAATGTTGCATTTTGAAGCACTTTAAAAATGAATGGGTAAAAAGCCAAACAGTTTGCAATTGATGCTGAGGGGCCCAGTGGGCTGGCATGATATTTTTTAATGGACATCTATGATAGATGCCCAGTAAAAAGATACCATCCCTGTCCCCTGGGCACCACAGAACCTAACACAATCAACATAATTATTTGTGTATGCAAGGCTCTGGGGCGCCCAGGAGGAAAGCATGGTCTTTTTTTACTGGATATCTACAATAGATGTCCTGTAACATAAATACCATCTCTGTCCCCTCTGCTCTACAGCGCCTCAGAAGGAGAGCTGATTTTGGCATGTGGGTCGGGGGATTGTGAAACAAAGGCATTTTGAAAATGCCTTTGTTATACAAACCGCCCCCCCACTCCCCACTTGCCAAAATCAGCTCAACGGACCAAAACAATCATACACACACACACACGCACACACATTCACACAGCAATTACTCTATTCACACGAGCACCCATCACCATACACTCATAACATAAGCAATAATGTTTAAATATGTGCATTCATGCACATATTTAAATAAAAAATAAATGAACATAAACAACCCGTCTGCCCTGGTCCTGAAACCCCCCCCCCCCAGCACTTAAGCTCCTGCATCATGAACAGGAATCAGAAAGCAAGAGCCCGTCCAGGTTGCTCTGTCCGTATGTGCGAGCGGGCGCACTAGCTCCCCCTCGCACATACAGACATGCAGTTCCCCAGCCAGCATTTCCAATGAGCTATGCAAATCTGGCGAAGCAATACGCCCCAAGCCTTGCATGGCTCAGTGATCATGTGCGGCTGGGGAACTGAACTGTCAAAGGGAAACAGTGTTTCCCTTTGACAGTTCAGCCAGCACAGGAGCAGACTGAAAAAGCAGCTGAGGGTGTGCTCAGTGTTTCACTGGACTGACTCCTCGGCTCCTCCATAATGGGTGAGTGGGCCACTGGGATGATGCCCCCTCACCCATTATGGATGGGCCGCCAGGCTCGGACTGGCATATAGAGCAAAAGGGCAATGCCTGAACCAAAAATGATAAATGCATTTTTTTTGGTCAAAATTGGCCCCTTTTTTGGCCAATGTGGGCGAGTTTGATGAGTTACTTCACTATGTTTTGACCATTGTTGCTGAATAAATATTATTTAAATTTCACAATTTGCTTACATTTTAACAACCCCCTTCAAGGATGGGGGACTCTTGCCCTCCCACCCCCCCCACCAAAAAAGGCGGTACACCCCTGGGGTGGGTGCACTCCACCGTTTGAAGACCTCTGCTGTATGGGCACGTTCAAGCACATATACCTCATAAGGGTGCAGGTTTCAGGTCAATCTGCTATGTTATGGAGACAATTAAGGTATGTATTAAGTAATCAGCTGCAGGTCTGAACCATTACGGGCAAAATCAGATGCATATATAGCACAAGGCTGTGTGTCAAGGCAGGTGCTCCGATATCCTATACAAGAAATAGAAATGGAAAAAGTACAGCGAATGTGTGCTAGCCAGATGATAATGGAGGATCCAGGTACTACCAAAAGTGACATTATTTCATTGCTGGAGGAATTGAGAGGAACATGCGCAGATATTGGCCTAAAGCCTGATGGAATTGTACAAGAAACTGGAAAGTATGGAGGAGAGGATTCAAAGACTTGAGACTAGTAAAACCACCGTGGATATTTTGGAAACTTTGCTATACGGTTCCATGTCATTTAATCGCGGGATGTTTTTGCGCTGGAGTTTTTACAGCAGATAATTTTACAAAAAAAATAATTGAATTGTATTTTTTCATTTTGGGGGGGTCCTCCCCAACCCCATCCCCTTTTTGTGCTATTCTCGATCACCCACAGCCCATATATATATTTGTCTAATCCCTCCTAAAAATGAATTGAGGTTTTTTTGTTAAAAAAATCACAGTAAACATCCCTGCAAAAAAACATCCTGTGATGAAAGGACGTTGTACCCTGCTGGACGTCCGGATTTCAGAATTGGAAAGACAGGGGGAAGACATGGCACTAGTGAGGTGTAGATGGGGGTATCCATTCTCCATTGCATTTAAGTGGGAGGGCCTGAAAAACACTTTGGTTGCAGAAGATGATATTCAGAGTGTTACATATGAACTGCTTGATAGTGATGGCTCTGTGGCCGGAGCAGACACCCAAAAGGAAAATACCCCCAAGGACTCTGAGAAAACCTGTGGGAGAAGAAAGGTTGTAGGTACGTGTGTATTCAAGAAACTAAACAACCTATGTCAACCCTGCAGAACGCAGACTCTGAAAGCCGAATTAAGTGCCTTTCTAGTACATGAGACAGATTGGAAACTAACATTTTTGAATCAGAAGTATCATGAAAAAGGGGAGATAATGGATACAATTACTGCATGGAGATTAAGAGAGCAACGTAAATTTAAATTGGTAAATACAATTCAGGATGAGGTAGGCCATTTAAAATATGAAGATAGGGGAGTAGGGGATGAGTTATGAAAATTCATTGAGACTTTGTTTAAGTCGAAGCTTGAGGGGGATGTAAGGCACATTTGTGCCTTCTAGATTAGGCTGTGCTCCTTAGGATGTCCCCAAAGTTTGGAGTCCTTAATTACAGAGGATGAGATCATTGCGACAATCATAAATAAAACAGAAAGTCTCCTGGGGATGACGGATTCAATGTTAGATTTTATAAAATGTTCCAATCTCTCCTTGCTCCTGTACTAGCCAACGTTTTTAATCAAATTCTGATGGGGGTAGCCTGCCAAAAAGGATCCTGTTCAATGTTGCAGATATAGACCTATCTCTATTCTTAATACAGATGGAAAATGATTTGCTAACATTTTGGGGAATAGTCTAGATTGTGTCCTCACCTCTCTGATCCATGGTGACCAGGTGGGGTTTATTAGGAAATGACAGGATACAGATAGTTTAAGAAAGACCCTACATTTGATACATCTGGCCGAACAGAAAGCCTGTCTACTTGCTTTGGACTCCGAAAATGCATTTGACCGGGTGGAGTGGCAGTTTATGGGGTGATTGCTGGTAAGCTATGGGGTTGGAGACAAGGGGGGTCATTACGACCCTGGCATTAAGGGTTTAATGGCGCCGTAAAAGGTGTTGGCGCCGTTAAACCCTTAACGCCTGATTACGAGGTCCCTTTGCGGCTCCCGACCTTAACGGCTGGTCTGGACCAGCCGTTAAAGTAGGGACCCACAAAGGGACTTCCGAGGTAATTGCGGTACCGCAATTTGCGGTACTGTAATTACCGCCTTCCCCAGTCCCATTGAGCCCTATGGGGCAAAAATGGGAATGGAGAAGGGCCAATGGTAAATGGGGAATTACCACCCCGCCAAACTTGGAATGGGGTGGTATTTCCCCATTTACCATTGGCGGACTCGTTACAATACCGGCAGCAACCATGGTGCTAATAGCGCCATTGGTTACCGCCGGTGTTGTAATGAGGGCTAAGGTCCTTTAGTGGGTAGCTTCTCTTTCTGATAAACTCATGGTTAGAATTGTGGTTAACGGAATCTTGTCTGAACCATTACACGTACCCAGGGGTATCGGGCAGGTTGCCCCCTGTCCCCATTGCTTTATTCTTTAGTGACAGTGCCCCTGGCCATAACCATTAGAGCGAACGTGAACATTAAGGGCATTGTATTTGGTAGAGTTGAGTTTAAACTCTCCCTATTTGAGAATGACTTTTTAGTGTATTTGGAAAATCATTAGGATTCGCTTCGGGAATTGATGTCAACTATTACAGATTCGGGGAGGTTTGCAGGCTTTAATATTAATATTTTAAAGTCATGCCGTAAAACGATGTTAGAGGCGAGATCAATGGAGACCAGGAAATATTGGTTATTACTATAGAAAAGCATGCACTGGTATATCTTGGGATTAATGTCCACAGGGGCCTTGCAGAACTTTAATGATCTAAATTATGTCCCCTGTTGAAATCTATTAGTTCTAACCTGGGGAGGTGGGACAAATTGACTTGTTCACGGTTTGGGTGAATGGCATCGGTCAAAATGAATATTTGGCCACGTCTCCTCTTTTTATTCATCATGCTGCTCATTCCTCTGTCAGATGGCTTTTTCAGAGAGGTGAACTTTATGATTTATAGATATATCTGGCAAGGGAAGAAGTCTAGAATTATGAAAGACACCATAACCCTTCCTAAAGATGATAGAGGATTTGGTCTCCCAGATTTTTTCAATTATTACAGGGCTGCCCAACTAAGAGTTCTTCTGGAACACATGCGTGATAACTTGGGAAACTATTGGACCTACTTCGAAGATTGGGTGGTCCATCCGAGAAATGTTAGGGGCTTCATTTGAGCTGCCCCCGATTGTAAGATATCTACTTTAGGGGTTCTGTGGACATTGTGGAAGGATGTAACACGTAATACAGGGCTCTGCACCTGGCCATCTCCTCTGAGTTTCCTGTGTGGTCCATCCTTGGATGTGGAGAAAATGGGGTTCCGAACTATTTAGGCATGGTCGCATGTAGGACATGAAAGGGCATGCCATCTGTTTTCAGATGGGAAATGTAAGGATGTTTAGGGGGGCAAAGAATGTTGGGTAAGGGGGAGATAACAATCTTTGAGTATCTTCGATTAAAGGGTCACTTGCTATGCCCCAGTGGGGAAAAAAACATATTCAAGCACCATACACTCTTTAAAATGATTTTGGACCGTACTGTAACAAGGAAGTGTATTATATCCATATTGTATAGGATTTTAGCAACTAATGAATTATCAAAGGTACAGCACTGCAAGAAGTTTTGGGAAGTATCAATCAAATGGGTAGTGGCCTTCCATGGTAATCCCTCAACACATTCTATAGAGCATAACTTTAAAGTACTTCATGACAGCATAGATACCCGCAGATAATCTCTAAGATGTATCCTGGTTCATCCCCACTGTGTCATAGAGGGTGTGGTGGAATAGGAACCTTGGCCCATGTGTGGTGGACGTGCCCCACTATACAGGTTTATTGTCAGAACTGTTACACTATATTAAAGAGTTAACGGGACTAAGAAGGTTACATATTCCCTAGGATGTGGGAAGGGCTGGGCAGATTAGCAGTGCCCCAGAAAAGGAGACCACCTGAGGCCCCGGACAAATCTGACTGGCTACGGAAAGTCTGGGATCAGATTCCAAGATGGCGGCGATGGGAAGAGGACGTGTCTGAACGTCATTCTGTCCCCCCATCCAGGCCGCAGCAACTAAGCCCATCAAAAAGCGAACTCTCACCAGAGCGCTTGGAGGAAGAGGATCACAGGAGTTGGAAGGTGGAAGGGGCAATCCGGAGTCGCCGAGCAGATCTACGATCAGAAATGCACCCCTGGAGGAGGAGCTCCCCAGCTGCCAAGAGACCTCTGAGGGCCGAAGCGGGACACTCTCCCTGGGTAAGCAGCTCAACACACTGGAGGTGCCCCCCCTCGAACGAAGTGGCACCAGAGAATATGGAGGCCCTTCGGAGGAGCGGGGAGCCAGCATGGTCTGGACCTGCAGAGCTGAGGAGCAGCGGAGAAGTCCGTCGGGGAGCCGGCGGACCGGAGGACGCCCAGTCGGCCGCCGGAGCCACACGGACCGAAGCTGAGCACAGAGGAGGAGAGAAGGAAGACTCCAGAGCCCACGCACATAAAGGAGGGGTGGCTACACGCGACCCCCGATCCCGAGAAGGGAAGCGAAATAGTAGCTCGTTACGAGACCGCCCAGCAAACACTACAGGTACGCGGACCCGGGGGGAGCAGGCAAAGCCGGCAAGAGCTACCAGCTGGCCTCACAGAGCACAGGGCTTCCTGAAGTGCCCAAAGGGGAGAGCCCATCACCCCCCCAGCGCTGCCATATAAACCCCCAGTGCCTGCACAGAGACATGAGGGAAAGAAGCACCGGCACCCTCAATCATCGGAGGGGAAACGACCCCTGGGGACACGGAGGGGCAACAGAAAATCATGGGCATGGCCCCGGCACCCCCCATAACAGGGGGCCCTACAAGCTACAGCACCCCTTCCCATCAACAGGGCGCAGGACCCTCCAAATCCACGCGGCCTCCAGCTCGCATAACCCTCCCCCTCAAGGGGAGGAGAAGTAGATTTCTGGACACCCTAATATAGCCATTAAACCTGCGTGGCGATCTCCCACAAGATCACGTGAAACCCAGACAGGGGAGAAAACCCGGGAAGGAGGCATACAACCCCCCCCAGAAATCAGAGGGCTCCAACATAGTAGGAGAAGCCCCCAGGGGGGCAGGCAGCAAAAGATGGGACTATAATACAAATCCACACAACAGCACCTACGTCAAAGTCCAGGGGGAGGACAGCGCAACCAAATCATTTGAATTCCCAGAAGAAGCAGGACCAGAGCCTGCCACAACTCTGGGGATCGGAACAATCCACTCCATCAACTTTCACAAGGAAAAAACCCAAGAAGAACAATCCTCGAATATGGCCACAGAAACACCGGACCCCAAAATGGCAACCAAAGAGGATATGAAAATGTGGTTTGGGGAATTTCAAACACAGTTCATGGCCACAATGGAGACCCAATTCGAGTCCATGAAAAAAGTCATGGGAATGGCGGTACAAGAAATAAGAACGGAGATCACAAGTCTTGGGGAGAGGACTGACACCCTGGAGAAAATAACGCAAAATCTAGCTGACGAGACACAACAGTGCGCAGAGGTCCAGGAACAACTGCTGAGACGGACCCACAACCTCGAATTACAGTGCGAAGACCTTGAAAATCAATCAAGAAGATCAAACATAAGGATAAAGAATATGGCAGAATCTGTAGAGGACAGGGACCTGAAAGAGGCGGTCTAACAGGTATTCAGGGAGATCCTGGATGCAAAGGAAGATGAAGAAGTGCCCATAAACAGGGTACATCGGGTGGGCCCAAAGAGGACAGGAGAACCAGGTGTAAGGCCACGAGATGTTCTAATGGCTCTCTCCTCATACCCCCAAAAAGAACCAAGCCTGCGGAGAGCTCAGACAATGGACCACATCAGAATGAACAGAGAGGAGGTGAAGCTGTATCAAGACTTGGCGCAGTCCACGTTACAGAAACGCAGAGACATGGGCCTGTGGTACGACTCCTAATGGCAAATCAAGTTAGATACAAATGGACATTCCTCTTCGGGCTGCTGTTCATATGGGAAGGGAAGCAAAGGAGGGTAACGATGTGTGAAGAAGGCAGGCAAATACTGGGCATACACGATCAAGAGGAAGAACCTCAAAGAAGGAGTAGAGACACTCAAACACTGAATAGGTCGGAATGGCACTGGAAGAACAACAAGAGAAAAGGGAAAGGTCCTCCACCACGGGAAAAGTAACAACAAGGAGAGGCACCAGTAGACATCACCAAAAGTACCCCGTGACGGCCAATTTCTCCAACATGAAGAGGCCAAACATACAGGAGGAGAGTCATCCAGAAACAAAGGTGCGGAGGAGGGTGAGGAGATCATTTGAGACACCTCTTGGAATCCAAAGGGTTTTAGAACACCCTACAAGTTATCCCTGAGTATAGATGGGCATGGCGCATACGGCGCAATGCCTGAGTGATCATAGGAACCAGAGCCCATCTCAGGACAGTTTTGGGAGGAGGAGTGAAAGGGGCAAGTTGGGGGTTGCCTCAGTGGGGAGGGGGGGAACACCGGGATCCTTCATAACACTCAGGAAATGCACCAAGGCATACATCCAGGTACTTACATCCCAGAGTCGTGATGGGGACTAAGATATTAACTTACAACAACCGAGGGCTTAATTCTCCCGTCAAAAGGAAAAAAGGTGGAACATTTTCTAAAACAAGAGAGATTCGACATTATCATGCTTCAAGAAACACATATAAGACGATAAGACAAGGCAAAGTTCCGGTTGAAAGGATATAATCAGATAATACAGGCTAATGCACAAGACAAAAGGGCAGGTGTCATGATCGCATTCAAGGACTCCCTAAAGGTACAGGTTCTCCAAACAGAGGCAGATAAGCAGGGGCGATACCTATTTGCAAAACACAAAAATACAAGGGTACCCCCCATCGCTGGCATCACTCTACGCTCCTAACACGGGGCAGGAGGGATTTCTCAAAGGCACACTGGAAAAACTAGAACGGTTCGCCACAGGGGAGATAGTGTTGGGAGGAGACCTGAATATAGCATGGGATCCCAATCTTGACAGATCTGCCCCAAGACAGCAGGGGCAATGCCCCCCTCAAACGCCCTGAAATAGAAAATGTCCAACCTGGCACTGGGAGATATCTGGAGACACATAAACACCAACCAACAAGGTTTCACTTACTTCTCACATGTCCACCATACAATGTCGAGGATAGATTACCTCTGGGCCTCGTCAGGCATCCTTTTTGCTTACCTCACATGGCCCTGGGTTGTGGAAATGGCGCCTCCCAGAGGAGATAATCTGAGACCCAGTGCTGTGGAACACTATCCGAGAACACATCATCGAATACCTAACAAATAATAACCTCCCAGACAAACCGATAGAAACTCAATGGGAAGCTCTAAAGGCGGTCACGAGGGGTCACTTAATCGCACTAAAGGCCCAAAGGGAGAAACTTAACCTCCAATGGGAGAGAGAGCTGGAGGCAAATATTAGCAAAATCCAAGCAGAAATAATACAGAAACCAACATTGAAGCTACAAAGAGCCCTGAGACATGTACAAGGCCAACTAGACCCTATTCGAACAGAAAACGCAGAATGACATCTAATCAGGCTGAAACATTGGTACATCTTAAACAGTTTTTCAAAGATAACCCGTTCGAGACTGAAGAAACTAACAGTGGCTTGCATAATCGATCTACTTTCTGTCCTCCAGCCACTAGCCACAGCCCTGAATCCATTGTGTTTGAAAGGAGGGTGTTGTCCGACTTGGAACAACTAGAAAGAAATTGTGCATCTAATGCATTTCAGAATTATTTTGCCGCACAGAAAAAGGCTTTTGAATCATTCAGAAACAACAAATCTATAGTGATCCGTAGTGCGGATTAAGGCGGTGCGATTGTTCTTTTTAACTGCTCCGATTACATTAATGAATGTTTAAGACAACTTTCGGACACCACGTTTTATAAAACTGTGGAACAAGACCCCACTGCACGGTTGAGCGCCCTAATATTGAACAAAGTTGAGAAGGCTAAAGATAGATGCTGGATTACTTGCAAGGAAGCCGATTATCTAGTGAAACAGGATCCAAGTACTCCTCTGTTCTACATATTACCCAAAGTCAATAAGACACTAACGAACCCGCCTGGGAGACCGATAGTGTTGGGTACAAACTCTTTGTTGGAACCACTAGCCAAATTTGCAGACTCTTTTCTGAAAGGTTTTGTGAGTAAGATGCCCTCATACATCCAAGATTCTATGGCAGTTATCAATTTGATTGAGATATTTCATTTTGATCCGTGTGAAGACATTCTAATTACCATGGACATCGTCTCTCTTTACTAGAAGATCCCACAAACTGCGACCTTGGATGTTGTAGAGGAACTTCTACTTACTAAACGCGTTTCAGGTATGACATCTAATTCTTTCATCTTGTGATGTACTGTGCTTTCCCTTACTGAAAATGACTTCTAGTTCAATGGACAGTTTTACCAACAGGTCCACGGGACTGCGATGGGGTCGGCCGTGGCCCCATCTCTGGCCAATTTGGATGTCGATTTCTTTGAACACATGAGCATCTACAGTGATAACAACAGTTTCAAACAACATATCACTGTTTGGAAGAGATACATCAATGACGTGCTACTGGTGTGGCACGGAGATGAAACCACCTTGCTGGCTTTTTTCCAATGGTTGAACGGGATGAATCCTTTTCTTAAATTCACGTTGAATTACCATAGAGAACAGATAGATTTCTTAGATCTGACTATCATCTCTAATTACTCGACTAAGAAACTCAAGCTCAAACCTTTTCACGCACGTGTGGATTTCTCGTACTTCGCCACCTCCACTAATCAGTTGCCGTCCTATTCTATTCTATTTTTTAACAGGGTAATCCAATAAATCAAAAGAACGGCCCACAGCTGTCCACAGCACCCTGTTACCAGATGTGTGACTGCCCTTCCAAATCCTGATATCTAATACCAAGGCATCGTGCATAGAGGACTGCCTCCCCGTAGAATTCAGCACAACAGTTTCTGCGGGCTTAACACCAAGATACCCCAGGTACTGCATGGTTACTCTGTCTACTTATTTTAACAGCAGCCAGTGTATGTTAAATCCCAACACATGACTGAGAGACACTTTTTCTGTCTCCTTGTTTCCCTTCCAGTATTTGTAGTAACCAAAAAATCCACGTACAACTCTCGAATTACCAGATACCTGATGTTGGAGAGTCTAACAATATTCCTCGCCTCCATCTCCGTGAAGCCACCTTTAGAACCCTGTACTTTTTTTCAGGTTAGTACCTAAGTGTCCAGCAAGCACCAGGACAACTCCATTGTTGTACCTACATTGGTCCTGATTAATTTTTAATGCATGCAGGTCAAACAACCTTCAGACTCATCTTTCTTTTTAGATGTACTCTGTAGTAAGTCTGCCCTTGAATTTTACTTAGAATCTTTTTTATTTTTTCCCTCCTTTTCTCCACACACAGGGGAGACCAAGTCGAGGCCCAAGAAGAAGGCTCATTGCCGAAACGTCACGGGGCCACATAACTTTGTGGGCTACATTCCCACAGTCCCGTCTCATAACCTGATTTGATTCCTGACGTTGACCAACGACTAGGTCCCTGTCTCCTCTAGAGCTTACAAACACCATACAGTCTTGTATATATGTTCTATTCAAGACACGAACAAACAAAATAATGGTGATTTTGTATACCACATTTGTTACACTCTTTTAGTGCATTTGTTGAATGTTTGTCACAACCATATTTGTCACTCACTCTTTCTTTTTTCCAATGCATTTGTAAAACAAAATGAATGTACTCTGATTTAAGATGCATATTATGAAATAGCATCTTCTACATATATTTTTGAAAAAACTTTAAAAGCATAAAACATGTTGTGTACCTACTAGCACTAGCAGAATAATAAAAGTATGCTATGATGCATTTCCATAAGGGTCTATCTCTTGCTCATCTTTTTAGAAAACCTATGACAGTCAGCTAAATAATATAACCACTGTCATAACTAGCATGCAAAGAAATTCAGCCTTTACCATATAGGTAAATGGGCCTAAAGTAAGTGGCAGGACGCCTCCCCACTTGTTTCAAACCTTTTCACAAGGCTACTGGCCGTAATTCTCTTCTCAGGTATGACAGTTTCCATCCTAAGGCCTTGAGAGACAATTTACTGTTTGGGCAATTTTTGAGGCTTAAGCGCAACAGCAGCAGTAGGGATGTCTTTTTGTTGGAGGCAGCCGCATTGAGTTACAATCTTATCCAGCGCGGTTACCTGAAAAAAATTGTGAAGCGGTCATTGAAAAGAGCAGCCAACAACCATTGGGAAGGTTTGCTAGAATACAGGCCCAAACCCTTACCCGCTAGGTCAGAAACATTAGTTTTTGTCAGTACCTTCAACCACCTGTCTAATCAGGTAGTCAGGATTGTGAAGAAGAACTGGCATATTTTAGCTAAGGCTAAAATACCAATTGACACTCCCTGGTGTGCCTTTAAGTGCGGACACAATATTAAAGAACTGGTGAGTAGGAAGGATGTGAGTGACAAGCGGGCTACTCAAATTACCATCACTGAGCAATGGGGTTTGGCCAAACTGAGAGGACATGCACCTTGTGGGACATGTGTTTATTGTCATTTCACTAGCAGGACCACCGAGGTAGACATCGGCTTACCTAGACCTTGGGAACAGAAAATGTTCTCGAATTGCAACTCGATGAATGTGGTATACTCTATATGGTGCCCGTGCCCTAAATTGTACATTGGTAAAACGGAACGTAAAATCAAGATCCGTATAAATGAACATAGGAGCTGTATTAGGAATAGAACTCTAACAGCCCCTATGGTGGGACACTTTACCATGCGGGATCACAGTCGTAATGACCTGATGTGGACTTTTCTTAAAAAAATACCTACAACTAATAACATTTCAGCTGATAAACAAGTTTTGTCACAAGAAGAAATGAGACTGATCTATCTAAGTAAAAGCCATCTCCAGGGCCTGAACGAACAGATAGACTGGAATATATAAGTTCCAGATCCTCCCTGATTATTAGACCAACAAATGGCCGTTATCATGAGATTGTCCAGATATACACCTAATATGTATTCTTCGAGAGGTGTGGGCACTTACATACGGAACTAAATTTTTTTACCTATGGACGTCCTGGTTAAATTGCCATTGGTGAATGTTGGCCATGACGGGCGTATTCGTGCAGATCTGAGTGCACAGTGTCCCCTTGATGTGATGCGTGTACCTCGGATGGCAACAATATGTTGATAGTGTAGATATGGCAACCGGTCATGGGACTTGTGGCGCTCCGAGACACAAGGAGCGGGGAGCTTCCGTTTGATGTCATGCCATTGTGAGTATCATGCGATTGGTGCTTCACTAAACGTCATGTGGCCATTATGTTACGCAACTTAAGCATCACATGAGGAGTATTTCTATAGAACAAATTCACACTTGCCGGCTCCATAAGGATTTCTGACGGTGTGGAGTTACTGTCGAAACTACAGCAGTGAGGGCGCCCGCCACATGCACGGGTTGATCGCATACTAGGGTTCCAGAGAATGTGTACATTTCATCCCGTTGGGTAGTGGCATAAGTTTCAGTATTTCGAGTAACCTAGTATAATTTGGGCTCGCGCTTATTTTATGTCTTGTGCAGCCTGGAGGTACCTGATAGTGTTGTGCGTTGTGTTTTTTTGTTCACAACACAGATACACTATATCGGATGGTATCGAGATATTAGCAGCCGATGCCCCTGTTTGGCCGCCCATGTAAGCGGGGACGAGCTATATGGAGTCGCAATAAGATTCTGCGATTAGTGTAAAGTGCCTGGAATGAAGGTGAGCAGCATTTGGTCCATGATACAGCGGCACCCTTCATATAGATTACATGTACTCTGTGTTTGCCATTAAGGTACACATTGGTTATTTGTGCTAACAAGGAGGTTGGTAAACTTTGTCTCTCCGGTTTCTTCTCTTTCCCTTGTGTTCTGTCTTCAAAGCCTGATAAAGTGGGCTGTTGACTGCTTGGGTGTCCACTTGTGACCATTCATGGGTCTTTAGATAAGATCTAATGTCGCTGATCCTCATTGGTATCTGACGTGCCGAGAGGAACTGATTGAACAAGAGAGATTTGAGTAAAATGCCGGTTGTTTTACCCATTGGGTGCCGATGGTGATCACAAATGGGTCCTGAGGCCACTGTTGTTCTGGGAAACGTTGTTTTTGTGTCACACAGCCACTGGTGGTCACACTGCTTTGCTTGTTTACACATGCGGGATATGCTTTCCGATAATTTAATTCACACTGTAAGTGACACTTGGGAAGATGTCACAGCGTCAATTTGAATGACAAGATGGAGAGGAGCCCGGGCAGGTTGGAGTAATGGAGCGATGCTTGGTCGCTATCACCATGTTATACTATGTGAGCATGCGTGTAAGTTTTGAATTGTGGATGTTCAGGTGTTCGACAAGGTGGTTGATGGTGGTGGTGTCCCAACGGATTGAACCAATTGAGATGGTCTCCGTGTCACTGTGCGCGGTATGCACACATGACATCCTTATTGGATTACAATGCCCGAGGGTCTTTGTTGCCCCCTCCTTCACTCTGCTTATTGATTTAGCGGTGCAGTTATGTCTCAATCATCATAATTTGGTACTCAGCTCGATTGAGTGTGTTTCTGTTTCTGTTTCTGTACATATAGGTGAGTTTCTGATGTTGTTCACACGTCTGTACCTCCCCATGTATTCCCTTGAAAACACTGGACCTACCTACCCCTGAAGAATTTCAGCTAAATGAAAATAGCACGGAAAGAAACATGTCGGGTTGGGGAATTTGATTGTTGTTGTAGGTTTTATTATGTATCACAGTGAATTACATTGATCTGATTCAATTTAATATCTGTATACTACTGCTCTGTGAAGATCTGCCGTTCCATATTGTTAGAACAATGGATTATATTTTAGAGTACCGACTCATGTTTTAGATATTGATGTTATTAGTGGATGAGAAACGAGTTATGTTAGATCGCTTGATTGTATGAGTGTGAGTGAGGTATGTCTGGATTATGTTTTCAGGGTGAGTATGAGAGTTGTGTATGTAATTAGACAGGTTAACTGTCTTTTCTAACCTTTTTAGGAGTGCATTTGGGTTGGCACTCTTGATGACTTTTTATGAGTTTGTCATAAGATTATGATGTATTTGTGTACAATTTAATAAAAATGTTTATATATTTCTAAATTTCCAGTGAAGTGAATTGAATTGTTTCACATCACAGCTCCAGTTTACTGGGCTTAACGACACCTCATGGTATTTATATGTGAGGTGATGGCTGTATAGACGTGTGCACTTGTTCTGAGCTCACCGACAGAGACACATGTGCTATGATCTTTTTTGTTTAAGTAGATATATTGGTTTACTCCAGGTTAGATCATAGTGCAGAGGTAGACCTGGTATCCCCTGTTGCTCTTGTTTTTTGCTGAAACATTGGTATTACATAAAGGCTAATAGAGCGGATAAACTACTGGCCAGACAGCTGAAGGGGAAACACCAAGATAGGACAGCAATAGCGTTGCAAGATGATAAAGGGAATAGAGAGACTCAAACGACAGAAATGGGGGCCATATTTGAGCAATTTTATCGGCGAATATACTCGTCAGAGCATCCAGATTCAAGCCTCCAGAAGACATATCTAGAGGGGTTGACACTTCCTATACTATCGGATACAGAGAGGGACACACTAGACAAAGATATAACTCAAGAAGAGGTAACTAAAGCGATTAGAGATATTCCCAGGAATAAGGCCCCGGGCCCGGATGGTTATACCGCCCAATTTTATAAAACGTACAGTGATATATTAGCCCCGGTCCCAACAGAACTATTTAACTCCTTCAGAAAAAAAGCTAATATCACCCCATCGATGACTGAGGCAAAACAATACAGAAACAGGGAAAAGATCCAGAACTCCCGTCATCGATAGAGCTGATACACTTGGACGCTAAGTTGTATACCAAAATATTAGCTACTAGACTCACGCAAATACTCCCGAAGTTGATCGATCGGGATCAGTTGGGATTTGTCCCCGGAAGACAAATGCACAACAACATCAGGAGAGTCCTCCACATAGTGGAAAAAATAGGTATAACACAAACCCCAGCGATAATACTGACCTAGGACACAGAAAAAGCGGTTGATCGAGTTGAATGGTCGCTCCTATTCCACACATTTCGGAGAATGGGGGTGGGAGAACCCTTTATTAAAATGGTAAAGGCCAACTACAACTCACCTAGCATTAGAGTAGCAGTAAACGGAGGCCTATCCAATAAGATTCAAATCGAGAGAAGAACGAAACAGGGATACCCCTTTTTTATTCGCAATCTTCCTGGAGCCTCTACTGTCGCAGATAAGAACCAAAAAGGAAGTAAAGGGCATAGAAATGGGAGAGCACTAATCATAAAATAGCAGCATACGCAGACGATATGCTGGTGGTGCTGGGGGACCCAGAAAACACCCTCCCACTCCTCATGCAAGAAATAGAAACATTCGGCTCCCTATCAGGGCTCAAGGTTAATAGACAGAAATCAGAAATTCTGATACTGGGGGGAGACAACGCGCGGATACAATCAGTCACAGACGTCCTCCAATTAAAAGTGCCACAGAGGGAGGTCAAATATCTGGGAATCACCCTGACACATAGGATAAACCACCTATACTCCCAAAACTACCCCATGCTACTACAAAAAATTAAATGGGATCTGGAGAGGTGGACTCCATTATCAATAACATGGTGGGGGGCGGATAACGGTGATAAAGATGACCATCCTACCTAAACTCATGTACCTATTTCAAGCTCTGCCTATAAGACTCCCTCCGCACTTCTTTAAATTCTTAACGAAAGCTGTCACGGAATACATAAGGCAGGGGCAAACTCTGAGAGTGTCTAACACGGTCCTCACCGCCTCAAGGAAAGACGGGGGTGAGCACTTCCGCACATTAAAAAATATTATGAGGCAGCCCAATTATGGGTCCTGAAAGAATGGATACCAGATAACTCCCAGAAGCTGTGGGCAGCTCAAGATAGAGCAGTGGCAACTACACCCACGAGACATCTGCTATGGGCGGGGAGGAAACACAGAAACCCCAACTTACAAATAAGCGAAATTATGCAGGCGACGCTAGAGATATGGGACAGAGCATCTCGGAAGGGCACACTAACAAAAAACCCAGCACCCTTTATGCTCCTATTCTAAAACCCAGAATTCCCACCAGTTCTCGAGAAAAAGGCGTTCCATAAGTGGGAGGACGCAGGTTGCAGAATGGTCGGGGACATGTTCCAGGGAGGTCAGTTAAGGTCTTTTGAAGAATGTACTTCTCTAATGAAACTCAACGTCATGGATAGATATAAATATGACCGATTGTACATTGCCTAGACTCGCCCAGAATAAGAGAAGCGGCCACGAGAGAATTAACCCCTTTCGAAAAATACATTATGACCAACGATGGAACAAGAAAGTTCGTCTCAAGCACATAAGATGCATAAATACCCTTGAGGAGGAAGTAAAATGGCAATACATCAAGAGATGGGAAAAGACCCTAAGAAGAACGACCCCCAGGGATCGGTGGGAATACACATGAGAGCTGATACCCAAACTCACGAAAGCAATACACTTAAAAGAAATGTGGATGAAAATTCTTCTGCAATGGCATTACACACCAGAAAGACTACACACAATGTTCTGGGGAACCCCCAACGCATGCTGGAGGGCATGTGGCAGGGAGGGGAATTGGCGACACATTTGGTGGGACTGCCCAAACCTACAGCAATACTGGGGAGACGTTAAGGTGCACCTGAAGTTAATGTTCCCAGACATGGGGGATCTGGGGGACGAAGTATGGCTATGTGGGATATGGGACCCGAAAGACAAATCTCTCACTAAAATGCAGAAAGGAAACTTCTTGGGGCTTCTGGTCGGAGTTTGGTTGGAAATAGCCCAAAAATGGAAGCAGAAACACCCGCCCATGGCAATCGACTGGATAAGAAGGGTATGGTCCCACATAACAATGGAGCACATCACTTACAATCTGCAGGGGAACTATCAAGAATTCAGAGGAGACTGGGCAGTGACTCTGGAATACCTACAAAGTGACTCTTTGGAACAGGGGTGCCCACACAAAATAAACATACTGGACATGTTCAGCTAAACTGGGACTCAGTGCGATAGGAGGAAAATCCCGGTGGGGGTGGGGGAGGGTGAAGGGAAATGGGGAAGTTCACTCGTTCTTTGTTGTAAAATCAATAAAAAAAATGTTTTTAAAAGAAAGTCTGGGATGCTTATTTCATGGAAAAGTGTACATATGTGGGACGCAATGATTTAACCATGTTTCAGGAGAAATGGGAGGCTCCTACAGAGAAATGAGGACTCTTTTTCTATCTCTTGATGGTGGGAGACCTGCCAATGCTCTAGGTGACCTGTTTATTGGGAATATGTACATGTTGATAAGTGGAATTAGTTGTTACTGCTACCATAAATTGACCAGCCTACAGGTATGCTTTCTTAGAAGAGGGTGGCTGGCTTGTTCTTGGTCGCTGTAGACCGGTTCTCATTACATTTTATGTGTTGATAGAATTGTGTAATTCTAAGGAGCAGATATAGCTTAATGTGGTTTCTTTAAAGTGTTTTTTCTGGAATTGGTTTTTATTTTGTAAAAACCTCTGTTGCTTTATATGGTAATTGATACTTAATTACAATGCATCTGGTAAGCACGAAGCATTATTGTATTACTGATCATTTTATTATTATATGTTTAATTTGTTTTTTGCGTTTCAAAAACTCAATAAACAGAAATGTAAAACAAATATCTACTGGACATATTTCCAGTCCTGCAGTGCTTTGTTCTACTTTGAAAACACATTTAAAGCAAATCGGTCCATCAGTTTCAGCTGAGCACCTGTTCACTGAATGTGCCTTTTTCCTAAGGGATAACCAATGCAAGAAGAAAAAAAGCCAATTCTTTCAACCATTATAACTTTTAAATCATTGGGTGAATATGTACCAAACGTTTCAGCTTTTGGGGGCCTGAGCCAAAAGACATTTTTACGGATGATTCAAATCAGTAAAAAGTTATCAGCAATAGAATTCTTAGAATGTTAATGGATCTTAGGTTTCACCTTAACTCTAGGGTGACTAGCATTGCTTCTCCCTGACAAAGAGGTAACCCCGGCAGTCACAGCAAGCACCTTGGATCACATGGAGGATTTTGCTGTGAAAAGGTTGTGGAGCACCGGGTCCAATCAGAAAAAGAAACCAACCTCATGGAGCACTGACTAGGGTATAGCAAAAGCAACGACCTTACGGTTGCATTGGCCGAGTCAGGGCTCCACACAGTCCGATAGCCCTGCTGGTTCATCTTGGTCCTCTATAGAGTGAAGAAAATGGCATTGTCACATTTCAGCAGGACGTTGCTTTTGCTGTGACCAAGTAATGGCTCCATTACGTCAGATTTCTTTTCGGGTTGGCCCCAATCATCAACAACCAACAAATGTATGCATATGTTCTTTTATTTTGTTATTTTTATTATTGCGCATTTGGTTAAAGAGAAACCTTTTAGCACAATATGTAATATTATAAATACATACAAAATACACATATAAAAATACATACATTAATACAATCTAAATTATTACGTCACAATAAAAACCAAAGCAGCAAGGTTCGAATCACAATAAATCTATCAATTTGTTAATAGTATATCTAAAACATATGTCAGATTTCATGAGAAAATAAAGCAGCAAAATTCTATCACATAAAAACTGTCAATATTTTAATAATACATTATGTCACAATAAAAAGGAGTGTTATAAATTACATAAATAATTAAATACCATCGTCAGCTGCCTCATATTATTACAGTACGATCACTCTTAGTCTACATTTAAAACACAGACACAAGAGGTGTAGTCAGGGGAAGTATTATACCTCTCTAATGCTAAGTAGACGGCATGAAAAATGTATAAAACCACCTGACTAAAGGTAGTTAGCTCAGAATGTCTAAAGGTATTTGACTATAATATATGTTAATTATACATGGTTGAAGAGATTTTGAGCTTCCTTCCAAACATAAAAAGTTGCTGCGTTATCACTACGGACTGCGCTCCATAAACAGTACTCCAGAACTGATCGGTCTCAATAAAATCCGAGGTGGAGGTGAAGTCTGAATACCCCTTCAAATATACATTGCTTAATTTCGGGCAGCCAGTCAAGATATGCCGAGAAGTCTCAACCGTCATAGGCACATAACCGGCATAGTCTATCTCTGTACAGAGTCTTAGTCCATCTCCCTGTATGCTCTTGTGTTGGCAAAATATTAAAATGTAAGTATCTGACGAACCTTCTTAAGTGCACAGAAAATAAGCTGTATCTTTGCCTCATTCAAACGAAAACCCACAGTCTAATTCAAGAGCTAGTTAGTCCAACGGCGTGTGCATCCTTATTGAAAAGCCTTAGTAACCTCATCAATGCCAAATCAATGTCCAAACATGCCACAGAGATCTTCGACCTTCTATGCGAAGTTGGGATTGACATCCTATTCATAACTGAAACATGGCTAGACGACAACTACAAAACCACCTTGCATAACTGCATCCCTGACAACTTCAAGTGTTCACAATTAAACTGGAAAAACAAAAGAGGAGGAGGACTGGCGATAGCATACAAGGAACACCTCAAAATTAAAATGGATGAACCACTAAACATCAAAACCTGTGAATCCCTGATCCTTCACCTAACAGCAAATCCGAAAACAAACCTCAAATTCGTCCTGATATACAGACCACCAACATACGATCCAAGCTTCACCAACATATTCACTGAAGCCATCACCAACCTAGCCATTGAGCAGGAACACCTGGTAATCCTTGGAGACTTTAACATCTGGTTTAATGAAGAATCCACTAAATCACAGAAATCTCTAGCCAAACAACTGAAGACAATGAAACTACATCAGCTATTCAAAGGTGAAACCCACACTGCAGGACATATGCTGGACGCAATCTTTGCCAACAGAAATCTCATCACCACCACTACAGATCCTCTGGAGCAACCACCTTGTCATTCCATTCGTGATCACAGTCCCCACTAAAATGGCAAAAATAAACAGACAAACTCCTAACCTTTATGAAAAGAAACTGGAGAGCCATCAGAACTTGCAACCTAGCAGAACAATTAGAAATTAACAAACCGCTGACAATGACCCTGGACGAAGCTGATATAGAATTAAAAACAGAACTACTTCATAAATGGATTGCTGGGACGATCGGTGGGATCTCAAAGGAAAAACCTTTCACACCATCATGCAAAAGAGTGACAGCAAAATGGTTTATCCTGCTACTCTGCGCCATGAAAAGGAAAAACAGGAAACTTGAATTCGCATGAAGGAAAAAAACGATCAGGTGAAGAAACTACAACTCCAGTGACAAATCCACTCATACAAGAAGGAAATATATAAGGCCAAAAAGAAATACTATGGCAACAGAATCACCAAAGCCACCAACACCCAAAAGGAATTGTTTAAAATCATACACGAAATAATAAACCCTCCTGCCTGCAACAAAACTCTGATATCTTCACTGAAGCTATGCAATGAACTCGCAGACCACTTCAAAGACAAAATCACCACCATCCAACAAATCATGCAAAGCAGACCAATAGACTACAACATGTGACCTACCCAACTGTCACTGGATCACCAGAGCAAACTCTGAATGTTCCCCAAATTATCAGTGGAGACATTTGTGAAGCTGTAACTAACAGCAACAAAGCAGGCTCCCTCATGGATCGATGCCGGCCAGACATACACAAATCAATCCTCATACAAGGAACACCCATGGAATACTACAGAAACCTTTTCAACCAATCACCTTCAACAGGGAAAGCACTGCAGTCATTCAAAGTGGCATACATCAAGCCACTCCTCAAGGAAACGTGAAACACCTCTCCAACAACAGGATCATTTCCAGGCCCATTTCCAACATCCTCTACCCAGCCAGACCTCTCGAGACATACGTCTACAGAATAACACAAAAATTCATAGAGGATCACCAACTGCTAGACCATGAACAAGTAGGCTTCAGACTGATGAGGGGAACGGAAACGGCACTGCTCTCAATCTGGGATGATCTAAAGACTAATGCAGACTCAGACAAAAGCACAGCTCTAATCCTTTTGGACCTCTCTGCAGCATTTCACACAGTCAACCATGAAATCCTCATTGGGAGACTAGAAGAAATAGGAATCATTGACAGAGCTCTACTATGGATTAAATCCTGACACAGCCCTACTATGGATTAAATCCTTCTTAACAAATAGGACCAAAACTGTCTGGATCAAACCATTCAAATCAACTACAAGAGAATCCAACTGCAGAGTACCACAAGGGTCATCCTTCTCCCCATTGCTCTTTAATGTATACCTGATGCCACTAATAAATTAATCAAAAACACGGCATCGCATGCTATAACTAGGCAGGTGACACTCAGATCGTGCACAAAATACAAGATATATAGGAAGAAAACCAAATGCTGAACAACTGCTTACAAGAGCTCTACAGCTGGAAGAACACAAAGAGCCTCAAACTCAGTCCCGGGCAAAACTGAAATAATGATCATACCTAAAAACGATGAAAACAACCACTACATCCCATGGCCAACGGAACTTGGTACTCCATCAACAATAGTAAAAAACCTGGGAGTCTTGATGGACAACAAGCCAACACTTGAACCACAAGTAAATGCTATAATCAAGAAGTTTTTCTTCCTGCATTCCTCTCTCATTCCTCTCTTTCACCCACAAAACACTCACCATCATTGCACTCATAATGTCCAGAGTAGATTATGCCCATGCCAACAGCCTATACCTAGGAATGCCAGAATGATTGTTAAAAAAAACGTCAGCGCATCCAGAACGCCGCAGCAAGACTCCTGCTCAGACTACCTTGAAGAGAACACATTACCCCAATGCTGAAAGTGCGACACTGGCTGCCAATAAAAGAGAGAATAAAATTCAAAATGATGTGCATAACGCACAGAGCAGTACACAGCCAGGGAGCAGAATTCCTAAAAGAAATAATAGCCATCTACCACCCGACAAGATCACTCAGATCAAGCAACGACATTTGCCTAGTTCCAAAAGCCTACAACAAAAGAAAACTCGGAGGATCATTTTTCACTCACCTGGCAACCTCAACCTGGAATAACCTACTAAAAACATATGCAACACAAAGGGTCATTGGGAGTTCAGAAACCTACTCAAAACCTGGCTCTTTGCTCCAGGTTCAGGAGAAATCAACTAGGATGAAAGGACCAAAACGAAACCATGAATACCCTGGTAGGAAACCATAATCCCCAAGCCTCCCCTCCTTTATAAAATGAGGGGCGGACTCGCACCGCCCACCCAGGCCCACACGCCACCACTCCTAAAGGGTACTTGGATAGGTTTGTACAACCAACAAGATGGACAATAAGGGACAAGTCCTGAGACCTAAACTACACCTGCCGCAGGGCAGGGAAAGTAAGTAGTGGAAATGAGCTATGCAGCATGCCTGCCAGCTAGACGGTCAAGTCGGAGTGGCGAAAAGACAGGATGGCCGTGGAGGTTGGGCACAGAAACGCAAAGACAAAGTGGTAAGAAATCGACAAATACTTGAAAACCATTATAACCACACCTTAAAAACATCAACTTTCCGCATATTTCAAATACAGAAACTCACACAACCACCTCTCTGCACAGCTATCCGCATGCACTTCACCACATTTCAACAACAAACTAACAACACATAACCTGCCACAATAGCACATGGAATTTCTGGCTCCGATCGAAAGCACACTTAAGCTCAGCGAACTGTGCAAACCAAACTGAAGCAGCCAACAGGACATCACAACTCTCACTTCCTACTCCCACTACACCCTACTAATCTCCCTGTATGCCCCCATCTTCACACCCTCCTTTTCAGATCCGCTAGACTTCTAAGCTCCTAACAATCGGTGCATCATAACAGATATGGAAACATTTTAGGTGCAAGGACTATCCCAATCTTGACCAATCCACTCTTTGGCCTGGTTTTCTGCAGTCCCGTCGAACCATGCCAAGGTTATAAGCATCTCAAAATTGTTTCTTTTTTAGGAAACTACAACTTTACCTTAAATGCATATATATATATCACAGGGTCTGCGGTAGCGGCCCTGTAGTTATGGTTAAGTTACTGAACCCATAGGAAAAGCACTTTTTGGGCAGTTTATAACTTCTCCCCCCCTGAAAGAATCCTCACAAAACTTTGCAGAAAAGGTATATGGCCCAGTCAGATTGTTCCTGCATAGTTTGGTGAGGTTTTGTCAAGGGGGAGCGGCAAAGTTATAGGAGGAGTCCCAAATTGTGTGGTTTGTCCCCATAGATGCAATGGAAAAAAGATTTTGCTCATGCCTTCAGCCCAAACCGCTGGATGGTTTTTTACAATATTTGCGGCAAGAGCAGCGGCTTGCTGTAAATCCGTAAAGTAGTTTTTCTTAAAACAACCAAAAAATAGGTAAAAACAAATTAGTGATATCTGGGTTCAGCCCGTGGACTCCCTTCTCTGTTCGCTCCGTGGACAGGCCTCTGATTGGTCCAGAGGGTGGTGTGCTGCTGATTGCATGGCAAAAAGCGTGAGGTGAGTCTGATTTCAGACACGCCCGCCAAACCTCAGAAATAGGTCTTGATAATGGGCCGCATTATGAGTCCGGCGGTAGCCATGCTGGAAAAACCGGCAGGCTGCCGCCAGACTGGAAATGCCATTCCGCCTCTGTGATTGCCGGAATCACCGGGGCATTACAACCCCGGTGACCCGGTAATTCAGGAGGCAGAATTCTGTAAATTCCCATTCCCATGGAGTCCCAGAGGACTCCATGGGGATGGGGACCATGGAAACACTGGTTCCGTCTATGACAGAGCCAGTGTTTCACGGTGTGACACCTCCCGCCTGCAGGACTCGGAATCAGCCGGTCTGGAAACAACGGTGGCAGCGGATTTACCGCCACCGTTGTTTCCGGACCGGCTGACTTGTAATGAGGCCCAATGTCTGGATGGAAATTTGGACGAGTAGGGAGGTACTTCATTGATGGGTCGTCTTTCGTGTGTCAGCAGTAGTGAGAGCGTACGTTTGGATCTTATTTCTTTTGTGTGTATCCAGTCACATTCTTTTAGATTTTTTTTTATACTTTGTTCGCATTGGATATCAACAACTCGACTGAGGCATTTGTTTTGCCGTCTTTGTAGCAGCAACTCTCACAGAGAGTTCACATTCTCTGTATTTCTGATGATGGTCAATGGGGGGAGGTGGTTCCTCATCATGCACTTCCTATAGAGCTATGAGGTCTTCCATAGAACGGCCAACTCTATAGATTGGAACCCCAATTCATACCTAATGGTGACCACAGGGAGCCCCTTTGGAAGTCTCAATATGCGTCTCCAGTACATACCTTCTAGTATCGGCCATGTTTTGCAAGGCAGGGTATGGAGTGTTTCAGCTCCATACATCAAGATAGGGAGAACTTTCTGCTTGTAGAAACTAATGGCTGACATGATTGTGTAAGACCCATAGTGTTTAAGAATTGCTTGAGTCTGTGATGCCAGCCTTTTTGTTTTCTCCCTTAGAATCTCAACCCACCCACTTTCATTTATGTTTAAACCTAATCCTCTCCTGAGGGGCGTAACCGGCACAGAGTATGGTCTTCCAGTCTTCCCTTTTCTGGCACAATTAAGATAACAGTCATAACCATTGCAGGTAGGGGGGACTCTGAGCCATGTTTCTTGGAGACATAAAATATCATATATTTCTAACCGCATATCTCCAGTGTTAAACAGATGGATAAAGCCGGGTGTGTTCCAGGAGCACATTTCTAGAGCCTTTTGGCAGGGCTTGTTCTGGCTCTATTGGTTGTTTGTAATGGCCAGAGCACTCGCTATTCATGACCAGTTTTGTTTCTCATTAGCTTGCTGAATCTCGGCTATGAGGGAACACTTTTAAAAATAAATGTCAGTAACTCGAACTGCAAAAATAGATTACAAAAGATGTTGTAATGGATTTTTGCAGTCTGTGTTTCATTTCATCTATTTTTATAACTTAGAGTGTGGCCCTTAAAGGGCCGTTTTGGGGATGAAAGAGAGGGATGGAACAGGGAAGGAAAAAACATTAGATAAAACATG
The DNA here is from genome assembly GCF_040938575.1 of Ambystoma mexicanum. Classification (NCBI taxonomy): domain Eukaryota; kingdom Metazoa; phylum Chordata; class Amphibia; order Caudata; family Ambystomatidae; genus Ambystoma; species Ambystoma mexicanum. The sequence continues at coordinate 468,702,894 of NC_090925.1, read as the reverse complement.
TGACAAAGGGAATTAAAACAAAAAAGAACATTTATTTTTTGGGGTATTTGTTGTTTTGTCATTTGTTTGGGGGGAGAATTACAACTTTAAAAAAAAAGTAAGGATGGCAATGAATCTGATGTTCAGAAATGCTCTTTTGCTAATCCTCTACTGTAACAACTCACGTGGCAACCCATTTGTGGCATATAGTGCACTTGATTTTCATGACAGATGAATTTGGTGCCAGTAGAATGGCAGCAGGTGGATGTGAGGTCTCTGGAGGTGAAGATAAGGCTTCAATATTGGTAGAAGGTGTTGCGATGGTGGATGCAGGTGCTGATGGAGGAGGTGCAGTTACTTGATGATGTAATGAATGAGATCCATGCATCAGGATCGTGTGATGCTAGCAAGCTTTCCTGTACACATCGCCAACATCATCGCAGTGGACCTGTACTAGATGATTGATTAGCACTGATGTCCCCAAGCTCTGTGACGGAACATTCAAAGGGCCCTGTCATAGCATCTTCTGGCACAAGGTGCATTGCACCTCCTCCGCCTCCTTTCTGCAACAGTGTGCCTTTACACGAAAGTACATCCATCTGTCTGATGTAGTCTTCATTCCTGTAGCCCTCTTACGTGGTGGGGATGGATTCAGAACCCAGACTACATCATCCTCAATGCTGCCAGTGGGGGTCAGACATGCTGTTAAAAGTCTGTCTGGGGAGGAAAATATGAAACAAAAATTACAACTCAAAAAGGAAAATGCCACAAAAAATAAAGAATGTTAAAAAAAGAAAAAAACGAAAACAAAGAATAATCAAGCAGAACAAATAACAAGACAAGGGAAAAGAGTATTAGGAACAAAGTGAGTAAAAAAGATGCAGAAGTAATGTATGACAAGCCAAAAGTTCTTGCAGTTACTGAGGAAACCTGTTCACTAGCAAGGACTGAAAGCAATGAAAAATATTAAGTAATTTGCTGTGGGTGTAGGGAATATTCGTGGATACAGAATGTTGCACGCACTGATTGGTCAATTTTGCACATGCATATTTCATCATACAGCATGGGCGTAGGCACATCTATGCTTCCTTCACTGTCATTGACTGATTGGTTGATGCAGATATATGCCATGTGTACCCACGCAGCCAAATCACGCGTTCTGATTGGTCAATTTAGCATGCATGGATTTCATCATACGGCATGGGCATAGATGCATTTACGCATTACTGCGCTGTCATTGGTTGATTTGTTGACATGGATATATGTCATGTGTGCCTGCGCAGCCACAGCTTGCATTCTGGTTGGTCAATTTGCACACATGAATTTCACCATATGGCGTGGGTTTAGATGCATTCGCGCATCCTGCGCTGTCATTGTCTGTTTTGTTTATGCAGATATGTCTCATGTGTACCCGCACAGCTGCAGCAGACGTTCTGATTAGTACATTTTACATGCACAGATTTCATCATACAGCGTGGGCGTAGACGCGTTCACGTATCTGGTGGTGTAATTGGTTGATCTCTTTACACAGATTCATGTCTTGTGTACCTGTGCAGCTACAGCCTGCGTTCTGATTGGTCAATTTTGCACACATGGATTTCATCATTCGGCATGGGCCTCGTCTACTCATCCTGCGATGTTATTGGCTGATTTGCTCATGCGGAAATATGTCATGTGGATCCATGCAGCCACTGCGCACGTTGTGATTGGTCAATATTGCACATGCAGATTTCGTCATATGGTGTGGGCGTAGTCATCTCCCACGCTGTCATTGGCTGAATTGTTGATGCAGATATGTATTGTGAACCAGAGCGGCTGCAACAGTCGTTCTGTTGGAAAATGCTGTGGGCATGAATTTGACATAACAACGGCTATGCAATGCAACCTGTGGTTGGCCTGTGGGCATGGCCATGGATATCCCATATATGTTACAGGAAGCCCCTTTATTCTTCCTCATTGCTTTTAGGATTTTGGTTCATAACACTTCTATGTAATCCTTCAAGAACTGTCTAAACTTGCAGACTTTATTTTTTCAATCCCTTTTTTCCCTCTCTTACTCATAAACCTCTTTCCTTTGTCTTGTGTTTTGGGGTTTGTATACATTTATTTTATTATTCTTATTTAAAATTACTTTTCATTTTAAGTGCCAAAGTCTTCTTTGTTTTGTCTTTTTTTGAATTATTTCATTTTCCTCCCTGTTCGACATGTTGTCTCAACATAGCACTGATGAGGAGGTGATTTGGGTCTCTACTGCTTTACCACCATGCAGTTTGGAATGAAGACACCAGCACCTAGAAACACTTCTGTACAGGTGCATTATGAATGACTTAGCATAACATATCATCATATATCATATCATAGCTGGAAATATTTAATGGGGCAGCAAATTTGTAGCCGGAAGTAGGTAGAGGATGTCTGGGGACTTCAGCGCTAATTCAGCACCTTGTGTGAGTTCACTGGGATGATGTTGATGAGCCATAATGGATGGCTAATTTTAAACATAATCTAAAGGCGCATTGACCCCAGTCGGTACAGGGGTACCTAAGAAACACACCCTCCTCACTACAACTTCTTCTGTCCTTCCAGCCAGATTACCGCCAGAATCAAGTGCATACTCAGTTGGTACGCCAAGGACTACTACGGAACCTTATCTACTGCTACCAGCCCACAATCTGATGCAGTATGTGTTGCATATGTCACAATTGGTTGTGGCAGGAGATGCCACCCTACCTGGATGGGGAAGAATCATTTGTCAACACCAAGTGTAGTAGTCAAAATTGAAAAAAAAGAAAAACACAAACATATTTACAAAACATAAAATGGAAATAAAAATATACGTACATTTTTTAGCCTTTGATATATGTGTACATGTTTTTCCCCTTTTTTTTAATTTCTTTTATTGATTTTATACAAATAAAACAATGAAAACCAAACAAGCAGCATAATCATACTGGTTCAATTACACATCAAGTTATCGTAGTCACTGCTCCCATTATCCCTCCCTCCCCCCGTGAGCCTATTTGTCCATCTCTTTCAGTGTTTGGCACATGCGGCCGAGTTTCGTCCTCTTCGGAGTCTTTTGGGTTTGATATTACTCCAAACAATTCTGTTATTAGCGTTTTCCAGGCCAATAGGGTGCCCACCTCCCCCTCATCAACCCGGCTGCTCGCATCTTGCCATGCCACCGTTTCAGCCTCCGCCCATTTCTGTAAGTCCTTCCACCATACATCCACCTTAGGTTTGTGGCATTTCTTCCACCCCATGGCGATCCTACGTTTCGAAAGCACATACGCCAGATTTCTTAGTTTCTCAATATGTTTGAGTTTCCGTGGCCTAGGGAACCCGCCCAGTAAGCAGGCCCAAGCCGTGTCTATGACAAGAGTAACCCCTTTATCGGCCAGTTTCTGCGCCACATCACTCCAGTAGCACCTAATAATCGGGCACGACCAAAACATATGTGTCGTGTCAGCGTTTTCCAGGTTACATTTAGGACACACTTGTATGCCAGCGTTTCGGAACTTAGATATCCTCAAGGGTGTCATGTATGCCCTATACGTTACATACAGCTGAATTTGTTTTAATCTGGCATTTCTAGATACTTTTTTGTGGTAACCCAGGGCACGCTCCCACATCCCGTCCTCCATCGGGGCCCCCACTTCCATCTCCCAGTCCAGTCTCAGATGTGTCAAATCTTTACCCACCTTAGCCATCACCATCTCATACAGTCTCGAGATCTCATGACCCCCTTCAGACATATCATACATTGCTTTCAAAACTGCATCTGGTTCTTCTATCAAAACTGTTTCTGGCCAGGTGCTCTTAATCATTCGCACCAATCTAATGTATGTGACATATTGCCCCGTGTGTAGCCCCGCCTCTTCGTTGAGTTCTGTAAACTCCTTAATGGATCCCTCCTGCCAAACATCGCCTAGCGTTGCCAGCCCCACCGATTCCCAGTAGGTCCTAACAATCGCCCTTAGCTGATCATCCCCTCCTGTCAAAGCAACCAACGGTATCTGCGGGAGGCACGGGTATGGGACCTCTATTAGGCGACAAGCCCTACGCCAAATTTTCCACCCAAGCTTCAACATCGCAGGGCGCCCCCTCATTTCAGTTTCGGACAGCCAGATCATTTCTTTCAAATAAAACGGGGCACAGTCCTGCCCAAGTACCCTGTGCTCAGGGGTCCCTCATCGGAAAGCCACTTAGCCACATATTGCAACTGTCCCGCCAAATAATAAACCTCAAAATGGGGCAGTCTAATACCTCCTTTTTCATAAAAGTTCTGCAGTTTCCAGAACGCCACCCTATTTTGGGTACCGTGCCACAAGAAATCCCTACACATGCTGTTCAATTTACTAAAAGACTTCTTGGGTATTATGTATGGGATATTACTAAAGTAATGCAAAAGCCTGGGCAGAACTACAATCTTGAGCATAGCCCCCCGCCCCATCATCGCCAAGGGCAATCTTGCCCAGAACTGCATGCTGTTGCTGATTTTCTCGACGGCTACTTCCGTATTGTGTCTGTGTTCATCTTGCGCCGTGTGATATATATCTATGCCCAAATAGCGAAAAGAGCTCGTTGCCCACGGTACCTGTAGCACCGGTAGTCCTTCTGCAGGGATCCCCTTATAGCTACCTAATGGGAATATGACAGACTTTTGGGGGTTCACCGAGATGCCCGACAACTCTGCATACCTTTCCATCACTTCAAGTATGTATAAGAGATTTTCTTCTGGGTATTGCAAGTACAGCAACAGATCGTCCGCGTACAAGGATATCAAGTGTCGTTCCCCTCCCACCTCAATGCCAATCGTCTCATACTGTGCCCTAAGGCATATTGCCAAAGGCTCCAGGGCCAAGATGTAAAGCATCGGGGACCAGGGGCACCCTTGTCTGGTGCCTCTGCCAAGTTGCCATCTTTCGGATATCACCGCTCCAGTTCGGACCCTGGCAAGCGGCTCATTATACAACATCTTGGCCCACCTGATATAGCACGGCCCCATACCATATCCTTCCAAAGCAGCCAATAGCCATGACCACTTGACCGAATCAAAAGCCTTGACTGCATCTAGAGACACTATTGCCATCTCACCCTCGTTCTTATTACCCCATTCAACCACCCGATGAAGTCGCCTATGGTTGTGTGTAATGTTCCTGCTTGGGACATAACCCGTCTGATCAGGATGTATGAGTCTGCCAATCACTTTCCGCAATCGATTGCAAAGGACAGCTGTGAGAATCTTGCTGTCTTGATTGAGCATCGACAGGGGCCTGTAGGAACCACATATGTGCTCCGGTTTATTGGGCTTGGGCAGTGGTATTATAATCGCCTCTCTAAGTGACTCAGGCAACCGTCCTATCTCAAACGCTTCATTCTACATGTCCAGCATCGGGGGGAGGATTTCCTCCTTGTATACTTTATAAAATTCGCTGGGGAACCCATCTGCCCCTGGGGCCTTACAAGTGGGCAGCTGCTTTACTACCTCTTCTAATTCCTCCAACGTGATTGGCTCATCTAACTCCTCCCTCTCTTCGTCGCTTATCTTGGGCAGCCCTATGTCTTCTAACGTTTCGCTTATCATGCGCTGGTCGCCTATCTCATCATCTCCATACAGCACTCTGTAATATTCCACAAATTCTTTGTTAACCCCCTCTTGCGTGGCCACCTCTTCTCCGTCCTCCCTAATAATAGTCCTAATCGGAGGCTTAGGGGTCTCGCTTTTGTATGGCCAGGTTTCTAGCTCAGTTTCCGCCCTCTGTAGGTCAGCCAAGACCCCACCCTGTAACCCTCTTGACTTAGCAATGGCCGCCCCCCGCATCACCACCTTAAAAGCTTCCCATAGTGTGCCCGCAGAGTCAACACTTCCAGTATTTTCCACAAAAAAGTTAGTAATCTCCTCTCTTATATCTTCTCTAAAGATTGGATCTTTGAGCGCCTCCGCTCGGAGGCGCCATGTAGGGATTTTCGCCCTCGGGGGGCAATATTGCCATCCGAGGATCAGGGGCGAATGATCCGAGAGAACCCTGGCCTTGTATTCGGTTTGAGTAATCTCGGACATCACATCTGCTGTGACAAAGACGTAATCGAGCCTAGTGTGCAGTTGGTGCGGGGCTGAATAGTGTGAGTATTGCCTCTCATTGGGATGTTTCATCCTCAACGCATCTGTAAAACCAAAATCAGTTAGCAGCGTCCACAACGCTCTCGCCGCTGGGCTAGGCTTACCCACCCTGTCATCTGACCTGTCCACCACCGGATCTAACACACAATTGAAGTCCCCTCCCCAGATCACCGCGCTCCCCATACACACACTAAGATTGGTACACATGGCTCTGAAATATGCTGCTGTGTTTTGGTTGGGGGCATACGTGTTTAATATGCATACCTCCCTGCTCTCCACCGGTTACCAGTCAAATGGTCGAAAATATTTGGTCGACAGACAATTTGGTCGACACCATTTGGTCGAATGCCAAATGGTCGAATTTTTTTTTTTTTTTTTTTTTACCCATTTTTTGGTTTTTTTTGGGGGGGTCCCCCCCCAACCCCCTTTTTTTTCTTTTTTCTTTTTTTTCCCCACACGAAAACCCACAAAACACATATATATATATAAAAAAAAAAAAAATTCGACCATTTGGCATTCGACCAAATGGTGTCGACCAAATTGCAGTCGACCAAATTGCAGTCGACCAGTTGACTGGACACCCTCTCCACCAGCCCCCGCAGTATAGCCATCCTTCCATCCATTTCAACCACCTCTTGTGTCAATTTGAACGGGACATGCGGTGCCACACAGATTAGCACCCCCCGGCATATGCAGAGTATGGCGAGCCCACTACAGTCCCTTTCCACTTTCTCTTAACTAGGTCCAACTTCTCCCGCGTCAAGTACGTTTCTTGTAGTAATGCGATGTCTATTTTCTGCCTTTTCAGATACATCATGATCTTGTTTCTTTTCAGGTAGCTGTTAAGGCCCCTGACGTTCCACGTTATTATCCTGAGGTCCCCAAAGGTCGTTAATAAGCACCCACCCGATCCTCCAACGATTACATCCCTTCATGCACCGTAAGTACCACAAACTGATTCTCCCAAATAGGCTCGAAACAAAACTTAAACTCCCCATAACCACACACACACTCAACTCCCCATCCCCCAACTTTCTGCCCACCCACCCCTCCCCCAACAATACCCTCCCCAACCGTTGCCCAGCTCCATTCCTGGATCTCAGGCACCCCCACATCTAGCCCTGCCGAGCGCAAGCTTCTACTCAGGGCTCAGTAGGATAAAGCCGCCCTAATGGCCGCTGAAACTAATAGTCTATTGGGGTAGGTCGTCCGCGTTCTGTTGCTCCTTTCAAAACACATTACACATTCAGTTGCCAAACCGTTACCGATTACAGTTACACTCACTATATTCCAGTCCGAATCGAGCACCAGGCTCAGATTGTGTACAAAGTGCAGTTAGTCACAGCTTCTCCATACAATCAGGGTCCTTCTCCTTCTCCTTACTGAATCTTCATTTGGTATGATCCTGCCGATCCCGATCCGCTTCTTGTTCCGGGCAGCCCTGCAGGTCCAGCCATGCGACAACATCCTCAGGGGTATCGAAAAATAGCGCTTTGTTCTTATGTAGCACTTTCAATCGTGCCGGGTACAGAAGCATATATCTGATTCCTGCTGCCCTAAGCCTCCTTTTGACGGCTATGTAGCTGTACCTCTGCCTCTGTACCAGCATCGTGTAGTCCGGATATGCTGTGATGTTGGTGGATGCTCTCTCTATCGTGCCGCCCTTATGAAAGTATTCGAGGATCTTTTCTCTATCTCTGTAATTCAGGATCCTCGCGATGATCGGTCTCGGCGGGGCCCCCGGCCGGGGTTTCCTCATCAGGATGCGGTGCGCCCTCTCCACCGTAAATCCCTGCGAAAGATTACCAGCTCCGATCCCTTGCAGGATCATGTTTTCAACATAGTTTGTGGGATCTTGGCCTTCTTCTCCCTCCGGAAGGCCAACCACGCGAGTGTTGTTTCTCCTCGCCCTTCCTTCCGCCTCTTCCACACGATTTTCCAAGTTAGCGACCTGTTGTTTAAGACATGAATCTCCTTCGCATTGCTCGTGCTAACATCGGTATTAATCTTCACCCCACTTTCCAAACTGCTGGTCCTTTCTGCAAGTGCTCTAACATCTTGACGTAGCAGGGTGAGTTCTGTACCCACAGCATCGATCTTATTCTCCAGAGCTGTGCGTAGATCCGCCATTGCCAAGTCCCATTTAGCGCTTAGCCCCCTTATAGCTTCTAGGATCTGGTGCTTATCCCCTTCAGGGGCATCCTCCGCAGGGGTCTCGATCGCGCTCTGTACTGATGTTGAGGGGGTCCGTTGTGTTCTCGTGAAAGTCTCCATCGTGGGTTGCTTGGTCTTGACTCTCAACCCTTTCGCCGACATGGCGCTTCCCGCTGCTCCTGTATGCCTCCGCTTTAGTGCTGCTGTCGCACGGTCCTCGGTCCGACAATTGTCCGGCTTCCAGGTCACCTAACGCACATTCGAGATGGCACTTCGAATTGTCTTGCGGATGGGCTATGGCCTCAAACTCCCCATGCAACTTCCGTAGGCCTCGTCACCCAAGCATCCAATGTCATCTCCTCCTGCGGTCAGATCGCCGAGGCTCCATTCGCGTGTGTCAGGCCGGGCGCTCTCATGGATTCGACCACTCTGCCATATCACCCAATTGTGTTACTTCTCCAGGCAATTTACCGCAGCCGCGTCCCGCAGGTCCGGGGAATCAGTTTAGTTTCTCCTCGGAGGCCTTTCCTTTGTTAGCCGCCATCTTGGTGTCGAAGCAGCCACACAATCGCACCGACAAAACCATGTATAACTCACAATTGTCGGGGACTATGAGCTTCTCCAGCGAACTTCACTTAGCGTGCGGCTTCCGACACCTGACCCTCAAAGTTCTAGGCGCTCGTTGCAGTTTCAGCAGGTAAATTTGGCAAAAATAGAATCGGATCATGAGGAGCTCCTCACGCATCACGTCCTATTCCATGGCCAGTTAGCCACTCCCCCTGTTTTTCCCCTTCCTAGTTTCTTCATCTTTCTTCCTGTTTTTTTTTTACCTTTACAGGGCCAAGTTTTCAGTTATAAAATTAGACAAAAAACAGCACAGACAGTATAAATATATCAATAATGTTTAACTGGCCCTTTTAATACAGTGTGTGTTAAAAAAAACACTTTTGAATATGCTTTACTATAGCCACGGCAATACTTTATGGCAACCGTGGATACGAGCCCTGCAGTTGTTGCTGCGATTAACCACGCCTGCAGCTTAATCAATCGCATTGTCGTCTCCCATAGTCGCGGCTATAAAACACGTTTTAAAAAAATTACATATGTAGTGTGAAAAACCAGCGGGGGTTTCACAATCTAGTTCTCAGGGATCCCATACTCGGGTGGCCAGGGAAAGGCCATCGCTTTTGGATCCCGACCCTGCATGGACTCGCGAGGGAGGATCACCTGGGTTGGGGGTCCTCAGGGAGTGGGTGAGAAGCAACTGATGGTGAGACATGGAATCCCCCTTTTTCCACAACTCATCTAACCCCTACCCCTACCTATTTTATGGGAAACTACAGCTCCCATAATTCCTCCCCACATCACACTGACAACACTACTGAGCCAAGGAAGATGAGGAATGAGGCCAGGAAGATTACCTCTACTGACTTGAATGGCGCTGTGCCTTTAATGAGAACAGGCAGAGTCAGGCACATAATCCTAACTACACAGCCCTGTTACTTGTTAACACTCGCTGTCAGGTTAAAAGGTGCACAGGCACACAGAGAGCGAGGCTGGGTACGAGAAGGATCAGCCCTTGCAGAGCTGATACGAACCACGCTATCAAAGTTGGAAGGCCAAGGGGCTGATCGGCAGTTGCAGAGAATGAGAGAGAGCCAGATGAGAATTCCATACTTTTGGGAAGACATAAGCGTTCCAAGACTGAAACCAAGTTAGGAGAAAGAAGATACCTTTGTAACAGAGGTGCCAAAAATAAAGATGAGGTACCAGCAACTGAATGCATTAGGGGACAGCCTCCCCCTCACTTAAAGCCAGGCAGAGAAATGCATATGGAATGATTTAGTATTATAAATGTGTGAAAATAGAACTCATAGGGTTAAAAGACATTAGTATTTTAAATGGTGTTATGTTTATAAAGTCAAAAATGCTTTTTCTAGTAGAAAGGAAAGGCTTGAATGCATGGAAAAATGTGTGTTATTACCGCCGGTGGGAAATCCACCGGCGGTATTAGCGCGAAGATTCCCCATTGAGCCCAATGGGGAATGGGGCATTCCTGAGTGGGCTCAGTGGGGAATGGGGACTTACATTACCGCCAAACTCGTGATCTGGCGCTATTAGCGCCGGGGAGTTCGGCGGTAGGGCTAATACCGCCCGCACTAATAGTGTTACCGTTATCGCCCAAGTCGTGATGAGGTCCACAATGTCTTCAAGTGTTCAGCTGTTTTTCCCAAGATAGGTACAATCAGGTGTGGAAAGAGTAGAAAATAGATGACAAAACGGCCATTTCAGACAACCACAGAAAACAGAAGTCAAATTGAAGGTGAGTAATTATTTTTGTGTTCATAATGCAAAAGAAGGTTGATGTGATAGGGTATGCAATTATTAGAAGAGGCAAACATTGATGTGTACGATAAAAAATGGAGGCACATAGTAAGAATTGGTGCCATAGTCTCGAAAAAACAGGGGTAGACTAGATTAAGTTAGACAGGGACGTGTGCAGCTAAACGCCTCTGTTTTGTCTCCATAGGATGAACGCAAAGCACAAGCAAAGGCCATTGTCCAACCAAGACAGAAAGAAAAAAGGAAGAATGGCTGCTAAGGAGCTAGAATATACGGATGAGCTGAGGAAGCACTTGCAGCTAACCAGGAAGCACTTGCAGCTAACCAGGAAGCATGTGCAGCTAAGCTGAGTAAGGAACCAAGCCTAAACTAAGTATCCTGCAGGGTGGTTGGAAAATAGTTGTTTATGTGCACCAAAGAGTAGTGGAGAATGACCCAGAAAGTATTTTTTCTATAGCAGAAAAGGAGAAAGGGGTTGAAGTTGGAAAGAAACCCTGAGCCCTTACCAGTGCCCAAATGACTTTTGTTCCTATTTTGACTGTCTACAGACAACGGGGATCCCCAAGGACGTTTCTATCATCTACTATGTACGTGCCTAGAAGACCAGAAAAGAAGACCTCTTTCTTTAGTTGTTATTTTTGTGTCCTTAGGGTTGCATGTATCACCTTCAAGCAAAAAATGTGTCCTATTTAGGACAAAATGTGTTATATTTAAACAAACTCAGGTTCTAGCCGGCTGACACAGAGCGAAAGATGGGGTGTATTTTGTTTATGAGGCAGGAATGACCCATAAAAAAGAAATGTTTAAATGAAAATGTCTTGTAGTCTCTAGGAGGCAGGGGTTTTCAATAAGAGGAAATGTCTTGCAGGTTTTTTAGGAGGTAGGGTATGAGAGCTGGAATGTGAAACAGGGGGGGGGGCTTTAATGAAATAGTTTGATAGGAAATGTGGTGAATAAAAGAGACATGTTTATTTTACAAAATAAACTCATTCAGTTTTATATTACAGGTATACGTCGAGGGACCTGTATGCCCCAGGAAATTAATGTCGAACCGTGTGAGGAAAGAGGGAGGTCATAGCCCAATGGAAGCCCGATACAAAAGATGATGGTCTGAGTTGTGTCTACAGAAGACTCCCCAAACCCTTTGTCCCCATGCTGAAACATCCCCTCTTTTGGACTCATGTGAACAATGTATTTATTGAAAGAGAGACAGTCAAGAAAAAGTGAATTCTTTGTGATAAAGTAAAAAAGACAATGGACTCCTGGTCTAAGCAACAAAAGAATCTGGGAAACTGACTGTGAGAACAGCTCAAAAGAAAGGACAAAGGCGACAGGACACAGACGGTCCACCAATGCCGATCTAAGATGAATAAAGCGGAAGATACGGAAGAAGAAAATGTGTGCAACAAGAGGGGAAGGATACAGTTTGAAAACATTGTATACATACGTATGGGCAGAAGCAGAAGATCAAGGAGAGATTGTATTTTGTTGGGGTGGGAGTTGCAGACAAGATATGACATATGAAAAGACAATGGGCTAATGGGTTATCTCAAAGCTTGACCAACCTCTCGAGTCTCACAATGGCTGTGAAATTATCTAAGGCATACAGTCAGTTTAAAGTAAATTGACAAAGGAAGGTGGGGCGTAGATGAAAGAAGACAAAAGGAGTTTAAAGACACACGCATGTTCTGTTTTTAATAATGATAATATGTTAGTATTTGACAAATTGTAGAAATGTGATAGAATATTTTTTAGATAAGTATCAAGGAGGATGGACATGGATATGGTTGAAAGTAATTGTTTTAGCAACCAAGAACTTTCAAGACGGGGGAGTGTAACGGAGGTGCCAAAATGAAGATGAGGTACCAGCAACTGAATTCAGTAGGGCACAGCCCCCCCCCGCACTTAAAGCTAGGCAGATAAATTTGTATGGAATGATTTAGTATTGTAAATGTGTGAAAATAGAACTCATAGCGTTAAAAGATATTATTATTTTAAATGGTGTTATGTTTATGAAGTCGAAAATGCTTTTATCATGGTTTAGTAAGCAGGCAAGGTACAGAATGCACATTATAAAAAAATTCAGTAGGAAAATGATTACGTTTTTTTTACTATACCTAGACAGAAAAGAACTCTACCATCTGTGTAACTGACAACGCCTTTAACTGACAATCCCTTTAATTCGAACAATGCATTAAATGAAGAAATTCTGCAGAGCACGGTAGCATGAGTCAGTCCTGGAGTTGAAAAAGTCAAGGCCACAGTGCTCTGCCAAAACCAGATAAGCATTTTGAAACCAGACATATAATGAGCCTATGTCTGGATTTCTTGCCAAGGGATGCAGCTGCGTGACCATATTTGGGTAATGTGGCTGAGAAAATCCTAGGATGGGTGCCAGAATGTATTTCAATTTGAAGGTTTAAACAGATAAGAATTCATTGCTAGGTGCGCGAGTATGGTCAGCGGAGTGTTTTGCCTGGAAATGTTTAGAAAAGGGTGGGGGTTTTACTCTTTTTGCTCTGAAAAGTATAAAAGGAAGCCCCATTTTCAGAAGAGGAGCAGGGGGTCTTGTACTTGACAATGATGCGGTTTGTGTCAGTCTGGCAAAATAAAACCTGATTAATCTGACTCTGTCTCCTGCCTGCCTGCTGTCTGAATACCATTGCTGAGCCCAGAGATCCCAGAATGTCCAGGAGAGCCTTTAAGAGCGGAAGAGGTGCTAAAAAGCATGATCATGGTCTTAACACCTCAAGAACACCTTCAAAGTACTTCAAACTTCAAACAGAGTTGGGGAGGAGCAGAGGAGGTATTGGTAACGGCTTTGACTGCTACATGAAAGGCGTTGAAGAAAGAAACCCAATTAACACGACCAGTGAGTTATCAAGGGCAACAAAGGCCCGGTTTGTTTTAAAAGCAAAAGTGGCTGTAGAAAGAGTTGAAGGTTGCGTGTGTGCCAGTAAATGCGTAATGGAAAAGACAATCGCTGAATTGTAATGAAAGTATACAAAGTAACAGAGTGGTCCTGTGAGGAGGAATCGCACATTCGAAAGTCTCTGTGAAATGTTTGAAGTTATGATAAAGCGGGAAACAAGGGCAAGAAAGCAACCGCGATGCTGAATGAGAGTTGATAAATTGAAAAGCGAAGATATGGAAATTTAAAGGCACCAGGAGGGCAAAGTAAAGAAATAATGATTGAATTGATGACGGTTGTCAAATTGGTTAAAGAGAGGTCAGAGTGGTCATGCACAGGTATACTTAAAACTCTTGCAGTTTCGAAAGTCTTTGACAGTAAAAAGTTGGAAGAAACAAAATGTGGGTAATGCTACCTCACAAAGATAAAAGACAGGCTTGTGCCCGGTAGAGGGAAGCCTGGGTTGACTGTGGTGAAAAAGACAAATGAAAAAAGAAAGACATGCTCGAGCCCGGCAAAGGGTAGCCTGTGCTGAATTGTGGTAAAGTGAAAGTCGAGTGTTTAAAGAAAGACAGGCTCGAGCCTGGAGGAGGGAAGTCTGTGCTGAACTGTGGTAAAGTGAAAGTCAAGTGGGAAAAGAAAGACAGGCTCAAGCCCGGCATGCAGGAAGCCTGTGTTGAATTGTGGTAAAGTAAAACTCAAGAGTTGAACTGTGCATTTATGGCAAGGCGGACGAAGACTTAAGAACTTATGGAACTGTCAAAAACTTGAAGCCCAGGCCTAAACTGTTGGATTGTACCAGTAAGCCAAAGTGTGCCAGACTGAAAGAACTGTGACAGCAACCAATCCTTTTAAAAAAACTCCCGAGACCATGTGCTTCTGAACGTGGGGAAGGGAATTGTTACCAAAGCCATTCTGACATTTCTTTTAAGATACTCTTTTTCCTTTTGATATCCCCTTTACACATTTGTCATTTGAGAAGAAGGTTAGTTTTTTTAATATCAGCCTTTTTATTTTGACTAGATTGATTTGGACTTGTTTGTTTTTTGTTTAAGAGTTGATATTACTCCCATTCTAGAATTAGGGCCAGTTAGGAATTCTTCCAACCTTGCTAAATGCAAAAATAAAGGTTTTCGAAACATGCATCTATTGTGTCTGCTGTTGATACCATGCCTTCCTTAGAGTAGATATATGTGTGTGGTAGGTAGTCCTGTAAAGTTCTATATTCAGATATATTGAGTATAGTCTTTGTTAAAAGTTACTCTAACACTTTAATCACTTTATATTACTCAAACTAGAATAACTTGTTATTATATATTTATATAATATTCAGTGAAAAAACATTGTTAAAGGGGACGTTATGGTTAAGTTGCACTAATGAAAACCTATGAAATTCAATGAAAGAACGTTGTTAAAGGGACATTATGGTTACAAGTAAAACTGAAACCCCCCAGAAATTCACCAGTTATGGTAAGCTAAGCAACCATAACTCATGCCACCACTGTGTACTGTTAAGATTAACACCCAGGACATGAAAGATGACATCACAAATGGCATTGATGACATCACATATCTGGGCCACTTATTTTACTGACATGATTAGGCTAGTTTTTTGTTTTTACTGACAAAGAGAATTTCCCAAATTTAAAAGATGTTATATATCTGCACATTAACCTTTTTATATGTTCTTAAAGTACTTTCCTTAGAGTTTAAACTGAGCTCATAGTGCAAATACATAAGCACGCCTCAAACACACAATTAATTTGTGTACATGATGATTAACTCTAATGTTATTGTCATTTTTTGGTGCTGTTCTTTCTATCTTCCTTACTTTAGTTTCCCTGTATGTTCCTCTGATTTGTATGCATTGTGCGTTTTTAAATATATTTTTTCTACTAACACAAGTGTGTGGTAAGTTTTCAATTGTTACCTATTTATTCCATGTGAAACATGGCTCAAAACTGTCATAAGGTAGCATTTATTATTTTCCTATCGGAAATAACCAGATTAAAAATATTGTACTTTTATGGTGCATGCTGTAACCATTGCCTATATGTATGTATGATTAGGTTCCTCTACTAACAACGACACTAAAATATAATGATTTGTTTGCATGAGTACATTCTTTAATACATAAATTAGTTCATGACAGCTCTCCCAATCACCCCTAACATTTTGTTTCCAACATTATAAACTCAACCCCTTGTAGGGACTGTTTATTTAAATTAATTTTATATGTGATATCATCATTGATCTGTGATGTCATATTTCATGCCTTGGGTGTTAGTCTTAGCAGTGCACGGTGGTGGCATGAGTTATGATTGCTTAGCTCACCATAACTGGCAAATTTCTGGGGGTTTTCAGTTTTACTTGTAACCATAACGTCCCTTTAACAAAGTTTCTTCATTGAATTTAATAGATTTTTATTAGTGAAACTTAACAATGACATCCCTTTAACAACATTTTTTCTGTGAATTTCATAGGTTTTTATTAGTGCAAGGTAACCATAACGTCCCTTTAACAATGTTTTTTGAGTGAATTTCCTGGGTTTTTACCAGTGCATGCAAATTTCCTACAACGTACTAATATCATACTTACCCCAGTATAACAACATTTTCGTCCAATTTACAAACTTTTACCTTAGAACTCTGCCATTCCCCACCTTGTAGCATCATTTTGTAACACTTCTATACACTTTTTGCAACTTTTTCCACTGTTTTTGAGTTAGTCGACTTTCGCGAACTTCTGACGTCATCACAGACTTTCCTGACAGTGTCACGGTCCCATGCTCTCGTGCGTGTCATGATGACGTGTCCGCAAACGCATCCGCACTTCGCGAACGGGTCCATGCTTCGCGAACAGTTTGGAACTGCATTTTTCAGCTCATTGAGAAACTTTGATGCTCAAAATGTACCCTTGCACAGCTCCTACACCTATTCTTACTCATTTTCCATTAACAATCTAGCATACAGCACGTACTTGGAAGAATATTAGCAAAACTGTTATTTATCTTAAAAATGGCATCAGCTATTGCTATCCCTCTTCCCGAAGAGCCACCACCACTACCAGCTGGAGGGTCTACACAGCAAAAAAGTGCAGTGCTTAAAAAGACAATGAAGAGGACCAAGAAGATAAGGGAGAGGAAGTGCCTACCTCTAGCACCCAAAGAGAATCATGGTGTGGCAGTTCTTTACCACTGTTGGGAATGTACCGCAGGCTAAAGCTACCAAAGTTAAATTCACTCGGTCGCAGACTCCCTGGACAGTGCTCCTACGGGACCACCTACATGCGCTGCCACACCAAATACAACCACTGCAATGCTCTCAGAAAGGTTGTTCCTTTCTTATCAAGTAGTATACCGTCTTTATCCACCTCATCTTCCTCAACCAATACTGTAACCACACAGCCTACTTCTGTGGGACCCAAAATCCCACTAGATACCTTGCAAGTGATAAAAGAGGCTGTTGATCCATATCTTTCGAAGACAACAGTACTCTGTATATACTGCATCAAACCACTCTGCAGGGGGGATCAATTTCGAAGTGATTTTGAAGCTGTAATCAAGAAACATGAGAAACACTGCCCCCTACCTTATATGTAACACACGTACAAAATCTTCCCTGTCCACCTGACCATCCATATTTGTGATCCCCACCTTTCTTTCTGCCAAAACAAAACACCCCAAAAAAAGATTCCTTTAGGAACCATCTTTCACAGTTAAAAAAAATCAAACAAAAAAATTGTCTTATAGACGCCATCTACTTATCTACTTTACATTTCTCAGTAAAGTAGTTAGACTCAATAAGATTCTCCAACATTTCCACTAGCATTTTTTGTTATGCTAATGGGAATAATGGACAATTGTATACTAGAGAAAAATATAAAAGGACAGAAACAATTTCCTGTCCCAAGTACTTTTCTCTAGCATCCAATAAGGTATCCCCCGTCTCCACAGTCCCCTTTCCAGGCCATGGATCATTAAAAGACCTGGATGGCACGTGCACGCCATCGTACAAGCCAGCCCTTCTACCATTTTTAATTTTATAACTGTAACACTCCCTTAATACCTACTTTCATACAGTCACACATCTGCCCACCAATCATTTCCAAAAACTGTACATATAACACACCAACTGCCACTTTATCTTCTACAAATCTTTTGTACCTGCATTTCCCTTACTCTTACAAAAGAATTGTAGCCAGTGCTCCTATAAATGCGCATATGCATTGTGTAATGAGAAAAGTGCATGAATAGAAAGGGCAGTTAAGATGGGTAAGTCCTCATGAGAACCCAAGAGTGAAACGCCAAGGAATGCACGATAGGACGCCACTGGCTAACTACTGGAGAAGAGGAGTCCCAAGGGAGGGATGCTTCTTAACCGTAACATCCCTTTAACAAAGATTTTTCTGTCAATTTAATAGGTTTTTATAAGTGAAAATTCCTCTTTTCTTATATATGAAAGAACTATAAACTTCCTTTAAGAAACATATTTTTTGCAACGCATAATTATATCTGTCGTTATCAGCAGCCCATGCTGGCGAAGCCAACCATTGCTCAGTAGCCTACTACATAAGGCTCAACCATGACCCCAGCCCAACCAAACCACCTCTATTATTCATTGCACCTAACCTGCATTATAGCTCAGTGTCCACTATACCCCAATAATATAACCAATAGCCAGTGCACATACCTTGCAGCCATGGCCAGCCTCCAAATCCATGGGGCATGGGCTTTGGCCATGCCACATTACCCAATAAGAAAATCAGAGTACACATTTGCGTTTGCCGAGGGCCAAGCCCACAACCCAGACATCAAATGTCTATCAGTAGTTTTTCGTACACTTTGGAAAAATAAAACGCAAGACATATTTTAGAAAACATGCTTTCGGGTTTTTGCTTATGCTCGTTGCACAAGTATGTTTTGATCTAGTCCACCACTTCAAGCAGTAACCGCTAGCAAGCAGAATATTTGTTCCCATTCAACCATACTGCTTCGGCCATGCTGCATTCCCCAACAAGCATGTCCCAGTAAGCAAATTACAGTACACATTTCTCCTTGCTGACAGCCAGGCCCATTGCCCGGACACCAATCATATATCACTCTATTGTGTACTTATATTTTCACAATTTAAAAAAAATAAAACACAGGATATATTTGCAAAACCATGCTTTGAAGTTCTTGCTGACCCTCCTTGGGCATATTTGCTGCAATCCCATCTAGCACTTCAACCTGTGCCCAATAGCAAATGTTTTTTTCCATTCAAACCTATCCCAATTTCATAAAACGCAACCACATAGCCGGTCCCTGGTGGCTGTGCCTACTTTAACCCCATTGCTGGTCTCTCATGGTCAAAACCAGTAACCTGATTGTCTGGGCCTGGCACTGCCCTTGCCACAGGCTATACCTCGTTCAACAAAGTTATATCACTATTGTTTGTACCTACATTATGACACTTTTCAAAAAATAAAACACATTTGCAAAACCATGCTTTCAGGTCCTTGCCAATGCTTATTACATGAGATTGCTGCAAATCCGCCCATGTTTTATTTTTTCAAACGTGTCAAAATGTACATACATAAAATAGTCATATAACTTAGCTCCCACTTGACAAAATCCATTCAGACTTTGCACAAACATTCAAGGTTCGGTCTTTTGTCTACCTTCGTCAAATGGCAACAAAGTTATTAGCCATCTAAAAAAAAATGATGAGACCTGCTCTAATTTTGCCACCTCTTGACAGAATCCCACTATTCATATCTAGGTCTAAAATCATTTTGCAAACCTTAATGCAGATTTGTCAAATGGCACCACATTTATAAGCCTTTAAAATATTTTGAGACCCCCCTCTAATTTTGTTCCCGCTTGACAAAACAGCACCACACTTTGCAGAACCATTCAGAGTTGGGTCTAGAATGAAATTCCAAAATTTGCTCAGAGGTTCATTGAGTAGCGCCAAAGTTATAAGCCATCCAAAAAGTGCTCTTCTTATGGGTTGAGCAACTTAACCATAACTACACGGCTGCTACCACAGGCCGTGTAATATATATACATATATATTATAGGGTGGTGGTAGCCACCCTATAGTTAATGTTAGTTGGGCTCCCGTAGGAACCCCTGAACAGTCTATTGGTAATAACTTTTGATTCGAGTAACGGATTTGACCAACATTTTTGAAGTGATTAGGGGCCCACGAGTCCCTAATCACTTCTGAAATTTTGGTCAAATCCCCAGACTGCAAAGTTTCGTAAAGATACGTTAAAGAATATGAAAGTTATTAAGACGACAAAAGATTGTTTTTCCCAAAGTTGCGGCTGCTTCCCATTCATTTCCCGCTAGACAAATAAGGTACGTTTTTGCCAAAGTGCACAGCCCAATTCGCTGGACAAATTTGGACGAGGTCCTAAACAACTTGGACACGAAGCGTTGACTGGCGATCCATGCCTCATTTGGGGTTATTCCATGCAGTAGTTATTTAAATATTTGATGGAGAAGGGAGTGCCCCCTTCTCAAAAATTGATACCTATATCTCCCATGGTGCATTACGGGATCATGGTTTTCAGAAATGAAAAAGCTGCCATCTTGTTTTTCTCTTGATGTGAGAGATATTCGAGGTTATAGCTAAAAATATGGGAAAATGAAACACAGGAAAAAAGCTATATGCAGGTCAAAAAACATGAAAATGCCGTCAGGCTAGAGGTGGGCGGTGGCTAGAGGGCACCAAGTGAAATTGGGAGTTGGAGGGAGTCTACGAACTGAGTTTGCAACACAAAGCTTTCTGTTGCCTCGCCTATAGTCACAAATAGCTGACATCTCTTAGCCGGTCCGATAGCACAGCAGAGCCTCCTGCCACAGGATCGAATCCCGGCAGGGCCAAACCCAGCCTTTCATCCTTGCGAGGTCGATAAATGAGCACCACACACTAACAATGGGTAATAATAAGCAGCGTTCAGATGCCTGAGGGTTCGTAGCACTATATAAATACTACATTATTATTAACTATAATAATAATAATTATTGTTATTATTTATTATTAAACTGCATCACAGAAACAGCATGTGTTGTGGAGGAAAGGAAGAAGGCAAGGGAGGTGAAGAGGCCATCTGGGAGTGAAGGGAGCTGGCACAGATGGGGGGGGCACTTGGTGAGGGCCTGGGGGGCAGGAAAGCATTTTATTTCTGACATTTTTCTGATATTACTGGCTATATTCGAGGCTGAAAAGGACTACAGATAGCGGCTGGTAAGAGTAGTTCCGTGCCTGTGGCTATACATTTTGGGGTGTCTGTATTTTATTTCTTTTTAAAATATATTTTTATAGACATAGTGATCTATGGGGTGAAAAATCCTTGGCCATGGCCAAATGCCATTGTCAGTGACGCGGTAGGTATTTGGGAATCTTATCTTTTGGCTCTGTGTTTTCAGACTTTCTTACATGTAAGACTGTGGAGAAAAAAGAAGAAAACTGTTTCCAAAAAATAATAAAAAACTGAGCCTCCCTACTCTAGTTTTAGATGCCCCATCTACTGTATTTTAGCCTGTGTATTCTCACCCATGCTATTATATCTTGTGTAGTTGTCACCATTAAATATATCCCCATTTAGCTTACTGTCATGTATACTCTGCTTTATCTTTCTACCTTACATAACTAAATGAGCAGCCTTTTACTGTATTGATCTCTTAACTTCTATTTTATTACTAATGTCTCTTTCATCATTCATATTCCATCCTCAGACCTTTTTTTTTTAAAGAAAATATATTTATATAGTATAGCCACGGCTATACAAAAAGGGGAGCGATTAGTGTATTGAGGATTGCGCCTAGGCAGAGCAAAGACTATCTCAAACCCTTCACACACCATGGGTTGTAATCCGCAGGTATACTGTGCGGTTCATAGTCATAATATCGGAGAAAAAAAAAGTCAAAAGTCATAATATCGAGAAAAAAAAAGTTGAAAATAAAGTCGAATTTCTTTTTTAATACGTTTTTTATTCGAAATGGGGGTCTCCCCCAACCCCCCCTTTTTTTACCTTTTTTTTATCTACGAGGGCCAAAAAATAAATATAAATAAAAAAAAAATAATATGACTTTTTTTTCGACTTTTATTTTCGATATTTTTGTCATTCGACATTTTTTTTTCGATATTTTGACTGCACACCATACTGTGCAGCCGCAGCTAGGAAAGCAGCCACCGGCATGTTGTGCGTTGTGTAGCCGTGGCTATAAAAAAGTATTAAAAAAAATGTACATGTCTGTGGGTAGTCATTTTGGAAAGATTTGTTTAGTTTAGTATTTAGTTTAGTATTTTTGACCCGTTATTGTAAAAAAATGTATACTTTCTATTCATTAATAGCACATATAAGTGTACATACTTTAGAAAAGTAAATAAATATACAGTTTTTTTAAAACAGGTTTTTTTGGCGGGGGGTGAGAGTGTGGGTTTCTTTTAGTTTGAACACATGATACATCTTCTTCCTCAGCCCAACTATCTGGATTCTTACTATCCATGATTTGTCTTAATGGTTGAATGCCCTTTTTTATTGATTGATTTTAACATGAATTAATAGTTGTTTTAATTATGTTAATGAATCTGTTAATGAATCCATGATTAGTTTTGTGGGTAGTTCTTGTGGCGCTTTTTGTCAAATTTTACGTGATACCTGAATGACTTCATCTGTTTGAAAATATTTGAAATATTTTTAAACAATTGAAAAGATAATACACTCAAATATATTTGTGTTGGTTGCATAGATATATAAAAGAAGTTAGATAAATTATTTGTTTGGTGACTGAAATGTGTTTAATATATTATTGTTAGTCTAATTTTACATAATTTTACAAAAATACATAATTTTACATAAATATAAAGATTGGACTTAATGTAATGTATTTTCTTGTGGTTCCGGTTCTTGGGCATCTTCTTTTTTAATTTCTTTTTCTGTAGGATAATTCTCCTCCAGCCATTCAATGTAGTTTTCCATTGTAGTGTGATAGAAACAAAACTACTGTTACCTCAGATATTGGAATTAGAAATGGAGGAAGATTACATGAGGAGAGAAGGGGTTTTTTCTTGTATTTACTTTCTGATTGGTTGTTTATTGTTTGTGTGGTGGTAGCTACCAATAGGATGTCAAGTACCTCATATGCTGTTCAACTGAACCTATCAGAGAATATACTTTTTTTGAGTGATGTTTATATGTGCCAATAAAACTGTAGATTGTATTGTATCATTATATTAAGAGTTTTCCTATACATATAAATAGGTAAAAGAACCTGTGGGCTCTTTTAAGAACCACCCAGAGAACCTTTTTTTTAAAAATAGCCCCATTTACGGTAGCAGCAAATGAAACTTTGCACCCTGTCAGATGGGTTATAACGGCGGGTACCACTAAGCCAATTGGATGTCAAGCATTTTGGCAGCCTGATGTAGTTGCAGGTATGAGCCTGCCTGCCCTACCCGCGGTTACAACTGTTTGTATTTTGGTGCAGTGATCATATTATTTTATGGATGTTTTACCACATAATTGTACATGTCTTTCGGTTTGTATGTTCTCACCTCAAGGCATGTGTGATTTAAATCTGAAACTTTTGCAATATGTGTATTTCAATGTACGGAAAAATATATGTGTATCCGCAGCTATGGGAGAGTCCTCTCAGTATAACTGGGGTTATAGCCGCGGCTATTGAATTTGTCTAATTCTTTTTTTAAATTAGCTTTAATTTAATTGTCTTTCTACATGTTCTACAAAGTAGTCTTTATAAGGATTGTTTTGGGGTTTATTGACTGTTATAAGTTGTTGTAGGAGATATGAAGGTCATGAAAGCTTGAGAATTTAATTGTGTTTCTTAAAGCATGTGTTATCTAACTAATTATGTTTTTTTTTACAGCTATAAGGATTTTATTGTATGTTTACTTTTCTATATGTAGTGAATATATTCACAGCTTCTGTACCTTAGAGATTAAGTAAACTCCCACCTCTTTATTCTATTTGACTTTATACATATATGAAGTTTTATTTTTATTTTTCAAAGATAGATCCATAACCGCGGCTAGCGTATCATCCAACGTGAAACTGGGATTTGGAAATGTGGGTAACTACTGGAGGTCGTAGCCGCTGGTTCAATTGACCTTACCCACAGCTATTAGGGCCCAATATGCTGAAAAAATACACTTTGTACCAGAAAGAGACCGTTTTAAGAACTATCTATTACATAAATATACCTTCAGCTATCCCTCCACAAATACCTCCCCTCTCGAGCTCTACGCTCCTCTACCTCTAACTCCCTCAGGGTCAGTCGTTTTTCAAAGAAACAAGCACGGGTTAGTCAATGTCTTCGGCTGGGGCCTCCCTCTGGAACAGCCTCACTTCCACTCTAAAACTTGAAGAGAACCATCTCCAGTTCTGGAAGCACCTCAAGACCTTCCTCTTTGCTTCTGCCGTCGCTCCCCCTCTCCCCTACTGATCTGTTCTCTCTTGGCACTGTGCACTTGGCCACCCTCTGTCCTCCAGGACCCAGGTATCTGCTCACCCTGCCACCCACCCGCACTGCCTCTGGGCCACACCTTGCACTGGGGTCTGTATCTGTACCCATACAGTCCCCCCTTTTTCTTACTGCCTTTATCAGACCTACCCTGTCTGCTGCCTTAAACCCAGCACTTGCCACTTGCTGGCTGCACTACTGTCACAACTCAGGTCCATCCTGTTTGTCTCCTCCTGTTCATCACTTAGCACAAATTCCCCCTCCTCCTCACCTGTGTCGTCAGAAGAAGAATAGTGCAGATGTCTCTTCTTCTTATGGTCTTTTGCCTTTTTATTTTGAAGAGTTACGGCTGTCCCTGGATGGAAGCCACTCTGCTGCCTCAATGTAGAAGGCAAGCAAAGGACCCCCCTCCGAGCGGGCCAAATGAGAGGAAAAAGCCAAGGCTAATAAAACCTCTCTGGGATGCTTCAGGACGTCCCCTCCTCCAAGAGCTCAGTAGCAGACAAGGCAGGTATCCGGTAAAACAGGTAATCCAAAATGAAGGTAGAAAGAGTCCAATGAGTTCAAAGCACAGTCAGAGCAAGGGAAGGGGTCCGGCGCCTTGTAGTAGGTGAATTAGAAACAAAGGCAAATCTGCTCCCTGGGTCCAGGAATGACGAAGGAAAGGGAGAGAAGCGACAGGCTCCAAAAGCAAGCAAAAACGCAAGGGGACAGAAAATCTATGAACAAGTAGGAACGGGGAGGAGTGAGGACTGGAAGGCAGGTGGAGGACCGAGGAAAAAATTGGAGAGATGGAAAAGCATTTGCATGTCGATTCATGGAATTAAGTGCGCCGAAAATCGCCACGCAAGCGTGCGAATCGCAGTGCAAGTGCGAAAATCGCAGCGCAAGTGTGCGTAAGCCGCGCACATCGATTCATGGAAGACTGTGCGTGTGTAAATCCTGGGATGTGCGCTAAAATCGTGCGTGGCGCACGCGGGCGCACACGTCATCAAACATCGTGCACTGCGCGCACAGCGAAAGTGCACATAGCGCGGCGCACACAACAAAAGTGGTCGGAACACGGGGCGTAACACGCGGAATGGGGAACAACGTGTGAAAATGTGGGCGTTACGGGGGAAGTACAGGAGGTAAATGCGCGGAACGCCCACAACACATATTCATGGAATCGAACAGGGGAAACGAGTGCGCCAAAAAAGACGCGCTAATCCGGTAACACGTACGCCAGCAGGAAGCAGTCGTATGAGGCCCCGCGCAGCATAAAAGTGCACGCAAACAACAAACAAGCTCAGACACTATGATGAATATACCATTCCTCGCAGCAGTGGTGCTGGGACACCGCAGGAGGAGGAGGATAGCCAGGCCCAGAATGTTTACACCCAGCACCAGCCTTTTTGGGATGCCTGATGAACAGGTGTATGGGAGGTACAGGTTCCCACCACACATAATATTCGACCTGGTGAGTGAGTGGAAGGATGACCTCACATCACCCACCCTGTGCTCCCAAGCACTGAGCCCCTTGGAAAAGGTGCTCAATGTACTGCACTTCTTGGCCACTGGTTCATTCAGCGGACAAGTGCCATAGTGGGGGGTGTCACAGGCCACGCAGTCACGCTGCCTACACCAGGTATTGGCCATCATGACCGCACACTCTTCAGTCCGCAGGCACATATCCATGTCCAGAACACCTGCAGAAAGGCAGGCTGCCGTCCAGGACTTTTACGGGGTGGCACACTTCCCCAAAGTGCTAGGTGCCATTGATCGCACCCATGTGGCTCTACGTCCTTCCAGGGCAACTGAGCACATCTATAGAAACCGCAAGCACTGGCATTCCATCAACGTGCAGGTAGTATGTGATGCCAAGGGAATCATCACCTCAGTATATGCCAACTATCCAGGGTCCACCCATGACAGTTTCATTTTCAGAATGTCACCCCTAAACCGGGACCTAGAAGCTGGGCGGCATGGCGATACATGGCTGCTTGGTGAGTATAAATGCCTCTGCACATGCATGCATGTCCGATACTGAGTAATGTCACAACCCCACTAATGATACCCAGCATCACCTCCCCAGGGGACAGTGCCTACCCTCTGAGCACCCACATGATGACGCCAATTCGGAACCCCACCACACCACCCGAGGTAAGATACAACACAGCCCATATTGCAACCCGGGGCATAGTGGAGCACACATTCGGAGTGCTCAAGTCACACTTTCGCTCCCTTGACCGCTCTGGTGGGCAGCTGCTATACGCACCCCCAGTGTGCAGGGTCATAGTGGCAGCATGTGTCCTGCACAACGTTGCAACCCGCCGGGGCCTGCCGGGGGACATGGTGGTGCCCCCACATCCCGACCCCATGTATGGCCGCTGCGCATGGGAGGGGAAAGGGCACATGGTGAGGCAGCCCGTACGCAGCTGGTGGCTAATTACTTCACCTAAAATCACACCCCTGTGGAGTGCACACAGCCCGGGCTCATACCAGCTGACAATCAAAGATAATGACAGTCAACTGTCACAACCATACCAGCCTGAGATTGGTCACCTGGAAGTGTTACATTGTGTGCATCCCTACCTACTGAAAGACAACCAATGCTGTGTCACAAAAAGACACACATTTATGCTGCATGAATGACTACCCCCTTGCAAAATACAACATGAAAATAGTGCCATGTCACCAAACCCCTCCCCATCTCAGCTACCCAACACACCATGGCATGCCATGCAATGTGAAAGCAACCAAATGAATGCACAACACATGACACAAGTGTCACAAAGTGCACTGTCCCAAATGGAAACAGGCCACAGACAATATGCTCCCGGTAATCAATAACAAACAGCACACATGAACAAATACTTACCAGCAACACAATACAGCAACACAGGATGAAACAGTGGCAAAATATGACAGTACAAAATCAAAGTAGTGCAAGTCTTACAACCTCAATAAGCCAGCACATCAACCCCTTCCAACTGCAGAGTGTTGCTGTCAGGCAAATGTGTCAGTGTACTGCATACAACATGAACTGCATCTGCAAAGGAGACGGCCTTGTGAAGACATGAAAAAGGTACCTGTGAATAAGGAGGAAGACATGGATGCACAAGCACATATCAATACACCATGCAGTGTTCAATACAACAACAATCCCCACTAGGGATGTCCATACAGTTTTGACTACAGACTGCCCACACAGCTCATGGGAGCCCAATGTCACTGTGTAAGTCACTGTCACTTGGTCACACCCTTTGCAAGCCCATGGAAAGGGGAAGCAGGAGGGATGTGTGTGTCATGAACCCAAGCATCTAACCCAAAGACAGGACAAGTCTGCATGTGCCCAGCTGGAATACACAGTGGATGCCCACGTAATCCACACAAGGCAACACACTGTAAAAAAAAAAGAAAATACAAAAATCAAAAATGGCCATGTGTGGAGTACAGGGTGCACCCCAAACCCACCTGCGTGGATGTTGTGAAAAAAAATACCTCCATGGGCTCATGGCCTGCACAGCTACGCCAATGTGGGAGAACTGCTGTCGCTCTCTTCACCCTCTGCTGCTACATCAGGAGGTGGCGGTGCTATGGGAGGCAGCCCACGCAAAGCCCTGGTATGGTCCTCCATGGCCTCCGAGACCTTCCACACCCGTACCACATGCGGGTGTGGAAGGTCTCGTTCTGGAGGATGATAATATGGAGATCCCCATGCAGCACCTCACGGGTTGCCTGCATTTCTGCACGCATGGCCTCGCGTGATGCCTGGATCTCCTCACGAGTTGCCTGCAGCTCAGCTGAGAGCGAACGTGTGAGCTGCTCCAGCTGCTGTTCTGACCTAAATTTCCGGGAAGCCTCAAGTTCACCCAGAGTCTCCCTGAGGAAATGGAGTTCTAACCTCAGGGCTTCCCTGTGGCCCTGTGACTCTACAGATATGGCTTTGTGCAGAGTCTCCACAACACAGACATCCCCATAGAGGGGCCTACCCCCGGTGCAGGTGGGTTGGACAGAACAGCATCCCTGCCAGAAACACTCACCTGCGACAGCACATAAGTCCCACTGTCCGATTCAGCACCTGAATCATAGAGGTCTGGGGAGGTTCACCCAGAGACACCCATGGACAGTATGGTCTGCAGGAGGATAGGGTTTTCACCCACCACCACACCACGGCCTCCACTGGTGCCCGGTCGTGGCTGAGATTCCTCCTGGGTCTGCACCATCTCCTCCACCTCAACAGCATCAAGTGCGTCATCACCTGCAAAAACATGAAAGACAACAAATGGAAACAGGCATGAGCACCATAGCACACACATAGGCCTGACAAGGCAGAGATCCAGTACATGAATAACACATGTCCCACACGACTATAACCCTGTCATGCATGCATTGTCAATGAGTTGGAAGGAGTGGCAAAAAGCAGACACTGAGGACTCCAAGATGGAAAAGCAACACATGTGCTGCATGCTGGATAGCACTGGCATCACAGATTAGCCTGTGAGTGGCATGGGCAATCCACATACATGACACATGCCAGCACACAGATGGCATGTAGCATAGCCATGGTACATTTGACAAGTACAGCCATATGTCAGTGAATGAGTACTGTCACCCATCCATGTGAGATAGACATGATGAGATGAAAAATGCAAAATACTGTGACAAAATACGCATGTGCCACACACTGCAACACATCCAGTGTGCAATAATACCGTGATGGCAGGCAGATGGATACATCAATGGTTGGTCACTTCAACATGACAGGAAACAACAATTATGTTCCACATTCAAACAGGCCCCAAAAATTAATGTGAGCAGGCCCTTACTCAATCAGCCTGAATGGTCAAATAATTCCCATAACAAGGTAATAAATGTGGGTCAATGTGGGTTGTAATCTATGACAGAAGCATGTCACATATGTGGCATTAGGGCAGAAAAATGCATTGCAAAAATGGGAGGCACTAATTGGCTACTGTGGTCAGAAGGGATACTGTCTTACCCAAACCCAAGGCCGGTGAATGGTTTGGAAGAAGCACATGGGTGACCCATACCACTCAGGAGTACACACCCTGACCTGGCACTCAATCATTACACATCACCCAAGAAACATATACATGGATTACACACACTTGCATGGGCACTCACCGGACAATGCCTCATAATCTGGTAGGTCTCCCACGCCTTGGATCTGTTCCTCTGTGACGAAGGTTCCAGCAACAGACTCATGTTCAGTGAGTTGGCCGTCCTCTGGTGGAGACCCACCGCCAGCCACCAGAGTAGAGGCATGCTTGGAAGCCAGCTTGTTCTTTGCTCTGCATTTAAGGTCATTCCACCGCCTGTAGGAATCATCAGCTGTGCGCCTCACAAATCCAGGGGCACTAATGTGGTCTGCGATGGTCTGCCAGTGGGCCCTACGTTGAGCAGTCGTAGTCTTACAGCCTGCAGTTACCAACATTTTGCGGCTATGTGCCGACACATAGGCCACAAGTGCATCAAGTTCGGCGTCATTGAAGCTAGGCTTCCTTGATGTGCCGAAGTGTGTAGCCATGGCTGGGGTCTCAGCCTGTAGTGCAAGAGCACCCTTCTTCTTCTTGGAAGGTGGTGCGGATCCTGAGTGGCTTACGCCGCTCTGGTCAGTAGGGGCAAAAGCGCAGGTGGACTGGGTACTAGAAGCCTGTAAAGGCACAATGACCGTAGGTCTTGGTGCAGGCATTGGCTGTAGGGTGATGTTGGCAGGGCCAACATCAGTGTGATGGACCTGGACCGACACTGTCCCAGCTGGGAGACTCGGAGCTGGGGTGGATTGAGCTGCAGCTGCCCCTGCAGCCTCCCCACCCTGGCTACTTGGGGCAGCAGATGACATTGCTGCCCCAGATCCACGTGGCCTGGTGACAGCAACTTTCACCGCCACACGTGGATTAGACTTGATGACCTGGAAGTCAGCCTGGGAGTCATCCTGTGCCGGTTCAGGTGACAAAATGGGCCGGTCCAACAAGGGCTGAGCTGGGATGGTGTCGGCTACGTTTCCCACAACCATTGGGGGGGCATAGGTGGCCCCGATTGGTCCTCCACACACTGGGCTCTAGGGGCACCCTGCAAATCCTGGCCACGTCCCCTACCGCGCCCACCACACCCATCTTTTGGAGGTCAGCCACCTTTGCCTCCCTTACTGCTTGGTCGCCTCCCAACCATGGCACTGATGTTGTTGTGCGTATGGGGGGGTGTGGCCCTTATCTTCCCTGAGTGGATTCCTGCCACTGTCATTCCTACGCAGACCTACTCCTCCTTTGAATGCCTTGTCTGCAGACTCTCTCTCTCTTCTAGCCATTCCCTTACCGTGGCTACTATCTATCGGCCACCTGGTCAAATTTCCGCCTTCCTCTCTGAGTGGGCTGACCTCTCCTCCTCACTCGTGTCCTCAACCACTCAACTCCTCTTTCTTGGAGACTTCAATATTCATCTTGATGCCTCCTGCCTCCCTCTGGACTCTTTTGCAACCTCTGCGACTCTCTCTCACTCTCTATTCTCCCGTCTGGGCCGACCCATTCTGCAGGGCACACTCTCGATGCTCTGATCTCTTCTGACCTTCCCCTCTCTGTCCCTCTCTCCACTCCTCTCTCCTGGAGTGATCACTTTCTCCTATCCTCCCACCTCACCTTCCCTTCCCCACAGGCAAAGCCACCCTCATCACTGCCACCCACCTTCGCGGTCATCCGACCCATGAAGCGCGAGTCAGTTGAGGCTTTCGCTACCACCGTTTCGCCCCCTCCTCCCCTTTCAGCTGACGCCCACCCTGACACAGCTCTCTCCACTCTCCACTCTGCTATATCTGATACCCTTGGTATCCTTGCCCCTGTCATGAGGATCCGCCTGAAGCCCAAAGCCAAATGTAACTCCTGGTGTGACTCGGATCTCGTCACCCTTAAACGCAAGTGCAGGGTGGCAGAGAGGAAATGGCGTGCTTCGTGTTCATCCTCTGACAAACTGGCCTGTCGTCTGCTCCAAAGGCAATACCGGCTCTCCGTTCTCACCAAGAAGAGAGCCCTTATCCAAGCTCGATCTCTGTGGCATCTAACAATTCGGCTAACTCTTTAAAATCTGCAAGGAGCTGGCCAACCCTGCTGCAGTCTCCACCTCTGCTGTCCCCTCTCAGGCCCTCTGCACGGCACTGGCCTCTCACTTCATTTCAAAACCTCAGGACATCCTGTCCTCACTCTCCTCCTATCACCTCCCCCCCTCTATTCCCTGCTCTCCCTCTGGCACTTCTGCAGCCACCCCTCCTCCCTCCTTCTCTGCCTTTCCCCTCTTTTTTGCTGACGAGGTTTCGAGACAAGTCCGATCTATGAAAGTCTCGTCAAAACAGGTCCACCCCTGTTCCTCCAAAACTATCAAGGACCACATCGACTACCTGGCTCCTGCCCTGGCTGACTTCTGCAATCACTCTTTCGCCTGAGGAGTCTTCCCTTCCCCCCTCAAGCACTCCCTTGTGCACCCCCTTCTTAAGAAACCCTCCTCCGACCCCTCCTTCCCAGCTAACTATCGCCCAATCTCTATCACTCCCTTCCTGGGCAAGCTCCTTGAGAAACTGGCCATCTCCCAACTTAATCTCCATGCTGAATCTGTTGGTAGTCTTCATGACCACCAGTCTGGCTTCAGAGCTGCCAGAAGCACGGAAACTGCTCTCCTGAACATCTGTGAGGACCTGCTCTCTAACCTTGACTCTAACACCCCTTGTGTTCTCATTTTGCTCGACCTCTCTTCTGCCTTTGACACTGTCAACCACACCATCCTGCTCAACCGTCTCCGTGATAACCTGGGTATCACTTGTCAGGCTCTGGCGTGGCTGACCTCCTTCCTCTCCAATCGACCCTTCCAGGTCCAACTCGGTTCCTTCCTCTCTGACATCTTTTTCTCTACTTGTGGTGTCCCCCAGGGTTCTAACCTCTCCCCCTGGCTGTTCAACCAATATCTGGCACTTCTTGCTCACCGCATCGCCGCTCTCTGTCCCTACTTTCAGTGCTACGCGGATGATACCCAGCTCATTTTCAGGCTACCCTCGGCTTCCTCTTCCCCTTCCCTCTTCTCTGACTGTCTCTCTGCTACCCAGGAATGGTGTGCGGCCAACGACCTTTGCCTTAATGCCAGTAAGACTGAGATTCTACTTATCGGCACACCCACTCCCTCCTCCCCTGCAGCTCTCTGGCCGGCCACTCTTGGCCCTCTTCCTGCGCCTACCTGCAAGGCAAAAAACCTTGGGGTCATCTTCGACTCCACACTCTCTTTCTCTCCACACATCTCTGACGTCTCTAAGAAGTCACACTACCAGCTACACCTCCTCAGAGGGATCCTTCCTTTCCTCTCCTTCCCCCAGAAGCTCACTGTCTCCATAGCCCTGGTTCTCTCAAAGCTGGACTACTGTAACAGCCTCTATCTAAATCTTCCTGCCTCTACTCTTCACCCTTTGCAACTCATCCAGAACAGGACTGCAAGACTTGTCCTTGGCCTCAAGCCCAAGGACCGTATCTCTCCAGGACTGAAATCGCTGCACTGGCTCCCAGTGGCTGTGAGGATTAAGTTCAAAACCCTCTGTATTGTCCACAAGGCCTTCTGGGGCCTTGGGCCAAAATACCTTCAACTCTCTCTTCCTAAATATCTTCCTTCTCAAGCTCTTCGCTCATCCACCTCCAACTACCTCAGGGTCAGCCGCTTCTCCAAGCAACGAGCTGGGGGTAGATCTCTCTCCGCAGCAGGGGCCTCCCTCTGGAACAGCCTTCCTGCCTCCCTGAAAGTTGAGGAGAACCATCTCTGGTTCCGGAAGCACCTCAAAACCTTCCTCTTTGCCTCCGCTTTCTCTCCCTCTCTCCCCTGCTAAAACCACTGAACCTGCACCGAATCTGCTACTGGACCACTCACCGATCTCGGTCCTTGGCCCAGCCACTCTTCCCTTGCACTGCCTACCTGCACCACAGGACTGTCTCTGTATCCCACTGCCCCTTCTCCCGGCACTTACCTTGCACTTGCCACCAGCTGGCCCTATTATTTATCTTGTATTCTACTAACCTTTACTGCACTTTCCTTGCACTTGCCACCAGCTGGCCCTATTATTTATCTTGTATTCTACTAACCATGTACAGCACTTTCCCCCTCTCCCCTTCCCCCTGCACTTTTCCCAGTCCCCTCTACCCTTGCACTTGCGCAGTCTGAATGACACCTGGCCTAGTAGGATCGTTGTCTGTCTCCCCGTGTTCCCCCCGCCTCGTCGCGCCTTGAAACACTTGTGTATAGGCGCGTTACAAATGCCATATCATATCATATCATATGGGAGTTGCAGTAAACAATTGTCCTGGGAAATTGGGGTGAAAGGGGTAGGGTACTAGATGGAATTCGTACCCTAGTGCTCTAGCAAGGCTGTATGTGACCCCTGGGGGAAGATGACGGGTCACGCAACGCACAGGCACCCCAAAAACAAAAGTACACGTGCGCGCAACCCCTGGTAGACCACGTGCATGGAAAAATGAACCCGCACTACGCTGTGGTACCCAGAAACACAAAAATAAACGTACGCGTGTTACAAGCAGCCTACAATGACCTCTGAAAGGGTACGCGACACACGGGGGCAACCACAGTTGGAAAATACATGCGCGTCTCACCGTCTGCCTTGTGTGTGCGCGTTGGCAACACCCCCGCCAAAAGAAGAAAAGAACGCAGTCTGAGGAAACAAGGAGTACGAACTGGAAAGGTTGTGAAGTAATGGCGTGTGAACCGACAAGTACAAGAAACACCCGCTCGCTCTCCATAAAAAGCACGTACAAGAAAATAGCGTGATACTCGTACCTTTTAAGCCAGCCCACACGTGCAATGTCACTTACGCGCTTACGCGGTAAGGCCCTTTCCTCCAATAGCATGGTGACGTGCAGTTTTCTCACGTGCTGATTCACAATGCACCCGTGTTGTGGGGAACACCCACGCGTGTAACGTCACTTATGCGCTTACGCGCTAAGGGCCTTTCCTCGGATTTCACGCTGATGTGCACTTTTTTCATGTGCCAAATCACTCCGTATCTAGCTGGCCACGCGAAAACACACGGAAGACCACGCTCCTGCCCAAAAGGCCATTTTCCTGCCCCCTAGAGCACGCTCCCACCAACCATCTGCTGCTGCCTGCCTGCTGCCCATATGCCCTGCTATTTGGTGCCTGCATGTCAGCCATCTGCAGGGGTCCAGTTGCTGGGTCCACCCCTGCTGGAACAGAAGACTCCTGACTGGGATACCATCACTCCACTGCCCAACCCCAGGACCCAGTTGCCCACCCATGCCTGCCTCGGGGGTCGCCATGTCAGGGCAAACACCATCTGAGACCACTGGCGACCCCCAGCCAGAGAGGCAGAGGTCCACCAGCTTCAGTGAGAAGGAAGTTGGTGTCCTGGTGGAGCATGTCCTGGGGCATTATGATGCCCTCTTCGGAACATCACGCACCAACAAGGAAGGACGGGTTAGGATCTGGGAGGACGCAGTGGTTGCCATCAATGCGGAGGGGGTGGCAACCCGCGACATCAAGCACGTCCGGAAGCGCTGGGAGGACTTCAGGTCCAGGACCCTCTACAAGGCCAGGCGCTTCGCGAAGGCAGAGGATGCAGAGGGGTGCCGGGTCAGCATGAGCAACATCCACATGAGGGTCCTGGAACAAGTAGGCCCAGTGCTCCACGCCCAGATCCTTCAGAGGCAGACCCGTCTGGAGTTGAGCGGTAAGTGGCAAGCATTGCTGTGTGAGACAGGGCATGTTGCAGTGTGCTGGTAGTCTGATAATTGCCTGTATGTGTGACATAGGTCATTTATGGATGTGTGTGTGCAGGGACATCATGGTCATGCATGTGAGAGCAGTAATGTGTGAACCACATGGATGGTGCATGTGTTCCAATGCAAAATGGGGAGCTGTATGTGGAATGCACACATGAATGCATGCCAGTCTCTGTTCTTGGACATGGAGGGGGGGTGAGGGATGGGTGCTGCTCTCATGTCAATGTATGGTTCACATGTGTGTGTGTCTGAAAAGTGTGTGTGTGACTTTGAAACGCCATGGATGCATGACACATGTCCGTGATGATGTGTAGATTCACTTATGCAGTGCGGTCACCGTTGTATCCACTGTGTCTATCCACTGTGTCTGTGGTATACAAGCCATGATGCGTGACCCTCTGGTGATGTGTGTGCATGGGATCAGTGTGAGCCATGATGCATGTGAGTTTGAAGGCAACATTTTGGTTAAAAGAGGCCCTTGTACATGGATGCTGATGTTGATTGCAGGTGCCGTGCCTGTTTCTGCATGTGTGTTGCGTGCATTCACCCATGTATTGTGGAGGGACAGGATGGAAGTGTCATTTGTCAGTGCCACTCATGTGTTATTGGTTCCTGTCTAGGGGAATATTGTAGTGTACCCTGATGCTTGTGTTCTATGTCTCCCTCTACGTAGCGTCAAGTGAAGAAGAGGGCGGAGACGGCGCTGTGGAGCCAAGCGACGAGGATGTCTCCACCGGGCGGCGACGCAAGGCCCAGCCACCCTCCCAGGAATTGCCATCATCCGGGAGCGAGGGGACTGGTGCCGCGTCTGCCACTACGGCTGTAGCGGAAGGGCTGGGTGAGCCCCCAAAGGGGCTTGCTATGGCGGAAGACGGTGTGGAGACTTCCAGGTTGGTGGTCTCCACAGAGGAGGAGGAGCCTGCTACTGAGCCGCACATGGGGCCTGGTGGGGGTAGTACCACTGGTGCAAGTGGTGCAGTCCAGGGCCAGGGTCAGGAGGCAGCACAGGTCACCGCGGAGGGGCCTGTGCATGTCGCTGTCCTTGACCCTGTGACTGCACCACCATGCACCAGCAGGGATGCCCCGTCCCAGACCGGTCCGCAGGTAGGGGGGAGTGCCACATCATCTGCCTCTCCACTACCTGCGGACGAGGGGTCCCATGAACGTATGGGCTCCATCCTGATTGGTGTTGCGTTGCGCACACGTGGCATTCGTGATGACGTGCGTGCTTCCTGGGTGGAGCACGCACGCCATCATGAAGAGCAGCGTTACGATGTGGCACTGTTGGGAGGGGCCCTGGTCGGTGGATTCCTACATGTGTCGCGCACTCTGGCGTACCTCTCCTCCTCTGTGGAGACTATGCGCCAGTCGTCCTCCCTGCCGTCTTCTGGCCCAGATTCCACCAGGTCCCCTGTGGACCTGGCCTGACCAACACAGCCAGCTTGGTGGAGATCCCATCCCTGCCACAGTCGGGAGTCAGCGGTCCAGCAGGGGTGGAAACCAGAACAACTGGAGACCAGCTGATGGAGAATGTGCAGGCATCATCGGACAGGGCACATGAACAGCAGCAGCAGCAGGCTCTAGGTGGGAGCAATGATGGCTCGGGGCCATCGACATCAGAGGGGCAGGCATCGGCCAGAGGGCAGGAGGACCCTGGAATGGGTGTGTCGGAGTGGCGGTGGGCAGAAGAGGCATGGCCCACAATGGTCAGGGCAGAGAACTCCATGCGGAGGGCACTGAGGCGGACCGAGTGCCTCGAGGCTATTCACAGGGAGTTGGAGTCCAACATGGCATCGTCCCTGTGAACCCTCGGGGCCATGGAAGAGGACCGCCTCCAGGACATTGAGCATGAGTTTGATGATGCCCTGGCCCGGGAAATCGGAAAGTGAGCCGTCGGTCTGGCCCGCCGCCATTGTATATAGTTTTTAGTGTTAGGTTTCATTTTCGTTTTCATTTATTTTGGGGTGTTTGGACTTTGCCCCACACATTTGTGTATAGTTTTTTTATTAGGTAGTTTTGTTCATAGGTTTTTGTTCTTTCGTTGGGCTCATGGACCCTTGACAATTGATTGTACATAGTTGGACAATGGATTTATTGGAACTTTTTCTTTGGATTTCACCATGGATTAATGGATTTTACTTTTTATGTTTCCTTTGGATTTGCTTTGGTGGAGGGAGAGTTTGGACTATTTTTCTTTTGGATTTCTTTGGATTGATTATACTTTTCATGTATTCATCTTTTGGACATGCTTTTCATTTCATGTTTGCAATTTTTTTATGCTTTCATTTCATTGCTTTATTTTTGTCCAGAATACATTTTGATATTTTACTTCCATGTGTGTAATTTGCTCTTTGAGTTAATGCATGTGAAAATGTGGGTTTACACAATCAATGCCAACCAGTGTGTGTGTGTCACGGACATGTGTTGATGTACATAGTTGACTTTTGGTTTGTGTCTTGAGATAGTGTGGGGTGGATTGGGAAATCATTGCGTCTCAAGACTGGGGTGGCGTGCTGTGGTATTTTGGTGGAGATGTGGGCCATGATTGTGCATCTTTATGTCATGTAGGGGGGACATGATTCAGGGCCTGCTGGCAGCTGCCCCTCACTGCTGGGTGGGTGGGGGTGCTGGGGGACATGAGTCAGGGCCTGAGGCTCACTGCTGGGTGGGGGTGCTGGGGGACATGAGTCGATGAGTCGGGGCCTGCTGGCAGGTGCCCGTCAATGCTGGGTGGGTGGGGGTGCTGGGGGACATGAGTCAGGGCCTGAGGCTCACTGCTGAGTGGGTGGGGTGCTGGGGGACATGAGTCGGAGCCTGCTGGCAGGTACCCGTCAATGCTGGGTGGGTGGGGGTGCTGGGGGACATGAGTCAGGGCCTGAGGCTCACTGCTGGGTGGGTGGGGGTGCTGGGGGACATGAGTCGGGGCCTGCTGGCAGGTGCCCCTCACTTCTGGGGGGTGGGGGTGCTGGGGGATATGAGTCGGGGCCTGCTGGCAGGTGCCCGTCAATGCTGGGTGGGTGGGGGTGCTGGGGGACATGAGTCAGGGCCTGAGGCTTACTGCTGGGTGGGTGGGGGTGCTGGGGGACATGAGTCAGGGCCTGCTGGCAGGTACCCATCAATGCTGGGTGGGTGGGGGTGCTGGGGGACATGAGTCAGGGCCTGAGGCTAACAGCTGGGTGGGTGGAGGTGCTGGGGGACATGAGTCGGGGAATGCTGGCAGGTGCCCCTCACTGCTGGGGGGTGGGGGTGCTGGGGGATATGAGTCAGGGCCTGCTGGCAGGTGCCCCTCACTGCTGGGTGGGTGGGGGTGCTGGGGTACATGAGTCAGGGCCTGAGGCTCACTGCTGGGTGGGTGAGGGTGCTGGGGGACATGAGTCAGGGCCTGAGGCTCAATGCTGGGTGGGTGGGGGTCCTGGGGGACATGAGTTGATGATCACTAGTGCAAGGTGACATGTGGGCTGGTTGGGGGGCATGCCCATGGTGGATGGGCTGCGTGTGGGACATGACCAGTGGTGCTGGATAGTCCCCTGTGGTGTGGGCTGCCTGCAAGGGCCATGGAGGGGGTAGAGGGCACACCTGCGAGGACCCACACTGCCAATTCACTTGTGGGACTCCCCGCACACCCCACTGGATACACGTACCCCACTCTGACAGCGAAATCGCGTGTGAAACTGCCTGCAAACCCCCAAAATACACGTACCCCGCTCGCACAGGGCCAATCGCGTAAGAAACTCCCCACGAACCCCAGTAATACACATACCCCGCTCGCACAAGGCCAATCGCGTGTGAAACTCCCCACGAACCCCAGTAATACACGTACCCCGCTCGCACAGGGCCAATCGCGTGTGAAACTTCCCATGCACCCCCAAAATACACGTACCCTGCTCGCACAGAGCCAATCGTGTGTGAAACTTCCCACGCACCCCTGAAATACATGTACCCCGCTCGCACAAGGCCAATCGCGTGTGAAACTTCCCACGCACCCCTGAAATACACTTACCCCACTCGCACAGGGCCAATCGCGTGTGAAACTTCTGGCGCACCCCTGAAATACATGTACCCCACTCGCACCGGGCCAATCGCGTGTGAAACTTCCCCCGAACCTCAGTAATACACGTACCACGCTCGCACACGGCCAATCGCGTATGAAACTTCCCACACACCCCCGAAATACACGTACCCTGCTCGCACAGGGCCAATCACGTGTGAAACTTCCTGCGCACCCCGGAAATACACGTACCCCGCTCGCACAGGGCCAATCGCGTGTGAAATTTCCTGCGCACCCCAGTAATACACGGACCCCACTCGCACAGGGCCAATCGCGTGTGAAACTTCCTGCGCACCCCCGAAATACACGTACCCTGCTCACACAGGGCCAATCGCGTGTGAAGCTTCCCGCGTACCCCCAAAATTCATGTACCCCGCTCGCACAGGGCCAATCGTGTGTGAAACTTCCAGCACACCCCCGAAATACACGTACCCCGCTCGCACGGGGCCAATCACATGTGAAACTTCCCACACACCCCCGAAATACATGTACCCCGCTCTCACAGGGCCAATCGCATGTGGAACTCCCCACGAACCCCAGTAATACACGTACCCCGCTCGCACAGGGCCAATCGCGTGTGATTCTCTCCGGAGGGGTGCGCGGGGAGTTTTACAGGCATTTTCGTGGTTGGGGGTCTGTATGCTGGTCCACTGGCCTGTGCGCACGGGGAGGGGTTGTGGGCGTAAGTGGCGCTGCTGCAGGGTCGCTGCGCCACTCTGTGCCACGGCTGGTAATGGATGTTAAAATCCATGAATACGCTGTGCGCGGAAATGGAATTTGGCGCACGTGGCTGGCGCAGAATGTCGCACGTGCACACTGTGTGCCAGCCGCGTGCGCCACTTGTGCACTGAATTCTATGAATTACCCCCTTAATTGCAAGATCTCCAAACCTAGGGCCATGTTAATGTTTAGTTTCTCACAAAAAGTCAGTAACCAAAACAGCCAACTGTTTTCAAACCAGCCATGACATCTGCAGTCTTTCTCTGTTTCCAGGAAAATGATTCCTAGTTTGAATTTCTAGTAATTTTTATGAGTAGGGTATGTATGATGTGTGTGTTTTGTGGTTTGTAATTGGTTGATGTTACTGTTGTAATTCTGTGTTTGTCTGTGATAGATTACAATAAAAATGTGTCGGCCATTTTAGTATTTTGGTTAGTAAATATAGTCTGTGGTTTAGATTTTGGACAGTATAAAAGCTATAATTTTTTGAAGTTTTGTCCTTTTGATTGTAGAATTGTCTATGCACTATACTCTCATTGTTTGTGTCCAACCCATCCTTTACCTATTTTTGAACCTTTTCCACCCTACCTAACCCTAATCTTCTATATCCCAACTACTATGTATACTTTGTCATCATCCATTTTAAATAACTCCATGTGCAGTCATTTCTTGTATTGACACATTTCAAGTACCATTGTATCACTGATGTCTATTTTGTCATTTATATTCCATAGTCACATTTAATAAAAAATAATCCTTATAGCCGCGACTATAAAAGAGTGGTGTGATTGGTGTACTGAGGATCGTGCCTAGCAACAACAATGACTGGGGCATTAAGCTGCAACTATTCAGCACCCACCTTGTGCGCGGCGTTGCTATCCGCAAGGAAAAGTGGGCCTGTGTGCAGCCATGGCCATATTCCAGCAAATGGCACGTTGTGTGTATGATGTTTGGTAGCCACGGCTATCCGACATTTTGGGTGGAGTAGCATCATGTTGTATCATGCTTGCTATGTATGTATGAGCTGAGAGAATGTTGATGTGCTGCAGTGGACTGTTTGGGTGTGAGTGTCTGTCAAAGTTCCAGCTTTAGGCAGTTGGGGACAAGTCAGCCTGG
The DNA here is from genome assembly GCF_040938575.1 of Ambystoma mexicanum. Taxonomy (NCBI): domain Eukaryota; kingdom Metazoa; phylum Chordata; class Amphibia; order Caudata; family Ambystomatidae; genus Ambystoma; species Ambystoma mexicanum. The sequence continues at coordinate 468,662,241 of NC_090925.1, read as the reverse complement.
GTGATGGGACCCAGTGGTTCGCTCTGTGCCATCCTAAAGAGACTTACAATAAAGCTTAACTGAAGGAACCTACAAGAGTGTCTCAGAAGCAGCTTTATTGCACATCATAGATGCATTGAGTGTTATGGGGGTTTGGGAGAGACCAGGGGAGTGGTGGATGACCATGGGGAGTGGAGTGGAGCTGGTAGGCATGTTAGGGACAATGTTTGGAGTTTGGGGGAATGGAAATACATCTTTGTATTCATAGTTTGTTTCATGCAGCCCGTGGCTAACAGCAAATGGCCACAAAGGGGCTTTTGTATAATTGTGTCTATAAAATAAAGCATGTGCGCAGGCGCATCAACGTTTTTCATCATTTTATTAGTTGTCGCAGTAGTCACGGCTGTGGTTATAGCTGCATCTATTAAACCATACATTTATGTGCAATCATCATATTGTTATGTGGATGATAAAGCACAGAATTTCATTTGTGTATTTTGATTTTCTGTGCTTACGTGTTTCATTGTTTTTATTTGAAGTTTTGAAGGTTGGCTTAGTTTGTTTTTGAGTTTGCAAAAGAATTTACATGTATCCGTGACTACAAAGCAAGATCTGCAGCTGTATTGAGTAGCCGTGGCTATGAATTATGCTGGGTGGGAAAAAAAAAGATTTCTGTGAGTTTGATTGTTTGTTATTGGTTGTTTTTACTGTTCTGTTTGTGTAGCTCTTTGTGATGGGTTGTAGTGAAAATGTGTCATCCATTTTAGTAGTATTTATTAGTAGATAGTTCTCTTTTTTTGGTATTCATTTTGAAAAGTATAAAAGCCACCATTTTATGCCGTTTTATCCTTTTGATTCCAGAACTCTCACTGTGCACATGGCAGGAGTGTGGATGTGAAAATAAGTGTTAATACATATTTATATATTTAAAGGTTTATTTGCAGTGTTGTAGTTGTAACTTACATTAACCACTGCTATCACATGGTGTTCATTATCTTTTTTTTCATCTGCTCTGATTGTGTGGCAAGTATTTTTTAATGTACTTTTTAACTGTCACTAACATGGACCTACAAAATTAGATTTGTCAATCACTTGCATTTATATGCATGCATTTAGTTTTTGTATTCATGTTAGTGAGGTTGAAGGTTTATTTGATTGTATTTGTTGTAATTTTAATGCATTTTCAGCTATGCATTACTAAGCTGTTTTGAGTTTTCTGTGAGGTAGTACAATTGATGGTTTTGTTTTTTTGCAAGTTCATTTTTAGTCATTTCTGTATTTTTGTATGTTATCGTAGCTGAATCGTTCTCATCATCCCAGTGGACTTGCACCATATGCTGAAAAAGGCCAACCCATATTGAAAACATATTGGTACTGCTGGAGAACAGCACATCTGTAGACATTTCAATGAAAACCTCCTTTGTGAACCTCTCTAGCATTTCTGATAATCTTGACATGGAGTGCTCCAGTGCTGCAGGTGTTTCAAGAAGACTCTGGCTGTTGGTAGCAGCATCTTTAATGTGGCAGGTTGATTCAGCACAACCATTGCTCACATCTCCAGTGAAGAGGGAGGATCACATGTAAGTCAAAAAAGGCTGCAGCACTGTATGGGGCAGACCATTTAGAAACATTTGAAGGCCCACGTCTTAGTGTCTTTTTGCACAAGGTGCATTGGATTTGACATGAAAAATGTTTTCTTTTAAAAGTACTAGTGTTTCTAACTGTTTGAGTGTTTCTATCCCATGTTCTCCAAGTTTACTTATCCCCCCTATTCTCTCTTGTTCTTCAAGTTTACTTAACCTTCCCCATCCTCTGTCCTGCAACCACCCAGTATAACATCCTTTGTTTATTCTAAACCAGTTTATATATCCCTGTTTGCTCATTGTAGTGGTAGTTTCTATACTTTTTTTTAAATTACTGTATGATTTTTTTTAAATCCAAGTTGTATTTTTTCCCCCAATGACCCAAGGATTAGTATGGGCAAAGAGAACAACAGTGTTGTATGCACAAATGTGGTATCGTATATAGTGCAAGATATGAGGGCCATAAAAACGTGTGTATTAAATTGTGTTTCTTAAAGTGTGTGTGTTCTTTAATGAATTATGTTTTTGTTTTACAGATAGAATGATATATATATTTTTTTAAGCATAGATGAATAACCACAGGTACGGTATAGGCAAATGGGGTGTTGAATTTCGGAGGTGCAGTTAATCACAGCAATGGCTGGGGACGGTGCTAGTTGCGGGTTTGTTGCACCATACCCATGGCTATAGGCCTCAATGTGCAAAAACGTACGCTGTTTGTACCCAAAAGAGTCCCTTCTAAGAATGATCTAGTATGTATATGTGTATACAAATCTATCTGACTTACCGACCAAGGTTACATATTGTAAAGGCGGCTAGAAAAAAAGTCAATGAACTGTAGCCACGGCTGTGAGTGTTGAGTTATTTTAGAAAAACATTTTGGATGTTATTTTAGTGTATTGTGTATTTATATGTGATGAGTGTTATTTCATTGTATTTGTACATTTATATGTGATTAGTAGTGTTTAACAAACAGTTTTGGAGTGCACTGAGTGTAGTATTTTAGCACATTTGGCGTTCTCTCTTTATTATCATGTATGCTACATATCTCCTCCAGCCATTCCAGTTAGTTTTCCATTGTACTGAGATAGAAAAAATACTGCTTGTCACCTAAGATATTAGAGTTAGAAATGGAGGACGATCACATGAGGAGAGAAGGTAAAATGTCTTGTATTTTTTGAGTGATGTTTATATTTGCCAATGAAACATTAGATTACATTGTACAATCATATTAGTAGTTTCTCTATATAGCACATTTGTATTGCTTGAGAGTGAGGTGTCTTTTTTATGAGATTTTGCTATCTTTGGTGTATATATATTGTTTCCATGGATATTTGAAACATGGAGCCCATTTCAGAAGGAGAGGAATTTCATTGTTCAGAAGACAGTGGAACATTTCTGAATTTTGAGAATGGAGTTCATAGTGATTTTGAGGACATAGGTGATGTGTTGTCAAAGCATTGGCTTACAATGTTCTTTTGGTTCTATAATATTATTGTAGACACAGTGTTTGAAATGAAAGGTTTATGCTGCAATTGTAGAGAAATATTTTTGACAGGGAGCACAGGTTTTTTGTTCTTTGGGAAAATAACATTAATTAATCATCTAAATAAAGATCACAGAGAAATGTTGCAAGATCTTTTAAATTGTAATAGAGGTGAAGAGTATTTCTCTGAAAATATATGTTTTGGTTATATATTGGTAAAGGAACCCAAAGGCTCTTTTACGAGCCACTATAGATATATTGGAAAAGGAAAATACATTTGATGCCACTTTTTTAAATATCCGTGGTTACGTTGCACCCTGTCAGAGGGGCTATAGCCGTGGGTACCACTGAGCCAAATGGACATTGTGTATTTCTGGCGGTTGCAGCCGTGGCTACAACTATCACCTTAGCTGCGGGTTCAGTGATACCAATTCTTTTGCCTTGATCATAATATTTCATGGATTTTATAGTACACAATTTTACATGTGTTTTTGACTCTATGCCCTCATGTCTACCTTTGTGTTGTTTGAATTTTCATACCTTGTTGATATATCTTTTTGAATCTTGCAAAATGTTATGGGTAGCCGTGGCTACTGACAGTTGGCCAGACCCACAGCTATCTACGCTCCAATTGAACGTAGTACTTTGTGGTGGGCTTTGGTAGCCACAGGTATGACCCCGATGGTTGTACCTGCCGTTATAGCTGCTTGTATTTTAGTGCAGTCATCATATTATTTTATGGATGTTTTAGCACAGATGTGTACATGTCTTTCCATTTCGGACGTTCTCACCTCAAGGCATGTGTGATTTATATTTGAAACCCTTGAAGTATGTGTTTTTCAGTGCATTTGAAAAATGTATGTTTCCTCTCATGTAACCTGGGTTATAGCCACGCTTATTTAATTTGTCAAATTAAAAAAAAGCTTTTATTTAATTGTGTTTCTACATGTTCAACAAAGTATTCTTTAGAAGGATTGTTTTGGGGTTTATTGCCTGTTAGAGGTTGGAATACAAATGTGTTGGACATTTTACTTGTTTGCTTTGTACAGTCCTCTTTTTGTGCTATTGATTTTTGAATGGTATGAAAGTGACCTTTCTGTGAATTTTTGACATTCTGATTCCAGAACTCAGAGTGTGCAGATGTTCTGTGTTTGGCTATTGTGAAGATCTATTTATTCTTTGGAGCAGCTGAAGATCAGTGATTGTGTGTTTTGTATATTTCATGTATAATATTAATTGTTGTTTATATACTATAATTAAAGTATGTTTAGGTTTCTGATTTAGTAAAGTTTCCAAGTATTATTTTGAAAGTAGGATTTTCCATATTTTACTTGAGTGTTTTCAGAAGAGTGATCAAGCAGTAGCACATGTTATGCTATGGTTATGTGTGAGAAAAAATATATTTCCAATTAAAGGTTGTTTCTCACTGTTTTCTTGAAGTATTTATTTGCCAATTGACAAATAGTGCAGCTTTGTATGCGCTTTGAAGTTTGATATCAAGCTGTTTTCTGTGACCCTATATTAGTGACTTTCTACTTTGTTAGAGTTGTGGAAGTGTTTGAATGTGGCTTTAAATTTGAGAAGTCTTAGGAGGCAGTGCACCTGATGAATGCTAACTCGGTTATAATGTTCGGCAATATTATTTTGCTTATTTGTGGAGATTTCTGGATTCTGCCAGCTTACTGGGAAAGTTAATTTCAACTGGTAAGTCTGCAGTGAACATTTCTTCTCTTGAGAAGTGGTTTGGGAATTGTACTCTGAAGTTATGGCAACAGTATGCCATGTATTAATGAAGTCTTTTGGCGTTTCAGGCTAAATACACCAGCTAAATGAGTTCTGAGAAATTATGAAGCAAAGTGAAGAAGGTGAATTCATAGTGGCTACGGCCTCATAGTTTCAATTTTAGCTTTTCTGCAGTAATCCATAAAATGTGCTTGCCTCTTTTTATGTAGGTATGACCTTGGAAATCACATGGTTTATGCATATCTTGCTCTTAATATGTGCATGCTTTATCATTAATTGTTAGGTTATGAAAGAAATGGATACTGTGGCATATAAGATCAATTCACTTTTCATTCAGGTTTATCATACAAAACATGTATTTGCCCAACCACAGATCAATACACGACAAACTCAGTGCCCACCCAGTGAAACTCTACTTTGCTCATCTTATTTACGCTATGTGAACTGCTCAATACCTTCCCACTTTACTCAAGCACTTAGAGCAGAGCTTTACATGGGGCATTTATGTATACTCTAATCTAATTGTTGCATTATGTAGCTCAGCTATGTACAGTTTCCCCACCAATATATATGAAAATGATTCTAAAATTTCTGTCACAGATTTGAACGTAGATTCCAACACTGCACTGTATGTAGAACATTATGGGTCCTATAATGTTCAGCACCAGTGCACGCACATGAGTCTAACCTGTGTGGCAGACAAATCAAAATGTTGGTAGTGATTTATAAATAATGAACAGCAACCATATCTGGCAGTTTCACAATTTGCTTGGAAATGGTGTGCTACGGAAGGGCATGGACCCACTTGTTTTCTATGCTAGCACGTGTGTTGTTCCACAATGTACAGACATAGGAAGATTTAAAATGAATGGGGTGCATAGTAACATTTATCATCAAACAAACAGCTGTGTTTGTGCTTCGAAGTTGGATATCAACCTCTTCCCTGTGACTCCATATTAGTAACTCCTTTTTTGTCAGATTTGTGTTTGAATGTGGCCTTATATATGACAAGTCTTATGATGGAGTGCAGCTGGTCAATGCTAACTTGGTTATGATGTTGGCAAATGCTAATTTCCTTATTTGTGGTAATATATGAATTCTGCCATTTTACAGTGAAAGTTAATTTCATCTGGTAAATTGCCAGTGAACATTTATTCTCTTGAAAAGTGGTTTGGGAATTGTACTCTGAAGTTATGGCTACAGTATGCCAGGTATTACTAAAGAAATGTTCACTGGGATGGGGGCAAGGGCAATATTGATGAGGTTCACTATTGTAGCTTTCTGGGGCTGCTTAGGGCACTTGGCCATTCAAACCCTAGTGAGAGTGGGGATGCGCAGAGGAGGGAAAACACACATGGCAATGCCTTTTAGTTGAGTAGTAGCGATTAGTTTGTAGGTGAAATACAGGATAGCGGGTCAGGCCATTGTCTTTGCATGTCCTTTGACAAGGACGCTTAAGGAGGACTGATTAAATAGGTGTTGGGAGGAGAAAGTGAGTGGCAATGCCTGTCACGTGACCAGCAGTGTGCTCAATGTTGTCTGCCTGGAACTGGCCTACAGTCCTTAAGTAGAGTCTTGTAAGGTGTGGGAACTAGAGCTGGGTGGAGCAACTGAGTGCCAGTGCATTACCTTCCAGCTCTCCTCCTTCATTACCTTCCTCATGAAATGAGTACACACCAGGGATTCATGAATGGAAAGATATGTAACAAATTATCTGGACTAAGGACTCAAGACTAAAATGCCCACTTTGCACCTTCAGTTTATAGTGATCAATGAATGGTGAAGGTATGCCTTTTGCCTAATAGGCTGACATACCTCTTGTAGATTAGCCTTATATGATTGGAGAAAGTGTTTGAGGGATTGCATGTAGAGTAAATAAGATGAGCACATTAAAGGTTAGTGGGTAGCAACTGAGTTTCTCAGTTTGTGATGCATTAGTGGTTGGCACAGCACATTTTCAAGATGCTAAGCTTGAATGAAACCTGAGCTAATTGTATAGATCATAGTGATCATTTGTTTCACAGTCTAAGAATTCATCATAAGGGATGCACATATAGAAAAGAAACAAGGACATTTGATAAGGAAAATATATTTTTCTCAAACATAAGCATAGTATAAAATCTACTACTGCTTGAGCACTCTTCAGAAAACATTCAATAAAATATGGAAAACCCTACTTTTCAAGCAATACTGATAAAATGTGCTAAATTATAGACCTAAATATACTGAATAGATTTATATAAACAACGATTCATATTATATATTCAAAATATAAAAAAAACACAATCACTGACCTTCACCATCCTACATTAATTCTTTTACAGCTTTTTTCTAAGATGCCATCATGCTAGCAACAACAACGTGCCAGAAGAAAGAATCGTATTCAGGGAAGTAAACATTTACAATGTAATATATTAAAGAAATTACAAAGGAGTGTGGGAGGTCAAATACCCTGTTCTATGGATTGCCTTCCACTCAGTATGGTCTACAACCACATTTTAGCTTCACAGAGGAGTATTATCCATTTGCATATCAGTCTTTGTCCCATCCAGATCCAGTGTCAAAAAGTGTGATTGCAGAAATCAGTGATTGCGGGGGCAAGAGAGCCAATGTTATCCTTGATCGTCCTGGATGAGCAGGGGGAAACCTGTTTAGAAGAGAGCTTCGTGGAGCAGACACCTCTGGTAACTTCATCCGGTGTGACAGGGTGGAAGGAGGAGAAGGAGGGTGAGGGGCCACGGGAGGCAAGGGGGTGTGGGATGTGTTGGGAGGATGGGTAGGAAGGGTGTTCAGGATGTCCTGAGGTTTGTTGGCAAAGTGTGTGGCCAGTGCATTGCAGATAGCCTGGGAAGGAGAAGGCGAGGAGGAGACTGCAGAAGGGTTGGCTAGTTCCATGCAGAAATTGAAAAGTTCAGCCATGTTGTTGGTGCCTGTATTTGGGCTCTTTTTTTGGAATGGATGGACGTACATATATAAACTGGGTGAGAGCAAACAAGGAACATTATGCTAAGGAATTATAATAGAGCAAATAGGGTAGGTTAAATAAACCTGGAAAACAAGAGAGAATACGGTAGGTTAAGCAAATATGCAGAACATGAAAGTATGGGGTAGGTTAAGTAAACTTCGAGAACATGGGAAACATTTTGAATACAGGTTGATATTTCACTGAAGATAACTGAACAACTTTTTCAGTAGCCATAGCACCTCAAGTATATGAATTCTATCAGCATCTGTCCACCATGAAAACAATGAAAATCCAATCAGAAAATAAATGCAAACAATCCAACTTTCTTGCAACAGATACTAAAAAAAAAACAAGTCACAAGAAAATCAAAAAAATTAAAAATGACTAAAATAAACTTGCAAAACAGCATCAATTATACTACCTCACAGAAAACTCACAACAGCTAAGAGTACTGCATAGCTGAAAGTGCATTAAGATTACAACAAATACAATCAAACCTTCAATCTCACTAACATGAATAAAAAGACTAAAAATACTAAATGCCTACATATAAATGCCATTGATTGACAAATTTAATGTAGATGAAAAAAATGATAATGACACACCTGATAGCAGTGGTTAATATAATTAACACACAACCCTGAAAATAAACCTTCAAAAATGTAAATATTTATTAACACTTTCTTTCACATCAGTCAAACTCCTCTCATGTGCACAGTGAGAGTTCTGGAATCAAGAGGATAAAACTGCAGGAAATGGTAGCTTTTATACTTTCCAAAATGAATACCAAAAAAAGAGAACTAAATACTAATAAAAATACTTAAATGGATGACACATTTCACCACAACTTATCACAAAGAGATACACAAAAAAGACAGTAACCACAACCAATAACAACCAATAACAAACAATCATTCTCACTGAAATATTTTGTTTCCGCACTCAGCATCTTTCATAGCCATGGCTACCTGACCTGGCTGCAGATCTTGTTTTGTAGCTGCGGCTACATGTACAATTTTTGCCAACTCAAACACAAACTAAGCCAACCTTCAAAACTTCAAATAAAACAAAGGAACACCTAAGCACATAAAATAACACACACAAATGAAATTGCACGCTGTATCATCCACATAACAATATGATTATTTCACAGAAAACGTATGGTTTGATAGACATGGATATAATCATAGCTGCGCCTACATGTACAACTAATAAAATGACAAAAAAGCTACGCACATGCTTTTTTATAGACACGCTTATTGAAAAGCCCCTTCATGGCCATTTGCTGTTAGCCGCGGCTTCACGAAAAAAACCCCACATATAAAACATTTATTTACACTCCCACAAACTCCAAACACGTGCCCCTGACACGCTTTCCAGCCCCGCTCCACTCTCCATGGTCCTCCTCCACTCCCAAGTCTCTCCCAATCCACCAAAATACTCAATGCATCTATAAAGCTACTCCACCCAAAATGTCGGATAGCTATAGCTACCATACGTCCACAAACATACAACATAGCTGCTGCTGCTGCACAGGGGGCACTTTTACCCACGGGTAGCAATGCTGCGCACTAGATGGGTGCTGAATAGCCATGGGTAAACACCCCATTCATTGCTGTTGCTAGGCGCGATCCTCAATACACCAAATACTCCCCTTTATTATAGCTGTGGCTATAAGGGCTCTTATTTCAAAATAAATCTGAGTATGGAATATAAATGACAAAAGAGACACTAGTTATACAATGATACTTAAAAGGTGTCAATACAATAAATGACTGCTCATGGAGTTATTTAAAGTGGATGATGATAAAGTATACATAGAAGTTAGGATATAGAAGATTACGGTTAAGTAGGGTGGATAAGGTTCAAAAACAGGGTAAGGAAGGGTTGGACACAAACAATGAGTACAAAACTGCATAAAATGATAGCTTTTATACTTTCCAAAATCAAAGCCACAAAAAGAGGACTATATTTACTAACCAAAATACTAAAATGGCTGACACATTTTGAGTGTAACCTATCAGAGACAAACATAGAATTTCAACAGTAACATCAACCAATTACAAACAACGAAATATCACACACATCATACATGCCCTACTCATGCAAATTACTAGAAGTTCAAACTAAGAATCAGAGAAAGACTGCAGATATCATGGCTGGTTGAAAACTGTGTGGCTGATCAGAGACAGTTGGCTATTTTGGTTACTGGCTTTTTGTGAGAAACTAAATACTAACATGGGAATGCGTTGGTTCCAGGTTTTTCCAAAATTGTTCAATCTGAGAACTACAGTGCAGCCAGGCATCATACTAATTCATTGTGGAGGCAATGACTTTGGGAATGTACGAAGTGTGTCCCTTACTTTCATGATGAAACAAGACATGGGAAAACTAATGGAACTTTTTCCTCACACCATCTTTATCTTTTCCAATCGGACTCGGAGGCAAAAATTGAGATGGACCACCAGATTTAATGGTAAAATTGAAAAATCACAGAGAAATGTCAATAATGTAGTTTCAGCATTCATGAGAGACCACAACCAATTATGGATTTCAAACAACAACATATAGTTCTACATAGTCAATTTCTAAAGACATGATGAAGTACACCTAACAGATGAAGGAAATGCAGTGTCCCTTCATAACATCAAAACAGTACTCCAAATGTGCTAAAATACTTCATTCAGTGTACACCAAAACAGCCCTTAAGGACTACTTATCACATATAAATACACAAAACCAATAAAATAATACCCACATAATTTTTTAAGTATAACCGTGGCAAAAAGTCAATGAACCGCATTCATTGACTTTTTGTTATGCTCACCTGGTCTCTGTGGGGACGTTGGGGCGCTGTTGGAACCCTCCCTGGACCTGGCTCCTGTGGATCGACTCTCTCTCCCAGCTGCTGCGTTATCGAGGACCCATGCTGCAGGGTCGGAAGCGAGAAGCAATGCTTCCAGCGATGGCGTGGCTGACTCAGGTAAGATGCGCGCGTAGACTTCAGAGTTAGAAGCAGGTAGCTGAACTTCCAGCGATAGTGTGGCTGAACTCAAGGTAAGATGCGCGCGGTAGCTGCAGAAGGGGAAGCAATAGCAATGCTTCCAGCGATGGCGTGGCTGAGTCCAGGTAAGATGCTGGAGGGTTCCGGAGACTGAAGATGCTCGTACTGAATCAACTAATGTCTTCTGAACGGCAGTAAGCGTTACGCTGCTCTAGCAGACTAACGTGAAGCGCCCGCATGCGGGTGGGGCCGGTTTATATAACCTGGCCCCATCCACTCCCCTTAGGCCCCGCATTGAGGCCCCACCTTGCCACCCCTCCTGTCTTCTGCATGTGCCTTCCATGCATTGCTAGGGCCACACCCAGTCCAGATGCACATGCCTTTAACATTCTGTGTGCAGAGCACACTTTATAATGAGCTTAGTGCCATAGGCGCCACGACTGGGTCCATTGGGACCCTGCAGGATGTGAAGTAACTGGCCCATGACCAGTGGCCATGACACTTTTTTATAGCCGTTAAAAATTGTTAGTTCATGGGGGGCTCACATAGGGTTTTATATGTGTATAAATATTAATGTAATAGATAGTTCTTAATAAAGCCTATTGCAGGTAAATTCCATTGAATCCGCGGCTAAGACCCCCCCAGTCATTGTTACGATTACCCACGCCTCCAAATTCTGACTTCACATTGGATGATACAGAAGCTGTGGTTATGGATCTATGTTTAAAAAATAAAATAAAATGCATATATGTGTAAAGTCAATCAGAATGAAGTGGTGGGAGTATAGTTACTCTCTAAGGTACAGAAGCTGCAAATAGATTCACTACCCATAGAAGAGGGAAAATATATTAATATCCTTCTAGCTGTACAAGAAGAAAACATAATTAGTTAGAGAACACACACACTTTAAGAAACACAATTTAATTCTCCAGTTTTAATGACCCTCTCCTATAACAACCTATAACAGTCAATAAACCTCCAAACAATCCTTCTAAAGACTACTTTGTAGAACATGTAGAAACACAATTTAAAAAAAACAAACTGCTTTATAAATTACGCACATTACATAACCACATATATAACCATGGTTGCATTGGGGGGACCCTCCGATAGCCGTGGGTAAACGTAAATTTTTCTCTACATTGAAAAACACGTATTGCAAAGGTTTCAGATTTCAGTCACACATGCCTTGAGGTGAGAATATCCAAATAGAAAGACATGTAATATTCTGTGGCAAAACATCCATAAAATAATTTATAGGGGGAGTCCAAAAATGTTTTTTCTTTCCATAGACTGAATGGGGAAAAAACTTTGCTCACCCCTACAGCCCAAACCGCTGGGCAGATTTTCACCAAATTTGCGGCAGGAGCAGCGGCTTGGTCCCGAAAGCGATGAAAATCCATCAGACACACTTCCCTGTTCGCTCCGCGGACAGGACACCGATTGGTTAATCGGCTTGCGTCATGTCCGCGGACAAGCGACGTGTTCGCTGATTGGATGGTGAAGAGTGTGAAGTGCGTCAGATTTGCCCACCATCTTGGATTCGCAGACAGCAGCCGGTGTCCGCAGACATCACGGTAAAAACATATTAAAAAACACAACATTACACTTGTCAAACTTATCAAATAATCCTTGGGGAGGTGGGGGGTGATGAGGATCGGATGGGATATGGCTGCAAGAAGCAAAAAAAACATGTGTTTTTTGCCGTGAAAGTCCGCGAACAGTTCGGATGTTCGCAAACAGTCCTGTAAAGTTTGCGAACACCTCAGCATTACAGGATTGGTGAAATGCAGTTCTTGGATGGCTTATACCTTTGGCGCCACTTAATGGAACTGCATGAAATTTTGCATGTATATTTCTGACCTGATTCTGAGTGAGTTTGCAAAGTTTCTGTCATGAGGGGGCAAAATTAGAGGGGGGACATCCCAAAATAATTTAAAGGCTTATAAATGAGGTGCCATTTGACAAATCTACTCTTCATTTGGCAAACTGATAATAGATCTAGATATACATGTTTTTGCGAAGTTTGGTGGGATTCTGTCAAGAGGGAGCAAAATTAGAGGGGGGTCCCAAAATATTGTAAAGGCTTATAAATGTTGTGCCATTTGACAAATCTACACAAAGGTTTGCAAACAGATTATAGATCTAGATATAGATGTTTTCGTAAAGTGTGAATGGATTTTGTCAAGTGGGGGCTAGGTTATATGACGATTGTATGTGCATACATTTGATACTTTTGAAAAAATAAAACATGGGTGGATTTCCAGCAAACTTGCGTAAGGAGCATTGGCAAGGACCTACAAGCATGGTTTTGCAAATGTGCCAGTGTTTTATTATTTGACAATTGTCATAATGTAGGTACAAAAAATAGCGGGATACCTTTAGTGACTGAGGAGTAGCCTGTGGCCATGGGCAGTGGCCAGATTGTCCGGGTCATGGAATAAGGTCATGATCTGGACAATCTGGCTACTGGCCATGACCAGAAGGGACAAAACATAGGATTAAAGTGGCCATGCCCACCTGGGATGGCTTTGTGGTAAAGTTATTCGAAATTAGGATAGATCTGAAAGGGAAGAAAAATGTGCTTGTGCTAATATGGTCATTGGGTTCTCTTTTTGCCTTCTGCAGGCTGCCATGGAAAGTGAAGAGGGGTCCTGTATGGGACCCTCGCCTTCCCTTTCCATGGTGGCCATCTTGGAAAAGGATTTTCCTTCCTACACCGGGACACCACAGGCGTCCCGGTGTAGGAAAAAAATATACTCTTTTTTAGCACCCCGGGTTCCCGCTTTGGGAACCTAGGGTGCTAATGGCCTTCATCCCCCATTTCAGGGGCTGGAATCGGGGGGTAATGGTCCAGAGACCTTGTTATCCACCCTTGCTTCGCTTGGGCTGATAACTTGGGCTGCTGGGCCGGTATCCACCGTTCCAGTCCCTGGAACAAGGATGTACGCCACAATATTTCCATTAGCATAACACAAAATGCAAATGGAAATGTTGGAAATTTTTATTGAGTCTATGTATTTTACTGAGAAATATAAAGTAGATGGAGTGTATACTTTTTTTTTAGTTCTATTTTTTAACAGTGAATGGTGGTTCCTAAAGGAACATGTCTTGTTGTTTTTGGATGTATTTTATTTTGGCAGGAGAGCTAAGAACGAAAGGTGGGGAGGGAAATGAGGGAAGAGGAACCAAACACTATTATGGAGGGGTAGGCGGACAAGGGAAAATGCTGCACGTGTGTTATAAGGTAGGGGGCTGTGTTTCTCATGCTCCTTGATTACAGCAGTGGTGGTGGCTCTTGGGGAGGAGGGATGGCATTAGCTGATGCCATTTTAAGATAAATAGCAGTTTTGCTAAAAGTATGTACTGTGTACTAGATTGTTAATGGATAATGAGTAGGAATAGGTGTTGGAGCTGTGCAAGGTACATTTTGAAGTTGAAGGTTCATAGATCAGCAGAAAATGCAGTTCTGAACTGTCCGCAAAGCAGAGATCTTATTGTGAAGTGCGGACGGGTTCTCGGACACGTCATCAAGCCGCGTGCCAGCGTATGGTCATGTGGCACTGTCCGGAAGGTCCGCTATGAAGTCAGATGTTTGTAGATGTATACGGATGCAAAACTAGTTGAATTAGTTGCAAGAAGTGTATAGAAGTGTTAGAAATGATTCCAGAAGGTGGGAAATGGCAGAGTTTTAAGGTGACACTTTGTAAATGGGGCACAAATATTGCTATATTGGGTAAGTATGGTATTAGTAAGTTGTAGGAAAATAGCATGCACTGGTAAAAACCCATGAAATTCACTGAAAAAACTTTGTTAAAGGGGCATTATGGTTAAATTGCACTAATAAAAACCTATGAAATTCAATGAAAAAACTTTCTTAAAGGGACGTTATGGTTAAGTTGCACTAATAAAAACCTATAAAATTCAATGACAAAAACTTTGTTAAAGGGACGTTATGGTTTCAAGTAAAACCAAAAAACCCCAGAAATTCACCAGCAGAGATCTTATTGTGAAGTGCGGACAGGTTCTCGGACACGTCATGATGCCGCACGCCAGCCTATGGTCATGTGGCACTGTCCGGAAGGTCCACTGTGAAGTCAGATGTTCCTAGACGTCTACGGATACAAAACTAGTTGAAATAGTTGCAAAAAGTTTATAGAAGTGTTGAAAATTATTCCAGAAGGTGGGAAATGGCAGAGTTTTAAGGTGACACTTTGTAAATTGGACACCAACATTGCTATATTGGGTAAGTATAATATTAGTAAGTTGTATGAAAATAGCATGCACTGGTAAAAACCCATGAAATTCACTGAAAAAAACGTTGTTAAAGGGGCGTTATGATTAAGTTGGACTAATAAAGACCTATGAAATGCAATGAAAAAACTTTGTTAAAGGGACATTATAGTTAAGTTGCACTAATAAAAAGCTATGAAATTCAAATAAAAAACTTTGTTAAGGGGACGTTATGGTTAAGTTCCACTAATAAAAAGCTATGAAATTCAAAGAAAAAACTTTGTGAAAGGGACGTTATGGTTTCAAGTAAAATCGGAAACCCCCAGAAATACGCCAGTTATGGTAAGCTAAACAACCATAACTCGCGCCACCACCATGCACTGCTAAGACTAACACCCAGGAAATCTTTGACATCAGTGCACGGTGGTGGCGTGAGTTATGGTTGTTTAGCTTACCATAACTGAGGAATTTCTGGGGTTTTTCGCTTTTACTTGAAACCATAACATCCCTTTCACAAAGTATTTTTTTTTTAATTCATAGGTTTTTATTAGTCCAACATAAGCATAACGTCCCTTTAACAACATTTTTTCAGTGAATATATATATATATATATAGGAAAACTCTTATTATAATGATACCATATACAGTTTTATTGGCATTTATAAACATCACTCAAAAAAGTACATTCTCTGATAGGTTCAACAGTTCAACAGCATCTGAGGTCCTTGACATCCTTTTGGCAGTTACCCACCACACAAACAATAAACAACCAATTAGAAAGTAAATACAATACATTCCACCTTCTCTCCTCATGTAATATTCCTCCATTTCTATTTCTAATATCTGAGGTGACAAGCAGTATTTTGTTCTATCACAGTAATGTTAATGTTAAATAACTTTTATAGGGCGCAACTGTCCAGTGGGTGTCAGTGCGCAGCATGTAAGAGAAAAAATAGGAGTTCGAGAAAACCAAAAGGAGACAGGAAGAAGTAATGAGGTTCATTGGAATTAAAGAGATTTATTTTTAGAGATTTCTTAAATGAGGAAATTTCAGGGCAAAGACGAAGATCATTGGGTAATGGAAAACAATGGAAAACTACATGGAATGGCTGGAGGAAAATTATCCGACAGAAGAAGAAATTAAAAAAGAAGATGCTGGAGAAGTAAAGAACATTCAGTCAAGTCCATTATTTATATTTATGTAAAATGAGACTAACAATAATATGTTATTGAATACTTTTAAGTCACCAAACAGATATAGTTTATCTAACTATTTTTAAAAATCTATGCAACCCACACAAATCTTTTCAAACAGATGAAGTCATTCAAGTATTACGCAGAATTAAACAAGAAGCATCAGATGAACTACCCATGAAACAAACCCTGGATTCGTTAACAGAATTAAACCAACTATTAATTAATGTTCAAAAAGAGGTACAATCAATAAAAAAGGACATTCAAAATTTAAAACAAATCATGGACAGTAGGAATACAGATAATTGGGCTAAAGAAGCAGAAGTATCATGTGTTCAAACGAAAAGAAAAAGAACACCCACAACCACATCCCCCCCAAATAAAGCTGTTTTAAAAAAAATGTTTGCATATTTATTTACCTTTTTAAAGTATGTACACTTATATGTATTATTAATTAATAAAACGTATGAAAAACGTTACAATAACTTTTTTATATACTACACTCCATACATCATAAAACTACCCACACACATGTATTTTTTTTAAATACATGGACAGTATACCTGCGGTTCACAACCTATGGTGTGGGATGGGTTTGGTATAACTGTGGGTAAACCCCCCAGTCGCTGCTGTTGCTAGGCGTTCCGTAATACACCAACCACTGCCCTTTTTGTATAGCCAATGATTTTTTACCCCGACGTCACTATACCTATCAAAAAGAAATAACACAGACACCCCAGAAAGCATAGCAATGGGCACAGAACTACTCTTACCCGCGGCTATCCATATTCTTCCACAGCCTCAAATATAGACGCTAATAATCTGAAAAATGGGCAATAAAAAATGCTTTCCTTCCTCCAGACCTTCACCATGTGCCCCCCCCCCAAATCAGTGCCAGCTACCACCTCTCCCCAAATGGCCTCCCCTGCCCTCTCCCTTTCCCCGCACAACACACACTGTTTCTGTGACACAGTTTGCTTTTAGATGCCAGCTATTCAAGGCTATGGCTGAGGCTACAGAAAACTTTGTGTTGCAAACTCAGTCCCTAGACCCCTCCAACTCCCATATTTCACTTGGTGCCCTCTAGCCACCCCACCTCTAGCCTGGTGGCATGTGCATGTTTTACGACCTGCAAATAGCTTTTTTCCTGCGTTTCAATTTCCCATATCCTCGGCTATAGCCGCTGTTATCTCTTGCACTAAGAGAAAAACAAAATGGCAGCTTTTTCATTTCTGAAAACCATGACCCTGCAATGCACCATGGAAGATATAACTATCCGTTTTTTGAGACCATGGCCGCTGACTACAGCTTTCAACGTTGCCCACTGTTTATTTTAAAATGGTGATGGGCTACTAGGCATGGCTTTTAACCATGCACATTGGTATTTTTTACCACTAACCGACCACTGGTTTATGGCCTTTGGTGCTGGTCAATGACCACAGCCTTTAGTCCACAGCTACCTTATAAATGATGTTGTGTCTAATTCCATTATTGATGTCCTCAGTTATATACCATTTAATTGGCTTTGTCACCAGTAATGGCTTCAGTGATTTGTAAAGTCATCAGTGTTCTCATACAACACGTAATTAGTGATGTCCTCAGTGATGTGATCTATGGTGGTCATTGGCTGCGCAACAGTTGGTGCGAAGTCAAGGTGGCTTTAGCTGAATTTCAGGGACTTTGTTGCATTAAGTTCTCATCTTAACGTACCTGCAACTGACGTTTTTTTCCATGAATATATATATAAATATTCACTGAAAAAAATGTGTTAAAGGGACATTATGGTTACGTTGCGCTAATAAAAACCTACACAATGCAATGAACAAATTTTGTTAAAAGGACATTATGGTTACAAGTAAAACAGAAAAACCTCAGAAATTGTTAAGACTAACACCCAGGACATCAAAGATGGCATCACAAATGTCATTGACGACATCAGCAGCATCATTTTTAACACAACAATTTTTGCAACTTTTTCCACTGTTTTTGCACACATCAACATCCGCGAACATCTGATGTCATTACTGACCTTCCAAACAGTGCCACGTGACCATGTGCTCGTGCACGGCATGATGATGTGTCCACGAACGCGTCCGCACTTCGTGATCGGGTCCGTGCCTTGAGGACAGTTCAGAACTGCATTTTCTACTGATCTAGGAACTTTCAAGCTCAAAATGTACCCTTGCACAGCTCCTACACCTATTCTTACTCATTATCCATTAACAACCTGGTACAAAGCACATACTTGGAAGAATATTAGCAAAACTGCTATTTATCCTAAAAATGCCATCAGCTATTGCCATCCTTCCTCCTCAAGAGCCACCAGCACCACCAGCTGGAGGACCTACACAACAAAGAAAGCGCAGTACTTCTAAAGACAATGAAAAGGACTAAAGAGAAAGGAGATGAGGTAGAGGAAGTGCCTACCTGTAGCACCCAGAGCGAATCATGGGTGGGGCAGTTCTTTACCACTGTTGGGAATGTACTAAAGGCTAAAGCTACCAAAGTGAAATGCACTGAGTGCAACTTTGAAACAATAGCAGACTACCTAGACAGTACTCCTACGGGACCACCTCCATGTGCCACCACACCAAATCCAACCACTCCAATGCTTGCAAGTAGTAGGCTGTCTTCTTCCACCTCATCTTCCTCAACCAATACTGTAACCATGCAGCTTACTTCTCTGCGACACATAATCCCACCAGCTACCTTGCAAGCAATAAAAGAGGCTGTTGATCCATATCTTTGGAAGAAAACAGTCCTCTGCATGCACTGCTACACACCACACTGCAGGCAGAAGTAATTTCAAAGTGTTTTTGAAGCTGTAATCAAGGAGCATGTGAAACACTGCCCCCTATCTTAGAATTAACACACGTGCAACATCTTCCCCTGTTCACCTGCCCCTCCATATTAGTGCTTGGTGCCTCTTCTCTCATTTCCCTCCCCACCTTACATTCTAACCTCTCCTGCAAGAAAAAAATACATTAAAAAAACAAAAGAAAGGTTCCTTTAGGAACCACCTTTCACAGTTAAAAAATAGAACTAAAAAAGAAAATCTTATAGACTCCATCTACTCTACATTTCTCGGTAAAGTACATAGACTCAATAAGACTTTCCAACATTTCCATTAGCATTTTGTGTTATGCTAATGGGAATAATGTGGCGTTCTAGGGACTGGAACGGGGAATAGCGGCCTGGCAGCCCAATTTATCTGCCTAAGCGAAGCAAGGGCGGCTAACGTGGGCTCCAAACCGTTATCCCTTATTGCAGCCCCTGCAATAGGGGATGAAAGCCATTAGCACCACAGGTTCCCAAGGCAGGAACCCGGGGTCCTAAAAAAAAGTATTTTTCTTCCTACAGCAAGGACGCCGCAGGTGTCTCGCTGTATGGCCACCATGGAAAAGGAAGGCGGGGCTCCGTACAGAGCACCTCTTCCCTTTGCATGGCAGTTTACAGAAGGCAAAGATAGAACCCTATGACCATATTACCACAAGCATATTTTTTTTCCTTTCAAACCTATCCCACTTACGAATAACTTTACCACATATCCGTTCCCTGGTGGACATGGCCACTTTAACCCCATTTGTCGTCCCTCGTGATCATGGCCAGTAGCCAGATTGTCTGGGTCATGACCTTATGCCATGACCCAGACAATCTGGCCACTGCCCATGGCCAGAGGCTATACCTCAGTCACCAAAGGGATATCACTATTTTTTGTACCAACATTATGACACAATAAAACACAGGCACATTTGCAAAACCATGCTTTAAGGTCCTTGACAATGCTCCTTACATGAGTTTGGTGTTGAAATGTATGTCATATAACTTAGCCACCACTTGACAAAATCCATTCAGACTTTACACAAACATTCAAGGTTGGGTCTATAATCTTTCTGAAAACTTTTGTCCACAGTCATTAAACGGCAACAAAGTTATAAACCATCTAAAAATGTTGAGATCCATCTCTAATTTAGCCCCCTCTTGACAAAATCCCACCAAACTTTGCAAACACATGTATATCTAGATTTAAAATAATTTTGCAAACTTTTGTGTGGATTCGTCAAATGGCAACACATGTATAAGCCTTTACAATATTTTGGGACCCCCCTCTAATTTTGTCCCCTCTTGACAGAATCCCATCACACTTTGCAAAAACATTTATATCTAGTTCGAAATTTGTTACGTGAACTTTTGTGCAGATTCATCAAATGGCACCACATTTATAAGTATTTACAATATTTTGGACTCCCCCTCTAATTTTGTTCCGTCTTGACAGAAAAGGTCTAGAATAAAATTCCAAAATCTCATGCAGTTTCATTGAATTGCGCCAAAGTTGTAAGCCATCCAAAAACTGCTTTTCACCAACCCAGTAATGCAGAAACAGGCATAGATGTCCCTGAACATCTGAAGTGTTCGCGAACATCGCAGGACCGTACCCTAACATCTGGACTGTTCACGGACTTTGGGGATGAAAAAAACTGTTTTTTTTGGCTTCTTATGGCCATATCCCATCCGATCCTCATCACCCCCCCACCTCCCCAGATATTGTTCGATGAGTTTGACAAGTGCAATGTTTTGTTTTTAATAGGTTTCTCTGCGATATTTGTGGACACCAGCGGATGTCTGTGAATTCAACATGGGGGGCGTTTCCAAAAATCTGACGCATTTCACACTTTTCACCATCCAATCAGGGGCACGCCCGATGTTCGCGGACCTCACGTCAACTTCTGAACCAATCAGAGGCCTGTCCGCGGACCAAACAGGGAAGGGAATCCGTGGACCGAACCCAGATATCACTATTTTTTTAACCTACTTTTGGGTCGTTTTTAAAAAAAAAATAATGACAGATTTACACTAAATTTACAAAAGCATGCTTTCGGGACCAAGCCACCGCTCCTGACGCAAATTTGTTGAAAATCCATCCAGCGGTTTGGGCTGTAGATGTGAGCAAAAGTTTTGGGACCCCCGCTACAACTTTGCCCCCCCTTGATGAAACCTCACCAAACTTGTCAAAGAAAATTCAGAGGGAGGAATATACTTTTTGGGGGAAAGTTTGTTAAGGATTGTCCAGGTGGAGCAAAGTTATAAACCGCCCAAAAGGTGCTCTTCCTGTGAGTTGAGCAACTAAACCATAACTACAGGGCTGATACCGCAGTCCCTGTAATATGAAAAAAGAAATACAATTCAGCAAAAAGTGACTGGACTGCACTCCAAGTTCGGAGTTGCCCACAAAAAAATTCCAATCCAGCAAAAATGAGCTCTGATGATTTTATTAACAACATAATATCAAAGTTACGTTTTTAAGAGACTAAAAGTCCAAGTTGACGCGTTTTGCACTATCAAGTGCTTGATCAAACAATGTTACGGTTGGCAACTAGGTGTATAAATATGGTTTATTCTTTCACTATCAATGGCATGCTCCACTCTTTTTGACTGCTTAC
The DNA here is from genome assembly GCF_040938575.1 of Ambystoma mexicanum. Taxonomy (NCBI): domain Eukaryota; kingdom Metazoa; phylum Chordata; class Amphibia; order Caudata; family Ambystomatidae; genus Ambystoma; species Ambystoma mexicanum. Next base: position 468,640,613 of record NC_090925.1, on the reverse strand, counting down.
TCTCTGTTCTCTCCTCTTCTCCCTTTCTCCCTTTTCCTATCTGCTCCCCTCCTCCCCTTACTTTCTTCTATGCACTTGCACTATCAGAATCGTCCCTCGACCTAGCATGATAGCAATCTCGTCTGTCCCCTCACCCGTCCCCTTACTTGTTTTTTCCTGCACCCACACCCCTCTCCAGCACTATCTGAAATGTCATCAGGCCTCGTACGATAGTTGCTTCTTTTGTTCCTTCCCTCCCTTTCTGCACCCCTCTCCCTCACCTTTTGTTTTTCTCCAGCTCTACCAGAAATGTCATCAGGCCTAGTACGGTAGTTGCCTGTCTGTTTCCATTTCCTTCCCACTCTTCCCCTCCCTTCCTTATCTATGTCTTAGCGTCTGCACTATCTGAAATGTCATCCGGCTGAGTACGATAGTTAATTTCACGTCCTTACTGTTCATGGCCTGTAAGAATGTCATTGGGCCTCATTACGACCCTGGCGGAAATCGGAAAACGATGGCGGAAATGCAATACCGCCATCGAATAGCGCTCTGTGCGACTATGACCCGTCACCGCAAAGTACGAAGCCATTAGCGACACCGTAGTGAACGCCAACGCTAACTGCACCAAGCATGCGCGCGCGCGCCATGCGAAACCGCAAACACCACCATGGCGCAAGGGTACGCCAATTCCGACCTTAGCGGACATGTACCTAACGCCATCAGGCATGGCGTAATGTACCATTCCGCCATGGTGAGAAGTACGGCATCGCGAATCAACCGTAAACGGCCCCACTGAGTGCCTGTACACCGCTCCCTGCCCACAAAGTACAACTCCCCGTAGGTGCAATGAAGTCACAATGCAACCAGTGAAATGTACAAGTCACCCATGCATGGCAACGAACAAAAGAAACACAAGAGGGGCCAATGGGAGCTGCAGGGCACAGATGGCACGAATACAGAAGCCAATCCAATGGACATGACCACAGTCCCCCACCAAGAAACGCACGCAAACACAGGCACCTGTGACCAGCAATATTCCGAGAATCACATCATTCCACCAGTCCACCTGGCTGACCGGCATCTGTTACACAAAACCCAATCCCCCGCCCCTGAGCATGACAACATTCAAACTGTCATATTGGCAGCCCCCATCCCTGACCTCACGGGCTTAGTAGGCAAACGCGCCCAGTACAGTACCACGCAACTAAACTCCGAAGCCGGAACCCAATGCAGATCTCCTCACAATACATCGCCCCCCAAATAGGCATATGCCACATCACTTGCAAAGAAAAACGCTACACGGGCCAAATCAGAATAGAAATTTAATGCACATCAAAGTCACCAAGCCCATACAGCCATCAGGCCATGAACTCCAAAACACTAATCGCCATTGTGGGCTGCATCCGCAAGAAATGACCAGCCACTACTTGTGTGTCGCCCTGTTCCCTCATGGTACACAGAGCCACATTCACGTACGAAAAGGCAACATGGAAGCGCACAGAACCGCAGGGCCGTCCCAATGGGGAGGCACTAGTCCAGCTGAAAGGCCGAAATGTTGCTCCGAGCCACCAGTACTGCGTAAGGGCATGTGGCCCATTGGCGATCGTCCCATAAGATCGTAATGCTGCTCCACTGATTAACACGAAGCAGCAGGTGTCGGGAGTAAAACCCATTTGCAGGAGTGGCATACAGATGGCAGTGGCAAAAGAGGAGGAGATACCTGTCAACCAAAAGAAAAGAAAAAGAACAGAATGGCCATCAGAACCACATTCCAACAACTCACTTCAATGATCACACGAAATCCACAGCCATATGCATGCTAGCCCACTCCAAAGGATCATCACCACCCCAAAACCACTTGCGACTCATAACCATCTATATCGAGGTGCAAACACCATCACAAACGAGTGTACCTGTGCATGCGTCTGTCAAAACAGAATCCATCAGATGGGAATGTTAACGTGCATGGACACAAGTGTCTGAGGGCGCGTCGAGACAGGGAGGGCTCAACAAGGCCAGATAGACGATGGTCCCACTATGGCAGCCCTGCATCACATAGCGTAGGGGAGGCGGATAGATCCCAAGAAGCCCTGTACATGGCAAACTCTGTATCAAATCACCTGCCCATGCATCCATTCATCATTCCCTCATCCCGGAATCAAAACGCCTGAATAATTACTCACATAACATTAGAAACATCCATTGAGTCCGTGCGTTATGCAGCCTGCAAAATCCACAGTGCCCCAGCCCGTAATTCCAGTGTAGTGAAGTAACATGTATTTGGGAACGTCCGGCCTCATCGCCCACGTAGCAATTGCGCATCCCAAACTATTCATATCAATCATTGCTTCCTCGCCATGGGCCCTGTCTCAAGGACATTGAACAATAGAACGTTATATTTGCAGTCAGACCTGTGGGCATCTCCTCGCCGCTAGCTGGAAACCGAAAGCGCCGCCCTTCGAATTCCTCATTTGCAACATCACGCCGAAAAGGCATCTGTGGCCGTTTGTAATCACTAATTATTCCATCGAGTGCGGCTGTGTGTGAAAATGGCAACTGCCTTCACCCACAAATGGGACGCCCCGCCCGTCGTTGCAACTCAGAACAGTGATGCATGAGGGCCCACCGTTACTCGAGTACTACGTTCCACTGACCCTTCACAAGTCTGTTCGCGACTGCACAGATAGTATGTGCAACAATGGGACCACAGCAGAATGAACATGTCAACCAATGTTACACGGCCATCGGGTACAAATACATGATTGCAATAGCAAGATGCCATTCCCCGATTTGCAGCGTTGTGCGCGGGACGTGCTCGGCCAAAGGGGAGAGCAGTTTGCACAGGTGGAATTAATCACCACAGGTGGAGGCCATACAGCCTGAAAACACATAAATTGCACAGCCAGTCTCCTCCCACAACCACACCGAAATGCTACCTGCAGGACTCGCGATGTTGGCCCTGGGGGGCCTGATAGCACTGCAAGTACTCCAACTCCAAGAAGAAGACGAACACCAACTACAACCGGCCGCACGGTGGAGACGCAGGAGGAGGAGGAGGGCAAGGCAGGGCCAGCAAGGGCCGCCAGCACAGCCACTACCACCACGCAGGCAGCCCGCAATCCCACGCCTCCGAGCACATCCGTTCGACCTCACTGCTGAGCAGATCCACACCCTCTACCGTTTGGACCGGGACACCATAGCCGCCATTGTGGCCATGACACAGGCTGACCTTGTCAGCATGATAGATAGCCCAACCGCCATCCCACCCCTACTGAAGGTGGTGTCTGTACTCCACTTCCTGGCCACAGGCACCTACCAGCACACAGTCGGACAGTTGCATGGCATTTCTCAGCCACTGTTCTCACGGACACTATTTCAAGTGCTCGATGCCCTCCTGCAGCACGCAGACGACTACATCTCTCTACCACGCTCGGAGCAGGAAATTACCAACACAAAAGTGGGATTCCATGCACTTGCCGGCATACCGGGTTGCATTGGTGCCATCGACTGCACCCATGTGGAATTGGTCGTCCCACATGCCATGGAGGACCAGTATCGCAACCGAAAACAATTTCATTCACTGAATGTACAAATGGTGTGTGACTCCAACAGGATCATTACACATTGTTGTGCCCGATTCCCTGGATCAACCCATGATTCTATGGTCTTGAGGAACTCTACAATACCACGCTACATGGAGCGACACGCAGGGAACAGATCCTGGCTACTCGGTGAGTCTCATTACATGCATGATTATGTGGGGTATGTGATTTGGCAATGACCTGGCAGGAAGGGGCGGGGGTGTGCGTACGTAGCAATGGCATTCCACATCATACGTTTCTCGTCCACATACAGGTGATGCTGGATATCCACTGAAGAGATGGCTCCTCACACCAGTCCGGAACCCACGGGACCAGCATGAGGAGGACTACAACCATGCCCACTCACGTACCTGTGTAGTCATAGAACAGGCATTCGGCCTACTGAAGACTCGTTTCCGCTGCCTCAGCAGGTCTGGCGGGGCACTCCTGTACCGCCATGAGAAGGTTGCAAAGATGGTCATGGCATGTGTCATGCTCCACAACATGTGCGTACGTAGAAATGTGCCCATGCCCCCTGACGCAGAACTGCAAGCACCTGATGATGGTCATGATGAGGGTGGGGATGTGGCAGCACCTCATGGAGTCTGCGAGGCACCGGAGGCCCGTGACATTCGTCAGCATCTCATTGATGTATGCTTCTAGCACTCACGCCTGGTGGCTGATACATGGACACGGGACTCGTGGCACTGTGTGTGTCTGGGACATGCACAATATGGACTGTACGCCTATGATGGCCTAGTACACAAAGATCAATGTCCACACATCTCATTGGTTGATCGTGCACTTTTTATGGCATATGTGATGTCATGTTGAACACCCTATCGACCCGCCACCCAAGTGAGCCCAACACACCCCCTCCACCCTCCTACCTCCCCCCCGAACACCAGTGTCCAAAGATGCTCATTGTCAGTGGGCTGTCGCTATTGCAAGCCCCCTCTGCGGGTATCAGGGGCACCCTTGCCTGTGGAGCGCAGGTTCCTTCCAGATCTACGTTGGGGGCTGCCCTGGGCGGAACTTGCAACGGATGATGTGTCTGCCTGCTCACGTCCATGCATGTCCCTAAGGGTTTGCGAGAGCTCAGTGAGCACACGGCGCACTGCGGCAAGTTCGGCACATACGTCTTTGGACGTCGCATGCAGTTCCCCCCTCAGGCTCTCGGTGCTTCTCTCCATTTGGACTCTCAGGCTCTTGGTGCTACTCTCCATTTGTGCCCTTAGCGTCTCTGTACCTCTCTCCATTTCTGCCCTAAGTGTCTCAGTTGATGTTTCTATGTCTGCCTTAGTGCCCCCACATTCATCGGCATGGTCCTTGAGGAGCGTGGCCATTTGCTGCTGTTGCACGATTAACTGGTCGAGGGACTGTTGCCTCTACTGGGCCATGGCCATTTGCGGGGGTGTCACAGAGGGGCTGTTGTCCTCATGTTGCCTTGCCACAGGGCTTGTGGGGGATGGCCAGTCGTCGTCTTGTGGGTGCCCCTGCGTGGTATCCTCATGTTGTACGGGATGGGACAGACAGGGGGATTGGGACAGGTCATGGATGGTTCTGACTTCGACATCCCCGTTTTCTGTGTCCGAGCATGCTGCCATCAATGGGGTGTCACCTATGGTGCTGCTGCCACCAGAGGCAGTGCCTTCTGTGGCATCCATTGGGGGGACCTGTGGTGGTGGTGTTGTGGGCATGCTGGCTGCTGGGGTGCCTGTTGATGTTCCCTCCTCTGTGCTGCCACCTGATTTGTGCTGCTGCCGTGTCTTGATGCGTGCAGCTGAGGTGGAGGGTCTCTGGCCGTTGGTCTTGGCCCTCTTTGCAGGTGTGCTGGTAGGGGTGTCCTGTAGCTCGTCGTTTGGATCGGACCCTGTGGTGGAGTAAAGGAGGGCGAGGGTTATTGATGGGTCTGTGGGAATTGGAATGGCATTGTATCACATGCATTGGGGTGGTACCTGAGGGTGATTTGGGTAGGGTCCTTGGAGGTGCTTTGATTTGTGTGTGGAGTGAGGGTGCAGTTGTTTGGCAGCCTGCAGTTTGGGTGTGCCTGCTGCACGTGTAGTGCGTGTATTAGGGGTTTTTAATTATTTATGTATTTATTGTGGGTTTTAACGTGCGCTATCAGGCCGATGTGTGTGGACGTTCTCCTGGACATGTGTTTCTGTTGCACTATGTGGACGCATGGTACTTCACATGGATGGACTGTGTGGATTTGGCATTGTTTTATCTGGCCCACCTACCTGAATCTTCGGATGTCTGCACTCCTTTCTCCATCCCTCCGACTCCCTCTATGCTCTCCATTCCGATGGTGGAGGCACAGATTTCTTCCCAGGGGGTCAACTTGATGGGTGATTCAGGACCTCCCCCGGTGGCTGTGGCAATGTTGCGGTTGGCAGAGAGTATGCTGCGGACGCGTATCCGCAGGTCGTCCCATCGCTTGCGGCATTGCTGTGGGGTGCGGGGTGCGGTCCCCACCGCACTTACCCGCTGTGCCACCAGAGCCCATATGGTCTTCTTGTTTGCAAGTGCCGTTCTGGTCATTTGCGTGGAGAAGACGACGGCAGCATTCTCCTGGAGGGTCTCTGTTAGCACGGTGAGTTCCTCACGGGAGAAGTGGACCTGGCGCTTGCGGTCGCACGCTTTCTTCGCTACTTTTCCCATTTGTCTTGGTTTCGCTAGGGTGGGTGACGGGTTGGGGTGTGTTTCAGGGTAGTGATTTTAGTGGTTGTGTGGTTTTAGTGGTTTTATAGGTGTACGCCGGGATGTTTCCCGTTCCGGGCCCATGTTTTAACTTCCGTTTCCGTATATTTCCGGTCACCGTACTTTCCGGTAGGCGCACACTGCGGTGACCGCTAAGAGGGGTGGCGGTATTGCACCTAGGGCGCCGTACGGCGGCGGTGTGGGCCGTTTTGGGGTCATTTCCGCCATCGCGGACTTTGCACTTCCGCCGTGGCGTGGTGCTCGTGCCCGATGGGTCGGAATGGGCCGCACTTTGCTCCATCGTGCAATGGCGGAAACGCTATTTACGCTGTGGCGGTCCGGTCAGTCACTTTCCGCCAGGGTCGTAATGAGGGCCATTGTATTTTCTCTTGTTCCCTCTCTTGCCTTGAAACACTTTGAAACACATTGTGTATAAACGCTATATAAATAAACTATCATATCATATCATATCATTGATGCATGATGGATGGTATACAATGTATGGGACAAGCAGGCAGACAGGTTGGACTGGTGCACTGCTCACATACTGCTATCTAGTATCAGATGAACTGCACTCAAAGCTGCTGTTGAGGAATCAAGTCCCCAATATATTAATTACACTAACATATACAACATGAATTAAAAATAATACTTATACAATAAAAAAACAATAGGTATAAATAAAAATCCATAGATATTGTCAATTATAACAAGATACAAACAATTAAAAGGGAAGCCCATGCTGTAAAGTGCTCGTTCTTAAAGCAGCCTTTCGTATAAGGTGCAAATTCAAACCTAGCAACGATTTGCTTAAAGTGCAAATGCATATAGCAGCCAAAGCATAATGAATGGTTAATGCTGTAATGCGCTTCCCTATGTGCAAAATTGCAAGAAAAACTGGTTATGAAAATATCAAATAATACCATCAGTAAAGTGCAAATGTTCATGTAGCAGCAACATCTTAAAATGCATAAACATGTAACAGAGCACCAGAAATCAAATAATGACCACAACAATAGATGACCGCATAAAACCTATATGCTCATACACTACCCATACAGAATGACATCACTTCTCCAAATAGATGAACAGAACATTAATTCCCAAATACTGCTAGAGGGATCACCACAGAGCAGACTTGCTAAATGCACACTACAAATTACACAAAAAATAAGTGTCATGTAATCACAGCAAGGACAAAATGCCCACCAGTCAAAACAGTAATAATATCTGTGAAACAAAAAAATAAGTGGCAATCCTGTGCAATACAAATGGAGAACTGTAATAAGTACGATGTAATAACCAATCCATGCGATTACACTATATGCCAGAACAGGTACTTCCAACAGACTTGGCACCCTTTTAATAATATTATCTCCGGTGTATTTAAATAAATCCTGGAAATTCCGTTCTGGCACAGAGAGCGATACAACCAAACCTAACATGACAACCTAAGTGGTATATACGCATGCAAATATATTACATGGCCATGGTAGTGGCCATGTAGTTATGGTTAAGTTGCTGTTTCCATAGGAAGAGCACTTTTTGGGTGGCTTATAACTTCCCTCTCCCTGGGCGGATCCTCACCAAACTTTGCAAAAAATGTATTTGGGTCACTCTGAATTTCTTTGCAAAGTTTGGTGAGGATTCGTCCAGGGGGGGCAAAGTTATAGGGGGGTCCCAAAACTTTTTTTTTTCCCATAGACTGAATGGGAAAAAAATGTTACTCGCGCCTACAGCCCAAACCGCTTTACGGATTTCCACCAAATTTGGACCAGGAGCAGCGCCTTGGTCCCGAAAGCGTGCTTTTGCAAATTTGGTGAACATCCGTCCAGTAGTTTTTTTTAAAATGACCAAAAAGTAGGTAAAAAAAATTTAGTGATTAGTGTCCTGATTGGCCAATCGTCTTGCGTGTTGTTCGCGGACATGCAACGTGTTCGCTGATTGGACGGCGTGGAGCGTGAAGCGCGTCAGATTTTTCGGTAGCGCCCGCCATCTTGGATTCGCGGACGTCCGCGGACAGCGCAGTGAAACTTTGTTCAAAATGTGTATTTTGTAGAGTGTGTTGGTGTGTAGGAGTGTTTGGGGAGGGTGGGAGTGTATGAGATAGGATGAAAGTTGTGTTTTTTATGTGTTAGACGTTCTTTTTGTGTTCGATTTGTTTGCGGACATCACGGGTGTTCTGAAATGTTCTAAATAAACTGACTGGGGGGTGTTCTAAGGACTCAATATGTGTCCGTTTTGTTCGCAAGCAAAGTGAAACTGTTCTAAGAACACTCGCGGTGTCCGGGGAGTGTTCGTAGGGGGTGTCCTGAGGACGCTGTCCGTATTGTTCTCTGTCAAGTTGAATGTGTTCTAAGAACACCCGCGGTGTCCTGAAATGTTCGCAAATAAACAAAATGGGGGTGTTCTGAAGACGTTTTTGAGAACACTCCCGGTGTCCTGAAATGTTCGTAGGGGGTGTCCTCAGGACGCTGTCCGTATTGTTCTCTGTCAAGTTGAATGTGTTCTAAGAACACCCGCGGTGTCCTGAAATGTTCGCAAATAAACAAAATGGGGGTGTTCTGAAGACGCTTCTAAGAATACTCGCGGTGTCCGGGGAGTGTTCATAGGGGGTGTCCTGAGGACGCTGTCCGTATTGTTCTCTGTCAAGTTGAATGTGTCCTAAGAACACTTGCGGTGTCCTGAAATGTTCACAAATAAACAAGATGGTGGTGTTCTGAAGACGCTTCTAAGAACACTCCCGGTGTCCTGGAATGTTCATAGGGGGTGTCCTGAGGACGCTGTCTGTATTGTTCTCTGTCAAGTTGAATGTGTTCTAAGAACACCCGCGGTGTCGTGAAATGTTCACAAATAAACAAAATGGGGGTGTTCTGAAGACGCTTCTAAGAACACTTGCGGTGTCCGGGGAGTGTTCGTTGGGGGTGTCCTGAGGACGCTGTCTGTATTGTTCTCTGTCAAGTTGAATGTGTCCTAAGAACACTCGCAGTGTCCTGAAATGTTCGCAAATAAACAAGATGGTGGTGTTCTGAAGACGCTTCTAGGAACACTCCCGGTGTCCTGGAATGTTCGTAGGGGGTGTCCTGAGGACGCTCTCCGTATTGTTCTCTGTCAAGTTGAATGTGTTCTAAGAACACCCGCGGTGTCCTGAAATGTTCGCAAATAAACAAAATGGGGGTGTTCTGAAGACGCTTCTAAGAACACTCGCGGTGTCCGGGGAGTGTTCGTAGGGGGTGTCCCGAGGACGCTGTCTGTATTGTTCTCTGTCAAGTTGAATGTGTCCTAAGAACACGAGCAGTGTCCTGAAATGTTCGCAAATAAACAAGATGGTGGTGTTCTGAAGACGCTTCTAAGAACACTCGCGGTGTCCGGGGAGTGTTCGTAGGGGGTGTCCTGAGGACGCTGTCCGTATTGTTCTCTGTCAAGTTGAATGTGTCCTAAGAACACGAGCAGTGTCCTGAAATGTTCGCAAATAAACAAGATGGTGGTGTTCTGAAGAAGCTTCTAAGAACACTTCCGGTGTCCTGGAATGTTCGTAGGGGGTGTCCTGAGGACGCTGTCCGTATTGTTCTCTGTCAAGTTGAATGTGTCCTAAGAACACTCGCGGTGTCCTGAAATGTTCGCAAATAAACAAGATGGTGGTGTTCTGAAGATGCTTCTAAGAACACTCGCGGTGTCCGGGGAGTGTTCATAGGGGCTGTCCTGAGGACGCTGTCCGTATTGTTCTCTGTCAAGTTGAATGCGTCCTAAGAACACCCGCGGTGTCGTGAAATGTTCACAAATAAACAAAATGGGGGTGTTCTGAAGACGCTTCTAAGAACACTTGCGGTGTCCGGGGAGTGTTCGTTGGGGGTGTCCTGAGGACGCTGTCTGTATTGTTCTCTGTCAAGTTGAATGTGTCCTAAGAACACTCGCAGTGTCCTGAAATGTTCGCAAATAAACAAGATGGTGGTGTTCTGAAGACGCTTCTAGGAACACTCCCGGTGTCCTGGAATGTTCGTAGGGGGTGTCCTGAGGACGCTCTCCGTATTGTTCTCTGTCAAGTTGAATGTGTTCTAAGAACACCCGCGGTGTCCTGAAATGTTCGCAAATAAACAAAATGGGGGTGTTCTGAAGACGCTTCTAAGAACACTCGCGGTGTCCGGGGAGTGTTCGTAGGGGGTGTCCCGAGGACGCTGTCTGTATTGTTCTCTGTCAAGTTGAATGTGTCCTAAGAACACGAGCAGTGTCCTGAAATGTTCGCAAATAAACAAGATGGTGGTGTTCTGAAGACGCTTCTAAGAACACTCGCGGTGTCCGGGGAGTGTTCGTAGGGGGTGTCCTGAGGACGCTGTCCGTATTGTTCTCTGTCAAGTTGAATGTGTCCTAAGAACACGAGCAGTGTCCTGAAATGTTCGCAAATAAACAAGATGGTGGTGTTCTGAAGAAGCTTCTAAGAACACTCCCGGTGTCCTGGAATGTTCGTAGGGGGTGTCCTGAGGACGCTGTCCGTATTGTTCTCTGTCAAGTTGAATGTGTCCTAAGAACACTCGCGGTGTCCTGAAATGTTCGCAAATAAACAAGATGGTGGTGTTCTGAAGATGCTTCTAAGAACACTCGCGGTGTCCGGGGAGTGTTCATAGGGGCTGTCCTGAGGACGCTGTCCGTATTGTTCTCTGTCAAGTTGAATGTGCTCTAAGAACACCCGCGGTGTCCTGAAATGTTCGCAAATAAACAAAATGGGGGTGTTCTGAAGACGTTTTTGAGAACACTCCCGGTGTCCTGGAATGTTCGTAGGGAGTGTCCTTAGGACGCTGTCCGTATTGTTCGTTGTTAAGTTGAAAGTGTTCTAAGAACTATCGCGTTGTTCTGAAATGTTCGTAGGGGTGTCCTGAAAACGGTGTCCGTATTGTTCGCTGGCAAGTTCAAAGTGTTCTAAGAACACTCACATTGTTCGCGGACATTAAAAGTTTCCCATAGATCATAGTTGAAATGTTTGACTCTATGGATGTGATATGCTGCGGTGGTTGTTGCCAGGGCATACAGTCTTGGGTGCATGGCCATTTTGCCATGCACCCAAGACTGTATGCCCTGGCAACAACCACCGCAGCATATCACATTCATATTTGCTTATAACTTTGGGTGAAAAACAAATGTATAAGGAACAAAGGTATTAGATACTATGGATGTGATATGCTGCTATGGTTGTCCTTATTATTGTATACTTACTGTTTGGTCTAGTAATGGGAGTCCATGTTTTTCTTCTTCATTTCTGTGATAAAAGAAAATAGCATGTTAGTATTAGTATTTTGTAATGACTTATTACATTGTATAAGCAATATACTTTTATTTTTTTTCGACTCTCATATTTAGTAGAGTACAAATCAGAGTACTGTGCAATTTGCTCAGTTTCTGTATTTGTTGCTAAAATCATTGGGTCTGTGGGAGAAAAACAAATCCATGTTGGATTAAAAAAAAACCTTTTCTGTTATGCTACAGTTTATTTGTTTGTTTGTTTTCAGTGTTCACTTGTTGTTTCTGGCTAATGCTTTATACTTTGCTTCGTTGTATTTTTTTTGGAGCAGTAACAGATTCTTCATTTGTTTTGATATTATAAAATTTTGGAGCAGTTAGATACCAATTGGCGTATTCTAACTGTGTATTTTTTTAATATATTTTAGTGGTTTTGATTTATCTATTTGGATATTGTTAAATTTTGGGACAGTTAGATACCAATTGGCGTATTCTAACTGTGTATTCTTTGGCCTAATTTAGTGGTATTCATTTATCTGATTAGTTGTTGTAGAATCTTTGAGCTGTTAGATAGCTTTTGGAGTATTCTAACAGCTTATATTATTTTAACACAAATGTATAATTTTGGGACAGTTAGATACCAATTGGCGTATTCTAACTGTGTATTTTTTGGTCTAATTTAGTGGTATTCATTTATCTGATTAGTTGTTGTAGAATCTTTGAGCAGTTAGATAGCTTTTGGAGTATACTAACAGTTTATATTTTTTTAACACAAATTTACTTAAAGGTTTAAATACAGTTTATTTATCACATTTTGGTTTTAAGAACATCAAATAAGCATTTGTAAGATTTGCTGGTAATCTCTGCTTTAGAGTAATGGTACTATCATTACATTCAAACCATCGACATTTCTTTTTTATATATGCCGTGTAGTGCCCTGAATTGGTTGTGGCTCCTGCATGGTAGATTATACCTATTGTTGTGAAGGTTTTCTTACCAAGTGATATTTGACTATGTATGAATCCAGTCAGCTTGCAGTTGTTTTTGGTACCATCTGCATTGTAACGTAGAAGCATTAGTATTACGTATTTACTATGTGTTTGTATTACTAAAGTGGAGCGATGATCTGAATTGCAGGTAGAGCATAATCTACCATGGTTTGCATTTTGTACAAGTTGCTGAAATGGAATGGATTCACAATTTTGTATTGATATATATATGAAGCGTTCATTGGGAATTTCTTCTTGTGTCACATTGTTGCACAGAGTGCATGTATGTTTCCACATGTATGAAATCTGGAAGATTTCATTTATAGGTATGTTTTTGTTTTCCAGTACTAATAGTAAGTACATTAGAAATTCTTGTGGATCTTCCTGTGAGTTTATAGTGAATTTCACCATTCCAGCACAGTAGTCCAATTGTCGTCTTATTCCAAAAACACTATATGTGTTGTCAGGATTGTTTGCTGCATTTCTGTGAAGTACTAACATTTGCAAACACAAAGGGTCTGTACTGTGTAAGTAAATGTTGTCAACAATTGGTGGTAGTTGAAATAGAATATTCATTGCTATATTTGCATAGCAACTTACACCAACTATATTTGAGAATTTAAATGGTCCAGGTAGTTCTGTATCTAACTGCTTTTTTTGGAGTTTGTCTTCCTTCTTTAAAGAAGTACCTGGTTTACTTTCTCTAATTGATTCTTTTTTGTTTGTGGTACTTGATGAAGTATTAGTTTCTTTTACTCTCTTTGGAGGATTTACAGTGACGTCCTGTTGCATTTCTGTTTGATTTAGTTTTCTTTTACAACGTTTATCAGGGTAATTCATAGAATTTCGCAGAAAAGTGTCGCAAGCGGCTGGCGCAGAGTGTCCGCGTGCGATTGTCTGCGCCAGGCACGTGCGCTAAAACCGATTTCCGCGCACAGCGTATTCATGGATTTCAGGCTCCCAAACCAGCCGTGGCGCAGAGAATCGCAGCGACCCTGCAGCAGCGCCAGTAACGCCCCCAAGAACGCCCTCGCGCAAGGAAAAGCCATCAAAATCGCTAAATCATCGCAAAGGGCTGCGCTAACCCTGGACCAGTTCACCGGGCTGGCAAACAGCAAACGCCAAGCGGGGAACGTGTATTTCAGGGGTGCGCGGGAAGTTCCACACGCGTTTGGCCCCGTGCAAGCAGGGTACGTGTATTCCATGGGTGCGCGGGAAGTACCACACGCGATTTCAGCAGGGTATGTGTATTCCAGGGGTGCGCGGGAAGTTCCACACGCGATTCCAGCAGGGTACGTGTATTTCAGGGGTGCGCGGGAAGTTCCACACGCGATTGGGCCAGTGCGAGCAGGGTACGTGTATGCCATGGGTGCGCGGGAAGTACCACACGCGATTTCAGCAGGGTATGTGTATTCCAGGGGTGCGCGGGAAGTTCCACACGCGATTCCAGCAGGGTACGTGTATTTCAGGGGTGCGCGGGAAGTTCCACACGCGATTGGCCCAGTGCGAGCAGGGTACGTGCATTCCATGGTGCGCGGGAAGTTCCACACGCGATTTCAGCAGGGTATGTGTATTCCAGGGGTGCGCGGGAAGTTCCACACGCGATTTAAGCAGATTACGTGTATTTCAGGGGTGCGCGGGAAGTTCTACACGCGATTGGGCCAGTGCGAGCAGGGTACATGTATTCCATGGGTGCGCGGGAAGTACCACACGCAATTTCAGCAGGGTACGTGTATTCCAGGGGTGCGCGGGAAGTTCCACACGCGATTTCAGCAGGTTACGTGTATTTCAGGGGTGCGCAGGAAGTTCCACACGCGATTGGCCCAGTGCGAGCAGGGTACGTGTATTCCATGGGTGCGCGGGAAGTTCCACACGCGATTTCAGCAGGGTACGTGTATTTCAGGGGTGCGCCGGAAGTTCCACACGCGATTTCAGCAGGGTATGTGTATTTCAGGGGTTCTACACGTGAATTGGCCGTGTGGGTCCTCCCAGGTGTACGCTCCACAACCTCCACGGCCCCTGCAGGCAGCCCACACCACGGGGGACTACCCTGCACCCCTGCTCATGTCCCGCAGGCAGCCCATCCACCATGGGCATGCCCCCCAGCCAACCCACATGTCACCTTGCACTACTGATCAACAATGCATGTCTCCCACCACCCGCACCCACCAGCAGTGCAGGGGCAGCCTCCACCAGGCCCCCACTCATGTCTCCCACCACCCCCACCCCCCAGCCACCAGGGGCACCCTCCACCAGGCCCCCACTCATGTCTCCCACCTCCCCCACCCCCCAGCAGTGCAGGGGCACCCTCCACCAGGCCCACACTCATGTCTCCCACCACCCCCACCACCCAGCCACCAGGGGCACCCTCCACTCGGCCCCCACTCATGTCTCCCACCACCCCCACTCCCCAGCCACCAGGGGCAGCCTCCACCAGGCCCCCACTCATGTCTCCCACCACCCCCACCACCCAGCCACCAGGGGCAGCCTCCACCAGGCCCCCACTCATGTCTCCCACCACCCCCACCACCCAGCCACCAGGGGCACCCTCCACCAGGCCCCCACCCATGGCCCCTATCACCCCCACCCCCCCAGCCACCAGGGGCACCCTCCACCAGGCCCCCACTCATGTCCCCCTGCACCCCCACCCCCCAGCCACCAGGGGCACCCTCAACCAGACCCCCACCCATGTCCCCTATCATCCCCACCCCCCAGCAGTGCAGGGGCACCTTCCACCAGGCCCCCACTCATGTCTCCCACCACCCCCACCCCCCAGCCACCAGGGGCACCCTCCACCAGGCCCCCACTCATGTCTCCCACCACCCCCACCCCCCAGCAGTGCAGGGGCACCCTCCACCAGGCCCCCACTCATGTCTCCCACCACCCCCACCCCACAGCAGTGCAGGGGCACCCTCCACCAGGCCCCCACTCATGTCTCCCACCACCCCCACCCCCCAGCAGTGCAGAGGCACCCTCCACCAGGCCCCCACTCATGTCTCCCACCACCCCCACCCCCAGCAGTGCAGGGGCACCCTCCACCAGGCCCACACTCATGTCTCCCACCACCCCCACCACCCAGCCACCAGGGGCACCCTCCAATAGGCCCCCACTCATGTCTCCCACCACCCCCACCCCCCAGCCACCAGGGGCACCCTCCACCAGGCCCCCACTCATGTCTCCCACCACCCCCACCCCCCAGCCACCAGGGGCACCCTCCACCAGGCCCCCACTCATGTCTCCCACCACCCCCACCCCCCAGCCACCAGGGGCACCCTCCACCAGGCCCCCACTCATGTCTCCCACCACTCCCATCCCCCAGCAGTGCAGGGGCACCCTCCACCAGGCCCCCACTCATGTCTCCCACCACCCCCACCCCCCAGCAGTGCAGGGGCACCCTCCACCAGGCCCCCACTCATGTCTCCCACCACCCCCACCCCCCAGCAGTGCAGGGGCAGCCTCCACCAGGCCCCCACTCATGTCTCCCACCACCCCCACCCCCCAGCAGTGCAGGGGCACCCTCCACCAGGCCCCCACTCATGTCTCCCACCACCCCCACCCCACAGCAGTCCAGGGGCACCCTCCACCAGGCCCACACTCATGTCTCCCACCACCCCCACCACCCAGCCACCAGGGGCACCCTCCACCAGGCCCCCACTCATGTCTCCCAGCACCCCCACCCCCCAGCCACCAGGGGCAGCCTCCACCAGGCCCCCACTCATGTCTCCCGCCACCCCCACCACTCAACCACCAGGGGCAGCCTCCACCAGGCCCCCACTCATGTCTCCCACCACCCAGCCACCAGGGGCACCCTCCACCAGGCCCCCACGCATGGCCCCTATCACCCCCACCCCCCAGCCACCAGGGGCACCCTCCACCAGGCCCCCACTCATGTTCCCCTGCACCCTCACCCCCCAGCCACCAGGGGCACCCTCCACCACGCCCCCACCCATGTCCCCTATCACCCCCACCCCCCAGCAGTGCAGGGGCACCCTCCACCAGGCCCCCACTCATGTCTCCCACCACCCCCACCCCCCAGCAGTGCAGGGGCACCCTCCACCAGGCCCCCACTCATGTCTCCCACCACCCCCACCCCCCAGCAGTGCAGGGGCACCCTCCACCAGGCCCCCACCCATGTCTCCCACCACCCCCACCCCCCAGCCACCAGGGGCAGCCTCCACCAGGCCCCCACTCATGTCTCCCACCTCCCCCACCCCCCAGCCACCAGGGGCACCCTCCACCAGGCCCCCACTCATGTCTCCCACCACCCCCAGCCACCAGGGGCACCCTCCACCAGGCCCCCACTCATGTCTCCCATCACCCCCACCCCCCAGCAGTGCAGGGGCACCCTCCACCAGGCCCCCACTCATGTCTCCCACCACCCCCACCCCCCAGCAGTGCAGGGGCACCCTCCACCAGGCCCCCACTCATGTCTCCCACCACCCCCACCCCCAAGCAGTGCAGGGGCACCCTCCACCAGGCCCCCACTCATGTCTCCCACCACCCCCACCCCCCAGCAGTGCAGGGGCACCCTCCACCAGGCCCACACTCATGTCTCCCACCACCCCCACCACCCAGCCACCAGAGGCACCCTCCACCAGGCCCCCACTCATGTCTCCCACCACCCCCACCCCCCAGCCACCAAGGGCAGCCTCCACCAGGCCCCCACTCATGTCTCACACCACCCCCACCACCCAGCCACCAGGGGCAGCCTCCACCAGGCCCCCACTCATGTCTCCCACCGCCCCCACCAACCAGCCACCAGGGGCACCCTCCACCAGGCCCCCACCCATGTCTCCCATCACCCCCACCCCCCAGCAGTGCAGGGGCAGCCTCCACCAGGCCCCACTCATGTCCCCCTGCACCCCCACCCCCCAGCATCCAGGGGCACCCTCCTCCAGGCCCCCACCCATGGCCCCTAACACCCCCACCCCCCAGCTACCAGGGGCACCCTCCACCAGGCCCCCACTCATGTCCCCCTGCACCCCCACCCCCCAGCCACCAGGGGCACACTCCACCAGGCCCCCACTCATGTCTCCCACCACCCCCACCACCCAGCCACCAGGGGCACCCTCCACCAGGCCCACACTCATGTCTCCCACCACCCCCACCCCCCAGCAGTGCAGGGGCAGCCTTCACCAAGCCCCCACTCATGTCCCCCTGCACCCCAACCCCCCAGCATCCAGGGGCACCCTCCACCAGGCCCCCACATATGGCCCCTATCACCCCCACCCGCCAGCCACCAGGGGCACCCTCCACCAGGCCCCCACCCATGTCTCCCACCACCCCCACCCCCCAGCAGTGCAGGGGCAGCCTCCACCAGGCCCCCACTCATGTCTCCCACCAACCCCACCCCCCAGCCACCAGGGGCACCCTCCACCAGGCCCCCACCCATGTCTCCCACCACCCCCACCCCCCAGCCACCAGGGGCACCCTCCACCAGGCCCCCACTCATGTCCCCCTGCACCCCCATCCCCCAGCCACCATGGGCAGCCTCCACCAGGTCCTCACAATCCCCAATCATGTGCGTTATGGTCAGCCTCCACAGCCAAAAAGCCCTACCAAGTAACCCATTCACCCACATGGAAATGGAAATTACATGTTACACCCCCAATGTTCATAAAGCTAATGAACCCATGTCCGTCACACACAATGGTTGCAATTGAATGGGAAAACACCCAACATGACATGCATGAAACCAATGAGATGATACCACACAGTGAAGTATGAAAACAAAATTGTATTAAAAAAATAAGAATGCAAAAGAAGTGAAACAAACTACAATGGCAATGAAAAAAAGATAAGCTGCATGTCCGTTTAAAAAAATAAAAACACCAAATCCTAATCCAAAAAAATGTTGTCCAAAGTCAAATGAAAAATAAAATCAATCCAATGAAGAACTATGTACAAAACTTCCAAGGGTCCATGAGCCCAACTGTACAAAGGAAACCTACAAAAAACCCTAACTAAAATGCAACTATATACAAAAAGTGGAGCAGTGTCCGTCGACTCCAAATCATAAGAACAAACAAAGGAAACCTAAAACTAAAGAACTATATACAAAGGCGGCGGGCAAGTCCAGCGGCTCACTCCGTGGTGTTCCGGGCCAGGGCATCATCGAACTCCTGTTCGATGTCCCGGAGGCGGTCCTGTTCCATGGCCCAGAGGGTCCGCAGGGACGACGCCGTCTCCTCCTCCAACCCCCTGCGGATTGCCTCGAGGCACTCGGCCCGCCTCAGGGCCCTCCGCATGGAGTTCTCCGCCCTGACCATTGTGAGCCGCGCCTCTTCCGTCCGCCGCCGCTCCGCATCTATGGCGTGGCCCAACCGCTGCCACACGGAAGACACTCTCTGTCCTGGGTCCTCCTGCCCTCCGGCCAATGCCTGCCCCTCCGATGTCGAAGGACCCGAGCCTTCATGGCTCCCACCATGTTGCTGCTGCTGCTCTGCCTCTGCCCGTGCACTGCCTCCTGCTGCCTGCACATCCTCCGCCGGCTGGGGTGCAGTCGTAGATGTGGCCCCCCCTGCTGGACGTCCGACTACCGACTGTGGCAGGGATGCCTCCTCCACCAGCCTGGCCGCACCGTCAGAGGCAGCTCCACAGGGCACCCAGGTGACTGATGGGTGGGAAGATGGCACATCGGACGACTGGCGTGTAGGGGGTCCAGTTGAGGAGGGGGTCGGAGCAAGCCCCACCAGACGGAGGAATCCGGCCTGGGTGACCTGTCCAAGCAGGCTGACGTGGTCAACGAGCCATTCGACATGACGTGCAGTCTCTCCATGAAAAGACTGCAGGTCACCTCGCATGGCCCGTTGACGCAACGCCACACCAGCCAGGACAGGCTCAACCCGGACCTGGATAGCCACGTCCGCAGGCAGAGGAAGGCCAGTTGACGTCAGCTCATCCCCTGCCTGAAAACGGGTCTGGACGTAGACATCCCTGCTGGTGCAAGATGACGCAGGGACAGGATCGGGGACAGGATTGCACACAGGCACCTCCGCGGCGGCCTGTGCTGCCTCCTGTCCCTGGTCCTGCACTGCACCACTAGCACCAGTGGGATCCCCACCTCCAGACCCCGTCTCTAAGGGTTGCACGGCCTCCTCCTCCACCAAACCCCCCACCAACCTGGATGACTCCGTGCCATCTTCCCCTGTTGGGCCCTGTGGGGTCCCAGCTGCCCCTTTTGCTGCCGAGGAGTCCAACTCCAACCTCTGCCTCTTGGACCTCCCCCCGGCAGCTGCGGCCTGGTACGCGGCACCGGACTCCTCACTTCCCGACGAGATGACAACACGTGAGGGGAGCCGGGCCTTGCATCTCCGGCTGGCGGTGGGATCCCCGCCGCTGTGCTCCACAGCACCTTCTCCGCCCTCTTCATCAGTTGACGCTGCAGACAGGGAGAAACAAAACACAGGCATCAGGGCACTGTACAATGGACACATACACACATGACAGTTGCACATGAGTGGCATTGGCAAACCACAGACATGTCATCACAATCCCCAACACACATGTCATTACAACTCGCACACATGAGCCATACCACAGCCATATCGCAACTGCCACCACCATCCCTACACATACAACAGCATGAGCAGCCAAAGGTGAGCCCGACATCACATGCAACACAGGAAGTGCACCACACATGTACACACACCACCACACTTGCATGCATGTGTACACCTCTGCCAAGTGTCGCACTGTTCAGATGGGCATCCATGTCACATCTGCCAATCAGGCTCCCACATACCGCTGTCACATGCATCCATGTTGCATCACTGTTGCACCCTTGTCAAATACACACACATGCACATGTACACAGTGCTGATACATGCAGCCGAAAACAACATACATGCGTGACATCACGGACATGTCTACTTACATACACATTCATCCAAACATGTGTGCCCACACAACTGCATTTGGCATGCAAGCCTACACACACAAGCACCATCCATGCCTCACACATTACAGCCCTCGCATGTGTCAGCCCCACGGCCCTGTACACCCCCAGCCATACTCGACCCCATACAAACAGATGTGCAACCTACACACTACCGAATAATCACCACACGCACTGCTCACAATCAGGATGCATGTACACTCACCGCTCGACTCCAGATGGGTCTGCTTCTCTAGGACCTGGACGTGGAGCGCTGGGGATATGCGTTCCAGGACCCTCATCTGTTCTTCCGACAAGTGGCCCCGGCGCCCCTTGGCATCCGCTGCCTTCAAGAGGCGCCGGGCCTTGTTCAGGGTCCTGGACCTGAAGTCCTCCCAGCGCTTCCTGACATGTTGTAAGTCGCGGACTGCCACCCCCTCTGCGTTGATGGCAGTCACGATGTCAGTCCAGATCCGAGTCCGTCCTTCCTTGTCGGCGCGGGAACTTCCGAAGAGGGCATCATACTGCCCCAGGACTTGCTCCACCAGGACACCAACTTCGGTGGCACTGAAGCTGGTGCCCCTCTGCCTCTCTGGCCGGGGGTTGTCAGTGGTCACAGATGGTGTTTGCCCCGACATGACAACCCCAGAGGCAGGAGTGGGTGGGCAACTGGGTCCTGGGGCTGGGCTGTGGAGCGATGGAATCCCAGTCGGGAGTCTTCGGTTCCAGCAGGGGTGGTCACAGCAACAGCACCCCTGGCTGATGTGCAGGCAGCAAATGGCAGTGCACGTGGGCAGCAGGCAGTCAGGCAGCAGCAGATGACAGGTGGGAGCGTGCTCGGGGCTCTGGGGGGCAGTAGTTCGGCCTTCTGGGCAGGAGCGTGGTCTTCCGTGTGCATACGCGTGGCCAGCTTGATACGGAGTGATTTGGCACGTGAAAAATGTGCACGTCAGCGTGTAATTCGAGGAAAGGCCCTTAGCGCGTAAGCGCGTCTGCACGCATACGCATTTTCATTGGACAGAAGGCCCCTCAAGCGCAAGCGCCCCTGTGACGTGACGCCTACAGATGTGCATGTGCATTTCAGCGCGCGTGAAAAACTGCACGTCCGCGTGTAATACGAGGAAAGGGCCATGCGCGTATGCACGGCAGCACGCATATGCGATGTCATTGGACCAAAGGCCCTTAGCGCGTAAAGGTGTCGCCAGCGTATGCGCGGCTATGAAGTCACGTGCACGTTGAATTGGGCACACGTTTGAAAATGTTGCGTGTTAAAAAAATGAAAGACACGTCCGAGTGTCAAAGCGCGTAATTGGTGGGAATGGGCCTAGCGCGTACACGTGGCAGTGACAAAGCGTGTAATTGGTGGAAATGGCCCTAGCGCGTGCACGCCGCGTAAGTGACGCTGGACGTGTGGGCCTGTATAAATGGTACGTGTAGAACACCATTTCCTTGTACGTGCTTTTCGTGGAGAGCGAGTGGGTGAATTCTGTACTTCTTGTCGTTTCACACGCGATTTACTTCACAGCGTTTCAAGTTCGTATTCCCTGTTACCTCTGACAGCTTTTTCTCTTTTTTCTCTTTTACTGGTTTACCTGGGCCTGTTTCCTCAAACAGTGTTCCCTTCTACTGTTGTCCTGTCTCCTCAGACAGCGTACAAATCTTCTTTTGGCGGGGGTGTTTGACAGCGTAGTGCAGGTTTTTCTTTCTGCACACGTGATCTAGGAGGGGTTGCGTGCACGTCATCTCCCTTTTTTGGGGCTCCTGTGCGTAGCGTGACCCGTCATCTTTCCCCAGGGGTTACATTCAGCCTTGCTAGAGCACTAGGGTACAATTACCATCTGGTACCCAACCCCTTTGACCCCCAATTACCCAGGACAATAGTTTACAGCCACTCCCATACGCACATTAACATCAGTGCCATGGCTGGGAGGTGAGGATTCCGTAAGGGTGGCAAAGGTGGAAGAGCCACAAGTGGTGGCCGTGGTGGATCCGGTAGGGGACGTGGTTGTTACTTGCAGGGTGAGCCTGTCCCCCCATGTGTGGGGGACCAGTCAAGGGCACCCATAATCCCCCCCTCCCCCCCTCCCGTTGAGGTTGATGTGGCTGACACCATCCATGCTCAGCCGTTGTTGGACCAGCCCATTGTGGCACCAGACCTGGCTGACTCCATGGCTGACTTCCAGGTCAGCAGGCCTATGACACGTGCGCTGGTGCACGTTGATGTCATCATGTCACGTGCATCTGGGGCAACAAGGTCATCTGCTGCCCCAAGTAGGCAGGGCGGAGAGGCTGCAGGGGCAGCTGCGGCTCCATCCACCCCAGCTCTCACACACCCAGCCAGGACAGTGTCGGTCCTAGTCCATCCTGCTGACATTCCCCCTGACACCATTACACTTGAGCCAATGCCTGCACCAACTCCCATGCTGAGTGTGCAATCCCACACTCCTGATACAGAGTCCACCAGGGCTCCTGCCCCTAGTGTCCAGAGCGGGCAGGACACTCAGGATCACCACCACCTTCCAAGCGGAAGAGGAAGAGTGCTCGTCCGGCACAGGCTGATGCCCCAGACACGGCTACACAGTCCGGCCTGTCGAGGAAGCCCAGCTTCACGGATGACGAACTGAATGCACTTGTCGAGTATGTGTCCGCACATGATAACGAGATGGTCATTGTTGCAGGATCCAAGACCACACCTGCACAACGCCAGGCACACTGGCAGACCGTTGCGAACATCGTAAGTGCCCTTGGAATCGTGAGGCGCACAGCCAATGATTGCTATAAGCGCTGGAATGACCTAAAGCGCAGGGCAAAGAGTAAGCTGGCCTCAAGTCATGCCGCAACTCTAGTGACTGGAGGTGGGTCTCCAGTAGTAGACATGGAACTCACTCCACATGAGTCAGTCACTGGGACCTCCGTCACGGAGGAACAGATCCAAGGCGTGGGAGATCTGCCTGATTACGAGGCATTGTCCGGTGAGTGCACATGTATGTGTGTGTCATCCATGTGCATGGTGTGTGTGTGAGGGTTCTGTTTGTGTGCCAGGTGAGAGTGTGTGCGCCTGAGTCGTATGGGTCAGCCATGTGCTTCATGCAATACATCCTGCGCAGCTGCATTTGGCCATAGCAGTATCCCTTCTGCCAACAGTAGACATCTAGCCCAACTGCACGCCAGTTGCCCTTGAAGTGTCACCTTGCCACAACATTGTTGCTTATTTTTCACTGTTCATTCAGTCAGATTGTTTGCATTCCCCCACTTTTACTAGGCATTTCGCAGTCCTCTAGTCACATGTCTGACTTGGCTATGGTAAAGTGGAGTGACTTTGTTACCTGGATATCATTTGTTCACACATGTCCCTGTGCAATTGGACCATTTTGGACTGGCAGCTCCAGGTGAAAAATCTGACCTGTTTGAATTAGAAAAGCTATTACATGCGGGAACTGGACTGAATGAATAGGTGCTGCCCTCCTCTCCATCTTCACTCAATAGCAATGGTACATGCCATCTGTGTGATGGCATGTGTGTTTCACCTGGCAATCACAGGCCAATGTGTGATGTCACTGCCAGGCAGCATGCAGAAAATGTGTTCATCTTCCATCTTGGTGTCATCAATGTGTGCCATTTGCCTCCCCTTCATATGCAGTGAGGGTGCATGCATGGGAGGGTTTTAGTCATGTGGGACATGTGTCAATCAAGTACTGGTTCTCTTGCTTCTCAGCCCTCATTGTGTGCCATGGTGCTAATGCCTGTTTCCATTTCTTTGTTTTTATGTCTTTGCAGGGGAAGACGCACCTGATACTGCTGGGGTTGTGGAGATGGTGAAGACCCAGGAGGGGTCCGAGGGACGACCAACCACCAGTGAGGGACGTGGTGTGGTGGTGGGTGAGAACCCACAAGTGCTGCAGGTCGTGCTCTCAAGGGGTGTCTCTGGCTGCACCTCCCCCGAGCTGTACTCAGGTGTTGATTCGGATGATGAGACCTACGTGCCGTCGCAGGTGAGTGTTCCAGGGAGGGATTCTGTTCTGTCCCACCCACCTGCACCAGGGTCAGAACCCTCAATGGGGATGTCAGTGTTGGCAGCTACGCCTTTGGTGGTTACGGATGCAGGGTCACACTCCGCGACATCTGATCCTGTTCCTGGGCCAGCAGATCAGAGGGGGAATGCAGTCCTGCAGCCTCAGGCAGTGCCGGCACAGCAAGGCGCAGTTCGCCTTGCCCCAGACATGTGTGGTGCCTGCCGACGTGGTGGCCGTACGCCACCTGGCAATACCGCATGGGAGCAATCCATTTACGGTATGGCAACCCAACAGGCAGCATCATCCGAGATGATGGGTCAGGCCATGGATAGGGTGGCCACTTCCATTGTCCCCCCTGAAAGGGAGGACATGTTGGCGTCCAACAGGGACAGGCGGGCGGCACTGGTGACTCTGCAGGAGGCCATCTCCATAGAGTCCCATTGCCACAGGGAAGCCCTGAGGCAGGAGCTCCTTCACCTCAGGACGACTCTTGTTGAGCTTGAGGCTTCAACACACCAAAGGACAGAACAGCAGCTGGAGCGTATCACCCGTACGCTCTCAGCTGAGATGCAGGCAACGAGGGCGGAGGTCCGGGCATCCCGTGAGTTGTTGCATGGGGACCTCCGCACACTCATCCTCTAGAACGAGACCTACCACACCCGCATGCTTGCAGCCATGGAGGAGCAGACTAGGGTCTTGTGTGGGCTGCCTCCCATAGTGCAACCACCTCCGGATGCAGCTGCACAGGGTGATAATAGCGACAACAGTGATACTCCCACAATAGGGTAGCCGTGTGGGCCATGAGCCCATGGAGGTGTTTTTTTTCCCAGGATCCACACAGGTGGGTTTTGGTGTGCACCCTGTCCTCGGACCTCCTGGGTGGCCTCCCCAACCCCCCCGGGCCCATCAATGGCCATTTTTGATTTTTTTTTATTTTTATTTTTATTTTTATTTTTAATTCTTTTTTTCCCAATTTTTTTGGGACAATTTGTTGCCTTCCGTGGTTCCTGTTCGCATACGCTGCATTGTGGCTGGGCACATGCAGGCTTGTCATGTATTTGGTTCAGATGCTTGGGTTTGAGTCACACACACCCCTCCTGCTTCCCGTTTCCATGGGCTTGCAAAGGGTGTGCCCAAGTGACATCGACGTACATGGTGACATTGGACTCCCACTACATGTGTGGGTAGTCTAGTCAATACTGTGTATACATTCCTAGTGCATATTGCTGTTGTGTTGTACACTGCATGTTGCATTGATGTGTAACTCATCATCTGTGTCTACCTCCCAATTTGCAGGTCCCTTCCTCATGTCTACACAAGGCCCTCTAGTTTGGAGATGGGGTCCATGTTGGCAGCAGTGCACCTACAACTCTACTTGGCGCCAACACTGCACAGTTGGTAGTGGTGGGAGTGCAGGCATTTCCAGGTGGTGAGACTACTAATTTATTACATTTGTGATGTCATGTTAATGGTAGTACCTGCTCAAGTTTGTTGTTGGTCCTGCATTACTGTGAGCATTTCAGGTGTTGCAAGTTTCAATTAGGGACACTGTACATTGTGACACTAGTGTCATGTTGTGGGGATTACTTTGTTTACCTGCAAATAGCATGACATGGCACGGTGTGTCGTGTGGCGGTGCTGGGGATAGGTTGGCTGACATGGCACTGTCCTCTTGTTGCATTTTGCAAGTGGGTATTCATTTTAGCTGCTTGAATGTGTTTATTCACAAAACTGCATTGGTGGTGTCTGTGTGGGTAGGGATGCACACATTGTAACACTTCCAGGTGAATAATCTCAGGCTGATATGGTTTTCACGGTTGATTCTCCAGACATTCAGGATCAGTGTCAGGTTGAGTCATCATTGATTGTCAGATGGAATGTGCCAGGGCAGTGTGCACTCCACAGGGGTGTGATTTCCATGTGAAGTAATTAGCCACTAGCTGTGTACGGGCTGCCTCCCCCCCATGCCCTTTCCCCTCCCATGCGCAGCGGCTGTGCATGTGGTTGGGGATGTGGGGCCACCACCATGTCCACGGCCAGGCCCCGGCGTGTTGCAACGTTGTGCAGGACACATGCTGCCACTATGATCCTGCACACTACTGGGGGAGTGTACAACAGCTACCCGCCAGAACGGTCAAGGGAGCGAAAGCGTGACTTTAGCACTCAGAATGTGCGCTCCACTATGCCCCGGGTTGTAATGTGGGCTGTGTTATATCTTACCTGGGGTGGCGTGGTGGGGTTCCGAATCGGCGTCATCATGTGGGGGCTGAGAGGGTAGGCACTGTCCCCTGTGGAGGTGGTTATTGGTATCATTGGTGGGGTTGTGACCTTGCTCAGTATCTGGCATGCATGCATGTGCAGTGGCATTCATACT
Source organism: Ambystoma mexicanum (assembly GCF_040938575.1). Taxonomy (NCBI): domain Eukaryota; kingdom Metazoa; phylum Chordata; class Amphibia; order Caudata; family Ambystomatidae; genus Ambystoma; species Ambystoma mexicanum. The sequence continues at coordinate 468,613,866 of NC_090925.1, read as the reverse complement.
CACCAAGCAACCATGTATCGCCATGCCGCCCAGCTTCTAGGTCCCGGCTTAGGGTGGACATTCGGTAAATGAAGCTGTCGTGGGTGGACCCGGGATAGTTGGCATATACTGAGGTGATGATTCCCTTGGCATTACATACTACATGCACGTTGATGGAATGCCAGTGCTTGCGGTTCCTATAGATGTTCTCTGATGCCCTGGGGGGACGTAGAGCCACATGGGTGCAGTCGATGGCACCTAGCACTTTGGGGAATCGTGCCACACCGTAAAAATCCAGGGCGGCAGCATGCCTTTCTGCAGGTGTTCTGGGCAGGTATATGTGCCTGCGGACTGATGGGCGTGCAGTGATGATGTTCAAGACCTGGTGTAGGCAGCGTGACTGGGTGGCCTGTGATACCCCACCCACTATGGCACTTGTCCGCTGAAATGATCCAGTGGCTAAGAAGGGCAGTACATTGAGGACCTTCTCCAGGGGGCTGAGTGCTTGGGAGCACAGGGTGGGTGATGTGAGGTCATCCTCCCACTCACTCACCAGGTCCAGTATTATGTGTGGTGGAAACCTGTACCTCCCATACACCTGGTCATCAGGCATCCCGAAAAGGCTGGTTCTGGGTGTGAATATTCTGGCCCTGACTATCCTCCTCCTCCTCCTTTGGTAGCCCACGCCCACTGCTGCTAGGAACGGTATGTTCATCCTGGGTCTGAGCTTGTTATTTTGTTAGCGCGCAAATTTATGCCTTGCGCGTGTTGTAGGCGAGCGTGTGACCCGCGCACCCCTGAAATCCAGTACCCAGTCCAATAGCGTGTGGAAATTCCCGCGCACCCCGGGATACAGGTGCGCTGACGTACTTGCGTGTGTAAGTGCCCACGCACCCCTGATATACACGTACATAGGCCAATCGCGTGTACGCGCACTTTTGTCCAATTACACGCGATGACACTCTGACGTGCTGTCCAATTACACGCGATGACACTCTGACGTACAGTCTTTCCACGTGTGCTCTGTCATCACGTGCTGTGTGGGAAACACCCGTGCGGGTCACGTCACAAACACGCTTACGCGCTGAGGGACTTTGGTCCAATAGAATCGCGTATGTGTGCTGACGCGCTTACGCGCTAAGGGCCTTTCCTCGAATTTCACGCTGACGTGCAGGATTTTCACGTGCCAAATCACTCCGTATCAAGCTGGCCACGCGAAAACACATGGAAGACCACGCTCCTGCCCAGAAGGCCGGATTACTGCCCCCCAGTGCCCCGAGCAGCCTCCCACGTGCCATCTGCTGCTGCCTGCCTGCCTGCCTGCCTGCTGCCACCGTGCCCTGCCATTTGGTGCCTGCACATCAGCCATCTGCAGGGGTCCAGTTGCTGTGTCCACCCCTGCTGGAACTGAAGACTCCCGACTGGGATTACATCGCTCCACAGCCCAGCCCCAGGACCCAGTTGCCCACCCACACCTGCCTCTGGGGTTGCCATGTCGGGCACTTCCACATCTGGCACCAGTAGCAACCCCAGGCCAGAGGGGGAGAGGGGCACCAGCTTCACTGCCACCGAAGTTGGTGTCCTGGTGGAGCATGTCCTGGGGCAGTATGATGCCCTCTTTGGATCGTCCCGCGCCAGCAAGGAAGGACGGGAGAGGATCTGGGCCGACTGTGTGGTTGCCATCAACGCAGAGGGGGTGGCAACCCGCGACGTCCAGAAGATCAAGAAGCGCTGGGAGGACTTGCGGTCCAGGACCCTCGTGAAGGCCCGGCGCCTCGTGGAGGGGGGCCGGGGCCGCATGAGTTCCATCCAGATGAGGGTCCTGGAACGCGTACGCCCAGCGCTCCACGCCCAGATCCTTGTGAGGGAGACCCATCTGGAGTTGAGCGGTAAGTGTCCAAGCATTGCTGTGTGAGACAGGGCATGTTGCGGTGTGCTGGTTCTCTGATACTTGCCTGTATGTATGACATAGGCCATGTATGCATGTATGTGTGCAGGGACATCATGGTAATGCATGTGCGACCAGTGATGTGTGAACCACATGGTTGTTGCATGTGTTTAAATGCCACATGGGGAGCCCTATGCAGATTTTAGACATGAGAGCATGCCAGTCTCTGTTCCTGGACATGGGGGGGGGGTGAGGGATGGGTGCTGATGCCAGGTACATATATGGTAGCCATGTCTGTGTGCCTGACCTGCGTGTCTGTGTCTTGTGCATGCCATGGATGCATGACACATGTGTGTGACAATGCACAGATTCACTGATGCAGCCTAGTTACCCTTGTATCCGCTGTGTTTGGGGTGTATGGGGCCAGATGGATGTGAATGAGGTGAAGTGTGTGCATGTGATAGGCATGACCCATGATGCATGTGAGTTCCATATCATTGTATGTTTCAAGAGTCCATTGGACATGTATGGAAATGTCCATGGCATGCACCATGCCTGTTACTGTGTGTGTTTTGCCTGGACTGACCCATGTGTTGTGGAGGGACATGATGGAAGTGTACTTTGACAGTGGTACTCATCTGCTATTGCTTCCTGTCTAGGGGACCATTGTACAGTACCCTGATGCTTGTGTTCTTTGTCTCCCTCTACGCAGCGGCTAGTGAAGAAGAGGGCGGAGACGGCGCTGTGGAGCAAGGCGGCGGGGATGCCCCCACGGCTGCAGCGGAAGGGGTGGGTGAGCCCCCACAGGGGCCTGCTACGGTGGAAGACGGTGAGGAGCCATCCAGGTTGGTGGTTTCCACAGAGGAGGAGGAAGCCGCCACAGGGGCACACATGGGGCCTGGTGGGGGCATCCCTGCTGGTGCAAGTGGTGCAGTCCAGGGCCAGGGGCAGGAGGCAGCACAGGTCACCGTGGAGGGGCCTGTGCATGTCGCTGTCCCTGACCCTGTGAGTGCACCACCATGCACCAGCAGGGTTGCCCCGTCCCAGGCCCGTCCGCAGGTAGAGGGGATGTCCATGTTACCTGACTCCCCTCCACCTGCGGACGAGGGGACCCGTGTCCGTATGGAGAAGGTCCTGATTGAGGTTGCGATGCGCGCGGGTGCAATTCGTGATGACATGCGTGCTTCCCGGGAGGAGCACGCACATCATCACGAAGAGCACCGTGCCGACGTGGCCCAATTGGGATCTTCCATGTTAGGGGGTTTCCTGCATGTGTCGGCCAATCTGGCGGCCCTCTCCTCCTCTGTGGAGGCTATACGCCAGTCGTTCTCCTTGCCGTCTTCCGGCCCAGATGCCACCAGGGCCCCCTGTGGACCTGCCCTGACCTATGCAGCCAGCTCGGTGGGGATCCCATCCCTGCCACAGTCGGGGGTCGGAGGTCAAGCAGGGGTGGACACCACAGCAACTGTACCCCAGCAGATGGAGGATGTGCCGGCATCATCAGGCAGGGCACGTGCACAACGGCGTCGGTGGATTCCATCAGCCTGGATGCCGTCATGCTGGCAGAGGCAGTTGCGTCGGAGGCAGCAGCAGAGTCAACGTGGGAGGCATCATGGCTCGGGGCCATTAACATCGGAGGGACAGGCATCGGCCGGAGGGCAGGAGGACCCAGGACAGGAAGTGTCTTCCGTGTGGCTGCGGTTGGGCCAGCAGATAGGTGCGGAGCGGCGGCGGGCGGAAGAGGAGCGGCTCACGATGGTCAGGGCGGAGAACTCCATGCGGAGGGCCCTGAGGCGGGCCGAGTGCCTCGAGGCAATCCGCAGGGGGTTGGAGGAGCAGATGGCATCGTCCCTGCGGACCCTCGGGGCCATGGAACAGGACCGCCTCTGGGACATAGACGAGGAGTTTGATGATGCCCTGGCCCGGAACACTACGGAGTGAGCCGCTAGACTTGCCCGCCGCCTTTGTATATAGTTCTTTAGTTTTATGTTTCATTTGTTTATTCTTATGATTTGGAGTCGACGGACACAGCTCCACTTTTTGTATATAGTTGCTTTTTTGTTAGGGTTTTTAGTAGGTTTCCTTTGTTCAGTTGGGCTCATGGACCCTTGGATATTTTGTACATAGTTCTTCATTGGATTGTTTTATTTTTTAATTTTATTTTTTCTTCTCCATGGAGCAATGGTGTTTGGATTTTATTTTTTTTCTGTCGGATTGATTTCATTTTTAATGTGACTTTGAAGTACATTTTTTTTGGATTTGGCGTTTTTCATTTTTTGGGACGGACATGCACCTTTTCTTGTTTTCATTGGCATTGTAGTTTGTTTCATTTCATTTGCATTCGTATTTTTTAATACATTTTTGTTTTCATACTTCACTGTGTGGTATCATCTCATTGGTTTCATGCATGTCATGTTGGGTGTTTTCAAATTCATTTGCAACCATTGTGTGTGACAGACATGGGTTCATTTGCTTTATGTACGTTGGGGGTGTAACATGTAATTTTCATTTCCATGTGGGTGAATGGGTTACTTGGTAGGGCCTTTTGGCTGTGGAGGCTGACCATTGCGCACATGGTTGGTGATTGTGAGGACCTGGGTGCAGGGGGACATGAGTGGGGGCCTGGTGGAGGCTGCCCATGGTGGCTGGGGGGTGGGGGTGGGTGGGAGACATGAGTGGGGGCCAGGTGGGGGCTGCCCATGGTGGCTGGGGGGTGGGGGTGGTGGGAGACATGAGTGGGGGCCTGGTGGAGGGTGCCCCTGGTGGCTGGGGGGTTGGGGTGATAGGGGACATGAGTGGGGGCCTGGTGGGGGCTGCCCCTGGTGGCTGGGGGGTGGGGGTGGTGGTAGACATGAGTGGGGGCCTGGTGGAGGCTGTCCCTGCACTGCTGGGGGGTGGGGGTGGTGGGAGACATGAGTGGGGGCCTGGTGGAGGGTGCCCCTGGTGGCTGGGGGGTGGGGGAGGTGGTAGACATGAGTGGGGGCCTGGTGGAGGCTGCCCCTGCACTGCTGGGGGGTGGGGGTGGTGGGAGACATGAGTGGGGGCCTGGTGGAAGGTTCCCCTGCACTGCTGGGGGGTGGGGGTGGTGGGAGACATGAGTGGGGGCCTGGTGGAGGCTGCCCCTGGTGGCTGGGGGGTGGGGGTGATAGGGGACATGAGTGGGGGCCTGGTGGGGGCTGCCCATGGTGGCTGGGGGGTGGTGGTGGTGGTAGACATGGGTGGGGGCCTGGTGGAGGCTGCCCCTGGTGGCGGGGGGGTGGGGGTGATAGGGGCCATGAGAGGGGGCCTGGTGGAGGGTGCCCCTGGATGCTGGGGGTGGGGGTGATAGGGGCCATGAGTGGGGGCCTGGTGGAGGGTGCCCCTGGATGCTGGGGGGTGGGGGTGCAGGGGGACATGAGTGGGGGCCTGGTGGAGGCTGCCCCTGCACTGCTGGGGGGTGGGGGTGGTGGGAGACATGGGTGGGGGCCTGGTGGAGGGTGCCCCTGGTGGCTGGGTGGTGGGAGACATGAGTGGGGGCCTGGTGGAGGCTGCCCCTGGTGGCTGGGGGGTGGGGGTGGTAGGGGACATGAGTGGGGGCCTGGTGGAGGGTGCCCCTGGTGGCTGGGTGGTGGGGGTGGTGGGAGACATGAGTGTGGCCCTGGTGGAGGGTGCCCCTGCACTGCTGGGGGGTGGGGGTGGTGGGAGGCATGTGTGGGGGCCTGGTGGAGGGTGCCCCTGCACTGCTGGGGGGTGGGGGTGGTGGGAGACATGAGTGGGGGCCTGGTGGAGGGTGCCCCTGGATGCTGGGGGGTGGGGTGCAGGGGGACATGAGTGGGGGCCTGGTGGAGGGTGCCCCTGCACTGCTGGGGGGTGGGGGTGGTGGGAGACATGAGTGGGGGCCTGGTGGAGGGTGCCCCTGGTGGCTGGGGGGTGGGGGTGGTGGGAGACATGAGTGGGGGCCTGGTGGAGGATGCCCCTGGTGGCTGGGGGTGGGGGTGATAGGGGACATGGTTAGGGGCCTGGTGGGGGCTGCCCATGGTGGCTGGGGGGTGGGGGTGGGTGGGAGACATGAGTGGGGGCCTGGTGGAGGCTGCCCCTGGTGGCGGTGGGGTGGGGGTGATAGGGGCCATGAGTGGAGGACTGGTGGAGGGTGCCCCTGGATGCTGGGGGGTGGGGGTGCAGGGGGACATGAGTGGGGGCCTGGTGGAGGGTGCCCCTGGTGGCTGGGGGGTGGGGGTGGTGGGAGACATGAGTGGGGGCCTGGTGGAGGGTGCCCCTGCAGTGCTGGGGGGTGGGGGTGGTGGGAGACATGAGTGGGGGCCTGGTGGAGGGTGCCCCTGCACTGCTGGGGGGTGGTGGGAGACATGAGTGGGGGCCTGGTGGAGGCTGCCCCTGGTGGCTGGGGGGTGGGGGTGATAGGGGCCATGAGTGGGGGCCTGGTGGAGGGTACCCCTGGATGCTGGGGGGTGGGGGTGCTGGGCGACATGAGTGGGGGCTTGGTGGAGGGTGCCCCTGCACTGCTGGGGGTGGGGGTGATAGGGGACATGAGTGGGGGCCTGGTGGGGGCTGCCCATGGTGGCTGGGGGGTGGGGGTGGGTGGGAGACATGAGTGGGGGCCTGGTGGAGGCTGCCCATGGTGGCTGGGGCGTGGGGGTGGGTGGAAGACATGAGTGGGGGCCTGGTTGGGGCTGCCCATGGTGGCTGGGGTGTGGGGGTGGTGGGAGACATGAGTGGGGGCCTGGTGGAGGGTGCCCCTGGATGCTGGGGGGTGGGGGTGCTGGGTGACATGAGCAGGTGTGCAGGGTAGTCCCCTGTGGTGTGTGCTGCCTGCAGGGGCCGTGGAGGGTGTACAGGGAATACCTAGGAGCACACATCCAAATCGCGTGTAGAATTTCCCACGCACAACTGAAATCCACGTACCCTGACAAATAGCGTGTGGAACTTCCCACGCACACCTGAAATCCACTTACCCGGCCAAATCGCGTGTGGGACTTCCTGCGCACCCCTGAAATCCACGTACACGGCCAAATCGCGTGTGGAACTTCCCGCGCAACCCTGACATCCACGTACCCTGACTAATCGCGTGTGGAACTTCCCGCGCACCCCTGAAATCCATGTACCCGGCCAAATCGCGTGTGGTACTTCCCACGCACCCCTGAAATCCACGTACTCGGCCAAATCGCTTGTGGAACTTCCCGCGCACCACTGAAATCCACTTACCCTGACAAATCGCGTGTGGAACTTCCCGCGCACCCCTGAAATCCACGTACCCGGCCAAATCGCGTGTGGAACTTCCCGCGCACCCCTGGAATCCACGTACACGGCCAAATCGCGTGTGGAACTTCCCGCGCACCCCTGTAATCCACGTACCCTGACAAATCACGTGTGGAACTTCCCGCAAACCCATGGAATTCACATGCCCTGCCAATTCGCGTGTGAGACTTCCCGCGCACCCCGGTATACACGCACACGTATTTTTTGTCAGCGGGTGTCCGTGTTTGTGGGTACCCCTTTGCACGTCATTTGTCCTGGAGGGCCACAGTATGGGACATTCATCATGGCAGTATATAGGTGCTATTTTTTGCCGCACCTTTTGGCGCACATTTCTTAAAGGCGCAGAGGCGCTACCGCCTGCTTTCTTGTGCCAGTCGTGTTTGTGCCTGTGCGCTGGTTTGAGCGTGCGCTTTTTTGCCCTATTCTATTCCATGAATACGTGTTGTAGGCGAGCGTGTGGGCGTTCTGCGCACTTGTACCCTGTACTTCCCCCGTGACGCCCACATTTTGGCAAGTTGTTCCCCATTCCGAGTGTTACGCCCCGTGTTCCGCCTACTTTTGTTGCTTGCGCCGCGCTATGTGCGATTTTCGCTGTGGCCTGTGCGATTTTAGCTGTGACCTGGCGCACGCAGTTAGATGGCCTGTGCGCTAACGTGCGCCGCGCACTTTATTATCGCATATCCAATGGTTTTCTCGTGCACGGCCTTCCATGAATCGATGTGCGCTGCTTTTCGTGCGATTTTCGCACTTGCACTGCGATTTTCGCTATTCCACTGCGATTCGCACGTTTTTGGCCACTTGCGCCGCACTAATTATTCCATGAATCGGCCAGTTAGTTTTTGTGGAACAGAATATGTGTTTAGATGGGGAGTGTATAGTGAGCGAAGTCTATTATATTCTAAAATGCAAGGAATATCAGCGTTTACTTTACTTGCATCAAAGTTGATTAGAAATAGACCGTCAAATGTACGTAAGCGTGATAGTGCTACGTAGCTCATGCCTTCTTTAAAGACTGTGTTACCAATATCTATCATTGCTTTGTCTAGGGTAAGACCTTGTGATTTATGAATGGTGACTGCGTATGCAAGAGTTAGAGAAAATTGTTCTCTGCGTACATACATATCTTTGAAGAGAAGGAATCGAGCTGTTGAGCGTCCTATCAGTTTTACTTCTGAAAGTTTGTCAAAGAGTATATTGACAAACTGGATTTTGTTGTCACGTGGGTATGTTTGAAAGCCAACAACTGTACCCACTGCTCCATTAACTAGTCCTTGGTCCACGTCAAGGTTACGTTTAAGCATTACTCTGCAATTTAAGGATAATTTTAACATATTTTCTAAGCCTGCTGTGTTTGAGATTGATTTTTCTAAATTATTTAGTCTTGTTGTGGCTTGGTCACACATGGGTAGTGCCATACCATGTACATCTAGTTTGTCTGTGGCGCTAATTACCATTATTGGTTGCATTTCTTTACTTAACATTATTTCATTGAATTTGAGACAGCTTGCAAGAGTTGGCATTAAGGCCATACAATTGACATTTTTGTGGGCTAATTGTTCCATAACATCTGTAGCACATGCATTATCACCATAAAGTGCATTAATGTGCCGGGTTTTCAATGTTGCTTCTGCTTCTTTAGAAAGTATACCAACTCTCAAACTTTTTAAAATGTTGGCATAAGTTAGATCTGCAGATTGGTGCATGTTTTCTGTTAATTCTCTGTATTGGAAATGTTGCCAAAGGTTGACATTTCCAATGCTGCCAACAGTTTTACGGCAGAGTTTGTGCCCTAATGTTTTAAAAATAGGTTCACCTTTTACTGGTGTTAATTGAAGCAGATCTCCAAAAACAATAATGTGTTTTCCTGCAAAGAGCTCTTCATAGTCTGTTTTGAGTACTTCTTGTAATCTGAGGTGAATCAAAGCTAACATCAGGTTGGAGACCATGCTCACTTCATCTATTAGTAGCATTTTCATTTGTTTCAATACTCTGTGTAATTACATTGCAGTTTCTGCAGAAAGTTTGTAATAGTCTAATTTGTTCTGGTGTTCTACTGGTAATAGTAGTAATCGGTGTAATGTAACACCACCTATGTTGTAGGCAGCTAAACCTGTGGGGGCAGTGACAACAGCTGACAGTTTGTTGTTTGTCAATTGTTAAAGGACTTACTAATGATTTTGATTAGGAATGTTTTGCCAGAACCAGCTTCACCACTGACGTACAGTAGTATAGGTTTATAATTATGGCAGGAACATTCTTTATTTTCATGTTTTACACCATGTGCAATTTGTTTTGTTACTTCTTGAAAAATGCTACTTTGCTCATTGTTTAGTTTTGATTGTAGTATAGTTAAGTCTTCCTTATCTTCATACTGACACATGGTGTTTTCTACTTCTATCATAGCTAATTCTGCCTCATTTGTTATTAGAGGTTCTCCCAGTGGTTCTTGGCTTCCTGTTACAGAAGGTTGACTTCTGTCAGGAGTATCCTTATCTAGTTGGGCTTGGAGTTCTTCTTCATGTTGCTGTTCATTGTGCAACATTGTTTTGTACTGTGTAAAGTTTACATCAGTTATAGTGCTTTCATTTGCTTTGAAAGCATCCTCATATGAGTCATAGTTATCTAGTAATTGTTCTTCTTTTCTCCATGGTTTGAAGAGTTGTAGCAGGGACATGTAATATACTTCTTTATGTTGAGGAGTCTTCAATGACAATTTGATATGATTAATTAAATTTGGTTTAGTGAGTTTAACTAAGCTGCCTTCACAGTCTGTCACTCTATATTTACCTTTTTTTTCATCAGGTTTCATATTGTTTTTGTATGTGTAGTTTTGGGCTATTTGGTATAGACACATGTTTTCCAAAGTATTACTTCTGTTTGGGTAGTATGTGTCCAGTAAATTGTTTTTTAAAATGTCTTGGCTGTTGGGATCATGTTTGGCTATTGTTTCTATATCTTCATATGATTTTAGAACTCTTTTTCTAGATTTAGCTGGACCAAGACTTAGCCATACTATATTTTCAGATTTACCATACAATGAAGTACCAGTTAAACAATCAGCTGCTTCATAAGATCCACATTCTCTATGGGCGAGCCTTTTTATGCCCAAGCTGTATAATTTCTGAGATACTGTTTTATCTGATGACAGGTCATTCCAGAGGTCTTGGAGCTCTGTTTTTTCTGCTTTGGTCAAGTATGTTGTGATATATTGTGCAACTGCAGTAGAATTGTCTGCAATGTACGGCACATTGACGTGCATGGCCATTTGTACACTAGACGTTCTGATTCAGTTGAATGGAGGGGTAATTCTAAGTTTTCAGGGCATATTTTTGTAAGAAGTACTTCTTGTTCCATTATGGTATTATTCACTTTTTCATAACCTCGACCAATGCTATGTATGGCAATTGTATTTGTTTGCTTTTGTTTGTACGCTTCTTCATTAAAATGTGGTTCTGTGCTTGTAGTGTGACTCCATTCACCTCCGCTGATACTTAAGAAATTCTTTCTGTTGATATTTCGCTTATTGAGAAGTCTTTTTTGTAATTTAGTTATTAGTTTTGTTAGTGGTTTCATTTTGTTTAACAGTAAAATAAATACATTTCTTTTGAGAAGAATTGAACTGTCCATCAATGCTTCTAAGATTAATTTCCTACGATAGGTTTTAAGCTTTGAACCTGATTTCTATCCTGTTTTTATAAGATTTTGAAGGACTTTGTGACGGTATATTTTGGCTAAAATACTTTTCTTGGTATGCTTACTTTGCACTATATTAAAATTTGAAGAAGTAGTTGTATCTGTACTGATAGCTGATTTTCTGTTAATTGTTTTTTGGTTTGTTTTACATTTTGATAGAGGAAGCGAAGTTGTTGTACTTGAAACTTCTTGTGTTTCACTAAATGATTGTATTAGCTGTTTTGTTTCAACTGTTTTTACAAATTCTGCTAGAGATGGATGCTTATGTTGGACACCTTTATTTTCATTTGCTCTACTTTTGCGTTGCTTTCTACGGACTTGACTTTTGGTAGGCATTCTTTAGGGTCTGTTGAAAAAAATAAAGAAGATATGGGTTGGGGTGTTCTGGAATGTATGTGTGCTGCGCGCACGAGTGTTTGAGTAAGATGATAAAGATGTATGTAATGGTGTGTGATTGTGCATTGGGAACTAAAACTAGTAGGGATAGGTATTCTTAAATTTATGTGTTACTAAACTGGGGTTCAGATGACAAAAAAAAGTAAGCTAGTGGTGTGGAAAAGTACAAATAGTAAATCTAATGTATACAATTAAAACAGTTGTTTGTTCTATAATATGAACATTTTAGTGGTCCAGTTGGGTAATTTGTGTGTCCAAAAATAGAAATTTGTGGGCCATTCTGGCTGTAAATCGCTGTTTAAGACATGGACATTTTTGGACAAAATGGTACAAAATCTCTATTTTTAGAAACCGAAATAGCTCGTATTAACGTTATAGTATATTTGATTAATAATACAAATATTATGGTGATATTTTACTTACTTTTTTTAAAAATTAAAAGGTAACTTCTTAGTTTTTCTTTCTTCTTCGAATTTGGCTGCTTCTTTTCAGGAAACTGGTCTTCACTGCAATTGTAAAAGCTTCAAATTAGTAACTTTGTTTGTATATAGCACTGTGTTTAATTTAGATATTGATTTTTTTAATTGAAATCCTCAGTGCCTTCTGTAAAACCATTAAACTAATTTATTTACATAAGATACATTGCATCAGTTCAGTACATATGATATGTTCTTAATGAACCAATTGTATTGAATGACTAACTGTAGCAACAAAAAAATATCTTTACTATGTCTTGTGAAATTTAAAATATATTAGTGAATACCACTATTTCTGTAAGTAAACTGTTCTAGGTAATAGCGCCTAAATGTCATGTCTAATTTAAAGTAATTAAGTAAATAAATAAATAAAAACAAAAAATATGAAATTGTATAAGTATTTTTATAAAGGTTTAAACATAGATTGTGTTTGCATGCAATTTTGTTTGAATATATGTAGTCTATATATTTCATTTAAAAAATGTTAGTTTAACATGATTTGAGTGTGTGTGTATAAAGAAAGTAAATAGTATTAAGGTTTATAAGTGATAGTTGATTTTAGGAAATTGAAAAAAGTACAGTAAATTCATTTTACAGATTTTACAAGGTAAAAGTCTGTTTGAAAATGTGTTCATCTACTATACAAAAAATATGCATACCTGAAGTTTGTGTTCATGCATATGGATATGCATGGAGCTGCAAGTAGAAATCTTGAAGACTTGTACAGTATTTCTGGTAGATGCTGCTTGCCAATGATATGACACTTGTACTCAGAGAGATTCAGAGTACATTTGCAGTGCTGATCTATGATGATGCAGTTAGATGTAGAGGTCTTGAATGTGATTGGTGCATGGTCATGTGATTTTTGAGGTACATCCAATGAGGGAATGGCAGAGAGAGTGTAGTGGAAATGGTAGAAGGGCTGTTCATGTTACGATATGTCCACGGACATTGCGCTAGTTTGCGGACATCGGGAGTTACATCCGGGGATTTTTGGGTTCAGAAGTCATGCAAATGAGAATAAGCACTGAAAGGGATTGGTCAGGAAAGTTTGGTGGGTGTGTTGTGCCAGGAGAGATTTTCTCAGATACTCTTTTTGCTGAGAGAACAAAAGATAGCTATGGCTGTGTGTTTCAGAAAACAGATTGTTTGGATTTTAGGAGATTCGTGGATACATTGGTTGAAGGCGCATGCAGAAAGCTGCGGAGTAGCTGTAGATCTTGGATTCCCACATGTGGAAGTACACTGGCATGGAGTACGTGGAATGAAGTGGTTGGACTTGCTACCTCTCTGTGCTACTTTGGAGACAGAGCACCATCCAGACATAATTGTAATTCATTGTGGAGGGAACCGTTTAGGACATGTGACTGGAATTTTTTTGCAATTTGCTATGAAAGAAGGACTTAGGAAGGTTATGGACATGTTTCCTAATTCTCAAGTGATATTTTCACAGATTGCGCAGAGACAAATGTGGCTTCGTTCTTCTTCATTTGGTCCACAAATGAAAAAAGCAAGGCGCAATGTTAATAAGGCTGTTTGTGCCTTTCTAAGAGTTTTTGGCATGTCTTCTTTTCACAATGAAAATATTATGTTTTGTAGTACATACATTTTTCGCAGAGATGGAGTCCATCTTACTTATGCTGGCAATCAGATTTTTCTGAGAAATGTACAAAATGCATTGCGACCTTTTTTGGAATTACAACAACGATTTTGAAGTAGATGTTAAGCATTTACAATTTTTGACTTACAAACACCACCCAAAGGCTCTTTTCAGAGCCACCACTTCTTTCCAGAGAAAATTACAATGTTTGTGATGGAGTATCAACCCAATTTTTTTAATGTTCGCGAACTGTCCGCGGCCTTCTAAAAAATACAAAGAGCCCTGCTTCATTTATTTTCACTTCTATTTTTTAACTGGGAAAGGCGGCTCTGAAAAGAGCCTTATTTTTTTTTGATTTTTGTAATTTTGTATTTTTTTTGGTTTTTCAGACACGACACACTAGGAGAGGAGGGTAAAGGAGGGTAAAGGGGGGGACACCAAGCACAGGGATAAGAAAGGGCGAGCTGAGAGAGGAAGATGTAGAGTGGGTTTTATTTGAGTAGTGAGCAGGTCTTCTCGTGCTCTGAGACGATAGTCTCAAAAGCACTCCGAAGTCGCTCCCCCCTGCAGAGTACTGTGTCACAGTACATACATACAACTGTGACCCTCGAAAGGTAAGGGTCATCAGCATTCTGTATGGCCTGTGAGGCAGCTTGAGGAAGACGCTGTCACACAGAGGTGGTCCTGGTGGTGGCAGGATCAGAAACAGAGGATGAAGTAGAGGAAATCAACCTGCTACGTTCTTCGCAAGGTACAACCCTGCGAATAGCCCCAGAGTGAAATGACCTCAGGTGTCGCTTCATAGTAGTGGTCCCAAAGCTGTACTTACCATGCTTCCCGCGACTGAGTATCATTTTGCACTCATTGGAGGTAACACGGTTCGCACAAGCCTTAGGAACATTACCATGAATGGTAAATAACCGCCACACCCAAGACTCACGCCTAGTGCGGGTAGTAGGGTTTTCCTCTACCTCATTCTCATCATCCTCTTCTTCCTCCTCTGCATCCTCACTCCTGTTCCCCTCTTCAGGCCCTTGGGGAGGTGGTGGTGGTGGAGGGGGTGGTGCTGAAGCAGGTGCAGCACCAAGTGGCAGTTCAGCAGCCAAGGATGCCATCTCGATGATGGTGTAGTATGCAGGTGGCAGCAAAAATCACTGTGTTCTGAAGAATAGCCAGAAACACAATGGGAATAAGCTCTTGGGCGTGGTCTTTTATAGGGGTGCTTGTGCGCGGTTCGCGGACATGCGCACTGTCCGCGGACAGATCGAACACAAAAAAAGGATCGGAAAGTTTCAAAAGGTATATAGAAACTCAAGATTGCTATGGGGGACTTGTGCCATGGTGAGATTTTATTGAAAAATATTATGGATTAACTGAAAATGTACTTTTAAATTGTTTGGGGACACGAACAGTGTCCGCATTTCAGGACACACGATGAGCATGGCGCGGTCATATGATACGTTCGCGAACTAGTCCGCGAAGGAAGCGCCTGTCCGCAGGACACCAAGTGCACGGAGATTGGTTAGCGCATGCGCATTGATGTCCTATGGACACTGTTCGGGTTCTGAAGTAATTAAAAGTGCGTCACACGTGAAACGAACATTTCAGGACACCGCGTGTGTTCTTAGAACAGTTTAAACTTGGTAGCGAACAGTAAGGACAGATATAGTGTTCTTCAGGACACGTGTAATTTCGTTTATGTACGAACATTTCAGGACACCAATTGTGTTCTTAGAACAGTTTCAATTGGGTAGCAAACACTACGAACAGGTATAGTGTTCTTTAGGACACCTCCATTTTCGTTTACGTACGAACATTTCAGGACACCAATAGCGTTCTTAGAACAGTTTGAACTTGCTAGCGAACAGTACCGGACAGGTATAGTGTTCTTTAGGACAATTTAATTTTTGTTTGTTTACGAACAATTCAGGACACCGCGTGTGTTCTTAGTACAGTTTCATGTTGCTAGCGAACACTACGAACAGTTGTACTGTTGTTCAGGACACATCATTTTCGTTTATTTACGAACATTTCAGGACACCAATTGTGTTCTTAGGACAGTTTTATGTTGATAGCGAACATTACGGACAGATATAGTGTTCTTTAGAACACTTTAATTTTTGTTTCTTTACGAACATTTCAGGACACCACATGTGTTCTTAGAACAGTTTCAACTTGCTAGCGAACAGTACGAACAGGTGTGGTGTTCTTCAGGACACCTCCATTTTCGTTTATGTACGAACATTTCAGAACACTCGCACTGTCCGCGGACACTTTTATTGTTTTTTAAAAAAAAAACGGAAACTATTCACAATACAATATAAAAATTAAACTTTATTTAACATATATTAATAATTTATGACAGAGAAGATGAGGCAGAAACAGAAAACAAAAACAGGAGAATGTGGGGTTTCAACATGATTGGTATTAGGTGAAGAAGGGATGGAAGTCTCATCAAAACGTTTTGGATTATGGAGAGGGTTTGGGGATAATTGACTGGGATATGGTGAGGAGGGACAAGTACATGTGGGGCAATGGTACGAGGTTTTTGGTTTGAAATGATTTTCTACAAAAGTTTTTAAATTATTAAAATTAGCCAACAATGCATCCATTTTTGCTTCTATATTGTGAAGACTGTTATCATCCATAACAGGGTTTTCTGAAGTTTTTTCTATTTTGGTATGCTTTGTACAAAAAAATAATATATATGTTAAATGTATATAAAAAAAATAATAAATACATGGTTTATATTATAAAGTGTTTACCATTAGTTTCACTATCTTGTGACATTTCTTCATGTGGGAAATTGTCCTCTAGCCATTCCAGAGTACTAGACATTTCTGTGAGAAAAAAAAAGATAATATATTTTTTAATCTAATACAGAAAGTTTATAAATATATGCGTAAAATGAAGTACACTTACTATTTCTGGTAAGATAAGTCCTATGTATTCAGTGGGTCTTGTCTTGTTCTCAGTTCTGTTGTGTCTGTGAGGTAATTATGTTGGAAGCCAATTTATCTTCTTGTGGTATATTCCATTTCAGAACATATTGTATTTAAATGAATGGTTAGTGTGTTACATATATGGGTTACATTTCTTATGTATTACTATATATAATGTGTTTGTGTGCTACTTTTTGAATTTGTTAAATGTTCTTATATTATGATATAACAATCAAACATACCCCCCCTGCCCCCCACAGTTTTTAGGTAGTGGTACTGTTCTCCGAACATGTCCGAGAACATTAAATAAGTTCGCGGACATCAAGTTCATAAGAAGAGATCTAGTCAGTTCCATATGACATGTATATAAAGTCAAAGTCATTATTGTTAAGTTGTGCTACTAATAAACTATGAAATTCAGTGAAAAAACTTTGTTAAAGGGACGTTATGGTTAAGTTGCGCTACTAAAAACCTATGAAATTCAGTGAAAAAACCTTTGTTAAAGGGACGTTATGCTTAAGTTGTGCTACTAAAAACCTATGAAATTCAGTGAAAAAACTTTGTTAAAGGGACGTTATGGTTCCAAGTAAAACCGAAAAACCCTTGAAATTCGCCAGTTATGGTAAGCTAAGCAACCATAACTCGCGCCACCACCGTGCACTGCTAAGACTAACACCCAGGACATCAAAGATGACATCACAAATGTCATTGATGACATCACTGATGACATCACATGTGTATGTACTTCTCATGAAATATGTGTAGAAGGGATTCTTATTATGTTGCGAAAAAAGTGTCAAGAATCATTGCAAGAAATATACCCTAATAAGTGCATTGAACGATGCATTGATATAAATAGCATCCTATTATGGGGTTCTATCTAGAATACTAAGCTACTCATACAGAAACATAACATTGTGTGCAGCGTACAAGATGAAGGTATGATATTCGTAATGTTAATATGTTGAATAATGAAATGATAATTGTTTTCTTAACAGATTTTTGTGTACTGTGAAATATGTAATAAGTAGGTAATAAAACCCATGTATTACATAATTGCATTACTATAGACAAAACACAAAGACACAAGAACACATACCAATATGGGTATATACAGGGAAAGTGAAGTTAGCAAAAAAGCACAAGTAGTAGCAGAAACAATTCATAACTTAACTGATTAGTTTCATGCAAATAAATGATTGCTCTGTTTCAAAGCTGCTATTTACCCTATGTATATGTATCACTTGATGTGATTGGACCCTAAGGAAAGTAGTGTGAGTACAATGTATACAAATATGACCATATACAGGGAAAGTACAGCCATAAAAAAAAACAGAACTATCAGAAAGTGCTCATAAGTCTAGTGAATATCTTTATGCACAAAAAGGATTGCTGTCTTTCAAGCTTGTGTTTTCCCATATGTATATGTTTCATATGAGGTGACTGTACTCTAAGGGAATTACTGTAAGAACCTACTAGAAGGATACGTCTACAAATAAAATAAAATTCTTAGTTTCTGACTGTTACTGAGAAAACCATGTGGCCTAGATATGTCAGCAAAAGATAGTCAATCAATGACATTTGTGATGTCGTCTTTGATGTCCTGGGTGTTAGTCTTAGCAGTGCACGGTGGTGGCACGAGTTATGGTTGCTTAGTTTACCATAACTGGCGAATTTCAAGGGTTTTTCGGTTTTACTTGGAACCATAACTTCCCTTTAACAGTTTTTTCACTGAAAATATATATATATATATATATATATATATATATATATATATATATATATATATATATATATATATATATATATATATATATATATAAAAACTGATATGCCAAAAATAGTGCTCAGCCTTCACGTAGCTGGTGCTAGGGACAGAAATCTTGGCCGGATTTCTAAATATGCAAAAATACACATGTGTGAAGGAAAGTTGTAACACTTGTTCCCAACAACACCATGTAGAAAATACACCCTGCACACACGACCAAACCGCTTGCTACAAGAAACGTCTTTTATTGCATTTAAAAAAATCTCGTGCAGCCAACAATGCCTAATGGCTTAAAAGGGGCAGACATCATTACCATGCCTCCCTTGCTGACAATCAGGTAAAAAGAACACTCACCCCACCAGGGTGGAAACCGCCACGCGTTCCGCTTGATTAACAAGCTTCTTCAGGCTTTTTACTTCCCAAATACGTGAAAACACATTTCTTTTATAAACAGGAAACGGGTCAGCATCGGTATTAAGCTCCTCCCATTTGCTTTTAAGTTCCCGATCATGTGATCGCAAAAGGCTGTAGTGCTAAACTCACAAATTTGCGGCCATCTTTGAAAGAGTTCAAAGTGACTAAATTTCGATTGGCGCTAATCCCATCTCAGCACTTGCATATATATATATAGTTCCAATGTTTCAAAGCCCACATTCTCAACTGCATCCAATACAAATAATTTCTAAGATTTAACTAGAAGATCCCATAGCATGAACTACTTACAGATGACATGGAACCACTTTCGGTTTCCCATACCTTTTGTAAACACACTCTGCTGTACCAGACGTTTGTACTTGAAGTCAGTGTGTCCAGGTGGAAACTTTTAAAATGGTTTCTACTGGATTCATTTGATGACATATGGGTTTTGTACATCCTCTGAAGCGTGAAGGCACATTTTCAGTGGTGATTTTTGGCCCTCCCTGTGCACTTCCCCCTTGCTCTCCCCGTCCTTACATTTGCACACTTATCCCTGAAAGCTCATCCTTTTCCCTGTAGCGTTGCCTTTCTGTTGTTATTCCCTGCCCCCTATTCGCTTGCTTCTCTTTGCCCCTCTTTCCCTTTCCCCATCTTTCCCTCATTCCTCACACCTCATCTCCGGTCGATGCCTGGTACCCTGCTTCCCCTCCTTCCTCATAAACTTTCTTTACGATGCCCATAGGAAAGCAAACACCATTGACTTTGCCAATGGTTGTTTGTTAAGTAGTTGATAAGTGAAGAATTGTGGTCCTGTTGTTCTTGTTGCTGGCGTTCACTGTGTTATTTCCGCTTTTCATGGTGTGAAGCACTGTTCCATGAGTGAAATATAATCCTTTCGGAGTGGTGCACCTGTTCGAAAAGTACTTTATGTGATTGTTATCTGAGGAATTAGCACCTGGGGTGGAGGAGCCAACCAATCAGGTTGCTCGGAAATGTGGGCTGAAACTGCTAATCTCAATCCGCGTTTTGAGCAGCCTGCTGGCTGCTTCCCCTGCCCTGCACTGCTATCTTGCACCCACCCTCCCTTCCCTTAAGTTTTTTTTACTTTGTCCACCCCCCACTTACCTTTTGTTTCACTGGCGTACAACGCTGGCACCCCTGCTGTGTGCTCGCTCCAGGGTGCCACGGAAAAGAAAAGAGGGGCTCAGTAAGGAGCTCTGCCTTCCATCTCGTGGTGACCATTTTAGCATACTTGCCAACCCTACCAATTTTTTTTTTTTTTTTTGTTTTTTGCCCACGCCAGCTCGGGGGTGTCTTTTAAGGGCTTCCCCGAGCTGGCGTCGCGGGAGAAGGCGCAGCATGCAGGCTTTTGATATAAAAGGCACCGACGGCGGTGGGCTAAGGGCACCCCTCCGCCGCGGGTGCCTTTCACAAAAGGCACCATTAGCCCCCCACCACGCCAACTCGGGGGAGTCTTTCAAGGGCTCCCCCGAGCTGGCGTGGTGGCAGAAGGCGTGGCAGGCGCCTCATTGTCATTGAATGCACCCGCGGCGACGGGCTCATTCAATGACAATGGCCTGCTGACGCGCCCTAGTCCTATCATTACCTCCTTGCCTGACTATTTTTGAAACTTTAAGATTCCTACAGATTTTTGGTCACAGAATGTTGGCATGTATGTCTTAGTACAGTATTTTGTTTGAATGTAGTGGACGACATGCAGCGTCCTGTTCATTCACACAAAATACACTGCTCACAGCACCCTGTGTTACGGGATTGGCAAACCGAGGTTCTAATAGTGGTAACGCCCCGGGACCCTTGCCAAATGCCCTTACTTCGTTCAAGCCTTTAACTAGGGCTCCAGGTCGATAACACCCTATCCGGCCTGCCGGATTCGGTGTTAACACTTAAATATTTCAATGCAGAATGGTGGTGTTGGAGTTGATGACTGGGAGATCAACTGATGACACTGTTCCAATAAGTTATTTCAGGCGAGCAACAGTATTGGTTTCTTGTTACATGCAAGATGTGACGTCAAAACCCATGTGTAATGCGAAAAATATTGACACCGTTTATAATTTTACAGTGGTGTAACACGACATAAGGGCATCCCCTACTCGATGCGGGTGCCCTCAATACCGCGGGGTCCCTTGTACCTTAGACGTGCACTTTGCGCCATT
Organism: Ambystoma mexicanum; assembly: GCF_040938575.1. NCBI lineage: Eukaryota > Metazoa > Chordata > Amphibia > Caudata > Ambystomatidae > Ambystoma > Ambystoma mexicanum. Next base: position 468,593,277 of record NC_090925.1, on the reverse strand, counting down.
GTTTTACTGCTGCATCAATGGTATTATAGTTGCATGCTACTTATAATAACAATAAATACTCAGAATAATTGGGTTTCTAAAATGTGCTTTTCATCACTAATCTTTTGAATGAACAATACACGGAATAATGTTATATTCTATGACAGCGATCTGTATTTTATTGTATCTGAATTGCAAATCACTTTGTGAGGACACCATGAAACCGAGCTCAGAACAGTTTAAAATTAAAACGTAATTGAATTTGAACGAGAGATCCCCACATTACCCGCTGTCCCTCAGTGTTTCTATGACAAAGGATTTCGTTTCCAGGGCAATAAATGCCTGATTGTTTTAAGAACACACGTTTTAGTTCTGTGAAATGCCTGTGCCTAGCTGGAGGGAAGGCTAAAACAGAACAGCACTCATTTCTCATGCAGTGCATTTGTACTTCATGTTTTTCAGCATATAACGTTGGTGACAATGGTTTTTCTTTCCATTCTATAATTAGTTACTTCTCTTTTAGGAATTATAGTATCAAGGGGAGGAAGTGAGCCATTTCAGAAACTTATTTCAATACTTTTAGTTGGCACTTGGACATAAAAACGCCTCTTCGCAAAATACAGCTGATATTATATATGCCAAAAACGTTCGACTTTTGTGAAAATAAGGTTATCAGGTTAGTCTTTGCTGCAGTGCTGCTTCTCAATCTTTAACGGCAGTCGGTGCGCACTGTTTCATTACTTTTATCACAAAATCAGGGTTATTGTTGGAGGCCTCGCCGAAGATTAACTTCTAGCGAATATTTGAGGCTAGAGGAAATTGATTGGGCGAGTTTGTTCTGAGTTTACAAACTCTTGTGAAAATCGTTGCTGTGTTTGCCGTTTACAAACATTACCTCGTTTTCTGTAGGCTTCTACCAAATGGTAAGGGTTCACACAGAGTGAGATCCCCTGAGGATGGGGCAACTGAATGTAGGAAATGGCTACCCAACATTTTTTCAAACTTATGAGCTGTCCCCATATTTCGCCAATAGCACCCGATTATGCAGTCTTTTCAAGGTGGTAATGGATGACGCGTTTATCGAAGCAAGCGCATTGAATGGAGAGCAAGTTGCTATTACGACCCAGGAAAGCCTGCATCAGAAGGGACACCAGTTATTAACATCCTGCAGGAGTGCTGTGTGCATTGTTCTTTGTATATGAGAAGCTGTGCGCACAGAGTGAACAAGCTGTTTCTCATGTAATAAAAAAAAAAAAAAGACAATTGAAGATGGCGGCCATGAAAATGGTGAAATGAACTGCTGCAATCCCATTCCTATTTCTTTAGGTAGCTGGTGTGCAGCAGGTCAGCCAGTGGAGACTGCACTGCAGGAAAGTGTACATTGTGGAGGGAGTGAGCCGTGGAGCATAGACGTGGTAGGGTGCTATTGGAGCCACAGAGAGTGAAAAGTCAGAAGTGGGGGTCCGGGTGGCACGTAGAACCCATTCCAGGCTTGTGATGCAGGCTCTTAATGGGGTGTGATGGCTGTCTTCTTAGCCCCCTGACCGGCTGAGACACACCAACCAGGTGCTAATGAACTTTACAAAAAGTGAAATTCACGTATCCATATGTATCATGTGTTGTGTCCAGTTCCAGCAACACCACGTACTTTGATTGAACTGTTTGTGCTTTTGGAACATGAAGTTTACATTGCCTGATGATCCAGGAAAAAAACTCCCTGATCAGTATCTACAACTGGAGCTTCGCCTTTGAGGAACTGAGCATTGTCTTATGACTCAATTCCTGTTTCATTGCCATATGTATGCAAAGCCTGGAAAAAGCATTATTTTTTATCAAATTGGAAGTACTGATTTAGAGCAGCCTACTGTGTATTTGTTCTGCTTCTCCATGAATTTTTAAACACAAAAGCATCCAGGTCTATGTCTTTCCTAACGCCTAACAAAGAGATTGCGCCTAGAAAAAGGATACTCGGCCTGTAGGTGTTGTTCGAATGTGAAAATCTTTGTGCTAAATTATTTTACTTCTATGCTTACATTAATTGTCGTGCAACCCCCACATACCCACCCATGGTCCATTTTGCTGTCCAACATCTCTATAGTGAAATAGCCTCTGCATTTAACTGATACACATTTTTTGTCCTTTCTTTTCTGTTACACTGCTGTGGAAATGTTTTAAGTACCCCAAATTGATTGGTACTTCCATTCATTTCCTTTGACATTTTCTGGTCTACTTATGCTCAAATTTCTGTTTCAAATTCATCATGTAAAAAAAGTCCTAGAATCTCTACTCTAAATCATGAGACATTCCTAAAAGGGATTATCAGAGGACAAAAGAACAAGATTAGCTTGCTGTCATAACAGGCTGGTGGTGATACTTCCACTCTCTTAGTGTCTAAACACGCTGGTGGGGCTACTTCCACTCCTTTGCTGTCATAACAGGCTGGTGGTGATACTGCCACTCGCTTAGTGTCTAAACACGCTGAGGCTACTTCCACTCCTTTGCTGTCATAACAGGCTGGTGGTGATACTTCCACTCGCTTAGTGTCTAAACACGCTGGTGAGGCTACTTCCACTCCTTTGCTGTCATAACAGGCTGGTGGTGATACTTCCACTCTCTTAGTGTCTAAACACGCTGGTGGGGCTACTTCCACTCCTTTGCTTTCAGAACAGGCTGGTGGGGCTACCTCCATTCCCTTTCTTCCAGAACAAGCTGGTGGGGCTACCTCCATTCCCTTGCTTCCAGAACAAGCTGGTGGGGCTACTTCCACTCCTTTGCTTTCAGAACCGGATGGTGGAGCTACGTCCACTTGTTTACTGTCAGAACATGCTGGTTGGGATACCTTCACTCCCTTGCTTCCAGAACAGGCTGGTGAGGCTACTTCCACTCCTTTGCTTTCAGAACAGGCTGGTGGTGATACTTCCACTCTCTTAGTGTCTAAACACGCTGGTGAGGCTACTTTCACGCCCTTGCTTTCAGAACAGGCTGGTGGGGCTACATCAAATTAATTTCTGTCATAACCGGATGGTGGAGCTATGTCCACTTGCTTACTGTCAGAACAGGCTCGTTGGGATACCTCCACTCCCTTGCTTTCAGAACAGGGTAGTGGGGCTACTTTCACTCCCTTGCTTCCAGAACGGGTTGGTGGGGCTACTTCCACTTTCTTTCGGTCAGAACCGGATGGCAGAGCTATGTCCACTTGCCTACTGTCCGAACCGGCTGGTTGGGATACTTCTGCTCCCTTGCTTTCAGAACAAGCTGAATAGTTCCACCAAATACAAACCTGCCAGCGATAATCAAAAGAAACTGGAAAAGACATGACATTAAAACATTAACACAAATATTAGAAACTACCAAACCAGACACCTTCTCCCTAAATGAAATGACAAAAGACACATTTGAAGAGAACTGACACACTTGGAGCACAGACACGTTAGACCAACTAACATCCTTAAAACTCGTCAAACCCACACTGAAATAAACCGCAGCATGATGGTTCACAGAGGAACGTAGGGAACACCAAAAACCGGCTATACAAATAGACAGTTATGAAAGCCAATAAAGTAGGCTATATCGCGAGAATCCAATCATCAGCAAACTCACAAAAATAAATAAAAAATAAAAACCCAATTTCATGCAACAAGAACATGGTACCCTCGGACACCCTATGCAACCGAAGAGCAAAAATAGAAGAAATACAACAGGCCATCAACACATCCTGCCGGACAACAAACGACACCCTCCCATATACCAGCACCCCTAAGCCAAAACAACACTCAATCGATTTGAACCTATAAGCGAGGAAATATTCAACAAACTATTAAAAAATATCAACATAGCCAGATCTCCCAGTGACCTATACCCACCACTGGATTTATACAAAAAGCTACTTTCCCACAAAACACCATCACTCTACATCTGACTACTACTGAACCGATCACTAAACACTGGAATAGTACTAAAGTCATTCAAATCAGCATGCATCAAACCTCCCCTAAAAGAAAAGACCGGAAATACAGATGACTCTACTAACTACAAGCACATATCAAACGTACCGTTCTTAGCAAAAATCCTGAAGAACCGCCTGTGCAAAGAACTATTCAATCATGTAGAAAGCAATGCAATACTTGACCAACCCCAGGTCGGTTTCAGGCCCACGAGAAGAACAGAATCGAGACTCTTCTCCATATGGGACGACCAAAAAATTTACTCAGACAACAAAACCCAATCGGCCCTCATACAACTGGACATATTAGCTGACTTCAATATGATCAGGCACACAATCCAAATCTAGAGACCGGAGGCATCCAGCAAGTAAAGATCTACACTATAATGCCTGAAATATTTCCTCACTGACTGAACAGAAACAACCCACATTCCACCATTCACATTGAAAACAAAAAATGTTACAAGCGGTGTACCAGAAGGATCAAGCCTCTCTACACTCCTCTTCATCTGTAGGAGATCCTTATAGAAACTCATTCAAATCCATGAACGGATTGCCTACAACTACGCAGACACCACCAAACTCATCTTTACGATAACTAATGTCAAAGAACCGGACAACACCCTCAATAAAGGCCTCATTGACATAAACACCTGGATGGCAAACTACAACCTCAAAGTAAATACAAACAAAACAGAAATATTAATTGCTGCACACGAAAAGCAGTCCAACACAAACATCCCTCACATGGCCTCCGACCATGGGAACCCAACTGGAGATGTCAACAATGATAACAAATCTGGAAATTCTCATGGACAATGGCCTCACCTTGGAACCACACGTCAACACAATAGCTAAAAAATGCCTCTGCCTCCCCTGACTAATAACAGGGATCCTCCCTTACCTCAACATTGCACACAGAACCCTCACAATCATCTCATTGGTATTATCAAGGATAGACTACACAAATATCTATACCTGGCAATGCCCGATCACGCCTCACCAAAAAACTACAACGCATCCAAAATACTGCAGCAAGACTACTCCTCGATTAAATAAAAGAGACCACTTCAAATCATCACTAAGAATTCTACACTGGCTACCAGTAAAGAAATGCATCAACCTCAAAGTCCTCTGCATTGCCCATAAATCACTACGCGCACAAGGAGCAGAATTCATCCAATCAAAAATCACCCAACACCACCCGAGAAGAGACTTAACATCCACTACCAACCACCAAATAGAAACAAGACACCAATGGAAAAGAATATTCTGAGGAAATGATTTTTCCAATCTAATAGCCAAACTATGGAACTTGATCCCTAAGAAAATAGGAACGCTGGAAGACTACCTCACTTTCAGGATAGGTCTAAAATGCAGGCTTTTCAACTCTTGTAGATAAACATTGATCAACTATTTAACAACCACTCCATGAACAGACCGCCCAACCCACAAAATCCCTGCTTCTTCAAACCGTAAACAAGGAAAACAAGGGATTAATCTTGAATGAAAAACACTAGCATAGCTACAAATACCAGAGCTCACCCAAAGCCCACTATCCACTTCTTATCCCCCACACAACCCACACTTCTCAACTACAACACACAAACAGAGGGCTAGTGAATGAACCCACCAAAATATGCAAACTGCACATCTCTCTAACCAAGCTACAAACCCAACCACCTGAGACAACAGACAAGTCAAGCACTGGACACTGGCCTTCCAAACAAAACAAGCCCCACAACATAACAAAACACATCCACAATGCTCACATGCACAGACGCCAGTTGCTCCTGGTTCCGCATGCATCAACATATGAGCACAACATCTACCCTATCCCTCTCTCCCTCACTAACCAGCCCTACCCACTATTTGTTGCAGAGCCACATAAGCGCCCTGAGACCATACAAATGGCAGCAGTGTGTGGTATAAATGAATTTAACATAACATTTCCACTCCCTTTCTGTCAGAACCAGGTGGTGGAGCTATGTGTACTTAATTGTAGAGTGTTTTTACAATTCCTACTCCTGCTCCACAAGAACCACTGCTGATCCTACTTTTCCTAAACTCATTGAAGTAATTGCTCAACATAGTTTCTAGAAGTACAGCACCTGGCCTTCACTGTGCTAATACGCATTTTAAAACGTGCATTTGCATCAGAATATTGTGCGTCTGTCCTATGTAGGAATGTTTCTGTTCCATTATTGCATGTCTCAGATTCTAATGTGACTCTTCTCTACTCCCTATCATGCTTATGCAGTTTCTACCACTATTTATATCATTCAATGGACTGTGTGAAAATTCATTTTAATTTGTTATTCTTGTAAGACTGAAGTAAGCCACATAATGTCATTATCAGAAGCGAAAGAACAAAACAACAAGAGTAACATGCTGTCATAACACAATAGCTTTGTTGCAATATTTGTACAGTTTGTATGTCTGCTCAAGCAAGAGCCAAAATGCAGGAAGATATCTCGCAGACCCACCAGTATTGTGAGAGTGAGTGCTTCACTAACCACGGTCATGGGTCATGTGTCCTGAATTCTGCCCTTTGCCAGTTACCTCCAAACATTGGGCAGTAGTCGGCTGCTGGCACCAACCGCACCAAGCAACATTTGCTCAACTTCTTAGCTCCATGAGCTGAATAATCACTGATCCATACGTGCTCCTTGCGGTAACTGGCCCAAGAGGTCAGGGATCAAACTTGCTCCAGCGAGACATGGAAACCCATGAAATGACTAAGTGTGGATTGAGCCATACAAAATGGCCTCACTTAAAAGACCTCTAGAGAACGCCAGAGCATTGGGACTCTGATTCCATCCTTTCCTGTGTATAAGAGTGAATGTGAAATCTGACCAGTAATCACCACAGAGTCAATTCTAGGATGTTGCATCTTTATTGAATACCCTAGATCAACCTCCAGGCAACGTCAATGCTCTCTTCTGAAGCTAATTGGTTGCTTGCCAATGAAATCTGATGGTTCTGTTAATTTATCAGATGTCCTAATCCCCCACCTCCTCTGCAAAGGAACTTTATTTTTGAAGGATGAATTTCGGTGTCAAGACATGCTATGTGTTGTATCATGGCAAGTATATCAGGTGTATGGTTCCTGCTATGCTTGATTTGGATGAGGCAGCGGATATCTCAACAGATATGGAAGTGGGTTAATAGTATGGTATGGTGGCAAGGAGTGATGTGCAAGAGGGGTGTAAGTGCAAATCTAGTGGCTTGGTTTTAAGTGATTGAGATAAGATACAAGTTGGGTCAGTTGGGGTGGATGTCATCATTAGAGGTATAGATTTGAGTGTTGTTTGAGGGGTTGCTACATTTTGAAGTGTGAAGTTGGTATGGATTTGGGGGAACGGCTCTTAGGGTGGCTCTTCATCTACAATTGGGTGGTTGCTGAAACGCTCAGTTACAACTCTGAGGTGGAGTTTTGTATTTTGGTTGCAGTTTTAATTTTTTAATGTCTTTTTAGTTTGTTTCTTTTCATTTGGTTTGGGGGGGTTTCTGTTTCCAGATTCTGCGGGGTGTACGCGGGCACGTTTTCATCAGGAGGGCCTCATTACGACCCTGGTGCTAATGGGTTAACGGTGCTGTAAAAGGCTGCAGCGCCGCTAACCCATTAGCGCCTTACTACGAGGTCCCTTTGCGGGACCCGACCTGAACGGCTGGTCTAGACCAGCCGTTAAAGTAGGGACCCACAAAGGGACCTTGGTGCTAAGTACGGTACCGCAATTTGCGGTACCGTACTTAGCGCCTTCCCCAGACCCATTGAGCCCTATGGGGCGAAAATAGGAATGGGGAAGGGCCAATGTTCAATGGGGAATTGCCGCCCCGCCAACCTTGGAATGGAGTGGTAATTCCCCATTGAACATTGGCGGACTCGTTACGATACCAGCACCAACCATGGTGCTAATAGCGCCATGGTTTAGCGCCAGTATCGTAATGAGGGCCATGGAGTCATGGCCAGGGGAGTTGCTGGGTCTGGAAAAGACCCGGGGCTAAGCTGATGTCGGAACTGTTGGGACTGGGGGCTAGCTAGTCTTTGGCTGTAGCTCCTGAGATTCTATCTGGGGCTACAACCAAAAGATCAGGGGTTATATCCCTCTTAGCCCCCCCTAGCAACGCCCCTGGTCATGGCCCCCTTCCTCTGGGGTTAAGGATACCCTCAATGTTGTGTCCTGGAAGGTGAATGTTATTCATGGCCCGATAAAGAAAAAACAGGTGCTGTCTCATTTGCACCATTTGATGGTAGACATTGCTCTGCTACAGGAGGCACACTTAGTCGAGGCTGCGGTGGAAAAAAATGTGTAGGGCTGGGTAGGACAAGTGTTCCATTCATTTAATTCTTCAAGTTCCAGATCATTACGATTTTGATTCGAAAAATATTTCTGGGAGTGATTTTGGCTTCCCATAGTGACAAAGAAGGGTGGCTAGACTCAGTGACCATGAAGATACAGATTCTAGTTATATTAGTGTGTAGTATGTATGCCCAGGTTGTGAACAGTGGAGCCTTTTTGGGTGATTTGGGGCGGAATTTACAAAACACAAAGGAACAAAATATCATGCTGGGAAGAGATTTTAATGTGGCCCGAGATCCATTCCTGGATAGAAGTAGCCAGACGTATCGGGACGGGAGGAAGAAAGACAGAGAGGTGTTGGGCCTACTTATGCGTGACTTTAGTTTGTTGGAGATATGGAGATTGGAACACCCGTAAGATGAGAATACACTTTTCATTCAGGGGCACATGATGTCTATTCAAGGATTGATCATATTTTGACTTCTTGATTGGTGTCACAGAATTTCAGAAAATGTGAGCTTTTAGATAATGCCTTGATGGCAATGGTTTTTATCTTTGGATTATTCGTCCATGAGATCTGCTGGTATGTGAGGTGGAGGAGTTCATTGGGAGAAGTTCATTGAATTGAATATGAATGGGCAGGTGAATGTGGACACAGTGTGGGAGACCTTTAAGTGTGTGATGCAGGGTTTTTTGATAAGATTCTCTGGGGTTAAATGTAGGGAGAAGAAGGTTGAGCTGGTTGCCCTGAGTGCATCTGTGAAAGAACTGGATAAGGAAGTAATGAGCCTACCAGATGAAGAGAAGAGGATAAGGCTTTTTAAACTGAAATATTAATTGAATAGGCACCTGAGTGAGACTGCGGAGCAGTCGCTATTTAGGACAAGGTGCTTTTATTATGAAGGAAGTGAGAAGTGTAGCCGTTTACTGCTGCACCGTCTGAGAGTGGTTGGGGAGCAAGGCAATTTGTGTGACTGAGAAGAGTGGGGGCAGACTACGCATGACTCTGTGGAGATAAGGAGTGAGTTTAGAGAATTTTATGAGGGGCTTTACCAGGAGACTAATTTGGCTGATTCTGAGTCGGTTGATGAATATTTGGGAAATGAGTCTATGGAATGTTTGTCGTAGGAGGATAGGAACATATTAGAGGGGCAGTGGATCCTGGATGTGATCAAAAAGGCTGTGTATGCTCTAAATTTGGGAAAGTGCCCGTGACCAGATGGACTGCCTGTAGAATTTTATAGGACAATACCAGAAGGGGTCTTTGCTTTGTTGAATTCCAATTATACATTCTGCAAAGACAAGGGTAGGCTTCCCCTTTCACTTAGACATGCAACAATCTCGGTCCTTCTTAAGCCAAGCAAGTCTCCTTTAGATCCTGGAAGCTACAGACCAATCAGCTTGACAAATTCAGACTGCAAAATCCTTTCTTTTTTTTAATTTTCTTTATTGGCAAGAGGTAACAGCCAGTACCACATACATTACAACAAAGTCACACATTACATGTACAATAGTGAATGTTGAACCATATGTTCTACAGAAGGTTCGGTAGAGACCAACCGGAGATAGGTTACAGTGGAAGCATGCATCATGTAGAGTTATCCGCTCCCAGGGTGGGGGACGGAGGGGATGATAAGAGCTCTAAGTCCACCTTCCTGTTCAAGTAGCTACAGAACTCTGCCCATATGTTTTTAGGGCGAGCATTGGCAGGGAGCAAGTTAATATAGTCTTCTTCGCAGGATTGCGTCCAGGTGAGGGCCTTCAGCCACATTTCCAGGGAAGGGGGGGATCTGCGCTTCCAGCATTGCAGAATGCATTTCTTGGCCATGCTCGCCGCCACATTCAAAAATTTAGCCACCCGTTTTGCCTCAGAGCCCAAACAAGAGAGACAGGGGTTCAGGGTCTACGCGGAACCCTGCGATTTCAGAGAAGGTCTCAAGCACCGCTTTCCAGAACGGGGCCAATGCTTCACAGGACCAGAACATGTGTGCGTGGTCCGCTTCTTCAGATCTACATCTCTGACAGGGGTGGAGAAGATCCCGGGCAAATTTCCCAATCATATAAGGGGTGTAGTACAGGTGATTGAGCAGCTTGTATTGGATACATCTAATTCTAGAATTAGATGAGACTTTGCGAGTGTGCCTGCACATAGTGGACCAGATGTCATCTGTGATGTCTAATCCTAAACCCCAGCTCCAGGCATCACGAACAGTGTGGGGGGGGTTCAGCGGCCCGGGCCATCAGCATTTTATACAGGGAGGATACAATACCCCTACCTCCAGCGGAGTTGGCTATACAGCGGATCTCAGGGGACTCGGGGGGTTTGTCCGGGTACGTAGGCCACATGTCCTGGATTGCTGCCCTTATACGGAAATATTGCAGCAGCTCCAGAGGGGACCCGGAGTGCCCTGGCCTCCACGTATCTGGGGTGATAAATTTCCCGTCAGGGAAGAGGTCGGCGAATGAATGGTATCCCAAGTCCGACCAGTGGCGTATGAGCAGCTGATCCTGAGTGGGGGTGAGACCGGGGAAAGACCAGAGGGGAAGCCACTTGTAGTATGGGAGGGGGCGGGAACCAGGCGTCAGTATCTGCCGCCACGCTCTAATGGTGGAGGCCACTGGATGAGCAGGGGCCTGCGTGCGATATGTGTGAAACAGGATCAAGGACATGACATTCACCCCCTCAGTCGCAAGGTTTTCAAGTTTAACATGAGGGGGGGGGGTTCTTGGTGATGGTACCAGTATGTAGCATGTTGGGCCTGGGCGGCTATCCAATACTGAGCAATGTCAGGTGCATTGAAGCCACCCCTCTCGTAAGGTAGGGTCATATGTTGCCACTTTCTGCGCACAGCACCAGAATGCCAAAGAAAGCGAGCACACTCAGAGTGCAGATCAGCAAAGTATTGTTTCCCGGGCCAGAGTGGGGCATTAGCAAACACGTATAGTAGTTTAGGAACGATAATCATTTTTATTAGCGACATTCTCCCTGAGAGCGAGAGGGGAAGGTTACGCCATTTTTCAAACCTGGCATGAGTGTATTTTGCGGCGGCCCCATAATTATCAGTCAATAGGGTGGATTTCGAAAGGGACACCTGGACCCCTAAGTATTTGATGCCCTCGGGAGCCCACTTGAGAGGGAATTCGCACGCCGGTTTGGAGGTATCGGGAGTAAGGGGAAAGATTTCTGATTTAGAGTAATTTATAGTGAAGCCCGAGAATGTACCAATTTGAATTATTTTGCGCATGATTGGGTCGAGGTGAACTGAGGGGTCCCTGATATACAAAAGCACACCGTCAGCATAAAGTGATATAATTTCGGGAGAATCCCCCAAGCGAATCCCTTTGCGCACATGGTTGCATCGTACACTATCAGCCATAGGCTCGATGGCCATCGCGAATAGAAGGGGAGAGAAAGGGCACCCCTGTCGTGTCCCTCTGTAGAGGGGGAAAGGAGCCGAGAGGTGAGAGTTAACCAGGACTCTGGCCACCGGGTCAGTGTATAGTAGTTTAATACAGGACATCATGTAAGGGCCAATCCACATCTTCTCCAGCACTGCCCACAGGTATTGCCACATTACCATGTCGAATGCTTTTTGGGCGTCCAATGTCACGGCCACTGCATTGGCTTGAGGGTCAATTCTAGACATGACATTAAATAGCCGCCGAATATTTAAGGCGGTGGACCGAGCCGGAACAAATCCACTCTGGTCCGGGTGAATCAGGAATTTCATGATAGGGAGGAATCTGTTTGCAATGATTTTGGCGTAGATCTTAGTATCGGTATTGATAAGGGATAGAGGTCTATATGAGCCGCATTCATCCAGAGGCTTACCCGGTTTAGGAAGCACGGTAATGACAGCCTCACGCAGGGATCGAGGGAGGGTGGTAAGGCGCATTGACTCCTCCCAAACCTCCTGGAGGCGCGGAGCCAGTAGAGCAACATGTTCCTGATAGAACTCGGCAGTCAGGCCGTCCGGACCAGGGGCTTTCCCCTTAGGGAGGACTGAAATGACAGTGGTGATCTTATCGAGGGTAAAAGGAGCATCTAGTTGTTCTTTGGTGGCCGGGGACACAAGGGACATTGGAATGCGGTCAAGGAGGTCATTCAGTTCCTGCGGGCTGTGCTCTGGTTTCTGGGCATAAAGGGTTGCATAAAAGTCTGCGAAGGTCTCAAGAATGGGCCGGTCGGCCCAATGTCGCACTCTGTCGTTGCCAACAATACTGTCAATTCGGGCTCTACCTCCCTCAGTCCGAACAAGTCGGGCAAGGGTGCGTCCTGGTCTCTCCTCCTCACCATACTTACGGGCAGCAATAGGGCGAGCAAGGTATCTTATCTCGCTTTGGGCAAGGGACTCGAAGTTGTCTAGTTCAGCTCTAATCTGCGCCAGTGTGGGTGGGGAGGGGGTGGCCGCATACTCGCGCTCCAGCTCCCCAAGTCTGGACTCCGAACGGTGCAGAGAGTTTCTGATATCTTTCAGGACCCCGGCCTCCCTGGAGATACACATGCCCCTAATAAAAACCTTAAAGGCCTCCCATCTCACCCCGTCAGTTGTATCGTGGCGTTTGTTGCAATCAAAAAACAAGGTAATATCTGCAAGGATGTCAGCCTTAAAGACTATGGGCCTCATTACAACTCAGGCGTTAAGGGTTAACGCCACCGTTAACCCTTAACGCCTGATTCTGATTTTAACGCCTGCTTTTAGCAGGCGTTAAAATCCATGGCGCTAACCTGCCATGGTGCTAATTACGCCGCCGTAATTTACGGCGGCGTAATTAGCGCCTTCCCCACTCCCATTATGCCCTATGGGGCAAAAATGGGAATGGGGAAGGGAAAATGGGAAATGGGGATTTACCGCCCCACTCACCTTGGAATGGGGCGGTAAATCCGCCATCCACCATGGTGTAAACGCAGTTTACACCATGGTGGTAAAGTTGGTGCACTTAGCACCAAGGTTGTAATGAGGCCCTATATCATGTAGTGCGTCAGCCTTAAACCTCCAGTTAGAGTGCTGAGGGAGGGCCGGGTGCAAGGCGATGTCTAAGGTGATCGGGGAATGATCAGAGAATGTGCGAGGGAGAATCTGAGTGGTGAGAGTTTTGCCCATGAGCCCAGCAGAGAGAAGGAAGAGATCAATCCTGGAGTGGCTATCATGGACAGAGGAGTAGAATGTGAACTCCTTAGACATTGGATGAAGTGCCCTCCAGGCATCCACGAGACCAGCAGAGAGCATGTGTGCATGGAGGCGGCAAGCAGCCCTGGACAATGTTCTGGGTGCCACACCGGATCTGTCAAGGTCGGCATCAAGGATGAGATTCATGTCCCCACCCCAGATGATGGGTACCCCAACATAGGCAAGGAGAATGTCGAGGATGTGGTCGAAAAAATCGGGTGTATCAATGCATGGGGCGTATGTATTGACCAGAAGGCACTCCACATTGGCAAGGAAACAGTGTAGGATCACATATCTACCCTGGACATCTATGTGGCTGGTGCGGAGGGAGAACTCCAAGGACTTGTGAATCAAGGTGAGGACACCACTGGATTGTGAGGAGAACAATGTGTAAAATCTGTTAGGGCCCCATGACGGGGCGAGAGAGGACGATAGCGGAGCGAGGGCGTGGGTTTCTTGTAATAAAAGTATTTTGACCCCGTACCTCTGGACATAAGCCATGACCTTACGTGCCTTCGTGTAGTTGCTGAGCCCTCTGATATTCCAGGACATTAGCCTAATAGCCATTCAGTAACTATTTAGGGGGGATCCGAGTAATGCGTGTCATACCTTGTCAAGTGAGCGTAGGTCACTTGTACAGCAACCAAATGTGTGGTACCAAAGGCTGTCGCCAGCTTGCCATTTTTGTTTTTATAACATCCCAAAACAACACCTCCCCCCTCCCTCACTGCCAACCCCAACAAGGCAGTGCCCAAGGACCCACCCAGAGTCACATGGCATTTGCGCCCAACCCAACGGGGCTGGACCAGTCCCCAAACCAAACAGGGGAACAGCCACTGAACTAAAGAAGCCAAACAAGGCATTGCAACTGCAGCGGGGGTAGCTGCTGCCGTGAGCCCGGTTAAGACAATTGAGTTCTTAGAGGAGACTACACAGTAGAATACGGTGAGCAGAGGGTGCGGGAAGAGGATCCAATTACAGGTACTATATACCGTAAACCATACAGCAATGTCCCCTGATGCATTTCAAGAAGTTTCACCATGAGTTACGACTGTAGGAGATTATACAAGAAAAAGGCTAAATGAGATTCCAAGGAAATTGCAAATAACAGGTGCGGTAGTAGTACCGCAATGCCACAAATAACAGGTGCATGACAGGCCAACTCAGCCCTCCTCAACCGGCTCCCTCCCGGGGCCCGGAACAGGAATATGTGCCTCAATAAATTTCACCGCCTCTTCAGGGACAGTGAAAAAGTACAGTTTGTTACGGTGGGTGAGCTTCAGCCTAGCAGGGAATAACATGGCATATTCCACCCCCCTCTCTCTTAGCATTTTTTTCACACCATTGAATTGCCTGCGCTCCAATTGAACATTAACAGAGAAGTCAGGGAAGATGCGGATAACCTGGGACTCAAGTCTCAGTTCTCCTCTTTCACAGGCCAGCCGTAGGATGTGGTCTTGATCTCTAAAGCTGAGAACCTTGGCTATAATCGGTCTAGGGATGTCGCCCGGCTTGGGGCGAGGGGCCAATGAGCGATGGGCGCGCTCGATGGTAAAGAACTGGGAGAGTTGTGGATCCCCCAGAAGATCTCTCAGAAGGGTCTCGACTGCAGGCTCCATTCTGCCCTTAAGGGCTGTCTCGGGAACCCCTACGATGCAAATGTTATTATGTTATTCCTGCGGGATCTGGACTCCAAATCATTGCACTTCGCCTTGACCTGCTTCATGTCTTGCACCAAGTCAGAGACCGTATCCTGGAGCATATGCACCTCATCCTCGGTGGCCCCAATCCTGGTCTCGGCCTCAACCAGCCTAGTGCCATGCTGGTCCAGTTTGGCGCGCAGGGAGGCTACTCCATGATTGATGTGAGGTCGGGCTGAGGCGGACATGCGGATGCCTCCGATTCGTCTTGCAGAAGGGCGGCCCCGGCCTGGTCCTGCTTGGCTAGGGCCTTGGCAAACTTGTCCATCGCTCCCGCCTTGTTCGCCCCACGTGCTTTGCCGGACATCTTAGAGGGCGCCTTGATAAGAGCAGCGAGCGCTTCGTTGAAAGGCAGCAATGGGGGCCAGGGGTTTTAGAAAGGATCAGGGCCCGTAGTCAGAGCTGGGTCGGTATCCGCATGGGAGGAAGAGGCAAAGGTCCACCCCAAAGCGATGTGCTCAGGGGGTATGAGCCCCCTTCCAGTGGTCGAGCCAAGAGCCAGGGTGGGAGTATGGTCCGAGGGGGACAGCACTCAGTGGCTCCCGACCCCGAGCAGGGGAGTCAGGCAGAGGGGGGCGAGTATTGAGGAGCAGCATGGTGCGTGGGTAATAGGAATGTAGATTGAGGAGATGACGGTAGTGCAGGGCGGCCCCAGCAAAAGGAGAGCAGTCGCAGGGGAGCCTGGCTAGCCTGGGGGGCTATTACAATTCCATGAAAAGAACAGGCGAAGGCCAGGGACAAGGCAGAGCAGATGGGCGCAGTGCACTGTAGCCAGTTAATACCCCCTCCTCACTTCGGGGCCCAACATACCGCAGATTGGGTGCACATCAGTCCAAAGCAGGCTGTCGATCTGCAACAGTAATATCCTGGACCGCAGCCGGAGTCAGCCGGAGCCAGCGACGGGGAGGCCTCGGCACAGCCACCCCTCCAAGCCGCCGCAGGAGAGCCAGGCAGCGGGTGGCGGAGCCGGTGCGCTCTGATGGTATCCGTGCGGGGGGCGCCCAGCGGCCCCCGCAGTGTCCCGCAGTTCTCTGTGCCCACACAGGGCCTGCAGCGTCGCACCCACCCAAGGGCAGGGGGTTGGCGGCGATAGATCCGCGACAGGCCGGCGCGGGGCACGGCCCACTCCACTGGGGGAGCGGGACGCAGATGAAAGCGCCGCCGACCCGGGGAGGCAGCAGGATGGAGTCCATAGGAGGAGAAGGGGGGCGATGCCAAAGCCCCAGGCCGGCGCGCCCAGGTCACAGGCGAGCAGCCCCCGCGGGCGATGGGGGGGATGGGCCTCAGATGAAGCAGCGCGGCCCGCAGGCCTCCAGTGGCAGCAGGGTGGTGGGCAGTAGAAAGCCTGCGGTCTCACTGGGGGAGCGGGACGCAAATGGAAGTGCCGCTGACTCGGGGGGGGGGCCCGTGCAGCCGCAACGGGGGACCAGGAAGAACGGTAGGTGAGGCAGCAGGATGGAGTCCAGAGGAGGAGATAACGCGGGGGCCGCTCCGGCAGCCCCCACCACGTCCAGCGCGTCCTCCCCCAGGCAGGAGCAGACGGCGAGAGGAGCCGCTCCGGGAGCCCTGAGGATCCAAGATCCGACGCTCCTCGAGGGGGGAGCGGGCCACGCTGAGAGCTGGGAGCGCCGCACAGGAGTCGCCGGCGGTATAGACCGGGGAGGGAGGGCAGAGAAGGGGGCGATGGCAAAGTCCCAGGCCGGCGCGCCCAAGCGACAGGCGAGCAGCCCCCGTGGCCGATAGGGGGGATGGGCCCCAGATGAAGCAGAGCGGCCCGCAGGCCTCCAACGGCGCCGGGTGACCTCCGAGGTCCGTATTCGCCCGAAAACCAGGCAGGGTGCAGCCGAGGCGGTGGGCAGTAGAATGCCTGTGGTCTCGTCTCTCGCAAGTACAAAGCACCGCTGATCGAAGCGGATATGTAGCACCCGGGCTACGGAGCTCGTAAGCTAAGCGGCCATCTTGCTGGCTGCTCAACAGCGCCCCCGCAAAATCCTTTCTAAGGTCCTGGCGGGAAGATTGGATGGAGTCTTGCCGTAGCTGGTACATCCTAATCAGGCTGGCTTTGTAAAGGGAAGAATATCTGCAATGAATATGATTGAACTGTTGTTGATGCTGCCTCAGCCCAACAAACTGAAGGAGCTGCAGAACTTTCTTTGGACGCAGAGAAAGTCTTTGACAGCATTCATTGGCTCTTTCTTTTTCGGACGCTAGAAAGGATGAATTTTGGTCCAGACTATATGGGCTGGATGAGGATGGTATACTTGGGCCCGACGGTGAAAGTGTTAACTAATGGTACCCTTTCCTCAAAGTTTGACCTGCACTGAGGGACTCGACAAGGTTGTAAACTCTCACCATTCCTCTTTGTCCTGTCTTTGGAGCCATTGGGGTGATGCAGAAGCTGGTATTACAGGACTTAACAATGTCCGTTCCAGCTGTGATGGATCACATCGAGAGGTTTTGCAGGGTTTCAAACCAGAAAATCAACTGCCTCGAATCAGAGGTTCTGCCATGTTCACAATTCTGCAATAGTACAGACCTGAGTGGCCTTGGCTTCAAATGGTGTCCATCAAGGATGAAGTATCTGGGGATCTGGCTGACTGGTGATATGAGACTCATGATGGACATTAATCTGAGATTGGCGATGGCGAAGTTGTCATCAGACCTGATGTATTGGGACTCGCTCAAACTATAGTTGGGGGTAAAGTGAGTGCACTAAAAAATGACAGCAGCGCTGCAGAACACCTACATCATGAGCATTATCCCCCTTCCACCTTGTAAATCAGTGAGGAAAAAGCTGGACAGTATGGTTCAATCATTTTTATGAGAGCACAAGCTCCCCAGACTTAAACTTTGGAAACAACAGCTTCTGTGTGAAAGGGGGTCTTAGTGTTCCTGATTTCACTAGATATCACCTGATGTTTATGTCAAAACATTTTCTGCCATTCATGAGTGAGCGTTATGATAACTGGTTGATTGCTGAGGCAAGTATGGCTGGTTCATTGGAACGCTTGGTTTTGTTTTCCATGGGCGAGAGGTCTGTTCTGACTGAATTTCTGCATCCTGCTGAAAAGATATAGCAGAATCTTTAAATATGGACCCCGGCCAGATGGGTTATGCATCTGTATGGTTAAATCCCTCGATAAAACTCAACAATAAAATTCTGCTTTGGCCAAATTAGTATTTGGAGGGAGCGAAGAAGGTTGGAGATCTTTTTGAAGAGGGATCTTGGCTCTCGTCTCGGTCTTATATGGCCTTGAAGGTTTCACATATGGAGAGTATCCGTGTCCTAGATCAGCTGTGCCAGTGACGGCCCTCTTGAAATCTGAGCTGTTGGATTCCATTGGTTATTTAGGCGATGTACACATTCCTGTGTGGTGGTACAGTGGGTAATACGAAAACTCCTGGAAACTTGGTCTTCTCACCCTTAAGATTAGATGACGGTGACTTGGTGGGAGATGCTTTGTATGAATATTCCTCTAATGTTCATTAACATTGGAGAGAGGACTCGTCATGTGAAGTTGCTGAACAGGGTTTTTTAGACTCCGGCGCAGATGTGCAAGCAAAGATTGAGCCTGTCAGATGCCTGCTGGGGATGTGGCCGGTCAGTAGGAACACTTGAGCATATGTTATGGGATTGTTATAAAATTAAATCATTTTAGAGTGATGTGACGAGTGTGATGAATATAGCCCTTGGAATGTACATAGAGTATGACTTTGGAACTTTGATTTTGTGTGAGGACACTAATCTGGTGAAGCTGTAATACTATCAGGTGACTTGGACCTTGAGGGCTTCGATGGTCCCCAAAAGGATCATTCTACGAAATTGGAAATCTGCAGTCTTCCCAACTAAAGATATGTGGTTGTAGGAAATGTACTCTATTTACAATATTGAGAGGATGCCATGCGGAAGCCGAGGAAGAGCAACATTTTTTATGGCATTTGGAGTGGATTTCCAGAATCTGATTTAGAGTAATTTGCTGTTTGGAGGAGTGCAGGTGGAATCTGGAAGATAAGATTAATTGTTTTAAAAATATATATTTTATACATTGTACATGATGCTTAAATAGGGAGGGACCGAGGGGTATGGGAATGTTTCAATATTTTCATCTTTTTGATTGTTTGTTGCTATGCTTGTTCATTAGCATTTTTTCTGTGGAATTCTGATGTACTTGTTCACGCTAAGACCAAAAATGTAAATGAAAAAAAAGGATGAAGGACATTTCGTTCAGTAGGACCAGCTCCTGCTGCAAGTGAACTCGTGCCACCTCTGTCTGACTTAGCTTTAGAGCCACAGCCAAAAATGTAATATGTAAAGACATTGTGGTCATTATGAGTTAGGCGGTAAGGGTTTAACAGCACCGGTAAAGGTGTTGGAGCCATCAACCCCTTACCGTCTAATTACGAGTTCTGCTCGCGGGACCCGCTAAGGACGCCTGGTAAAATCAGGCGTCCTTAGCGGGTCCCGCAAGCAGGCTAGTGTGCTAACAACGGGCCTGTTATTAACGGGCCCGTTGTTAGCACCCTCCCCATTCCCATTGAGCCCTATGGGGGCTCGAATGGGAATGGGGATGTACCGAGTCTGGGTTCCTTGAATGAGGAATTACCGGGCGCTCCAAGGTCGGAATGGCCTGGTAATTCCTCATTCAAGGAACCCGGTACCCGGTAAGGGGGTAGCCATGCCGCTAATAGCGTATGGCTCGTAATGACCCCCATTATTTCATCCCCATTTACTTCAAAGGCTGCCTGTAATAAACATGCATGTTATGAATATAGACAGATCGACAAATGGCAGCAGAGGTTCCTCGGAAAAGGACCAAAGGTTGCTTTTACTCATACCTTAGCAGAGTTCACAACTGGTTCAATGCCACAAGAGTCACATTTGAGCAATTCAAACTTCTTGGCATGGGGTATTTCACATGGTGGGATTTTGAGTCAGATCCTTTTCATGGAAAGTGAAAATCTAGCAGTTCCAACATAAAAGTGTTA
Organism: Ambystoma mexicanum; assembly: GCF_040938575.1. Classification (NCBI taxonomy): domain Eukaryota; kingdom Metazoa; phylum Chordata; class Amphibia; order Caudata; family Ambystomatidae; genus Ambystoma; species Ambystoma mexicanum. The sequence goes on along the minus strand of NC_090925.1, from coordinate 468,573,194 downwards.
TGATATGATATGTTATTTATAACACGCTTAATGTCCAGACATTTCTAAGCGCTTACCCAAAGATTGAACCTGTGTTGCTCTGTGTCATCTTGCTTCCAAGGCGAGCATGTTGCCCCTGAGCTATCCTCCCTAGACTGTTGTTGGCAAAAAAACTCAGTGCGAGTAAAATTTGGTGCTGATGACATGGAGACAGCTGGCAACTCTGCATTGATTAGGGAAGCCCTCTATTCTACTTCTTTCAAGCTGGTTGGCGCTAAGCAAGCTCTTTCAGTATTCAAAGGCTTGCAAAGATTTACCTAAAATATGTTATCAAACGTTAGCATCTATGTCCCTTCTACTGCTGCAGGGGGGTCAGCCGCCTGGCCAGTCTTGTGCAATACGTGTGCTTGCCTATAGCTGCATACCTACATCAGCATCAAACGGGTGTTGCTGGTGACTCCAGTGCAGTGCTTTAAGTGGGCCTGGGCCCCGCCAGTCTCCAAAAAGTGAGGCTGAGCCGGGGCCATATTTGTGTCAGGCAAGCTGACAGAAGTGCCAGCCAGCCACAGATGGCTGGCTGGCACTTCTGTAAGTCACTGTAACTTCCTCTTGTGATCTCTCATGCAAGGGCCAACAAGAAAAAGTTGTCCCCTTTCCCATTTTACAAATTCTATGTGGCCCTCCTTAGATTGATGGGGGCATAAACGTGTTCCTGCCTTGTCTTTGTCTGAATCGTCACTGGATGTTAGACAAGGGGACTACTGAGGAACTCTTCACATTTTTCTCCATTGGTCGCGGTCTATGGGCCTCATTACGACCCTGGCGGTAAGGGGTTAGCGCCAGCGTTAGCTGCGCCGACCCCTTACCGCCAATTACGAGGTCCCTTAGCGCCATGGCGCTTTTAACACCTGCTTTTAGCGGGTGTTAAAATCCATGGCGCTAAGGGACCATGGAGTTAATTACGCCACCGTAGTTTACGGTGGCGTAATTAACGCCTTCCCCACTCCCATTATGCCCTATGGGGCAAAAATGGGAATGGGGAAGGGTAAATGGGGATTGGGGACTTACCGCCCCGCCGACCTCGGAATGGGGCGGTAAGTCCGCCAACCATCATGGCGTAAACGTAGTTTACGCCATGGTGGTAAAGTCACGGCCCAGGCGGTAACTTACCGCCTGGGTCGTAATGAGGCCCAATGTCTGTTTCTATAGTTTGTACAAATGACTCTATTAATTCGGGCCCTGTGGCTGCCAAACTAAAGAAGAATGACCGTATGCAACCAAGTGTATTGAGAAAACAATTTATATAGTAAAAGAACAATTTATATGGTACAAGTGTGTAGCGACCAATTTACAGTGACACATATATACACTGTGTAACCAAAATAAAACAAAATATAGCTGTGTTGCACTTTAAATTCTCAGTGCCAAACAATCAATGTACAAAGAAGGAATACGCATAAATTCAGTCTAAATATTTCCTACAACATATTTTTCATGACAGACAATCAAACAGAACAATTATAGAACATGTATGGAGTGTCACATGAGTTCTGAGGCGCGGCTTCCTCGAGGGTTGGTTATTTCAGCAGAGTATTATTAATAGTTCTCTCAACTTCAGTGCTCAAGGTTGACTTTTTAAAGTCTAGGTCTTTCGACTTTAGGGATATCTCTAGATTTAGCCAACGTGTTCAAAAAACATTTGTTTAACACACTATTGAGTGAAGAAAAGGTAAATATTCTGTCCATAGTCTTCATCTGTGCGCTGATTAGTGTGTGCACGTTTCAGTGCTTTGAAGTACTTGCAAAGTACAAGGCACCTTCTTCAGGGCGTCCAATTGGTAGACCCTGTGTCAAGATCAGAAAAACAAGGGGGGGGAGAAGAAAAGTGTGGGGTTACCTCAGGTTTATAGAGCTGACAGTGCAGCTTGTATTGAGTGATTTAAATGCTCTAGGTACCGGGTGTGCTTGTGGCGTCGTCGGTATCAAGATCCCAAGTCTCCTGGGAAATCCGGGGAGGGTGGGGCACTCGCAAAGGACCTGTGGCAGATGGCTGCTGGTGCAGACTGTGGAGAGCTTTTTGGTATAGTCCTCAGTACCTCTGGAGATACGATGTGGAAGAAGAGGACAAAAAGTAGAGAAGGGAGAAGGGGGGGTCAACTCTTATCAGAACTAGTTTAGATAAGGGTAGTGAATTTGGAGTATCGGGCTATTGATGCCTAATTACCTTAATCCTGGTCTCTGTGTGTAGACCTGTGCTTCCGTGGTGGCTGATGTGCCATCTTACAGTCGCTGAGGTGGAGTCTGGAATGTGCGAGGGAGAGACCACTTCTCTGCACTGCTTGCTTCTGGACAGTTTAAGCGTCTGTCTGTGGGAGGAAAGCGTATTACTGGTGTGTAAATGGGGGACTGGGAGCAGTAGTGTGGTACTGCTCGTATCTCTCTCCCCTTATCCCGTGACTCGTGCGTGAAGAAAGAGGAGCTCAGGCTGTCTTGAAGTCTCTCACTTGTTGGGAGGGGCTCCTGCGCTCCCTGTTCACTGTCTGTGCCCGTGTCTCCTGTTGCAGCTAGTTGTACCACGCCATGGCAGGACACATTATCCCACCATGGCAGCAGCCGCGACGGGAGATGCGCCTGCCATATTTGTGTCAGGCAAGCTGACAGAAGTGCCAGCCAGCCACAGATGGCTGGCTGGCACTTCTGTCAGTCACTGTAACTTCCTCTTGTGATCTCTCACGCAAGGGGTCACAAGAGGAAGTTACTGTCCTTTTGTTTCTCCACCTCCTGCCCCGGTCACTGAACCCTGACCCTCAGCGAACCTGGGTATTCCATGCCATATTTCTAGGTTTATAAAAGATGGCTTTAAAAAGTAAACAATTCAAGCCATCTTCTATAAAGCTTCGCCGACAAAGACGCCTCAGACTTTGTCTGTCGTCAGCGCTTTATAAAATATGGATGGAATTTTGAAGGGCATAGAAATATTTCTACGTTTAAAAAGATGGCTTGAAAAGTACACAAACCATAAGGTTTGCACACAAATATAAAAATGCTATATATTTGTGTGCGTACCTTACTATGGTTTGTGTACTTGTCAAGCCATCTTGAAGTACACACACCACAGTAAGGCACGCAAACAAATATATAAATGTAAGCATTTATATATTCATGTGCATACCTTACTATGCTTTGTGTACTTTTCAAGACATCTTTTATAAACCTAGAAATATGTAACACATTTCTAGGTTTATAAAATATGGCTTACATAGTACACAAACCATAGTAAGGTACGCATGCAAATATATAAATGCTTACATACATTGATATATTTGTTAGCGTACCTTACTATGATTTGTGTACTTTGCAGGCCACGCCCACCCACAAGCCACACCCCCAAATGAGCCCCCCCTGATTTCTTCCCCCACTTAAAACCCTGCGCCAGTGAATCACCCTAGCAATTTAGGTTTTTAGGTACTTTGAAATAAACATCGCAGTTAAAAGTAAATATGTCATATTTTGTTTAAAAAATGACCTTGTGTGATGAACTGAAATGGAAATGGTGGTTGGGGCTTGCAGGCAGGGTTGTTGATAGGTCTGGAAAAGATCTGGGGCTAGGCTAATGGGAATGACGGGACCCAGGGCTAGCTAGCCTTTTGGTTGTAGCACCCAAGCTTCTATCTGTGGCTACGTCCAAAAGACCAGGGCCTACAGCCCTCTCAGCCCCCGCCTAGTAACGCCTCTCCTTGCAGGAAAATATTGCCGCCCTTTAACAGAACCGTGTCTGGCTTCTAGTAAAGAAAGGTAGTTGGCTGTAATTGCATTTGCAAGAACGAGAATCCTTACCAAAGCTTTACTCCAGTCTTAGCATCGGAACAGCAGGGGCTGTTGTAGGGTAGGATTGAGATTGTTGAGGATCACTGTGCTGGGATAGTAGTAGGCGCTGTACCTCAGGGTTGTGGTATGTCTGCCCCTCCTCTTCCTGTCTTTGATTGTCTGTGTGAGCATGCTCAAACCTTTTCCAATGTAAAGGTTAAAGCTTCTGGCTAGTCAATGCTTCGTTTTTTATGCACTTAACTGTTAGGCGGAAACCTGTGCAGTTCCCTCTGGGACCACTGCAAAAGATTTAGGACTACAGGTGTTTGGCAGTAAACCCACTTGGTAGCAGTCTGTACCACACAGATTCACTTGGTAGCTGTGGCTGAGCAGTCAGACTTCCCTCAAGAAGAGTAAGGCAGTATGTGGAGTATACAATATAGGGCAATCTACACAGTAGGACAAGCAAACACAGAACAAGGCTTCGGTGTAAAGATATAAAGGTATTTATTTATAACAACACATTTATGGAAAACACTCTGGCACTAATACGGCAAACAACTTCAATCATAATACTATACGAAGAAAAAGATCAATCCCCCTAACAACAGTTTGACAAGTCTAGGTTTACCGGCATCAATTATTTGCAGACAGAGGTGTATGCTTTAACCTAGATGGCACTCTAGTATTCGTTAGGTAGGGAGAGAAAAAATAAGGGAGGTTATGAAGTCAACTCGGTACCAATACTTTTTTGGACAAATGCAAGGCAAGTAAAACAGGGTCTACTGTAGATCACAAAGTTCAGAGGCCAGGCCCACTCGGAGAGAGGCAAGGCGATATGTCCCAAAAGTGTCTCAGTGGAAATGCGCTTCGAGTCTTTATTGCAAATGGTTATGGAAAGTTTGGAACCAGTTCAGAACAACATGTTAAGGAAAGCTTGGAGGCGACCCAATGGAAAGGCGAGGATTAAGACACCTCACTCGATCCGGCAGAAAGGGAAGCCAGGCGGACACGGTACCTTGTTTGTGGGGAGACAGATCCGGCGGGGGCAGCTGTTCCTGGTGGTGGATGCACGTCGGGTCTTTGCCAAGAGTAGAGATGATCTCGTTGTCGAAGAAAAGTGAAGTCTGGTGCACCACCAGGGAAGAGACCAGCCGCGGAGTGCTCCGTCACAAGGCACCACCTTTTGGTCGCGGTACAGGGGTAGTGGCTATCCGGTTGCCGAGGTGCTCTGCAAGGGCAATTCGATCACTGCTTCCTGGAGCGAAGAAAAAGCAAAGGGGACTGGTTGTTCCCACCAGTCAGGGGGAGAGACTCTCCGGCAGGGAGATCTCCTCTGTCGTCGGGAAGTGGTGAGTCGGTTCTGCAGGGCTCCACCGGAGTTGTCGTCGTTGCAGGTCGGCTCACCGTTACCCTCGTCAGATTCTTAGGTCCTGTGGCGACTTCTGAAGATCCAGTCCCAAAAGCCCTGCTTTTATGCAGAAAACCCCCATTCATTCAGCCAGCTGTCAATCAACACACGCTAAGTGGTGAGCGGGGAGGCTCACCACTTGGGCCAATCACACCAGAGTGCGACCGGAGTTGTCAAGGCAACTCGGTCCAGGGTGCCTAAACCCCCTCCCACACCCCTGTGGTAACCCAGACAGAATGGCACCACTTTGGAGGTTCTCTGTACAGAAGCCCGCCAAAAGTGGAACAAAGGGCTCAACCTTTGGTTTTAGGAGTCACAGAGACGAAGACAGACGCCATTTTAAAAACTGAGTTCTGGCAAAAAATACCATCCGATAAACTTATTTAAGATAAGTAAACCGGTGGTATGTTAGAGATTAACGAGGAAAAGTATCAATCTCCACCAATGGGAAGAATCCCATAGGGTTATGTTCGGGGTCGAACATAACAAGTAGTTTCCACTGCCACCAGCCAAAACTCGACGAGGGGGGACGGGACAGTGCCCCCTCGAATAACAGGCCTAGGAGTAATCGAATTACCCCTACTAGCAGGTCCACAATAATATGGTGTGTACTAGTTCTGTTAGTAAATTTAGGTCTAGTAAAGCCAATGGTGACTTTACATGCCCGGGGAGGCAGTAGTCAGTCCCCGGGTATGGAGTCTATGTTGGAGGTCCGCTAGGACGCCCCAGTATTACGGCACGTAGGGTGCGGTGTAACACACATAGAAAAACATATGAGACCCTATGGAGTAAAAGACACCATACCCCATAGAACACATGGACATTCAAAGGAATTACACACATTCATGTCCAAGAGTGGGAGAAAAAGAGTCTCACTCTTGGCAGGATGGAAAAAACAAACTCCAGAAATCCAGCAAAGCTTCTGGGAGACTCACTAGGTTAGGAAATTCAGCCTAAACAGAGAATTCTCCCTAACATTAACCACATCTTTAATGGGCATCATTTGTTTTTGAAAAGACATGGCAGATCATTCACCTCGAGGAGTGCCACTCCTGCCTGCCATGTCCATATGCCAGCAGCTGTCATCACCCACTGATTGAACATGAGAGGCAGTGCTTGGCTGCATGAGCTGTTTGTGTTCCAAAACAGGCAAGGGCTTAGGAAAATAAGGAAAGGCAAGGCAGAGAAACAAACAAGCACTGACAAAGCCAATAGTTGTCGCTGATATATAGGCATTACTATTAGGCCTGCAGGTGCTCAGACCATTCGCCATGCGGTGATTGCCATCATAGGCACCTATGCTTGGCAACTCTGCAGGAGATTAACATCTCGATTGCAGTGGTGTGCCTTCACTTCACTGTCTCCCAAACCCAATATTCAAAGGCAAGTTATGAAATTGAAAAAGGCAGCCCAAACCATAGCACAAATTGCAATAAGGAAATGCCCATTGAAAAAGCAAACGTGCAGTGTGCTAAGCAAGTGTCGGGGGAGTTGCCACGACCCACAATTCAAAGGAAATTCATTTAAAAAGACAGTCCAAACTGTTTGTAATCATTAATATTTTGTAAAAAGAAAAAATGTTAATGACAGTCTGAACTTTTTTTAGTTCTGTAGTTCTGTAATTTAAATGCTACTGTTTAGGGTGATTGGATCCGTCGATGCTCCGGACAAGAGGTCTGTGACTGATGATGCGCCCTTGGGAGGCCATAAGAAAATGTCACACTCACTAATGCCGGCATGCTTGCTTTTTGGTATAGAGCACCGCAGAGAGGTGAGAAAGGGCATGTTTACAATGGTCCTGCCCTGCACATGAGCGACTCAAATCCAGCACCACACCATGGCCAGATTGGCAATTTGTTATAGATTCATGCTTGCTAATGCTGACACATTGGGCTGAACGATTTTGGTCTAGTGACACATGAAAGGGTTATCGACGAGAAGAAAATAAAAAGGTGCTCTGGTGTGTTCTGGTACTCTAATGCAAGATATTGCTTTTGGATGCCACATAATGCAATCAAAGATTTAGGTATTCACACCCTTTCATGGGTTTGGTATGAAATTCCCGAGGGCTCGCAGCACTGCCAAAAGTTGCCATCAGAATCCAAGCATTTACACTATCGGCATCCAATCCTCAGATGCTGAAGCCACTGTTAAAGCTATGTGTCAGTAGCCTGAGCAGTGCCTGATTCTCTCTCTAGGCCCAGTGAGCAAAGCAGTGCCAGATTATTACGGTCCAAGTAGCTCAATCATGCCAGGATCAACTATGTCCGGTCAGCATAACACAGCAAGATTCTATTTTGCCCAATTAGGACATCTGCGTGCGTCTGTGTGTGCACAGTGTTTTGCTCGAGACAATGTGTGAATGTGTGTGTTTGCTCTGTTGTGGCAGTATGTATGTTCAGAGATGGAGCTGTAAGAGGTTGAGCTTAGGCCAATGTGTGTGTCTGTGTTTCTCCAGTGGTGATTTGGTGTGCATCTAGAGTGTGGTGCTGGGAAAATCGCCTGTTTGTGTGTGTGAGTGTGTGTCAATTTTCACATTCAATGCTGAGGTGATGTGCGTTTGTTCAGCACTAAGAGCAGTGTGTGTGTGTTTGTCTGTGTGAAGTGATTGAGGTGGTGGGTGAGTGTGAATGTAATTCTTTTGGTGTGTACAGTGCTCGGGCAGTCTGTATGTTTTTGTGTGTGCAGCACAGATCTGTAGAAAATGTGTGTGTATACTGGTAGAGTGGACAAAACAGGTAGAATGGATGGAACAGATAGAGTGGATGGAACGGATGGGGTGGATGTAACGGATGGAGTGGATGGATCGGATGGAGTGGATGGATCGGATGAAGCGGATGGATCGGATGGATCTGATGGATCGTTGGAGTGGATGGATCGGATGGAGTGGATGGATCGGTTGGAATGGATGGAGTGGATGAAGTGGATGGTTCAGATGGATCGGATGGAGTCGATGGCGTGGATGGATCGGATGGATCGGACAGAGTGGATGGAGTTGATGGAACGGATGGAGTGGATGGAACGGATGGAGTAGATGGAACGGATGGAGTACATGGAACGGATGGAGTGCACGGAATGGATGGAGTGGATGGAACGGACGGAGCGAATGGAACAGAAGGAGTGAATGGAACGGCCTTACTGAAAACCACCATATCACACTACCACGCTCACTCTCTCCTATACACCACCACTCAACTTGAACACAGCGATATTATGACACATTCGGTATAGTTGTTCTCATACTAACACCTGCCTCTTCCTCCTCAACATCCTAATTAAACACAGTTAGATGAGCACACACCGCTAGCCTAAGCATCTCCTCAGGCCTAACGCAGCCAGAAATCAGTCTGGATGTCAACCTTCCAGAATTAACACATATTCCTGACCTTACAAACACCACACCTACCGCTAAGAAGCAGCTATCATACAAGTGCCACACCAGCTGCACACATATCCGGTGCACCCAAGTACCTTATGGCTCTCTCCCTATTGACTTGAACTATGGTTCCTGAGGGCGTTCAACCTACCAGTGATGCTTTGAGATCATAACAATGTTACATGAGGTGCTATATAAATGGAAAGTAACATAACATAACATGCCACAACTGCACTTTATATTAGGATAAATAACATACAAAATAATTATCATGATAAAAAAAGAAATTGTGCTAGATGTTCCATGAAAGAGAAGCCCCCATTGTGTTAGTCTGGTAAAGTCTCCATTCCAACATGACTGCTCTATTTGCTATAACCACACAACACCTGCAAGGTGAGTTCCCTTCCTCCTATCCATCTCCTCTCATGCTACACTCTCATGGCAATAGTTGTGCCACACTAGATGCTGCATTGGGACAGCAATGATCCAACACTAAAAACGAGAGAGAAAATGAATGCAAAGAGGATGGCACAAGAACAGAATATAAAAAAAATAGAGTAAGACAGGCAAGAAAAAGAAAGGAATGTGAATTAAAAAATATCTCCAGTAAAAGACAAATGAAGAGGGTGAAGAATCTAAGAGATACTAAATTCAGAACTAACAGATATGTTGTCATGTTATATTGCAAGGTTTATATTCTACGTTACTATGCTAAAGCACCACCACAATAGTCTCAGAGAGCCTGACTTGTCTCTAAGATGAAGTCTTGTTCAACCACCTGTGGTTTCCAGACCTTAGTCTGCATAGGGAAGACAACTAGGGAGAAGATGTGAGGTTGGTAAGGCAGGCAAGATCAACAGGGCGAGGGATGATTTAGCAAAAAGAATAATATTTGTGATAGCTTGAATGCTTGCATTTCTATTAAAGTGGACCATACCACTGGATTGCATAATGGAGGTATATTCTTAACAAGTGCAGGGATGTGCATTTGAGTCAGCTTCAAATATCAATAGGAAGAGATTAAAACATAATTGTGTGATTGGCTCAAGAAGTGTTCAGACCTGAGCTAAAGAAGTGCTCAAGCCACCCACTTAGTACAAGATAGGAGCAACAGGAATGGGAAAGTAAGTAGGGCTAGGGTAAGAGAAATAATATAAAAATGAAAAGAGATGAAAGGAAATGTAAAATGGCAAAAAAGGAAAAGTGCTAGAATAAGTGAATGAAGAAAGTAAATAAAAACAAAGGAGATATAATTCAAAAAATAAAAATAAATTGTTAAAAGGAAATGACAAGATGGATTTCAGTTGGGGGAATGGTGGAGGGGGCACTGATAGATTATAAGTTATAAAAATACAACAATGAGCCTAAACACGGGCCCTGTGGTAACCCTGACGTTGCTACCTGCGGGTTGCTGCCGGACCCGTAAAAATCTACAGCTGCCTGACTTCCTGGTGCCACTGTCTCATTACGAGTCCGGTGGCTGGGAAGTCAGGTGCCGGAAATTTGGGACTCTTTGGGAATGGGGACACGGTGGCACCGGCACCATTGTTAACGGTGCCAGTGCTTCCATGGTGGGTTTGCTTACCGTTACCGGTGCACCCGGCCGGGTCAGACCTGTCAGAACAGTGGCTCTGGCAGGCAAACTCATAGTTTGCCGGTCCAGAAACAAGGGTGCCTGTGAGTTTACCGGCACCCTTATTTCCCGACCGGTAAACTTGGCATGAGGCCCAATGTGTTACTATTGGCTAATTCTTACACCCAGGGTACCCCTGACTGACCTAATGTGGGCACTCTGTCTGCGGCTTGATGTTTTCATTTGATTATAGAAAGTATTATTGCAATATCCTTATCTTATCAAATATAGTTGGGGAACTTCTGGGGCCAGATACTCTAAAAGTAGCCCTGGTCAAAAAATGGGGAGAAGGAAATAAGCACGTAATACATAAACAGTAGCCCCAGAAATTGTGATGTGTAACTACAGTCGATCTTCTACCGTCTGATAAAACAAGAAATCAACATACAATTTAAAGGAGAAAGACAGGCATAAGAGTCAGAGTGTCAGAATTTTAGTCTCCTTAATACTCATATATCAGATTTATTGCAAAAGACTGAGGGCCTCATTACACGGTAGGCAGTAAGGGTTTACTGGTACCCGTAAGGGCACCGTTACTGGTAAACCCTTACCGCCTTACTACGAGGTCCCTTTGCGGGACCCGACCTTAACGGCTGGTGTAGACCAGCCGTTAAAGTTGGGACCCGCAAAGGGACCTTGGTGCTAATTACAGTACCGCAACTTCTGGTACCGTAATTAGCTCCTTCCCCATTCCCATTATGCCCTACGGGGCAAAAATTGGAATGGGGAAGGGCCATGGAGGAAGGGGGAATTACCGCCCTGCCAACTTTGGAATGGGGTGGTAATTCCCCTTTCCTCCATGGTGGTACCGGTATGGTACCGGCGGCAACCATGGTGCTAATAGCACCATGGTTTACCGCCTTCCGTGTAATGAGGCCCAATACATTAAAAGTGTATGCAGTTTTCGAATTCATAGGCAAAAAAGGTGCCACCCTACATTTAGGACTGAACAAAGACCAGAAAATTAAACAGAAAATGATACAATTGAATATGATAGAAAACATTTTCAAGTATTTCATTAGCACTGTACACCACAGATACACAACAATACATATATGCATTCTGTTCAGAACCCTTCATGTTTCTGTCCTTCCTGCTATGGGGGCAGGACATTTCTCAGGGGTATAACTATGCTGAACACAGTAATACCACAGTAATACCAACCTTCGTAGTCTAAGGGCACAAACGTACTGCTAAGCATAACAATTATATCCCCTATTTTGGGTAAATCTGTACATGATTAAATGGATACAGACTCATCGAACGGCTCATGGCCTCGCCCAAATGTGGTGGTTGCATATGGCGCAGCCTGTAAAGATTAGGAGACTAATAGTCACAATGCAGATATCTAATTTTAAAACGTTATATGTGTATGATTATATGTGTAATGTACACCTCACATGTAATACACGTACAAAGCACCTGATTTGTTCTCAAAAATCGCTTCTTAGGGATAATTTTCTCACTACTACAATTGTAATGATTAAGGGTGGTAAAAACATATTTTCGGTAAAACCCAACTCTTTTGCTTCAGAAACAAGCCTAAGAAATGAATTATGCATTTTGTCTGCGGAGAGAAATTACCTTCCTCCATTCGGTAGGATTCAAGCTCTTAGGGATTCAATGTTTAAATGCTACATTTTTATTTGTTAAACCCAATCTTGTAGACAGCAAATTAAATCACTGGTATTCCCACTGAACTAACACCCAAAATCGATTACCGTTGCCGCCACATGCTCCTGTGGGTTTACCATGGAATTACAAGTGGCGGCATGGTGGAGTAAATCCCCATTTTCGGAGTCCATAGGACTCAATGGGGGTTTGCGTGGTACTACCGCCGGAGGTAGCTCTGCTGCTGTCATTCCACAGAAAATTGGCAGTAGGGGGTGAGATTTAGCTTCAGCTTTTTGCTGGAGGTAAATCTGACCCACTACTGCCAATCTCATAGTTCAGCAATGCAGGAATTCGGCAGTATTGGAATTACCACTGCATTCCCACCGATTTTTCCTGCACCGCCGACCTCATAACGAGGCCCAATGTGTGCAGTTTAGTGTTTAAGCTTAATGGTTCCATGCTAAAGACTAATGGATCTTGCTGGCACACAGTTCAGGAAACAATACTTATGTTGGCAGCAAAACTGCCTTTAATCAAAGTGACGATGATCTGGAGATCGGGTTCAAAATACAAGAACATCATTCTAGTGTGTTTCATGCCACAATTCTTGTATTTTGTGTATTTGTTAACATTTGAGAAGCAGTTTTCCCACATTAACAAACACATCTGCTCAAGTTATCTTTCAGGCCCAATTGTAAGTGACTCATTAAGAGAGGACCCGTAATTATTTTGTATTGAGTTCACTGGCAAGTCATTGGTTGCAGTTTCATAGAACTGAGAAAGGCCCTATGTGTTTCCTTATCTTATTGAAAACACAAAATACGTAGCATTTGATTTCAGACTGAAACATTTCTTCCTATAATTTTGATAGTAAGCAACATAGAGATTGATTCCCTGCACACTTTGATGATAGTGCTGGAGTGCAAATGTCATTCACCGGTCTTTAGCTTGCATCTCCAGTAAGTTAGAACATATACAAATATATCCAAATTATGTCTTTATTTCAATAAACTTTCCATGGATGTTGCTTTAGATTGGGGGTCACATACATTGGACATAGAGCTGAATAGGTTGGGAAAGTGGCAACTGCGAATTACACAAACTTCCTATAAAAATAGGGCATAATGTTGGCATAAACTGAAAGAATGAGACAGGAAGAAGGCCATCCTTTCGGTTTATTTCAAACTATAATAATGATAATAATAGTACTCTGTTCTTATATAGAGCTTCATTATAGACTCTCTGCTTCTAGGAGCTGTAATAACCGACATTATTATTATTACTACCCCCTTTTGAAAGGGATAATAGGGTTGAATTGTCCACAGAGCTCTGCATCATGTTCTGTTGGATCCTCCTAAAATATATTAAGCTGGATTGTCATTATCAACATACGGGAGGTGTGGTGGGTCTGCCTACTGGGGCTAAGAGGCGGGCCAGCATGGGGCGAAGGGTGAGTTCTCACCCAGAAAAGCATTTACAGCTGCCTTGTCTAGGCATCTTTGCTTTAATTAGGTCATTCATTCTTTGTAACTTTATTCAAAGTGAACATTACAATTCATAAAAGTACATAATGCATCTTAGCAAATAAATTAGGTGAGTAAAGTTTATAACGAGATAGGGAAGAGCACTAGAATATGTAGATCACTGTGCTTGTCCAGTGTAGTTGGTATTGTGTCTTGCAGCCGGGGAGTAGTTTCTGAAAGAGGGTGCCCTTCCACCTTGTTAAAGTTTAGATTAGGTATAGTGGGGGAACTGCACTCAAACGAGGCGCTGGATCAATTGATAAATAATGAGAGTTGAGTCTTGCGTAATTGGTATATTCCCGGTGATTTAATTGGACACGTGTGCCTTATATTCAAGGTGATTTGATTAAACACTTATTCTGTTTCAAGTCCAATGATGCAGATGTCCCTTTTATTGCCAAGCTGGTGCTTCTCTTACCAGTGTGCTGCCAGTGGGTGACTGCTGTCCTGAGAGCTGAGAAGGCTGAGAGTTTCTCGTATCCTTGTCCTGATGTATCTTATGGTGCTCCCAATGTACATTGGTTTACAAACACAGATCATTACCTAAACGACAAATTTCGTTTTGCCATTAATGAAGTGTTCAATCCGGTGACTGTTTAAGTTAACCGATTTCACATCCTGGGGATGCGGGCACATGGAGCATGTCCCACATTTGTAGAAGCCAGCTGATTAGGCTGTGGGGACCCAATTGCGGCTTGCCTGTTGGAGTGTGCCATGTACAATGGACTTAGTAATGTTCTTAGCGTTGGTGCTTTTGTGAATCACAGTTTTGGTCTTGTTGGTACCAATTTCTGGATGTCTTCATCGAGTGAGAGCAGGGGCCAATGTTTGTTTAGGCTTAGCTGTACTTTGTAGCTGTCGTGACTGTACGGTGTTACATATCTTATTGGACCTTCCCCGAGTTTGTTTTTGGCTTTGGGGGTGGGAAGGGCAGACCTGTTGATAGACGAGGCAGATCTCATTGCTGTTTCTATGGTTTCTACTTTGTAGCCCCGGCTGATGCCTCTTTCTTTGAAGATTCTGCCTTCAGATAGGTAAGCTGTGTCCTCTATCAAACGGTCTGCCCTTCTCACCCCCAACAATATGACGTAATTCAACAACGTGTGGTGCAACCAGTGATCTCAAATTCTTTGTCCCGATTTGCGACTTGCGTTCAGTCCATCTCGTCTTCACTCTTATTGAATTTTAGCCCACGTAGAATAATCCACAGTGGTATTTCAGTCCACAGATAGCGTTCATAGAATCAAATGTTGCATAATCTTTTAATGCAATTGACCTCCCTGTACATGGATGCGTAATAGTTTCACCTCTTATAATGTTATTACAATGTTTGCAACAAAAAAAATGGAAATGTACCAATCTTTAAATTCTATAAATTTCTCTCACCATGTTTATTACCACACTCTGCCCTGATCAAGATATTTCAAAATATATTTATGATTTGTATATGCAAATATAGAAAGTTCGGTAAATAAACTGGAAGTCACTGTCATGTTCCAATATACTCCAATGCTCATGGCTTATTATTTTTTTCCATAAGCTATGACAGGAATATGTATGTACATAGGTGAGATATATACATCCCTTGAAATATCTAATCTTTAATAAATCAGTGCATTCTAATGCTGATACCTTCTCTTTTGCCAAATCCAAAATCTGCTCATCATGTTGCCTAGGTCTAAATGTATTCAATAACACCTCATTCTGTATAATCAAATCTTCTGTATCATAAATAACACGTTTTAGTCTTAGCAATTGCACAAAGGGCAAGCCTTGAATTGTATTCGAAGAGTGGAAATCTTTAGCATGTAAAAGATTATTTCTGTCAGTAGGTTTAGTGTATGCATACGTAACCAATTTATGATGAATGTATCAGACATGAGTGTCACAAAAGTTAATAGAATCCTGATTCATATTCCATGTAAATTTAATCAGATCGTGGATCGAATTCATACATTCTGCAAATTCTCGTAAATCCAGAATGAGAATGAGCATAAGGCCTAGAAACGTCAAATTAAACCTCAAATTAAACGAATGCAGTTGTTCTGCATAAGACTAAATAAAACATTCCATGTACATCCCTATGTACTTAAAACTGTTTACACAAGCCACTTGTATGTAGCTCCCCAACACCTGAGTGGTGCTGTAAAATTAAATTTTCTTATGTGTAGCAGCATATTGAAGACGGTTTGCAAATAGACCGACAACACACAAGATAAATATCATAAACAGGAATGTACATTGCTCTGTGAGATATTATTTGTGGCTTTGGGGAAACAGCCAAGGGTAGCATGGTATGCGTGAGCAGAAGGATCAATATACAACACAAAGCCAGTTGTGAAGTTTCAAGGGTCTTCACTGCAACAACAGAAAACTAAGGGATAAAGGGTGACTGATAATGATGGGAGTGATCAAGCAAATGTAAACTTCCTAGCAGGATTGTAGTCCTCAGTTCATCTCTCTCTCTCTTCCTTAAATGTCACCTTCCTGGTAGTGTTCAAAGGCTCACTCACAGTCCTTGGGAATTTAAGTGCCCCACGCTTCCTATTCGACTCTGGTGTTTTTCCTGTGAGGATGTCTGTTGGCTTCTCGTCCTAGATACCTTTGCACATCCAACAGTGGGCACTGTGTCATCAGCAGAGGGTAGTCATTTGACTATCTTGGATCTTTGCTAGGATTGCTTAGAAATGTGGGATTGCTAAACAATGCCCCTTCTTGTGTTCCTGGAAACTATTTTGGTTCAGACTCCTCTAGTAGCTCTTGAGTCTCTGTAGAAACTAGCTCCAGGCCAAGCTTGTTCTTCTTCCTTCTTCTTCCATATCCTTATGCCTCTACTCATCTGTGCTCATTGTCACTTTCCTTTCCCTCTCCTTCTAGCTGTCTTTCCTCCTTTCTTCCTTAACATTTAGTAAAGCACTGCTCTGACTTTCTCTTCAACTCTCCTATCCATTCCTCAATCTTCACTCTTCTCCTCCTTTCTTCCCTTCTCTCTGCCTTTCGACACTCCTTTTGTTTCCTGTCATCCTCTTGTTAATGATCTGTCCTTCACTTCTCTCACTTCCTCATTTTCTCCTATCACATCTTCTTTAACCTTCACCCTGTTTCCTCTTCTCTTCTCAGCTCCTCACCTTGTTTAGGCTCTGTCTCCTCCTCCTCCCATCACTGTTACCTCCTCCACTCTCTCCACTCCTCCCCTCTCCTCTTTTTTCCTCTCCTATCTTCACCTCTCCTTTACCCCCTTGCCTATCCTCTCCTCTCATCTCCCCCCTCTGCTCTCCTCCCGTTGCCTTTCCCCTCCACCTCCCTCCTTCTTCCATCCCCTCTCATTTTCTTTTCCTTTTCTTCTCCTTCACTTCGTCCTCTCCTCAGCTCATCTGTTGTCTCCTACTCCTCCTCCCAACCATATTCCGCCATGCTCTAACTCACACCTACTGATCCTAATTCCTGAATCCCACACTACCCTTAACTATCCGCTCCTTTTATACCAGTGCATGCCAGCCTGTTGCATGATTAATTGACTGGTTACAATCAGCTCAGGATTAGGTTCTGACAAGCTCTTCTACTGCCTGTTTAGCACCTGAACTACATGTCACCCAGTTGTATCTTGTTTAATGCAAGCACTAGTCTGGTTTTAGGCCAGAACTTTCACTAAGCCGAGACACCACTTTGAAACTGTCACCTCTGGTTCATTGGTCAGGACAGGCTGTTGATGCTGATACTCCTGTGTGTGAGCAATGGCGAAACTGCCTCCTCTCACAATCGTGTAAGGGGTTGTGGGACCCCACTCTCCAGGTTTGTGGATGGCCATGCAATATTGCAAGACCAGTGAGCGGTACATTTTCTCGAACCAGCAGTTGATCCAGAAAGTCATTGAGTCATGGGCATCTGAGGCAGAAGATTTGCAGGCATTGGGCAATCCATGTGGCAAACATAGAGTTCTCTTTACTTCAAGCTTAGGTTTTCCACAATTAAGCAGCTACTGAATGGGGATCACTGGCTTACAGTACTATCAGTATGACAAGCTTCTTGTGTATGGGCAGGGACCGCCATTAAGGCTGACAAAGGGAATTCTGACGGTGTGGAGAGTCTAAAATATATAAGGCTATGGTTGGACTGATATGCCTGGGGATCTGCCATGTACTGGCTGGGGTCCAAACTTCATGGAGTGGATGGTGGACCCCAGCCCCCATGCCTCTCCTAGTCCAATCCCCTAGCCTAAAACAGGGTACTATGTCACAAGTGCCATATGTAAAATTGGGGGAAATTAGTTACATATATTATGAAATAATTCAGGTTATTGTTTTCCCTTTGACATATTAGGCAAACCAATCAGATTAACCTACTGCTTATAGTTTGCAAAAAGGACATGCATTTTATGTATTTATTTTATTGTATTTGATGGTGATTCCTTTGCACTTTTAACCAAACGTTTATTGAAATTAGTACAATACCAATAATATGAATAATGCATTTTACAACATCAAGAAAACAGACATATATGGAAAAAAGGAACTGCAAGAACATAGCCATAAAGCAGGACAGGCAATGATAATCCAAAATACATGCCTTTGTGAGATTTCAATGGAAGCCAAGAAATCCTGCAAAAAACGAAAGTCCATCCTCAACATCCCTCGCCAAAAGTTCAGACTGGTAAGGGGAGGCACATCAATATAGAATGTAATGATGGTAATCTGAGAAAAAAACAGCATAAACGTCTAGGTAGCAAAAATAATGACAAAGCAGAAGTATAATGGAATAAGAAAGTCTATCCAAAAGTGTCTTGTATATGCAGTTCAAAGCCATACAGTCCACGATCAAGTGCCTCCTGCCAGATGGACAATTTGTTTCCAAGACCAACATTGCCCATTGTCCAGGGTATTCCCAGAAGAACATGGAACACTCCTCAGAATCTCCTTGATCACCATGCAGCAGTAAACAACGCAGCTCTGCTTACACAGCACACCATCGTCGGAAACACAACCAGCAACACAACTCAAGCTCTGCTCACTAAACTGAAACCTCATTTGGTCAACGTATTAGCAGGTGTTCCAAAAAGGGAAGAAGCCTTATTGTAGAAAATGGTGTGACCTCCCAATACAAGTACATTACAGATAGCTTTGGAAGGACACCGTTGCTAATCACTCAGTTGGCATTGAACTTAAGAGAGGTCTTTGTTTTTCTCTTGAGATTTAGGCTTTCAAAAACATGTAGTAACGTGGCTGAGACATTTACAAAAGCAGCATAAATTGTGCATTTGAAAACATTCTGCAACTCAAGTAATGAGCAATATGCATTCTCAAGTTTAGTCATGGTGCATTGTAAATATAAGGAATTCCAATGACATGGAAAGAGGAAATCCTTATTAGGTGTGCAGAAAGATAAACTCTTACCTTTTGCAACAGTTAGTTGATGTGCACATCGGGATCTATTACTGGTACAAAATTAATGATACATGGATATGACGTGCACAGCCATTTCATGCACAGTAAGCGCAATAAGGACATACCACTTTGATGTAAATCGGGTCACATTTGTATCCACACAGGAAGGTTTCATAACTTGGACATCTCACAAATTTCAGAGCCAGTACATGACAAGCAAACTAATGGTTCGATGAAGACTTTACTTTGACGAAAAGGGTGGTAAGCAACCGGAAATGACTGTGCAAAAAATCCAGCTCTTCCAATGATAACCATTATTACAAAGTCTTGAATTGGGCCTTCCACCTCGCTACTGAAAGAAAAGATAGCTCCTATTTCCACTACCTCATCACCAACTCCACCAATAAATCCTCTACGTTTTTTAAGATCTATGTAGAATTTAACAAACTCTTAGAAACACACGGAATATCCCTCACTTCTGCTGCTTTGGTCTCTGTTCTAGCCAATTTACAGCAGAATATCAAATTAGTTAATCACTCACTCCAGCAGCAGCTTTCCCTCCAACCACCTGTCTGTGACTTTCCAATGTCTGGCTCTTTCCAAACCTTTACTCCTATCAAAGATGCTGAGATCTTGGCCAACGCTAACCACCCACAAAGCCACTGATAAACAATGCCAGACTTGCTCCTCATACCTGATGCAAGAAGTCATTTACTTATACTACAAGAATTCTCCGCGGCCTTCACATGAATCACAACATTCTCAAAACCCTCTCCACACATCATTTGGCATTAATGAGCATCCCTCTCCTGGATTCATAATAACTAACTCCAAGATTGCTCCTGTGATATTAAATTGGGGACAGCTTCACCACTTACCAACTTCCTTTTGTGGCTCCCCAGGTTCTATAATGTCACTATATCTGTTCAATGAATATGTAAACCTGCCTAGGAGTCTGATGATATGCCTTATTCATCAATTCAAAATCAACACGCATGACTTCTTGTAGGATGTTTTAATTGGGCAATATCAAATTCAGGAGAACATTGATCCCTTACCACTTCCTTCCCCTTTTGTGACAAGAAACACAGAGGGTTGCACAGAAGATATATTTATTAACAAAATAGAAATAATTTAATCAGTTTAAAGATAAACAAATTATTCCCTCATTAAAGGCCAATGATATGAAATAGTAAATACAACCGACGCGAGACGTGCTAAAACAAAGAACTTACAGGCGGGATTTAAACCCATGACATTTTTCCACCATTGTGGAACAAAAGAGAAAGGCGACCTTTGCTGGCAGAAAGAAGGACAAGCCCTGATTTGAAAAAGACACATGAACGTGCCGAAACACGTGTTATCACAAAAGGGCCAACAGATAAAGAATTTAATAACATTTATGTTTCATCTATGGATAATTGATTCAAATCAGTTTGTAACAAAGCTTTATGTGGCACAACTAGTGTGTGTGGAAAAACCTCCCTTTTTCAAATTAGACCTAGTCCTCTGCAGTCATTGGGCATATCAATGAAGAGGGCAGTCTGATGGGATTAATGTCTACACCCAGTTTCCCCCCATTTAATGTGATGTCATCTCAGGGATTTCTTACAGTAAATATTGTTACATTCTTGATAATAAATCCCATACCGATTACCACTTTACTAATTTGCTCATCGGATTCTTCTCTCTGGTACAAATCAGTTGCACAATTTGTATCATGATAGGACCAATTGTTAATTACTTATAGATTTTGGCTTATAACTTATTGATACTTTTCTCAAGAACTTATTTTCCATCTCCAAGCTACAGGCTCGTCCCTGCGGACATATTGACATATGGCACACTAGCATGCACCATTTCTATGCGACAAAAGGCAAATTCAACTAATTTTCATAGTGAAAATAACCGCACACAAATTTCATTTTTCTACCATCTAATAGAGCATTTCTCGCTGAACATTGCAAAAGAAAAATGTACTTTCTACGAGTTTCTGTTCAAGAATTTAACAGCAAAATCGTGAATCCAACTGTAAAAATAATGAAGCTTGATTCAGATTGCTTTTTCCCCATTGCCACTTTTAAAGTACATTTTTCTGTGACCTTAGGTGTTACATATTCCATGTTACATCTTCCATGAATGCTGTTTATCAACTTTAATAAACAGTTGCAAAATGCTTTCTAGTACCTGGACATCTTCGGCTTTGCCTGTTATAGTTTTGAACATGGTGCCTTGCTCTATATCTTTTCTTATGAATTATATTTCCCCAGAAATCCCTACTCCCCTTGCTCTTACTCCTTGTGGCAGAAAAAGGGGGAGGAGAAGGGAGTAGGTCTAAATCTTTTTTTTCTTTTTCATTTCAGGTTAATCTTGGATTTGTCTTTCCTGGACCCTTCACCATCCGCTCGAGGAATGATAAAAGTCTTCATTTCGAATCAGATCTATCTACTCTCCGTTGCATTGTTTTTTGTTTTTCCCTTGTTGGGGTCCCTTTTCCACAGGTCGAGGAAAAAATCTTCATTAATTTTCAACAGTTAGGGGTTGAAAGGCTGTTTTAGTGACACATAAAGGCACATATTTTCATGAACACAATACCTCTTAGCATGGATTTATAACATTACCTGTTAATTAATACTAATATGTTCATCCATTCATTCTCTTGCACTCTAAGGTGCTTACTTACCCGTTTATTTTCCTGATTACTCCTTTTTACTTTTTCTGTTCTATCAATTTCATACTTCTTCATTTTCTTTAGGCCTAAAATCAGATGTCTCCTCGATCATTTTCAAAGCTAGTTTTGGGTGACAGCTTTTCATTTGATAGATGTGGACCTATATTTCCTCATCCAGATCTCCTTTTTGGATTTGGATCTCCTAGGCAACAGGAGAATTGTTATCGATAATTGCAAAATCCCTTCACCAAGAAGATAAAAACGTTTTCTCCTTGGCTTGGTTTCACTGGAAATTATATAGATCAACCTGGTCACCCTCCTCATACTCCTGTTGTGTTGTTTTGAGGTTGTAATACTTCCTCATCCCTTCAGCATACATCTCCAGATTGCATTGGGATGATGCAAAAGCATGGTATAGATGCTTCCTCAAGTTCTCAATGTACCCATGTGTAGTTGAGACATTTATCCATGTCTGCTCCTGAATTCGGTAAAGCAGATGTTGAGATACAGAGTACAATTTTTGTCCAGCCAATAATTCAAATGGACACATATTGGTGGCAGAAGAAGGGGTAGATCGAATGGCCATCAGTACAAGCTTCAATCAGATGTCCCAACTAGGTCCAGAATCAACCACAAGCTTTTTCAATATACTCACAATTGTTTTGTTGTATCTCTCCACAAACCTGCTTGATGCTGGGTGGTAGGAGATGTGGAGTTTCCTTTTCACTCCTAAATTTTCACACATCTTTTTCATCACATCACTGGTAAAATGACTACCTCTATCAGACTCAATCTTTTCTGGAAAACCAAAACAAGTAAATATGTGGTTGATCATCAACGTGGCAGCTGTCTCTGCCTTAAAATTTGGGGAAGGAAGGCACTCAATCCACTTTGTTAAGAGGCAGGTCACCGCCAACATGAATTTGTTTCCTCTGGCAGAACGGGTTACTGGTCCAATTAACTCTACTTGCAAATCAGACCATGGTAATGTCATTCCTCTTTTCTGCATAGGAGTTCTGCGTGTGGGAGAGCTTGGTTGTAAATGAGCACACACAACATATCATTTTTAATATATATATGTTAAGATCCTGGCCCAGGATACTTCTTGTAGTATCTCAAGGATCTTTTGAAATCCCCTATGACCGTCAGTGGCCACGTCCTGGGCATGGTTCAGTATCAGACTTTGGAAAGAGGTCGGGACCACCCAATGGTCATACCCCGATTGAGGTTTCCTTACCAACAGCCCGTTTTGAATCTAAACATATTCTGAAATGTCATCAGAATACAAAGATCTTCCTTTCCTTTGTAGTCTGATTCTGCCAGAGGAAATCTGACTGGGCTTAGTATTTATAAACTTTCCCAATAATGTGATCCTATTTTTGAGCAGTGATCAAGTTTGCATTAGGAGAATCTGTATTCCACTGAGAAGCCATGTGCTCACTGCCAGTGCAAGGTTGTGATCTAGTCACTGCTGTGACGTGGATTTCTCCCAGGAGGTGTTCACCCCTAGGATGCTATGTACATTTGTAACTGTAACTGTAACCATGATATGCTATACATGTAACTGCAATCTTTAAGAAATGTGCCCAGATTCCCTTCGGCTTGGAGCACTATACAAATACATAAAATACAAATACAAATTCCATATCTAAGAATTCACCATGTAGAACTCATGTTTTGGCCAATTGATCCACCAAGTCATTTCCAGTTTTATAAGGATCCTTTATCTTGGAATGACCTTTGATCTATTTCCAATAGATGGTCATCTAATTAGACGTCACCGGATCATAAAGAGTATGGATCAATCAACCATGTTTTAATGGTTTATTATTTGCACAAAGCATGCCTCTGTTTTTCCAATTTATCAGGTGTTCCACAAACCTATTTCACACATAATCAGAATCAGTGATAATCACCAGTTCTGTGAGTTGGTGGTTTACTGTAGAACGGATGGCTTGATACATTGCCATCAGCACTGCCACCTAACTACTTCAAGGACCTATTTTATAACCAGAACAGCGTTTGGGAAGATAATTTACCCAGGGGTTCCCAATGTGAGCAACTCATTCTTTCTCCTCATCATTTCTAATATGGTAGGAACACCCATTCACATTAACTGTTGGGATCATATGACAAGTGTTTTCTTCATATACCTTGTGCAGGGACGCCATGTATACCACCATGTTACTAGTTGTGATTACACTTTCATCCTCAAGACACTGTTCTTCATCACAATCAAGTCTGCCAATCCTTGAGCTAGAGGGCTCTTCATATTTTGTACGTACCTGACCTCCACAGGAAAGACCTGCATTGACAGAATACAAGAAGAGTTGCTTGAATTAGAGACTTTCCAAGCCCATACTCTATCACTTTGTAGATATTGTAACGGTTGGTGGGAGATCTCTACTATGATGTGCTCCCCCAGGTTAAACAGGTGGCAGTTTTTAAACTCACACACCATTTCCAGAAGTGCTTTTTTTCTCAATATTCGTGTAGGAGATTACCTTTTTGCATTTGTCATGTTTTAGGTATAACACCGCCATCACGCAGGTATCAGAGAACCCAATCTCTAAGAAAAACTCCTTGTACTTCAATAGGTAAGCCAAACAAGGAGGCTTCTTTTCAAATGTTTCACTGCATCAGATTGTGCTTCAACCCACTCGCACTTTACCCCAGCCTTCAATAAGTGGATCAAAGTTTGAGTGATCTCTGCATAATCCTCAATGAATTTTCAACTATATTTAGTCAGTCCAAGAAGACTTTGCAACTCAAGCAGAGTTGTGAGATTCTTTAATTTGAGTAAGGCCTATACCTTCTTTTTCTGGGGATTGAGGCACTCAGCTATAATTTTGTGTCCCGGAAAGTTCACTCTGGGTTTGCACCAGTATGCTTTCTGGAAAGATAATTTTACACCAGATTTTTGCAACTGGTTAAGAAAACATTTGATTTCTGCCAGAGGTACTTCCACAGTTGAAATTTTTATCAACAGATCATCTGCATAGGCCACGTTTCCTCTTCCCCTCCGATCAGACATGGCCTTGTGAAGGAAAATGTTGAACTTATTTCCTGAATTGATGTATCTGAAGGGCGTACGGGTCCAAGTACATTGTTGCCCCCCAAAGGTAAAGGCAAGTTTATACTGATCTTCCCTATTCACGGGTACTGTCCAGTAACTTAGACATGTAGACCTGTTTATTCATCTCCCACAGGTCAGCATAATGTCTCCCTTGTCCATTGGATTTTAGGATTCCGAATACTTGTTTTTTAAAGGCATTTTGGATAGGAGAAATTATGCCACAGAATTCCAGAGTTCTAATGATCTCTGTGAGTGATTCCATGGATGCGAGAGGCAACCAGTATTCTTTTACAAACATGCAAGCAATTTCATGGTCCTTTGGTATTGTCGTAAAAAGGATATTTGTATGCCCACAACCATAGTAGTAAACTGAACAGATACTCTGAAAAACAGAAATACCTGTCTCAGTTGTTGCTGTCGTTCATCGGTCTCACAGGCATTTTCAATACTGATCTGCTCCTCGACCATCTGCCGGAAACCCAGAAATACCTCTGGTTTTGATATTTGTGAAGTATCCTCCAGTTGGGTGGAGACATGTCCTTTAATGGTGTTTACCTGGACAGGGGTTTCAATGGGTCCGAGATAGTTATTATGAACTCTAAATAGTACCTGATTTTCCAAGATGTCATAGGTAACGTCTTCTACCCCGTGAGGGCCAGAATAATTCACCCCTGTCGGGTGCTGATCTTTTCTGGTAGGATACAAATCTGTCTTCTTGGAGGAATCTTCTGAAATTGGGCCTATGATTTCATTTTCCAAATCAATTGAATAGTATTTATATAATAGAGGTGTCTGCGCCAAAGGTGACACTTTGAGGGTCGCTGTTATCCACCTAAATTTGAATGGTGTTGTCTTTTAGATCAACGAGTGGTGCTGGATGTAGGGACAATCCTTGTTGTTGGAGGGTTTGGCTCAAATATATGAATGCTTCCTGATTTTTCGGGATTGTCCTCTTTTTATTTTGATTGGTAGTGTAAATTGTTGCATCTGTCCTGGTATAGTAAGCTCTTCTTTTATTTATTTGATTTATTTATTTGATTTATTTATTTAAAGAGCACCAAAGCCCATACGCATGAGGGTGCTTAGAAGAAACCATAAGATCAAGAAAACAACAGGACAGAACATAAATCATTGTATAGAGCAATTATCATGAATGGAGGCAAAGGGACAGAGGAGCATCCTGGGAAAAAGATGATTCATATAGGAACGTTTTAAAATGTTTCCTGAATGCAAGATACCCTTGTTCAGGCACAAGTCCATAGGCAGGCTTTTCCAAGCTTGTACCAGGAGAGGAAAGGATCGCCCGAGCCTCTAGTTCTTTTGCTTCTTGGTACGGTTAAGTATCCACCATTGCTCGATTGGAGTGATCTGGGGTGGGTGTATAGGATTGCTTGTTCCTTGAGATGGACAGGTGCTCTACCATTGATACATTTGTGGATCAAAGAAAGAGCCTTGAATTGTATTCTTGCTGACACATTCAGCCAATGGAGGTTTCTTCTAGCATGGGAGATTTTACTTGCGCTTCAACTGCATAAGGCAATAGTTAAGCTGACTGAAACGCTTTGTCGACATTGTGAGAGCCCATTCAGTCAAACCCCCCGTCCCCCACCCCTTGGTCTTGCCCAAATTTAGCCATGAATAAAATTTAAATTCATTTCAAATCGATATAGAATATCACTGCCCAGATAAAATTCAGAATTGACATCTCTAACCATTCAACAATTATGGTAAATAGTTTTATTGCCAATTGAAATTTTTAGTAGTGCACCTGCTAGGTAGTAGATGTTTTGAAGTTTGAGTTTCTAGACCAACTTCCCATTTATTTGTCATATTAAAGCAGGGGTTGGTCTGATCTTTTTGGAGTCGCCAAAACAGTGCTTCGCTTACAAAGCTTTTCCCATTGTTTAAACAGGCTCTGGCAAGCACAGAAAATTTCCCTCCATTTATCCGAATGGGGAGGAATGTGTGTTCACCTTTTTTCTGGATGTCAGTCAAATTATAACTATATTTTTCTGAACTGTTTTCAGGAGCACTTTGAAATTCTTTGGGGTCTTCCCGAATATAAAACTTCAAGGTATCTCGTTCCAATGTGGAAAACTATTTGTGGTTAAGATGGAGATTAATGTTTAGAAGTTGGGATGGGGTCCCCCACTACTCTGTTCCCCTACTGAGATGATGGTGATTTCGGGAACCTGATTATTTTGAAAATGAAATTTGTTTTAATGGGATGTCATTCAATCAAGTGTCAAATACCATTTAGGCTGACTTAATTGGTATTTCTCTTCAGCTTGATGGGATGATTGCTTGTGTCCAGAGAACCTGGTTCACACGATGAATCAGAGGGGGCAGCCTCCGGAGAAAAATGTTCCCCAGTAAACAGGTTTGTTTTGAAATCAATGTCGCCTGTAACCCTGTGTCTACCACAGCTGATAAATCACACTGACCTTGTATCTAGACAGGAGCATAGCACCTACCTTCTTTGGACTCTAGTTTACAAAGAAAGCTTGGCATACATTTTCATGATGTCATTTATCTGTAGGGTATCACTTTGGGTCGCCCCATGTATGCACTTTCTTCCTGGACCTCAAGTTCATGTGACTTGGCTTGGGAACCTGACGCAATGAACATGCATTTGGAGTAAGATATGGAGTAGGTGTATCCCCTAATCCACAGACTCTTTGGTGACTTCTCTTTTCTAAGGACAATCTTCAGAATCCTTTAGGAGAAAGGGTAACACTACTATTTCTGGATTTTCTGGGCTTATCATTTCTGTTTTAATTATTGACTTTCATATCTATGAGTTTCTTTGCACTTTTCAGTCTCTTTTTCTTCATTCTCGATTCAAGGTCTTCTACTTTTACCCACTTTTCTTTAGGAGGTTTCACTTCATCTCTGAAAGAGAAGACTTCCTTTTCTGGGTTTTCGGTGTTCTAACTCTGTCTCAGTGGTGACTCATCTGTTTTTATTTGCTTGAAATTTCACTCTTTTTCTCAGTTCTTTCGGTTATAGTTGGCAGTGGAAAGAGTTGTCGTTACTATTTTCATGCATTTTTTTAATTTAATTCAGGGGTCTTTGTATGGATTAGAAAGGAAGCTTCCTTTAGGGCTTGGCATATCCTTTCATCCCTATCCCCTTTTTCTTTTTTCTCTAATTTATTATTACTTGGATTCTTTGCCTTTTAACATTGTCCCCCTGGGGCACCTGACCGAGATGTTGGGGCACTTTGGGGAACACTGGTAGTCTGAGGGTTCTGCTGGGCCCTCAACATTTGTCCAAAGTTCTCGGTCAAATGCTTGACCTGTCTCTCAAGTTGAGGGATCTTTTCTCCTCCCTCAGAATCGTAGCAAGGTTTTGGGTCATACCGTTGTTGCTCTCTAGAAGGGTTGCTATGCCTCCTAGCAAAGTAACCCTGTTATGGTTGAAAGATTCCACTGTAGCCTTAATTTCTGGTTCTATACTTCCCTTGATTCTGGGCTCTATTGGAATCTAGGAGGAGGAGGAGGAACATTATTTTGAACATTTTGTTTTGGAGGGGGTGTTGCATTTCTTTCCCATGAGACATTATGAGTAGGAATTCCTGGGGGAATGGCTCTTGATTTGGATTACATGGGGTAATGTAACTGTAGCCCACGATGGGCCTAGATCCCAGGTATTGTGGACTTATGGAGGTACGAGGGTCAGAAGGGTCAGTATTTTGGAACACAATTGGAGTGTTGCACGATTGGGAGTGGACAGCGGGACCCCTCTGTCGGTCATTCTATTTAGTGGAAGGAGGAGCTCCAGATCTAAAAGAGGAACACTAATCACCTTTGCCACTTTCGCGGTGGTAGTTGATGAAGATGTTTCCAGTGTTTTGGGGATATTTTTGTTTTCTGCATGCGTTTGGATTTCATAGATCGCCCATTCAAGACTTTGCCAATTGTTGAAGTCCCTCACTAATTGGGTGACCATGTATTTTGGGGGTGCAGGAAAAAATTTGTGATGAACTCCCTACTGTTAGTATTTTTATTTTTAATTTTTTCATTACTTGTTTCAATTAAAATGTAAACAATTTTTACAAGGATTATCCTGTTGACCCTTCTTCGTACTGGTTAGTCCAGTCATGCTCCTAGGCCCAGGTCTTCGTGTATGTGTTTCTTAAAGTTTCCATTTGCCTCTGCTGACTAGTTATTATGTCCTACCTCGTCAATGACTCCAGTTGTCCGTCTGTTAAGTAGGCCAAGATTTTCAAAGAAGCCAACATTAGCTGTTAGCCAAGAGGTTTTTTCCCCACTCATTAACCCACTCCACCATTCGTCTTCGTCATAAGACTGCAAGTTTCTGAGTAGGTGACCTGGGTGGAGTGTTCGATGGTGTCTTTCATTTCCCTCTGTGGACAGAAAAGACAGCAATTTGTATCACTTTGATTCCTTCTTGCTAGGATTTCATTTGTGTGGAGAATGTTCAGACGGATTCACATGAAATTTTCACGTAGTTTCCTGTCTGGGCATTTTGCCAAGTAGGTTCAAGTTACATTCACTTTCATTGTATTAGTCGGTAGGTCTTGTGGCAATTTAGCAGAGCTCACTTCTTCCAGCTTTTGGATCCAATCTCTTTTGAGTATCCATTTTTTTACTTTTTCTGGGTTGTTGATGAGCTCTGGTTCAGTGCTGCCTATCCTGTCCAAAAGAGACCTATTCCTGAATGCCCAGTTTTGTAACATTTTACAAAAGCCTGCTTGTATTTCCTTGCTGATGGCCATTAGAATGAATGGCGGTGAGGGCAAAAATGTTTTCCTGTATGAGTTTGTTTCGGGCCACAATAGATCTTAGAGATTGGAGAGTTAGTTCTCTCCTTATTAAGGAGATCGGCAGAGGTGGTGGAAGGTTTAAGACATTCCTCCAACATAATCCTTCCAGCTTCGACCAAAGTTTCTCTGGAAGGTAAGGCATAGCTTCCGTGCCGTATGTGAGGCTGGGGATGACTTTTGATTTGTAAAATGCCAATATCGGAGACAGTGTGAAGCGTCCATATTTTTTGTTAAGGACTCTGGACTGGGTGATCAGGAGTCGCGCCTTTGCCATTAGACACTCTTGCATCGGGACTTCTTTGCTGTTTTTATTCAATGTTATTCCCAACTATCTGAAGTCATTCACTAATTCTAGTGGTTGGCTGTCAATCGTCCAGGCGAAGCTCTCTACTTTCCTTGTGTCCTTTTCAAAAACCATGATCTTTGTTTTCTTTCTATTCATCTGAAGGTTGTTGTCTTTCAGGTATGCAACCAAGTTGGTGATTTATCTCTGCAGGCCTATCAGCATTTGATCCATGAGGATTATGTCATCTGCATATAACAGACGTGATATTTTTGCTTCACCTAGTGTCAGGGGGAAGGAGCGGACTCTGTTGTCGAAGTCCCCATAATCAGCAATGTAGGTGCTACACAGGGCCGGGGCCAGCGGGCAACCTTGTTTGACTCCGCGGCCAGTTTTAATCCATGATGATAGCAGGCCTGCTTGCTTAAGGCGGACGCACATCGAAGTTCCTGAATAAAGGACCTTAATTGGGTTCAGGATCTGCAGTGGACAAGCTTGGTGTTCCAGTTTTTCCCATAACAGGGCTCTATCGACCTGGTCCAAGGATTGGACCAGGTCGAAAAATGCCATGTACATTTTTGGTCGACCTTCCAAGACTTTGGCTTTTAGTGAGCTCAGTGCTAGTATATTTGCTGTCGTCCCCAGGTTTTTCACAAAGCCTGCTTGGAGAGGATCCGCCATTTTGGAGGTTTTGGTCAATTGCTGTAAATTGTCCAAAATCAGAGAGCCAAATAGTTTCCCTATTGAATCAAGAAGGGCGATGGGGTGATAGTGATTAGGGTTGTCCCTGGAGCCCTTCTTGAAAATTGGGACCACTATCGCCTTTTTCCATGAGGACGGGATTGCTACAGACTTAATACAGTTTTTGAACACTTCCGTGATGAAAATGGACCAGGGTTCTGCATGTTGTTTTATGTCAAAATTGGTTATTCCATCGGGGCCAGCGGCCCGGGAACCATGAAGTTTTTTTATTTTCATTAGGATCGTGCCCTGATCAATTGGTATCTCCCAGTTGTCGCTGGTAGGGGAGGTGTTCAAGATCTTTCTTCTAGTGGGAGAGCTATAAAGCTCTTCAAAATGTTTTACCCAGTTTTGGTCGCTCACTTAGTTCAATAAGGAGAACTTGGCTCTTTCACCATTGCCCTTGATTAGTGACCAGAAATCTCTGGACATGTTGCCGCATATTGCACGCAGCATTGACTCTGCATCGTCCTGATGTCTTTGGTATTTGGTGTTCCTCAGCCAGGCTCGGTAGCTTTTCTGGGCAATCTTGACTTCCTCCATTTTAACTGCAGATTGCAACTTGTTTGCTGCACGTCTCAACTTTCTGATTGACTTTCTTCTCTCCACGACTTACATGTGAAGTGGATTTGAAATACTTTGTGGTTGTTTTCTTTTGTCGGTTAAGGACTGGCAGAACTGAAGAATAGTCGATTGGGTTTGTGAGGCTTGCTTTGTTTGTTTCCCTTTGGCGAATGTAATTCTTTGTAAGTAGGGCAATGCCTTTTCCATCAGTCTTACATTGTTACCACAAGTGTTAGCTTCGAGGCTGGCATTCATGTGACTCACTTTAGGTTTCTCAGAGTGCCATGCTGAAATCAAAATATTGTGGTCACTGTGTCTGGTCTTGACCACTTCAAATGATTCTAGCGGGATCAAGAGGCTTTGTGTGACACGTGGATGTAATCAATTGTTGCCACTTGCCCGTTTCTTTCCCATGTCGGGTTCTTGAGGATGTTACTCTCTGATACCTGGTGAAGATTATGTAAATCTTTAGAATCCATGAGTTTGGTCCATAGATGGGCTTGCCCTTTTCAGTTTTTCAGGTGAGCGGACAGGTCGACGTTCAAGTCGCCTGTGATGATAATGGGAATGGTCTTCTGATTAAGCCAGGTCCGATCGATTAGGGATTCCATTTGTTTGAGTAAGTTCTCGGTTCTCACTTGTGTGGGATTCCAGTAGGTGTTTATCAGTAGGATCTTCTCCTGCTGGTTGAGGTTGTTTTGGAGTGGATGTCTTGACCATTCGATAATGATGGCCAGGATAAATTCAGTTGCCTTTATGACTTGTTTCAGGTGCAGTCCGCTGCCCATTCTTATTGCTATTAGGCCAGATCTGGGTCTGCCCTTACAGCGCTTTTGTGCTGGTGAGTGGGCTAATTCAAAGCGCTCTAGTAATGGTTTCGTAATGAGCCACGTTTCTTGGAGGCAGAGGGTGTCAAATTTTGCAGGTTCACGTCTGATTTGATGGTTAAATGAGAAAAACCCCTTGTGTTCCAAGAGCCCATTTTCAGCGTGGATTTGCGGGCATTCAGGGAGTCATTGCACTCCAAAGGTCTGTCCGCTATTGTTACGTGTGATGGCTAAGCTCTCCTCGTTAAGGCTGAAGAGGGCATTGTTCGTTCACATTTGTTGTCTTTGGTTGTTAGGGTTCTCATCTTGTCTCTTCTGTATCTAGTCACACCCTTGTGGTCTCTCTTATCTTGTGAGAAGGTTATTCATGTTCGGAACAAGGTCCCTTTGGCTGTATCTCTCTATCGGGCATCGTTGGTGAGAAAGCATGTCTTAATCTTTAGTTGAGTTTTCTTTGGTTATTCTTTTTTCCTTTTGCTGGTGGATCCCAGATACCATGATCTGCCTTTGATCCTCTATGGCTCGGGAACAAAGCTGTCGAGGACTGGCTCACGAGGGTGTGGCTCTGGTTAATCTCCTGTTAGTATTTACCTGCCGAGAAGTCTGTGTGAATGCACTCTTCAACTCTTCGGACAATTCTTTAGGGGATTGGTCCTCGCCACACACCATATTGTGCACAGCTTTACGGGTCTCTTGCTGGTTTCTATGCAGGGAGAAATGTTTTAAAATGTATGCCTTCTTAGTAGTCAAATGCTTCACGACACCAGGATATCAATCGGTAATCTTACTTGAACTTGGAATTGTCAACCCTAACCTACATAAGTAAGAAGATCCTACATACTCATTTTCATATCACTTCTTTATTGTTCAAAGTCCAACCTCTAGCTTTTTTATAAAGATTGATTCTATAAAGATACACTTTGATCTACTAACGACAATATAACTCTTTTCACCATGCATAGATCTGATAAAAAGCTGTTTGTAAAAATAATAGAAAAAAAGAAAAACCATCACCACATATTTCAATAGTGATCATATAAAAAAAAGATGTAATCAGCGTGAGAGAAATCAATCATAAACATCTAAAAAAAACACTTTTATGAATATAAAATTTCAGAACATATAATCCATATTAATATGTGTTATGTTATGTTATTTGGCATTTATATAGCACTCTATATATCATTGGAATGACCTCAAAGGGCTGGTAGGTTGAACGCCCTCGGGGACCCTAGTCCAGGTCAGTTGAGAGAGTAGGGTGTCATAGGGTGCTTGGGTGCACCAGTTATGTGTGCAGCTGATGTAATTGCCGGTTGGAAGCTGTATACTAGCATTAGGTGTGGTACATTAATATCGGTTGAATGTGTGCAGTCTGGCGGGTGGACTGGGTTCTAGCTGCGTTAGGCCTGTAGGACACTTATGTGTGCAGCTAGGCTTGTTTGTCATAGGGATTAGCTGCATTTTATTAGAGTGATGAGGTGTTCATGGGGTAGTGTTTGGATGTGAGTAGCTAGGCCGAATTGATCAAGGTGTATAGCTGCACTCTATGTGAGGGGTGGTGTAGAGAATAGAGTAGGCATAGTGATATCGCAGGGGAGTGTTTGTTTGGAGCTATCATCTAATTAGATCGATATTCTGCATTTCAGGTATACGGTTGCTGCTCAACAAATTGATAAGTGTATTTAGGGATGACAATGTTCGGGATTTCATTGAGCATTAGTCATCAGGTTGCTATGGTTCAATTGCCTCAGAAGGATGTGGTTGGGACTAAGGAAAGAGCCACGTTTTTAGAGCTTTGCGAAACGTCATATAGTCTTGGGTTTGTCGAATATAAGGGGGAAGCGAGTTCCACAGAGTTGGGGGCCAAGGTTGAGAAGGCGGATCCTCCAATCCTGACAGAGTTAGAGGTTGGAATCAGTAGGAGGAGGGCAGTGCTTGATCTTACGGTACGGAAAGGGAGGTATGGTTTTATCTTATCCTGTAGGTATAATGGGCCGGTCTTGCGCACTGCTCGGTGAGTGATGCATAGGGTCTTGAAGGTGGTCCTCCGTCCGATCGGGAGCCGTATACAATCCATATTGATATGTCCATATTCATCCATCATATTTCTGTCCTCAAGGTCTATATGCGGACATTCTTCAGGGAACCATACTGGATCATGTAATTCTAATGTATGTTATTTCATAGCTTGCCATCACTGTTCTCTTTTGAACTACAGCGAAAGGTGTTTTGTATGGACTCTTTGGATCCCAAGTATTCCAAAGAATGAATTCACAACTTCCCCATGTGTTGTATCTACAAAAGAAGTACACAAGTCCCAATTATTTGACCTTGTTCCAAATGGTACATGCATTGTTACATCATATTGCCCTAGCCTACAGCCAGACAAAATATCTCATGTCTTTCTTGTTCCCCATTAGTTTCTCATGTAAACTTGACCTGTTCAGTGGACAGACCGAAATCCTCTTGCATATCTTTCAATGATGGAATTGTGGAGTTACTATTCCCCTTCTATAATCACACAGTGATTTTTGTATTTAAACACTCACATTCCAAAAAAACAGGATTACACACCTTTTAGTTCTTTTGTGCGGGTAGCATGACTACCCAGCAGTTTGGGGATTGTTATGACATTGTAAGGCCATGCCGCCACCAACACCTGTATATGAAAAGACATCAAATGGACTCTTAATGGTGTCTCTCAAGTTCACATCTTCCAAACAAAAGTAAAACGTTTATGTTTGCCCACATCAAGTCAGTAAATGCGGGCAAGTTTTCACTTTAAAATTATTTAAGTGTTATGGTTCAGGACAAAATTATAAACCTTTGACTTGGTACGAAAACATGACAAAAATGATCGAGTTAACAAGTATTAAAATATTCAAACAGGTTGCATAACATTTTTTACATAAAACCTCACTTCAGGAAAAACAAGGAAGTTGGTCAGTGTGCTTCATCGTAACTCCATAATTATTTTTTTTGTCTGATCAAGAAAACCAATTAAAGACAATATCCGGGTCTGTCACTGGCTGGTCATCGGGCTGGACCACACAAATTCAGTGACGATTTTCATCCCCAAGTGTTTATCCCTTTCTGTTTGCAGAGCCGGGCAATCGGCCACCAGATGCTTAATGGTTTCCTTAGTAGCCAAATTCTTACAAAATATACAGCTCTGGTCGGTCATACCCAGGCCCCATTTCCACATCCTTTCCAAAGTCAGAACTTGGTTTAACCTAAAACTTAGGTAGCACAAGGGAAGATATGGAAATACTTGGGGAGCACCTCTCTTTTAGTGAGAAATTTGCTATATTCAACATATAAACTATAATTCCCGACCTGTTCAGAAGAGATCGCCCAGTCATGTTTGTGCAGTTTGTTCTGAACAATGCACAGGCTATGACAAAGATCTCCATTGGATGACCCTATCAAGGTAAGAAGTTCGACCATTTCTTCCTTGAATTTTGTGATAGTGTCCCTACATGCTTTGGTTTGCTCTGCCCCCCAGCTCTGATAAAGAGATGTAGCAGGTGGATTTAGTAGTTTTGCGTATTCCGCTTGTTTTCTCTATTTGGCTTTTGCCCCCAATGAGATCAACCCGAACTCTTGCCTTATGACAACATTAGGAATGGCCATAGACAAGCCTAGAGTTTTCTTAAACAACATTGCCTGAATGGTGTTAAGGAAGTCCCCCAGTTCAAAAAAGACAAAGATCCAGACAGTAGAGTAAAGTAAGCTCCACAGTGGAGAGATAGTATAGTAAAAGAGGGCTTAAAGAGAAGTGACACAATTGCCTGTAGACCCTCTTCATTTTTGCCAACAATGGCATGGTTTTGCCCCTGACCAGGAGTTTCCACCTCTCCTTAGAATAAGTGTTGGTAACGTGATACCCAAGATACTTAATGGATTCCACTCTAGCTAGGGGATTGCCACCCACTCTCCATGTCATAGTTTTCAGGGATCTCTTGTTCGTAAAGAGAAGTACCTTTGATTTCTCGCTGTTTACTCTGAGGCTGTTTGCTACCGTATATTGAAAGAACAATGTGAGTCTCCTCTGGAGCCCGATCAGTGTCAGATCGAACAAGACTACATCATCAGCAAAGATAATGCAGTCTAATGAAACTGAGCCCAGCTTCACATGATTGGTGGTTCCCCCTCCCAGACACAGGATAAGTCAGCAAGATAGAGGTTAAATAGGGTGGGGGCCACCACGCACCCCTGCCGCAAACCAACGTGTGTAGCAATGGGGTCCGTTGTGGCCCCCTTCCCTGTCAACCTCACTCAGACTGTTGTGTGCAGAATGCAGCAGAGCCAGCAACTGCACCAGCGTTAAAGGGAGGTTCATATCCAGTGGTTTCTTCCAGAGTCTCGCTCTGCAAACTCTGTCGAAGGCACTAGAGTGATCTATCGATGCCAAATAGAGCGTCCCTATCTTAGATTGTTTGACCGCTGCTAGAAGATGAGAAATAGCAAAGGCATTCAAGGAGGTTCCCATACCAGTGCGAGACCCACTTACTTTACTGTGCCGAACACACAGACGAGGCCAACTGGATACAGGGACTCCTGTTCAGCACTGCTTACGAATGAATGCCTTGACCAAAATGGGTTCCATTCCATCTCTCCGTTTATGTACCTAGTCACCCAATTATCCAGAGGCCCACTACAGTGGATGTGAGGGTGTCACGTGGTCTGGCCAATTGTAATTTTAAAACATTATTTTCCGTATTCTATGGGACTACTGCGAACACCATCTTGTAACGTTTAGTTTCACATTCAATAAGCCAAAAAAGGAGATCTCTAACAATATTACATACTTTAAAAAAATGTATTAATCACTAAAACCGGGTCATTTACACTGCAACTCTATTTTCCTTCTCCTAGTGCTTTATGGAAACACAAAACAACTTAAATTATTTCTCATCGGTGTGTAATAGCAAACTAGTTCACATATATCCAATGGAAATCCACAGCGCTCAGGCCTCCCTTGTTCCCCTCCCCTCTTCCCTCCTACTCTCTTCTTTCTCGCCCATAGCACCGGATGAGGTCTCTAGACAAGTCCTCTTTATGAAGGTCACCTCCAAATAGGTGCTCCCCTGCTCCTCCAAAACTATCAAGGACAACATTGCTCCAGCCTTGGCAGATTTCTGTAATCAC
Source organism: Ambystoma mexicanum (assembly GCF_040938575.1). Lineage (NCBI taxonomy): Eukaryota > Metazoa > Chordata > Amphibia > Caudata > Ambystomatidae > Ambystoma > Ambystoma mexicanum. Next base: position 468,536,368 of record NC_090925.1, on the reverse strand, counting down.
TCCTTTGCCATTTGCTCCCTCCCACTACCATTCTAGCACTCCCTTGTGCATCCTCTCCTCAAAACGCCCTTTGCTGACCCCTCCTCCCCTGCTAACTACCTCCTGTCTCCATTACCCCCTCCTGGGACTCCTGGAGGAGCTGGTCATTTCCCAACTGACCTAACACACTGAATCTGTTGGCTGTCTCCACAACCACCAGTCTGTTTTCAGAGCAGCCAGAGGCACAAAAACTGCTCTCCTGAACACCTGTGATGACTTGCTCTCAAATCACGATTCCAACTCTCCATCCATTCTTATCCTTCAGGATCTTTCATCTGCCTTTCGACACGGTCAATCATGCCACTGTGATAAATCGGCTCAGGAACACCCTAGGCATCACCCTAGGCATCACAGGACTTGCACTGGACTGGTTGACCTCATTCCTCGCTGACTGACCTTCCCAGGTTCAATTGGGCCCTTTTCTCTCCCGTATCACACTCTCCACTCGCACCATCCCTCAAGGCTCTATCGCTACCGTCCTGTCTCCATTACCCCCTCCTGGGACTCCTGGAGGAGCTGGTCATTTCCCAACTGACCTAACACACTGAATCTGTTGGCTGTCTCCACAACCACCAGTCTGTTTTCAGAGCAGCCAGAGGCACAAAAACTGCTCTCCTGAACACCTGTGATGACTTGCTCTCAAATCACGATTCCAACTCTCCATCCATTCTTATCCTTCAGGATCTTTCATCTGCCTTTCGACACGGTCAATCATGCCACCGTGATAAATCGGCTCAGGAACACCCTAGGCATCACCCTAGGCATCACAGGACTTGCACTGGACTGGTTGACCTCATTCCTCGCTGACTGACCTTCCCAGGTTCAATTGGGCCCTTTTCTCTCCCGTATCACACTCTCCACTCGCACCATCCCTCAAGGCTCTATCGCTATGTCTCTTAAACATATACTTGCTCCTCTGGCCCACTTGATCTCCTCCTTCTCTCCTCACATCCAGTGTTATGCAGATGACAAGCAACTCTCCTTCAAGCTTCCCTCCACTTCCTCCTCTCTCCTGCCTGACTGCCTGACTGCTATTCAGGCATGGTGTGCTGCCAAGGATCTCTGCCTTATGCCAGTAAGACTAAGATCCTTCTCATTGGGATCCCAGCTCCCTCCTTCCCTCCTACCCTCTGGCTACCCTCTATGGCAGAGGACTTCAAATGCATCCCAGGGGGGGTGGGGGTGGGGGGTGCCAGAGCCCAGCATGAAATGTAAAAAAAAAAAAAAGTTTTTTATTTTTTTAGATTGGAGGAAATGGGAAGGGGCAGCTCAGATGGTCAGACTGGGCCATAAAACGGTCTTAGGCACCAATGAAAAAATGGCCAGCAGTTGCAGATGGATATTCAGTGTTTAGTCACAGACTGAATAGTACCCAAGGGGTTGTTTTCTGTTCAAATGTAAACAAATGGTGATATTTAAAGAATATTTATTCAGCAACAATGGTCAAAACTACTAGCTGCATAGTGAAGTAACTCCTCAAACTGGCGACACATTGGCCAAAAAAGTGGCCCATTTTTACTGGCCTACACTAGCATTTTGCATTTTTGGTACGGTCATCTCCCTATTGCCCTATAGGCCAGTCCAAGCCTGCCGGCTCATCCATGATGGGTGAGGGGGCGTCCACCCACTGGACACCTCACCCATTATGGAGGAGCCGAGGAGCCAGCCCAGTGAAACAATGAGCACTCCCTCAGCTACTTTTTCCAGCTGAGGGAGTTCTAATGGGCTGGCTGAACTGTCAAAGGGAAACTCTGTTTATTTCCCCAGCCGCACATGATCACTGAGCCATGCAACGCTGGGGGTGTTTTGATTCGCCAGCCTTACATAGCTCATTGGAAATGCTGGCTGGGACACTGCATGTATGTATGTGCGAGGGGGTGCTCCTGCGCCTCCTCGCACATACGGGCAGAGCAACCTGGGCATTTTAGCAACCTGGGCATTTTAGCAACCACGCGAGGTACGTTTATGGCGATTTATTTTTTATTTAAATGTGTATGGATGTGTGTATGCTTGTGATATGGGACTGTGGTGGGAGCAGGATGGGCGGCAGCACTGGGATAGGGGTGGGAGTAGGGTGGGGAGAGCCCAGGGTCTGTACTGGGAGTAGGGTGCGGTGACGGCATGCAAAAGTTCATAGCGATTTCTACATACTGTCCATCTGGCACTTTTGGGGGGGGGCGGCCTGCCCAAACTTTGCTCAGGGGGGACCCAGGCCAAAAAAGTTTGAAGACCACTGCTCTATGGGTACACTCCTGCCACCCTCTTGTGAGGCAAAAAACCTTTGTGTCATCTTTGACTCCTCTCTTTCCTCCTCTCCTCACATCACAGACCGTACCAAGAAGGCCCACTATCAGCTGCACCTCCTCAGAAGCATTCACCATTTGCTCACCTTCCCCCAGAAACTCAATGTCTCCAGAGCTCTGGTCCTCCATATGATGGGCTAATGCAACAGCCGCTTCCACAATCTTCCTTTATCCTCCCTTTGCCCCCTTCTACTAATCCAGAATAGGACTGTAAGACCTATCCTTGGCCACAAGTCCAAGGACTGAATCTCTCCAGCCCTAAAATCTCTCCACTGGCTCACAGTTGCTGCTAGGATCAAGTTCAAGACCCTCTGCATCATCCACAAGTCCTCCTGGGGCCTGGGACCACGCTACATCAAAATCACTAAATACCTCATTGCTCCTTCAGTCTTCTAGCTCCAACTCTCTGCAGATCAGATGTTTCTCTAAACAGAGATTGGGTGTAGATCTCTCTCCTCTGCAGGTGCCTCCCTCTGATTGGTCTCCTTGCCCCTCTCAGGCTTGAGCCAGATCTCCTTAAGTTCCAGAAGCACCTCAATACCCTCCTTTTCTCTTCTTCCTTCCCTCTCCCCCACCCCTGCTAATGCCCCTGTCTGTGGCAGTGACTGGCTGCCTGGTCCCCCTCTGAGTTCTGCAGGGCACCAGGCCCCCCACCCAGTCCACTCCCTTCCTCACACTTAGCATGTGGACCCTCGCCCCCTGCATCCCTTGCAATCCCTGACACTTGCTTACTTGGCCTCTCCTTAGCACTCACCTAGTCCTGTGGCCCTCTTCCCCCCCCCCCTTACCCCCTCTTTCACCTGCACTCCCTCTTCTTGCCCTGCACTCCCCTTGCCATCCTAGTACTTCGCATTGCTTGAAAACTGCACTCCCCCCTCACACTTCTTCTTACTGCACTTGCACAATCCGAATGTCACAAGACCTAGTAGGACTGTTATTGTTATTCGCTTGTCCCCCCTTTTTTGTCTTGTGGTGCCTTGAAACACCATTTGTTGCATAGGTGCCTTACAAATATCAAATACATAAATAATAAATAAATGGCAGTGACAAATTCCCACCATCACCATAACCTGTGCCACTCGATATTTTCATTGAGAACACATATGTGACTTTCCATTCGGAAAATGTTAGGAGGGTGTTAAGACGGTCCCAAACATGGAGTCAGCCCAAACCAGACTCAAATGAAGAAGTAGACAAAGTGTGCAGCAAAACACCAGTTTATTATCATTCAGCATACAAGCATTCAAATTTTGTTATTCTCAACATTCAAATTAAAAACAATTGGTTAAATACTGCAAACCCATCATCAATGATGTCATAACATAATCTCAGTTTATAAAAACTACGGGGAACAGGGATAGGTTAGTGGGATTGATTACTTATTGACTGTATAGGTGTTGAGCATTCTATTGGGTTACAACTATCTGATGGCTCCATCTGAGACACCTCTATTTTGATAAAGGTAAAAATACATCATACCTATAACAAATGATTGTTTGCCATACTACTTAATGGGTGGCCTAAAAGTACGGATTTTGATAGGTTGGCTTCTTGCTAACCAACTTTGGACACTTGACAGGTTGTCAAGATATGAGCCAGACGGGTAGGATGGGAAGAGAGGCCCATGGACTGTCCTTTGTTCAATTAAAGAAGTTACCATCCCTAATTTCTAACCCGTTAGCCAGGGTGATATCTTTGTACTTGGCCTTGTTTGGTGTCTCTTGTCTGTGTTTATGTGTAGGGAGTACTTGCAGGTGTCCTATCTTTGCGGCTTGTAATGAATAGACAGTGTTTTATAATTATGGATCACGTGCTGTGAGAATGTGGATGAAATGGAATTACCTCCACTTTAATGAGATTTTAGCTAATATTACTGTGTGTGTCGTGTTTTCTGTTACCTCCAGGGATACTCTTGAGTTATTCTTCGTGGAGCCTTTTGGCTATTTTAATTTCTTGTGCCTTTTTGGCAGTCTTTTTGCATTGGCTTATTGCTATTCTTAGGACACAGAAAGCTAATAGTACTAGCACCAGTATGGCCACTAGTATTTTGAATGCATTAACCAACCAGATGGGTATCCATGAGAACAGGTAGTTTAACCAGTCATCATCTGCAATGTCTTCCACCTCTTCCACCATTTTTGTGTGCTATTCTGTCAAGGCGGCAATTGCCTCTTTGAGGGTCCCATTTTCCTCATTTTGGGCGAGTATATATGTGCAGCAATAAGGCATCCCCCCATAGCCACTATCAGATCGAGGACATATCTGTGCTAGAGGGTATTAAGCCTTATTACTCTCAGCTCGTCCTTTATGGCATTAAAGCCTTTTACAGTCGTATTTATGGTATGTAACAATTCCCTCCTATCGGGTTATTTGTAACCATTTGGCATTCGTATTGGCCTGCAACCCGGGGTTAAGAGAGAGGTGAAGACCATCTATGTCCTACTGAACAATGTATGATCATCTGGTATGGCCATCTTTGCTGAATAACAGTTGTCCCTTTTTCATGCGTTTAAGGGTGAGGTACATCTTATGCCTTCTGTGCGCTTTCGTCCTGGGAAAATCACCAATCTGCACCTCACTTTCGTGCACTACTAAAGCTGGTGCACTTATCACCACCAGGGAGTACATGCCTCCCCAATTTGGGGGAAGCTCTATATTAGCTTTTGAACCATGGGCCCAATAATGGTCCATCAAAACAGCCGTGTGTATTTTCATGCCAGGCACTTAAAAAATGAGTTTGCAGCCTTTTCCCCTACTTTTACTGTGCCCATATTTCTGAAGCATAAGGTGGCATTCTTCACGGGTACTATGGATAGGAGACCTGCGTCATCCTCTACCCATGTGAGCATCTAGAATATTCAGTGCATTACTTGAGGCATATATTGTTTGCATTCTGCACAACTTCTACTGGCACTGATAGAAGTGCTTCTGTCTTACAACCCATCATCCCTTCAACCCATCCTGCTCAGATAAATACTTCTCCAAACAGATTGCCACCTTCCTAATTTGCTCACCAGTACCTCTGCCACGAATCAATTGATGCAATTTGTATCATGATAGGGCCAATGGTTAATTACTTTCATATTTTGGCTTATAACTTATTGATACTTTTCTGTAGACATTATGTTTTCCATCTCAAAGGGACGGGCTCGTCCCTGTGGATGCTGTGCTATATGCACCATTTGGATGTGACAAAGGCAAATATACCTAATTCGCATACTGTAAATGTCCACATACACATTATGTGTTTCTACCACCTAAAGGAGCCTTTCTAGCTTAACATTGTAAAAGGAAAATGTACTTTCTATGAGTTTCTGTTAAAAAATATGGGTGAAATATGGAATCCCACTGTACAAAAAGCATTATTCTAATGCAAAATATTAAATAGCATCTGCAGTTGGGTCTGTCACCAACAGAGCATCTGGAGTCTTCCAATCTTTAGCTGGTAGATCAGGACCAATATTTATGACACAGAGACCTGGCAGTGATAAGGTATCTGAAGTTTGGTTCTTCAGGGCTTTGACTTTTGGCATTGCTCACCTTGGACAGTGTCCAGGGTCGGTAGATTTAACAATTACCCTTTGTTTTTCCAGCTATTTTCTTTTTCTGCCTTCAGGAGTGCCAGTAAGAAAGATCAAATTAGGCAAAACAGATCAACTGGTCATGCTGAACCCAGACTAATTGTTCCTTATCTGAAGCCCACCATACACAGATGCAAAACATAAATGCGGGATTAGTGTTTACAGTCAGGCCCAGCCTTCTCATTACGAATTTTCAGGCCAGTTGTTATCTTTATGGCTCTATCCCCACCAGTTCATCTCTGTGAGAAAGCATGGATCTGTTTTCACATTTCATTTTGAGGGAGGTGGCATGAACATAATACAGCTGTCAAGAGTTCAGTTATGGCTGATGCTTGATTCAGGTTGCTTTCTCCCCATTGGGCTACACACGGAACAGCGGGTTACCCACAACCCACAGCCCTCTTGAGAACATTAACGTCTATACAGAGAATAGATACCTATGGAATAAATGTAAAGCACAAAAACCGTCTACAAAACTATTTGAATAATAATAGTATGTACATGAGTTCATTGTCCACAGTACACATTCAAACTGGTAGCCAAATAGTTATCTGTAACGCATAAGAGAATCATGTTTATGCTTGGTGTTGTATAAGTTGGATTCATCACTAGATATGCTAAACCTGAATTAATTATTCAATGTTTTGTTTTTTATGTATTTTGTTTGTATTATTTTCTGTTTGCCCACATATAATTTTAGTTAATGTATCTTGTATGATGAAACATTTACGTTCACACATGTATTTAAGACTTGACAAGTTTTGTGTTAAAACCAAATGTGTTCTTTCTGCCATGCTGTTTATTCAATGAATTCATGTACATATTTACTATAAGTAAATAGTTTGGTAGACGATTTGTGTGCTTTACGTTTGTTCCATAGGCATCTATTCTCAGTGTAGACATTAATTCTTTCTCCCCATTGTCACTTTTAAATTACATTTTTTCTGAGCCTGATATTTTATTTTCTATGGTATATTGTCCATGGATGCAGTTTATCCACTTTACTAAACAGTTGCAGAATGCTTTCTGGTACTTGGAAATCATTATCTCCGGCCTTTTCAATTATAGTTTTATTGGAGTGACTGCAAAGCATTGCAAGTGTGTTTTTCAATTCTGTGTGCATGCTGCAGCTTACATGTTGGTTTTGAACATGGCACCTTGTTCTGTATCTTTTCTTATGAATTAGATTTCCCTACATTTCAGATCCTATTGGAGATACGTGACAGAATTCAAGACAACAAAATGATCCCCACATGGCCTCTAGAAAATTGAAGACTGGGCCACTGACAAGAATCTGTGTTTGAACCCCACCAAAACTGAAAACAACTCCTTCCGTGCGCCTCAGACATCAACTCTACCTTCCAAATGGACATCCTCTTGTGCACTCTTTCGCTGCCTTCCTCTAAAATGGCAAACAATGGAATCCTGTTTGATGATAACCTAACAAATAAATAAGTCTGCTCAAAAACACATTTCTAGTTATGATGAAGACAATGGGCCTCATTATAAGTTTGCCGGTCCGGTAGTAATGGTTCCGGTAAGCTACCAGCGCCGTTACTATTGGACCGGTAAACTACGAGTTCTGCTCGCGGGTGCCTTTTCGCCCGCCAGGTCTGACAAACAGGCATACCAGCACCCGCGAGCAGAGTATGTCGGATGCACTGGCACCATTGACGAATGGTACCGGTGCATCCGGCTTCCCCATTTCCCTATGGGGCTCAATGGGAATGGGGAAGAATATTTTCTGGCGCCCGCAAATGGGCAATTGACCCGGCGTAATGACCCGGTGATTGCCCATTCGCGGGCGCCAGAAAACAAATGATACCGGCAGCAGCCGAGTCAGTTTTGCCGGCACGGCTACTGCCAGTATCATAATGAGGCCCAATATTTCATACCTAACCATATCACAAAATAATGATGTTGCCCAAGAAATGATGCTCTCCAGATTGTACTATCGAGACACAGTCTACATGAGACATAACAAGGAGTCCATCTATCAGCTGAAATTTCTTCAGAACAAGGTCATGAGGCTCATCTTCCCCTTCAAACTCTGTCAGGGATCTACAAGGTAGCTCAGAGACATATAGAAAATATTTGTGTACTGCGATGTACAACCCCTGTACCTTCTACAACCCACCTTCCTATATCCGTCTCTTTCCTTGTTGCTGTTTTTTCTTATGATATCCCATGCTCCCCTGGCCCCCTTGTCTTGTGGCACCTGGAAACAATTATGTATAGGTGCCATACAAATGTACAAAATGAGAAATAAAGTAAAATAAGTTAACTGTTAATATTACCCAATTTAATGGCACTGGAGTTATTTACCTAGGAAGAATGAAGGTCTCAATCTGGCTTACTGGTGGGAACCTGAGACTTCCCTTTGTGTACTTTTTGTGCTCACACAAGTTCTGCAGAAACTGTCAAGGAGTGCAGCTTTTCATAGTTTTTGGCCCAAAACACTGGAACAATCTCTCATGAGATCGGAATTGTCCAACAACAGATTTGACTATAAACACAAAGCATATCTGATGGTCACAGAGTTTACACAATCAGACATGTGCCTCTTTCTGAAAGTCCCCTTTATCCTGCCTCTATCTTTAGGTTCCTTGTTATTTGCCTTGTTGCCAAATCCAGAAATGCGCTCTGCACTGTGATCTGATGTGAAATTGTACCTTCACTGTGCACTGTAGCAGCTGAACTACAATTTGTTGCATTACAGAACCTCAACATAAATAGCCAGGTCACAAAACGTTTTTTTTTCCAAGATGAGTAGAAAACTGAACATGTGAACTTTGCTGAAACCATAAGGGTAGTCCAGAATACGAATATGAACATGAATATTCCTACTGTCTCGGTTCCCACACGCATCATCAATATGGGCTTTGGGTGTGGCAGTAGACATTATTCCCCATGGTAAAAACAGAAATGTGTTCTCTTCTCTTCTTTGTACAAGTTGCGGTGATGTTCCGGAGTGATGAGCGATCGAAGAGATGCTTGCCCAGGTAAGTGCTTTGTTAATGCTGACCTTGTTCCTTCTCCCTTGCAGGCTGCGGTGAAACCCAGAGATGGGCGAGGTAAGAGAAGCGCAGGATGGACTCAAGACCGGTTACTTCACAGGTAAGTGTTCTTGCTTGCTAATGGTGTTCTTGTTCTTCCAAGTTATTAATGGAATCCGGATCTAGGGCTTCAGGATCGAGCCCCCGGAGAAGCAAGTGAGCAGGAGCTGGACACGGTGAGTGTTACGCTGCAGAAGTGCGTAATAACGCGAAGTGTGTTCTGCTGTTTGGGTGTGGTTTAAATAGCCCAAGTGAAGTAGTTCCCGGCCAAGTAGTTCCAGGCCCAGCCACACCCAAAACACTAGACCACATGGCTTGGTTCTAAAGAACTGAGCTGTGTAATAGGGCTCCATGTTGGATTAAGGTCCAAAACTGGTATTGCTTTATTCCTGATAATGAGCTTGGCGCCAGGACTGACACCATGTATGTGTCTGATGGAGTTTTAAGGCCCTCTGGGCCAGTTTGAAGGGCTTTAGCCCCACTGCTGCCAGGGAGCTGTTATACCTGAGGAGGTCAGGGGCATGGATCGTGACAGCTCTCCCCCCCAAGGCCCCTCTCAAGGTATTTCCTCTGTCTGGACCTGGTTTGGTCGGATGGTTCCGATGAAATCATCTTACCAGGCGTGGCGCATGGACGTGCTCGCTAGGCTCACATGTCCTGTCCTGAGGGCCGTATCCCTTCCAGTCCACTAAGTAGTATAACTTGGACCTGGTGAGTCTAGAATCTAGGATGTTCTTGACTTCAAATTCGGGTTCTCCGTTAACCAATACTGGATTTGGTGATGTTTTGACCCGAGTTCCAGGCTGAACAGGTTTTAAGAGTGACACGTGGAATACGGGATGGATCTGCATATTTGATGGTAAAGCTAGCTTTACTGCCACTGGATTTATAATAGCATTTATAATAGGACACATCCTATAGTTCAAGTAATGACGGCAATAATAGCACCAATGCCAATGAGGATAATGATCGAGGGATCACAAGAGGCAGAGGACAACAGGGACAAAATCGGCGTAGACAAGGCAGACCACCTTTTTTAGATCAAGGCCAATGGAGAAACGATTGGAATTATGATCCAATCAGAACCCAAAGCAGATCGCAGAAACAATGGTAGTAAACCTGTCAAACCATGTTTTGAGCTCTGTGGAAGAATCTACTCTGAATAAAGGCCTGAAATATTTTCTTTACTAAACATCATGACCCCTTTGAGTTCAGGATTGAGTTTCAGCAGTTTATGAGGAAACTCACCTGAGAGAATTTTTTGAAGATCAGGAGAATACTAACTTCAGTGGGCAGCGCAACCTTTCCACTTTTTGTGCTCTGACGTCTAGTTTCACACATGAGTCTATAGTGTTCGAGAGAAAGGTGATGGATGTAATTTCCAGACTAGAAAATGGGTGTCAAGGCACTAATTCAAATTTCAGCAAAGAACAAAAATATTTGATGCAAAACTTGGCAAAAGACAAACAGATCATAGTGCGCCAGGCTGATAAGGGCGGAGCAATCGTTCTACTGAATAGGTCTGATTATGTAGAAGAATGCAAGAGACTCCTTTCAGACACAAACAGCTATAAGACTCTAACGGGAGATCCCTCTGAAGAAATGATCAAAACTATTCAAGAAAAGGTGGACTTCGCTTTGGAAAACCATATGATTGGTAAACAAGAGGCAGAATATTTAAAAAGAATGGATGGAAAGGTTCCTGTTTTTTACATCTTGCCCAAATCCATAAAAAACGTGTCCAAACTCCCGGGACGCCCTATAGTCTCAGGGTGAATTCTATTTTGGAGCCACTGTCGAAATTTGCAGATTTAAGACTTTTTGTCCGCCTGATGAAAAGCTATTTTAAGGACACCACTGACACCATTAATAAAATCGAAGGTGTTTTTTCACCCCTAGAGTCCATTTGTTCATCTGTTTAGACACTGTCATACCTCAGAATGTATCTTTGGAGGTCATTGAAGAAGCCCTTTTGGGGCGCTCTGACAATCACCCTGTGCGCAACAGCTTTATACTGTGGTGTACAAGATATGCCTCGACATGGAATTTTTTTCAATTTGAGGGGGTTTATTACCAGCAAATCGAAGGTCCCTTGATAGGGGCTGCAATGGCTCCAAATGTGGCCAACCTCTATGTGGAGATGTTTGAGAATGTAAGCATATACTCCGACACCAACCCATATAAAGAGAAGTTACGTCGAAGGCTTCGCTACATTGATGATATTTTCATAGTTTGGGAAGGTGATACAGTCTCTGCAGAAGAGTTTGTGACCTGGCTGAACCTACAAAATAGGTTTCTAAAATTTACCCAAGAAATCCAGGGGCAAGAGATTAACTTTCTCAACATTACCATCTTTCATCAGGCAGGTCAATTGCGAGTAAAACCATAAAGCAAGAAAACAGACCGCAATGCTTTGCTACATTTTTGAAGTCACCATGCACAACATATAAAATGCAATCTACTTTTTGGGCAGTTTTGCAGTTTTTGAGGCTCAAACGCAATAGTAGCCTCAAAGAGCACTTTGTGGACAGTGCCAACATGTTACACAACAAACTGGTGGCCCGAGGGTACCCAGAGAGTCTGGTTAAACGTCAGCTCAATGGGCTTATAACAACAATCGCGAGGCCTTCCTTGAACAAACACCTAGAGAAAATAAAAATCACAACAATCTAGTGTTTGTGAATACGTTAACTGATTTATAATATAAAATCAAGAATGCCTTTTCAAGAACATGGATGGAAAAAGATCTATAACAAAGATAAACCAACTCCACTAGTAGCCAAACAAACGACCCTATGGGGCCATCCGAATGTAGTGGGCAATCACCCTTGTGGGGGTTGTATCATGTGTAAATACACTTCAGTTGCAAATGAAGTAGACATTGGTTCAGGTTGTATGTGGAACATCACCGATTTTTGTAACTGTAACAGCACGAACGTAGTGTATATGATTACGTGTCCATGTGGCCTCGGGTATGTTGGAAAAACCAACCGCAAATGTAAGACCCGAATGATCGAGCACAGGAGCTGCATTAAGGCCAAAGTTTTGCAGGCTCCCATGGTGAAACATTTTATCGAGAAGGGACACACCCATGAAGATCTAAAATGGATAATCCTAAAACGGGTGTATGGACCCCTAAAGGAAATTACCGATAGAAAATTGGTATCTTCAGAGCAAAAACTAATTTTCAAAACCAGGAGTCATGAATTTGGTCTGAATGAAGGGATCGAGAGGCATGATGCCCACTTGTAGAGTTTTGATCCATTTCTTTACAACCCTCCTTTGTTTCAAACATATACCTTAAAAACATTCTTTCTATGGTTCCTTTTATCTCGTGTCATCTGGGGTTGATAAAACTTTGTAAAAAAGATTGTGGGGCCAATGTTTTCAGCAATCTTTGTTGTTTCACCTCTTTTTGATCTAATATGCCTAATAAGGGGGTGTCCTTTGTGATGGATAATTGTACAAAAAGGTGTTGTTTTTCGGGATGGAGAACCTTAAAATATGTTGGGTTTCAATACATCAGTGCTTAACACAGATCTGTTCCATGAATACTACTTTAGTAGATCACAGACATAATTATGATGCATATGGCACGCTACAAGAGACATCCTTTTTGATATGTGTGGTATAAAAAATATCATGCTTGCACATGAATATGATTCTACCTATATATCTGCTTAGGAGCATAAACATGATCACAATTCATATTTTGTTTTTTTCGTCTTGTTATGTGCTTGGACCCAAATATTGATAAACTGTGAGTACATAGAAATGACTTGTTTTTTGGGGTACCCCCGTGGAGGCAGGAGGAGCCATACACTTTGGGTACATTGTGGGCATGTTTTGCCGCAATGCTGCAGTGTTTTTCGGCCAGGTTTGCTGTTTGCTTTTTTTCTACAATGAGAGGAATGTTTCTCTGCCTAAAAGACCTGTTGCTGGGCCCTTCGTTTGGTTTCACCACCTTGTTGGTCCTTTGTTTGTGTCCACCATCTGGGCTGGCTACCATTGCTTTGGGGTTTTTCCTGGTTTGTCCTTCTTCAATTTCTGGAACTTTTAATTGCATGCAGCAGCTAATGGAGAAAAGCGATGCAGCCCTGTTTTGCTTGGGCTTTTCTAAGTTAAGGAGTGTTTTCAAGTGTTGGTTTGGCTGCAACCTAGAGCGGGTGAGTACAGACGATTGATTTAGAGAAAATACTGTACACTTTGGGCTTTAAGGGCTATGCACGTAGTTTTCCACAGGTTCTTGGAAGCATGCGGTTCTAAATGTGGATATTTTTCAATCTTTCCTCGGGTCATAACGGGTTCATAATTACGGGCGTGAGGTGTGTTTGTAAGAAATACAAAGGTATTTGGTTTTTTTGGGGCATCAGAAGCTCCTTTGGAAATATTTCCAAATCTGTATTGGTTTTTTGAGTTCCTGACCAAAGATTATAAACACGGCACGTTTTGGTTTTGATGTGATCTATGCTTTGTTTATAGATCATTTTTGGCCATTGAGCCTAGAACAGCGCTAGACACTGTGCATGCACCTTAAAGAGGACGATGAAGACTGAATAAACACTTCTGTTTCTGTTTTGATCTGCATACACTGCGCCAAACTGGAAGGTATGTGGTGGACCGTGAGGTATATGATGTTTTCTTGGTTAATTGAAAGTTTTGTGTGCAAGAACCTGAGTGATAATATGGTGACATACCTTTTGTGTTTTTTTTACACAGCATACCTCTGTCGTGCCCAGTGAAGGGCTCTTTGATATGTTTGATGCAACTCGAATAAAAAGGGTCTGCCTCCAGACGTTCCACTAGGCGGAACTCAAGCTACATTTTATGTGTTAGGAGTTGATTTTGGGACTTTGTTGAAGGGGTGTTTGATGTTATAGAAACACAGCCAGATGATATACTGACGTTTTTTGGAATTGGAATTGTTTGTACATTTTCAGCGGTTCCCGTTACAGATGTGGTACTCAAGTATGGATTTTTTTCCGTAGTTTCTTATGAAGATTGATCCTGACCAGGAATGACGGGAACTTTTTCGTTTCAAGTCAAAAGAATACAACACCCCTGATGAATGTCAGACACTGTTTAGGTCACTGGACAAGAAACATGTTGGGTTGTGTTTAAATACACAATGAATCAAAGCTGTTTATAATTTTTTTATGTTCCATGTTGGTTGTGTAACAATAGGTGATTGTTTTTTTACTTCATGTATGTAATTATATGTTTTATGTAAATACTGTTCATGTTTATACCTGGTCGTAGGTTTGTTTTAAAGAATATACCCTTTTGGGTTTCTTTCTTTTTTTTAAAGAAAAATAACATTTCATGTCTATTATCAATAAAATAGAAACCTTTTTTGTATATGCAAGATTGTTGCACCTTGAGGGGATAACTTGATGTTCCTTTTCCATGTTGCAGAGTTGTATATTAATCTCTTTTCTCTTTGCATATTATAAAAGTTTGTTCCGAATGACCCTAGGTGGTAGAGAAAAGTAGGGTTTCGCAATAGACCCTCTTCAGGGATCTTTTCTCTTTTGAGAAATACTCCACTTTATATTTGGATTGATGAATTCCCACCATCACCATAACCTGTGCCACTCGATATTTTCGTTGAGACCACATATTTGACTTTCGATTTGGAAAAAGTTTGTAGGGTATTAAGACGGTCCAAAAAAATACCCAGAGGAACTGGAGTCAGTCCAAACCAGACTCAAATGAAGAAGTACACAAAGTGTGCAGCAAAACACTGCTTTATTATTATTCAAATGAAGCAGGGACAGCATACAAGCATTTAAATGTTGTTACTCTCAACATTCAAATTAAAAACAATTGGTTAAATACTGCAAACCCATCATCAATGATGCCATAACACAACCTCAGTTTAAAAAATCTATGGGGAACAGGGATAGGTTAGTGGGATTGACTATTTATAGACCCTATAGGTGTTGAGCATTTTATTGGGTTACAACTATCTGATGCCTCTACCTCTATTTTGATAAAGGTACAAATATATCATCCTTATAACAAATGATTGGTTGGCATACTACTTCATAGGTGGCCTAACAGTAAGGATTATGATAGGTTGGCCTCTTGCTAACCAACCTTGGACACTTGACAGGTTGTCAAGATATGAGCCAGATAGGTAGTATGAGGAGAGAGTCCCATGAACTGTCCTTTGTTCAATTAAAGAAGTTACCATCCCTCATTCCTAAGCCATTACCCAGGCTGATCTCTTTGTACTTGGCCTTGTATGGCGTCTCTTGTCTGTGTCTATGTGTAGAGAGTACTTGCAGGTGTCCTATCTTTGTGGCTTCTAATGAATAGACAGTGTTTTCTAATTATGGGCTGCGTGCTATGAGAATGTGTATGAAATGGAATTATCTCCTATTTATTGAGATGTTAGCAAATATTACTGTGCGTGTCATGTTTCCTGTTACCTCCAGGGACACTCTTGTTACGCTAACCTGGTATCCACGGGGACGCCACTCAGCCCAGTTTGGTTGCAGGTATCTTCTCCCCCATTTCCCAGATGTTGTCTATGGAGGATGTTCAGCCTTGTTGTGGGATTAGGCGTGCTCTCCGTCCTGCCTCCTTGGCCGGGGCGCATTGTCTTCTGTGGGCGTGTTCGGCCAAGTTACTTCACTGGAACATGCCCGTTTAAATGTCTCTCAGGTAGGTCTTATTGCAGCATTTCTGTACAGCGTTGTTATTCGTACAGGCCTTTCTTTGTATAATAATGTTTTTTTCTCCCCTAGGTGTGCGGAGCTTCAGCGTGGCAAACTGGTTGAGCTGGGCCTCGCCGGTAAATGATGGCGCGTGATGTGCGCTACAATGCGGTAAGTAAGCGCTATGCGCAGCACTGCCTTGTCTTGCCTTTGCTAACCTGTTTTCTTCCTTCCTTACAGGTCGCGGTGCTTCTCCAGTGTGTGTGGAACTCTGGAGCAGTACCGGCCGGGAGGAGACCAGCCTGGTAAGCTTCTTGTGCTATTTGTGGTTTAGCACTGTCAGAATATGCCTTCTCTAATATTGTCCTTTCCTTCCCTCTTTCAGGTCTTTCGGTCCGGAAGGTATGCAGAATCCAGAAGAAGCTGTTCACTGGAGCTGAGAGCGGATAACAGGATGGAGATTGCAGGTAAGATGTTGCTAACGATGTCCCTTTTGTCTCCTCTGCAGGTTCTTCTTCTCCGAGGCTCGTGGGGATCACAGGACACGGTGAGCGTCACGTTGCAGTCTGAAAAGTAACGCGAACCGTACTTTCTTGTTCGGGTGTGGTTTAAATAGCCTCAACAAAGTAGTCCAGATAAAGTAGTCCCTAGGCCACCACACCCAACACACTATACTGCATAGCTTAGTTCCTAGGAACCAAGCTATGTGGGTGCCTCCATGTTGGCTGCAGGCCCAAATGAAAAAGGAAGTACCCTTTACACAAGTTCTTCAAAGTGTATGAGCCTGGCACCATAGGCGCCAGGACTGGCCCCAAGAGAGTCTTGGGAGTGGGTGCCAGGCCTTCGAGGCCTTGATGGAGCCCCGAGCCCTGATTCTACCTGGCAAGTGGACTTGCCAGTGGGGTTCTGGGGTAAGGGTCGTTAAAACTCTTGAGTTTTTCTTCGTGGCGCCTTTTATCTATTTTCATTTCTACTGCTTTTTTAGCAGTCTTTTTGCTATTCTTAGGACACAGAAAGCTAATAGTACTAGCACCAGTATGGCCACTAGTATTTTGAATGCATTAACCAACCAGATGGGTATCCATTAGAACAGGTAGTTTAACCAGTCATCATCTGCAATGTCTTCCACCTCGTCCACCACTTTTGTGTGCAATTCTGTCAAGGTCGGCTATTGCCTCTGTGAGGATCCCATTTTCCTCATCGTGGGTGCGTATATATGTGCAGCAATAAGCCCCATCCCTCCCTCCATAGCCACTATCAGATCGAGTATGTATCTGTTCCGGAGGGTCATGAGCCTTATTGCTCTCAGCTTGTCCTTTATGGAGTTAAAGCCTTTTACAGTCGTATTTATCATATTGGGTTATTTGCAACCATTTGGCATTGTATTGGCCTGTAACCCGGGGGTTAAGAGAGAGGTGAAGTACATCTCTATCCTACTGAACAATTTATGCTCAACTGGTATGTCGCCAGACGCCTTGGCCATATTTGCTGAATTATAGTTGTCCCTTTTTGTGCGTTTAAGGGTGAGGGTGAGGGACCTCTTATGCCTTATGTGCGCGTTCATCCTGGGAAAATCATCAATCTGCACCTCACTTTGGTGCACTACTAAAGCTGGTGCACTTATCACCGCCAGGGAGCACAGGCCTCCCCAATTTGGGCAAAGCTTTATATAGGTTTTTGAACCACAGGCCCAATAGTGGTCCATTCATACAGCTGTGCCTATTTTCATGCCAGACACATAAAAATGTGCTTGCACCCTTTATTGTCACCTACTTTTACTGTGCCCATTTCTGAAGCTTAAGGTGGCATTCTTCACCGGTAGTATGGATAGGAGACATGCTTCATCCTCTACCCCTGTGAGAAATCTAGAATATTCAGTGAATTCCTTGAGGCATATATTATTTGCATTCTGCACAACTTCTACTGGCACTGATAGAGGTGCTTGTGCCTTACAACCCATCATCCCTTTGACCCAGCCTTCTCAGATAAATACTTCTCCAAACAGATTACCAATTTACTAATTTGCTCACCAGATTCTCCGGCACAAATCAATTGATGCCATTTTTATCATGATATGACCAATGGTTAATTATTTACATATTTTGGCTTATAACTTATTGATTCTTTTCTGTACACATTATTTTGCCATCTCAAAGTGACACGCTCGTCCCTGCGGACCCTGTGACATATGCGCCATTTGTTTGTGACAAAAGGCAAATTTACCTAATTCACATGCTGAAAATGACTGCACACAAATTACATTTTTCTATCACCTAAAGGAGCCTTTCTAGATTTAGTTTCTGTGAGTTTCTGTTCAAGAATTATGGGTGAAATAGTGAATCCCACTGTAAAAAAGACATTATTCCAATACAAAATATTAAATAGCATCTGCAGTTGGGTCTGTCACCAATAGAGCATCTGGAGTCTTCAGATCTTTAGCTGTTAGATCAGGGCCAATATTTACAACCCAGAGGCCTGGCGGTGATAAGGACTTTGAAGTTTGGTTCTTCAGGGCTTTGACTTTTGGCACTGCTCGCTTTGGACAGTGTCCATGGTCTGTAGATTTATCAGATTAAGCTTTGTTTTTCCAGCTATTTTCTTTTCTTCCCTTCAGGAGAGCCAATAAAATCAAATTATGCAAAACAGATCAACAGGTCACGCAGAACCCAGACTAACTGTTCCTTATCTGAAGCCCACCATACATAGATGCAACCCACAAATGCCGGATTAGTGTTTACAGTCAGGCCCAGCCTTCCCATTACTAATTTATTTTCAGGCCAGTTGTTATCTTTATGGCTCTATCCCCGCCAGTTCATTTCCGTGAGAAAGCATGGATCTGTTTTCTCATCTCATTTTGGGGTAGGTGGCATGAACATAATATAGATGTCAAGAGATGAGTTATGGCTGATGCTTGATTCAGGTTGCTTTCTCCCCTTTGGGCTACACACAGAACAGCAGGTTACCCATAATCCACAGCCCCCTTGGGAATATTAATGTTAATTAGAGTTCATTGTCCACAGTACACATTGAAACTGGTAGCCAAATAGTTATCTGTAACGCATAAGAGAATCATGTTTATGCTTGGTGTTGTATACATTGGATTCATCACTAGATTTGCTAAACCTGAATGAATTATTACATTTTGGATTTTTTATGTATTTTGTTGTTTTTTTTTCTTTTTGCCCAAGTACAATTTTGGTTAATGTCTCTTGTATGATTAAACATTTACGTTCACACATGTATTTAAGACTTGACAAGGTTTTCTGTTAAAACCAAATTCGTTGTCTCTGCCATGCTGCTTATGCAATGAACTCATGCACATATTTATTACAAGTAAAATAGTTTGGTAGACGATTTTTGTGCTTTATGTTCGCTCCATAGGCATCTATTCTCTGTGTAGACGTTAATGCTTCCTCCCCATTGTCACTTTTAAAATACATTTTCTCTGTACCCTTAGATGTTACATTTTCCATTTTAAATGTATGCAGTTTATCCACTTTAATAAACAGTTGCAGAATGCTTTCTTGTACTTGGAAATCGTTATCTCTGGCCTTGTCAATTATAGTTTTATTTGAGTGATTGCAAAGCCTTGCAAGTGTTTTTCAATTCTGTGCGCATGCTGCAGCTTACATATTGGTTTTGAACATGGCACCTTCCTCTGTATCTTTTCTTATGAATTAAATTTCTCTACATTTCAGATCCTATTGGAGATACGTGACAGAATTCAAGACAACAAAATGATCCCTGCGTTGCCTCCAGAAAATTGAAGACTGGTCACTGACAAGAATCTGTGTTTGAACCCCACCAAAACTGAAAACAACTCCTTCCGTGCACCTCAGGCATCAACTCTACCTTCCAAACGGCCATCCTCTTGAGCACCCTTTCACTGCCTTCCTCTAAAATAGCAAACAATGGAATCCTGTTTGATGATAACCTAACAAATAAATTAGTTTGCTCAAAAACACATTTCTAGTTATACATGATGAAGACAATATTTCATACCTAACAATTTTACAAGAAAATGGTGTTGCCCAAGACCTTGTGCTCTCCAGATTTTACTATGGAAACACGGTCTACATGAGACATAACAAGGAGTCCACCCATCAGCAGAAACTTCTTCAGAACAAGGTTACGAGGCTCATCTTCCCCCTCAACCTCTCGGATCCCATTTCTGGGTTTTGGGACTATTAAAATGGCCCTCTGTTGAGCAGAGAATAATTTTGAAAACCCTTTGCTCCATCCATAAGAGCCTTCACAATAAAGGCCCCAATTATCTCTTGCTGTGCATCAAAGGTCACACCCTGAAACTTCTGCTGGATTCCTCCAGCTTCAAAGCATTTAAATGTAATGGCTGTACAACTTCTACCTGGCCCCTTTGGCCCACCTGATCTGAACCTACTCTCCTCACTTCCATTGTTACTCAGATGACACGCAACTGTCTTTCCGACTGCCTTCCCCTACCTCCTCCTCTTCCTGCCTTATACCTGACTGCTATTCAGTCATGGTGCTCTGCCAATGCTCTCTGCCTCCATGCTATCAAAATTTTGATCCTTCTCATTGCGACATCTGCTCCCAGCTTCCTCCTCCCTCTTTGGCCAGACTCCTTAGGTCCGTGTCCCTGCACCCACTTGTGAGGCAAACAACCTTGGGATCATCTTTGACTCCTCTCTCTTCTTCTCTTGACATATCACAGACCTTGCCAAGAAGTCACATTTCCAGGTTCATCACGTCAGGCGCATTCTACCTTTCCTCACCTTCTTGCAGAAGCTCAATGTCTCCAGAGACCTTGCTCTCTCTAAGCTTGACTACTCCAACAGCCTCTTCCTCAACCTTCATCTTTCCTCCCTTTGCCCCCTCCATCTGATCCAGAATAGGACTTCTGCAACACTTATCTTTGGCCTCAAGCCCAGGGACTGCATCTCTCCAGCCCTAAAGTCTCTACACTGGCTCTCAGTGACTGCAAGGATTACATTCAAAACCCTCTGCATCATCCACAAGGCTGTCTGGTGGCTGGGACCTCTCTACATCCAGCTTTCCATCCCTAAATACTGCCCATCCAGAACCCTTCAGTCCTCTGGCTCCTACTCTCTGCAGGTCAAATGTTTCTCCAAGCAGGGAGTTGTAGGTAGATCCTGCTTCTCAGCTAGTGCCTCAGTCTGGAACAGCCTCCCTCTCATCATCAGACTTGAGCAGGATCTTCTTAAGTTCCAGAAACTTCTCAAGATCTTCCTTTTCTCTTTGCCTTCCATCTCCCCCTCCCCTGCTAAGCTCTTCACTTGCCGCTGTCACTGGAGCCTGGTTACTTCTGAATCATAGGGGGACCAGACCACCCCCTACGAGTCCCCCAGCATCCTTCACCAGAACTTGGGCTCCCTTTCCCAGACTATCCATACACAGTCCTGCTCCCCACTGCACTTTGCCTCCCCTACCCTTCCTCCCTTGGCACTTGCCACCTTGGCCTGTACAGTACTTGCCGCCCGCCCCGTGGGGTCCCCCCGCTATTGCACTTCTCCTTCTACCCTCTCCCCCATGCACTTATCTCCTTAAGCACTTGCACCGTAAGATTTTCACAAGGTCAATATAACCATCACTTTTCTTGTTGCTGTTTTTTCTTATGATATCTCATACTCGCCCTAGCCCCCTTCTTGTCTTGTGGCACCTGGAAACACTTGTGTATAGGCGCCATAGAAATGTCTAAAAAATACATAAAATAAAATAAGTTAACCGTTAATTATTTATTTATTTTTTAAAATATATTTTATTAGTTTCATAACATGAGATGACAAAACTGGCATCAGTGGAGATAGAACAAACGTATCAAAACTAAAGTCCCCAACTCCCCTCCACCCATCCCTCCCCTTCCCCTCCAAGACCACGGTTAGTTCATTGTTTCTTATGAGTTCGTGCCAGGGCCTGGGTCGCCTTCCCCGTTTGGCTCACCATCCTGTGACTCAGGATGGAGCAGGGGTACTGTTAAGGCCACCCAACGGTGCAGCTCCTCGCTAGAATCGAGTCTCTGCACTTTGATCGCCGTCTCCCATGCCGTGGTTTCAGCTGTGATCCACTTTGCAAGATCACCCCACCACAGGGGCATAAGCGGTCCTCTAGGGCTTTTCCACCCCATGGCTATGCGCCTTTTGGCCGTTATATATATAAGGTCTCCAGCTTATTTAGGGATTTATTCTTCCTGCTGCGCCTATACCTGCCCAGGATATATGCTGAGGGTTCATCCACTTCAATGTCAATGTCTGCACCGGCCACTCTGTGCTTCACTTGTGACCAAAACTCTCTAATCACAGGGCATCCCCAGAACATGTGGGCCATACCAACCTTGGGTTCACTGCATTTGGGAAATAATTGGGTGCCAGCACCGTTAAATCTTGAAATAGCTTCTGGGGTGAGGTACGCTCTGTTCATAATGTACAGTTGGATGAGCTGTAAGCGGGCGTTTCGGGAGATTTTTTTGTGGTAGTGGGTTATATCACCCCAGTCTTTGTCCTCAAAAACGAGGCTTAGTTCAGTCTCCCATCTGTTCTGGCATTTGAGGTCTTCTTTGGTGGAGCCCCACAGAAGGGCCTCGTAGATACGTGAGGTCTCGTGTCCCCCTTCAGCAGCATTTAGTATCGTTTCGATGCATTCGTTTTCCTCTGACTGGTCAACAGTGACAGGCCATCTGCTATTCAGGGCCTGTATGACCACTCTGTGCAACAGAAATTGCCCGGCCGGGAGGCCCGTGGCATCGCAGAGCTGCGGGAAGGCCAAAACCTCCTGTTCTTGGATCAAGTCTCCCAGTGTGGCCACCCCGAAGGGCTCCCATTGTGTACGAGTCTCAAGTTGCCCCCAGGAATGACTGGTCATGAGTGCTGCAATGGGGATCTGTGGGGAGTACGGATCTACGGACCCAACTAGCTTGCAGGCCCTTTTCCAGAGTCGGATCCCCAACTTGACAAGGTAAGGGAAATGTTCGAGGGACCTCTTCCCTCTTCCTAGTCCACAACAAGTCTCTAAGTAGCAGCTGGGGGAGGGCCGGCTGGAGGAGGCGAGTGTCTGTTGTGCATTCATCGGCCATCCACCGCACAACGTGTCTTAATTGGCTAGCAAGGAAGTATAGTTCAAAATTGGGGATCTTCAGCCCGCCCCTCTCGTATGGTCTCTGGATAGTTTCCAATGCCACCCTGTGCCCGCCTCCCTGCCAGAGGAAGCCCCTACAGAGTTTGTTGAGGTCCTTAAAGAACGAGGGGGGGATGTTAAAGGGAATGTTAGTGAAGTTATACAGTTGGTGGGGTAGGGCGACCATCTTAAGGAGGCCTGCCCTCCCGGCCATTGAAAGTGGGAGCCGCCCCCAAAACTCCATGGATCTTAAGAGAGAGTCCTTGGCTTTAACGGTGTTAAGGATATGTTCCGTGCCGGTGTTTCGATGTATAGTTATCCCCAAATATTTGAAAGATGTCGCCTGCCATTCGAGGTCCAGAGGGGGGAAAGAACCATATTTTTCACTGTGTAGTGCAGCTAGGGGGTAGAGGCAAGATTTGCTCTTATTAATCTGAATCCCGGTGTGCTTATGAAAGCAGTCCAGGGTTTCAAGGATGTAGGGCAGGAGGTGTTCAGGGTCTTTTAAGTACAAGAGAGTGTCATCAGCGTACATAGAGACGAGGTGAGTCGTTCCATTTATTTGAATGCCCCCATCTCTGTATTCCTGTCTCAAGTAGGCTGCTACAGGCTCCGCGGCAATGATGTACAACATGGGGGACAGAGGGCAGCCTTGCCGGGTGCCCCTGTGTAGGGACCATTTTGCGGAATAGGTTCTGTTGGTGCGTACCCTTGCAGTGGGGTTGGCATAGACCAGCTGGGTCCATTTCAGAAATATAGGTCCTATTCCCATCTTTGTCATGGTAGCATATAGCCATTCCCACCTCACGGAATCAAAAGCCTTGGTGGCATCCAGTGACCCCACTGCAAGTTTCTGTGGCCTTCCCTCGGTACTAAAAATAACGTGATGTAACCTACGCAAGTTCTCAGTGATGGATCATCCAGGGACATATTCAGTTTGGTCCTGATGCATCAACAGTGGGATCACTCTGCGTAGTCTATTAGCGAGCAATGCTGTGAGGCTCTTACAGTCTACGTTTAGCATGGAGAGGGGCCTGTATGAGCCACAATCTGCCCCGTCCTTCCCTGGTTTGAGTAGGGGTATTATCACAGCCTCGCTCATGGAGTCCGCGAGGGCGCCATGCTCAAAGGCCTCATTATAGACCTGGGCCAATATAGGGGCGAGCGTTTCCTCATAGGTCTTATAGAACTCCCCCGGGAGGCCATCCGAGCCTGGGGTTTTCCCAGCTGGTAGCGATCTAATTACCACCCTGACCTCGTCTGGAGTGACGGGCTCGTCAAGGGTCTCAGCCATATGTGAGTCTAATTTGGGCAAATTGATGACATCAAGGGCATCTTCGATCCCTGTGTCAGAAGGGAGGGGGGTCTCGGAGTACAAGTTGCGATAGAAGTTAGAGAAGACTGAATTAATTTAATGTTGGGTATGCACGGCAGTGCCGTCTGGTGTGAATATGTGGCAAATGGGTGGCCTGGGGGTTTCCCTTTTATAAAGCCAGGCCAAGAGTTTCCCGGGTTTGTCCCCCAGGGCGTGGATTCTTTCCGTGTGTTTGGCGTAACTCAGTTCACCTAGGGCTTCCCAGTGCGTTAGGCAGGTCTGTCTAAGTTCTGTGATTCTTCGTAAATGATCAGGGGATGAGTCAGCCCTGCCCTCGAGGGCACCCAGGTCTCTCTCGGCCCGCTCTAACAGGGTTGTGATAGATCTCTGGGCACCCCCCACTGCTGCGATCATCTCGCCCCTCATGACTACCTTTTATGGCTCCCAGGTGGTACTCATGTATTTAACGCTATGTAGATTGTTGTGCCAGTATTCTTCAGTACTATCCCTTATGCGTTCTCTGAATGATGTATCAAGTAGGGCTTCAGCTCTCAATCTCCACGTGGGAATGGGGGGTTTTGGCGGGAACACCTCCCAGGTGACTAACAGGGGAGAGTGGTCGGATAGTACCCTCGGCAAATAGTGCGCGTCAACAAATGCGGACTGTTGTGCTTGGCTGAGAAAAATATAGTCTAGCCTGGTATGCACGGCATGTGGTGGGGAGTAGAAGGAAAACTCACGTTGCTCAAGGTGCTGATCCCTCCAAATATCACCGAGTTGCAATTGTTGGACTAATTTGGAAAGTATTTTGGCTGGGGGGGAGGGACGATTGTGTTTATTGTCGGATCTATCTAGTAGAGGGTTTAGGGTGCAGTTATGGTCACCTCCCCATATAATAATTCTGTCCACATATGGGGTGAGCCGTGTATAGAGGGAGTGGAAGAAGACAGTCGTGTCGTGGTTGGGTGCGTAAGTACTGACCAGGCATACCTCTTTGCCTTAGATAGAGCCGCAAACCGCAACCATCCTCCCCTCATTGTCTTTTTTAGTACTAGTAAGCCTGAAGGGGACCGTAGGGGCAATCCAGATCAGGACCCCCCTGGCGTAGGAGGAGTAAGCGGAACCCACTAGGATGCCACGCCAGGCTTCGGCCAGGGCATCTAACTTTTTGGCAGTTTGGTGAGTCTCTTGAAGCATGGCGATTCCGACCTTGCATCTCCTCAAGTAGGATTGGATGCGTTGTTGTTTGACGAAGCTGTTTAGGCCTCTGACGTTCCAAGTAACGATCTTAACTGTGTCAGCCATGGGTGGTGCTAGGACGGCCCTGTGGGGCCAACAGGACTCGGGGCCTTGCTAGTGCAGCAGTGCGTATCGAGGGCTCCCGTGGTCTTGGTGTTTTCCGTTTATAATTCCCAACTGAAATAATAACTCCTTGCATCCCACCTCCCCCCTTTAACTGAGAACAACCCGAACATAGGTGGGTTCCCCTTCTCAAAAACTTTGAACTCCCCAGTAACATAACAAGTCTAGCGAGGTTTCCCCCGTTCTGACGGTCCCGTTTCCGCGCCATGTGACCTAAGGTCTCTAGGCGCCCTACGGCGGGTGTAACGCACCCAAACTTCTTCAGGGGGCCTGAAGCAGGAGCTCTTCGATTGTTGTCTTGTGAGGAGCCGTCCGACTCCCGTGCAACTCCTATGGGGATCAGTGTTGCTGCGTTGCGGTGCGTCCCAGTTTCTGTGTGAGCCCAGCTCCATAGCTGGGCGGCTCGTGTCACTTGGGGTGCTGCTTCCGTGGCCTGCGCTCTCTAGGTTCAAGGTCTGGGAGCTGTTCTCCGTCCATACACTTGTTGGCTTCCGATGGTGTATCGAATAGCAGCGCTTTGTTGTCGTGTAGCACTTTTAGCCTGGCTGGGTAGAGAAGCATGTAGCGTAAACCTGCGTTTTTTAGTCTTGCCTTGGTGGTGATGAATTGGGCCCTCTCCATTTGAACTTGGAACTTGTAGTCCGGGTATATGGCCACTTTGGCTGAGTCGCTTTGTATGCGGCCACCTGACCTCGAGAATGCGAGGATCGCCTCCCTGTCTCTGTAATTGAGCACCTTGGCTACTATAGGTCTGGGTGGGGTCCCCGGGGGCAGCCGTTTGGTGAGGGAACGGTGTGTGCGCTCAATGGTGAAGCCCTGCGACAGCTTTCCGGCCCCAATTTCTTGTATTAGGAGGTTTTCAACGTAGTTCGTGAGGTCACTCCCTTCAATGTCCTCCGGTAATCCAAGGAGTCTAATATTGTTTCGGTGCGCGCGCCCTTCCGCCTCATCGGCTCTGTCCTCCAAGTTTTTCACCTTTTGTACTAGAGCGTCCACATCATTAAGTATCTGAGTTTTTGCCTCTGTGTTTTCACGGACCTGGGTTTCCAGCGCTTCAGTTCTGCCTGCAATAGCGCGGACATCCTGTCGCAGCAGGTTCAAATCAGTTGCCACGGCATCAATTTTGGCCTCCATGGTCCTCTGTAGGGCCTTGATGGCTTTCATGAGCTGTGAGTTCGCTGGTTCCTGGGTCTCCCCCTGCTGAGCTTCGGTACTGGTGGTGCAGGTGTTAAGACTGACTGGGCCACTAGCCGTGAAGGTTTCCATGGTTGTTTGCCTCTGTATACCCTTGTTGCCTTTCACTGACATTTCTCAATGGGCAGGCGGGTCTGCAGGTCCCAGGGCGGGCCTCAGCGTGGTAAACTGCGGTGTTGTGCCGAGGGCAAGACTACCAAAGTGTGTTGGCTGCGGTCCTTTGGGCTATGTGCGCCGCGCCTTTAAACAGCAGGGCGGGAGGAGCCACTAGGCTTATAGTCAATTGGGCCACAGGCAGAAGAAGCGCCCGTGGTCCTACTTTATTGCTGGCCCGAGATCAGGCCACTGTTTGGGGTGGGCACGTCTCCCCGGTTCATAACCGAGGGCTACTCCGGGCCGGGTCCTCCAGGCGCCGGGCGCAGTTTGCGGCCCCAGTAAAGTTGCGGTGCCACGAGCAGGGGCACTAATGCGTTGGGGGAAGGCGGGGGGGGATAGGCCGCTTGATCAATGTGGAAGGTTGGCGATGGCGGCTGAGTCCCCCCTCTGCCGTCTCCTTACTCCGTATTCGTCGGGTGAGGTGGCAGGCCTCTCCGCGCCGGCTCCCTCTCTCTTCGCTAGGCTGCTCGCCGGTTATCTGGGTGCTGTGTTCCCTCGTTCGTGAGTGGTTTCAGTCTCCACGGGATCCCGGCGGCGCGATTTAGGCTGCCCAGGGTCGGACCTCCGCCAGGGCCCGGGAGGGCACCGGATCCCGGGTCTCCTCAGTGCACGTCGGCAATCCGGGAGCTCTGTCTCCTTCTCCGCAAGCGGGCTCAGCAGGGCCGCTCGCGCTCCGCTGTCTCCACGAGGTTCCAGCGGCGCATACCAGGCCGCTCGGGGCCGGACCCTCCCCGGAGCTCGGGGGGGGCGCTGGATCTCAGGGATCCACAGCGCAGGACCGCTCCAATCTCCGCTCCTTCCGCCCAGCGTCAAGGTTGCCCCCTGGGCGCTGTCGGGCCAAGCTGGTCCCCAGTGCCGTCTGTGGCGCAGGCCAGGCGGCTGTGTTTAGTACGCGGCGGCTTCCGCTAGGCAGGTGCCATTTTCTGGTGCCAGCGTGCCTCAGCAAACTCCGGATAACTTTGTGCAGGAAGGTTGCAGCGGCCCCAAACTTCTTATGCAGGTGCTCTGGGTATTTAGCCACGGATGTGGCGAGTTTCAGCAGTATTGATGGGACGAAACCGCAGTATCGCAGCAAAATCAAGGGCACATCATACGGAGCTGCGTGGAAAGCGTCCTGCTTACATGGCGGTTAGCCACGCCCCCCAAGTTAACCGTTAATATTGCCCAATATAATGGCACTAGAGTTATATACCTAGGAAGAATGAAGGTCTCAATTTGGCTTACTGGTGGGAACCTGAAACTTTTTGTGTACTTTTTGTGCTCACACAAGTTTTGCAGAAACTGTCATGGTGTGCAGCTATTCATAGTTTTTGGCCCAAAACACTGGAACAATCTCTCATGAGATTGGAACTGTCCAGCAACAGATTTGACTATAAACACAAAGCATGTCTGATGGTCACATAGTTTCCATAATCAGCCATGTGCCTCTTTCTTAAAGTCTCCTTTATCCTGCCTCTATCTTTAGGTTCCTTGTTATTTGCCTTGTTGGCAAATCCAGACATACGCTCTGCACTGTGATCTGATGTGAAATTGTACCTTCACGGTGCACTGTAGCAGTTGAACTACAATGTGCTGCATTACAGAGCCTCAACATAAATAGCCATGTCACAAAACGTTTTTTTTTCAAGATGAGTAGAACACTGAACATGTGAACTTTGCTGAAACTATAAAGGTGGTCCAGAATATGAATATGAACATGAATATTCCTACTATCTTGGTTCCCACACGCATCACCAATAAGGGCTTTGGGTTTGGCAGTAGACATTATTCCCCGTAGTAAAGACAAAAACTCGGTCTAGCTGGACATATAACGAGTCTCTTGCACTCGCGCCCTCGCCTGACCACCTCAGCATCTATCCACATGCCTGACCTTCATGGGTAGCTTACTGGAGCTCGGCCAGCCCACCTAACTCCCACCCTTGGCCAAATGCACACACACATTCTAAACATTCTGATAGTGTTCCCATACCTTGGACTTCGGTCCCTCGAGTGCGTTCCCACCACAAGTGCGTGGAGACCATACGATTGGGATAGAGGAGCTATATAAATAACAAACTACTAATACCACTACTACTAAAGTAACCAAGAGCAGGTTAGACTATAAGAACAGTAGTTTAAAGATTATTTTTACGAAATTAATTGTCCCAAGCCTGAGAGCCTCTGAATTGGGAGTGTCTATTGTGCTGTTTTAGGCACACCACAATAGGAAGAAGGGAATAATATAGAAAAAGAGGAAAGCAGCAGGGAGGTTGAGGACGAATAGGGATTCAGAGGATGCGCCACTATTAATGACCAAAAGCCACGCTTAAATAGAATGTAGGGCATTCTAGCATGCAAGCACTGATCCAGGACGAGAATAGGGCAAAGAATGAAAGACCCAGTTCTTCATTCATCAAGCTTATCCAAGGTTGTGCAGGGATCTGGAGAAATGGAGGCAATCCATTACAGCGGTATTGCCACAGATTCAACACCGTGAACTGAGACCTGCTGTCCTGTTCTCAACTATGGCATCTTTAGAGCAAGTAACGTAACAGTATCCCATTGCAAATAGCGTACAATGGGCCTCATTACACGGCAGGCGGTATTAGCACCATGGTTGCCAGCCGGTACCATACCGGTACCACCATGGAGAAAAGGGGAATTACCACCCTATTCCAAGGTTGGCGGGGCGGTAATTCCCCCTTTCTCCATGGCCCTTCCCCATTCCCATTTTTGCCCCATAGGGCTCAATGGGAATGGGGAAGGGGATAATTACGGTACCGCAAATTGCAGTTCCGTAATTAGCACCAAGGTCCCTTTGCGGGTCCCAACTTTAACGGCTGGTCTACACCAGCCGTTAAGGTTGGGTCCCGCAAAGGGACCTCGTAGTAAGGCAGTAAGCGTTTACCGGTACCGGGGCCCTTACCGGTACCGGTAAACCCTTACCGCCTACCGTGTAATGAGGTCCAATATCTCTTTATAAATGAATAGTGTGCGCAGGGCAATTACCTCTGTGGAAAAACATTAACAGTGTAATAAAAAGTTGGATTACGAGAACTGATACTGATTTAATTTGATGTGATGTAAAGGGATCTTGTTCATCAGAATTGTTGCACATTTCTCTGCAAGGCACAAAGAGCAGGTTGGGTGTTAGTGGGATAGAGCAGGGAGTCAGGCACAAAGCCTGAGGTGTTGATGAGTGCAGGCCAGAAGGGCCCAAGTACTGAGTGCCGGTGTGTAGCTTGTTGCAGTGACCCATAGCTATTTTTAGTATCTAAAGAGGAAATCCTAAGATGCATTTAAAAGACAGTACTGCAAGAACAGGTTAGGCATTGGCTTGGGAAGTGAGTGTGTGTGATAGATCTAAAGAGGTGAACTTTGGCAAAGCTCTGTTAGGGGTAATCGTATATTAACAGGCGTAAAGCTGCTATGTGCGAGAAGGTATGTGTGAAAGTTTAAAATGGCTGCAGGAGGATAGAAGAGTAAGTTAGTTGGGGAGGAGAGGCTTCATCCTGGTTTGCACGGCACTTGTTCCTGTTGTTCATTGCAGTTGGTCTTTTGGCTTTAGGTCTGTGATGCTTTTCTATGTTGTGAGTTGTTTGGAGCAGTTTGCTTTGGGGCCTGTGCATCAGTTTGCCAGCTTGTTTCCCAGGGGATTGAAGCAGTTGCCTGTGGTAGGCCCAGCCTTTGACAGTGATCTGCTACTATGTTTCTTGAGTTCTTAAGAATAGCAAGGCTTTTTCGGGGCATTTTCAGAAGACTAGGGGCCTCATTACGAGTTTTGCGGCATAGCTGCTGCCAAACCGGGCACCTTTACCGGGTTCCCTGAATGGGGAATTACCGGGCCATTCCGAGTTTGGAGGGCCCGGTAATTCCTCCCTCAGGGAACCCGGGCCAGGACCTTCCCCATTCCTATTTGAGCCCCCATAGGGCTCAATGGGAATGGGAGAGGGATCTAACAACGGGCCGATTACGATCGGCCTGTTGTTGGCTCCCTCTTCCTCTCGCGGGACCCGGTTTCACCAGGCGTCCTTACCAGGTCCCGCGAGGGGACCTCATAATCATGCAGAATGGTGTTAACGGGTCCGCATCCATTAGCGGAACCCGTTAACCCCTTCTGCACGAGTCGTAATGAGGCCCTAGGTGTTCTTCCTCTGTGAGCAGATGCCTCGGAATTGAGTTCCAGAGTTGGATAGAGAGAAATAAGAAAGATTATCCCCTGCGGAGCTGGGACTGCATCTACTATTGATGGCGCTCTGGTGGACCTGGGAGCATCTTGGCCAGATTAATGTTCGTAACAAGCACCTCTTCAATTGTATATAGAGGGCTGGACTGGAAATCTTATTTTATGAATAATAACGCCAATTAATCCAGGGCTAAACCAGATGTGCTATTTAAATGATATCAATTACAACATCATTTTCAGTTCCAACACTTTGATTGGTCTGGAACTCATGAAATAGCATAGACATTAAGGTACCTCAAACAACAGATATCCATCCAACGCAATGGTTTAATAGATTTGCACACATTTTTAGATCATGACCTTTTCTAAAGCACACGATTCAGTGACTTTTCAAGAATAAATTGGCCTTGTATCATAAAAGTGTTACTTGGGAAAACATGTTGATTGTTGAGTACCTATTCATTTCAACTGATGGCGTTCAGACGTATCCTCATTGTTTTATGCATTGTTATGAACGATGGGGTATCACGAGGCTCCATTTTCATTCACTTCCCTTGGATGCTTGGGTGGCCACCTGGAAGAACAGGGACTTTAGTTATAACAGCTGTTGTTGCTTTTGCCCAGACAATGAGGAAACGAGTATACATTTTATGTTTTTGTGTCCTCAATATGCCTAGCTGCTGACCTTATTTTTGGTACCAATTCTGGAATATTTTAACGTCAAGAAATGCAAAGATGCCTTTTATCTTTTAATAACCTGTAATGGACCCTGGGCACTGTCTTCTGTGAATACCTTCATAAGGAAGGCATTGCAGCTTTGCACACATGAGCGTCAAGTAGTAGTACACCTTCGAGTTGATTATGACTGATTCTGATGATTCCTATTATTTTAAGGCATTTTTATATGAGTGTCTGGTGTATTTATTTCTGTATACATAAATAAATTGCATTATACTATTCGAATAAAGTTTATACATACATACATACAAATGGGAAAAGAAATTGGTTGCCTTTGGGAATGCTGCAAATGCACCTAAAAAAGCATGTTTTGATACCTTTTATAGGACAATCTGGAAATATTATGCAGCGATGGAAGGATGCATTTATTTTTAAAGACCCATGGCCTTCGTCATCAGATGGTGCAGAGTGAAATGAGTAGCCAACAAACATCCACATTTCAGTTCTTCTCAGTGTAGACTTCTCTGGTTGAAGGGGTGCGGCTGTCTTATCTAAAGGCCACGAACCCCCTTAAGCAGAGAACACACAACAGTCTTAACTGAAAAATAGTGCACATTTGTAGCTCAGAGTTGGATTTTAGGAAAAACAAATCTTATTTCATACATTACTGTTGAATGTAAAATACTATCAAAGGTTTGGCACATGCATGAAGCATATAAGTAGGCCCCAGGAATATCCCCAAAAATAACTGATATTCTTTTACAGAGATAAAGAAGTGAACGTTTTAGAACCAAATAATTGGAAGGCATGGCATGCATTGCATTTTTCACCGCAGAGTCTAAAAGTGTGATGTGCAGCCTCTATGCATTGCTAGGACCAAATTGTGATTTAATTACAAATGATGAGCTTTACTGCCTGCTATAAAATACGAAACTAGAAAATATGTTTACTGGGTTTCATTGGTGCAGTCTCCAATGATACCTCAGTATGCCACAAGCTTCACGATGGCTTCCCGGTTTGTATAGACTGTGACAAATACAAAATACTTTACCATGTTTTAATGGTGCAATGTCTTTGGTTATGGCAGTGTTTTTCATGCTTGTTAATGGGCGCCAGCCATGCCATTTGATCTAGACCCCCAAGATTTCTCTTGTAGATGTCCTGTCTTCTCACCCATTAATGGTTCTGAACATTAGTATCTAATAGCTAGGGGTAAGAGGTGGTATGGAGGATTGCCGTCTCACTTTTTTGATGTGATTGCCCAGCTACTCCCTGGGCTCAAAGTTTACCATATTGTGTTATAAAACCTACATCTGAGTTAAGACATCTGTCTTTTATGTTCAGCATCTTTAGATACTTGAGCTCCCACATCCTTCTCTTTCTGGTATTTGAGAAGTCACCTTTCAAAACCATAACTGATAGATACTGCAATGTGTGCCCATCCTGAGTGGCACCGCACTGGTGCTCCCATTTGTTGGTTGGAGATTGTGTATCTTTGCAGGTTTCTCCTTTCACACAGCTCCTGACAGGTCTCCCCTACTGATTATCCTTGCAGACATTTCCTGCATTGGATGAGGTAAACAACGTTAGGTGATCTGCAATTGTATTTCACTTACATCTGAATTGTTCGGTTCTCTCGGCTTGTCATGGCAGATCTGGTGCACATTTGTTCCTACATTTTGCCTCCTGTGACATTGCATGGGTATGTTCCAGGTCTTGATCTAGTGGAAATGCACTCCTGATCAGAAACTGCGCTAGGTTTACTCACTTTACCAAAGGAGGCAAAGAGGTCTTCCTGTCTTGCTGTAGCTGTTTAACCCTTATGACTGGGATCCTTTCTGATTCAGTAGATGTTTGGGGCTGAGTAGGTGCTTCATACACTACTCATCCATGTACCCATGCAGAGCAGTAGCCATTAAGTCACAGTCTCATGGGAAGCTGGTATTCAGCATCTCGTCAGGTGGGGGATGGGCAGTTGCCATATTTACATACTGCAGAAAGGTTTTTCTTCCTTTAGAAAATGTTGCCCCCTCTGCCAGTCTGCGGGCAATTCAGAAATCAAGTTTGGCCATTGCATGCATGAAAATGTTACCCTTTTCTGTTACTTTTCACATCAAGTCAGCTAATATGCCATCCAGTTAGGAGTCATGATCTTACAGTCTTACGGGACTCCCAATTGGCTGTAATATTTTTGCACCAGGAGCAAAAATCACAAAAACGTCAATTTTGTTTCTCTTGTAGGGGCGGCCTCTTTGAGTTTTCTGCTTCACTCTTGGAGTAGAATTATGGGCAGAGTCCACCAATCCTGCTTCATCAGACAGATTTTCGCTCAGCCGTACCACTGAGCAGGTAGGGCCAGGCGATCTTAGCGAAATAGCCTAAAATATGCCAATGTAGAGACTTATGAATAGTATAAATTCTTGAATTTTGATCTTTCTTTGATCAGTAGCTGGTGAAGGGTCTCCAGTCATGGTGTAATGAGGGCAAAATGTCAACGCCCATAGATGAATCTTGCTGCATGATTGCTGGACGTCTGGAACTTTTCCAATGATTTTCCTGGGACCCCTGTGTATAGAGCATTGCAGTATTCCATGTGCGATGTGGCTACAGTGTATACTAAAGTTACTTCATGATTGAGTTGTAGGGAACATTTCCAGGGATATTGGCAGAGATGATGGTACATGTTTTTTTAACTGTACTTACCTGTGACGTAAAAGGGAGATCACCAACACAGCTTTAGCTCTTGTGAAATTTTTCAGAATACATCTTGAATGGGTCTATTTAGAGAAACATTTTCAAAAAGGTAATTAGTATCCAGGGCATGGGGAGAACCAATCATGTTTCTTGGATCACGGGCTGAATCCCACGATCCAAGCCTGCCTTCCGAGCAACGGGCTTGTTGCTGCTTTCCCTGCCCTGCCATCTTCCCCCACCCTAACTTCCCTTTCCCTTTGTTTACCGTCCCTCCCGCGCCCACTTACCTGATTACTTCAGCGGCGGTGACACGCCCGCCGTTGCTGATGTGCCGTCTTCCCACTGGGCACCATGGACATTGAAGAGGGTCTCTGCTTGGAACCCCGACTTCCAGCTCAGTTGTGGTCATCTTGAGTCTGTTTTTGTATGAATGAACGGGATGCTGCAAAGCATCCCGTTCATTCATACAAAAAGCATTACTATAAGCACCCCGGGTTTCCGGAGTGCAAACCCGGGGTTCTAATAGCCATAAGCACATATTCATTGGGCTGGAACAGGTGGTAACGGCACTCCTTTTTAAAGGCCAGAGCATACCTGCCTACATTTGTAGAACAGAAACCCAGAGAATGATGTCACTGATGCCCCGCCCCCATTCTGGCAAGACTACACCGACCCATTTTGCAAAAATAATTCCCAAACTTGATCTCAAAATGACCCATATCAAATGTATTGTACCTGGGCTGGGCTGGATCCAGGTGGTGGGCGGCAGCTCTCGCTCTGCTGCATTCAGTCCATGCAGAATCTACTGATTTCACTAGTGGAGACGTCAGGGTCGGGTCACTCGAGTCGGGTCGGGAAAAAAAACACATACATGAAGCTGCCCGCCACCAACAAGCCCATATAGTGTGGGGACAAGGGAAATGTGTGCCATTTACAGGACCCACCCACACATCCACCTCCCTCCTTTCCTGTCTATCTCTGGCCGGCCTCTCTTGGCATTCTTCCTGCTCCCACCTGCAAGGCTAAAAACCTCTCGGTCATCTTCGACTCCACTCTCTCCTTCTCTCCTCACATCTTTGACATCTCTAAGAAGTCACACTACCAGCTGCACCTCCTCAGAGGTATTCTTCCTTTCCTCTCCTTCCCCCAGAAGCTCACTGTCTCCAGAGCTCTGGTTCTCTCTAGGCTAGACTACGGCAACAGTCTCTTACTAAATCTGCCTTCTTTTACTCTCCGCCCTCTGCAACTCATCCAGAACAGGACGTCAAGACTTGTCCTTGGCCTCAAGCCCAGGCATCGTATCTCTCCAGGACTGAAATCTCTGCACTGGCTCCCAGTGGCTGCGAGGATTAAGTTCAAAACCCTCTGCATTGTCCACAAGGCTTTCTGGAGCTCGGGCCTCAATACCTTCAACTCTCTCTTCCTAAATATCTTCCTTCATGAGCTCTTCACTCATCCGCCTCCATCTCCCTCAGGGTCAGTCGCTTCTCTAAGCAATGAGTTGGTGGTAGATCTCTTTCTTCGGCTGGGGCCCCCCTCTGGAACAGCCTCCCTGCCTCCCTGAAACTTGAGGAGGACCATCTCCGGTTCCGGAAGCACCTCAAACCCTTTCTCTTTGCTTCTGCTTTCTCTCCCCTTCTCCCCTGCTGAACTCCTGGCTGAAACTACACTGGCTATCTGGCCACCGTCGGATCTCTGGCCCATATCCCCTCCCCATCCAGTTGCACACCTGCACTGCCTCCCTGGCAACCCTCACACTTGGGGACTGTTTTCTGTATCCCTACAGTCCCCCACCTGCACTGACATCTGATGTCTGCACTTATCCTTACACTTGCCACCAACTGGCCGTACTGCTCTTATTGTTTTTTATTTATTCTATTTATCCCATGTACTGCACTGTCCCCACCCCCTCCCACTCAGCACTTTCCCCTTCCCTCTTCCCCTGCACTTGCGCGATCTGAATGACACCTGGCCTAGTAGGATCATTGTCTGTCCTCCCTCTGTTCCCCATCCCATGCCGCGTTGAAAGACCAAAGAAATATCGAGGCTTAGTACCACAAATGAAATACGCCAATCACGGGATGAAAACATACAAGTGTCTTTTATTACTGTACAGTTACAAAGCAAAACAGATAGCTATCTGGCTCCCAACACCTCGCAGTGTGTACCAGCAGGCACAGTGAGGAGTGAGAGAGCTGGACATCTAAATACAGACATATTTATACAGTTTTTGCAATATTGTCCAGCCTCTCTCCAAGCTAATAATTCACTGGCTAGAGTTTGTGCCTAATTCATATGAGAGATGTTACAATATTATACAAAGGATTAAACAAGTTTACATGTCCATGAAGTCATAATGATGCTGTTGGTTCTTCGATCCATGGTAAGCCTTATTCCACAAATCACTACATTGTAGTTCAGCCAGAATACATGACCAGAGTTTACTTTCCGTTGTCTTTGTTTATTCGAGGATGAGGCTTGTGAGCGCAGAACAGTCTGCTCTCGGTCAGCCTAAACATCAATGAAAACTCAAAGGTTGTTCGGCTCGACTGCATGTCGAAAACACAGTCCACCATTTTAGAACATGGAACAAGGGTCGAAATCAAAATTGCAGACAATTCTTAAAATGGCGGCAAAGTTAACCCAAAATCGGAACTTTGTGGACGCTGCTTTCTGCGTAACGCGAATGGGCTTAGGTCAATATCTATAACAAGGAAGTATTCCATGATTACGGTTTAACACACCCTCCTTTTGGCCTAAGCCAAGAGCATTACTCAAACATTCGCTTTACTCAAAACCCCATGTCTCAATGTCCGTACATCCTGAATCACATTCTTCAGAAATGTCAATTGCCATTAGATCCTTGATAGTACATTAGTCATTTTCTCGGGTCCATGTATTTTTGGTCCTAATGTACCCACACGTTGCATACAACATCCCCCTAACATTGAACATATGGCAGGAAGACATTGTATGCAACAACAACAGAACAATAGAACACCAAGGATTACCACTAAGACTGAAAAGAGCTTCCATCCCCATGAATGTAGAAAGTCCCAGAACCAAGCACTAAGATCCCAATAACCCTCGGGAACATGTACTTCCGTACTTAGGAGATGCAGATTTTGTATCGCCTTGAATATGGTAGGGGAGGAGTCAGTTACGAAAACACTACAAGCAGATCCCACCAATTTTCATACTCCACCACGCTCAGCCAGCATGATGTCTAACACCATCCTGTTCTGTAGAGCCACTAATCTAATTGCTTTCTGTTCCAACATTATATTGTATAGTATATTGGTGGTTCTGTTGATGGTTCTCTCCAATACTCTTGCTAGTCTCCTAATATCCTCCGTGTTCATGGTCTGTCCCCAAAATGGCACCAAGGATTTTGCTACCCCATCCATAACCTGCGAAGAAGTATCACCATTCACGTCCCGCCTTGGACGAGCTCTAGAGGCCTCATAGCTGCTAGCTAAATATACCCCTGGTAGCAAGATACCCAA
The DNA here is from genome assembly GCF_040938575.1 of Ambystoma mexicanum. Taxonomy (NCBI): domain Eukaryota; kingdom Metazoa; phylum Chordata; class Amphibia; order Caudata; family Ambystomatidae; genus Ambystoma; species Ambystoma mexicanum. The sequence continues at coordinate 468,498,547 of NC_090925.1, read as the reverse complement.
ATAAAAAGTACCCTGCCAATCTCTAGGTAACCAAGGATAAGCTTCATTGCCACAGACAAATTAAATGGGATCACCTACATACAAAGGTCTGTCCTCACTAGTCAGATTCGTAATGTTGTTACAACCCTCAAAAGTACCCATTGACTGAGAACCATCCCTTTGTATGCAGAAGGAAACGGAGTTGGGGCTATGATTGATAGTATAAGAAGGAGGCATGGCATCCCAGTTACCTATGGGAGCAATCTTGAAAGAAATTAACCATTGGAAAGGTCTAGAGGGCTAGAAAGTCTATCGGAAGGCCTAATAGAAGCAACATTGAGTTTGCTCCTATTCACAAAGAGGGAACATCCCAAAGGTGTCACGACTCGTCTTTCGAATTTGTTCAAATTAGTTCCATCAAAGTTCCCAGAAATACTATCATTCCAACAACCAAAGAATAGTGCCCTTAGTGAGGCATAGCATGCAGTAGTTAAAGGAAGAGGATGAATATACCAGTCCAACCCTTTTTCCCTGTGCTGTGGCAAATGCAAACATATCCAACAATTTGTTCTATTTAAAATCGCATGGGTCGCATTCATGATTAATAGAAGAGTGTTATTGTGGTAACTCGGTCTGTGTTGGGAATCCCTAGAAGGTAGAGTGTGCAGATGCACGAAAGGTGAAGACATAGTGGGAACAGTCTCAAGTGGACGCACCCCCTCAGTGTACCAAAACCCAAGTGCAAGTACAACTGTTAGACCGGTTAACATTACTTTAAGAAAACAATGAGTCCTCAAAGTCTTTGTTAGCAATACAACCACTATCCCGCTCTGTACGAGTAGAGTTAGAGTTAGAGAGGGCATTGTTCCTCAAAATCCGTTCAAAAAGTCTCTCAGTCAGACTCCTTAAGTTTGTCCGTTGGTGATCTCCTGACCATGTGGCTTATCTTGCTTGAAGGTAACTTTGCCAGTCCCGGCCACTTACTTATATTTCAGCGAGAGAGTGGCAAGAGACTAGCTCAACTGTGGTTTCTTGTGGGCACAGCCGTGCTGTGCTGTAAGTCTAGTGCCATGGACACAGATCGTATCTCAAGACTCCATGTACGGTGTGATCTGCAAACAGAGTGTCGTTGCTTCCTGATGGAAGTGGCGAAGCAGAAGCAAGATTGCTTAAGGGTACAGAAAGATCTGAAGAAAAATTCGAAGGCAAAGCAACAGTCTCCCCAGGCCCAACGGGCTAGGGAAGTATCTCCGAGACACCCTTGGTGTTGTTCAAAACAGGCTTATCATGCGGAACAGAACAAACAGTCTCCTTCTCTTCTCCTTCGTCGAGTGGCAGAAGAAAAGGAATCTTCTTGATGTGAGTCGCGTGGATCCAGTGTCTCTTTCCTGCTACGCGTACAGTGGTCTGTGTGGGCAACAGGACCTGAAACGGTCCTCCCCAGCACGGTGCGAGACAGGATGCTCTTTCGAAGGCTTTTACGAGCACCCAATCCCCAGGTCGAAGTCGATGACCTGGCCCCTCGTATTTTACTGGGAGGGCTTCTCGCACCTTTTGATAAATCAAATACAAGTTTTGAGGTAACTGGTCATAGTATTCAGAAAGGAGCAAATGCTCCACGTCTTTCGTTTGGGCTTGGGCAGATTCAAATATTTGCTGGTCTCCCCATTACGATCTCATATGGGGAGAGTCCAGTTCTTGTTTGTGGGGTCATCCTCATGGACAATAAAGTGTTACGCTCACCTGGTCTCTGCGGGGATGTTGGGGCACGGTTGGAGCCCTCCCTCGACTTGGCTCTCCCTGTTGCTGCAGAACCTGCTGTTCTGGATGCTGGTATTGCCCCTGAGAGAAGATGAGAGGCAATGAGAATGGCGTGGTGGTGTCGTGACTTCCCTCGACCCTCTCTTGCCAAAATGAAGTGTGCAAGCGTTTTCCCATGCAAGCTCACCTGTTGTGTTGTAATGTTGAGATATCCGTCCTGCTTCTAATAGCAGGGCCGCGTAGAGTGGACCTAGTTGCTTTACTGGTCCGTGGAAGTGTTGATCCAGACCGGCTGCAACCAATCCACTTAGAAGGTAAGTCTTTTGGTTATGATTTTAGTTTGTTTATTATAATGTCTTTTGTCTTGATCATAAATAGTAATTCTTGCAATGTCTTATCTCTTCCCAATAGGTGTGAAAATGCAGATTGGAGTCGTGGAGCGAATCCGGGGATTCCCCTGAAGATGATGGAGCTCCCAAAGTAGCTGGTAAGTAGGCCTTTATGATGGAACTCTAGTCTCAAGTATGGCGCAGCCAAGCGTTCCTTATCTATATGATTTCTAACCTGTTTTGTTCTTTTTCCCTTGCCGGAGAAGGTTCGGCGCAGCTACGCAGTTGCAGAATGATGGTACTGCGAAGAAGAAAAGAAGTGGAGCTCTGGGTAGCTGGGTGCCTGGATCAGGTGAGAAGAAGGCTCTGACTCCGATTGTGATGGGGTGCAGGTAAGAGGCGCACACAGCGATGGAGCAGCTGGAAGTAGGTAAGGTGCGCCTACAGCGATGGAGTAGCTGGAATCAGGCAAGATGCGCCTTCAGCGGTAGAGAAGCTGGATTCAGGTAAGAGGCGCCTTCAGCGTTGGAGTAGCTGGAATCAAGTAAGATACGCCTTCAGTGGTGGAGTAGCTGGGTTCAGGTAAAAGGCGTCTTCAGCGATAGATTTGCTGGAATCCGGTAAAATGTCTTCAGAGATGAGCAGCTGGAATCAAGTGGATGCACAGGTAAGGACAGCGTTAAGCGTTACGCTGCAGAAATCAGAATAACGCGAAGCGGAGGCATGTGGATGGGTTGGCCTTATATAGGCTGGCTCTGGCCCCTCCCTTTAGCCCCACCTAGTGGCTCCACCTTGCCCCTCCCAGGGACTCCTGCATGTGCCTTCCAATGATGTTCTATGGGACTGCTGCACGTGCCTTAGGCACAGAGTGTGCAAGGCACACTTTTTCAGGAGCCTGGGGCCAGAGGCGCCAGGACTGGGTACATTTGGACCCTGGGGGTGAGGAAGGACTGGACCCTGTCCAGTGGCCATGACATAAAGCTACCGTTAAGGCATCTGGTCATTTCAAGTTACTACTAGCACAGACTTTAGCTTGCTTGTTCTTCAGGATACCATTATGGCGTTCTACAAGTCTGGCACTTTGAGCATGTCTGGCCAAATGGAACCGTTTATTGATCTATAATCCCGCGCATACTTGCAGGATAACAGCAGCGATAAAATGTGGACCATTGTCTGACCAGATGACCCTCGGCAAACCAAACCTAGAAAAATATTCCTTAAGCATGGTTTTCGCCATTGTCATTGCTATGGCATCTTTCATAGGGAAGGCTTCAACCAACTTGCTAAAGGCGCAAATGACTACCAGAACATACTTGTAGTTTGGGCAGCGCTCCATTTCGATGAATTCGAAATTTATCACTTCAAAGGGCACAGAGGGGTGACCAGAACTACCCCTCGGTGTCAATGTACCCTTCCCCACATTATGCTGTAAGCATACCATACAGTTTTGGACCAAACGCTCAGCAGTTTTAGAGATGTTTACATTTACCCAGACAGGTTCTAGCAAATTACATTTTTTTCTAGCACATAAGTGAGTAGGACCATGAGCCATTGTAACCATAACGGTGACATAAGCATTGGGTACCATCCCTCTTTTCTTTACATTGTCTATCCAACAACCTTCATTGTCTACACTTGCTAGACCCTCAGCCCATTGCTTAAGTTCTTCTGGAGTAGCATCAGCTTGAATATTTTTTATTTACCTCTTTCTGCCCATAATCTACCGAAGTTGTGAACCACCACAAAGGCATACTGGCTGTCTGTAAATATATTTACACTAAGCCCTTTGGAAAGTTCACAAGCTCCAGTCAATGCGATAATCTCTGTGGCCTGCGCAGAGTTATGCAAAATTCTCTTTGTTTCCACAGTCATGCTTAATGTAGTGATGGCATAAGCAGCAGTGGATGTACCATCTGGAATTTTGAAGCAGGAGCCATTGCAAAACAGCTCCCCTTGTGGATCTATCAATGGTGTGTCATTTAAATCAATTCTGCCTTTGGTTTCTTGCTTTGTGGTATAGAGACAGTCATATGACATGTTGTCACTACATACAATGTCTTGCGGGAGAGGCAATAGTTCAGCCGGATTTAATACACAACACCTCTTAATTTGGATATGCAGCACAAACAGAATCAGTTCGTATCTTGTTAATCGTGCGGAATTAAGGTGTTGTGTTTGCGTTCTGTTCAATAGAATGTCTACGGAGTGGGGTACCATCACGGTTAAAGAGTGACCTAAAATCATTCCCTCACTTTGTTTTACGGACGCAGCAGCAGCAGCGACAGCTCTCAAACATCTCAGCAAAGCGCATGCAACAGGATCAAGTGTGGAGGAAACATTACTGCATGGTCTATTCTTCCCCCCCATGTTCCTGCCTTAACACTGAAAAAATTGATGTGCCAAAGCACATCCATCACATTCATGCACATATAAAATAAAAGCCTTGTCATAATTTGGTGTGCCCAAAACTGGTGCTGAACACAGTGCAGCCTTGAGCAGATAAAAAGCTTTCTGGGTTCCAAGTTCCACGGTAATGGCAAAGAAATGTCCTTCTTTCTCAATGCCAACATTGGTTTTATCACTAGTGAGAAATTTGGGATCCACTGTCTACAGTAAGAAGCCATTCCTATCAAGGCTCTGACCTCTTTTCTGTGTATTTGGGACAGACATGCTAGAGATGCTTTTTATCCATTCAGGTGTCAGTCTTCTTCCCTCCTTTGACAGAAGATAGCCCAAATAGGCGACCTCCTTTCGACAATATTGAAACTTTTTCAATGAATCCTTGTGCCCATGCTCTGCTACATGAATAAGCAGCAACACCGTGCCTTCCTTGCAAGCAACGTCTGAGTCTGCAGCTAAAAGAAGATCAGCAACATACTGCAACAATGTACAAGTGGAAGGCAACTCAAGTGTATCGAGCTGCTCCTTCAAAGCTCTACTGTAAATACTCTGACTCTCAGTCTAGCCTTGTGGCACACGAGTAAATGTAAACGAGCGTCCCCCTAGGGTGAACGTGAACAGATATCTACTATCAACGTGTACAGGAATACTAAAGAAGGCATTCTTAAAATCCACCACACTGAAATGAGTAGCAGAAGCTGGAATCATCGTTAATATTGTGGTCACATCAGGCACAATTAGAAATTGTGGAGCAACAATCTTATTGATAGCACGCAAATCAATAATAAAACAGAAAGGAATCGCATTATCCCCTTTCTTGTACACCAGTAAATCGGGCTATTGCACAAACTTCCTGCAATTTCCTCAATTACTCCATGATAAACAAAATCAGAAACTATGCTTTTCAAAGCTTGCTCACCATCAACTGAAATCTTATACTGTGGAATACGTGGCAACTTAGCTTCTAGCTTCAAAACAATTTTAACAGGATCAATTTGTAAAATTCTGACATCATTGTTGCCAACCGCCCATAAACATGCCGAAACTTTACTAAATTCAGACGATAAAGGTCTTGTCAAAAATTGTGTGGCAAAAGATTGCTGGGGTGAAATCATCAATTGTACTCCATCCGAAGAACAATGAATTACCACATTTAATTCCTTGAACAGATTCAACCCCAACAAATTCTCACCACTATTCATCGTTAGAAGAAATGGACAGTGATCCGTGAACGGGCCTTGTGAAATCGGTACCAGCTGAGAAACCGGACTAACCACTAGCGTGCCAGAAAACCCTACAGAAATGTTATTCTGCCCTGACAGTGGAATATTTGGAACCTGTGAATGATCAATGGAACACTTCTGTGCTCCTGTATCTTTCAAAAATAGATGCTTCCTATTCCCCCCCTTCATTTCTATGTAGGGCCCTTTCTGATCAACGGGAATAGGCACCGGTCCCAGTCCCTGCTTCAGGCTGTCCTAACAAAACAATATATCATCAAATACGAGATCCCCAGAAAGATAGGCAGTTGAAGGATTATCAAAAATATTTCTACTATATACGCTAGGTTGCTGATTATCCTGTGAGAATGACTGTGCATTCTGAGCGAACTGGCTTCTTCCAGGACCCCGTACACCAGGGCGGCCTCTGGATCGTCTACCCATGACACCATATGTGTTATTCGTTCTCTGCTGAAGGATCGGGCATTGTGCTCGCCAATTACCTTCTTGTCTTCAATAAGCACATTGGTTCATGTGTACAGGACCCAACTGTGCCTTACTTATTGGAGCAAACTGACCTCTAAACTGTGTACTCCCACCTCTGGTTCCTCTAACTATCTGTTGCAACAATACTTTAGTTTTCAGGTCTCCCTTTTTCTTTTCACTTCGGACTGTGATTTAGCTTGCCAAGCACTTTCGGAAGTCATGATTTGTGATTGGATATCAGACAACAATCCACGCACAAATGTATCCACAAACAAGCCTTTCCCTGACTCGGTGCTTAAATCTTGACCACTAAAATCAGAAAATACTTGTTCGAACTGGTTAAGAAATTCGGTAACACCTTCAGATTTCCCTTGGGTACAAGTAGTGAGTTTGTCCCAAACTATTCTTCTCTCGGGAACCAGAGTCTTTAAATTTGTTACTATTCTGTCTGGCAATGTCAGTATCACCTTTAGCGGTCTCTCACCAGCTTCCCTTTCTCGGTCTAACCATACCAAGTTAACCCACGTGTCACCCAGCTCTGCTTGATCATCTACAGTCCTAATCTGTTTCCATCGATCAGCAGGTAGGATCACAGGGAACAACAAGTCTATATCACCCAGAATGAAAACTGACGAATGCAAGACAGATTGTATTTCTTTATAAAACCCTGTTGGATTTTTCCTAATGTCTGGAATCGACTGCCTAATAGTATTCACTTCCTATCTAGAGAACGGGACATGAACAAATTGTGAAACATAGTGAGCTTCAATAGTGGTAGCTGGTGTGCCTGCTGCGGCATCAGCTGGAATTTCAACTTTAGGAACAAATGTCAGAGGAACCTTTCTCATTGGCATTTGAGAAGTAGGCAACTCTGAACGTTTGTTAAGCAATAAAACTAGATCGAGCGACAAAGTAGTCAAAGCAGTATCGGGTGCAAATTTTCTTTTATACATAATCACCAAATCTGCGGGACAACACATTTTTCTCTTCATACACTCATCCTGCAGGTACTCTACCATTACCTGTAACACTTTCTTTTGCATTTCTGGAGTATACTGACTAAACGTATCATATACTTCTATGGGAGATATCGACACATCCGAAATCCATCTAAGCGCATCCCTTGCGCAAATTTGCGTCTCTTCGCTCGTTGATTTACAAGGAAGAAACCGTTTCTGCACATATAGAGCGTCCAATCTATCACCATCTATTTCAACGTTCTGTAACCTATCTAACTCCCTCCTGAACTCAAAAACCCTCTCGACATGCTAATTTACTATTCATATCCCTTAACCGTTGTGGGACATCCATGTCAAATCATTCCACATTATGGCCAAGTGTATTCCCATCCCCTCAATCAAAACATTCTGTTTGGGAATACTTTCTAGATCAAGAAGTGTAACTAAGACAGCTGATTTTTCACCTTTCTCTATACATTTCTTATCCCATGCATACAATTCTCTCTTCCTATCTTTAGAAACTGTACTACGAGTCACTACTTTTGATTCAGCACTCGCACCTTTATTTGCTAGAAGCAGAGCAGAACCGCGTGGGAGAGAGAGAGTAGATAAATCTTGTACAACAGGTAGTGGAGACACTACCGCTGGCAACAAAGACGGAATCACAGGAACAGTAATAGTCGGTAAAAGTGGAGATGCAGAAGGGGAGCAACAATAGGAAGAAGAGCAACAGCTGGCAGCGGAGGAACAACGGGAAGAACAGGGACAGCTACGGGAGGAGGCGCAACAACGGGAAGAGGTCAGATAGCAGGAAGAGGTACATAAGGAGGTGGTGCAGTGGCACCAGTCCTACATTCATTTAAAAGTTTATCAATTAATTTGTCTGAGGCATGAAAATCTTTAGACGGATATATTTTCGGAACACCAAGTTGGAAAGCCCTATCCATGTTTCTGACAGACTCTGACTGTTTCTGTTGATCATGCAATAATGCCTTTTCTGAATTAGACATTTGACAATGTGCATGCTTCCCTTTACTCTTAGGTTGCTGCACAGCGTCTTTTTTCCAATTCTGAATTACATCAAATGCTGCAGGCCTAGCCTTTTTCTTTAAAAATATAGACTCTTAAATATTCTATACAGGCAATCTCAAAACTACCATGAACTGGCCACTGAAATTCTGAGGCATGTCTAGTTTGTCTGTGCCAAATATCGTTGAATACTATACTACCAATGCCGTACTTACAGTACATAGTACATGACGGCGGCACCTCCTGTGGCGCTGGTCGGCCAAATTCCAAAGATTGTCTGTCTCTGTGGAATAAACCCCTGAAACAGGCAGACAATTTCCCTGGCAGATCAGATCACTGGTGTTACCTGGCGTTGTTTGTACTCATGAGAACAGAACTGCAACCAAATATCAGGATACTTAGTAATCGGGGCACGACTCACCTGATTACAAAGGACTGAGGAGGTCCAATCGGATTACAAAGGATGACCCTCGTGTTTGGCGATTTTGGCAAAACTGCCCGCCTCGATATGAGGACCCTCGTCAAGATGCCCTCTCGAACCACGTGCTCACCATTCAGGGATCGGATTGTGCAGTACTGTCGAGGCGTCGCGTCTCATACAAAGGGACCCCCTTTTTTCTCACTTTCCGATCCCGGTCCGATAGCCGTATCTTCTCTTCAACGAGGTGGCATCAATCTTGAGGGTTCCTCTTCAGGCGCCATCTGAAAGACCAAATAAATATTGAGGCTTAGTACCACAAATGAAATATGCCAATCACGGGATGAAAAGATACAAGTATCTTTTATTACTGTACAGTTACAAAGCAAAACAGATAGCTATCTGGCTCCCAACACCTTGCAGTGTGTACCAGCAGACACAGTGAGGAGTGAGTGTGCTGGAAATCTAAATACAGACATATTTATGCAATTTTTGCAATATTGTCCAACCTCTCTCCAAGCTAATAATTCACTGGCTAGAGTTTGGGCCTAGTTCATATGACAGATGTTACAATATTATACAAAGGATTAAACAAGTTTACATGTCCATGAAGTCACATTAATGATGTTGGTTCTTCAATCCACGGTAAGCCTTTTTCCACAAATCGCTACAATGTAGTTCAGCCAGAATACATGACCAGAGTTTACTTTCCATTGTCTCTTTGTTTATTTGAGGTTGAGGCTTGTGAGGGCAGACAACACTTGAATGGCAGTTCATATGAAGCACAAGGTTTCTTTGCTTTTGTCAAACAGTCCGGTCAGCCTAAACAATAACGAAAACTCAAAGATCGTTCGGCTCGACTGTAAGTTGAAAACACAGTCCACCATTTTAGAACATGGAACAAGGGTCAAAATCAAAATGGCAGACGATTCTTAAAATGGCAGCGACGTTAATCCAAAATCGTAACTTTGCGAACGCGGTTTTCTGCGTAACGCGAATGGGCTTAGGCCAATATCCATAATAAGGAGGTATTCTATGATTACGGTTCAACAGTGTCGCGCCTTGAAACACTTGTGTATTGGCGCGTTATAAATGCCATATCATATCATATCATACCTGATTGGCTACCTACCAGGAGTGGTCTTTTGTAGCCAATTGGATGGAGGGTTGGACGGGACCCAGAAACTGCGACGAAAACCCAGAGACTCCAGGGGCTTCCCCGGAGACCTGGAGAAAAGCGTACAAGCTTGGAGTTTCCTGGGAAAACTCAGAGGTTAGGCAGGTATGGGCCTGAGCACAATTACTGATCACTACCACCTGTTCCAGCCATTTACAAAGGGATGTTATTTTTCTTGGATCCGTTGCCTTCTTCCTTTTATGTGTCAGTTCAAGGTCTTTACTGTGAAGTCTTGTTACACAAAAGGGAACGCGACATGCATGGTTTTTGCAGAAATGTGACCCATTTGTATGGTTGTTTTATTGAAGCTTTTACACACGCTATTGCAATATCGTAAGCAAGTGAGCACCAATACTTTTAGCAGGCCTACCTTGCATCTGCGATCAAAAACAAGTGTGGGTTTTGTTGAGGCAGTGTAGTCGAAGCAGTCATACCTTGCTACGACGTCTACCTATGGCACGGATGAGTCTAGATTTCAAATCACGCTAACGTGATAATACCATTTGAAAAACACCTTTTGTTAATAAGGTGGGAATAAATTAGCTTGACCTAAAAAAATGGATTGGTCAGATGGGAAAGCTATAAAGGGTAAAGGGCAGAGACGTTTTTATGGGAGGGCAAAAGGGGCACTTTCCCTGGGCCCCCACCTTGTAGGTGGCCCCACAAGGCTAGCTGATCTGAAGAAGATTCCATTGTTCACCAGTCTTAAATAGCACATGTCAGGATATTTTATGGGGTGCTGCAGAGAATCTAAACCCATTGCCTTTCTGTTTTGGCAAGTTTATTCTGCCTTGATCAATTCATCATGTATTGCTTTCTGTGTTCACTGTGGTATACACAGTCTGTGTGTTCCTTATGGCACAACTCTGTAGCATTCTTTCCTTGTGGGAATTATGGTGATCATGTGCAATAGGCAATGGTGTAATGCATATTGATAAATTGAGTGCCAAAGAAGTTAGCTCAGTGTGTGAAGCACCCATTGAGGAGATATGTGTTAATATGCAAAATTAGAATATCACATTCCAGCTAAGCTTGCTGAGCCTTTCCTATGTCTGAAATGTATAAACCTGCCTGCTTATGTACTTGGTTTTGCAGAACAACATCTGCTATTATCAGCAATGTACCTGTACCAGATGGAGGCTGCTATAAAAACAAACATGTCATCCGTATGGTGAAGGTTTAGAAATTGGTTTGTTCAGATGGGGTGTTGTAAAACCTAGGCAATTGCCTCAAACGATGGCATAAACTGTTAGTCCAAGAGGTGAATAAATATCCAAATTCAAGACTATGGAATTACAGCGTTCATGTTTGTATCCTGGATTTGCCAGCAGACGATATATAGCTTGCATTACTGTGCGGTCTTCTGTGAGGTTTGCCTTCTTGCATGCTGCCGGTATCGTTTAGCCCCACACTTCATCTTATTTAAGCCATTTGGGTGGAAGGGTTGGTAGACAGAAGAGAGCGGACCATATGTTGCAGGCCTCAGGCAAGCATAGTTTAAGGTCTGCTTGTTTGACAAAAACGGTTTGCTTTTTGATAAAAGTCACAGGTTTATATGCACGTTTATAAATGAAAATGTCAAAAGCTATTGTTTTTGGAAGTATTTCAAGCTTTAAAATACAAAAGACAAACCCAAATACAATGTGTAAATCACATCAATTGGTATGCTGGTTCTTATATACTTCCCTTAGTGATCGAGAGAATGAAGCTAGAATCATTCCCATTTTGCATAACACCCCTCTCTAATATTTTGTTTAATGTTTGGTAGTATGATTTGTGTAATTTGTGTAATTTCCAAGTCCATTTTTTAATAAAATGAGATTGTTTTATGGTAAGAACTGCAAAATAAAATGTTCAAATGCAGGAATTGCAGACTTGGCACAAATCCCAACTTCACCCCTTAACCAATGTGTGATCCTGGGCATCTCATATGGCCTAACCTCTCAATATTTCCAGTCCAATAACCTTTCAAAATTGTCAGCCCTTCCGAGTGATTTCCTTCTCATGGTATGATCAACATAAAAGCCTTATTCATGGTTTCACTGTGTTAATAGTGAGCATATCTATATTGCACACCACGTGTTTTTGTTCCTTTGATATCTAATGGCAACACTATTTGAAAACCATATCCCACGTCTAATCTCAGTCTGTCTGGATAAAGACACCTTCCTGGTAGCTTCTAATCTGCCTCCACTATCCATGCTACGGTGTGCGTAGCGTTCTCCTTCCTTCCAATTGGTGATCTCTATCCATGCATGAACACTTTTGCATTCTGTTAGGCAGCTAATGAGAGTTTTCTGTCTATTATGGATTACATGTACCTTTTACATACGATCCTGCATTAATACTACATCTACCTTCCTGGATGTTATTGATAAAAAGTATCCTGTATGTATTAGAACAGTAACCCCTTTGTTGGCTGCTCATGTTGGTCTTCAAATGCTACGTGTTTATCATTCTGATTAGAGCAAGAATGAATAGGGCAAGGGGACATAAAGGGAGCAAACATGCTTATTATGCTGCGAGGCAGCATATCAACCTATAGGTTGTGAGCGCAACGCATGCAGGGTGGGGGGTGCAACCAGTAGTCTTGATCCCTTAATTCCTTTGGTTTGGTGGAGAGGGGCCCAAAGATGTCCTTGCCCAGGGCTCCAAAAGTGCTTAAGATGGCCCTGGTAAAGGGGAGTGAGGGGCAACAGGGGGCTATGCAGGAGGGTGGCGGATGGTGAGATGGCTTAAAGGAGACAGAAAAATGTACACAACCTGTTAAAAAATACCAAATGCATTCATCCATTAGTTTCAGTTGTTAAAAGACATCTCCCATTTATTTGGAGTCATTTGTGAGTTAGCACAGCAGGGGCTCAACTAGGGTACCGGCTCCCTATTTTTCTACACATTACACAATCATGTAAAATTAATCAGTATGGTACATGAATACAAAGTCATTTGGTCCATCTTGCATACCGTCTTGATAGGTGGTGGAATACTTGCACACATGCTCGGATGTATCATGTATGCACAATGGGCACTCTTCAACCCTGGCTGCGCAACTAAAAAAAACTACAAAAATGCCTTTCTTTTTCTGGTTCCCAATATCAATAGATTTCAGGAAGAGGTCTTATGTTATATGAAAGCCGGTTCTTCTTATACCGCGCGCTGTTGCCACGCGCATGGTCTCTTGGCGCTCTGGCGAATCTGTGTAATGCAAGTAGGGTGCCGGGCAACCTGCTTTGCCGCCCTTAACTATTTGTTTGATCAGATTTCCCCTCTCTGGCGGCATCATCATTAAAAGATTATTTTTATGTTTCCAAGTGTGATCACATTTTGGGGAATGCGTTCAGGTGCACTGTTGTTAGGGGAATCGTAAGCCGGTCGGGGTAATGCAGGCAGGCGCTTGCCGGGGGCATTCGGCTAATGCGCATATCTGTCTGCACTATTAATAGAGAAGGCTGCGCGCGCCAATTATCCCGGATTCGAGCAGCCCTTCGGGATACAATAGCGGCAGTGTTCTCGCGTGATCCGACACACATGAGCAGTTGTGCAGAGAGTCATCACATCTGCAATATTTTAGGATCACTGTTGAAATAATGATATGCAGGTAAACAGTCACTATTCATGATGCCCCCCCTTGTGCCCCCCTATCTAAGACGAGCAGTGACCATGTTCTCCCCCTACATTTGTCTGTGCCCCCCTACTTTTGTCTTTGGCCCCCTCTGTGCCCCTCCTAAATGTGATTCCTGGCGACGCCACTGCCCTTCACTTCACTGCCCCACGATGAGAAGTCTCGCGAGCATTTCACGTTTTACACGTACATAATTTTACCATTTTACGGCATCATATATGCACATTGCGAATACATGGCTAAATTAATAAGGGTAAATATAAGTAGCACACGTGACGGGTTTCCACCTTTTAATCCGAGGAATGACCAGTATTTGTGTTCCAATATCCAGACGCTCATTGCTGCACAAAGAGACAGAGTGAGAGATGTGGGGTGGGAGGGCGGGTGTTAAGGCTGTGGGGAGTGGATTAGTGGCCATGTATATTTGCTAGAAAGACTATGGACGGGAGTAAGAAGCGAAATAGGCGGTTCAGTAATTGAGCTACTTGTTTTGGGCTGGAAGGACAGGCGTGTTTTTTGTCACCTGTGCAAATCGCACAGAGATTAAACGGGAGTGGGTGTCAGGAGTGGGTGTCAGGCTCGGACTGGCCTATAGGGCATTATGCCCATGGCCGAACCAAAACCACCAAATGCTGGCGTGGGCCCATTTTTTTGGTGAACGGGCCCGTCTTTTGGCCAATGTGGGCCAGTTTGATGAGTTCATTCACTCTGTGGCTTAAAAGGCAAAATTTGCATCACACATAAAAAATACTCCCCCTTAGTTACTACTCAAGCAGTGTCACGAAAGGAATGAATAGACATTTGAAACTGTGGGACACTTTTTCATTGGTTTCCGAGACAATGTTATGGCCCAGTCTGACCGTGGTGGGTGTATGTTGTGTTCCCATGTATAGTGTGACAGAAAGCGCCACTGCCTGAATATGCTTGAGAAACACAAAAGATGTCGGCCTGGTCGAAGTGAGCAGGAGCGGTTGGGAGCGGTGCTCCTGTACTTTTTTTTAAATAAGTTGTACTGTTCCTATACTTTTATTTTAAAAAGGAATCGTTCCGTAATGGTTTCGTTTTAAAATAAAGTGTAGGAAGAACTTGAAACGTGCACTTTCAATGCACTACACTGAATGTTCACTTAAATAGCAGGTGTGTTTGTTTGGGGGTTTGTATTGTGGGTGGTAGGGGGTGTGGTGAGTGGGTTTGTGCGGAGCGGGTGCAGGCCTCCAGGGAACCTAGTTGCACTACTTCTTTTCGTACACTTCGACCACTGTCACTGTGTGTACGTTCCAGGCTGTGCATAGGTTCCCAGCTCGGTGGCTGACCGAGGAGGGAATCATAAACACACATGAAGCGACCGGGCGAGATATTTTGTAGCGTGGACTTTGCTCAACCGAAAAAGCGTGGGCGTTTCGCTTTGGCAAAACGCGAGACATTACCTCTCCCCTTGCTTATGTTGCTCCTGCTCGTCAGTGAGGGAGGGGGAGGGGAGAACCTGAGGTCACGCTGTGGGCAATGTGTCTTGACAACTGCTATATTTCCACATTTAAATGGCATCTTAAAGGGCTTTTATTATAGTGAAAACGGCAAATGGATTAAAAGAAACAGTGACAAGCTATCTGTGTGCTGATTTGGAAGTATAATGGGGAGTTTGAGGGAAATAATTAAGAATAGGGAAGTGGGGACCTGAGGTGATGGAATTCCTAGTTTTTAGGTGCCTGGAAAGCCTGACTTAATGGCGAGTGAAGCAAGGGTCGTTAATGAGGAAGGCCCAATGCGCCAAATGCTAAGAATTTCTTTGGTCACAGACTGCCAATAGAAGGATTTATACTAGAGCCAGACCCCGAAAGTCTTAAAAACTTTGTTAGCCCTAAAATAGCATTAAAATGCATTGTGGACCCCCAAAGGTCCAGAAAACTTTGGAAGCCCCAAAAACGCCTTTAAATGGCATCCGAGAACCCTGAAAGACAAGAAATCTTTGGCGACCTGAAAAAAGCCTTAAATCATAGTAAATCAAGCACAAATCTTGAATATATTTGTTCTTGATTTAATACGATTGTTTAATTCTAATAAATTACATGTATCATTGTACTGCATTCAGTGTTCAGGCTTTCTTTTGATAGGGTGGAATGACATGAAATCTGTGTGAATTCAATTTTTCTTACAATCATTTCTTAATGCCCCCATGTGACAGCACCTCTGCTTTTTCGTCTAATGGGGATGACAGACACATCATCCCTGACCTCGCTTGAAAGCCCTAGGCAAGAATGAAGATTCAGAATTCCTATTGGGTAATAGTGCCCAGAATTTACATGCAATGTTCTGATTGCTCACTCCCATTACTCTGAGTCATTCTCTTCATCGCCCCAGTCCTTAAGATATGAGGCTTCCACCTCTCAAAAAAGGAATCTTCAAGCGGAAACCCCCATCTAGTCTGCCCCCTCAACAGGGTGATCCTGGCTCCTCCTTTGTTTCATGAAGGAGGATAGCACAGCGGCAGCGTGCCGTCTTGGAAGCAAGACGACACAAAGCAACAACAGGTTCGATCCCCGGTCCGCGCTTAGAAACCTCTGAGTGTTTAAGCGCGTTATAAATACGTAACTAAGACAAAGAAAAAAAATACACAACTAAGAACAATTCCTGTAACAGCGCCTCGATGCCTGCGGGCTGTGTGAGCGCTTTATAAATGTAAAAAATAAAATAAATAAAAATAAATAAGGGCCACCCCCACCAACCACATATCCTGTTCAACATTCAAGCAACGGAACTACTCAATTACCCCCAAGGTGAATGGGAGGCTCAAGGACTGGGAGGAAGAATAGAAGAACTCAGAGTAAAGCGATCAGAACATTACCTCCTCATCCCTCTTCCTCATCCCCGTCCTTACAATAATAGAACATACCCACTTTCAACAGTGGGGAATTGTAACACACAGAGCCAACAACACAGAATCAGTGCAGCATAACAAAAATGCAATGTCCATTAATTTTAGTCATCAGGCTTGTCGCCTGCAGAACAAATAAATGATGCACCTGTTTCTTTAGTTTCAGCAGAGGACATATCGGATTTCTCAGTTCCTGAAAAATGCTACAAAGAAGAAGCTGCTGATCAGTCACCTGAATGCCTACCCATCAGTCGATATGATGATCTACCTGAAAATGTTGTAGACAAGAATGTTTTAATTCCAAAGAGTGTATCTGGTACCAGGAGACGATCTGATGCCTGGAAGCACTTTTATGTATCCCCTTTAGGCAATTCTAAGGCTGTTTGTATAAATTGCATAAATTAATTTAGCAGGGGTAAGAATGGTAAGGATTTGGGAACTAGTTGTTTGATCCGCCACATATGGAGAGCCCATCAGTCAATTGTTGTGCAAGAAAACAATGGTGGTGCAAGTATACCACACAATATACGGCTCCACCTACGCTGTTACCCTCTTTGCTGTCATTTGATGGTGATCTAATGTCTTCCTCTAGAAAACTGTTCAAAGAATCAATATCAGTTACTTCATCTCATGATGGTGTTTCGGAAGAGGGAACAAACTAGTTTATCATCTGTAGATTTATTAATGGAGGATCCATCAGCAGTCTTATCATCTTCAGAAGATATAGTAGATTCACCTGAGAAACAAGGAAAAGGCACACGTTCCTTTCTTTTTGCATCTAGAACTGTTTTTAAGCAAAACAAAAGATTATGAAAAGACTTAAATCGGAAGTGTGGCATAATTTTTCACTATCCCAAGTGGATAATCTGAAAGCTATGTGTAGATTTTGTCATTGGGAAAAAAAAGGGATGCGGGCACATGTTACTCGATGCGGCATCTGTGTAGACGTCATCCAGATGTAGTTGGAAACCAAAAGGACTTTTTGGATGCAAGTTTGGCAAATTCTCCCTATGCTACTTTGGCTTCTGCAGAATGCTCACCAAAGGTTACTGAGTTACCATCTGAATTCACGCATGATAATCCAGTTATCTTTCCTGTAAATAGTAAAAAGACCTCCAAGCTATCAAACCATTTTTCAATTTGTTCTGCAGATTCAACTAAGGTAGTATGTTTGCATTGTGGACATACAATAAGTAGACGTAAAAAAACAACAAATGTAGGGTCTAGTTGCCTTTTAAGACATCTGCAACAGTTTCATGTAAATGCACTGGGTAATGGTGCACCTGAGCCAATATTCTCAGCGCCTGCAGAATTGCACATGCCAATGAGTACAGAACTAGTACTGCCTCTATCTTTGGATGAAACCAATGACAGATTTGTGAGACTCATCCAGTTGCCAAAAAAATCACATGTCTTGTAGCGGAAATGATTTCACTTGACCTTCAGCCATATTCATTTGCAAATAATGTTGGTTGCAATAGACTACTTCAATACTTGCCAGCTTAGTATTCTTTACCTGCACCATCTTATTTTTCAAGGACAGCAATTCCTGATATGCATGAAAATGTGAAAGAAATAATGATCTCCCATTTGAAAGAAGCAGAGAGTGGGGTGATACATTTTATAGCAGGGATTTGGATGAATAACCAAATATGAGAATATCTGACACTGACTGCACACTGGGTGAGCTTTGAGTCATTGTTTAGGCCACAGTGTGAAGATTGCTATAGTTCAGCACTTTTCCATGTATCTCAAATAGAGTGCGACTATAATGGTGCCAGTGTTCAGAACAGATGTAATATTTGCTGGAATATTTGTGGGAAAGCTGCATAACCTCATGTAGCCTACAAAATTGCATTACTGTAATTTATAATCCTAGCCTTGGAAAGACTTTTAAATGAATGTGAACATTCAAGCGTGTAGTGTTTTGGCCTTGTCCAGAAAGTTCAACACCACAACCGGGTTGGACAACAATGTGTGGGGTGCAAATTCAGCCCCATAGTGACAGAAATTAAAAGGCCCTGCAAGGCCCCTATTGTGAGAGTAAAGCTGGCTGATGGGCTAGTCCCATTAGAACATGTAGGCCAGTTCAAAGCATTGTTTTCCAAAATGAGGACTAGTGAATGAACAAAAAGGGGCCTGCCTCAACATTACCAACATGGAAAGGCACTTAGCTGAAGCAGAGTGTGCCTTAGAGCTGAAAACTTCCGAATGTGCCCAATGTATTCCAAACGACATGTGTTGCTGCACATTCTGACTCCATAGATTAGGAAAAAGCACAATTTAGCTGAGACAAATAGATAGCAGCATATTACATTGCAGTTATGCAATACAAGACTGTGATCTGGAAATCTAAGTGAAGCAAAGTGACATTTCATTGACACGAATAAAAACATGTACTACTGTCCAACCAAAAATAACTGACATTAAATGGAAAAGCTTATTTGGAGTTTCAAAATTGACATTGGTTTCCCATGTTAAACTGCAGCCCATGTGTGAACAATACAGAAGGGACTCATGTCTTTTCAACTATTATATTAAAGAAATACTTTTCACATGGACAGAAGACCCAAAGGCAATGTAAAATGTTACATGTAAAACACATCCTTTCAATTTAAAATGCTATTTTTTCTCAGAATTATGCATGTAGCCTGCTTCTGCAGCTTCCCCCAATGAACTGCTAGGCTGCATATCTGGATTTCTGACCTCAGAGACCCTTGGCTGAGGCCCACCAGTAAATAGGCCAGTTTCAATTAAATCCAAAGAAATACAACAATTTCTAGTTCAAAATTGTGAAAGGGTCAGATAAGCATGGCCCAATAAACTGCATATCAGAGAATAATAATAATAATAATAATAATAATAATAATAATAATAATAATAATAGAATCCTAATGGAACTTCAAAGACTGTGTACAAACAGACAAGATAGATAAGCAGATGTCCAAGTCATGTTACTTTAGAGAAAATGAAACTGTTAGGGGGTGATCTGAATGTGAAACTGGAAGCTTTTATATTGATCTCTTGCCATTCCAATAACATGGAGCACCCTTTCATTAATAATAGGAGAACCGTGTATCGTAAAGGGGCTCCTTAAGGACTCATTTTGAAGATCACAAAACGCCTGTCAGTTCTATGCAAATATTAACAATTTGCAATGTAATTTGAGTTAGAGATAAAAATGGGTTTGTGACACCCCTATAAATCAGAGAAATCCATAACTTGGTGAGCTGATAGAAAGTGAAATGAATGTGTGTTTTGAGAAGTTTCATATTAATAACTATTTCAGCTCATGAATAAATCATGTAAAATGGTGGCTCCTCCCAGGAAGGTCCTGCCGTGATCAAATTAGTGTCCCCAGATCTGTCATAAATTGTAGAATCCAAAAACATGTACTTTGTTGTAGTTATCTGAAAATTGCAGAAAGTTTTCATGAAATGACTTTCCGAGAAAACAAAAATGTAACTTAAATGTAATTTTGAAATTATGCATTTCTCTCCTCTCCTCATTATCTCTTGCCCTATCGGCTGGCAGGGGACGTATTGGTGGTGGCACTCAATCACTTGTGTCACAATTAAAAACTCAGGTCTCTGCATCGCAGCAAGAGATACGGGCTCAGAAAAACAGGAGTGAGTTGTTGGCAGATGATATAGCAAGATACAAATAGGCTTTGAGGTACCCTGATCAGTCAGGGTATGGAAAAGCACCCTCCAATCACGGAGCAGTGATCTTTCTACAAAGGATCTCAGGCCACTTCATATGTCCAACGTGCAGCTGACCTCATTCATACCACTTATCAAGAACAGGGAAACATGAGACAACTGGACTAACCCAGGCTTAGTCAAACTGAGCCAGAAGGTCAGCCCTTATCTTACTTCGATGATTATTCACTGTTACCATGCAGAAGAGAAGGTGGTCTGACCATTGGGTCCTGTGAAATCAAAAATACCCTAGTGAGTACTTCTGACCATGAGGACTTCTATGATAAAAAAATCAGGGAGTTGGACTGGCGGAAAATGAAACTACAAAGGGGCCAGTTAGTCCGCTTTGCAGAAAGAGAAGAGCCAGAGTTTGGCCTAGAAAGAGCTTCTTGAAAACCTCCAGACATTCAGGGAGATGGGGGGATTTACCCACCATACCGTAAAGGAGAGATGAGGAGGATGAGTACTCTCCTGTGCAAAAAGGGGATTACCAGGGAAATGACCTTGAGAGTTCACGGCACCACAGAAGAGAAGAGTCCAGACCCTGTAATGCTGGGAGACTTTCCTGGTCTTATAGAGGTAGAGAGTGCCTAGAAGACAGGGAATGGACCACAAACAGTAGCAGCTTTGAGTCAGAGGGTGAATGGACTCAGGTGCAGTGGAAAAGGAAGTCTCCCAAGCAGAAGAAAGGTCTTGTGAAAGACCCAATTCAACAGATAAATGCCATATAGAGCTTCATGACACCCTATCCCAAGAATGCAAAATATTTGGTATTGGAGCATTTAGAGCTTTATGAACAAATAATGACATCAGTTGGAGTTGAAAAGGATGGGAATGGAATGGAGTTTGTCAAATGGACATTCTCTCCCGAATACTCACGCTTCTTTGCAGGGCTGGAGGATCAAGATCACCATAAATGGTCCACGTACAAGGTGGGCATCTTGAAAAATGTCTACTCATAGAAACCCACAGGAGGCCCACAAGGCGGCATACAACCTGTAGTGTGCGGAACACCGGGTGCCCAGAGAGTATGAGCAGGATTTGAAACAAGCTTTTGCCCAGACTTCTAGGCGGGTGGATCTCAATAGTAGGGAGTTAATCACTACATATTTTCATGTGCTTCCTAAATATATAATGACTCCATTAGTGAGAGACTTTCATGAGCATAGGACCCCAGATTGGGTGATTGAACAGGCCACCAGGATCTATGAGGTCCAAAAGCCCTACAAAAATAAAAATAACCCGAAAACCCCCAAACCACCCACCACACCTGCTGCTGCGAAGGTGGCAGGGGTGAAAAATACCCTTCCATTGGACTTGGAGATGGGGGCTTCAAAATACTCTGTCTGCCAACAAGCAGAATCAAAGTCAGAGGAGACCCTCGGATCCAGCCCAATCGAATGAGAGTCAGGCAGGATACCAGACAAATGACCCTTCTGACCTTATGTAAGCCCGAGACAAAAACTACAAGACCCATACCCGGATATGTATATGCTCCCCAGGCACAAGGGGGGGTCCAATCAGGTAAGTACCACCCCAGGAAACTTCCCTCCAAACGTCCTTCCAGAGGGAAGTAATACTCCACTTCCCAACCTGAACTTCTTCCCCAGGTACCCCCAGAACCAGAATTTCCCAAATAATCCTCCTCTCTCTCCTTGCTTTTAGGACAACAGATTTCTGAAGCTGGGAGAACGGAGACCTAGGATGGAAAATTATGGGGGAAACTTCCAATACCAGAACTGCTCTGGGAGAAGGTAGAGTTACCCTTTCCGGGAGCAGCAAAAGTATGAATCAAGACCTCCCTATCAACCAGAAAATGTTTCACAACTGGAGCGACAGGCCCAACAACTAACCGAAGACCTGGGTCGCATGCTGGAGGCTCAGTTGAACCTGTCACGACCCTCAGCCCTGATCCTCACTGGCAAGGCCATTGGCCATGTGGAATCAGGGCTCGGATCACTAATAAGGCCTGGCATCCACTTCTTAGGCCCTCTTGGGGCCAGTCCTGGCACCTTTGGTGCCAGACTCATAAGTAAGGAAAGACATCTGCTTGAGGAACTACTTTATTTAGGCTTTCAGCCAACATGGAGGCATCCACATAGCTTGATTCTTAGAACCAAGCTATGCGGTCTAGTGTTTTAGGTGTGGTGGCCTAGGGACTACTTTACCTGGACTACTTTACAGTGGCTATTTAAACCACACCCGAACAAGACAACACGCTTTGCGTTACTTTGCTTCTAGCAACGTGACGCTCATCGTGTCCAGCTTTCTCACGAGCCTGGTGAATTCCGGACCTGCAGAAAAAACCAAGAACATCGTTAGCAGCAGAATTTTACCTGCATTCATCATCCTTCACTGCTCGCAGCTCCTCGGCGGCTCTGTTGGTGGAGTTCGCCGCCCGGATCGAAGGACCTGAGAAAAGGAGAAAGACGTCATTAAAGGAGGTAGTCGAGACATTACAACCACAAAGCGCTTAAAGACTTACCTGGTTGGTTGCTTTTTGGCCGGCAGAGCTCCGGAACTCCATCTGCGCTGGGAACTCACCGCGACCTATGAAAAGAGAAAAGCACAGGTCAGTGAGGACAAGACATCGCTGTGCTACGCAAAGCGCCTCCTTACCGCATCATAGTGCTATAGCGCGCCATCATGTCCCGTTGAAAACCAGCATATCCAGTTCTCCAAGCGGACACTCCGCGCTCCTAAGGAGATAAAAAAGAGACATTTAGAACAGAGAAAAGGCATGCAAGAATTTCGACGCCATCAATCGCAATAAGACCTACCTGAAAAACACTACAAGGGCAGCAGTCAGTGAAGTAACTGGACCGCCCGCGCCCACAAAAGACAACACGCCCCTGCCCAGAGAGCAGGACGGAGAGCCCACCGATTCTGACAACCAGATTTGAAGAGAACATGAAGGGGCTGGAAACACAAGGGAGGTGAGGGAAAACTTAACTTGGTCGCCCAGTCCTAATATAGTCTTCATTTCCAGGCGGAATCCCATCGACACCAAGACCACACCAGGGAATCATTGTGAAGGGCACCAACGACCAACTGGCTGGGTGGCGTCCCCGTGGATATCAGGTGAGCATAAAGGAACCCTCAACTAGAACTGCTGCTCAGAACAATTCAACGCCCGGGTCTGATCCCCTCAGGGGGAAATGACTGAAAGAAAATTCTGACAACCAACAGGTTCCAGAGGAGGCGGCCCGGATGGAGGGGAGATGCCAAGTCCTAGAGGAAGCTTCCTTTCCCACCGGAACAAAACCCATGGCAACCTCTGAGCCTGAATTTGGTACCCCTGAAAAGCTGGAATCTTAAGAACAGATGGTAAGTAGGAGAAGTAAAAGAGAACCCACTTTGTGGAGGAACTCTGCATCTTCCCCTTTGAAGGAGAAGAATCCCTGGAGGATTCGGGTAAGGAAATCTTCTCTTTCAAGGACCGAAGGATCCCTGCCACAGAAAATTGGGTCCCTAAAGACGCTGATTTTGACTGGGTAAGTATAGAGACTGACCCACAGCAGGAAGTGCTTATTACCCAACAATGTCACCCAGCTGACCCTGAAATCACAGAGGTCTTCTCTCTCCCCTAAACAGGTTCGGGGAATGTCTCCAGGAAACAGAGGGCAGCAAAGAATCCTGGGAGAAGAAGGATACCCCAACTACATGTAGGTCTGGATGTCAAATTGCTCTTACAGATTCCCAAAAACTTTCCAAGATCACACAGTGTCAGTGTTCAATATTAAAATGTTGACCACCATGCTGGCATGTAATGCACATTTTCTTTGCCCCCTTGAGGAGAAAGAAGGAAGATGTTATTCTCCGGTCAAGGTACAGGGTCAGCATTATCAGCATTGGTGGACACTGGATGCCAAGACACCCTTCTGTTAAAAAAGGCGTTCGACCAACTAAATTCAGGAAGGGAGAGTTGTGGGAGTCACCAAATTCCTCTCAAACCTCTTCCCGGGCAACTCCAAAACTTTGATGAGAATGATATTTCCATCGAAGGGACTGCAGATGGGGAAATACAAATTGGGTGACATTGAGTGAGACACCCGGTGATAGTCCTGACTCAAGAGGTCACACCTTGTCTACTGGGGAATGACCTCCAGCAGGAAGTTATGACCTCAGATTGACTGTGTGAACAAGGTGCTTTGGACTCGGAGTAACCGGCCAATCAAACTAAAACAAAGAACAAATTATGTGAGTTTGAATGGCACTTCCATGTTATTGAACAGCGTTCAGAGAAAGTGGAATTTCATTTCCAGAACAGTCAGATCCCAGACATCACCATCATCTCTAGAGGAGAACAAACTGGTGAAAATCAACCTTCCTCCCAGCTTTAAGTGGCATTCCATACTGGAAGGGAATACTCTTAAATGTTATACTAGTCCAAAACCAGTAGAAACCAGAGTCCCATAAGAAGGGATGATGGAAAACTGGCTCAAAGTTTGACCGACATTCAGAAAAAGGGTGAGCAGTTGTTTTTTCCCATTCAGATAAATGAGGGGGAGAATGCTGTTCTCGCCTGAGTATGCCTGAGTAACGGAAGAAGCTTCATCAGCGAAGCATTATTCAGGAAACTCCCAAAAGATCAGACCATTCCGACATTTAAGTTGATTGAGAAATGGGAAGTGGGGCTGGAAACCCCAAATTCCAAACCTCTCCTGCCTAGCAGGTGTATTCTAAAAGTTTCCATTGGCTATAAAAGCATAGAACATAATTGTTGGGTCATGAGAGATGTCCCTTCTTCCTTTTATTTAGGTAGTGACGTTCTCAATTCATTCACAACCCATTTGGACCTGATTAATTATAAAGCCTGGTCACGACTGCGGGGTAACCCCATGGGCTTTGACAACATGAGAAAGCAATCTGGTCAGCTCAATTGCTGCCTCATGTGGTTGAAGTGCAAGTCAGAGAAGAGGTCACCATCCCAGGACAGGTGTGAAAATGTATGATTCTCATCAAAATTAATCGAGGACAGAACCGCAAAAATCAGGACGCCTATATAAATCGGAATGATCATCTCCAACAACAAGGTTTGTATTTACATCCAACACCCCTAGCTGACCTATAACACAACACCATTCAAATATTGGTGGATAACAGCGACCCTTGAAGTATAACTTTGGGCACAGACACCTTTATTGGAATGGCGGTTGATGCCCAACATTATTCTATTGATTTAGGTAATGAAATCATTAGGCCAATCTCAAATGACTGCTTCCATATCAACAACGGTATCCCTCCAGAAAACATTTTCACCAGACAAGGGGATAATTTCTTGGTGTGGTTTTCTTGCTCTTATGGGGTGGCAGAGGTGACTTGTGACATCAGGAAGGACAAAGTGGTATTCCAAGTCAGCAATGACTACTTCGCATCACTGTAACCTTCAGTCCAGGTCAACACTGTAACAAGAGATCTATCCACCCAACTGGAGGATACAGCTCAAATTGCTAAGCTGTAGGTCTTCCCAGGTTTCAAGATGTTGGATGAATGGATCAATCTTGCTGATGCCTATGAGACTGAGGAGCAAAGACAGAAGCTAAAACAGGCGTTTCTAGATTTCCAGACTATCTTTTCAGTGGACTCATATGACTGTGGACGCACAGATATACATTCAACCACCATACCCACGACCCTCAGATGACACCAGTATTTGTGAAACAATCCCGGTTACCTTTCGTGTCCATGGAGTCACTCACAGAGATTATTACAAATCTAGAATCCCGTGGGATAATTCGTCCAATCCACAGTATCTTTAACAACCCGGTACTCATTATACTCTATCTATCTATCTAGATTCTTGTATTGCGCCACTAACCCAAAGGCCTCAGGGTGCACACAGGAGGAGAAAAGACAGACAAACAGGTAACATGAAGGGTTCAGAGGAAGAGAAAGCATAAAACACAAAAAGAGAGCCATGTTCATCTAGTACTCACAATAAAAAGCTGATGTAAGGATACATACAGTGGAATGTATCCTTATACAAGATTCAATGCTCCAGCGCTACAATGTACTCAACCCCAATGGCCAATGGAGACTATGTGCAGACCTGAGGGAGTTGAACAAACGGGTACACATGTCAAGATGGCCACTTCCCTACATTGATCAAGGGCTGGCACAGATCCAAGGGTCAAAAGTGTACACAGCCATTGATTTAACCAATGGCTACTGGACTGTACCCATGAGTAGGGAAGACCTACAAGCTTGCCTTTAACTTTGGGGGGCAGCAATACATGTGGATCCAAACCCCCTTTGGATAGATAAACTTCAGCAACGATTTCAACATCTTTCTGCATAAGGCCATGCCCAATTTGGGCAAAAGGGGAAACCTGGCCTATGTCGATGATGTCTTAATCAAGAACTCAACTGTGGAGGAACACATAGCAAAAATATGCTATGTTCTGAACCAGTTGCAAAAAGCTTAAGCAAAACTGCCCTTCCTGAAGGAACACTGGTGTAAGACCCGTGTGAACTTCTGAGGGCACAAGATCACCCCTGAGGGTCTTAGTCCCCATGCAAAAAAGGTGGAATCCTTATTGAAGTTAAAAGACCCTACTACTCTGCGAGAATTAAGAAGCCTTCTTGGCCTCACTAATTATAGTAGAAAGTTCATTGAAGACTATTCAGAGGTCACTCAAACGTTGTTCCATTTATCAAAGGCTGGAGTCAAGTGGCAGTGGGGTCCAGAACAAACTGAGGCAGCTAAACAACTGAAAGAAGCCTTTCCCAATTCCTTGTCTGGCTTACCCCATCAAGAATTAGGAGTTCTTCTTGGATACGGTTTTCAGATACCTGCCTAACAGCACCATTGTATCAAAAGCACAACAAGGTCAACAAAGTAATCTCATATGTCAGCAAACATTGTCCTCTGTGGAAGAAAAATCCAGTGATTGTGAAAAGGCACTCATGGCAACGGTGTGGACATTGAAAAATGACTATCCGTTTATCCACAGAGAGCACATCATTGTGGAGACTCCTCACCAACCCTTGCAATACTTACAAAAGTGACCAAATCTGAGCAGGGAACGTAAATAATTCCAGAATTACTTCCTGGATTCTGTCCATGCAAGGCTTTCCTGTGGAGTTCAGATATGGCCAAAACAAGTAGAGTCTTCTCGCGCAAGGATTGGCTGACTTGCATGACTGTGCTCAAGAAAACTGTCTTAAGTATGAAAGTCTAAGGACCAATGACAATATGGAGCCATACCTTCCTTCCCTGCACAAAGCTATGAAGAAGACACATGTCAGGGGATAGCCAGAGTTTAGGTGCTCCTACCACGTTGACAATAACTGGGAAAAGGAACTAGTGGCTTGCATTGTGAATGCCTGGGTGAATGACAACACAGAGCCTTCTGCTGGTTACAAAATAGGTACCTGAAGTTGTCAGGTGGCAGAGTCGATGGCAGTAAATCAAGCCATACTTAATGCAGCACATCACCAGCTCAAAGAACTGGCCATAACCACTGACTCTGATTATGTCAGGAATGGGTATGTGGAATACGTTATTAACTGGAAAAATCATGGCATGCTCTGTGCGAACAATAAACTGCTTTAGCATAGGAAATTAATCCAATCAATTGATGATCTGGTAACCTTTAATGAGATGACCATCTATTGGAAAAAGTTCAGAGGTCACTCCAAAACAGAGGGACCAGATAAGACTAGAAATGACCTGGCTGATCAGCTGGCTAAAACCGGTGTAAAAGCAAAAACGAGAATATCGAGGCTGAGTACCACAAAAGGAAATACATCAAACACGGGCTTACAAAGATACACAGATCTTTATTCTACAACTGAACAGTTTTCAAAGGAACAAAGTATCAGATAACTATCTGGCCCTCAGTATATCACAGCGAATACCAGCCCTGTCGGTGTGAGAAGTGAGTGGGACTATACATCAGAAGATTCACTCTTGGGGGGCGCTGTTGAGCAGCCGAGGAAAATGGCTGCTTAGCTTGTGAGCTCCGTCTTGGCCCACTAGAATCTGCTAAACATCGGCGCCAATCCTTATCGTTGCCTATCGTCACTGCCACAATTCATCTGCTGACATTCCCCTCTACATGCGGCTGAAATCTGGGGTGAAATCGGTGCCTGCAGCCTACATATCGGGTGCCGTTGCGCGGCCTCCCTGCGGAGCCTCGGCATAGCCGCTTGCGGCTGCCTTCTCTGCCCCCCGCCTGGAGGTGCTGCCTTCTTTGATCCCCGGACGCCGCCATCCACGGGCTCCCTGCGGCGCTTCTTTGTGGGAAAGATTTTCGTTTCCATTTCCGCTGGTGCCCGGCGAGGCGGGACCGCGAGGTGACCGTTGCCTGACCGGGCGTATGCGGTGGGGCGGCCCTGCGCTGCTTCCCCGACAGCTGCCAGGACCAAGACTACACAGCGTGTCGATCAGCTCCGCACGCCGCGGGCCGGGCTGGAGCCCCCCCGCGTGCAGGGGCGGAGGCCATGGAGGCTTCGCTGAGGAGCCGCGCTTGCCGGCGATTTGGTCCCCGAATATCCATGGACGCCGCGCGGGTGGTGCCGCTTCCTCCTACTGACGGGCCCACCACTCGAACGGCTGCCCCCCCCTGTGGCTCTCTATGTGCAGGGCCCACACCGCCGCTGAAGATTCACCAACTCAGACTCTCCCAGTGGCACGCCTGGACAGGGACGCTGGCCCGTAGCACGACCCTCAGCCTGGAAGATCGCAGTGGTAAGCCACCGCCTACCGAGGCCCCCACTCCTCATTGACCCCGGATCCGGCCCGGGCCCAGCCAGGTGGAGTGCTGCCCCCTGGGGGTGCGGCCGCACTCCGGACGATTTACGGGTTTTGCCACCCTAAAGGCTGTAAGGTGGGTGTTGAGGCCTGCATATACCCCCCCTCCTTCTTCCTGTAGCGGGGCCCCCACCCTACCCGTGCTTTATCCACTGTGCTTATAGCAACCACAACGGGACTGCCTGCACAAAAGCCCCGCTCCCTCTTGACTCTCTCTCCCACCGGGCCTTGGCGCCCATCGGCTGCAACTTACCTTGTCTCCACTTCCTCGGCTGGCCCAGCCGGCCCGCCGGGGGCTCTCACCACGGATCTGCTACCCTCAGGGCGCTGCCGGAGGGGGAATCACGCTGCTTTTTCTATTTTCAAAGCTGGGAACAGTGCCACCGCTGTGTGTGACCCCCTCTTTGACTCACCCTCAGGTCCACGCCCCGGGGCTCAGGTATACACCAAAGTGTCATCACTCACACAGAACTCGCTGAACCTTCCTTGGGCCTGCGCTGGGTCCGGCACTAAACATCCCCCCCTGGCTGGCCTCTGCTCGTGGCCGCTCCGCCATCTTACCTTACCAAAAACTGGCCTTCTCTAACCAATCGGGACAACAACAGCACCACTGAATCTAAGCTACCTACAAACTGCAACCGCTGACCTACCGTTATCCCCCCCGCGGGGACCCTACCGGCATACACCATCAACCCTACGAGATCAGACGGTGCTCCCACTACAGCAATGTCCAACAGAGCACAGGGTGCTAATAAAGTAGGCGCCATGGACAAGTTTACAAAAGCGGCGCCTAGGGCTGACCAGGCATCCTCCTCGGCAACACATGAAGATGGCAAGGTCCTGCCAGACCCCCCGCAACCAGATTTAACTGCAATGATGGAATCCATGGCTAAAAACTTTGCAGCCTTTCATGAAAAACTGGATGACATCAATGCGAATGTAGCCTCCCTGAGAGCTAAGCTTGACCAACAGGGGGCCAGGATCACTGAGACGGAGCAAAGAATAGGCTCCAACGAGGACAACATCCATACCCTACAAAATACAGTCGCGGAGCTCGTCCGTGACATGAAACAGGTCAAAGCCAAGAACGATGACCTCGAATCGAGGTCGCGAAGAAATAACATTTGCATAGTAGGGGTTCCCGAATCTGCGTTGAAGGGTCGCATGGAGCTCGCGGTCGAGCAACTCATCAAAGATCTCCTGGACAACCCCGAGCTCTCCCCATTTTTTACGGTTGAAAGAGCGCATCGCTCACTAGCACTCCGGCCTAAACCGGGAGACTTCCCCAGGCCAATAATTGCAAAATTACTAAGCTATAAGGACAGGGACCACATACTCCGATTGGCCAGGGAGAAAGGGGAACTAAGACTGGACTCACAAATCATCAGGTTCTTACCTGACATCTCTGTGGGGGTGCAGATGGAGAGACGCTGCTTCAGCGGGGTGAAGAAAATGCTAAGAGATAGGAAAATTGAATACTCAATGCTTTTCCCTACTCGACTGAAATTCATCCATCGCAACAAAACCTACTTCTTTACAGTCCCTGACGAGGCTGTTAAGTTCATCGAGGCGCAGGTCCCACTGGCGGACCCCCCAGAGGAATCAATGGACAACGACTAATACTATGACTCCCGGGCCCATACGGTGGACTCCATTGGCCGAGGTTGGCCAGGTGACTGCTCCCCAGGTGAGCTGATCCTCTCCCCCTCAACGTGCATATCTGGCCTAACTCGGCCCAACATCACCATATCATGAATTCAGCTCCTTGAGGGGGATACATCCCTAACTGACCTGTCTACAATGCCACGCACTGGGCCTGAACTTCCAAATCCAGACTGTTCTGTTATACGCGGTCCTGGGGTGGTATCTGCTTAGACCTCGATGCCCCAGAACAAGATTATCCTCTCCTTGTAACCTAATTTCATCAGACGGTGTAAAAAAAAAAGGAAAGGGGAATAAGAAAAGGATTACTGATGTATCATCGTAAAAAGCTTTAACAAAAAGTGGCCCAGACGGCAACAGCAGCCCCCACTGCAGCTGCAATGCCGCCTATGGCGAAGTGTTTGGGCCTCATTCCGAGGTTGGAGGTAAGTACCGGTCGTTTCCGGCATGGCGGAAAGTACGACTCCGGCAAGGTGACAGACCGCTAATTGCGTCCCATTCCGACCTCGCGGACACGCGCTTTTCGCCATGCCGGAAAAGTACCTAGCGGCATGCCGCAAAACCCCCCGAAAAACCCCTACTGGCCTGCTGCGACACGTACATTACAACACCGCCATGGAAGCAGCAGCGAAAGTAAATAACGGGGACCGTAATTTACGGATCACGTAAATTACGGTCACCGCAAAACAACGGAACCGGAAATTACGTCATCGCACAGGAACGGGAAGGAGCGCGGCGGCCATCTTTAAAAACACAATCCATTGCCATCCTCATCAGGCAGCACCCTTGGGAGCAATCCGAAGTTGGGGAAAGCATCAGGAACCCAGGAACTATGCCTAAAGCACCTAAGAAGTCTGCGGACCGGCTCCGCAAGAAGCGATTCTGCCCTGATGAGCTCCAGGTCATGGTGGACTACCTGGCAGAACACGCTGACGTGGTGTTCAGCCCTGACATGCGGAGGGAGTCCACTATCCGCAAAAAGAACATCTGGGCAGAAACCGCCCAAAGGGTGAGCGCTGTAGGCCCCACCCCTCGCACCCCCAAGGACTGCCGCAAGCGGTGGGATGACTTGCGGGTGCGGGTGCGGGGACTCCTCACTGCCAACAGGAGTCAGGCCATGCAGACTGGAGGGGGCCCAAGTTCCCCTGTGAGACTAGAGCCATGGGAGGAGACATGCGCCGCAATGATTGGCACGGAATTCATAGAGGGCATCGGTGAAATGGACTGCGGGGCAACGTCGTCTGCCGATGGAGGTGAGTGTCCAAAGTCAACACTGCCAATGGCAATTGCATGATGTAGACTCCCCCAAGGGCCATAAAAGGCACCTTGTCATGTAGCCACCCCCCCATCAAACTAATGCAGAGTCAACTGCAACGCAATTAAGGGCCAAGTGCAAGTACATAACACACATCAGCCATAGTGCAGTAACTTGCACATTCCATCATGCACATTGTGCATCAGGTTCGGCAGTGTGTGAGCCAGACTGCACATTACTATGGCAGGATGAGTCACTCCGACACATGCGTACACATGCGTACATTCAATTCACATTCATATGTACTAGTACTGTTGCAACGCCCAGAGGGCCACAAACCCCAAATTACAGAAATGTGAATGCAGCGATCAATGCAATTAGCGCATCATACAATCACTCATGTTGTCCCTCTCCTCTACCCCCACAGGCACCGATCATGACAGCGGGGATACCCAGATGACCCGTCCATCCACCTCCACGTGCAGAGGCCGGTCCCGGAGCATTCCAGCATGGAATAAGAAAACCACCCAGGCACCACAAACGCCAGTGGAGGATGCACCACCACAATCCCTCCCTGCCTCGGCACCTGCCACATTAGACACCCCAAGGTCGGCAGAATCAAGGATTGCTGGGGAGTTGGCAGCTACGGCCACCCAGGAGAATGTGGACAGCCCCTTATCGATCTGTGGTGCCACTGAGGAGGACTTTTACCCCACAGTCCACACCCCGGAGCCCACCAATGTCCCCCTGCCATCAAGCAGTGACTCTGTGGAGCAGGAAACACCTGGCCGTAGTGCTCCGGCAGATCCTGGACCTATTCCACCAGTTGAGGCCATGCCAGGGCAGGTAGGCCCAAGACCCGCCAGGAATGTACCTACATACATTGATGAACCACGTGCACATCAGCTGACGGACCTCATCAATGTGTTCATGGAGGACACCCGCCAGGGCAGGGTGGAGTGGGTGGATGAGCTAAGGCAGATGCGTCAGGCGGTCACTGACAGCAGCAATAGGTTGTGTGCGGTCCTGGGACGCATCGCGGATGCCCTGGAGGCTGCACCTCCCACACGACAGCCCCAGCGGGAGCACACACCGTCACAGTGCTCCTCCACCCAGACCAGCCCGCTCCGACGCTCATTGCGTACATTGCGCCGGCCCAACATGGATCCCCCTGGCTCTGGGGGCATGCCTTGAACATGCTGGCACACACATGTGGCCTATGTTGGCCTTATGGCACTATTCTGGGGTTGTTGTGGGTGAGGGGGAGGGGAGTGAGGGTGTGTTTGGGAGTTGGGGGGAGGGTGGTGGAGGTTTTGTTGTACACGTTTCATGACAATTATTCAATACACTGGTTGTTCATAATGTAAAACGGAGTGGACATTGATCATTGCGCAGGTGTCATTTGATGTCTCACAGTGCATGGAAGGCAACATTTGCATCCTGGGGAGTCCGTGGTAGGTATATGTAGTCCCTTGTGTGCTTGAGGAGGGCATCCAGCACTTGGTTCAGTATCCGGGTAAATAAGGGTTGTGATATACCATGCATGTTCCCCACTGTGTGCCGGTAGGTGCCTGTGGCAAGGAAGTGGAGCACAGTCACTACCTTCAGTGGAGGGGGGATGGCAGTGCTTTATTCTATGAAACTCACTATGTCGTCATGTATCAGGTCCACTATGGTGGTGATGGTGTCATGGTCAAGCCGGTACAGGGTGTGGATCTGATGTGGTGTTAGGTTGAAGGAGGTGGCTCAGATGCGAGGGATTGGGGGCTGCCGGCGTGGTAACGGTGGATGCACTGGTGGTGCATGCTGGGCCTGTCTCACCCTCCGTCTCCTCCTGTGTGTCCTCTGTGGTTGGGGCTGTGGTTGTTGTTGTTACTGCCTTGCAAGCAAGGCCTCCAGCTCCAGTTGTGCCACTACTATTGGTATCATCTTGGTGTGGGAGAGGGTGTGGTATGTGGGTATGCTCATTTTGGGCTGTGCCAGACTCCATTGGCTACACCTGTGCTGATTGTGTGCACCTGTGGCTGTGGAAACCACTGCTCAGTGTTCTTAACTCCTTCTCTGAGATGCCTGTATGTACTCCATGCCGGTAAGGTACTTTACGGCCTTAAGGAGACCATTATTTACGTGTGCTCCTTACTTGCGATCAGCTCCGGTTTACGCCATGCCGTTGATTACGCCATGGTGGTGTGCGCGCGCGACCCAAGACCGTAAATTACGGCATTGTTGTTTACGGTGCCGTAATTTACGGTCTGAAGGGTCGGAATGGCATGGAGCGGAAATCCATGCCAGTAAATCATTACCGGCATGGTTTGTACCTTACCTCCAACCTCGGAATGAGGCCCTTTGTCTTTAAGCCCCGGTTGGGCTATTTCTCAGGCGCTGCCGAGTTGGAATTGGCACGCAGTTTGTTTCAGGGGTGGGTATCTATGCACTGCTAGGTTTTTCTAGGCGGTGAGGACGGGGGGTGGTGAACTTGGGGTTTGTTATACACAAAACGGCAGGATGGTTGAGACTGGTTTTAAAAGGTGGTGGTTTCGCGCCATTGCAGCACTCTTGGCGATAACCAGAGATGGTTTCCACATTTGGGATGTTCCTTAAATCTTTAGCATAGCTATTAGAGTGATGACGTGGAATGTTCGGGGATTGACCAATTTTACAAAATCTCGTAGGATAACGGCATATGCACAAAGACACAGGGCCAAAATACTCCTATTGCAGGAGACACATGCCCTGAAACTCTTATCATCTAACCTTGCACTGTCCTGGAGCCCAAACAGATATTATACCCAATACTCTACTCAAGCCAGGGGAGTTCTCACTCTTATCCACAAATCGGTAAAGTTCATAATCCACACATCCCGCATTGACACGGAAGGTAGATATGTGATTCTACATTGTACTTTAGCTAATGAAGAATGCTTGCTTGTTAACACATACACGCCCAACACTGATTCCCCTGACTTTATAGATGGAGTGTCTACCATCCTCATGAGGTATATAGAAGTCCCCATTATATGGGGAGGAGACATGAACGTTATACTCGATAATGTCCTATACAGAATGACCACTACCTGCAGGCCCACAACCCGTGCTGACAAGCGACTCCAAACTCACATGAGCTTTTTGAATCTACACGATGTTTGGAGGACACTCCATCCCCAGGAGAGACACTATACTTTCTATTCTACGGTACACAATAGCTCCTCAAGAATATATTTGTTCCTCCTATCCGGCAACCGGATGGGCAGATTTTCAGATGTCACGATTCACGCACGCACGCTCTCTGACCACTCTCTTGTGCTGCTACAGATTCAACTGGGTACTGCGCTTGTGGCCCGACCCGCCTGGTGCTTTAAATCTGATGCCCTCTCTGACATCAACTTTAAGGCTGGGATACTAGCGGACATAAACACGTTCTTTGACAACAACAACACATCCGACACATCCGAAGGGACCCGCTGGGAGGCATTCAAAGTGTACATCAGAGGGATGTGTATCTCAAGGGAAGCCGGGGTCCTCAATGCCATAAGGCAGGCCTTAAACAACTCCGAAAACAAGCTCAAAGGCCTAGAACAAGAGTATGCGTCTAAACCAGCTCCAGCAACTCTAGCAAGCATTAGAACAGAATTGGAACAATTTGAGTCACATGCCCTAAGCGAGGTGAGATACTTTGCTCGCCCTGTGGCTACCCGAAGTTATGGGGAGGGGGATAGACCGGGTAGAACCTTGGCTAAATTGGTGCGTTCGGAGGGAGGCAGGACCCGAATAGATAGTATTATTAATGAAAAGGGGTTAAGACATTGGTCGGACCAAGTCATCCTTGATACGTTTGCCAGCTTTTATGCCAATCTGTATGGCCCCCAGCCTGAACACACAGCCCATGACCTGGATGACCTGCTAGAATCCATTCCTATGACCCTCATCTCCCAGAACACCAAGGAACTTCTTGATGCCCCATTTACCTTAGATGAGATAGTCCAGGTAATCTCTGATCTTCCTAAGAACAAGGCTCCGGGCCCCGATGGCCTCACATCCGAGTTCTACCAGGAACATGTTGCCATCTTAGCGCCCGCATTGCATGGGGTCTGGACCGAATCACTTCGGCTAAACACTCTCCCCCCCTCTTTAAGAGAAGCCTTAATTACAGTTCTCCCCAAACCAGGGAAACCCCCAGACGAATGCGGGTCCTACAGGCCCCTGTCGCTCATCAACACAGGCATGAAAATCTTTGCGAAGATAATCACCAATAGGTTCCTCCCATTCATGCCCCATTTGGTCCACGCTGATCAAAGTGGATTCGTTCCTGGCCGCTCTACAGGACTTAGATCCGTCGCCTCTTTAACGTGCTGTCCAGAATTGATCCGAAAGCTGACGCAGTGGCGGTCACACTGGATGCCCAGAAGGCATTTGACATGGTCTCATGGCAATACTTGTGGGCCGTGCTGGAAAAAATGGGAATAGGACCAAATCTGATCTCCTATATAAAACTACTACATAGAGGACCATCGGCCAGGGTGCTAGTCAACTCAGTCCCCTCCTCCCCCTTTGAGCTACACAGAGGTACCCGGCAGGGATGTCCATTCTCTCCCATCCTTTTTGCGCTTGCCATTGAACCCATGGCCGATCATGTCAGGGATCGACACACCCGCAAAGGCATTTGCCTACAGGATGCGCCGGAAATCATTTCACTGTACGCGGACGACATGCTCCTGTACGTCAGAAGCCCTTCCACATACCTGGACCCTATCATTCGAGACATAACAAAAATAGGCACATTCGCCGGCTTCACCATCAACTACTCTAAATTGGAAATGTTCCCTCTCACTAAAGCAACTCAGCAACCGTCATGCGAGTTCCCCCTACGCTGGTCCCCGGGTGGCATTAAGTACCTCGGGGTGCAGGTGTCACTGGCCCAAACCCCCTTATTAGCAGACAACTACGAAGCAACGGCACAACTCATCGAATCCAAGATGCTCAAGTGGAGCAATCTCCCACTGTCCCTTGCAGGCAGACTCTCCCTAATAAAAATGATCGCGGTCCCCAAGCTCCTATATGTATTTGCTAATGTACCAGTGTGGCCTGTGAAGCAATACTTCAAGAGGCTACATATGGGCGTTCGCCCAGTTTCTCTGGCACTCAGGAGCGATCCGCAAGAAGTGGCAACATATGACCTTGCCTTATGAAAAAGGGGGATTTACGGCCCCAGATCTAACACTGTATTGGAACGCTGCACAGGCCCAACATGCTACCCACTGGTACACACACCTAAACCCGCCCCCACATGTTAAACTAGAGAAAATGGCAGGAGATGGCACCAACATCATGACCCTGTTATTAAACTGCACACTCCACACGGATGCTCCGTCAGACCCGGTGGCCACCACAATCAGAGCATGGAAGAGTATCCTTCGCCCTAATCAAGAGCAACGCCCATATTATAAGTGGCTCCCCATATGGCAATTTCCTGGACTTCCCCCACATACGACCAACATCTCTCTCAACATTGGGAAAACCTGGGCTATCGGGCCCTGACTGACCTATACCCTGATGGCACATTTATCACCCCTAAAACATGGCGCCCTGGGCACTCTGACTCTGTGCTCGACCTGCTGCAATACTATAGGCTGAAAGCAGCGATACGTGTAATGTGGCCCTCGTTTCCAGAGGAACCTCCAGACTCACCAGAACTCCAATACATAGCAAACTCCGCAGGCGGCAGGGGCATAATATCCTCCCTGTACAAAATCCAGATGGGGAAGCTGGAGAATATATCCCACAAATCACGGGAGGCATGGGCCAGTGAGCTTGAGATGGTAATCACCGAAGAACAGTGGGCTAAAATGTGCGCACACACGTGCAAAGTCTCCCTTAATGCTAGGTTCCGCTGCATACAATACAAACTTCTCAATAGGCTGTATTACACGCCTCACAGAGTAACGAAATTCACACGTACCCCGACTCATACATGCCCGAAATGTAAATTGGGCGGTGCAGATCATGTACATATGTTTTGGTCCTGTGCTGCGCTAAATACGTTTTGGACAGAAGTGACAAAGGCGCTCTCAGAGATAATTGGGTCCACAGTAGAGCTGGACCCCCTAGCCTTGCTGTATCGAATCTGGACTGGAGAAAATGAAAGGAAAATGTCAAAATTTTTAAACGTAAGTGCTATTGTCGCTAAAAGATGCATATTACAATGTTGGAAGCGCCGCACAACCCCCCTGCCACCCTCGATATGTGGTTGAAAGCCCTCACCTGGGTATAAATGTGTGAAGAGGAGTACATCGGATCCTTGCTCTTGCCTTCCCGTCCCAAAAATGTGTGGTCGGCCTTTTGCAGTTACCTGAACAGCATGGACGAGGTCGAGTGGAACTCCACCCCCCACCACCAGCCCAGTCTAATTCGTCTTGTGAAATGACTCATTTGTAATATTCCACAATGTCTACCCTCCCCATTCTGAGATGTTTGTAAGAGTTATGATGTAATGTATAGACGTGCTATTAATATGCTTGCTTGTCTCTGCGTAGCCTGTGCTGTACCTATCTCAACCTTCTGCCAATAAACAAAATGTTTTTAAAAAAAAGAAGATTCACTCTTTTATACAATTTGTAACATGATGTCCAGCCCATTTACAGGTTAATTATTCCTAGGGCTAGGAGTTCGTGCCGCGTTCACTTCTAATTTATTAATCTATATGCATATGGATTATTCGCACTTTATATACAAATAAGTCACAATGGAAACAGTGTATCTTCGGATTTAACATTAAGCCTTCCTACATGTTTTATACAATGTAGTTCAACAACTGTTAACATTCAGTATTTAAACAACATTATGCTTAATATATGCTCGAGGATCAGTTTCGTTGGCATAGGTAATCCTTGATCTACAGTTCAACGAAGGACAAGGTCTCCTTGCATGACCCTAACATTTGGCCTGCAGGCAGTTTAAGCATTAACTTCATGTAGAGGTCGAGACGGCCAAATTACAAACAGAAGAACACTGTCCACCATTTTAGAACACAGGGTGACTTTGGAGTAAGAATCAAAATGGCAGATGAAGCTAAAATGGCAGCTAAATCGGTCTAAGGTCAGAACCTTGCTACGCAGATTTCTTCGTAGAGCGACTGGGATTAGGCCAATATATACAATAAAGAGGCACAATATAATATCCCGTTCAACAAACCCTCCTTTTGGCCGAAGCCAAGCACTAAACTACTTCTAGTCACTTTACGAGTAACTCCACGTCTCAATGTCCACACATCCTGAATCACTATCGGAGATATCAATTGCCATAAGATCAGATACTAAGATTTCGTTCAGCATATTCGTTGGAGGTCTTCTCTGGGGCGTATACTTCATGTCCTAATGTACCCATCGCTTGTGCGCAACATCCCCCTAACATCGAACACATGCCAGGAAGACATTGTATACAACAGCAAAGAAACAACAGAATACCTAAAATAATCAGCAAGACCGAAAGTAGTTTCCATCCCCAAGATCGCAAGAAGTCCCAGAACCAAGTGCTAAGATCCCAGTTACCCTCGGGAACATGCACTTCTGAACTTAGGACATGCAGATTCTGTATTGCCTTTGAAGATAGTTGGGGAGGAATCCGGTACGAAAACACAGCAAGCGGACCCCACTAAATTACATACTTCACCACGTTCAGCCAGGATGACATCTAATGCCACCCGGTTCTGAAGTGCTACTAACCTTATTGCTTTCTGTTCTAGAGTCATATTATAGAGTATGTCGGTGGTCCGGTTGATGGTCCTCTCCAATACTCTCGCTAGTCTCCTGATATATTCAGAGTTTGTTATTTGCCCCCAAAATGGCACAAAGGATTTAGTTACATCTCCTAGAACTTGTGCTGAAGTGTCACCATTCTCGTCCCGCCGTGGACGAGCCTTTGAAATCTATACAGTACTTGCAATGAATACCCCGGTCAATAGAATCCCAAAATAAAAAGTTTCCTGCCAATCCCTGGGTAACCATGGAAATGCTACATTGCTGCAAACAAAGTAGACAGGTTCGCCTACATACAAAGGTCTGTCCTCGCTAGCCAAATTTGCAAAGTTGGCGCAACCTTTAAAATCACCCATTAACTGAGTACCATTCCTTTGTATGCAGAAAGAAACTGAATCGGGGCTATGGTTAACAGTGTAGGAAGGAGGCGTGGCATCCTTATTGCCTATAGGAGCCACCTTGAAAGAAATCAAAGATTGAAAAGGACGGGACAGTCTATCAGAAGGCCTAATGAAAGCGACATTAAGCTTACTCCTATTTGCAAAAAGCGAGCATCCCAGGGGCGTCAGAACACTTTTTTCAAACTCGTTCAAGTTAGTCCCATCAAAATTCCCTGAGATGCTATTGTTCCATCGACCAAAGAATAGTGCTCTAAGAGAAGCATAGCATGCAGTTGTCAAAGGTAAAGGATGAATATACCAACCAAGCCCCTTACCCCTGTGTTGCGGTAAATGTGAACAAACCCAACAATTAGATTTGTTAAAAATGGCATGTGTAGCATTCATGATGAGTAATAGTGTGTTGTTGTGATAGTTCTGTCTGTGCTGAGAGTCTCTAGGAGACAGAGTATGCAGATGCACGAAAGGAGTAGAAACAGTAGGTACATTTTCAGTAGGTAACAGATTCTCAAATGGATGTACTTCTTCTAAATACCAGAAACCTAAAACAATGACTATTGCAAAACCAATTAACATTATCACAAGACAGCAATACGTTTTCGGGGGCCCACACAGTGGATTGTTCATTCTCGCAGCTGGTCACATGTTCTCTTATCAGTTCTGTACAAGCGGAAGCAGTTGCAGGCATTGTATTCTTCAAACAAATGCACCAATGTTATTTGCTGGCGACCTCCAGGCCGAGCGTTTTCTTAGTCCTTCCACAAACCCTAGCCAACAAAATCCCCTTATGTACAAATGATCAGGCCAAAAAGACAAGCCCTTCGATGGTTTTCCTTGATAGCACAGCCGAACCATGCAGTTAGTCTATTTCCTGGACGCAGATTGTACCTTGTGATTCCTGGTACTGAGTGATCTGTGAACAACGAGCTCAGGGAGAGTCTCTCGATGTTGGTTGCTGCTTCGTGATCATTGGTTACAGCATTGTTGAGGGGTTCTGTATCTTCTGTATCATATGGCACTGGGTGTGGAATCCTCTTGGTGTGCGACGCATGTATCCAATGTATCCAATGCTTTCGTCCTGCTACCCACACCGCAGTCTGTGTGACCAGCAAAACTTGGAAGGGGCCCCGCCAACGAGGTGCGAGACAAGAAGATCGCTCAAATGATTTCACGAGGATCCACTCCCCCGGTCGTATGCTGTGACCGGGACCCTCGTACCGTATAGGTAAAGCCTCTCGCACCTGGTGATAAATCAAATACAGATTTTTAGTTAACTGGCCACAATAGTCAGAGAGAAGTACATTTTTGACGTCTCGTAAAGAATGAGCCAAATATTAACAGGCCTACCCATATCCACTTCAAAGGCAGAGCGCCCAGTCTTAGTTTGAGGGGTTGTTCAACAACACGATCGGTAAGGCGTCCGGCCATTTTAATTTTTTGCCGGCACACGTCTTAGCGAGCTTGTTCTTGATGATGCC
The DNA here is from genome assembly GCF_040938575.1 of Ambystoma mexicanum. Taxonomy (NCBI): domain Eukaryota; kingdom Metazoa; phylum Chordata; class Amphibia; order Caudata; family Ambystomatidae; genus Ambystoma; species Ambystoma mexicanum. Next base: position 468,457,292 of record NC_090925.1, on the reverse strand, counting down.
ATTGTGTCTTTCTACTAGTCCAGCACTCTGAGCATGTCTAGGCGAATGGAACCATTTATCGATCTGTAATCCCGTGCATATCTGCAGAATTACAGCAGCGATAAAGTGCGGTCATTGTCCGACCAGATGACTTGTCCGACCAGATGACTCTCAGCAACCCAAATCTTGGAAAATATTCCTTTAACATAGTCTTTGCCGTGGTCATAGCTGTGGCATCTTTGACAGGATAGGCTTCAATCCATTTACTAAAGGCACAGATGACAACTAATACATACTTGAAATTGTTGCAACGCTCCATCTCGATAAAATCAAAATGAATAACCTCGAAGGGGACGGAAGGTGGACCAAAACTTCCCCTAGGAGTTGATGTGCCCTTTCCCACATTATGCTGCAAACAAATCATGCACCCCTGAACGAGGCGTTCAGCTACTTTAGGGATTTTGTCATTTACCCACACATTTTGCAACATTTTAGTGATTTTACAAGCACATATGTGAGTGGGACCATGAGCCATAACAACCATCATCATAATATATGCGTCAGGCAGTAACCACTTCCCTTCGACTTTGTCCACCCAACACCCATCATCATCCAGTTTCCCCAAACCCTCAGCCCACTTCTTAGATTCTTATAATGTGGGATCAGCTTGGATATCCCTTACGAATCAATACCCTCATCCAAAGTACAGGCATTTGTGGATTCCCTTGAAGTATACATTTCTGAAGAGAGATCAGTGGCAGTCTGTTTGGCTATCTGGTCAGCAAAAGCGTTCCCTTTTCCTACATGATCTACAATCTTCTGATGCGCTGCGCATTTTTGCATTTTATGATAGCTAGCTGAGAAGGGAGTGCAAGTGCTGAGAGTAACCGTACTATCAAGGGGCCATGTTGGAGTTTTGTACCATGTGAAGTCAAGAAACCTCTTTCTGGCCAAAGTCTACCGAAGTTGTGAACCACCCCAAAGGCGTACTGACTGTCAGTATATATATGTTTACTGTAAGCCCTTTGGAAAGTTTACAAGCTCGGGTCAATGCTATAATCTCTGCGGCCTGCGCGGAATTATGCGTGATTCTCTTGGTTTCCACGATCGTGCTCAATGTAGTGATTGCATAAGCAGCTCTGGATGTATCATCCGGAAGTTTGAAGCAGGAGCCATCGCAAAACAGCTCCCCTTGTGGATTGTTCAAAGGAGTGTCTTTCAGATCGATTCTAGCCTTTGTCTCTTGTTCGGTAGTGTAAAGGCAGTCATGTGACTCTTCGTCACTGCAAGCAGTACCTTGCGGGAAAGGTAAAAGTTCAGCTGAATTAAGAACACAACACCTCTTAATTTGTATGTGCGGTGCAAACAAGATCAATTCATATCTCGTTATTCGTGCCTAGGTGAGGTGTTGCGTTTGTGTTCTGTTTAATAGAACATCTACAGAGTGAGGCACCATCAGGGTTAAAGCATAGCCTAGGACCATTCCCTCGCTCTGTTTTACAGACGCAGCACCAGCAGCGACAGCTCGCAAACATCTCGGCAAAGCGCATGCTACAGGATCAAGGGCGGAAGAAAAGTAGCCGCACAGCCTATTCTTCCCTCCATGTTCCTGCATTAATACAGCCAAAGCACATCCATCACATTCATGCACATACAACACAAAGGCCTTTTCATAGTTTGGTGTGCCCAAAACTGGTGCTGAGCACAATGCAGTCTTGAACAAATCAAATGCTTGCTGGTGTTCCAAGTTCCACGGTAATGGCGAAGAAATGCCCTTCTTCGTCAAAGCCAACATTGGTTTAATCACTAGTGAGAAATTGGGGATCCACTGCCTACAGTAAAAAGCCATACCTATCAAGGCTCTAACTTCCTTCTGCATATTTGGGACAGACATGCTAGAAATTAGTTTTATCCATTCAGGCGTCAACCTTCTTCCCTCCTTTGACAGGAGATATCCTAAATAGGCGACCTCCTGACAACAGTATTGAAATTTGTTAAGCGAAGCTTTATGTCCTTGTTTAGCCAAATGAATAAGCATCAACACAGTGCCCTCCTTACAAGCGCTCTCTGAGTCAGCAGCTAAAAGCAAGTCATCAACATATTGAACCAATGTACAAGTAGAGGGCAACTCAAGGGTATCGAGCTGCTCTTTCAAAACTCTACTATAGATACTAGGACTTTCCGTGTAACCTTGAGGTGCACGATTGACGTTAAATGAACGTCCCCCTAGGGTGAACGCAAACAAGTATCTACTGTCTTTGTGTATAGGAATACTAAAGAAAGCGTTCTTTAGATCCACAACACTAAAATGAGTATCTGAAGCCGGGATCATGGTTAATATTGTCGTCACATCAGGCACAATTGGAAATTGTGGAGCAACGATCTTATTGATGGCACGTAAATCAATTATAAAATGAAAAGGAATTGCATTATCACCTTTCTTGTACACGGGTAAAATCGGACTATTGCACAAACTACATGCAATTTCCTCAATCACCCCTCGATGCACAAAATCGGAGACGATGCATTTCAAAGCTTGCTCACCATCGACCGAAATCTTATACTGTGGAATACGAGGCAGCTTTTCTCAATGTTTCAAGATAATCGTAACAGGTTCAATTTGCAAGACACCAACGTCATTATCATCAATAGCCCACAAACACTCCGGGACATGACTAAATTCTGGTGGCAAAGGTCTGGTCAAGAATTGAGATGCAGAAAGTTGTTGTGGTGAAATAGTCAAACTCACTCCATCAGAAGAACAATGAATTACCGCATTTAATTCCTTCAACAGATTTAACCCCAACAAATTCTCTCCAAAATTCGTAGTCAAAAGAAATGGACAGTGGTCCGTAATTGACCCAAGGTAATCGGTACCGGAGAAGAAACCGGACAGACAACTGGTGTGCCAGAAAACCGTACAGAAACATTGGTTTGCCCTGACAGTGGAATGTTTGGAACCCGTGAATGGTCAACGGAACACTTATGTGACCCTGTATCTATCAAGAATAGATGTTTCCTATTTCCCACTAACATCTCAATGTAGGGACCTTTCTGATTAACGGGAATAGGCGTTGGTTCCAAACCCTGTTTCGGGCAATCCTAGCGAAACAGAATGTCGTCAAAAGGAAGTTCTTCAGAGAGGTAAGCAGCAGAAGGATGATCAAAAATATTTCTATTATCCACACTCGATGCCTGATTGTCCTGTGAAAAAGGTTGCTGTGAATCCTGCGAAAACTGACCTCTACCAGGACCCCCTACACCTGGGCGACCTCTGGATCGTCTACCCATATTTCCAAATGTGTTATTTGACCTCTGCTGGAGGATTGGGCATTGTGCACGCCAATGACCCTCTTGTCTACAATATGCACACTGGTTAATGTTTACAGGACCCAAGGGCGCATTTCCTTGTGGAACGTACTGACCTCTAAATTGCGAATTACCCCCTCTAGGGCCTCTAACAATTTGCTGCAATAGAACTTTCGTCTTTAAGTCTCCTTTTCTCTTTTCAACTCTTTCTTTTTTGTTGTTGACACGATTCTCATAGTACTAAGCCATGTGCAATACTTCTGACTGAGACTTTGCTTGCCAAGCGCTCTCGGAGGACATAATTTGCGACTGGATGTCAGGCAGCAATCCACGCACAAATTTGTCCACAAATAATCTTTTCCCAGACTCTGTGCCTAAATCTTGTCCACTGAAATCTGAAAATACCTGTTTGAACCGATTAAAGAACTCGGTAGCACCCTCAGACTTCCCTTGGACACAGGCAGTAAGCTTGTCCCAAATAATTATCATCTCAGGAATTATAGTGTTCAATTTTGTAACTATTTGGTCAGGTAAAGTTAGTATTACCTGAGGGGGTCTTTCGCCAGCTGGCCTTGCTCCATCGAGTCTAACCATGTAAGTCCATGTATCTCCTAGCCCTGGTAAATCATCTATAGTTCTAATCTGTTTCCACAAGTCGACAGGCAGGAGTACGGGAAATAATAAATCAATATCACTTAAGGTGAATACCGATGATTGCAAGACCGACTCTATTTCTTTGTAGAACCCTGTCGGTTTCTTCCTAATGTCAGGAATAGATTGTTTAATGGTGTCCACTTCCTGTCTCGAGAACGGGACGTGAACAAACTGCAACACATAATGTGCAGGAATTTCATAGGCTTACGCACCTGTTCCGGCATCCGCTTGAACCTCGACTTTTGTGACAAGCGTTGGAGGGATCTCTCTCATAGGCAACTGAGAAGTAGGCAACTGAGAATGCTTACTAAGCAACAGAGCCAAATCGAGCGCTAAAGCAGCTGAAGAAGTGTCAAACGAAAAAGCCCTTTTATAAATATTCAATAATTCTGCGGGCCAACAAATCTTTCTTTTGACACACTCATCCTGCAGGTACTCTACCATTACCTGTATCACTTTTCTCTGCATTTCTGGCGTATACTGACTATATGTGTCATATACTTCTACGGGAGTTATCGACGTGTCTGAGATCCACCTAATCGCATCTTTTGTACAAATTTGTGTTTCCTCAGTTATCGATTTCCGACAAGGAAGGAACCGTTTCTGTACGAACATAACGTCCAAACTATCACCATCTTCATCATCATACCGTAACCTTTCCAGCTCCCTTCTGTACTCAAGAATCACCTCAACATGCTCTAGCACCTTCTCCGCGGTATCTCTAGAAAATGCTAAAGTATTCAGATCCCTCAACCCTTGTGGGAGATCTACATTATTTAGCCTGTTCCACATTACACATAAATGAATTCCTAATCCTTCAATAAAACGTTTTTCTCAGGAAGATTGTCTATATTAGAAAGTGTGGCAAAAACATTAGCTTGTTCAGCCTTCTCCATGCAATGCTTAGCCCACGCAGTTAACTCGCGTTTTTTCTCTGAAGAGACAGTATTACGAGTTACAACCCTCAATCCCGCTCCCTGATCTACTACAAGCGGCGCAGAACCACTTGGAAGAGGGAGAGTAGGCAAGTTTTGAACATCAAAGAACAGAGGTGCTATTACTGGTACAGCAGGCAAAGGTGGAGGAATGGGTGGGGGAGCAACGACAAGAGGAGCGACAACAACTGGAGGAAGAGGAACAGCAGGAGGAACAATAGGAGGAGCAGGAGGAACTATGGGAGGAGGAATAACAACAGGGAGAGGAACATACGGAGGTGGCGCAGGGGCACCAGGCCTTCGTTCGTTTAATAGTTTATCGATAAGTTCATCAGAAACATGAAAGCTTTAAGAAGGGTACATTTTCTGAAGAAAAAGTGAAAAAGCTCTATCCATATTCCTAATTGAATCAGACTGTTTATTTTGGTCATACAACAACGCTTTTTCGGCGATCGTCATATGGCGGCGCACATGCTTTTCTCTATTCTTAAGTTGCTGCAAAGCTTCTTTCTTCCAATTCTGTAATACATTGAATGCTGCAGGTCTAGCCTTTTTCTTCAATAATATAGATTCTAAGTATTCAATACGAGGGATTTCAAAACTACCATTGGTTGGCCACTGAAGTTCGGAAGCATGTCTAGTTTGTCTGTGCCAAATATCACTAAATACTATACTACCAATGCCGTGCTTACAGTACATAGTACACGCCGGCGACCCCTTCATTGGTGCCGGTCGGCCAAATTCTAAAGATTGTCTGTCCTCGCGGAATAATGCCCTGAAGCAGGCAGACAATTTCCCAGGCATATCAGAATACTGGTTTTACCTGGTCAATAATTGAATTCGCAAGTGCAATACGCCAAAACAAATAATCAGGATGCTTAGGAATCGGGTCACGACTCACCTGATCAAATCCTAAGGAGGTCCGATTGGATTACAACATTTTCTAACAAAGATTTCCTCGTGGTTGGTGATTTTGGCAAATTTGCCTGCCTCGATATATGGACCCTCGTCAAGATGCCGACTCGGACCACGTGCTCACCGTCCAGGGATCGGGTCGTGCAGCGCTGCTGAGGTGTCACTTCTCCTCCAAGAAAGGGGCCCCCTTTACACCGTCCGATCTCGGTCCGATAGCCGTGTCAACCTTCAATGAGCTGGCATCAATCTTGAAGGTCCCTATTCGGGCGCCATCTGTAAAAGCAAAAACGAGAATATCGAGGCTGAGTACCACAAAAGGAAATACACCAAACACAGGCTTACAAAGATACACAGATCTTTATTCTACAACTGAACAGTTTTCAAAGGAACAAAGTATCAGATAGCTATCTGGCCCTCAGTACATCACAGCGAATACCAGCCCTGTCGGTGTGAGAAGTGAGTGGCACTGTACATCAGAACATTCACTCTTTTATACAATTTGTAACATGATGTCCAGCCCATTTACAGGTTAATTATTCCTAGGGCTAGGGGATCATGCTGTGTTCACTTCTAATTTATTCATCTATATGCATATGGATTATTCTCAGTTTATATACAAATAAGTCACAATGGCAACAGTGTATCTTTGGATTTAACATTAAGCCTTCGTACATGTTTTATACAATGTAGTTCAACAAGTGTTCACATTTAGTATTTAAACAACATTGTGCTTAATATATGCTCGAGGATCAGTTTCGTTGGCATAGGTTATCCTTGATCTACAGGTCAACAAAGGTCAAGGTCTCCTTATATGACCCTAACATTCGGCCTGCGAGCAGTTTAAGCATTAACTTCATGTAGAGGTCAAGACAGCCAAGTTACAAACAGAAGAACACTGTCCACCATTTTAGAACACACAGTGACTTTGGAGTAAGAATCAAAATGGCGGATGAATATAAAATGGCGGCTAAATCGGTCTACGGTCAGAACCTTGCAACGCGGATTTCTTCGTAGAGCGACTGGGCTTAGGCCAATATATACAATAAAGAGGCACAATATAATATCCCGTTCAACACCGGAGCCCTTCACAGGGAGTTCATAGAAACCAAATCCCTGTTGGGTGAAAATCCAAATCACTGCGGTCACCAGGTCCCAAGTCCATGCCGACAATGAACTCTCAACTGCCCAATGGAGTAAAGAAACCCCAGATGCAGATTTGATTATGGCACAAAAAGAGGACCCGATTGTTGAGAAATGTTATCAACATAGTGAAGACCCCGCGAATTTTCCACTAACAGTATCTGATTATATTGGTAAAGAAGATCTCTGGGTGATCCTTATTTGGATGGGACCAGTGAGAGCTACCTACCTCATTCTGAAGCCTGATGTTGAGTCACGCCCATGACGCGGCCACTGCTGGTCATACAGGGTTTCATGCGACATTATAAATCTTACGCAAGTTTGCATACTGGCCACACATGGGTCAGGGCCAAGACACCTACTTAAAAGGGTGTCTTGTGTGTGCTCAAATTCAGCCAAGTTCTCTCACACACAGAGCTCCCCTACAGAAAAGGGGAATGCCTTGGTTGGATTTGCAAGTCATTTTCATCAGGCCAGTGATTCGCTCCTCTAGAGGAAACAAATATATGCTGACGGTAACATGCAACATACAACAAATTGTAAGGCAGAGACAGCTGTCGCACTAATGATAAACCACATCTGCTCCCAATTCGGCCTCCTGCAAAATATTGAGTTGGACAGAGGAAGTCATTTTACCAGTGAGATGATGACCAAGATGTGGCAGATGATAGGGTAAAAAAAAGAAAACTCCACATTGCCTACCGCCAAGCCTCAAGCGGGGGTGGTTGAGAGGTGCAATAAGAAAATTGTGGGCATTTTTAAGAGGTTTGTGGTGGACTCGACCTAGTTGGGAAATCTAAGAACTGCTTGTCCTGATGGCTATTAGGCCCACACCATCTTCTGCAACAAAGATTTATCCATTTGAGCTCATGACAGGATGAAAGATGGGGCTACCTCAGCATCTGCTCTACCGAACTCAAGAGCAGACACTGAAAAATGTGTCTTCTACCCATGAGTACATTGCAAATTTAAGGAAACACCTTCAGCACTCTTTTGCGTATGCTCAGCGCAACCAAGAAAAGTCAGTGGAAGGAACAAAAACCTACTATGACCTAAGACCACCAAGAAGGAGTATGAAGTAGGTAACAGGGTCTACCTTTACAACTTTCAGAGTCATGAAGCCAAGGAGCGGAGGTTCCTTCCCTCTTGGCGCGGTGCCTTTGAAATTGTTGATAAAATCTCACCTGTTGCATATAAGGTCCACATTCCTAAAGGAGAACAGACGGAAGAAAAATGGGTCCATATCAATCAGTTAAAGATCTGTCACCCCAGATAAGCTTTATCACCGATTGAGGAGCCCAATGAGGGTAGAGCCTAGGAACCATCTGAAGGATGAAAGGAAAGAATGGAAACCCAGAGGGAGAAGATCACATATATAAAGGGATTAAAGTAATTAATACTCTTCAGGATTGAAAATAATAATGTTTGTGTGGAAAATGTTCCTGCAAGTCAAATACATGTCAATGTGTGGTTTGGTTGTATCATTATGTGATATTGTTTGTTTTCAATTTGTATGCCCATTTACCAGGGAAAGGGGTACTATATAAAATACTTAACTGCTCTTTTACTCCTCTCTGCAGACTCAAGAACTCCTTTACCTTCACAGCCTGCGTGTAGGAGGTCCCAAAATGGAGGGGTTCCAAAACCATACCCCAAAATCCAAAGAGAGGGGGGCAGGCCATGGCACCACTCTTTCAGGAGGGGAAAAGGAGCGGACGGGCTCCAACAAATAATTAAATAATTAAATAAATAAATATAGAGACAAAAGAAAACCTGCACTCTCCCTTGCTCTTTCCTATGAGTGACCCGAGTCAAAGATCCAGGGGGGTGGGAATATGTGGGGTGCAAATTCAGCCCCAGAGTGACAGAAATTCAAAGGCCATGCAAGGCCCCTATTGTGAGAGTAAAGCTGGCTGATGGGTTAGACCCATTGGAACATGCAGGCCAGTTCAAAACATTGCTTTCCAAAATGAGGCATAGTGATTGAACAAAAAGGGGCCTCCCTCAACTTTACCAAAATGGAAAGGGACTCAGCTGAAGGAGCGTGTGCCTTAGAGCTGAAAACTGCTAAATGTGCCCAATGCATTCCAAACGACACGATCGCAGCATGTTACATTGAAGTTATGCAATACAAGACTGATCTGGAAATCTAAGTGAAGCAAAGTGACATTTCATTGACACGAATAAAAACATTTACTGTCCAACAAAGAAACTGACAATAAATGGAAAAGCTTATTTGGAGTTTTAAAATGGACATTGGTTTCCCATGTCAAACTGCGGCCTGTGTGTGAACAATACAGAAGGGACTCATGTCTTTTTAACAATTATATTAAAGAAATACCTTACACATCGATAGAATACCCAAATGCAGTGTATAATGTTACATGTAAAATACATCTTTTCGATTTAGAATGCTATTTTTCTCATAATTATGCATCTAGTTTGCTGCTGCAGCTTCCTACACTGAAATGCCGGGCTGTGTGTCTGAATTTCTGACTTCAAGGATGTTTGGCTCAGGCCCACCAGGAAAACAGACCTGTTTCAGTTAAATCCAAAGAAATACAACAGTTTTTAGATCAAAATTGTGAAAGGAACAGATAAGGCAGCCAACAGAACTGACCTTTGAGGACGCTCATGGCCCAATAAACTGCCTCTCAGAGAATCCTAATGGAACTTCAAAGACTGTGTATAAACAGACAACATAGATAAGCAGATGTCCAAGCCATGTGACTTTGGAGAAAATGAAACTGTTAGAGGGCGATATGAATGTGAAACTGCAGGCTTCCATATTGATTCCTTGCCATTCAAATAACATGGGACACCTTTTCATTAATAATAGCAGAACCATGCATTGTAATGGGTTTATTCAGGACTGTTTTTGAAGATCAGCATCAGCCTGTCAGTTCTATGTAAAGATTAAAAACATGAAATGTGTGTAATTTGAGTTAGAGATTAAAATGTGTTTGTGACACTCCTATAAATCAGAGAATTCCAAGTGAGCTGATAGTAAGTAAAATTAATATGTTTTTTGTGAAGTTTTATGTTAATAACTATTTCAGCTCATGAATAAACCACAAACAATTATGGCTCCACCTGCAGAGAGTTGTCATGTTGTGACTTTCTGAGAAAACAACCATTTAATTTAAATGTCATTTTGAAATGATGCATTTCTCTCCTCCCCTCATTATCCATAATCCAGACCTCCTAAACCCCTTGCCCTATCGGCTGGCAGGAGCCGGCTTGGTGGGAGGGAAATGAAAACGAATGTCCAATCCAAAACATGGGAATATTCATAATGTGGTACTCATGAGACATCCACATTATGAATATTCCCATGTTTTGCATTGGACATTCATTTTCATTTTCCTCCCCCCATTCATGAGCTACACCGAGAGAGAGAGACAAAAAGACAGAAGGACAAAAGGACAGAGAGAGAGAGAAAAGGAGAACCCTAGACACTTGCTGGCAAATTCTGCTTGTAAAACTGGGAGATCTGCTTTAGCGAGGCCGGTGGTATTGTTTATTTATAAAGCGCCTACACACAGGCAAGTGTTTCAAAGCGCTCAAGGAGGGTGGGAACATGGGGAAAAACAACAGTCACTCATAGCCCTTGAAATTCTAAGACGGTAATAGTCTGCACAGGCAGAATAAGTGCTTACAATACATGTAACAGTTTGCGATACAGCAAATAGGCCTGGCAGCGATTCTGAAGTTTTACCAGTGCACTTTAGGTTGAAGGCAAAGGAGAACAGACAGACGAACTTCAGGCATGGTGCGTATGGATCGTGCAAGTGCACAGACAGTCACAGGGAGAGGGAGGGTCCAAGTGCACCTGGTCGGTGGAGACTGGGGTAAGTGCAGTGAGAGCCACTCTATTGGGTGATTTCTCAAGTGCAGTGAGTGTGTGTGGGGTGTAGGACCCTGAGGCAAGTACGAAAGAGGCATGGCGGGGGTGCCAGGGACCAGTGAGACTCTGAGGTACACCAGGTGGCCCGTCAGCAAGCTGAAGGAAGAGGAGGGAGAGAGGGAAAGAGCAAGGTTAGCAGGGTAGAGGGAGCGAGTAGGAAGATGAGAAGAGGAAGGTCTTGAGGAGTTTACGGAACTTAATAAGATCAGGTTCAAGTCGGAGGGTGGCAGGGAGACTGTTTCAGAGGGAGGCACCAGCTGAGGATAATGATTTCCCTCCAAATCTCTGCTTGGTGAACCGGCTCACTCGCAGAAGGTTGGAGGTAGATGAGCGGAGGGCTTGTGAGAGACAGTGTTTTGGTAGGCAGTGTTGCAAGTAGGTCGGCCCCAGAAAACCTTGTGAACAATTCAGAGAGTCTTGAACTTGATCCTTGCAGCCACAGGGAGCCAATTAAGGGATTTCAGTGCTGGAAAGTTGCAGTCCCTGGGCTTGAGGCCAAGGATAAGACTTGTGGTTCTGTTCTGGATGAGTGGCAGAGGGCACAGGGAGGAAGAAGGGAGTTTGAGAAAGAGGCTGCTGCAATTATCCAGCCTATAGAGAACCAGGGCTCAGGGGAAGTGAGAAAAGGCAGAGTACCTCTGAGGAGGTGTAGTTGATAGTTAGACTTTTTGGAGATGTCTGAAATTTGACAGAAGGAGAGAGCAGAGTCAAAAATGACCCCAAGGTTTCTTGGCTGGTGGGGCATTGCTGTGAATAGAGGCCTTGGGTGTGAGCTGCCTACCTGTTACCAAAAGAGGGTCCTAATTCTGGTTGGCCTCCTGAGCTAAGAACAGGGATCTCCTAAGTAAGTAGATAGCTCTCAAAGCTATCCATTGTATGGGGAACTACTGCCCTAATCCTTTCCATTTAATTGTGGGTGGGGCGGCGGAACTGTGTAAACCTGTAGCATATTAAATTAAAATTAATTAAATTAATACCCCTATAGAAAAGATCACTGGATGATTTTTGTTAAAATTCAAAATGAACAAATCTCATTCCCAGTGTGTCGTAGCCACTATAGCCGATAAAATTATCTGGTGACCCTATTTTCCTGTAACCCCTGATTTCCTTACAGAAGAGGGGTGGTCTTGATTCCAAAATAAGAATCACCAAAATCCTGCATATCCTTTGAATGTAGTGTTCCAAAACAAATGTTACCATTTATTCCACAGCCAGAATCCCTAAACCCTGCATTTCATTTGAATGTGTGTTACAAAACAACTGTTCCCATTTCCCAAACCTTACCTTTCAAAATAAAAGCTAAATTAAATTCCTAATATATTCCCACTATAAGCACCTTGCCTTCAAAATCAAAGGGGTCACACATAACTGATGCCTGATGGAGGGGTGCTGATATAAAAGAGCATTCTGATAAATAAACCTATGACAGTGTGTTTTAAAGTTTTCCTATGTGTTAATGTGCAGAGAGATCCCACATGTGTTCTGATTTGAAATTCAATCTGTGTTGTTGTTGCAATTGAAAGTTAAAGAAGAAATACATGTCTGTCTATAAATGCAAGTAAATTCCATATGTAATTATTGTGTTGTGCCACAGAGCTGGTGGTTGGTGATGAAGCTATTATCAATGTTGTAAATTTAAATAAAAATATATTATTATTTCTATATACCGGATTTGTTCCTGGCTTATTGGTGACACAGAGGGTACAATCAGAGTGGTGTTATACAGGTTGGAAACCTGACTGAGTTTGAATCTGCTAAGCGCTTTGTTGTGCGACATCCCGTTTGGGGGCTGACCCCCCCAAGCTGAGAGTGACAGCCCAATAAACCGTGACAAGTGGGTTGACCTGAGCACTGACACACCAGGAGACAAAGGAAGGCCAGTGCCTAGAATTGGCCTTTGAATTACTAGGACAAAGGCAGAAGGCAATATCCTACCCAGGGGCTACCTATTCGGATGCCAAGCCGTCAGACTCATCCAGGCCAGAGTCAGGGCAGGAAGTGTAGGGGGAATCTTAGGGGGAAGGGCCCAGGAACAGGGACACCCTGGAGAGGACTAACAGAAGCAGAAACTAAGGTTTCCTCCATCCAGGCTGGCACCACCAGAATCAGGTGAGCCCTGTCTCTCCTGTCCCGCAAAAGTACTTTGTTAATGAAAGGGAAGGGGGGAGGTAAACAGTAGACACAGTGGCCATTGTGAGGATAGAGCAACCGTGCTCAGAGCAAGAGGATCCCAGACTTTCAACATATAGCTCTGAAGGAGAGGGTCCTGACTGGAGGCAAATAGGTCGACAGACGGGGATTCCGATTCTGTTGCAAATTACCCTGAAGACAGGAATACTCAGGGAGCTTTCCCATGAGGAAGGAAACACCTTGTTTGAAATATCTGCCCTAATATTCCCCGCTCCTGGGATATACAAAGTCTGAAGAGACAGGAGTTTTATTTCTGCCTAATCTATAATCTGGACGGCCACTAGATGGAGAGATTAATACCTGGTGATGCACCAGCGTTTTATATAGACTTTGGCAACCTGATTGACTATGTGGATCTGGACAGCGTTCCCCTGGAGATAGGGGGTCACTGCACACAGGGATCTCCAGCTTACTGACAGCTCTCTACAGTTTGAAGATCTTTCCCCCTCCCACTTGGCCATTTCCCCTGATTGGACATGATTCCCAGGGATTCCCTCAACACTTCTGAATGGCATCTGTCGTTAGGTCCAACAGGAAAGCCTGAAGGACTTGAAGATTGCTGAGTCACTGCTCAAACTTCCTCCTGATATAGGGGACACCCTGATCAGACGGGAATAGCCCAAAGTCATTGGATCCCAATTTGCCAGGAGGTGTTACAGGAATGGCCTCAAGTGGATACTGGCTCAGGGAACCACAATGACTGTTGCTGTTAAGTTTCCATGTGCCTCCAGTGATTGAAGGGCTGCAGCCTCCTCCCGCTCGGTCTGTTCTGGATCTTTGTTACTTTGATGTGGGGTAAGGAAACCTTTCCATCCACAGTTTTGAAAAGACCACCTACAAGCTCCATTACTTTGGTGCGGATCAAGAGGGACTTTTGAAGATTCAAAACTGACTCAAACCTCTCTAAGAGGTCCTGCACAATAATGTTGTCGAGGGCAAGAGATATTGAGGGGGCATGAATCAGCAAGCCATCCAGCTAGGGGTGGAGACAGATGCCTGGGCGTGGAGAAGGGCCAATAAGGGAGCCAGCCACCAAAGACAATGAGGGCTGTGTAGAGACCAAAAGGTAGTGCTTGAAACTGAAAATGGTCCTCCCCCACCACACACTTGAAGAATGTTCTGTGATATTCCGGGATGGGGATGTGACAATACACGTCCTTGAGGCCTCTAGAGGAGAGGAAGTCACCTTTGCAGACATATATGATGATACACTGAAGAGACTCTATTTTGAAAGGTACCTTCCTAATGTGGTTGTTCACCCTCCTGAGGTCTGTTATGGACCTCGATTCTCCCGAGGGATTCAACAGCAGAAACAGAATGGAGTAGACTCAAGTCCTTGTTCCTGACTGGGTAGAGCTTGAATAGCTCCTCTCGACAACTGCTGCTGAACACCCTCCTGGTTGCAGCCCTACTCACAGGGCCCAAGTGCCAAGGAGAACCATTGCCGCTTAATCCAGAGGAGAGGAGCTGTATTTGATGGCATTACCTGTTTGCACTATCCCATCTCCAGGCCCCTTCACCATAGTTTTCCCACATAGAGCTGAAAAGCTGGAGGTATCCTCCCACTGGCAATAAGTGGGGTCTGAAGTTCCCAGAGTCAGGAAGTTACAGCACCTTCTGGTTGGGTAACCTTGGGCTTGATAGGCTTGAAGTCTCCTTTAACATGAAATCTGGTCCATATTGAGCATCTAATTTCCTGAAAGGAAGCTCTATACTGGTACCTATACAGTGACATAGGATGGGCTTGCTTCTGTTTGGGTTCTGATAGAGCATTGTATTCCCTGGCCTGCTTGACCAAGTAATTAATTTGGGAACTAAAGATGTTCAAACCAAGGAAAGGCAGTTCTATAAAGATGGCCTTCTGCAAGGCTTCCCTGTTCTATTGCCTAAGGCAATATTGCCACACGGCCAAGTTGACATGGCTATAGCTCTCATTATGTTAGATGCAATCTCTGATGCCCACATTATTTCTCCTTCACTGATTTCAAGTAGGTCCTTACAGTGTGACCCTCTTCCATGGCAAGAATAAGTGCCAGAACATCTTTAAATACATAAGTAGGGCCTGGGTGACGTAACCACGGCACACCCTAGCTCTGAGGGCAATGTTTGCAGCTCCATGAGGTCTGTTCCATGGATTCTCTATACTTTTATCCACTAATATGAAGGTGCAGCATGTTTGGTAGCCACAGAGGTGTGCCCAGTGAAAGAGGGCAGAATTGAATAAACCTTAAGAACATCAGTGAAATTCCAGAAGGGGATCCCGCTTGCACTACCCCCTTAGGATAGACAACTCCTCAGGCTCATTTGTAAGTGATTTCAATCCGGCATGAACCCAAGTCAAACCCAGCATGTAGTGCACAATTGAAACCCTTATTTATTTGTATCTATAAGTTCAATATTCTGAACGATATACCACTCATATCACACCCTTCTCCTGAGACCCTTCCGGTCACACTGAACCAGGAATCAAGCTAGTTTTCAAAGGTAAATATTTATTTATGTATTTAAAATGTAATTACAGTATATTGTAATAGGTAAACAACAATCGCCAAAGGGGTGACAGAACACAGGATAATATATTTTAATACGCTAGGAATCAAGTAATGAGCACCAAAAACATATGCAGCACAGAAAAGAATAATTTTGTGTTGGTTTGGACAGATGGCACTATGGTAACATGTTCCCCCTGCAACACCCTTCAACCCCCAATAGGCAATGTAAAGAGATGGGAGGAGAAAGCAGGTGTTCAGGAATAGCACAAATCAAACAGAATATCACTCCCACCTTCCCCCTTCAAACACAAGAGAAAAATGGAATTAAGTTTTCAGCTGTCCGGATGGCTTTGAAATTGTCTTTAGAATTGACTGGGCAGAAACACCAAATGTGGTCAAAAATACTTAAATTATTATACATTCTTATGGAAGCCACTTTGAACAGTTGCACACAATCACAAGCAATGGTTTAGTCAAAAGAAAACAATGGAAATCTCAAAGTCCAAGTCGGAAACAATTTAAAGCTATTTCACAGGTGGAAAATTTCTCAGGATTTCAATTTGCGGCAAACTTTTCCTTGCGCGATATTTGTTTCTATCACAAAAACTGAGGGAGTTATAGAGGTTTTAGTAAGAGGCGTTTTTGCGAAATAGGCATGAGAATGGAAAACAGAAATGCACTTTTGAAAATGACAAATGGGTTTGATTACACTAGATGATGACTATGAAAAAGCGAATACCACAGAGGAATCTTACAGTCACGTGATCAGCGTAACCCGCCTGTTGTGGATACTCTACTTCTTCAGATGAGAAAAGAGTCAGCACAAAGATAGTTCTAACAATACTGGTTCTGAATGAAAGATAGGATGGGTTTGAGATAGGGATAAGACAATGCAAATATACTATGGGTCACAGTTCTTCCTGTTAATACTCATAGGATAAGTTATTAAATTGAACTGTCAGCTCTGGTCATTGGATTGGGTCTGGTCTAGGAAAGACAGCACATGAGGCACGGTACTGGATCAGGTAGGCCGGTCGCCGGATTTGCAAAGGATCTGCCTTCCTAGTCTGTGGGTATTTTAATCAGTTGGATAGCGAGTTACTCAGGCAAGCCTAGTGGTGGCAAGCCAGAGAATTTCAGGATACTGGTTCAAAAGGCCTTCTTCCCCCACAGCACTCCACTGGATGGAGAGAATAAGTTTGAGTATTTGGGCCTTGCTGGAAATCAATAGTTCTCTATTGCTGGCAAGAGTCTTGGCATCTGGAAGGATGTTAAAGCTGGATGTAGAATGCTGGATCAGAGTGCTTTTCAAGAACCTGGAAAGTGAGTGGATCAGTGATTCCCTATGTGTTGTCAGCTGTCTCTATTTATGCTTTAAAATGACATCACAGAGTGGGTGTATGGGCTGGCTTAGCTAAGCTTGCCCCTGTGAGCTGGGATAGGATCAAAACTTCATTTCTGCCATGCATTTGGGTGATTGGATCAAGGCCGGATGATGTCACATTTTATGGTTTGCTTTACAGTCCTCAGAGACCTCCCTTTAGCCACTGATCTCAAAATCAGATTTTATACTAAACACACATTTCTACATTGGTCACCGTTATTCAAATCACACTCAAAGATGCCATATTTTATGTAGCAGCTATTCCTCAAAACCCCGCAGCGGTGGGATCTTGTCTCAACTTTCTACAGAATTTTGTCCTTTTCGCTATGAACACAATTTCTAAATTTTATGCAAATTTCCACAACTGTGAGTGTTTAAATTAGGGATGTGTGTAAATTTTCACAACCTTAGCATTCATACATTTAGCATAAAACCACATATATTGCCATTCCTGTCCAGAACATGTCACACAGTTCTACCGCCTCTTCACACGAACAGCCAAACATTATATTAACAGATATGTCCTTGGTATATTTTTCACCACTTTGAAGCACTAGTTATGAGTCTTTAAAAATTGTTCATTGTTCATGTTTAGCATCAGATGGTCCGCCCCTTTTTTCTCCTTGCAGTCCAGGAGCATCCCCCTCCTTGTTTGTTCCTTCCAGGAGCGATTTATGACCACCTTCACACCTCCGTTTCCTATGCTGAAGCTCTGTCATTGTTCCTTCTCTTTTGATAAACAAAAGTCTGGGCTAACCCGCAATTAGAACCTCCCAGTGAGTTTCTGCTGAGAGATATCCCTCCCTCTGGGAGAAACCTGCTTTTCCAGTTCTTGCAGCTCAGCCAGGCTAATTAACTTATTAAATCCAGCAAAACCCAAACTTGTTGCATCAAACATAAATACATTACTTTCTTAGCTTTACATCTGGGGGATCAAAAGACAACTAAGATCTTTATTCCTTTTAGCAAAAATTCTTTTTATGTTTGCTAATCCAGCAGACTTTTTAGTTTTAGGTCACTTTAAAGTTTCATCAGTAACTCATCTGACAGCTGCCATTCAGGTAGCTAAGGGTACTGTACCCAGATTTTGACAGAGGCTGTCAGTTACAGACAATCCAGTTTGTCTGATGAATGCTTTGCTCTTCACATTAGGACTTTGTATGTTCACAATGCTTCCTTAGATTACATGAATTTTAGCACCAAGCAAGGTTTTGGATTTAATTTATTTAATTTATTTAATTTAATTTATTTAACATTTATAAAGCGCTCACACAGCCCACAGGCATCGAGGCGCTGTTACAGGAATTGTTTGTTTTTCTTAGTTGTGTAATTGTGTTGTTTTTTTGTCTTAGTTACGTATTTATAACGCGCTTAAACACCCAGAGGTTTCTAAGCGCGGACCCGGGGATCGAACCCGTTGTTGCTTCGTGTCGCCTTGCTTCCAAGACGCGCACGCTGCCGCTGAGCTATCCTCCCGTTGAAAAGTGTTGTGTTATAGGCATTTTGGAGTTTTTAGCAACAAAGCAAATGTCATTTGTAGGCACATTTTGGGGTTTCACTTGCAAAGTGCTGCTTCTCTCGCTGTATTCAGTTTGCTGGTCATGGAGCCCACTGGCATATTTTCTGCAGGGTGTGCTCTATTCCACCGCACATGCACCATGGGTGGCAGGTTGTGCATCCCTCTTTTTGTGTGCTGAAGCACACGGTTTTTGTAGATTTTTGGCGTGCACAAGGTTTTGCCGCCATTGTTGCCATTTCTTTCACCATAACTGGCAGGGTGATGCCGCATAGCATAGTCGAGTGGATCAATACATCCCACACATTCCAGTCTGTGGTATTGACATCCTGGATACACTGAAACACAGGTAGGTGAGATTTTACCAAAGGGACATAATGACTGTAGGCGTCTGGCACATCCTCAGGGATTGTCGTCACATTAACATCCTGTAAGTTGTTTTGCATCAGGTGGGTGGCCACCTCCTTCACAAACTCTCTTCTCATTAAATATGCCTGTCGTCACCCTATTATCTTCAGGCAAGCTTGGTTGTACCAAACGGGTATCCAACTGAATAAGATCCTGTGGTGCTGCAGGTGGTGGGATTGGCAGCCCAGCTGGGGCATTACCAACAGGCAGCCTTGCATCAATAGCCATGTTGACAGTCTCGGTTATCGTGGGCCTTAGCTCTGTTGCTGAGATATGAATTGTTAGGGATGGCTCAGCAGGAGGAAGAATACCCCTGTGGGATGGAGGGGGGCTCCACAGCCCTCCTAGTGGTCATTCTGTATGATGTTCCTATGTCCCTTTTCTCACTCACTGGAGAAGCAGCTGGACTAGGACGGAGATCTATATCTAAGGGAGGAGGTGCACTGCTCCATTACATCAGCACATTGCTCTGTTACAAGCAAAACATTGCAGACTTAAGCAGAGAAATGCCCACAAAAATAGACAGGCTCACACATTCCCCGTACCTGTCTAAATTATGCTCCTGAAGTGCCCCTCCCACTGCCTCAGTCTGGCGCTGGTCAGTGGCAGGCATCTTCTGATGAGTACTCCCAAGCGGGGCGTCTTGCAGGGCCCCTTCCAGGACATACTCATCCCATCCCCTGTGGTAGACCACACAATAAAGAGGCCGGCGGCAGGATGCCGAGTACGATTTCCCGCAGCTGCTGAAATAAAAGAAACTAGTGTGGGGGGGGGGTCATTCCGAGTATGGAGGTAGCCATGCCGCTATTTGCGGCATGGCTACCCCATACCGGGTCCGGGTTCCTTGAATGAGAAATTACCGGCCCATTCCGACCTTGGAGTGCCCGGTAATTCCTCATTCAAGGAACCCATCCCCATTCCCATTTGAGCCCCCATAGGGCTCAAATGGGAATGGGGAGCATGCTAACAACGGGCCCGTTAATAACGGGCCCGTTGTTAGCATCCTGGTCTGCTCACGGGATCCACTAATGACGCCTGGTTCTACCAGGCATCATTAGCGGGTTCCCTCGAGCAGACTCATAATGGGGCAATAATTGGTTAACCGCTCTGGCAGCTTTACAGGCCCTGTTAACCCCTTACCGCCAAGGTCGTAATGACCTCCTAAGTCTTTTACTTGAAGTTAACGCCTGTGTCCATCGAGCCAGGAAAAGGAGAATGCATGGTTATTGGTTATTACCCTTATCCTGTCCCCGCAGCAGGGGAGCGGCCAGGGCTACCACATTCATGGAGCAGATCAGAGGGGGTTTTCAGCTGTGAGATTCCTGCCTCGCAAGGTAGATGCCTCATATCCATGGATGGTGTCTGGGCCTTTCAACATGTTCAGTTGAAAAGGGCCTCGAGCCTCAGGGGGGCCCTGTAGGGTATTTTGTGGAGATTTGGGGCCTGACGGTATTTTATTATCGCCGAAAAATAACTTAGCAATAATCACTCTTTGTATTCAGATTTGGCCATGTGCAACAATAATACAGTGGACATGCATTATTTCAGCACCCAGACATGCATATTTGGTATACGTGGTTGGTGGTATTTTGGTGAGCATAATTCCCTTGTTTTATTTGTGGCCCCAATGTCCAGAATCCCTTATCTTTGCTTAGATTTTTCGTGTAATCACTAGAGAGACCTCAGACCTACATTTTAGGAATACCACATTTTCAGTGTTAGTGTTAGTGTGCCACCATGGGCGATCTCACTGACTTATTTACGACAGAGAGCTATATGTGGTAATTTTGTGGTAATTTCCACTACCTTATATACGGTAGGGAACTATGTTCAGAGAGTCTCTCTTCCCATTGGCTCATGTACCTCCAACGAGCTATGCTACAATCACTCACAACTGTTCATACTGAATCTGATCATGCAAAATGACAATTGCACTGTTTAAAAATCTCCCCTCATCAGCACTGTATTGGTAAATAGAAGACACACCACCCGTCTGCTTTCAAATATTTTTCTGTATTATAAAAGTTGCATTTAAACACGATCTCACTCTTTACAGAATTAACTAAAACAGCACATTAACAGCATTGTCTGAAATACACTGAAAAAAAAAACTGGCAGAGAACAGAACATAATTTGCAACATTAACGTGTGATTAAGGCACCGGAATCTCTTTTCCTACTCTGACTGAACATTCTCGTCTCGTACACACTTAGCTCCCACACTTATGTAATTACCTTATCTGTTCAGTCAAGTTTTCTTTAGCTGTTCTCTTTCTGAGTGTGGCTCCCTTGAAGATTAACCCCAGTAAAAAGGATCGCCTGCCTTCTCAAACCGGGGTCATTGCCTGGAATTCTCAGCTTTTGCAGATAGGAATGCTCCAACCAGGAAAAGGTCTTCCTCCCAGCTCTGCCAAATCTTGACTGCCCTTCTCTCTCCTCCAACTCCCCCCAGCAAAACTCTGATCACTCCCTCTAGCATGATACTTGCTATGACGCTGCTCCAATCAGAATCAATCATGCCATCTCCTCCTTCTCTACACAATGGCTCATTTTTATAGTAATACTTTGTAACCGACTGATTTCCTGTTCTTTCGAGCTCTTTTGCTTCCTGTAATTATGTGGACAGGGCAGCAGAGAGGAGAAAAAAAAATAGATGTGCGTTTAAAAGTTCACTTTCAGAATAGGCCTAATTCTGCAGTGGAGAGATATTTTTATTAGTGGATTATGTTTCATTAGTCAGGTTAGTTATCAGTAAGGTTAGTTATTATTTTCAAATGTGTCTCTCGCACCATAGGCATTTCAGGTGAAAAATAGTGTGCATTTTTGAATGTGCATGTGTGCTTTTAACTGTAAAAATAGATTTGCATCTTATATGTTAAAATCGTTTTTGACTGAATGGCCTGTCTTTCCTTGTTAATCTGGTAACACATATAGCAATGCACAATAAGCATTTGGTGCTGCATCAAAAAAAAAAATTGCTACCTGTGCAGTAGTGCTGTACTCTGTGCTGTAACACGCCAAATATCCTTACATACCCTCCTTTTGTTTTTAGAATTTGGCTACGATCCAAGCCAATTTTCTAAAAACAAATTGCTCTTTCTTTTTTCTTTTAAAATGCATGTGTATTGGGATATCTTTCTCTTCCTGACGTAGTTAGTAAAATCAATAACATCTTCATTTTTACTGATAGCACAATCAACCATCCGCCCATGATTAGCACCAGGATAGCCAAACCCACTATTGAGCGTTCCCCCCAGGTTCCCCAATTAAATCTTTCCACTTCTATTATGCCCAGATTACTAATTGTAATATTGTTTTTTCTCAAATTCATTTTTATAACATGTCTTTCTTTGTGATTCAATAAATATTCCACATCCGGATCTATTGGAAAAGTATCCCTTTGAAAAAAATCGATATTTTCCACTTGGCTTTCCCAAACATCATTTGTTACATGAAACAATGTTAATCCCCCAATTGACACAATTGCATCCTTTGGAACCTGTAAATAAAAAACATTATATTTCACCTGTTTAACCACGTATGTTCCATAGTTTAAATGTACTACCGTCATGTTCTTTAAACAGGTGCTGACCAACCATTTACCTCTGACCATCTTAGCCTGTGCCATTTCTTCACTCCCCATATTACTAATAATCACTTCACATCCCTCTGATATACTTGGGTCAGATTTCAAACCACAAATAGCATCTGTGGCATCAGGAACAAACGGTTTACCTGGACACATATAATTTTGTTCTTTAAATGTTACACATGTTTCCAGGTTTGGTATTAAATAAACTTCAGGTTCCCATGACTGAAATGCCACCACTTCTGGAGTCTTAATCTTAATGAATTTGTCCTCTTGCCAAAATCCCACGTTGTGTACCCACTTCGTTTGATAAATAAGTTCAGGGGCTACATATGGGATGCATAGCAAAAATCCGATCTCTAGTCTTTCCAAGTCCACATATAACGGCATTGCATTCCCCATTTCGAATGCAATTTTTACCTGTATTATGTCAATTTCCCTCCTGGTCAATCTTTCTATCATTTGACGAATGATATCCTGCGAAACAAAATACAAGGGAATATGTCCTTGAATCAATTGTGAAACTGCAGTTTGAACTTCTCTCATATAATTCGTTAATAGTCTATCAACAGGACTCATTATGTTCAATATTTCATTTAAAGTTCTGTCATGCTTAAGTATTATTTTAGTCGCCCGTTGCATTACATCCGCTTGTTCATTTAGAATGATTGCAGTTTCATTTATGAATCTCACTTGTTCATCCAGTCCCCCTCTAATTCCATCTAATGTTTTTTGTATTATTTCTAGATCAATACTCAGTTGTTGTGCTTTAGTACTCAGTGTTCCTACCGAAATAGAATTGGCTGTTGATATTGTGGTACCTATTATCGCTCCAACTATAGACATTACCATTGATATCGCGAGCATCACCGCACCTCTCTTTCCTCTCTTCTTCTTAATGTCTGCTGAATTCACGAATCTTTTTTCCAATTGCATTAATATATCTCTTATTGACTGCTTAGCGTCCTCTTTTCTTATTTCCAGCCACTCTTTAGTCTGTTCAATCTTAATTCCGGTATTGTTCAAGTGTTTTTCAATCAAAATCTCAGGATTTAACGGTATGTATATATTTTGGAAAATCATCCTTCTATCACTCATGATGAATCCTGGTGCCTCTTCCACCGCGATACCAAATTTTTAATAATCTCTGCCAATGATTCTAAACATGCCAGCGGTAGTCTATACTGGCGTACAAACACTGGGTTTCTACTACACCCTTCTGGTAGTGTGGCCACATGTAAATCAGTTAAACCACAATCATAAGCATCTTTTGCAAATACATTCTTAAACTCCATAAATATCTCCCTCAGATTGTCCCTCTGCTCATTGCTTTCACATGCATCCGCTAAGGAGATCTGCTCTTCTACCATTTTGGAAAATTCTGGAAAATCTTCTGGTAAGGGAATCTCGGCGCTTTCTTCTAACTATGCGGCTGTGTCTTTTTGTAAAGCTGCCACTTTTAAATATTTTGGCATATCAGCTTCCACTTCAATGGGCTGATTTTCTGTTTCATTTTCATTTAAATTAAATATTATGCAATCCTCCTGATGGCAGCACACTGTCTCATTTGAATCATAAGGATACACAGAATGAATTTTAAATATTCCTTTGGGCTGAGAGTCCAGGTGTTCTGGCAACTCGCCCTTGGCATCTACATATTTTTCAGGAATATTCCCAAACACCATGTTATTTAAATCTGCCGTATAATGTGATTTTTGTATGGCCATTCCTAATGGGGAGTTTTCCTCTAAATGAATATCCTGACAACCTTTATTATTTACCATGATTTTTACAGATCCCTCACCAATGTCTACCAATGGAATGTATTCATAATCCAGGCCTTGCTGTTTTATGGATTCATTCAGGCATACAAATGCATCAGAGCCTTTCATCTGCTGTCCATTTTTGCATTTCAGTGTTATTGCAAACTGTTTTGTAAATGCAGGAATAATAGTATTTTTCCTCATTTGTAATTCGATTGCATAAGGAATCAGTTGTGCACAATGATAAGCCCTTCTTTTGTCTTCAAATTCAGGTGCCGGACCACCTAGGCGTGACCATATTTTTTGATTAAGGAAATCTAACACCATACACATTCTGTGCATGATGTCATTTCCCATGTAAAAATCATTTTGTGCTCCACTCACTATCCATACATTATGGTAAATTGTTTTCTGCCCAATGCTAATTTTAAGCATGCATCTGCTTGCAATTCGGTTTTCAAAGTCTGGACTGTCCAAGCCAGAAACATATTGGTTTTTAATCCTAAATCTCGGGATTTCTTCCCTTTCCATTATTTTTTGCAACAATTTCTCATTAATGAAACTCCTTTCATGTTCAAGCGCTAAAGTGGCTTTTATTGTTTTAAAATAATCATTTATACCAACATGAACCCATGGTTGCTCATCTTCCATGTGTATTTCTGCCAGAGTGGTAATGTGTTTTTCTGAATCTGTTTTAGGAGCAATATTCTGTTTGCACTTTTTCTCTTTTAGATAAAAACATAATGTGTGCTCATCTATGGCAGTCTGCCAATCTTTTCTTGGGTCCAAGTATATTTGTACAGGTAGTTTTTCATTGTCGCTCTGCATTTTGTCTTGACACATTAATATGACAGTGACACTAGGTATGCAGCTATTCTGGAGATATACCTCCACAGCATCATTTGTTTTGGCAACGGTGTGACATTCATTTATATTGCTGTTTTGTGATTTTAGTTTCTTAGGCCTCAATGGTTTTTTGGTTAAGGACCACAGCACTCCATTCACCCCATCTATGAGAGGAGACAATCTTTTCAGGCAATCTGTCCCCATCAGAAATGGAATTTCACAAATAGATGTGATCAATACCTCTTGTTTCATTCTGTGCTTTCCTATTTTTATGTCAACCTCAGTTACACCTATGATGGGCACCTCCTCCCCATTAAAGTTATGCACTGGGCCTTGATTTTCCTTCACTGTGATCTGACTCTGTGGAGGTCTCCCTTCATTGATACTCTTTACCAGCTCCTTGGACATAATTGTGGCCTGTGCGCCAGTGTCAATCATAGCAAAGGTGTGGCATTTTTCTTCTACAGTGATGGGTGCATAATATCTGTCTTCAACTTCCTCTAATACACATAAGAAATGTGAATTCTTACTGATTTCAGGGCTCACCTTTTTCAGGTCTTTTTCACTTTTGGCTAAGCACATTGGTAAATGAAAAGACATGTTTCCCTCCTTTTTACCCATTTCTGTGCGAGAAATTTTATTCATTTCTCCATGTTCAGAGGTTTTTTGGAGTGTGGCCACTGTTCGCCCATCCATCTGGGTAACATCAGAGACCACATTACAATCCTCCAACTGAACATGTGTAACAACATCATTTAGCAATTTGTCATCTTTTAATTCTGTGCATTTGTGATCATTTAGTGTAATACCAGCCCTTTCAGCCTCTTCAAAAATATGTGGCTCAAAGAATTCTTCAGGTGATTGACTTGTACCCTCCTTGTGAGTATTTCCTTTTTCTGTCAGTGTTTGGTCATTGTTTTGCTTGCCCAGGGAAGGAGCTATAGCATCCCCACTTACTCCCTGTTCACTGGTATTCCCCATGCATGAGTCATTTTTCTTAAATCTGTTCCTTTGTTCTTTTGGAATTCCTAATGTTTCTTTTTCATTTGTGCAAATCTTTACTGTTTTATTTAGCTCTAAGTTAAACCATACCTCTTTTTTAGAAGTATTTGCACTTTCTGTCACAATTTCATTTACTGGTACTTTCATTTTTAATCCATTAGGCATCTCAGAGTCGTTATGCAAAATTATATCAGAGCAATCTGTCATTTTGGCACTGCAGTTATCATGAGTACTTAGTCACTTTTTGGAAGACCCCCGGTCATTGCTATGGCCATCAGCCCCCTCTTTGGAAGGTTGTTTTTGCGCTGTATAGAGCTTTCCTATTTGCTCAGCTAACATTTTCACTTGGGCCTCAAGGCACTGGAACCTTTCCATCTCTCTAGGATCCTCTTTCTGTGGCCTAGGTCGATATTGGTTGTTTTCCCCCTGATTGGATCTATTCTGATACCTCTCAGGTGATTGATGTCGGTTGGGATGGTTTCTGAACTCTTGATTCATTTGTGGAGGGGAGCGGGTTGCACCCATCCTTTGATTATAGTCCCCTGGTGGGAAATCATTGTACTGGCGTGGACTGTAGTTCACGTTTTGCCTCATGTCCTGTCTCTCAGATTGTGGGTACTGGCCCCTATGTTGATTTCCATTATCAGTAAATCGATCCACATATCTGGGCCTATCCTGATTACCATATATCATGGTGCTGGGATCAAATCTGCTCTGTGTCCCCAACGACTGGTAGTACCCATCATTTCTTTGATCTTGATTTTGTCTCTGGTTATTGTTCATACCTGCCATATCAGGCCGATATCCTACCCGGGGTCTGTCCCCTAAATACCTAGGGCTGATGTAGCTCTCTCTATTACTAGGATCATGTGATTGGAACATTGGTACAGGAAATGGCGATCTTTGTTGATTACCCCTTTGTTCAGGTGTCACATTATTTTTACCTTGGCTTTGAGCAGACTCAAGGGACATTTTGGCTGACCTGATTTCCATTACTGTGGCTGAGGGTTCTTTAGATTTAGGTCTAGTATCTTTCATTTTATCACTTTCTCTACCCTGACAATAGAGTACCTCATATAGTTTTGTGCTTTGATGTACAATCCATTCAAGGGACTTGTCACGGTCAAATTCACGGACCAATTGGGATATGAT
This sequence comes from Ambystoma mexicanum, assembly GCF_040938575.1. NCBI lineage: Eukaryota > Metazoa > Chordata > Amphibia > Caudata > Ambystomatidae > Ambystoma > Ambystoma mexicanum. Next base: position 468,430,112 of record NC_090925.1, on the reverse strand, counting down.
GTCTTTCTGTAGCCCATAGAAGTATGCAGTTTTAAACTCATTGGAATTTGAGTCAAAAGATACATCAAAGCGAGAAAATGCTCTTTTTAAGTCTTGTAAAAATTGGCGAGGGGATATATTAGGTCCAGCAGTAATTGTGTACGCGACTTTCTTTGCCTCCTGCAATGACTGAAAAGGAGAAAAATGACGCCTAATTTCTTTTTCAAACTCCAGCCATGTCATATTCTGCTGTTCATTTAATCCCCTTATGATGCTGGCCGTCGGGGCATCTAAAGTTAAATGAAAATATTGTCTATACTGTTCCTTAGGTATCTGGAGTGCTTTAAAAATGTCATGTACCGCTTCTAAGTGATCCTCAATGCAGCATTCACCTCCCTTTTTAAATGGTTTGATCAGGGCTTTAATGGATTTCATTATTTTTATGGGGCTACTTGTTGCAATGCATGGAATTGCACTATTTTGTGATTCAATCCTGTTTTCAGGTGTATGAGATTGGTGGCTGCCCCCAATGGGAGTATCAAATCCCCCAAGGGCGCTGCAACCAAGTTCAGTCACCGGCCCAGTCACTGGAGCACTAGCTCTTTGGGCAGAGCTAGAATTCACCTCCACTCCATTGAATGTGGTACCCTGCCGCCTCTCCTGGGACCTGGGAATGCACATTTGCTGTTCTAAGTCCTTACACTTTTTAAGGAGTCTGGTTGCTTCATTTTGCAAATAATTATTTTCATCACTCATCTTATTAATCACCTCCTGCATGTCGCACATTTGCATTTGGCATTCATTGAACTCTTTATTTCTCTTGTCTCTTTCTTGAATCATTTTAATCATTTCTTGTTCTGCACTCTGGAGATCACCTTCTTTTTCACAATGTTCTTTTTGTAAAATCTGCATTTCTGAAACAACCTCATCTTTATCCTGCCTAATGTGATCCACTAAGGCTTTTAAGTGTGCCAATTCTTGCTCACTATCTTCAAATTGTTTCTTGCTTTTGGATAACTGAGTATCAAAGTCTCTGCATTTTAATTGCATGTCTTTTTGGCATACATCCAATTCTGCTCTCAACATTTCCTGATTTTTACTTGCCCCCTCTAATTGAGTCTTTAACCTGTTAATTAGCTGAGTATCATTCTCTTGCATTCGCAGGGACTTGTTTAAAATAAACCATATTTTGCCGCATAGCCGTATTAAACAGTCTTTCTCTGCACTTTTATCGGCTGCATTCAATAATCTTGTAAGGCAGACCTGAATTATGCTGCCTTCTGCAAAAATATTGTCTAATTTTTCTTTCTGCACCTCACCCTGAATGCGGTTACTCCATTCTAACGTGCTATTCGATGACCAATTCCCATGTGCAAACAACTTTGCCTCTAAATATTGCACTAGATCTGAGAATGTGGTTTCCCTTTGTGACATTCTGAAATTCGTTTTTAGTTGCACACTGCTATTATAAAATGGGTTCCCTTTAATGTGCAAATGGCAGTGTGAGACACACTTGCCACGCCCAGTAGGTACTCTATGATCACTTTCCCGGCCTGCAACGCACCATAAATATGTAGGGTATTTTGTGGAGATTTGGGGCCTGACGGTATTTTATTATCGCCGAAAAATAACTTAGCAATAATCACTCTTTGTATTCAGATTTGGCCATGTGCAACAATAATACAGTGGACATGCATTATTTCAGCACCCAGACATGCATATTTGGGATACGTGGTTGGTGGTATTTTGGTGAGCATAATTCCCTTGTTTTATATGTGGCCCCAATGTCCAGAATCCCTTATCTTTGCTTAGATTTTTCGTGTAATCACTAGAGAGACCTCAGACCTACATTTTAGGAATACCACATTTTCAGTGTTAGTGTTAGTGTGCCACCATGGGCGATCTCACTGACTTATTTACGACAGAGAGCTATATGTGGTAATTTTGTGGTAATTTCCACTACCTTATATACGGTAGGGAACTATGTTCAGAGAGTCTCTCTTCCCATTGGCTCATGTACCTCCAACGAGCTATGCTACAATCACTCACAACTGTTCATACTGAATCTGATCATGCAAAATGACAATTGCACTGTTTAAAAATCTCCCCTCATCAGCACTGTATTGGTAAATAGAAGACACACCACCCGTCTGCTTTCAAATATTTTTCTGTATTATAAAAGTTGCATTTAAACACGATCTCACTCTTTACAGAAATAACTAAAACAGCACATTAACAGCATTGTCTGAAATACACTGAAAAAAAAAACTGGCAGAGAACAGAACATAATTTGCAACATTAACGTGTGATTAAGGCACCGGAATCTCTTTTCCTACTCTGACTGAACATTCTCGTCTCGTACACACTTAGCTCCCACACTTATGTAATTACCTTATCTGTTCAGTCAAGTTTTCTTTAGCTGTTCTCTTTCTGAGTGTGGCTCCCTTGAAGATTAACCCCAGTAAAAAGGATCGCCTGCCTTCTCAAACCGGGGTCATTGCCTGGAATTCTCAGCTTTTGCAGATAGGAATGCTCCAACCAGGAAAAGGTCTTCCTCCCAGCTCTGCCAAATCTTGACTGCCCTTCTCTCTCCTCCAACTCCCCCCAGCAAAACTCTGATCACTCCCTCTAGCATGATACTTGCTATGACGCTGCTCCAATCAGAATCAATCATGCCATCTCCTCCTTCTCTACAAATTGGTTCATTTTTATAGTAATACTTTGTAACCGACTGATTTCCTGTTCTTTCGAGCTCTTTTGCTTCCTGTAATTATGTGGACAGGGCAGCAGAGAGGAGAAAAAAAAAATGGATGTGCGTTTAAAAGTTCACTTTCAGAATAGGCCTAATTCTGCAGTGGAGACACATTTTTATTAGTGGATTATGTTTCATTAGTCAGGTTAGTTATCAGTAAGGTTAGTTATTATTTTCAAATGTGTCTCTCGCACCATAGGCATTTCAGGTGAAAAATAGTGTGCATTTTAGAATGTGCACGTGTGCTTTTAACTGTAAAAATAGATTTGCATCTTATATGTTAAAATCGTTTTTGACTGAATGGCCTGTCTTTCCTTGTTAATCTGGTAACACATAAAGCAATGCACCATAAGCATTTGGTGCTGCATCAAAAAAAAAAATTGCTACCTGTGCAGTAGTGCTGTACTCTGTGCTGTAACACGCCAAATATCCTTACAGCCCCCAGCAACTGTCCCCATATTGCCAGTCTGCAGTTTTATAACACAGCAATATATTCCTTTCGATATTACTGTAGTTCTGGGGCTTTAAATGTACGCTTTGCAGCGCTTGCCTTACAGGCTGTGTTTACTGGAGTCACTTCCCTCAGGGTATATAGAAGCCTTATTGCCTTTTAACACCAGTTCCTTCACATCTGCCACTTGCTGACAAAGAAGTGTTTATAGCTTTTCAGTTGATATTTAGTGCTTCAGTTCCATGCTGGCTGGCCGTTTTTCATGATAATCATCGCTAATAACCCCGGCTGTATTTCTTCGTCTCTCTTATTGGGTGCCTGAGACTGTTTTCCACTCTTAACTAATAGGGCCCCTAAACATCATGTTGAAATGGGTCCCCACACATCATCAGCCTGGCCTGCCGATATTGTAAGTGCACGTGCCATAAAAAGGGACAGGGAGGTAATCTCTGCTTCTGATTAGCTGAGGCAAACATAGCAGAGCTAGCCACCACTGTGGCCCCCACCCGGGAGCATTTCTTGCAACATATTCAAATAATTTACCTGCAGACAATTTGATTAATTTGGAAGAAAACAGATCACATGTATTGATCCAAGTGGATCTGGTCCTAAGCTCTGGTTGTCCAATCCTGGATTTCAACCACACCGGTGACCCCTCACTTTGGTTTAATGTCTTTCCGGGTGACCCAGTCACATTCGTATTTAGTTATTTTGGGTCAAACTCGCCTCTGGTAGCTTTTCTACCAGGATCAGTTCGTAACTCCCATAACCCTGTATGGAGTGAAAACCCCTGGGACACTAGTTGTTGAGGAATCCAACTGTCCGTAATGGTGTAAAAGCCCATTGTGCCATCCTGTATTTGCGGCAAGCGGGTAATGCTTGAGGCTAGCATCCGCAGTATGATTCCTCCTCACCTAAGATCGGCCAGTAACTCTGCCATGCTTTCGGAGTGGCTTTCCTGTGACCCACTATGCCCCCACACCTCTAGCTCAAATAATCATCTTAGCCCTTATTCACATCCTGCTCTCCGGAGTGCAGTGAAAATATCCAGGAAAGAAACACCATGACCATGGTCTGATATGTGTACCCCAACATGTGAGAAGTTAATCGGGTTCTTTTCACAAATCATTCTCTGCCTGACAAAGCCTAGACCTCCCACCTGCATGAATTTTTCAATAGCCGTAGTAATCCTCCTAGATTTATTCCACAGCAACACTGAACCCTGCTTCTCGCCATTCTCTCCTAGGAATGACCTCAGACCATTAAATCTCGGTGTCAACCAACATTTGCGCCAAAATCTTTAAGCCCTCCTGCTTCTAGCGCAGTAGCCGCTCCCCTTCCCATGGAGGTAACCTTGTTGCCCCAAGGTGGATCACTAAGACTTTGGGAGTTGTGATCCTCCCCAAATCCCTCTTACCATAGGCAGCAATGCAGATCAACGCATGGCTGGCATTCCGAGCCAGACCATCTCTGTCTTTTTCAGCCCTGCTTTGCCACCTCTCTGAGGCCATTGGTGAGCCCTCGTCTCCAGTCTTGTCATACATGAATGCCCAATGAAGCAAACCTTTCCAACCTGCTGGGTAATGGGAGACGTTAAACAGACATACAATACTGAACATGACAACACATTACAAGAAAAAGCAAACATTGCCACCTACTACAACTATCCTCACCACACCTCTTGCGATACCACGCAGGTTGTCATGCTTACATCACCACTATCATTGTGGGACACTGCCAGCTCATGGCAGTGGCCTCACTCACCTAATTCAGAGACAATGGTTCCTCCCATCTTACATATTCTGAGAAAATATGTCTGTCCCTTGAAAATATATGTCCCTTGTGACTGTCTTTTTTTAATATAATGGTTTTGTAACTCCCATCTGCCATATTTTGTATCTCTGGTCTGCCATCCCCTGTTGAAAGGCAGTTGTTGTTGCTCCAATCCTGAAGGAATGAGAGGACCAACCATTCACTTGAAACCTTGCTTTATGTAAAGATACAGGTAAGACTTTCTAAAACTGAAACAGCGTCAGTGGGGAACATCCTTGTGCATTAACAGATACGGCCATTTGGCTGTACTGCCAGCCAGGTACTGTGAGAGCAGCTTGATGGGGCAACTATGCGCATCAATGGAACTGTTCAATGCTATATACTTCCCTTTTCCCTCCTGATCTGTCTTGGACCTCCTCACTTTGATAAACATTCCCTAGGCATTGAACGCGACATTGCCCAGCAACAGTGCCTTCCCTGACATGTCCTCCTTATTACGGGTAACCAGCTCACTGAACTGTAATGCCATGAAGAAGGCAATTGCAAATGCTGCTCTGAACAGCATCACCTCGATAGTATCGAGGCACACCTCGGACATTACTCCCAAGAGCTTGGCAAATACCTTGAAATCTATGGGCTGTTGGACATACTTTCTCTGCCCCTCCAGTTCCCCCAGCCATTGAGAGCCACACACACAACAAAACCCTTTGTGGGAATCCCCCCCCCAGTCCCCCAGCTTGCTGTAAAATGCCACTGCTGCCAGGTGACCTGCCGTCCAACTTTTTCTTTTCCTGTGTTGCGTGCCAATGATGAAAATACCTGCACCTGCTTTTCCAATGATTTAGTCGCACATCCCCTCTCCGCTCATACCCTCAAGAATGTTCCATAATTCTGCTGGTACCTGGACCTTACTCCTGGCATGAGCAAAAGCTCCCCGAGATCCCAGAGGATCCGGTCCACAGCACCAGTGGCCACCACTCCATCCTGAAGGGTTCCCCTTTCTCCCGTGCCTGTGGGAAGGCCATCTGGAACTTATCCCTCTGATAATGAGAAAGAGTGTCTGTGAGCGGTGTTAGCAATCCCTTGCACATGACGAGTCCTAAACTCAATGTTATGATACAGGCATGTTTTTACCCATTTTCTGAGCAAACCCAGGACCACCAGACAAGATGCTGACAGTAAATTAATCGCCTGGACCACAGAACTGTTGTCTGACCAAATACGTACCTTTTTGTTGCATAGCTTCACTGGCCACAGCTAGAGTGCTATTACAATCGCAAAGATCTATATGGCCATGATAATCTTGGTCCTGCCTTTCTTTCCTCGCTCATTCTTAGGCACTATTCCAAAAGGGGATCCTATGAAGTTGGCCATTGGGGCAGAGGTGAAAGAGCCCATGATCCTGCCCAACCTCCTCTCCTTTGAAATCGTTTCTATCACTACTGCTGGTAGTTTCTCCATAGATGGCAGATGGCAAGTTCTTGAACGTTCTCCTGGTGGTTCCATGTGTTAAAATCACTGCAAAAATGGCAGTTGACACAAAATATTGCGGCAAAAAGACCATGGTTTTTGCCACTGCAAACCATGTAAAGGATTCGGGGGACACCCCCGCAACCCCTGAACCCATTATACCATTTAAGGGGAGCGGAGGACACCCCCGCAACCCCTTGCTCCCCTTAAATGGTATAATGGGGTACCCCTTTACCGGGTCAAACCACAGCATTTTTGCTGCGATTTTTTGTATAGGCGACATTTTTGCCGCAATTTTATCACTGCATACCCTCCTGGTTAGTGGACCATCATAAAGTATGGAGGAGCCATCCCTGAACCCCTTGTATAATAGATCCCTCTCCTGGTCTTTGGGATAATCATTCAGTAATCTGTGTGCCTGTGATGACCCTTTTTCCCATCTGCATTTTCGTGCTCTCCTGTAATCATGCCTGCTTCTAGTATTTCCCTATGCCCTGTGACAAACTAATGCGAGATGGTTAGCTTTGCATTTCACGCACTCATGGATGAACTTGCACCTGCTGCCCCAATGGCACAACCTGCCGTTAAAAAGCCTGCATAAGTAGTCCTCTTGACTGACGCTACCTGGTGCCCTCCCGCAGGCACTGTTCAAGCCACCCCTATGGGGGCATTCCTTACCTTTAGCTCCCTGTATGCCTTGGCAAAAGGGCTGCCAAGCCTCCTTTTTTATGTTGTACTTATTGTCAAACCAGGAATACTTGTGCAACCTACCTCTCTTGCTGCTTGCCTGGCTAAACCTCATTTTACCACCCTTGTAAACTACCCAGCCTTCCATATCATTTTGATCCCACATCATCTCAGGCACCTAAGCCATTTTGGACAGCAAATCCCAGTCATAATCCAGCCACCCCGTTGTCCCATATCTCCTGTGCTCCTCCAATATCGTGTCCCTGTACTTCCATAATACTGCTCTTTGTTCTGGGAACCTCTCCATAATCACTGTTGCCAACAATGCGAAGGCATTGGTCCAATTTTCTATTGTTTCATCTGGGCTGTACCTCTTTTGCTTCTTCTTATCCTCCACTTTGCTAATTGTGATATCCGTTCCCACTGTGTCCAAAGATAACAATTAAAAGATGTAAAAATACTCCCTTGCCCAAATGCGCTCCTTTACCTGCTTGGGAATATGCCAGGCCAGTGTCGATCGGCCGGATAGCAGGGGGGCTATCGTCACCAATTTCTTAATAGCTTCAACCTCCCTTTTGCCACTAATGCTGACCCCCCCCCCCCTCATGCTCAGACCCGTTGCCTCATCCTGACATTTGGGGGTGCCAGTAGACACCTCACTCATGGATGAATTGAACCCCAAACTGGGAAACGGAATTGGCATATTGCCTAGACAACAGGTGCCTGCTGTAGGTCAGCATCCCATATGTAAGGATACATACAGAAGTGTTATGTAATAGTTTATTGATAAGCCACCCTCAACACGGGACGTTCCTTCCCTTCCCACTCATGGTGTCATGCAACAAACTGTTCATGTTTTTCTTTATTCAGCCCTATCTCCAATTCATCTAATGCCCCTTGGATCCCTCCCCCTGACCTACCAATGAGCCAAGAACCAGGACGGTGCACAGGAAATATATTAATGTTTATTTAAATTAGATGTCAAGAGAAATCACACAAACTACACCCATCACCTTCTTTATGGCTCATAATCAACTTCTTGTTACACAAATAAATCACTCAAATTAATTGGGGAAACACACAAATCACAGTACTTTATCTCAATTTCAAATTCAAGAAATAATTCCGCTGGTCACTTTATATTAGCCTGCGTTGCATCTAGATAGGATTGTGAATATTGGCAAGTTGCCACACTTGGATAGAGTTGTGAATATTGGCAACTGCCACACTTAGATAGAATTGTGAACATTACCCTGCACCAGACCCAAACAGAATTGTGAATGATAGCAAGTACCACACTTAGAATTGTGAATATTAGAATGTGTCACATTTAGATGGCATTGTGAACATTAGCCTGCGTCGCTTCAAGATAGGATTGTGAATGTCAGCAAGTGCCACACTTGGATAGCATTGTGAATTTTAGCAACTGCCACACTTGGATAGAACTGTGAACGCTGGCAAGTGCCACATTTGGATGGAATTGTGAACATTGGCCTGCGACGGACCCAGACAGAAGTGTGAATGATAGCAAGTACCACACTTAGATGGTATACACGCAATTCGCCGAACAAAATTTCATCGTGGGACATTTCATCGCCAAACCACTCATCGCCAAAAACCCTTCTTTTAAAAAAAAACATTTGGGGGGTGTTTTGTAGGGGTTGGGGTATGATTATTAAAGTGGGTGGGTGTGTGGGGGGGAACCCCCAAGAAATAAAAAAACAGGGTTTTTGGCGATGAGTGTTCTGCCGATGAAATGTCCCACGATGAAATTTCGTTCAGCGAAATAACAAACAATTACAAATGTAGTACTGTGCAATTTCGATTTTCCCGTGCGCTTAAAGGGCTAGCTGTTTAGTTTTACAAATTTGGGCAAATACATGTGGCATTTATTATTTCACGCACACTTTCGTTTTAAAATAAACACAGGGTGATTTAGTGGTTTGTTTTTTAGAACGCCCCCACTTTGGTCTGGGTTGAGGAAGTCTGACAGAAGAATTAGGATGATTGAAGAGTTTTGGATTTCAGACCCCTCTCCACTGAAAGGCCTGTGTTGGGGATGCTGGATAGCAAAATTGGGATGATTGGAGAATTTTGGATTTCAGACCCCCTGGCCCCCTTCACTTAAAGGCTTGGGTTAGGGGAAAGTTGGACAAAAAGGGACTGATTTAAGAAAAAAGACACTACTCTTCCTTAAAGAATTCTGGGTCAACAGGACAACAAGGATTACCCAATTAAATTATAGGCTGTAGTTTTTCAGCGCACACTGGGGAGTAAGCTTTGTTAATTTTGAATTTTAACAAAAATCACCCAAAGGTTTTCTGCCAAAGGGAATTAATTAAATGAATATGTTTAGTTAATTGAGCTAAGGATCTACACAGTTTTGCCCTCCCCTGCTATAAAGGTAAAGGAGCTAAGGCCGGCAGATTCCCCCACCTTTTGGTTGCAAAGGGTTCACCTCTACTTACATAGAAAACCTCTGTTTAAAATTCAGGGCATCCAGCTGCATGTCAGGGCCCTCTGGAAGGATAGGGCAGGAATCTGGTCGCTCCTGTACGCAGGGGGGTCCCCCATAGGGTACAGTCACCTTTTTAGGCCTCCCCAGCAACAGACAGCTCCAATGAAAAGCTCCACTCAAATGCAATTTCTGCAGTCTCCACCAGTGTTTCCTTCTTGCTGTCAGATGGTGAGTTGCAACTCTGTTGATGGTCATTTTAGCAGCTCTCCGGTGGTAATTTTTAGCAGCTCTCTCTTCCTCATAGTGCGTTCCACTTTATATAGCAGTGATTACACCATCATGTTTACAATCTTGGTGGAGTACCCTGCAAGAGTTCTTGCAAATAGGATTGGACAGTCATTCTTCTCTCTCCTCCCAATTCCGGCCCACCTCTAAGGATTGGTTTAGGAGTCAGGAGAAGACATATGGTAGCTTCTATTTGCAACCCCCATTTGTTCTCACATCAACTTTTTGGCAGAAACTAGTTATGTGGCAAAACTGCATAATTGTACTAATAACTTCCATATCAGGGGGAATTTAATAAAACAGCCAGGTCCACACCATGTTGCATGTCTGTGTGGCAATTTTTTCTGCTGTTGTCACAGAAAGCATAACAGTTATGAACATGTAATGTACTCTGCACATTCATAATTTCACCCTTCACCAGTTCGCCAACTCTTAAATTCAGGACATTTTTAAATCAGCAAGGAACCTAGTTAAACTGGTCATTACAGTTCCCTTAGTCACAGGTAGATCAATTATATCACCAAAATTGCCTGGAAAATATAAAACAATGACACGTAAATATAGGAAATCTGACTTATGTTTGCTGAGAAAAATGCCTAAATCAAAATAGTCCTTTTAAACAAAAGGGATCTTCATATGTGCAAGTATGAGCTACCCTTCCTCCATGCCGTTTGTCATTCTGGGCCAGTTTTTGTATTAGTCTCTGAAGTTGGTTGCCAGTTTGAAGTTGGAGTTTCAACTCGTAAATAGGGTATGCATTCGCTACACAGAGATCACCCACTGTGGATAATGAGCCGGGGTGGCCCTGTGATGTCACGAGGCCTGTCCTCTTATCTGGAGGGTACCACTATTTCAATCTGAAAGGCATCAATTTCTTGTATTTCTTTAAAAGTTCAGCTCCTCTTAATTGTAGCCCCTGCTGTCACACCTCCTCTCTACATTCCGGAGAGGCACCAGCCAGGGCCATTTGTCTCTGCACAGAGCCCAGCCTTCAGGGACAACACCTTTCAAGCAGGCCGTATTTTATTGCAGTTGTAAACAGGTGGAATGCAAGTCAGGCTGGCCGTGGGGAGGTTATTTGTCATGTTTGCCCACCCACAAGCCAAAAGGCTCTGCTTAGGCCCAAATGAAATATTCATGGAAACAAAGTTGGCTTTTCTTTTCAGATATTGGCTGTTATTTTGCATGTGAACATAATGTACATCAGTCAGTCAGAAAGGCTTATTTCGTCAAATAATATCATAAAAGCACACCATCCATAAAACATAATCAATGCATAATATCATAAAAACATGAATTTCATAAAATATCATTTAATGTGTGCAGATGGATAAAATAGCTTTGCATAAAATTAAAAAATAAGAATGAATATATCAGGATAATAATTACCATTTACCAATTGCTTCTTCGATTGTATTCTCTACGCCCAAGCAAGATATTTGTTGGTGGAGAACACTGTAGGCATGTCGGTAGAATTTGAACAAATCGCCTCCCTAATTGTTCTGCAGGCACAGGCCAAAAACAGTGGTTTTAAGAAATGTTTTCTCAATGGCATTGTAACAGGACACCGCCTAAAAAAATTTTTCAAGTCCTCATTCACGTTATTACACAATGGACACATAGATGGAACGTCATTATGCCAGTTAAGTTTCACAACTGGAATTGGCAGTATCCCCAAATTAAATTTTATATACAACAACCTTTCAAATTTGTGAATAATCAAGGTAATCCTCATATCCTTCCTGTACTTTTGTGGTAATATATCATGTCAGGGAGAAGGAACCTGAAATTCTTGAGAAATTAACATGCTGTGCCTTAGAAAAGGAGGCAGCTTTAATCACAGCTATAGAGCGTGTTGAGATGGAACACAGATTACACCAGTAGTCATCAAGGTCCAGGTCCCCCAAACATCTCTTAACGTGAATGGCCCACTTCAAAGAGGGACCCCTGACTGTGATAAAACATCCGCCAATGCGTCTCTATATTTAGCAAGAAACTCATTAGACCACAGCCGAGCCCAATAAAACATCGGGCAAAGCTGGCAGATGGATCCAATGCTCTGCATGAATGTTTCTAGAAACACTGGCACATTGGGTGCACAGAGAGGCAGTCCCAAGATATTCTTTGTGTACTTGTTTTCAACAATCATCAATGAAGAAATATTCCCTATGCCCCACAGATCTATCCAATAGATAGTAGCCTGTCTGGCCTGGGTCTAGTATGCCTCAAGTGAGACATGTACCGCCCCATTGCCATGCTTTGCGGGAAACCTTGCGAGGGCATGACTAAATCATGCTAAAGTAGCCCTCGCTTTCTCCAACTACATAGATCACCCACAAGTTTCCATCACTCTGATCCCCAGGTAGTCATAAAAGGTTACTTCTTCTATTTCCCCTGCATCCACA